>NC_046634.1:4332513-7050013 GCF_900324485.2 Mastacembelus armatus | reverse complement strand
TTTTAGTCTCTGCTCTTCAGGATTCTATGAAACATTGTTTTTGTTTTCAGAAAAGGAAAGCAGAGGATGAGCCAGAGAAGAAGGAAGAAGATAGACCCAGTGATGACAATCATAAAGAGGAGGCTGAAGAAAAGAACGGGGAAGAGATCCTAAGCACAACAGCTGAACCTGAGAAGAAAGAGTTAGAGTTGTCACAACGGAAGACACAAGCCAAAAAGCCAAAAGCTGCCAACCCATACGGAGCCTGGGAACAGATCCAGCAAGAGCAGGATCCATAGTAAGTGTCCCATTTAAATCCTGATATATAACATGAATTTAACCAATAATTGATGTGCAGAACATTAGAAATGTGTGCCAGTAGCTACTGAAAGGCCTCTAGCTGTTGGTTTACCTTTCCTCTCCAGTGCCAGTGTGGACTTACAGCTGCCCCAGGTGGACGTAAGCACAGCCAGCACTCCATCCGACCTGCCACCAGAGCCCAAACCAAAGTTCAAGGAACGCATCATCACCGGCCTCGGAGAGGAAGGTGGACCTGCTTCATTCAGAAAAAACAAGACACAGAATGGCAAATCCAGGAGCCTCCGGCAGAGAGACGATGATGATTGACCCAAACGCATCAAATCCTAAAGTCCGATTGCAGCAGAAAGAGACTTTTGCACAAATTTTCTTTCTTTGAATTTTTGACATTTAAATCCATCATTTCCATCTTTAAAGTGTATTCAGGTTTGTTTTTCTTAGGACACACAAATATCCTTTTGTATTAATATTATTAGGACAAAGCTGTGTCTAAAGAATCCTTGTTCTTTGCACTGGGAGCTGTCAGTCTGTAGATTGGTACAATACACAAATATTAACAATATTTGTATTGTCAACATGCCAGTGTGATCAGTCTAGTAATGACAAGGCATTACTTTCTGTAGTCTGTTAATTGAAGACATACAAATACAGAGCAAATTTGACTTTTTTTTTGTATTTTCCATATGTGTATTTTTTCACTAGGGTAAGTTATGAAAAGCTAGTAAGTCTTTATGGAAGTATCATTGCAGTTCTTGTCAGTTAAAGTGTTATGTCATACTTTCATGAAGCAATATATGACCAGAAATCATGCTGTCAATAAATGGCTGCCTGGTTAGTGAAAACAAGCTTGTTAGTACAATTATTTTGAAAATTTAACTGACTGGAGGAAACATCTTTCAGCCACAACTCAGTGATGAATGATCAAAATACATTTCACAGGCACCAGCTAGAATTTGTCCGGGCATGATGAAAACATTCATTTATACTTTAATTAGAAGTCAAGTCAGCCTGTAGTCAGGTGACTCGTGTGCTGGGTGTGATGTGCTTTTGGTAGGAGTGTGTGTATAAAGCTGATAGATGGTTTTACCGCACCCTAGTTGGCAAAGAACCATCAACAGTGGGGATGTTTATATCAAAGTAAAAAGTCAGTTTTACTGTACTTAGCTGTTTTTTAACTAGCATACATATTTTTTCATTTATAAAACAGTGGTATTATTTAAGGAATAACAATTATCCAAATACATTATTTGAGGGGAATTGAATTTTATTACAAAAATAAAAGCCTCTTAATTAGGGCCAATGGCTCCCGTTTGCACATAGCACCATTTGCAATGTGACTACATCACAAGCAAAAGCTGCAATATTAGTATTGAAATAATAGTCCGTTTCAGCTGTGGTGTGTTGTCACAGTAAGATGTGTTGGAGAAGCACATCTACCAAATGGCAAACACAGTATGTTGTGTCCACCTGACGGTAAGTTGTAGGTGTCATTCTGCAGTTAGTCCAGACTCTGGTCGGTTGAGACTGCTGCTGCCGTCCACCACCTCCAGAAGAGCCTCCTTCTCTGCGTGTTCAAGCACGTCACAGATTAGATCATCGAGAGCCCTCCCTCCTCTCGTGAACTCCTAAACATGAACATACATACAACAATAATTTGAGTTGAAGGACTCAAAAACAGCTACAAAGGTAGTAAAATAAAGATTCAACCCTTGCCGCCTAAAATGACAAACCAGTTTCTTTAGCGACACACTAACACTCACTTCATATCTAACCTTAATATCTCTAGAAACATATCCGGTCCTGTGGTCTGTGACACGATCCTGGCTGAAGTTGTAGGTTCGAATCCTGTCTGACTGAGAACGTGTGCCCACCTGTAGGTCAGTGAATTACATTAATTTTCTTGGTGATAAGGTGTTATTTCGTGTGAAGTCTTCAAGAGGAATTTCACTCACCTGCTGCTTCCGTGCTGTATGCCTCTGCTCAGTCTCTTTACCCATGATGCTCTGGTACACCCTGGCCCTCAGCATACGCATGGCTGTGTCTCTGTTCTGCAGCTGAGAGCGAGTCTGCTGACACTCAGCAGTTATACCTGTTAGGGGGTGGGGGGTTAAAATAAATCTGGTCAACATGGCCCACTTTTTATAGGACATTAAAGCTGAACCGTCTGGCTTTAAAACTCTTCTTGCACGTTTTACCAGTGGGAAGATGAACAATGCGCACTGCACTGTCTGTCGTGTTTACACTTTGGCCCCCAGCCCCTCGAGATCTAAATGTGTCGATGCGAAGATCCTTTGGATCAATGTTGATGTCAAACTGTGAGCAGAAAAAGTATTTTTTAAAGCATGCTAATAAACACAGACTGACAAAAAAGCAGCTGGTGATGAGAGAACAGCAGAGTGTACCTCCACTGGCTGCGGCAGGATAATGACAGTCATGGTTCCTGTGTGGATACGCTGCATCCTGGAGGACAGGCCCACTTCAGGGATCCTCTGCACCCGGTGTGTTCCTCCTTCATGCTTCAGGTGTCTGTACACATTCTCCCCAGCTATTCGTAACGCTGCATGGTGCAAGCCACCTGGGAAAAGTAGTCAGTTGGATAGATTTAGTTTCAGCTTTTCCTCTGGTCATGTGTATAACAACCTGCAATGAGTCTGCACCCAACATTTTAGAAAATAAAGTGCCATCTAGTCTATATGTTCACCCCACATTAATTCTTAGCTCTGTGTTTCTGTGAAGATAACTTAATATAGAAATAGCAAAGACCAAACACTAAAAAATAACAATCAAGTCACTAATAATTTCAGCTTTTAAAGAAACTTTTGATGCACACTAATGCTAATTTTGACTAAAATAGAGGATGAATGATACAGAGACAAAAATATAACTCACCATACTCAGCAGGTGTGTAGTTGTAAACCTCAAAGTCCCAGTTCTTGTAAGAAGCAAAACCCTGGTACATGTCAAACATTTCTCTGGTGAACTGCTGACAGATGTCACCTTAAATAACAAAACAGATATTACAAAGCATAAGAAAACATGTAATAAATTACCAGCAGTTTCATTTGAGTGTGACAACAAACAGTTTTAAAGAAACTGTTTTCATTCTTTTGTACCTCCGGTTGTCCGTCCTGACACAACCTCCAACACCACATCACTGGGGTCAAGGGGGTCTGCAGGCACAAGAGCTTTGATCAGCTGGAAAGAACGAAGAAAAGCTCACTAACTTAATGTCACATAAGAAATTTCTACACATATTTGAATATTCAGTCAAGTCAAACTTACACAGGGTGACAACATTATAGATTATAAACACGTATAAAAAAATAAGATCTAGGAGGATATCAAACAACCGTCAATGATGCCGTGTGTTCTTACATCTTTTCTTAAGGTCAGAATCTTGTGGGAGATTTGAGCTTCCTCCTCTTTCAACAGCTGGCTCAGCTGCTGGTCTTCATCTGTGGCACCAGCTGAACCTGCAGAAACAGGGAAAACATAACATGAAATTTAAAGTCTGAAATATCTTCACGCTACCTGGACATTGAAATGAAACCGACTCACCATGTAGAAGTGAATGAACTTCTTCAAGGTCTTTCAGGGCTTGTTCAATGCTACCAAACACGCTGGCGAGAGGCAGCAGCTCTGCATGTTTCTTTACAAGCACTTTTCTGTCGGTCTCGCTTAGGTGTGCATGCTCTAATTTCTCACTGAGGTCTCTGTGCTCCCTCATCTGCTGCCGAACATATGTCTGCACAGACTCATTGTCATACAAGTCCCCGAAAGCACTTTGGTACAGGCGTTTCGGTGTGAGCGTGCCCCAGTGATGGACATCTGCAGTGTTAGCACATTTCAGACTATCGTGTCCTGTCGGTGCCCTCCATCCTCCTCCTGTGCCGTAAACTACACGGCTGCACAAAGAGCACAGGCGACACCAGCGACCGACGAGCATTTGACCACATTTAACAGCGATAATTAAAGGAAAACAATATTTACACGCGTTGTTTACAACTGCCAAAGACACTAAAGTTAGCTAGCTCCTGAAGCTAGCAGTGAGAGAGACCGGATGTACTGTGAGGAGGGAATTCTGGGAACTGTAGTTTTATTGTAGCTGATTTTGACGTTTGATGCTAGCGAACATATAAGACGTTTGACAAAATGCCCGAATTGAGTGTTAATGAAGATGGTAGACTGATATAAATTATTTCATTGACTAATAATAAACAGAAACTGGTGTTTTCATGTTTAACGAGCTGTTATTAATGTGAATTTTGCTAAATATTAGCGAAGTTACCTCACGTTAAACCTGCTAACGGTTAATTAACATTTAAGTGTTAGCTAGTTAGCGGTAGCTAGAAATAACCCAGTTAATTTTAGCTTTGGTAACTTTTACTTTTAAGGCCAAACATGTTCTATACTGACAAAAGGTGTCTAAAATATGAAAAGAGGACAGCCCGAAATACTATTAGCAAGATTTACCAAGAGCTTCATGGAAAATGTGATTGTGACTAGTTACTTTAATAATCTGCTGCTTTAACAGAAACTTCACAACATTTTCTCTTCAGGAACGCAGGAGATTCTTGGATCTTCATTAACCAAAGCGGTGGAGGATGTCAGTCAGCATGGCCAGGCCCAGACTGAGGCCCTCAAAGAGAAAGAAAAGACACTGAGCTCCCTGCAGGTTCACCTTATTTACAATAGGCTTTAGAAACCCAGTCTCTCTAAAAACACTTTTATATTATCTTACTGTTTACTACTGCCAACTATAAGAGAGTGTGTGAACCTGGCATGATGGGCAGACTGACTATAGCTAAGTCAGTTTAATGGATCTACATGTTGCTGCAATAGAATAGTTAAGAAAATGTTTCAGAATTTCTTATATTCATCCTGGAGACTTGTTTGTTCACCGTCTCAAAAAGATCATCAACCTGCTCGCTTCATTTTGGGGAGTTTACAATGGTTTAGACCTTTTGGTTGGAAAGAATTATGCTCCTTTTTCCAGGCAACTCTTTCAGATATGGAGAAGAAATGTGAGATGGCAGAGCTGGACCTGAGATCCAAAGTGAGTGAAATCCTAATCCTGGAGCGTGGGATAGAGCACCTGGAGCGCCAGACAAAAGCCCTGCATGATCGCTGTGCAGCCATCAGCATAGACAACACACAACTTCACATTCGTATAAGCGAGGAGGAAGAGCACGCTCACATGGTAGTGGAAGTGTTCAACACTTACCGAAATAAGATGGAAAGTCACAGAGAAGCAGTTTTGCACGCGGCGAGGCACACACAGGCCCATGCAGAGCTAGAAAAGAAGAGAGCACTGGTCAGGATGCTGACACAGAAGAAAGAGGAGCTAAAGGAAGATTTGGAGAATCCAAATGGAAACATGGTGAAAATGGCAAAGGTAAATAAAACTGTCTGGATGATCCTGAATTATACAGAATTTTAATCTTTAGATATTTGTTCTTTATGCTATTTGTTTCTTTAGTCAATACTGTATGTCTCCAAATGACAAATCTGAAATTCTTTTCCTTTGCTCTTTTCAATCTTTCTATTGATTCTTTCAACAGAGAGAGGTCGATGCTCTGAAAAAGGAGATCTCTGTGACAAGGAAGACCATAGCTGGGAAAAGACAGCAGTTACAAAAAGAGTTGGAATCTCATGCTCAGATAAAGAAAGACATAGAGGTAAAGTAAAGAGATGAATTGTCGAGAGCGAATTTGTCCCATTTATTACTAAAGATGAAAATAATAAATAGATATTAATTTGTCTATTAAATAAATGATTATATTAATATTTTTGTGGCCCTTTTCGTATCAGAACAGCAGCAGATTAAAACTTAAGTCCATGATCATTGTCTGACTTCCTTATTTATCCCCAAAGGAAAGTCTGAAAACTGAATTTGTTTGTGCGTTTTCACTCTCAGATCCAGAACAAACGCTGTGACGCCATCATCAAGCGTCTCCATTGTCAACTGAGCAGGGCCCAGGCTGCCCACAGGTAACTATTAAACTATTAAACTATTAAAAATAGTAATTTTCAAATATTCATATTGAGACAGGAAAGCACTGATTGAAATAAGTTTCCACATATTAAATGCTACTAAACTGTGTCTGCTTTACTTTAGGCAAATGTCTGAAGAAATTTACCGCATGGAGACACAGCTAGCTGAGCTTAAGAGGCAGCAGGAGTCATCACAAGACTCTGGTCATTAAACTGGACTGTTTGGCTCGCCTAATTCAGATAAATATGATTTATGAAACCCTCTTATATGTAAGTGAATATCCAGTCCTTTGAACTTTAATGATTATAGGTTGATTATTTTAGTGTCAGAATAAATGTAAAAGCCCATATTATTGTAATGGGTTGAGTTGTTGCTGTTACTAAAGTTAACCAGCTGAGGGCAGCAGTGTCAACTCAATATATATGATATATAAAAACACACAACCCTCAGACCGCTACATACTGTATATTAACATCCACATTATTGCTGAACGTGTTCCTTTAAATGTACAGATTTTATTAAAACATTTTTCTGTTCTCACATTATTTGATTTGCTTTGATAATAGGACAGTATGCAGGAGTGCTCTACTCCCTTGCAGCTGTCACAACAAAATCAGGAGCAATGTCAACAGGGCATGGGATGGGATTTTGGGTCAAGTACTGATAGTGACTCTGTTTGTCCAGTCAGTGTGCACAACACTGACCCATATGAAACAAAGCCAAGTGTTCACTCTATAACTGTCAATGTGACGATGTTGTTTTGGTACATGCTGTTCCAGCTTCTGCTTCACTGCATCGCCTGATGGTCTGCAACATGACGGTCCCATTGCCTGCTAACAAGGGTGTAACTGTGCTACTTCATCCATAACTCATAACTCACCCAACAATGTGACTCCTCATCAATGAAGTTACTCCTCATGAGAGGACGACCTTATATAGCCACTAACTATGATGGCCCCTGGGCACAAAGCACAAACACAAACAAAATCCAAAAGCACATGCAAAAGTCTGGTTGAACGTCAGTAAGCTGAAGGACCATGTTTGACTGTTTTGACTAAAATTGTATTGTAGTGGGTCACTTCCTTAAAGGAGAACTTGGGAAGTTCACCACAGCGGTGTGGATGTGTGCTGTGCCGCAGCACTGCTCTGTCTGACCACACTCTGCTCTGCCCTGTTGACGCTGCTCAGCCCAGGCTGCCTCTACTCAAACTGTCAAAACACACACACATTGTTACACACACGAATTTCAGACATAATATTGGCAAACTGCCCAAAACTCCCTTGTAGAAAGGACAGTCCAGTACATTTAGAAACTTACTTACTGGTTAATTTGAGAATTCACATTGTACAGTACAAGCACATGTGTGTACACTCACACTCACAGTGCCACAGCTATTTGTTCTTCACACTTTTTAAGCCTTGGTGCCTTCTTAAGTTATTTTATCACATAAAAATGAACTTTAATCTCATAATGTAGACAAATATTGTTCCAGAGAGTATGCCATATACGTGCACTGTGTTGTGCTTGCATAAATACACAATGCAAGGAAAAGCAGTTGGAGGAGCAGTTTCACGCAGGGAGTTCTCTGTAAGTAATTCTTTAAATAAACGCCATCCATATCCTCTCTCAGCTAATGAAGCCTGTCTGAGTGGGGACTGAATTTGGCACCAGCCTTCTACCACTTGCTGGTTTTATTTATTTGGCTGTGACACATTCGTCTATTGTAGTTTGGCATTAAGTGTCATTTTAAAATATATTTGACTGGTGAAATAGAGAAGATGGAGGGGGAGATAGGGATTTACCAGCCAATGGGAACAAAATAAAGCAATGACCATATGTCCATTTTTTTTTCCTGTGAGAGACAAAAAACATTCAACTTTGTTCGAGTACATCATCTGTAAAGGCTGTTTTTACAGCACAAGGATGTATCTGTTGTTAAAATGTAGTTTGTAAAATTGGCTTGAGTCCTGAGTCATTCTTCATGTTCTCAGTGAGAATTATTTCACATTGAAACTACTACTTTAGTGATCAACTGTCTTTCCTTACACGTCGGGGACAGTTTGAGACGAACTTCTTGAACAGCGTGAACTGTAATTGTAAGAGTCTTTCTGTTCTGATCAAAGGTGTCATTTCCACTGGAGATGGGGGAGGATTGTGCACAGTTTCAAACACTATTTTTGTTCTGCTCAGTTTTAGTTCAGGTTGATTTTCAAACTACAGCCTCTCTAAACATCGTTCACTGTCAAAATCCAGACATGAGAAGATTTGAGTTGACGGGAAAAAAAAAAAAAGTACTGCCTACTTTTTATCTACAGTTAATGTTCTAACAGTAAAGCATTAAAATAGTAGCTAAAAAGAAAATTAACTAGTGACTTGTTTTTCCCCTTTTGCTGAATAAAATGAATGAATCAACTGTTGAAGCCATAAACTCATGCTGCTATAAATCTTTAAGGATGGAGGGAAATACTTGCTATAGAAGCAGAACAGAACATAATATTTCATTTCATCCTCTGGGTGGATTTTGTTGTACACAGTCGCAGCCCTGCACACCTCACGTTAAGGTTTCTCCTCTTCTTGTGCATGACTAAATATGTCTGAGTGACACAGTTATAGCTGTTTGTGTCTCCTCTGGCTCTCTGCCCATTTATGTAACATGGAGGTGGAGACAGCTGCCAGAGATAGTTTGATAAATCATTACATCCATGCCTAAGTGTTGGGTTGTGTGTAATAAATACCTAAACTAAGGTACAGTTACTGCAGAGTTCAGCAGATGTAGGAAGCTCTGCTGAAACCTAGTGGTGGAAATGCAAAACGAAACAGGTGATGCACCGAGGGGAATACTGAAATGTGTGTATGTTTTCACTATGTTTTTAGTGATTTAATCTCACCTGTAGATTAGATTAGATTCCACTTTATTGTCATTTCTTAGTATACAGTGCGTGTATATGTGTGTGCATGTGCAGTTGTGCAGATCTACATACTGGAACTTTATCTCCGACCTCAGCCACAGTCATTCTGAACACATCTGAGGTTAATTCTTCACTAATGAAGCATTACATCTTTCCTCAGGTGTTTTCACTCGTCTGCTTTGGACAGATCACATTCCTTATTGTTGGGCAGCACCTGCAATCACTCCACCACCTGCCATTTACAGTAACAAGCTGAGTGTCTGTTTTGTCAGAATGTTTTGCACAGCCAACATACCTCAGGGGACAGTTTCAAGAAGCAGGTTATTATAAATCTGGAAAACATTTCTGAGAAAAAAATTATTTCAGACATGAGATGCTTCCAGGTTTTCTCTTGCTGTGAGGTGACAGATACACTACAGTTGAGAGGCTAAAACTGGAATGTTTTAAGCAATTAGACAAATACATTTTCTGCTAATTAATCAGCTCATCACTGCAGCTGTAACAACCCCTATCGCTGACACTCCTCTCGCTCAGGTGTGTTGTTGCACCTTTTCTTTCCTGAAATACTTTTACGTTAATTGTGTTTTCCTCTGTGAATCAAGCAGTTCACACACAAGAAAATGTGGCATGAGCTTCCTGGGAACAAGAAATACACTTGTGCCCCAGACAGCCAATGTCCCCTCTCTCCATGCTGTGGAGAAAGGAGAGAGTGCCATGTTTGTTTGCATCATTTTCCAGAGAAACCTACATTTCACTGCTCTTGGTAATTGTTTCTCCATGGCTTTAAGAGCCTTAGTGTTTCTCAGCCCCTGGGGCAACAGCCTATATACAGCTCGAGTGTGGATTTACCTCCAGAGACCTAAAAAGAAACTTCTATTTGTTCAAGTAATTAAGTGGCTCTGTAAAGTTTTCCAGACTGGAGCCTGTCCAATAAATTGGCTGGCTGATATAATTGGCCGATATGTGCTATCTACAAATAAATCTCTATCAGTGTTTATAATGGTCGAAATATGACAAAACGAAAAGCAGAGACAGAAGATGAATCTAATGTCATTCGATGTTCAAATACAGTTCAATACTGTTCACTATCAAAAAAACAGATGTATGGTCATATCAAACTACATTATGTCAAGTTGTCTTGGTGAGGGCTCAAAAAAAATGTTGGGAGGACAAAAGAATATCGATCAATATATCGGCTTATCGGGTTGTAAAACAATAAAATATCAGAATTGGTATCAGTCTCAAAAAAACCTTATCAGCTGCACTCTAATCCAGACATCTCTGTTCACAAAGAAGAAATCCTGAGTCAAGAGGCCGCTCCGATGATAGTTTGTGGATTAGCACATTAAAAAGTGAGGAGGGGATATCTCTCAGCAGGCAGGGCTGAACACGCAGGGGAAACCACTGTGACGCTGCATCTCTAATTGTTCCCACTGGTCCTTGTTAAACGAAACAACATGTCACCTGCTCACCAGTTTACAGGTATAAACACCTGACCTTTCAAACCAGTTTTACACATCCTGCCTTGTTTTCATGATTAAATTCTTTTCTTCTTTCCAATTAAGACAAGCCCACTGAGTGAGTCACAAGCGTGTTTATTTAAGGTTTCTAGGTAGTGTAGAAGCTGTGCCCTTTTCTTGGTATCACAGAAACCAGGTAAAAACATTCATGGCTGTTTTTGGGTGTGGCTGGACATTAGTTGGAGCAATGTTGTAATTTGCACAGGCACGAAATGGTCCTCAACTGACTCTGACTGTGTTTTAGGATGAGAGAAGTTAGGTTTAACATCTCACTTAACTCCAGGAAACAGCCCAGGCCAGAAATAGACATAATAAATAATCCTTTAACACACACACGCCCAAAACAGTGCTCCACCCTGCCATACACCTGAGCGACACAAACAAACACGCACAGACACATTCTTTAATGCCCTGGTATCCAGGGCAGAGGTCCTACATCAAATGTTTAGACACATTCAGAAACCACAGCATCCATCAAGATTATACTGTTACCACCATGTGGGCAGCATGTGTTTGTTTAAAGAAATGCAACTACCACTCACCACATAGTGACACAAATTGTAGTAGTTTACACTCAAATGAGTCAAGAATCCACTTACACACACATAAACACACAAAGTACAGAGTATACTGGATGTGATATATGTTGTCTCAGTGCCGCACCTGGAGGTGTGCACCCCCACCCAGCAGTGAGTCATCTTTGGAAACACCGCTCAGCATTTTGCCCTCTGAAATCCTGAGCACTAATCATGGTGATGGGGGAACTCCTCAGTAAAAATCCTGCATTCCAAATGCTACTAAAGTAAAAGCATAAAGCATCTCCTACAGTAACGTCTGTCTCATGTAAACATACCACGCAGAAATTCTTGCCACTGCAGACATTTCTTCTGATAAAGGTATTAATTAGCCTATACCCGTTCAGCACACCGTAATATGAACATTGCTATCTGGGCATATCAACATACTGATGACTAAGGCCTATGTAAAGAATACACAGGGATGCAGATTAAAAATCACCCTGATCCAAATATGTGACATTCTGTTGTTTGTAAACCTGATTTAGCATGAACATGTCTATAATTTAATCTGAGCTCATAAATGCTCAGACAGCCCTTAGGTTTTTAGCGCAGCACATCTTTGGGACACTAATTGTGTTGTAGATACACACTGCAGTCTACGACACTAGACTAGAAACTCAGGCCTCTCTTGCAACAGCACCACAAAACATAAGAAGGGTTTATTTTGTTGCTCTGCAGACAGAAAGTAGGGCAGCTAGAGGGAGCAGCAGGGAGTCCCGGGTCCTGCATTACGTCAAGTGTGTGTGCTGGCAGGAGGAGGGGGGCATGCACTAACTTGTATCCTAATCGCACACAGAACAGGGAGACAATAAATTATGGAATAACCTGGGAAGGAAGTAACAGAACTAAAACCCAGGAATCATGCAGAGATATAAACACTCTTCACTGTCCTGTACAAACTCTTCTTATTCATTTCCCCTCACAGAAACCACAGCTGCATTTTTATCACTATTTCACAGGGCGCTGAACACTGCCAGGGAGAAACAAAAGACTAGACTTTATCTCCCACAAACTCAATGTCAAACACTAGAAATGTGGGCTAAATATCATCCTCTCATATATACACTGCAATAAAAACGACAGTCACTTTAAAAGGAGGCTCCAGGCTGAGATAAACACATTATGCAAACACACCCAGCAGCCTTTTCAACTCCTCCTCATGAAGACGCTGCTTATTGACCACTTCTTACTGTACACCAGGTGTGTGTGGGCAGCTATACACCAATATTTGCCTTTTTGTTTTTCTAAGGAGAACCTCAGCTGTCTCGGTGGCTGCGGGCCCTACAGACCATTTTAGTCTCTAATAAATAAAGAATAAAAACTTAAACACTAAACCTGATTTTGGCTTTGCCAAACATTTTTTATTTTATCAAGCTGCGACGCTTTACACCAACATGCATTGTTACATGAGGCTGTGTCATGTCAGTCACTTGGCACCTACAGAAGGACATGCTTGGGAAATAATCCCTGAAAGCATGCTGCTGGACATGCTGCAGCAGTTTTCTGATTCATGATGTCTCTAAGTCATGACAGCAGTGACACAGAATATTCTAAAACTGACAAATTACAAGTGATACATTACCTTTAAACCAGTGAATGGGTGAAACCATGAAAAGCTGAAACACTAACCCTTCCTCTGCTTCAGTTTGACGTCTCACTCTGCGGTTGGTCTGCCTGTGCATTTCTTCGTGAACATTTATCAGCCTGACTTTGTGTGAGTAGTACTTCACTTCAACGCCAAGCTACAGTATTTAAGTGCTGGATGAGATGAGGTCTTTTCTGAGAATAACAGGAGATATGAAAAAGCCCTGAAGCTCAGAGTACCTCAAAAAATGTGGAGACATTAAATCAACAGTATGCACTGGTGTGTGACAGTGAGAGAGTACAAGCATGTGCTAATAATTACAAAGCTTATTACTCCAGTGGGTTGTTCTGGGGCTATAACTAAGTAGAATTTAGTGCTAACAAATCTAAATGTTTAATTTGTTTGTCAAATTAGTCAATGTAAAAAAAATAAATAAATAAAAATCATATGACTTGTGATCTTACAGTTAATAAACGTGAAGTAATTTTTACACAAACAGCAAAACCAGGAGCCAGATACGAGCAATCATTTATAAATATCTAATCATCTGGATTTTACAGTATTTGCTGTGAACTAGAGGTTTTATGTGTCCCACGTTTGATGCTCATTTATAACGCTGCTCTGCACCTGTTCTGTTACAGGACGCTGTGTACTGCACTGATGCAATATTAAAAACAATGCTCAGAACGCAGGCGTCTGTGCGTGCATACGAAGTGACAGTGATGCATTTGTGGATACGTGTTGGTCACAGCTGTATGCTACATGTACACACTGTATATATATACTATACTCCTCAAGGCCCCTGTGGAGAGCTTGTGGTGGGAGCTCACTGTGATATCAGCTCACTGTGTGACTCTACATAGTGTAAATCTCATTTGAAAGAGTGATTATTTAACAATAAAGGTGTTCAGTGTCTGTTCTACTCCATTATTTTCTCAGAAAACTAATAAATGTCAGGTTGCACAGAGTTCCTGGAGCTTGTGGAAGAGTGGCTAGTTCAGACATGACATGACGAGGCATCACGTCATATAGAAAACACACGCCTCAGAAACCCTTGATCACTGTGATTCCTGAGTCTGTCTCACGAAGTGTTGTTTATCAGCTGAGGACAGTAAATTAGTCCCAGCCAGTTCAGGTTGTGCCCAGGTCTTCAGTCTGGCCTTCACTGCCTTCCAGTGAACAGATCTGACTTTCATATGGCAATGGTGGCATCACATATCTGGCTTGGCTGTCAGCAGATGCCATTTCAAACCGCAGAACCTCATGTGCCAAAGGCTGCACTGAAGCTGCAGATGGATGATGTGAATGAATAGAAGTAAACGGTTTTTACTGCCATCCCTGGACTGCACGTATCCCTAACTGCTTCACTGTGTTTGTGCTGCTTTTCTTGTCTGTGCCTGCACTTTCTTCCTGCTGATGATGGTTCCACGTGCTGCTGTCTGCTGCTTGGAGCTGGACTGAAAACGTGACAGGACCGACGGATTTAAGAAGGGAAAAATTTAAAGGAGCACTTCCAGTATTCATGACATTTGTCTTGTCTTACCAATCAAAGAGCTCAGAAATATTATTCATTTCCTACAGTACAGAATTACAGTGTTTATTCGTCATGTATCCAGTGTACTTTTAACATTTAGAAACCAAGTCAATTTTTTAAAAATGTACTATTGATACAATTTAAATATTATAGGAGTCTTGTTAAAAATAAAAGTTCATGCATTAAAGGTGCTACAGTAAAAGTGCTGGTCTCTAACAGCAGACTGAGCTAGATCAGCTCCAGCCACAAAATGTCTGTTAAATAGCTGTCAAAGTGAAAAAACCACATTGCTCCCGGAACAGTTCTACAACAAGAAAACAAATGCAAAGGAAGTTCTCTTGTGTCTCTGGAAACAGCTGAGAGGTTCCTTCAACTAGACTAAAAATGAACTCAGAGCAAATATGCTTTTGGGGGAAGCCAGGGCTTGTTTAACTTTGCTTTGTCAAATTTTCTGTACACTGAGCATACCCACTCTCCATCCTTACAAACTCAGGCAGATGTCAGCCAGATGATGCCATCATCTGCTTATTTACCTACTTACACAAAGACTCCAGGGTCTATGCTAATCTAGGATCAGGTTTTCATGGCTTTTAACAGATCTATGCTCCCGCTTCACTGAGAGGCCTCAGGCATTGTCTAACCGTTTGGTGCAAGCCTGCTCAAACACACCCACTTTTCTCACTCAGCTCACGTTCACGTCACATGACAAGAAGCATCAGTGCTGAATGTTCAGGCTATTTCTGAGATTGCTGTTGTCACATTACTGCACCACACAAGGTTCAAGACTTCTCTTTTCACTGCTCTGAACTGGGAGTGCTGAGTACCCGCGTGAAGACATTGGACGCACGTCTTAAACGCTCACGGAGGCACAGTGACAGCTGTGCGTGTCCTCTGTCGCCGAACAGGATGATGTCAACATTTGCATGTTATTTCATGAAACAGCTGACCATGTTTACGATTTTACGAAAATCTATTACTATCAAATCCAGTGTGAGGCAACTTCTCAATCCTAGATTAGATTAGATCAGATCATTAAGCAAACGTTAGATTCATATTTAACATGGCTGACGTTGAATGTCTAAAGCTGGCTTGATTTCCAAAGGCAAATCTTAAACAGTGATACAGCAACATGCACACAGTGGATGTGCTTGCAGTGAACACATCTTGCTTTAATATAAGTTGTAATGGCTCATAAACTTTAGTCCTTCAAGCATCTTTCTAATAAACTGGAACAACCTGGGCCATAAACAACCTGATTAAGAGGAAAAGCTCTTTAAGTGGATGCAGCTTTGTTGTCTCTCCTGCTGTGTCAGTTCAATAGTGGTTAATGACTGCACAGAAAAGACACACATACATTCGCTGGCAGACAAACTGAAAGCATGTCAGTGTCGGCCAAAACAAACAAAGAATAAAAGCAAATTTCACATACGGAGAATCGAACTCTCATTTAGCGTCATGGCATATTTACTGCTGTCTATTTGGAACAAGTGCCAT
Source organism: Mastacembelus armatus (assembly GCF_900324485.2). NCBI lineage: Eukaryota > Metazoa > Chordata > Actinopteri > Synbranchiformes > Mastacembelidae > Mastacembelus > Mastacembelus armatus. The sequence continues at coordinate 7,034,100 of NC_046634.1, read as the reverse complement.
TATTAATAAACTACTTTACATTCTTGTTTTCAAAAGCAATAAATCAACACCAATAAATTCACAGTGACACTGTGTTTGGGAAACCAGTCAAACCAGACCAACATTTCAGAGAAATATTTCATACAGACAAGCTGAGTAAAGAAAAATCACTAACTATGGACAACACAGTAAGAGGTTCAACTGTACACTTAAATGATCTGCAGTCCAAAATCACATTGCTCACCGTCACAAGGACAGAGGTTTTAGGATGAAACTGTTTTTAAAAACCCAGGGATGGAGAGAAGGTTCTAAAGGGAGGAAAAGTGGAGGATAAAACAGGACCATAATCCCCCATAATCCCCTTCTCTCCCCAGTGGGGGGGCATGAGCTATGTGCCTTCGTGTTCTCGTCTGCAATTGTTTTGAAATTTTAGAGGGCTCTAGCCTGGCGAAGAGGAGGTATGTGAGGTATGTGACTTTGGACTAAGGACACACTGGAGAATGGACCTGCTGAGGTCTGGCCCTAAATGTAGGCTGGTATTGTTTATGTGGAGAACATGATCATAATGCATCTTGCCTGAACTACATCCTTTCCTAAGAGACTGTTCGGTCTGTTTAAGGATCACTGTTCGTGAATGAAAACAAAAAACTCCTGTAAGAATTTAAAGTTTACAGCGTCCACCCAGAAACAGAGAGCAAACATTTCTTTAACGCGGTGCACCAATGGTGACTAACAGACAGAAAGCAGGAGGAAATCCAACGTAAAATTTAGCAAATCCATGTCATAGTGTCAAATGTGAAATATAGACCAGCCGACTTGAGGGAAAGAGTAGATAACCAATACAAATTAAGGTCTTAATGATGAACTGGGTCATATGACCTCTTGTCCAACTCTGCCTTGAGGCTTTAAAGACCATATACAGTGGTGTGAAAGAGTGTTGGCCCCCTTCCTGATTTCTTATTTTTTTGCATGTTTGTCACACTTTAATGTTTCAGATCATCAAACAAATTGAAATATTAGTCACAGAGAACACAAGTAAACACATCATGCAGTTTTTGAATGAAGGTTTTTATTATTAAGGGAAAACAAAATCCAAAACTACATGGCCCTGTGCGAAAAAGTGTTTGCCCCCCCCCAGTTAAAACATAACTGAACTGTGTGTTTACTTGTGTTCTCTTTGACTAATATTTCAATTTGTTTGATGATCTGAAACATTAAAGTGTGACAAACATGCAAAAAAATAAGAAATCAGGAAGGGGGCCAACACTCTTTCACACCACTGTAGCTGCTCTCTCTCGGTTTGTGTTTGAATGATCATTTTTATGCAGGAGCGAATATTTTTGAATATTCTGTTTGATGAAGTCAGAAAACTTGTCAGATGCATGAAGAGGTGTTTCTGCTTCACGATGTGTTTGTGGCTTCTGCATTTTCTCTGAAATGTTTCCTCTGTGCAGGTGATGGAGCTCTTATGTTCAGCGTGACTCTTACCTCATCTCTCATATTCTATTTCAGTGCAGTCGCGTGTTCACACCTCCCATCAGCTGCTTCCCAGATGTGACCCACATAGGCTGTAGCCTCTTCATTCAATCAGCTGCACCTCCAGTTAACTGCAGCCAGTGTAGCAGGTCTGGTTGTTTCCCTGAAAAGTCCATAAGTGGAAGTTAGTGTGGACTGAGTGCACGTGTGGGTTAGTGTGTGTATTATGTAGAAAGTAGTGAATAAGTGATTTTAGACACAGCACAGTTGCATGAAGCCATTTTTTCAACGTGCACCAGCCGTGTGGTCAGATGTTCTGTCGGTTTTCCTTCTAGTGCAGCTACAAACTTCAGTGTTAGTGCATATTTGAGATTCCACAGCAATGAAAGCGCCGTTAACAGCTTTTTTCCCGTATGTGTGTACACATAAATTATAGTTCTCATGCCGAGACAATGGGGGGCTGGAGGGAAACAGGAGGTGGAGCCTTTTTTACTGACAGTCTGGATGTTCAGGGTTTATCCAGCAGGCCACCTGCTTTCTCAGCAATAAGGAAACCATCACCAGCGCAGAGGGACGTCCACTTAACGGAGTGTAAAGAGGATTTTTAGGCTGGATTTTGGGGCAGAAAATCTTTATATGTCTGGAGACATTGGGCCTAAAGCATACACATGCTACATGTGCATGTTTGTACAAATTAGATGATTAATTGCTGTATTTTGTGAAATACAGGTTTATCTGCACGTAATACCTGGACCTCACAGTATATCCTGTCCTGGCTGCAAGGTGCTTAAAGAAAACACCTTTGGTCAATGAAATGGGATTTGTGAAAGTGCCATCTGGACACAAGAGCAGAAGCTGTGTCTGATCCTCTGTCAGACAGCCACTCTGAGGTCAGGATCTGGGATCAAACAGAGCTGAGGAGGGAGAGCAGAGGTGGGGGGACAGGACAGACTAAAGCCCTCTAAACAGACACACAACAGATCAAAAACCAAGATTGATTACATTTTGTGGCAGCACGCAAAACACAAGCATTTATTGTTTCCGTATATGGTTGTACTAGAGGAGGAAACTGACACTGGATTGATTCAAACAGATGAAATCCATTTAAATGGAAAAGCTGCAAATGCCCTCATTTTGGCTGGCTGAATTTAAAACAAACTGAGGGAAAGTGCAGCCTAGAAAAAGTTGCTAAAAATATCCCAGACACTGAGCTGCTGTAGCTCAAGGTTAAGATTCAGCCTTTAAATGAAAGTTGTTTTTGTCTTTTCATTGTGTGGGTCTCACTGTTGTGTTATTTCCTGCACCATGTTTGTAATAATGTCTCCTGTGAGCCAGAAAATGATACTAAGATCTACATGTTGTCATTTATGCACCAATTCTCCAATTAAATAAAAATCAAATATAAATAAAATATACCATATTATTTTTGGAGACAACATTGGAGTTAACTAATTACCTCAGAAAAATATACTTAAAGGGGGAAAGTACTCACTTCATTGATGTAACTCATTAGTTTCCACCATTGCCTACAACATAACACGAACAAACCCTATTGACGACTCGTTTTAATGCGGTTTTAAACACAGATAAACACGTGTTTCAAGCTTTCACGTGACGACGCCAAACACGAATGCGCGCTCCCGTTTACGCGTCCTCGCTAAAGTTGTGCGGGTGCACGCGCGGCCAGGGGGCTCGGCCGCACGTAACCAATGAGAGGTCCGGAAAATCAGCTTTATTTGACAATGTACAACACGTTGAGCGGCCAACCTACAGTCCGACCTTCAGCCCAAACTTTTAGAGTCTTTGGAAGAAGAAAAGATTGAAATTATTATATTGATGACTGGAATTCAAAATAATTGAAAGTCATAAATAGATTTCTAGATTAAGTGAGTCAAAGTCAACCAGTCTGGTTTGTATGTAAAAAGAAAACCAAACACTCCAATAGTTTTTTTTGTTTTCAACATTTTATTTGAGGTGCAACTGTCTAGTGCAATTGTAACGTCACATTTGTGATGAGCTGAGGAACATGCACAAAACAACATACTTCTGCTAGGCATTTCCTTTTTTTTAACCAAGTGTCTGTCTCTCATGTTCAGGTGCTCCAGTTTCAACACAGACTCGAAACACTTGGCTGTACAAAAGACAAAACAAAAAAAAAAAAAAAACATCGCCATCTTATTTAGAAAAAATAAACAACTACACACGTCCCCAAACACTAAAACAGTTCAGGTCATTTGAGCGAGTGAGTTTTTTTTTTTTTTAAGTGACGGCAGAGAAGAGTTTACATAAAGTCTGAGACCGTGTGTCACTGCAGGAGAGACAGCGTTTTAGTGTCGAGGTCTATAATCCTCTTCTGGCCCCACCCTGAGTAATGACATCACAGGTAGTTAAAACCTGGTGAAACCATAGATATATATACAAATATATGACTAAAACAACTAAAAACACTTTTATATATGTACCTATGGTTAGAAACCAGGCACTTGGCAGAGTTTTAATTCTCTCTTTTTTTTTTTAATCTGTACAAAATTCACATCCTATAAACAGTCATGTCCTATTTATTCACCTCTTATTTTTACAGACCATTAGGACAGCAATTACATCAACAAGAGCAAAAACAAACAATAATCCTAAATCTTCACCAGCCTCCCCAACAGAAGTGAATTCCCTGCATTAACGTCCAACAGTCGTTCCAAGAAGAGGGAGGGTACGTTCAGGGCGGGATGGCAATGTGAACATTGAGGTGCAACTAATATATGTTTTATTTTATTTATAAGACCTCCCAACCCAGAAATTTGAGCGTGATGTCATCTTCAGATGCTGTGAGGACAGAGAACCAGAAAAAAGTGAGCTGGATTATCTGCCCCCAATTCAGCTGGGTCATGTGAATCTTTAAAGTTCATCCTGTGTCCAGATCATCTGAGAAAGTGCACGTGGAAAAAGAAAATGAAAACGAGGAATATGCGCAGACATTGCTGAATTGTGGTGGGGCAGGGAGTAGGTTGATGGCACATTTCACACAGGTCACACTGTGAGGGATTTGACAGCACTAAGAAAGGAAGCACCCTTCCCTGATTGGCCAAGTCCTGTGTTAGCTCCTCCCTCTTCTGGGGGCCTCGAACAATGGCGGCTGCTGTTTCAGCTCCGTCCTTACTCTCATCATCATCACCACGACCAGCACGACAATGACGATTGTCTGAAGCAGGTAATAGACACAAAGCAGACACGCACTGACTGGAGCAACTCCAAAGTGTTTAAGTTACACATAAAAAAAAAAAAAAAAAAAAAAAAAAAGAGTAGTTTTCTGGTTAAGTTGAAGTGTGTGGCATAGTCGGTCTTGATGCTAGAGTCAGTTCACAGTATGGTGATCCACCTCTTCTTCCCCTCATCCTCAGAGGGCTCTCCAGCATGCAGGTTCTGTGTTACGCAGATGAGCCAGAGCTCTGTGTGGAGGGAAGGACTTGTGTGGATCCACCTGGGACCGAGACCGCAGGCTGGGTGCTGCTGGTCGGGGAGCCGCTGGCCTGGACCTGCGCCTGGAACTGAGCCATCTGCTCGGGGCTGGCCAGGGTCTTCAGCAGGTTGTTCTCCTGCTCCAGCTGAGTGTTGCGCTCGATCAGCTCTTTGATCTGCTCCTTCAGGACTTCCACCTCCTCGCGCACGGCGTACATTAGATGGCTCTTCACCAGGTCCTGAGGAGCAGGGAGGGAGAGCAAGAAATGGTTAGATCAATAATTCACATTCCCTCCTCCATGTTTCCTGTGAGGCAGCCTGAACCAGACTCCTCATGACACAACAAACACAATCCACTTCCACATGCACCTTCAGTTTTCAAAGTTAAATCACACTAGAACTGAACCCATTAAGTTACCAAGAACAAGTGAACAATCTCCACATTTTTTGATAATTTTTTTCATGCTGTGGTTTGTGGTTTCAGTTCATCAAATGTGAAAATTACTTGCTTTTCTCTTATTTATACATCACCAGTCAGACAAAATGAGCATCCCAGGGCTCTTTTCCATCATTTTCTAATATTAATAGACAATAAATATGAAGATAAATCAAATATTAGTTCGTCAGGTCCATGTTTTACTTTTTAAATCTACTCTGTATATCAAACTCCACTGAAGGTTTCAGAAGCATGTGAGCAACACAAAACGAGGAAATGTGTGACAGCACGGTGCATGTCACGCTGTCTGACTGGAGGAAGTCATGACACGTAAACACCACATGAATTCCTCGACAAAGCTTAAAATAAAAAGGGAAATGTGCTGCTCTCCTGAGCAGGATGCCTGCATAGTTGGGGATTTGCGTTTAATGAGCATCCCCTTCTCTGTGGACCTGCCTCCTCCTCCTCCTCCGCCTCCTCCTCTTCGCTGCCACGGGAACAAAATGTTCCTGCACCGGAGTAGGAGGAGCCAATCACAGGCGGAGTTATTTATACCGAGCCAGGGGAGGCTGCCGCTCGCCTGGCAACACGGGGCACAGAGGCAGACAGACCGGGTTTATGTATAAGAAATATTAAAAAAGCAAGCCAGAGGCAGGGGAGATAGGGTGTGAACCTAGGACTGCCAGAGGTCATCAGTCCAAACCCTGACAGAGCTCCGGTTCACCCGAGCTGCAGGTGCACATATGCACATATGCACATATGCACCTGCAGCTTCACCCCAACTACAAACCCCCCTTGTGTGCAGCAAAGCACCGTTTCATTCCGCTCGATTCTCACTTTAACAGCCGCACAGCATCGTATTGCAGTAACAATTTCACAGGCTGTCAAAATAAAAGCAGATATCGCGGTGTGTGGTTGCATAACACCCGAGGCAGCACATACATGTAGAGCATGACACGGGCCTATTTCCAAGCAGGGTGCGGGTAGTGACTAAAAACAGCAGCTTACCATCGCCTGTTCAATCTTGTTGTCGATGGCCACCACACTTGCACCCGAGGAGCTGGAAGACAGAAAGAAAAGGGGGGTTGGTGGTTAGAGCTGAGAAAACGTCTCCATCAAGGTTGTCTTTTATGGCGGAGACGTGACTGGCATTTGCGTTTCATTACAGAACCACATGAAAAATAGGCAGCGCCTGAGCTATCATGTCATGAAGGTGTCATCAGGGGGGGAAAGAATGAAATCATAAGAAATCTGAATATGTGTGTGTGTAGCAAAGCGAGAAAAAAAGGAGGTTTCGACTTAAAGGAAGGAGAATGAGCGAGGCAGCGTTTGGTTTGCTGGTTTTAAGAAGCGCTAAATAAGCAGCGCAAAGCCTGCGGACTTTACCTATTGTCAAGCCTCAATGATGCGCTCTCCTTCCCAAGCACCGAAGACAGAAACGATATCGAGAAATTCCTCAGTTGACAAACACCAAGGTCCATCGCCACCGTGTAACACTGGGAATTCATGCTACCCCGTCCATGAAAACCCCCGCAGGAGACTCATCGGCTGTACAAACTGGACTCCAGCGGTAGAAAGGTAGAAAAACAGCGCATTATGAAGGATGGGATGCTGGGACTGCCGTGTCGCAGCCAGGACAGAGCACACAAAGACTGAAGCGGCAGGATGCAGCTCCACACACCGCTGCTCCCTCTCCGGATAATACATGCGGGGAAAAACAGCGCCAGCGGCCGCGCGATTGGTGGAGACAGGGGCTCATTAGCATAATGCAGACGAGAACCCGGCCCGGATTGGAGGAACAGCTCGCTCATTGGAATAATTTATTCAACATCTCTACCTGCTGCACCGTCCCCATCAAATGCCAACATACAACCGAAACACAAGAAAACATCGGTTTGATTTAGGTTGTGTCCGTTTCACCATCAAGTCAGGGGCTCATGTTCAAATGTGGCCTGCGCGGGAAATCTGAGCTCTTCTCTGCAATAATGTCTCCACCTAGGGTCACCTCCACACACAGCACTGCAAACTGTGACCTTACACAGGCTGCATGTGGTTTAACACAATCACAGGCTGACCCTGTCATAGAAGTGGATAAAGGCCGAGCTGAGCACTGTCCACAAACACCTACGGTCACAGTCCAGGGAGAACTAAAGGCAGACAGGGTTCAGAAGGGGGACTGGGCTACTTGGTCTCCTTTTGATCAGCTTGACTGACTGAAATGGAAACACACTGTGTTTCAGAGTAAAACGGGACTGACCCTCTGTCCTACATTAGTGGTGAGGCTTTACAAATTATTTGAGAACTGTGTCAGGTGTTTTTTCCCTCTGAAACAATGAGTCAATATGCAAAACATTTTCATGGTTGATCAGTAGCTATTTACTAATAATTAATAGCAGTTTTATTTTATTTCCAAACGTTTTTGGTTTCATCTACTCACAGCTAAAGGATACGGCGCATCCTTGTCATTTCTGGGGTTTTTTTTTGGGGGGTGGGCTCTGAAGACATCTGAAGACTCTATACTGGACTCTGGGAAATCATGATAAACAAGTTTTATAAGTTGAAGAAAATTGCCAGTTTAATCATTAAGGACTTAACCTGAACAGCTGATAAGATCAATATTTCATGGTTTATCAGGTTAGGTTCACTTTGATGGTGTGAATATGTGGAATATCACTATAACGACATATTTGTATGATGGTTTGGATAAACACACAACTGGGGTCAAGACTGAAACTAAAACAGTTCCTGCATGTGTTACTGCATCTGCTACAGTCAGGGTGTGGTTTTCTCTTCAGGCTCCTGACCTTACTGTTTTATCAGTACAGACTAACCAAACTCTACCTGCTGCTCATTCACACCTTTCACCAGCTTCAACACAACGAGGGGACACGTGCAAGAGCTTCAAAAAGAAACTGCGGCACGACGTTTGACCGTGCGTCACAAGCTGAGACACCTGTCCTGCTTTAAGCACCTGTGTGTTTTAGCTCTCTGTGCCTGGCACCAAGTTTAGTAAGTCAGACCGTGTGACAACGTGTCAAGACAAGACAAAAACCCTTTCACCTTCTCTGCATTTCACTTCCTCCAGCTCTGCCTGTGCATTTAGCTATACAGTCACAGGAACACTGACAGGGCTAAATGATTTTAGAGAACTAGAAAATAAAGACTTGCGTTTTTTTTTGTTTTTTTTTTCTTTCCCCAAAGCAGCAGCATGACGTGTATGCACTGTTGTAAACACCCCTTTCATCTGTTCATGCAAACATGTTGGAGACTAATCACAAAACATTCAAGAAGGTACAAACTAGAGGAAAATGTTTTTGCATGTTGGACAGACTATTATTAGATTTGGGAGCGTAAAGTCAGCCAGTAGGCTGATAACTGAGCAAAGGGAAGTAAATATGAGACGAGGACCTGGAACATGATGCTGAGCTTATAGTTAAAATTGCAGAGAAAAATTCAACAGAAAGCAGAAAACACGATTAGAGTGAACATCACACAGCCAAGAAGAACAACATGCATGTGCAGAAGCAAGAACACCGAGTCCTCAAACACACTGACAGCCTATCAGGGCAGCTGAGCTGGAGTTTCAACATGTTGAGGTCATTTACCATGATGCCTTGTTGCAGATGAAGGCACGCACCACAAGATGTTAAATTTTAAACTGCTGGTATTAAGTATCCTTGATAAATGATTTGACAACTGCACATCCTACTTGTATTTGTCTCCCTGACTGAGAATGTCGACCAGACAACATTTGACCACCTGAACGCTACTAGAAAACTTAAAACAATAATTAAATGCATACATGATGGCAAAGTCCCCTGCGGTCTTGCCATGTTTAAGCCCCAGTACGTCTCAGCCCACCACACCACCGCTGACCCTCTGACAATGTGACAACACACCAGCCATTATTACCTCTTCAGATGCTTCTCCAGCTCCCAGAAAAGCAGCTTTAGGGCCATGGGGTCCCCGCCCTGTGCTCCTCCTGCCCTGGCCAGCCCCTTCTCTCTCATTGAAGCTCTGAGGCTAAAAACACACACTCAACCTGAGCTGAGGGTCACCACACCTGCCCTATCAAAAACTCCACCAAACCTCCTCCATCCTCCTGACATGCACACTTTGGCCCTGACCCTCACTCCCCCTGTGGGAGAGCTTCACATAAGGGAGCCTGACCAACAGCAGAGACCAGGATGGTGCTGTGTAGGACTGGGATGGGAGTGAGTGAGTGAGCGCACACACGTGTGTGTGTGTGTGTGTGTGTGTGTGTGTGTGTGTAAAGGGAGCCCGAGTCACTGTGTTAAGTCCTTTTGATTTCACTCCTAAAAAGTTTGATATAGAATCTCAGAATGGGTGTGGAGTGAGGGGAAACAAGAGGGTGAGCAGCCATGGCTCCTCCTCTACTGTTGTTATGTAAAAGGTCGGTAGACATTAGGATGAGCCATCCAATAGGATGAGCTACTTTTGACCACTCATCCAGTTAAAACAGACACCTATAAGCCCCTCCCTTTGCTCCATCACATCTTTCCTGTTTGTTTCCTGCAACATGTCATCTCTGATGACCATAAACACAGGAGTGGTGCCCTACTCTGCAGCTTTTGGTGTCAATTTCTAGCAAAGAGTGGGTGGATTTGCAATGAAACTCTGAATATAATAAACATACATTCTTCACATTTCCTACTAGGACTGTGGCAGTTCCTGAAGTTATCTCACAGAGACTCTGTAGGCTGTACCAGGTCTTTAGCTCCCCTGTCACTTCTCATCAATTGATGCACACTGGACTCACACACTCTCACAGTATGGGTCTCCAATAGAACATGCCTCACGTGTACCTCCATGCCAAAAAAAAAAAAAAAAGGCTCCCACGCAGGCGCACACAGCCTACATTACAGCCTGAACAAAGACACCAAAACAAGATGGCTAAGCAAAATAAGGCTGATGCAAAATACAGAAAATACTGGAACTCAAAAGCAGAGGGGGGAAAAAAACAACATTATTAGTTGATAAGAGAAAGAGTAGAACAAAAGCAGAGAGGCGACCCCGGTCAAAGGCAACAAACAATTGTGGGGATCACAAAATGGCGACGGGTGCTCAGAGAGATGTTGGAGGGATTCGGCTCAATGCATGGAGTGAAATTATTAACCTCATTACGTTGAGGTCACATCATCTTTTCTTCCCTCAACAGTAGGTGAAGCGCTACAGTTGGACAGGATGGGAAAGAAAACTAATGGCTCAGATAAATGTTAAATGTTCAAAAATTGCCAACCTATATTTTCAAGATCTGCAAGTGCTTATTTCTTACTGTACGTCTGTACATTGTGTACTTGCAGATTTGGGGTCAGAGTGCGCATGCTCACCTAGAACAAAAGGCTCAAATCTGGCCTGAGGTCTGTCTACTTTTAGCCAATCACTGATAGCGTAACAGATTCGACCAGTGGCGAGACACCTTGATGTAATGACATCACAGACATCCCAGATGGGATGCTTTCATTTCATTATGTATCCAAGTTTATCCAAAGTGTCTGTCTGTGGCATGTACAAAGGGATGACCCACATATTACCAAAGCCATTATGTTAAAGCATAATGTACATTTTTACTACACTTAGACTTTACCATGAACTGGAGAACAACCTGTATACTATAAAAGCAGAGATATGTGGTAACAGTGACCAAGGCAACTACAACTGTTTTATAAGTAAAACCAAATTCTTAAAATCTCCCTTCAGTCTTTAACACACTAGTGAGGTCAGGTCAACATCAACAAGGCCTCACCCATGCTAGTTATTTCAATTTCATTATCTATCTTCAAAATGCTCACTGGACAAATCTGAACAGGATAGTGGTGGTGGTGTATAACTTTGCCACACCCTGTGGAGCTTACATAAGGGCGGATGTGTAGATGCAGTGTGCCAGCCGATGATGTGGAGGGAACAAAACAAACAGATGGTGCTCACATTGCCCACGTAGTTAAAAATACAAAGCAGTTTTAGGTTCTTTTCTTCAGAAGTGGGTTAAAGTGCTAAATTCTGCACTGGGTTTGCTTGCACAGTAAACCTCACACAATCTTACTTTCGAGAGAGATTCAAAGAAATTAAAAAAAAAAAAATCTGAACAGTAGCCTTAAGAGGTGTAAAGGTGTACAGACTCAGCAAGATGGACTTTTTTAAATCCACACATTAAGAATTGAGAAATAAAGAGAAATGCCTAAACATGTAGTGGAAGAGATCTTTAAGTTTGAGTAACACGACATCCTAGGAAAGTGGAAAAAAACAAACAAACAAACAAACAAAAAAAAAACCTACATGCCTTCTAATGTATTTGCTGCACAGTTATGGTCCAAATCCCTTCGCCTCCTTCTCTCATCCTTTTGCCTCCCATTATCCACGCTCTCTCTCACTAAAGCATCCAGCTGAGTCTAAGTAGTGCTTCCGCCTCACTTTATTGTGTGGTCTGAGTAAAAGCAGATCATACTCAAACTGCAGTGTGTGGTCCTGAAAAGATCCACATCTGCCACCTCTCTAACATATATGAATAGGGCAACATGGAGCAGGTGGAGGTGTGACTAGGAACAACATTCATAATAGCATTCTCCACCTTAACACAACTGGAAGATAGTCACTCATTTAAAGGCAAAACGGTACATCACAAATCCCGTCCCAAATCTCTCCCAAAATATGTTTCTTTCTTTCTCCTTGCATCCTCTACTTTTCTCTGTTTGCAGGGCTGTGATTCATCTGCCTCCTCCTTCCTCATCACTTCTCCTCAAGCACTTGGGAGATGTGAGCTTGTGTGTGTGTGTGTGTGTGTGTGTGTGTGTGTGTGTGTGTGTGTGTGTGTGTGTGTGTGTGTGTGTGTGTGTGTGCGCATGAGTATGCAGACTGGCAGAATCCGGTTTAGGAGCCTTTCAATGCTAACATTTACACAACAGAGGAACACGGCCGACCGTTCAAGAACAACCCTGCTGTGTACGTGCACACATACATGCACAAATGCACATTAAATTAAACGAAGAAACTGTCTTCACTGTCCTAATTAAAAAAATATGTTATTAATAAAAATAAGATCACAGTAAAAAGGTTTGCTGAATTATGAAATTAATTGTGAACATGCAATGTACAACCATGTTTCCATTTTCATGTTACTGATGAAGCATAGCAAGGCAGCAACCCACAAACAACCTTCTACTCATTTGCAAGTACAATCACAACTTAACTGTTGGTCAAACACAGACAAAACAAAGAGCAGCAACGCCCCAAAACTCACGCAGCCCTGGTGGCATCACAGAGCTTCAGGGCACCCGCTCTTCAGAGCGTGAGTAAATCGGTCTTTGCCATGCACGCAATGCCTTACATAACCAGGCTCTGAGCCATAAGGGCCACAGAGAAAAGAGAGAAAGGAGACAGGGAAGGAGACTCTGACTGAGTTACATCTCTGCTTGTTTAGTAACAGTGCAGACATGACTTGTTCTTCTCAATACTCTCACAGTTTCCCCATCCACTCTGAAAAACAATTAAAATAACAGGTCGCTGTTTCTGCTTTGGCATTTACTAAGGAATATGAGACAGATGATAATAAACAGAAACCAAGGCATCCCAGAGAGGAGACCGTCAACTGCCTTTATGATTATTTTATCACTATTTCTGAAAGCCCATTTGACACACAGTCCAAAACCCTCACACAATGATTGCAGTCAGTTTTGAGGCAACTCTGCTTCAAAAGAAAAATTTACCAGAACAGTTACCAATTCATTTTACTGTCAAACTAACTAACCGATCGACTGACCTATCGATTCAGCTCTAACTATGCATGTAAACACAGAGAAAGGAAGAAATGAGGAGACAGCATGCGTGGATTCTTAAATAACAAAATACTGGAGCTTAAAGGATTAAACCACATCTTGCTAAAACCAATAGACATCTCCTTTCCTGTTTCTTTGTTTCCTTTTCTGGCGAAAAGGCTCTTCACATGTGTATTAGTAGTGGTAATTGGTTTGTGTGGGAAATTTACACATAAAGCAGGGATCCAACAGCCCTCTACTCTAATCTAAGTATTACACAATCAAAAATTACACAACCCTATGACAAACCGACAACATAAAACGTCATAGGAAGTTGTGCTCCCGACCTGCAGTTACATGGATCTACACACTGTTTTTACATATGGAGGACTTGTTGTCACTGTAAACACAGTTAACACATTAACGGTGAGGATCATCCCAGCAGCAGTTGAGAAACTTTGCTCAAGGCTCTCTGCAGTGCGCAGGCTCCATGCAGTGATCAGAGTGTGTTTTCACAGCACGACAGCTCAAGGCTCTAACGCTAAACAATCAGAACTGGCTTTACATGGAATTATTATTTCTCTTCACAAGAAGTGTCTCTTTTGGGGTGAAAAAAATATTTTTCTTTGACTCGTGGTGGTGTACTCATGTTACTGTGTAAGAGTCTGAAATTTTCCTTAAGAACTGATCCAAATAAAGACCAAAGAGCCTGAAAGCAAAGGCTAACTGATTAATCATTGAAATTATTTTACAGTTATGGTAAGTTGAAGCAAAGATTTTGAAGACAATTCCTCATGCTCTGGTAAAATAGAATGGGAAATTTCCTCTACTTTGTGGGACTTCATAGGTGAAATGATAGCTCAAGAAAATTATTGGAAGAACAGATTAATTATTTGCACGCCTATGCAGGAGTATCTACCCAGATAAAGACACCATCACTGCCTGCATTATGAGTATCCTATTGCTGAACTAGACCTATGACCTCCTTGTGGAGGAAGTGTTACAAAAACATATTTCAACAAATGCATCGCATTTCATTCATTTCCTTCTAAGCTCCCAGAGCCAGGCCTGATACACATCTGGAGACCACTGACAGACACTTAAGTGAAGTTTCTTTGCTATTTTGTAATGGTAACAGACCATGATGGTGACAGTTTGCACCTTCCTGTAGAAACATAGCTGGCTACTAGTAATCAGTTAAACTTGTGTAGCATGTGTGGCTTAATGAAAACCAGGTACAGGACCACTCCCTGGTCTCTTACATCACTGCCTTCATAGGAAAATTTAAACAGGACACACTCTAGTATCAAACACAGAAAAAAATATTATACAATTTCTACAGTCAGTGCTTCTGGGTCCTTCTCCTTTCTGCTAATGTTTACCCCTCAGTCTAACAGCCTGAAAGAAAAAACTGTTTTGCACATGTGCAAAGTGTCACGCACAAACCACAAACCACACTGACGGCTGAAGTCATAAATGCATGCTTCTACTGAGAAAAGCAGAATGACACATATACATCATGGCCTGTGACTTTCCAAGAATCTGCAGTTCCATAAGATAGTACAAGGCCAGCAAACATGACACCCGTCTAGTTGGCTCTGCACACCCCCATGGATGGGGTATCCATGCTGCCTAAAACTGAAGGTGTCAGAGCTAGATAAGGTCGTTATCAGGCGGCAGATCTTTACACATATCACAATTCACTTAAGTCTGACCACTATCATGACAGCTCATCCTTTAAAACGGTTCATATTTAACAAGCAGCAGAGTGATCGATTATAGAAAATAACAGCAGCTCTACTCATAATATTATGGGAGTCAGAAAGCCATAGAGCAAATGTATCCCCACAAAAGATATGACACTGTACAATTTACAAGTATTCAGAATGATATACTAAACATTTCCACTGTATGTATGTGTGTATATACATACACATATATATATATACATACATATGCACACACACACACACACACACACACACTACAATAAACCAACATTACAACTGCACAGAAATGATTTTACCTATTGTCTGATGATAAAGTTCATGTCTGAGAGGAGGCTGAGAGGATTTCTGAAACAACACTGCCACCTTGTGGAGCAGCAGTGCATAGACAAGAGACGGTTGGATGGTGAAAGTCTTCACGCTCTGCTGAATCATGATTTGGTGTCACCCTTAATTTACAGGAAGTGAATTAACAATCTTCAGGTGTGATTAACCAATGCCAACAGATGCCACTCAATAAATCACAAGCACTATTAAAGTTGTTTCACTAAGAGACTGTTCAACGTCCAATAAAAAAAAGTCCACACAGGAAAAACACTGCAAACAGGAACCTACTGACTGTGCTTAGACAAGTTTACAATTCAAATATGCAGTTTTAAATGGTGTTCACAGGCAGGAAACACCTTGACACTGAACTTTTATATGTAACTGCAGCACATTAAAGGTGGAGAACACAAAATGTGCACAAGCACATGTTTCCAAACCAAGATAACTACCCCAAGGATTACAGTGATGAGACTGCAATATTCCAGTTTAACTTTAAAAGAACCTTTTAAAATGACATCATGGGAAAACTGTGGTATTTATTTCATATGATTCAGCATCTATTTAGACTTTAGCCTTCTGAACTCCTGTTTTTCCTTCCAATGTCTACAATATTTAATTTAAAACCTTGTTAAAACTCAGTTTTTACAGCATAAAACACTGAGGATTAGGTACCTAACATTCTTATCTTGGGGTGTGTTCATATGAGCAATGGTTCACAAATGTCTGGAATTAGATCTAAGTCATGACTAAGATTGTTCATACTAGAGACTGAGGTGGAATAGTTAGTGCCTCAAGTTAAACTTCAAGTCATGAAAAAAAAAAACAAAAGCAACTTTCCTTTTACAGTAGCTTCAAGCACTGGCCCATATTTGGTCTTGGGGAGTTGCTCTATCTTGTAAAAAGCTCCATGTGAATGGTGAGCCAATTCCAAACAGGCGTGTCCATTTTAACAAATTATAAATCATGAATCAAAGCCGGTATAACTACAATGCTCGACAGGCTGCTTATTATAACCTAGAGACTGAAGCACCAAACAAAACATCAGCTTTTAACAAGTGCCAAAACAAACCAAAGCACCTCAAAATGACAAGCATGTTCTTTAACCTTTATCTTACTGTGAGACACACAAAGAAGCCAATCTGATCAGTTAATAACCAGCCTGGGATGTCATGAGTTTTAATCCATACATGTTGCTATATCAATATAGTTTTTTTTTTTTTAACAACCTAATGTAGTTTGCCAGACACACCAGAAGAAGAAGTCTTCTCATACAAATACCCATGGCAGACTTGTTGACTCAAGGCTTCATTTTGAATTCATGGTGAAAACCATGGTTATGTTAAACACTGGTTATGTTGAAACTTCTGGTGAACATGTTTATTTACTCCAATGCAAATATAATACAAAAACACTTCAAATGTCAGCAGGCTGTAAATTTTAAACTGTCAAGGTACGGTGCGTGCAAGCATTATATAAAAAAAATAAAAAATAAATACTAGATTGCACCACTAACTTTTATGGTTCCAAAGGATGAGGTTATATGACTAAATTTCCTTAGAAAATGAATTAAATGACATTTCATATAAAGGATCTTTGACATTTAGTTGGCTCTGAAATCTATATTCCTTCTGGATGCTGTTCTCAAACAAATGAGCTCATAAATTTACTGCTGTATTATAGCCAACACCTGGATTTATGACATATCCTTAGATTCGAACAACTGAAGCAAAGAAAATTTTGCATGATAATTATTCCAAAATAAGTGCCAGCATCACAAAAGGCGCTGATCGCGCTCAAATCAACATAATCGGTGCAGTCTCGTGTAAAATGGCTTTATAGCCAAAATAGTATTATTCTGGGACAGTTTAAAGGGGATTTTACGAAGTGCATTTGCTGCTTACAAACAGGAGTAAACATTAACTTGCAGGGAAAGTCAAACCTCCTTGCACAAGTGTGTAGTAGGTGACACAAATGACAGCTGCTGAATATAGCGACTGAATATAGCCTATACTCACTGAAACTGTGAGTAAAGCTGCCTTTGTACTGTGAATCCAACACTTAAATTATACCTGCAGTGACTTGCAGGTTGAAATTCATCAAGGACCTCATAAAAGCTCTGAATAATATCATTGACCTTACTGCACTCTCACTGAAATCAGCCTCACTGACACATAGACAAACAGACAGCAAGCATGTTAAAAGCAACAAGTAGAATCCTGCAAAACAAAGACACACCCTGACATCACTCTTTTACAACATGACAGCAGCTATGCACACATTTCACACTTTTATGCTCGATTAGGCATTTTAACGACAGCTGTAAGACTGAAAAGAACCAAACTGGACACTAACAACCGGTAGTTACTAATGAACCTGAGAGAGGATACGGCTGATTTGTGCTGTATGTACGGTCATGGTGGATCCTTTGATCTAGGAGCTCAGTCAGGAAAAAAAAAAAATAAAGCATGTCAAGAACATTTAGAGTCCTTTGACTTGGTCTGTCATTTAAGGTGGACCAGATTACAACTGCAACAATATATTGATTAGCTGATCACCAGAAAATACATTTTTTAAATGATGTATTTTGACAATGAATGAATTACTCCAGTGATTTTTAAACAAAAAACTTCTCTGATACCTGAAATTTTGATCACTGTAATCAGAATAACAGTTTTAGACAAAAGTGACTATTAACTGGAGCCAAGCCAGCCCAGAATTGCAACATACACTCTGTTTTAATACAAAAAATATTCTGTGTTAACTTAACACCAGTGATAAATTGTTTATCTCCTTGTTTAAATGGCAGAAAAAAAGAATAATGCTTGTTAATGTGGGCAAACTCTGACTACTGATACAAGTGTTATTACTGGACACATTTACT
This sequence comes from Mastacembelus armatus, assembly GCF_900324485.2. NCBI lineage: Eukaryota > Metazoa > Chordata > Actinopteri > Synbranchiformes > Mastacembelidae > Mastacembelus > Mastacembelus armatus. The sequence goes on along the minus strand of NC_046634.1, from coordinate 7,016,049 downwards.
AAAGACTAAAGGTGCCAAACTCTGTTTACATGTTTAGTTCCTGCTGGTCACTCTCATCAGTTAATACAGGACCTAATTTCTGATGCTTAGGAGGAAACCAGGTAGACTTCCTTATTGCAAGTGACTAAGCACTAAGCTTGGAGGAAACACTCTTAAAAGAGGAGACTGCAGTAGTGTCAGAGAAAAGGGGACGTGAATAATTTGGTCAACGGACATGACGCCCTGAGGTCTGTAAAGTACAGGGAGCCAGAGAGAAAGAGGTGACAGAGACAGATAAGCAGAGACCATAACACAGAAGTAAAGCAGTGACAGTAACACAAACACAAAGCCAGATCGCAGCCTGAGAAGACCAGGACTATAAACAAAGCAGATACACACACACACTCCAAGGCTGCCTGCTAATGAAGGACAGTAGCTGATTCATGGCAAGAAAACAAGTCATCAAATGGATGGAAATATGGACACACATTTAGAGGGGAGAATACAGAGGCCATGCAAACCACACACACCCTAACAGCCATGACACAATGCCATGAATTGCTTACAAAAGCCTGCACACAGAATACTGTCCAGCTCTGTCTGCAGTTTAATATGACTGGCTGTGTCAACATTAAGGCTCCATCTCCCTATTCTTTGAGCTCAGGACAACTGTAAATACATAAACTCTTAGCTTTAGCTTGCCTTTAACCTGCTGCACTGAGCATTGAATTAGATGTTTACTTGTTTGCTCTAAAAACTACTCAAATCGTTTTCTCCATTTTAATTCTGAATGCATGTGTTTGTTTGTTTTTTAGATTTGGATGAAATACTTAAGATAGCTTATTGCTTGCATATGTTGTTAACCTCTACACAGACCCACAGTATTCAACAAAGAGTAATTTGGGGTTCTTGGGTGAGGCTGACTGTACTCAACTGAACTTCCTTCATACCCTACAGGCATTACTGTTGTACTCACAACATGAATCTCCTGCATAACCAGAACACAGGACAGTACAATGGTAATATTAGATTGCTGCCACAACAGTGCTCCATTTCTATGTAGCCTGAGTTTCAGATTTATACAACAGAACTCCTGATCCGGTCTCATCCCTCCAGCACAGACCGAAATTTTCCACTGCAACTTCATATGGATGAAGAGGTTTTTTCCACAGCATCAACTCTCTTTAGCCCATCTGTGTCTTTTAAGAAACTATCTACAACTGAAACAACCACATAAATAAACCATTGCTCAATTTGCTTGGTGTGGTACCAGAGCCCCTATGTCTAATAAAAGACTAAACCAAAAAGAAGAATGTGAAAGGGAGCTACAAAGTCTGAATGAGAAAGAAAGTATAGCGTGAGGCAGTACAAACAGGAAAAAACAACCTTACTAATAAAAGACTCCTGAGTTAATGGAGGTGGATAGTAAGGGGTCAACCTAAGTAGAGCAGAGTCATCAGCTCCCAGTGACTCTGCAGCTGCACTTCTCTTCCAGCCAGTGACATTTTTTATAATAGCCATGTCCAGTGAGCTATTTTTCCACCTAGTGTCTTCTGAAGCCTGACAGAGTGACATCAGGGGACAGTGAACTTCTAGATCTAACCCAGACAAAACCAGGTGCAGAATGCTGTTATAAGCAAAGATGCAGTTAGCTTTCAGATAGCATTAGCGATGAGATATTGTTAAACATGCCTGGCTCTTTCAGTGATACATGCCTGAAATCAACATGTTTCAATATCACCACCAAAGAAAAAAATAGCTGCAGCCTGAACTACAATGAGTCAAGAATAATATGAATTTTTCATCTGAAAACAGAATTTAAACATTAGAATCAACAGCACAACTTGGTGGTTCTCACCTGTCCTCCTCTCCTTCAGCATTTTGAGTCTGGAGTCCTGCAGCTGCAGCAGCCATGAAAGCACTGGCCTCAGCTGACATCCCCACATGGGCAAGTTTTCCAACAGCACTGCCGACCTCTGGTGCCCCCTCTACACCCACTACCACCCCAAGCCTGGGGAGACCCAGCAGGCTTTGATGCTGGAGCAGAAGCTTCTGGGCATCCTCCAGCTGGGATGGTTTTATGGAGCTTCCACTTCCAGGGACCTGGGTGATGGTTGCACTAGGAGTGAGGATGGGCTGTAGGTCAGCTTTCAGTGCAGTCAGAGGCATGTAAGGGGTCCCATGGGGAGGTGGTACTGGGACAGTGGCAGTGGAATGAGGCTGAACTTGTGGCTGTGCATGAGGCTGGGGTTGAGCTGGGAGTGTCTGTGGCTGTCCTGCTGCGAAGGAGGCTTGAGCAGCTGTGGCTCCTTGACCTTGAGGGGGTAGCTGGTGAGTAATGGCGACCGGTTGCTGTGCTGTGACCCCTGGCACGGGTGTTATGGTAACTCCTGTTGTAACATGGGGCAGCGGTGGCTGGACCTGGGTCTGGAAAGGAGCTGTGGGCTGAATGAAGTCTGGCTGTCGGACACCTCCTGGGGGCATGACCCCTGCATGGAGCTGAGGTGCAGGGTATCCTCCGTGGGGTTGAGTGTGGTGCGGATCCACAGCATACGGCAACTGTTGGGGTACTAGAGGGGGAGGCTGACTTAGACCAGCCTGTGAGGTTACCTGTGGTGTTGCTGTGGGAAGTGTGACAGGAGCCACCACTTTCGGCATGTGTGTCACACCAACAACTTCCTGGGGTGAAACATAGGTCAAAGGAGTGGTTTGGGCCAGTGCCTGTGGTGGGCTCTGCATGGTTTGTGGACTAGTGAAGTCCTGGCTTGGGTGCTGATAGGGCTGCAGCGTGTGAGGTGGTTGTACAGCAGGGATGGCTGGACTAATCCCAGCATTACCTGGCTCAGTATCTGCAGCAACTTCTGTGCCTTTTCCTGCCTCAGATGTAGTTGGATGAGGAATCTCCTTTTCATAATACTCCGTACATGTCCATCTTCCTTTACGGAATGGCTCAGAGTTAGTATCTAATTTGACCACCCTAAAACGAGAGGCAGTAGCTGTTTGAGCTTGGTTATGTTGGATTTGAGTGTTAGGGGCAGCAGTGAAGGGGGCTGTTCCTCCTCCAACAGAAGCTACTGGCCCACTCACACTAGTGTTGTCAAAAGGTGCAGCGACTGCAACAGCAGTGACAGCAGACACCACAGAAATGTTTACACTGCTTTGCTGATGTGGATCAGAGACTGTCCCACCAACAATAGGAACTAATGGCTGGGTTGTCCCACCTGTAGCTTTATTGGTATCCAACACTGGTAGCCTCTGGGACTGGCTAGTGCCAGCCTTGGATGTCATAGCTGGACTGGAAGTAGCCAGGGGAGCAACAGGAAGAGCTGGCAATGAGGGGTCACACCCTCCCATGCTGTCAGAGCGATGATGGTGTGACTGGCTGTGCTGCTGAGAATAAAAATGGTGATGGATGGTCCCATTTACCATAGAGGCCTGCTGCTGAGACCCCTGAGGAATTGAATGAGGATGAAGAGGCTCATTGGGGGACACAATCCCAGGTGTGTCTACCCCATGAAGACTGTTCAACGTCTCGTCAGAAGAGCTTCTCTCAGGCAAACCTGTATCTGTGGCCCGGGACACAGAAACATCCAATATATCAGAGGAGGAGAGGTCTTCTGTATGTGACTCATCCATATCATCATAGCTCTCAGTGTCATCTGCTAAACTGTTGTTACCGCTCACATTGATCTGAGCTGAAGTGACACTTGTTATCTGGAAACCACTCTTCTTCTTCACCTGAGCTCCAGCCATTTGGGACTGGGGCTGGTGATGGAGTCCAGGAGAAGAGGATCCAGCCTGGGTTGGATTATCATCAACCGTGCTGACTACACTGCCACCGGTTCCAGAGGAGACAGACGCACCGCTGCTACCCCTCCTGTAGTGGAAGGCCGTTTTCCTGCTGCCGGCCCCAGGCGGGTCTCCAGAAAAGTCCTGCTGGTGCATCTTCGCGGATGAGGAGTTACTAAAGGCCAAGAAGTGGCAGATGGTTGTTTATCTACTAGCTAACACAAATGCTCGTTAGCTGGGTCAGCTACAGTACCGCGATACTAACGAGCCATAACGTTAAGTGAGTCAGATGATTTATGTCCTTTAAAAAAAGAATAAGCTAAATGTTCTGATCTGGAGTTAAACAGAAAGGCTAGCTTACAAGCAAGCTCCCGCTTCTTAACTCAACTACCGACACAACTTCAAAAAAAGATTTAAAAAAAACACTTTATTCAACGAAGTAAATAAAGTGAAAAATGCGAAATTCAGCTAGCCTTTGGTTAGCTTAGCAGCAATTAGCCACGCTCTCCAAGAACTTGATGTTCCTTTTCATTAATAATTACTGTAATCTGCGGATGTCAGTATCACAGCCAAGCACACACAAACAAATCTAACCCCGAACAGTTTAGGTGCAGTCAGCTGGTCTTCAAATTAAACGCTTCGTAGCTGCTCCGTGTATGTCGCAGGAAGGCAGTCGTCAGACCTATTCCTCTGCCAGACGTCGAGTCTCCCTTCTCCCGAAACAAAGATGAACTTAGCGAAGAAAAAGCTCCACCTGATGTCAACAGACAACGCTGTCTAAATAATATCCGTCTTTGTAGTGGTAAAAAGTGCTCGATAAGTCCATCTCGGGGTGTCTTACTGAGCCCGTGTTTGCTGTATCATGCCGGTGAACAGTAGCAGCTAACGGGCTGTCAGTCTGACCAGGGAGGAGGAATGCAAACAGTGCCACTGCGCATGCGCGTCTGTGTTCTATTTCTTTCGACTAGTGTTACATTCAAGCTCACTTGGAATGTCAGACTTTACAGAATCCAAATACTTAGATATGTGGATTTTTTTTTCCTTGTGAAGATCGATTTGTTCATATAAATCGTTTTCCATACCTGAAAACAATGCATTTGGCAATTAATTTAGTTTTAGTTTTCTAAGTATGGGTCTGTTGAACCAATGTCTCTGCCAAGAAGGTCCGTTTTCCAATATTTTGTTTTTAACATTAGAGCTCGCTATTTTGTAAGTGCAGTTATATCGAAGCTGTACAAACTAAACACTAGCCATTCACAGTCGTGTTCTGAGTACAGGTATTTTTCCTCTTAATTCATAGAAGTTACTGATTAACTTATAAGAAATCAAATATTTATTTAATAGTTGCTTCTATACACTGAAATCCTAAACTTGGGTCTGATGCTGCATCTTGGAAGAGTTGCAGTCTCTTTTTTTAATATACATATAACTTTTTGATGTCAACCAATCATTGCTGACAAATCATGCAGAACAAGTCCTAACACAAAGATAAAGGTGAACCACCTTATCATATAGGACCAGCCTGTTTTACTTGTATGTCGAGAGGCTAGAGGTTCTTTACAAATTACTTTTCAGATCTGACATCGCAATAATCAGTCGGTTTTTGTTCTGCCTGTTTGTCTTTGTGACTCCCTTCTGGCGAAAGATTTTAAGGTTAAGATATAGCATCCAGCAACAGATTGACTGATGTGCTGAGTGATGGAAAGGGGCTGTGAGAGCACCTGTAGGGGAGGGCAAGCTTTGGGAAAATTCCACTCTAGAATCTGATTCCAAATGTTGTGTAATGTTGAAACCACATAAAGTAAATACAGAGATCAAAGTCATGCTTTCGGTAACGCCTACACCTGAACGTCTACACTGGTGATATTTTTTTTTTACATTAAAGAGGAAACATAGTAAAAATAACTTGCGCCCAACGTGGGGCTCGAACCCACGACCCTGAGATTAAGAGTCTCATGCTCTACCGACTGAGCTAGCCGGGCTTGCAAACATACGTCTTCGGTGTGTTCTTATCATGTTCTAGAACACAAATATCTACATTCATTCAGGTCAATATTAATATTAATAATACTCACTTATGCTTTTTAAACAGCAGGGGTTGTAGACAAAAGTGTGGTCTGTTCTGTCGGTGGCACCAACCATTATAGGAGTCGACTCTAGGGGCGCTGTTATGTGGCCTGTGTGGCCCGGACCGGACCACTGGCCTCTGTGGTCTGTGGCCACTGTTGGCTAAAAAGTAGTAAAAACCTCTCACAGATCGGCTTTATTTAGATTTTCACTGAGCTGGTCACAAACGCAAAAAGGCGATTAGAAATGTTACAAATACAGCATGACGACCAGCAAATACATAATGGCTCCTGACATGCATTTTATATCAGTTCAAATATACACATTCAGAATCACGTAATAGCATTATCAGTGGTTATAGCATTAACAGTGGTTATATCATTAACAGTGGTTATATCATTGTAGTGTCTGCCGTCGAGCTCTGTCTCCAGACGCTATCTTGTTTTGGCTGCTTTTGGTCCAAAACACTATAACTGTTTGGAAATAAAATCTTACTAATTTCACTTATAAATATTGGGAAATAAATTTACATATTTACTTCTTTCATTTATAATATCATTACTCTCATAAACGTTTATACATTGTTACAACGAGTTGTAAGACCAAATTGTGAGGAGATCAAGGGTTACAAACCTTGGCCCGCTGTGTGAAGAAGCAATCAGATGTGAAGGAATCTAACACACACACTTACACATACACTTACCTCACACATATACCCACATGTACACTACAACACACACGCACACACATACACAGGTGCTTACACATATACTCACCCACATAAGTAGTTTAGGAGAATGACTAACTAAAATACTGTATTTACATGTGTGTTGTGCAATGCCATAGAAATGCAAGAGAATTAAGAATGTTTTGTAGGATGAGGAGCAGCTCTGGACAAGAAGATAAGAAGAGGAGGATGGCAAAGTGCTGAGGGGTTGGGACCAACCCAGGGCACCAACAAGGGAAGGTGAAAGTCTAAACCAAAGCCCTCCCCACCTGTAGTCAACCAATGAGATGTGATTTTTGGCAACCTTATAATGTCATGTTTGTCCTTTGTTCATCATCTTTCTTCCTGTGAAGTTGGTTACAGCTAACTGCTTGCAGACTGTGATTTTCTGATCAGGAAGTGGGTCCTTGTACAAGCTTTGGAATTTCAATTAAATACTTTTGAGATCAATTAAACTCTCCTCCACTAATTCAGATAAACAAACACGCTGACATTTTCTAATACAATTATTGTCAGCCAACCAGCTGCACTACCTTTTAGCCTACAGTGGCTTTAAAATCACTTCAACCCATCACTATACCATCCACATTACAACTTTCGTCATATAACAATGAATGAATGAATGAATGAAAAGCAAGAAAGCATGTGAAAATACTGTGTAATATAGCTACTATTGAGGTCGGTGCCACTCAGACAGCGGAACAGCGCAGCACATGTTAAACTTACATAATAATAAAATGCATTTCTCTAATACCTTCTGACGTGCTCGTGAATAAAAACAGATACATAAGTAAGACTAGATCTGACTCTCTCTTGAATTTGGGGTATCTGCTTACTTCTGTGACCTAAAGAGACACACACTTCCAGATGAGACATTAAATTTTCTTTGTGATTCACATACAACGCGACCTGATTTGATAACAATAAACAGCCTGACAGAATGGATTGTTTGTGTGTTATTTCATTCAATAGAAAGCGATATAGAGCTATAGATCCTAGCTATATGCAGAGAAAGGTTACTCAGAAGTTTGTTGAATAACAAAAAAAAAAAAAAAAATCTGCCCCGTGTGAGGCTCGAACTCACGACCTTCAGATTATGAGACTGACGCGCTGCCTACTGCGCCAACGAGGCTCTGCCCACAAGAAGACAGGAAGTCCTTATATAGACATCAGTAATCACATAGATTCCAATAATTTGATTGGTTAACACTCGTTTAGTTTGGTAGGACAAGTTCCGCTGTTTCTAAACGTTTTCGTTTTCTAGCTCAAAAGAATCGGAAAACAGGGCAGTCAGGCAGTCAGGACTCATCTGAAACGTATAACGTTACCGTTACAAAGCATTTCAACAAACCTGCTCAAAGGATAATTTTTCAGTGTCTGGTGGCGCCAACATATTTGCGCTAATATCGTTAACATTAGCAACATCCACGTGACAGCCAGCCAAAATATTAGCAGGACGATTTCTTGTGCAAAATCTCGTAAAATAACACAGATAACTTAGCTTAGACTTTCTTCCGCCATTCTCCTCAGGATAATGCTGGATGACACAGCAAACATGACAAAAAAAGTTATGGCACTCAATAGGTCTTAGCAAAAATAGCATCTGTCGATAAACTGTCCTTACTTAATCTAAAAAAAACAAGGCATTGAGAATCTCTTTCCAGTCTGCCGTTTCAGGAATTTCACAGTTAACGTTAGCATGTTGAAGCTAAAGCTAATAGCATCGCCAGGGACTTCCTGGTAAAATAAAGGTTTAAATAAAAAATAAATAAAATTCCCCAATGAGGAGGAATCGAGCAGCCAATGACTTTGCTGGCCCCGCAGCCTTTTGTTTGATTGGCAGACAAAAAAAATGGCTGAAAAATGGCATTGTCATTGCCATTGTCACTGGCATCCTTAACCAGGGTCACGGGGGTCTGCTGGAACCTATTCCAGCTCTCTTTGAGTGAAAGGCAGGGGAACACCCTGGACAGGTCACCAGGCCATCGCAGACAATGTCATTGTTTATTAAATCTTATTAAATCAAATACCTTACTTGTAGTTTGTATCATTGTCCACCAGAGGGCAGCATGTCGCTTCTTCTACCACCGGTCAGTGTGTTAAGACTGACTTATCTGCTGTCACACTTTATTTGATATAATTTAAAGTCATAAGTTGTTCATCCCTTTGATAGTCGACATCATTTTAGACCTTAAAGGAAGTGATTTTAACATTACTGCAGACCTGCCTGTTGAAACACATAGCCTTTCTGCCCCTGGCTACCAGAAACCAGCACTCGGGTGGTGAAATGCCAACTCAATAAACAAGAAAATATGCAATGCAATAAAAGTTGTGAACAGATTTAGACCATATTTGTAACATTAGTGTACGTCTAATGCATCACTAAACGGTAATGGAGTATATTAAGAGTTTTTAAGCATAGGCCAACTTATTCTGGAGTTAAGGTTGAAGAATCAGTTATGAACAAATTAAAACACATGCCAACTGACAGTCATATTTAATAATTTAATTTCCTCATGCATAAACCATATAGAAAATACTTTACAGCAATGACAATAATAAAAATTGACATTTCATGGTCCAAAAAAGCAAGTGTCACAGATCACTGGAGGCTCAAAAGTTGTCACTGGGTTAGTCTGATGATAGTTAGTACATTGTTAAACCAGCAGGGTTTGATTTTGCCCAGGGAGGAACGAACAACATAAATCAACAAAAGTTTTTTAAAAAAAGCACATGAATAACCAAAACATAATCAAGGTTAGTTAGAAAAATGCTGACGTTACTTTTTAATTACATCTATTACATTTACAACCAACTCAGCATGGGTATGCTGGATTTTAACAACCATCTTTGCTTTGTAAAATGGGTCTTGATGCCTGGAGGGGCTTCGCAAATAAAACTCACAAGAAGAGTAAATTGGTGACCCCCGACAGAAATGGGGGCTGAAACGAATGAAGAGCGCATCTAGTGTTTGTTAGCTGAGGTGGGGGTCCATGCAGAAAGCACCTATTCTACACCCCCACCCTTTCAAATGGCACAAGTTTTAAAAAAAATCATTTCCAATACACTCCTTCATATTACAGATGGTTAGCATCATCATTCTACAATTAATACTGCTTTCATCACATCAGAGTATGGCCAACATAGTACAGCAGACCTTTCAATATGCAATATTTAGCCTGTACCTCATCTTCACATTTCTGTAAGAAATTACACCAAGTTTTATTTCTCAGGTCAAAAACAAGACAAAATAGTATTAACTACAACTCCTGTGACTCCCAACTGGCTTTTTGTATTAAATGTTGGCATCTAGACATTAAAGACACAGCAGATATTCTTTCCAAACATACTGATGAGTCATATCACAGCCTGTCTACGAGCACACACTGAAGAAAAACACCAACCCCACTTAAATTCCACTGCTGCTGTGTGACTAACAATGTGACTTTTTGTCTTATGGAACTTACTTATTTGCTTCAAGTCTTGGGATGAGAAAAACAAACTGTCTGTGCACTAGTGCTTGAATTAGTGTATCCAGTTAACACAGAGAGGCCTTGACACTGAAATAAAGATTTGTGTTTCAGTTTGTTGAATTGCATCCAGGCAAGAAATCAAGAGTTGCAATTAGTATTCTGAGCACAAAATCTGCTTCATTACACTTTATACAAATGACAAAGCAAAGCAAAATCCTACATAAAGCACAGTTTCACATATTCAAGTCACTTATAATGTGCTCCTCTCTTCCCCATCTGTCACTCATGTGACAACTAAAGCTGTGTAAATGAGATCAAATGAAAACAAGCTGCCAGATAAATACAGTCTGTGCTCAATTTGACCTATTAAAAAAATGTTTCTGGCACAACTTTGTAATATGTGTTTGGCCCATCGTGCTTTTATGATACAGAAGAGTTTTTTCAAAAAAGAGGACACAGAGTATGTCAATTTAAAGTTCCAATTAAGAATAAGAAAATCCCATATGTTAAGGAACATTTACCTGTAAGGGGCCATTTAAAATTTCCCAAACTGTCTCTTTAAATGGATCACATGACACTGGATTTTAAGCATCATTTTCACCTTCAGAGCCAAAGCTGGCAGGTGGAGAAGTGAGAGAACACAGGATTGGTATGGAGATGGGAAAAGTTATCATTTAATTTACAGCTCCATAAGTTTCATTACCCAATAATCATTATTGGGTGTAATCTGCAAAATACGTCTTTAAAAGTCCATAAAAACATGAAATGGGATAAGTGATCTAAAAAAAAAAAAAAAAATTACTATACTGTTCATGTAGGAGTTTGTATAATTACACTAAAGTCAGTGGAGCAGAAGAGGGAGCTGTAAAGTAAAGAAAACACAACAGGTCCAAGTCACATTATCAATGAGTGCCTCACTTTTTCCATTCATTCTTTCTTTTAGCCAGTTGTCTACTGTTCCAAAATCAGTGCTGCTTCTTGAGGAGGGTTAAATGGACACCTTGGCATCATGCAAAACAGAGTAATAACCAAAAATCTTACCACCAGAATCTGAGGGAAACATCGATGTTATAACATTAGTGGGAGGAATTTTTCGCTGAAATCAGTGGGTGACATGTTCCCATCACTGTGCATCATTTTATTTCTGTTGTATAAGCTAACCATGTGTTATTCAGGGAGCTGACTCTCAGCAGCAAAAAACCTTAAAATGAAAATGCCAAGGCATCCATTTAAGAAAGGAAGTTAGTGACAAACAGATGGATCCCACAGTGTTTCCCTCACAGAAAAGCAGTGTTGCTGAAATGCCACTGTTCAATGCCCAACTCAAGAAAGGTGATAGTTTTGTGTTTCTGCCTGGTAAGGTTTGGAAAATCATAGTACTGAGTGTTCCAGTCATTTTCTTTTTTTGCTTGTACAGTAATGACATGAAACATTATGGATGTTCGGTGGAGGTTTGTTGATTTGATTTGACATTAAACATGTAGGGAAACACTGCATCCTTCCAATCACTTCTCCCCTCACAGCTGTGTGTTTTGAGAGTCTCTACTGTGTTTCTTATCGATTCCTTCTTTGTAGTCACTTCCTTAATTGCTCCTTTTATCCACACAAAACAAGTAATCCTTCTTTGTCCTCTGTTGCAAGACACACATCCCAAGTATCTCGCACATATACCTTCATTTTCTGGTCAAAGTCACCAAGTTACCTTTTCCTTCATCTTTTCACAGGAGGACAATGCATTCTCTGTCCTTGCTCAAAACAACACATCTTCATTGGTAATGAGAGTTTCCACCACCAGTCTCTGGTATCTGATGTCATTGAGCGCTGTCATGGCGTCCAGCTCCGGGGCCCTCATCAGCGTTGGGCCGAAGACGATGCCCAGGTTCTCGCTGGACATGAGGTTGTCCTTCTCATACTCAGTCACCCTGATAGAGAGATGAACATATGTGTAGTGGCAAAGTTAAAGGAAGCTATGTCTTCAAACCTAGAAGTAAATCTAGAACATGAGTTAAACCCCTGTTCAAGGTATGTGAGGGGAAACATGACTTGTGTGTTCAGACCTCTTAAGGTGAGCCATGAGGTATCGTAGCGACTCGCAGTGAGCTGGTGGTAGCAGCTTCAAGGCCTCATGGAGAGACTCCAGTCGTTTGTCTGGATCTGTGATCTCTGCAACACAGAATCACCCACTCAGTAAATCTACACCTACATCAGCAGACAAAGTCACAGAGGTGACATATATATTTCAACCATGTCTTTTGCAGATTAGTAAGATATGCAGGAACCATGTCTCTGTGCCTACAGAGCTGGCTGCTAAACTGATCTTTCCCTCATTCTGTAATAAACAGTCATGTAATAAGGCACAGAAAGCACAAAGACCTACTTCCGGTTTCTATGAAACGTGGGTAGGCATCGTATGTGATGAGGGGAATCGGCAGCTCTCTGAAGTACAGTTTGAGGGCTCCAGTGATGATGTTTATGTCCTCGTAAGCGTTTGAGGAAATATCGGCCTTTTCTCCATCTAGGAAACATGGATGGATACTCTCAGTGAAAAGAAAACCCAGGATTAAAGCATTAGGTGAAGAGCAAGCCTACGGAGTTTTAAAAAAAAAAAAAAAAAAAAAAATCAGTATTTTATTGATGCCAAAGGGAAATGCTCTTTTTCACCTCAAGGTGTCAGAAGATGAAGGTTGGTCACATTACTAACCAAAAGCTTTGATAACTGCTGCAATGGTTGTGCTACTGACACACAGTGAAATATTCTATGCAGCAAAACAGCATCACCAAAAACAACAGGAGCGAACACTCACCTCGGTCAAAGGCCATTTTGACATCCTCAATCAGCTCACTGAAGCCTGATATTCTGTACAATCCTTCTGACTGAAGACCTGAGGCCGACAAGGACAGCTGGACTTTAGTTACTACTTTACTTAAACTCTAACTAAAGAAGTAGTTGTCATAATGCTGCTTTTCACACCCTAAATTTGAACTTTATATATTTATATTTCTTTATTGTGTATCTCAGCAGTGAGTATCTACTCAGGAACAACAACTGAGAATCTCTTTTCTGCTCCAGTTCAATGTTGCCTCTTACCTGTAAGTTCTCCACTGATTGTTATTGATTTGGATTTGCTGCTTTGTGTGTAACTCTGTGTATAACTAGTGTAAAAGCCAGTTTTTCAAAAGTAGAGCTTGCAGCAAACAATATTAAAATCTTTTTCTGTCAAAATTATATAATCACTGACTCACTCACTCACACACACATTCCCACACACTGACTCTCACCTCTAGCCTCGATCTCCTGTATGCACATGTCGACCACCATGGGTCTCTTGGTGTTGTGGGCTTTGACCAGAGTGGTCAGGTCGCAGCTGTACACCTTCTTGACGTGCCGCAGGTCTGGCTGGCAGTCGTTTGGCACGACTTTGGAGCACTGTTTGTGGACGTTCAACCCACAGTCTGACACACACAGGAAGATAAAGATCACTAATACTGTCCACTCAGAACCTGTGGGCCTGTTTACATAAAGCAGAATGCGTGTTTTTTATCCTGCTTGCAGCTGTTCACACTGCACTGAAGACCATCAAGATATTCTAATTTTGTCTGTCAAGAGATAAAACGTTCAAAAAAAGCGTAATAAAAAATTTGGTTCCAAAACTTGAATATAAATGTGGGTGTTGAAGTGGCACAGTTCATCACCCACACAGTGAGAATGCCAGTGACAGTGTGTTCTTTGGCACCAAACTGAATCTTTTAACATTTGAAATCCACGACACACCACAGATGAGTCAACAGCAACAGCATGATTAACTTTAGCCTGCTGTCCCAGTTTTCAGTCAAAGTTTAAGAGAGATGAGGTGCAATGTGTCGAACACAGTGGAGGCAGAGAGGAGCAGGAAAACCATCTTTGGAGTATTTATACATGATAAAAGGAAAGATCAGTGATGAGTATTGAGCTTGACAAAAGTATACAATGAAGTATGTGTGAAGAGAACATGTTACCTGCACACTTGACTCCCTGAGCGATGAGACCCCACATGAAGTTGGCACAGTATTCACACCAATGGGGGCCCCTGAATGTATGAACCTGGTAGAGATGGAGAAAAAGGAAAATGTGACAGTAAGAGGAACTTTTTAATGTAAATTTCCCAACAAATATTAAAAGTTAAAAAAAAAGATTTTTAAAACTGATTTATTGTAGAAACTGGCTCTAGATAATTAAATGCTAATACTCCCCCCACATCACAGAGCTCATGTGTCTGTCAGTGTGCTCAGTATGCTGGAGCTCTGACCTTTTTGCTCTTTACTAATCGCTGCTTGTAATATGGAAATCTGGGAATCTGAAACAAACGAAGGTTGAAAACCTGGAATGTAAATGCAAAACGTGTATTTCTGTGTATATGTGTGTATCCCCACAGTCTGTGGTCTCTGAGCTGAATTTGAATAACACCACGTGAGCTGAATCAGCAGCTCTAGCGTCGTTTCACACACACACACACACACGAACAGATCCACACAAATAGGACAGTCTCACCTTGAAGTTGTGGACCTTCTCATACTTGGGTGCCAAGTCGCTCTCCCTCAGGGTGGCCCGCCGCACCAGCGATGTCAGCTGCGAGAGGGCAAAAGATCTGATTGGTTGCCAGAAGGTGGAAGCAGGGGAAGTGGGTTTGGAAGGGGCTGGTGTCTGGTTGAGACGGATTTCTGACCCAGTGCTTGGGTCCGATGTGTTGCCAGAGACTGGCAGAGAGGGAATTGAACCAGCGCTGACATTTAAACCAAGAGCGGCAGTAAACACAGAGCCTTTCTGACCAGCTTCCTTCTCAGCTCGTCTGCGTGATTGCTTTTTACCTCTTTTGACGATGTATGAGTCTTTGCTCGGCATTTTGGGACCTGGAATTTCGCTGGGAGGTTTATATCAAACACTGATTCTTAGACCAAAATCTAAATCCCAATAAGTAAACTAGTCAGACTGCCAAACGTATGAGACCAAAACAGGAAATACTTTCAGAAAAATTGTGTTAAAATAACAAAAAGCCCAGAATAACTAAAACCAGAAATAAGTGGAAAATTATACCACAGCCATATTCTCAAATCATTTCAAAGCTTCATCTGACAGCAACATCCCAAACCAAGAAGACGACTCTGGACCAATCCTGCTGTTTTAGTACCACAAAGATCAGCCAATCAGATTAGCCATGCATACTGAGGGGGCTGCATGGTGCAATTCCAGATCATAACAAAAAACAAAAAACAGCCAGTAAAATAAATCTGTCTGTAGATACAAAAAACCCACAAAAAGTTAAATGAGTCAATTCAATATATATTCACTTCCTGGGAGGTAAAATCCTTCAAACCAGGCTGATGCGGCAGAATGAGCTTTCCCGTCTCTCAGTCTCGTGTAGGTGAGCGCTGTACAGCCCACATGGCTCTGTGTGTGTCTGTGTGCGAGTGTGTGCGAGTGTGTGTGTGTGTGTGTTAATCCATGTTCCCTCTACACACTCGCCAGCCAAAACCAGTGATGGAGGGAGGAATAGAGGCGGAGAGAGAAACAGGAGGAGGGGGAGGCTGAGCTACGGTGCAGTAATGGATGAATTTAACAGGTCACGTTGAGAAGAGAATGAGCCAATCAGAAGGCAGCATTTCTTGTTGTTCGCCACCAATTCTGCCACCTCGATTGTCCCAGGAGAGAAAGAGAGGGAGGGAAAGAATGAGCTGAGAAAAAAAGCTATTTTATTTACTCGTTCACACTTTTTGTTCTTTGCTTCCATCTCTTCTTTTGTCATTTTACCTACAAAATCTCACTACTTTTCCTCCAGTGCTTCCCAATTATGCTGATACTTGTCCAACAACAGCTCTATTGTTTGCTTTATGTGCATCTTTCATTCCTGAAATGTTGTTGACTTCACTACAACAAAACATACGTAGTCTCATGTCCTTATATGGTTCTAAAATGAAATCATCCCACAGCCCTGCACATCCATTATCTTAGACAACACAAGTAACTTTATATAAGAACAATTTATATAAGCAGCATCTTCACTTAACCTTAAGCTGCACTTGAGAGGCTTCTGGTTAAGTGCCGCCTCTGGGTGTTTTTACTTTTTGGGCAAACTGTTAAAAAGCACTGCATGAAATCCTATTACTCTGGGAGAGCTTTACAAGCATCGAACTACGTTTCTTGATGTTTTTAGATATTTAAAATAACATACAATAATTCAAATACAGCTTTGTGACTGTTTAAGAAGGTATCGTGAATTAGATAGTTATAATGAGCAACCACATAATCAAATTCACTAATCCTCATATACACAACACAGGGAACTGAATTTAAGCAACAACAAAAGGTTAAGAGCTGTATGAACACATAAATTATGTATTTCTGGTGTGTTTGGCTTCCCTACAGAGAGCCACCTCTGCTCTCAATGTCACAGCTGTACTGCTTTGTCTGCAAATCCACACATTCACAGGACTACCCCATTATATACACACACACACACACACACACACACACACACACACACGCACGCACGCACGCACGCACGCACAAACATAGTGTATGGTCATGCACCGCAGGTCACAACGCCTGGTGTAGAAGATAAATATGTTGCACATATAACACACACTTTGTTGTGAGCCTGTTGTGTATTCAGTGTGAAAACTGTTCATTTGAAGCTAACAGCATTATACTGTATGCAGCTATAAAACAATCTGAGGGCTCAGCAGCAGCTGATGAATGGATCTGCATCTCCTGCCTCATTTTCATGCATCCACCTGCACAAACACCCAGCTGCAGAACTGAAAATTACACTGAATATTGCCCAGTGATTAGCATCTGAGTGGGCTCCTGCGTCATACTGAAACCTCACATCTCCATACATCTCTTTTCACCCTTTGAACAGCTCTACCTATAAAAAAGGTAATGGAATAAAGACTAAACACAAATACACAAATACAAGCTCTTCACTTCACAACTAAATGGAAACTAATGAACCAACAGCAAACTTGGTTCCTGAATTCTAGACAGCTACATATATATATATATATATATATATATATATATATATACATATATAGACGGCTTCTGGTAGATAGCAGGTTTCTGCAGGCAAGCTGCTGTTATGTAATTTTACTGCAGAGCCCTTGGCTGGAGGCCACATCTCCTCTGCATCCATCCTCCTCCTCCTCCTCCTCTCACCAAGTTCCTCAACTCTCATCCTTCCATCTCGCACTGCACATACAGCAACTTTCTTTACATTTACACTTCTTTTAACTCTGCAGGATTACTTTACATATCCCTTTCTAAAAGCCATGCCTTTACTTTATTCTATTCTTGGCAATTACAATTTCCCAAGTATTTTGCTACATTTAAAAGTTTTAAGGCTGTAAACTACTTGGAGGGTGATGACAGTACATGATGAGCCCTTGGAAATTGTTGTCAGGCAGCCAAAGCCACTTTCTTTTACCTTGACATTTTATACTGTATATACATAAGTGCTGTGCTCACCCTCTCCTCAGCGTTGCAGTCATCTTTGGCTGGAGCAGGTCCATCTGGGGCCTCTGGGCTGTGTGTTAGGTGTTTCTTTAGGGTGGGCTCTTGGTTCAGGGTGGTGTAGCCCACATGTTCATAAATAGGGTTTATAGTCATCTTAGCAATGTACTCCGCCGCCTGACAAAAGGAAAAATATGCCATTAGATATGGGTTTTATACTTAATAATTGCAGGTTCAGATCATTTACAGTGTTTCTTTGTTAATAATCCTGAAATGTTTCTGCTTGCCCAGACAGTGAGAAAGATTACTTTTCTGCCTATGAAAATAAAGTTGAGCCTGCTGTCCCTGAACTTAATCTTGCTAAAGTAATCCTCATTTTTCATTACTGCTTTGATCCTCTTGGTGATTTCCCAATGGACGAATAAGGATATTGGAAGTGATCTCAAGAAAAAAACAGATTTCCAATTCTTTCTTCCCTGGTTTCAAAGAAACTCATGCATTCATATGATCAAGGAAACATGGCGATCAAGGGATACTGTGTGAGTTAAGCTGGCTGATTTTCTTACCCCACAAATATGTCTTGAATGCTAATGCTTAAAATACTGCCATAACGGCAAGTCATCATCCCTAATCAGCATTTACAATTGGAGTTTACAGCTATTCAGTCCAATCAATTCCATTAAATATGGAAAATAATGCATGTTACTAAGATGGATTGGGGTAAGGACAGATGTATGCAAACATAAACCAACACACCTTTGTTTCGATGTAGAGTGTGATGAGGCCATCTGTGACCAGGTCGTGGATGGATTCAAACCTCTTCTCTCCAACAAAGTGCTTTCCATCATGGTAGAGACGAAAGTTTCTTGTCTGGTTCCCAAACCTGCGATAGGTTGGAGTTAAGACAGGCAGAAGGAAACTCTGCATATCATTCTTTTGGTAAAAATCACCTCTCTCTCATATTCAGTTTTCATATGAGCTGCAGCATGGTCAGGCAGGGATTACGTCCTGTCCGATCTTGCTAAGTAGGAAGTTTTGTATGCAATAACATTATACCCATCAAACACTGTGGCTCATATATTCAAAATCAGTAAAATAGCACAAACTCAAAGTGAGTGACAAATAGACAGGCCATGAACTGTGCCAACACACAGTGGATCTCAATGAAACCACTGCAAGATAAAACATCACCATGAGATCATTAACCCAAAATCCAACCTTTCCTTTTCTGCCAGCCCAGACTGGGAGCCCATGTTAAGAAGGAGTATTTATGGAAGGTAATTATAACCACGTGAAAGAGGGAGAAAGTCGTGCAGGTGGAAAAATGACGCGTCTATGAATAGACTAAACTGACCCAAAAGCAAATTTAAATTATGCCATGCACCCATTTAAAAGTGTGACACCTATTCTGAGAAAACGATAGCTCACATTCAAGTACAAATGACTACTGTTTTAAAGTAGAGATATTTGCTTACAAGTTAACTAGGCTGAAGCCACAGCATGGCAATAAAGTTAAAGAAAGACAACTTTAGTATGTCAGAGTATGTAACAATCCTCCACACAACTGTAGTGTCACTGATACCCTTAATATTCCAGACTCTAGCAGGTGGTAGCTGTTTTTATAGTGGCTCATTTTCTAATAAATGCACTGTAATCCCTGGTGTAGATTTGAAGATATACCTCAGAGCAAGGGTGTATGTGCCCGGCTGTCTCTGACTCTCCCTGATGAGGTAGCTGCCTTCAGCCTGACTCAATAACTGGTCAGCCTCTTCCCTTGAGATCATCCCATGATACCTGGACAGGGGCAAAGTATTAGGTTTTTGAAAATGTGGGAAACATGACATTCTCTTAAATTAATGTAATAAATTGAATGGGCTTAAATGTAAGTGGAGATGGATTTAAATGCTTATTTGAAATGTAATGATGCAACATTCCCCATTTAAATGACTAATACAGACAAAGCCAACTTACTCTCTCCCATAGTATTTAGGCCGGTTGTCCACCTGCAGGGAAAAGAAAAATATATAGTGTGTAAGATTGGTAAGATTATATTAATAAAAGAATTCTATTAGCAAAAAGAAAGGACTTAGTGATATTAAAACATTAGGTCGACACAATGTCTCATGCACAATACTATTCCACCAATGTATAATATAATAACAGACAATGCCATAAAGACAAATTCTATAGTAAATCATTCAAAACACACACACATTAACCAATATAGAGTATGAAATGCCCCTGGCTCCAAGATTATACACACTTTGGTCTCCTGCTGAATATTCTCCCAGACACACAGATTTTCAGGACTCCAGTATAAACCTTGCTTGGCACCCAGTGTGTGCCTGAGTGTGTGGGTGCAGAGAATATTGCATGAGTCAGATAAAAAGCTGAACATTGTGTTATTCTCAACAAAAAAAAACTGCTGTTGAGCCAATAAATCACAAAAGACCCAACAAACAGCAGTGAATATTAATGTGTGTGCTATATATGAGAGGGTGTGAGGTACAGAAGTAATACATTTCTTCACAGGTGTGTCATTATATGGGCCATCAGGAAATATTTTCATCTTAACATAAATTTCAGCACATCAAAGTAAAGTTTTGGGCAATTGCTGTCCTGCTTTGCATGTTACCAGGAATTTTCTATTTAGGCAGAGATATAAAATGTAATCCTGAGGTCTGGCTTTTGTATTCACAATAAAATAAGGAAAATCAAATAAACATTCGGTATATCAGGCTGAGTGAGGCTATCCAGCTGGTTTAGAAGCACAGAGGAGGTATGTGACACCTCTCCTTATCAGCCATGCACGTGCACCTTTGGACATCAACCAAAACTGCTCTGAGGTCTGTTAGTAAGCCACGCATGAAGAGAGACTAATAGCCATTATTGATGCTCAACAGACATCTTGTCTGCACATTGCAGTGCTGTGCTGGAGAGAAAGAACTGCTTGAAAGAAACTGCTTCATTTTCAGCCTCCCACTGCACATACAGTGAATTGAAATGGAATGATGAAATAAGCTGGTACACAGTGAAATGCTGTGCATGAAAGAATCTGAAAGCAAACACTTTTATTTAATGGAGTTTAATTTAAATTTGGTATAAGAACATAAGCAAACACACTGTTAAGTTTCAAATCCCATATTACACACCTGTAGGACACAACTAATGCCAGCACACTCAATAACGTTTCTCCTGCTGCAATAACAATTGTGAATTCTGCCTCCTAATTCAAAGATTGTGTCCTCCAGGTCTGCTGGTTTTAACTGGGTCAGCACCGACTACCTGACCAGACCAGGGCACCAAAATCAACAGCTGTTCATTTAGCATCAATATATCAATACCCACACTGTCTATTGCAGATGCAGATACAGATACACACACACACAAACACAAACACCATGTACGCTACAGCTCCCGTCTTCTTTAATCCCCCTCCGTTTCCCATAAATGTTCCTGTGCCTGCCCCCCTCAGGTGATGGGGGAAGGGAGGGTTACAGGCACATTAGATGGCATTTAGTGAACATCAGCTACATCTGAGCTAAAGGTATTCTACCATCTGCAAAGATGTTTAAATTTTGACATTCACATTTCTCTGACCTGAAATGACGCCCAATCTTTTTATTGACGCATTCCATTTCACTGGTACAGTCAGATAAAACATTTTCCATGATTTCTGTTTCACAGGATTGTGAAGCAATCTGCAGGAGTGTAGCATGTGATCTTTGACAAGATAACATCCCTGGTTCATTTTTTTTTATACCAAGAGAAGCAAATAAAACAGCAACTGAGTGCTCCCAAAAACCTAAGTATTATATTAGATATTAGATTTCCAAGAATAAAACAAAGACTGACAGACTGATGAAACACTGGCTGGTTACAATTAAGAAGTGAGGTCTCACCTCACACGTGCAGGTGAGTCTGCGTGGGTGGGGTGCCTCCTGTTGGAGCTGGTACACTGTGGAGGGGAAACACAAAGATCATCATAAGCTAAAGGACTGTCATCACCAGGAAGGACATAATGGAGGACAAGGAAGAGCAGAATATTTTTCATCAAATTTGGTGAAGCATAGTCATGACAACAAAACAGCCGGTCACATCAGAAAAAAAACAAGTAAGTAATGATTCAGCCCAGAAAAAATAAAGAGAAAAGTACTATTGACACTTACAATAGGACTTCCACACTGGTGGCCTGTATTCATCATGATCTGAGGACAGAAAAAACGCAATAACATTAAACATCTGCAAAGCTCCTCCAACTCAATTCTCTTTCCCACAGTGCCCCCTAGTGGAGGAAATATGATAGGTATGAGGGCTGATTGCCTGCTCTGGTATAATGTTCAGATAATCCATCAGCCAGACTAGATCAGGAATCACGCTCTTCATTTCATCATCTTTCCTATTTTAAATTTATTTAACAACAGCTAGTATCTCTTTGACATTTCAGTCAAGCAGCTCAAACACTGGTTGATGGTTTCACAATTGCTGCTTTGCAAGAAAACCACATGACCAGCTGAACACAAACTGCACAAGAAAGATTTACTACCAAATAAACAAGCTTCGTAAAACATCTTCAAAATCTGTTATAATGCCGACAGCAAGAGATGTGAAATCAAACTGTTTTTAACTTTAGTCTCTGTACAGTTATCCTGGGTTATCAGGTTGATGTTCTTTTCCATCAAAAAACACAGTGACTTAATAAATAAATGTATGAAGCAGAGCATAACAAGCTGTAAAACCATTATTTATATTCCTTTTCAGAAAAGATGGCTTGTCAATGCCTCTTCATTTATCTTTCTTTTGCTGTCACCCCCCATGGGCCTACCTGCTTTAAGTGAAATCGCAGATGGATGACAGTCATTTAATGTTTGTTCTGCTGTAGCAGACCATAAGAAACACTTAATATTAGAATAAATTGGACTTCAACCAAATAACTCTAGCCCTAAGCACCCATTTGGAGTTTGGCTGAACTCTGCAGGAGCTACTGAACATTTTCACTGAAAACTGTCAACCGCATTAGCTGTGGAATCTTTCCTTAGCCCCATTTAAATTCAGTGCTGTACGTGATTCATGGGTGCTCACTAATGTGATGCAAATGTGCTAATTCACAACACTGCTGCAGTGCAAGGTAGATTTAAGATTGCATATAGCCACATTTCTACAAATAAAACTCCCTTTGTCTCATACAAAAGGAGACAAAAGCAGGATTGTTCAATGTACTGTTTTTATTTCTGTATAAACACAAATACTCTTTCTATTCTTTATAAATATAAAAATAACTATATCTCCCAAACACAAATCTAAAATTTGTTAACTTTGAGGTTTAAAAAATAAAATTATGTGATGCGAGATTTAAATGCATTGTAAGACTACACTTTGGCTTTGCAAATTCAGGAATATGTCGTCTTCCAACTTCTCTAAGTGTGTAAAACTAAGCCATTTCCTGTCTCGGTGTACTCTGTGTTCACTCTACAAGCCTTATCTATTCAACACTTGCAGTCCCGGTATCCTGTCTTCAAAATAACTCCAAATCCTCCCTGGGCAAGTGTCTCCCCCTCCCACTCAAAGTAGAAACCAGACATCTCAACTACTGACACCACAGTATCTGCAATAGAGGTGGAAACATAAAATCTAGTACTTTCACTGCAGTAGTGCATCTTCAGTTGAGTTTTGTGAACATTTTACTTATTTTTTGATACATTTATTTCTTATTTCCCAATCATACACAGAAGTTAACAAAAAAGATGCATTTGAATTGCTTAGTACAACTTATAATAGTAAATAGAGACCTTCACTAAACTACAATCAGACCCGGGCATTTAGTTACAGGTCTCTTTTGGAACAGGTTAGGACATTTAGTTCCAGGTCTCTTGATGAATATTTTACATTGAAATACATGAATTAAGATTCTAAAATACTTGGTATTGTTAAAGATTAAACCAGTTTTGAGTGACTACTTCTTGTCACTTTCAGTTATGACTTGTTAGCAGCCGTTAGTGATTTTCGATAAGTAAATATAACACAATAAAAAAATAATCCATGAACAGTAAAACATCTGCATTCAAAGATTTCCTTCTGTAAAGGCACACAACTATCACCAGCAAAATGTAACAAAATATGAAAAAATCAAAGTACTCATGTGACAGAAATAGACCCATCAGTGTGTACACGAGTTATGTCTTCAGTTATTACTGCAGATGCATTACAGTGGACTCGTAAGCAGCGCGTTCATGCTACAATCAGTTATTATTGATAACTGGCATTGATGTGGTGTTTTAATTATTTTCTATACTGTTTGGTCTATAAAGAAATGCATCTTTTGATTAGTATATAATTTCATTATAAAAGTATGAAGTTCCAATAATTGGTGAATAAATATTGTGGAGTAGGTAAGAGGTGCCACATTAACCCCTGACATGTACTCAGCTGAAATGTTTTCAAACTGATACTTAAGGAAAGTGCATGAATAAACTGACTTGTAGTCTTTGGCTACTGGACCCATGATATTTTTACTTGCCTCACCCAGTTGGCAGAGAAAATATTAGACAACCCAGATAACTAAAAGAGTAACCTGCCTCCCACAGCATTGGTGCTCAGACTGTGAGTGAACCACAAAATTCCCACAGGCATGGGCACAACGGCCATCACCTGAGGTGTAATGCTGCTTACCAAAGACATTTAGGGCCATCTTGATTCTCTGTTATGATGATGATGAACAATAACCCAGCAGATCCAAATTTCCAGCCAAACGGATCTACTTAGTTTCAATCCTGAAAGAAAACAGACAAAGAGAAGAATGAGATGAAACTATCCAGTCAATGACTGTGGTTAAAGAGAAAACAGCTGACTAACGATAAGCAATCAGTGATCAATGGCAAATTATTAGAGAGCTAACGTTAGCCAGTCGGTCCGCGTTACTTTTGTTGGCAGGCTGGATAAAACGAAGCTGACTGGTGTCTTTTACATCACACTGTAAAAAATATTTTCTTTCTAACGGTGTCCCATGCTGTAAGTGTCCCGACGACAGCTGGTAACAGTGAGAAATAATACAAAGGTATATTAATTTAAAGGCTGGTTAATAACGCGTACCACTCACATCCACATCCATTCTACATTGTAGTCGCCATCTTGCTGGATCACGTGAGCAGTCTCGCCCTCTCTCAGGAGTAACTATAGCAACGGGCCCTGCTCGCAGAGAAAGACGGGAAGATGCCGCCATTCCCGATTTTTTCCGATTCCGAACTTTTTTGTTGTGGGGGGTTGTGGCCTTAAGTTAGGTTGTGCAGTTAATACACGGCATAAATTGTGCTGTGTATTAACTAATGAAGTTTTGTTCTTAACTAATGATGTTCAAACAACAAACTAACTACAGCCAAGTTAGACTGTCCCTTTAAGTGTGGCGCATGAGCCCAAACCAAACATGGCCGGTTAGCTCAGTTGGTTAGAGCGTGGTGCTAATAACGCCAAGGTCGCGGGTTCGATCCCCGTACGGGCCAAAATCTTTATTTTCCCACGTAACAAAATTACGCAGCGCTTTATTTACAACATAATACCGCAGTAGTCATTCATTACTTTTGGAGCTGCAAAGGTTACTCGATGCAAGCACAGAAAAATCTAAATATTTGCAGGTTAAAGCTTCTCAAACGTGTTCATTCCATGCTTATTTTTGCTATCTGATTTAAGCTGAATATTTCTGGATTTTCCACTCGTGGTCAAGGTTAGCGACATTTTGGGCAGACACTGGGCACCATTTCCCCTTTACTAGACGGAGCAAATACTTAGTCACGACAATAAGATTAAACAATAATTGAAATAATCGTTAACTACAGCCCTAATTTCTTGGCTGTATATAACCAGTTGTGAAATGCATCAATATTTTGTTGTATGATACTTAGGTGTTACAATTTATGCTATTTTAAATTAAAATGATGCATTGAAAACGTAAGTGTTACCAATATACATGCAATATGCACTGACAAATAAAAAGAAGATATATATAAAATACATTCAGAATAAAACTCTGGTCCGACATTAAATGAGTTAAAATTCAGAGCCTCTTTCATCAGTTTCCAGGGACCCTCTTGAGAACATTTATCTGGCTTCATGCAGAAGGAGGCCTTATGCAGGAACATAGTTCCTCTCTCCAAGGTAAAAGACAGTTTTCATCATCAATGTGTTTTCTGTGGCATACCTGTTCTGCAGGAGATGGTAAGTTCTCTGTCCTCAAAACGTGAAATCCGGCTGCAGAGTGGCACAAGCAGCTACAGTTGTTACTGATAAACACAAGAAGATAATTTCTATTGTAGTTTACAAGAAATATGTTTTAAATATTAGATTAACCAGATTAGCGATGAGTAGAAGACAATAAAAAGAAACCTATTAACTATTACAAATACAATTCCCTTTAATTACCAAAAAAGTTCATTGTACCAGTACTAGGACAACACACTAAGCTAAGGGTAAATGAATTTAAAAGACAGTGAATCTCTTTCATCAGTATTTGCAGGAGAAAAGGGCACAAACATCAGTCCAAGGATAACAAGCAGCAGCACCCACAAGTCTGTGGCACTGGCAGTGGCTTGATAAGTTCCTGAGTGCTGACAGGCCAGGTCTTCAAGTGACTGGTAGGATTTCCTGATGTCAGCCACTTCAGCTATCTGGCAGTGGTACTTCCCATGCAGGGTCTTATCCCATGGCACCTTCTATGGTTGGCCATTTGTCCCCGTCTCAGACATTCTCTCAGCAGCTTGCCTCCTGGTGCCATCTTGCTGATAGACTCTTGGATGCCCTGGGTTTCATTCACGACCTTGACACTTAACAGACCATGTCCATCCTTTTTCCAGCTGGTTGCTGGACTGAAGGTGGAAGCCTCCATGCATTGTGAGTAGTTTCTGGGTCCTCAAATAGGCAGCCATCTCAGTATACTGGCAGGGTATCTCCTGGCCCATTAGCACTGGAACAAAACATAACTGTAAGAAATGTATTTCAAATTAATTTCATTTTTTTTGTTAAATATGTACCCAGATTTGTTGCAGATGATATGTATGGAGTATACTTTAAGACAGTTTTTCATTAACTTACTTGGTCACCTCTGAACTACTATAGAACAACTGCATGATGTAACATCTATCAGTCATAAACACATGAAACTATGCACATAGACACACAGAAATACCTCTGAGATCAAATTATAGTTTCTCCCTAAACAGCAAAACACAACTGAGAGGTGTGTCTCATTAGTTCAACTCTTCTCTGATGACCCTAGAAAGTAGCACCTCTAACCCACTAAAGGACCAGGCCAATCTGAGGTGTTACAAAATAAAGTGCAATGATGCAACAAAGGGATAAAAACAGGTAAACAAGTCAAGTAGCGAGTTTCCATGTTGTTGTTCAAACTAAGGAAGTGGCTCAAACACTTCAAAAGTTTTGTTTTTCAGTTTATGCAATCATCCATCAATCATCATCAAGCCATTGAAAGAACTGAATTTTGAGGCTAGTTCCCATGGTTTAGACTGCAGAAAAAAAAAGTTAAACAATCTGGGAAATACTGCATCCTTTCCAGAAAGTAAAAAAGAAGACTGATATCACTCTACTTTTGTAAAATGAGTATGACCTTGGAGGCACCAGGTGGTTAGCTTAGATAAGCACAAAGAGTTGGAAGAGGGGAGACAACTGCTCTGACTGTCCAGAATGTAACAAAAAGCTTAAACTGATTAAATCTCAAAACCTGAAGTGCAAAAATGAGGCTCTGTGATTATGGTGGTCTAAGTGGACCACTATAAGCAGTTTCCAGGCAGGTGGATTAGCTGGCTCCTACTGGCTGTTGTGAATAAGCATATTTAACAAAAATGTAGAACTGATTCTTACAAGACAGAATTGGATTGCTAGATATGGTTTGGTTGTTTTAAAGTTTACCCTAGCATAACTTGCATTAGAAAGTTTGATTTGTTAGATAATAGGCTTTAACAGAGTTGATTAAACTTCAACAAAGCCAGTGGGCAAACTTTAGTAATGCCTTCAGTCAATGTGGTATATGGAAACGATTTGGATGTAAAAAAACTAAAGATAAATGTGAATTATAATGGAGGAAGAGAAAAAGGAGAGGGGCTGATGAGGTTAAAGATGATGATGATGATGACGAGGAACAGAAGTTACATCATCTCTTAGGATTATTGAAAAAGTCAGAGAGTGGTGTAAGAGATAAATTAACTGTCTGTCAGGAAGTTTAGTCAACTTGTTTTGCCACCAGCTCAGCTCTGCTCCTCCCCTCCCTGATGGACGACACAGGGGGGACCCCGCTCTGCTTCCCCAACCTCAACACCTCCTGCAGGCGTCTGCTTCGACCATACTCTGAGACTGCTCTGCTCTACACCCTGCTCACATCTGTCTCTCTGCTCACTGTGTTACTCAATTCGTTCGTTATTTTCTCCATCTCTCACTTTCGGCAGCTCCACACCCCGACCAACACCCTGCTCCAGTCTCTGGCTGTGACTGACTTGGGCATGGGGTTGCTGGTAATGCCAGTCGAAGGCCTGCGCTACACTGAGACATGCTGGCTGCTGGGGAAGATTTTGTGTGCTCTGGCTCCTTATGTTTTTTACTGTCTGAGCTCTAGTTCTTTGGGTCACATGGTGCTTATATCCATAGACCGTTACCTGACCATCTGTGACCCACTACTCCACTCCTCTCGGGTCACCCTGACTAATGTTAAAATCTGTATCTGTCTCTGTTGGGCCTGTTCATTTACCTACAATGGGTTGATTTTAATGGACCACTTAGGGCACCCAGACAGATTCAGCTCCTGTACAGGGGAGTGTGTGGTGGTTGTCAACTCTATAGCAGGAAGTGTTGACCTGTTTATGACTTTTGTTGGACCCTGTACTGTCATGGTTGTGCTGTATATCAAGGTGTTTGTGGTTGCCCTTTCTCAGGCACGTGTAATTCAGTCACAGGTTGCTGCTACTGATGCCAGAGCGGCTCCGACTGCTAAAAAATCACAGAGGAAGGCAGCCAGGACTCTGGGGATTCTGATAGCTGTGTTTTTAATTTGTTACTGTCCATATTACTATCCTGTTCTTGCAGGTATAGACACCTCTACGAGCTTGTCCTATTATGCCATATTGCTTTGGATCATGATGCTGAATTCTTGTTTAAACCCTCTGATTTATGCTCTGTTCTACCCCTGGTTTAGAAAAGCTATCAAACTCATCTTCACACTCAAAATACTGCAGGATCACTCCAGAGAGGTCAAGATCATGTAAAGAGGGCTCAAAGTATCAATGAATGTCAATTTACAGTGTTTGGGAAAAACTGTCTCACCTCTGAGCAGCCTGTTCTGCTGCAGCCTCAGAGACACAGTTTCTCATTTTGTTACAGAGTCATGCTGTAAAACAGGTTTTTATCATGAATACACACTCACCGCTGAGAAAAGCACATTAACCCTGGTTTATGTGATGTCTCATGGTAAATGCTGTTCTACTGACTTTGAATGAAATGTTATTTGCAACATTTTAGAGCCTGGCAGCAAAATATTATTAAACCTACAAATATAAAGACAACATGTGAACATGTGTCTACATGATAAATACAACAAATATATTTTTCACCTATCATTCTTGCTGCCCCTAGACTGTCATAAGAATCAAGAAATCCTAGAAAAAATTTACTACACTTTGATAAATATGTCCACAACCAAGGTGTAAAACAAATGAGATGAACATCTGATAAAATTAAATAATACATTTTAGTTCATTATGATGCACTACAATAAATCAGACTAGACAGTAAGTTTGTTTGCTTCCCTGTTGATTCCCTAAATTATTCAGTACTTGCATTTTTACCAGTACGGACTTTTGGCAAGTCTTGTCAATCTGATCACAATTTCCATATTTGATACTTAACTGTAAGAACATGTTTATTTTGTCTTTAACTCACTGCCATAAAAAGAAAAACGTCTTTCCATAACTTCATGGTTTTGCTGTGTCAGATGGTCTATTTCTTTTATTTTTCCAATCTGCTTAACATTTAAATCTTTACTTTTATACTCTTCAGGCACTGCACTATTTTTCTAAACATTTACTCTGCCTCCATAGAATTATCAAGATATGCAGTTGTGTGTTCCTGTAATCAGTATCATCCAGCATTTACTATAACTCCAATGCACTTCTTCATAGCAAGTAACAAAAAAAATAATGAAATCAATATAAATATGGCTCTCTTTATCTTTGCATTTGAAAGCACAGCTGTCTCAAATAAAAATTTGATTCAGTTATCAGTTTTATTCAGTAAAGTTCTTCAACAAATAGGTACCAGTATCTATTAGTTTCCTGAGGGGCAGTATTTAAAAATAACAAAATGATAAACCATAGCCTGTAGCTGATTTTATGCACACCAAGGTTCAACTGTAGTATCATCATCCACATCAGTAGGGGGCTGTATTGCATAACAGTGATAACAGCGACAAACCATTTTCAAAACTCAATGCTATGCTAACATTAGCTTGGAAATACAAAAAATTTAACTATATTTTAGAGCAGTTCTTCAAAAACACCCACACGTCTGATCTTTACAGTCCATAAAAACTGTAGCCGGTTCTCAGTAACTCCAAACTTCATTCCTGTTTGAGCCGCTACAGGTGAAACCTTTAACAAGTACAAGTGTGTTTTTCCTGTTTTGCCAGTGTATGTTTTATTAAGCAACACAGATATACTGGTCAACACCTTTTCACAGTTCCATTTTTCTGACTACTCAGAGCCATTCATCTGCTTTGAAATCCAGAATGTAGAATGAAATCCCCTGTCAAGACATTTTCCAGTACCCTGGTCCAGATGAATTACTGTTTAATACTTATGAAGTTGTGTGTTCAGTCCTTAGTCAGCTACTGGCCTTTAAAGTCTGATACACTAAAGAGGATGAGAAAGATTTGACGAAGACCAACAGATATATGACCTAACCCTGTGGTCATTGTGCTGGTCAGTTAAATTGATGGCCAAAAAGTGACGAGTTCAATCTTGAATTTAAAAATCCGTTTTAACAAACTGTGCAGTGACCCCTGGTTTGACATGGTCTGCCAAGTCATCTAAAAAAAAAAACATCCAAGTTCACTCCTGGAACTTATGGAGTTAAGGGAATGAAACCAGCTTCTTCACAACCACAAATGTATCTGAATATCTATCTAGACCATCACACCACCAGGACCCCGTCACTCCCAGATTTTCTCTGGATCACAGTTTTCCAAATTCCCTAACAGACTGCAGACTACAACTTTAAAACTTCTGATTCTCACTGGTGTGGGCACTGTTTCTGCTGGAAGCTTTCTGTCTTCTGCAGTGTGGATAATTAGTTCAGGAGTGAACTTCACCAAAGTTGAAAAGTTACTAAGCAGTTCAAAGTACTGGACCAGGGCCCTGAAAATGGGTAAATCCATGATGTAACATCTATCACTCATAAACACATGAAACTATGCACATAGACACAGAAATACCTCTGAGATCAAATTATAGTTTCTCCCTAAACAGCAAAACACAACTGAGAGGTGTGTCTCATTAGTTCAACTCTTCTCTGATGACCCTAGAAAGTAGCACCTCTAACCCACTGAGGCACCAGGCCAATCTGAGGTGTTACAAAATAAAGTGCAATGATGCAACAAAGGGATGAAAACAGGTAAACAAGTCAAGTAGCAACTTTCCATGTTGTTATTCAAACTAAGGAAGTGGCTCAAACACTTCAAAAGTTTTGTTTCTAATTTATGCAATCATCCATCCTCCCATCATGCCTTGCAAAAAAGTAAATTTTTTGGTCAGTTCACTTGGTTTAGACTGCACAACAAAATGTGTATAATACTGTGGGCGACTCAGCAAATGTGATTATTTAATCCAGGACATGTGTCAGTTATTTTAAATCCCCATTGGTTGGGATAGATGAAGGTCATATCTACTGTAGCTGCTTAAAGTCATCTTGTTTTACATATCCTAAATTCATTAATCTCACACTGATCTGAATCCTCTTCTCAAACTCTCATCTGAAGTTCAGTCACATATTTGCACTGACCTTTCCATCCCAGCAGTAGAAGATGGTCAGATGGTCCTTGGCCTTCACAGAGATGTACAGCTTGTCTGACATGTCACTGGGCTGCAGTAGAGATATGATGAAGGAGGGCCTTGGAGGATGAAGCCAGA
Organism: Mastacembelus armatus; assembly: GCF_900324485.2. NCBI lineage: Eukaryota > Metazoa > Chordata > Actinopteri > Synbranchiformes > Mastacembelidae > Mastacembelus > Mastacembelus armatus. The sequence goes on along the minus strand of NC_046634.1, from coordinate 6,984,351 downwards.
AGACCTGCAGCTCCTCTGCCACAACCAGACAAGCCACTTCCTGAGGACTGAGCAGTTTGGAGCTGGATGACTGCTGCTGTTTCTCCAGCTGGTTCCTGGCTGTTTCTCACCCAGTCTGGAGGTCAGGGGTTTCCTGCATGATAAATTACAGAGCTGGAGCTACAAAGCAGATTGTTTGACAGGAATATAAACCATTCAGAGAGATTTTTAACAAACTGAAATGTTTTTTTTTTTAACCTAATTATTCATTATATCAAAGCATTAATGAAGATTTGAACATCAACAAAGCCAATCATTCAACCTTATTAATGTCTTATGTCAAAGTGGTACATGGAAATGATTTGTTAATAAAAACGAAAACAATGGAGGAAGAGAAAAGGGAGAGGGGCTGATGAGGTTAAAGATGATGATGATGATGACGAGGAACAGAAGTTACATCATCTCTTAGGATTATTGAAAAAGTCAGAGGGTGGTGTAAGAGATAAATTAACTGTCTGTCAGGAAGTTTAATCACTTGTTTTGCCACCAGCTCAGCTCTGCTCCTCCCCTCCCTGATGGACAACATGGGGGGGCCCCCACTCTGCTTCCCCAACCTCAACACCTCCTGCCGGCGTCTGCTTCGACCATACTCTGAGACTGCTCTGCTCTACACCCTGCTTACATCTGTCTCTCTGCTCACTGTGTTACTCAATTCGCTTGTTGTCTTCTCCATCTCTCACTTTCGGCAGCTCCACACCCCGACCAACACCCTGCTCCAGTCTCTGGCTGTGTCTGACCTGGGGATGGGGTTGCTGGTGATGCCCATCGAAGGCTTGCGCTACATTGAGACCTGTTGGCTGCTGGGGAAGATAATGTGTGCTCTTTCTTTTTATATTTTTTATTGTTTAATTTCTAGCTCACTGGGTCACATGGTGCTTATATCCATAGACCGTTACCTGACCATCTGTGACCCACTGCTCCACTCCTCTCGGGTCACCCTGACTAATGTTAAAATCTGTATCTGTCTCTGTTGGGCCTGTTCAATTACCTACAATGGGTTAATTTTAATGGACAATTTAGGGAATCTGGACAGACCGAGCTCCTGTACAGGGGAGTGTGTGGTGGTTATCAACTACATAGCAGGCACTGTTGACCTGTTGATGACTTTTGTTGGACCCTGTACTGTCATGGTTGTGCTGTATATCAAGGTGTTTGTGGTTGCCCTTTCTCAGGCACGTGTAATTCAGTCACAGGTTGCTGCTACTGATGCCAGAGCGGCTCTGACCGCTAGAAAATCACAGAGGAAGGCAGCCAGGACTCTGGGGATTCTGATAGCTGTGTTTTTAATGTGTTTCTGTCCATACTTTTATCCTGTTCTTGCAGGACAGGACACCTCCACTAACACGTCATATTACCCCATATTGTGTTGGATTGAGATAATGAATGCTTGTTTAAACCCCCTGATTTATGCTCTTTTCTACCCCTGGTTTAGAAAAGCTATCAAACTCATTTTCACACTCAGAGTAATGCAGGATCACTCTAGAGAGGTAAAGATCATGTAGACAGGTCTCAAAGTATTAATGAATGTTAATTTTTTACAATGCTCTGGAAAAACTGTCTCACCTCTGACCGTTCTGTTGCAGCACCACACAGACCCTCGACAGCAGCCTCAGGCACACAGTTTCTCATTTTGTCACAGAGTTATGCTGTAAAACAGATGTTTCTCATGAATATACACCTCACTGATGACAGAAGCACCTTAAACCTGGTTTATGTGACAATTGTATAAATGTAGTGATTTTTTTCTCATTGTCATAAAGTCCGAAACCCCTAAAAAGTCTAAACATAAAGTGATGAGGAGTCATACTTGGTAAAGACATTTTATAGATGCAAGTGGTTTCCGCATGTATAAATCCAGCCACTAGATATAACAATATAATAATATGATACATTGCATTAGTCAGTTTAAAGCCCTATGATAAGATGTACAAAAAATGATATGCACAGTTTGTCAATGCTTTATATACAATGTATAACTGACTGATAAAAATTTCATAAATACGTTTGTTTCTGTGCTCCACAGAAACAAACCTTTTTAATTTAGCTACTACTTCTGCATCATAATTTCCTTGGAGATCTTTATAGCCAGGATAAATTAAAAGTTTATTATCTTTTAATTATTATGACGATTGGTGTTTATTTGATTTCACCCACTCTTTAAAATTCTGCTATTTGAAAAACCCATCTAGTTTTTCACAGTTTTAACATTTATGTCAAGTGAGGTATACCAGCAATTTTCTGTCTTTGATTAGTCAACTATGTCCATCTATCCATTTTTTCCCGCTTATTCCTTAACCAGGGTCACGGGGATCTGCTGGAGCCTATCCCAGCTCTCTTTGGGTGGAAGGCAGGGGTCCACCCTGGACAGGTCACCAGTCCATCACAGGGCCACATAGAGACAAACAACCTCACACACTCACACTCACTCCTATGGGTAAATTTAGAGTCACCAATCAACCTGACATACATGTTTTTGGACTGTGGGAGGAAACCAGCTCTGAGAACATGCATGCGGGAGAACATGCAAACTCCACACAGAAAGGCCGGGTTGCGAACCCACAACCTTCTTGCTGTGAGGCAATGGTGCTAACCACTCATCCACCATGCTGCCCTTCAACTATGTCTAACAGCTAAATAATACTTTCCTGTACTTTAAGCACAAAGTTAAATTTTTATGTATTTTCTCTGAATGTTTCTATTAATTTACTCATAATGCAGATACATTCACGTGCCTGTGAAACAAGCCTGCAAACCCTAATGGTTCAAAAATGTTATTGAACAGTCAATCACATGAAAATTTACCCAATAGTTTCACGGTACTAATAATAATTAATCCTTTAATGAAAAACACATTTTAGCATGAAAGCCATGCATTTGTGGGATGACGTGATAAACGTGTCCCTGTGTGTTGTACACTGGTAAAAACATTAAGTTATTTTTCTCAATTTATTGTGACAGTATCACAAGGTTTGGGTAATAGGTACTCTGTCAAAGTCCTGCATTCAAAATTCTACATTAGTAAAAGTACAAAAATACTGGCATAAAAATATGAAAAGTGAAAAGTACTCATTATGGAGAATCAACAATTTCATAATATATATTATTCTCCTAATTATGAATGTATTGAGTTCATCCTTCTATTGATGGGACTGACCATTAGTGAAATGTTTTGGTGTGACTACATGTTTTACACAGAAAAAAATGATTCAACTGAAATTTAAAACAGTTTTCAATCTATTTGGTGTTTCTTCTAATAAAGTCTCTTCCAATAGCATCATAAAAGTAAGGACCTAGACTGAACACTGACAACCCAATTTTAATAATCTGTCCTTTGTGGTTCAACATACATGTCATTAGTCAGATCATAAAATTTAAAAGTGACTAAACTCTGACAACCCAGGGTTAATATTCTGACCTTTGTGGTTCAAAATGGATCAACATTTATGATTGTGGCTTCAAGCCAACTGATTGCTTTTAAAAACACAATCATTTAAGTAAGACTGAAATGCCCCAAAAGGCAAGACAACAGCAGGGGCCACAAAGCCAGCCTAACTCAGTCTGCAACTCTGAAGATTATCTAGCTTCAGTGAGCCCAGCATTGGCTGTCCAGGGCAATGGAGGCAATTATCATGATGCTACAGTGTGATCCACTGCTTAATATTGACCAAAAACAAAAACGAAAAAAAATTACACTAAGAAGCTGTATAAAAACATTTGATACTGCTGGCTCATTAATATCAATTTATTTTAATGCAGAAAGCACATTCAACTGGACAAATAGATTAACAAACCTTTTCAGGTTTACTCAATGTAACTACAAAGGTTTGCAAACTGACTCTGGAACAGTAATGAAATAAAATAGTTTCTTTGTTTCGAGTGTTACTGTTTCCACCAAATTGGATCTAAATAATAAAAAAGGACTAATTGTAATAATTGCATTTTAAAGTGATTTTATTGGTTAAGTGTTCCCAGTTTGGAAACCATTTTATGATTCCCTCAGGCCATCCAACTCTTAAACTCGTAGCTCTCCACCATTCCCTTCCACCACCTGCACTATGACACTTGCACCTTCTTGCTCTTTGCACACCAATTAGTTCCCCTTTCATCCTGTTTCTCAGGTTATCTGTGCATTTTTCTCTTAGTCTTTTAGTTTTTTGTAGCATTTCTGTAGCATTTATGTTTACTGTTTGACCCTTTGTAGCATTTGTATTTATGTCTGTTTGCACTGGAGTACCCCCCCCCCCCGTACCAAAACAAATTCCTTGTGTGTGTGTGTGTGCACACTCACTTGGCAATAAAGCTCATTCTGATTCTGATTCTGATTCTGATTAGTTTTACTGGTCACCTTTCAACTTCTGTAAGACAAATCCATGATGTAACATCTATCACTCATAAACACATGAAACTATGCACATAGACGCACAGAAATACCTCTGAGATCAAATTATAGTGTCTCCCGAAACGGCAACACACAACTGAGAGGTGTGTCTCATTAGTTCAACTCTTCTCTGATGACCCTAGAAAGTAGCACCTCTAACCCACTGAGGCACCAGGCCAATCTGAGGTGTTACAAAATAAAGTGCAATGATGCAACAAAGGGATGAAAACAGGTAAACAAGTCAAGTAGCAACTTTCCATGTTGTTATTCAAACTAAGGAAGTGGCTCAAACACTTCAAAAGTTTTGGGGGCTTTTTTCAGTTTATGCAATTGACCATCAATTGACCCTTCTCCCATCATCCATCAATACATTATCTATACCTGCTTATTCCTATTCAGGGTCACAGGGATCTGCTGGAGTCTATCCCAGCTCTCTCTGGGTGAAAGGCAGGGGTCCACCCTGGACAGGTCCCCAGTCCATCACAGGGCCACATAGAGACAAACAACCTCACACACTCACACTCACTCCTATGGGCAATTTAGAGTCACCAATCAACCTGACATACATGTTTTTGGACTGTGGGAGGAAACCAGAGTACCTGGAGAAAACCCACACAAGCACAGGGAGAACATGCAAACTCCACACAGAAAGGCCGGGTTGCGAACCCTGGACCTTCTTGCTGTGAGGCAATGGTGCTAACCACTCAGCCCTATTCCCCCAGAACAAAGTGTGTATAATAGTGTGTGTGATGACATTTAAAGCTGCTTAAAATCATCTTGTTTTACATATCCTAAATTCATTCATCTCATACTGATCTGAATCCTCTTCTCAAACTCTCGTCTGAAGTTCAGTTAGCCACAGTTCAAATAGCCACAGATTGATGCAAAACCATACAAGAGGACTAACAAATTGAAAACACCAAAGAAACTGTAGAAATATGAAAAATGACCAAACAAGGTACAAAACAATTGTAATATGTGGGAAATGACTACAAAGAGATGTAGTATGTGTAAATAAAAAACAAAGCAACCACAAGAATACACACACTTACTATAAGTCATGTGGTTTCTGAATCTGTGAGTCTTGATCGGAGGAGTGTAGGAGAGATGGGGGGCTGTTTACATGTCTGTGCCCAGGGGCCCATTGTCTTCTGATCCATCCATGTATATAGCCCGAATTATTAGACAAATTAAACACCTTGTGTGTGATAAATTAAAAAACTGAGAACTACAAAGCAGATTGTGAAGACAAAGATAAATGTGGAACGTAATGGAGGAAGAGAAAAAGGAGAGGGGCTGATGAGGTTAAAGATGATGACAGTGACGAGGAACAGAAGTTACATCATCTCTTAGGAGTCTTGAAAAAGTAAGAGGGTGGTGTAAGAGGAAGATAAATTAACTGTGTGACTGGAAGTTTAATCACTTGTCTCACCAGCTCCTCTTTGCTCCTCCCCTCCCTGATGGACGACGCGCTCTGCTTCCCCAACCTCAACACCTCCTGCAGGCGTCTGCTTCGACCATACTCTGAGACTGCTCTGCTCTACACCCTGCTTACATCTGTCTCTCTGCTCACTGTGTTACTCAATTCAGTCATCATCTTCTCCATCTCTCACTTTCGGCAGCTCCACACCACGACCAACACCCTGCTCCTGTCTCTGGCTGTGACTGACTTGGTGGTGGGGTTGCTGGTGATGCCCATCGAAGGCCTGCGCTACATTGAGACATGTTGGCTGCTGGGGAAGATAATGTGTGCTCTGGCTCCTTATGTCTATTATTCTGTGGTCTCTAGTTCTTTGGGTCACATGGTGCTTATATCCATAGACCGTTACCTGACCATCTGTGACCCACTGCTCTACTCCTCTCGGGTCACCCTGACTAATGTTAAAATCTGTATTTGTCTCTGTTGGGCCTGTTCATTTACCTACAATGGGTTGATTTTAATGGACCACTTAGGACAGCCAGACAGATTCAACTCCTGTACAGGGGAGTGTGTGGTGGTTGTCAACTCTATAGCAGGAAGTGTTGACATGTTTATGACTTTTGTTGGACCCTGTAGTGTCATGGTTGTGCTGTATATCAAGGTGTTTGTGGTTGCCCTTTCTCAGGCACGTGTAATTCAGTCACAGGTTGCTGCTACTGATGCCAGAGCGGCTCCGACTGCTAAAAAATCACAGAGGAAGGCAGCCAGGACTCTGGGGATTCTGATAATTGTGTTTTTGATTTGTTACTGTCCATATTACTATCCTGTTCTTGCAGGTATAGACACCTCTACGAGCTTGTCCTATTATGTCATATTGTTTTGGATCCAGTTAATGAATTCTTGTTTAAACCCTCTGATTTATGCTCTGTTCTACCCCTGGTTTAGAAAAGCTATCAAACTCATCTTCACACTCAAAATACTGCAGGATCACTCCAGAGAGCTCAAGATCCTGTAGACAGGATTTAAAGTATCAATTAATGATAATTTTACAGTGTTTATGTCTGATCATCCTATTCTGCTGCAGCACCACACAGACCCCTCGGCAGTGGCCTCAGACACACAGTTTCTCATTTTGTCAGAGTCATGTTGTAAAACAGACTTTTGTCATAATATACACTCACTGCTGAGGGAAGCACATTAATCTTTGTTTGTGTTATGTCAAATGATGTTCTATTGAACTTGATTGTAACACTATATGCTGGGTGTTGGAGTCAGCCAGCACATTATAATTACACATTCAAATACAAAAATGAATGCAAGCAGGTCCTCATAATAAATAGGACAGATGTTTTTTTTTAAACATACTCCAGCCATGATCATTCAGTTTTAACTTTCCTAATCATAAGTACCAAGGAATTAGAAAAAAGTTCATGTTTTTACTGCACTTTGGTAAATATGTGCACAAACAAGGTGTACAACAAATTATATAAACATCTAATCAATATTTTTCTAATTAACACATTCTAGTTGATGGTGATGTAGTAAATGTACATAATCTAGCTAGACAAGACAGTAGATGTTTTTGTTTACCTGTTAAGTCTTTGTCACTTGTATTCAGCATTTAAGTTTTCATTATCTGAGATCAGTAAGATTTTAGTTTGACCACAGTGTAAAAATATAGTGATTTTGTCTTTACCTCATTGTCTATTTAAAAAACCTGAGGAGATGCAACAATAGAATTTTATACATATCTTGTCAGTGCTTCATAAACAATGTGTTGTAATTAAATGAGATGTAGTTGATGATATATTTATGCCATAAATATTTGCGTCTGGTTATCACAGAAGTCCATCTAGTTTTGCATAATTCTTGAGTTACATTTATAATCAGCATAATCTACATAAATTCTGTTTTAGCACCTACAATTTTCTCCTACTTTCATGTTGAAAATCTGTTTAACATTTCAAACATTATTTCTGTGATTTAAAGCATGGAATTATACTTTAAAATATTTAGACGAAGAAATTCACACAGGAGTTGTTCACATTATTGTTGGCCTTTTGTTGCAAGCTACAATTTCAAATAAGGTCTGGAAAACTGTTTGCATACCTGTCTTCAGAGATACAATATGTAACAGGGCTATGTGGAACAAAATTGTTTTCCAACTGAAGCCTGCCTTTTTCAGGCTAATCTTTTAAATTAATATTTTCAAACTTAATTTTAATGCTGTGTCTTCAAGCCAGAGCCACTTGTCTGGTTTGAAACCAAGTATCTAGATTGAAATCCTCCAACAAAACATTTTCTAGTAGCCTAATCCAGTTGAGTTACAGATTAGAAGTTCAGAAGTTATGAAGTTGTGCGTTCAGTCCTTTGCTTTCATACGCACTGCAGAGGATGAAAAAGCTCAGGTGAAGACCAGCAGAAACTGCATATGATATGACCCTGTGGCCACTGTGCTGGTCAGCTACAATGATAGCTAATAAATTGTGGGTATAATCCTCCATTTTAAACTCCTATTTAACAGGCTGTAGAGTCTATTTTTCATTGAGGCATTATTCTGCATGACATTACAAGTTTTTTTCAGTAACAATGAATTTTTGTGAAAGCACAATTTTCTTGTTATAGCTGGTGAAGATGAAGCTATGATTAAACACACTGTTGGGCAGTTTATTTTACAATACACTTATGTTAAGATACTGGACAACACGGAGTGTGGTCTTTAACACCTGTTTCATAGATTTGACATTTCCTGCCAAGTCGTCTAGAAAAACATCCTAGTTCTTTCCAGGAACTTATGCAGTTAAAATATCACCTTGTCACTGGAGGTTTTCTGTCTGCAGTGTGAGTGATTAGATCAGGAATGAACCCAAAACTTCACCAAAGTTGAAAAGTTACTAAGCAGTTCAAAGTACTGGACCAGGGCCCTGAAAATGGGTAAATCCATGATGTAACATCTATCAGTCATAAACACATGAAACTATGCACATAGACACACAGAAATACCTCTGAGATCAAATTATAGTTTCTCCCTAAACAGCAAAACACAACTGAGAGGTGCGTCTCATTAGTTCAACTCTTCTCTGATGACCCTAGAAAGTAGCACCTCTAACCCACTGAGGCACCAGGCCAATCTGAGGTGTTACAAAATAAAGTGCAATGATGCAACAAAGGGATCAAAACAGGTAAACAAGTCAAGTAGCAACTTTCCATGTTGTTGTTCAAACTAAGGAAGTGGCTCAAACACTTCAAAAGTTTTGTTTCTAATTTATGCAATCATCCATCCTCCCATCATGCCTTGCAAAAAAGTAAATTTTTTGGTCAGTTCACTTGGTTTAGACTGCACAACAAAATGTGTAAAATACTGTGGGCGACTCAGCAAATGTGATTATTTAATCCAGGACATGTGTCAGTTATTTTAAATCCCCATTGGTTGGGATAGATGAAGGTCGTATCTACTGTAGCTGCTTAAAGTCATCTTGTTTTACATATCCTAAATTCATTAATCTCACACTGATCTGAATCCTCTTCTCAAACTCTCATCTGAAGCTCAGTCACATATTTGCACTGACCTTTCCATCCCAGCAGTAGAAGATGGTCAGATGGTCCTTGGCCTTCACAGAGATGTACAGCTTGTCTGACATGTCACTGGGCTGCAGTAGAGATATGATGAAGGAGGGCCTTGGAGGATGAAGCCAGAAGACCTGCAGCTCCTCTGCCACAACCAGACAAGCCACTTCCTGAGGACTGAGCAGTTTGGAGCTGGATGACTGCTGCTGTTTCTCCAGCTGGTTCCTGGCTGTTTCTCACCCAGTCTGGAGGTCAGGGGTTTCCTGCATGATAAATTACAGAGCTGGAGCTACAAAGCAGATTGTTTGACAGGAATATAAACCATTCAGAGAGATTTTTAACAAACTGAAAAGTTTTTTTTTTTTTACCTAATTATTCATTATATCAAAGCATTAATGAAGATTTGAACATCAACAAAGCCAATCATTCAACCTTATTAATGTCTTATGTCAAAGTGGTACATGGAAATGATTTGTTAATAAAAACAAAAACACAATGGAGGAAGAGAAAAGGGAGAGGGGCTGATGAGGTTAAAGATGATGATGATGATGAAGGACAGAAGTTACATCATCTCTTAGGATTATTGAAAAAGTCAGAGGGTGGTGTAAGAGATAAATTAACTGTCTGTCAGGAAGTTTAATCACTTGTTTTCCACCAGCTCAGCTCTGCTCCTCCCCTCCCTGATGGACAACATGGGGGGGCCCCCACTCTGCTTCCCCAACCTCAACACCTCCTGCCGGCGTCTGCTTCGACCATACTCTGAGACTGCTCTGCTCTACACCCTGCTTACATCTGTCTCTCTGCTCACTGTGTTACTCAATTCGCTTGTTGTCTTCTCCATCTCTCACTTTCGGCAGCTCCACACCCCGACCAACACCCTGCTCCAGTCTCTGGCTATGTCCGACCTGGGTTTGGGGTTGCTGGTGATGCCCATCGAAGGCTTGCGCTACATTGAGACTTGCTGGCTGCTGGGGAAGATAATGTGTGTTCTTTCTTTTTATATTTTTTATTGTTTAATTTCTAGCTCACTGGGCCACATTGTGCTTATATCCATAGACCGTTACCTGACCATCTGTGACCCACTACTCCACTCCTCTCGGGTCACCCTGACTAATGTTAAAATCTGTATCTGTCTCTGTTGGGCCTGTTCAATTACCTACAATGGGTTAATTTTAATGGACAACTTAGGGAATCCGGATGGACTGAGCTCCTGTATAGGGGAGTGTGTGGTGGCTATTAACTCTATAGCAGGCACTGTTGACCTGTTTATGACTTTTATTGGACCCTGTACTGTCATACTTGTGCTGTATATCAAGGTGTTTGTGGTTGCCCTTTCTCAGGCACGTGTAATTCAGTCACAGGTTGCTGCTACTGATGCCAGAGCGGCTCCGACTGCTAGAAAATCACAGAGGAAGGCAGCCAGGACTCTGGGGATTCTGATAGCTGTGTTTTTAATTTGTTACTGTCCGTACTTTAGTCCTGCTTTTGCAGGTAAAGACACTTCCACTAGATTGTCTTATTACCCCATATTGTGTTGGATCCAGCTACTAAATTCTTGTTTAAACCCTCTGATTTATGCTCTTTTCTACCCCTGGTTTAGAAAAGCTATCAAACTCATCTTCACACTCAAAATACTGCAGGATCACTCCAGAGAGCTCAAGATCCTGTAGACAGGATTTAAAGTATCAATTAATTTTGCAGTGTTTGTATCTGAGCAGCCTGTTCTGCTGCAGAACTACACAGACCCCTCGACAGTGGCCTCAGACACACAGTTTCTCATTTTGTCAGAGTCATGTTGTAAAACAGGCTTTTGTCATAATATACATTCACTGCTGAGGGAAGCACATTAATCCCTGTTTGATGTGATGTCTTACTGCAAATGCTGTTCCACTGACCCTGAATGAACTACTGTTTGCAGGATTTTAGACTCTGACAAACAGGACAGGCATGTTCAGTTTTACCTTTCTTAGTCCTAAGGACCAAGAAATCATTAGAAATTTTATGTTTTTACTGCACTTTGGTAAATATGTACACAAAAGAAGGTGTACAACAAATTCTATAAACATCTATTGATATTTTTTAAATGATACGTTCTAGTTGATCATGATATAGTAAATGTAAACAATCTAAACAGGCTAGACAGTAGGCTTCTTGACCTAACTATTATTTGAATGCATTTAAATTTTCATCTTTTAAGATCAGCAAGATCTTAGTCTAATCTCAGTTTGATCACATTTGACCACAGTGTAAAGGTCCTAATTTTGTCTGTCTCTGTCATAAATACAAAAAACTGAAAAGGTCTATAAAAAACATAATGAGGTTTCAAACTTATACTTAATACTCTGTCAATATGAACAGTCATGTAAGTGGCTTACATATGTATATCTGTAGCATAATATAACACACAGTGGTAATACTTATGGTCTGAATTGGCTTAAAGCCCTGTGAAAAATTGCACATAACAATACAATTAAAATAATGAAGTTACGTCTACAGCCTTTTTATTTTTGTACAGTACCAATAAAACTAAGAGCCATGCATTTATGGGATGACATGATAAACATGACCCTGTGTGTTGTACACTGGTGAAAAAATGAAGAAATCTTTCTCAATTTATTATGGCAGTATCACAAGGTTTGGGTAATAGGTACTCTATCAAAGTCCTGCATTCAAAATTCTGCATGAGTTAAAGTACAAAAATATTGGCACCAAAATATAAAAAGTAAAAGTATTCATTATAGAGAATCAACAATTTCATGATATAGATTATTCTCTTAATTATTAACGTATTAATGAGTTCATCCTTCTATTTTCCTGGGACTGATCATTAGTTAACCATGTTTTGATGTGATTATTTGTTTTCCACAGAAAAGTTACATAACTCACATTTAAAACTGCTTTCAATCTTTTTTTTGCCATTTCTGTTAATAAAGTGTCTTCCAAGAAATGCATGTCATTAGTCAGAACGTAAAATTTAAAAGTGACTAAACTCTGACAACCCAGGGTTAATATTCTGACCTTTGCGGTTCAATATGGATCAACATTTATGATTGTGGCTTCAAGCCAACTGATTGCTTTTAAAAACACAATAATTTAAGTAAGACTGAAATGCCCCAAAAGGCAAGACAACAGCAGGGGCCACAAAGCCAGCCTAACTCAGTCTGCAACTCTGAAGATTATCCAGCTTCAGTGAGCCCAGCATTGGCTGTCCAGGGCAATGGAGGCAATTATCATGATGCTACAGTGTGATCCACTGCTTAATATTGACCAAAAACAAAAACGAAAAAAAATTACACTAAGAAGCTGTATAAAAACATTTGATACTGCTGGCTCATTAATATCAATTTATTTTAATGCAGAAAGCACATTCAACTGGACAAATAGATTAACAAACCTTTTCAGGTTTACTCAATGTAACTACAAAGGTTTGCAAACTGACTCTGGAACAGTAATGAAATAAAATAGTTTCTTTGTTTCGAGTGTTACTGTTTCCACCAAATTGGATCTAAATAATAAAAAAGGACTAATTGTAATAATTGCATTTTAAAGTGATTTTATTGGTTAAGTGTTCCCAGTTTGGAGACCATTTTATGATTAGTTTTACTGGTCACCTTTCAACTTCTGTAAGACAAATCCATGATGTAACATCTATCACTCATAAACACATGAAACTATGCACATAGACGCACAGAAATACCTCTGAGATCAAATTATAGTTTCTCCCTAAACAGCAAAACACAACTGAGAGGTGCGTCTCATTAGTTCAACTCTTCTCTGATGACCCTAGAAAGTAGCACCTCTAACCCACTGAGGCACCAGGCCAATCTGAGGTGTTACAAAATAAAGTGCAATGATGCAACAAAGGGATGAAAACAGGTAAACAAGTCAAGTAGCAACTTTCCATGTTGTTATTCAAACTAAGGAAGTGGCTCAAACACTTCAAAAGTTTTGTTTCTAATTTATGCAATCATCCATCCTCCCATCATGCCTTGGAAAGAACTACATTTTTAGGTCAGTTCACTTGGTTTAGACTGCAGAACAAAATGTGTATAATAGTGTGGGCGACGACACATCGCCCACTGGGTTCCATCAAAAATCATAATTGTACATGTTAGACTCAGCAAATGTCATTATTTAATACCACTGGGATAGATGAAGGTCATATCTACTGTAGCTGCTTAAAGTCATCTTGTTTTACATGTCCTAAATTCATTAATCTCACACTGATCTGAATCCTCTTCTCAAACTCTCATCTGAAGCTCAGTCACATATTTGCACTGACCTTTCCATCCCAGCAGTAGAAGATGGTCAGATGGTCCTTGGCCTTCACAGAGATGTACAGCTTGTCTGACATGTCACTGGACTACAGTAGAGATATGATGAAGGAGGGCCTTGGAGGCCTTGGAGGATGAAGCCAGAAGACCTGCAGCTCCTCTGCCACAAGCAGAAAAGCCACTTCCTGAGGACTGAGCAGTTTGGAGCTGGATGACTGCTGCTGTTTCTCCAGTTGGTTCCTGGCTGTTTCTCACCCAGTCTGGAGGTCAAAGGGTGTCGAAAGTTTTGAGTTACACAAAAAACCCTTACAAAACAAGGCATACTTTATAAAGACTTTATATGTTTAAGCAAAAGATGTACTAATGATAAAGACAAATACACATTAAACAGTTTAAGAGAGTTTCAAAAAGTATGTTTCTATGTGTAGTCAGGGTCCAAACAGATGTATTGTACATATATGTACATGTACTTTTTGTACATATTATAAATTTGTTCTTATGTAGGACTCCTTATGACATGATTATTTGATTGCTTACTAAAAATAAGATCAGAAGACTAATACCACTCTTACTTTTATATGATAAAGTCTGAAAGACTGCCTGAAGTGAGCAGGCAGATATGGTAGATTAGCACAAAGAGTGGGAATGAGGGAAAGAAGCCTGACTTTGTCCAAAGACGATAAAATCCTCTAGAGTTCAATCATTAACACCATGTTATAGTATGAAAACAATGTTCTGATTACCGGTACTTTACTTTTAGAATTATTCTGTTACATTTTAAAAGAGCCACACTCACCGTTTCCCTCTGGTTCCAATCTTTGTGATAAGTCAAGTTCATTTGAGACTTTTTAATCCTACATAAAAGTGTTATACATTTCTCCTTTAACTAAAGTTAAAAAAAAGTGCAAGGAAACATTTTTATATAATGTCTTATGTCAAAGTGGTACATGGAAATGATTTGTTAATAAAAATTGAAGACAGTGGAGTAAGAGGAAAAGGAGAGGGGCTGATGAGGTTAAAGATGATGATGATGACAAGGGACAGAAGTTACATCATCTCTTAGGATTATTGAAAAAGTCAGAGGGTGGTGTAAGAGATAAATTAACTGTCTGTCAGGAAGTTTAGTCAACTTGTTTTCCACCAGCTCAGCTCTGCTCCTCCCCTCCCTGATGGACGACACAGGGGGGACCCCGCTCTGCTTCCCCAACCTGAACACCTCCTGCAGGCGTCTGCTTCGACCATACTCTGAGACTGCTCTGCTCTACACCCTGCTTACATCTGTCTCTCTGCTCACTGTGTTACTCAATTCGTTCGTTATTTTCTCCATCTCTCACTTTCGGCAGCTCCACACCCCGACCAACACCCTGCTCCAGTCTCTGGCTGTATCCGACCTGGGTGTGGGACTGGTGGTGATGCCCATCGAAGGCCTGCGCTACATTGAGACATGTTGGCTGCTGGGAAAGATAATGTGTGCTTTATCTCCATATTTTTTTTACTGTCTGATTACAAGCTCACTGGGTCACATGGTGCTTATATCCATAGACCGTTACCTGACCATCTGTGACCCACTGCTCTACTCCTCTCGGGTCACCCTGACTAATGTTAAAATCTGTATTTGTCTCTGTTGGGCCTGTTCACTTACCTACAATGGGTTGATTTTAATGGACCACTTAGGGCACCCAGACAGATTCAACGTCTGCTATGGGGAGTGTGTGGTGGTTGTCAATTCTATAGCAGGAACTGTTGACATGTTTGTGACTTTTGTTGGACCCTGTACTGTCATGGTTGTGCTGTATATCAAGGTGTTTGTGGTTGCCCTTTCTCAGGCACGTGTAATTCAGTCACAGGTTGCTGCTACTGATGCCAAAGCGGCTCCGACTGCTAAAAAATCACAGACAAAAGCAGCCAGGACTCTGGGGATTCTGATAATTGTGTTTTTGATTTGTTACTGTCCATATTACTATCCTGTTCTTGCAGGTGAGGACACCTCCACAAGCTTGTCCTATTTTGTCATATTGCTTTGGATCATGTTATTGAATTCTTGTTTAAACCCTCTGATTTATGCTCTGTTCTACCCCTGGTTTAGAAAAGCTATCAAACTCATTTTCACACTCAAAATACTGCAGGATCATTCCAGAGAGCTCAAGATCATGTAGACAGACAGGGCATCAATGAGGGTTAATTTTTACAGTGTTTGGGGGGGAAAACTGTCTCACCTCTGACCAGTCCGTTCTGCTGCAACACCGCACAGACCCTCAACAGCAGCCTCAGGCACAGTTTCTCATTTTGTCAGAGTCATGCTGTAAAACAGATTTTTCTCATGAATACACATCCTCCAGCTGAGGGAAGCACCTTAACCTTGGTTTATGTGATATTTAACCACAATGTATAAATGCCATGATGTTTTTCTTTATCTCATTGTCTATACATAACATGATGACAATTTATACCTGGTAAAAATACTTTACAGATATGACTAACATGCATGTTTGTAAATGCAGCATATAGAAAAACAGAAAATAGTGTATATATGGTATAAGAATATTTAATGTCCTAAGATAAATTGCACAAACAATATCATAAGCATACCTTATCAATGCTATATAATTCATGATAACTGCTTGAGATTCAATTCCTGACAAATTTAAAGGTCATCATTAAATGTAGGTTGCTTTTGTGCTCCACAGTAGTCATATTATCTCTATCATCACTGACTCAGTCATCTTTATATTCTCCACAGAAAGGTTTATATGGTTTATTGTTTTTTAGTTCTTTAGTTTAGACCATCAGTTTTAATGTCTTTAATTGTTTAACCTTTCCTGTCAAAAGAAGAATAATTGCAGTTTTCATTTTGCAATTCTATTTGACATTTAAATCATTATTTTCAGCAGCACTGTACGATTACATATTTACTCTGAATGTTAATTTTTAATTTTTTCTTCCATAGGCTTACTCATAAAAAAGATGCTGTCACGTCTGTGATGCAGGCCTACACAAAGCATGATGGTTACACAATGGTTATTAGTGGTTTGAAATAAATTAATAAACAAAGTATAGATCAATGTCTTCCAACCAATATCATCACAAAGCATTTAACTAATGCTGTAATAAACTTCTCACTAATACATTTTAAGATTAACATATGCACTGTTTTCCTTATTATTTGCACTTAAAAACACTGCTGCAATAAGTAAACTCCAACTAACTAAGCTTTACTTAGTTGTCAGGTTCATTAAGTAAAGCTTCACATTCATTCTTGCATGGTATTTACATGCAAGACAAATTATTTTTAATTTTATGCGCATCATGATTTTACTCCACGTGTTGTCATCCACAGCACTAGGGGGCAGTATTTCATAACACTGATGACAAATCAACGATAGAAAAATAATCAGCGTTAGCTTGGAAACATAACATGACCTGCAACCACTTGCTGTGATAAATTATCTTAAATTTGAATATCCACCCACATTTATTGAGAACATGTTACGGTCATTGTATCGCTCTGGTGGCGGCGTTGTACAGGTGAAGACTGGAACCGTGTTTTTAATGCTAGCATTAGCCGATAGTCTAATTAGCATGCTAACTGGCCGGTAGCACGTTTAGTTTAGTCGTTTATTTAAGTTTCTTTACATTTAAATCGGTAAATAAAACTATTCCCCCGTAACATAAACAGACACTGTTACCTTTAGGACACAGGAGGCAGCCAACCCTCTCTGCTGCTGTCCACACCTTTTTGTAATTAACGCTAGCAAGCTCTGCGGCTAATGCTAACTCGATGTCCTTCGTAATCAACGCAGCAGGTGCGAACATGTGGTTAAAAAGAAATTATTCTGTGTCCAACCTTTCTAAACCTTTGTATTTTCATACAGTGATGTTTCTACTAAATACGTCATTTTAATGTATAAAATACACACAGTATGAGAGATGATACTATAAATACAATGAGTGATACGAGAATTAACGTTACTATAATATTTCACACTTTAGTAAATGTTTTCTGCAGTTAAAATTCTCCAGTACAAAAATATTGGCATCAAAATATACTTAAGATTACTAAAAATTAAAGTACTCATTGTGGACAGTTTCAGAATATATATTATTGGATTTTAATTAGTAATGCATTCATTGGTTTATCTTAATATTTAGGCAGCTGGAAAAGGTGTGGTTAATTTTAATATTATTATATACTGTTGGTTAGCTTGAGGCCACTCTATCAGATGCCAGGAGTGTATAGTTACAGATCCACTGATATGTAATAAACTTTTTACTTTTTAATACTATCTGGTTCCCTCTGTAGAACACCTGGCGGACTGTGCCCCGGGTGTGGATGACTCCAGCCCAGCAACGATGGGCCTCACGTCTACCTATGAACACTGTAGTCCTGTTTGTGCCACAGCAGGAAGCATGGGTGGTCGAGAGGATGGGTCGCTTTCACCGCATCTTAGAGCCGGTAATTCTTTTCCATTAAGGGGGCACAGCCTTCTTGCAAGAGGAGGCTAATCTTTGTGTCTGTGTCCTTTTATTGATCTATGTAAAGATACAGATTAATGTTAGACTAACACTTTTATGTCTTTTTTTTCAGGGACTGAACTTGCTCATTCCCATACTTGACCGAATTCGTTATGTGCAAAGCCTTAAAGAGATTGTTATTGACATCCCTGAACAGTCAGCTGTATCCCTTGGTAGGTTTTTTAAAAATTGCAATAATGAAATAAACACATATGTTTATTATTTTTTTAATTAACTATCTTCTTTGCTGAATGAACTAATATTTTCTTGGTCTTTACACAGATAATGTGACACTGCAAATTGATGGAGTTCTTTATTTAAGGATCTTGGATGCTTTTAAGGTAGGCTGATAAGCATTATAATTATAATTGCTGAATTAGTCAAATTCCTACCATTTTTTACACAGTGTTTGTTTAGATTAATTGCAAGAGTATAAAAATATACTAAATGTCTGACATTCACTGAAGGATATAGTAATGTTAACACATCTAATATTTCTTCTGCACTGCTGCCAGTCTGCAGATAAATCAATGTTTCTGTATAGTTCATATACCTAAACATTTTAATATATAGGATGCATTTTAATACCTGTCATCATAGTCATTGCCAAAATATGAAAGATAGCAATAACAATCAGCATGACATGATAAAGTGTGAATGTCTATTTTTAAAATTTGTTTAACAGTTTTCTAATTTTTGCCAGCAGGTGGCGTCAGTTCTTCTTAAATTGTCCTCATGGAATCTGATCAGTTGTGTCTTTCCAGGCTAGTTATGGTGTACAAGACCCTGAATATGCAGTAACTCAGCTTGCACAGACCACAATGCGTTCAGAACTGGGCAAACTCACACTTGATAAAGTGTTCAGGGTAATGAACTTCTGCACTGCTTGTTGTGCATTTCATTGCAACAGGGCAGGGACAAGTACCTTAAATCTGATGTCTTGAACGTCTGTTTTTCAAGGAAAGGGAGTCTCTTAATTCCAACATCGTCCACTCCATCAATCAGGCGTCAGATGCGTGGGGAATCCGTTGCCTGCGTTATGAAATTAAAGACATACAAGTTCCACCACGTGTTAAAGATTCAATGCAGATGCAGGTAAGACATACACACAGCCTGAAATGTCCAAGATCATTGAGAGGTCAGTTTTCACTCACAGAACATAATCACTTTAGTCCTATATTTTGCAGTACCATCTTGTCATCATATAACATAAAAGGGATTATTTTTTTACTTCTAGAACTTGTACATAAAGTTCCCACAACTGTGGGTTACTAAAGGTTCTGAAAATCATCACAGACTTTCACCCAGTGATTTAGTATCATCTTGTTTCCCTGGAGGAGAAATATTTGACAACCTTTTTGTTCATTGTTTCCTGTGTAGGTGGAGGCTGAGCGCAAGAAAAGAGCCACAGTGCTGGACTCTGAGGGGACACGAGAAGCAGATATCAATGTTGCAGAGGGTCGTAAACAAGCTCAGATCCTCGCTTCAGAGGGAGAAAAGGCTGAGCAGATAAACAAAGCTACTGGTTGGTGCATTGTACTTCTGACTTACAGAGGCAACTGTTTAACTGTGATTTTTCCATGTATGAATCGTGCGAGCATGTGTGTAATTGAAGGTCTTTGCACTTAGGCCGTCATTACTCTAAACCCACAAAGCATTTAATTGCGTGCCAGCAGACTGTTACAACACTACACAAGGATCACACAATAAAGACTTAAAATAAATCAAATGTGTGCAGAGTAGAAGTGAATCAAGAGGAATTTTGAAAAATTTGATTTAGGCCACTAATATACTATAAATCGAGAAGAAATCTAGTTTTTCTGTTAGTTCAGATGCTGTGTTGTCTCTAGGTGTGGCCCAAGCTATCCTCGCCAAAGCAGAAGCCAAATCAAAGGCCATTTGTCTGTTGTCAGAGGCTCTGACTGAGCAGGTATAAATACGATTTAATGCTTCATTTATCATTAAAGGAATTACATGACATTAAGCCCTGTGTTATTTGGAAATGTTCTTCCCAGAATTGTTGTTGTGTTCCTGACAGAACGGAAATGCTGCAGCCTCACTGACAGTTGCTGAACAGTACGTCTCTGCTTTCTCCAACCTCGCCAAGAAGTCCAACACTGTGCTTCTGCCCTCCAACACTGGTGATGTTAGTGGAATGGTCACACAGGTATGGTGCCTAGCATTGTTTCTGACGTTGTTGTAGAGATGAAAACTACCTGTACACATTTAACAGTTTCTGAAATAGAAAACACATATGAAAGGAAACAAACACCATGGGGCTTGCATCATGCTGTTTTTATCATCCGCCTCTTTTTTTTTTTTTTTTTTTTCTTGTATCAGGACACATCAAGAAATATCACTTACCTAACCACGACTATATGTATGTAATACTCTATAACTGGTTCTGCCCTCAGGCCATGACAATTTACAGCACACTATCTAAACCAAGACTAAAAGTGGAGAACATAAAGACCAAGAAGGAACCAAGTGAAGAGCCTCCAGTCCAGGCAACATCAGTTCAGTAGCAGGCACTAAAAAGGGAAAGTGTTTTCACTTGTGCTAAAGTATAATGGTGCTGCCATGTGCAAGGGTCTGATGCAAAGGGAGCTCTATCTATTGCAGAGCACAGGGTGTCACAGGGTGTCAAGAGAGGAACATGCTTGATAAACAGAGACTGCAGAGCAAGGACAGCTGGGAAAAGACAGTAACTGAACCATTATGTTACTTATTTTCATCAGGTTTCGTACTTGAACTAAGGTCACTGTGCTGCTGATACTACCTGTGGTATGGTCATTTATTCTACCAGTATGCTGTGACAAAACAGGAATCTGCCTCATCACCTTTGAATTGACATTTAGTGGCTACAATAAATTATTATATAAAGACATGACTTAAAATTATAGGCCACAGTTTTGTGTATAACTCATTTCTCTGTTGTCACTCAGTCTGGTTTCTTATGGACAGAATACCACTAAATATAATTACTGAATATTGTATTTTTAGGAAGATGTCAAATAAATCTGAGGAAAATAAGAAAAATAAAACTCTTTACTGTAAATACCAAGGTTTGTTTCTGTTTCAGAGAACAGTGACTAACTATATTATGGATCTCACAACAGTATGGTTCCTTCACTAAAGAAACTGAAATCAGTGTCTTCACCTGGAACTTGTATACCTGGTCCAATTGGATTTGCTGGTCGGTGGTGGTGGATTTTTTTCAGATAGACTTCTGATCTGTGATGATAATAATAGCACTGATACTATTGATGATCTTATTAGTTATTCCTATTTTAGTCATTTTGTGCAATTCATAGATGATGGACCACATCATCCATTTAAAAAAATCAAACTGCCTTGGCTTAAGAACTTGGGTAAATGTTTTTTATGGCTGTACTGTGTCAATTAAATAGAAAGTAAAAACATGTTTCTACTTATTTATGTAATTTTTCTCTGACCTGACTTCACTTCTATGTAGGTTTTATATGTTGGTTTGTTGTTAAAGTTCATTTTGAAGCAACGGGAATTTTTTTGGCTGTAGCTTTTTGAACATAAAAATTTAACCTTAAATGCATCACTAAGCTTTTTGCCTGAGAATACTACTGAAGAGTATAAACCTGGCACGACAGCTTCCCCCTCTATCATTTGCAATTCTGTGCTCTGAGCTTACATGATGAAATGGAGAAAGCAATGACTGGAATGTGGAATTTGGTTGCACAGATTTCAACACATAAAGCGCACTGCAAGCAGACACTTGCCACTGTGTGCATGCATGTGTGTGTGCTGGAAAAGGCTGGCAGTGACTGGCCCAAAAATCGGATGTTTTCTCATTCGATCGTTTCCCAGACACACCTCTTTCACCCTCCTCCTCCTCGACTTTTTGTCTCTCTTTCCTGTCTGTCTTTTACGGTCATTGCTAACTGCTTCAACCTGCAAGAGGGGAATTAAAAAGTTATTATAAATTAGCCAAAGATGTAAGCTCTAGCTGCTCTATAGCTTGTCTTACCCTCCCCTCCTCCTGGACACTCAAACACACATGCCCACAGCCTTGAGGCAGTATAGTTGAGGTATGTAAGGTTTGTCTTTTTCTAGGACCTTGAACAGCCAAACCAGACAAAGAAAGAACCAGAAAGTAGATGAGAGGGGGAGGAAAAAAGACTAAGATGTGGTTTGATGAAGTGTGAAAGAGTAAATGCAGAAAAGGTGTTTAGAGCTGCAGGTGTAGACCACTCTGACCCTGAAATAAAGCTCACTGAGGGAAGGAGGAACTGGCAGGAACTGGGGGTAGCTGACATAAAACAAACAGCAGAGCAAGAGAGACAGACAGCAAAGGTATTAGCAGCTCATAAAAAGGCACTTAGAGCTGCAGTTTGGCAACTCACACATTCATCACCACTGGCTGCTACTGAACACATTTTAACAGTCAACACCAGCTGCTGCCATAAATATATAAAGACATTAAAATAATGAATGTGTAAGAAAGAGTCATCAGAAATGTGGGAGGATAGTCTGAATTTACAACTTTTTAGGAAAAAAAATAATAGCTAAAAGAACCTCTCCACTGAATTCAAATCCCATGAAACCAGGACAACAGCATGTGTTACCAGACAGTGCGTCAATGCCAAGGCCCTGCCTGCTTCTGCTGACATTGTACAGCCTGCAATTTCTGGGGAAAAAAAAAGCCCAAGTGCCAGCATAATCAGCTATAACGCACGAATCATCTCTCTCAGATCCTTCACTCCACCCACAAGATACAATCCTTCCATTCTTGTATTTTTTTCTCATTCACTCCAGCAGGACGTCTACGAGCAGAACACACATTCACTTTGTTTGGAAAGGAACTTAATACCAAAAGCTGGACATTTTTTAAAAACCTCCTGCTTTTTGTTTTAAAAAATAAACTCCATGTGAGATCAGGATTTGGAATAAGCTCTGTCTGATGCTTTTCAAAGGATCAGACAGCCTGACAAAAGTTGTGACAGATTTACAAAGCAGCAAAGAAAAAAAGTCCAGAGAGAGACAGACAGCTTTGCCCTGAAGGAACAGAAGACAGATAAAGAGACAGCGATAATCTGAGCGAGTAAAGCAGAGGGAGGGAAGACCACAGCTGTTGTGCGCAGACAAAGGAAAATACAGATTAAGACAGCAAGGAGGTGCACAAGTGTGAAGGGCGAGGAGAACAGACTGAAAGACAACCAAGGCTGGAGAGAAAAGAGGAGATAAATGGGAGTATTGGAAAATAAAAGACTGAGATTGAGGGATCATTCCAGTTGAAGATCGAGAAAGATATAAAGAGGAGAGACGGTGAAGATACGACTCAAACAGTGATTTGAAGGAGTGAACAGACACCTTATACCGAATTAACAGCAAGAATGGACATACAGCAAGACAAGAGGAAAGACTGCCTCTGAAGAAAACAAAATGAAGACGGAGCTTTGTTTGAAACTTTGAAGACGTTTTCCTCATCATGGTTTATTCAGCTGACTTCCCAAATTCAAACAACCTGTGCCAGAAGAGCAACTTTGTTCCAGGATAGAATGAAGAGAGGAGCACAGAGATACCTGCTGAGTCTATGATACCCTCCTCTTCACCTCAGACTCCTCCACCTTCCTCTCCTCCTTCCTTCCTCTCACTTTACACCCAGCATTAAATTCACTAACTTCCTCCTCTGACCTGATCTGTCCTCTCCATCTCCGCTCCATCTCCTCACTATCTCCTCACTATGTGGATACCAGCTTTAATCATATGGATGCTTAATATCAGCAATTTGTGTTTGGGACAAGACTACACAGACTATTACCAAACTGGAGACATGGGCACCGAGGTGAGACATTTAATTTCTCTATCATCTATAGCAAAAAGCTTGTCCTGGACTCTGGGTTTAACAAAAAAAGATATTGGACCTTTTCTCACTGGCTCTCATTCTACCTGAGTGAACAACTATGAGTGGTCTTTGACGTGCTTTAAAACACCAAATGAAGGAATACATTATGTAAGTGTTAAGCTAGTTAAGCTTTATTTATTCAGACAAGCTTAGTGAGATCTTGTACTAAGACAGACCTACTGTAACAAAGTCTGCACGTACAACATCGCAGGAAGACAATTCAACCACACAAAGTAGTCGTCACACTCATTTACTACAATTAGCAAATAGTTGAATGGCAGGTTGATGCCGGATGTTGGTTATTGCCTTGCCATTTATTAATATAACAGTGACGAGTCCCTTAGGTGTCTTGAACAATGGCATGGTGGCCAGTGTGGTAAATAAATGGTATCCAGTGATTGAATGGTTATGAAAGAGGACTATAAAGCTCCAAGTAAAAATTAATGTGAAGAAAGGAATAACTTCTTCAGTTAAATGATGTATTAAAGTCTTAACATATTAATTAAAACGCCAACTGTTTTAAACTCACAGGTTTTTGTTAGGGAGGAAACCATGAAACCATATTGTTTACACATGGCCTTCTTCATAGACAATACACCAGCAGTAACAATCCTGCAATAACAGTGACATTAAAGATCACTATTAGAAAAAGAGGAATCAGAAAACACTGCAGATCTCATTTGAAACGATGTAATCCCATCATTCATTATGAGAATTATGAAAAGACATTAATAATCTGTTTCATCACTCCAGCCTAAATATATTAGAGTATTTAAAATATCCAATCATGTTCCTAGGGGACGCTCTATGGCCTATAAGACAATATACCACATATGTGGTCTTGCAGGTAATGAAAGGTTTATTTTTGTATATTTTACCTGTCTGACAAATCTTGCTTCTGCAGGATACTAGGTCAATGTTCATGTGTGGCACACCTGTGCCCCTAGGTCTTTTTAACCATTTCCTTCCCATTTTCTGAGGCATATTACTATGATCATTATTATTAGCTGCAGAATAAACAACAGGGGATTGTTTAACCCTGGCTGAACACCTTTATCTGGCAACAACAGGCCAAACCAGACAGATATGATTTAATTAACGGTATGAACAGGATCCATTAAAACCAATAGAAAGCAGCTTACTAACTAAAATACTGAAACACTCAAGAGCATTGGACTGATCTACAAAGAGTCCAGCTTCAGCCATCGCTTGTGAAACTGCCTCATTCAATGTAATTTTCCTCAAATGAAATCATCAGACACTAGTTGACTGGAATACTTAAGTTTCCTTTACAGACCGCAAAATATGTTTCCTCTTTCTACAGTTACAGCTTGTAATTTAATCAAAACGACAGCATGTTAACTATCTGCATTCATTTGCCAAACATTATTTGCTGTGGTTTTAGCTGTATACCTTACTGTAAATGATCTCATGAGCAATTAAGGAAACTATTTGGATTTTAGTTTCAAGCGCCTTAGAATTTCAACTCCAGGTTTCTTCTATGGAAGTCAATTTGTGGTTAGGTAAAAGCTTCCAACATGTCAAAAACCTTTCAGATACAATGAGTCATGGTGCCTATTCTGTCATTTATTGATATTAAAATAATGGGTTTACAACCAGAGAATATTTTGAATTCTTGTGAAACATTGCTCAAATGAACTGGTCTCAACTCATATAATCCTCTTAGAACTGAATAAATAAATGATTTTAAATCATAAAGTATAGTTCCACAGGGAAGGTGATTTTAAAAAAAAGTTAAGCTAATTTACAGTTAAGATAATTTAAGCTAAATTATGTGTGAGTTCATAACAATATCTTATATGAGTAACAAATGCATGGGTGTGTTCATGTGTCACACACAGAGACGCACCCAGTGCACTGGACGATTTTATTGGTCTATCTAGACCTCATAGTCCCACAGGATGACCTCATGTCATGTGTCCATTTAACAACACAACAGAGACAGAGCGGAACCGAAAGAAAAAGAGGAAATCTGGGAAGACCTCCTCAAAAAGATAGAGAGAGAAAAATTGTAGAAATAATTCAGCTGAAAATCCAAGGCCAGTTTAATTTTAAAGTACATGCCTCAATGAGAAGCAATTTACTTCCAATTGGAACTAAAATGGTTTTTCTTTGATTGAAATTGTACTGCCACTGATTATTTGGCCTCTTGGCAGCTGTGTCTCTAATTGACACCTACATCTGGGCTCAAACTGTAAATCCTGGCTAAAAACGATACACCTCCAATAACTGCATGTATAGATTAGTTATATTAGAAATAAAGGTACAATGTCTGGGCAGCCTCTGCCCCACATCATTACAGCTGCATCATCACAGGTGTTGATTTAAAATTACTGACCCACATATGGTTGGGTTTTGTTTTTTTTTTTTAGCTGCAAAGTAGGCAGAAAATGAAAAACAACCATAACTACTAGTTCCAGGTCTAACATTAAAAACATGGTGGTTTTAACTAACCACACACAAACCTTTAAGCAACATGTTGACTAAAAACCAAGCGTATCAGATTCTGGAAGGTAGATTTTTTCATTTAACACTAAAAATGGCTAAATGAAATTTGGTAGATATTCCTGTTCTCTTTAGGATGAACTGTAATCACTTTGGTCATCTGCTGAGTGTTTTCTACTCCCATCATTAGGTCAAAGTTTTACTTTGTCCATAACAAAATATTTGCAGAACTACTAACATTCTAACCAGCCTAAACTATACAGCGCTAATTAGAAAATGCTAGTATGCTAATATGCAAAACTAAGATGATAAACATTGTACCTGCTGTATATCTGCAGGTTAGTGTTACTGATAACAGTCCACAGCCTCACAGAGCTGTGGACTGTTATTCTTGGGTTGTCTGTGATTATGGTTAACTATAATTTTGGTTTTGGAAGAAATGGAAAAGTTAGAGTGACTAAAGAAGGCAACATTTGATATCACAGGTGAGCATCAGAAAAGAAAAAAAAACATATCTGACATATTTGAAAGACACAAAGGGGATTTCAGAAATGTCACAAATATGTTGAGACACACGGAAAAGAAATAGAAGTGGAGTGGGAGGTAGAATGGGGGTGAGAGAAAAAGACAAATGGAAAGACTGATAACGACAAAGAGATCTGGTTTCTGTTTGGGTAATACCAGCTGTGCCAGTCTGCTCCTTCTGAGCCTGGGAAACTAAACAAGTGCTCTCAGTCTCTGGAGGAAGAATTAATGTGACACTCAACCAACTCCCTGCTGACACTCAGCCCCCACAGATGATAAAGTGGCCAATCTGTTAAAGAATTAACCTTTTACCTTTCATCTACTCAATCCCTAATGGCAGAACCTGACAGCAGAAAAACCATTATAGGGATGACTCACATTGGGAATAGTGTATGGTAATATTTACAACACACTGACTTTATGAACCTGGTCGCTTTTTAGCTATTTACTGCAGGTATAAAAAGACATTTCATTGTACAACGTACTACGTATAACTCTGCATGTGACAATAAAGCTTATCTTATCTTACATAAAGTCCTTACTTTACAAAAATCCCAAAAATACGGGTGTAGCTGAGCTGACAATCTCCAGTCTGTTCTGTCCATTTAGGCAGAGCTTATGCTGCATTTTAGAGCTTCATTTAAAAGTTCATCTTGTCATTCAGGGTAGCACGACACGTTTAAAAATACAGAACATACAGATGTCATATTAAAATTCTGTCAACTGGGTCAGATTACATCATCTTGCTCAGGGGTACTGCAGTAGCAGCGTACTAGTTTCATATTTGATAACTTTGCCTAAGGTGAAGTTTTCTAATGAGTAGGCTCCAACTTGTATAAAAGGAAGACAGAAAAAAACCAAGAACAGGGTCTAAGGCATAAAGAAAACACAGCGGTTACACCTTCCTTGTGTACGTGAACGCAACAATGAGAGTGTGTAGGTGAGGAGAGGACACACATACCCATAATAACTAACAGTAGCCAACAGCAACATGTTACAACACATTGGTAGCTGAGGTATTCACTATTTATCCAGCTAGAACCAGCAAAACTGCCGCCATAAATTCTGTAGTACCTTAATAGTTCTCCGCCTCTTCAACACATAAAGAAGATTTTAAAGGCATCCTTAATATATTTAACTGCCAAAAACAAAATGACACATTGTAATGGACCTGAAAATGACGACTTCCTTCTCTCTCCGTTATCCTCATTCTTTATATCTTCTTTCATAACCTCCACTAAACTCTGCTAAAAGTATACTCAAACTGAGGGAATTTTATGTAATTTTTCACTGTCTTCCAGGCTCCAGTGTTGTCAGATGACCAGCCCAGTCTGGAGACAGTAACAAGTGTGGATCAGCTATTGCAGCTTCTATACCCTGAATATAGTTTGCTTCAGCACTGTCTGAAGAAAGCACAGCACATATCCTCTCCCCTCTCTTTGTCCACCTCTTCAGCAAACCCTTTAGTCCACTCTAACAACGAAGATCTGTGGGGTCAGCCGAGAGAGGAGGCTCTTTACAAAGTTGACGGGACTTTGGGAGGTAAACACTGAGATGCTTCCTAAAACTCTGGTTGCAAACAGTGAAACTTTGGTTGAAGAAAGGCCAGTGCTATTTGAGATAACCTAGTTAGTTGCTACTACATGGAGTCAGACACAGCTAAGTTCCTAGTGAATCAAGTTCTTAGGAACTGTCAAAGTTTCAGATATTCCTTCATAAATTAGAGCAAATAAATTCGATTTCTGAAAGTCTATACAGTGCCAGAGTATGATTTAAGTATCATACTAAAAACAGGAGGTAAATGCAAAAAACAAGACTGGAAAATGTAATCTTGTATTCAGATTCACAGTGTCAACAAAGAGAGTCCAAGTATTTAATGACATGTTTTCAGTCATCCTAGAGGAGATCCAGCGCACCTCATGCCAGCCCAGGGAGGTGTGTGTTGAGGTCGCCAAAGAATACGCAGAATCCACTAGTCAATTCTACCTCCCTCGCTGTGTGGCACTGCATCGGTGCGGAGGATGCTGCACCAACGAGGCCTTTTACTGTACAAATACAAGCCACACGCTGGTCAACAAGACAGTAAGTGATGAGTCTGGAAATTCTTTTCTTTCTTTTTTACCCTGTTTCCATGTCAGGCACATTTTAGCACTTTGATTATTTAACACTGCTCCATTACGCAACTGTGTTAGTATTTTCTGCTCTTACACCTCAAACCACCTCAGGAAACAGGACAGCAACCAAGTTTCCCAGTTACGTAACAAGCTATCTGTATTACAGCCCACCCTACTGCAGTGGGACACCCTCTGGCTGCAACTGGACATCAAGTCAATACAATACAGTGTCATGCACAGTTGCACAATCCTGCAGGAGTTACATCAGCTTCAACACATCAGCTGAAATGCTTCTAACTGCTGTTTCCAATTTTGTACAAACACCGACCTCTGATCCTTATCCTTCTTCCTGTCAGCTGATGGAACTGTCCCCACCCAGGATGGACCGCTCCGTCATCATGGTATCATTCATCAACCACACATCATGTGAATGCCTCTCCAAAAGGCCGCTTCACTCCATCATCAGACGAGCTGCAGCAGATCACCTGTGAGTGAGAGCGAAGAGTGACGTGTGTGCGTGAGACAGAGTTTGTGCATTTACAATCATTCAGGAGTCACTGTGTCAATATATCCATGCATTTATAACGTGTGTAGGTGCTCCCCTCCTGAAGTTCCCTGTGCTTCGGGGTCAGTATGGGATCCGGTGAACTGTGTGTGTGTGTCTACAGATGCCATAAACTACTCCGAGAGAGAGACAGGTAAAATTATATTTTATGTTGCTTCTGCATAATCAGTCCAAATCATCCTCAAGGGATTTCTCTAACTGTTGCTACTTGTATAGTAGTGTAAGTATAAAATATGAGATGCTCTTAGCTTAGGAGCTCTCTGAAACCCAACGAATGATTCATGAGTGGGCAAAAACAGGAAATGTGATCTCTACTGACAAGATAAAATCTGTAATAGTGGCTCTATTTGTACACATGTACCTAGAGAAAAAACACAAGATGCTCAGTAAAGAGTGCAGACTAAGATGTCAAACAGAGAACATATCCCATAACAAAAACAGGAGTTACCTCAGGGGTAAAACACCTCAGGCAGAGAGACTGCAGGTGCATGGCGGGACAACTGACACAAGATAAACAAACACCATCACAGTTTAACCCTACACAGTGTGAGCCCCCTGGTCAGGGTAGTGCACAAATACTCCAGTGGCCAGACAGATAAGACGAAAGCTGTGATTTTATTCTTTAAAATGTGTGCTGTTTTTTTAAATGTATATTGTGTCTTTGTCTGTGTCCTTAAACAACTGGACTCAAATGAAAACTCAAATCTGAACCCGAAAGTAGTGTCATCCAAAAATGTGGCTACACCTTGAACAAGTTATGGGATGTGAGTCAGATTTCAGTAAAGAGGTTTTTTCAGGGCCAAAAGATGATGATGATGATGATGCCTGGGCAGCAAATGCAACAAATTCCCCTCAGGGAATATTTATTTAAGTGCAACACGAGAAATGAAAATGACTTTATGGCATTTTACTTGTGTAATCACGTAGTGAACTCCAGCACCTACCAACTCCAGCTACTTTTTATTTTTTGTAAAAATAAACTGGCACAAATTCTACGAGCAACGTTAGTGCAGGCTGAACACTGACACTGCCTGTAAACCACTCTGCAGTAAGGAGAGTACACAGAATGAACAACATAAAGACAGAACTATAAAAAAAAACAACTAAATACCTTTTACTTCCTTTCCATGTGGGCTCCAGAGGCGCTGGACTCTGTTCTACTGGCTCTCTGTGGGCCTAACAGGGTTCTGCAAGAGTCCACCTGTGAGTGCGTTTGTCGAAACGGACTCACTGAGGACAGCTGCGACCCAGGCTGGAAACTGGACCACAAGACCTGTAAGGAGGTTATTAAAAATACATTTCTTAAGTATTGTTATTATAAATAGAATGAAAGAGTAGAGACACTGTCCGGACCAGCTGACAAGTGTAAAAGATAAGAACGAATAAATGGAAGGTGACACCAGGGAGACTTTTAACATCGTACTACTATTACACACCAAATATGCTCCTGTTCTCCTCCTTTTCTGAAACAACCTCAGGCCTGGATTTCACAAAGCATGATTTACTGTAAATACCCAAACTTCTCAGAGATGGGGCATCAGTCTGGTAAAGAGACAGCACAGGGAAATGAATAAGAACAGACAGAAGGAAGTGTTGGGAAGTTTATGCAAATATATAACAAGCAGAAACATGACCATCAAATATTTGGGCTAACAATGCTCTCAGAGGTGCCAGTGTAATACCTGCTAAAGTTTGGCTTTCCTTCATAAAATGACTTCTATTTTCCTTTTACTCAGCCTGTTGTCAACCCTGTTCTTCTCTCAGGTGAATGCCAGTGTGAAGGTCAAGGTGAGGGGAAGTGGTGCCCTGCTGGCCAGCGGTGGGATGACGACCTGTGTGGCTGTGTGTGTGCTGCAGACTGTCCCGGGAATCAGCCCCTAAACCCTGACACCTGCCTATGTCAATGCAGAGAGAGCCCACAGTCGTGCCTGCGGCAGGGCAAGAGGTTCAATCCCAACACCTGCAGGTTGGTGTGCAAGAATGCCAGGAGTCTGTCCTTGGTCTTGTTTCCTGGTTAGGGCTCTCTGAGCAAAACACTGAATTTCTCAGCTCTGCTCTGTGAACTCCCTGTGGAGAGGCAAGCAAAGAAAGACTGTTTCCTTTTGGGGATGAAATAATCTCAAGTATCCATATACTGAGTCTCTGCCAACTAGACCCTTGACTTTACGAACATCTGCACTAAGCCATAGGAGCCAATAAGCGACTAGAAACATTTAAATATTTAGCAATCAATTATGTTACTGGATCTGAGTGACAAAGTTTACCCGCCACCACTTTGTATAATCAAAGTTGCATAATATGATTCATATAAACTGGCTGACAACAATCTGTTTATTTACTGAATTACAGTATCCAAGTCTGGTTTCCAATGCTGCATCAAAACAATTCCATGGAGTTGTTGGTTCCCCTTTTTCTACTTGCTCAGTTGCAAAAAATTTAAAAAACCATGACATGACATAAAACCAAAGTTCCAGAAATCTTCCAGCCATACCTTACTTCTTCATTATTTGAACACAGATACAGGCACAGTCTGCCTATGTGGCCCACTCAAACTCATGAAGAGTTTTGAGAGAACATAAAAAATATTAGTGGTAGCGGATGTGATGAAACATGGACTTAAGGGCCAAAAGAGGCCCTGATCTCTTGGACAGCAAGCACACATTGTCTTAAAACATAGCAAACTGTAAATTATTAAAGCACTGAAGAACTGTATAAACTTATTCACACACATTCCAACCTCAAAGGAGAAAAAAAATGTCTGTGTCCATTTTTTAGTTTCTATATGACCTTTTATGGACACAGGGCGTCCTAAACATTCAACCATGGTCTCAGCTGTGTTTGTGTGAGTTTTGCATGTGTGTCAGTTCCCACAGTCAGAACGCAAGAGATCAACCCTCCTCTGACCCCAGAGGCCTACAGAGAGACCGGGTGAAATAATGGGTGGAGCAGCCATCAGACAGGCAGGCAGGTTCAGAGACAGATGGAGTGACAGGCACAAGGAAAAACATAAGCAGCAATGAGCTTTGATGAGTGATTTCCACTGTCACTTTACACATGTGGGAAAGTTCACAGACAAACACACAAGTGACCTTTGTTGGCAGCTGAAATAAAATGGAAACTCAATGCCAGTTAGATTTCTTGAATGAAAAGTTGCATTCTCTATTTTGAATTTTATACTTACTAGAATCCCATTTGTCTGTGAGCTGCCATTGTCAGGTCTGGGATTTGACAGGACCACTCAAAAACAGCAAAGGGACCTGTATTGAAGCTACTTCGGTGTTGTCTAGGCTTTATGCTTTAGGTCATTGTTGTGCTGTAATGTGAACATTACGCAAATTTTAAGTCTGAATGTTGCAAAATGATTTAGTACATTACTACAAAGGTAAGTAGTCACATAGAGCCTGGGACTGGCAATATGCAAACTAATACGGATTTAGGAACAGCTGGTGCAACCTAATCCAGCTCTTCAACATCTGGTCACAGGAGGTGGTACACAGAAGGCCATACACCTGCTGTGATTTTAAAGAGGAGAGTTCCCAGAATTTGGCCTCGGACCTCCTCTCTAGAGAAATACTCTCTCTTCCTCTCGCTCACAGTCTTTTGATGCACTCACAAACATAAATTGGATCAGGGTCAATTGAAAAAGGATGTGAGTTTCTGAATAATCAATAGCATGCAGGCCTAGAAAATAATCTCCACTGTGTTTTCTTTTTATTTCTTCTCTGTCGCTCCTCTCAACCTAACCCTTTCTTCTCATTCACCATCTATCTTTATCCTTACACCTATTTTTCATTCCTCTTTTTGTCTCCTTTCCCCATCCTTTCACTCAAAATTCTTCTGTTCTTTTATTTTTGTATTTTCTCTACTTTGCCTTCAACTTTCCATCTTCCCATTCATCTCATTTGATTCCTGGCTTTCTCTCCCATCTTCTTCTCCACTCTTTCTATCTCTAGTTGTTACAGGTTGCCTTGCAGAAAGCCCAGACGTGTGTGTGCATCTGGATTTTACTACAGCCACCAAGTCTGTCAGTGCATTCCCAACTACATGAGGCCTGAGTGGAATTAATCACTCGGAGGGAGAAAGAAGGGCAAAACTCCAGACAACACTATTTATTTCTCTTTCAGGCTAGAAGCATTTTAGCCTAAAAACAAACAGTGGAAGTTCTTCTTCCACATATGTGGATTACAAGAGGCTAGAAGCAGCACTTGGAGGCATATAAAAAATGCTGCTAGGGCTCTGATGTGCTTTCAAAAAAAGCCCCATAGTAGAAAAGGAGCGCTTCCCAATGAAACAAAACACCCACACACAAAGCCAGTAAAAGGAGGGGAAATAAGGAGAGATACTTGACTCCCTGGGACTCTGTCTGACAGCGCCCATGTGTTGGCCTTCTTCCCAACACTAATAATATGATCCTGATTGGAAACAACCAATCATACCTGAAGGCCACCTAAACGCACGACAGCTCCAGCAGGATGGACCAATCAGACTGAGCCAGTATTCATCCTGCCGCAGCGTGTTCGAGCAAGAAAATCAGCCCCCGACCTGCTGCAGGGGCTCCGCTCATGACTGTGTAAAATGGAAAGTGGAATAAGATAATAACACACCAGACTCCATACTTTCTTTTTAAGACTAAACAAGCTGCAGGCAATTTTACACTTTCACAGCCTTGAGTCATGAGATATTTGAGAGTTTGAAAGATTTTGCAGAAATCATGTAATGTGATGTTGCTGGGGCCATGTATTCTGGCTTAGCACAGGTGGAAATGGGGACAATATCTTCTGGTGGTCTATTCATGGCACCAGAGGCCATTTCACACACCAGATTTAAATTTTAATGAAAGTCGATACTGGATCCACTCTGTCAATACTGAAATGGATGATGGACTTTTTTTTTTTCTTTTTAATTTAGGCTAATGACAAAAGTCTTTGTTGGTGCAGCTTCCACCATAGATTTAAAGCCAAATCCTGTTTCACTGAACAACAATTTAAACACTCCCAACACTTATTATAGCCTCCAGTTTCTACTTGCCTCTGCTACAATGCTGCTCTTTGAAGATTTCCCTCATATACGGCTGAATTCAATTGCAATGGATGGTAATACTTTCTACATCTAATTTAACTTTATACATTCTAATATTATTTGTAAATATTTAAATCTTTTTTCATATTTAAAATAGTGATAAAATCATGTGTAGTTGTAAAGTATTGTATTTAAGTCCCTCGATAACTAAATGTGTTAGAATGAAATTATTTACATGTCTTTTCACTCCAAGCCCTAGTTTTAATTATTATGGAGAAATGGAATTGTGTGTCTAATTGTCCATATGGTCTGCACAGCACAAAAATCATTTTACCATTTCATTTAAACACCTGCGTTTCAAAGTTATGGTTTTCATGCTAAACAAATCCAGAATATGTTAAGTAAATGAAGATTTATTACAGCGTAGACATGACTGCTGTGTTTGTGCTATATGGTCACAGAGAAAACCTTAATTTCTTTTATGTTATGATTTAATATTTAAGGTAGTTGTGAAGTACTGATTAAAAGCTTTGTCAGACTGATATGTTTGTCTCTCTATTTTGGTCTTTTTAAATATTATAGCACATTTTTAAAGTTATTTAAATGCTGAATGAATAACTGAATGTTACTGAGAAGACGAGAACAGAAAAAAAACTAAGCAGTTAGCTCTTTCAGGGCTGTCACTGGGATTTCAACTGGGAAGAATTCAACCTACCCAAGAAATTTTTACTATTCACTGACCAAATTCTTCACTGTATTTAGAAATTTTCATCATCTAAAGTGACATGACACTATTTAAATGATATAGTGTGTTTACCTGAAGTATCCTAACATCAGGCATCATGCACTACGGTCAAATAAGACCAAACTAAGGTTGTAGGAATAAAACCTAAGAATGGGTTGAAACGACCAACAATATATTTTCATTCATTTTTTACTTATCTATATATCATGCTGGCGAATAATTTTAATTTGGTTTTGTAGTACAGCTGGGTGGGACTGTCGTATGTATGTTACTTACTATTTAAATATGAATTAGTTTAAAAAAAAAAAAAAAGATGTGTTATCACCGAATGTGATGCCGCCACACGCCCACACAGTAATAATACATACAATGAGTTCACAAAGCCCTCTGCATGTCAGCTCCCTGGGAGCTACAGGATAAAATCTATGTTAAATTGCTCATTTCAAATGACAGCCCAGTGAAAAGAACCTCCACCCTCCAGCACACGCACCTGTGGGTGGGAACTCGACTCTTCAAGTGGTCTCTTATTTCTTCTTCCGCCTCCTCAGCCATCTCCCTCTCCCACAATAAACAATATTGACTCGTGGAAAACACAGATTGCCTTTCTGTCTGGCCCCTGTGACCGTCTGCCTCAGCGCTCGTCTGTCTGCAACATTAGCTGAATACAGTTCATGACTATAAGGATTAATGGCTGAAGAGTAATTACATCTAACAGAAAACCTCAGCTACCAAAAACCATCTGAAGTCTCTCCTTCGTGGGCCCGAGACATCAGGATCAGTATCTCCTTTGCCTGCTTTACTGACAGCGACAGTAAGAAAACAGATTTATTTCAGTCATACTATATGCTGTTCTCTAGATATTGTGCTTATGTTCAATTACCGAGAAATGTCCATGTTTCAGGGAGAGTTTGAGCCTGAGGGTAGCTGGTGGAAATCCAGGTCTTCTGAGTGCAGCTGTGGGTTTGGCTCCTTCTCAAATCAGAACATGGGCGTTAAAATTCAATCATTTGGATAAAAACATAAGAATGGGATTTAATAAAGATTGTCAAGTAAATACGTACATTTAAACTGCTGAAGTTCAACGTTGCAGCAGGTGTATTTCTGATTTCTAATCTTCATTTTCTGCACAGTGAAGGTCAAACACCCATGTGAAATAGGAAAAAGCAAATACTGCAGTAACACTCAGAATTTAGACTTTTGGTTTGGTCATGTTCAATTAAACATAATACCAAGTGAATACATTGGTATAAGGATGCTGAGGTTAGAGCTGCCAGGAAGGAGGCCTAGAGGAAGACCAAAGAGGAGGTTCTTGGATGTAGTGAAGGAGGACATGAGGATAGTTGGTGTGGGTGAGGAGGATACAGAGGATAGGGTTAAATGGAGGCAGATGATTCGCTGTGGTGACCCCTGAAGGGAGCGGCCCAAAGGAAAAGAAGACTCAGAATTTAGACTTTTAAGGTGATTTTCAAAGGGGCTGCAAAAATGGAAAGGTTTTTTTTTTTTTCTTTTAAACAGCATCTTAATTTGTACACTAGTTAGAAAGGTGGAACCTTTATTGCTACATTATGAACACTAAGTAATTTATTGCCACACTTTTGTTTTTAATTGCTTCATATGCTTGTAAACTAACAGCAGGAAGAAGACACAAGCCAAACAGTGGCAAAGATGTCAATTTATCTTTTGAGTCCTGGATCGCCCAATTAAACATAACTCAATACTGTCTCCTCCTCTGCAGCCCAACATCCAGCACAAGCATCTGTCGCCAGCACACTGACCCATTTAACTTCCAGCATTTGAAATAAATTAACCATTCCTCTTTGAAAACATGCACTTCTTGTGCATATTGGACAACACTGTAAGGTCAATGGAAGAGATGCCATTTGAAATTTTATTTTTTCTTCAGGAACAAAATATAAACCCAGTTCCAACACCCCTTATATATAATAAGCCACTTCAAATATTTACAAAAGATAGAAAATAAAACAAATAAATATAACCTGCTGCTGCTCATTAAAGACTGTTGTGGCCCCCTGGTAATACTTAAAATTATGGTAATTTAGGACTGCCAGAGAACATTCACAGAGAAACCACAAAGTTTCAATAGTCTTGACAGTAAACTAAGTCTATGTTTAAGTGAGAAAAAATAAGCCAGAATATGAGGTGCTCCACTAATGGCGAATGATAGAACATTTTCCAGCAACAGAATCCAGCTAAATATTAGTGGGATACTGGCACATATTGTGCTTGCTGTTTTTCATAAAGGAACTACAGCTTGATGATCGGATGTGAGTGTGTGCAATAGGATATGCAGTGTGGCAGCTGTGTATGTAGAAATCTGACTGGTTTGACATTGGTGCACACCGACCCCTAGTGGTTACCTAATAGAGCCAAACAGGGAATTCTGCTTGAAAAATAAAACTGATATTTAAACAAGAATTAAACTTCATACGTAAAACCCTCCCAAAAAAGACCAATACAGCAATGAGCAATCTTTCAGACTTAAGTCTACGTGCGTTGTAATCTTAAGATGTTAAATAAGTTTTACATGACTCTTTTACTGTACTATCATCATCTTATTGAGAGATTAAGCAGAAAGAAAACTGATAAACTATATGAGAAGAGTGCAAAAAGCAATTAATGAAATTGTATGGCTTACTGATGTGAAAAAAGTTATCCCAGTAATAGCAGGTGCAGCCTTGTCCTTTAGCAATTGTTTTTTCACAGCTTTCAAGAGACCAGTCTTTAAGTCATAAAGCTTCATCTCCATACCAGGTGAAGCAGCTGGAAACAGCATGGTGATTCCAGAGCAGGCACTTCAGTACTAGCTGTTCTGCCAACAGTCTGACTGGGATTCAGGTCAGTAGTCTTTTTTTTTTTTTTTTTTTAAATTGGCTATTTAATGTGTTCCAGCCACACCTGGGCCTTGCACTACAGGCACATACTGCAGCAAAAGCCAGGTAGCACTTTCAGTTTTCAGCCTAGGCTTCCAGTAAGTCCTGATGTGCGAGTCTTTGCCCAAAGCAATGAACAAGTCATTGAGAGAGCAATTATCTGGTGTAGAACAATCCAACGAGGGTCTCCATGCTGGTCCCCATCAGTCCACTACACACGGCAGGCAAAAGACATTCAACTATTTCCTGAAAAACAGAAAAGCTTTAACTTCTGTGCTTGATCGACATAAGACAATTTGCTTATTCATTTATTGATAATACACTTGAGAACTACTACCGGTAGAGAACTACTAATACTACTATGGTTGTTGTAGTCTTAATGTTGCTAAGAAGTTCTTTCAAGTCATATATAGTTTTTAGTCATCCCAAATTTTAAGGGAGGCCAAGTTAACCTCACAGGACTGGTTTTCTTTTCAAGAAGAAAAGGCTTTAGACTTACCCTCATCTTCAGAGTCAAACCCAAAGAGGTTTGCACACTTCTGTAGCTGGAGATGACCCTGCAGCTCCTCAGCACTGCTGAAAGTAGCAAAACAGTTGGCACACCGCTGCCTCTGCACAGCGGCAGTAACACCGGACTTCTCAGGGGGTGAACTTCTCTGACACACCTGGAATAATGACATTTCCTTTCTCCGCTTTGGCATGGTGATATACTTCTCATCAAGGTATGCTGTAGGTGGCAGACGAACATATGGCCTCTTGCTGTACTTGTCAAGAGTATCCTTACATACTCCAGATTTTACATCCTCACTTGTTGCTTGTCCGTTTGTTATTACAGAGTAGCCAGGGCTGCTAACTGTAGGCTGCAGCACTCCACCAGAACTTATTCCCTCTTTGCCAAAAGAGTTCTCCCCTGCCTCAGTCTTGAATTCAGGGAGAGGCTGGACTTCAGTTTTTGACTTTACAAGCATCTGAGATGTTGAAGGACTGTTTTGATCTGTGCATTTTTTCTTTTTGTCACTTTCTTTGCGAATATCTTTACACTTATTTGCTCCATTGGTGTTAGATTTCTTTGATTTTTTCTCTGTTGTCTTTTCATATAAGGTGTAAGCAGACAAGGAGGGAGTGATACTGTCAGATGTTGCATCCGAGGCCTCTTTCTGTTCTTGTCCCACGTCATCAAATGTGCTTTTAACTTGCTGAACTTCAAGTTTTGACTGAGAAATGTTGCCCTGTTTCCCCTTGGCTGTGCTCTTGTCCACGTTTTTATTTCCTTCTCTGTGCTTCTTTTTGTCTGAAGAAGCCATTTGAGTATTCTTTTCTTTCTTTACTTCTTTTTTCCTGATGTGAGCTTTCTTCAGCATTGTCTCTCCTGAGGTGGTGGGTGGTGCAGCTGACTCATTTAAATTGTTAGCTGTAACAGCAGGCATACGAGGGTGTTTCTGCGTAGAGTCTGTGTTTTCAGCCTTCGTTTTTTCCTCTGCTGCTACAAAACTGTCCACGGCTGCTGCTGCTTTGGTGTCAACATGTGGGACAACAGATTTTGACTTGGCAAGTTTTTTGGAGACAGGCTGTAGTTCTTTCAAAGCACAGTTTTTCTTCACAGCCTTTGTCTTAGGTTTGCTACTACTAACTGTGTGTTTCTTTGACTTGCTGGAGTCTGAAGACGCACTCTGACTGCTGTTTTCTTTAGGAGCTGAGGCTTTCTTTGCTTTAAACAGTTTCTTCATTCTGTCAGGAGATAACTTCTGAGCTGTGTCTGCAGAGGTGGTAGTAGCCAAGTGATTTAAACTGCTAGTTGTCACTAAAGATGTAGACGTATTTTGTGAAACACCATTTTGATGAGCGTTGTTTGACTTTGATTCACTCACTGATGTTTCTGGGACCTGTTTACTTGTTTCTTCTTTTAACTCGTCACTCAGCTTCGAGGTTTCTGCTAACTTTGGACAATTTGCTAAGTGAGTAGGGCTCTTCTGATCCTTCTGCAGAACAGTTTCATTATTTTGACCAGAAGTAGTGTTTTCATCATACACAGCTTCCTTTGATTTAGGTGGACGCCCTCTTCTTTTAGGGCCTTTTGTGTTTATTTTGACCTGCTTTCTCTCAAACTTATGCCTCACCTTGCTATTGTATTTTAACAATGACGATGAGATGACTTTAAGAGTTTTGGGAGCTGCCAGGTTTGCATTTGTTACTTTTCTCAGTGTTGGCCTTAATCGCAGATTAGGAACACGCTGTGTAGAGGTGTCTTTGTTGGAAAGATTTTTTAAGACATTTGACTCCTTGGTCCCATTTCTCTCTTTCAACAGAGATGCTCTGACAGTGAAGAGAGCAGCAGACTTAACATGTTTTCTTGATGAGGAGTTAAGTGTAGCTTGTCCTCTTAATTTACGAGCAGCCTTTACTCTCACAGTAGTCCTGTTTACAGCAGCGGTAGACGCAGCATCTTTTGTCTTAGGATCTTCTTGTTTATCCCCAGTCTGCATGTTATCATCTCTTCGTATGTTTGTGTTCTTATCTGGTTTGGTGGGTTTGGAAGCATAGTGCTCTCTTTCATGAAGGTTAAGTGCCCAGAGACAAATAAATAGCTCAGAGCAACCAGGTAGGCAGCACACTGCCTGCAGTGGACTGTGCCTTCTGGCATGACGTCTCATTTCCATTCCTGTTTTGAACCTGGCAGTGCAGCCCTGATGAAGGCAAGGATGCCGGGGAGTAAGTCTGTGCCTTTCAACATGGTGCAGAAAATGTTCAAAACTCCACAGAACCCTCATGCAAATACTACATTTACTGTTTCCAACACGGAACGCCAGTTCTAAAGGTTTGACCTCACCATAGTGATTCTCCAAAGCATGGTACAGCAGTGCGACACGGTTTTTTGACAGATCTGTAAACCAAGCACATCCATCCACAGGACAGCAAACTTGTTCTTGTTTCTCAGCATCTTTCCCACTTTGTTGTGAGGCTGTCCTCAAGACCTGCCGAGATTCCGTCTCCATTTTATCTTCAAAAGAATAACCAAATGCTTTCTTGTGAGCTGAAGATGCAGAGGAGTCCATCTCTATGTCTTGGTTTTCTGGATTCTCAGATCCAGTACTTGTTCTTTCTAGAGAAATTTCCTGTTGCAAAGGTGGCTGCTTGGCTTCCAAGTCTTTTTTCATTCTATCAAGTTCTTTCTTTTTGCCAATATGCCCATTTACCTTATGAATAGGCGTTTCACTATTAAAGTGCTTAAATGTATTTTGCTTCTTATCTTCATCCACAGGCTTGTCATCAGATCTCAACTTTCTGGATTCAAATAGGCCTGGACCTGGGAGACTTTCTAATTGAGGAAAGACAGCAGATTTCTTTGGCCTCCCAGTAGTACGACTAGAAGATACATTTGTGCTCTGCACTTTAGCAGAGGTTTTAGGTGTAGCAATCTCTTCAGTGTCAGAGACTGCATTTTCTTGGGCATTGTTACCCGCTGACATTTTGCTCTTCTTCAGCTTCTCTATATGATCAGACAGGTGCATCATGGCTAAGAGGTCATCTTTGAACGTAGTTCCACAGAACGTGCACTCATCTTTACGATAATGGAACATTGCATGCGCTACAACACGACTTCCCTTAAAGACCTTGTTGCAGAAGGTACAACAGTACTCCAACTTTGATTCCTCTGATTCTGGTGCTGTTTCGATAGACTCGTCATCTAGTGTTTCTGCTGCAATATCCTGAGTTACCTCTTTTCCTTTCTTCCCTTGCACATCATCAACTGCGGAGGCCTCCTGTTTTGATACAAACCATAAGGAGGTAGTCCGTGTTCTGTGAGGTACTTTATGTGTTCTTCCAACTATTGGCTCTTTGGAGGCACTGTTTTCTGGAGCTTGTTTGTTATTCTCTGTATCTTGAGCAAGTGTTTCAGGTGTGAGTTCAGCAACCATCTCTGTTACTAATGTCAGAGAAGATATGTTATTTTTACAGTCTTGGTCTGTGGGTGTGAAAGTAGCCTGAGTTTCTGATATTCCACTTAGAGTGACTCCGTTTCCTCCAGGGCTTGCATCATTGTCAACAATCCTGTTGACTGTGGAGAGCACAGCTGGACTGACCGTTTTTGCTTGAGATATATGATGTTTTCCTCTTTCAGCCTGAGATGAGAATGACCTCTGTTCTTGTTTTCTATGAACATCTTTGGATTGTGACTGCATAGAATCAGCAGCTCCTTTGTTTGCACTGATGGCTGGATTAGAAACTGGAGGAAATTCATCAGCAACTTCAACTTGATTGCTGTCTGCGGTTGAAGTCTGTGAAAACTCAGGTGAAACTGGAGGATTTGAGACTAGACCTGGACACTGTCTCTCTTTAGGTGCTCCTTTTGGTGTTTCTGAGGCAATAGTGACTTTTACTTCAACAGCCGGATCTTTGCAGTGCTCTCTTGCTGTAGCTGAAGTTTGAGCTTGAGGGGCCTTATATAACAGCACTTCTGTCTGTGACATCATGGTAGCTTTCACTTCAGCAGCAGACTTTTCAGAGAGCTCTCTTTCCAAGCATGTCTTTTGTGAGGCTGCTTTTGTAGTTTGAGGTTGAAGGACTTTTTCTGAAACTGTAGGTTCTGTAACTTCAGGTGCTATTGATGTCAGCGAGGCAATTCTGCCTTTCATTACCTGCTCTCTTGGAAGCTCTTGAGGAGGACTACCCTGCACAGAAGACCGTGTGATTGTTGATACTGAGCCTTGCATATTTGAAGCAACACCTTTTCCTTTCTGTCGCCGAGCATAACAGTGCAACTGAAGAACAAACATGGTCATATCCCGTGCTCTGAGAATAACCTCTTTGCGATGTACAGTCTTCATAGGTTGGGATGTGGCAGGAAGCTTCACTGTAGGTTTGTAAAGAAGTACTTGAGGGAACCCACGCTGCCTGTTGCACGTGTCCTCTGTAAAAGTACCCATCAGTTCATTGTCTGGTAGGGACAGTTCAAGAATTACCTGTGGAGGAGTAGATGGGTTAAGACAGTCCAAAGAAAGTTCTCTCTGGTGCTTGTGGTCATTTTCCCTTGGCTTTAAGTGAGAGTTCACTGAAGGTTTCGGTTTTGAATTGTTCTTGATCGGACCAGTTTCAGGCCTCTTTACAACAGAGGACCGGTGGTGCTTTTGATGTTTCAACCCATGCTTTCTGATCTTTAGAGGAAGATTATTCTCTTCTAGAGTTCCTGAGTCTTCCAAAAGCCATTTGGGTCTTCTAATCCTCCTTTTTGGTGGGTTTTTCTCTGAAAGTCGTGTAGTACGTCTGTTCTCTCCATATGCCATGGTTATATTGTCCTGGATTCTGTCTAACTGCCAAAATGAGCGTCTCAATGGTTTAGATGATGCTTCCTTCAGAGGTCGTGATCCTTGGTTGCCTTTCTTCTTTGGAGCGTGATCAGAATTCAGCCGTGTTTTGCCTGGGCTCACCTTCAGTCTTTTGGAAGCAGTGTCAGCATCCTCCTTCTCTCTGTCCTCTTTATGGTGCCGCTTCTTTGAGACTGCCTGAAGTTCCCCTTTACTTCCTTTCTGACATACCGATGCGCTGGATCGCAAAGCAGGCTTTTTGGTGCAATAGTTAGGAATCCATTTGTCCTCCATGATTTCTTCCAGGACAGCACTAACCACCTTCTCACTCATCAGCTTCAAACAATTGGTCCGCAAAGCAATGAGGTTCCAAAACTCTGGGTCAAAATACAGATCCTTCT
Organism: Mastacembelus armatus; assembly: GCF_900324485.2. Classification (NCBI taxonomy): domain Eukaryota; kingdom Metazoa; phylum Chordata; class Actinopteri; order Synbranchiformes; family Mastacembelidae; genus Mastacembelus; species Mastacembelus armatus. The sequence continues at coordinate 6,940,251 of NC_046634.1, read as the reverse complement.
TCAAGATCTGTGGACAGAGAAAAGGAAATATCTAGGCACTACAATAAAGAAAATGCCAAGCAGTATCATGTAGCAACCAAGTGATGCCATGTATCAATTCTGTAATGCTCATTTGAACTGATTGAGAATCCTAAACTGTGTCTTTTCTCAGCAAAGATCTGTTAAAAATGTGTTTACCTGTAGTGTTTCAAAGCGAACATGATTTCCAATGGGGATGTCCTCTACATGGTACTCCTGATCAGGATGCATGTAGAGAAGGTACACCATCTTGTAAGCCTCAACAGTGCGTTCCAGAAAAAAAACAAGAAGAGCACATGCCCGGCAAATCTCCAGGTCACTGGGCAGCATGCCAGCAATGGTTTTGTAGATGAGGGACTTGGTGACAACATCACAGGTAAGGCAAGACTCCAGTGCACTAGCACAAAGCTCCACACAGAACTGGATACCATCTTCACCCAGCTGGTGAGATACAAACAAAGGAATTCTTAAATACTGAATTCAATATGTAGAAAAATCATAATGTCTTAATGTATCTAAATGTAATATATCATTCATCATTTTTTAAAATACACTGTAGTTTGTGAATCACCTCTTGCAGTATGACTCGGATGAATGGGAAGATTGAGTTGACATTGGTGGCAAACAGCAGCAACTGTTGACTCTCCTCAAGTAGAGCTTGCTTGGATGTATTCAATTGACTATGAAGTTTACTCCAAATTACGACAAGATCACTGGAATGAACAAAGACAATAATTGTTCTAATTATGTTTAACGTGGATCCTATGACATCCTATGGCACAGGAATCATTTTAACATCAGCGGATGCCTGATTAAACTAAACTCTAATTACATTAACTTCAACCTTAAGTTTACTTACCACAAATAGTACATGTCTCCTCTGCGGAGCTGCTGGGAGAGGAAGGCTCTACTGAGGGCTAAGAGCAGATCATCTTTTTCTTCACTCTCCAAACTACAGATGATGTGAACTGCATCTTTACCATTAAGGTCAGCCACCTAAGAAAAGCAGACAACACTGGAAAAAATCAGGTCAGCCCAAAAAGTTCTCGCACATTAAATTTTGGTAAATACATGTGTAACCAAGGGACAGGTACAACAGAACGAAGTGAACATTCTTCATTTCACGGTAAGACATGCTAGCTGTCCTCCAACACCCACCTCTTTATGTAGGCGGTCATGCTGTGAAGTTTTGTAAAGCCACGTGAGGTAGACCTGGAGAAAAAACAAGTATTGTCCTGCTGTGGGATGTTGAGCACAACACTTAGCCAGGGCCATAGCCTCATTGACCCGTTCACAGCATAAAAGGTAGCGCACTCGCAGCTCAAAGAACACTGGCAACTCAGAGCTGATGCATCCATCCACTAAGAGAGACCAAGCCAGGAGAAAAAGACAGTTTTAGTTCACATTGATATTGCTAATGCTTTTGAGACTAGCAGGAATTACAGAGAGTAAATGTTGAGAACAAACTATTTTCAGCTGAGACATTCAAGTAAACTGTAGACAACATTAAAAATAAATGATGAGACAAGGAGGTATTCACCCACCAAATAGGGCAAGCAGCTCTCTTACATTTGAATGTAGCCGACATGTTTCAGGATTCACAAAGTGCAAGATAAAAACATGCTAAGGTGCATTCAAAGCGTCATTACGACCTTTAAGCATTTACTGATGGGTTTACTACAAATGCCAACTATCTAACCTACCTTCATTCTGAGGTAAATTGGAGTCACTGAGAATAGACTGTAAGATCAAGCTGGCCCATGGCCCACCGCCCCGAATCGAACGCTCCACCTGAAGTAAGTAAACATTCTGATGCCTCGCGAGGGCCGAACAACATTCCTGGAATAGAGAAAAGGTACAAAAAAAAAAAAAAAAAAGTCACTTATAATGCTAATATTTTTAAGAAACAGCTCCACCATTCTGTCGCTGAAATGACCTGAACAGTTTTGACCTGTATACTGTTTTAAGGCAAAGCTCATGATTCACTATAAAATAAGTCTTATGTTTCTAATCTAAACATAACCGCAAAATCTAGAACAAATATCTGCATTCCTTTCTCACCTGGAATGTGACAGAGAAGTGTTTCAGTGGCTCCTCATGAAATTCTTTCTGATCAAAGAACAGCAGCAACTCAAAAACACTCCTGTGGGGGAGATCAAAAAATTACCCACAAATTCACATTTTAGCCCTACTCAAATTCAGATATTTGTGAGTACATAAAGATGCTGATTGTGGTAAAGAAAAGCACAGGAGTGCAGTTAATTGGGAAACAGGGATTCCCAATTAACAGGGTAGTATGGAGAATGGAGGGTTTATGGATGCAGCAATATTATCAGGGGTTTTCCTGGCTCACAAATGTGCTTGTGTGAGCCAGCAGTCACAATCAAATTTTAGTTTCATAAGAACTACCACCAGTAGCCTAGATTACATGAGAGAGTAGTAGACAATAGTTTTACTGCTTAAACACTTAAACACATTATGCTTATTGATTTCTGAAATGTGTACATAAAATGAATGTTCATCAGTCTCAGTGTCAAAACATGATTTATGCCTGCTTTCTCGGAAGTCAATATTTCAAGGGCAGTTTCATAGAGCAATAATGACTTTATTCAGCTATTCACAATTGAACCAGGGTGAAACATGGACAGTGAAACAAGATTGAGACTGTTAAGCAAGTATTTAAAACTCCACCATGCAAAATGTGTTTTTTCCCTATATTTTTATACCCTAAAAATGTAATTAACAGGATCACATTACTCCCTTGAGTCTGAGTTTCAAACATACAGAGGCAAACAAAATTTATGACACCACAAATATGAAAGCCAATCAAGGTTCACCATGGTCTCAAAGCAGCCAAAACTAACCTTTGAGCAACCAGAACCAGGACCTAGAGTTTTATCTGCTGAGGGCAAATATGCAGTATGCAACTTATAGATATAAACCAGACCCTGAAGCTTCTTTCTACGACTTTTAAGCATTTATGGCTTAGGGCCATGGCTCTGCTAGTAGCACACTATGGTACTTACACTCACTCCAAATTCAGCTAATTCTGTTTAGTTACAAGTTCCATGATCAAGTCTGGTGCTGCAAGTTTATATTAGTCTGAACACTATGTGCTGTTTCCACTTATCTATGTGGAGTGGCTTCATCTACAACGGCAACTACGTATGCTGCCATACTCCCTAGAAAACACTAAGCAAACAAGTAGATAAATAGATAAACTCCGGAAATAATTTTAAGTCACAGCACCTGTGTCATTTCCTTCAGTTCATTTGTCATTGCTTTAATTTTAAAGCATTAAATGAAATCTGTGGTAATTACCTGCATCGACTGGAAAAAAAACCTCTTTTGGAAGCTATATGTACTTACAAGGCCAGAGTACTCAGTGTGTGGAGCACATGGTCACAGTCTGAAGTGAAGGAGGTGGAGGCTCGGGTGAAGTAGGAAAGAGCGATCTCAAGAATCCTGAGCTGAGGCAGTGGTACCTGCCAGCGAGAGGCATACTCCTCCACCAACTGCACAGACACAAGGCAAAAACAAGGACAATTAACATTATCATCTAGCATCTTTGCATCAGTAACATTATGGGATGTTCTGACTGCAGTTATAAGTACACTGGTGATGCAACAGGTACAGTGATCAGGTTGCTAGCATTTATGCAATATTATGATACAAACCAGTTAAGTACACACCAACTACTTGACCAACAGAAAAACAATCAGAAACTATTTTGTCATTTAATTTCCCACTTATCTCTGTTCTGTATCATGCTAAATTTTTTATTATCAGTGTATTGAACCGATGGTCAGACAAAGTGAGATATTTTTACACTCAGACACGTTTGCTGATATATCATGCACTAAAAAATTAACAGAATAATAATAATGATTACCTTGTTATGTGATTAGTTGTATGAAGGTACAGCCAACATTTTGAATGTCAGGGGGCACAGAGTTCTTTTAGATGACCTATCAAATCTTTATCATACAATAAATGCCTTTAAATTCTGCTCCTACACATAACAATGGTGCACCACTGGAATCCTGTACCTCTCAACCGTGTTATTTTCATTCCAACCACTTTAACCAGCCTCTACCGAATTAAACTGCTGCATGTTAAGAAGCATCACATATAAGGCTTTGCAGCATATCAAATTCAAAACGCTGTTGTATGAACTCACATGTTTTTATTCCGAGTTACATCTTGACATGACAACAGTCTGGTGATAAGTTTGTTAATATATATATTATATATAGAATAATATACCATACTACATTAATTTCCACTGTTTGTAAATAAACCCAAGTAATGCATCCTGTGTGCTATTTAAATACAGTTTCTCATGTAATATAACATGACTAACTAGATTTATTCAACGTTAGAGAATTATAGGACCTTCATGGTGTGAGGACAGCAGAAATTATGCTGTTATCCATTACTCCAAGAGCAGATCTACAGTTAATTACCTGTCCTTAAACGTTCCTGTAGGACTTAATGCAGGTTATTAAGCTTAATTTGGAAGTGTGACATAGCATGCTATTACTCGTTAGACACATCCTTGCTAATTAAATGGTTGGGGACAGTCCTGTCTGTCTGCGAAAAGTTGCAAAAGAGTGCAACTTCAGTTTTTCGTTTGGTAAACATTCAGCCTGCTAGCTAAACTAACTTGAAGGCAAATTCTGAGCTAGCTGGGCAGTTGGCTCAAGCGGTTAGCCCAGTTAGCATCCCAGTTGTGCATAAAACGCTCATTGTCAACATATAACTTAGCTATATACTCTCATGAAACCTTCACCACGCTCCCTTGGCTTTAACACTGGGTTATCAGACACAATGTTCAGAAGAGGTTACGGTAACATATTTGTTTTTAAAGCAACTACGACTCGTTAGCTAAATGCTAACAAGCCTAGCCGCTAATGCTAGCCGTGCAACGAGCAGTTCTGGGGGAGGGGAGTCGGCTAACACACACTCCTACCTCCGACAACAAGCCGCCACCAGCTTCACACACAGCTCCTTACCTTACAAAAGTCCGAGCAGAACAGTTCACTACCACTTCGCAGCGCATCACTTGAGTAGCAGCTTAACAAACTCTCTAATTGTTTTGCTAGCCCCTCTAACTCGCACAAACTGCCCTCCTCCGCCATACTGCCCGTCTAGCCTCGCTCGTAGCACCGACCACACAACACATACATCGGCGCTGATTGGACACGGCGAACGTAAAAGGGTTCGCTTCTTTACTACACCGAAGTGCAGGGAAAGAGCGCCAGTGAAGGCGGAGTCTGTGCACCGGCTTTATGTCAAATGTCTCTATCTTTGCCCCACGACGGTGTGAAGAGGTGATCATAACAAGCGCCACAAACCACATGGCAGACACAAACACAGCGCGTTAATGGCTTAATAACTGCGTTCACGCACCATTGTACAGATTGGAAAAATCATAAATGAAGTTACTACAGAGTGAATAAGTATATATGAACTAACTTTTGCTCATATTTATATAATTTTACAATCTGATATACAACTATAAAATCAAGGATTTATGTCAGGTTTGAGAGTAAAGCATGTAGAGTTCTCTATAATGATGTTTGACCCCTTAAAACCTTGTGATCACTTATGTGTGGGTGAGATTTATGGGCAACCACACAGTAATTTTTTCTGATTATTAGATTTTTTATAATTTTAGAAGGAGAAATCAATGGAAAAATAGAAGAAAAAAAGTGAAACTGGAGAGAAAAAAATAAATATCACACATAAATAGCACTCTAGGCAGTTTTAGTGTAAAACCTAACCATTCAGTATTGACCTGATGATTGTCGCTTAAATGAACAAGGTGACAGTAATAGGTTCTTTAGACTTTAATTAATCATACACATTCATTAAAAGACAAAATATACAACATAAGATTCAAGACAAACTGTTACAGTGTAGGTACAGCACTGAAGCAGGTGAGGGAAATAAAACTACATAAATGTTTTATGTTTGATTAAACTCCACATGCTTCTTTGTATAAACACATGCAAAAATAAAAAGCAGCACTCAACATTGGAAAGATTATATTTGTATAATGTACAGCAACTGTCCATGTCTGAATCTGATCTTAATGCTATTCTGTCACTGACATTAAAAAAAAAAAAAAAAAAACACGCACACACACACACACACACTTCAATATTCAAGTCTTAAAACAAAATTACAACCTTATAAAAGACTGCTTTGAGGAGTTTAATCAGATAAGAAATAATCAAAAGCATCATATACAAAAATAACCCCAGCACCACATGACACAGCGGCATTATACCTTAAGACTGAAATTCAAATATTTAAAAAAAAAAATTATATTTTCAAGTAGGAAAAGTGAGCTAATCTCAATTAAAAACAAAATCTTTTGTTTGCCACCACAGAACTTTTCATTGTTTTTGTTGTGTCAGTAAAAGAAATGTACATGTGTACCATGTGTTGCAGTCTGCTATTTAGAATTCATCATTGGATTCTGACAGAGATCGCTCTCTCTTCTCCCTCGCTGTGACAAAGTTGAGCAGGTCAACAGCTGTCACCACCCCGAAAACCATCTGCCTTAAATTGGAAGAGCCGTCTGTCAAGTCTAGTGGAGGATTAGAGGGAAAGGAGAGAGATTATTAATCCCAAATGAGAAGTCTATGCAACTGGTCTTTAAATGTTTGATCAAATCCTAAAAAAGTCTGAATAGTCTTTCTTAGCTTGTATTCTGTATAAAGTACATTATTTTTTATGGTCAATATGTGTCATAAACAGAAGGTATGAATGATTTATCCAAGAGTTGAAAATTACCATTTTTAGATTTTTTCTTGGTTTAATCTCATAGATCATCATAAAGATTTTCACACTAATTAAAACATTTACAATGACATTTCTTTTATACTACCAGTGGGGGGCGCCAAAAATCTGAACTTTACACAAGTTTGATACAGCCTTGACATGGGTTTAACAAGTTTGACACAGACGAAGAAATGGGATGGGAGCCCAGGCAAACTTGAAACATATAAACCAACAAAGTATGCATGTTGCATGCATATTTCTACAGGCATGTTTTTAAAAATGATGCTGTGCTTACACTGGATCTGTTCATGCACCAACAGGGCAAAGTGGTCTGTCTCCAGAATGCGGGATAACTTTCCTAAGTTATCAGTCAGACGGATCTGAGGATGAAAAGATTTGTTCAGAGGAAAAGAAGGATAAGAAATGGATCTATCTAGCTAATTGTGTTTATGAGAACATAACAGTGGAAAGCAGGGGTCAGGGTTACATGAACTCACTAATGACAAGATTTTTAAGCTCATAGTCATAAAACAGTTGGCTCCTGAGTACATATTTTTAAAATACATACTGTCAAACTGGTTTGCTGAGCTAAACATAAGTAAAAATTATGTTGACACATTCTCACATTTGCATGAATATAGAATTTAAGCAGAGATGCTTAAGTTAGTGTCTGACCTGTTTGAACTGCTTGTAGAGCACTTTGCTGACTGGGTCTGACAGCCTGATCTTCCCTGCCAGAATGCAAGACAACATGTTCCCCAAAGTCACCATGCCCAGGATTAACCTGTACACAAGTCCATGTTTAAGTTAAAGTCCTGTAAGGAGCTGAGCCATAATGCAATGCAAAGCAAGTCAAACACATAATCATTCATATTCAGTTTACCAGTTAATTCCATAACATCACCCTCACCCAGCCTCATCCACTACAGGTGCCTGGTCAAAACCCTTTTCTTTGAGGATTTTAATGGTGTTCTGACAACTGACAGTCGGCAGGACGGTGAGGGGGGCTGACAGGTTCAAACTCTGCAGCTTCAGGTTCCACCACCTGGTGGAAAGAGACAAATGAGAGGGTTTTTATACGACCATAGACAGAGGAGGTTTGCACAAAAATAATCTACCCTCTCATCGCACATACCATGGTTTCTTTACCATGATGTCCTCCTCCCTCAGGAAGCCCTTCTGGACCATCCACTTGTCACTCAGGAACTTCGACCTTGACAGTGAGAAATGAAGATTTGTTTTTGCATTTACACAACAGAGAGAGACCAAATCAAATATTTGACTTGGTCTAAAGGTCCAGATAACCGAAAGCGACTTTCAACATGTATTATCTGTATTCTGGAGCTTTTTACTCAGCAGTCAGGCCAAACATCATAGTCAGCAGTCTGGATCTTCAAAGGGGGAGTTAAACTACACAGGGCCAGAGCTTTTAAAACTTATTTATACACCCGTTCTACCAATTATTTTTTTATTTTTTATAATTTGTCAGAACCCTTTCTCTGCAAGCATTTTGTAAAGCAATAAACAAGGGATTTCTTGGTGCTGCTTTGAAAATGTCTGAATAAATAAATACTAAATAAAACCCCATGTGAACCTGAACTCTTGTTTTAATGGACACCTTCTCACATGTAATTGCGGATGGAGTCGGGCAGGATGACCACACAGCGCTGGCCCTCCTTCAGCTCTTTGGCCGCATGCATGGCTGCTGCCATGGCCGTCCCAGAACTTCCTCCTGTTGAAGCAAAGACCAAAAAGTCACTTCACTTTCACTCACACACAGTAAAATAGTCCCACGTCATTATTTCACCTGGAGCACCTACCACACAGCAGGCCTTCGTCTCTGATCAGCATACGACCCATGCTGAAAGATTCCTCATCATTTGATTTGTACCAGGAATCAATAACCTGGAAAAATAAAAGAAAACACGTGGCATCAACTGGGTATCAGTTAGGAACACATGCGTAGTAAAGTCACAAAAAACTGGAACTCACTGATCTGTCAAGGACGGTGGGGATGAAGTCGTAGCCGATGCCTTCCACCTCATACTGGGTCTTATCAGTTTTGTTAAGCTCCTCAGGCTCAGCCAGGATGGAGCCTTCTGGATCAACACCAACAATCTGCACAAAACACACACCTCTCATAAACAACAAGGACACTGCAGAGAATAATTCCACTTCACTCATGAATGCAGTATGAAAAGAAACAGATTCACTGCATGAATTTAAAAAACAGTGACCTCTGGTTGGAAATTGACTTACTTTAATGTTGGGGCATTTTTCTTTCAGTTTGCGGGCGATACCTGTGATGGTTCCCCCTGTGCCTGCTCCTGCAACCAGCATGTCCAGTTTCCCTGTTAGGAGGGGACAAGCAGAGTCAAAGGTATGATGGGAAATTTTGGCTTGCTTTATTAGTAAAATCTAAACACTAAATTTATATTCCTGCAATAAACGTGTGAGACAAATCCTTTCTGGTAATCAAAGCTAATGTCAAAGGTCATTTTATGTTTATAAGAGTGGTCTGGGTTACAGATCTTTGTACCGTTGCACTGCTCTAAGATCTCTTCAGCTGTGGTGTCATAGTGAGCCAGGGGATTGCTCGGGTTGCGGTACTGGTCCAGGATATGCGAGTTCGGTATCTCATTCTTGAGGCGCCAGGCGACGCCCACATGAGATTCTGGCGAATCAAAACGAGCACTGGTGGGTGTGCGGACAATCTCTGCTCCAAGAGCCCTTAAGACATCTACCTGTATAGACAAAACAAATAATAAATAAATAAGAAACTATTTTATATTATATATTTAAAAATTCCTATTAAAATATACTGCACGTCCACTGTTGTGCATCTTGCTGCAAACTCTTGAGATTCTGTCAGGTAAACTATTGCACAGACTAACATTAAATTATAGGTGCATTTTGCTATACATGTAAAACATGAAGGTTTCAACAAAGGTCAGTTTAGAATTAGTTTTCCACACATGAACACAATGCACAAGGCCGCAGGTGTGGCCCTGGGACAGAGCATCTTGATATGGCAGAGAGCCCACCTTCTCCATGCTCATTTTCTCAGGCATGACTATGATGCAGCGGTAACCTTTCACAGCTGCAGCCAGGGCCAATCCAATACCTAAAAGCAAATAAACACATATGAGCAGGTTTTACAATAGTGCTACGGAATTCATGAGCACTGACAGTGAGCATGCAGTTGATTACCAGTGTTTCCAGAGGTGGGCTCTATAATGGTGTCTCCAGGCTTGAGGAGCCCAGTTCTCTCAGCATCCTCCACCATCCGCAGACTGATTCGGTCCTTGACGCTGCCGCCAGCATTAAAGAACTCGCACTTGGCCACTAAAAAACAGATTTGTTACATTAAAGACATTTTAGGAAGTGATGCTTCAGAAAACTGAAATGATACAAACAACCCTGAAATGCGATTGCTTGTTCTATTTATAATTAAGTCAGAATGAGACACATTTTTCCACTAAAATGCATCAACGCTCCACTCGTATGTTTGCAGGGTGTCAGTGAGTCAAATGTAACAACAGTCACACCTTTGGTCTTATCTATGAATATCTCTGTTTGATGACTCACATATTTCACATTTGAGTCCAAAGACTTTGGGGATCTTGTTGATGCGTACCAAGGGAGTGTCACCGATCCTGTAAAGGACATTTGGAAGAATGGCAGGAACAGCCACCCTGGAACAACAAAGTGGCAGAACGTGTTTCAGTAGAAACAACAACAAAGATTCTCTCCATATGTAACAGTGTTACTACAAGTGTTACATAATGACTCATGTTACTGAAATACTCCTTACACCTGTGACAAGTATTTCTGTCCAGCAGTTTGCTTTAACTGCTTTTCACTGGTTAAAAAAGTAACTGACAGTAACTACAATAATAAACTTTAGTTTTCTTTGGTCGGCAAAACTTCTCACTGCAAACCCATCTGCTTCATGTGTAGAAGTAGTGGAATAATGAACATCAGACTGACCGTGGGACCTGTGTATGAGGAGAGTCGGCTTGTGAGGCAGTCAGGCTCCATGTGCAGCTGCTGGGAAGGTCAGGGCGGATCCATTTCCGATCAGGAGAAGTGTTTTTTGTGTTGATCCGAACTATTCTATTGGCCTCATTGGTGCCCTCCACTGCAGGCAGCTTATCAACCCCTTTCAGTGGGCACGAACCCTCCTGAAGTTCGGATTCTCCATTGGTGTGGCTGAGCATCTTTGGAGTGTGAGGGCACATGGGTCCCTTGACTGTGTTCTCTTTGGATGAAGGAACTGACGGCATTGCTTACCTAGAGAATACAGAGTTAATATGTAAATATCTGTGATGTGTTTGTTCATGTCAGGAATGCCAATAGTTGCAACATCACCATAGTGATGACAATCAGTCTAGTTTATCCACAAGCTTTGGCAGCACACTAATGCTACTTTGTCCCCACCCTTTAACCGTACACATGGCCATTACTTAGCACTGTCAGTTTCATGATGATCAAACAGCTTCGTCATTCTGCTGCTATCACAGCTACAGAAAACATAACTGAAATAAGGAGAACACACTGAGGGCCACATTAGGCATAGGGTAATATTGCATCATACAATGCCTACAGGAAACAGACCAAGGGCCTTAAAAAAAAAAAAAGACAGTAAATAGTGCATTTCAGGAAAACTGCAAAAACAGAATTACAATTTGAGTCATGAATCCAGAACTAAGAGGAGAAGTTACACATATGTAAATAAATGTTGAACTCAATTGTTCTATTGAATTTAGAAGAATTGGCAACTGAGTCAGCACCACATTTAATTACATGATGAAACATCTGCTGAGCCAATAATCATTGCTAGGAGTCTACCTACAGACAATATTAGGTAAGAGACGATTTCACTCAATTTCACAAGCAACAAATCAAGAAAATCTGGTGCCTCCCAGTCCTGTAGCTTGTTAACACATCCATTAGATTTCTCAATACCCCAGCTTAAAACGTAGCTCATGAACCTTGACTAATGCACAATGCACACACTGGGCCCCTGCTCTGACTGGGCCCCCCTTTTAACTTGACAACGTGTTCAGTGGGAACCAACACCATTTTCTTAAGCAAATATCACTGCATTGAAGAGAAACCTGCCCTGAGAAAAGCTGCTTTGGAGGAAGAAAACACCCTCAACAACTCAAAACAAGTACAACTTTATTTCCTGCCCTATCTTCAGTAGACAACAGTTTTTCACTTTTCAGTGGTAACCTACAATTGCAATCTCAGATCACTGGTAGCTGGTAATCCAATCCTGACCACATCAAACTCTTGCTATCCGATCTCTGCCACCAACACCACTCACCACTCACACTGCTAATTAAAGTCACAGTGGTTTCAACTGCTGTGGTAAATGTGGGAAAGAGTAGTTAGCATACGGTGGCCTTGTAGATGTCAAGATAGTAATGTGAGCTGCACACATTGCACCCAGCCCAAAATGTCTGGCTGAAAAAAAAAAAACCTGCAAGAAGATTTACCAAGGAGAAAGTTCACTTTTTGTTAGGCCAAGAATCAAATCCTCAAATACCTGCCAGGTTGCAGAACTACAGCCCAAAAATCACCTGATCTGAACCTGGCAACCTGAACCTGTTCATGGGTCAAACCAAATGCATTCACCAAACCAGTTTTAATAATTACTGCACAGGAGGCTACTTTAGTCTCAGCTTTACTGATCTCAAACAGTATCAAGTAACAACAGACTATAGATACCCACTCAGCCACAACAAATGGTGTTCCAAATGTGAACAGCAGGAATGCTGGCTACAACAACACAATGTAAACCTGCACCTGAAAATCCACCATCACATGGTCCGGGAACTTATCTTACATGCAAGTTATGTTGACTATGTGACTACAGTGCATACTAAACATTAAAAATAGCTGAAACACTCCAAATCAATCATTCTGACTAGATTAAACAGCTCCAAGTGAATATGTCACAATTTGCTCCTTTTTTCAAATGCTACTTTATGCTACATTTTCTAATGTTCTAGCGACTGATGAAAATTTGTGACAATGACCAATCATAATGCAGCGCTAGGGAAAATAACCCTTAAAAATGCCAAGTCACTGGTTAGAGATTTCCAAATTGGAATAGATTTGGATTCGTCTTCCAGGCCAATAAACTAAAAATGTTTGGATTCTGGATCTTCAGCCAAACTAAAAAAAATCGTCTAATATGTCTAATATGAAGCCAAAATAATAATCAAGAAATAAAATGCTAAATCACACCTGACATAACTGCATATAGCGCATTAACAGCTGCAGGTAATTAACTGGGAAACTATTGGATATTTAAATTAGAAAATAAATAAATACACACGCGATTCAGCCCTGATTGACTGAATAATGAAACAAAGCGACTGATTTTATAATAAGCAGCACAGGTGCTAGATGAGCTAAACAAAATGATCTGGAAAAGAGGCCACTAAAAAAAAATAAAAATCCCAATTACGCAGTTGGTGTTGCATCAGAACCATGACTATGGAGCTTTCAGGAACCAAAACCTGAAAATCCCTAATTAAAGCCAGTTTCACGTATTTTCCCCTTACGGCTCCTCTGGTTGTGTAGTCTCACTTACCTGATGTTTAAAGTGTGGCAGAAAACCTGTAGAAATGCACGGAGGACTCAAACGCACAATTTATTTTAGTGCCAACTTCCGACAAAGACGGTGCTCGTACTGACGACGCGCCTGATCAACCCGACAGGACGGGGGTAAAGTTTTAGAACGCGCTGCTATTGGCTGCGGCGGGGGCGTCGTTTGATGTGCTCCGCCAATCAGAGCTGAGATTTCTCGGCAATGGTTTTGGAAACTGCTGCGTTCACGTTGTCCACACCATGTGTTTACCTTTCATGAACATCGTGTGAAATTATCGGTTACAAAAACTACCACTAGTAAAAACACTCCATTGTTTAGTTTAGCAACATATGCCAGGGGGCAATCCTAGTTCTTTCATTTGTTTACTAAATATTTCTGTAACACACCTTTGTGTGTCCTTGGAAACCGCCATATTTACGGTTGAGGGCGCCCTGTAATGTTTTCATTGTTTGCTTATCTGACTTAATAAATTCTGAATTTTGATGTCAAAATGACTGAAATTAATTAGTAAACTTCTATTGACTAAACTTAGTTAAAATTTCCACAACTTTGGCTACGTAACAGGTTAATTATAAGCAAACAAATTAGTCAAGCAAACTCTTCTGTCAGTGCTGTGTACAATAACGAAAGTGGGCATATGGGAAAGACCCACAAGACTGGCTGATTCAGCTTCATGGAAAATTGCATCAGTCACAGCTACAGATTGAACTGACGATATACATCTATTGTGAGTTACATTAAGATTCCCTCAGTTAAACCTCAGTTAACAGCAATAAACAGCTGAAGCTGGCCCAAAAGGGAGCTTTATGTTCGGTTACCAACCATCCGTAAAATACTTGGCACCTATCTTTGATTAGCAGTAGAGTGGATGAAGTAGCTTAAAGGTCAATAAAACATTTCAAGGAACAGGAACAAGTAGATAAACACCTACACTGAAACAACAACATAAGAGCCTACTTTACACATTAATGCCATCAAAAACTAAAAATGCTGTATATTTTCAGTGCAAGTTCAAAACTTCTAAACTCAAGTAACCACATGTGTTTCATATCGTTCCATCCTTGTGCTGAACACTGCATACATTAGGCTTACCAACCAATAATCATTATCATATAATGCAACTTTGTCAAAGATGCAAAACATACAAAATCAACTGATGTTCCTTTAAGCAAGTGGTGCCAGTGCGGAGTTACAAATCTGTTTTATTGAGAAAGCAACACAAGCTCATCTTAAAAAAAAAAGAAAGAAAAAAGACAAAGAAAAAGAAAAAAACAAAAAACAAAAATAAAACATGTCCAACAATTCACAAAAAAAGGAAAATAACTGTCATTACTGCCAGAGTCATGAGGGAGGGGTCTGGAAGGATGTCAGGTAACTCTTGGCTTCCTTCAGAATCTTCCAGAGCGCTCTCGGTCCCTCGACCTCCGCCTCTCGCGGTCCCGTCGTCGATCCCTGGAGCGAGAACGTCGCTCCCTGGAACGGGAACGAGAACGGTGCCTGGTGAGAGGAAAGTAATGTTTGGTTTACAAAATCTAACTTTTGCTCAAACATTAGTATTTCATTTCAAGGATCTCTATACCTTTTCCTACGGCGGCCATACAATTCCCTTCGAAGTTCCCGCGATATGGGTTTCAGGTGCATGAAGTTACAGAAGCCACCTCGGGTGCACTCTCTGCAGAGTAACAGCACATAAAGGGTTAAAATATGCTGGCCTTTGCTGGGCAGTGTCTATTAGAATAGCTGGCTCACACACAAGGAGCACATTAGGACACTAAGCAGCACATCTGATAGGATCTCCCTCCGCAGTTATCATGTCACTGGCGGAGTAAACAACTCCTGATCCAACACAAAATCACAGAGCACTCAAAGCAGCAGATGTTTCCTCCCACTGGGCAAGGACAAAGTTTATCTCTGCATTAAAATATGATCATCCACACAGGGCCTGTGCAGCTGGTATCAGTGCCTTGTTGATGGACAAGCTGATCACAGTTCACGGTGAAGCTTGATCCAGTTGCTAGCATGTCCCGATTTACATGCTGGGGCTCCTTGGGCCCCAGTATACCTCTCATTTATCCCAGTGTGAAAAATTTTCAGAACTTAATGATGTGACGAATTATTTTTGACATCTTAGTGCTTTAACTGTTAAATGTAATATTGCTTCATTTGCTATCCATTTTTTTGTGCAAAAAATAATAAAAGTGTGCAATTATACATTTACACCTAGTTAAAACTGCCATTTTGCAGCTTTGTTAACAGGCAGCTTTTAGTGCTGCTACAGTTGACCAGGTGTTGCTCACCCCATTTCATACTGGCGGCAGCAAGCTTCCCTGAAGTCAGTAACTGGGGAGAGTTCAGCGTGGATGGGCTGGCCGTTGAACCAGCGGTTGTTTAGGTCCATCACTGCTTTTTCTGCGTCCTCCTCACGACGAAACTACAAACAACAGATATCATCAGATGACTAATAACTATATATTGGGGTGACTCTACATTTGACTTAATGTTTCTGCTTGTATTTTTTGATTCAGTGTTTGATTTCACCTGTTCATATAATCTCATTTGTAAATCCATTCCGATCCATTACCAACCTTAACATAGACGTTGCCAACAAGGTGGTCACCCAAGTTATCACACACGTTCATCTCCTCTACCTCTCCGTACTTCTCTTCCATCTCTGTGAACACCTCCTTAGTTTAAAAAGAGGAGAGGAAAACATTAACCTTTCCTGTCGTTCCATTAACAAGGAAACTGGTTAGCCTCACCAACCAACTCCCTGAGGTTAAACCCAGAGGAAGTCATTTCTAGCAGTGTACACTGGGCACCACAGGAAACAGAAAATAATGCATCTGTGCAACAGGTTCACTCTGCTACAACATATATTAGTGATTAGTGCTGTTAATGTGGAAGTATTTCTCTCGGTCAGTTTCCACTGCTACGCCATTTTCTGATGCCAAAGTGGGAGTTTTATTCTGTGCTCGATTAGTTATTAGTAATAGTTATGTTTAAACCTTAGTTGTTTTATTAAAAATCTGCCTAGTTCTCATGCCTTCCACTTTAAAATCACCTGAGATGTTGCCAAACCTCAATCATTTCTTCCAACACAAACATGTAAAGTTCCACATTTTCAGTCAGCAGATTACCTAATCATTTACTCAGGGCCAATAAGCAAGGTCAAAGTAGGGAAAGTGGAAAGCGTCTATTTTTCTTTCCCCCCCCCCCTATCAAATACTAATTTAACCCACGTATTTTCCATGAGGAAGCCCAGTTAGAGCTGCTGTGTAAATATGGGCTCTTAAGCCTTTCATCCATAGCAGTCACTACAGGGGACAGCCATTTAAAAGCTGTTTTCTTGTATATGCATGGGTTCAAGATTGTGTAGTTGTATCACTTACTACAATGGATGCTAGTGTGTCTTTACATACTCACTGGTCAGCCAGCGCAAGTGCAACTAAAATTTCTCAAAACCAAGATGCCCCAAGCCAGAAATGCTGAGTGTCTTAGGAGTAGGAGTGATTTTTCATGGCACTGATCAGTGTTAGAATGTTAAACATATATAAATATACTAGTAGCTAACAAATGTTTAAATATTATTTTATAGTGTTCACATATCTATTTCTCTGCTTGTGAAGCTGTTAATTCAATTAAAAACTTGCATGCAGTCCAAGCTTTAGTTTTTCAGTGTATACATATTTATTACTTCTTTGCTATATATTCTTGTATATTTGTAATATTTAATTTCAATTTTTAAAAAAACTGTTGCATCCTTTGGCAGCAAACTGTTATTACAAAGGTAAATACCACAGTGACCACAGATGAGAAGCAAGTACAAAACGTCACTCACCTCAAAGAACTCATCATAGTGCTCCTGCATTTCCACATCGCTGACTGCACCTAAAAAATGTTAAAACTACAGTCAAAGCAAAGCTAGATGGGTGCTGGGCAAAAAGCCCACAAATGGACCTTTTAAGAGACAACATTAACTAGAAACATAGCATGATGCTTCTTGCTTTAGTAGTTACTGTAAATGTTACCATAGATCAAAAGAGTCAGAATCAGTGTATTAATGAAAGCTACAAAAACAGCTTTCTGTCTCTCATGGTAGATCAACCTATTACACAGAAGCAAAGTAAAAACTACAGCTGACCCCTCTTAGTCTTAGTCCTGGTTTGGTGAAGTTCTACTTTAAAATGACACTTCACAACATTTTACCTTTGAATAATAAAACTATTTGTGAAGCAGAGGGGTACATAGTCAGTCTGTTCATGGCAGTTCACAGCCCCTTTTTTATTAGAATTTGCTAGGTGGGGGACAGCAGTGGTAGAAACCTGCTTCAGTGAATCAGAGGCAAAATTTGTGTACTAAATGTGAAACTTTTAAGCGTAAGAGAAAATAAAGTTTAAGCTAGATTTGCTTCACATCAACAAAACGAAAATCTGAAAGCACATTACTGCACCACACTGACTGAGGTGGCTTAAGTTAGGCCAGGAAAACATACAGAACAGCATGAGGCCATTTATTCTAACTCCAGGATATGATGTGGAGTGCTAGACAACTCTTCAGGACATATTCCTATAATAAGCCAAATTTATTTATGTGGGGAAGTGTGATATAATAATTAAGTCAGTCAGTGCTGGAGGGTCCTGCAGATGAAGGGAGAACTTACAGTGAACATCAGCAGACTGGGCAGAGATTTGAAGGTTATGAAGGTAAATGTTCAAGAGGGAAATGGTCTGAAATACAAAACGTAAACTTCTGTGATATAAATCCAACCAAAATAAAGAGCTGGGGAGGAAAAAAAATTAGTGATTAGATATTTGTGTGTCAATAAATTGCAGCCTTTGGGTATTATATCTTGAAAGTTGAAAGCTGCATTTACAAGGATCTCAGAAATGGACATTCAGTTGCTGGAAGTGAAGAGCACTGCTTACAACCTTTACCATTTCAGATTATTGTACATCACTCAAGATTTCTAATTTATTAGGTTACGGGAATATTCACTTCTTTAGTAGTCTGTAGTTGTGCTTGGTCACACTGTGCTCTCAGATTGAAGGTTTCATTTGAGAGGAAACACAAACAACAACCACATAATGATGCAGAATGCATAAATATTTCTACAAGATTGAAAAGATTAAGACACCCACTTATATCTTGTTTTTATGAATAAATGCGTAATACAAAACAGTGAATCTCCTTCAAAATTATACTTTGACTTTTCTGTTCTGTTCAATGCAACCTTATAAAACAGAACAATATGCTAGTCATGCAGCCTGTTTTATTAGGCTCTCGAGTTGTTTAAGATAATCTGGTGCTGAATAAACACAAATGACTTCAAGCAGTATCATACATACAAAAGTCTAATTAACACTGGAAAAGCCACATGTCCAGTAAGTGTCCAGATAATGGACTTCAGCCCAGATCAAGAGTCCTATGTCATCCTGAAATAACACTAGTCCCTCCTGTCTGAGTGAATGAATCCTTTAAATTCAGTCAATTCTAGTTCTGTACTTTACACACCTACCTGTATGAGAGGTTCTGCTTCAGCTCTGCTAGACTGGACCAACATATTTACTGTATTGACAGTACACACTTACAACAGATGGTATTTCACAATAATCACAAGTCTGAGTACTGTTTGTGTTCTAGTATCACTGCTCAGATACTTGTTGACAACACAATGTGTTCAATCATGCCAGCTCAGCTACACAAGGCTGAATCACAGATAGTAGAAGCACCAGATAGCAGGTGTTTTACTGGTATTAAATTATAACCAGTGAGTGACTCAATATTCAGTCTGGGATACTTATTACCACATCTCCAGCTAACAGAGCTGAAGCAGTACCTCAAATCTGAGCGTCACTTTTAGGAAACAGAAACGGAGGTTGCTGACAAATATCCAACTTACAGCGGGAAGCGTCGGCCGTCTGTGCACTGTTCTGGGGATTGCGGTAGATGTTCTGAATCAAGATGGTCTGCAAAGAAAGGGAAAAACAAGATATATGATCAGACAGGTTCACAGTCATGTTCACCCTCTGAAACAGTTCTGAAGCATGAAGAAAGGATTACATCAAGTCTTGGAAATTGTGGTAGAATATAAAACTGCGAAAAACCGATGGGATCCTCACCTGGCTGAAGGTTGGTTTGTTGTGCAATCTCGAGCAACGGTCTCCATGTCTGCACGCTCCAATTTTAAAATAGAAAGAACAATTGACTCTGGAAAAAATAAAAAAGGTGTCATGATACTCAAAGTTTACACTTTAACTAACACGGCGTGGGAATATATTGATCATTATCACAAAGTAAAGCGCTTCTGGAGAGGCCCCTTGTACAAACGGCACCCACAGCCACAACATTAATCCAAATAATCGTCCGATTAATAGAATAAACATACAATACGTCGCTATGTTGCAGTTTATTATTCCTTAACATGTGGGACGTCTTTCTACACCGATGAAACAAAACAAAACGGAAGCTAACGGCATGTTAACTATATTTGCAACTAACTGAAATTAATTTTAACCGACTGTTAAAATAAGCTAAAATATATACTCCTGAGGGTGATGTGTGCACCAGCAAACTGGGGAATATTTGGTAATATAAATTATTTTGGCGTAAACCACGATCATACAACAGCTGCTAGCTAGCTTTAGCTCATGTGTTTCATTCAATGCGTTAGCGGAGCGTTAGCTTCCTGCTGCTAATGTGAGCTTCAGCATGACATTTAGCAGAGCTGCTGCTACACACGGAGTCCCAGTGGTAATGGAAAACCACCGCTTCCAACAAACTTGCATTAAACTCATAGTTACGGCGACAATTACAACATATACTGAATAAAACTTACTTGTCTTTTTCTGTGCCGAAAATGGATGCCAGGTATTCCGCCATTTTCGGCCCGTTGAATACGTACAAATCTACGTCATCACGTAAAGGAACACGCTGAGCCGCAGTGACGCTGGTCAACACGTGTCTGCGCTGTTGTTCCAGATAACATATCGGTACTTTTCATTTCTAAATGAAACATACTTGTTTTATTACTAAAGTACTATAAAAATGTCTTCACAATTAAAGAGATTTACTATTCCCCCTGAGATGTACACAACATCTGTACAAGCACAAATTTGAGTAGTTGTACTACTTAGACTATTAGGCTACTCAAAAGATAAGATCCATTATTATACCATAGATTAAACTTGTAAAATATAAAGTATATTAATGCATCAGTAATACACCAAACATTAAAAATATACATTATATAATACTACAACACCCTTTTGAGCTAATTTTACTTTTGATAGTTTGAGTAGACTGTAAATTGCTGATTCTGACTGGATACTTTGTTACAGTTTTGAAACAGTTTACAGTCAGATAATAATTAATTCTGGTGCAGTAATGTGCTTTCCACTACAATTATCTGATAGGTCGGTTTTACAGAATAAGGTTTTACGGGGCAAAATATAGAACAAGCTTATACTGCATAATGTATACTTAAGATGACATAGGTGACATAGGTTTCATAATGAGTCGGTTATAGTTTCCGGTTGGATGCTGAAGTGGGCCTGAATTTAACTCATGCTCATATATTTTTAGTTTGGTGAAAATTTGAATGGTGCATGTTTATTAGAGTATTTTTCCAGATTTGGGTACTTTACCTAGAACAACATTTTATGTCACATAAACCCAAATGCCACTATAATTAACCAGTTTCTAGTTGTAATTTTACATATTGATTTTCCCTTTGAGATGTACACAGTATTTCCGTTTTGGGGGGTGGGGGGAATCTGTCTACAGCATTTTATTGAAAAATATATCTGTCACCCCACTACAATTATCTGGCAGATACACCGAAAAAATAATAAAATTGTGTAGTTTTACTTGTGTACTAATGCAGCATTTTAGCTATCACATAGTATCTTCATAGTATCTTCCAATCAGTGACTTTTTCCCAAAGTTTAAAGGAGCAGCTGTACAGCAGTGTACTTCCATACAGTTGGATAACTGACATCAGATTTTTCTAATAGAAATTGAAAAATCAGTCCCTCTAAAATATAGGTCAAGTTTTAAAAACACTGGATCCTAGTTTTCACATTATGCAGCTCAATCATATCTATTTAACACTGACATGATCGGGGTTATTTTTTAGACTTTATGAAGCTCTAAAGAGCTGCAATAAGAAATTATATTCATAAACAAAATGATTTGTGAGGAGCTGAATTTGATGTGCAAACTTGGTGTGATGGTACTTCAAAACCTACATGAGGCTGACTAATTGGGATATCAGCAGTGTACAGGCTGATAGTGTCACCTTAGAGCAACCACCCACACACACACACACACACACACACACACACATCAACAGAGTGGGCATTAAAGTTGAAGAGGCCATGGCGTCCCTCTCTCCTTTACAGTGCAGTGTACATCCTTCACTAAAACCACACAGCTGTGCACAAGGCCGCACAAGTTTGCAGGCGGCACAAGCTGCGACAGCATAAAAGAAGGGAGAGAGAGAGGAAGTCAGCTTGAAGAGGGTGAACCACAGACGCTGTCAAGAAGTAATGAAGAAGATGTTAAGGTGTACAGACTGAAACAAAACTCGGAAATGAAAAAAAACATGTGAGGGAGGAAGACTGTAGTAAATCATGAGATCTCTGCAAGAGCTCTGTCATAGCAGCATACACATCTGAAACCATGGGAACCCCCTGTTTTGAGATGTTTTACTGCATTGGACCTGCAAGATTTGCAGAAGTAAGACCACCCACTGACGTACACTCACCTCCAATACATTCACCACCCTGACTGGGGGGGAAAGAGGCAGAGGTAGGAAGGGAGAAAGCAGACAGCAGAAAGAGGAAGCTGTACATAGTTAAGCAGCTCTGATCTCTGTTCTTCTCCATTTTCTTAACTAAATAATGATGTGCTTGGAGGAACATTTCCTATTTGGATTGGCTGTGACTGGAAGATGACAAGAGGTTTTCTGAGTCTTTTCACCATGAGGCCTAACCACTGCTGGACCGTTCTGCATGTGTCCATGTTGATGGGGCTGATTCTCACCTTAAATTCTGAAGGTAAGTAATAATTTTTGCTGTCTCAGTATTTGTGTAGTGTTACTTTTCCTCCCTATCCAGACTCAAAACTCAGGTTATTTTATTTTGCCTGGAAAATAATCCAGCTGCTCTCGTAAGGGGTGGAGACCCGGTTTCTGTAAAGGTCATGAACTTCACAGAATTTAAAGTTCACAGTGGATACAGATCCAACACACTGGCAGCTTATTTTTAAAAGGACGGCACTGGTGTTCAGTTCCTTCCCCAACTCAACCCCTGGATCAGTTTGGCGTTAAAGTTTTAATGGACATCAATTATTGAAGTAGTCTGATTGTGAGTCTAAGTCAAGCATATAACATTAGTGGTACCATTTGAAATTAAAAGTATGTACATTTCATTATGAATGTTTGTTAAACAGTTAAAAGTAAAATAATCATAACGTGTGTTTTAGATGCTAAAAATGCAACTTTCAGTTTAGTTCTTCCACAACAGGAGGATATTTTTCAGTGTGTCGGAGCTGATGGAAACTCAAGGTCTTATTTCAAACTTAAAAGAGGAAGAAATATGTTGAAGCGATGCACAAAACATTAATTTCAAGAATACGCTAGTTTTATCAGCAGTCCACCTACTTCATGCGCCTTGTGTGTATGAACCGTTAAGGTAATTTTCATAATTTTCCAAATGAAATTTATTATTTCAGATTACACATATTAGTGTTATTACTTATTTTTAAACTAAAGGATAACTGTGTGTGAAAGACAGCCACACAACAATGTCATTTAGTGGCTGTTCTGGATCTTTTGATCATATCACACACATTTCATCTACATACACAAGTCACCATCCAAACCACATATCTTAAAATTTGATCAATATTAATCACAGTTTCTAAACTAAACAGAAAAGTAAGTACTCATACAGGGATTTATATCATTTTTCACACATTTGCCTGGTTAACTCATTTAAAAACTCATCCTGAGAACACAACTGTTATTCCCTCAACATTTTCAGACACTAATCAGTGGAATATCTGGTGTACACTGGTACACTGGTAACATAGTGTTAAACTGACATGAAGGATTTAGAATTTAATGACTTTAATGGTAATAATCAATAGGCTGTATAAGGTGAAACTGAGGTGATTTTTAGGTTCCTTTGAAACTATTTACTTTAGGAGGGTTTTACTTAGTTCCCTTTTCCCCTGGATCTCATGCAAAATGTATTTCACTCATCACAAAATGATATTTTTAATGTTAGTGTTTATGGTTTCATGGTGTAAGTCATGTATTGTGTTTACTCATGTTTTTGTCTTGTATTTTTGTAATGATTTTGTAGTGGTTTTTTGTGACTTTCATAACTTTCTTTTACAGTTTAATCAATAAAGCTGCTAAAATTAAATATATGTATATATATGTATATATATTGCTATCATTAGCAGTCATTAAATCAAATTTAGCTGTTTGAACAAACAAGGATGAAATAATTTTCTCAATTGTAATTCTCATACATTTTTTCTCACTGTTTTTCTGCAGAATGTGAGGTTGAAATTAAAGTGAGGTTCAACTTTTTCTGTGATCAAATTCATTATAGTGTAGCTCCTAGAGACTGATTTCTAAAATACTAATTGATAAAATTAGTTGCTTGGTTATTTCTAATTCTCTGTTGTCATTTTACTGCTGCAGGTGAAGAGTCAAACTGTGAGGTTGAAATTAGAGTGCATCGCCACACGGTATATAACGTTTTCCATGGACAGGACCTAACAGTTACCTGCCCAGTTGCTTTCTGCAACAGTTCACCACCAACAGTCTCCTGGTATAAAATGGAAAAAACTGACATCCTTGTCAGTCTCAACAGCAGCAGTCACATTAAAGTAGAGTGGGAAGATTTAGGGCATTTAGGGGGACAATCACTTTTAATCTTCCAAAAAATACACAGAAGTGACTCAGGTGTGTATCAATGTCGAACTGAGAGACAAGTGAGTCATAACATCAACGTCTCTGTAAATGGTGAGTGTGACTTTTCTGTAATTTAATACATTTATATTCATCTAAACTGACCCAAGAACCTCAGCCTGCTGCTGAGTAATAAATTAGCACATAGAGTGTTGTATTTTAGCTTCTATTAAGACAGTGGCTCTGTTTTACAGCGATTGGTGATCCTGACAATACCACAATGAAGAATGAAATAAGTAAGGAAAATGGATTATTTTGCAGCAGAATTGGTATTACATATGGTTTGCATGGCTGGACCTTATGAATTCTTTCTTTGTTGTTTTTCCCAAAAGAGTAACCTGTACTACATAAGTTTACATGCATCAATACACATTCATGCTCAGTGAAACTACCGATTTTTTGCAGGTACCACAAGTTTTACTCCCAAACCCTCAGAAAACCTCTGGCTGTATGTGTACTCTGGTGCTGGGATTGTGGTGTTCGTCATCATTGTTATAGTCATATCTATCATAACAATGCGAGGGTGTAAAGGTGAGGGGTTCAGATGTTTTTATTAATCAAGAGGGAATTCTCTATTTCTGTCATGCAGAACATTTTAATGGGTCTGTAACAGTAACTAATTTTACCAAAATGTCCATCGTGCAGGGAAATCAAAGAAGGAGCCTGAAAATCAGGTGAGATGAGGACAGATTTCAAATTGCTTTTCACCTCATCACATTTTTTCCTTCAATCTTTTAAATGTAAAATATTTGCACGTATGTTTGTATTTGTAGTACGCAGCAATCCCTATGGTTGAACATGCCAGCCGCCCACCTCCGCAAAGAGGAAGTCCCTCTGGCCCACCATCTCGGAGATCAACCCAGAGGAAAACTCCGCCCTCGCAACCCCATGAGTTGACATCACCAAGAGATAACAAGTATGTTTATGCAAAGACAACCGAGGACAGACAGAGACAGAGGAATGCAGTGACGGAAGAGGACAGTTCTATTGTGTATGCTGCACTCAACCATCAGCTGCCAGCAGGTGCCACAGCTCGCCCACAGAGGCCACAGGAGGAGTGTTCAGAGTATGCAGCTATTCGTGTGTCTTAAAGAGCCAGGACACACTGGACACAATCAGCTCTAAGTGAAGTGACATTAGAAGGCCACTGGCAAATATCTTTAACTGGTTTCACCCCTGAGGAGCTGACAGAGGCTAATAAAAGGGAACACACAGCGACGAGTGCAGACAGTCAAAATGTCCTTTTCTATGCTCTGACCAAAACTGATCTATCACAACCAAGAAGCTACAGCACAGACCATCCTA
The DNA here is from genome assembly GCF_900324485.2 of Mastacembelus armatus. Classification (NCBI taxonomy): domain Eukaryota; kingdom Metazoa; phylum Chordata; class Actinopteri; order Synbranchiformes; family Mastacembelidae; genus Mastacembelus; species Mastacembelus armatus. Next base: position 6,914,527 of record NC_046634.1, on the reverse strand, counting down.
CCCTACTTGTTTTCACTCAGGTGTGTCATATTTGATATGTGTAAATATGGAATTCATTACAAAAGTACCAAAAGTAGCACCTATGCTAAACAGAGGCCAACTTTTCTCACAAAAATGCTTTATAGCATAAAGTGAATGTCAGCTGGAAGACCAAAGACAACTTAAATAGTAAGCTTGCCTGGTGTGAATTCTAAAAGTGAAATAGCGAGTTGTAATCTTTTGTTTGATTTACCCGTAAATGTTGGTGCTTTTAATTCTACCAGACATGATGTGGCGGATGTGAGCTGTGTATTATCAACCCTCACCTTGATATGGAAATGGGGGACACAGAAGTTAAAAGTCGAACCGTCTCAGTGTCGCACTGGGTGACAGGTGACATTATCACAAACCTGGACACTGCTGTAAAAACTCACTGAAACACCAAATGTACATTGATCCGCTACTGATAGTAGTCCCCAACAAATTTGTTCTTTGCTACTGATTAACTTTTGATAACATCTACAATCCCCTCTAAGTCCCTCAAAGAGATTTATAATTCTGAGTAAGTTTCATAAGGCCATGCCGCACTTTTAAAGATTTACATCTTGAAGGTTGGAAAGTACAGAGGGACTTAGATTTTGGTGTTTTCATTGGATTTGTTGACAGTAATAATACAAATACAGTACTGTATCACAAATCTTCCTCTAAGACACCAGTGGGAAAAGGGCTAAAATCCTCCAAAGGGCCAATCGCAACACCAATTCTCTCTCACCAAACTAAACTTCTCCAGAATTTCTGCCAGGGGTTGGAACCTAATATGGATTTGTTTGAGATCCGGGTTTGAATGTTATGTGTAAGGCACTCACCGTCCATTACTACAGTGGCTTTGTGTTGTTGCACATCCATGACTTGAATACTGTAACAACAGTAATGGTTTCATGACCATCAGCTCCACTATTGACTCACTTACTGACCATATGACTGGCCAGCTTCACTGTTACTTCTCCTGTGTTGGGAAAAAGAGAATGTAATATTAATGTGACCATTTTGTGCAATCAAATCAAATATCGTGTATCCATAACTGTTTGATTTAAATTAAGATTATGATGCCTTCACTGCTGACTCACTGTGGTTTTTCCTGTAAATGAGGGCTGTACCTTGAAAATACAGGTTTAAACCTACCAAAGTTACAAAGATTGTGTGTGTGTGTGTGTGTGTGTGTGTGTGTGTGTGTGTGTGTGTGTGTGTGTGTGTGTGTCTAAAATGGCCTCTTCCTGTGCTGTGATATTGAGGGTGGGTGTGAAAGGTACACACACAGCCACAGTAATCAAAAACAGGAAGAAAAGTCACCATTATGTCATTTGCTGTGATAAAGAAGAGACCTAGAGGAGTAGCTGTTTCACAGAAGTGAAGTTTTGATTTCCACCATGAGACCTAACTACTGCCTGACCATCTTTCAACTGTCCATCTTGGCAAGACTCAGTGCAGGTGATTATAATAAATTACTGTTTATTCTTTCTACACTGCTCCTTCTGCCTCTGAACAGGGCGTTGTTACGCTGTCGCTAGGTATTGTATTTAAAAATGTCAGTCAGATCATTGATGTTTTGACACAGAAATATAATATAGGGTATATATAGGTATATAATATAATTATTTTAACTCATACATAAACATAACATACAAAAACAGCTACACATACTAAAAGAAATCAACTAGAGCGAGTCAGTTTAATTCCTAATAATGAAAAATTAAAAATTATGATCGTGCCTTACTCTATGAAAACAACAAACAAACATATATCTTTTAAACCAACTATTTAAGCTGATGGAAATAAAACTATCATTTTAACTTGGGCCACCTTCGCCATTTTGTTTGCAGCCACTGTCAACGACGATTAACTTTAAACGTAAACTCTTCTGGCAAATCTTACCTCCTCCAACAAAAGACCCTGATCCCAAACTTCCCTCCAACACCAACTGTTAGATTAACACCAACTGTAAACCTAGACGTGTTTAATACAGAGGAATTTATTTGAGGTGGCACAGGACCCAGGCAGCAAAGTGCTTTAACCACAAAGGCACCACAGACGACTCACTGACCTGAATTTTCAGTTTGATGGTCACAGCTGCAGCATGAAAAACTCTTCACAACTTTTTCTGTGATCAAATTCATTATAGTGTAGCTCCTAGAGACTGATTTCTAAAATACTAATTGATAAAATTAGTTGCTTGGTTATTTCTAATTCTCTGTTGTCATTTTACTGCTGCAGGTGAAGATTCAAAATGTGAGGTTCAAATTAAAGTGCGTCGCCACACGGTATATAACGTTTTCCATGGACAGGACCTAACAGTTACCTGCCCAGTTGCTTTATGCAACAGTTCACCACCAACAGTCTCCTGGTATAAAATGGAAAAAACTGACATCCTTGTCAGTGCCAACAGCAGCAGTCACATTAAAGTAGAGTGGGAAGATTTAGGGCATTTAGACGGACAATCACTTTTAATCTTCAAAAAAATACACAGAAGTGACTCAGGTGTGTATCGGTGTGGAACTGAGAGACAAGTGAGTCATAACATCAACGTCTCTGTAAATGGTGAGTGTGACTTTTCTGTAATTTAATATATTTATATTCATCTAAACTGACCCAAGAACCTGTGTTCATATAACTGTGTTCATATGAACACAGCCTGCTGCTGAGTAATAAATTAGCACATAGAGTGTTGTATTTTAGCTTCTATTAAGACAGTGGCTCTGTTTTACAGCGAGTGGTGAGCATGACAATACCACAATGAAGAATGAAATAAGTAAGGAAAATGGATTATTTTGCAGCAGAATTGGTATTACATATGGTTTGCATGGCTGGACCTTATGAATTCTTGCTTTGTTGTTTTTCCCAAAAGCACTGTATCTATAATGGACCATAGTGATACATAGTGATTTACTACTACTGAATGATTCATTTAGCACTCTTCATTATTCACCATATAACTACACTGCTGATATTCTAAATTCTTTGCGGCAAATAAATAGTCAGATTTTTTTTCAGGCCATGTTGAGACCACCACAGTTTCATGGACAACTCTGGGTAAGAAAACATAATTTACTCTCTTACAGTGGTATTGTTGTCTAACATACTTTGTATGGCTTATATGGACATCACACAAATCATAAAGTATTTATACACATAAATTGATGTACATGTATAAATACTTCTCTGCTGTATGTTGTATTTTATCTTGCAGCGAACCCAAAACCCCCCAACACATTATGGCCATTTGTGTTTCGTGCTTTTGGAATAAAGCTGTTTTTCGTCGTAATCATAACTTTACACCTGTGTCTTAAAACAAAGCAAAAATGCAAAGGTGAGGCTGATGATTTTTACATCCCATGGCTGACTGAAGCCTCAGGGTCAGTCAACACTGCACTCTGCAGCTCTATCCTGCTGAAAGGACACATTACATTCATATGATCATGATGCCAAGAACAGTAACTGATCTCACCTCATGTCTTTAAAAGGTGCTTGTCGTCTGGACAAATGCAGGAACACATCAGATCCGAGCCAACAACTTTCCCATGGTGCCTCGCATTCCATTCATATCTATGACAATGATCTGTAACGACTAATGCCTTAAAACAATCTTAAATATTTAAATGTTGTGATATTAAGCTATGATTACTATCAACACCTCATATTACCCATTTCAACACTGTAACCCATATCTGATAGCATTTTACTCTGTGTGAAATGAGTCAGACATAATCGTCTGCTTTGTTTATTGTCATGAATAACGGTGACTCTTACTGCTGACTGAATTCCTGTAAGTCGAGTTAAAATAAAAGTGAAATTTCTTACATGAGAAACCACTGTCTACCAGGGCTGAGTGTGTGCGTGTGCACAGTGTAACACGTTTATAGGTAAATAGTTTTGTTTCCTGTACAGGTATCAATCTTGCACACATCCGGTTCAAATACTTCTTTTAAATGTTAATGTGTATATTGGCTTGTGTGTGTGTTTACACCTTCTTTATGATCAGTTGACATTGAGTGAAGACCATTTTCTTCTTGGGTACAGTATCTGGTGTGCATTTGGGAACAGACAGACCGACGAACAGGAAGCAGAATTAAACCACATGTCACACAGCATATAAAAACAAAGCCATGGAAGATATAAATCACAATTTAAAAGGATCCTACGCATTGCTCATCATCTCCAGCTCAGACTGACAAAGGAATGATGTCTCACTCTACAAAAGTTGACTGTGTTTTCCTCATATATCCAATGTGCATTCCATGTGAATAACTAGATAAATGAAACAAAAAGTTAAATATGGAGTAGCTAATTTATTAATTTATTAGATTTTTTAAAATTAAGGGTCTGTGAGGCTGCACTTGGTGCAAAATGGTTATACTGGTGGTGGGAAGCTAAATGTAAAAATATCCTAAAATCACCATAACATTTAAAAATCAAAACTAAACACAAACTAGCACTACACTGAGGATGACAGGAATGTCATTTGGTTTGCAGGTATTTGTTCGAAAACTGGACACACAACGTTTTCCTAAAGAAAAGTCACAAAAGCTTCAACTTTGTGGGGAATTTGCCCAAGAGATATGGGAACATTGATGCAAAACTACAAGGTGGCACTACTGGAGACAAGCAGTCGTCTTCTGGGACCCATCAATATCTGTAGGATTTTTGCCAAACATTGGATTACAATTTGAGATATTTAGTGTGACCTGGTGGTACAAAATGAAAAGTCAGGGAATCACCAACGTTGGTGTAATTCTTACTTTGGGGCTGCATATCTGTACAAAGTTGGCAACAAAAGGAGATTGTTGTCTATGACTGTACACCGAGTTTGGTTAAGTAATCTTTAATCTTTATCTTATGTTGTTGCAGGGTGAGCTGCACCACCTAAACATTTTCCATTCTGTGATTTCATCCTTGATGTCTAAACACTAGTGTAAACCTCAACATATCTGTCACATGTAATATGAGTCACCCTTAAATTATAGGTGTTGAAGCGTTTGGGGAAAAACCTTTTTATTGTTCCATTTTAGCTCATTACCAAATCACCTATCTCCCACCTGACATTCAGGAAACGAACCCCTTTCAGTTCATGATAGAAACTACATGCAGTATCAGTAAAAAGTGAACTAAAAGTCTCAATATCCTTTATTCTAAAGGTCTCATAACCTGCAATAGGAGCTACTTTCAAAATGGCCTCATAACATATATCAAAGTATTAAATACGAAATGTAAACAAGAAATGCAATATTACAAAATTTTGAGTAAAACTCTGGGGCGGGTTGCACAGTGCAGGGCTGCATGGAGCAGCGTGGCCCGTGGGATGTGTTACCCCTGTGGTTTTGAAAGTGTTAAAAAATCAACGTATACCTCTGCATTGCCTACACAACCTGGCTCAGGCAGTCACACATACACATATGTACTCACTTTAAATAAATACCCCTCCCTACATGCCCACCAACCACAGGCTCCTTTGGCCCCTTTGCAGATATAAACAAGTTGTAAACTGTTGTGCATGGGTCTGTTGTCAGCTGTTATTAAACATCCAATATTTGTGCCAGTTTCATCATTTTGTTTTGACGGTACACTGGAACTGGAGAAAATGTTAGCAAAATTAGGAATTAATTCCTGATGGGACTTGGAAATATCAAGAACTGCCATTTTAAAGCAAGGTCACCATCTAGTGGTAAACCCACAATCCTGCACTGAAAAGAAATAAGTCAGTGGTTATGTTGATGTTAAAAACATCAAAGAAAATCCTTATGAAAAGGTGAGCAATTTCTTATTAGTCCAATTCCTAACTGGACTAATTCTGTTTAAAAGCCACAGAACTGCCAAAACATAAACACATGATTTTATTGTGAAGGTTAGCTCAGTTTCCTCCAGATAACCCTCTATGTTCTAATAATTGTCAAATTATTAGCTATTATCAGTTATAAAAATAAATCTGCTATTCTAAACATCTCCCTTTCTCTTTCCAGTCTTTGTGAGGTCAGTGGAAACTGTAAAATTATTCCTGTTACTGTAGAGGAATAGGTGAACAATTCAACGGTCCTCTTCAGACTGTAGAGCTGATCTGAGTTCATTTGAATCGATTTAGAGCTTTAAATATATGCATGAAGTTAGTCATAAATAATTTTTAAAAAGGCACAAAGACGCTATTACACCAATGGCGTGGGCTGTGGAGGAAAGGAGTTTCCTATTGTGTAACTTGAGGTCTGGTTAGTGTACCACCTAGTCGTCAGCATCACACTTTGTAACCATAATATGGCAAGAATGTGCAAGAAGCACAGGAAGTTAAATACTGTTCCAAACACTGTTGACACTGAAGACAGTAAAACTAATGCAAGGCAAAATGTTCTTGTTTTACAGCAGCTTTAGAGTAGTGTTCTGTATCATCAGTCTAGGTCTTTATTGAGATTTAAACCTTATAACTGTACTAACACAGTAGAGCTGATGCACATGTGTCAAAGTAGTAAAATTAAAAAATGCAATAGCTGTTTTTAATAATTATTATTGTAACACTTTTAAAAAAATTATACATGAAATTTTCTACAAAACAAAATACTGCATACTGTACACAGGCCCTTGTGGGGTAAAATTAATATTTTCTCACGACTGAAAATAAAAGACTAAACTCACACACTGACGCTATGATTTGGGTGTACAAGTCATGGAACAGTGCACAAAGATACACACAAACACACTACACTGCTTTCTCTTTCAAAACACACACGCACAAACATGCAGAGACAGACACAGATGCCTTCTGTCTTTCACACATACATATACAGCAGCAGGGTTCATCTACACAGAAATCATTTGGGTGGTGTGAACCACAGAGCACATGAAGGGTACAGGCCTTCTGCCCAGCACAGCACAGCACAGCACAGCATATAAATAACTAACCTTTCATTCACTCAGAGCATCCTTTCAGTTGAGCCATACGATGCTGCTTCACTGAAAGTCTGATTTCAGCCTCCATCCCATTATTTCTCTTCGATTTCCTGAAATTTGCCAGGCTTGTTTAATATCTTTCTCCTGTATTTGATGACTGGACATAGATGTGGTGATTGCTGGTGGCCATTTTGCCATTTTGTCCATAACAATCAGGCAGTAGTGGCCAAGAACAACTCTTAAGGGATTTGTGTGTTGGTGTTTTTGTCTGTCTCACTCAACCAAACTGTGCAAAGCTCTGACTGAATAAATTATACCAAGCAATATCTAACTAACTGACACAATAGAAATAAGTAAGATACTGAATTAAGGAGTTTCTAAAGTAAAGTTTTTGAAAGGTAACTTTTAAACTATTTCCCACTGATGCACAACTTTTTGTTTTATATTTGGATTACATTAGCTGAGTTTCTAAAAATGAGTTGATTTTCTTAAATAATTAACAAGTCTAACTGTGCAAACTCTACTCAAGCTAATATATATATATAAAATTATCCTGTTCAGGAGAACTGACCTAACCACACACACCACACACTACAACTAGCCTTATAAAGGTAGAGCTTCAAGTTAGCCTGACCACTGCACCTCCAAGATACACTGACACAACTGTAAAACTTTCAATCAATAATCAATTCAACCTTTCTACGTAAAGTGTAACTAGAATCAAATAATGTGGTTTTAGTTCTGTTTACTGTGTAGTCGATGTATGTTTGCACTGACAGTTCCTTCCCAGCTCATGGATGCAGAACCAGAAGTGTTGGCTCAGCTCGGTTCCCTTCCTGTTCCCTCCCTTCCTGAGCTGGATGGCATGCTGCTGAACAGCTAGGTCAGGCTCAGAGCAACACTGGACCTTCATCAAAGCAGTGGTGACGCCGGCTCCAAATCAGTCTGCAAAACGTGAGAGCGAGACAGTAAGTTGGTCAGACACTCACTTTCCAAACACACTTATAAAATCAGACAGGTAAAGGTTTATATGTCTAGAACCAAATCCAAAAGTTTTTAGTGGAAAGTTAACAGAAAACATTCTCTGAGAGCCATGAATAAATGACCAGTGAGGAACAAGACTTATTGTGGTGAAAATGTCACAACGTCATGTGCAGAGGTTGTATTTACTTGACAGAAATCCCACATCGGAATGCAAAAGTAAGCACAGACATGTCTGCACACACACACATAGGAAGAATATCCTAAACACCCACTCAGATCTAAGACCACATGTATAAAACAGTAAAACATTGCAGGAATGACAGAGTCATAATCAAGTGCCTACCACACCTCATTGTACATGTGGTAACAATGTGAGTTATTAAGAAGATGCATCACTTAGGAAAAATCTGGAGCATGAAAGCTGGATTAACCCATGTAGCCTAAAAGCCAATTAAATAAAGTGTGACCAGTCACTAGAAAATCAATCATCACCTTAGAGGCCACAAAATGTTTCTGAAAATGTTTCTGGTTCATTATCAAGATAATGTTAAGCTTAACGATCATCTAGCTACCAGCAGGTGTCACCATCATTTTAACAAGTCGATGTTCTTTTTATGATATTATGAGTTTAGTTCCTTTTTCCTCCATCTAATCTCTAAGGAGCAATCAGTGTCACCCTCATCTCTGCCCGTATGTTCTGAAGGCTGACTGTGTGTGTGGAGCCGGATGTGGTCCCTCCCCTGTACTTCCTGTGGTGCAGCAGATTGAAAGGTGCCACTGAAAACATTTGCTTCCATCAATAAATGGTTCTTATTTGAGGTCAGCTTCCTGCCCCTGTAGCTTGTGACTCAACTGTAACTTATAGTCTATACATGTCCACCCAGCCACACCAAAAATCATGGAAACAGACACAAATAGAACAGCAGCATTTTACTGGAAGGACCTCATGCCAAGGCCACGCTTCCCAGTCATGACTGCAGCCAGCAGAGGCTGAATTCCACCCACTAACTCAGAGGGAACAACAAAAGCCATTCTGTGGCCAGGTCACAGTTCGACTGTAACTGCAGACAGTACAACTCTTCACATCATTTACAGCGGCTTTCTCTGCATCACAACATCTCACATGGGCTTTAAACATGCATCAACTCTGAGTTTTACTTTCAGATATTCACTGCATGCAACAGGACTTTCATTCAGAGAAGAAGTGCTGATTGGGGGCTTATACAACATACTCAGGAATCCAATATGAAAAAACACTATACTAATAATAGACAGAAGCGTCAATACTCTTTGCATGCAATCTGAAGCACATCACAGTAAAAGCCTGTGTTCCTGGCACATTTCAGCCAAGCAAATACAGTATGTTTGTGTCTGTGCAGCCGAGTTTTAGGGGGACGTTGATATCAACTGGGCAGGCTTTCAGCTTGTCTGGTTCCTCCTTGTTGGTACTCCCTCCTCCAGGCCCCTACAGTCTGTCTTCCCCCACAGTGCAAGGGATTAGACAGAGAAAGGGGGTCCTTTCTTCTGGCTGCTCACTCAAGACAATCAGCACAACCACTTGTTATTCTGGTCAGGATCCACCCAGTTGGAAAAGGAGGAAACTTGGGCAAGGACTTTCAAGCGATGTGGAAAAGCTCAAGCAAACAGAAGCTTTATTTCCTAAGAGAAACCTATTTTTGCAACAATCAAGCTGTAAACTCTTCAAGCCCTCCCACACTGAATTTTGTCCACACAAATTTGAGCAAGTCTTGGTCCAACCAACAGTATCAATCACATACAAACACAGTATTTAAGACTGTCAAGTCTGTCGCTGATGGGTTAGGCATGTGAGAAAAACAAACACTCTTAAATCAGCACCATGACGTGTGAGACTAAAGGGAGTGAAAGTTAGTTTTAGAAGGCGACATGATGAGATGGCGGGGAATGTAAGAATGAAGCGGATGTGTCGGTGGCTTTTCAGCCTTCAAACAGTAGGAAAATGTTGATATGTGCCCCAAACTTTCTTATCGCACAACAATATAAAAACACGGAAAAAATGAAGGGAAAAGGAAACTCACTAATCTTTGCTTGAGGTTATGATTAAATACAGACATATTTAGGAAATGCTTTGCTCTCAGGTTTGTGGACTTAAGGGTTTTTAAAACTATGTAAAAATGAATGTATAAAATCCATTCAAGTATGACAAACTATAAATTACTGAATTTATTGGGATTTTTCTTGATTGCGAAAAAAAATATTATGGCCTCGTTAATTCTTTGGTAGCTCCTACGCCAAATCAAGAATAGCCGTGGGACCATCCTGACCTGGACACATCAGTGCCCACTTTTGTTTTTCTTCCCTTACAGCAATGACTTTTATTTGGCCAGCAGAACGTCAGCCAAAGCTTCTGTCACTGTGCCGATAAGTTCAGTTTTCCCTGCCTGTTGTGGTGGGCAGAAATTTATGATAAAGGGGAAATGGGCAGTGATCCACATGCTACATTATGCCACTGGCGCCACACAGTTTCCATGACACCCAGAGACAATTATGGGAAAGGTGCTAACAGGAGTCAGAGGAGTGTTGATGACACATCTAAGCACCCACCCTGGCACTTCTGTGTGGAAAACATCCGTGATTTCTGACTAAATGTGAGACATTTCATCTCATTTGATGACACTCTTATTCTCACTTCATACAGGCTCCTTGATGCCAGAACAGTCAATCTTGATTTCAGCTGCTGTATGTTATGTTGAAACACTCAGTTTCTTAGACCAGCTACCAGCTGGACTTTGTGCTGTGCACATCGCCACTGCCCTTTATCAGTGGCCTTTTAAACACTTAAACATGTTTAAAGCAACTTATGAAGTAGGTGACAGGAGAGATCTCTATTTTTAATGTAGTTCCTCCACAAAGCACCATGGGCCACCAGTGTAAATTGAAATCTTTCATAAACACTCACACGTGACCCATTGTTAATGTACAAATAGAGATAATAGCAGCTTTGAACAGGAAAAATATGTCAGTCCAATTTTAGATATGCTACTGTAGCTGTTCCAGGCTGGTTTAGTGTCAGGGCCTATAAAATCCCAGGCTGTTTCTGTTTATATAATGAGAACAAATGTGAACACTTCATCATAATCACTGCAGTGACAACAGGCACTCAAAACTTGGCCAGTACAGCAAGCTACGAGACAAACAATGCACTGAATATCAGCTGAGTGTTTTTCTCCCACAAAAGATATCCTGTAATAAAGAAAAGCCCATAAAAGTGATAATAATGGGGAGGCTGATTTCTCAGGTGTTATTTGTACTTGAAACTGCAAACTAAAGGGGAAAATCCACCCTCGGATTCTTTCATAACAGAATTTTTGATGACATGCTTTAGTTTTCTCTTTGCATCCACCCTGTGCACTTCCTAAAATCCTTTTGGGAAACCGCTAGAGAACAGGCATGGCCTTGTCATTTTTGCTGAACTGTTGTAGAGAGTAGTAAACTCACCGTCGGTGCAGATAAAGCACTTGCAGAGGCACACGCAGAGACACAGGAGAAGGACCGCTGCCACGCCACACACTGACAGGAGGATGACTATGGCCGGACCCACTGCAGCACACGCACACACACACTTAGTCCTTATGTTTTAAGAGTGTAGCATGTAAAATGTTTGACATCTGGATTAAATATGACTTAGTACAGGAATAAGATTTCTCTTATGTGAAAAAACCCCTTCCCGTATGCAGATATTACAGGACTCAGGACCCCATCAAAGCAGCCATAATTACCCATGACTAAAATAGCTGAGAAGACACACATGTGGAGAACAAAAACCTTACAACTAAGTGATGGGAAGTATAACTGGATTTTATACATTTCAGCAACATATTGAGACTGTTAGTGGAGGCAGTTTAACACAGTCTGTCATTTTCTGACAGTCGACCTCTAAGAATGACAGACTGGAGAAAATGTCTTCTATTGGCTCATAGAGTTAAAACACTGCCTGTGGTGGCTTAATACATGGATGCTACTTGGAAAACAGAAAATACAGTTTCTACTAAATTTTCACCTCTAAACTGTGAAACCTCTATACATGTATTCAGAAATAACCAGAATATATTTGATGAATCAGGATAGCCAGACACCATTTACACTTAGAACAACAAGCCATTCTTTATGGGCTCCTCACCGTTTGTGTTGAGGGGCACTGACAGAGGTTTCTTCAAACCACTGTGGTCCACGATGCACTTGACAGACAGATCACTGAGCAGCCCTGATTGGAATAACACTGTGCTTGTCACTATTGTTGTGCCATCACCCTGGTCATAGGAAGATAAAACAGGCGGTCCCAGCGTTCGGTTGTCACCGCCAAAGTTCCACGTGATGTCTGCTGCAGGACGGGACTGGGCGGTGCAGTTGGCCTCAGTGACTCCTGGTGATGAGGTCACATGGCTCACCTCTGGTTTGGGTAAAACTGGGGAAAGAAAGATTCTGTTGAGTGGTTGCTTAAAGATATATTCTGATAATACAGTTTCTATTTCTTTAACTAGATGGACCAAAGAGAAAATTCTGCATTTCATCCTGTTAACTTTGTTGACAGGATGACACAAGTCATCCTGGAAAGAAAACCCAGACAGAGAACAGCAGCAGAGCAGCTTTCCCTGTTTGTTAGTGTGTCTGGATGTTGGTTCATATCAGTTTAGACAAAAGCAAAGCTTGTTTAGCAGAGCAACAAAGAGAGACACACACTCACATTCACACACTCATTCACACACACACACACACACACACACACACACACCCTCACACACACACACACACACACACACACACACACACACACACACACACACACACACACACACACACACACTCACATTCACACACTCACATTCACACACAGTGAGGGCCTGTGTCTAGGGAAACAGTGAGCCACTCATCCCCTGGGATTTATTCCAAATTAATCACCCCTTTCCCCTCAGTGACACCCCTCTTTCTTTTTACATTATCACTCCAAAAACACACACAGAGGAAGATCAACAAACACCCACATTCTTGGAACTTTTGCTAAGGACTTCTGAAGTTACACCCAAGCCTGCCATTGTGGTTTACAACTCTGTCAGATTAACAGGGCAAAAGGAAGAAGGGGTTAAGAGGAGCAAGGGGCACAAAGAGTCTCAAGAGCAGGTCAGAACAGTAGTTTAATGACCCACTACAGCAACTCTCACCTCAGCACTGCCTGTGGTTTGTTTACACACAGCGCTTCCCTTTCCTGAGCTATATCTGAGATGCACCCACACACATCAGCACACACTTCCCCTCAGCCTACAGCTTCTATCTGCTATAGAGTATGAGTTGAGATTATTTGGAAGACAATAACAATAACAACAATAATAACAATGTCAAAGCATAAACTCTTTTAAAGTACATGTTTAGACAGCAGAACAATGTAATGAATTGAAGTATTAATACTACAATCAAGAGTATTTAGGCCATGTTATAATGATCTTTCACATTCAGACAGAACACACACATGAAAACACTGACATATCATTACACGTTATATATTTCATGTCTAAAGCTAAAAGAAAAATCTCTGATCAGATGGCATTTCTTTCTTGCTCAACAAACTAAAAGATTTCCAGTTTACGGCAAATCCTCCAAAAATAAGCAATTTACAAATAATGAATAAAGGAGTGCAGGATGAATAAAAAATGACACCAGTGTTGCCAGACACCTCCTGTCACCAGACTCACCATAGACGGAGAGGCAGGCGATGGCGCGTCTGGTGCCGTCTGGGTATGTGTGGAACTCACAGGTGTAGCAGGCCTCGTCCTCTGTCCTGACTGACTGGATGGTCAGCTGGGTGTTGTTCAGAGTTCGGCTCAGACTAACCCGACCCTTGAACTGCTCCTCTATGTTGTAGTGCCTGTGCTTGGTGTATGAAGCCATGGTGGTGGTGTCACCCTGCTCGGCCGTTTTCTTCCAAAGCACCTGGTACACCCTCTCAGGGAGGCTGTACCAGCAGGACAGGTTGGCTGGTTTCCCACTTATGGCCGTCTTGTTGCCCTCCAGGTGCACTTTACCTGGGGCAAATAAAATGCTTCTGTAATTAATATTTTTTGATGACATGAATTTGATACAGGATAAGATAATGTAGTTTAGCAATGGTGGGTGCATTTTAGCACACGTCAAAATGGATTTTTAATGTAGTGGACTGGCTTGTGTGAAGGTTCAGGGGTAACAAGATGGAGTCTTGGAGCGATTAAAGTCTGTGTGTGTACATTCAGTAATAAACAGAAGCAGCTAGACCAGCAGGCTGAGTAGGCTGTCAGATTTTAGCCTACTACTTACTCTCTCAAGGCATTCTGGGAACTGTGAGCAAAGCACACACTATCAGGGACCCCAATCAAAACACACTGTCTAACAGCTGAGCTATTCAAAAACTACATGACTTCTACAAATAAACACAAAGGCTTTGTCTTCGTGAAAGAAAGAACAAAAGTTCAAGTGTTCAGCACTGAAAATGCTTACTGAAGATAACAGAAGCTAGGAAATTATCCCCAGAATAAGCACAACTAAAACCACTCTGGGTAGGTAACCTAGGTAAGATATGAAGCATGTGCACAGTCATACTCACTGATGACGCTGACGCACGTCCTGCCTTCCTGTTTGCCCTTAGGGAAAACATCAAAGATGCACGTGTAGCAGCCCTCGTCATCAGGTCGCACCCTCTTGAGGGTGATGTAGCTAGCGTTGTTGTGGTGGCTGGTGAGCTGCACATTGGGGTCTTGATGGCTGATGTGGACCGGCACACCTTGTTTATATGCCAGGAGGACCTTGTCGTCTTTGTTCTGCCAGCGGATTTGACGGACACTCTCACCTGCTGCTGTGGTGATGTTGCAGCCAAGCATGAGAGACTGACCTGCCTCTGCGGTCAATCTGGTGGGAGCTGTAACCTGACCTGGATTTAGACACAAACAGCAAGTTAGATTTGCTTTAAATGGATAAAATGACATTTCTAAAATTATCTTTTTCCTTTGTCGTAATGGGTTACTGAGTGTTGTTGAAGAATTATTGAAATTTGAAATGAAATCTGCAACACAATAACCTGTTCAAAAAGTGAAGGGGTCTCAGTAACACTTATATTTGAGCAACAGAATCAAAAAACTGATGCAAAAAAGTAAATATTTCTTTAGTAAGGACTCAGATGGCAGAAAGCTTGATTTAATCTTTATACATTATATTTTTACAAACTTCATCGTAAATTTTCTATGTAAAGTCTGATTTTGTATCTCCACTATGAAATATATAAAGTGGGCTATAGATTACATTCCTCTCTAAAATAGGGGGAAAGAAACAGACTGCACTGTTTTATAGTTTGGAATAAACATCTAGTTTGTATATATGTGCATGGGAAATAGTTATTCCTGCTTACAACACAAAGTTTTGTGCAACTTACAAGGAGCTATAGACCATGTAATAATCCACAAACCAGTTTACAGAGCCTACCTTGCGCTCTGGAAGCAGTTTCAGCTATCCAGAGCAGGAGACACAGGGGGAGCACAAGTCCACACATCGCACACTGAAGCAGGGTTACCAACTCACTCGCTGACCTAGTATCACATCCAGGCTGCAGCTGCAAACACAACCACTGTCTGAGAGCTTAAACAGATACAAACATAATCTAAAACCCACTGTGAAATCTCAGCACTAAGCACTTCAGAGAGCTTGTGGCTACATAAAGGTGTTAAATATGAACTGAGAGGCTGTGATAGTGACGTACCTCTGTACGCTGTCCTGTGTTCTGACTTGTTGAGTGGCTGATGGTCAGCACAGTTGCAGCTGCATCTTACTGGCACATTGTTTGCTGTAATGTGAAAGATGCAGCCAGAGGATTACACCAGCAGTGACAGCATTGCCTGAGCATCAGTAGATTACACTCGTTGCTTAGTGCAAAAAACGTGAGTAACTCTTTAGGAACGTTTGTGCATCTAATAGTGCGCTCACTTCACTTTAGAAGTTCTCACCATGGAATTGCAAGTTGTAAGCATCAACAACAACAACTGCTGATTCAAGAAACATCACCTGGGATCTAACGGGACTTTTTACATGTGGATGTGGATCCACAGCACGCACTCCTTCCCTGGTAAGCCCATAATCATCCCCTAAAAAAACAAGCTGCCACTTTGAAGTCTAGACAGCATCAAGCCTAAACATTTCACAATTGATACTTAAATTCCAGCCTCACCGAAATTATAGTGGCCACATAGTGATGCAATATGGGATTAGAAGACATTAGTCACTAAGGTGATCACAACGTGTGTGTTTGTAACTTTGCAGAGGGTGTGTGTGCTCTGGTGCAGACACCAGCTGAGCCCTGCGGTTGGTTGGTTTTGAACATTACATTGTGGTAAAGCTCCCCACTTGTTATTTAGGAGGCACAATAGAAAGATGCTGCTGTAAATCTGGCACCACATCAGCATTCCACATCCTGGACAAAAAGATGGAAACAGCAGGAATCACACATAAACTAGCCTTTGATCAGACTCTACAAGTAAAGTGGACTTGCTGAAAGAGAGAAACCCAATTAAACCACAAGACAGACCAGGTCCAGACCTCAGAGGTTTATGGGTGTTCTTTTACAGTTCCAAGCATCTGGCGTCAAACATGCAGCCTGCTCCTGTCGGGCAACAGTTAAATCAGTTTTCCACTACAAAAACCCAACTTATAGTAGCCCACTATCAGACATAACGCAGCAACAAATCTAATTTATTCAACCAACTGTAGCTTTTGAATGTGAAACTCCAGTAGAAATTGCCTAACATAACTCTAAAAGTCACTGATATTATGCAAGTGAATTTGCATGTAATTTAAGAAAAACATTAATTTTCAATATATTTTTCATCCTATTTGAAGCTAAAATTCTTTAACCACAAATTCATCTTATTCAGAGAACATTTCAGGTCCACCAAAAGACAGAGTGAGAACAGGCTGGCAACCTAAATCCTAAAACGTAGCTCTACATCCAGATGTGCACTGGACATTATTGCTCTTTGCACAGCTGTTTCAGTCACAGGAGACAGATGTTATTTGAACCTTCTTGAAAAGAGTACTGATAAAAACATAACTAAAAGCTTTTGATGTGAAAAGTCAGCGTTAACTCCCATTTGGTCACTTTCATCACATTTTACATATTGCTATTTTTATGTTAGGAAAACAAACAAGGTAAATATTTCATAGCAAAGCTATAACTTAATCACATTATAGTAATTAAAGTTGAGTAATTAATATATTTGTAATAGGTGCATGAATTAATAGAAGGAACCCTACACTGTAGAAAATCATCAAGAGTTTGGCAAACTGACTGTAGGTATGTGGATATTCCTGGATTAGGGATCATATAACTCACAACTACTACAAACTTCAATGCTGCAATAACTAAAACATTCATGATAAGACAAACTTACCAGCTGACAGTCCACTAAACAGAAACTTTACTCCCAGTAACTAAGATGCTCCCTGTTCTACAGGTAACATGAAACTGGCACAGAAAAATCCATGGTTTCCACATTAAGCTCCGATCCACCACTGAGTTCCTGCCGCCTCATTCGAATGCCTGCTCTCCTGAACCGCCTCTACGCTTCCTCAGACATAACACCTGAAGAAACAGGGACATCCAGTGGCCATGTGGCACAACTGCTGCTGAAAATCTGCAGCAGAGACGGTTTTGGATTGAAACTTTACTGAAAAACAAACGATGGCATAAAGCACTTATAATCATAGCTCCCTTTATCATCACTTTTCCAAATCTACTTGCACTATAACATGTTAATGTGCTGTACCTGGCACTCTCTAGCTTATAAATGTGAAAAAAACACCTTTGAGTCTTATAGCAACAGGAAATCACAATATATAACATTAATTGGTTCATTAAATCATCATGAGTCGTGTTAATTCAGCATATGTTGTAATTTTATTATATAACACATGGAGATCCTTGTTTTTTATGGTTTTGACATTTCAGTCAGTTAGAAAACATCCTTACTGGTTTTAGCAAAACTTAAACAGTTGTTTTATTTTGGCACCTCTTTTTGCTTTATGTGTAGTCTGAAATGTGAGGCCTAAATAATCAACATTTTAAAATTTTGTCATTTGACTTTTGAGTTAGTCAACAAGTGTTAGTTTGAATTGTATAAGTATTTTGAGGCTATAACTTTCACTCTTTGTTAATGCAGAGCAGCCAGTGAGTCAGAAGCTGCATCCATTCACATTTTGACAAAACTCCTGTCTAGTATTGATTGATGGATGACATGTATCTAACTTTGTAATCCAGAGTCAGCAGACACTGATGTTTTTTTTTCTTTAACATACTTACAACAAATGATTGGAAACACCAGACTCCTTGTGAAGTTTTAGAGCAAAGTCTTTTGTAGCCGACCTCTGAACTCGGACCAAATATGCTGCTTTACAGGCCAATTCATTTTTTTTCCTATAAATGTCTAAATGTCTAAATATAAAACTCTTATTTCTTATCACAGACTTATGAAAGCAGCTTGTCTTGTGCATTATTATGTACCACTGATTGGTTGAGTTTGGGCAAATAGTTGTCGCTGACACTTTGCTGTCAAATGTGACCGTTCTGTGTGGTGGCTTTGTGGACTTTTCTTAGCAGACTGCCGTTGCCTGACCAGCTCATTGCCCTGCTCGATTAGAGGTGTTTGGGCCCTTCAGACAAAAACAAGACAATTTCCACTCAATAATACATTATGTCACATATATGTATTGCTGAAATACATAGATAAACGTGCTAACTATGAGTACACTGGATAAAAAAATGTGAAGGGTCAGATTTGGCTTCGTTACTATATCACACATTTGTTTGGGAGGCACAGTTACAAGATGGTAGGTAAGCAAATAACTAACAAATTTAACAGAGAAGACAGAATCATCATAGAAATAAGTCCTAAATAATGAACCTCTGCAAGTAAATAATATCAAGCTTCTTACTTGTCAGGATCTTTGGTTGTTTTTCGTGGTGTTTTGTTCTTTTCAGGGTCTTTGTTACACAGACTGAGGAAAAAAGGGGCAAAGGTCAGTGCTGAACAGACATTTATCAGTTATTGATTTCTGGGTTTTGTCAGGAAATATCTATTTTTAGATGCTCTGTGTAGCCCCTTACTGTCCGTAAATCATTAGCATGATAACAAGATAGACTGAAAATTACCTGTTCTGGGATTTTAGTAGAAGCAGAGCACTGACTACAGCAGCACAAAAACAGCCGAATACCACAAGCAGCACAATTATCAAGGTGAAATCTACAACAAAGATGAAAAACGACTCAACAAGTGAAAACAACAACAGATCAAACTCGATTACTGTTTTCAGATTCACACTCCTAGAAAAAGAAGCGTAACCATCAGGATCATAAAGTAACTCTCACTCTATGAATCAGTGTCTTTGGATGTTTCTCACCATCAGCAGGCGTCTGTTTGACCTGAGGGACCATCATGACCACCTCCACCTGAGGACCAGGGGGCACCCTCGCTGCACATCCGACCTCTGCACTGTCGTCATGGGAACCAGACAGCACAGCTGTAGCGGTGACAGTGACTGTACCGTTGATGTTGTTGACTCTGACAGTGTTGTGGTGAGAGAGGCTGGAGTCTCGTTGTGTGACCTTCAGTGTTACTGTGGGAGCAGGTCGACCTGTGGCCGAGCAGGACACGACTGACTCTGCAGTAGAGTTTGATTCTCTGATGAGCAGAACGGGCTCATGCAGCTCTGCACAGACCAGATAGTTAATAGAAAATTGTTGTTACACAGACATCAGCTTCTGATATTATGCACTTTGCCCAGGATGTTAGCTTGTACCAGCAGGTCACAACATGTTCAGTTAAACTGGTAAAACATGTAGTGTAAGCCGTGTCCTTACCGTAGAGCTGGAGACAGGTTCTCCCTGTCAGAGCACCATCAGGATAGGTGTTAAACAAACAGCGATAGCAGCCTTCATCCTGATCCGACACGTTTCTGATAACTATGGAGCAAGTCTGCAGTCCAGCTTCTTTAAACTCCAATTTATCTTTAAACCCAGAATTCACTCTTTGACCAAAGTATGTGGTGTAGGTAGCGAGATTCTTCTCTCCCTCAGGTAACATTTTCTGCCATGTGACCTGAAGAACATCTTTAGGTTGGAGGAGCTGACAGCTTAACTGAGCCTCAGCTCCCACTGCTGCCACCACAGTCTGCTGTGTTTGGATCACAGCTGGAACACCTGCATGGACGAAAAAAAAAAAGATCTGTTAGAAATGTGGGGTTCACCTGTATGTGCACACCTGTAACACACCTCTGCTCATCAACACAGTCATTTCTAATAAGTAAACTGAAAAACAACATATCGAGCTGCAGTTGCACAAAGCACAGACTGTAACTTTAATACAAACACTATAAAAGCAGGCAGTGTTAGGAACCTGTCCACCACAAACAGCTTTAAAAACAACTAAAACATATAATAGACTCAATCAACACTATTTATTTTTCCTACATTTTGGAAATAGTCCCAAAACAAAAAGCAAACACAGCAGTAGACCGTCTGCCATTCTTCAAATCTGCCCGCCAAAAAATTCAAAGTCAGGACGATAAGCTCAGGTGTATGAAAGGACCAGACCAAGTCACAGTGGGAGGTTCCAGTAGGGAGGAGAAAAAACACCTGATTCCAAGAATAAATACACACTTTAACTACATAACGCGTTTCACTGGGAGGTCACGTAAACAGAAGACTAAATTACATAGGGAATATTATCTTTTTTTAAATGTATTTATTTATTTATTTTTTAACCAACGCTGTATTAACAGCACCGAGATCACCGCGCAGTGGTACGATCCTCCCAAAGTCCTTCCGTTAACCTACAAACACCGTAATGAGCTGTCTGGTATTTCTGGACTTAATATCCGGAAATGAAAAGTAGTAAATCTTTCACCGACATTGATAGTCCACAAAAACGGGTTAAACCAGGTGTTTTGAATTAAAACCTATGCTGAACTCTTACACGTCTGAAAACAACAATATCCAGTTACCATGTTGTACAACTTCATGTGGAAAATCTGACAGTAAGTCACATTAGGAAATACATGACAGCTAAATACGCACAATATGAATGTTTGACAAACACCAACTATAAATACAAATGTCCAGAAATCACTAAAGAAGAAATGTTTCCTGTCATAAAAAAATCACATGTAATTTATTAATATCAGAAACTGAAATAAACCAATGATGCATTACTTTAATTCAGTTACTTGAAACACAACCTGTAATTGAGTCAAACCATCACATTTTATTATATAACTTCATTCTATTTCAAATTAATGTGCAGAAAAGTGCAAAAAGTACAAAATGCTATAAAAAGGTGGGGAAAAAATGAAATAGCACTGAAACATTAACATTAGAGTGTATATTCATTTTTCCGGAGGAGTTCAAGTCATTACCAGTAAACCAGGACTAACTTCGACTCAGAGATGTACTGAGAGCTGAATGCTCTTTGGGCATTTCAGGTTTTTTGACAGTGGCAGGATAAACATGCTGTTTTGTTCAGGTTCCACTGTGGCACTACAGTTAATGTGGGTTCTTCTGGATCTATAAAGAGTCTGTAAACAGTAGGTTGTCTTGCTGTTGAAGGTGACAACGCTAGTGTGTTACTTCATTCTTCTCAGGAGATGTCCTCTGTTCCAAAACTTTCATGGGTCCTCAAAGACAATAACAACATATTTCATTTTACCCAATGTGTTTCAATACTAATATTATGTAACTAAGTGATTCTGAACGTGTCACACGATTATGCAAAATAGAGAAATGATATGTATCATCATTCGCTTTATGCAACAACCAGATTAGTCATGACAGTAGAAATAATGTGTAGGTATAGAGACAAGTTGGAAGGTTTACAATGTGACATTATTACATGCAACAGAGGGAAGGAGGCTAAACAAATTTTGTGTATGTGCAACTGAAGAATGACAACATAAAATGTGTCTTACTTCTGTTTGTTTCATTGGTTTGAGGCATTTCGTCCATCTCAGTGGGACTGCATGGGAGACTGGAGGAGTTAAAGACAATTACAAACATTTATCAACTAATAATCTGAGATGCAAATTGGAAAGCAAGAGAAAGTCAAAAAAAAAAAAAAAAGTACCTGTTCTTATGTTTTTGCATGAGAAGAACAATGACGACGGCAGCAAAACAAGCCAAGACCAATACAACAACCAAAATCCTCACTTTAGAATTAAGAGAAACAATATTTATATGACACTGAACATTTATGAAACAAAAACCGAATTCATGTAAATACTGACATGACATAAGAGCATGTGCACATGAACTTACTGAAATGTCTGTTTTCAGATTCAGACTCATTGTCAGATCCTGGAAAAAGAAGCGTAACCATCAGGATCATAAAGTAACTCTCACTCTATGAATCAGTGTCTTTGGATGTTTCTCACCATCAGCAGGCGTCTGTTTGACCTGAGGGACCATCATGACCACCTCCACCTGAGGACCAGGGGGCACCCTCGCTGCACATCCGACCTCTGCACTGTCGTCATGGGAACCAGACAGCACAGCTGTAGCGGTGACAGTGACTGTACCGTTGATGTTGTTGACTCTGACAGTGTTGTGGTGAGAGAGGCTGGAGTCTCGTTGTGTGACCTTCAGTGTTACTGTGGGAGCAGGTCGACCTGTGGCCGAGCAGGACACGACTGACTCTGCAGTAGAGTTTGATTCTCTGATGTGCAGAACGGGCTCATGCAGCTCTGCACAGACCAGATAGTTAATAGAAAATTGTTGTTACACAGACATCAGCTTCTGATATTATGCACTTTGCCCAGGATGTTAGCTTGTACCAGCAGGTCACAACATGTTCAGTTAAACTGGTAAAACATGTAGTGTAAGCCGTGTCCTTACCGTAGAGCTGGAGACAGGTTCTCCCTGTCAGAGCACCATCAGGATAGGTGTTAAACAAACAGCGATAGCAGCCTTCATCCTGATCCGACACGTTTCTGATAACTATGGAGCAAGTCTGCAGTCCAGCTTCTTTAAACTCCAATTTATCTTTAAACCCAGAATTCACTCTTTGACCAAAGTATGTGGTGTAGGTAGCGAGATTCTTCTCTCCCTCAGGTAACATTTTCTGCCATGTGACCTGAAGAACATCTTTAGGTTGGAGGAGCTGACAGCTTAACTGAGCCTCAGCTCCCACTGCTGCCACCACAGTCTGCTGTGTTTGGATCACAGCTGGAACACCTGCATGGAAACCTAAGGGTGGTGCATTTCCATTATTATTATTATAAACCCAGTGTAATGATGAGAGCTAGTGATCAACCACTGATCAATACAGAAGTACAAAATAGAGATCCCAAAATATGACTTGATTATGCAACTAACACAGAAATTGCAGGGCTGCTTTCAGCATTAAGGAAAAATGCACTGGTCAGCCACAATATTATAACCACCTGTCTAATACTGTGTACACAGGAGTCAATGCAGCAAACAGCTCACTGTACATCTTCTGTCAATCTGTCAGCTTCAATACTTCTGTCCGGAAGAGCATGAATCATTTAGTGATAGAAAAATGTGAAAGCAGTAAGAAGTGTGGTTGTGAGATAATCTTTAGACAAATTAAACAGCCTCCACATTCCAAGTTTTGATTATAGCTGCTAAATATTTGCCTTCATAGCAACATATGTAGCTTGTTTCTCATTTTCAACGATTTTTAACAAAGATTCAAAGTGGAGTGTTTTGAAAAAGATGAAAGAAAAGTAAATGTTTAATC
Organism: Mastacembelus armatus; assembly: GCF_900324485.2. Classification (NCBI taxonomy): domain Eukaryota; kingdom Metazoa; phylum Chordata; class Actinopteri; order Synbranchiformes; family Mastacembelidae; genus Mastacembelus; species Mastacembelus armatus. The sequence goes on along the minus strand of NC_046634.1, from coordinate 6,890,840 downwards.
CAAAGTCAGTTGACCACATCATCAGCGAGCCTTGGACGCACTGCCCCTGGTTTCACTGTCCTTTCTAAAATCTACAGACTGGGAACACCTGAGAGGACCTGTGGTTTGAGAGATGGTCTGACCCAGTCATCTAACATCACTTCAACCCTACACAATCAACACTGTACCTGCCACTGTTCATAATGTTGCTCCACAGACCATATAAAAGGCATTTTTCTCACCTGTGTGGAAAACTCCCAACGTAAAGATGGAATAAATAACTGCACGTGTCATCTTCGCTGGATATTGTGCTGCCATAACAGGAATCTCATACAGGTTGGTCAGGTTAGAAATAAAAATCCACCTGTTTGAGGCGACGCTGCCTCCTTTTGGTGTAGGAAAATGTTTCTACATTCCAGGTTGGACTAAACTCCAAGCTCCTGTATAAATATAGTATTTTATCAATATGTGTAAGGACAACGCATGATGTGAGCACAGCACCACTGTACACAGGTTAAATTGCAAAAATAAAACATCACATTTAATAACTATTCAAAAATAAATACAGACAAGATTTTACAATATTTCATGTGAAAGACATGAGCATGAAGCACACTGCAGGGAAATGTTAGTTTGACAGTGCAGAACTGTTCTACAGGCTCAATGCTACAATCACAAATATAGTTTATTGTCAGAGGTTCATTATGTGCATTGTTGGTGCATGAATAAGCAATAAATAACTGAATGACATAAAAACTAAAGTGCAAGAACAAGTGCAAAGTGCAAATAAACATTAACATCTGCCACCGTATTTTAAATAAATTATCTTTAACATCTCAACTTGTTTTCTCTTTCTCCACCGCGAGATGGCGCTGTGGTCCCTGTCTAGACGTCAGGGAATTTCTGTTACCTCACAGTGCTGGGAAAATAGTTGGATAAGCCCCATGCAAACAATTTCTATTGCAATCTTAACATTTTCCATGTGATCTAAATAAGCTTTTACTTAACAGTTAACACTGAAGCAACTTTTCTAATAATAGACTTTAGTCATGTTTCTTACATTCCAGTTTTTAGTCTGAAGCTCCATAAAGTTAAAGTGCTGAGTTTTGCTACTGACATAAATGTGAGGACCACGACGATGCATCTCCTGGAGAACATTAGGGCTCAACAGCTGTAGAAAACTAAAGTGGTTGCTGTATAACTGCGTTTGGCTTAATCTGTGTATGACTTCCCTGAAAGATGACAGTTATAGTGACAATAATTACAGTATGTCGGCGTTTTCATTCATTTTCCTTCTCTCGGACCTGCCAAGGAAAAGACAAGAGCTAATTAGAAAAGGAGGAAAATGACAGCACAGTGATTCAGTGTAAGAAAACTAGTGGAACATACCGTTTTCTCTTTAATACAGCAACAATAATGACGCAGGCTGCAAACAGCGGAACGGCAACTGCGACTGCAATCACTGAGCGGGGCGGAGTGTTTTCTAGAGAGCACCGGGACATGGTTAGTGTGGGCCAGGGCAGAAACACTGTAAAACACATTTGCATAAAAGAGAAAGGAAAGTTTCCACGGTAGCATTTTTACTTTTTGATGCTGACCTCCCTGAACAGCTAATTGCCAGGAAGCAGAAGTGAAACTGTAACTACTGCCGGTCACAGCAGTATCATGTTTATATTGAGTCAGCTTAATCTACTGTGCCTTCCCGAGAATGCTCCCTATCACACATCTCGAAACTGCATAACAATGCGGGCGACCTGGTTCCTAACTGGTCCCCCTTCAGGTAAGGAAGGCTGCACGACCTGGGTTTAGGGATTCTACTTCACTGATACTGATCTGGGACACAAACAACCAGTTATGTCACGGTTATTCCCGTCAGTCAGTCAGTAACAGTAAAGCTGGGAGTTTTCTACCAGAGCAGAATAATAAGCCTGGGCGGGTCAGTGTCTCAATAACCAGACTGGCTGTCTACAAAACAGTAAACAAAACCAACTAAACCGTTTATTTATTTCCGCGTTAAGAGTCACTTCCTTCTAAACTACTAGGGATTAACAGGAAGTCTGTCGTTTCCCCGTAGAATTACACCAGAATAAATATCGGGACTCTCCGGTTCAGCTTATCAAGCAGTGAGTCAGAGCGCGGCGTGCGTCACCACCACACGTAACACTGCCATTCTGCTCGGTACTGAAATGAAACGACTGATGTTCATACCACTTTTTTTCTCAGGAAATCCTGGAGCTGAAGAAAAGGGGATCCTCTCCTGCGTCTGCCCCCTCATCCCTCTGTTCACCACACACTCCACATTTCCGCTCCAGCCTGCGGGGATTTGCAGGGTGACGCTGCGGCTGCTCGCAAACGTGTTGTCACTGTTCGTTACTGTTGTGGTTGGGGATTCCTGTAAAGTCTGGACTCCGGGGGGAAGGTCCCACTGGATGGTTGGAGCTGGTTTCCCTGTGGCAGAGCAGTTAAACACGACCTGCATGTCTTCGCCTTGATGTTCACTGCTGGAAACTCGCTCATGTGCTGTGCTCACTTTGGATATTCCTTTATGGAGAATAGAAAGTCATCATTTAAAAAAAAGTTATTCTGTGGGCTGACAAATATTATTTGTTATTGTTTGACTGATAAATTATTACATATCTATATACGGTTAAATTAAAAAAAAAGTCCAAATGTGCGCACTCGGTATTAGGCACATTTTATTAATTTATGAGTTATTTATTTATTTATTTTCTGATTATAAATGAAAGTTAATTCATGAGCAACAGTTCTACAGAATTACATTTTGTAAAAGGCTTCTTATCTGCCCATATCTTTATTTACCTTGCACTGCGAGGCAAATCTGCTTCCTTTTGGACCCATCCGGATACGCATTGAAGGAGCAAATGTAACAGCTTTCATCTTCCCATGTCACATTGCGCAGCGTGATGGATGACGAGCTGAGAGTCGCTTCTGTGAAGATCACTTTTCCATGATAAGGCTCGTTTACTTGCTGTCCAAAGCGCTTACTGTATGTGGCCAGGTTCTCTATTGACTCGTCGTTGAAGAGTCTTTGCCATGTAACCTGCAGCACACCTGTTAACAGGATGATAATCCACCTCAGACATTTGCATCAAAAACAGGAATTATCACACACACTTAAAACAAAACGAGCCAGGCAGAAATGGGAATAATAATATGCAGAGTCACTGTAAAATATTAAAGAAAAAAACTCACCTTTTGGATCATCCACCGCGCATCGGTAGCTCGCTTCTTCACCGTAGACAGCTGTTGTGTTTCCATATCCGCTGATTTGAGAGGATGAACCTTAAAAAGAAATAAATAAAAAACAAAACAAAAAATGGTGAAGACTAATAATCTGAAAATCTCATGTTCTGATACTAACAAAAGTCAATCTATAAATAAAATGAGTGCATGCAAAATAAAAATAACATATTTCCTGCTCCTTCTAGCTCTCTAAACATCCCCTACCTTAAATAACTTTATCTATCAATGTAGCTTTAAAACATAATGCAGCGTCGCTCAAAAAGTAGATTATAGGTGTTAGCTCAGTTTATCGGTAAATGCTAAACTATGGGCTGTAGTCAACGCCAAATTAGGCAACAGGACGATCACACATCTCCACCTGGGTCTCTATCCAACTGCGGCAAGTACAAAGAACAAAAAACAAACATCCCCCTGGCATGTTCACGGACATTAAGGAAATCTCATCACTGTAATTTAACTCGTATCATATCTGTCCTGTCAGATTAGCCTTACCTCTTAGCAGTAGGCAGCTCACTATCAGGATGGGCAGCATTGTCATCTTCAGCAGTCTGCAGGGAGCTTTCAGTTTTTCCTGTGCAGAGGCTTTTAATCTGCCCAACGAAACTGAATCAAGTAGGCGGGTCTAAAGAGACTACAGTGTAAAATGGTTTATTTTTTGATCTGATTAATTTTTTAAAGAAAAATGAGGATACTTCAGAGGAATAGTCGCCTTAAATGAGCCCCTGCAGATGTACTAACAGTAAATAACCATATTTCCATGAATTATTCCTGAGATTTTTTTGTATTCAAGTTTGGGGCGGTCTATGATATAAAGCCTTTTGACCTGTCCAGTCACATTTGTTTCATTTCCAGGTCTTTTTTGTGTTTTAAATAATCTTTTTATGTTAAAAATAAATAAAAACCTCAGCGTCATCTGAAACTTGCTGATTCACATTACTACTCCCTGTGTTAATATTATTATTGTCAATGCCAGTAAATTGTGTACTGCACTGTATTTACACTAGTAATCACAAGTGGTAAAAAAAACCCCTGCCCAAAAACAGAAGTAGATTACTGTGCACTGGTATGTGGCGCTTTGTCTTTTGAGGTTTTAACACAATTCCCAGCAGAATACATGTTCATGTACAGTTAATACAGTCGTAGTCATGTGCTTTTTGACATATATCATTCCAGTCAGCTCGAACCAATGCTCACAAGCACAGAGGGGAAGTCCACAATTTGAGAATATAACAGGTATGTACTTCTGGGTGACATCTAGGTATGGGTTTACCACAAGTCATTGCTCCACACTGGATACAATGGGAAAATACTTCTGCAACTTCTGTAACTTCTGCATAAGATATTTAATAGTCATAAGTTTTACCAAAAAATGTGGTGGGCAGTGGTGTCACATCACACCCCAAATATAATGGACATTTGTAATCCTGAAACGGTATTTAAAAAATACCTCACAGCTTCATGAAACTTGATTGCAAAGAAATTTTTCCCAGGGTGCATTGTTGCTGGTGTATTGACAGTTCTGTTTGAAGTAGCTCTTTCCTGTGCTTTTCATTAGAAATTAACCACAGCAGGAAAGACAGGGCTGTCACGTGATGACAGAGAATGTGGGTCAGACAACTGACAAGCATCAACAACTGCACATATTCTATGAAGTCCTGTGAAATCTGTTAGAGAACAGCAACAGAGGAAGTTAACTAAAGTTAGCTAAATTGTTCTTCCCTAGAATCTGATTACAAAGTGCTTCATATTCAAATGAAAACTAAAACTAAATTGAATAATGAAACCTATTTTGATATGTTTCTCAATACTGGTTTTTAAATTTCACTAATTACACTTTAAAGTGATGTAAGTATGAATCATTGAGATTACACAACTACAAAACTGTTTAAAAGGTGTAGCAAATTCATGACACAGCTGGTGAACTATGGATGCAGATATAATGCAATAATTTTTAAATATCTTATCGTTCAAGGTACAAAAGGTGTTTTCAGGAAGTACCTAGGGAAGTACCTATCCTACCTGGCAGCTGACAGATATAATTCTAAGCCTTAACATGACAATAATATAAACCAGTAAATAAGCACCAGTTGGGTGCTTATTTACTGGTTTATATTATAATATTATATTATATATATTATATATTATAATAATATAAGCCAGTAAATAAGCACCCACCTGATCTAGATTACAGCATGAAATATTTTGGTCACAGGACTCCCTTCTTTGACTGTATAATTTATCTCTGTACCAGTTCTGCTTGACTGATCATTAGGCTCTGCAGTAGGTATCAAGCCATGCTGTTATAAATCCACTTAGACATTGGACAGGGAGCCCTGAGCCAAGCTGCCTTTAAATCCTACTCCCTCATGGTGGTATGACACGGCCTTACATCTACCTTTCTTCTGCTATGGCTAAACTACAAACTACACTGGTGCCACATGGACTTAATAAATATCCAAATGCTATGACTCACTAAGCCTTTCAGCCACCATCAGTTATCCAATTCGCCTAGTTTTTATTCTGTCTTTACATGTTGACCTGCATAGTCAATTCAGTCACATGCAGTTTTCATGCTCGAACATGGTGACCTGGTCAAATGATTTTCCCACCACAACAGGGACAGCTGACTCATTTCCTTTCAAACTGTATTACGCTGAAATAACCAAATTTATTGACCTCAGTAATATGAGCTGCAATTGGCCTTTCCATACATTAAAGATAGACATTATGTATTTACCAGATGACCAGGAATATATATACCACTCACCACAGTCCAGGGGGGTTTCTGCTCAGGGGGTTTGTGAGCGTCAGTAAGATACTGTCCACTTCCTCTGTACATAAAAAAGAAAGTCAAAATAAAGAGGGGGAACAACAAACTGAGGAAAACGAGGCATTTACAGTCTGAGTCTTCTTAACGTAAAAACAAAACATTTCATTCCTTAACTTGAAAAGAAATTCACACCAATCACACTGTAGATTTCTACAATATAATAAATGTGACATCCAAAACTAAGTTCATATTAAACTTTATACATTTATACTTGTACTGCAGCCTGTTTGGTACACCACATTGTGCACTCTAAAATGATTCACTATGCACACTGAAGAAATAACACTTATAGACACATCTGGAGAAATACAGGCATGAATACTAGACACCAACTACCCAGAGTGAAGTGTTAGCCACTGTAAATCATTAAGCCAGTGAATAAAAACAAATTAAATACCCACCTCAGAGTAACATTCAGTGAACATGTGTTAAACTGGCCAGGTGAAAATCGTAAGGTCATTCTCATTCATATTGAGCAAGGCAGGCAGCCAAGTATATTTATATAGCACACTTCATACAGAGTAAAACAAAGTGCCTTACAGAAACAAAAGACAAGTTAAAAGTACATAGGCAAAAATTAAAGTAACCAGCAAATGATACCTTTGTCTCCTGTTCCTCTGTGATCATTATAGAGACTACACTAAGCTCATGTCTGGTATTTGTTTGCACATAATGAAGTGATACTTGTTGTGCAGTAGACAACGGCGGTAAAACAACTGAGAACCTGAAAATGAGTTCGGGGTTTAGAGTCGCTTTGAATAGTTGACATCAATTGAATCAAAAGAGTTTATTTATCACACAACTGATTCAGGTCAGCGTTACATTCATGGGAGAGTGTAATTCTTTCTTCTTTCAAGTCACTGAACAAAACAAATTCTCTGGAAATTTGAAATTGTGAGAAGTAAACAGAGCACAAAACAGAAGAGTGCCCTCTTGTGGACAACAGGTCTACTTTCACTTATACAAAGACTAAAATACGCATCATATGGGAACAGAGTTTATGTCATGCTCTTCAAACAATGCAATATTCATGCCCTCTGTGGTCAATAGGTTAGTATTAGTATTCACATTAGAACTGCATATTTTGACAGTCGAATAAAGTCCACTCTCTCTCCTTAAGAAGGTGCTGTACGGCTCAATGTCTTCTGGCTCCTGCAGAGAGATGCATGTTTTTTTTTTTTTTTTTAATGATTCAAATTAAACAAACCACACAAATGAACAAATGAAGAGGGAATAATGTTTTTCTGTACATACCTTGCTCGGACGACTGCTCTGTGGTTCTGGTCGTTGTCTGTTGGGTGAAAGGACAAACCAAACTGCGTCAGTAACGAAACTTCTTAATTATTCTCTCTGCACTATGTGGTCTGCTCATAAACAAGACAAGATCAGACAGATCATTTACTAAAAATAATATTGCAGTATTAAAATTAGCAACAGTAACCACAGTGCTCAGCTCATCTGTTACGAATGAAGAGGCGGCATTCAAAGCATTAAGGAACAGCAAAGACCTATTAGTATCAAAATATACTCAAAGCAGCAAAAGTAAATATACTCATTACTTCACAAAGTTTATTTTTAGATTATAACTGTAACTACATTAATGTGTTCAACGACGCAGCTGGTAGTTACTTTCAACCGCAAAACCCTAAATTATTAATACTTCCTATAAATACCAGTGTTACAGTGATATCTGACCCATGACTCAGTCCTCTGTAGATAAATCCCAGGATAACTCCAGTTATGACGATGACTGTAGTGGCACCAATCAAAATAAAAGGAACACCCATTTCTGCAGGACTGCTGGGACCTTCACCTGGAAGAAGCCAGGAAAAGGAAACTGATATTTACTTTGTAAATTAATTGTAAGAGAATATTTATGAGGCTCTACAGAGTCTGGCATAACACATTACTGAAATATCAAAGTTTGTAAATCAGCAAACCTCAAAGACACTTGTACTGGCATGATTACTGTAGAAGTTGATTTATTCAGTAAACCTATACGTATATTTGTAACACTTACCACAAACTAGAAAATAACCCAACCAATATATCAAGCATGACAAAGGTAAAAAAAAAGAAATCCTTTACCTTCCACAGTGATGTTTTGGTGGAAAATAATTGTTCCATCTGGTCTCGAACACTCACAGGTGTAGTTCCCACTGTCCTCTGGTGTTAAACTGCTCAGGTGGAGAAATACAGTCTGATTCTTTGTCACAAATGTGAACCTGGAGTCACATTCATGCACAAAGTCGTGTCCATCATGTCGGTACGTCAGACGACACTCTTCTTCTCCTCTCCTCTCTGTGCTGATCTTACATATTATCAGCATGATGACATTCAGTGTTTCATTGGTGCAAACTGGACTCATATATGATGAGCTCTCTGAGGTTTTCACAGGAGATGCTGCGATCCAATAATCAACAGAAACAGTCAGTAAATTAACATTAACACTTGCTGTGTTCGTGTATTTTGTAATTATCACATCACATTAGCTGTTGTATTTATTATTATATGGATTATTATTAAAACTAGTTACTGTACAGTACCTTCAATACACACAGTCATCGGCAGCAGCAGAACAAAGCACAGAATCCATCCACCCATACTGGTCCAAAGCAGCAGTCAGCTGAAGTGAGTGGAGGCAGCACGTACTCATCTGAACTGTTTTCTGGTGACCCAAACATAAACCTCAAACTCTGCTCTCACAGGTACGAGCTGAAACAACGTCTTCTGAAGAGGAAGTGCTTCTAAAGGCCTCTTCTGCTTTCATATTAAGACACGCTGAAGGTAAAAGAGTGAGCAAGAGCATAAACCCAAAACATTTTTAGACCATAAAAATGACAATATCTCAGTGACTTCAATCACACCACTTTTCTTTTTAAAAGTCTTTTCAGTGAAACAAACATTTTCACAATATTCATTTTCAAAAATCTCCTATGGTCATTGGGTTGAGTCACATGCTTGGACTAAGGTTGGACCCGATTCTGGTTAGGGCCAGAGGTCAGACCACTTTCATTGGGCTCCGAGAAAAAAAAAAAAAAAAAAAAAGTGTTTGCACGCATTTAGAGGCCTGACTCGTAAATAGTGAACAGTGTGGTCTCAGAAGCTTTTTGCAGTTTATGTGCCTCATCTCGTTCATCAGGAAACCGACATGATGCCTTCACCGTGCACAGTTATGGCTTGACGCGCGCACACAAAAAAAAAAACAAAAAAAAAACCAAAACTTGACTTTATATTGTCCAGGAGTGAATCAAAATGTTGGCCTGTTTATGCACCAACATTCAAACAATCTGAAGTTTTTGAGCAGTAGCAGAAAAAGCAGCTTGTGTGTATGAAATAACTATCAATCGTAAATTGACTTCTTTGAAATTATACAGTACAACTGATTAAACTTTATTTTATCCTAGAAAGATTAATCACTTATCAATATTCAAACAATGGACAGAAACCAAAGGAACATTATCGTTAGTTGAGTATTGGAAACCCGTGTAATCACATACTACTAACTGATGACAATTTTAATTTTTATGCTGCAAGAAGAATATATATATATATATATTTATATATATATATATATATATATTAAACAGTATGCAGTCATTACCAGGTGCACAAACAAGACAGTGCTCATTTCTACATTAAGATACTGTTCTTTGTGATTTAAAACACACTCTACTGTACGAAGTAGCACAGTGTATTTTATTCTTTTCCAGGTGGACTTAAGAAAACAAAACAAGAAAAAAAAAAAAAAAACAAAGAAAAAACTGACCTGAACAACGTGTCAAGCATGAAACCCAAAGGGAATAAAAGAAATCCTTTACCTTCCACAGTGATAGTTTGGTGGAAAATAATTGTTCCATCTGGTCTCGAACACTCACAGGTGTAGTTCCCACTGTCCTCTGGTGTTAAACTGCTCAGGTGGAGAAATACAGTCTGATTCTTTGTCACAAATGTGAACCTGGAGTCACATTCATGCACAAAGTCGTGTCCATCATGTCGGTACGTCAGACGACACTCTTCTTCTCCGCTCCTCTCTGTGCTGATCTTACATATTATCAGCATGATGACATTCAGTGTTTCATTGGTGCAAACTGGACTCATATATGATGAGCTCTCTGAGGTTTTCACAGGAGATGCTGCGATCAATCACAAAGATCAGTGACTGAATTAGATATCGTCTTGTTTTAGTCACGACAATCATTCATAGAAAATGTAATATGAAGCACAATCACTGATTTAGCACTTGCTAAGTGTCAGTACATAAGCATCAGAAAATTTGCCATCAAACGCTTGTGTACATTACTTTCATGGTGAAAACAAGCAGGGGAAGAAGCAGAGCAAGCCACAGTTTTCTTTGATCCATCTTGTCAGAGAGGAGTTCAATGAGCGTTAAGAGTATTGCTGCGCTGAAGGGACGAGGACAAGCGCAGCCTTTTTATTACCCAAACCTCTGAGTCAGACCTCACACAGGTCAAATAAGATATACCCACATTATTTTAGTATAAAGACAAGCCTCAATCTCGGTACTTTCCACAGAATGTGAAACACAAGCCTGATCAGTTGCTTTCCCCAAATGGATAATCACAGCAGGTACGACGGATATACTCATGCAAACAAACCTTGAACCCTTCAGCCAGTATGGTGCCTGTGAAGATATTATCCAGAGTTTAAACTCAAATTTTTGCATAAGGCCAAAACTTAAAGTTGATTTTTTCACTGGGGAGTCTCTCTTTAAAGCCCTGCTACATGTGGGTAACCTTCATAGCATGTTCCCACAGGTGGGAACATGTGGGAAGCTGAGATATTACAGTTGGTGTCTGGTCAGGTTGACACCTAATTCACTAAAGCCTGACTGATCTCAAAAAGACATGACAGCAACCTGCACCATGCTTACGTTACTAAGTTCAAAAGCACTGGCAGACATTTTGTGTTTAAATTTGAATTCACATAATGAACCTTCAACATGCCACCAAGGCATTTGCAGCAATGCTTGTTTAAATTCAACCCATCTATATTTAAACGTTTAACTACTGCAAGTTTACAGGTACAGTGTTTGACAAACTGAGTAGCTGAAATCAAAAGAACAGATTCAGTTACATTTTAATGGTTCATATCATAATAATAATTGTTCTTAAACTTACAGAATGTTTATATGAAGTAATTAGGTTTTAGAATGAAATGTACATCCTATCCTTGTATGAAAAACATGCATCACCTCAAAGCAGATGCTGAATAATAAAAGCTCTACAAAGGCATCTCTGAATTTGAATCAGCTCTAGTAAACTGAGCTACGCTGGAAGTTAAATAAAGCACATTTTCTCTCTGTATAAAGCTGTTGTATGGTTCAATGTGTTGTGGTTCCTGAAAAAGAAACAGTAAAAAATAATAATTACATATACAGTCTATTTCAATTCAAATGAAATGCAAACAAAGTTTAAACATTTTGTTGTACAGTACCGAGTTTGAATGACTGGTTATTGGTTGCAGTTGTCTTCTGTCAGGCAAACAAACATAAGTCTAATGACTAATTCACATTACGCCGTTCACTTCTAGTGTAAACATGTAAACTATATTGAGCTATTTTATGCTTAAAATGATTTAATTTACCATCAACACTATTAGTTTCTTACCTGTGACAAAGTTGTATGAGGTTAAATCCCAGAGTAACTCCAGCTATAGAGATTAGTATAATTACACCAACTATAACATTGAGGAAAGGCCATTCTGCAGATGTGTCATCTTCACCCTCTTAAACATTGAAAACAAAAAAAAAAAAAAGATCTTGTTAGAAGACCAGTATTTACTTTTTGTAGAGAAGGATCAAGAGATAACCTCATACTACACGTATTATTAAAACATGCTTTATTTCTTTGACACATACTGGTGTCATCACAACAATGTTAAACTAGAAAATGACCTGAGCAACGTGTCAAGCATGAAACCCAAAGGGAATAAAAGAAATCCTTTACCTTCCACAGTGATGTTTTGGTGGAAAATAATTGTTCCATCTGGTCTCGAACACTCACAGGTGTACTTCCCACTGTCCTCTGGTGTTAACCTGCTCAGGTGGAGAAATACAGTCTGATTCTTTGTCACAAATGTGAACCTGGAGTCACATTCATGCACAAAGTCGTGTCCATCATGTCGGTACGTCAGACGACACTCTTCTTCTCCGCTCCTCTCTGTGCTGATCTTACATATTATCAGCATGATGACATTCAGTGTTTCGTTGGTGCAAACTGGACTCATATATGATGAGCTCTCTGAGGTTTTCACAGGAGATGCTGCAATCAATCAAAAACAGTTAAGTTTCATCCTGTTTTTAAATTTGGTGAATTGCATGATTACTTACATTTTTCCAAGAATGAGCAACTTAAAGAAAATATACTGCTGCATTCTCCAAATTGAAGACAGAAAGATTGTAAGAACAATGATTTTTGTACAGTACCTTTACTGTTGATAAATAAAATCAGCAGCTGAAGCAGAACAAGCCACAGTTTCCATCTACCCATACTGATTAAGCAACTGTAAGGAGGACACACATTCTTGTCTGCTCTGCTCTTCACCTACATAAACCTCAAATTCTCAGCCCTTACAGCAATGTCAATACAGTTTTCTAAAGTCTTCTGAAACGGAAATCCAATGACTGCTTCTTTCATCTTACCACAAAGAGTTAGCAAGAGCATATAAACATAAAGAAAACAGTGAGAAAAAGTACCCACACTCATTTACACCTTAAATTACTGGACTTTACTCAACCACCACTGAGTGTAGGGGTTAGCAGCATATAACCCATAATGAGGTGGTTGCAAAAAAAAAAAAGATTCATGATTCTGTATTTTCAAAACCTACTTCACAGTATCTTTAAATAGTTATGGCACTGCTACACAAGCGATTTATTATGTATCACTTCACCAAGCTACTGCTATTAAAAGCACAATCCTCTTTGGGCTTTTTATAATCTCAAAAAACTCTGACCAACTGTCACCGTCCCAGATATTATGTGTTCATAAAGGTGTCTTGACTTTTGGCCTCAATGTTTTCATACACATTTGCTTCAGTCTGACTCTCATCTGTTTTCTGTTCCAAACAGGCAGTGTCTGTATTGTTGCAGACTGAAAATGTCTTGGTGTCCTGTTGAGGCTGCACTGCAGAGATAGTCTGGTAGATACCACTTGTCGGCAGCTGAAGACTGGCATAAAGCTTTTCTGGTTTATCTGGGTCCTACAAAAACAAACCAAGAATATCTAATAAGGGACACTTTATAAATGTGTGTACATTCTGACAAATAACTTCATTTTACAGTGGCTTTACTGGTTGGTATATTTTCTCTGGTCTATGAAAGAGCCAAGCTACACACACACACACACACACACACACAGGGCAACAGAAGTTTTAATAATAGATTAGAAATCATCTAAAATGGATTCATAACATAATCATTAAATTACATCATTACTTAAACTGTTTCCATGTTCGTACGTGATATTTAAAGTATTAAAAGTAGCATGTTGGAAGAACTAGGCCAAAAAAGGTTGACGCTTTGAAATTCAGATTCACACTGAAACATATCACCCAGTTCCCTCTGACTAGAATCTCAAACCATCCACTCTCAAAATCCTCTTTTCTTAGCTTGTACAATAATCATGTTGCTTCCTCTGGCTAAAGCTCCTCCACACAGATTATCATATGGCTTGAACCAATTATATAATGCATGTGGAGACGCCTTTAACATTAACATGGTCAATAAATGTCACCAAAACTACAATATGACAGTCTGGTTTCAGAATCGCAGAAACTGCCTCTTCCTGCAATTTTAACACTTTGAACCACATGTGGTAATGACTCTCACATTCGCGGACAAATCAAGTCGGCTTAATTGGTGTGACCACCAAAGAGAAAAGAAACAAACAAAACCAAACTCATCAAAACAGTGGTGGCTGGGTTTATCCAGAACCGAAACGATGTACATGCCACAGTACCTGCTACCAAGCAGGTGTAATTAGGTTCCACTGAGTGTATTCTCTTCTGTTAGCAGGTCTTTTATACAAAACTCTGTTTAATCACTCAGTCACAGGAAACAACATGAAATTCACTCATCTTGTGCTGCTCTGGATAAATGCTGGGATAGAAGGTAAGTCAACATGAAACTGTGTACAAAACTGCTACTTGAACACTGTGAGTGGTATACAGCACAAGAATACTACACATTACTCACCAAAGAGCAGCAAGTTTTACTCCCAGATAATCCAGATTGTTGTCTTCTTCCATAAACTCTGAAAATAAAGAATACAGGAACCAAACACAAAAAAAATTACTATTATTTTTAACAAGCATTAGAGGCTTTCTGTGCTTTACAACAAAACTTTCATTGCTATTTTCATAAAGGAAAATATTATCACCCAAACACTTACGAAGTATGTGACAGGAATTTTTACCTGTAATGTCTTTTTCTCAGGGTGAGTCCAATTAAAACACCAATAATGATTACTGCAGTAACAATAGCAATCACTGTGACACAGAGTATTGCTAAAGAAGTGACGACCTCTTCATCTCCTAAAAAAAGAATAAAAACCAAATAAATGAAAAAAAGAACATTTAGTGTTGGAATCTTCTCATTTTAGAATCTGTACCTCATGTTTTTGATTTGGACAATATATCAATTTTCCAGAACGTACAAGTAGAATATTTTTATAAGTTCTACATCATTTCTCACTATTAAGCTACTTAAGCTATATTACCAAAGTTCAAATCTAAATACACCTGAGACAGGTGCACTATTACCAGCATGTGTTATTTTCTTTATTCCTGGTTTGATATATTCATATTGTCACTGATGTGACCAACGGTGCAGGTGACAAATAGAAACAGCTATGAAACAAATCCAAAAACTGAAGAGTCTAAGCAAGAAAATAAACCAAGCAAGAAAATAAACCAAGCACTCACCTCCGACTGTGATGCTGAAATTTAAAATATCAGTTCCACGAGCATGTGAACACTCACAGGAGTATTTCCCACCATCCTCTGGTTTTAAATTGGTCAGATGGAGAAAAACAGTCTGATCCTTTTTCAGAAGTGTGAAATTGGAGCCACATTCGTTCTGAAAGCCCTGTCCATATTTATACAGCAGGCGACACATTTCTCTTTTGCTCCTTGTTGTCACATTACACACAATCAGTGTGAGGATATCCACTGTTCCATTGCTGCATATTTGAGACACGTATGGTTGTTTACGTGGGATCGTGACAGCCGTCTCTGCAATTACAGAAATTAGAAATCACTGAACAACACGTGTGCTTACTTTCTGTAAATGACATGACTGATCACATTTTGTTCTTTTGTTGCCTGTAGAATAATTGTGGAAAGAAATATTATTTGTATCAGAGTCAAAACCTACTGACTTGTATAAATTCTATAATGTAAAGCTCATGAGCAGTACCTTTGACGTTAAAACACACAAACGACGGCAGAAATAGGGTGACCCACAGTTTCAATTGATCCATATCTGCAGAAAGGTCCGAACAACAGCCAGAAATCAGTCAACTCTACCTCTAAAGGAGGAAGGTAAATGTTGATGCAGTCCTTTTGTTAGCTAAACCTTCCAACTCCAACACTACTTACAAGTATATGAGCTGAATGGGAAGTGCCCTCAGAAAGGAAGTGCAACACAGTATCAAATTTGCTGAAGGATCATATAACACCAACAAACACTGTACAAATAAAACAATATCACAGCACGTGTACGGAAAACTGAAGTTACCCAAGCTGAGAAGTTAAGAAGGTTTGACACAGATGCTGGAGAGCCAGTAAACACAGCAGCAGCTCTGACAATTAGTAATTACTGGTAGCTCACCTAAACAAGACACAGGTGAGTATGGGCAGGACAGGAACCAGACCAGGAAACTGAAACAAAGATGTGGGCAGGCACACAGAACTGAATATTTGAACACAGGGACACAATCAAGAACATGCTGAAGATCCAAACCAAAACAAAACAAGGGGTGGACAGGAACTGTGACAAAGTAAAAGTCAACAGGAAATGACCTGAGTACTTCATTTCTTGCCTTTGTAGCTATTTCCTTTAAAAGTATGTCATACTGGCATATTCAAGGTTTATTTCTCAGACATCTTTGTAATGCAGGGCCGAATTAAGAAAATAATTTGTATTGAGGTTGTTTGAGTTGTATCGAGTTCATCGTAATAGAAAAAGTAAAGAAAAATAACACATACCAATATGTCAAATTAATATAGTGATAGATCATTTTTCATTTGACTACTTTTCCTCATCCTTGCTTCATGAAGCACACGATGGTTCTGACCTTCGTCGCTTTATTTCCAGACTGTGGAGGCCTCACTGTAGAACCAGACCAGATCCTGGTTAATCCAGGTGAAGCCAGACTCCATTTCAGCAGCTCAGATGAAGAATTAGTCCTGAGGAGACAATCACAGCACTCAAGTTATGTTTTCAAGTCAGTCAAGCTTATTAAAGGTGGTTACTCCATTTAAAAAAGTCCTACTTAACCTCGACTTGTTTACTCTCTAGGACCATCACTGTGCCAACAGAACACCTGAAGTATAAAAACATAATGTAAGTAGATTTTTGCAAAGGGGACTTTGTGGGCCACACCGAGTCCCATTTTGGAGAAAGACAAGACGTCTTTCATTTACCTCCTTCAGGTCAAAGCTAATTTCCTCAGCTGGACTGAGTTTTAGGAGAAATAAATGAGAAATTGAAACTACAACACAGACAGGCAGCTTTAAATAGATGCAGGTTAATGGGATATGGAACCAGACAGAAGAGGCTTTTCAAAGGTGCAGGTCAACACAGACTTTCTGTTGTCTGTAGTAGCTCTCACTAAAGGACAGAAAAGTGGTAATGGTGTTAAGGTTGGGTTTAGACTAGTTGACGTGCTGCCACAGATTCTGATAAGTGAAGAATGAAAGTAGGTCAAGCATCCCACACATGTAACAAAGATTAAAGTTTGTAAAGCAGTAAAAACCACTGGCTGCCTCATCATACAATGTGTACATACTGTGCAGTAATAAAGATTTTCCATCACAGTTAACAGTGGAAATTAACCTGATAAATACAAATACCTGTGATTTTATGTTCTATGTTGGTTTAGTAGATGCTGTCAACATCTCAATATTTAAGTATTTGTCTTTAATACACACATACACACACACACTATATTTTATGTCCTCTTTCAGGTAAATGACCCAGGGCTGACAGGGCCCGACTCCCAGCTGTGTCATCTCTGTGGTGCTGAAACAGGAGAATCAGCTTTCAGACAGAGAGAGAGAAAAGATATGAGAACTGGAGCAGCACGTTGACAACTTACTGGTGCCATCATGGAAGAGAAACCAAGTATTCTCATGTGTATGAGCTCTGCAAAGAAAGCCCTCTAGGTGGCTGCTGAATATACACTAGCTGAGCAATTCAAACCCAATTTGACTGGGACAGTTCCACCACAGAAACCTGATCTTGATCTTCACAGCAAAACAAACTCCCTAATGTTTGTCAGTAGTTTACACGATTCTTCTAATCCAAAAAAGCACGTTATTAGATTGCACTATTAACATGGCATACGCTGAATCACTGCATTATACTGTGCTGCTGCTAAATAGTATTCAAATATGATGAATATAACTAATTAAATTCACAGTTCAGGCATTTTCAAATTTTAGGAGATTTCCCTTTAAGTTTTTTGTTTTTTTTTTTGCTAATGACATTTGCCTTCAAAATACAAAACACAATTTATCTTGTTTCAAACTACATGTCAACTCATATAAAATACACGGGATCTAATCAAATAAATCTTCCTGTTTCACTTATTTAAAACTGGTGCACTGCACAGCTGCACTGTGACCGCTGGGTGGCGCCACCTAGACAGAAATTATTTTTGCTGTGACACAAAGGCTTCTGGGAAATTTTCTGCCAGGAAGTATCATCGCACAGGTAAATGGTTCCCAAAACAAGACATTTAGCACGAAGACAGACTCAGACAGACTCATTCTTTACAGTAGACGCACTCACCGCTGGTTGTTTGTTGTCTGACACCCAGTGCGCGTCAGTTGTTGTTTTGCAGACGTCAACATGTGCCTCCGTGCTTCATAACCGACAGTCAGTTGACCGGCTGCAGACCTGCAGCTACGTTAACATTGTCTGTCATTAGCAGAGAGCTCCACCAAGCTGCAGGCAGCTCCACTCATGGTAAGAGAAATATGCTAAATTGTCTTCGGCTAATGATGCATCCAAGCGACACTATGCATGGTTTGATAGTGACAAAACCTCCATGTGTAGTTCACTGACGGCACATTAAATAATATTTAGTTTAGTTCAAGTTTGCTGAGCCATCACTGTGCCTTTAAATTTATGTATCACTAGATTTTTGATGGAAAACCAACTGATCTCCATCCAAACATAAAAACTGGTGCATTGATCCTTCTCTTTGGCAGGAGGACATAAGCACTGTGATGTCCTGGTTTTCCAGCCCAGTGTATAGCCGCTACTGGCAGCACTACCAGCAAGCTATGGCCTGGCACCAGAGACACAGGCGTGCCTACCAAAAGGCCTTGCAGGCTGCCTACGGCCCTGGCTACCGCCAGGAGCAGTATCCCAGCAGCCACCAGCGCTACGCAGACTGGCACACCACAGAGAGCCACAGTGAAGATGAAGAGGAGGCGGACGAGGAGAGCAGCTCAGGTAGTGAGATCGAGTGCGATGTCAGCAACATGGAGATCAGCGAGGAGCTTCGGCAGTACTTCGCCCAGACTGAGAAGCACAGAGAGGAGCTGAGTGAGTGTTTCAAGTTTAACTGTGACATTACTGTAAACAGGATTCCTTTTTTATGGACTTAAGACATATTCAGACTTTTGCAGTATGTGTCACTTAGTAATGATTTGCTTTAATTAAGATGCACAGCTGAATTCAGATATAATTTTAAAAAATAGTGTAAGGTAAAGAGACTGGCTGCTATTTGTCTAAAAATAACTTGTTTTCCTGTTCTTGCAGAGAAGCAGCAGCAGATGGAGGCTGAGCAGCAGGACAGCTACGTGCCAGCCGACCAGGACCTGCATGGCGTCTCCATGCGAAGCACCACAGCTCCTCCCTCTGAACGGCCCGGTGAGAGACGAAGGGCTGAGATGAAAAAGCTGTATGGCAAGGAGGCACCTAAGATCCTGGCCATGGAGGCAGCAATGCAGCTCACTTTTGACAGAAACTGTGACCTCAAGCGGCCCAAGTTTTGGCCTGTTATCCCACTAAAGCTTTAACAGCTGTGGGCAGAGCTATAAACTTTTGATTTGGAGAATCCATCTCTGATCTCTTGGTGAGACAGCAGCTTTGTCATGTAGTGGATTGTGGATGACGGTGCTGCTGATGCAGAACTAATGGTTTGGGTTAGCTGACGGTCAGAAGTTATTTTAAGCACAAAAGTGGCAGAAATTAGCTGAAGTTCTGCTTAGCCAGATGCAAATGTCACTGACCTCTCAGCTGCAGCTCCAAATAACAACTTATGGTTGTGATAATACGTATAAAATGCTGGATCTGATGTTATAGTCATCGTCAGATTTTAGGAAAAACACTCAAATACAAGCACTAGAGAATAAAAATGTCAGCTGAGCATCAGAGGTGCAGTAAAACTGACCCTGTAGCAGATGAAAATAGATTCAAACATGTGCCTGAGTGTTTGCTCCTAATCTGTTTTCGTTTACACTCTAACTGGGTGATGTTTCATGGTGCAGTAGCTCCTCTTATGCCTGTCAACTTAGTTTAACCACAAAAACTATTCCCCACCACCATTCAAATTTAGCAGCGGTCCTGCATGACTGCTTCTCATATTCTGCTTTTCTACAGACATGAAAAGTGATTTGTTGTGGTAACTCCTCAACTGAACCTCTTTGATTCTAGCATTTCATTGGTTTCTAAGCCATTTGTGTTTCTCAGGGGAGGAACATTGACTATTCTCTTTTATCTTGTCCTTACAGCACCCTGTGCATGTGATTTTTCAGACTGAGGGGTGTGTGTGTTCTAATAAAGTGTCATATGTTTGATTAAAATTTCAGTGGTGATTTTGTTGTTACCTCTGTAAAACTGCTGTTCACATTTCTACATCCAACAACTTTGTATTTGAATAAACAGACATTTTTACACTACTTCTATCATTCAGCACTTCATCTGTTTAAAACATTGTGCATAATATTTGTAATTATAAGTTAGTACATATTTCCTTTCTCCTGACAGCCAGATGTGACTGCAGCATCTGTAGAAAGAGGACACACTGACAGGAAAGGTCATAGGGCATTTTCACATTAGGCCATCTGAGCCTGACAATACAGCAGAAACAGGTCACAGGACTGACTCCACAGAAAAAGTCACTAATGCAACGGTTTTACTGTTGCAGCTCATCTTATTACAGTAGAGCTAATGTGTCTTCTTAACACACTTAAGCAAGTGTGGTACTCTGCAATATTTCCCTCTGACCTCGGGGAATAGAAGGAAGTGCCTCAGTGCTGTATTAGAGCGAATGTATTTCATCTTCAGTTTTATAGCAGTATTGTAAAGTTTGTTGTATATAATTGGTTCATTAGAGACAAAGAATATCCTCCTCTGTCCAAGTGCGTGTTTAATGTGAATAACTGATACAAATACTGCGTCACGAACTAATAAGAAACTACAGAAAATGTATTAAAGCATAAATAATAGAATAAAACCAGCAGACATTGGTTTGGTGAACTAACAGCCACATAAAAGAAGCTATTGCTCCGTAACATTCATTGTATTATATATAACTTAATAACGCGAAGAATCGGGAGGACGCGTGGATTAATGAAGCCCCGGCCGTGACGTCACCTGCCCACCCCGTCTCAAAACGGGACGTCCCGTTGTTCGCGTGTTGCGCCCTCTCCAAACAACCTGTGGACATCATCTGGGAGCTCAGTCGCTTGTCGTCTCAGGGCCATTTTCCACATTAGCTAAAATGGGTAAGTATGAATATTTTTCAGCATTTTCCTGTTGAGCCTTTGCGTTGAAATCGGATCCGTGTGCGCGTTTCTACTTGTTTTGGACGCAATGTGCGCGGCTCTGGGTGTGTGCGCTCCGCCTGGCGCACACTGGTTGTCGGTGTGGTTCAATCCAATTTGCTAATCAGTTTAAAGGCTGACAGGAGCAGCGGGAAATGCTGTTAACTTTCACCGCTTTGTGCTGAATTTTGTTGCAGCGTTTTGTTATGGGTCACTTTTACATTTTTGAAGCTGCGGGTGTGAGAGCACATATGTGTTAATGTCACACTATGCTGGGTGCATATGGTAAAAGTATGTTTGATTTCTTTGGGGGTGGGCACGTTACACGTGGAGGGGTTTACATCTAAAAAGATTAGGACAACGTCTTGACAAGTAATGAACATTTCACAATATTTAGTTTTCTTTTCAAAATATACCATTTCTGCAGATTTTTTCCAGACTGATAGTTTCTAAAAAACGTTTTAGCTGGATGGGATCAAAAACTTATTCTGACTGATTCTCCTGAGCAGTACATACATGTTTTCAGGTTGCAACATAAAATATTTGTGCATAAGGACTTACCACCTCAATTCATCATGTGAGAGCATGTTGATTGGATTAGGAGGGAATGATCTGCCACCTCACTGTGGGTTTAACAGGCAGGACAATCTTGGAACAGAAAAACAATTGCAGTCATGTATTAGTATATGGATGTTAGAGAAAATGCAGGTTTTGCTGTTTTTTTTGTCTGTGATGCAGTTTGTATGTGCAAAAACACAAACTGCATCACAAACATTTCCAAAAGACTCCAAAAAGGCCTAGGCCTACTTCTGTTAATAAGAACATTTTAACAAGCAACTATAAAAAAATTGAAATACAATTCAACGTCGCACTCGGATTATTATACAATATGAATTAAATTAAAAGTGCACAGACATACATGTCATGCTTTGTTAGGATTCACGTCAAAAACATTTAACCAATCACAAGATTCCTTCCAGTCCTACTGCTTCACATTTATGTGACTTGACTATTTGTAATTGAGCAGTTTGAAGCAAATTCCACCAAATACTTTTCTCCTGTGCCTGAGAAAATAGAAAACAGAGTGGAGATGTGCTCACACCACTGGTTTCCAATTTGTTTGGGACACTATAACCAGACCAGAACCTCAGCATTGTCTCTACTCTCTCAAGTATTTCTGTCTCTGTCCTTTACATTTCTCCCTATCCTCCTCCCGTGCACTACTCTCCCTCTCGGTCTCCCCTCTCCCATTCATAACATCTGTTTCCAATAAGGCAGCAGGCCTGTTCGTCGCCTTCGGTGCGTAGTTGAGAACAGACAGGATGTAGCCAAGTGACATGATTTACTACGACGGGAAACTGGAGCCATTTTTCTGCAGGAACCCATGATAAACTTCCTCCTTTCAGCTTCCCTGTTTTACCTGTTATTTCCCCAAACTGCTGCTTTCTCCTCATCGTCAGCATCATCCCATCTTTCATCTGCATCTGCTTGTCTCATCTTCTCCCCGCTCATTGTCTTCATCTCTATTCTTTCCATTCCCCCCTCCTCTCTCCTCTCCTCCCCCATGTGGCCTCCTTCGTGAATTCGCTCTTTGTGCTCTCTTTTTGCTGCAGTTTGTCTCTGCTCACGTCTATGTGGAAACTCGTACCCTCTTGCATCCTCTCCTGTGGATTTGCTCTGCACTGATCTGCAGCATGGATACTGACTGTAACAGCCATCAAGCAGGCAGACTTCAAAGGCAGCAGAATTTATGAGACTTTTATTTTGAAAGAATAAATTATTACTCAGCTGGAAAAGGGTAGAAAGGTGAATGATCCATTAACCTGATTTCTAAAATTCTCTCTATTGAGTGGGTTTAGAGTGGAGCTGCTGATATCCACATCTTACACAAATTGTACTTTGTTAAATCTTATTAAAATTAAAATGCTCAGCGAACTGCATACACTTCCATATCATTCTGTATAGCTACAATAAAATATATACAAATGTCACAAGATTAAACAATTAGAATCTTTATAAAAACTTCAATCCACAGTTTCCATCCTTAATTTAATTTTCAGTGTTAATTATTAGCAGTTTGTTCACTCACTCAGCTGATATGAGCCTCAGGCAACATTTCAAACATTTCAAAAACTATTAAATTAACTCTGAAGGTTGTGAACTTTTATAAAACACTGGCATAACTGTTATTAGGCAGCAGGAAGCAAATGAAGACTGACAACTGGTCGGAACTAGCTGCCTTTAAGTAACACTTACAGGACTCAAATCCTATACTCCATTGACTCCATTCAAACTCATTTCACACAACATTTTGCTGTTTTAAATACTGACCGGACCAAGTGTCAGGGACTGGTGAGGAAGTGAGGAACTCCTGAACAGTGGCAGGTACGTGGACTTACTGTAGATGAGGGGAGGATGTGCACACGTGGGCGACAGGTTCAGGAGAGCATTGCCTGGGCTGTAATGACATGACAATTAGCAGGAGTTAAAAGTTTCAGAGAATTATGAGCTGACTGTTGTCTTAACAGATAAGAGCAGGTTACTGATTTATGATTATTCATTTGTTGTTCCACCTTGGTTTTCCCAGGTAAAGAATATTAACTATCCTTTAAATCAACTTGGAGAATCCTTTCTTTGCTTTTTTGTAGTTTCCGTGTAACAGGTATTACTCCTTGTTTTCTTGCATGAGTAAAAATTTCTCATCTCCTCCTGCAGCATCTGTATTTTATCTTGCTGTTACCCCAAGAATTGATTTTGTGGTACTGATGTCCAGGGTATGAAACTCCATCACAGAGCTTATAAGCTGTGGTCCAGGCAGTTTCTTCTTGGCAGAATCGTTATTTTGCCTTCAACACCATAAAAGCCTTTTTGTTTCATTTGTCCTTTTCTATCTATCTTATTGATTTTGCTATTGATTTAACGTTTTATAACGTTCTGAAAGGTATTCTGTAATCTTAGTACTGCACTTTTGTTTGCCATCGTAGTACTGATGTGGGTCTGACTGTAAAGAAACAGAACGTACATTTTCACCTGTTCAGCCACCTCCCTGTCTTACATTTGCTTTCATATTTGGGCTTTAGTCCACTTGCCTTTTCCTTGTCCTGCACGTGAGCATTTTAAACTCAGCCCAACAGCTACTCTGATGTGTCGAAACCAGTTGCTGTCGAGAGGACCTGTTGCCATGGTGATGCAGCGATGCACAAAGCTCGGAGGCAGGGGCGTCGTTTCTGATCCCGGTGCATACGAGCAATCACATAGCTGATCGCAGACCAAGAAAAAGAAGACAATACATACATGACACACAGGCAGCAGGGGTTGCCATTCTCCCCCACCTCCCCCTGCCACTCTCCCACCTCTGCAGTGATGACGATGATGAAGACGATGAGCCCACCCTGTTTTGCATTTCCTCCACACAGTGACTCATGGTGTGCTTGTACACTGTAGATGGAAGCAGCTCTTATCCCACATTGCTGCTGGTGTGTGCTGCAGATCAGTACAGTAGGTCACAGGTGTAGCAGCAACACCAGTCACATGACTCAGGAAGCTTTGGAGTGGGTGGAGGTGCGTTTGTGTGTGTTTTTGCCATTGCGGTGGGGTGTTTGTGCAGTTGTTGGGATGACAATGATAACGTAACATCATGTGGAGCAGACTGTGGACCAAATCTGGGCCAGCAGGATTAGCGGCTCGTCTGGTAAATTGCCAGTGAGAGGGGGGTGGGGGTGGGTGTGTGTGGGTGTGTGTGTGTGTGTGTGTGTGTGTGTGTGTGTGTGTGGAGGTGTGTGTAGTTTAAGCCACCCTGACAGGAGTCAGACATTGTAGATAAGGCGAGATATCAGAGGTGCTCTCACACTTTGATTTGGCACTCAGTCAGGCATTAGGTTTGTGTATACATGTCTTTCTATAGCTGTGTGGACATTTTTACTGCAAATGCCATCATTGTGAGGACATTTTGTCAATGACCATGCCAAACGAGAGTTCAAGGGTCAATACTTGGTTTAAGGTTGAGGTTAGAATTAGGTTTACATTAAGGTTAGGTAAGGGTTGGGATTAGGCATATTACATCAATGTAATAAGTGATTTATTACATTGATGACTGTCACTATAGAAAGACGTATGTGGGTGTGAGAGAGAAAGAAAAAGGCCAAACAAAACCTTCGCTGCCTAAAATCATTACACACTACAGCAAAACCTTGCAATCACATGCAAATTCAGAAGTGCAGCTGTTTAAGCTGAAACGCATGAAGAGGAAATGTGAGTAGTTTGCATTAAGTTCCCGATACACCTGTTTTTTATTTTCGCTGGTAGTTGGTTAAAGACAGAAAGGTGGCATGAGGAAAGAAAGAAAAATGAATCTCTCTGCTAATAAACAAATTCTATTCTGCTTTTGTTTGGAATATTCCTTTAAAACTCCAAAACACAATAAGACCTGTGATAGTTTTATTTTAACAAAAGGGTTTGTCATTATATTTAAATCTTTCGATTGAGTTTGTGTGTGTGTGTGTTTGAGATGGATTAACCTTTGTCAGCATCCGACAGTTTCATTCAGGGATGAGAGGGAAGCGTCTCCTTGGTGACCAACAGCTAAGGGCGGGGTGGAAGTGGGGGGTGAAACTGGGTCATCATCCCCACAGATTAAGAGCCCAGATCTGGACAGACACACACAAGTAAACCCACATGCACAGAAAAGCACAAATGTGCATACACACATACATACAAAGACACAGAACAATTAGAGGCCCTCCACAGGTGCAGCACTTTGCTCTTGCTCTCTGACAAAGGTTTCACTTTTAGAAAAAGACCATTACAATGACAAGGATTAGACTAAAACAACAACAGGAGGCCATCGCTGAGACCCTCTTTGTGTGTTTGTGTGTGTACCAATTTTATGGTAATCCATCCAATAGAAATTTCACTCTAAACTACCAAAAAAAAAAAAAAAAAAAAAATCAGGGGCTGACCTGAGCTGGTATGATTCATCCTTTTAGGACCATGAAAATCTGAATGACAGTCGATGCCATGTCACTGATGTGCTGCCCAACTGACTGATCCACCCAGTCATGCTGCGAGAAAAGTTAAAAATGATGCTGCTTAATTGAATATTGACAGTAAATTTGAAGTACAAGCCTTAGTGTCGCAGTATGAGATTATGACAAAGCATCTTGTTTGTGGTAACTCCCACTCACTGTTACTTATTCACACCTCTCTAACTGTCCACAAGATGATTCTCCCTCTGATGTTTTCAGGTGGCTTGAAACACATTGGCTGCATGTTAACTGCTACAGTCCTTCAACAGAGCTGGTTGTAGGAGTAGCATCATTTTACTTATGGTGCAATGATAAGATTTGATTATCAGTCATTTCCTCTATATAGCTATCATATTTGGGTTTTGGTTTCTGGCTCTTTGCAGATTCAAGCTGTTATGAGGCCACGTGAGAAGTTTTCCAGGAACTGATAGCATTGCTAAAAGATCTGAATCAGTGCAGCATACCGGCAGTGTTACACGTCTCCATGGAAACTGAAGAGTCAGTATCACTCTGCTCTGATGCTGAAGACGTGACCATCATACGAGTCTCAAATTGTTGTGGAAACCTTTTTAAATTGAAGTTTGCAATCAGTTTTGCAGAGGCTGCTGTGTCTTCCTTATCTTCTGCTGCTGCTGCTGCTGCTGCTGCTTCTTCTTCTTCTTCTTCTCCATTAACTCTGCATCTGCTTACATGAAGATGCTGTACTGTCCTTATTACTCTGTCACATTCCCATTTGGGCTCCTCTGTCTCTTCTGTGTCTCTCTGTAATGAAAGAAGACAGGCTTTCAACAGACTCTCCCCTTAATGGAGACAGATAAAGTTTCTGTAGCAGAGCAGGAGCAATGTACTCACAGAAGTTGGCTGATGCATTGGTCCGCTCTTAAAAGGGGCTTCCAAATACAACAAGTTTTCATTTTAAACATCTATTGACAACACTGACATTTTACCTACACAAAACAAACCCAGTGTTTAAGGTTCAAACTGCAGTTTGTGTTGGTGGATCTCTCTGCTGTTTGTTCACTCTAAACTGCACTTTACTCTTACTCAATTCCTGAATATTACACTCCACACAGGAATAGGCATGTGTCTGAAGGGGATTATACAGAGTACAAATCCTTACATACGTAGAGCAGCATAAGGCTAAGTCATCTTCCTACAGATCTCTTGCCATATATTCAAATCAAACAATGCAGCATGTGGCTTATTCACCCCATTTGTCCAGAATATCTCAAAACCTTCACTGTGTTAACTTTCCATTGATTAAATTATTGCCATATTCTGAGGAGCACACACACATAAGGCCAGTTCAGGTGTGAAGGATTTTGGGAAACATCCTGCGTGACACTCCAACCTGAAGAAATGTTTTGCTGCATTTTTCTTGGTAGGAGCAATGAGATGTCCAACTGTCTCTGGAACGCAACATTAGTTAGAGGTTTGGGCGAAAGTCCAAGCACTTCACATTATGTGTAAGCGTGTGCATGTATATATGTGTGTGTGTGTGTGTGTGTGTGTGTGTGTGTGTGTGTGTGTGTGTGTGTGAGTGAGAGAGAGATGGTGGAGTACGCCAGGGAGCACTGTATCTTATCTTGTGGACAAGTCCTTAATCTGTGTGACCCAGCAAGGGATTATGGGGGTTCTGGGAGAAAAATGGGACTCCTGCCTTCATGCCTGACAGTTAGTATTTGTGTGTGTATGTTTCATTGTTGCAGCAAAAGAAGGATATTTCTTCCTGACAGTTTTAACTGTAAGACATCTATTATGTCATTTACATTTGACTGTGTTTCTAAATCCAATTGTTGCACCTGGGATGATTCTGGGATCCACATGTGCTTTTTAATGACTGTCTGAATCTTGACATGTAACAGGAAATCGTTTGCTTCAAAAGTAAATTATGCAACCAAATAAAATCTTATAGCCTTGCGTGGTTCAACAGATGTTAGACACAAATACACACTCACATATATGAATCAATTGAATCTTGATGGATAGATAGGCAAAATATGAAGTGGGTAATCACTTCTATTGCTAAACAGTTGACTGGGTACTGTAGATATGAACTTCAGCTTCTTGCTAAATTCTTATGTGGTAATAAATTGAACATCTAAAGATTTGAATTATTGCTCAATAAGCTATAACTTACCATGATCTTGGATATAAGGAAACTATAATGGGTATTTACTGTTTTCTCTGATGTTATAGATGAATTTCATAGATTAAGAAAATCTGTAGATTACCCAACAATTACAACAATCATTAGTTGCAGCCCTAATGATAATATGAAAAAACTCCTTTGCTATGTGGTAGAAAGTAAAGTTAAACTTCTGGCTCTGTTGCCAGTGTTTGTTAAAATAATACCTAGCAAACAAAGTAAACTCTACTATCTCCGCCCTGTCTGTCAGTGTACTTTGGGGTCCACATATGGCTCTACCAAACTGCATCCAGCAAGGTTTGAGTAAAGGCTAATGCGGGCAGGCTTTACACATGGTCATTCATTTGTGAGGAGTATCAGATTTCCCCATGGCTCAGCATCACAGAGACACTTAAATGTCAAAAAGTCAGTGTGATGGGTGACCATCTTTGATGTACCAGCATATGGTGCAGACTAGGTGTTCATTTCAGCCCTCAGGCTAAATGGATCCAATAAATGTCATATATGTCATGGTAGCGGTTCTAGTGTCTGATGTTTTGAAAACATCAGGGGCTGGGGTGGTGACCTCTGTCTGCTGTCTGGAGGGGAGGCGGGTGGGATTTCCTGAACTGGGCTGAGCTTTGTCTGAAACAAGGCCACGTGGGCCTGAATTTAAACCTTGTTTAAGAGGATTCAGGACAGATGGTGTCCTATTGTTTGAAGATGTGTTTTTATTAGAAAATGGGGTGAATGATGGAATCAGCAAAGCCCCTTGTCCCCCTTCATTGGATCAACACACCACACCCACATTTGAAAATTCCTTTGGGATTCTGGGACTCACCTTGCTTGATTTCTCATTGGAATACAGGGGTCCTGCACTCAGCCAATCAGGACGCTCAGAGGCAAACAAAGGGTCCCCCCTCCTGAATAAAATAAAACCAAACAGCAACATAACCATTATCCAATGCAGATTGTTCTGTGGTTGTGTTTGACTTTATTCCAATGGAAATAACATCTCAACAGGATCAGACATGCAACATGCTGCTACCTTGTTTTGACTTTAACATAGTTTGGAGTTATTGCTTAAAATATCTTAACCTGTTAAATTAACTATGAGGGGCTGTTTCTTTTTCCATTGTCAGATTAAAATGAATGCAGGCCAGTCTGATGTGAAAAAACCAAAAATCAGCCCTTTGAGGGCCTCTCACCCACATTCTCACTTCCATCTTACACACTCACACTCTCCCATAGCACTAATTCTTCTTCTTCTTCTTTTTCTCTTTTTGGCTCTTTTCCTCTCCCTCCGTCCCTCCCTGACTCTGTTTCTCTTTCAACTCACCAGATGGAGAGGGGGCGGTGAGTGAGTGAGTGAGTGAGTGAGTGAGTGAGTGAGTGAGTGAGTGAATGTGTGTGTGTGTGTGTGTGTGGGTCCAGCCATGCACGCATGGTTACCCATAAGTTTGCATATTTACGTCTCCTGCTCATTTTGTCCTGATATAACAAAGATCATTCAGTTTCACCTGTAAACCACTGACAAAACAAAAAGAGTATTTTAAGTGAATAAGGAAAAGGACCCTGGGAGGATAAATATATTAAAGCAGTATAAATATCATCTTGCGTTCTTACAAAAGAAAGAGTGATTTTAGAGAGCTGAAAGGTAATCTGGCATCATCTGACTCTAATCAGCATGTGTAACAAATCTAATCTGACAGCGCCTTTGCATCTTAAAACTGCATGGTAAATATACAGTGCCAGTGGTAAGCTTCAACATCGAGAGAGAGAGGGAGAGACAGAGAGAGAGAGAGAGAGACAGGGAGGGAGACAGAGAGAGAGAGAGAGAGAGAGAGAGAGAGAGGGAGGGAGACAGAGAGAGAGCGCATCAAGTCGCCAGGATAGACTCCAGCATTCACACTCTGTAAGGTACAAGTGCAACAAGGAGACAGTATTTTCTCTGAAATAATGGATGGGACAAAGCCGGCCATGGAGTCCAACGCAGAGGAGACTCAGGATGAAGGACAAGAGAGCAAAGGTACGCTAAATTACCCGCTGACATCTGTGCATTTTGCGTGTTTTCTTTAGAGACATTTGCGTCTGCGCCAGCCCGAGCGGTTTAACCCATTTGCAATGGCTTCTCGCAGTGAGGGACAATAGCGGCGGTTTTCGTTCGGGTTCTCACCTATGTGAGGGCGTTTTTGACAGCAATCACGGTCTCTGTGCCGTAGATAACCACGACTTTTCCCACGATGCAGATGGAAAATTGAGGTTCTCTGCGTTATTTTGCGCCTTCAAATGGATTTGGAGACTAATGTGGGAGAACAAGAGGGTGGGCGGATTGATGGGTTGTGGAAGGTGCACGTCTGGTTTTATGGAGCATGTATTAATGCCACCTTGGGTTTCCAATTCTGCACCATCAAGAGCGCATTTGTGCCTAATGAGCGGCTGATTAGGGGCTGTGTACATGGCTGCATTGTTTTCCGTCAGGTATGGAGCAGCCGCTCCATGATGCTTCCGCCGCAACCGCTGCGATTATTATCGCATGTTCCTCCACAGAGGCTTGGTGTCCGAGCGCGACCAGGTGTGGCAGCAAAGGAAGCCTGTGTTTTGTATGCCCGCAGTGATTAGGTTCATTAGCAAAGCAGCAGACTGCAAAAGAAACGACCATCGGTGCACTTGACGCAGGGGGATGGTTGTGTCCATCAGTTACAGCCTCACCGCTCAGGCATGTTAATGGAGCCTCAGTAAGGCGCATACATGCAATTCTGGCTTTATGAATGATGCTCACTCTGATGCACTAAGGTGATGACCATCCTGTAATCTCACTCATAATCACTCTCAATGCGCACCTCCCAAATGCCAATCGTTTGCAATGTGCACGCAAAAAAGATTTATGTATATAAATAAATGAATAAATAATAGCTTATTAATGTTTGATGAGCACAGCAAAGAGGCGCGTTAAATCTAGTCGATTTAGTTAAAATCACACCAAGGCGCTGCTCTATATCTGCTCACACTGAATCTGTGGTGTGTAGGCGTGTCTCTGTGCGTTGGAGGTCTCAGCAACCAAGGGTGGATGTGACTGATTTGTTTTCAGTGGCTTGGTAGTAAAATCATCCTTCAGTTTGGAGACAGCAGCGCTGTTAGTGTAGTAGCAGGCTGTTTGTCAGGGCCATGTAGTTTATAGCGCTACTTAAATAAACTAAATACACGACGTATAAATCCTAATGATGCAGCCTGCAATAATAACAGATTTGCTCTATGAATGCACATAGTTAAAATCTAAAATCATGATTAAATGTCTTTTTACTACATTAGTCCTGGCAGTGCTGTAGCTGATGATTTCACAGCTTTCAAAAGGGAAATTTTGAAGCAATTATTATTGTGGAAGCTCATTTTCAAATATTTTGCTTTTCTGGTCTAAAATTATATAAAATGTTCCAATTATTGCAGAGCTTTAGCTCCAGCCTTGTCAAATGACATGAAAGGTTCGAATTTTGTTAATCAGATTTTAGCTTTATTCAGACACCCAGTGCCACATTTATGCTGTTTCAAGTTCAAGCTACACTTTTTCTGCGACTTTAAAATCTCAGCACCAAACACACTTTGGCTTGAAAACATGCAGATCATACAGTTCTGCAGTAGTTCTTGGACTCTGCTATAGTAATGCTCCTGGGTCACTGCCTGACTGTGACGTAAGGTGCAGAAGAGTGGGGTGTCCCTCAACAGTGACGTTTAAAAAAAAAAAAAAAAGGCATTACATCATCCTCTCCTGGGCACACTGCTATTCACAGGCCTGTGAAGCCTTTATCACATAACTTCAACTAACAGAGTGGCTGCTAAAAGACCTTGGCAGGCTGTGCAGGAGTGTGGCCATATTACTGTTAGCAATCAGTCCTTTAATCACCATTTCATGTGGAAATGAAAGTGAAATTATCACAATGTTGTCCAACATCTGTGGCCTAGACTGTTGTGCTCCAGGTGTGAAGCTACGCAAATGAATCCACCCACGCCAGCGAGCCCAAAATATATACGGGGTTGGAGGATGGCCTGTTGGTTGGTGTAATTATTTGTGTGTGCCTTTGACATCTGGAAGACGACCATAAGCTTTAGCATCTGTTAAGAAGCTAAAGATTTACAGCGGGGGCAAGAAGAGAGAGCTGTCATGTAAGGAGCTTGTGTTGGTGTGTGCCAGCGTCGCCTCTTCTGCTTCAGAACAACACGTTGCTTATTCAGGCGGCAGCTGTAACTAAGTATATTAACTAAAGTGCTGCCTTAAGTACAACTTAGGATACTTTTAATTTACTTGACTATTTGCATTATGTGCAACTTTATAGTTGTCTTCAACGCACTTCAGTGGGAAATATTTACTTTTTTTCTTGGCTTCATACTCATTTTAAAGCTGTAGTTACAGATAGGATGCCATATAAATATATTCAGTTATAAAATATGATGCACTGCACCCTGTAATATGTAAATAACTCCAATATGACCAGCTGTAGCATTAAAATAACATTTGCAAAATATTGCACCTGTATGTGTGTGTTAGTCTTCTTACAGCACAGTGTATCTGAAGCCCTGTGAGCGACACGATTTTAGACCATTAGACTAATTTTAGTTTGTTTTCACATCATCCATCAGCTCCAGCTACTGGGCTCACACTTCGCTATAAAGAGCATGCTGATTGGCTGTGACTACATTAGCTACTTTAATTGTGGTAAACAGAGTGCATGTTCTTGATTGCACCACCGTTGTGTCTCTGCAGTGTCTCTGCACGACACTGAGCCAAGAGTAATTACAAACTGGAAAATGAACACAGAACATGAGTATGGTTTATAATCTGGAGGAATGGGTGTCAGTGGTGGTGATGGGTGGATTGATATTTTTACTTGATTGCTGCTTAGAATCTCTACTCTGTATGTGTACAGAGGTACACTGTGCTGAGGGCTTAAATAACAAGGTATCAACTACATTCTCTGAGGTACAATTAGATCTGATTTCATTAGCATGAAACTGTTTGATTAGAAAGTGAGCCTCCCATGTGATGTCTTTATTTTTACCTTTAATGTGGCTCCCTAAAGTGGCTTTGAGTGTTTCGAAGTGGCCCTCAGTGCATTTCAATCTACTCTTCCAGCACCCGACTGTCCTGCTTTTTGTTGTAACCATCCTGCTCTCACACACCTTTCTTCCTTCTGTGTATACGTGTGTATACGTGTGTGTGTGTGTGTGTGTGTGTGCCTGCTCTTATATAACAGTGCTGGCTCGCAGTCCTTGGTTATGATGTTCAGATCAGAACCGTAAGAGATTACATCACTGTCTGGAGGGTGCAGGTTTTGTTGAATTTTCTGCATGCAAGGGTAGATCTGCAGCATCTGAGGCACAGAGAGTTTCTCCTAATAATCAGTCTTTCCCCTAGTAAAGTCTGTTTGACCAGAGAGGAGGATGTTTGTGCAAGAGAATACAAAATCTTTTCACCTGAAACACATTAAAGGAATAGTTCAGTTTTTTCTTCCAGGAATATACAGCTGCAGCAGTAAAGTCCAGCTAAGCCCAGGTTGAGGCCTTGAATCTAAAGGCCAACCCCTGTTTGATGATCATCAGCAGAGCAAGGTGTCATGAAAGGAGGCCAACTGGTGCTGACATTTGACAGACTTTTGTATCTATGTCAGAGGGGACAAACTATCATTGTGATCCTGCTTTTCTTTCTCACACACACACCTTCCTACACTGTAATGTATGGACTTGCTTTACTGGAATTTGTTTCTGACTTCCATACAAATAACCAGCTCTAACTCAAGCTGAAACACAGTTACCCCTTTCATCATCTTTTTTCAACAAGATCAAGTAAATAAGCTGATTGAACCCAGGTGTGAATCCCAGGTGGAGCCCCAGAGTTAATTACTTCTATTATTTAGCCAATGTGCAAATACTGAGTGGGCACAAAAGTAAATTCCAACAGTAACAGAATAAAAATGATCACCCAGGGAAACTGACAGTACAACACAATGTCCTGAGCTGACAAGTCACAACGAGCATATGTGGAAATATAGTCTGGGTCTAACAGGATGACACTTCAGGTCAGGTTTGAATTCACCCACACCCACATGCAAACGACTGAAATCTCAAGGCATCCTTATTTTTAACTCAAATCTTTAAACCATGATTCTGTATTTACATGTATGAAAACTGGTTTCACCTACAAATCTGCCCCTGCTCATTTCTGAAAAAGCAGAGCACAGTCCTCCCTTCTGTTTTTCTCTTTGCCTCCTGTCTTCTCCTCAATGTCCTGTCCTGATTCTCCTTCTCATCAATGTTTTCCACACACACTCATGCACACACCCTTCGCCTATTCTCCTTTCACCCTGAAGGTGTGTGAGATTGGTGGGACCATGTAAAAGCCGTCACACAGGGCGAGTCACATGTGTTCTTCATTTGAAGCCGTTTGCCCAAAGCATGCTGTCAGCCCCCATCTGGATGCGCGTGTGTGTGTGTGTGTATGTATGTGTGTGTGTATGTGCGTGCGTGCGTGCTTGCATTTGTTTACGTGTCAGTGACCAGGAGTGGTTCAGGGGAATGTCTGCGTTGGAGCTTTGTTTGCACTAAAGAGAAAAGCTCTATTTTTATGTCCACATGTGTGGGTGACCACACTGTGCTGTTCACATTTAGCTCTCGTCTTCCCTACACTGTGGTCACATTTATATTTAAAAGTACTTTTGTTAAAACAAGTGGTGTGGTTTAGTATGATATATATATTTGTGTCTGCACAAATGCCAGTAACTGTGGGGGAAATCCCTTAAAATTGTTTTTCACTTTCCATTTGATTGAATTGAGAGTTATATAGTATAAAAGTTACTATATTATAGCACAGCAAGTCAAAGTTGTGAAACATCCTCCAGATTATAAACCACAGTTGTTCTGTCAAACTTATAAAAGCAAAGTAAAATGATTTAAATACATGCAGAGATGACAATAATTCTTTTATCAATCAGTTACAATTAGTCAAAAGAAACAGTTTTAAGAAAACACACTTACTCAGACATTTGTTTCATTGCGCAGAGATTGAGTTCAGTCACTGTCCAGTCCAATTCACGCCATTAATTTATTTCATCCCACGCTCCTGGACAGCTCTCCTGAGCCAGTGCACAGCCTGGAACAGACACAGCTCTGTTTGACTCAATCACATCTAGCAGCTATGTGGCATTTACAAGTCTTTAGCTTATATTAATTAAACCAGCTAAAGTGAAACAGAACAGCCAGAAATTTGTTTGGAGATAAGTATATTTACTTCCTCCAACAATTCAAATACCCACGTAAAAACAACTTATTACAATGAAATCCTACCCTGATGATAAAGACGTGTCAGGGATTAGGACACTAATGTGTACATTAAGGGGAAAACAATTACTCCTTCATTTCCTTTTCACAACGATTAGAAATGTAGAGATTATCACTATGTCACACCTGAGTCTGGATTTACAGTAGGTCTATGTTTGCTTTCAGGGGTAAACCCAGGACTAGTTCATGGGATTTTTAGTGGATCCTGCAGTAAGGCAGTCCTTTACATCTGATAGATCCTCTGTGTGCTAAAATCCTGCACAGGTGTCCTGTTTTATTCCACCTGACGAAACAGTTCAGGCTACTTGAGTCGTTTGTCAGGTGACCCCCTGTGCCATCAGAGCCAGAAGCTGCATATGATAAAATGGTCACATCTTTACCTAAGAAATTCGACCCCGACACCAAACGCGTCACGCTGTTTTCCACGCTGCATCCACGCATGCGTGAAGCGGACTGAACGCTGACGATACTGCGTTGCTGTGAAAGCTAAGGGGCCAACGTGGGCACCACAGAAAGCGTCAAAATACAAGTTAAACAACAAGTGTCTAAGCCACTCATCTTCCAGGTGTTCGACAGGAGAGACAGGAAACGGAAGGTAGAGAGAAACTACTTGCTGTTCATTGGCTGGCGCTGACCAATGAGGATGCGTCATGACTGACACTCACATTCACACCTGCAGGCAATTTACCAATTAACCCAAACCCCAACCTGTATGTCTACATTTGAAATCCGAACAGAACTCGAACCACGATCCTTCCTGGTGGGATGTGAGAGCGCTAACCACCAAGCCACCCAAAACTCAAAACTAAAAAATGAAAAATGGAAAAATAAGATAAAAAAGCAAATAAACATTAAAATCAGTGAAAAACGTGGATAAGAGACTTTCTGGATAGTTTTATTATAAGAACATATTTTCAGTTAATACAATTATTGACTTTTTCCAGTGAGTACTGGCTTCTCACAAATTGTTACAGCAATCTTTCACAATCCTCTGATGTTTGAAGACTTAACGTAGTTATTATTATTTTGTAGAAAAAACTGTAGAAAATCATCACACAGCCCAGAACAGACAGCAAATCAGAAGAATTGCACAAACAAACTACCACAAAAATTAACTTGAACGCATCACCTTCCAACACTACATCTATGTGTGAACCCCAGTCTGCAATGGGTATATGAATAGCAGCAAGTGGCAGGTTGGCACAGCATGCCTTGTTCCTGAGTAATGCCAGCCTCCTCTGGCCTTCCTCCATCACCCACTGAAGTCCAATCTGCTCCTCTCATCCATAGCCCATAAAACGCCTGATGCCGATTACCACTCGTCATCATTAGCCATGGCTGACATTGATAAATGACGTGTAGGTCATTGTGTTTCTCTGTTTCAGGCCAGGGTCCACTGTAGTCCTGTTAAAGCTGTTAGTTTGTGATGTGATTTAAGTGTTGTTTTAATGAATACATTAAAAAGAATTAACACTGTACAAAATGTGAAAAATATACATTCAACACTATCGTTTATGTTGGTTAGATTTTGATGTCCTGTTCTCTATTGTCTTAATATTGGATGAATAATAAGAACAAAGTTTTCACTATATGAAGTCAGTCTTCAGCTGTAACATACTGTATGTGAAATTTCATACTCATCTGGGGCCTTGTGCCGACCACACTAACACACACACACACACACACACACACACCAGGCCCCTGAGGCTGCTGTAAAGTGAATCTTCATAATCACATCAGGGGGAAGGGGGTGGGACAGAGGCGAGGAGGCCAGAGGACGGTCACTGAATTCTTTGACATCTCAGGGAAAGTCACATTAGCCAAGTTGGTTGCGTAACTGCTGAACCATTCACGTCGATGGCACGACACTGCCAGAGGGGCCATTTTACATTTTGGTGGAACAAGACTCAAACTAATAGCTCTCAGTGCGCTCCACTGAGCTGGCAGATGGCAGCTCAGGACAGGTGATCCTGTTTCATGGGAGAAGATCAGAGCTGTTAGAGTTTTCACACTGTGTGGGTGGTCAGTGGAATGTCTGCCATTTCTGTTGAGATCTAGTCACTGCACTGGAAAGACAGACACATTCAAATAAACTCTTAGAAAGTTCTGCCTTTAATTGTAATTGCCCGATCATACAAAGGAGCTCTAAAGTAAACCAATACAATGTCCTTATATTGTGGTATAAAGCCCACAAAATTACAAAATTGCCTGAAGGAAAATCCAGAATTGCATCTTCAGCACATAGTTTCTTAAATGGGACATCTAAACATCTAAGAAATACACACCACATGCGTCATGATCGGCTTTGCAGGTCTGCTGTCTGCATTGTATGTTAATCCTGATGGACCATGACAGGAAACATCAGGTAAATAACAGCTGTGTGTTCGCCACATGTTTCTTTCCAGGCAGATCAGGCGTGTGAAGGCTGTCCAGCTTCAGCTCAGTTCACACACACTGAGGCTCCACATAAGCAAAAGCACCAAATCATAAGAAATCACCTAGAAAACCAATCCAATTAAATGTTTAAGAGAGTGTTTGTGAGCAAGATGAGAAGTGAACTGTTCTGAGATGTTCTTGAATGTAATGTTTTGCTGATTAACTTTAATTTTAGGTTTTGGCATGCAGAGGTTGGAGGTGTCGGTGTTAAATATGGTGGTTCATCTGCAAACACTGAGAGGAATGTGCACCAGATGAACACGTGCATGTTTCTCTCCATCTGTGCATCCACTCTCATGTGTGCCTCATCTGTTCAAGTATGCATTTCTCTGGATCTTCTTTCTACATTCACATGAGTGGAGATGTTCGGTGCGTGTCTTGGGAGTTGAGTCCCCCATGCAGCTGTGAGAGTTTAGCTTAGATTGTCCACAGAAGGAGACAGAGAGAGGGAACCAGCATCCAGCAGCTCATTGGTAAAGTGTTGATCACATATAAGAGCACAGAGAATGGGATTTTAGAGCAGCGCAGTCCATTGTGCTCCGTTACACCAGGCCAGATGCTGACCTTTGGGCCTCTTGTAATGCTGCAGAAACAGCCAAGTGTTTTTCACAGAGAGAAGATTGGGGTCAGTTATGAATTGTGGGAGAAGCAGGTTCTGGTTCATAAATGATGATGAGTGTTGGCATCATCATTTTCCCTGGCATCGAGCATATAGACTACAAACAGCCAATTACTGCAAACTTACATTTGTCTTCATACAGTGATATTTTTCTTTGTTGGAAAAAGGAAAAAATTAAAGGAAACAAATATTTCACACACACACACACACATATATATATATATATATATATATATATATATATATATATATATATATATAATATATATATAATATATATATATTATATATATATATATATTTTGCTTATATATATATATATATATATATATATGTGTGTGTGTGTATATATAGATCACAGATTTAGATTTAGATATATATCACAGCTGCAAACTTCAAGTCTGTTTGCAACCAGTCTGATCATGCTAATTTTTCTGTTGTCAGAATTTGTAGAAACAAAAGCCAAAGTACAATAATAAGAAGCAAGTTGACATAAACCAAGTAAAAACATCCTTGTTTTTAACTTGGTTAAACAATGTGGTTTTGATGTTCTCTTTGGGTGTTTGAAATAATTCCATAAAACCTCAGAGGAGCATTTTATTCTTGAGCTCAAGTGGAAGACGGGGATTTCCCAAGCTGAAGTTATGAGGTTAAACGTGTGTGATGTGGCTGGAGTCTGATGCCATCAAAAAGATGGGGCTTTGTTTTCATCTCATCCCCTCTCCTCCTGCCTCTTTTACTTTCCCACACCTTTTCTTTTCTCTCTGACGTCCTCCTCATCTCTTGTGGGAATCTACCCATAATGCACTGTGAGGAAATTTCCCCATAATGAATACAGCACTTCTAAATTGGAATCCAGCCGCAGGCAGGGACCAGGCCGACTGCTGAAATATTCAGAAAGCTTTATTAACGCTGTTATTCCTGGCAGATGCACTGTGCGTACTAACAGTTGGTGATAATCCTGCTGTGTCACTGGGTTGTACAGTTTATGGCAAATCGTTAACTATCGGGACAGTTGATTTAATCTCTCTCCTGTCCTCTGTTTATATTTAAAGCTGCTTTATAGGCATGGCAGAAAGGATGTCAATGGTGTGAATGAAATACAGCACATACATTTAGATCATATTATCCAGACACAGCCGTTTTATGTGAGTGTCCAGTTCATACAAACTCACATTAATATTCCTTAGTTATTTTCCAATATATAATTAATCAACTTATTAAAATTGTTTTGCAGACACTACAAATTCAAGCCTAGTGATAATCTGACAGTGATGTTTATAAGGGGACGTGTATTCAAGGGATTATTTCATAGAGAACACGCTTCTTCCCATGTTGTGGGTGTCAGGTGATTGACAGCAAACGGAGTATAATCACAAAAGATGTCAGTGACAGGTTCTGCCTCCAAACAAGTCTACTTTGTGTCATGCCTCATTTATCCACAGAGTCTGAAATGCTCTCTTGTCCAATAAGAAGCCTGATGAATGTGATGAAAAAGAGGGTAAAATAAACTAAGGGCCTGTTTTATACTGTGAAGATTTTTCTGCTGCTGTGGAAAATCCTAGTTTGTGCAGAAAATCAGGAATTATAAATAAATATGAGGGCATTTAGTTTTGTTGGACAATGACTTTTTTTAGCAGCAGGCTTTCTGACAAATCTGTCACTTCTGGCAGTTGTGTAATGTTACGCAATATTGCATAATATCACTACAACTCTATCTTTAAAAGTAACGATGCAAAACTCCAAAGCACAAACAGTTAATGGTCTGTGTTACCCTGTGTTATAGTAAAAATTCTTTAGGTCGATGGAGATGTGATACAGCTGGGTCACCAGTTGTACAAACCTTCTTTCCTGCAGCTGTCTCTCATGTCAAACAATAAATTATCTGTTTGACTCAGTTTCCAAAACCCAAAATGGCTGGAGCGTCTTTGTGTCTCCCCCTTTCATTTCTTTCAATCATGCTGCACATGCTTTTACATCCTGCTTCAGACTTCTTGGTTCAGATTGTTGTCACCATTTAGCACCACCCCTGGGTTTAGGTTATATCAGTCTGAATCAGTGTGTTTGTGGACACTAAAGCGGCTGCGAAGGGCTACGCTACTGCTGAACTGGGTCGTGGGTAACACGTTGCTATAGCAACTGCTATTTGCCAGCCCAGGGCCAAGAGCTGCTTTTTGCTTACCCTTTTTCTCTCATTCCATTTCACTCTCTCTGCCTCTTTCTTTACCTTCCTCTCTTTTTCCTCTTCCCATCCTGCTGCTCGCTTTCTATCAATCCCTTTCTGGGTCTTCCTCTTCCAACCACCTCTGCCTCTCTTCTCAGACTCCTCTCACACCGTTCCTTCTGAGGGTTTCTTCAGCTCCTTCTCTCATCCCTTCTTGTTGTCTTTGTCTATGGGGAAAAACAGAAAGATCAGGCATGTACATGAATTATCATTCTTTCACATAACTGTCACCCACAGCTGCAAACAGAAATCCTAATTTAAGCAGGTGAACATTTTCCACTTTCGCCCTGCAGGCTCCAACAGCTCTTTTGGAAGAAGAACAAGCTTTAACAGCAGGGGAAGTTAATCCATGAAACTCCTGTCTGTCAAATTATTTGTTGGTCTGTCATTTGTCTAAATTACCAGAAAGTCCCAAATCTTTTGTTCTTTTCCACTGGTGAGCCGGTGTTCAGCTGCTTTCACAACCTGGTGCATCATCCTTGGGCTGAAACCATTGAGATGATATATGATGCAGCATCTGAACAGCAACGTAACATATTGGATGTGTGATTAAGTCCAGCTGGCTCACTGTAAGCACACTGTCGACGTGCAGTCATATTTCAAAGACAGAACAGTGAAGACAAGCGAGGCAAAGGCAGGGAGAAACGTAGCCGCATGCAGCGAGGTAGCAAATGAGAGCGATGGGCTGGCCTCGGTGTGTCACCTAAATTCGACTCTAATGAATAGTCCATTGATTTCCATTAGGGCTGGCTGGAGCTGACCACTCTGGCCTGTCTGTTTCCCATTAGCGCACTTTAAAACTGAGGCTGACAAACAGTTACAGCTGCAGGCAGACCGGATGAGGCCTCCATCCAATGTTTAAAAGGAAACTGTGAAATCATGCATGAAGCCACATGGGGCCAAGGAGGGGAAAGAGTTAACGGCAGAACTAGAATGAGCCTTATTTACCAGTCATGCAGTCCCCAGATGAAATAACATCTGCAAAGGCTTCTTTCCCCAGCCCTGAATACAACGATAATATCACCTGCAAATTCTGGATTTAAATGTGAAGAAGCAACATATCTTACTTTATGGATGCATTCTCCTCTCTATATAAAAAGACAGCAAGACTGACATACTAAATGACCTGTTGAGTTTGACCTTTTACAGCAGGATGGAGTGCTTAACCACCTCCCAGGTCATCACTGTATCAACTAGTGAGCCCCCCCCAAGGCCTGGTCTACCCAGAATTTCAGAGCCATCCAGCCTTATCAGCTCCACCCCTCCATCAGCCGCTTCCTTCATTAACATTAATAGCATTTGGATCTATTATGCAACGAGCCTTGGCTGTGTTATGCAATGCAGAGTCTTCATCACTAGCAGCACTTTTTGGAAAGGAGCATCTTAGATTTGTGGTGTGGGTTTTTCATTCACTCCAACATGGACTGTAGGGGTTTAAATATCAAAACAGCTCTCAGAAGAGTGAAACTCTACATGATAAATAAGCACGAGAGTCATTTTGTATTAAAACTGATTTAAATCTTGCCACTGAGCTTTTAAGATACCAGGGGATCACTAAAGTCAGCAGGCATATCCTCTGGGGCCTTAAATATTGTATTTAGTTAAATAACTGGAACAAACTGGTGAACCAACCAAAATAAAAATAAAAATGCTATTGATGATGCTCCTTCCCCTCAATAGGCCTCAAAACAATCTTCTCTTTTAAACTTCTTAGTAATGACAATCCAGCCTGTAACAAGACGTGGCTCCGGTGGTCAATTCAAAAACAACTACATGTCCTTCTTGTGTTTCTGCGAGGACGTCTGCCTATTTTGACATTGTCCAGCAAACAAAGCTCAGGGAAACCTTGTGTGAGCTGTGGGCATGTGGCTTAATTACTTTTTGTGGAATGATGTCAGCTCTGCTGTCACAGTCTATTGATCAGGTTTGATGTTGATAAAAGAGGCTAGATGTTTTCAGCTCCTGCTTGCACGGATGTTATAGCAGCTCTCATGTCCTCACACGATCACGTCATATACAGTGTGTGTGTTATTCTTGAATGCTTGTGATCACGCAGTGGCTGTCAGAGCAGGTTATTTCAGGTCTGAAGAGCTGCACGTACAGGTGTAAAATATATGTTATGCAGTCAGTCATGTTTTCCAGGCTTTTCAAATACAAATGTTTAGCTTCAGCAAGTTTCTCAACATGAAATAATGATGCATCAGAGCTGCCAACTGGAGCAGGTTGTCATGGAAACAGCAAAGTGGCACACACAAGACACTTCATTTTGTCTTTTTTTTCCAGGAGTAACTTCCTGCTTTGCTGGATGAGTTATTTTTAATGGATGTTATATAAGATGAAACCCTTGTGCTCAATACCGCGTGTTATCTCCTCTCCTCTTTATACTCTCGACTGTGATGGGAGCAGGATGCACCACATTTCCCGTACCTGCGTATCCCAGGACCATAAAACACAAGAAGCGCCACATGCTGCTGCAGTTAGAGGAGACAAAGAGCTTTTTGAGCATAGTGAGACGTGAGCATGTAGCACAACTTTCATGTAATATTCAACACTTCCAGCTGAGCTCAAAGTGAAGGCACACTAACTCTGATTAGCCGCTCGACAGGCCTGACAGGGAGAAGTGTTGTTCCTCCTGTGTAGACTCAGAGAGACAGGCGTGATGTTAACGGCTTGGACATGAACCACACAAGTTTCTGCACTGACTAATAATCAAGTATTGCCCTGAGTTTCATCACCAGAGCTGATCAAGCCGCACTGCCATCTCACGTTGCAGCAGCAGTCTGCTCTGGTTGCTTCTGCTTCTTTGAGCATCCATTGGGTTTACAGTTGGGCCTTCTGCCATTTGTGCACTTTGACCTGAATTGTTCGCTCTCACGTCATCTTTAAAGTTCTTTTTACCTGTAGGAGCAGCTAAATGCAACAGGAAAGCCAGCATGCTTCAGTGACTCAACCATCTTCTCTCTGTTTCCCCCTGAAGGATGCTTTGAGTGCTGCATCAAGTGTTTGGGCGGGGTGCCCTATGCGTCTCTGGTGGCCACCATCCTCTGCTTCTCAGGTGTGGCTCTGTTCTGCGGCTGCGGCCATGTGGCACTGACTGGCACCCTCACCATGCTGGAGAACCACTTCTCCAGGGTGACCAGCGACCATGCCACCCTCACCACAGTGTAAGTCCTGTGTGAATCAAACATTATCATCTTACTGACATTTCTGAGCATTGCTTTTGAGCTTCTACACACTCTTTTAAAAGTTGCTCCTCACTGCCTTTGAAGGCTCCACTCATCCTGTGTCACTTAGCTTTTAATTTTAAATCATCATCCTCTCTCTTCTGCTCATGTTTGTTCAGGATCCAGATCTTTCAGTACATCATCTACGGTATCGCTTCCTTCTTCTTCATCTACGCCATCCTCCTGCTGGCTGAGGGCTTTTACACCACCAGAGCCATTAAGAAGGAGCTGCAGAGTGATTTCAAGACCACCATCTGTGGACGCTGCATCACAGCCTTTGTATGTCAACACACACTCACACATACAACTGTTGCAAATCCTCACTCACACAGTTACACTATAAATTAAAGTCACAAATGAGGTGTAATTACTTAGATTTTCTAATATCCTTGCTTAAAATAGTGTTAATAGCCTTA
This sequence comes from Mastacembelus armatus, assembly GCF_900324485.2. Taxonomy (NCBI): domain Eukaryota; kingdom Metazoa; phylum Chordata; class Actinopteri; order Synbranchiformes; family Mastacembelidae; genus Mastacembelus; species Mastacembelus armatus. The sequence goes on along the minus strand of NC_046634.1, from coordinate 6,846,343 downwards.
GCTCATTTGTTATGCTTTACAGACCTGAACAAGGCTTATCACAAAAGTGCTGTGGAGGCACAATCGCACACCTATACAAACACACACACACACACACACACACACACAGGAACATAGGTCCTTTCTAGCCTGATTAATCTAAGTGCTGCAAATATTCACTACCATTAGCTTAAATGTGGACTCTGAAGGTGTGCTTTATTCTTTAAGGAATAATTTAGCTCTTCTTTCTTTTCGCTCCCTCCTCAGTTTATGTTCCTGACCTACATCCTCGCACTGGCCTTCCTCACCATCTTCTGCTTCACAGCGATCCCCGTTTTCCTCTTTTTCAACATGTGGAGTACCTGTGCTGCCATGAGGTCTCCTGATGCTAACATCACCTCGCCAGACTCTATCTGTGTGGACGTCAGGCAGTACGGTAAGTAGCCACAGCTACAGTCAGTCTCATTCTTAAATCAAACTACTGTAACCACTTCACCTTATCCTATCATTGCTTCAGCACCACAACTGTCTGCAGTGCCACACTGACAAGTCCAAGGAATAAAGAGCCATATAAAGAGCTAGAACCCTGCAGTACTGTGGGGTAGATTTCCCAAGTGTTTACAAGCTTGATTTCCCGCTAATAAATACCAACAATTAAAAAAAACACTTCAGGGAAGACAGTCAGCTTCCTAACAGTTTCTCACCTCACTCTTGGCTCCTCGAGGCCAATCTGTCCTTTAGAATTTTGCTCAGCTCTGTTTCTGTACACCTGATCTAATTAAGGATGACACGTTTTTCATTATAGTTTAATTGGATCAGGTGTACAGGAGCAGAGCGTAGTACAAGTGGGTCCTGATACAGTAACTGGGTTAAAAAAATCTACTGTTCTGCAGAAATAATGCTTCTTTTTTGTACCCTACCTTTCTAATTTCAAATTCACATCAGCTCGCATGTACTCCTGTCAGACCAGAGCCCAGTCAGCGCCTAAAATAAGCCTAACAGAAACCAAGCCATGAAAACCCCAATTGATATAAGAAAAATAAAGATCATACTAGTCACCTGTGAGGGCACTGTGTCCCTCTCCTCTAAATGGGTTTTCTTTAAAGCCAGAGAAGGTACACCTGAAAAAACAGCAGATAACACACATTAGACAAGACAATGATACTTTACAGGCAGCACTGTACAAAATCCACACAAAACATCTGTAGTCTAGATCACAGTGATCAGTGTCTTTTTACTTTTAAAGCTAAAATCACCTGCACAAACACTGTAAAGAGTGCAATGTGCTGAAGTTCACAGGATCCGATCACATGCTGTGTTACACGTCTTCAAAGTTTTAGAGGAATTCCCCTGATCAAGGCAGGTGAGCTTAAACATGCAGGCTGGCCCCTGCAATAAAAGCTTTTAAGTTTACTCATAAAAAATGATCCTGGTGCGTCACACTGTTCTCCACAAGCAGCCCAGTCTTTACTGGCAGGACAGAAAATGAGAGAAAGAAGTCAACACTTTGCCGACCAAAAGGTTTCACTGATCTTTCTCTACCTATAATCAGCATCACACATTCATCTCCAGCTGCTTGGGAGCCTGGTTGTATCTGTGAATTTAAATCCATCTTCCTGCAGTGCTGCAGCCCACTAACTCTCTCCTGTGATGGCATATCTGTTTGACAGCCTAATGTATAATATGTGACCCACATTTGAAGGACAGCTGGCCTGCTTACAAAGAGGGATGAGGATCACATATGCTTGGCTGGCAGTCGTATTGTTCCTCTCTGTTCGAAATAGTAGCACCAATTACTGGCAGTGTTCAAAGTACTGTCAGCATTGTCTACAAGATATAGCTGATTGATCAAGGACATGTTTTGATTACTGTTCTTTGTAATTTGTAATGAAAACAATCATTATTTAAATTAGAAACAATATAATAAGAGTTAGAAGAGAGCAAAAAATGTAAATGTCTAAACAATGCAGCCAACAAAATGGCTTTAATTATTTCAAAGTGTTTTAATCAGCCATGTTTTTCCTGCAGGAGAGGCTGTGAGCAGTAAAAAGCTTGTTTCACAGAGGAAGGTAGTGATGTTTCGTCTCTCTGACCCTGCAGGTATTATTTCCTGGAACGCCACACCGGGAAAAGCTTGTGGAGCCACACTGGGAGACATCTGTACCACCAGCGAGGTGAGAGGACACTGACCTGACCTGCTTGCTTTCTTTTCATTTTCTCCTTTCTTTCCTTTTCCTTTGCTCACTAATCTCTCTTCTCCTCCACAGTTCTACCTGTCCTACCACCTCTATATTGTTGCATTCGCTGGGGCTGGAGCCACCGTCATCGCATTGGTAAGCTTCTCATCATCCCACTGATAATGCGCTGCTCAAAATATGCACGTTGCCATGGCATGCTTATGAGTTGCCATAGCAACACTGCCTCTCACATTTGTCCGTCATTCAATGGGCTGAAATCTTAGCCTGCAGCCTGCCTGTGTGTGCTCATAGACGGTCCACTGCGTTCATACAGTTGAATACATTGATTTTTTGTATATAAAGTGCAACATTAAACTGTTATGGACATAAGACACATCATAAGTCACCACTGGATATGATCTGCTATCCCTAAACTTCTCTGTTTCTCCTTAGATCCACTACCTGATGATTCTGGCAGCTAACTGGGCCTATCTGAAGAGCGCCGTCTCCACGCACGAATACCAGGACATCAAGACCAAGGATGACCAGGACCTCGAGGCCGAGGCACGTTCAAAGGAGGGCCAGAACTCCTCCTCCTACTCATAAGGACAAGAGATCCGCGCCCGCCGCCACTCATCTCATCTCCACACCTCAACCCTCTCCCTGCAATACCCAGCACCCTTCCCTCCGTTAAAACAAACCACCTTGGTAATGTTAGTCCCCACTCCTCCTGATTCTCCATCCTCTTCCCCTCCATGATGTTTATTAAGAGTTGTGGCTGCATGCTCACACCAGAGGGGAAGTGAATAGAGGGTCAGGAGTGGCGGCAGGCCCAGACGGAGGCAGGTGCTTCAGAATGGGATAGCTCGCCCGTCGGGGACGAGCTCAGGTACGATACATCTTTTGAGAAGCATCTCCTGCCCCGTGCTTTTGGGCGGCGGCTCGTGAACGTGGCCCGGCTGTGATGGCCTCGCGCCCTGAGCCAGCACAGCCCTCAACACACAACTCCTGACAGCCTAAAAAAACATTGTTCACTGTCTGCTTCAGCCACAGGAAGCCAGGCAGTGACCAACCTCCTCCTCCGTTTTTTGGTGTTTTATATGCATATATATATATATGAATATGAATATATTGTGCGAATGTGTACGAATGTTGTTGTTTTTTTTAATAAGCTCTGAAAAGTATGCCAGGTACTATTATGATCGTTTTTCTTTATGTTTTTGCGCTCATAGGTTTTTCTTCTTTACTTTCCACTTCATCTTTAACTTTTTATTGCTAATGCGCGATACATTGTTGCACTACTTCAACAACTAAAAAATTAGGGAGACTGAAAATCCCTTAAAAACACAGAGCACTCCAGCCCCTCTCTCATAGAAATACCTAAATGACTCAAGGATTATTGTGCATTTACATAAGAGTTTATTTATCAGCCAAGGTATTGACATTTAATTTAAGACCAGAGGTGTAGCGAACCTTTAAAAGGCATTGTTTTGGGAAAAATATATTTATTTGCTTTCTTGCAGAGTCAAATAAGAAACTCTCGTACTTGTGTGTCAAATATGAAGCATTAGATGGAAATGAGGAACTGATTAGACTGGCTGTCTGGAAATAACAAAAAGGGCCTACCAGTTCCTCTAAAGCTCACTGTTTTAAATGCTATGCCTTGTTTGTTTAATTCAAAGGCTCTGGTCATCATACACCCAACACAAAATCACAATTTGTAGTTTTTACATTTTGGCCTTTGTGCTTGAGTTAAACAAGCTAGCAGTTTCCACCTGTTTTCAGTAGTTTTGCTAAGCTAAGCTAAGCTAAGCTAAGCTAATAGGAACTTAATATTTCCTATTCAAACATGAGAGTGCTGTCAATCTCATCCATGTTGTGGCAAGAAAGCAAATAGATTTCCAAAAATGTTCAACTTTTAAGTCCTTTGTGATTTTCGCTACACTGATCACCAGCCGCAGCACAAATCAAAGACAAATCTGTCTGGGTCTTTTAACATTAAAAAGACACACACCTCAGGTATCAAACCAAATCAGATTTTAACTAGCTGTCTTCTTTTCCAAAGCTTCACCATCTAAACACTTAACCCTTCCTGGATTGGTACACTGTCCTGTGTGAATTCTACAGTTAAAACCTCTTCTATTGTTTTCTAAAATTTCTGCTTTTGCGAATGACGTTCACCTGTAAATAGCCCAAACACCCTAAAAAATCTGGATTTACACCTCTCCCCAAAAACAGGGAGAACACAGTTGGTGTTTTGCCATGCTCTTCTTTTATTTTTTCCACAAATATATGTAAATGTACCCTTTGAGATATGTGTTTAGCACTCAAATACTAGTTCTGCATTTGATATAATAATTGTAATGTAACATCTTAAATGATATGTTGTGAGAGAGATACAGTGCAGTTGATATGATGGATTGAGGTGCTTGTGATGTAAACATTTTAAAATATGAAAAAAAATGTGGAAATTGATTTTTAATGTTTTATCAGTTTTAGGCAGCTGGGTTCTTCTTGTGATTCAGTAAAAATGATTTCATGGAACTTGTTTGTGCTTCTTTTTAACGGCCAAATGAGTGACTCCGCAGCACGTGGGTTGAGGGACAAGTCACTCTTTTCTTTTTTCGTTTGTTTGTTTGGTTTTTATTGTCATGCCTCTCATAAGAGCCACAGACTGTTTTGGATGTTTACACTGAATAAAACCAGTCAGGAATTTTCATACATTAATTTTATAATCAGATATTGTTTAATAATCATGAACTATAGTCTATATCAATCATCACTGGTTAGTTTACCCTCAAAAAACACTGAAGAAGAGACGTTTTTGAACTTTGATGAGATGAAGCATGTCAGTATCGTCCATGTGTGCAGCTGTCTATTCTGTATAAAAAAGGACTATATTGCCATGAGTGTTATGTTTGATAAATATACGTGCTTTGCCACCAGGCTGATGTAAAGGCCAACTCCAGTTTCCTCTAAGACGATGCGTGTCAGGGTGTTGTTGTTTCCTTGTTATTTGCATGAAGGAGACATGACTGTCTTTGCAGTTCTTCAGGTGATGTGTAGTCAATTGTACTGACAACTATGGTAGGCGGTGTTTGCCCCAGCTCCACACGTCCCCTTACCCCAATCCACCCACTCTTTTCTAAAGAAAACTCCATTGTACTTTGATGGCAGTGTAGTCCCTGTAGGTGTTTCATTATGGTTTGATTTTTTAAGTTGGAAATAGTTCTATGACTCCTATATAGTGATGATTTTTGTAACCTTCTCTAGTAAAACCGATATTTTTTATCGTGACACCGTTGTCTCCTGCCTCTTTCTTCAACCTGGGTCTCTGAAGTGATTCTTATGCAGCTAACTTATTTTTAGTACTAGCCCAGTGTGACTGCTTCAAATAGTTTTGTATTGTATTCAATTTCATATGAAGTGAAAGCAAATCAGCAAGTCCATATATGTGAGAAACAGAAACTACTCAATTTCGGGCACTGTCAATTTTTGTAACCCCAAAAAAACTCATTCTATTTCAAGATAAAGTGATTACAATGTTAATTGTGAGTCCAGTAAATAAAAGCTGGAAAAAAAAACTTACATGTTTAAAGTTGGCAGCATTTCTCAGTCACTTCTGGGACAAGTGGTGCTGTTTGAACGAAGAAAATTAGATACCGACTACTGTGTCAACAAAATGGACCACATTTGTGACAATGAACCAGGAAAAAGTAGATATTTTACCAATTCTGTTGCTTGTAGTATGGGAAAAAAAAACTATTTTAATTCCACATCCACTTTAGTGAGAGCACCCTGTGTGAGTATGGATTTCACCATCACCGTGTCTCTGTAGTACATGGAAAGACATTTGACAGAAATCTCCTTACCAGCATCTCTGTGCCACAGACCAGACGTTTACCTGACTTCTGACACAAGGGTGCAGCCTTGTGGACAAAGATGGTACTGCTCTGCAAATGAAAACAACACAAAATACAGACTTTCCTCCAGTTTTATTGTTGATCACTATATTTAAGGGAAAATTTACTTACAATCTCTGGTTTTATCATGTCTATTACAACCAAAACCAACAACTGATAGATGATTAGCAAATCAAATGTGACTAGAAAACCTCAATTAATTTACCAGAAAGACTAGTTTCTCTTTGTGATTTGATGGATATCATACATTTAAGGTACTTTCACATAAAAGTGACACCTGAACCAGAGGAAGCAAACAACCTCAGGACATCTGGGTTATTAAGGGTTCAAACCTCTTGCCACAGATCCATCTGTGGTGGCAAATCTACCTTTTCACCCTTAACATTCTTCAAATACTCACTGTGGTAGAAATATTGTGGTTTCATCAACTGTTTGTAGGTGACACATTGAACTTTCATCACAGAAAACCCTGTTAAGGTATATTAACCACACAGCAGAGTGTTTACACGCTCAGGTAGCACTCATGGAGTGTCACTAACTACAAATAAACCTCTACAGTCTGCAAAGACAGAACAGGATTGTTACTTTATTTAATGTTTTTTAATGCTTTTCATGAATTAATAATTATTTCTAATTTTAAACCAGTTTAGCCTGGAACAAAGGAGGGTAAAGAGTTTTCAGTCTCTTGATGATGTAGAACTTGTGATCTAGAATATGTTGAGATTAAAAGGGTTAAAAATGCGGATTGTGGTTTCGAGTCTGATCGAGGGCATCACATTCTCAGGTGCTGAGCAAACACCTGTTCTTCTTTTTGGAGAGTCACAAACCACAGTCAACAGCAGGCAGGAGCATCATGAGTTCTTGTTGGGTCTTTTCTACCTCACAGCTCAGCAGCAGGTGCGGTCAGGCTGACTCTTCCTCTGTAAGTCCACTGTCTTGGTGTGGATGAAGTGATCAGCTCTGTTGTCCAACGCCAGAATACGACGTACTGCCTCCTGAAAGGCTGATGCTACATTTGTGGCATCCTTGGCGCTGGTCTCGAAGTACGGGTGTCCACCGTTCTCACGGCACCACTGCCGAGCATCCTCCCCTGAAACCTGCCTCTCAGGCACGTCCAGTTTGTTGCCCAGAACCACAAAGGGGAAGTTGTCAGGGTCCTTCAAGTCAGCGTAATAGGTGAACTCTTTCTTCCAGTGGGCCAGGTTGTGGAAGCTCTGTCCATCGTCCACGCTGAAGGTGAGCAGGCAGCAGTCGGAGCCGCGGTAGAAAGGCGTGCGCAGACTGCGAAAGCGCTCCTGACCCGCCGTGTCCCAGATCTGCAGGGTGACGTGGTGCCCATCGACGTCCAGCTCCTTGTTGAGGAACTCAACACCTATAGTGTGGAAGAGGTGAGAGTCAAACTTATTGGTGACGTAGCGGTTCATGAGTGAAGACTTGCCAACACCGCCGTCTCCCAGGAGGATCACTTTGAGGAGAGCCGACTTAGACGACATGGCTGCAGCGAGCCAGGTCAAGCCAATTCTGGGCTTATTAGTCCGGGCCAAGGGGTCTGGAGAAACCAGCAATGAAGAAGGCAGTCTCACCTGCAGAGCACACAGATGTTAAATTAACTCAACCCACTTAAATGCAGCTACATCCAAAGTGTGATATATTCTAGAGATTCTGCACAGATTATGAAGTTTATTAAAGCTCTGTAAATATTTCTAACAAATTATTCATTTCAGATTGAATAAATATTTTTGAGAGCATGTACGATTCACATTAAAACCTTTCACAGTATTGAGTCTGAAGCACTAAGAGCAAATTGGAAACAGCTGTTGACTCTAGGCAGAAGTAAAAGTTGCTTTGTTTGCACAGTTTCAAACTAATATGCAAACATGACAATTTGCCAAACTAACAACTCAGCCTCAGTAAAACACTGGTGTCATTCTGTTTGCTGACCTTTTACCTTTGGCCTCACTGATAAAGTTTTGCTTGAGATAAGAACTGAGTGCTACTTTATCACACACTGGACAAGCCTGTCACATACTGTTTACACATTTCCTCACTGAGTAGAATTGATTAGTTGACCAACTAATCTTATTAAACAGCCACAGCACCATTACACTATGCAGCCAGTCATGCATTAAATAATACATGCCCTACATCACATGGAGACACATCACAGGAGTAGGATTTGACCACATTTCTCACCGTTGCATCGGCACAAAGTTCAATCTGTCAACAATCTGTAGGAGAGAAAACTCCACAGATCACGAAGTGGCCAAAGGAATTCACTCACTCACCCACGCTCAGCTCCTTAAAAGTGACTAATGGGGCTTTAAGAGTGAATTCAGCCCTTTACTGCACACTTTGCCTGATGGCTAAGACTTTTATTATTCCACCCACATCCCAATACAAATCTCTGTGATGGAGGCGGGAAATCTTAAAGACAGCGAGTCTAACAGGGAGCGAGGAGGAGCTCTGTTAAATTAACAGCATCAGCTCACCCATCACATTAGTGCAGAACCTGAAACTGTCCCATCTCATCACCAAGTCATCTCTGTCACAGTGTCAGTCAGTTTCATACTACACCAAATGCTGGTACCAATACTTCTTTTTCACCAAATCTAGATGTGTTTAATCAAATTTTCTCCCCTGGACACAAAACACCAGACCTAAAACAAATGAATCAAAAAATCCTTTCATGTTATTTAACTTCAAACATTTGCTGGTCCCAGCTCCTCAAGAGATTTTACTACCTGCTCCTGCTGCCTTTCACAGATTGTAAATGAACAGTTACAGGCAGCGTCTGTCACATAAGGTGGCAGCAAAATGCATTTTCAGCCCCAAGACGAAAAGTGGGCAAATGAAGTAAATAACACACAGACTGTCCTCTTGGCCCTGCTGTTATGTCAGCAGAAACACAGAAAGCAATGCAGAAGTATCAATAGGGTCAAAATACCACACACACACACACACACACACACACACACACAGTCATGTGCTTCATTCAGCATAAGGATCATATTTAAAGAGGAGGCTGCTTCGTGGGAATAAAGAAATTTATATCTTATCAGAACAAATACCACGTGATTCCATTCAAGCCAGGAAATGATTCTAATATTTGGATTTTTATTTTATTAAATGTCTAAAAATGTTAAAACAGCAGGGAAATCCTTTCAGAGACAGTCTGAGCAATAACAGATGCTGTTTCTATTACTAATGTACATTTTTTCAGTAGGTCCATGTTCGGACAAACAACCGAACCGGGCCCGGTGCAGTTTTAGCAACTTCTTCTTCTTGAGCAGCACCTTAGGGTGTTTGTCCAAAGTGTTAACATGCAGGGAACATTAGTTACATGACAGCAGAAAGCAGTGGCTGCCAAAAAGGGAAGGTTAGCCACACCGAGCCCAGTTAGCATGCGTTAACTTTCACAAGACTTTATCGCTGCTAAGACCACAATAAAGACCACAATGAACATGACTCGGTGTTGAGTCGCACTTACTTGGGTTTAGTCGCTGTAAATGTTTGGAACTAAACCTAAAAAGAACATAAGCAGTCAGTGGCGTGTCCGATAATGGAAGCATCGCCATAAACTAGCTGTCCGATAATGGGCGTGCTAGCGGCTGCACTATCACGACTCTATCCAGCAACATAAAAAAACAAACAAGTCGACGGGGATTTTGGCAACTCAAAGTGTTTTGCTGTACCTGTCGGTGTGCCGCTCACTCCCTGCTTCCAGCGGGTACCCTCCTCCCGATCATCCCGGCTCAGCGCTGCCGCGTCCCCGCCGCTCATATGACCCGGAGCGTGACGCCTCCTCCCATCATGCGCTTTCCTGGATGCGGTCAGCGCGTCCACGTTTCACTGTGGGTTGCATCTTTTGGACTCTTTGTCCCCTGATGCACATGCAAAGGCAGGCACGGGTTTAAAGATTAAGGAAAGTCACCGGGTTACACATTCCTGGATAAAATCAGACCTTAGCATCTGACGACGGATCTTTGATTTGGTATCAATAAATAAATAAAAGGATCACGAGCCAAAACCCAAAGACTGAGCAACATACAATCACACAGTTATACAGGTGCCCTGCAGGTTTATGGGCCCCCTTTAAAGTGGGTTCAAATAACCAATAATAGATTTTGTTTTAAATCTTTGAACCAGTGATGTGATTAATGAGCCATTCTCTGTTTATTTGCATGTCTAACAGTGTTGACTTTACAGGCCACCATGACTGAAAGGGTGAAATCCTTCACCCAACACAACAGAAGTGAGGTACAAGACAGACTATCTGAGAAACCTCACTTCTCTCCCCACATTTTCATTACAGCACATTTGGTTTTCAGACATCCACAGATTTGTGCTTCGAAATCAACTGATCTGGTTGGAAAGGAACAGAAAAGTTGTGCTGAAGCAGGAAAAGGACGCTAAAAAAGAAATCATAAGATAAATGAAACAAGCAGCTGTGTTTTCATGATGAAGGTGCAATCTTGTCATGTTGAGGAATGAAAAGCATTTTTAACTCTTAACTCTTCTTCTTCTTACATTATGACTAATGTGTACTGGATTTTGACTTACCACAAACAATCAAATACAAAGGAAATCAACATTACAAGGAGCCAGATGAACAGGGAGGTATGTGGTCAATACATAGTGACAGAACTATGAGTTTTAACTGGAGAAAAAAGGATTAAAACAAACTTCAATGACAGATTTAACAGCTTTCTGAGCAGCTCTTCAATACGACGTCGCTGTGACGTCTAAATGAATCCCTGTGCTGTGTGGACGGACGTTACAGGGAATGAAGAACCATGGGACATCCACCTCAAGGCTGTTCAAGAGGACAGATTACTGGCTCACATGCTCACAGTTTTCTAGTCACATGTCTTGTCCACTGCAGTTTGCTTCAAATGAATAGGACATTGTAGGAGGCTCTGGGCCTGCTGCCTCTGTTTAAGAAATTTGCACAGGATTCATATTTAGAATTATTTACATTTAGTGCAACAGGCCAGACTTTTCCCTAAGATCAAGAAAATAATACACTAGTGAGGGTAAAAGTCAAGTCATAAGTGGCTCTGCAGGATTTCTCTCATCATAAAATCCTCATGTCAGGCAGAGAAGTGAGGAAAAGCAGATAAATGAACGATAAACAGATGGGCAGCGAGCGGATCAGACAGGAAATGAGTCAGTGGGAAGAAGATAAGCAGAGCTGCTTCGACTTCACTCTGCTCATCAAAACCTAACGTTGGTTTCAAAGTCTGCTATGATATGAAGTGAATATTTCTACACTGGGATTGTTGGTTGATCAAATAATATGAATGTGCCAATTTGAAAATCATGATGGGCATATTTGACCATGTTTGACATATTCTAGACCAAACTCTTAATCAGTGAAACAACACAGAGGACTTGCTAATTACAGTGATATTTACCTGTGCCCTACACAGCAGTAACACCTGGGTTCAGAGACAGACCCAGGCACTGTGGTACCACTGCTGTCCACACCCGCTGCAGATCACAAAAGTCATTGCATCATGATCAGGGCCACCCTGCCTCACCCATGCAGGTAAGAAAAGGGCACCCCTGGACACCTGCGTCACCCTACAGTCTGATCCCCCACACTTTTTGCAGCGAATCTTCTGAGTGTGTGTCCCTTCAGCACTTTGAGGAAGCTGCCTCTCGCTCACACCCTGGGATGAGTAGGCTTCTCTCAGCTGCCGGAGCTCTGCACTCGCCATCTCCTCTGCTGACATCCGGGCGAAGGCCTCAGGCGTCAGTGAGCCGCTCAGGAGGCCCTGACGCAGGTGACCATTTTTAGGATTCCTTAGATTGGCCACCTTGCTCCTCACACAGGCTTTGTACCTGATATGACTGGCTCTGTGGAGCTCATGGATGTGCTGCTCGATGTCCTCAGCCAGCTCTGCAGCCTTGTCTGCAGGAGATTCTGGGCAGAAGGCAGCAAGGAGGAGCTGAACACATTTGGCTCTTATACATGGAAAATCAGAAGGTGCAGAAGTTCCCTCTGCAGTGGAGGGAACAGTTTGGAGGCCATCTTTTGTCACTATGGAAGAAGTAGAGGCCTTCACATTATCCACCCTACTGTCACATGTCTGTGCTGAAGCATGGTGGGAATCTCCCTCCTCGAAAAGTCCTCCATCTGCAGCCTCATGTTGCACAGCGACCCTGCAAGAGAGCCGAGGATCCTCGCTGTCCTCTGTGCATTTCACACGTCGCAGATCTTTGCTGTACTGCCTCTTCCACTTGGACAACAAACTCTTGGCTGTCTTCTTCACACCATCATCAGAGCAGGTTTTCAGGAGCCTGTAGAGAACTTTGACAATATCTGTTGTTTCTAGCTGCTCTGCTGTGATGTGCGACTTATCAAGGTCACTGAGGAGGGTCAAGATGTCCCCATAGCTTCTTTCTGCTCTGGAGTTTTCTATCTGCAGGGCACAGCGGACGATCTCTTTTGCATCCATGGTTGCTACAAAGAAAAAGTTCAAATGAAATGCTGAATATAAGAATTATAAAAGCTAAAGATACTTCATCTTTAAGAAAAAGACCAATGAAGAAGTGAAACTTCATGTGTAGGCCTTTGTCACTGTCAGTGAAAGGAATGTGCTTTTTCCCTGATGGCCTGCTTAGCATCATGCACTGTTAAACATATTAAAACATATCTGTACATGGAGGTGTAGTGGTTTACCTGATTTGCCTCATGGTTTGCAGCTTCTTCAAACAAACAACAGTCCCAAAAACGTCTACATGGGAGCAGCCATGTTGGATGTGTCTTCCAAAACAGAAAAATGCCTCAGTTCAACTGCAGGTGGTGCTGTTGCTTCATGGAATCAGATCATGAAGGTTTAGGGTTAGTTTGTCATTAGTGTCTATAATGTGTCGTGAAACTGACACAGTCTGACATGTACGACACATCGTTGTTTTTTTTATTAGATTTCATTTCATTTTGAAGGAGGCATTATGGAGATTTATGCAAAATGTCAGCGCTCAGCCTGAGTGATGGGAGCATCGTCCTGAATCCTTCCATTTTCTCTGTAGTTCTTTATGGTGCATGTTACTGAATCACTGAAACAGGCTGTAATTTGTCTGAACTGTATTTCAGGATTAGCTTTTCTGGTAAGGATTCATGTTATTCCCAATATGACAACAGGTATTCAGAAACCAGGCTGAGTTTCTATTCACAAATCTTTTCTATGTGCAGACAATAACAAACAAAGCTGGATTGTACTTTGTGTCAAAGCACAGCAAGAGTTGAAGGTGTGAACCTGAGGTCTGGGGATTAAACTATTCAATAAAGTCATTTTCAAAAGTACGCTCATGGATTAATCTGCAGGATTGTTCTCTCCTTTTTTTAGATGCTTCTGATAGTGAAGCGGGACGTGTGTGAGCAGCAGAGTTGAGAGTTTGGAGTCTGCGTGCAGAAACATGCACTCCTCACATACAAACAGCCAAGAGGCCTCCAGACAAGAATTCAAGATTGAAAGGTATCTCATAACAAGATGAGGCAAGCCTTTCAGCTGTTGTGCAATTATATGTTATGAAGGGAGAAGATGAATGAGTGTTTAGGATAACTCATGGTTGTGGAACTAAGACAAGAAATATTTCCATGTGTCAAAACCACTACAGTGGACTAGTTTACAGGTAGTTATTACTGTACTTTGCCCTCAGAGGCAATTAAAGAGTCTGTGATTACCCACAAAAAACAGGAGCTGTTAGGCTGAAAGGTTCAGTACAGTACAGTACATTCACCCATTAGCTAGACTCAGTCATTAATGCTGCCATGAAATCTAAGGAGTCTATAAAACTTTCAAATAGTTTCTTATTGGAAATTCAAATTTCAAAACACACTAAGTAATTCTGCCTCGTATGATACATGACATTCAGAGTTAACATGTTTTCCTAGATCTGCAGAACAGAAAGAATGGAAGCCCTTTGGAGAAGCTCCACTGACTGAGTTAGTGGAAAGCCGGCGGCCTTTACATACATAAATTAGGCCTATTAGTGGGACTAGTTTGAGTTTGAGATTGAAATTACTTCTCTATTCAATGGAGTGCATTTAGAAGTAGCACTTTCATTCAAAGTGTGCTTCTGTCAAATTATATGTCATTATTCATGTGCAAATCTTGATATATATATATATATATATATATATATAAATAGTTGAGTGGTGTGCCATTATGTAACTGTAACTGGTGGAATGACATCACCCACTTAATCTTATATTAAACTTTTGCTTTAGGACTCATGTAGCTGGGGCTGAGAGCTAAGGAGGCCCTGAGGGAAAACTGATATGGTGTCTTTTCACATAATAGCTTCTGGCTCTCAAGTCTTCAGAAAGTAGCATTAAAAACCACAAATGGAGGTTAGGCTTCCAGAAGGCTTTTAGCTGCGTTAATGTTTAACTTTACTTTCTGCTGGCTTATCTGGAAATGTGTAATGTGACGTTTTCATGATGTGTGATTGGAAGTTTGTCATTTGGGTTGAACTTAAGTGGATTTTGGACTGAATCTGTGACCTTTCAGTCACTGAAGGGGCCTCACCACAAACGGTGCGTTACCCCTATGTGTGCGTGTGTCTGTGTGTGTGTGGATGTAGATGGGTGGGGTCCAGCTAGGCCTTCAGTGAACGCAAGTATGAGAGAGCCAGAAAACAAAAAGCATAACAAAAAAGATTCCCTCTTACATCAGTCGTCACACTGCAGGGCCCCTGTCTTTTGTTTCTCCAGCCACACATGACTGGAATTCCACTTACAAGGCTCCTTGGATCTTATCAAACAAATTCACTGCAGCCTGTCTGCACTTCTACATTCCTTATCTGTGGAAATGGAATTTTACCAGCACGCCACTGCTGTGACGCCCAATCTCCAAGAGGTGGCGCTCTCTCTGCACTGTGTTGATTTCTATGGGATCTAAGAGGAAGTGGAGTCCTGCTGTATCACATCCTGCTTTTGTTGTCTCCGCCTCTCGTGCAGACCACGCCACACTTGACTGCATACCCACCCCCAACACACACACACAGACACACAACCCCGCCCTGAGCTTGAGAAATTCGGAGGAGACTTTCTTGTTAAAGTGATCATTCTCCTCAGGGCCAGACACATATGACAACATGGTCAATCTTTGCAATACACAGACCTGAGCACGCACACACACACACACACACACACACACACACACACACACACACACACACGCACGCACAGACGCATGCACGCACGCACGCACGGACGCGCACACACACACATGCACACACACACACACACACACACTCAACCATAAAACAGCCCACTAACCACATGTGCATGTACTGTAGAGAGCAACACTACACATTGCATACTATTTTGAGTTTGTGTTGCAGAGGAAAGTCAACAAGAGGTTCAAATAAAATATTACTAATGCGGAGTTAAAAATATAAGATTCAATTTTCATACAGTCCTATACTCGATTCCTATTGAGATGCTATTAGCTATGATGATGATGATGATGGGGAGCACACTCATGACGACTCCTGAAGGCTGTGGTTGTCTTGTTATTAGAGCAAAGTCAACCTCTATTTTGTATCTGTGCTTAATGCTCTTGACAGGCTGTGTGTGAGAGACTGGGGCAGTTCATGTGTGACAGGGGGTTGTCTGGCTGCTCTGTACCCATCACACCCACCCATCATGACCTTGAGGGTGATCGCAGACGATTGTAGTGGAAGCTTTTTCTCAATGTGTGTTTCTTGTCTCTATTTTTCCCATGGTTTTCATTCTGTTCTCACTTCGAGAGATTTTTGTGTTTCTTTGAGTTTCTATTCCAGGGTCCTCTAGACCTCAGCTGCTAGTGAAAGTGCCACAGCCTTTATCCTTCTTTAGCTTGTACTTATTAACTGTCTTGGACCATTTAAGCCTGGAAATGAGACTCCCCACACATGCAACTACAAAAACAAGCAACTGTTATGTCTGCTCTGGGTGATCACAACATTGTCCTTTTCTGATAAAACACTTGTCAAAGCCAGCAACAATAATGACTACAACTGATAGCAGCTTGCTGGTTGGCTCTGCAGTAGAAGGATGAGTCAAATGCAAAATCATAAGCTGAAGCAACGTTTGTTTGTTTGTGAGGAAACTGCAGGCCATGTTGCTTCTGCCACTGTAAGAAGCTGAATTTCATAACACTTCTGATCTGATGAAACACATCTCCTGCAAATAGTTCAAAGAAATGCTGCTTCCTCCAACTGTAAGAGCCGCAGCTCATTTCATTAGCTGTGTTATCCTAGTAACAAAGGCCCTGACCTGAATTACAACAGTAAATATGAGTATTGGTTTTAATAATCTGCTCACACACGACTTTTACCAATCCTCTGTAGCTTCAACCACATGTTCCCTCCGGTGCACAAACAATTATCTACATTGACTCATCGAATTTGTTTTCCCACGAAACCCCCTCTCTCCCACACACACCAACTGGACACATGCTCGGCCTTGTGGGAAATCCACCGGCAGCGAGCCCCAGTTACAAATAGCCACATCCTCCCACATTGCTCACAGTTGTGCAGCGTCCACCCGACCAACATGTAATGTGATCACAGTGGTGGGTGAGACTCAAAGTGCAAACTGTGCACAGGTGTGAGGGGCTGTTCAGCTGTGTGCACGAGCTACAGTGTTTCAATCTAAACAACATCAAATAACTCCAACAAAAGTCTCAGCCCATCCAAGTGCACTAAGCACAAAGTTAACAAGGTACAAAGTTAACATGCACATGAACAAGAACTAAGCACAAAAACAAAAGGAAAGAAAACACATGACTGGCAGCTACAGTGCCTGTTGGTCCAAGCTACTGTAAAGTCATGTGACTTTTGAACCGCACAGAAAAACAAAAATATGGTCCAGACCAAACTGCCAGTGCAACTTACAACTAAGGCTATGAACTGTGTGAAGAACAGTCATGACCACAGGATGCTGGCTAAAGGGATAAATATCTGTCTAACAGTGGCTAACATTAGGCTACTGGTCACATCAGAGCAAGTACGGTTGAAGTGGCAAAAGCCAGGAAGGTAGTGAATTGAGTAAAGGTGTGTGTCACTGCTTTGCAATGCTGATTAAACTAACGTCTTATCTTTAATGTATCCATACATTTTGCTACATGCCCTTGTTTGTCTTACCTCACACAGGCAGCACACACACAGTTGAATATCTACTTATACGACAAAATTTAAACAGGTGCGCTCAAGCACATGGAAGATAAGGGCTGAAAGCACTGAAAGGGTTGCACCCTGTGTGTAAATGAGGCTTTTGACCAACGTGACCTTGATTGAAACTTTCCCTCCTCAGATAAGAAGCAGGATTCTGTTTCTGTTTAATAACAGTTTGAAATAATGATGAATTCATTCTGTATTTTTATCTTTTGGTGTGAGAAATAACATGACTGAAGTATTTCTCCAAATGGATGTACTGTGCTTTTTACATTTTTAGCCTGTGATCCCCTCCCCCACTTCTCTGGTTATTTCCGTTGGGTGATTGAGTCTAAATTCCAGATATCCCACAGCTGAGATTTTTCAGCCTGCGGTGTATGTGGACAACACACTTCTTACACCCTTCCACCTTTCATTCTTCCCCTCTATCATCACATTTTCTTTTCCTCAGCTTCTCTTTCTCCTTTATTTCCTGTTTTTCACCTCCCCCCCCACGTCATTGCTCCTCTCACCCCCTGCAGATTTACCAAACACATTCCTTCCCTCCCCTCCTACATCCTTTATTTCTCCTCTTGGCGTCTGTCCTCCACTTCAGCCTTCTGATGGATGCACAGTTAGAGCTCGGAGAATCAGTATTGGTTAGCCACAGGGCTGAGTTGAAGATAGAAAAAAAGTGTGAAAGAAACTGCGGGATGAGGTGTTTTCAGACTGATTGGAACCAAGCCATGCAAATGAAAACACACACATTTACTGTATGTGTGGGCCTATGTCCATGTTCACACACTCCCAGAAATTCCTGCATGGTCATGTGGGAAAGACATCCACGGCCAAGTGAGAGCAGGACTCAGCACTGCTCTCTTTCTCTCTGAGGAATCGATAACGAAATGCATAAACACATAAACACACAGTCGAACCCTGAGATGAGACAAGGCTGTGAGCAGTTTTGGTGTGAACAAAGATGCGATCACACCTCCCGCTGTTTATTAAAAATAAAAACAGAAAAATCTCTGCACTGATGTATATTATAAAGAAGCGTGTATAAAGAAGGATTTAAGGTAAGAGCATGAACCTTTTAAAAGAAGAAATTATATTGTTTTTTCACAGGCAGATAAACTGAATTTACACATTCAGAGTTGTTGCTTCTACGGTCTCTGATAATAATATGAAAAACTGATATCAATGAGTATCTATTCAAGAGAATCATGGGAAATGATGTCAAATTGTGTCAAATGTGGCTATAAGTTTAGCTACAAAGGATGTGAGCTCAAATTTCAGGTTCAGCAGCTGTAATGTGATGTGGTCTTCATCATTTCAAATCAGGCCAAAATGTAAGAAATGCAGGACAGAGATCAAGCAACTTCTCCAAACATTCTCAGTATGAAAACACACCCTAAAATCAGGAGTCATCGCACTCTGGACATTGCACACATGACTGGCTGTCTAAAAGCTCCTCTAGTCCTGCTGTCCTCCTCTGACCTGCTGAACACGTGGTGCCGTACACGGACGCGTCAGACAAAACTAGTGGCAACTGAATTTCAGTCTCAGTCTGCAGCTGAAACTCCATTCAGAGGATAAAAGCTGCTGTTTTAATGAGGTTGGCATGATGAAGCACACACTGACACACTCTGAGTGGGGACATCTGAAGACTGAGCGCAGGTCATGCGCTGTTCATTGCCCTCCACTTTGAACTAAAGTCCTTTGTTACTCTGTTGATCTGAGGGAAACCACCATGCTGCGTCTCACTTCCTCGCTTTCAGAAAACATTTTGCACTTGTTTCATTCCAAAGGGGGAACATTAAACTAAACACACACACAAAAACACACATTGTACTGATGCTAGTTCATAGTAGTATAGAGGAAGTAACAGCAAAACAGGAAGATGATGAGCAGCCGTGCAGAATAGCTCCAAGGCTTGATATATTGTTTTAGTTCAATGAAGTGGAAACAGCTGCAACAAAGCTGAAATCTCTAAAAAAAATGGGTTTGTTGCCAAATATGATTGATTTGCATTAGAGGAAAGTGGCATATCCGTATTAATATGCAGGAAAAAATATGACTTCCTGCACATGTATCTGTGCAATAATCTATAAAAGCAACAAAATGTGGATCATTTTGTAAAAAAATAAACCCCCATGTGAGCACCATTTACTTCTCATGTTACCCAATTTCTTTGTAATTGTCGAAGCATAGAAAAAGGTATTGTACGACCCCTTTAAACATCAACAACTACATCAGCTGCTGAGAATCTGGAAATACCCATTTTAGGCTGTTTAATTTCTTTGTGTAAACAGACCAAAGTAGTGTGGGGTCTGCTGGGTTAACTGTGTGCACTCTGATACTGACAGTGAAACACAGCAGCTGTGGATGGGGTGGAAAAGAGGAAATGTTTTCTTCGTGTAGTGCAGAGGTTCACTGTCTCACCCTGGCAGCCTCACCACAGTTACATAAGAGCGATCATATGAACGAAAAAAATACAGAAGGCTGAAAAATGAGCGGAAAGATAGGAGAGAGAGAGAGAGAAAGAGAGAAAAGGGGGAGGAGGGAAAGAAACCAGATGATGTCATGCATTTCATAGTAAGAGAAGGGGATAAAGTCAGCACACAAATATCACACCTCCCCTTTTTCTCATTCTTTTAGTCAGAGTGAGATGCCGAGACGTTGAGCGACAGCCACAATGAAGGCCTCGAATTTCAGCAGATGTGGCATCCAGGCCTTATTTGGCATCCCAGGGAAGAAAAAAGGAAGGAAGGAGTCAAGGGCCAAAATTCCACATCAGGTTTTTATCAAACCAAAACTGATGTGGAGTCAGCAGCAGCCACTTAGGCTCGTTCTGTCTGCTACGAAAGCTGAATAACAACGGGTTCAGGCTGTGAAGTCAGCCATTTTCAGGCCTGAAGTATTTCCTTCAAGTAAGTGAAGATAAGCTGACGCAAACTCATCACACTCAGGAGCCCATGTAGAGGTTTCTTTGTCACTGTCTCAATGTGACGACCTCAAAGCACAAACAATTCATTTTGACACATAAAGACACATTCAGCCACTGACATCTGACAAAACAACCAACAGGAAACAGAACAGACACCTCGTTGTCTGCTCTGTGCTCGCTGTTTTCAGAAATAGCCGCCCCTGCTGTTATCGAGCCTAGGTCACACTTCCTGTCTTTCTGCTGTGCTTGAATTCAAGCAAGGGGCTCTGGGTAAGGACTGACAGTATGGTGGGTCCTGCCCTAGCCTGCTCAGGAGCTGCAGGAAGTTGCAGTGCTCCCACTTCCTCCTTTGCAAGAGCAAATGCAGAAGTGGAGACGGTTCAGGCAGGAGAAAGGTTGCTCTCAGTTCTCTATCTGAACCTCTTCATCACCCTCACCCTGCGAGTTAGCAGCACTCACTAAGAAAGAGCTATTCCACAAATTTACTGAACCTCTAACTCACAGGAAACTGTTCTGCAAGTGTTTTGTCCTTTAGTAAACAGTTAAAAGAAGGAGTACACACTGCTCAGGTTATCGCTGGACCCTGTTGCTGTTTTTGAACTGTGGAATGAAGTCAGGAAATCCTTGTTGGCATGATACATTAAGATACAAACTCCAAACACAAAGGTCCCAGCAGAGCCAATTAAAACAACCACAGCTTGACTGGCTGTTCTATTAAGCTACCTGGATTGTTAAGCATGAACAGACAGGCAACAAACACAGCAGGCTGACAAATGACTGAAAACTGTTTGCATTTAAGGCTTATTTATTCCTTTCACTCTTTTTAAAAGTAGTGATATATATATATATACAGTGATATGATACAGTAGATATATGTAGTTTCAGGGTAGGGTTCAAAAAGTAAATAGATGCCAGCAGTTTTATGCTTATGTGATGTATAGATGCAGAAAACTGATCTGAAAAACACCAGATGTAGCTGATGCAGCTGGACGCCTGGTCAGGCCTGAGCTGCTGTCCTGGCCTTATTGAACACACCATCCCTCCCACATTCCTGAAACAATGGCAGCTCTCTGTACCAAATACTGTGGACCTTCAGCTCAGCGCTGAGCAGCAGAGCCCTCCTGATGTGGTAACATATTGTCCTTGTAATGGGCAGGTTATCAGGCTGGTTTCAGTGTATCAGAAGAAGGGACAGCCCACATTCTTTAGAGGTGACCTCATGATTGCAAACCATTATGCCTACCCTAAAAACCCAAACATGGGTATGTAAATCCTAAAACCAGTTGAAAGCCAGATGAAAGGAAAGCAGATTTTTATAGTTTAAAATCCTAATGAAGGTTCCTCCTTTCAGCAGAAATTGAAGCTGATAACACAGGACATGTCATTCGCTGTTATTTCTTAGTTTCTTCCTGTTTCTCCTCCTTGAAAGTTGCACAGTTGAGCATCTGTTATCATAGCTGCGAGTAGCAGAGATAAGGAGCCAGATCGAGAAATTCCTGTGCAAAAAATAGGAGCATGTTTATTTGTGCCCAAATATGGTTGCATGCTGGCACTTGGCAAGAAGTGAAAAATGAGGTAAGAGCGACAGGTTTGTGCTTATGTGCGAGTTCCACAATGCAACAGCTTTTTTTTTTTTAAGCCCCCATGATGAAAACAGGAGAACAGACCTCTGACCCCAGGTGGAGTCTCAAAGCAGTGACAATTGAAGCAGTAAAAAGACGTTGATAAATCTACACTCAGTGCTCAGTGCACAAACACGCAGCTGGTTTGCAGCCACAGAGATGCCCTCACACATTTATTCTGGCAGTCCAGGAAATCTCATGCATATTCATTTCTTCCTGTGACTTTACCTGCCACAGTCAATTCATCATCCAGCAATGCACACACACACACACACACACACACACACACACACACACACACACAGACTGAACAACAAAGGCTGCTAATCAGCAAGAACGCCCATAGAACAGTGAAACAGCACGGCAGCTGTCGCAGCAGGGGGGGTCTTCTTATTGGTCGGCTGTTGTCCACAGCCAACGGTGGCCCATAATCTGACAATGGCAGGCCTGGCCTTTCCCGCCACTGGAGTGTTAATACTGTACAGCAAGAGGAGCAGGGGGAGGGTCACTTGAGCTGCAAGATGGTCTGCCCTCCCTGCAACTGCTGATCCAGAGGACCAACTTTGAGAGAAAATGTTGGGCAGCAGCAGGATGGCAATGACAATACACTTCCTATCTGGAGATAAAATGCTGTAGTAGTTTTAAAGGTCACTTCCTTTTGTGGTGAATGTTTCCAAGAGTTAACTTGGATACTAACTGGATACTGCTGATGTCTTTAAGTTTTAGAAATGATGAGGTCTCATAGTACACACACTGCAAGAGAATGAACATCTTATCAAATCATTTTTGTCTAAATTAAACAATAACATGTCTTTTTAAACAGAAAAGGAGAGAAACCTGCCACAAATTTTTTGCAGAGGACCCGTTGTCTATGGGCACACAATTAGATGCCTAGAAGGCATTAATACTGCTGCACTCATTTGTACAAATGAGGAAATAGTAAAAAGAAAAGAAAAGAAAAGAGGGCTTGAGAGTTCAAACCCTAA
Source organism: Mastacembelus armatus (assembly GCF_900324485.2). NCBI lineage: Eukaryota > Metazoa > Chordata > Actinopteri > Synbranchiformes > Mastacembelidae > Mastacembelus > Mastacembelus armatus. The sequence goes on along the minus strand of NC_046634.1, from coordinate 6,823,561 downwards.
CAACTTTTTCATACCTGGCAACCCTAACCCTAAAACGTGAGTGCAAACATCACAAAGCTGTGGGATGCAGCCATCCCAAATATGGCAGTGAAAAGGTGTGGACAGACAGGATTTCAGAGGGTTTTGTCCATGTGTCAAACACAATGGTTGGTGCAGACTGATGTCTTTGCAAACCCCTGTGACAGATCCACAATGACAAACTAATGTTAGAGACCCAAGAATGGAAAGACAAAGGAGTCCAAAGTCACCTGGATCATGCAAATACACAAGCAAATATAAGATGCCATAAAGTATCTCGATATAAGCTTGTTCCAACAGTAAGTTGCATACTCACTTCTGGCACAGTGAATATTAAATACAGTTACTGCCACATTCACCCTGTAGTATAATAAACAGAAGTGTTATTTTCCACATTTAATATCTCAGTGAACGCCCCAAGCATTTCAGAGATTTAACCTCACCATTAATTCACTTACAGTGTGATGACATCAGTGGAACAGAAGTGTTTACAGGAATTTCCATATGCTGCAGCGGCCTGGTCTAATGTTTGAGGAATGGACAACAGGAGATGTTGGCTTGGGGGAGAGGAATGTTTGAAATTACAGCTGGTCTGGGTGGACCTGAGGTGTGTGTGCTCTGGAAAATGTGATTGTGTGTGTGTGTGTGTGTGTGTGTGTGTGTGTGTGTGTGATTAGAATGAAAGACTGAAGGACAAAGGAAGAGAAAACTGTGCCTTGATGCACAATACCTGACAGTGTGAAAACCACTCCTACACAATTTGTCTGTCACTGTGTCACTAAATGGCTGCAGGGATTACATAAGCCTCTGTCTGATTGGTTGCTTCTAAGCATGACAACTGGTCTGGTTTGGACAGATGCATCCCAGTGGATTATGGGTAATATTGGACAGTTACATTAAGGGCAGACTGTCTGACAGACCGATTTGAAATACTTACATTAATATAGCGGCAGAGCTATGAAAGGAAAACAAAGAAAAACAAAGAGTCTTTACTGTGCAATAATTTTCAAAATAAACATCCCCCAGTGTTTTAAGTTAAAATTAGAGAAGGACAGTAGGTTGTTACCAAAGTTCAGAAACTTTGAGAGTCAAACTGAACATTTCAGAAAAGAGTAAAATGGTCTATGTGTCATGCCTCTGGTGAGCTTTTGATATGGCAAACAGTAGCTCTTGTTTTGGTAGTAGTAAGCACATAGCATACAATTTTAATTTCAGTGACTTTAAGCTTGAAACATCTTGGGAGGTCTCACCTGAAATCAGCTAACAGACCACCCCACTCTTTGCATCATGAAGAATTTGTCAGAAAACAGCAACCCCTAAAAATCACTGGATGACAGCGACAGGCCTGTGCATGCTGTTCCCCTACCCTCCACTTAAACATACACACACACCCAGAGACAGCCGGTAAGGCACAAGCTGAGAGCGAGTCCAAACACTCTCCCCCTGGGTCTGAAGCAAATCAGTGGATCGGTTTGTTTGAGTCGTGGCCATTGATTTCTCGAGCCATCTGCTCGCTTTTGGCCCTGACATTCATTTCCATGACAACACAGTGTTGATAAATGGAGGAGAGTCTTATTTAAGTCTGCAATCTGTTCATGAGGTGAAGTTAATTCTCTGCTCTCTTTGTATGTTTATTAAAAATGGGCTGCTGCTATGCCCGGGCAGAGATGACCTATAATCCTGGATCAACAATTTCATAACACAACTATCATGTCGTTGGGACAGCTAACACCATTTTAAAAAGAATTTCTTTCAGAAATGAAAAACAACCACTAGGAAATGGCACCTAAATTGCTTTCTTTCCCAGCTCCACATCTGTTTTCAATGCAAACCAGATCCCAGTAATATTTAAGACTTAGAGGAAGTTTACACAGTGGTTTTGACAAGGCCCAATGAAGAAAACAGAACAACCCCATCACTGCTGCAGTTCCCATGAAAACTGGTTTCTCTCCTTTTGTCTGTGAGGAGATCCTCTTTCCTGTGACCTTTTTGCTCACATTTTAGTTTTCAGTTTCAGTTCCGTCCACTCCCATGTACCTATAACTGCTTTATTTTCAGATTACAGCCTTCAGTTCGTTTCAATACTGCTGCAACCTGCTAAACAACAGCGTATCAAAGTGTTGCAATGACAGTAGTACTAAGGTGTTGATTATCCATCATCCATCAGCACATACTGTACCATGACTGGGGAGATTTACTTTGTGTTAAGATGATTTCAGCTTTGCAGAAGTTTAAAAAGCGTTACTGATGTTTTGCTGTAAGATACACTGTCAGTGTTCACAGACAATGCAGTGTAATACTTAAAACAAGAGTCAACAGGCACATCTAATAGAGGGGTTTCAGGGCTTTAATTTGGCATTAATTATAAAGTGAACATTTAAAGCAGGGAAGGAGGGATATAAATAGTGCGCCTTTCCATATCAACCAGCTTAAAACTTGTGGAGGCAAAAATTCATCGTGACAGTCTGGCTCGTCTTCTATTTTCAATTTTTTATTGAATCAACAAACACGCGTCAGGAGCTGGTAAGCTGATTCGTTGACAGCCAATAAGTGTATTTTCAAATATTTCTTAAAATCCAGTTCAGTAATATTAATTGTACTACAGTAGAACTGCAGAACAATCACAGTAGTTCCCCTTCAATTGGACCTAGCATGTTGCTGTGCTAACTCAGCACAGTTTTCAGCAGGATAAATGCTTAAAATGTAGGCACATTATGTCAGCTTCAGCTCTGACAAGAGCACAGAACAGAAAAGTTGGCTTACATGGCCCTGGGGTCCCTCAAACCTCATCTATCTGTCTGTCTGTCTGTCTGTCATGAGTTACATAACCTCCAGCCTCAGGATGCATATTCACAAAATCACAGTGCATGAGCCTGACAGGACCTGCACGCCTATCTGAAGTATCTGGCACTCTCTTCTCTGTCTGATCAGCGTCTTGTCAGGGTGGATTAGTGTGTGTCTGAAAGGTTGTGTGTTTTCTTTGACAGTCTGGTGGGTGCTGGGAGAATCAGTGCCAATTAAGACACAATCCTATTCTTGATTAGGTTTGGTTAGCAGGGAACATGCAGCTAGTAACCCTTCACAATAAATACAGAGAATACTAAAAACAGTTTGAGTTCAGCTGCCAATGAGTCAATTTGCATGAAAACACCAAAGATTATGCTGTTAAGCTAACATCAACATCTTCTTAACCACAAAAACATCCAAAGCTCTTGCTGGGACATGTATCAGCGTGTCCTCCTCTATTGAAACTAAGAAAATAAAGGAAGCCACTAGTGTGTGGATAGTTCCCCAACACACAGCTTTAGTGGAGCTAGAAGCACCAGTTGTCCTATTTATACTTCACCCTTCTGGCAACCAAACCCACTCAAGCCCTGGTCGGACATATATGTGCAGCAGACAGACTCCATTTAGCAGTGCAGCACACATCACTGTGCAAATTGATTAGGCTCTAATGGCTGTGGGTTGTGTGTGGGGAAATATGGCTGGTAAATGCAGAAAATGTGGGGCAGCCGGTGCCTCACATCAGCCTATTGCTTCCAGATCAGGAGCTGACAAACTGAGGGAGACAGCTTTTTAGGAAAACATCTGCTTTAACTTGGTCACAATCTGAACTCATCACCCAGTTATCATAGTGGAATGAAAAAAGACGTAAATCTGTTCCAACAGGTTTATACTTCCTTTTGTTTAAAAACATGTATCATCATTTGCGTTTGTGTTGTCTCCACCGTCACAGTGTCGATACACTCACCAAGAGGTTACTGTTCCTTTAGCACCGGACTTCAAACTCAGTCCCACAACATTACACAGATCACAGATAAATCTCATAATTGCAAATACTTAACTGAACATGGAAAGTAATTAGTTGGAGCAGCATTATGTAATGGCCCCAGTTTTACAGGCAGGCCTTCCCACGCAGGATTACACAAACACTTGCATACACTACATGAATCTGCACACACACTGAGCACCTAAACCACACGGCTGCACCTGGCACCTGGCTGACAGTGTACGTGTCCCACTGCATCAGCTACAATCACAGATTCAACCCAAGAACAATGGAGCTAACTCAGGCCACACTCAGCTGTACCGGAGCCAGAACATGACTACGATCAACTAGCGGGCATTTAAAAAAATATAAGGCGGCCATGTTGTTTCCAGTACTGATAAGGCAATAACAAACAACCAGAAACTCCAGCTTGAGCAAGATCTGGCTTGTGTTTAACAGATGCCAAAACTGTGTAGCACTGAGCCTCTTACCCTACACAGTATTCCTTCTCTGTATTTGGCTGGATGGTTTTACACACTAAACAAAAAAATTAGGTGCCTTTAACTTAAACAATGTACAAGGCCTTAGCTACAGTCAGTGAATACAATGGAAAACAATGGAACACCTGACTCTACATCTCATTATTAGTACAGTGAGGTTTGTTTAAGACGACTAAAGGATGAGAGGACCTCATACAGACTGAAGAACACTGCAGGCAGTAGACGACATATCACTGCTCATATACACATGAGATGGAGGGTGGGTGTGTTTCTGGGAAGTAACCCTGCTCTGACCTCTGTGAACAAGATGCTGGTGGGAGGGAGACGATTTTTGTGCCTCCTCTCCACCAAACTTAGTATCATTTCCCCACTTAATCCTATTTTGTCCCGGATTCCTCAACAAGCTGAGGGCCAGATAATGCTGATAAGAAGCCACAGTGTGGAGACGCTTGAGGGGATTCGCTCAGTTGGCTACAGGAGAGCAGAGCAAGTTTCATTTTACATATCCACACATTTTCAAATCAATGTTTTAAAATTTAAGGAAAAAATCAGGGGGAGGGATGACAGCTACAGGGGAAATTAGGCTGAAATACTCAATCCTACCAGCAGCTCTATTGCTCACTGACTTGTCACTACAGTTCCACTCGGGCCTCACATGACTGAAATTTCCTCCCCTCCCACGCCAGTGACTCCAGTGTACAACCAGCAAGGTCCAGCCTACATCTGAATGCTGATCCACTGTGTAACTAACAGGATGAAACCTCAGTTTTCCCTGTGCCAATCTAAACATTTAGATTCTGATGGGAGTGGTTTCAGAAGAAGAGGCCTGTATCTGACTTTTTCACTTTTTTTCAGATGTGGTTTACCACATTTTATTGCTCACACATTGCTTGTAGTCAGCCATGACACAGTAAACAACAGAAGTTTTTGAAAGTGAGAGAAATTGATAGTTTTTCAAAGACACAGGATGGACAGCTGTCATGTCATGTCACTACAGCCTGAAGCTTCAACAGAAAAAGATGGTTATCTGTGATGCTTTTCATGTTGCTAGTTTTTGTTTTGGTTACGTGCTGCTGTATTTTGTAAGTTGAAGTGTCAGACTGTGGGTTTAAAAAAAATCTGCCTGGTTTAAGTGTTACTGTCAACCAAAAACTGTACAGCTCTTCTCTCTAAAACATGCACTGCATAAATAATTTACAGTACAGTCCATAGGTCATGTTTTAGCACCCAAAAACAGATAATGAAGACATGGGGCAGTGAAAGAATGTGGATCTTGCTGTTGTCAAGTTATTCTAATAATTTCAAAGGGAAATTTGTCTTAATTCTACCACGCTGAGATAATCCAGACAACAACGCTGTGCCAAAACGTGCTCACCAAGGCTCCCCAACAAAGCGGTCAATGCACTTTCATTACACATGATCACTGATGCCTTTATTGTTGCTGTGCCCGTTTTGGCAGTGTGCCTACGCTGGGGCACAGGGACTTTTTAAGGGGCCAATCCGGGCTACAGGGAACAATAAGGGCGTGGGTGGCATTTGGAGCTCGGCCCATGGTGCTAGTTGCCAGAGAGGGTCATGTGCTACATCTGCAGACAAAGAGGGTGAGTTGGTGTTCATCTGGGCAGAAGTCCAGTTGAACTTGGATTGGGACGTTGGACATTGGGGGCAAGAGAATGTAGGCACACGTCCGACCAAAGCCTTTATGCAAGGAGGGGGCCACAACGGACAAAAAGACACAGGGAGCAGCTGTTTCCTACTGCAAAGACGGAGGCCCACTCAGGCATCTGGGATTCTATTCACCCAGTAACGGCCGATGTCTTTGAAGATGGCGTTCTGGTGAATTACAGCAGCTTGCAGAAGTGCTGTTTACTCGCAAAGCAGCGTTAGCATGTGCGCTCCAAAAATCAGCGTCTGCATGCACAAACATAGTCCTCTTATTTCTCACTGGCTCTTTATTTTCAGTCGAGTACAACCTCTTCACATTTTGTCCCTATGGTTTGTTTTCATGGGAACTATCCACTGCTATAAACAAATGTTCTGCCCACAACTCTCCATAATTCATTAATCCAGACCTCAGAACAACAAGGCTTCACCTTTGATACTCAGATGGAGGAAACTTGGCAGAAAGAAGCATGAGTGAACCAAAGACTCAGACCCAAAAACAGGAAGCGCAATCAGCTTCTTAACTTCCTTGTGCAGCAAAAACAAGAGAATTACTCCAACGGGTCTTCTTCTGGAGGGCAGAACCTCCAGAAACCTTGAGGTTCTTTGATCCAGACTCTTAGAGAATTAGAAACAAGACTTTATTGCCCTGTACTTGCAAACACTAGGTCACTTCCACAGCATTAACCCTGAGATGACGAGCCTCAACAACAGTCACTGCTTATCACTGAGATGACTGTACTGTATGCATTGTGGGCTAGTCGGGCTTTTTAACTTTATTGATTGAGTGCTGACCTGAATTGCTCATCAGTGAGTCACAGTCTGGGAAGTCATTTTGCAAACATTTTACTGCAGCCTGTGACAGCTAAATCATTTATTGTGATTTGATAAATCAACACACAGCCTAAACCTAAAAGGAGCACTAGTGCATGTGCAGTATGGCGAACAATGTCCCAGTGATATGTTACGCTGCAGGGTGGACTTAAACGGCAGCCTGCATCAATACAAAGTGAACACACCGCATCTTGTTGCAGAACAGGTTTTCACATTAGTTTCCCCTTTCACACAATATTCCTTTTCACTGTTGGGCCTAATGTGGAATCATGAATGGCTTCTAGATGAAAACATTAGGTGAGATACATTTAGCAGCGAGTGTCACACAGAGACGGGCAGCACGTCCACGTTTCCACAGTGAACTGGCATGTCTGTTGCCGTGGAAACAGCATATGGACCACTCTCACTGGAGCCACAGTTGACGGGGCACAGTCACTGCTGATAGTGTAAATGTTGGTCAGTTCCCTGTTATTGTGTTTAAAATGTGATCTACTGATGTTGTCAGTCTTCTGTTATTGCTACACCACATCTCTTTCTTACATTAAAAATCTGTATTCTATTTTTTTTGTATATTAAAGGTTCTTTTTCATCATTTTGACATGTTATTAATCAAATGAATTTGTTTACTGAACATTCAGGACATGATGAATCATGCTAACATTATTGTTATCGTGCTACTTCCTTCTTATCAGCTCTTCAGGCTCCTAACTTTGCCTTGATGCTATAAACTCAACTTAAAGATGTGACATCTTGTGACATTTGAAGAAAATACTTTTGAAACTACCAAAAGCCGCAGGCACAGTAATTACTGATACAATGTGAGAGGAAGTAAAGTGAAGGCTTCCCTTTTCATACAGAGCGAGCACACATAAGGCCTTATTTATTCCAAAAACTAAAAATAAATAAATAAAAAAGATGGAAGGGAAGGGCATGCTGGGAGAGTAGCCTGAAAAAACTGAGCACATCAGTCAGGGCTCTCCACATGGGGTGGAAATGCCAGATGATTCTGAAGTAGGTTAAAGCAAGAAAAGATTTACTTTGGCAGCATCATACAAGACAAAGGCCACATCTCACAATAAAGATCAAGATTTTGTGTGGATTTGGTCGCTCAGACAAAGGAAATAAACTCCAAATCAATTTTGCAAACTACTGCAATGAGAAGGAATCTCATAGTCAGTTGCTCCCTGTTGGGAAACTGAATTAACTTAACGCAAAGCACAGCAGAGGTCAAAGGTCAGGATCCCCAGTCCAGGAGATTTCAGAGCTCGAGCTGCAGTCACAACACCACAATCTTCTTAAAACTAGTCATTATTGTTGTTTCTGCACTGGTCAAACTGCAGCTTCCTCACAAATTCTTCGATTTATGGAAACGTCTGTATAATCTTCATAATGCGTCAGTTATAGCTTTATTCAGTTGGGGGTGATAACTGGTTTACACCAGCATATCTTTTTATTGCGGCAAGACTTGTGTTTTGGCAAAATGAGTGTTCTCAAAGAGAGTATTCACTTCCTCCAGACAAAACAACATGTGGTCCAGGATTCCTCAGATGCCTGGAGAGACTGGCAAATTAAAGCTTAGCGTTGTGCACATCTGTGTCGACATATTTGACTGTACTGAATGGTTGACAGAAAAGGCTGCAGCTAATTTGCACTTAGCAATATGAAACAGAAATTCCAGTTCTGCTACGGGGCAAGGAGCAACCTGTGAAATATACAGCAAAAAAAAAAAGATGTCTGTATCATGCAACCCTTTGCCTGAGCTTAAAATAAATGTAATAATTATATTATGTGGAATCTGATGATACTTGCTGAAAGAGGACAAAGAGCCATGAGATCAGCGACATCCCACATCCCCAGCTTCCTGTTCTCAGTTGTAAAAGCGTCAATACATCTCAGGATGAGGCTAAACTTTCCACTAACAAAGGCAACATTGGTAAATTCTTACTTAAAATCTCTCAGCTTTCATGTGAGTGTTTGTTTTTTGAGTGTGTGAGTGTGAATGCAGGTGTGTGTGTGTGTGTGAGCGTGTGTATGTGAATATATAACTACATGGTGTATTATCTGTTTCCTCTACTTAATTTTTAACACAGCAGACCAAACAGTCTTGTTTCAGTTGCATCAGTGCATAAAAATAAAGAACAAAGATCACCAGACTTATCTGTTAAGAGTCAGGCTTGTGGCTATAAATGATCAGTTTTATAGCTACTGGCAACAACACACAGACTGATGCTTTTATTTGCACTCTTGGCCTCGGGGACAATGGCAGGAGTCCAGCTGTTGTTTTACCTTGCACTGTAACTATTCTGCTTTGCTTTTATTGACACACTTTCAACTTGACCTTGGCCCAGTGTGACTCCCTGTCATGCCAGCAGGTGTTATCTCCACTGGACTGACCTCGCCATCGGGAATTAAAAAAAAAAAAAAAAATTATGTCAAACAACTACGAGATATGAGGTTATGTGGATTATGGGTGTGATGTCGACTTGAGACTGTTCTGTTAAAACATATTTAATACTGTATTAAATTCCTCTGTGTGCATGTGCAGCTCACAACACGATTCATTAACGCTGCTGGGGACCATCCTGAGTGTGTTTCAGATCGCAGCAAGGCGTTGCACAATGAAGCCTTTGAGCAACAATGTTTAAGCAACACTGCAAGTCTCATGTCACCTACTCCATATGATGCAACACACTGAAGAGCATTTATAGACGCCCCAAAGACCAAAAATGAGACAAGGAACAGTATAATCATGCCATTCACCTCAGGCCTCAAAACAACAATCACAAGCTGACTGACGGCAGGAAACACTGTTTACATGCATCTGTCTATTTATGTGATTTTATAATCTTTCCTCTAGGCCAGAAACGAGACAAACACAGAGGTATTGTTGGGAAATTACCACAGACACACACAGGCGCAGACAGATTAAATTATCAGCACAACTCCACCCGATAATACAAACAGAAACTGACTAATGACCGCAGCTCCAGCAAGAAGGACGATTCATTCCTGGTTTAATTTGGAAGCAGCAGCATGAGGCAAATGCCCAGCAACTCCTTTTAATGACAGCAACACAAGTGCATGGAGTCGCTCACAGCTCCAGCCAGGACTGTTTGAAAAGCTTGGGCGTCTTCCCAAAACTGAATCATCAATCAGTGTTTGTGCAACTCAAGCACTGTGGCTTGAAAAAGTGTCCTTGGGCATTTCACCTGCATATTCAGAGCTGAAGCATCTAGACCGTCATAGAAAGGAACATAGTAATAAATCAGACACTTGCAAGCTGAGGCAAATGCATGTTGAAGCTTAAATGAACACTTATCTCTCAATTTATTTTCTGCCGCTTATCTGCACCTGAGCAGAGTGGCAACACTCAAAACAAGCAAACCCTGCAAAGACGCACGTAAACGTCTATGAAGACGCGAGGCCTGCACAACACTCACATGTACACACTCCTCAAATCGCAGCAACATGCTTGTCTTGACAACAACCATGTAAACATTAGAGTTACATATTTGTTTACATGAAAACTGGAGATGCATGTTCCAGTCTTCAATAAAACAGTTTGTTTAAACTGAGGTGTGCACCCTCTTCACACGGCACCTGACCGGGTCTGTGCAGGCGTGAAAGTAAACAGGGTTTGACCTTTCCAACCCCTCATTCTGCACAAAACTGCTTATGCTGCTTTGTGTGCAAACAAGTGCAGCAGTTTGAATACTTTCAAAAGGAGAATACTTTCAAAACATCACTCCACACGCCATAATAGTAATAACGCTCATGTGATGCTTCATTGAGGAGAGCTTTCCCCACAGCTCCAGAGGCTAGGCTAAACGGCACAGCCTGTCTGTGTGTGAAGGGTAATTTCCCTGACCTTCTGCTCAACACTGTTACGTGCTGACGGTGATTAATAAAACCCAAAAGGACACAACATGACTAAGCTTGTTATTAACAAGGGGGCAGTAATTAAGCAGCTCTCTCTGGGGACTACCAGGGTAATTAATGCTGATAATCAACTTTCTTCCAGTGAGAAATTTATCTTTGGAGAATATCAGCACACTATGCTCTTCTCAGGTTTATATTCCAGAAAACAGAAATGAATCTATCTCTGCAGTGTCCTTTGGGACTGTTTTCAGTGATTGTGATTGTGACTGTGAAGATTCAATGGCACAGAAAAACATTAACTTTCTATTATCCTACTAATGTCTTTCTGCTGGCCTGCTCATGTACAGATTGTTTCGAGAACCATTCATGTTTACTCTGGTCTGGATCTTTCAGATTATCAGAATCTTTCAGTCATAGTCTACCAAAGCAGTGTGTGCCTTCAGAGATGCTAAAAGAGAAGTTAGTATTTTTAGTGATGCACAGCTAAAAACATTTATGGGAGGACCAGGAAATACATCTTTATAAAGAGAATACACTTTTCCTAGATTGGCATTTTGGCTACTTTTAAGGACGTTTCCTCTATATACATTTTGTAAAAGAGAAACTAAAAGTGTCTGGTTTCTGCAGCTGCAACAGCACCTTTTGCAAAGAGGAGAAAGAGGTGCAGAGAGTGGCCCAGATCTGTGCCTGCAGCAAAGGAGGAAGCATCTCATCTGCAGCGTGGCAGCCACAGCCTCTCCGCTCTGAGGAAATGTCGCTCTGTGTAAGCCCTGAAGAGAGCAGCCACTGACGCCATCATGCATACAAGGCATGCACGCAAACATCTGTTCATTCATTCTCAACATGCACACATGCATGCATAGTTACATATATGGAAACTGCAGAAATGCAAATCACACTCTTTTGTACACACGCACTCTTAGTCAACTTAGCAGAGCAGTTATTTTCAGGAGCACCTCATCAAGTCACAACGAGTGGATGTGCCACACTGTGATGTCCTGTGCTGAGCTCTGCTGTCTATGCAGCTGCATCGATCCTGTGCAGTGCGTTGGCTAATGCATTTACAAGCACTGTGGAACATCAACACCATTTACAAACCATTGATCGGGGCCCCACCTGAGGCCAGACTAATAGAGCATGTCTGGAATAATAAACCCAAGCTATAGACAGGCAGCTCAGCCTGCTGCTGAAAAAGACTCATCTGTAATGTAGGACCACGTTTGTTCTGTGGCCACTACCCACTGAAAGCCAACAGAGCTTTTATGCAGCAGTCTTATGGTGTAATTATGGGTCCTACAACTGTTTAACGGACCTTGATCAACCCACAGGATCTGATGTAATTTTAATTTATGCAACAAGAAAGCTAGCACTGGTATTCCAGAGAGTCAGGGGGTGTAGCTCTTTCTGTGCTTCCTGTGCACGTCTGCTCTTCCTGCAACTCAGTGTTGACCTGTGTGTTTTCCTCCTTTTTGTTTCTCAGCGTTTTATGCCTGTGCAAAAAGTGAGAAAAAGTGAGTTCCTGCTTTTATGCAAAGTCTGGACACACAACAGCATCCATCTGTTAATATGATAGTCAAAGAGGATGTTACTGGGAATACATTTTGAATGTGTTCCATAAAAATGTGTCCATGTATGTTTATACAATTAAACACCTCTTTAGTCCAGCACTTTGCCTGAGAGGCCTTTTGGGACAAGTATTAAAAAGACAACACGATCATTTAAAGTTTGCAAAAAATGATATCTGGTTAAATTTTTTATATCAAGTGACTACATACATCAACTGTTGTGGCTCATGATGTCAACACAGTGTACATGCAACACCCTTAACCATAAAAACTATCCCCCAAGGGTTTTACAGGCCCACATTAAACAAGAATCAAGGACATGCCTCTATACAAATGGCAGAAACCTCAGAGAGGTCAGAAACAACAATAATACCCTCCAACTCCACACATACTGATATTTTCATTACACAAACCTAAGAAAATGCCAGTGATTGATTAATTACTGACTCGTCTATACACACATTCACTATAGGTGACTCTGTTGGGAGCATTGGCAATAAAAATCTCCCTAAAAATCATTTCTTATTTAGTTAAAGGATTTCATGCAGCTTTAGTTTTGTCTATGGGAGATACTATGGGAGTCCCCAGGCACTGTGATAGCTGGATTACATTACACTACACTATTACACAGCCTATGAGCTGACCAACACACACATACATAGCCCTCAACCTACAAAACATGGCTGCTGCTCATACTTCATTGCCATATGTCGATAAAAAACTACACCAGTAGTCAGCATTTGTATTTGATGACCTCTGCAGCAGCAGAGCAGGAACAAATGTTGCATATTTGCAGGCTGCAGCTCACTTGTGTTCGCTCTTCATATGCTTTTTAATGACTAGCCAGCCAGCATGCTCTTCCTCCTCAGCCCATCTGTTTGCATCTCTGCAACTATATTGGCCAAAGACATAGAATATTTCTGGGCATTTAAAAGGTGGGACGGGGCGTGGTGTTATCACATCTCGCTTCACTACCAGTGACAAATGCCACGGAAATCTATACCAGACTCAGTGTTTGCCAGTGAGTGCTAAAAAGATAACTGGCTCAAACGTCTGCTGATATGTGACTGTTCTTTACTTCAACAACAGAGAAGAGTCTGCAGCCATGGTCGCACTTCTCAACTAACATTAACTCTTTTTTTTCTATGTATGTTTATGAAGCAGATACACCCTCATGTCCACTGTCAATGTGTGTCTTCCTACAGATTCTGTATGCAGCATCAAAGTCTTTCGACATTTCACACCAAGTATTTCTCACAGTCCTTATGGCCTGAAAGAAAAGCTCTGGGATCATCAAACTTATAAGGATTTGTTTCATGAGAAGCTGAAACATCTGTGCAAAATTTCATCGTAATCAACCAAATAATGGTTGAGATATTTTGGTCTGCACTGATGTGGTGGACTAAGTAACTAACATTTCTGTTCCTGGACTCACAGATGATCAAACACAAGCTAACAACAGCTACTCGCCTCCAGTCCATCAGGGACACAAAGATCCACAATGCACCCTGCCAACAATGGAGCCTCAACAATGGCCCATGTGCATTTGGTAACTGTTAATCAATCAGTCACTCAGTTAATCAGGCCAGTTAACAGACTTGTTGTAGTGCAGCCACAGGCTGCAGACTGGATCGTCCAACCCAAAGCAGTGACTCAGCAGCAGCTGTTGCCATGGGTTACCAGGCAGGACACCCGTACGATCCCAACAAGCTGACGCCTGCCCACTTTTCTTCCCTCTGGTCAGCGACTCCACCCCATTCGCTGTCCCACCTTTAAATCCTCCGCCACTTTCTCCGGAGGCTCTGCTGTGGGCCTGTGTGCAGCCCGGCAGCGTGCAGAGGACAGGCAGGAGGGAGACGGGCGGTGTTAATTCCGTCTGAGCGAGGACCTGCCAGGCTTTGGCCTAGTCCCCGCACCAGCCCACTAACCTCCACATCCACCCCTCCTCCACGATGCAGATTAATGTAACCAACTTAACAGCAATCCACTTCCACCAGCGTGTAAGCTTTGCAGACTGTTACATAGCCTGAGAGCGATGACACCATCCTCCCTCACAGAGACAGATGTATACTTTCATAATGTCTGCTCTGTGCAGGATGCACTTAGTGAGTGTATCTGCCACAGGATATGCTCCTGTGTGTTATACATCTAGGACAGAAATGTTGATTCATGTACCATGTGACCAGTCTTAGCTAGCTTAGTTAGCTTCAGCATTCGAAATGGATCAGCACAACATCCATGCTGACTATGCCGATGAGGGACTTCCTCATCTAATGGCCAGTCACACTTTAACTGAATAAAATCTAGCACCATTACATATAGGTGCTCTAAATGCAGACGAGGGAAATGTCATGCTAATGACATTAAGGCATTGCAGGCTATGGCTAATTTAGGACTGAGTAAATCTCCCCCTGTGGTTTCACCCTGTGCTCTGGGTCAAGGCACGCTGTCCCATAAGCCACTGCTCATCAGTGCATCCTGACCTACCAATAGGGACATGTTGCTGATATACACTATGTTTGTTCCTCTTATGTTCCCAGTGAAGAACTCAAAGGCCAGTTCTAAGGGTGTTATGCTATAATAGATGAGATTTAACTGCAGGCCAATTTGCTTCATAGTTTGAGTTTCTCTGGAACAATCTATAAAGTGAACTTTGTGCTGACAGTGGTGTTTGCAACTTCCTCAAGAAAAGAGTTTCATGACAGCTGGTCTTGTAACTTTAGTTTCCCTTCATCCCACTGTACAGACCCAAAAATTCATCTTCTGTAAATCCCTGCAGGTCTCGCTGTGCAGACATTTGAGCCTTTCCACACTGCACTGTAAGGCTGAAGGGTGTTTGGAGAGTATAAGAGTATAAGATGGTGTGAAAAGTGGGTTAGACTAAGATGAGCAGTACAACTATAAGCCGCAACAAAGTTACATAAAGGTTTGCGAATGTGAAACGAGGATAACTGCACCTCTGAGATAAATTGTGCAGCTGTGTGAAAATGATTTGTGTGGTGATGCCAGACGAAGCACTCTGCAGCACACTTCTTTAGTAACAAATTTTTTTTTATTACAATGTTTCACGGTTTTCCATTTCCGATAATGGTTTGTGGCAGAGTAACATGACTGCTGGGACTTTACAAAACTCCAAAGAATGTTGCTCTACGGGTGAAAGCAAACACATGGAACCAATTGGTGTTATTTTTTTTTTTTTTTTTTGCCTTTTCCTCATTTGAGACAATTCAGAGACAGATTACAACACAAAAGCTATCCCGAATCACTCACAAAGGGGCCAGAGTATGTTACAATTTAACAGTAAGTAAGGTCCACTTCTCGCAGATCTAGATGGAATCCGTTACACATTTTTTAATCCACACGTACAAACAAAAGAAAAAATGTGGCAGACAACTGTATCAATTTCTGGGGCATTTACATTTTGGCCAGCGTACAAAGTTGTGCATTTCTGAAAATTAGAAGACAAAAACAATAATAACAAACAAAGCCTGATGCCTCAGCTTTAACGCAAAAGCAGCCACACAGAAAGGTGGGTGTTGGTGGTTTTGGTGAGACAATGATGAGCTTCCTGGGACACACCCCGTCCCTCAGGCCCCTCTGCTGCACATCAACGTTGGAGGTTAAGGTGATGAAGAAGAGATGTGCACCTTTAGGACCATTTTCTGCAGCTCCCACACCCACTTCCCCTCAGATAAATCTTCCTCACCTCCCCGACAGAAAGACTGCGAAGATGGTCCTGGCTGAGGGGACAGGGCTGACTGCCCTGACGAAGGCGTCATCTGTCCACAGGCTGTGCAGCGTGGTTATTGTTGTCGTTTCATAATTCGGTTACAAAGTTATACAGCTAAAAGAAGTGACTGAAAACAAGGCAATGCAGGAGGAAGGAGGGGTGTACAGTGCATGACGGGAGGGAAGGTCTTCACGACGTCGCCGCTGCCTTCTCCTGTTCGATGGCTGTGGACAGGAAAGAGGAAATGAGATTTAGACTGAAAAACTAAATTCAAATCACTGTAAAAACTTCCAGTTCCTGTTTGTGTACTGGGTTTCAGCACAGAAACAGTTAAGGAATGTGATGTAATGCATGCCCAAACACACACACACACACACACACACGCTGGAGGAATGCCAGCCTTACTTTCTTTTGAAGGCAGGGGATTCTTCTCCTGCGTCTCTGTCTTCTTCAGCTTGGTCTTGTCGAAGCTGGTCACCTCGGAAATGTCGGGCTTGTCGCTCATTGTTGCGGATGGTCTGTAAGAGCAGGAAGACAGTTGAACACAGAGCAGACAAATGGCTGCAGCCTGCTGATAACCGCAGCCTCAAGGAATTCATGCGCAAACTACATCTTTCTGCTTTCAACAGCTTGGAAATCAAATCCAAACAGTAATCAAACAGTAATGATTGATGTTCATTCGGACGTTACAATGTTAATGACAATATTGGAAAAAAGGCCAGATCCACGGAGCATGTGATCCACTCCGTTCTGAACCAGTCAAAGGGCGTTGCCTAAATCTCAGTGACCAAAAATCATTTGTTCTGTTTATCTACATGCGCAACCGCAGATTACTTTTCCCTGTGCTGTGCGCGGCTGCGTCCGCCTTCTTTTGTTCGCCTGCGGCTCTGCCCAGCGTCATTTGACTGTTATCCATCCCGTTACCCCGCACACAGCCCGGGATGCTGCACACTGGGGACAGGCTGCTCCAGACAATAGAGCCAGTCCGTTCAAACTCGACATTTACATAACAATAGAAGTTCCCATGCTGGGCAGAGCGTGAAGATAATGGGAAAAAGTGATAGACTACACGGTTAATGCGCTAATATGACATGAAAATAGCATTAGAAAAATAAAAAGATCATATGCTACAGGTAAAATCTAAAACTGGATTTATGAGCGTCCACTCTGGGGCTTTTCACATGGACGCTGTGCAACATCCGCAAATTCACTTGTCACGTACTTCTCCCCTTGGGGCGCAATGTGAGGGAACCACCGCCCAGATTATTGGCTCCGCTCGTTCTGCTTGGCCAACTTCAACCTGGCGATTTGAAAAGAGGCTCAAAAAGACTCGTCCCCCAGATCCCAAACTAACAAAACGCCGTGAACGAGCTATGGCATCAGTGAAATAACCAGACACAGGCAGCTCGACCACAACGGCAACAAAGGAAAAGGCTGACACGCATCAACGTGCGCGCGTAAAACAAAGACGCATCACACACACAGCAGCTCTGCTGCCACATTACACCCTGTATAATTACACCAGCTTTAAAAACACAAGACTAGCAGCTTTCACTGAAAATCACAGTATCATGCATTTTGTCCGCGATTGGCTATTTGGCACATCTTTACCAAACGCGCTTATCACATTCCTGACATGGACGAAAACAGGCTGAGTCTCTTAAGGTGCACACGACAAAGCATAAAGAAGTGAGATTATATGATAAACAGGACTTACCGAAGTGCTTGCAGACGGCTGGAATGTCTCTGGTCAGTGAGTTGCAGCAGTAGTGGCGCGTCTTTGCGCAAGCATTAGATATAGTCGGAAATATGCTAATGATATCTGACATCACCAGCTGCCTTCCTCCGTCTCCCCCTGCTGGAGAGACGCGGCACGTCCATCTTCATGAGAGCAACGAGTGAAACTGCTGAAAGGCGCCTCATCTGACCATCCCCCTGATTTACCAAATATCAACATGAGCTTTTATTCAGTCTTTGCTTTATGCGCTCAAAACTGCACCTGCTTTATCATTTCAGTGTCAGCATGACGCCCTTACATTTAATATTACTCCAGCTGTTGAACTGGAAATGTAGCATCAGTCCGATTGTTTTTGATCCGAAAATGACTCTAGAGACTTTTACTGCGCTGAATGTGTCCTTCCGCTGTACTTTTCTGCCTGAGCAGCTCTGACTGTGCATTAATGTAGTCTGGGCTCCTCCTGGTGGCCGTTTAAGTTCGTCCTCATAAACGCAGCCATGTGACGCATTATAGAATTGGTAAAACTAAAGAGAAAATGTAACACATGAGTAAATATATTATTATAATTATATAATAATATTATAATTATATGACTATAATATATTGATTTTCACCATCCGGAGGTTCAAAGGCCATGGGTTTACAATTCTCTGTTGAAAGTGCAAGTGAAACTTTAGAAAGTTTGTTCTGTAACAGACCATGAGTTTAATCAAATGACAATCCCATATGTGACAAATTAAGCAGTACATAAAAAAGTAAGATCAAGTAACTCAGTAAATTCAAAACATTGGACTTCAACTTGACTAAATATCTGTAATATTCCTTCAGGCAAAGACCAGCAGCTCAGTGTGTCCATACACCATTGTCAATGTTTTATTGTCAAAGATACACCCTGAAGTGTTACATACTAAAAACACAATCACAACTTTCATCCGCAGGCAAAGAGAAACCTGCCTCGCTGTAATCTTCACACTATGACAAGGCTTTGGGCTGAATCTGGTATCACCTGTCGGAACATGGACAACGTGTCCACTACATCTCTACTAATAAACAACAGACCTGTCAGAGTTTTAAGAGTTTGTAAAATGGTGTATTTTTTTAGCACAACTGGAAGTACTGTGGTCAGAGGATGTTATGCAGAGCTACCAGCAGTGGGTGACAGCAGCTCATTGGAAGAAATGACACAGCAGGACAGGAAACAGCACATGTGGTGCAGCTCACTAACAGAATAAGCGTGTTCAGTCCTCTGACTCTACTCTTTTGTGTCTGTGGTCACATAAAACACAGTCTGACTTAGGGTGCAGGTTTTAAAAGACTGCCAGGGCCTGGTGAGAGCGTTAATCAGGAGCTACGTCCACAGATCACCAGCTACTGCAGAAAAGGGTTAGACTGGAACTGTAATATGTTAACGCTCGGTGGAAAAGGTGCTAATTTTCACATTTTTATTTCTGTGTGAAGCAGAAAAGGCCAAAATATTTCTAATCACTCGATCCAGTGCTATGCTTCGTTTAAGTGGTGCACAAATAATACACGTTACACAGTGGACCTTTTGGTTAAAGGGAATGCCAGACCTCCACAGGTTCAAGGTTCATAAGACTGAAACTGAAACAAGAGAAAAGACTAAACAGAGAAAAAAGATGCTCTTAAATACAGACTTGGTCTTCAGAGAAGGAAGTGATATTTCACATGGTCTCCTGGGTAAAAACATCAGACAATGCGGGAGCCTGATCTTTAAATAGTCACATGGTCAGCCATAAAATCACAAGGCCTTTTCGAGCTTTTCTGAAGGATGTCAGGCCAGAAGTGCCAGCCAAGTTGCCCGATGGGGGGGGGGGGCTGCCCTCTCTCTCGTTGTTTTACAAGGGGACGTGGCTGAAGAGGTAGGACACTGACTCACCATTGTGGGTTCTCCTGATCGCCTCCGCCAGGATCATGGAAATATCGATCACCTGGAGAAAACAACGAGTCCGTCAAGCTGTAGACAGATGGTACACACTCAAATGCAGTAAGGGTAAGGGTTTGGGTTTGGGTTTGGGTTTGGGTTTGTGTGTGTGTGTGTGTGTGTGTGTGTGTGTGTGTGTGTGTGTGTGTGTGTGTGTGTGCGCGCGCTGTGTACCTGGATTTTGGGACACGCCTTCATCTTCTCTTCCTGTGGGATGGTGTTGGTCACCACCACGGCCTCAAACGGCGCATTGTTGATGCGAGATATTGCTGGTCCGGAGAAAATGCCGTGTGTGAGGATGGCGTAGACCTTAACCGCTCCAGCATCAATCAGTCTAAAAGGCGAGGAGCGGTTCAGGTGAAGGTTAAACTCTATTTCTCCTGCCTGCAGACTTTATTCTAATATCAAACTTGCTTTCCAGGCCATCTGTGAGCTTTTGATGATGAGGTGTTTTCTTTATGGATCAAGGTGTTAAACAAACCTGTGTCGCAGTCTCTACTGATAAAAACACCTTATCGTTTAACGTCAACAAGACTGAGTCAGCGCATCCTTCTACACACACACTTTAACACTGATTTCAACTCAGACCAAAGCTCTGCTGTGATTCTACAGTGCAGCACTGAAAAGGTACTGACTTGTCAGCAGCGTGGCAGATGGTGCCGCAGGTGTCGGCCATGTCGTCCACCAGGATGGCCACGCGGTCCTTAACGTCACCCACCAGCACCATGCGGTCCACCTCATTGGCCTTCTTCCTCTCCTTGTGGATGAGAGCAAAGTCCACGTTCAGACGGTCAGCGATGGACGTCACGCTGGACACAACAGGAAGGAGACAATGAGCTCAGGGGACAGAGTCATCAAACAAAATGTTTTTTATCATCAGGTTATGACCTTGTTTACACACAGATCACAATCAAATCACTCACAAAATGGCAAAACTAAACCAAACACTGTTAAGAGGCTCAGAATCGACTGGTACTTTAAGTAACACACAAACGTTCTGTAGCTCCTTCAGATCACAACATGTAGGTCTGCACTCAACCCCCCAGTGTCTTCTCTCTGCACTTCCTCTTACCGTTTTGCTCCGCCAGCATCTGGAGACACAATGATACAGTTTTTCCACTCAGGAATGTTTTCTCTGATCCACTGCAGAACAGCAGGCTCTGCGTACAGGTTGTCTACAGCGATGTCAAAAAAGCCCTTTAACACAAACACACACAGCAAAGTTACTGGTTTGTCCACAGGCAACAGCTAAAGGACTAAATTTTCAGTTTAAACAGGTCAGTCCAAGACATACAGGGTTGCTGCAAAAACCTATCCAGTCAACTGTACAACCCTCACAGGGTATCTAAATCTACTTATGTTAAAATTAGAAAAGTATAAAAAGCAAAAAATTGTCCAAGATACTTATTTACGGCAACGTGAGCCAATGAATGAACTATAACTTTACAAAATCCTAGATAATAGTGAGTCAGGTGGAACAGTCTAGTACTAACCTGGATCTGTGAGGCGTGGAGGTCCATGGTGATGATGTGGTCGGCGCCGGCCACAGACAACATGTTTGCCACCAACTTGGCCGATATCGGTGCTCGACTCTGAGACAAGTGTCGACAAATGAAGAGTCGCTTGAGGTGAGCAAGAAAAAAATACTAAAACCTCCCTCAAACAATCGCTCATGGGGGATTTTTCTCTTCTTTTTACAGTCTTGGAGACTGTTGTCAAAACGATTTCATGTCAATGTTTAGCTCCTCTCAACACTGATTTTCATCAGGAATTATCCAGCTCACAGTGTCTTTTGGTCTCTCAGTCTGTCTGTATCTGACATGAAGTGTTTTTCAGTGAGCCTGTTCTTCTTTATTTCTGTAGCCACTGTTACATAACAAAAACATCCCCGCAGTTTAAATAAATGAGTGGTTGCTATATTAATGCATTCATCAGTTTTAATTTCTTATGGACGTAGATCTTAACAATCACAAACCAGCCTGTTCTTGCTGCTGCGGACGCAGGAGTAAAGATGAGAAACTATTACAGTCTGTCACTCTGAAAATCTAGGCCCCATAACTGCCCCAGGCCTGTTCTCGTCAGGACTTGTTGTCCAAACACACAGCTACCTGGAGATGATGGCTGAGCTGAGCGTGTGTGCGTGAAAAACGAAGAGTTTGCAGGCTCAGGACTTTATGTTTACTACATCAGGATTAGCTGAGGAGCCGAGTGTCCTCATTAGTTAAAACATTCACTGGAACCTGCAGCTCAAATAAAAATAACTGATTCATCTGTGTAGATGCTTTAATCTGCTGTTTCTCAGATGTTGCAAATATACAACAAATAAAAATCATATCTGAGAAATGTACAAATGAAGTATGCTTGCAACAAATGAAGATTGTGTCATTGTCATTTTCTTCCATTTTAAAAACACACATTTTTTTGTTTAGGACTGTTTTACTGTTAAGTAGTTTGTGGCCCTCTGTCGCTTGTGATTACCCACATCACCATTAGAAACATTGTATTGTGAAACGTGACCTGGACCCTGATTGGCAAAGAGTCCTGCAGGAGCCATGTTTGACAAAGTGACATTTTTATCTGAGGTCACCGTGGAAGAGTCTTGGCCTCAATGTTCCACATACATGTGACTGAAACAGCACATTTCTTTAGGACTCACTGAACAAACATGTGCAGGCAGCATGAAGAAAGAGGAGGAAAATAATTCATTAGAAAACTCTCCAGGTACAAAATAGATTAAAAGCACAGCTTTCCTGTTGCTTCATGTGGCCCTGATTTGCTGTTGTAGGTCGTTTAACAACTGAAGCAACACAAGATAATGATTTACAAGATAAGCAGGCTGCCTGAACCAGATGCACAGTCTGCTGGAAAACCTTGTGTGTCAATTACCAGATTTTCCAAGAGCAGCAAACACAAATCACACAAATCGTGCTGCAATAACACTTCACTGCTTTTTCTCTGCTGTGGTTTTTCATTAATGCACGGCTGCAAAATGAGTGAACATGTCAACCTGCAGCGCTCAAGGAGAATTTAAGACGTTGCTGCAGCAACTTGTTGCGACCATGACTTCTAGGAAGGTCACGTCAGAAGCAACAAAACAAATACAAGTCACACTTTAACCCTCGGTGGAAGCAGGAGCTGCCCGATTCATTCAGTTAGAGAACGTTTTACAGAGCAGAACAGTCGGCTGCATGTGTGTGTGTGTTTACCTTATCCTTCTTGTCCTGCCGGGCGTAGGGGAAGCAGGGGATGACGGCGGTGACGCGGGATGAAGAGGCAATCTTGCAGGCATTGATCATGATCAGCAGCTCCATCAGGTTGTCGTTAATTTCACCACAACCGCTCTGCACAATGTACACATCCTCGCCTCGCACGCTCTCCCCGATTTCCACGCTGCAGAAAACAGGGAAAAGACACCACATCAGACACTGGAAGCTTCAGCAGGTAGAAAGGCCACAGAGGAGAACCTCACATGGATTTGAAATCAAACATATTAACTATGATTGATACAGAAGATGCAATAAAAAGTCCATAAGAGCATCAACAAAACATGCAGAAATCAGATATTTTCAGCTTCGCCCACAGTCTCCCATCGCCAGTATGTGATGACCATACCTGTGCATAGCAACATGTCTGTGAACCAGCTAATATGAAAACTGCTTCACACACACAAACACAAGTTAGGCTGGAAATTTATTAGTATTATTATTATTATTTTTAAGAGAGATCAGTTTAAATCTGATCATTTTGCAGCTCACTTTTTCTGAAGTCACATCATGGCATGTAAAGAAGATCCCAAAGCACAAAACTTAACAGGTTCTAGAAACTAGATCTGGCAACCTGTGGCCTGAGCTTCAGTACAGACACCAAGCCTATAACTTTTTAGTCTCATACTCTGAGAAATATTAAATACAACAAGTTACAGTTCTCAAGTGTTAAAGTAGAACATAAGCAGCTGATCTCTGCCTAAAAATGATTAAATCTCAGCCTGAACTTCAGTTTATACTTTGTCTGTGTTGAAACGGTTCATGGCAGAACCTGTTCTGTGACAGTCAACTTGTACCTTAACATCTGTCTCTTTACTCCAATGAAACCTTTAGTTTGACAGGAACAGTCTGCATGAAACATTAAAATCTGCCTGCTACATATTCAGGACGAGCTGCTGCCGCCTTGAACAAAACAGACGCTAAAATGAAACATCAGTCAAGGTAGCACAACACGAAATACACAGGACACAAAAAGTGACCTTTACCACACAAAGAGTCACATTTCTGCTGTACTACCAAAGTCTGGACAACTGCCCTACACTGCAGCAACCATGTTCTGACAGCAAACACACCACTGTCAATAAGCTTTTACTTGGACCCGTTTCCTTCCCAGGAATCCAGTCCTTGACCTCTGCAAGTCACCTGCCAAAACTTGTGCGGGAGCTGTGAGAAGAGCAGCTATTATTGTGGCGCTCTAAGCTCCCTGCCAGTTTGTGAGGATGAGAAAATAATCTCTGTTTTGCACTTTGTGACGCCCAAACAGCTGCGTTCCCTAGAGAGAAACCTCGCCACGGATAATCAGAGCTTTCACTGGACTATAAGGGCTGTGGATGGAAACATCCCCAGCAGAGAAGGTCTTATATGTGGATAAAGTGTGAAGAAGATCCGACCCTGCTAAAGGAGGAAACTCCAGGGGAAAACGATCAAACAATATTTTTTTGGTAGATGCTTTTAATCAGAGTACATTACACTGACTACACAGGTGCACAGCACTAAAACCCAGCTCAGTAAAGGCAGAAAAGTCTTTTGCAATGCCGTTAAAGGAAGGGTTGCTCAGCACCTGACTTCTTTTTTTAAAAGAACACAAACTCGTTTTACATCATTTTGCATATTTCTACAGTCGTTTGTCTGTCTATAGGGGTGTTCTCTGTTAAGCCCTTTTTCATAGTTTGCTTTTCATTTTCAGCATGGTGACTTGGTGCTTAGCACTGCTGCCTTACAGCAGGAAGGTTCCTGGTTTGAAACCCATCAGGGGCCTTTCTGTGTGGAGTTTGCATGTTCTCCCTGTGCTTGTGTGGGTTTTCTCCAGGTACTCTGGTTTCCTCCCACAGTCCAAAAACATGTATGTCAGGTTGATTGGTGACTCTAAATTGCCCATAGGAGTGAGTGTGAGTGTGTGAGGTTGTTTGTCTCTATGTGGCCCTGTGATGGACTGGGGACCTGTCCAGGGTGTACCCCTGCCTTTCACCCAGAGAGAGCTGGGATAGGCTCCAGCAGATCCCTGTGACCCTAAATAGGAATAAGTGGGTATAGATAATGGATGAATGGATGTTTCTCTGGTGTGTGGACCCTTGACCTGTCGGGCCCCTGGCTTAGACTAGAACATAAATCATGTGAATCCAGTGAGTAAGCTAACACCCATTATCGTACACGCCAGCTGGACTAATGTCCACACAGGTCTCAGCGGTCCTCTCCTCAGCCAGGTCAACTGTTCCCACTAACCTGAAGTAACGTTAGCACCTTTACAGCCCAGGTAAACACAACAGCACACTCTGGGGCAATAAACTCCACCAAATCCGTCAGTAGCGGCGAGGACAGTGCTGCTGTCCGATAAAGGACGCACAGCGTTAGCTCGCTAGCCGGGTGTATTTACATGCTGCTGGCTAATCACGTGTCAGCCCGCTCAATGCTGAAATTAGCTTCAAGCTAACGAGCCCACATGGAGCCAAAGCAAACAGGCACCTCACGCTTGAATTAAAGGCCAAACACCAGAGAACAATGTGCATCGTGCACAGCAGAAAAACGACTCACCACGTCTCCTGGTTGCTGAACTTCTTCGTGATCACTTTGCCCAGATCCAGCCCCAGACGATCGGCCACTTTCTGGGACAGGTCGTGGTGAGAGCTCCCGCTGAAAAGCACGATGTTAGGCATGTCCGACAGGCCGGTGCAGTTTGCTCAACGTCAGAGATTAACAAAAGCTTAAAAACTCTCGGGCTCTCCCCAGGTTAGGGCGTTGGAAACGGAAAGATGAGTGCGCTAATGTTGCAGCCCGGGCATCGCAGATGTGCAGCGGCGAAGAGGAAGCGTCTGCTCGGTGTTTGCGCCGTAAGAGGGGAAGTGGCCTCCTCTCATTGGACAGTACAGCTGTCACTGACACACTGTCCTGATCTTTACTAAACGCAGAGACCTTTTCTCACATTCACTAAGACTGATCATCTCATGGAGACCTCAAAAACTACTCTGGGTCCTTATTTTACCTTTTACACTTATTCTTTCCTGCTGCAGCAGCAGGAGCAGGAGCAGCAGGAAAGATGTTAGTGATGAATATAGATGTTAGTGATCCCTTTTCATTCAATGTTTTAGGTTCTGCATTTATCATTTTGTTCCATCTGTTTATGACCCTGCACATGCTGTTCACATCCTCCTGTTTTTCTTATAATTGCATTTATTTATTTAAACTCATGTTAATTGACGTGAAAACACTAAAATCAAAAAGTCAGTGGGTGCAGCTTCTCAAACAGGGATTTTTTTGCTTGTCTTCTACAATAATCAGCTCATCTTTATAATTTGGGCTTTTAGAAATGATAATAGATGTGATCTGAGCAGGGTGCAGTCACCTGATGCTGCCTAATTTCACGCGCACTTGTTATATTAGGATAAATGTAATTCGATTTTGCACTCAGAGAGAAGTCAGCTGATACTTCATGCTCCTTATATGTCTGATCAAACCAAGGAGCTTGAGGTCAGGACCTTGTGATTTGTGATGCTGCTCTGGGCAATAATCTGATGCTCCTCGGATCCAGCACAGACCAGACACTGGAAACATCCCCAAACCCAAGAGGGGTTTTCTCAGCTGTGTGGCCTTTGACGTGCCAGGAATTCCAATGCAAGCTGCACTATTGATTATTTTCTTGCATTGCATTATACCAGACTTTGATAAATCATTTCATTGAAGTGATAAAAGCAGAAAAACACCAAAACATTCCACTAAAGAAAAGCTTCCTCAGGTCTTCTGTTGTCTACTGATCTGACTTTTCATTGTCAGCCAAATAATCAGATTTTATCAGACATTAAGAGAAGACACTACACTTAAAATAACTCAACAGTAGCTGCTCCCTGTGAGTCTATCTGCTGAACTGATATTTGTCCAGGCAGCTCATTACTGATTTATAGAACCTCTGAAAAAGCACCAAATACTCCTCAGTCCTGACCTTCTTCATTCCTCATCAGCTTTGATGTAATTCCATACAAAAATACTACCACAGTTACTTTTTCAGAAATATATTTTATAGATGATAGAGATGAAATGTCCAAAGCGTAGGTCCCAAAGAAAGATAACATTTTTCATCAAGAGAGACAAACAACAAACAAAAAATAGCTTTTTTTATCCATTTACATGTAAACCAAGAATTGCTCTTGAGCCACAGTGGTTTTATATATATAGAACTGGCCGAGGTGGGTGTGACAATCAAACAACGATGCCCTTGTTCCAAACTTTTAGCCGTCATTTCTCTACCGTAACAGTGCCCGTTTGGTAAAAATCTTTAAAAGAGGTGCATTCTTTGGGAGTCTTTAAGGTGTGAATGTAGCAGAGTTTGGCAGAGCACGTGTCTCTTAAACACAGTCCATACATGTTGTAAGTGCTGTTGTCAAAATCACTTATTGGAAACAATATTCAATAAGAACAATATCAAATGTTTCTCAGTGTCTTTTCATTTCTTTGAACACCAGAGAGGAAGAAAACCGTCCCGCCTGGTGCTCTTGGGGAGTTGCCGTGGGAGGTTTTGTTTTTTAAGTCCTCCAGTGTTCTTCTTCTATTGTGCAAGTATATTTTTATTACATAGACAAGCAGGCATGCTGACTCACAAACCATGCAAAGAGTTAAAGTTGGCACGAGCAGACTGCAAAACAGAAATAGTAGTATTAAAGTTTCTACAAAAAACCACAAATTCCTATTTAAAAAAATGTTACGCCAAATTAAAAAGTAACAAGTGGAATGTTTTGTTAGACATAAAAAAAGTTCTTCAAATGATATCAACTCAAAATCAACATGATAGTCATTGTAAATCAGGTGTTCAATAAAGCAGTTGACAGGTAATTTTAGTGTAATGTGATCTATCGGTAGTGTCAGATCAGTTGAATTTAAGCAGGAAAAGAGCAGAAGGAGACACTGATGTTGCAGACAGTCAAACACGAAAGTGAGACACATCCTCACTAAGAGATTTTTAAAAGGTATTAGCTGATGTTTTCCATCCAAAACTGGTTAAAACTCTACATTCTTGACATCTGTGTCCCCTTCGTTTCTTTTCCTGCCAAACACTCAGCTGGCTACATGAAACGGCCTCTAACCTTTTTGGGTTTGTGATGTTGTCACAGTTTAAAGGTAGGTGCATATCATCCATGCACAAGAAGAAAATGTATTGGTTAGGCAACAAAGTGATCAAATGTTTCTCCGAAGGTGTTAAAGTCAATTGCAGTGTCGTGTAGTCATGACGTGTCACTTGTGGGCAACTTGAAAACAGTGCAGTTGATGACAACTTAAATATGCTGCTTTTTTAACTTCAGGGAGTAGCATCATACACATACTGTTTTCGCTCACAATATCATAGCTGTCATTAGTTAGTACATTTATAAATTTTCATATACAAATCTCCTATAAACAGTAGATGTTATAAATACACAATGAAAATGCGGAAAGGCCTAGAGAGCCGTAGAAAGAAAGAAAGAGTTGCTCCTTATTTTTGATAAATACAAGAAAGAAAGTCTTGAACAAGAAGTGACATTAGTACTAATATGTGAATGGCAGCCCTATAACTATCCAGAAAATGGATAAAAACACAGAACAAAATCTATGGATGACGAAGTTATAAAAATAATCTTATACGATTAAAAATAAAAAGTGGACACACTTACCAAACACAGTTCTGATATTGTACATTGACAACTTGATGTGGAAACCATACATGTGGATAGAAACAGGCAATACTTGATTACTGCCTCTCAAAATATATTCAATTCAATATACATGACTAATGTTCAGCTCACACTAGTAACTAAGGTAGTTGCCAACTGGCGAAGCATGGGAGGTCGATCACGTGTCAACAACTGCTTGATCTGTGAAGGATTAAATCAGTAAACAGTGAACTGAGTATTGGGAGCCTTTTCCAAAAGTGCCAGTACGAGAAATGTTTGCCGACTTGCCAGTGAAAGTACTACTGTAAATGCAAACTCATGCTTTGGCTTCTCTTGCTTGGCTTTGTCTTTTGGATAACATTCAAAACTCTTGCAAAAATGTCTGCTCTCTGCTCAAATGCATGCTTTATGTGTTCACAAAGAAATGACTGATTAAAGGGAAGCTACATCAAAGGCTAAACCTTTTTGACAGTTTCAATCTAATCTCCTTGTTTGAAGGTCTCCATGTTTGCACCTCTATCTACTGAAGCTGGCAACTACCTTTACAAAGCGTTTTCTTTTTTACAGAAAAATAGATCCATCCAAAAGTAAAGTAACTCTTCAACGGAGGCTGTGAGAGACGTAAATGTTGTCTTCATCACGATCCAAGTAAACATGCTGAAATAGTTTGCTTTATTTTTCTCGTTCTCGTCCCCTAAAGAACGTGAAACTCTCCGTCTCCCTCCCTCGCAGCAATTTCTCAGCGAGAGAAATCTTAACTTAAGGCAATCTTTTCCTGAACAATCCTGAAATCCAGCGGACCCTCACCAAGGCACTCCTCTCACTCTTCAACCTTCTACAACAGGCTGGTCCAGCAAGGTGACAGTCTCACCATCAAATCTTTGTAAAGGCCTACTGAAACTTCAGCCAATTAAAGTCCACAGTGAATGCATCTTGGAATATATTATCTCAGTTGCCATGATGCCCTTGTTTTGTAGGGAAAAATAACTGATTAAAGAGAAAAGAAAATCCCCGAGCTGTGTGTAACAGCTGGAGACATCTGCTGTCCCTGGTGTCCTTACTGTATGTGGTCAGAGGGCAGCTGCGTAAAGCACCGTATGTTTCTGCACACAAGTGTTATCAACCCTTTCTATGACGAGCCTGGATCTTGCCCTCGCTCCAAATAGACTCGCCCGCTGCCTTGGTCACCTGGTAACCGCTGTGGGCTAACGTGGGGGTGCGAAGACTGACAGAAAAAATGAGTGTCTCTCAGCGAATGCCACCAAAGCAACGCTGTTATGTTTAATTTTTTTCCAATTCAGTCCTCTGTCTCCTGATTGGCTCCCTACTTTGAGGCTGAGCCCACCCCCTCTCCCTCGTTTTGGCCGAGGGGCCGCCAATCAAGGTGACTGACGTGGTGAGTGGGGTTAGGGGGACTAAATGAACGGATCAGTCGAGACTCTTCGCAGCTCAAAGAGGTGTTCTCCGGAGAGGTCAATGGGAGCAGTGTGACACCCTCATGTTTCCCTCCGTTACAGTGGTTCCTCCTCTTCCATCGGTTCCTCCTCTGGCCTGTTGGGAAAATAAGACAGAGATATTAACCGTCAGATTGCCAAGTGGCATGTTGCCCTGCAGCTGTGCTTTACATGCAGATAGCCTCCTGACCCACAGAGCTTCCAGAAAATCCTGTATATCTAGTGAACAGATTAAAAATCACAATCATTCTCCAGGATATTGGATCCTTTACCTTTGATCCATGGTGTTGGTGTTGGCCACGGACAGAGAGGCCATGGCGCTGACAGCCTCAGCCTCCTCAGAGTCTCCTCGTTTGGCCTCCAACAGGGAAAGTCCTAGCCGTGGGGAGTAGCGATGCACCGAGCGCCAGTACTTACCTGAGAGGACGGAGCAGCAGTAGAAGATGGAAGCAAAAAACAAAAAGGACATGAGTGAAGCAGATAACATGGTATGATGGGGGATGTCTGTGTGTTATGGTAACTGAGGTGTGTTCCTGGTATATGGGTTAAATAATCAACAAACAGAGGCCCTGCAAGCAAACCCTAAGTGGCAAACTGACAAAAATGACCAAAAACGTAATAATGGGGCCAAGATGAGCTATTGTTTGTATTTTCTCTTAGAGAAAATAGCAAAAATGATAAACATTGTAGATTTTATAATCAGTGAGTTTAACAAGAATCATAAATGTGTGTCTTGCAGCTTTATACTACAAATGTTCCGTTGTGCTGAAAATGTACTGAGTGTTCTGAAAAAATCCACAGTTAAGTTGTCAAAGCCATGAAGTATGGGTCCCTCAATGTGCACATCTGTGTCATATCACTGAGGATGAACTCACTGTGAGTCTCTAAAACTTTCTCCAGAGAGTGGACAGCGTTGGGGTTGGGCCTCTGCTCAAGAACAGCCTTTGGCAGTGGGTCCAGCTGCACAAGACAAAAACACAAACACAAGCATGTAACAGGCTGAAGTTCTCATGCCTTCCACAAGGGGTCAACCTGGAAATAATGCACCATGTAACATCAGTTCATTCCACTGTGGCCTGTCTGGGTCACATGACTAATGAATCATCTCGTGACCTCCTGTAACATTTCAACCAAACAAACACATGAAACAACTGATCACAAAACACTGAAATGTATCGATCTGAGTCAAGATATGAAACTCCTGGTAGTATCTGTCACAGGTTTTATAAAGCACAGCTTTAAGTTGTTCTAGAAATGTACAGTAAAACCTTCCATCAGCGCCTCGATGTGTTATAAGATTAAATCACACATCTGGAAGAAGTAAGAGACCAGATTACTGCTGATGTAACAGTAAATCTTTCCCTTATGTTCTTCAGTTATGACTCAGCAGATAAACATACGACAGAAATAAGAGAAACCTCTAGTTATTAAAATGTCTTCATGTCCTCAAGTAGGTGTAAAATAACAGAAGTAAAAATAGAAGGATTTCTATGAGCCTAATTCAACACAACTGCCTGGCTCCCACCCAGAGTAACATGCTCTGCTCCATTTTGTTTCCAACATCGACTCTGTGGTCGAGCCTGAGGAACATTAATGAACACTCTGACCTTGTATGTTAGCAAAGTGACCTCCTTACCTCCTGCCCGAGCAGGGCGGCCACGCAGGCCTCGGAGGCGTCACAGATGGCGGTGAGGTCGTGGCCTCCCTCCAGAGCCAGGACCACCCGGCCCCCAGCGAGGGTCATCAGCTGCCTGGTTAGGTAGCCAAAACCTGACGAATGGGTTAGAAGAGAGAACAAGATATAGAAATGAGTTGGTGGCATTCTTTAGCAGATGACTTTCATTTACATACACAATTTTCAGTATTTGTCAGTCCCCAACTCATGTGCGGGTGTTTGTTCTGTGTGGTCGACTGCTGGAGTACGAGATAAGAGACGTTCTTCAGATAATCTCGTACTCACATTTGGAGCTCAGAGTGTAGCCGCCCAGAGGTGGAGGGTGTCCCTCCACAGCATCAAAGCCACAAGAAACCAGCACGATGTCTGGAGCAAACTCATTGGCTATAGGCATCACTACTGACCTGGGAGTGGGAGGGTGGAGAACAAAGATAAACATAGTAGAACAGCTAATATTGTCATGTGAACGTAGAAGATACTCAACCAGCGCTCACACTGATATATTATCTTTGTTTGACTGACCCAGGGGAAGGCTTCACAAAAGCTTTTTCTGCATTATGGCTCATGTTCCTCATCGTTTTTCACACAAACAATGGGGTGACAATATAATGACGCTGTACAATTAAAACAGTCTATCTCTAAATTCAAATACATCCTTTTCTTTTCAGGTCCCTGCTTTTTTGTCCAAATTTACAACAACTCTGACAGTGCTATTAAATGTGTAAATGTACTACAGATAAAACTAGGACTAGAACTATGAAGAACTGGATTAACTCTCAGGTAAAACTGGGTTGTCTGTGTGTGATCTGGTACCTGAAGGCAGCCAGGTACTCAGCATCTCCCATGGGTGGATCGAGGCCTCCAGTGAAGGCAACATTAACATTAAACCCGACTCCAGGACCACTGCCCACCTGCAATGAGAAGCACACAGATGACTCATATTCATAGCAAATGAACAGCAACATTGCTTTTTCTTTCTTTTCTGGGAGTTTGGTCTCAATAACAGCTGAGACAAGGCTTGTCCTACTGAAAGAAGTTTTGTTTAATGTATTTATTGAGTAACTATAGCTTATATTACTCAAATGTGAAAATTAGCTGATTGAACTCTGGGATCTTGTGATCTGATTTTTTTCCACAATAAAAACAATAAACAGATTTAATAAAAATGTTCCTGAGTTCTGCTCTAAAGCTTTCATCATCAATCTAATGTTAGTTCATGTTTTATTCTTCAAAATCAGCTCATTTGGCAGAACGAATCCACATCCAATCATCTGTTTAAACCGAGTCTGGTGTAAATGCACTTGGATGTGTTTTGTTGAGACACTCACCTCGTCAGGTGCTCCACTTCCTGGGAAGAAGTTGCCGTCGTCATAGCGATGAATAGACACATAAAGAACATTAGGGTCATCGTAGAATGCTTGCTGGGTGCCGTTGCCATGGTGAACGTCCTGAAGGTAGACAGGACAGACATAATATAATCACAAGCCTCTCCATACTGTGTGTGTCTTTAAACAAACATACCAGAGGAAAGCTTGAGAAGACAATCGAATGGGTCCGGTTTAAAACGAACTAAAGAGACAGGGTTATTCATGAGACTGACCCAGTCCACAATGAGGATCTTGCTGATGTTCAGTCTCTGCTGCAGCAGTTTGGCAGCGATGGCCACAGAGTTGAAGTAGCAGAAACCCCTGAAACAGAAGCAGACAGAGGCAGAGCTGAGTGGTTCCACTTGTTAGGAAATTCATCTGTGCCAAAATACTTTCCTGCTCCAGTTTCATGTTTTTATGATGCATTTGAAACATGTTGTGAGAAGGATTTACAAAATAAACAAAGCAGTCCATGAAACAGCTGTCAAAAATAAAAAACACTCATTACTTTATGTGCAAGTAAACCCAATAGTTTATGAAATTTCTCCTGTAAAAGAGCCTGTTCCAACACTAATATCTCAATACGCACACATTAAATATCACTACTGAGCATGGTGATGATTCTGGCCTTACATGGGAGTGCTCTCCTCTGCGTGGTGTCCAGGAGGGCGGACCACAGCAAAACCATTCTGGAAAAACAGACAGGCACTGATCACCTCTGCTGAAATGTTGTAATGTAGCCAAACAAAAGAGGGCTGACCATATTGTTTAAAAATGCTGCCTGTGATTGCTTCTGACTCTTTGAGCAGTAAGATCACCACTGACTGTTTACTGACCAGCTGGAATAAACTGTGTAACAAACCTTTAAGGATTGTCAAAGCCAGTGGAAAATCTATGAGCTGTTTAAAATGACAAAGGATGTGGGAAAGACAGGAAGCGACAGATAAAAACCAGATGAGTGACCATGGTTACCTTCAGCTCTTCAGTAGCCACTTTGAAAACGAGCTCCACTACAGAGCCAACAGCGAGTCGAGCTGCGCTGGAGGAGTGGACCTCGTTCCAAATGGTGTCGCTGTCCACCTACAAACAACAGACAATTCTCACACCTGAGCTAAATCCAAAACATGACACTAAAACCTACTAACACATGACTTCATCTTCCAAATGCTAATACGTTTCAGCAATTCATGCACTTTAGACAATGTTTTTGCACTTTTAAAAACATTTCATATCAGAAACCTATTTTACATCACACTGTATACTTGTGTAATAATTCACTCTACAGCTCTTCTCACCCCCACTCCTCCGCACGGCAGCCGCACAAACATGGGAGTGATTGAACCTGGAGATCAGGAAATAAATAAAAAATCAGGGACAGTTAAAGGCTGGATATTAGCTGATGCTGTCAGTGTGTGCTTGTATTTATTTGTGTGAACTTACAATCAAGTTTCTGTCGGAGAGGATTGGTTCCATACAACAGGACGTGGGCTTCAGAGTGAACCGTCTGCAGCTCCTCCAGAGTGGCCTTCCTCCCACGGATACACTACACACACACACACACGCACAGAGGGATGTATATGTTATATATGCAAACATACTACTTTGTGTGTTACTCCGTGTGGAAATATTTGGGCTTATGAAGTACCTCGCATTGCGCTCTGAGTCCAGTTTCCTGCAGCCGAGACCAAATGCTCTGAATGCGTCCTGCGTGCTCCGGGTGGCTGTTGGTGTTTCCACACATACACTGGTGCTTCTGCATCAGAGAGTCGTACACCAGGCCTGAGGAAACATCACACATGTGTCTGAATCAAGTCTGTGTTTTGTTGCTTCAATGCTACAACAAAGGAAGAAACATGTTGAAACTGCAGCTTTGTTTCTTGTTACACCTTACAGACCACAGGTGTCCAAATGCAGACAGGTTATCTGTTTCATTTTGAGAAGTAGAAGATCCCTCATGTTTTTAATGCTTACTGTTGTTCTGAACCTACATTAATAGGAAACAATGACTAAAACCTTTTCAATCAGATGCCACTTTTTCCACTAAATCTTCTTGCAGTTTAGAACTGAGTGGGAGTAAAGTAGGCCAAACTGTTATAAAAATATCTACAGTTCTGGCATTTAAATGCAAAAACTGTCACAATATTAGTATTTAGGAAAACTTAAGTCTGTTGCTGGCACAAGCTTCATTCTATCTGCAAGAATGTTTTCTTCTTAGCTCCTTTTATCATTTTCATATTTGCTCAGAGAGTCAGATGTCTGAGAGGAACAAAGAGTGGGAGAGAAGAAAGGTTTTGGCAAGATTTACTCATCTACTTCGATTATTGCTGCTACCAGATGGAGGCCGGAACCATTACACCATTTTCTGGCCAATTCACCTGCTTTTTGGATGGAAATTTCTCTTTCCAGTCTCCAGTGTATTATGAAGGAAGTAGAATTTCAAGCCAAAAATTCAAATGAATACTTGAGGCAGACTAGACAGAGCCTACAAATGTGGAAATAAACACTACTGGCAACTTTACAGCAATTTAAGATTTGAAAGTGAACTCAGTGCAGTACAGTTGTGCAAAAAACCTGATACCAAAAAGTATGAGCAAAAACAGCAACAGGTAAGCAAAGGAAACGACAGAATGACCATTACCAGTGGTGAATCGAGGTTTGATGGGAGGGTCAGGGGCTGGGACGCTGATTGGAAAAGAGGAAGCTGAGGCCGGAGATGACTGGGCCCTGGAGAGGGGGCGGTGTCCTGGGAAGGGGACTGACAAGCCGGCAGCCTCCATTGAGGCCTGATAGTTTCTCAACTGGTGAATCCGCTGCTGCTCCAACAACAAGGCCTGCTGCTCAGACATAAAAATTAAAGTGGCATCAAGACTATGAACCCATTTGTGATGCTTGTTGTTCTGTAAAATGCCTTAAAATGTGTGCATTGGGGGACAAAAGACAAGGAAAATTACTTTGACATCTATTGTTTGCAAATACAACATATGGCCAAAAGATGGCAGCCAAAACAAATGATGCAACTTTAATTTTGCATCCATCACTGCAATGTCATGGGACATGGAGCAACATATTCACAAATTACATTTCTCTGTCCTGTCTATTATTTGTATTTGAACCTCAAGAGTCAGGGAATCAACTCTCTGAAACATCATATGTTGTTTTACAGCTGGAAACCAGGACCGATGCCTCACTTTAAAAGTTTTTTTTACCCCAACATGCTCATCCCCTACCTGTCTGAAGAGCAGCTCCTGCTCTGCCTGTCTTTCCCTCTCCCTGTGCTGCTGCAGCACCTCCTCCTGCAGCTCTTGGGGGTCGGGGGGCTCCTGCTTGATGGTGACACCCGGTGGCAGAGCGCCACCATCCTGGTGCTCCCTGAGCTCCTCCTCCGTCTCCTCAGGGTGGCTCTGGTGCTGACGGCCCACAGGTGACTCACTGGGCTTTGCAATCATCTGTGGGACACAGGAGAAGGCATGGAGGGGGGAGGATGTTATGATGTGAAATTTATTTCACAACTGAACAACAGGATGTGACAAATCCCCTCCAACGTGTGAGGGTGCATTCAGATAAGTGGGAACGTTCTCCACTGAATCAAATCACTCCTTTCTCTACACCATTCTTCCTTTAACAAGCTTAATTTGGATTCCTCAGCCACATTGGTGCCCATCTCATTTCAAATCCATCGGTTCTAACTGAATGTGAGTGGCCGTTCTGCCGACTGTACTCCAGGGCAAAATGTGCCTCGTCAAACAAAGACATTCCACGCTCCCTGTTGTGTCGCTTTTCATCGACTCACTCTGGGGCCTGCTGTTAACCGAGCAGTGATTCAGTTGTCTATTCATTCACTTTCACTGACATCAGCCATTCAAAGTGCCATTCAAGGCTGTGGCATACTTTCCTCCAGAGTGTATGACTGTTTATCATGTGAAGATGTAGAGAAGGGCGAGAAAGAGAAGTGTTTGTTTCAAGTCTCAAGAGTAGGTTACCTCTACAGGTGTGTGTAGGAGGGTGTGTTTGTATGTGTGCATGTATTTCCCAGAGCTGTAAGCCTCTGGGTCCCCTGGGTCAGGGCCAGGGGACAACATTGACGTCAGAGCATTCACCAGCTCCCGCCCCCCACCCACCCTCATCTCCTCCACTGTTCTTGTCTTCTTCCAAACAACCCCCCCCCCCCCCACCCGCCCATTTTCACCTCCCCACTGCCCTCTTCTGCTCTACTTTTCCAGAAGCCTCTTTATCTGATTCAAACTAATCTTAAATACAGCAAGTCTCTGCTGATACGTCACGTCACAAGCTTAAAACACATACTGATGATAAAGGACAAAAGATCATGTGTCTGATTCATAAAATGGGAAAAATGACTTAAAAGTGCCTATAATAGGTTGCCACGGCCTAAAACACATCTTCCCATTGATTGTTTTAGTGACCCAACTGTAAGTTCAGATAATATATGACACATATATTATACACATATGACAACAAAAATCAACCAATCCTCACATTTAAGACACTGGAACAAATAGGTACAGTTTGAAGCAGAGATTTTCATTTTATCCATCCTTAGTATACCAGAAGCTGTTTAAGAGATGTTGGTGTGAAAAGCTGTGACTCAAGACCTCTGAAACATATGGAGAGATAGCGGGGGGAGGAGGAGGAGGAGTAGGAGGAGAGGAAATCCCTTGTTTCATCCACCCACCTCTCCTCCAGCGAGTACTCTGTGCGAATAGGTAAAGCCATCCAGCAGCTGCTCGCTTCCTCCCTGACCATATAAGGCAAAGACTTCCGCTCTGTTGCCATGGCAGTGCACCGTTACCTCGCAGCCCCATGGCAACTGTCTCAGCCACAGTCTCACACAGAGGCATGGATGCAAACTTTCACGCACACACACTGCTATATGTGTTAACCCATACCTGCCTCCGCCTACTCACAAACAAAAATACTACAGAGAGAAGCAGAGAGAAAGAAAGTGCCAAAACAAATTCAAGGACTTCACACACATACACAGCTACAAAAGACTGTTGGCTGTGTTACTGGCTGCTGCCTACACAAACATCTACACTACAGCTCATGAGCTGGCCCACTGTGGCTTTTAGGCCTAATTAATAATCAGTTTATTTGAAGGCCTCTTCTGTCACCTGTCCTCAGCAGTACAGTACAAACTGCTTTTAACATTATATACAGCAATAATAATGATGTACAACCTGTTGAACTGAAAAAGTATTAGGAATTACTAATTACTGTAAATCTAAGCTTAGTTTTTCACTTTTTTACAGTTTGGTACAAAGGAGTTAGTGTTTTTGTAACAACAAAAAAAAAGTACATATAGAGAAAGAAGGAGAGAAGAGACACACACACACAAAAAAAGTGAATCAGCATGACTAAAGCAAAGCAAGTGTCTCCAGCTCATACCTTGTTGAGGTGGAGCTGCTGCTGCTGGAACTGCTGCTTGTGCTTCTCCAGAAACTGCTGGTGTTGCTGCTGGACCACCAGCTGCTGCAGGGCCAGGGCCTGGGCATGAGCCTGGGCTGCACTGCCCTGGGGCAGCGGGGCTGACTGGGTCCTCCCAAGGGGCCGGTGCTGCCGCTGCAGCTTGGCCATGGACGCTGCTGATGACATGGACAGCCCGCTTACACCTAAGACACACACCAGGAAGACTTAGTTAGTGGAGGAGGTTAAACCCAAAACCACAGCGTAGACTCTAACACCAGCATGGCTCCACATGTGTGTGGGCAAGAGCTCCTTTCTCAAGAAATCAAGAAAGGTTGATGTATTGTTATAGCCTGACAGGTTGGTTTTATATGTTGACAAAAGGCTATAATTGTCCTAGCTGCACAAGTGCTTTATATCTTATAGTGACAACAATGTTTATGTGGAATGATGTTGTTCTTACACTGAATTACACAATTTCTACTATATTTATATCTGCCTGTGCAGTGTTTTCCACTTACATTTACATGAACAACTTATACACTTACTTACTGAATCTGTCATGTTCAGGTTCTGAGCCCCAAGACTAGATCTTAATTCTAACTACACAACGTGCCAAGATGCTCACACTAGGGAAAACTGTGTAGATGTGTGAGGTGCAGTCAGCTGAACTTTTGGGCCAGACATGGGAAGAAAAACTGTCAATTAAGGAAAGCGATGGTTAACTATGGTAAGTGTTTCAATGATGCTGTGTCTTTCCATCACTCCAAGCACCTGAACCTTATGAACTATTTAGACTAGGTGTCATAATGATTCATGGTTGGCGACTGTTTGGTCTATTTTGGTGGCAAAGTTAGGGGAAATATGACAGCATTTCCCGAACAGCCACCATGTTTTTCCAGATTAAAAATCAGAAGCAAAGAGCAGTGTCAGCTCAGAGAGTTAGAAAGGTTCATGTGGTTCATGTGTGAGAGGGGAACTGTCAACCAGCCCAACTGGATCAGAACAGAGGACACCTGAGGGAAAACCTGCATCTTTAACTGCACTGACTACCCTTTAATTTACTGTTAATTCCTTAAATATAAGATAAAGCACACACATCAACACATGGAGTCTTCATTTTACTCTTATTAGAGTTGGACCTATGATTAGTTAGCAGATGTATTTGTGAACCAAATAAAAAGTACCATCTGTGCTGCCATACTGTGATTCTTCTATTGTGATGATACAAGCCAGGGAAAGTGAACATCTTAGTCCATTTACTGTGTATCATCTGGTGAGAAGAGCAAGAAAAGGCCTGAACCAGGCAGGGAAATGATCTGAAAAGCCTGATTACTTTGCAAATACCAGGGAAAATAACTACCAGAGTATTTTTCAAATTGCTTCCAAAAAGCTCGCTGATGCACAGCTACCACATGTTAAAGTGGAGAAACAAAGAGCTAGGAGGAGGTAGGAACTGGTACGAAATGGGGAGGTTTGGTTTGTGAGGATTTTTAATGGCTGGAAACATGACTTTCTCATGTCTGAATCTGGGCTGGAGAAAATCACTCTGCTCCTGTTCTCTGTGTGGGCGTGCATACGTCCTTGTCTGTACGTTTTTATGTGGGGATACACACATACATGCGTCTTTATGTGCGTCATTGTCCATTCACTGCTAATGCCTCACTGAAAATAGCAGCAATGTGGCAGTCAGTGAATGAGCTGATGGGAAAGTGCGCACAATGCAACCACGTCACTCTCTCACTACATACGCTGACATATGAAAGGAGCTCATTAGTTTGAGCTAATGAATGGACGTCTGTCAGTGTGAGGGGCACACACCGCATGTGAGTGTGGTGATGGTTTTCTCGTTGTGTGAGAGAACATTAGGACCAGAAGTGAACAATAACTTTACTCTCAGTCACAATTATATTGGATGAGTTGCTCATTTTCTGTCATTACACTGTGTTTTCTTAACCTACTACTACTAATATTTTTTACTGTTGGTCACTACAAGCTTTAGTAAAACTTCCATTACTATTCCCACCTGTCACCAGGGGGCTTTGTGCCGGGCTTTGCTCCATAAGCACCATGTGTTGGAGCAATGGACTGTGTGCACCGTGTCCACCTGTCCCCGCTCCCGCCTCAGCCAGGTAGGGGCTCAAATGGCCACCGGAAAGGAAGGGAGGGCTGAGGGAGAGGGCTGGCTGCAGACCTCCATCCTGCTGGGCTGAGGTCACCTAGAAAAGAGGGCCAGCAAAGAAAGTGAGTGCTGATTTTGAATAAATGATAAACCTCGGCAGATAAACAAATTCACTGCTAAATAGATGCACAGCCAGTCAACGATCACTTTTCCCAGCTTGGCAGCAGTTTTCTCCTTACATTGGAAGCAGCAGTGGCAGTGGCAGTGGCTGGCAGCCCCAAGGTGATGTTGGGTAAAGATGGTGAAGTGTAGAGGGACAGCTGGTTAACGGAGCCCCGCTCAGCACTGCTGCATAGCCTCTGGGCCAGGGACGCCTGGGAAGCACATCATGAAAAACCCTCAGCTGAAACATTTCATCAGTATATGTCCACACACTGGAAGCTATGTGTGCACCCGACTGATGGCATCAAACTGCCACAGGCCACCTCCACACTGCCTGAGCACTCCTAATGGCTGCTACAAATAGCATCTTGCCAGCT
This sequence comes from Mastacembelus armatus, assembly GCF_900324485.2. NCBI lineage: Eukaryota > Metazoa > Chordata > Actinopteri > Synbranchiformes > Mastacembelidae > Mastacembelus > Mastacembelus armatus. Next base: position 6,782,447 of record NC_046634.1, on the reverse strand, counting down.
CCTCGGTTGTCCTCCTCCTCTGTAGACCCTTCATCTGAACATCCCTCACTCACAGCCTTTGTACACACTACAGGCTGCTAAGTTTGAAAGCAAATAATTAGCACCTGTAGCATCCACACAAAAGAGCAAAGCTAATCTGACAGTAAAAGTCTGCAGTTTGTTTATAGTTTAGGTTTATATAAAATCATATAAAAGTGTACATTTATATATATTTAATACATATTTTCTACCTTGATACACAAGTTTTAAAGCTGTGAAAGTTTTCTGCTAAAAATAAAAAATCTTTAGTCTTATACTTTCTGCAGAGATACAATGACCCATCATTCTGGCCATAATATGGTCAAACCTATGCTGCACTGAAGTGAGCAGTCACTTGCTGCATGTATGAGTGTTACCTCCGTGTTGTTGGAGACTGTCACAGTGATGCCGTTCTCGTTGGGGATGTTGTTGGAGCTGTTGTTCGGGGAGCTTGGGCCCGAGCCGGGGGCGCTGCTACACGCAGAATCTGAAAGACAAAATAAATAAATAAATCAAATATACAAACTCACAGGAAAACACATTTGACCAAAACTGAGCTGTATAGCATGTTTGTGTGCCTCATACCTGCCATGTCGAGCGAGCGCTTTTTGGCGGTGGTGATGGGGCTGTCTCGACGACGCAGCAGCGGACTGCTCCTTCGCTCGCTTACCTTCTGCTTCAGCCTGGAGCGCAGCTTCAGGTTGGGCTCCGAGGCTGAAAAGAGGAAAGAGAGACAAACCAGACATGACTGATCTGTTCATTCACAGTGTGACTGCTAAACCGCTCTTTGGCAAATCCAATTACCATTCTACCATGAACATAAATACCCTGAACAAAAATAAAAGCCTAAAAAAAGGAAAAATTGTTCTGGTATTCTAGTCAATTCCATAATATCAATCATCTGCTTCCTAATTTACGCTAGCCTTTCACTCTAAACTGTTATTCCAAATCTTCTATAGAAAAACACAAGCTTTAACCTAAAAAAATATTTTTGGCTTTGAGCCTATTGTGTCTGCTTGTTATTAGTAGAAATCACTGAGAACTTTCATTACTAAACAAAATAATCCAATCATTACAGAACTAACAGAGGCCTTTCATTCTTTTCCATTTAATATGGTATTTATATTTCTGTTATGCATTAATTATCTACTCATACTCATACACACTGGGTGTTTCTGTGTGAGAAATGTAAGGGTTTTTAAACACACTAGAAATGTAATTAGATCTTTTACATGTTGCTATCACTTACTTTAAAAGCACCGAGGCAGAAACCTGGGTTGGTGTGTATCTTTACTAGAACACCAACCTCAGACAAATGAAATGTGAGCATTTTGTTACTGGCAGGAACCAGTTCTGAGTGAACATCTCTAACTGTGTGCAGTCTCCCCTGACGTTGGTTAATTAGGAGCCACGCTTGTGTCTGATCAGCTCCTGTACTTAAAACGTAGGGTGTCACTTGCTCTTGTGGCAGCCTCAGAAATGTCAAAAGCTGCTGTGTTACTTTTGTGGCTAAATGACTCTGGGTGTTGACATCTTTAGACAGTCTTGGGGTTTGTCCCTCTGGGAAGCACCTTGAGCTATAGTGTGTCATTATGAATGTGTATTAAACTACAGCGTTTTTTTCTTCTTTTACTGGGTTTCTGCCACCTCAAATTGGCTGACACCCCTGTCAGCGTCCCTGCTGTTAAACAGACAACTGATGGCTGCACAGCTTTGGACAAATCAATCAAAAGGGTGGGAGAGACACCTGAGCTACAGTCTCACAGGCTTTCAGCTTAAACTGGCTGTTCACATTGATCTACCATAGAATGACTTCCACAGAGCTGCACTGTTATGAAGCCTGGTTGGTAAACGAACTGGTACCTGCTGCTATTCATTTACTCAACAATTCCTCTTCAGGTGCTTTCTGATGAAGCCATGTTCTGATTCATTTTCCCAAAGACACTGGAGCTAAAAAGCAATGAGCTCCAATTTGGGAGCCGTGTCTGACTGCCTAAAGGGCTTTTGGGGTCGTGTGTTTGCTGTCACAGACTTGTGAATGGAAACAGGTTGAAGGGAATGACATGTCACCTTGGCTTCAGCCATTAAGCTAATGCTCTGTTTACTCTGCCCTGCCAGTCAACAGCTTTGGATAATTTCACTAGTCATTATCCAATTTTTAATTATCAAAGGAGAGATGAATCCAAATGTGGTACATCACTAACCCTGATAAGGAAACAACCTGATTTATCTGCTACTGTGTGTTTTTTATTTTAAAAATGAAGGTACAAGTGCACAAACTCAAAAGTGACTTCCCCTGGAGCAAACCTCCCTGAGACGTCCTTTTAGGGAACATTCAGCAAAAATGAACTTGTTCCTATGAAGTGTCAGGTAAAAATAAATGTGAGGAAAAGAGTGAAGTGTGAAGTCTGAAGTGTGAAGGTACAGCAGCACAAAGTGGGAGGGAGAGCTCAGTCCAGATGGATGAAAACTAACGTTAAAGGAAGTTTTTGGAGCGAATATAGATCTAATCAGGATTTCTGGGGATCCCTGCTCTGAGTTTGATTTTTAGAACTTTGGAAACAATGAAGATGGGAATATTCTGCAGTCGAACAACGACCAAAAAATTCAGAACCTCGAGGTATAACGGCCAGTTCTGCCCATCAGAAATGACTAATATTACATTTATAGATACATCTATAGATTTACATTCCATAAAATGTGTAATTTGCATTAAAAACGGCATGCACAATGATCAGATGTCCAAACAGGGTACCTCAATTTTCTGTCATTAGTTTCAGACTAATGACAGAACTTATTTCTCAGAATTTGATGTAAGCACAGTATCTGTTAGTAAGTAAATGGGCAGCACTAAAAAAGGACTGTAATTAGCCCGTTGAAGCAGCAATTACATTTTGCTTCAAATTTGAAAAGGCGATAATACCTTATGAGAGTCCCTCAAATAATCACAGCAAAGGTATAGTTAAAGCCAAGTGGTATCAGTCGAGTGTGATGTTAATACCTGTGAAAAGAGGCTTTCTCTGCACTTTGAAGAATAACATTGGGAAGGCCTAGTCCTTTACAGAGCTTTAACCAGACCAGATTACTGGTGGTTTTTTTTTTTTAATGACTTCATAAAAAAACGACAGGTGGTGTTACAGGCTAAAATGGAAGCATGGGCACAGTGACATGACATTGGTGACTGTCAGCCTGTTGAAACAAGCCTCAGAATAGATGGTGATAAGTGACATGCTGTATTCAGATAAACACATCTCACTCTGTATTCATGGGAAAGCTGTACAGTTTGGTTATCAACCAATGCCATGTACAATGTCCTGTCCATGTAGAGGACACACCAGCTATAGCACAAAAACACATCGTCCATTAGTTAGTAACCAAACACCTCAAGCTTCACATCCTGATTTCCTGAGGTATTCACGTGTGGATATGATGCACGAACACACAAACATCAAAGTAGCTGCCAAAATGATCCTATTGTTGAACCTCTGAAACAGTTTTGAACACAAACTGTACATTATCATGCCCATGAAGCAGGACTGCTGGATTAAACTGCTTTAGTTTTAGCCTGGTGTAAACAAACTGCCAACTGACTGTAGATACACTCTGCAAATACATCTCTATAGTGTTCATTGATAGTGCATTCAAATTGCCCAATTAACCATGAAGGTTTGCAAGCATAGGTGCTGCCAATTCAGCCAGGACTGAAATTACGACTGAGGATTATAGCTTTAAAACGTTTATATTACCTGTCATAAATCATTTTTAGCCTGCCCTTGTGCTGAGCTGTGGATGAAAGTACCAGCTTCATGACATTTCTAAAATGTAAAAGGGGAGACTGGAGATGCACAAAAGAGCGCTGTTGCTTCCTTTGCTGGGAGCCATGGCTGCTAGTCTGCTACTTTATGGCCAGGCGGTGATATAAAAGAGTCTCTAACCTCTGCTGAGCTGGCATTACCATAAGTAAACCCTGAAAAGCACGTCATCACTGTGGGCAAATACCAGGGTGTCACAGCTTCGCTCCTCTCTCTGCAGACGAGCACAATCCCCAATCTTACAGAACTCAAGGGACACTCCAGGGACGATCTTTTCACTCTTCCCACTTTTTTTTCTTTTCTCTATACAAACTATTTTTGGGGACTGAGGCATAACTGTGTAACTTGCTGGATTTAGTTTAATTCCTGCTTGTCAGCTCTCATTTTGTGTGCCCCTTCTGTTCCTCTGGTTTCAAAAAGAAACCAACTGTCCGTCCATCATTTGCCTCAAACAAGAAAAAAACTGTAACTAAGTCTTTTAAATGGACAATGAAGCCACCGAAAGCTTTTCCACTTATTGCTCACTCTGCATCTTCCTGATCATTGCTCTTCTTCCTTCTCACCTCATCATCTGTCCACCTCTCCCTCTTCACTCTTCTAGTTCTCCTCATTTCTTTCTTCATCTGCCTCTACAGCTCTGGGAGGAATGTGGCTGTGTGGGCCAGTGTCAACTGTGGTCTATCTGTTGTCGTATCCCTCAGCCCAAAGGCTCAGAGTCAACAGGCCTTACTGTAGCTGCTGCCGCCGCACTAAGTGAGTAATTACACTGTAAGACGCCCGCTGCTTCACAGCTACATCACCGCACACACCACTCATATGATCCACACACACACACACACACACACACACAATGCAACACACATACCCACACCTGGCGAAAACACACTGCAAACAGCTGGTTTTACTCTGTACAAGCTTCTGTATTTCAGCACTGACACACTGGCTTCCAGGCCGCAAGAAAACTTTTTTCCAGTGGTGCATATTGCAGAGTTTTACCAGCTGTAATGACCTTTGACAAGTTAAAGTAAAATTAATTAAAAGCCTATTTAAATGACTCCTAATACAGGATACAGGTAACCAGTGCAGGGTGAAGCCTAGTTGCATCAGACTGACTAACATGTTCCCTATTTACTTTATGCACAAGACCAGAAATTTCACCATTTATCAAAGGAGCTAACTCTGATGGTTTCACTCATTAACACTACGGTGAAGAATTATTATTATTATATTAATAACATTTTATATCTCCTTAATAAAGATCACAATACGTAAAACTAGAGAAAATAAATATATAGTAATATAATAAAACACCAGTTTTTAGTCCTTGCTCATTTTGAGATTGTGTTCAGCGACTAACGGGGGCAGTGATGCTTTGGTCGCTTGATAAACTGATCAGTTCGTTGTGGGGACAGAGCCCACATGTCTCTGTGTATCCAAGAACCGAAGTAAATGATGTCACATCAGACTGACTTCTGTGGCAGATTAGTCTTGGAAAATAACAACAGTGTGAGTTTTCCTTTTGTACCAATGAGAAACGCTGCAGGAAGAAATGTTAGCACATTGTGATGATGATGCTGACATGATATCATCTAATAAAACAGCACATGCTAAAACTGCAAAAACCTCTCTGACTCCATTGAACTCTCACTATTGAACTCTTGAACCGCCTACACTCACACACTGTTTAACACTCTCATGTGTGGGACGCTGGAAGTCCCTGACAAGCAAATGGGGATGTGATTAATGGTACAGAACTCTGATGCCATCTAAATTATGCTGGACATGAGTCTGCACAGCAGCTACTACATAGCTGCATAGAAGAGACTAGAAAGCCCTGCAAGTGTATAACCACGTGTGTGTATATGTGTGTGAGTGTGTAATGTACCAGTCTTTCGCAGTGGGAAGTCATCCCGGGGATTGTAGACGCCCAGTACAGGGTGGTTGTAGGTGGACACACCAGTCTGTGGAGGTGAGCTCTGGTCCAGAGAGCTGTGCTGGGTTTTGCTACAGAACAAACATACAGTGTTGAAGTTGTCACCAATATCACAAAATGATGTGAAACAAGGCCAAACACTGATAACCCAGTGGACATGTGACTGAATGAGTAATCCCACAAAGTAACGAACTTCATGGCTGTCATAGATCTGTATGATTAAAGCATCACACAAATCCCTTGGCAAGGCCGCAGACATGTGCTGCCATCTGTTCACTGCCTACAGACTAAGGTGGTGTTTGTAGGGAAAGTTAAGCTGAGCTGGCTTCAGCCCAAATGCATGTTCCTGACAAGCGGATGTACACACACTTATCTATTCCAAAAGTGAGGGGGCTGATGAGTCCGGTGAGCAGAGAAAATTTACATTAGGCAAAGAAAGCACAGAAAAAGAGAGACAGGAAATAGACACTTTCTATCACTTTGAGCTGTTGAAAGTCATCACTTGTGGGTGTTTCACTGGGTCACACATCAAGATTATGTAACATTATTTATTTGGTTATGTACTTGTGTTTTATGGTTCTAGGGCTTTTATTGTTCCAGAATGAAATACATAATCATTGAGAACTTCCTTTGGAAATGATGTCCTAAGCTGAACTACAGTTAAATTATTTTAGGGTTGTGTCAGGTGATGTTACAAACCAGCAGTAGTAGAAAGTCAGTAGTAAAGCAGTGTATTTTGTGTTCCGCTTTTTTGTATTAAGATACAATCATTTCTACAACATTTTCAAAACAAGATGATTTACACTAAAAACACTGTAGTGCAAAATAAGGGTTCGGACACAATGACAGACAAAATACTTTGAAATACTTATGATTTGTAGGATAAAAGTAGTACTTGATAAAATTGCTGTTCACAGATTAATGCGTAAGTAATAATTCTATGGTAGACATTTATAACACTATTAAGGAGGCCATTTGTCAAAACAAGTAAGTTTATTTTTTTAATTTAATTGCCTCTTTCACTTTCACTTAACATTTTAAAAGCAACTATACTGTAATTCAGTCGTTTTACATTGTTGTATTTGGACTTTAGTAAAAAATCGGAATACTTGCTTCACCACTGCACATCATTTAAAAGTAGGACCTAATGTTAATGGTATGGAGAGTTTGGCAGCCCAGTTGTTTATCCATATATCTGACTAACACTGCATAATGAATATTTTGGTTTGCATGACTATGTTTCCAGTCGGTGTATACAGTGTTACTCCCTGGTCAATGAATGGATGTGACTAGTAGAGTGAGCAAAGAGGAAACAGCAAGTGTACACACCTGCAAAGAGCTCTAGAGATGCTACAAAACAACATTCAAGGCTGAGCCTTCAGTGTATAAGCCTCTGTCATCAGGTTCCAATATCCTGCTCTCACGTGTATATGTGTGAGTGTGCACGTGTATTCCCATCTTTGTTTTATAACCTCACTCGAGCCATCTCTCAGTCAGCCTCATACAGTGTGGCAGGTGAGGAAGTGGGGAAGTTCACTGACATATTAAGACACAATCCAATACATTATTCATCTGCTGTCAGAGAGAGAAGTAACATCCAAACTTAAAAAGATTTGCAGCAAGCTCCTACTTTATTCTACTCCTCACTACTGCCTCACAAAGAATCAGGAATATATGAGAGGCAGCCACAGTATCTATGCAAACTGACAGGGGTGGTATTGATTTATCAGTGTGAGCCAGGTGATGATGTCAAAACATGAAGTCTCTGCTTTACTGTATAAGACATACCACTAGCTAGGTTGGCTGTAGCCTGTGAACACCTGCAAGATACGGACGCATCGTCTGTACTTTTCTATTTCATCAAATTGGAAATGTTCCTCACCGGTACCAATAGGGAGCATCATTGGGGAGGCCTCCTTGGTTGAGGCTCCGCTGAGCCAGGGCCTTCTTCTTGTTCAGGACAAACTCCTGCAGACGCATCTTCACCTCAGTGCTGGCCACGGCACCTGATGGGTGGACATTATACACATATTGTCACCCTACAGTAAGAAATGGTCCTACAGCCACAGATTGGTCACAATAACTGATTAGTTAGAGTTTAAATAAAGTCTGTTTTAAAATGTGAAAATCAGGCCAAGTTAACTCATGATTGCACTGTCGCACCATAATGATACTAAAAATAGCTTTTCCACTTTTGGAAAAAGTAAATAGTTTGAAGTAAATAATCCTATTCCAGTATACAATATACAGTAAACTGTATATGTCAGTCTTGTTCCACTTATTTACTGGTATTATATGACGTAAAGTGGAAATCTTCTACATTATCATTTTATACATATTTTTAGAGACACTTGCCCAAAAAGCTGGCTTGCTGTGTTTGGCATTTAGTAAACATTTGCTTCCAAAAACTTTTGGTTTCTAGCCAAAGTTTGGCTGCATTGCAGTTTAATTATGGAAATCTGAACAGAGATGAGTGGAAAAGAAGAACTGCAGTAATTTAAAGTTGATTTGTTAAATTAAAGTCTACAACAAACTGCACTGAGACAACAAACTACATTCACACAAGTACACATGAGAGCAAACACACTGTGCAATCCCTCTCCCTCTGTCAGACACAGATGCAGCATCGACGTGTAGCCGCTCTCCATATAGTGTGTAAACTGCTCTCAAGGACTCCTGTCCACTCGCTTTCAATGAACTGTTGAGAGTCATCCAGCATGCAGCGGTAATAACTGGGCTTAGCTGCCGCCAAGGCCACCGGCTAATACAGCTCGTTTATTACAGTAAACACACAGGGACTCCAAGTAAAATGGAAATACACACACGCACACACACACATAACTGACCTCAACGGCCCTTTCAACCTTGGAGCATTTTGAATTGCAATTTGGACCCTTTCCAAATTCTACAGTCTGACAGACAAATTGGGAAACTGAATTTTTTTATCAATCATCTCCAATATATTCAGACAGCTGGAGGGTTTAGGTTTACAGCTAAATGGTCACAGTGTCATTTAAAAGTGAGTGGATGTGCTGTGACTGGTTAATTAAATGAAGTGAGTGGTTACCAGCTACTAACTGTGGCAGTTTTATTCTGACAGTTTGTGTGAAACCTTTCACAGTAATTTTTTTTTTAAAGTTTTCTTTCCTCTGTATGTTTGTTGCTGCTTTTCGTCTGGCAATGTGTGACTACATCTTGCATAGAAGGTGTGAGAAAACAAAAATAAAACATTTTCAGTCTGAATTAGGCGTCAGACTGAGCTGCGTTTTTGAAATATTGTTTAAATTTCAGGAAGAAATGGAGTTTGATTTCTACACTTTGGAAAATATATTACACTCTCAGATACGTGCAGAAAAGTGGCTTGGGCTGTTCCAAATGACAACTATTAGGTAGGCAAACTTAGCTTAGCTTTGGATTTAGCTTGGCTGGTAGTCAGTCTCAATCTCCCATCTAGCTACAACTTACTCTCTTGTCCCCTCTCTTTGTTCTTCAGCAGCTGCAGTTTCTGCTCCCTCTGCTGTTTCTCCATCTCCTGCTCCAGACGGTGGTTCTCCATCTTCCTTTGGTGCTCCAGCAGCTCCTGCTGATGCTTCAGCGCAAGGAGCTCCTGTTGCTGCTGTAGGGATAAACATCACAGTGGCATTAGTAAAAACTCATCTTCCAATGCAAAGCCTGTATATTAGACACTGTCATTTCACAAAGGGCACATTTTCTACTAAATATAACATATTGCTTTCCTGTCTTTAAAAAGCCGTACAGCTGTTTGAGGCACCAAAATAAAGCCTTTGCAATTCTATAAAAACCTCAGGGCACAAGCTTAGGTCTTTAAACAAATCTAAACTATTTAAAGGGCTCTAACAGGATGCACAATCCAATCTGCTGACTTCCTCATCACTCCAGAATAATAGAGAACAGCATATGGTGAATGTTTTAAATGTAAAAATCTCTCCTTCTTGGGCTTTTATACTGAAGGAACTAACTTGTCTGTGTCCTTACAGGTTCTCCTGGAATTGAAAGGTCAAAATAAAATTTCCATAAAAGGCAAAATGTGTTCACAAACACCTTTTCGTCCTGTTGAAGTGCACTTGTATGAGATCTAGAACTCACAGTGAGTCAGTGCAGATAAGAGCATCAATTGAATGCTACAAATGCACACTGAAACCTACTTTCACCTTCTACAGAGCCTTAATGCATTTTGATGACCTCAGGCACCAAATCAAGTCCCAATGACTCCTTAATGGCTCTGTAATATAGGCAAGCTTTCTGTGCTTGCTCTCAGCCAGCTACAAAATGAGCTCTCTCCGATATGTCAAGGAACTGACACTCTGCCCTCCTCTCCCCCTTATCATTGCACAGCCAATAGCAATGTTTGGTCAGTTTACTGTACCTGCATGTAATCACCTCTGGTGATGTTTTCAACACTGTAAATAGATGCTGATTGGCTGGGACATGCACTTGCATTTACGGTGAGGGCAAATCAAATGTTTGAGACAGGTCTGTGAATAAATTAGTGTCTGAAGGTGAGAGGGAGGTGAGGCAGTGATCGTGAGAAAAGCACATCAACCCTCTAACTGGCCCTCTGCCAGCACAAAGTCTCTATCTTTTTTATTTATTTATTTATTTTTGCCTTTCAATCAAAGTTGGCGAGCAGGGACTGAGTGGGTGGGAAGACTCAAAGTAACCTCCCTACCCACACACAGACACACACCCAAAACCCCAGTGGTTCAACAGACCAGAGATCTACACACATACACTACACACCTTTTGACTAATGCTCTCCAGAGCTTCAGGATCTCTCACTTTATGAGAGTTCCTGTTGTTAACATGCAAGAGATGTGTGTGTTTGCAGACATTTGAATGTGTGCATGCAGTATCTGTTGCTGCCCTGAATGTGGAATAAACTAGGCATGTGTGTGACCGTGTTTGCTGATATTTGAGAGGATGTGTATATTTTAATGCTTGTACAACTGTCTGTGTGTATGTGTATGTGTGTGAGTGTGTGTGTACACAGGGGCTGTGAATGGGGCTGATTGAGGCTGGGCCTCCCTGCTCAGGTTGTGCGTCACTGGCCTCCACCTGAGTGGTCCTGCAGCCCCACCACAGGCCAGACAGCCCTTCAGACACCATCACACATCCCGTAACAATCTCCAACTCAAGTAGAAAAGCAGCAAAGACTAAACACTGCTGAGCTGCAGGACCAAATACTACTGTATGTGAGATGTGTCAGACCTGAGGCACCAAAAAGACTGTCCCCTTATTGATTTTTAATTTATCAAGACAGGCTATTCAGAAATGTTAACTTGTCAAACAAACAGCTAAAGACATGCTCCAAATAATGATTTTAAAGGACAGAAAACTTAAACAAAGTGAGGAAAAATGAGAGGAAGGAAGGAAGGAAGAGGAAGAAGAAGCAGGATGAGATGAAGAGAGGAAAGAAGGAAGACAGACTGGGGACACTACAGAAAGAAGGAAAACAAACAAAAAGAGACAGGAATGAAGGGAAAAAGAAAGAAGAGAAAAAGAAAAAAGAATATGAGATTGCAAAGGATGTGGAAGAAGTGAAGACGGTAGGAAGAGAGGAAAGAAGACAACACGGAAGAAAACTAGAAAAAAATCTGGAAGATGAGAAGACAAGAACAAGATGAAAATAGAAATGAAAGTAGATGAAGGAGAAATGAAGGAAATGAGTAGAAATGAAAGAAATGAGCAGACAGAAATAAGAGAGAAGGTCAGGAAAGACGAAAACCTAGGAAAGAAGAAGGTAGAAAGCAAGAAAGAAAAGAGCAAAAGAAAAGAAAAAGTATGGAAAGACTAACATTAACTAACAGTCAACTAACATTAGAAATAAAAATCCGAACATTCAAACTGATGTAATCCTGCATGTTGCAGTCTAATCTCCTGCCTCACCCTCCATTTTTAGACACTTCATTCTAATTCCTGAAAAAGCAGCTCATCTGTATCTGTGTGTATTACAATTCATATTAGAGCAGTAAAAAGAACAAACAGTGGAATATTTTTATATGACATTTCAGCCCCACAGGAGTGCTCTGGTGCTCTGAGGGGCTCTGGTGTATTAAAGCCTCAGAGTGTGGGCGTGCTGATCTAGATTCTCTTTGTATTTCCAGGTCACTACGATATCAGCATGTGATCCTAGCTTGATCTGCTAGATGTCATGTACAGCTCAACATTTAAAGTAATTCTGACTCAGTCTTTTTGTTTATTGTCTGAAAAACAAATGCAGTATTGAAATACACAGTTTTTCATATTACATGTATGTATTACAAGATGCTGATATTCAAAGTTGGGCTGTATCAAGACCAGTGCATAAGGATTTGGTTATGTAACACACCAGTGCTACAAAAGACTGTCTTTCAAACTTCTTCTGAATCGAAACACTTTCTTAAACTGCTTCTATTCCTGAAGTTGAAGTAAATGAAGCCAAAATGCCTAGTTGTTCTCTGTTCCCTCTTTACTCAAAGCAAAGTGATATAAAGCTGACGGAGCCGCTCTCTGTTGGAGAGTTTAGTCTGGTAATGAACAGTCTTGTGGCAGACAAAATTAAAACCTGTCTCTGATGGGTTTAGTAAAGTTTAACTAAGTTTGAGCTATGAGCCTGCCTCTTGGAGGACTTCATAATGAAATCTTGTTGTTTTGCACAAATCTGACTGCATTTGTTAATGTACATATTCTGGGTGCTGCAGGACTGCAGCTTTAATTATTTATGATGCTATTTCTTTCCTGAACATAAATGCCAATAGTTCTTTGGAGGAGCATCACCAGGAGGCTGATGTGCTTTGTACTATATCCCAAGGACTAATTTGAGTCGCAATGTAAAAATTAAAAAGCTTTTATCCAACATCTGAAAAAATCTCATCAAACCCCAAATTAAGGACATACTGTACGTGCACAAGAAATATTTGTCCATGAATCATATGTTACTGATCAGCAGTTGAATTTGTGGTGTTATGTAATCTATATACCTTAATGTGTTCCTGGAGCTGGGCCTCATGCTGACGGGACAGCTGCTCATGCTGCCGCTGAAACTCAGCGATGAGGATCTGCCTCTGGATCTGCTGCTTCTGCTTCAGGGCCAGCAACTCCTGCTGCAGCTGCTGCTCACGCACAGAAGCCGCCACTACACCCCCACTGGCCTGGCCCGTTCCCCCAAGGGAGCCGGGTGACTGTTGACCGGACGGAGAGAGCGAGGACACCTGCTGCTGCTGCTGTTGCTGGTGATGGTCAACACGCAGGTCCATGGGGATGGCAGCTGGAGGGAGACGCAGGGGCAATGCAGAGTTGATGTCCACTGCCGGGACAGGGAGAGGAAGAAATACACTTGAAGAGAGCTGTAATCATACAGGACACTTTGGGGTGGTGCCTGTGTCCTTTTCATCCAGTTAGTTTAAATCCTGACAAAAACTGCAGCATGTGTGCTGATGCTCAGTGTGACAGAATTAGAATAAGGAAAACAATAATTCTTTGTTAATGAAAACCCATGATATTGCACATTATAACTGAGCCAAATATGACCCTGTATGTTTCTGGCTGTGTGTTAAACCCTGTGGTAAAATACACTGATCCTACAAGGGACTTTGGTGTTTGCAAAGAGAGACAGTGCAGCAGAACGGGTTCAAATCATGTTACTTAATGAGTCAGGAATACAGAAGTAAGGATTATAAAAAAGATACCTGCTGGCACCAAATTGCAGCAATATCTGGCTTCAGTAACAACATCAATTCTGAAGGATGAAAGGCTTTTGAAAGTGAATCACACTGAGATTTTAATAAGTTCACAAAGGTTCAAATTCTGCATGTTTCAAAACTCTATGGTTTGTACATACAGTATAAAATAAATTAAATGTGATGTAGTTGAAGTTTTAAGTGTCTGTGCTTTAATTTTTGAAATCATACAAATTAAAGGAGGGTTTTTAATACTGGACCCTCATCTGTGACAACAGGTTCTTGGTATGGGTATCAATAAAGCTTTCCCTAAGACAAAAAAAAGTCTGTAGTAATAAAACTGTGACAATTTTTTCTTCTTCTAAACCTGGGAGCCCAGCAACATCTCACAAAGATTGCATTGACCTGGTGAGATGCAGGCCTTTAACTGGTCCAGCCACCCACAAATCACTGCACAGGAAGCCTTCCAATCACATGGCTTCCTCTCCATTAAATCTGAATAAATAGGAGTCGATTGGCTGATTATTTACCTACATGTTTACTGAGAGCATGGAGACAGCCAGAGATACTTGTTGGGAACTTTGTGTTAATACAGAAACAAACACATCATCACTGGCGCACTTAATACACTGAGCTGCAAAAGCACATCTATCCAGCCGCTTACATGAGAATATACATCATGAGTAGTATACAGTGGCTAATCTATGCTTGAACTGCATCACTATCAAGCACATGTGCCTAAAACCCAAAGAGATTTCTCATGATTATTTTAGGATTTCACAGCTGCACTAAAGGCTTGAAAAAAAAAAACTCTAGAAAGTGAGGAAGAAGGCTCCATGTATCAAATACACGTCACCTGGCCCGACAATGACAAACTGATCTGAGGGATGTCTGGCACTTCTTTCTTGCTAGAAGCATTTTTATTGGAAAATGTTGATATCTTTTCATTCCAACTCCAATGTCTGAGATGGGACCAAATATCCTGCATCCATCAGGCCCCAACACAAACACATTCTCTTCAGATTTGATCTATGATACATCATTCTCTGATATGTGCCATGTTTGATAAATAAAGCCGTAAAGCATAGATAGAGGATCCTTTAAATGGATTGCAGACATAACCCTGGAAAGAGCCTTTTGATTTCTCTGAACATCATCCTCTGTGCAGATGAACAGCAACCATGCATCACCCATAATTACAGTCATATGGCACCTTTAAAAACCTCACTTCCTCTTGTGTGTTTTCATGCAGCCCTGCAGTCATCCATGCCATGGGACAACAGAGCAACAACATGCAACAGGTCCTTCAGGACCGCTGTCATGTGGGGGATCACAACAATATGTTAGCAGCTCTGTGGCTGGCACAGTCTCTTGTAGTCTGTGTGATCCTTTCAACCCGCAGGACATGAGGTTTCACATTTCCCGATCATTCCCTTTGTCGCCGCACTCTCTTTTCTTCCGCTATTAATTCCCAAGAAAAGGAACCACTAGGTATTTGTCATTTTCTGAAGCTGCCTAACAAGGTGCAGTATTTAATTAAATGCAGTGACACCCTCAGTTTTTGGCTGTTGTCTGGCCCATGCTCATTTTAGAAGTGACAACGATTATCGCTTGGCAGTTGATGAGACAAGAAGGGAAGGAGAGAGGGAGGCCATGTTAGAAAAGATTAACTCCTACAATTATGAGTCATTCTATGGACAAAGTTTGAATATGTTGGATCTGAGGAAGTCAAAAATGACAGTAATTTACAGTAACATTTTGGTTTTTGAAGCTGTTTTCTTAATAATTTCTCATTAAAAACACTCATGTGTCCTGCAGTTAGGTCACAATTTAACCTGGCTCTGTGTCGGTCCCTATAGTCTGCGATCCTGAGACAACGTCTCCCTCACTATTAAAGAGTCTTGACTGAAGGCTGAAATGAGCACAGACTCTATAGTAAATCTTCAGGGTCAGCTGTAAGCTGACGTCAAAGATACACATGCACTGTGACTGGTGATGTCAGATTTGGAAAAGTCCTAATTTTTCTTGTTCTTTCCATTTTTCCTTATGTCATTTTTACCAAGCGGAGCAGCAAGATAATTGTTTTATGAACGCAGCAGTAAAGAGGAAAGAATGACAGGAGAGATGTGAAAACTGCACTAGTGGCTCCAACCTTGGCTAATACAAATCCATAACTCATACACCAAGCCATGCACACACACTCTGCCTGTACAAAATGTTCTACAGATATTGAGTCCCTGACACAACACAAACAACCTCACACACGTATTGATGGTGACGCACACTAATGCACAAACACACCTCATATGGCATCTCTGTCATGTCGGCAGCACTAATTGCTCACCACATAAAAGCGGGAGATAGAGAATCAGAGAGTGAGTGACAGAGGTTGGTATGGGTGCTGTCATTACCCATCAGCGCTCTCCTCCTCCTCCTCTTTTCTGCAGCCTCCTCTCCTCCTTATCACTCCGCCTCTGCCTGCTCCTCCTCCCTTCCTCCGTCAGTCTATAGCAGGGAAGGACAGTATGCTCCCTGTCCTGTTCGTCTGACTTCTTGTCTTGCTCTCCACCTCTGTCACTTCTGCCTCTCTGTTCATCCCCTTGCCTGCTTTAACCTGATGGGCGTCGCTCTGTTCTCCCTCTCTCTCTCCTCCCCTCGTCCCTCGTTTGCCCAATGGTGACATCACAGGGCAGTCTCAGGCATGCAGCCTGTTTATTCTGCAGCCTCTGCTTTTCCAGGAACCAACGTCACACACACACACACACACACACACACACACAGCACACTCTCTCACACACTGTCTCTCTCCTTACCCTTTCAGCTCCTCTCCCTGTTAGACCTGCTTCCTTTGCTTCTAAGGAAAGCAGGAAAACCCTGCAAGCTGTTTTGTAGTGCATCAAATATCTCTGCCTCTTTCTCCTGCTCACGTCCAGGCGTCCCATTCAGCTGCATGTCTCATTTGGCCCACCTCTGCTAACCACCTAACCACCTCTCCCTCAGTCTCGCTCATGGAGTTTAATACTCAGTGCTCAAATTCCTGGCCTGGAATTTGCCTGCATTTCCCAAACAAATAAAACCACAAAATGGTTTCAGGTGAAGCTGAGTAAGGACTTTCCCCACAGGGAGGCTCCCCAGATATTTAAACACTGGTAATAAAATTAGACATTAGTGTTAGATAATTATTTGTTATTGCTGCTTTATAAACATAATTATGTCTTGAGTCATTGTTTTCTTTGCTGTTTTATGGCAACATCGCACAGGTCTTTTATTTTAACTTTTTAAGCTAAGCGAGTATGTTTGGTCCAATATTTGCATGTCTGGAAGCATGTGTTAAGGGTGAAGGAGATTTCAACATTTTGTTACATGTATGAGAAAACCTCAGAAAATTAGAAGCAGCAGTTTCAGCTAAAATAAGAAGAGCTGTGCAGTAAAACATGCTGTCTTTCAAAAATCTGTCAGCAATGAGGATCTGCCCAAATAATTGTTAGCTGCAGTTGTATAAGAGATCGAGCTCAATAAAAGATATTACAGCTGCAGTAGAGAGGTTCAAACATGTTACAGGAAAGACTATCGAGACACTAACCTGTGGCAGTGGATGGGCAGATTATAAAGAGCATTTGTGGCCGGTGAGAAGCCTGTCAGACTCACTCGGCTGCAACTCAACAACTCAACTAAGATAAATGCTGATATCTGCATATCTTTGTTTACAAGCAGTGACGTCAAACATACCTCAGTTTACTGATGTGAACTAGATAAAAGACAATATGGGGGCACTTGCACAAAATCAAAACAAAGACAAACGTGCTGTCTCAGGGAGAGAGGGCTCTTACACAACTGACAACTTTGTTAAGCATGAGACAGAATCTCCATGATAGTTGCATTCAATTCATTTTTTTAAATCATCTTCATGCAAGTCTTACCAAAGTGTATTTATTACTATGGGTTAATGAACATGCTTTGGAAGCTCCATCTATGAACCTTAACTCCTTCACCACCTTCCCTTTCAGCAGGTTCCCCTCCTCACTACCCTCCAACCTTCCCTTTTCCTACAGACCACCTCCATATTCTTCCCCATTTCAGTGGCTCCCTGCCACCTTTCTTCCCTTCATCTCCCTGCAACAAATCACAATCTGTTTACAACCCCTCGGGTGCACTCCACAACTCTTCTGGCTCCAATTGCAGATCTATTTATACCAGACAATGCAGAGGGCTGGCGTCTCTGATTTGAGACTTAGTTCGCTGAGTGTATACCCCACCATCTGACTGCCTGAGCTCCACACTCTTCAGGCCTGATAGATGTTATATGGAGTTGAGCAGAGCTGTTTAGAGCAGCCTCTTGTTTTTGTTAACCATGGAAAGAAATGACAAAGAAGAGGAAAAATGTTGCACAGGGTTTCATGGTGAATTTAGCAGCAGGGGGACATGAGGCAACAAGCAACACATCTGTTGAGGTGGAAGATAGCTGAGGTCAGCTGGCTGACTATCACTGAGAGAGTGCTGGGTGAACATCAGTCTGTGTTACTTTCTCCAGCTGACACTCTCAGCTGCTCTGAGAGCTGCCTCGACCCAAGCCCAAACTACCTGGAGATGATAGGAGATGCTTCTCCTGGTTTACAGCAAAGACTGATTGTGATCTCACTCCAAAATGGCACCATGACCTCCTAAAAAACTAGACAGAACTTTGACAGGCGGGCCAGCGTCACTGAGGGACGTGTCAAGGTGCAGTGAGTTTTGTTCTGCCAAAAGCAAGCGCCAACTCGTCGCAGACTCAATTACGTCATACAACGGTCTGCAGCAGCTTAAGAAAAAGGAGATGGGTGACTATGAGGCAAAGACATAACACTCAGGATAGAGAGGGTGGCGACGTGTCAAGGCTGAGGCGCAGTACGTGCAGAGGTCCATCTCAGCCTTTGGACCAGCATGCCACACCTTTCTGGGTTAATGCAAGAATAAAGAGATGCATTTACTGTGGTGAAGGGATGCAAAACTGTAAATGCTTTTAGACAGGTGCACTCTACAGATCAAACTGGTCTGGGTCATACAAACGCTACCAACATGAAGGCCCCAGCAGCACTGTATCCAAGACAACAGATTTTGAGAATATCTGATGAAGTGACTCCAGTGAATTTCAATATTTTAGCAGCCTAGCTGCAGGCACGCAGAAAATAACGCCAACAACAACATGAGAGAACATGTGAAGCCTGTGAAGGTTTGGGACCAGAGAAAGATGCTTTGGGTCAAAGTAAAAATACAACTTGGTTGTTTATTTTTTTCTCCCACAGCAACAGGCTGGCTGAGCTTACTGGGTGAGCGTCAAACAGCACCTACCTGCTTTTACCGCTGCTCTGAGAAATCACAGAAACCTGAAGAGCAGCATGGGGAGTGAATTATGAAACACACGTCTAATTTTTTCATTAGTTGTTAAGGGTGGAATCCAAATGTGGTAATAAAGAAACATTATGGGATTAGAGAATTTATTGTGCATATATTCCCTCATACTCATTTCTCGTTCAGATTAGCTCATCTCCTTCCATGCCTCTGTCATGTCAGTACTCTTGCCTCCCTCTATACTGCTTCACCTCTTCACTTCCTCACACCAGTGACTTGTATCTTCATTTTCCCTGGAGGTGCAGGGAGCTATTGGAAATACACTGACACACTTGGTGATGTTATGTCTGTGCCCTAGCAAAAGAAAACAGAATACTTGCAGCAGATGGGGATTAAGGGACAGAAACCAATTGTTTTCAAATTTTTGGGTCACAAGCGGTAGCTCAACAAAGGTAGCTCTGATTTATTTTGGGGCTATCAAAGTGTCTTAGGAAGTTGGAACTCACAATTTCCTTATTTTGCTGTATATCTGTGGGACTCATCCTGAGACAACAGTCACATAAGCTCAGAAACTGCATGTCTACAATCAGGCTGCTGGATTTCCATTCAGCAAAATGGCCTGGTGTGATAAGCGCAAATGTAACACACAGGAGTAAGCACTAATTTACAGAAAAACAATATAACGATAACTATACAGGATAATTATCATTTTGGGAAGGACAATTGTCCCAATGCTGCTGTATAAAAACAAGTAACTATAAAGTGAGGACACTTATAGATTATAATTGGACTGAAACAACCACAACACCCAGAAACATCCTCAGAACACACACAGATAGGCATGCAAAGTCGCAGAGGATGTGGTTAACAGTGAAATCACGTAGATGCACACACAGGCAGAAGCTCATGCACACAAACACACACACACATACATACATACATACACACACACACACACACACACAAAAAACACACACACAGACAAACACAGATAAAGTCCAACCTGTTGGGATGTGGTTGAGTGCCGATGTCTTCAGAACCTCCAGCGGCTGCTCCTTTCCCAGGATCCCCTCTGTGGGAGAGAGAGAACACTCCGCTTCAAATATGGTCCGCAACATTGAGACAAGCTTCCAGCAACAAAACCTGCTAAACAGGCACTTAAGACCACAGTCCAAGTGAGTGAGCTTCAGGTCATCTGCACAGCGGCAAGCACATGCGACTGTACTGTTACCACCACCTGAGCAAGTGCCCATTCCATGACCAGTGAATGAGCGAGCTGTGAATTTGCGGAGATGTGTGGCTGCTACCGACTCTAAAATAAGCCTGAAATCTGAGGGATACCGAAAGAGTAGTCTTCATCAGCTCGTGTGTGCTTGTGTGTGAGTTTAGTGAGCGAGAGGAGGGATGTTGGGGCGCGACTGATACTGCCTGTGCTCAGCATAGCAAATGTGGCTGGCAGCAGCAGCAGAGAGGGATGAGGGGGATGGAGAGGAGGAGAGGGAGGGGAGAGAGGTAAAAATAGCTCACCCTTTTGTGTATAACAGCACATGCGGAGCACGCACACAAAGACACAGTGCTGTTGCTGTGCTCCTCTCCTGTGTGTGTATGCATGCATGTCCGTGGGTGTGCGTGTGCAAGTGTGTAGGCTGTAATTATAGTGGCAACATGAAAAGGCTTTTGTAGCTGCTGAGCCCTGGGAAGACATGGCTATAAAAAGCAAAGCGACAGAAAGGGGTGGCGGAGGAGGAGGATGCATCGGGGAAGACAGAGGTGAGGAGGGGGCGAGAGAAGAGGGAGACAACGAGGGTGAAGCGATAGAAAGATGGAGGAAAAACAACAAGACGGTGCAAAAAGGGAGGAGAGAGGAAAAGATAGAATTCACATGCATCTCAACTGCACTCAAATCCTGCTACTGACACACACATTCTCTCTATATATATGTGTGTATTTTTACATGCACCTGAACCAGATATGTTTTGAGACTAAGGCTTAATAACATCTGAAGCACACAAACATGAAATTATTCCATTGGATGCCAGATGAACACCTATGTAAATCCCCTTGGAGGAATAAAAAAGAGGAAAACAGGCGAGCATCTCACTCTGCATGATCTATTTCTGGAATTCTCTCTGGACCAGACTGGCACATACACACACACTTAATTAGCCGTGAAGCTGGAGAATGCATCGCACACTGATTATATGTGTGTACTCATCTCGCACCAACTTGCATGAATGGCTGCGCCCCTGATGCACCAATCCCTGTGAGGACTTGGGTGTGGACATCACGTTTGGTCCTGTTCAAACACATCTCAACACACATGGGCTGTGAGATATTGACGCCTGGTGTATTATGATGAAAAAATAACAACCTCAAAACAGGTGTCATTCAAATTCTACATTTTGCAAGAGTCAAGGTGCAGGTCAAATCTGCGGTCTCGGAAACACACAGTGTTAGACTGAATGTAAAAGGCGAGGAAATACACGCCACCTCATGTTCCTGCCTCTCCAAAATAAACAAACGATAGTTGATATCTCCTCATCAGTCTATTCAAATGACACACACGCTGCTAGATTTTGCAATGGAAATGAGGTGCATCTGTGTGTGATGACACCTGTGGCTTGAAGTAATTCTATGCCGGTTTTTGCACAAATTGCTGGTAGCAGCTTTACATCTCCAACCTAAGTGTGGGGAATTAGGGGGAAGGATGTCTTTGTCCGTGGTTAGCTAGACAAAGCGTATAAGCTTTCAGTCCAAACCACACAGTTGATACCTGAGACTCACGTGGAGTGAGCACAGGTGTGTATGACAAGAGTCGGAGAGTGGAAGACCACGGTAGAAGAGGGAGAGCAACATAATGAAGCAACAAACCCCATACACCACCACCACACACTTACAGATGAACGGTGCGCTATACCTTGGTAACAGGCTCCATAAATCTTGAATGCAGCCTAGTTACTCAGCAGCCCCCCCTTCCTCTTTCCTTCTTTCTTTCTCTCCTTCTCTTAATCCTCCTCTTTTCTTGGTCCCAATGGACAAGCATCAGGAGACGGTGATCTATAAATAGCCTTGGCTAGCCTCAGGCAGGAAGTCAGTCAACTCAAGCTAATGCAGCACTGCTCTACGAAAACATGCATGTGATGATCACTCCTGTAAATGGGAAAGAATGCAGGAGTAATGAGCTAGCCAAACGTTGGAGAGCTCTGGATTCTGCATTGCTACATGTGGATTTGTGACGGCATAAAGTCACAGGCAAGCTTGACCCTGGACTGCATACTGTATGCTGACAGAGGCCTCTGTTATGTAGCAGAATGAGAATGAAATGTCTGTCTGCCAGTGTGGCGTTTACAAAGACAGACAGTGACAGAGAAAGAGAGGAAGGATGTTCCAGCCTCATTATATTCAGTGCACTTCCATTCAGGCTGCTTCGTCCAGGTTGACTCCAGTGAGCAAGGTGAACCAGACAGGAACAATATGATTAATCAAACACGCCTCTCCTTGAAGAGCCTTTTCCTCTGGGTCGCAAATTTGCCTCCCGAGGGCACCGGCTGACGTCATGGCAGCTGATAAAAGAGAATGGGTGACCCCTGTGTGAGTTGCTACCAGCTTGTGTCTCATGAACGCTTGGAAACAACCATCTGACCCTTATTTCACGCTGATAGTCAGAAAAGCGCAGCGGTAATGCAATTTGGCGTGGTGTCTAAGTGCTTCTTTGTGCTTCTCAGTGAATGCCGTCATTTGACATAAAGTCACAAATTAGTTGGGAATTTGTAATAAAGGTATCTGTTACATGTCCAAAACGCATCAGTCATAATTTCAGTATTCTGATAAAGAAACCAAAACTAAAACTGCAGGGAGCTAGAAATGGATTCACTGGGTCACAAAAGGGAACATGTATGGAAATAAGTTTTGGACTGCAGGTATTGGTTTTTCACTGTCAGCACTGGGAATGCTTGTAGCAAATCTGCATTTCAGATTTATGAATTTAATGTGACTGTGACTGTTGGATAAGGGGCTGAATGTAATTTATTAGCTCATTTATAATTTAAGGAGTGCAATTTTAGAACCTCTATGCAAAACCGTAAGCTTCAGATTGATTAGGACAAAATGGTGAGAGCAAACTGGAGGTGGATAAAAAGCTGCAGAGAGGTTAAAACATTTAGACCTGTATGAACTCCTATTGCTCAGAATCTGATTTCTTAAATATAACTTTAACATTGACCCTTATGACTAGTGTGTTTCTTACACATGCACTAAAATTTAAAGCATGTTGTTAATGACCATGCAACTTCAAAAAAAAAACAAAAAAAAAAAACACTATATCACAACACCAGGTAGAGGATGTTGTAACACAAGCCGGACAGTCATATTGCAAGTCCAGAGATTCTGAGCATCAAGAGAACTGCATTTCTGCTCATATAAATTCATCTGTGAAGGATGTTTCCTTGACTTTCACCAAATGCAATCTGGGATAGATTGCACCGCCCCAGCAAAACAATGTCTGGGTATAGGAAACTAATCTGCACAAACCACTTGCCATGTACATTAGCTCTTTTTATTTATCCTATGAAGTTTTCTTATATTTAGTGACAATTTACACATATTCAACCACACTTGGTGCTGTAAAACCTTAGAGGCTGGACCAATTGCATTGCACCAAAGACCCATAATATGTTGCTCTACAGCTGCTATGCATATGGAGTAAAAGGTTTACTATTTAATATTTGGTATATAATTCTTGACTTTGCCTCAGCATAGCCCATACCCTGATCGGTTTGCATAACAGCAGTATTTCCTTGATGCCCAGGCCAGACATCCATGCTCAGTGTCAAGCACTGTGGAGCACCATGTCAAAAGGCACTAGGATAGCGCTCTGAGGCAGCAGTGTAAACCGTAATTGCCACTGACAGCTCGTTGGCAGAACATAGTGTATCCAGTTTCTCGGCTGGGACAAGACAAAAGACATGGGGACAAAAGATGCATCCCATTCCTTTCATTAGCTCATGTTCCCTCTCTGCTGTCGCTGTCCTCATACCAATTACAAACACAGCTTTTCTACCAGGACACCCACCCTGTATAAAGGCTATGATTAGGAGTTTGTTTTTGGAGGTGGATGGGTGCGGTGGGATGAGGTGGGTGCTGTAACCCATTAGCACAAGGACAAAGCAGAGTTTGTGCACGTAAGGGTTTGGTCATTGCACAAGAGACCCCATAGGTTTGTTCTGGGATGGACTGTTAGTCATGTTCGGCCAAGTTGATGGCACCTGGGAGGAAAGAACTGACGAACTGTCTGGCTGGCAGGAACCTCAACTCTGTTCAACGGCTCCAGCACGGGAGGGAGGGTGAAATCTGTCACAATTTCATAATTTGGTTTTCTAGGATAGAAACAACATGTCAGAACATGTGGACAACAGACAAACGCGACAATAACGCTTGAATTTAGTGTGGATGAGGCTCCTGCTTATACTGCAATGACTGCCACACAGAAGAGCCAGTGGTTGTGTCGCGCATGCACCCGGCCTGTGCTTCATTTTTAGCTGCACACTTCATGGCAACAAAACACTCAATTGTGAAGAGGAGAATCAACACAGGAGACCAAAAATAATGACTGATTGTTCGCCATCCATGCACGTGCTCAAATTTTGTGTGTGTGTTTCTAAAAATAGACTCGGGGATAAGCTGGGCCCTCTTTATTGCAGCGAAAGCTTTTAACCCCTTCACCCCTGGATTTAAGCAGTGTGATTGCATGCATTTGAAGAAGATGAAGAGAGGTCACTGACTAGGTCTACACTGGAAAATAGGATGAGAGAAATGTTAATTTATTGCCTGACTCATATATAGACTTTGGCCTTATATAAAAACCAGTATAGGCAACCACTGCAGATGCTTTCATTTTACTTGAAGATGACTGATTAGCTTCCTTTTGCACCGTTCTTCTCCACAATTAAATATCTGACATATGACCAGGGAAACTCCAGCCTTACTGTGGCACCTCTACTGGACCATTTCTGAATTATGTGTCTTGCTCAAAGGCACCGTACTTTCATCACTTTCTCTCACTTGCTTCTCATTCACTTTTTCCATTTACCAGCCAGTACAAGCCAGTGATCTTCCAGTCCCAAGCCTGTTCCTTAAATCACTATACCACTGCTGCCGCGTTAATAGTATCTGGCAGGTGTAATAAAAAGCAAATCCATAATATAGACTTACAGCTATCCAGAGGTCTGTGTGCGTGTACTGCAGTGTTTATTTTAGGACAGAGGTGACACCCAAACATGGCCCATACGGGGCTGAAAATAGCTCATCAAATTACAATGAACAAATCAGCAAGCAAACTCATAGAATTTGTTAGTATTGTTTAGACATGAAGTGTAATCTTTAACTCCTGTGACACCTGAGGGACCAATTTCTTTAAGGTGACATGAGGAGAAACAGTGTGTATTTGTGAGTGCATTCATGTTTGTACGTTACAGCATTCTGCGTCCCCTGTGTCAATTCTCCCGCAGCACCAAAGGAAGAACCCTACCCCAGGGTATATACTTGTGTGTGTAGTGCTGTTTACGTCAGCAGCGGTCCCTCACCATTCCTGCCAAAACTCCCTGCTGACCACATAGTAAAGGTGCACTTACAAACATACAAAGACAATGTGAAGCAAACTTGGCGTCAAACCGGACCGCAGGAAGGAGTTAGAGCTAAACCATGCTTTTTACCGTTTATCCATTTCCATCCATTAACCCTAAGCTCACACGTTCCAGCAGTAGCTACATGTTTAACATACAGACGGAAAAACTAATCAGCATTTTTAACATTTCAAACTACTTTTCATTTAGTGGAGAATATTAACAATTACAGAAGAGTGTGAGTGTTTGAAAAATGTGCTCCTTACTTTTATATTATTTTAACTATATAAGATACATTTTATTATAATATATGCCATAAAAAATGCAGCCATCTGTTGAACAGTTAGCTAACCTGTCTATCGATAACCTATTGCCTGCCTTGAACAGTAGAACACATATGATTTCACAGTGGCACAAATGGAGTATTTGTTTTCAGTCTGTGTCAGATTACTAAACTTCAAACGTCAGACGCTGTCAGGAAGAAAAGTAAGAACTGGGAAATGAACTCCTAAAACCATGTGACCATTCGGGTTTCACTATCACCTCAGACCGTATGTCTCTATCCTGGGTTATCTATTTCCTTGTGTGGCAGCCTGTTTAAAGCTAGTCTGACACTGTTTGTGCTTAGGAACTGACAAGTAGCCGCATGCAATTAAGGAATAATCACGTCCATAAATCTAATCTTAACAAAAAAAAAAATGAAAATGCAAAGCAACACGTCTACAGCTGAAGTGGCCAATGTGATCTTAGGTATATGGAAACTCCTAATCCTGCTGATTAGTGTTCACGCTACATTATTTTATTTCCTGCACTATTTTTGTTGTGTTTTAAGTCTGTTCAGACAGAAATTTTTGTGCTTGTAACCTAGATACCACAGAGCCTTCGAGGAAAGGAGCACTGTGTCAGGTTCACCAGTTCAGAGCCATAAAAGGCGCTCACGCCCACTCAGACCCAGCGATACAAAGCAATAAAAAGCTAATCTGCACACAGTTTATATCCTGCTGTAAAGGTGCTTTTGATAGTGTTCATGGAAGGTGTTAATTTTTAATTTTTGTAAATAACAATATAAAGTTCAAAACTCTCATTCACAAATAGTCACTAACGTAGAGAACACTTTCTACCACTTATGTGCCCTCTCTATCTGTGAGTGTGTGTGTGTGTGTGTGTGTGTGTGTGTGTGTGTAGGTGTGTAGGTGTGTGTACAGGTGTGTGGGTGACTCAGACCCAGTTGCAGACTTTCCTGGAAAGCTGTTGCATTTCTGACAAAAAACAAATTGTTGCCAGAAAGTGGCATCACACTGTAACAACTGAGCAAGCAGCCTGCTCTGTATTAAACTTACTTCTTCATTTTTAGTATGAGTCCCAGGTATTATGTGCATTAGCTGCTATTATTATATGCTTACGTGTCATCGGGCCAGAACTCACCCAAAGACTGATAAACCACCAATTTGTGTAGGATACAGGGGATAGTAGGGATCCAGATCATTTTCAGGGTCTTCATTTATCAGGGTTTCAGGGTATTTATCATTGACTTTAACTTGAATTGACTAATGTGAAATTTCTCATAAGGATCCTAAAAGCTAGATTTTTACTACCATGAATTTTGTAAAAAGAAACATGTAAACAAACATATCAGAGGATTTTATAGGTCACCATTCTAACTTATACATATCAGCACTGTTAATTATTGATACTGCATTATGTTGTTGGGATAATGATAAGTCTTTTGGCTCTTTGGTTCTGTCTATACAACTCTTGTCATTGTGTTATATATGATTTTATTTTTAACTTATATTTTCCTCTGATTTTCGTTTAATATTGTGCAAATAAACTAACTTAAGTATCTGAGATAAGGCAGAGTTCTCTTTGGTCCATAATGATGAGAAAACACAAGAGACGAGTCATGAATATGGACCAGTTCTTTTAAAAATGAGGAACTGACTCTATACTAACTTCTTATTTCTTGATAGTGGAAATTTATTTCTTATTTCATTTAAACCAATCAACACCGTTTCTAACAACAGAATTTAACCATCAGAATATTTTGACAGTTTTTGTAGATTAATATGGAGATTAGGTCTATTCTGGTGTTAGTTAGTTTACATGTAAGGATATTACAAGGACTTTTACAACCATAAATATCCTTTTTATTGGTTTCTCTAAACATTGGTGTGGTATTAGAAAAATAAACTTGTCAGTCTCTAGTTTTTATTGTGTTTTCAATCATTGGATCATTACCGACCATGACAAATAGATAATTACTGGTAATCATTTATAGATCCTGACATTCAATATTAAAGCGTGAGATCTGGCTGTAGTATATGACTCAAAACATTTTCCTACATATTTTACCACTAATGACCCCCTGTCTCATAGGGGCACCTCTGCATTCATCATGTTTAGTTTCTTCCTTTACATTTTCACCAATCTGTACAATATGTGTTGGTTTCTAAAGAAGAATAAGGTTTGTTCATTCTCCTAAATGTGATCTAAACCCACAGACACCTGTGGTTTGCAGTCTCCTGCTGTTGATCAGCTGAAACCTAGATCGTACCAGGAACTTAGTAGGGTCCTTGGCAAGTGACCACAACCACAGAGGGGCCCCAGAGAATCATGGGAAAGAAGCTAACTCCTTGAGTTGAGGCATTTCTCAGTAAAGGATAATGTACAGCAACATAAGCTCTGAAAGAGTCAGGGAATCACATGTTGTTCATCTTCTAAGCTCAACGGGGGTGGTGACCACAGAGACATACACTGTGCTGTGATTTGTGCTACTGAAATAAATTGTGATTGTTTCCTAGTTTCACATCCTAAAATCTTTGGGAAGCAAGTGAAGCATTATCAGGTTTTACTGACCACTTTGTGCTCCGTATTTAGTCTAACTGCTACCAACAAGAGCCATTTATCCTGAGCACCATATTTACACAAACTGCCCCCATATATGTTAGCTCATTGCTAAGCACAAGTGTAAAACGAATGTCGCCAGCTAATGTGCTAAAGCTCTCAGCACACAGAGAAATCACTCCTGTGCAAACACTCCAACCTGTTTGTTGATATGCTGACAAAAAACTCAAATAAAGGCCTTATAAGCCTGACCCCCTTTTGTTCTGGGAAACTCAAACCCGACCACAGGTTTTACATTTCACTTTTCTAGGAAAAGATTTATGGTAAATGATAGTTAATCTACAAATCCCACTGCTGCTGTAATAAAG
This sequence comes from Mastacembelus armatus, assembly GCF_900324485.2. Taxonomy (NCBI): domain Eukaryota; kingdom Metazoa; phylum Chordata; class Actinopteri; order Synbranchiformes; family Mastacembelidae; genus Mastacembelus; species Mastacembelus armatus. Next base: position 6,753,845 of record NC_046634.1, on the reverse strand, counting down.
AAAAAGACTAAGTCCTGGATCAAAATGCTAGTAAGCTCATTTACAGATTACAAAAATGGCACACAAGTAGGCATGCACGCTCACAAACACACAAACACACACACACTTAGGGCTTTAGTTAGAGGGGTACTAGATGATTGGAAGTGCAAAGAGCTCAGAAGAAAGAAGAAAGTTGGCAGCGTTGGATCACAGTGCAAATACGAGAGTACAACAAAGCCGTGGATCTGAAAGTCTCATTGTTCACCCTGAGAACAAAGCCAATGTTGTTTAATTACACTCAATATAAAGCAAATTCAGTTTCACAGTGGCAGACAACCCTGGAGGAACTCAAAGCCACAGGATCAATTTCCTTGCATGTATTTCTCAAAAGAACAATTATAGAAGAGAAATCAAAACTGATGCATCTCTTACAACAGAACAAATTCCTTCTCCTACGCATTCTCTCACATCCCTGCCATAAACATTTTAGTGAAAAAGAAGTCATAGCCTGACAAGCACCACAAAGTGAGAGTGGTGAACATTTTTTCACATTTCATGTCTTTAAATGTCTCTTGGTTGCCTGTTTCTGTCTGTCTCTGTGCACCAACATCCAACAAGTGTGTCTCTAAGCTGTCATTCAAACAACAGAAGCAACACCTCAAATTGACGCCCACACCTGGCAGCCCTCTGAGGACCGAGATCCTCTCCCCTGAAGGCTTTTCAGAGGCAAACAAGACAGTAAGAAACAGCAGCGGCAGGTAGGAATCGGCTCTCCCGGACTCACACAAAAAGATCACAGTTATCTTTGTTTCCACGAGAGGTGAGTTAACATGGTTGATCATGGGGAGCTCTGTTTGGCCCTCTGGTGGGACGACATTAAAAACAGCCAGATCTTTGAATGTTTAGCTTATCTGCTCTACCAGCTGCTGTGGCACATGGCCAGAGAAGAGAGAAGTTTCTTGTACTGGCGATGATCAGAAAAGGGCAATGATTCAATATCACTAAGTTCCAACAGAATCATATTGTGATACAATAATGACACAGAGTCATTTCAGAAACTTTTAAAAAGAAAAGCAGCTATTGCTTTGTAACTAGGCTATACAGAGTCGGCAACAATTTTACACACAAAGCGTCATGAATGATGCTCCAGAGTTGCATTATGGGAAATGTAGGACCCAGTATTTTTGCAATGACCCAGCTTGATCGTAGCGTCTGCAGCTTTAAGAGCTAAACTAAACCACAAAAAAGCCTCAAGATAAATGGAAACTAAGTGTCATCATACTTATCATTCTCATATATTGTGCACTAGGGCTAGGCTAACTGAATCTTAATTATTTCTTATTATCATAAGACCTAATCACAGTAATGACTAAGATAAAAAACTCTGTTCTCTGACTTGATCATAAAAACATAAAGACAACAGTTGAAACTTATTGGTGAATACTACTTGACAATGTTATTATATTTTATCATTCATGTCAGTCACATAAGTCACACAGCAACTTAAACACCACTACTGTCTGTGTTCAGATGTGGCAGTGATGGCGATGTTGGGGAGCTGTGGGTGCCGGCTGAGGCTGCAGCTTGTTCAGATCCCTCGGGGCCTGGTGGTTACCTCAGCTGTGGTATTTATAGCACGCACACTCCCAGGTGTACAAAGTAAACATGGTCGACACTGTCAGGTACCACACCAACCAGGGCAGGAAGCTAACCTTTTCATCTAGCAGCTGCTTTCCGAATAAAATATCAGCTCAGTAAAACACAAGCCCAAGCTTCTAAACGCTGCTTGATTAGGTGTCAAAGAGGAGTGTAGACTCTCTTAATGAGCGCTTCTTGCAGACTTTTTCTCTTCGCCCTCTGGAGCTCATTCATATTGAATCAAGGCAATTAACAGTCATAAGACAGATTAAAATGTTTTATTGCGTTTTAGCAAGCCACGATCTGTCTGTGTTCCTAATCCAAATGTTCACATCTATCAATATGGCACATGTAGTAGAAAAGAGATTTCCCTTAACACGACTGTATTGAGGAGCTAAATTCTCATTACTCCACATGTGACAGTAACAAATTATGTTGAAGATCCCCAGTGCGTACTGGCAGCAGTGATGGATCAGTGTTTTTTTAAAAGCAGAGGCCAAGAAGATGCTACAAAATTTCATATGTTGTCCCCTGTGACTTTTAGAGCTATAGCTGTTAGACGAATTTTTATAATTTCATTTCATGTCCTCTTGGTATCCTACGCTGGTATTTAGTCACGAATCACAAATATTTGAAATATTTTTTACAATCAAAGTATTTAGAGCGCCCAAGAACTTCTTCCACCTTGAAACAACACATTCATGCCGACACGTACTGACAGAGCTTACCTTGGTGGCTGTGTGATGTCATCGCTGACGGCTTGGTCAGATGGGTGTCCACAAAGTACGGCAGGCAAGCACCTGGCTCGGTGTGTGTGTGTGTGTGTGCAAGTGCAGATGTGATCTATAGGATGGCAATCAGGACACTGTTATCCTGCCAAAACTGTGAATGCCTGGGAGCGTGTGTGTGTGTGTTTGAATGTATATGTCGGTGTGTGCTCAGGCTGATCAAACACACAGTGTATCCAGAATCCCTCAATGCTGGAAACAGGAAGCAGACGCACAGCAGCGGCAGGTGATCCCCATGAGGCTTTTGAATTGGCTACTCCAGTCAGCACAGCAGCTCAATGCCTAGCACTGGTACCAACCTGACAGAGAGGAGACAAAGGATCATATCGTCACTTTCTTATGCAGTAATACCAGTTTTCATTACATATTTTAAGGGTTTTATTTTTCCGTTGGTTTCATTTCATCCAAGCTTATACATACAGGTTTAATTTGTGAATAGAGAGCACTGATATCTGGGTGATTTACTGCAAAGGTTTTAGGTCCAGACTTGGTATTGAGAAAGAAAAAGGGGGAGCAGGCACATCCCTATTAACGTCTCACACACACATTATTATTTATGATATTGAACATTCAGTGACACTAATTTGGAGATGACAAATGTTGACTGAAGTCTTGGATTACGCTTACACCACAGAGACTGGTCATCTATAATTAATAACAGAACCGCTTTATGTTCATCAAAGCAATTACATTTGAATTTGATACAATCTAGGCCTGTACCTCTTGATTAATCACTTCAACGTTTAGCCTATATGTTAGAAAATTACCAGAACCTGTCTTTAAAGGTCTTCTTTCACCAAATGAATGGCCAGAAATCCAAAAATATTCTGTCTAACATATAAAATATAGACGCCAGAGAAGTTTGAAAGTTTTTCCTCAAATAAATGCTTGTGATTGCTACTTTGTCATAATTAATGCCAACTACGTTTTGGCCAATTAATGAATGAATTAATCAGCTTAGGGTTTCAGCTCTGAAGTAGTATTTCTAACAGTAAAGGTTCAGAATCACAACTATTTGCAAGCTTGCTAAAGGCTAAGGGTAACGTCTGGACTGTTAACTTCTGACCCTTGGTTAAATCACTGTTTAACACCTGCACTGTTGTCAGACAACAAATACAGAAAAGTCAATTATTTAAACAGCAACACCCGTATTTTGTGTATTTAAACTCCTTACAGTGGAGAGAGCAATTACATGTCAGCTGTGTTTGTATCAATATCACTTAAAATTAGATTTATTTTTATCAACATCTCTAAGACTTTTTTTTTTTTTTTTTAATGTGCCCTATTTTTGGGTTTTTTTTTTTTTTTTTAAACACTACAACTCTGTAGCTCCAAGATCGGCAAAAACTCAATACAACCTCAAGTTCGACCTCATGCTTACGCTGCAAGAAGCTGTAGGCCAATCGGGCAATAAACTGCATGGATATGGCTTTTTTAAAGAAAAATATGGAAAAAGTGTGAAGTATTGCTTTCACTGTCGAAATAGGTGGAACAGTTCTATACACAGCAGAAACCTCTTGAGTCTGATTAATTGGAAATAAAGATTTTCTTAGTATATTTGCTGAAAAAACAAATGTCTGTTATTTTCTTTGTTTTTGGAGAGCAGCTCCTCAAACATGGAGCACGAGGGTCAGATGTAATCACAGCTCGAGCCCGAAGCATCAAGTTGACTTTACCACCACAAACAGAAGGGGTAAAAGCGCCTGAGGGCGAGGCGGATGGGGTGGAGGCATGGGGGTAGCGCGCATGTTCACGCCCTTGTGTGTGTGTATGTGTGTTGGCAAAGGTCTCAGAGGTCCTTAAAAAGCAGGATGGATGTGTGTGTCTGTCTCTGTGTCGATTTAGGGGGGGAGGTCTCAAGACGAGAGAGCCAGACAGTGGAGCCGCAGGACAAATTGCCCCCAAAAAAGTCGGTCACTGCACACACATTTGTGCTTTGTGATGGAAAGGCAAGGCAAGGAGGGGCAGAGGGGCAAATGTGTGTCACAGGGAGTAGCTGACACTCCAGGGGGGTACCATGCAACACCATTCACCCAGGGCATTTCAACCGTCTCAGGAGGGGTATTTGTGTGTGTGTGTGTGTGTGTGTGTGTGTGTGTGTGTGTGTGTGTGTCCTAGGCCATTGTCCCTAAAAAGAGCTTGCTTGATGCAGGGTGACAGATCTGGGGAGACAAGCCCTGGAGCTCAAAATGAAAAAATAAAAACACAGAGCGGGGAGATTAAAGATGATTAAAACCAGAGTTCTGAGAAAATTACACCACAAATAGCATCAATTAGCCCATAACACGCATTAATTATGACACTAGCTGCTCTAAATGCATGTCACAGAAATGTGTACCCACATTTCTAACCCCACTCTACAGTCCACACTAACCCCCCTAACATTTCACATAGCAGCAAAAATCACTGTTTCTGCAGAGCATTTGTACTTAGAGGCGCTTTGAAACAGCCATAATATGCAGCTTTGGTGTTTTTGAGCAGCTCCAACAAGCCGCACGCCCCCATTCACAAAAAAGATTGACGCATGCAGAGAATTACCACCGCCCATCCCGAGCCATTCACACATATTCACACACACTCACGCAGGCCTGCGCCTTCTTCCTGCACATTTCCCCGTCAATAACACGGGGATGGGGAAATACACGCGTGTTGTTACAGTGTTTGTTGCATCTAAGCCTCGGGCTCGGCCGTGCACTAAAAATAGCTCATAATAAACATCGCCTGTCCCTCCGTGTTGCCTCCACACTTCCCGCCCGCTACAGTGCAATAAAGCGCATGGAAATTTACAGCTGCATGGTTTCAGATGTGAGATCTGTCCTACCGCGTTTACGTTCAGCCCAGGCTCAACACAAAAACAACAACAACCGGGCGGAGCAGAGTGGAAACTTCAGCCGGACATTGTTTTGATGGATCCTGCCTGTGCATCGCATCCCTGAGTCCACATCAAAGATCTCGGCCACACGTCCACCCCGAGGAGCAGCTCACCTACACGGGCCAGGAGGAGACCGGGCGTCCCAGCGTGTGTCCCGCACAGCGTTTATTCCGCTCCCATTTCACACTGTGGGGTTGGGTTTTCTCAGCGAAACAGGGGGGACGAAAAAATTCAACTGCTGACAGATTCCGCCATACTGGATTTTTGTTACAGCCCCAGCGTCACATGGAGCGCCCCTGCATTTACCAGAGGCGGAGTTAGGCTGATGAAAATGTGATAAGTCTCCCGCTTGTGATAATGACCGGGCCATTAATGAGGGACTGAAAGTCTCTGGGCGTCTCTTATATTGTAAGAAATATCAGTCTAATATTCCAACATGCGGTTTCTGACGCAGCCAATAACTTTATGCTGCTGTTCACTCCTGAAAATGCTCTGTAATACTCACACAACATTCACAGAGAGACACAACAGTCACTGTTTCCTGTATTTTCATGGAGCATGGCATCATTATTACATCATTATAGTGGCTGTCTGCCACTCCACGCCCTTATTTATTGGATTGTTTTCTTCAAAACAATGAATTTTTATTTTTAATAAGACATCTATAATATATTTGTGGGTCAGAGGTCAGTCCAGTAGCTCCAAAAACATGTGATCTCAGTGATTTTTAATAACCTTAGAATTTATCAGCTGTGGTGTCATTATAGTATTAGAGCAACACGTTTAAGCTCCTGTGTATTACTAATGCTCTTACAATAAGACTGTAACGATGTAGATTTTGTCACTGATCAATAAAAATTATATTTTGCATATTTCATATTATGTTATTACAACATTTGCACTGACATGACCGATGGCAGGAAGTAATTTATTGCCTGGTGGCTTCAGCAACATCACTAACCTTCCTGTCAATGTTCAGCACTTTCCATAAGCAGTACTGGCAAAATGAAACAAATGTTTTTATCCAATTTTTGCTGCTTACAACATGAAACACTTTCCCCACCACCTTCTTTCCATTACTTTATATTTGATTTAGCATCTCAGCAGCCACCCACAGGAAAAACTGCAACACGACTGCCTGGTTCAGCTGACTTGATTACTGTAATATGCTAACCAGTTTCTATACAGGCCATATCTGCAGGCAGAGACCGTTATTATTCACCCAGTGCAGGTACACAACTCTGCTCCGAGTTAGGTCTGCTCTCACTGGGTCCTCTTTTGCTCCTGGGCACCTTTAAAGACTCAGTGGAGTTCATGGAGAAATTTTGGATGGATGAAGATCTGGGCTTGAATGAACCAGTTCAACCCACTGAGGAGAAGAAATGGTTGAAACAAGACTGAACTTCATCAGTGCCAAGATTTGCTCCAGGGTGTCATTCAGCAAAGGGAAGAAAGCACTGACAAACAGCATTACACCATGACTGTTAACACATAAAATCCTCAACAGCATCATTCAGAGTATTTTTGTTATAGCTGAAGGGAAAATCTTGCTTTCTTTTTTTCCAAATCCTCATCCACCAGGATGTCAAAGTCTCTACTACGGTTTTAATATTCTTAGACTACTGACTGTAATATTCTATCATGTATCTTGTTCTGCTCTGTCAGTACCACTTGCTCAAAACTGTTAGCTACGTTTTTATTTGCTATTTTAGCCACTTAACCCATTTACTCGTTGCTTTGAACTACTAGGACTATTTGAAATGTCTACAGTCTTTGAAACATTATGTTTACACTCTGCTTAGTAACCAACCAGTTGCATGCAGCCATAGCTACTCAACAATATTTCCATCTATCAACTGGCAACTGTAGGACTTAGTAAACCTGTTTGAGAAATACTATTTTTATCTCATAGATCTCTAATGTTCACATGTTCATTATCATCTCTGCTGTGTTAAGGCAAAGAGTTTTGCCGTCCTCGGACCGTACCCTCCTCCTCCTCAGGGAGCCCTGACTTCAGGGTGCTCTAGCTATTCCTCATCTGACTCAAGGACACTTCAACTTAACTGCTCCGTCTGGCCCTGACCTTCTCTTTGTTACTACCACCACTTTTTAACTCCGTCTCAGCTTTGTGCCGTTCAGCTACAACTCGCATTTATTATCGAGGTCGCTCCTCTTTTGGAGTACATTGGGAGGCCCGCTGGGACAGCCGTATCCATAGCAACAGAGGATTATAATTTCTGTGGATGAGCTGGAGAGCATCAGTTACATAAGGCAGTCAGTCTTGGAGGCATCTCTGATGTTGTTGTGCTTGAGTTATCTTTTTAGGGCTAAAGCCTCAGAGCTGCAGACCTGTTTATACTAATCTAAGACAATCTGTTTACATGTTGAACACCATATTCATTTTCAATCAGTTTAGTCAAGAATTCACGCATGCTGTTTCCCGTTTGGAATATGGTTTAAATAATATTTGTGAGGCCCTAAAAAACATTCCTCTCCCCAAAACACTTTAGATTATTGCAATTAATGCTAACTAAACAAAAACGCTACACGTAAAACTTGCCAAGCTGTGGGCTGATGAAGAAAAAGTAAGGGTTCACAGCATTCTGTAACAAATTCAAAGCAATCCAGCCAGTAGTTATTGAGATATGTTACCAAGTACGGAAACCATAATAAATGTACTGACAATCCATGAAAAGCTGTCAGTCGACGTGGTGGACAGTGCCACCGTGGACAAAAAATAAAAACGACATATTTGTTGTTAAATGTGCAAACCAGTAAAACTCTGTAAAAGATGTTTGAATAAGATGGTTTGTGCTGATTGATTTGACTTTGTGGATAAGTTGCAAAGTATTTAACAACTTATCTGCTCTTTTTTTTTTTATAAAGCAAATGGGACAAATTGCTCTTGGACATTTGCATCTGTTTCTCCAATGTGCTTTTACTGAAGCAGAAATGCATAAAACACTCAAATGTGTGTACATGTATATGTGTGAATGAGTGTGTCCAGAGCAGTGATGTCAAAGCAGGGATTAGACTGGCTTATATAGAAGAGTAGCACATTTGAAATTCAGTGAACATCACACTCAGGTTGCCAAATCACTGATTATGTTAGTTTAACAATGTTGTATCCAGAGGAATAAACTATCACCTCTTTCCACTTCAGTATTATATCCAGCATGGGTTGCAATAAATCCTCTTATTTTGAGCATGATGCCTTCAAAAGCGTCTGCACCAAAGGACCTTACATGGGTACAGCTAAAAACACAGGTCCTGAGTAATGATGTTCCAAAAATACATCATGTTTTTGGCTAGGGGCAGAAGGACGAGCAGCAATGAGGGGGAAAAAAAAAAAAAAAAAAAAAAAAATCAGGCGAGTGTAGGGCCTGCACAAACTACCGCTCTGCTACCACAGCAGACACATCACACACAGGCTGTAGACCAAACCACTTGCAATACTCACACAACTGGCTGTTAGTGGTTTGAGAAGGGAAGCCGTTGTCTCACCCAACACGGTCCCACATGAGTCAGGCAGAACACGCAAACAAAGCAGACAGACCTCAGTGTCATAAAGAAGCTTCGCTTTGCCAAAAAGAAAGAAACACTTCTAAACACCTCACAGTGCATTGACAGCATGTGATGGCAGCGCACAATGACAACCTACGACATACAGTATATCCATGGGATTAGGTAAATTAAGCCCTTTCTTGTGTGTTACTTTGCTTTTATTTCAAATTGAGACAAAATCTTTCCAGGATGCCATGAAACTTGAGCATTTCAGAGAAAAGTGTGAAAAGGAGTCATAAAAGAGTTCTTGTTAACAAGAAGCAGAGTCCAGGCTTCTTAGAGTTAGTCTAAAACTTTCCATCAAAGCCTCGCTCAGCTGCATGGAGTAATTACCTCTCACACAGCAACAGCTCCCAAGCCTTTTTACTGATACTGTTTATGTGTGTCTTTGTAAAGGTGCGTGTTCTGCACGCACACACACAGAAATCAGATGAATATGCCTCCATATCATGTGTGTTTCCAGGGATGTGACCCCATAAAGTAACAGCACCCCGGGTCCTGCTTTTCCGACATAAAGCAGCTTGGAAGAGTGATAAATAGAGAAATGTTATGACGGGTCGCTCTTGGTCTCTGCTGTCCTAATGACGGCAGAGCAAAGCCCACCCAAAGTGCTGTTCCAGAGCATCTGGGTAAAAATAGACAGATCCAAAACACGAAACCAAACTATGCAGTACGCAAGAAAACCTCTATCGATACGGAGCAGTCCTCGAGCCTGCTGCTGCACCCAAAAGCATGACCCTACCATGTTTACATTTACTCTAATAGTATTCTTGACCCTAAAAACATTATTTTACAGTTTGCAAATTAAGTTTCTTTCTGCCTGAGTGTCACGTATTTTGCAAAAATGTAAGTGAATTCCAGCAGTGGAAGACGTACTCTGTTCTCTTACTGAAGCAACAACACAACAAGGTAAAATTTTTATGAAATATGGTCGCTCCTGTTACTCCTGACCACAGACTGAAGTCTACACGCCCAACATGAAGTACGCCACCTTTCCATCCTTTATCCAGTCATGATGTCCAAGCTTTAATGTGACCCATCAATTTTTATCTCCATTCGCCGAACTTAATTTATGAACTACACTGCCTTAGGGAGCTGCTAAGCCTGAAAGAATGTCCTAAGTCTGGGTTTTAATGGAGAGCTTGAGTGTCTCATGATGGTCTAAGTGCCATTTCAAAAGGAAAACAGAAAACAACAAAATCAGCTGCTACCCCCAAAACGTGAGTCATATGCCCAAATGAATTCGACAACGCTACAGGCTTTTAACTTATATGAATGGGAGCTGAATGAAGTCCTTTGCTGACACTACAGCCAGAAAAAACAATAAACTGCAGAAACAGATCTAACTTTTCAGTATGAAAGTTCAACAGCCTCTTCCAGCATTACTCATAAGCGAATGTGGAGTTTATAAATCTCTCACTCACTGCAGATTTAAAACGTCTAAATAATGTACACCCTGATGTTTCCAATATCTCACCACATCGTGAGTTGGTTGTATTTTTCCAGGGAAGGCTTGAAATGGAGGGCCGGGGCAGTCGGTAAAACTTACTTGGGCATGCAGTCCGTGAGCCCTGCCAGCAGCATATAGCAAGAGACATAAAACTTCGACCAAAAAACCTGAAGTAGACAAACTGTGTTAAGTGTTCATAAAATATCCCTGGCCAGGGAATGTTTGATGGAGGGATTATGAAGACAGAAGAGCTGCTTTTAAAATGGAGGACTGCTTTGCTTATAATGTTATGCCTGTGGTTTACGGCTAGTCTAATGAATATAGGAGTGAACTGCTGTGTGGACTGTCAGGTCTGTGGCCCTTGTTTTGATCTCAGAAACAAAAGATTTTCTTCTCATTCCCTCTGCACACAGCAGTGTAAGGTCAGGCTCAGAAGCCCTGGAGTGGAAGAAATTCACTGATCATTGTAGAAAGTGAGCAAAGAACAATTCAGCAGGCTGGGTTTCTGCTGACGTGAAGAACATGAAGAATTTAAAATTGGCCCTTTATTTCTGGCTGTTTGAATATTTTGGGGGTTGGCATTCACTACAGGGCCCCACTGTGTCTTTCCACTGGGGATCAGCAGGACACGTTCTCCTCAATTTTTTTTTTTTTTTTCTTAGTTTATCCCCAAACATCTACAGCCGGACTGTGATTTAATCACAAAAGTTCTCAAATCAGCGTCCTCTGACTGCCCAATATCTGGACAAGAAATGCTTCATAATATTTGTCATGAAACACAGAGTCCTAACAGGAAAACCAAACCCAATTAATAATTTACTATGTTACTACAGTATATTACAAATACTGTAATATACTGTAGTAACATTTCAGAATTCAGCCAATTTACAGTGTCATTTTGATGTATGATGTATGTAATACAGGTCAGAGGTTAAACTGTAACTCCATTTTTCATAATAAAGTGACATATATATGTGAAGGACCACACAAATGGCCTGTAACCTAATGTGTCCCTGTTCACCCTTATTTGCTCTCTACACTAAGAAAAAAGTAGCTAACATCACTTTTGTTATCACAGTACCCTATCATTATTTACAAGAACTATACTTTCACTGTCATTTATTTCTGTTAAATGGTTAATCAATGTGCTCCAGTAGCAGAGAAAATAAAAAATATCTGCATGATGAGACAGAAAATGTATTAAAATTTAAGCATGATTGCTTTTAGTTTTTGTATTATATTTAAAATTGTATTTTATTTAAAAAGTAGTATTTGAACTGAATTGAATCAAAAGTGTTATCTTTAATTATTCTCTCCTATTTTTTTTTATCTCTTTTACTTTTTTATTTTAATTCTTGCCTGTGTACTTTTAACTTGTCATTTATTTCTGTAAAGCTCTTTGAATGACTGTGTATGAACTGTGCTATACAAATAAACTTTCCTACTATGGTGAAACAAATATATTTTGTTTTTTTCATAATAAAAACAAAAACATCGTTGCAGTATTGAAGTATTGTAGCAGCAGCAGTTAAACCCAACAAGGTACATTATACACAATTGGTATTAGTAGTATTTGCACTTTGTTACAGTATATTTCATGCTAATATGTGTATGTTTATGTCAGGACTCTGCAGCGCATTGTTTCTTGCTCATCGCCTCGACACTGTGGCTCACCGTGTTAATTGTGTACAATATCGCCGCCTTGTGGTCGCAGAGGTAAACAACACAACGGAGGCAGAGGGAGGAGGTCAGGTTTATTTCGTCATCATTATGCGCCGGTATCTCCGGTCAGGTAACACGTGAGGAAAACATGGGGGGGGGGGCAGCTGTTTTGACATTTAACTACTACGTAATTAATACGTCCGTACAACATTAAATGCCACGTTAGTCAGCCAAGGTGTCGCTTACGGTTTTCTCCGAAAGTAACTTTAGGCCAAAGCGACGTCAGGTTAGCTAACTTTACTAGCTTCACCTGCTAATAGCATGGACAACACGGAGGGTAATGAGATCGAGCTCCACGGAGATGAGGAAATTATTGAAGTTATCGACCTGAACGAGGCGGAGCCTGGTCCTGGTGGGTACAAACTTAGTTTCCAGTGTGTCTCTAACATCATCAGTCTTCTCAGGGTGGACAGAAAAGCAAATGACACCTCGTTGCTGAGAGAAGTTCAGGGAGATTGTTGTTAGTTGTGTTTTCCAGCTGATCGTGGCTCAGTTTGTGTCTTCGTTAACTGTTAATACTGATTGGGAACAGATGACTTGGCTGATGACTTGGAGGACGTGGACTTTGAAGACACTGGAAATGCAAACGATGACGACGAAGGCTGGGAGACGGAGGACGAGATGGAGGCTGAGGCTGAGCAGGATGACAGCGATGTCACCTTCTCCAAACACACCGGTGAGTTCAGTCCTGCTACTGTCAGGCAGCTTCAGCCTGCTCAAGGTCTGATCTCGTCTTGTCCACCTCTGTCCAGGCTCAGTGTTTTGTGTGAGCTTGGATCCTGCCACAAACAGCCTGGCTGTGACAGGAGGAGAGGATGATAAAGCCTATGTCTGGAGGGTGGACGACGGGGAAGTTGTCCTGGAGTGCTCAGGTGAGTGCTACAGGTAGACTGGCAGCTGCGTTTACTTAGTGTGTACTTAAACTATTCAGAAGAAATACTGAAGCAGTCAAGTAAATGATTAACCTGTTAATCGTTTAGGCAGTACCACATAGATACTGAAGTAAAGGAAAGTCAAAGTTGCCTGCAATTCAGAAAAACGTGTGTGTGATCTCCACAGGTCACAAAGACTCAGTGACTTGTGCTGTGTTCAGCCACGACTCCTCCATGGTGGCTTCGGGCGACATGAGTGGCATGATTAAAGTTTGGAAAATCGAAACCAAAGAGGAGATCTGGTCTTTCGAAGTCGGGGATCTAGAGGTGAGGGCCTGAGGACTGATAGTACTGCATGAGCCTGAGCGTGAGTTTGTGTCTGTTTAGTTTGTGCATCTGTTAGCACTTGTGATACGTGTTTTATTTGGGCTGAAGGAATTTAAGAGGAAATATGAGAGGATGATCACTCGGGCTGAGAATTTCTGGTCTCTGGAAGAAGCGAGTGATCACACGTTTTCTCTTTGCTCAACCACGACTAGTGAGTCACCCTTTAGCAAAGCAAACAACCCTTATTATAACAACTGCTCAGTAGAGGCCAATAATCTGTGTGTTTGTGTGTAAAGTAGTTGTTAATTGGTGGCTGTCTGCCTTACTTCCTCCGCAGTGGTTGGAGTGGCATCCCTGCGCACCGGTGCTGCTGGCGGGAACAGATGATGGCAGTGTGTGGATGTGGAAGATCCCTGCAGGAGACTGTAAAACCTTCCAGAGTCCTGCATGCCAGGCCACCAGCGGCAAAGTCCTACCAGATGGTGAGAGATGAGAAGACAAACCACATCATCACTCATTATAAAGGAATTCTGAGTAACAGTATTTAAAAGTCTTGGAAACATTTACAGGATTTTGGACTTCCTTATGAAATCCTTACTCTGTATCCCATACATAACCAGTTCATAAATACTATCTCCAAGGATGCTGTTGTAAAAAATGAATACATTTCACTTTAAAGTACAATCCATAATGTATTTTTCTTTTTTTCTTCAGGTAAACGGGCTGTGGTGGGTTATGAGGACGGGACAGTACGTGTGTGGGATTTGAAGCAGGGTAACACCATCCACGTCATTAAAGGTGACTAACTTTCTGTTACTTTTAGATCTTAGGGTTTTAGTAGATTGTGTTATCCTGGGTGACTTAGTCCAACAATCAAACAAGCTCATCAGATTACTGAAGTAAATAAGGTCAAACAAAGAGGAGATTTTTATTTTTAAGATAAGAGAGTTTTAGAGGAAGTGTCTCACTGGAGCATGTTTCATGTTATTCTGCTGCTCAAACACCGATGGCAAAGTTATTCTGCCTCTAGGGTTCATAATGTAATGGGCAGATTCAGGTTTTACTTTAAAGGAAATAAGGGCAAAAAAATAAAAGCCAGTAAGTTTAACTACAAAAGTATCACAGATTTATTGCCCCACAAAAAACATAAGAGAAGCAAAGACAGAAACAGTGTAAACACATGACGTAAGACTCTTTGGGACTAAGTAGTTTAGTTTTTGTGCAAACAACTGAGAAAAACTAGGATAAGTGCTGAGTTTACTGCTTATCATCTCTGAGGAACGCACATCTGACCTGATGTCATTTGACAGGTCAGGATGGACACCAGGGGTCACTGACCTGCCTGGCATGCAACAAGGATGGCTCACTCATCTTGACTGGCTCAGTGGATGGCAGCGCTAAGCTCATCAACACCACCACAGGCAAGGTGGGTGTCACAAAGGTTGTCTTGTGTGCAATAACAAAGCATGTTGACAAATGTGGAGGGATAGGTTTTGCAACTGAGAAACAGTTTTCAGGCTGTTGTTGTTTTCATTTTATGACTAAAGTGCCTGTGTGCTGCCAATATCTGTGTGTGAAGGTGGTTGGGTCATTTTCTGTGGAGGGAGGCAAAGCAAAAGGTTCGAAAGACGAGGAAGAAACCAACTCTGTGGAGTCTGTGGGATTCTGCAACATGTAAGCTGTAAAGCATTGGAAACATCCATGAAAGTCAGTAGCTGCCTTTTTATGGGAGTTAGTGTTTGAACTATGTGAAAACTGACCTGTTAACACCACAAATATGAACCGTTGTTCACCGAGAGATGAAATAAACAAAGTTATATGATACTGATAGTTTACAGTACTTAAAGTAGACAGACACATTTAGTATATTGAGAAATACTAAAATTGTTTCACATCTCTACTACAGTTTTCCAACTGTTTGATCTGTCTTATGGTTTCCAGCCTGCCTCTCATAGCCGTAGCGTACCTGGATGGGACTCTGGCCATATATGACCTCTCAACACAGGTGTTGAGGCACAGGTGCCAACATGAGGTAACAAACAGCAAAACAAGGGAGAGTTTGTGTTTGTGTGCTTTAGTTTAGTTCCAGTGCATACCTCCATACTGTATGGAGACTTGCAGCCCAATCACACACCTATTTCTGGTGCCGTCTGGTTTGGTTGCTGCTCCACAGAAAAAAACCTAAAAGAGAAAGTCTAATTAAGAAACAAATATATGCTTTTCATTATTAGTAAGAAAACCAATTCTGGATTTAACGGTGGCATGTAGTGACACTGCTAACTTCCCTGTCCTTCACTCTAATTATAAGGCAGTAACTGCATTTTAGCTACGTGACCAGCTGGGTTGTTAGCCAAGCAGGCCACTAATATCAGCCTCCACTAAATATTGTAGCTACACTGCAAACCAAATATGAGCATTAGCTGTTTAGCCAGAGTGAAGTTGGGTTTAAACTGTTCACAGCCACTGTTGTCAACATAAGACTCCTGTCTGTGTCCATCTCCCCCAGGCTGGCATTGTTCACCTGCAGTGGGAAGAATCATCTTCTGTGGTGTCCACCTGCAGTTTAGATGGAGCGCTGCGTTTATGGGACGCACGGTCTGGCAACATAGTGTCTGAATATCGTGGCCACACTGCAGAGATCCTCGATTTTACCATCAACAGGTACGGCCCCACTGAAAGATACACAGATGCTTATTTCCTGCACTGTCCCACTGACATCAACCAGCATACAGGCAGGGACACTTCAGTAGGTCTGTTCCTTTGCATTACTAAAGTTAGCACTTAAGTTCTGTGTAAAAGCATTAAATCATGTTTCTTACTCATCTCTGTCATCAGCCTGACTGCCATGTCTCTGTCTCGTTCAGGGAAGCGTCTTTCGCAATAACCGCCTCAGGAGACAACCAGGCGAAAGTGTTCTGCCTCCAGAGACCTGATCGGTAAAGACAGCTGGAGGAAAAGGGACAAGAAGACGAGGAGAGGAGATTTCAGTATTTCAGGAGAAGTAGCAGAGACATTGGATTGATGAGACTTTTTGTTTTCTGACAATGCAGAATAAACAGGTTTCCCTCTCCTCAGGATTTAAAAATAATTGGTTGTGTGGCCTTGCTATTTTATCTGATCGGCTTTGTTGAAACATCCAGTTTTTCCTGTTTTCACAAGTAGTTGGCTGATGCTAAGCTCAATAAAACATGAAGTAGCTGAGAGGAAAAACATACTGAGAGTCTGATTTGAGTGACAAAGGGCAGATCTTTCTGTCTATAAAGGTGCGTTAAGTGTGATTCTTAACCTGTTCCTCATCACTTTATTCTAAGGACATAGTTTCTGTAAGAGAATAAACAAAGTGAAATGTACTGGATTGTTGACTCATTGTAATGTCCTGCCTTTGACAACCCTTCTATACTCAAAACTCTTTTAGAGATAAAACAGAGTGAATAGAGGAATGTCCTTTGCATTTTTGTTTTCTGTTCCAGTTTTTCCATTCAGCGTGTGTGGTCTTCTATCTTTCAGATTGGTCCATCACCATATTGTTAAATCATGTGTATGATTCATATACTTTATTCTGGGAACCCATTGAAATTCATTTTCAACCATGGACTGTGTTATCTGTTATCTGTGACTAATGCCCATCCCTGTCTCTTCAAACACTTGAACTCAACCCAATAAAACTGTTTATACTTGGATCTATTTTCGGCCACATCAGCTGAACCCAGTGGTTGAGAAAAAGATCCAACTAACTAACATTTTTTTTTAAATTCAAGTGGTGTCTTTCCTTGTTTAGACAGTATCAATGATTAAACTGAGACTCAGATACATCTCATCTGTTTTATCAGATATGACTGAAGGGAGATGAGTGAGTCTGAATATGGCAGGAAGCAGAACTCAAAGAAAGAACAGCCTAGATATGATTAAAGGCTGTGGAGGTGGCGAGTATGGTCTACTGGCTGACCCTGGATTAAAAAAACACAAAATACATACTAAATACTCAGAAATACTCACTAAACAAAAAATTGAAAATTAGTAAACCATAGTATGAGTAAAAAAAACCCTCAGCAGAGACTCACTGAAATGTATACTTCACAGTCTATTGTACAGTCATTTGTATTAGTGGATTTGAGGTTTGGACTCTGACAAAGATCAGACAACCATAAATCAGCATCCTGTGCACGAGTACTTTTTCCTCCTTGTACTTTGCTTCTCAGTTCATGCAGAAAATGTATTGTGGACTTTAGTGGACAAAACTCCTTAAATAAGTCTGTCACATGTTTTTATTGTGCTGTATAGATGGTAATTTATCTTCTGAGTGCAGATTTTATGATCATGAATAATTATGATAAATGTCAAAATATTACAGATCTACAGATGTAGATTTGAAAAAGTATTCTCTCTCATACTTTACTCTCAGTGTAGAGTAGAGGGATCAGGGTTAATTATGTGTTAACCTTGACTTCCATCTACTGCATGAAAAGTCGTCTACATGTAAATAATAATGTTAACTTCGTGCATTATAACAAATAATTGTGAATATTTATTTTATACATTTACTGTATAGTACATTATGTACTATAATTGTGTCGTTTATAGTCAGATTCTTTGCACAAAACTCACCCAACATTCAGCCGCAGCAGAGATGGTGCTCAGCGACTGTAGAAACCAGAGGAAAACAACATCTGTTAAGAGTGGCGTTCAGTGGCACCAGGTTATTTTCCTCATCTGTCACCGCAGTGTGTTTGGCCTCAAAGGTCAGCCTCTGTGGAGACAAAAACGAGGAGTGGCCGGGATTATCACCTTTAAACCTTGATGGGGCTAAAGCCTCATCTATTAAATTGCAGCTCATTTTCAAACACACAAATTGGTTGAGCAGAGAGAGACAGATGCAGCCGCCAAGGTAAACATGAAGAGGAGTCCAATGACAAATCCATTCCCAATACATCTGTTTTATAAAAACATGTACAGCATTCATACAGATCAGGACAATGGCTGATTTAAAAGTCCTGTTAAGAAGGGACTCGTGGGCCTGTAACTCCCATATAGTTTATTTTTTAAATGCATTTAAAGCAGACGTTTTATAGTTACAGCAAGCTAATATGGGAATAGTAAAAGGAGCAGAGTTTCAGTTTAACTCTGAACAGAGATGAAGCATCAGATGAAATTAAAGTCCTGAAATTGGTTCAGGATCCAGCGGAAGTTTAGACACTAAAAGGAGCTGAAATGTGAGCTGAAGTGTAGGTGATAAATCGAGCTGGAAGACGTGAGTCAGCATTAAAGAAAATGAAGAGTCAAACACTGACAGGAGAATCATCAGTGGATTATTATAACTAACTCAAACTAATGAAGTTCCATACAACAATCATTGATTCAATAATATACTATTATTTACTGAACCTGTAGCTGTTAAAATTAGTGTCAGTGCTGTCTGGCACCTGAGGTCTGAATGCACCGTTAATTAATCCCATTATCATTTTTCCACTGTGTATGAACATATGAAGATAACATCATTTGTTTAGTGTCGCGTGGGGCCCAGGTTTCCAGGAAAGCCAGAATCCTCCGTCTCCTCTTTTGCGATGGGAAACTGTTGTGCTTTTCTGTCCAGCCTGTCCTCCTTGCGTGTTTCCAGACGCTCCTGGACATTATCTGACTGGAGCTCGTCCATCTCAGCACCAGGTCTGCACCAGACTGTCTGTGAGCACAACAGGCTTCTCATCCAACTGTGTTTGGAGGAGTTTGACAGTTGTTTTGGATTCAGATGTACACAGTGTGTATATGCTCAGGTGGGCAAATACGTCTTTGTTTTTACATGTAGTTAGAACAATCAGTTAATAGTTCAGGGATTAGTGGAAACTGCCTCATCCTCAGTACAACCAGCAGCCTCCCTCGGACATAGAGTCCAGCTCCTCCTCCTTCAGAGTGCACTTCCTCTTGAAAGTATCCGAGGAACAGCACTGGCCGCTCGCTCTGCACCTCCTGTGGGTTTTGAAAAGACTGTTGGGGCTGAGTTGGCTTGAAGGATATTAAAGGATAAAGATGACGCTCCTGTGGTTTCACGAGGGAGTCTGAACCTTCTGTTTGAGGCTATGACATGCAGAGGAACAGGGAGAGAGATAAGAAACTTTCATTTATTTGGATTTCCTTTATCAGAGGAGACATGACTGGACGTTTAATCCCTAAAAGGTAAAGTCTTACTAGTTATGTTTCTAATCATATCACTGTATATAACATCACTTTCTACATTTCAAAGACGGCAGGATTTGTCTTTTGAAACTCATTTTATTTAACAAAAACTGCACCTCATTAGAAGGAAGCTCTGGAAATAGCTTTTAAATACATGTTAGCAAAAACCCATGTAAGTCGGATAAATCCAATTTAAAACACACAGTTAAGCTGAACTACTTTTAACCAGTAATGTTAACATATTGCTTCTGTGTATTCACCTTTTAAATGAGTATTTGCTTAAAATGCAGTTAATACTAATGTGCAATATCTATTTTTAATGTTATCGTATATATTTTTATTTAAATTATTGTTGCTTACAAGACCTCTATTTATTATGAAGAAGCAAAAAACTGACGTCCATAAGTAGACACAGTAAAAGCAGATCATAAAGCATATGGGCATAAAACAGAGTGATGGAGGTGTGTTTTATTGTGGTTCACTGTGAGAATATGTACACATCTTTTCACCTGGATCTAAACAGCTATAAACTCTGTTCAATTGTCCTCAGGACATGTCCCAGCTCCTGAACTAAAGCAGCCACACAGGGAGGTGAAGCTCCACAGGCCCAGCTGATGACTTACTGGATGGCAGCAGTAGAGTTTCAATCCTCTGTCTAGGTGTTACATCAACTTAACCTGCTCAAAGCTAAAGTCAAGTTAAACTTTTCCACAGCTTGAGTAAAGATCCAGCTGTGCACTGATGGGAGAGGAGGCAGGCTGCACATGTGGGAACAGTCTGCACACTTCACCCACCATGGATGCTCTTCTGTCTGGGGAGCAGCTCATCTACACCATCACCGTTCCCCTGTCGACCTCCATCATCCTGGCCAACCTCTTCATTATCCTGGGCATCACCTGGAACCGCCAGCTCCACAACACCCCCAACTACTTCTTCCTCAGCCTGCTGGTGGCTGACATGTGCACGGGTGTGGCGCTGCCCTTCATCCCATTAATGGGCCTGAACCGGGAGTTGACTTTCAGCTCCTGTTTGCTGGCTCACGTTTTCCCAAACTTTCTCTTCTTGGCGTTCCTCTCCAACCTGGTGATGGTCCACTATGAGCGCTATATTTGCATCGTCGACCCGCTGCGTTACAACAACTTGTGGATGCACCGCAGTTTTCCTCTGGCGCTGATTGCGGTGTGGCTGCCGCCGCTCGTCTACGCTTGTCTGCCCGCTTTTGGGTGGAATAACTGGGCCGGGTCGGACTGGAGCAGCTGCTGTGCAAAGTTGACGCCACTTTCAAACTGTTCAACAAACGGAACCACCTGCTGCTCGTACAGGCGAGTGTTCCCCAACGCGTTCATCTACCTGGAGGTGTATGGACTCGTCTTACCTGCGATTCTTTCCATCGCCGGCATGACGTGTCGTGTGTTGAGGATCACAAGAGGTCAGCTGCAGGACATCTGCCGCCTGCATCGTGCAGTGGACCGTGGAAGTCAGGCCTCAGACCGGGAGCAGAGACTCAACCTGCGGTACGCTCGCTGCGTGGTGGCCGTGTCTCTCACGTTCCTCGCATGCTGGGTTCCCTACCTCATTTACATGCACGCCTGCGTAGTGTTCCTGATCAGCGACACCAAGTGGAGCTCCACCACGCACATCGTGCTGTCCTGCACCGGGATTGGCAGCATGGCTGTGGTGCCGCTGGTGCTCGGCCTTGCAAACAGGCAGTATACAGAACCTGCATGCAAAGTCCTGCAGAAACTCAGAGACAGATGGAGCCGGAAGGTGCAGGAATCAGAGGAAACTGTTGTATGAGAACATACTGATGAAACCGAATATTTATATCTTCAAAAAATCTAATATTGATGTGACTAACTGGTGAACTGCATGTATAGGCTACTGACAAACCCACATTTGCATAGTTTTTTAAAATATTGTTAGAGCCTAAGGCCTTTCCACCTCACTTACATTTCATCCATGAGCTCCTCATAAAGGCCCCTCTTTCATTCATTAAATACCCAGTGATGGAGCAGGAATACATTTTTTAATCCGATTGCCATAAAGATTTAGCTGCTAAATGTGAAAGCTTAAACTTGTATCAGTGTTTACATCTGATAAATATATCTTAAACAGTATGTTCTCGTTTCTCTTTACTGCCTGCTCCACACTTCAGTTTCATCGGCTGTAGTTTTTCTCCATCACCCCCTGCCTGCAGTGTTTACTCCTACTGTACTTCTCCCAGTGTTTATCTACGCACTGGTATGCAAGCTGCAGAGGGGAGAGGGATGCACACACTGTCTGTAATATATCTGCAAGACATGTGGGATTAGATCTTCAGCAAGAACACACAGAAAAAAGATGTTTGCATTTAAAAGTGGGAAATGGAAATCTATTAAATTTTGAATTTCCATTAGATCCAATGTTGGATCCAAAGAAGGTTTACATCCTGTAGATACAGCCCTGTATTTCAGAGAAAGATGCTTCATCCAAATGCTTGGATTGAAAGATTAAAGATGTCACTAAAATGAATGAGATGTGTATTTGAGATTTGATTAAACAGATGTCTAGATACAGTAAGTAGGTGGAAAAGAGAGCCAGCAAAGGCTGTCTGTGGAGGTGGAGCAGATTTTAATCAAATTACAGAGAAAACATAACTGCAGGGAGACATTCAGAGAAATGGGATATAACCTTGTGGTAACTCTCTATATGTGTCTGTGTTGTCTGGCTACGCCATGTTCCAGTATGTTTTCCCACAGTGGAAAATGCTGTACGTATGTGTCAGGAGGACTGAGGGGAAGTGATGACAGGGTGAGACTGCTGGGCTCCAGCTCCTCTGTTAGTGACACTGACCAGTCAAACCAGTGGTCAAGAAATCTACACCATGTCAGGCTTGGAAACAAATATTTCCCTACATCACCTGCAGCAAAGATGCAGCACACAGACACAAAACAGTGTGTGCATGTGTGTGCTGCTACCCAAGATCCATGTTTGCTTCCACTTAATGTGACCTCCTGTGATTATAGGAAATATTGACCCTGTCTGCTTCATTTCAGTCAGTAATGGACCAACAGTACAGAAATCAGTCATTTAAACCACCTGCTTCACCCCATAAGTTCTTTATTTTGTTGTTCATTAACAAAGCTTCACACTTTCTGTCTTACAAAGAGAAATTATTCCTATTCAGCTCACAAACAGGTGAGACAAGCGAGACAGCTGAAAAACACACTCCTAGCACCAAGAAGACTACAAGTCAGTGCAATTGCAAACGAAGTAAGAAAAGATTTGATAAGACACACATCCAAGTCCAACTTCAAGGATGGATTTAAGGAAAAATGTTAAGACTGCTCTCTCTCCCAGAAAGCACAAAGCACACAGAGATTCATTTTTGTACTAAAAGTCAGTTTGATGGTGAGTCACAAATACTTTAATTTAGTATTTAATTTAGAGAACTTAATTAGCAATCTTTTAATTCACATTTTGCAGGTGTAATGTAACGCTACAGACAGGAATGAGGCACAGTCTCTGTTAATCTTCGGTGTAAAGGGTGCTTTCGGACACGACTCTACCTTCCAGCACTTCCACCCGGATCAGGAGGCGCTTCTTGACGGTGGGGCACTCTGGTGGGATGCAGATGGTTTCTGGGATAGTGGTGGACTCTGCGGCTAGCGGTTTCTCTGGCAGGAGAACGTCTGCGTGCAAGTAAGGACTTGGATTGGTTGGTTTGTTTTTTTTAGAAATCTGAGCAAAAGAGAGGTTTGTCTTTAGTGGGATGCAAACATGAATCAGTCATTAGAATTAAGTGAACTTGTATGAAATAGATGTAGGTGTGTTACTATGTCCATTTTTAGGATTTTTTTTTAAATTAAATGAAACCTTTTTGCTCCTCTTCCTTTATTTCTTTCCTGTATACCTCTACAGAAGTTAGAATTCTTTTCAACACCATTCTGGGTCAGGATGCCCAGATCCTTGTGAATAACTGGATGGTTTTAAATGTTAAAATATTCACATACAACAATGGAAGACAACAAAAACTTTTTAAAATCTGGTGGAAGCTATATATGCAGTGTTTAATGCAGGGAGACATGGCCAGAAGTCGTGGGAACCGCTGTCATAATTCATTTTCCTCTTGTCAAGCTGTACCTGCTCTGAACACATCGAGACTTCCTGAATACCATGTTCTGATTTTTTACGGTTTTTTTTGGCTGCTAGGTTTACAACAATTAACAAAATGGTTCTCACCTGCATTGTGCATGAAGGCGTTTATTCTTGAAAGAGATGGAGCAGAGACGAGTGTTAGTGCAAGCACTGATGCATTGTGGTAAATATTAAACAGCAGCATGTTTCAATACACGGAATAAAAGCTCATGCATGTTCAATCTGCGGATATACCTCTGCTCCTCGCCCTCCAGCAGCTTGCGGTAAGTGGCAATCTCAATGTCCAGGGCCAGCTTGAGGTTTATCAGCTCTTGGTATTCACGGATTTTTTCTGTCAAGTTCTTCTTGGCCTCTCTCAAGGCCTCCTCCAGCTGGGCGATGTTCTCCCGGGCCTTGTCCAGCTGGTTGTCCCCTTCTGTTCTAACGTCATTTATCTCCTTTTTCAGCATCTCTTCCTGAGAGAGAGAAGAGAAGATCAGTGGCTGGTTAGATGATCCAGGTACGCACTTACACCTGAACTACACAAGCGTGTGTGATCCCAACCTTCCTTGTGAGAAATTCCACTTCTCCATTGAGCCGCTGGATGAGGCGCAACATGTCTGAGATATCTCTCTTTATATCACGCACATCCTGCTCACGCCGTTCCGCTTTATTAACCAAGTCTTCCATCTGGGGGGGGGGGGGGGGGGGGTAATTTCAGTGTTTTTAATTTAGTAACTGTTGAACTGTTAGTAACTGTTGAACTGTTGAAAGTTTTACTATATCTATCACTTTGTATTTTGATAAATCCCTCCTCACCTTCCTCTGGTGCCACTGCTCAGCCTCCTCCCTGCTGCTAGCAGCCATTTCAGCATATTTTTGCTTGGCATCGGCAATGACGTCATCCATGTCCAGAGAGCGTTTGTCTCTGTTGCCTGGTAAGATCACCGTCTTGCTCTGGATTTGTGCCTGCAGCTCTTTAAGCTCCTGCAGGGAGCAAACATGAGGAGTTAATGAGAAAATGTTTCTTATGTTTATCCAGTTCTTTGATAGTTTGTCTGTTTCATGTCTTCATATCAGACCATCCATCATAACACTCAGATATATTCATCTATATGATCTAACACTATCATTTATATAAACACATTATTTTATTTCAACAGATATATATCATACATCTCAATTTCCCTTGCCACAATATGTTTTCACGCAGCTGACAACTTGCTGGTTGTGTCTGTTCTAATGTCAGCTGTTATACTGTGAATGTACGAAGGTGAGAGAAAAGAAAACAAAGGAGAAGAAATAAAATGAACCACAGTTACCTCGTTATATCCGGCCCTGAGGAAGTCCAGCTTTCTAATCAAGTCCTCCAGCTCCAGAACCAGTTCTACTTCCTCCAAGTGACCTTTATCTACTGTCTGCATACACACACACACGTCCATTAAACTTTGGCCATTAAGTGAAATTATGAGTGTGCACATAGTTTCTAAATGGTAAACTCAATATGCAGCTTACTGTACCTCTTTGGCGACAACAGACTGACTCTCCAGGTCAGCTGTCTTTTTCTGCTTGTCCTCATATCTGGCACCAATCGAAAATAAAAATTAATTTGTGCCAATAATCACATAATTCAAAATTGATGGAGGTGCAGTGTAAACTAGAAATAACATCTGCTCCACTGTGAGACTCTGACCTCCTCTTGGTGTCCTCCACCTCCTCCTGTTTCCTGCTCAGCTCATCCTTCAGCTTTTCACGGTCAAACAGTAAGTTCTCAATCTGCTGCCTCAGCTTGTTCTCCTCCTGATTCACTATGGCATCAGTGTTCCCCTTGTAGTCCTCCTGTTCCTTCAGGATTTTCAGCTTCATTTGGAGCGTTGTCTTGTCCTCCTCTAGTTTTTTCACCTGATGCAGAAAGAGAAAAAGTGGAGGGGATGCTGAACAGAAAACGCAGAAAAGTATTCAGAAAGGACTGTCATGTCTAAATGAATGCACTGGGTGAAACTAAATATCAGCGGCTGTAGAGAAATCTGCAGTCTGAGTATATATTTCTCTCTGTTTATGTAAAAAGCACCTTCAGTCCTACATATTCCAGGCTGATTCGAGCTTTAAGACCACAGTCCTAAAGCTTTCTCATTGTCCACAAGGTGGCGCCCTACAAATGCCTCTGTCATATGAAGCTTAGAAAGAAAACACTTCATGGCCTCAGGTCAGAATTAATTTCAGCAGAAAGACTGGATCTAAAACTGGTTTTATAAACACTACCCTCGGCTAAAGCCTCATTTTATTTAAACTGAATATTAATTTGGTTTTATAAAAAATGGATAATGTTAAAACGAGTGAATAAAAAATTAAATAAGCTTTGAAATGTGGGATTTAAACTGTAATCAGTAGAAATTTGAAGAATCTATCTAAACATTTAAAACTCTTTAAAAAAACTAATTTGTCTTATTTTACATTTTTTTCTTGATCTAATCATAGTGTTGGATATTTTAATCCATTTTTGATTCTGTTATTCTTAATCAAGTTGACTTTTTTGCCTCACTGAAGTCTTGGTTCAATAAAGCAATTTGTTCCTGTATATAAAATCTGCAGCTTTATGCTAATTACCAGCAATATAATAATAATTTCATTTACAAACCTTGTCAATCAATTGGATGAACCTGTCATTCAGTCCAGCAATTTTGTTCTTCTCTTCGGTCAGGGCTTGGCTTTTGGCCGGTCCTGAGCTGCCGGGGGAGTACGACTGGCTGCTGTAGCCTCCTGGTGTAGACATAGTGGAGCTTGGAAGACTGACAAGTGTAGAAGCTGGATAGGTGTGCGGCGAAGACACCTACAGCCGTCCCATCACCTGCTTTTAAGGTGGCCAAGGACTACCCATCACCTCCCTAACACTCTGGATGCGTCCAATCAAGAGGTGGAAGTGGGATTTTACAGAAAAAAAAAATCAAAAGATCAACATAAAAACTTGAATTTCTACTCAGAACCGGTTTGTCCAGCAGTGGTGGTAGGCACCGGAGGCCAATGGCATTACTGAGGGCGGATTTGTGCGTAAAGAACGGGTATAAAAAGTAGCTGTCTTTTCCACCCACTCTCCAGCCTGAAACCGTCTCTGCCACTGTCTCCCATCCAGCTGTGACTATGCCGTCAAACTCAGCCGCTACCGTGTACGGTGGGGCAAGGAGCTCCAGACCGTCCGTGGCGAACTTGGAGGGGCTGCGCAACGTTCTGCGCAATGAGACGGAGAGAGATTCTCCTAGCGCACCGCTCTTCGAACCAGCGAACCAGTCCCTCGCTCCTGACCCTCTTGGTGTTCCCCAGGACGATGGGCAGAAAATGCGGGGACTGAATACTCGGCTGTCCGAGTATCTGCGCAGGGTGAAGCAGCTGCAGGAGGAGAACGACAACCTGCAGAAACAGATTGATGACATTCTAGCCAAGAGGAAAATACCTGAGGGCAGGAAGTGGGATGAGATGGAGAAGCCACTGGATGAACTGATCAAGCAGGTTGTTCATCAGATTTCTATTTTTCATCCTTAGAGGAAAATTTCATTAAAAAAAAAAACTTAGGGTCTTTCATGTTTCACACTGTATTAATTTCTCATTTTTATATTGACTGATATTTTAGAGAATAGGTCGTATTAATTATGTTAAATATTAGAAATAAATATTTGATGCTAAATTAAATACTTTCATCCCAAATGATGGTTTCAGTAAACTATTACTAATGTACATCACGAATGTATCTGCTCAGATCAAAGACATCACCATGGACAATGCCAGTCTGCTGCTCAAAATTGAAAACACCAAACTCATTAATGAGGACTGGAAGAAGAAGTGAGTTTTAGTTCCATGGTTTCAAAATAAAAATAGCAGCTCTTGTATTAGTACCATACCTTTTATGGTTTCTGCTGCTGCAGTCAAATATTCACATTACAGCATAGAATACTGTAAAATGAAACACTAACATCCAGTGGTGTCTGTTGGGCCCCTCCCCATGTCTGCAGGCTGGACAACGAGAAAAAGGCAATAGACGAATTAGAAAAAGAGCTGGACGATTGGAAGAAGACCATGGAGGACACCAAGCTGAACTGCGAACATACAAAGAAAGAGATAGAGCTGGTGAAGGAGGAGCTGGATCGCCTCAAGCAGGAGCACAAGGATGTGGGGCTAGAAACCAACACCATTCACAAACACACAAGCACTTCAGGGTGAACTAACAAATGTGTGAAATTATATGCAAATCTGTAACTGTTACTCTTTTAGGATGTCGTTGACCTGCGGGAGAAGATCACCAGCTCTGAGGTGAAGGTGGAGATTGATTCCCAGAACTCTAACCTGCCTGAGATCGTTTCTAAGATCCGCCAACGGTACGAAATGGTGGCCGAGAAAAACCTGAAGGAGACTGAGGAGTGGTACCAGAGCAAGGTACAGTACCTACATGTTTTTTTTTATTATTATTTCGCTTTTCCTCTCTCTCATCTTGATTTTCTATTTCTAGTTTGAAACCATCAAGGTGGCAGAAGCCCAGAACACTGAGGCCGTAGAGTCTGGAAAGGCGGAGCTGAAGGACTTGTCCAAAAAGAGCCAAACTCTGGCTACCAAGATCCAGAGTTTGCAAAGCACGGTAAACACACACAAAAGCCTGTTCACCATAGTCACATGTCACATCTTTCCTTTTCACATGCATCTGTGTCTGTCCTGTCATTATGCAGTAAAGCTATTACTTTACCACCTGGAGCTGCTCTTGCACAACAAAAACTATGAACATGAAAAAGCCACAACTCCTGGGGAGTTGCAGTGATTTGTTACGTGGCCAAAAATCACTCCATGCTTTCCTTTCAGCTCCGAAATCTGGAGGATGTGCTGGAGAACAACAAGCTGGAGTGTGGCCAAAGACTGGGCCCCTTTAACCGGAAGATAGAGGACCTGCAGAGGGAGCTAGAAAAGATGAGGTCACAGGTGGAGCAGCAGGTGGAAACCAACAGAAACCTGCTGGGTGTCAAGATGAAGCTGGAGGAAGAGATCAATAAGTACCGGCAGCTGATGCAAGAAATGAGCACCGAAGCTGACAGGTGAGTGCGGCCATGATGGATACTGGATGAGGTCACAGCTTTAGATCAAACCCCTTTTGCTCAGGGTGTACAAAACATTCATGATCACAGGTATCCAACCGTTTCTTTTCAGTGAGTATGCTGAAGAGTTCACTCTGTAACTGCACACACTCACAGCTCTTTAAACATGACATCATAAATCACAAAGATTTAGAAAAAGCACATGAATCCCAGGAAAAACAGAAACACAAGCTCTAAACTCTGATTCATCTTTTTGTTTCCAGACTAACAAACGGCTGACGTCAAGTAAAAGAAGCCCTGTGACAAATCCAACCCTGCTAAACCTGCCAGTGAATCAATAAACCCCTGAAGTGGTGGAGGGAGGCATCATTATGCTGGGACGGTTGCTGCCAATAATGCAGATCAAAACTATAGTTATTTTCTTCTTCTGTCTTCTTTTTCCTCCTCTGAGTTTAAGAATGAAGTTAAAAGCCAAAGAATGAGGGTCTTAATTATTTGTGTGTGGGGTGCATTTTACTCAGCTGTCATTAAATAAATTTGATTTTGAAAGCAAACCTCCTGGCAGTGTTTCATTTACTCATTTTAATATATGAATTATGCTCAAATGTATTTTATTGGTTTCAACTCATCTACCTTCATAAAATATACAGCAATAATCACAAAGTGCAGCTACCCCTAACAGACTGTGACTTATTCCAGCTAATTTGGAAATGTAGAGGTTTTGGTAAAATAAAATACATGTGGATGTGAATAGAAACTTTAAAACAATCTAAATAGTTGAAAAAAAAAAAGTTTCACCTGTGAGATTTATTACAACTCATTTGTGTGCAAAAACTTTAGATGTCCAAATGTCAAAAGCTTTTTGCATATTTACTTTGAATGCACAGCCAAGGATTTTAAAGGAGAAATAAGATGCAAAAAATGTTTTTTTTTTAATGTTTGAATTAATTTAAATTAATATTACTTGTAATAGTTAGGCTCCAGCAGATCCCTGTGACCCTGGTTAAGGAATAAGCAGGTACAGATAATGGATGGATGAATTAATTGTAACAGTAATGTTAGATTAATTTGTTTACAGGTTTTTCAAAACCATGTACAAAAAAGGAAAAAGAATAATATAGCAAATACCTGCTGCGCTATTCCCCAAAAACACAGGAGCCCACAGTCAGCTCAAACACACAAGTTCAAGGTCAGGATAGTTACCATGCATAACGCTGGCTCTTCACTGCTGGTCCCTCCTGGTGACCTGGTGTAGGCAAAGTCATGAGCTGAGGCTCAGTAAAGCCAATGAAGATAAAGTGACTGTAAGTACTTGATGTGTATAGAGCAGGTAGTTATGATACCTGTGGTACCCCCTTGGCAGCACACTCTCGACTCTGTAGGTGCAGTGGGACAATATCAACCTGTTGCAGCAAAGGAACAAAATCACTACACTGCAAATGCTGCTTCTGTAAACCTTAGTGCACCAACAACTTCATAGGTTATCAAATCCCATGTGTGTCAGACATCAGGTGCAACTACACAAGCTACAGGTGCAAAATACAAACAGAATATGTATAAGTTTATCTATCAACAAATATATCTGATATAATGTGTGGACCACATAATATAGGACTGTAACACTGTAGTTTACTGTTACAGCTGGTCAAAGTAAACCTGCTGTTTACTTCTACACAGAAGTACTCAGTGTATATTTGTCTACCGTGTGTAATAGACCAGAAAAGCTACACTGCAGTTTAGCACAAACATTGTTCTTGCATGCAATTAGTTCAAACACCTAGTGGCACACAGAAACCTCCCTTATTTACTCTTAGTGATGATATGTTTGACTTCATTGGCTTGCAGTCACTTCAAACACCTGCTGACACACAGAAACCTCCTTATTTACTCTATCATTTATATTATATTTGACTCTATTGCCGTTTTCTCCTTAAACACGACTCTAGTTGTTCTAATAGCATCAACAGCACATTCACTGGCTAAAGTCGCTAAGATTACGAACAAAACAGAAAATAAACGTAATGTTTATAACTAACCTCACAGGAGGTGGCCCAACTGGTTCAGGAGCCTCGTCTCGCCCTGGGTCAAACTCTGGGTCAAATATTGTAGGTTGTATTATTGGCTTTAGCCTAGCCTAGCCTAGCTTAGCATAGCCGATCAGCTGGTGCGTGGACGGAAGCCTGCACGCCCCCAAAACGCGTTGTTTTGGATCCCCTGCAGACAGGCAGGTTGACGGGTGAGTTGTGGTGGATGAGCCTTGTTGACTTTTTACACAAGCATGTCACAAAGTCTTCTTAGGACTCCACAGACCTGATATTATCGTGCTAAGAAGGGGTATTTCATGACACCTTTAAAATGCACACAGGACTATGTCCATCAGAGTTAATTGGAAATCAACCGTGCTGCAGGTTTATCCAGCCTTTACTGTGAAATTGTTCTTTCTCAACAAAACTCTTTCCAGTTCAATGCAAAGTCAAAAGATTTTACAACACAATACTTTATGGCCTCACAAACACAGACAGTGGTTCCTAGTTACACACAACATTCAGAAATGTGTTTTTGTAAGAGTGATGTCTTTTATTTTTTTGAACGACAATAGTACAGATGACATAAAAGCACAAAGAAGGAAGGAGGGAGAACTGAAATCATCCAGTACATGGATATTGCATGGTGAGAGTTGAGGGGGAAGCAAGAGTACCAAATGGAGTAAAAGATATCGTATCAAAAATGTCATTTTTTCATATATATATATTTATATAGGACTAATAATTCTCTTTAATTATGCAAAGCAAGGAATGCCCTTTTTTCCTTTTATCTTGAGCCTGGGATTCCTCTAAGTAGAGCCAACAATATGATTCATTTAAAAAAACAAACACTGGACATGTTGCTGGGGGCTGGGCGGGGGCATTTAGAGGAGTCCTGGAGTCCTGTCCAATGTGGCACTGAGTCTCAGTCTGGTTTTTCCACGGGGTTTGGATTTCTCTGGTCGGGGTGGGCCTCAGCGTGAGAACGTTTTTCCACTGAAAAGTAAAGAACAAAGGCATGACGCCACACCATTCCTGCTTCCTCACTTGTCAGACTCTTGGCAAGAAAGCAAGTAGGCACACCTCTAAAAATTCAAAAACCATAACCATGAAGCCTGGAAATATAAACATCCTTTCTTGTTTGGTTGCTTAAAAAAATCCTTTTAACTGCCCATATGAAATGGAAACTGTTAATTGGATTGGTAAGTGCAATATGTCTCATACCTTTGTCAATCAAACAATAATGTGATTGACACTTCGATTTCAGTTCTACTTTCCTAATAATCTGTTAGCTGATTTATGTGGTATTTTATTTTTATCGAAACTAATAAAGATGACTGATAGGAGGTGCCTTCTTATTGCACTCACACTTTAACCACAGAACAAAGACACTATGTTCTAAGACAATTAACAATAAAAGAGCTAAAAGCTGTTTATTTGTGGCTGTTTGGAGGTTTTGGTGAAGTTCAGAGCTGTAAAACTGCTGCCCTGACTCCCTTCAAACACTACAAAAAACAAAACAGTGGAGCCAAACAGCCACACAAAGACTGAACACTGCAGGCTGGAGTCAATAGACACAAGAAATGAGCTTTGGTTGTATTTTACTTCCAAAAAGACCTGCAGCAAAGTTCATGAACTTACGAGATGGTCTTCATCTCCTTCTTCTCAGCATCGGGCCGAGCGCGGTTCAGCACCTTGAGGAAGTCTGACGTCTTGGCCCTCATACGTGTGTGAATGTAGGCCTGTGGAAGAGATGTTGACACTGCATTAGATCAGGCATTCATAGTGCAGGACAACAGAACTCAGGCAGTGTCTTAAACACATTGTGTGGCAGAGGTAAGGACAATAGTAATCACATTATATTCTCACAGCTCAAAGTGTAACCCACCCACTCCTGTCTATAAATCCATCTACAGTGTCACCCACACTGTCTCCATGCTGTCTGAGGCAAAAACATACAAGAGTCAATTCCATTACCTGCAGTCTGAGCACCAGGCACTTAAGAAACAACACAAATACCTATGACATGTAAGTCATCCAAAAGAAGTTTTAAATAGGGTTTACAGTCAAGAAGAATCTATCTCTGGAGCCATTCGTCCCATTTTATGAGTCCTGTGTAAACAAAGTCCCACAAACTGCCCTAAAAACCCAGTACACTAAGGGCACCAGAGTAAGCCATCACTGGATGTTCTCTTGTGGGAAAGGACTGTAAAAGACACGGAAACAGAGGGTGAAATGTACAATTGCTGAGGAGGTCTTCATGATTTTTGGTGCTCTATAACTAAAACATTCAGTTTTCAGCAGGGGCCTCCTCTATATTCATTTAGCTGTGGTGGACCTTCATAATCAGCTTTGGAGAGCTCAGCCATGAGCTCATAAATATAAACAATCTGGTAAAATCTAATAAATGAAGTTATAAAACATGATGAATCCCAAAAATCAACTGATTACATCAAATTATCTAAAAAGGCCCATTTCAAATCAGAAAATAAGTTGGTTTGTCCCTGTTGTGAAGACGCTAGGAAGACAGTTGGAAGAGGTTCCTGGACCAGGAATAAAGACAAGTTGTTTAGACGTGATAATGATCAACCACAATTAATACAAGTTAAGTAAGAGGATCCTGTAAGGCTATTTTTAGAGAACATCGTATGACTGATCTATCTAAACTCTGCTCTAATCCTCTACACCATAAAAAAAGGAACAACCGAAGCATTGGAGATATGCTGTTCTGCATTTCTAACAAGGAAGTTTATTCAGCCTTTTTTGTGAAGTCGCCCTTTTTCAACAAACCCAGTTTCCAGTTCAATGCAAAGTCAAAAGATTTTACAAGAAGTGCATTAATAACAAAATATTTTGTGGACTCACAAAAAACACAAGTGGTTCCTAGTTACACACAACATTCAGAAATGTGTTTTTGTAAGAGTGATGTCTTTTATTTTTTTGAACGACAATAGTACAGATGACATAAAAGCACAAAGAGGGAAGGAGGGAGAACTGAAATCATCCAGTACATGGATATTGCATGGTGAGAGTTGAGGGGGAAGCAAGAGTACCAAATGGAGTAAAAGATATCGTATCAAAAATGTCATTTTTTCATATATATATATTTATATAGGACTAATAATTCTCTTTAATTATGCAAAGCAAGGAATGCCCTTTTTTCCTTTTATCTTGAGCCTGGGATTCCTCTAAGTAGAGCCAACAATATGATTCATTTAAAAAAACAAACACTGGACATGTTGCTGGGGGCTGGGCGGGGGCATTTAGAGGAGTCCTGGAGTCCTGTCCAATGTGGCACTGAGTCTCAGTCTGGTTTTTCCACGGGGTTTGGATTTCTCTGGTCGGGGTGGGCCTCAGCGTGAGAACGTTTTTCCACTGAAAAGTAAAGAACAAAGGCATGACGCCACACCATTCCTGCTTCCTCACTTGTCAGACTCTTGGCAAGAAAGCAAGTAGGCACACCTCTAAAAATTCAAAAACCATAACCATGAAGCCTGGAAATATAAACATCCTTTCTTGTTTGGTTGCTTAAAAAAATCCTTTTAACTGCCCATATGAAATGGAAACTGTTAATTGGATTGGTAAGTGCAATATGTCTCATACCTTTGTCAATCAAACAATAATGTGATTGACACTTCGATTTCAGTTCTACTTTCCTAATAATCTGTTAGCTGATTTATGTGGTATTTTATTTTTATCGAAACTAATAAAGATGACTGATAGGAGGTGCCTTCTTATTGCACTCACACTTTAATCACAGAACAAAGACACTATGTTCTAAGACAATTAACAATAAAAGAGCTAAAAGCTGTTTATTTGTGGCTGTTTGGAGGTTTTGGTGAAGTTCAGAGCTGTAAAACTGCTGCCCTGACTCCCTTCAAACACTACAAAAAACAAAACAGTGGAGCCAAACAGCCACACAAAGACTGAACACTGCAGGCTGGAGTCAATAGACACAAGAAATGAGCTTTGGTTGTATTTTACTTCCAAAAAGACCTGCAGCAAAGTTCATGAACTTACGAGATGGTCTTCATCTCCTTCTTCTCAGCATCAGGCCGAGCGCGGTTCAGCACCTTGAGGAAGTCTGACGTCTTGGCCCTCATACGTGTGTGAATGTAGGCCTGTGGAAGAGATGTTGACACTGCATTAGATCAGGCATTCATAGTGCAGGACAACAGAACTCAGGCAGTGTCTTAAACACATTGTGTGGCAGAGGTAAGGACAATAGTAATCACATTATATTCTCACAGCTCAAAGTGTAACCCACCCACTCCTGTCTATAAATCCATCTACAGTGTCACCCACACTGTCTCCATGCTGTCTGAGGCAAAAACATACAAGAGTCAATTCCATTACCTGCAGTCTGAGCACCAGGCACTTAAGAAACAACACAAATACCTATGACATGTAAGTCATCCAAAAGAAGTTTTAAATAGGGTTTACAGTCAAGAAGAATCTATCTCTGGAGCCATTCGTCTCATTTTTTTATGAGTCCTGTGTAAACAAAGTCCCACAAACTGCCCTAAAAACCCAGTACACTAAGGGCACCAGAGTAAGCCATCACTGGATGTTCTCTTGTGGGAAAGGACTGTAAAAGACACGGAAACAGAGGGTGAAATGTACAATTGCTGAGGAGGTCTTCATGATTTTTGGTGCTCTGTAACTAAAACATTCAGTTTTCAGCAGGGGCCTCCTCTATATTCATTTAGCTGTGGTGGACCTTCATAATCAGCTTTGGAGAGCTTAGACTCAAGTTTAAAAAGTTGTTCAAACCTAATAAATAAAGTTATGAAATATGAAGTCCAGAGGACTGCTTTATATTTGGACACTGATGAACCACACTTAAAAGTTTTAGCAGACGGTTTCTGTAAGGCTGTTTTATCTTATGACTGATCTTCACTTTTCTGAACTCTGCTCTGACCTTATACAACATAAAAAAAGACAGAATAAAAAAGTCAGATACTAGCTCAGCTGAACCCACCTTGGAGCACTTTATGTGGTAGTGCAGATAGTCCCTGAAGGTGTGGATGAGGTTGATGGTGTTGTCTCTGGCATTGGCATTGGTGTGACGTGGGAAGAGGACTGAAAACGGCCAACAGATCATACACATCATTAGAAAGTTGTTACATTCAGTGTGTAATTAATACACCGGTATAAAGATCTGGTATCGTTGGGTGCTGACCAAAGGTGATGTAACCAATGTTGTCCCCAACAGCAGCGTCTGTGTCCTTCAGCTCCAGGGGAGGCTCCCTGTGGCTGAACAGCACCTGGGGGGCTGTGTGGCTGGCTCGCCGGCCCTCTTTGAACTCCTACACACAGGAAATGTACATGAACAATGACAGTTTTAGATGTTTTCTTTTCTAGAATTATTTTAAAATTTAGTAAAAAAAAAAAAAAAAAAAACAAATGTAAAGAGCAACTAAGAATAACAAACTCCAAACTAAGAAAAGAGACTTTGGTAGTGGTTTGTATACAAGTGAGCCAAAATTATTTAACTATGTATACTTGTTTTTACTTTGCAGAAATAAAAAAATACTGGGTTTTATTTTATTATGACTGGCAGTCATTTTATCACTCCCTTGTTGACACTGGTATTTTTTTGCGAGAAGTTCCTGACATCGCAGATTTGAAATTCTGAAGCATTTACACAATATAGCATACCAATGTTTACATAGTACATGGTACAGTGTGCAATTAGTATGTCACATGGAACAGCAGTGGTCTTTGGTATACAAACACAGTGACTGAGTTTATTGAACATGTGGCATCGCTCACCTGCATGAAGACTTTGCCGATGATGACATCATCGTCGTCTTTGAACACTGTACTGAACACCACGGTCACTCTGTCTTTCTTAGCCTCCAAATACCTGAGCAGAAGAGGAAACAGCAGTTTTAAGACTTTCAGACAAACAGTAGTTTGCACAAACACAGGATAAAGACCAAACATATGTATGACTTCTCAGTTTCCCCCCCCACGTACATTGACTCGTCGTCCCTGTAGTGAACGACGGCCCTCTTCTCGCCCTCTTTGCCCTCCTCCTGGAACTTGAAGTACTTTTCAAACACTGAGGCAAAGCAGTTTCTCTTGAGTATCCCCGCCTGGTGGACAACCTCATCTTTGTTGGCTGGTAGCGCATCCAGGTCGTAGAGGAGGGACACGTTGTAGCCTGAGAGGAAACCAGTCAGAATCGGTTTCTTAAGGTGTTCTATACTGTATCACACTGACCAGTAACTTTTTGGGAACTTACCAGACTCTGGCGAGACCAGGAAATTTCCATAAACCCTCTTAAGCAGCTGAAACAAAAAAACGGACTCTTTAAAGTATATCACACATCTCTAAAATTAAGCTTTTACAAGAAACATGCCACAAAAACATACTGACACATTGGCAAAATAATATGAACCTAAAAATAAAATCAAAATATAATTCATACAAAATAACGCTACAAAAGCTTTCATATTTGCAGGATGAGGTTTTTAATGAGGCTGTCATGCTGCTACTTTGATATGATAAAGGAGAAAAGATCCTAAGAGTTAAAGAGATTGAAAATTAGGTGCTAAAACCCATTAAAGCCATCCTTTGATTTTCAAAATGATTAGCATTTTAGTGATTTCCACAGTCTGTGGGAATCCTCTGAGACTAAACAGGTGGTTTAAGCAAAGAGGAAAAAAAAGCAGCAATATCAACCCCAATGACAGGCAGAAAAATATAGCTGAACAACATTGTTAATACAGCAGGAAGGAGGTGTGTGCCTTTTCTTTGATGGAACCCTGTCATTTGGGAATGAGCATTTCACAGGAACATACAAATCAAACTCAGGCATGGTGACAATGTACCACAGAAATGTTTCACTCCTTTCTTCCTCATTTCAATTCAAACACTATTTCAGTAACGCATAGTCAATCAAGAAAAGAAATGTGTAAGAACAAACAGGCCCCTTTGACAAAGGAGCACCCAGTCACATGCACCAAGACTTTTTGCAGACAGAATAAGTGAATGTCACACTGTTGAACCATTCAGTAATCCCTCTGCTCTTGAATATTTGGAAAAAACGAGGGATGCTGCTGGACGTTCAAACACAGCGCTTGCTCGCAGTCAGCACTTCCTCGCCTGGGGTGAGTCACACTAACTCACTTCCTGTTTCTAACTGAAGCTCAGCAGCTGTTTTCTTCCTTACATGGCAACAGAGCTGTTGTTCTAGAGGGAGGGAGGTAGGTAGGTAGGTGTGTGTGTGTGTGCGTGTGTGTGTGTGTTGGGGGTAGCAATTATGACCTCATTCTGCTTTTTCATACTTATCACAAACTGACATCAACACCAGACAGAAACCAACATTAATGCATTCTTGTCTTAGTATATGGGTGACTGTGTTTTTATTGTTGCAGCAGTGCATGTTTGAAGGATGAGTGCAGACTTAAACAGATCACCTACAAACACCTTGGGTTATTACTTTAGAGGTTTTGAGAATATGCAGTATGTGAAAATGTTTATTTAAATTGGAAATCAACCAGAACTGACAGTTGGTGAGGCCCCATATCTGTCTAGAAACGAACACAGAAACAGTTTGCAGGCTCTCTGTGTTTACACTGCTCCAGTTGGATTTTTGTGAGTGCGGGCCATACCTCGTCAGCTCCATGCTCCTGCAGCTCCTTATAGAACTTCAAGGAGATGCTGACCATCACTTTAGTCTTGTCCCCATTGGGATTTGAGATGTGGTACAAGACACCATCAAAATCTGCAGCACAGAATCAACATTATTAAAGCCTGCAGGTGGTTTATGACTAGAAGCTCTTAATGCTTTACCTCTGGCAGCTTGACATTAGTTTATTTATTTATATTTATTTATTATCAATTTCTCATGGGAGATGTAACATTTGCTTTCTTGTAGTGATTGCTGACAGGGCTGACTGCATAGAATGCATGTCTGTAAGAGAAATGATGACAGCAGCAGCACCAAGTTTGTACAGTACAGTTTTAAAACTTCCTAATATTCATGGTGCTCAGAGAAAACTAAGTTATTACTGTGTACACAGGAAACTGAGTGACACTAATTTTAATTGTCAACACATTTTGTCATGAACAGTATGAGGTTGCTCTTTTCACAGCCTCTTCAAACACTTAACACTATCACAAATCCTATAATCCATTCTATGAAAATGCATACCACCATCCAGGCAAGGCATTTCTGTTTGCAGAACTACTGGGCTTTCAAACATATTTAAACTACTGCATGGCATGATTTGGATTTAAGTCATTTGGTTCTAAACAGCACTGGGCACAGCTGGTTAGATAACATATTTCTAAATATTTTCTAAAGCAATATCAGCAACCACACCGCAATGTACCTGTGTGGTACAAAAGTACACAGCAAGGAGTTAAACTAGCTGCAGATCTCACCTGCAAATGTCACATCAACAGCTTCTGGTTTGGTTCTACAAGGAAAAGTAAAATTAGGAAATGATTGTTGCACAGAGAAAGCAGTCAATGCGTTACATCCACAATTCACATTTAATTCCAATAATTATTGTGCAGCTTAGTGTGTGTACAATGTGCACATCAACCTATTCAATCAATCACCTTGACAATATGGTCAGTTTTAAAAGCAGCTGGATTATTTTGGGGATGTACAGTAATAACTGAACACTTTTTAAAGTCGGATGATGCCAAGCCTGTCCAAGCTGCGCACGCTGCACACTGGCTGTGCACGGACTTGACTCGGCTTCACCACAGGAATGCGGAATCTGGAGACAGGGTTAACTAACGAGTAGCCTCCAGCTGCTTCTGTGGTGCCGTATGAAGCTTGGATTCTGATTTAAGCCCCTTGTTATTATAAAAGCAGCTAGTCGAGACATGAATTAACGATTAATATGCCTCTATTAATTATGAAAAACAGAAAAAATAAGATACAAACAACAATATTGCTGTCTGCTAGATACCGTATTTTCTGGACCAAAACTCGCACTTTGTTTTACTTCTCTGGCTTGTAGTGCGCCTTTTACAGAGAAGCGACTTATATGTGTTAATTTACAACTCTTTATAAGTTAATTTAGACGATAATTAGTATAATTAGACGTATACATGTGTTTTTCTGTTTAACAAGGCCGTGTTTGCCTTAAGCGACTATTATTTCAGTGCGACTTATATTCTGGAAAATACGGTACTTTTTAAAACGTTTGAAATTGTTTTTCTGA
This sequence comes from Mastacembelus armatus, assembly GCF_900324485.2. Classification (NCBI taxonomy): domain Eukaryota; kingdom Metazoa; phylum Chordata; class Actinopteri; order Synbranchiformes; family Mastacembelidae; genus Mastacembelus; species Mastacembelus armatus. Next base: position 6,714,062 of record NC_046634.1, on the reverse strand, counting down.
GCATTTGTTAGGCGGAGAATTAAAATAAACAAAACAAAAGGTTCGGTGGGTCACTCCTACACATGTGCCGGTGCGGGCACAACCCAAACCGAACCGAGCAGACACACCCCGGCTCCGGCTAACGTGTCACGTCAGACCAGGAGAAGTCGACTCACTGTACATGCATGTGTTTTCACGCACAAAAGATTTATTGTCAGCCTGTGCAAAGCTGTAACCGTTTTTCAGCTGCTGCTAAAATCCCTGCTGCATCAATGAATGCAGTCGTTTATCTCGGTAAAAGGCCAAAGGGGAAGCTAGCTGGCGTTAGCAATGCTAGCCAGGTGCGACAATGGTTTCTCACCCGTTGGATGCGCCGTCGAACTTCAACGCCAGCGTCTCCTCTATAATACGGTTGTTGATTTCTAACAGAATCATCGCAGCGGGCGCCGGTGTCGAGGAAAAGGGGGAATTTGGTGGAATTAACCTCTTTGTGTCAAATTCTGCAAAATATCCTTCCGCCGAGGCTCCTTCCGCCTGTCACTTCCGCGATTGTTGGTCTGAGGACCCCCACAAGCTTAGCATGCCCGCGATATTGCCTGTAACAAATTCATGCCTGTGAAGTGGAATACATTGATTTGCATTATTTCTTAACCTGTCTGTCAGCCACAACAGACAGGAAGCAGTAAAGTCAAACATTTTCTTTTAATGAGCAGTAATAAAATAATTCATAAGTGTAATTGCAATATTCAATTATATACATATATTATTACAGTTTTCAAATTCTTAACACAAAATATTTTCAAGTATGAAATCTGCAAAACACATTAGTAGCCCTGTAACCTGGAAACCAGCAAGACTGAACTAGAACCTGTGTGATGTTAACCAATAAAAAAGAAAATACATTTTTTTTACAATTTGAAAAAAATGTAAACTGTAAAATGTAAAAAAAGTGAATGGTTCTGAATATTTTCTGAAGCCACTGTATGGTTGTTTGAGGAACTGTGTAATTTAAGAAATAAATCCAGGTTGTTTTTGTCATCTGAGTATTTGTTCACTGAAGTGTGAAGTTGGTGTCCCCATGTGACACTGTTGACTACAAGACTAAAACAGTGGGCTGTTTGCCAAAGTAACTAGGAACTGAAAACAGGCCATTCTTGTTAGGGGACTGTAATGCTCTCTGATAGAGGCTGACAACAGGACAATACCATCGCTATTGAGTGCTGGAACCTTCATGTCTCATTATCTTACAGATATGTGATAGACAATGGCAGTGACGCAACACAATGCTATGCTAATCATTGTGGGTTTTACCAGTGAGAACCTTAAAGAAGTGATTTATTAAGACAAAGAGGGCGGCAGCAGAAGACATGTTTGTGTCTGGATACACACTGACTGTTAGTGCAGAACGAAGAGAAGGACAGACTGTTGATGATCAAACTCATATTAAACTAGCTGTAGCTGCTGAACTACACTAACTATAGAGATAAATAAGGAAACTCAGTAAAAACAAAATATGTAAGAAAATATGTCACAAGAGAGACAATATAGGGAAAAAAATCAGGTGGATTGTTGCAACACAGATTGGGGGACATTTTATTTCACTTCCAGAAAGTGTCACAACCTGACAGTCTGACATGAGAAACACCTTACCACACACCCCTGATTACGCAGAGACTTCACCTAACTGGATCACATCACATGTGGTAACCCTGTGTTAGCCCAAGTTACCTTTTCCAAAAGAATAAAGGCTATAAAGAATATGTTCTTTTTTTTTCAAAGATATGGAGCTCTGTTGTGAATAAAAATCTATTTACTGTGCTGTGATGGCTAAGCTGAGACTTTAGATTCAGGAGTTTGTTTTTTCTCAATATTTTTTATAATTTATTGCCCCTCAAAACACAAACCTTGGAATGTAATTGTATTATTTATATCACCTTTACAAGTCTATTCTAACTTTCAGCTGTTAGAAAATCTGCTGTGGCAAAAACAAAACAAAAGATTTGTAGAGTAAAATACCTACATTATCTATGTAGAAACAATCTACAAACATCAACAATGTTGCTCCTTTGCAACCTGGTAAAACCTTTCAGAATGTTCTTATTTGTATTTGTTCAAAGTCAAGTAAAAAAGGAACAAACGCTTGTTTGGCAAACCATGAGATAAAATTTACAGGAGTTAACCTCACAAGCACATCCAAAACATTTGACGACACACCAGTAAGGTAACAGGATATTGGGTCAATTCTTCACCAAAATACCCACATTGTATCGCTCTTAAAACGGTGCTCTTCCTCAGCTTATTTGAGCGGCAAGCTGTTGTCTGTGAAAGCTACGGTTAGACCTGGCCAGAAGGTACGTGTTTGGACTATATGTGCAGACCTGAATCCTCTTGGCAGAAGCGGAACCAGGGATTTGTCCTGCTGTGATAAGTGTGGTAACATCCATCTGTTTTCTTTCCATAGTCATGTCAGTGTTCTACAACTTCCAAGGTTTATTTGACAATGATACCTTCCAGGACAATGACACACAGTACATTGTGGATCAGAATACACTTTCATGTGAGCTGAAACCACTGGGACCTCCTGCAGATGTGATCCTGTGTCTCATCGACATAGTTATCTTTTTACTGGCAATTCCAGGAAACCTGTTAGTAGGTTGGGTGATCGCCAGCAGCAGACAGGTCCTGACTCCATCTGATGTGTACTTGTTTCATCTGACAATAGCAGATGGTCTGATAGCCTTCACTGTCCCATTCTGGGCTGTAGCAGTGCATCAAGGATGGATCTTTGGGGATTTCATGTGCAAACTTCTTAGTCTAATTTTCGAAGCAAACTTCTTCACCAGCATCATCTTTCTGGCCTGTATTAGCATGGATCGTTATCTTGTGATTGTGCACGCGAGGGAGAGTCTGAAAAATCGCCAGAGGATGTGTAGCAGGTTCCTGTGTGCAGCAGTATGGGCCCTAGGTTGGGCCCTCGCTCTGCCTGCACTTTACAACGACACGTTAAAGGTCAGCCATGACAGGATGATTTGCAGTGAGAGGTTTGAGATGGGCAGTGCAAACTCATGGAGACTTGCCACTCGTGGAATCCGCCATATTTTGGGCTTTTTTCTCCCTCTGGGTGTGATGATAATGTGCTACAGCATCACCATCGCAAGGCTGCTGCACACCCGTGGTTTCCAGAAGCACCGAGCCATGAGGGTAATTATAGCTGTTGTAATTGCATTTCTTCTGTGCTGGACACCGTATCACATAACCATGATGATAGACACTCTCATGAGGGCTCACATGATATCGTTTAACTGTGCTGTGAGGAAGTCAGTGAACTTAGCTTTGGAAGCAACCAGCTCTCTGGCACTGCTCCACAGCTGCATCAACCCTGTCCTGTACGCATTTGTGGGAGAGAAGTTCAAGAAAAAAATGATGCTGCTTTTTCAGAGGAGACTCAGACAAGAGAGAATGTCAATGTCAAAGTTCAGCAGGTCAACATCTCAGACATCTGAAGGACACACAGCTGTTCTCTGAGACCTTGGTGAACTTTTTATATATAGTACACCTTCATATTTATCAAGGCTTTCACATCCAGAAAGAATGCTGAATCCCTAAATTTGAAAATGTTCTGATCCTCTCATGCTCTCAAGTCTCCCTTCATGTTTACAAAAAGATGATTTATTGTAGTATCGGTCTATTTATCCTTTCAGCCAAAAACAGAACTCATTTCCCTCTGGTGTCTAAAAATCTTTGACTGCCTAATATGGAAAAGTTCAGCATGTTATGGGATTATGTGGTACGGTGCTGCCACCTATGGAATTGATTCTGATTGTATTCATGTTTCTTATTGTGTCATGCTGTGCTGTATGAGGCTTTTGGTGATTCAACCAATGCATTTAAGATATAATCCCACTCTTCACCCTGAGAATATTATTATGACCCAGATGAGCCTGTAACCTCCCTAAGGAACATAAAAAGGAATTTCCTGTTTTTCTATTAAATGGTACCTAAAATGGAAGTGTTCAAATCTTTGTGCTGTCTACTGTCTGTGACGTGACACTGCCACTGCTTTTAACTAATATGCCACTTTAGATAGGGTTTTAATTTATAGCCCATGTAAAATCAACAATACAGAGTTGTCTATAATTTCAAACTTTCCAAATGTCCATCTGTATTTTTTATGTTTTCATGTATTCATTTAAATGCACTTTGTTTTTATGCTGTTTCTCTGGTGATGTTTTCTTGTATTACTTGCAGCACTTTGAATTGTCTTTGTGTATGAAATGTGCTATACAAATAAATTTGCCTTGAGTATTGTTATTGGACATAAAAATACACTTTACTATAGCATTACACACAACTAATGAGATTATCAACAAATTTAACTTCTTTATTTTTCTCGGTCCTATGGTGTAGTTATATTTCTTTAACTGTCGCACAACTGTGCAACATGCAAGTGTGATTAAGTGCAACAAATACCACCAACAATCAAACTGAAATTAAATCAATTATTCCTTCATAAGCATCAAGTTTTACACTTTGTGGCTAGTGAACACAAAGTCATCTGTTGGACCAAAAACAAAAAACAAACAAACAAAAAAAACCAACAGCTTCTGTTCAGATTACTGAGATGTAATCCAACACACAGGACCTGGCCTAACCTTGCAGGCAAGAAGGCAGACATGATGACAGCAGGCATCTTCTGACAGATTTGTCTGGTGCAGCCTGGGGTCTGCTGGAGCAGTCTGCATCAGAGTTTGGACTAGCCTGGCCTTGCCTAGTGCTGCCTAATCCAAGTCTGTCAAATGGAGCCATCAGGTCTGAGACATCAGTGCTGTCCAAGGGGGGAGTCGTGGCGCTGCCCTGTGCCTGGTGTCGTCTGTGCCAAACTGATTTCTGCTGCTGCCTTGTATCATCCTGTAATCGCGTGGAGCAGCTGACACTCATCTGTGACAGGCCATTTTCTGTTTCTGACTGAAGCACTGAGGTTGTCAGGCTGTGCTCACTGGGCTGATGATGTGATGGGTGCAGAGGAGAGTAGCTATCAGAGGTCAAGCTAAAAATGAAGGGAAAAAAAAAAAAAAAGGATTTCACAAATATTAGTCAAACAAATAGACAAGTAGCAGCCAAGATACACATTTTATTTAACATGTGGACTCAACCTTTTCTGTTCCAATATTGCATCATTTTATCTAATAATGCAATACAGACATGCAGCAACTCCAGTATTCAGAGTTACAAAGGCACCTACTAAAGTCTCATATGTGTTATTGATAACAGTAAGCATCATCTTACAATTTAACACAGATTTATTTTAGGATTTGTTTTTGTTTTACCACAATAAAACTCTGGGAAAACTACAGTAAATGTAACAAATGACAGCGATTTTTCCCTCAAGTTAAACTGACCTGTTGAATGATGTCTGAAAGGAAGAGGAAGGGGAAGAGTGAGCCGGCCAGCTGAGTTTATGTGGGCTCACCATGGTCACATAGTCATCCTGAGGCAAGATGGATGAAGTGTGGCTGACCTGAGGGGACATCATCATGTACTCCAGGCCCTCCTCATCGTCACCCAGCTCCCAGCCATCCACCCTGTGGACTGCAGTACTGCAGCGCTGCATCTGCATTTCCATGTAGTTGCCATTGTCAGACACGAAGCCCTGCTGGGATCTGACAGGTGTGAGATGTGAAGTGAAGCTCAGAACAGACCCAAGTTCTGTCTGGTCTGGTTTACTGGGCTCTAGGCAACACCGTTTTGGACTAGCCTGGACTTCAGTGTCCTTGGGAGGCAGCACCAGGGGAGAGCTGAGTGGTCTCACATTTACCAGTTTGTCTCTGTACTTGGGTCTGCTGCGTTTTGAGGCCAGAAGCGCCTGATGCTGATTGTAGCTGGAGGTTGGGGACCGACTGAAGTCAGGAAGAGCTCGTAGAGCCCGTATAGTTTCCAGAACCACCTCATGAATATTCTGGGCAATTGCTGGGTTTCCTGTACAGAAGAGCCATAAGAAGTAAGTCTCACAGTCCTATGATAAAGGAGTCCTAACATCAACACAGTCTTTGTTATTAATTACCTTGGTCTCTTGCTTCCATCCAGATCTCCCCAGGACCGTTTGGTGCCGACCTGCCGAGCTCCAAGAAGAACAAGCCATCCAACCGGCCAAAGCAGCGAACACTCAGCAAAGGTATTGTAACTGAGGGCAAATCACTGCATGCCCCCACTCTGACCAAGATGAGTGAGGTAGCTGTGAGGCAGAGCCGGGTCTCTCCTGCGAGAGACTTGGAGCGGCCCAGGCCTCTGGGCTTCACTGTGACTGGCCAAACCTTAGACAAAGGTCATGGCGAGGTCTTTAGTTGGTACTCGATTTTTCGACTGAAAAATTTAATCAAATTTCATACTTTAATATCTACAGTATATGACAGAAAAAAACCTGACCTCACCTCTTTGAAGAAAGCAGTAGGGGGCAAAGTGCAATAACCATCATCCTCATCTTCAAACCCTTCACTGTGGTCTTCATCCCTCCGCTCTTCCTCCATCAGTGTCCTGAGGGCCAGATACCACTCTCCTTGTTCCTGCTGGTCCTCCAACACCAGCACCATGGTCTGATCCTTGGTATACAACACCACCGTGTAGCCTTTCCTGGAACTGCCAGTCTGGCCCACACCAAGACAGGACCCCAGGTAAATCACCCTAGGAAGTAAGGATTAACTCAGTTTCTATTTTTTTTGGACTGTTTCTTCAGACAGGTCTTGCTCAAATTCGTGTTGTACAAAATGTTTCAAAATACAGCTCCAAGCATGTAACAAGTGTTTTCTCAGTCAGTTAGTTAGAATAGTGGATATTTTCAGGATGTAGAGTTAAATTAAATTAAACATCAGAATTGATCAAATTAATGTCATATCTTGTTTCATTTGTTTGCCTACCCTCGTTTGCTTGATCCAAACAGCGTCGCTGGTGAAGCAGACCTCTCCATCGCTGCAAACTTCTCCTGGTTCTTGTACCACTCGAGCCGGCTCGGCCCGGTGTGACTTCCTGTTCTAAGGACAAAATACTTTCTGTGGTTCCGCTCCATCTTCCCCAGGTAACCCTGTTTCACCACATCACTCTGGGGCCCGGTGGAGGTCATGAGGGTGCCGGCCAGAGATACCAGAGGGACAGAAGTCTGTCTGGTGCAAAAGAGCTCCTCATAGAAATGGGGGGAGGAAAGCTCACAGGACTGCATCCCAGCACGATGGTCTAGAGAATCCTGCTCTGTTTGACAATCGCTCATCCAGGAACGCTGCAGAGGAGATCCTGCTGGTATCCATGTTTGTGTGGAGTTACTGCAGGGAGATGACACAGGTGAGCTGGAAGCAGGTGGAGATCTTCTTTGGCTGTCATATCCTTCTGCCATTTTAAGCTGAAAGCCTGCAACGTTCACAGAGAGTTTGAAGATTTACAAATTCAATTCTTTAGCAACACACCTCCTTGGACCTTTTCACACTAGTGGGCGCGCGCGCGCACACACACACACACACAGAAACAGCTTTCTGTACCATTCAAATAACATTGTGTGGATACAACATATTTTAATTTCAAAAAGTACAAAGTCATTTCACTCTTTCCTTGCACAAAATGATGTTGCATTGTGGGTTAATCCGCAGTGGGACAGAATTTAGTGGTCAGGTTTATTTATTTAACAAGACTTATTATATAAGTAATCAATGAATTGTTACCATAAAAACAAACGTGACGTTGTTTCAACCAAACCAGAGTGTAAAACCTCAATGCAAAGTCTCTTTAGCTAAAATGGCTAATTAGTTAGCTCGCGATTCTCTGACAAATAACTTATATAACGTCTCACCTCAAACGCACAGGTATACACGGTGTCACCTGCCTTTCGTTTCAAGCTACCTGCAAAAAAGTCACGCATTGATTTTCAGACTTTTTCCTCAAATGTTCGCTCAGGTGCGTCAATCACTGCGGCCTTCAGGCTCTCCTCGTAAATCCCATTACTTCATGAAACACAACCCCCTCATTGAAATTCTTTGAAAGAAAATAAAAATGCTTGGCTAACCCACAAATTTTGAGTTTTGAAAAATGTTATATTGAATAATAATTACATCATTGGCTGTAGTTTCAGTCTTTGTGTTTTTCTGCCTGGAATAAAGTTAGGTTCATAACTTTATTCAAAAAAGAGAATTGACATCTGGCCTTAAAACATTTGCTGATCAGTAGGTTTGTCCCTTGACTGCATTTTACTGCAGGTGTGGCAGGATTATTGCAGTAATTTGTCATATTTATGGTGAATCACTGAACTGTACAGTGACCTGTCTGAACACTCAATTATTTTATAGGGACAATAATTCACAAACAATGTCAAATCACGGTAGAGGTACCTGTAACAGTAATAGTAACCATGACAGATATTTTTTGGAGAGGTTTTATGAAGTACAATCTGGAGAGAGTCAGAGAAATCACTGTATTATTGATGGTTTTATATTTGATGTACATTTCAGCTGAATAATTATTACCTTGTCAGGTGAATGTGTGGGAAATGACAGCCAGAGGAAGAGGAAGTGTTCTCTCTCATACAGCAGCAGTTCCTGTTGATGCAATCGCAATAGTAGGTGGGGCATTTTTAGTTTCTGCAACAACAACAAGAGGCTGCACCTTTAGAAGATTCACTCTGTCTTACTCTCCGTCCCAAAATGTCTGTCCTCCAGGGTGTCCTCCATCAGGTCCTCAGCTGGGCAGCCCTCTGTCACATCCTGTCTGTGGTTGGAACAGGTCTTTGCACTGTGGCTGTAGTTTGGATGGTAAAGCTGCTGGTGCGTCACGCCTGGTACACACATAAGCTGTCCTGCTTCAGCAAGCCACATGCAGACTCTTGGCTGATAGGTCACCTGGGTCAGGTAGGACACACACACCAAGACTGGAAAACCACAGTAATAGGCATAATTTGGTGACATTTGTCTTCTTTACGACCTTTAGATGTTGGTATATAGTAAAAGAAAATCAGGAATAAGAAGGAGAATAGGAGAAGTTTGCAACAGAAATATTCTGTTGCACAATATTTTTGTGAAATTTCCTCTTTTCTCTGAAATACATTGTAAGAATTCAGCCAAAGAAATGAGATTATACTCACTTTACTCTGTTATTTATTTTTCTGTAAAATGTAAAATTCCAGGTTCGTAAACTCTGATTTTAGTGCACTAAAACCGATATTTGTTTGTGGCCCAGATGAAGAGCACAGAGGAAGGACTCATGCAGGTGGATGATCTGGTGCAGACGTATAAACACTCCTGCAGCTGGTTCCTGGGTCCTTTCTATCATCTGGTCAGAGTCTTCCACCCTGACTATATCAAATCTCTGCTGATGGCACCTGGTAGGGTAACACACTAGCAGTTAAATAAATGTAATATCTTTGTATAGTGCCTGCAAACAAATTAGCTTTTTTTCATGCAAGCGGAAATATTATTGAAACTAACCCAACATTAAAACTACAATTCCCAGAGTCCATGCTTTTTGTTCTTTTCTCCTCTTCACTCTCTTCTTTGATCTAGCCAGCATCACAGTGAAAGATGATCTTATCTATGCCCATCTGCGCCCATGGCTTGGTGAGTCAAACAGCTCACAGGGGTTTACTGTAGGTCTATCACTAAATAAAACCCCTGAGGATAATCTGATCATTCAAGTTTAAAGATGACAAGCACAGAGCAAGTATGAAGTGTTACAGTGTTTACCGTCACCCCTCAGGACAAAGCCTGTTGATAAGCAACGGGGACGAGTGGTCTCGCAGGAGGCGGCTGCTGAATCCAGCTTTTCACTTTGATGCTCTGAAGACCTATGTCACCATGTTCAATGCATCTGCTAACATCATGCATGTAAGACACAGAAATGCAGAAGCCTGTCATACATTAAAAGTAACATGTTACATATATATATATATATATATATATAGTAATGTACTTTTTGTTGCATGGTCAATATTGAGATATTTTACATCCTTGTTTGCTTTGATGGGATACGTCATAGTCAATGTTATATTACAAATATATACAAGTATAATTTCAATTTGAAATCATTCTGTTATTATTACAGCCATCTCTCTTTGTGTTTGTGTCATTCAGAATAAATGGCGCCGCCTGGTGGCAGAAGGCAGGACTAATCTAGAGATGTTTGACCATGTCACTCTGATGACTCTGGACAGTTTACTAAAATGTGCTTTCAGCTACAACAGCAACTGTCAGGAGTGAGGATTTTTTTTATACACACATATATTCTACCTCTGTTGTACTTTTTTTTGAAAGTGTTTTCCCCTCAGGTCTAGCAGTGAGTACGTGTCAGCCATAGTGGAGCTCAGTGACCTGATAATAGACCGACGCCACAAGATTTTACACCACTGGGACTGGATTTACTGGAGAACACATCAGGGAAAACGATTCAAAAAGGCCCTAAGTGTTGTACATAGGTATGGTACATTCAGAGGAGTGACCAGTGTCACGCAAATAACGTAGATGACACATTTTACTGCAAAATAGTTATAGATACTCTAATATCTATTGCTTACTATGTGTTTTTTTCTTATGCAGTACTTTGAATTATACCCCACTGTGTTATATTCAATTAAATCATAATGTGCTGGATTATTTACTTAGAAATCATATTCTATCATTCTTATTGTGATTTACTACATTATATTGTATTATATAGAGAGATATTTGATTTTATCATAATATATCTATTAGTAATCTTATGTGCTACTGTATATATAAGCTATGTTACATTCTGTGCTACAACATAGTAAGACACCTATCTTACTTATGTTTGCAGTTTCACAAGAGAAGTGATTCAGAAGCACCGCACCCTCATTAGTCAACAGATTAAGTCTGAGTTCACCACAACACCACAGAGGAAGAAAGATTTTGCAGACATCATACTGACGTCAAAGGTAGGAAAGAAGAAGAGACAAAGTGAAATGAATGTAACAATGAACATTATGTGACAAAGTGTGTGTACATGTGTGTGTCACAGGATGAGGATGGAAAAGGCCTCACGGATGAGGAGATCCAAGCTGAGGCCAACACCTTCATGTTTGCAGGTGACAGAGCTTAAAGTGCGCCTGTGTGACCTTTACTAAACACTGCAATCACAAGAGGAAATTATAGGATAATAATCTGATAAATGCTAAAATATAGTGTAGCACAAATAGGAAAAGTCATGACATTAGTAAGTGCACAAACTGACAGCAATGTCTTTAGAAAGTTTGCAAACAAGAACTACTTTAAGCTACTACTGGTCATACCAAACCAGTGACCAACCATAACCTGTGTTGCTTCTTCCCTCATGAGTCAAAATAGTCCTAAGTCATTAATATTGCCCTCAAACTGAGCTTAAACCCTCTTACCTTCTTCCACAGGTCATGACACCACAGCCAGTGCGATTTGCTGGATACTGTATAATTTAGCACGCCATCAGCACTATCAGGAAACATGCAGGCAGGAAGTGATGGATCTGATGGAAGGCCGAGACAGACATGAAATACAGTGGTCAGAATACACACACACACACACCAGCTGACTGGACGTTTGACAGTAATTTCCTCAGTAAAAATGTTTTGTATGACGTGGAAAACTTGTCTATATGCAGGATCTCAGGATTATTTACCTCTGAATATTCATGTGGGTGCATTCACACATTTTTGTCCAAAGGGAGGATCTGTCCAATCTACCGTTCACCACTATGTGCATCAGAGAAAGCCTTAGGCTCCACTCTCCTGTACAGGCTGTGACAAGGAAATACACAAAGGACATAGCACTGCCAGGGGATTGCACTGTACCAAAAGGTGAGAGTTTCTGAAATCGATGTTCAAGGTTTAAAACGTTTTGTCATGTCTTGGCTCCTGCTCACGGGGGATTCACAGTCTACCAGCTGAAACTGGGAAGTGAAATGCCTGATGGTTGGGTGGATTTTGATAACCTTTAGTGAAGGTAAACGCCTCTCAAAATACTTTAATTCCTGTAAACCCTCCTCAGGTACCATCTGTTTGGTCAGTATTTATGGAACACACCACAACCCTGATGTCTGGACAAACCCACAGGTAAAACAAAAGAATCTCTCATTGTCTTCGTCCTTTCATATAAACCTGTCCTGTATGAACTGCCTGATCTGCTCTCTGGTAGGAGTTTAATCCCATGCGCTTTGACCCAAATAACATAATGGGACGGGCTTCTCATGCCTTCATTCCGTTTTCTTCAGGCCCCAGGTAAAGTGCCGACATTAAACAATTAAGACAAAGACCAAAGGTTTTTACATGTTACATAAGGAAATGTTTCTTTGTGTGTTCACAGGAACTGCATCGGTCAGAAATTTGCCCTGGCAGAGCTGCGAGTTGTTGTGGCGTTGACACTCCTCAGGTTTCGTCTGAGCCCAGGGGTGAACCCTGAGATGGGGACCAGCTCTGGAGGCGTTCGCCGTCTGCCCCTCCTCGTCCTGCGTGCTGAGGGAGGTCTGTGGCTGCAGCTGGAGCCTGTGGACTTGCCCAGACTGGAGGAACCGCAGGATTAATGATCCAACAAAATGACATGGTTGCATGCTTCATAATGTAACAGCACAGAAGCTCTATCCTGTTTACTGATGCAACATTTGTTATTGTTCCATTGAAATGACTTGTTGACTACTTTGTACTGTATTCAGTTTGGGTTAAATAAACTTTACAGTGAATGAAATACAGACAGGCTTCAGAGCAAAATGTTGTTACCCTCTGGGATCTGGGCCAGACTGAACGAGTCAGACTGGAAAATCAAGGGCAACATTTGATGTTAGTGTGTTACTCTGTAAGGGAAAACATCACATGCACATTATTATATCCTATAGAGTATGACACACTACTATAGATGAAGTTATCCACTTTTTATTAAGTAGGTTACCTCAAATTGGTCCAGTATTAACTAAGTTCACTATTAACACAGAGGGAATAAACTCCACACAGAAAGGCCCCTGCTGGGTTTCAATCCAGGAACCTTCTTGCTGTGAGGCAGCAGTGCTAACCACTAATCCACCGTGCTGCCTTAAACCCAAAATCATCATAGTTGATAGCATTAACATTCAGACACTGTTTTTCTCTGTAACTTTTCCTTTTGATAGTTGAAGCACATTTTGTTAATAATACTTAGACACTTTTACTTAACTGGGATTTACAGTATTTATTTTCACACTGTGGTATTACTACTTTTACTGCAGTAAAGGATCTGAATACTTTGTTTTCTATTACAAAGTGTAATAAAGAGCCACCAAGTGCTTTGTCCTCTGGATGCAGTGACACAGTTTGGACACTAGGTGGCAGAACACAAAGGTGTGAGGTCAGAACAGGGGAAGTTGATGCTTTTAAAAATAAAAAAATTAGCTGTGTTAACTTGTAATAACTAGTTAGTTCAGCGACACGCGTGTCCTGACTTTATGTAGACAAAAGCAAATGAATAAAGATGGTTTTTATGTGAAGACATAGTGGAGGCGGGGACACGGGAACGCGGAACTTGTGTTTTCACAGATTCAGGTCTCGTCACTTAATGCTAACTATTTATAAGCTAGCGCACTTAGCCTCTAATGTTCTTAGCTTTTAATTAACCCTCACCCTGACATGTTGTGTAGCTACAGGACGGCAGCTGTGTGGACCTTCCTGTCCTTTCTGATTTCTGTCTGACCGGGGGCATCGGTGAAGATGTACATCCTGTTGTCTGTTTTCTTGTGCGTTGTCTCCGCGCAAAAAGGTGGGTGTGTTGCCGCTAACTGACTTGTTTACTTGTTTGTTTGTTTTCCTGGGTTATTCATGTCCGTATTTATGTGCAGGTTGTGTCCCAGCACTGGGGTTTTCTATGGCCACGGCCCCACCCAGTTTGTAGATAATCAATATGTCCCCATATGGATGAGGAGCTGTGTCATGAATTAAGATGGAAAAGAATTGAAATGTGCCCCATAGACGAGTTATAGTCATATCTCTAGTATAATACTGTAGTTTAACATAGAACAGCAATCAGACATAGTTAAAATTATTATAGAACAGCTATGAAAATGGAACATCAATCTATAGATTTGAAAACTTAACTAAGACGCACAGAACAGGATAGAACAGGATTCAACAGAATAGTATAGGACACTAAAGTAGAACCTATAGAGAACAGAAAAGGACAGTGTAGAACAGAACAGCACACAGGACAGTAGATTAACACTGTAGAAATAGGACATAAAAGAATAGAATGGGTTGGCAAGTGTAACAACAATAGAATAGAATTGGTCATATATAGAATAGATACATCAAAATAGAGTAAAGTTTAATACAATAAAAGGGACATTTGAATATAATACAATAGAAATGACACAACAGAACAGAATGCGGCATTAGAATAGAGTATAAAAGAGTATGACATAGCATGGTGGAACAGAATTAAAATATATAGAAGAGGAAAATAGTAGTTAGTAACTGTACTGTGGAAGAAGAAGAAGACAGGACAATATCTAAAGTGGCAGACAAATATGTGTCCAAATTCCCAGAGCTATTCAGTTGACATAGATATAAAATAGAGAAAGCACCAAGTCCTCGTGCTGAATGAATGAAAAAATAATTAATCTTTGGAAATGGATGTTTAGAACAGAAAGCACTGAGCTTCTTTTTTGTCTTTGCAGAGATCCTACTCTACAAGAAGGTGGGCGATGACGTTGTCCTTAGTCCAGTCTCTTTGACTGATCCCATCAGCATCCTTTGGAAGGAGGGCCCTCACATTGCAGCCCAGTGGGAGAAACCAGAACCACAAATTACTTATTTTCGTCAATTCAAAGGTATACTGATACTAGTACTGGTCTTTCTTAAGTGTCCTTGGGTGTTTTTATGGGTCACTGCTAAATTGTTACACATTTAATTACTTGTGAGCCCTCTGTTGAGAAGCTAACACTGGCCATGTTTGTTTGAAGAGCGGAGTGTCCTGAACATTTCCAGTGGAGAGCTGACAATCAGAGCGCTGGTTGCTAACGACAGTAACTTGTACACAGCAGTAATCAACGGCCAAACGAACACTATAATCAAACTCTCAGTCATCTGTAAGTGGATAAATTAAATTTAGTGTCCTTCATCAGGTTTAAGCAGTTTTGGGACATAAAATGAAAATCTGCATCATGATCGTGTCATTATGATTTTCTCCAATAATAAGCTCCTGTCCCCGTACCTGCTGTTGATCTATTGTGTGATACTGAGAAGCTCGTCTGTACTTTTATCTGTGATGGAGGTCCCATCGCAGACATGGAACCAGTTACCTACGAATGGATGTTAGATGGGAAGGTGAAGGCTACATCTAATCAGCTAAATGTTACAAAGGTACTGTATTGTGCATAATGATGCAATTCTCAAATCAAATGCATAGGTACAAATATCTTTAACTGGCCTAATATTGCACTCAGTTAATCTGGATTACACTGTTTTTTCTTCTTTGTAACTACTGACTAGTTTCCAATGAGTTTATCATTTATGAACATTTAACATTCTCGTCTGTTATCAGTGTCTATAAATGGCTGCTTTTGATCTAATGCTTGATACTTCTCTGTACACCTAGGAAACCTATTCAAGCAAACTGATATGTGAGATAAAGAATCCAATCAGTAAGGAGAGCAGCCAACCCATCCCCAACCCGTTCATCCCCAACCCCCCGGGTGAGTTATCAACATCAAACATTTGAGGTAAATTCTGCAAAGTCAAACTGCTGGACAGAAGGAATTACAATAAATCTGCCAACATTTTCACTCATTTTACAGGATCTGATGATCCAAAAATTACTGCAGGAGTTGTCGTTTTCATTTGTCTGCTGTCAGCTGTGCTGTTGCTGGTATTTACACACAGATGCAAATCAGGTGTTACTGTCTTTACTTGCTCTGGATCAATATTAGCAGTTAGCATTAGCTGGAATCCTTAATTTATGAGATTTTAATCATTCTGCTTTTTTCCCTCCAGGGATGTGGTTCTTCCAAAAAGGTAAGGAGTCTTTTAAAGCACTTAAAGGTCCAAACAAAATATTTAAAACAGTTATTTCTTTTTAATAGCATTTTATATAAATGAGCCACTTTTTTGTTAAGAAATAATATTTTTTGAGCATTGCTTTTGTTTGGATATCAGCTTGTCTGTAGCATATGGTCCATTTATGAGTTGTTACATGAAGATGTTAGTCTGACATACACACGTACACTGCATTTGTTTGCTTTTATGAGATTTTTCTGCATTCTGGTCATTATATTCCTAAGAGTGACACCTTTTTTCTGTAACTCTCTACCTGCAGCATCCATGCCTTGGGAAGCTGGTCAGTAAAATACCTCCACAGATAGTCTGTAATAAAAGACTTTGCTTTTTCTGTGCTGTATATTCTGTTAATCTAAATGTCCTGTTGTCCACCACTTCAGAATTCTGGAAGAACACTCAGAGGAGCCGTAAGTTTGACCTTTTATCCATTTTCCTTATTTTAGTCCAGATTTTTATTAGAGGTGCTCATGGCGATGAGCACGTGGCTTGGTCGACCTCTAATTTTTATAATCATTTAATAAGTTGTAATCTAGATGTCCATTTTCCAGAAGGAACTGGATCAAATGGCACAGCTGCTCATAAGGGGGAGGAACAAACAGATGGTACGTTACTGGAAAAACTCTTCACTGTTTCTAGTTTTCATCCTGTTAAAGACACAAATCACTGTGTGAGAAACGTCTTAAGGTTCCATGATGTTAAAGCTGTACACTATTTAATAATTTATATGACTAGCAGCAGTGTGTGACTCTTGTTTCCTTTTGACATTTGTCAGAGGAAACACCGATGACATAGACATCCAACGCCAGGGCAGGACCTGGATCCACAAGATCCAGCGTGAAGTGTTCTAGGGACTCCAGCAGGACTTACTGGAAGTGATGAGAACAGTCCATGTAGTTGTTATACTGCACAATATGTTTTCGTGAATTTTTTATTTGTATGTGTGTCCTGTATTATTCATCCTTAACAGAACTTTCAGTGCAAAAAATGTAGGTGAGCTCAGTCCGAGCGACTAATACTTTAATTTGATGAACTAAGTGGCATCTGAGACATCAGTGAACATGGTGAATTTATTTGCTGGGACCTACTCTCACACTGAAACATACAAATAAGATTTAAAAGAAAATAAGTTAATTAGAGTAAGATAAAAAAGCAGAAAGTCTGTAATTTAAAAACGGCAGTGGAACAAAAGGAGCTTTTAGTCATGAAGCAGAACTCACACCTTTCTGAGGTTAGTTTCTGATGTTGAAACAATACCAGGAAGCTCAGCAAGGTGGGCTTTCCTGTGACGGACATTAACTGATAACTCAAGCTCATTAAATCAACAGTTCAGGATGACTTGAGGCCTATGGCTACAGCCTGGTGTGAAATCACGTGGCCTCACAATGTCGGAAAGCAGCTTGGAATGTGGGGAGAAACTGAACTGATAGCAGAGATGCCATTGTCTTGGTTTGAGCTATGCCAACAAAGGAGTCGTTGTACTTTTCAACAACAGCTACTACATTGGTCAGCTGCAGTTGAAAACTTGAGCTACACATTGTAGCAAGTGCCCGAAAAAAATACGAGGGATTTTAAACTCAAAAAAGGTCAATCAATAACGTTTCTTCATGTTGAATTGAGTTTTTTTCTTTTTTATCTTTGAATGTTGTTATCCTTCCTACATGCCTGAATCATCTAGAACACTCATTTTAAAGATCTTTTCATCTTTGTAACTAAAGATTTCATCTTTTTTTTTAGCTTTTAATTCTCAAGGAAACTTTGTGTATATTTTCCGATACTATGCATGGTTTGTTTTACGCCTACTTTTATTTCTTGTGAACACCTGTATTCATTTTTCCCCGACTACAGCCTGAAGCAACAGACCTTTGGTTACATAGATAACACCTTTAAAGATAGAATCCACTATTGCAATTACAACTAATACAAACCTGAGTTTTAAGATCATTTGAAATCCACATGGTTTTTGGAGCTGCACTAACTGAAGCCTCTGTCAAAAATCTCTTGTGGCAGCATCTTTAAATTGTGTAGAGACTTGATAAAAAACACTACAGTACTGAAACCATTGTAGGTCTGTATTTACTGTGGTTTGCTGGAGTGTTTGAGTTCATACTGCCTACAAGTATGTGGATGTTTAAATAAAACCAACAGAAGATCAACCCTGAAATTAAGCTTTTTGTATTTTGTGAACACCTGTATGCTTCAATTTTTTTTTCTGTGTTTTCTTCTTTTCAAATCTAAATATTTCTGCAGATGATGAAAAGAATAATACTCCAAACCTCAACCACTTGAGGGCAGCGAGTGACAGGTTGACTGATATGTCAGATTGCTTTCATAAAGCAGCTGCAGCAGGGATTTTTTTAAAAACTAAACTACAACATGAACTGTTACTGATTACTCTTGCTATTTAGTACTTTTACTACCAGACTTATCTAAATATCCCTTCAGGGATTAATAAAGTTTATCTCATCTCATCAAGGGTAATAAACCTCAAACAGGGTGAAGGACCAGGAATAAACACTGCATCATCAAGTCAGTGTCAGCACATTCTCATTGAAACTAATTCAGATCAGAAACTTTGGATGTTAAACCTACAGACGTACGTTTGAACATCCAGTTTCCATGTTCCCAGACTACAAGACCTAGATTTATCCTAAAGAGGGGTTCATCACATCACCCCGCTCAGCTGTAGAAACATCAGAGAGAAGAACCAACCCCCACTGAGAAATGCAGAAAAACAATCCGAGAGCTCAAGTTTTTAACTGCAGCTGACTAAACAACTCAGATACAAAACCGTGTCGATAAACCTGCTGCTTTAAATGCAGAAATATTATATTTACAGGTATAACTGTGCTGAGGAGTGTGAAGCTACATCTGTTTAAGCCATCATGAAACATAAATCTAGTGAAAAGAGTTTTAGCTGCAAAAATCCATGAAATCAACATTTTCAAACAGCAGAGGTTATAGTGCTGATATTATATTATATATATTATATGAACCTGTGCAGTTTGAAATGTACAGCTGCCTCTTCACATGCCGTCCTACTCAACAGAACAGTTTTATTAAAAACAAACAAGTCTCCACCATAAGACACAGCCATGGAGCTATGAGTCCCCAAAAACCGATCAATAAGCTTTTTAATCCACCAAATGCAATTTATTTGTGAAAAAAAAAATAAACATCTGACTAAAAGCCTGTTTGCCTTTTTACAGGATTCAGACAAGGTCACAGTGACATAATTTTTCAGCAATGTGTTGATTCAAAAACCAAAGTAATACATTCAGTGTGCAATAATCCAAGTCAGAACTCAGTAAACTCAAACTACTGAGATGTAAGAAACTATTTTTTAATCACCTTTTCTGTTTGCTTTTTAAGCATTTTCACAACTTTAAACATTTTAGAACTAGTTCCTGTTGCATCACCATCACATAACACTGCATTCCTATGTTTTCATAGAGAACTGAGACAAGTGCATCCTGCAGTCATAATGAAGGCAAGAGCAGCCGACCCTTCTTGATAATCTGACAATCTGATAAGAAAACTGACAGACACCACTGACATTCAGATGAAAAAAGAAATATCGCACTGTTCTACCCACATATTCTGTTATATTATGACAATTCTCTGTCTATAAACATGACTTTCACATATGATTTCTCCTATGTAACACTTTCTGTATCCTGTGTCAAATACCCTGGCAGAAAGAAACAACCATGAATCATTAAAAAAAACGAAATCTGAAAAACACTGCATAAAATGTGCAGTTCACCATTACAAATCAAACCGACAGAGTCAGGAGGCGATACATTTCATGATCTGATTTTAGAACAATGTGATTCCCAAGATATGAAATAAAAACCTATCATACTGATGTGGTCACTTTCTGCTCAAACAGCACTAATGTACATGATCTGTGCCACAACGTCTCAAAATGCAGCCCTCTCTAAAGTCATTTGTAGTACATCAATCAGCCCTAACATTATGACCTGCTCTGTGGAAGCAACCGGATCCACAGAAGTTACACAGTGACACAGTGCAGAGTGATATGAACTGACTCCTGTGTACACAGCATTAGGCAGGTGGTCTTAATGTTGTGGCTGATCTGTGTATTTTGAAGGGAAACCCACTGCCACTGAAAGAAAGAGGACAGTTCAGCATCATGTTACTGATGTACAAAAAAAAAAAAAAAAAAAAAAAAAAGGAAAGCTCAGTTATTGGTCCCCCTTTAAAAGTAAAATCCCATTCCATAATATTATAACATAGTGCTTGAGTTTTAAAGAAAAGAGAAGGACCTGATAACTTTGTTACAGCTACAGTGAATTTCATGTGATGGTCAAAAGAAACAGAAAACTGTGCAGCCATCTGACTTTACGTAGCAGATGAGGCACTTTGACAGCAGCTAACAGCTAACAACACTGCAGCAGCATCAGACGGTTAAAATGAGTCAAACGCTGAGCTGCAGCTAAGATTGTGATGAAGAACTGTGAAATGGTGAAATCTTGATTTTAAACCTTGGCACTTTTGCTGTTAGACAAGAGTTCATCCTCTGAACTCAGTGCCGCAGCGCTTAGCTCTGCAGGCAACTCCGGGTCGCTGGCAGTGCCTCCTCCTTGTGGCTGGTTTCTATGGTGACGGTAGATGACCACAGCCGCACAGGCAAAGTAGGTGACGGTAAGAAGGGTGAAGTAAATGAAGTACACCTTGAACTGTGAAAGGAGGAAAGAAATGTAACTTCAATCAGATACTCTGCCATGACGACAATTTCTGCATGTCAGGGGACAAACCTACCACTTGCTGTGCTGATGCTGAACAGCCTGGTTTCATCCAAACGTTGTGCAGATTTTAGCTGAACGTCCAGAAATTCAAATAACGCGTCTCCATCCGCTACTGGTAAGTTAATATTAGGAGCTGGTTGGTTAAGATAACCAGTTGGTGGTGCTAATTTTCCAGTCATTGCAAAGGAAGTCGATGTAGGGAGATGTTATAATTAATCGTGTCGGCCAAACTGCAGCAACAGCTAAAAATGCAAAGCTGATTTATTCACTGAGCTTTTAACAAGAGCATCAGAACTCAAGAGACACTCGCGCTGGTGCACCCAAATAAATTAAATATTAAGAAAAAATGTCCAATTCACACACAGACGCCGTAGCTAAAAAAGTCAAATGTTTTCGATGCCTCATTCCATAACCACTGCAACCGAAACAGCAATTAATGCTGCACCTGTTGGACACAGTCTCCTGTAGATCCCCCTGCTCAGATGATTGCAACAATAATATATTCATGGAGAGTCACGTGACTTCCCCTGAAGACGGTATGCCACAGACAAAGCTCTATGAGCAAAGCTGCCAGTGTCTGTGTATGAAGCCTGTACAACCTGCTAAATGTATGTGTAATGTTTTACCTGAGAGTGCACATCCATCGCCAGGCCCCTCTTGTCTGAAAATATCAAGTTGATGATGGTCTTCAGTATGGTGCCCAAGAAGGTGTTGATGCCAAACACAAGGGCACAGAGCTCCTTAGTGAGTGATGAGGCTATCTGGAACCTGAGTGGAAAATCACCATAGAACAGATTGATGAGTACAACACTCTGGATTCATCAGCCCATCACAGTATCCTAGTGGCCAAGTTAACCTCGAATGTCAAGTTTTGACTGACCAACAACCAAAAACCCAATAAAAGTCAATTTACAATAATGTAAATATAAGGTCAATGATGAAACATTTCAAATCCTAGAACTGTCAAAAGCAAAATCAGGTTAGTTCTCAGCTTTTACATGATCGAACGCCCTGAGCTGTTATTGTTTTGGTGAATCTCACATCCTTCTTCTGAGTTTCAACTTGGGTTTAAGAAAACAGCTGTTTCAGCAGAACATTACCAGGCAGAAAAATACATGATATTGTGCACTCACGTGGCAATAGGGACCAGGAACTGGTAAAATCCCCTGAAGAGGATGTAGGCGACGTAGCACACCCAGATGTTTCCTGTGGTGCCCATAAGCAGCAGCAGACCTGCCTGCACTGCCGTGATGACACCGATGACCAGCTCTGACCAGACGTTCCACCGAATTTTCACAAAACCAGCCATGAAGGAAGTTGCTGCACCTGAAACATCATTCATTCTTTTTTACCTTCAACATAATAACTTCTTTCAGGGCAGATTTGTATCAGTATATTCAAAGCGAATTGATCTTTGTAACCAGCACTACGAGGAAGCATCATCTCTCCTTATCACAGACATGCTATCAGGTGCAGTTTGGCAACATACCAATAAAACTGGTACCAGTGTTGTTTTCATCTGTTGCTCAGGGTGTGTGAATGTGATGCTTTTTCCAGATTTGTGTCTGGATCTGACCAAACTTGGAGATGTTGGTACATGAGACTGTAAAGTTCTATCAGTTTACAGTCCACATGATTTATATGAATGGAAATCTCAAAAAATGTATTATCTAATGTTCTTCCTCCTGCAATTACAGTTTTTGCCCAGAAAGATTTCAGTGGCCTGATTAACATGAACTCTGGCACTGTTCAAACAACAACTGCACACAACACAACAACAAATAATGATACTAATGTTGTACAATTTGTCATGAATGAAATGGAACTAAATTATCACAACACAAGGTAATTCTTTGGCTTTTTTTTTTAAAAATCAACTTTTACCCAAATTCATATCAGACTTTTTCACACTAGACTATTGTTGTGAAAACTACATTCTGTAATAACAAATGTGTCTCACTCAGTAAGGTAGAAGCAGCCTCCACTCCGCCGTTGTAAACTGTCTTGTTGTCAGTGACTTTGTTCCACAGGATGTGTACGTAGAACAACACCAGGTAGTACCCAGTGGAGTTGAACACCCACCACAGGGACCAGAGCCTGAGGTTGGGCCTCCTCACGAGGTTTCTCACCTCCAGCAGCATCTGCACAAGCACAGAATCCTTCCAGCATGATGCCGAGCATGTGGAGGCGGGGGGGGGCAACCTGCTGGCTTTGGGGTTCATTTGGTCAAGTTCTGATTTGGTGGCCCCCGTTGCAGCCAGTTCCCTTTGCTCCTGATTCTTCATCCGATTGAAGAACATGGAGCGTTTAGGCCATGGCAGCCACATCGCGAGCAGCAAACCAAAGCTGACGAAACCCAGAGATACAGCACTGAGGGTGTAGAATCTCATGTTGCCTAGAGAAATGCAGAGCTGACCCAGCACCGAGCTGGTGAACACCCCCAAGAGGACAGAGGACCGCGAGTATCCGGCCACACGCTGGTAGAGGACTGGGCTGACCAGGGAGAAGATGTAAGAGGAGTAGGCCACACGGCAGGCCATAGTGATACCGTAGAAGAACTCCATGAACTGCATCTCGATGAGGTTAGTGCCCAGAAGCAGGATAAGCCAGATGACCACCTGACTGATGCCCTGGATGATCAGCACTGGCTTATAGCGCAGCAGGTCGGTCAGCAGGAAGGCAGGCACCAGCACGGCCATGTAGGAGTATGTCAGAACAGGGGTAATCTCATTGGTCACCTGGAAAGACAGTAAAGTCGATCAAATCAGTAGTCAAAATAATCATTTCATACAGACTGTCTTTAAAACAAACATCAACAAAGAGTGTAGGACTACAGCTTTCTCACAATCACACTCATCGGATCAAAAGATTGTCATCCTCATCAGTATTATTTAGGAAAATGAAAAAAATAAAAAAAACTACCTATAGCTGTGTAGGCTTATCCTATTCTTTTCATATATACACTGCTCCTCAGTTGTCAAACTGGGCTGACATTTCACAAAAACAGAGACCGGTCATTGTAAGTTAAAAAAAAAAAAAACAGGCAAGCAAATCACAGTCCACTGAAAACACCATTCCTCACTAACAAAACCTGAACCTACTGAACTCACTGTTTGAGGGAATGTGAACTTTGACCACAGTAAGACGGATCAGCAAACTCCCCACAGGCAACCTAGTAATTGCACTGAGGAATCAGTGTTTAACTGCATGGAGGAAAACGTGTAAAACAGTTGTAGATTTTAACTTTCAGCCTCTCTGCCAATATTCACTTCCACTCTATGTAGATATTCAGTCAGAGCACGGCACTAACCTGTTCCCTGGTGAAGTTTTTCTCAGGGCTCAGCAGATACGGTGTGATGAAGGGCTCCCCAGGCTTTATTGATGACATAAACCCATAAAAACACAGGAATATCACAGCCCACTCCCATTTTATGGGTTCCCTGCTTTCCTCTGTTGGGTCCTCACTGGGAGTCACTGCCTCAGAAGCACAGACGGCCATGTCTCCGTCTTCATGTCTTTCAGTGTTTTCAGACACGGGAACTTTCAGGTCCATCGCTTTCTCCTCCTCTAATTTATCTCCACTTCCCGCTGTGACCTCTGCTACCATCGTGTCAGCTGGTTTGTGGACCACACTGTGATGCAGAGGTCAGATCACCATGTGAGGACTCGTTTTGAGATAAATAAGCTGCCGACCTCCTCCTTGAAAAGAGTGGATAAAATGTAAAGAAGAAAAAAATCAACACCTGTTTGGGTTAAAAACCTGAATCAAAATGAAGCTTCTTGTCACGTTTCATCCCAGATAAGACGGAGACGGTGAGAACGGACCATTCGGCTTGGTGCAGGCAGGTTGGTTAAAATGCTACATGCTGATATTCACATGTAGGAGAAAATATTGACCTTTGATTCATTCCACGCTGATATGTATATATATATATATATATATATATCAGCCACCCAGCAGCTGAGTGTGGCGTCATGGCACACCTGAAAGGACAACAATGTTCTCAGTCATACAGACTAGTTGGACTGTGCAGATCCTGCGGCCGACATGGGAACACAGAGATTTGGCTAATTAACAAACAGCTTTTATGATGGAATTACACATATTGACTATGCAGTTACACAGAGACGTTATGGACAGTGAATCCAGACACTGAGCAAACCTTCAATAACTGGAAATCTGTTATTTGTCTTTCCCCACCAAAGAAAACAACCAAGTTCAGATAAGAAAGTGAGGTCACAATGACACTACCTGACTCCCCTGCTCCAGTCAACCCAATGCCCCATCACAATGACCTCAGAAATCAATATGGATCAATTCATACTGCTTATTGATCACAGGTTGTGTGACTGGAGGTAGTTTTCTGTTTGGTTGACAGCACAGAGAAGGAGAGAGCTGGGTTTAGTCCCCCCACATAGACCCCTGTATAAACGCTCCTAAAAGTCTGATCCGGATCGCCCCTGCATAAGGGCAGAAGACCCGACTGTCACATGGCTTCAACATCTCAAACTGAGCTGCAAACTTCAAACCCCCCATAAACCCTGTCTGAGAGCTTGGACTTCGCACACACACCCAAATGACACGCAACCAAATCTCGGCTGCGCTGTTTACTTGTTTATCTGCCCTGTTTGTTATTGCGACAGCGCCTGTCTTGGACTATCGAGGGGGCTAACGACACAGGACTGTAAAACCCTGCAGCTTTGCACTCACTCTTGTTGTTGTTGTCGCACATTCACAGCATCGTATTTATAGAAAAGACCCTGAGAACAGACCAGTTCTATGTTTGTAAAGATGCAGAAAATGAGATACCGTGTCAGACTCTGTCCTCCGGGTCCCTGCCGCATGGATGGACCCTGTTCCTCTTATGCTTTCTTTCTTTTTCTTTGGCGCTTTGTGACGCTCGGCGAGCCAATATACCGGCGCATTACCGCCACCTTGTGAAGTGCAGCATGTGATGAATTCATAAAGTCTTGACTCAGTCTTGACTCAGATGTTGTGTGTGTGCGGGCTGATCTGACTTTAACTTCAGTATTTCCTTCATTTGTCTCCCCTGCCTATATCTACATTACACAGAGATCTGCTGCTTCCTGTTAACGTGTGTGAAGTGTTTACATCCAGCACAGAGATACCACAGAAGCTAAAGACTAACTCTTTTGGAGAACACAAAGTTTCTAAGATTCACAAAGTAGAAGAATTACAGAATAAATATGATGCTGCATTTATATAAATAAGATTCGACACAGTACAATCTTACTATTTCTCATATTAATGATATAGAAAGTGAAATGTATTGAAGTGATGTTCTCAGGATGACAACGGCAGAGTAGAAATGAGGCAGGTGACGTGAGGGGAAGGAGCAGACGTTTGGCAGACGACAGGCTGATGCTGAGCCTGATGTGTTTCTTCAAACTGAGGTCGTCTCCACTTCACAGACAAAACAGTCTCACTTCAGAAGTCCATGTGGTTTCAGCTGCAAATTCATTTCATAAAAATCTGGTTCAGTCACACATTTTCACAACATATATAAAAAAATGATGTGAGTTAAGAGTCCTGGCACAGGAAGCAGAAATAATGTCCTGAAGCAGAGCAAAATCCTCCATTTGCCAACAGTTTCACATCCCTCAGGTCAGAAACATATTTCCCTGGAGGACAGAGCAGACACATACAGTATGTTAGGGACTTGAACCATGATCAGTAAGTTGTCAATGCAACTGATTTGCCAGACATTAAGAATTTATCCACCTAGTAATTTATCACTGCAAACGGATATTTTGAAAGGGACCACAGAGAGGAGAGTCTAGCTAATATATATTACATGTATATTACATGTTGATGCTACAGGATAGAAGCAGGTTCTGAATGTTATACAAAGGAGGTGAAACACTTGGTGGTAAATGACTGGCTGTGCAGTTTTATAATCTGTTTGAAGGATTTGAAGGACTGGGGGCTAATTGAAATGAATGCACTAAAGTGTAATGAGTGTTTGGTGACCTGGTCCGGTGCAGTACCTGGGTACAGCAGCTCCTCAGTCTTCCTTCAGGTTGTCGAGGAGTTCCTGCGTCTGCTGAGCCAGCCTCCTCTTCTCAGCCTGCTGCTTCTTCAGGGCCTCCTCAGCTTTCTTACTCTGGTAGATTTTCACCCCTGCAAACGCCAAACACAGCAGCAGCGTCTTCAGGGCCAGGATGTACAGGAGGAGAGGGACGTTTTCCAGAGCCTGACAACAGACAGAGTTTAGGTTTAAGGTTGTTTTCTGTTGTCATCTGTGTCTCAACACAACTATTCAGTCCCAAATACACTTCTATGGTGGCCAGAGCTGTTCTGGCTGTGTTTGATTATTTTTGCCTTTAATTTCAGTCATAATTTAAACACTCAGAAAAGCAACTTTTTCTCCAGTCTTGAGTACACAGAGTTTACTTTTTGAGACTGCTCAGTAAGAAATAAACTAAGGCAAAGGAAAGCTCTAGAACAGTCCTGGACTCTGGAGATGTGGCTTCCCCCTACAGTCTTAGCCCCAGCTGTCTCGGTTTGGAGGTGGGAGTTAATCTGGTCACAGACAGGCGTGGAGGTGTGTGAAAGAGCGAAGCAGCTGCACACCATCTGCACTGGGGGCTTGTAGTTGGTTATGCGCACTCAATGTTTTTTTGCCAAACGTCACTGAATAATATCTATTTTAAAGCATCGATATCGCACCACACACAAAAAACACAAACTACGTACTGTTCCAACACATATCCCTAATCAACAAAGGTCACTCCTCCATTCGGCATACATCATATCCTTCAAATGACACATGTTCACATTATAAATATGATGCTTATAGCACTTGTGACAGAATCCCTGCCCAGCAATACTAACGTTAGCATTATGCTAGTAACAGTTAGCCTTTACTTCAACTCATCAGAATACGAGACAGCTACGGAACTAAAAACAGCTGATGCATGAGGCAGATAAAAATAACACATCTGATCATTTACCTTAAAGTTGATCATTTTAGCTTCTGTCGCGTTGATACTTCTTCCCTACTCTGACGGTCACACAGACCTAATGCTCCTCTGAAGAAGGCGGGGCTTATCCTGACGAGCCAATCAAAATGCAGGCTGTTATATGTAATCTGTGATGCGTTCATGGTTGATAAGGCAAATCAAGTCGTCGGCAAAGCAATCATTAACCGCATAGCGCTAATCAATCACAGTAGCCTTAATATACAGCATACAGCTGCATGTATATATGTACATTTATACACACATATATATGTATGTATTTATCCCGTGTGAAAGATACGGTGAAATGCATTTTTTGAGGTTAATTTCTTTATAGTCTGTGCCTGTGATTTATGCCTATATCCCCTGAATGCATCATAAGTCACGAAGGTTCGAGATTCGAGTAGTTACAAAGAGGAAAAAATAAACAAATGCACATTTTCTAGTGAGTCGTGACAAAGACAAGATGATCATTTTGCATCAATTGAACATAAAAATATAATAATTCAGATAGTCGTCGATATAAAGTCTTTTGGTAGAATATTACAGGTGTTTCATGCTCTGATCCTGTATCCAGCAGTAAGAATCGCAACAGAATGAAGACGTTTGTTTATTTGGTACCACTCTACAGCTGTCACAGGTCCCAAATATCCACAGGTTACAGAAAATAAATACATGTAATGGAATATTACAAAAAAGATATGACTAATAAAATGAATAAAATTCACTGTAACTAACTAGGAGAAAATAATAAACATATTCAAGTATAACTCCAAGTATAACCAAGGTGGATAACTGAAACTTGTCTTGGCCCAATGGCTCAGCACAACGACCTGAAAGCCTATAATAACTTACTAGAGGCTTGTGGCATACATTTATTTAAATTTATTATAAGGGGAACAGTGTGTGTTGTTTTATACAGTTGAGCATAAAAGCGCATCCTGACCATGCAAGTCTTTGACAAAAAACAAATCCAAAAAGGTGTGCTGTGGAGTTTCTGACCACTGCTAAACTGAAGGGATTGTCCTCTATATGTCTGTCAGAGCTCACAGCTCCACACAAATGTATTTCAGCTACAT
The DNA here is from genome assembly GCF_900324485.2 of Mastacembelus armatus. NCBI lineage: Eukaryota > Metazoa > Chordata > Actinopteri > Synbranchiformes > Mastacembelidae > Mastacembelus > Mastacembelus armatus. The sequence goes on along the minus strand of NC_046634.1, from coordinate 6,685,224 downwards.
CTCCGATCTTCATCAGTAGAAAGGGTTGGCAAAGCTGTATGTGATCTAAGAAGGGAACTCAGCAGGCGTTTGTTTACTGGAGGCTTGAGTTAAGCTTGGACTGTATGAGCAAACAGGCAACACATTTGTTCTGGCTTGAAGAAGTGATTAATAAAGTAAATAAGAAAAAATAAACTGAAGATTGAGAAGAATTATCAGCACTTTAAATATAATTACATATAACAAAACACTGAAATCATTTACAAAAACTGATTCTGAAGGAATGTTTCTCCTGATCCATTTTTTACATTAAAGTAAAAATAAGTGTATCTAGCTACATACAGTTTATATGAATGCAAAGGTTGAGCCCTCTCATGCTGTCAGCTCCTAAAGTCAAGACTGTGGTGTACAAAGAACACACACTGGGCTTTTGGCTCGTATTCATCACTTTGGATATGTAAAGACAAAATTAAATCTCTGAATCATTGTTGTTCGCCTGGATCGGTCCAAACATTTTGCTCAGTATTTCCATCTTCAACTGTGACAGCATTTGTTGACAATAGGAAAATTATCGAACAACACCAGCCTAATCCTTTAAGACAGAACATCTTTTGTTGTTTTCTTATGAGCTACCTCTTTGGCAATATGATCCAAGGCTAGTTCAATGACGAAGATGCTTCTAGTATTTTGTGATAAACTAAATCCCTAAACCTAAAACCAGAGCTAAACCCTGTGTGCTGCATTTTCCTTTAGTTAATCCACAGTTCCACTATTGTGTAATTATCATTTTCCTTTGTGTCCTGTTCACACAACAATGAACCTGTTCACAAAGTGATCCTAGAGGTCCAAAAACCAAACTCGCCCTGTGCACTGGCATCAACCTCAGCAGCAGATGCATCTTTAAAATCTTGATGTTGGTGATCTGTCTTCATTTGTCCTTGTCTTCCTTTCATTTCAAAGTTCTTTGGCGATTAGTTAGGACATGTCACCACTTAAAGCCTTGTGTCTATTCACCAGAGTGTTCTGTGTAAAAGAACGTTTCCTCTTACTTATCAATATTAAGTCAAAGTCATTTGTCACTAGAGGTAGGGTGTTGCTGTAAATATCATCTGTGGCCCAAACTCTTGTTCCGTGGGAAACTGTTTACTAGTGGGCCATTATTATTCTCCCAGCAAACACCAAAGGAGAACTGTCCCTGAAGTGTTACAGCACTTCTGATCTTCTCTGCATCTTCTTCATGCTCAGAAAGTCTCTCTCCTCAGACGGGGCACGAGAAGCCTCAGCATGCTGTCCTCCTGCCATCATCATCAGGTAAAGCGCGACACCGGATGTGCTCAGTAGCGCCCCCGGTTGTTTGTCCTGGACATGGTGAGTGGCAGTGACACAGATGAGAGAGAAGACACCTCCCAGTAGAGAGAGCGAGACAGGAAGAGCTGGTAGAGGATCACCATGGAGATGGACTGGCAGAGGATCACACCGATAGTCACCACCTACAGGGAAGGAACACAAGGTAGATACTTATACACAACAAGTGGATTCTAAACTGCACTGACCTTGAACATCTCTAAACCTTCATCATACTGCCATTTCCTAAGACCTCCAACTCAAACACACTGATTAGCAGTGCTTTGCTAAAATGCTGCATCTCTGTGGCTACAAACCTTCTCCCTCTGGTGCTCGTTGAAGATGACAGACATTAGGAAGAGGACGGGGTGACACAGGAACCACAGGAAGCATCCCTGAAAGAAATATCACATGACAACATGAAGAGCAGTGGGTGCCTATTTGCTGGTTGAAAGGCAGTTTCAGTGGATGCTGCAGTTTACCTTGGCGAAGCTGAGGTAGAAGTCTCTCTTCAGGGTGCTCCTCTCAGTGGAGATGATCTGGTAGAGGACAGAAGCGAGCAGGAGGGCCAGGCCCACTCTCAGAGCCATGAGGAGGAGACCTGCCAGGCTCTGCTGCGCGTGGTAGCTGTGATGTTCACTCTCAGACTCTGAATACTGCTCCCACAGCAGCAGCACTCCCTAAATGACACAGATTCATCTTAAGAGCTCTGCTATGATCAGCTGACTCCTGAAGGTTTCTGATACTCAGAGATTTATTTTAAAACCACTGGTTGATGTGACTGTATTCATAATAAATACCCAAACTATAACATGTCTCAAAATTCTGACTTTCATCTGAGATTTGTCCCAGTTAGGACTCCCAGTTATTAACTTCATATCAGCATAGTCCAGTGTACCTGTGTAATAACTCCACCAACAGCAACAGCCGTGGAGGCCGGAGACTGTTCCCATTGCAGTGGTCTGGACTGAGGCTTCCTGCCCCGACTCAGAGTCCAGCCCATACACAGACTCAGTAGCATGTACAGCATGGACACCTGGGACACCATATCCCAGACTGTACCGGGACAGGAACCAAAAGAGAGAAGTGTAAATGATATGTAATTAATTATTCTCCTGTCTGTGCACAAATAAATCTGAAACTAATCAGAGAAGGTCCCTTTACTCTTATCAAAGAGGTATGAACACAGATGGAAGAAAACATATGGTGACATACACTCTGCCAGGCTGCCCATCAGAGGGATACCAACACCATCTCGAGAATACCTGAACAAGAGAAGGAAATAGGAACCATGTTGGAAACCAGTGCATGCTGCTGGATTTCACACTGTGTGGTGGATGTGTCAGTTCCTACTGTATCTACCTGGCTAAGTGGATGTAGTTGCAGAGAGCAGAGCAGACCTGTAGTAGCAGCGCTGTGGTCAGTACTTTAAGGACAGTGTGCATGGGGCCTCCTTTCCTCAGAGCCTGGTACAGAGGCTGGATGTAGATGCAGGATGCTATAAAGTAGGCCAGCAGCAAGAGGAAGTAAAAACTGTGGAGACCTGAGGGATGGAAAAATAAAATGCAACACACTAGGTCACATTTTCAACACAGAATAAGCTAATGAACCTAAACTGTATCACCAAGCTTAGTGAAGCTGACCTGCCTCCTCTGCACTGAAGTGCTCCAGAGGATTTCCAGCTGAGTCAGTGTTGAACAGCAAAACAGTAAAACTGAGATCAGCATGAGACGGAATCACTGCACTTTCCTGAAGGGACAGACAGGAAACAAAGACATAACTGAAGAGATTATAAAGTTATTACAGTTTGAGTGTGTGTGATGTATGAATGACACCACTCGATGTATTATAACCGACTATTCCCCTCCTTTTAGATGAGAACACACCTGACATGTGTATCTGTCAGCATACAGGAACTGCCAGGCTGTGGGTGAGGACTGACGTGGGATCGTCTGGTTGTGTTCTTCTCGACTGAGAGAAACTGAAGCAGGAGGAGGAAGAGGACAGAGAGAGGACTCTGAAGAATCTATCAGTACGAACACACCATCACATAAAAAGTCAACATTTGTGTCCTTACTAGTCAACTGGGCTCTGGAGAGCCTGTCAGGGCAGCTGAGGTTGTCCAGGTCAGAGTCCATATCCTGATACAGCAGCAGTCTGGACTCCTTCTCCACAGCCAGAGCAGGGTTGTCCAGCCGGCAGACCAACAGACCGTTATCTCCTACACAAAAGAAAGAGACCAGGGAAGGGTCTGGGTCAATGAGCGGTGAAAAAGATGACAGTGCTGACCACTTTTCCTTTTGTACCGACGTTTATGTCATTTGCTGCAGGCAAGTAGGGGATGGCAGCAAATGAGATAGAGACTGAGCATTGGAAATACACATCTCCTACCGGAGGAGGCTGGGAGAATTACGGACATCATTTAAAGTGATGTTACACGTCATTCTCAGATAAAGACAACGACATGCCACCTAATTATACCACAAATAAAAAGGATAGAAAACGAAACAGAAACTGTATAAACACAGTCCCCTCGCCATATAAATAATAAATAGGAGCTAGGAGTGACACGTTAGCAGCATCGTTACCTTGGTACATGAATTTAGTGACGAACTGGCCGATCTGCTGTCTCGCAGCTTCGCTCTTAAAAAGTCCCGTTACCGTTTTGCCAAACGCCTCCGAGCCGAGTAGCACAGCAGCTACAAGTGTGGCTAATGCATACGACATCTTTTCTTTGGTGCACTTTAACGTTATCGATAGATAAACGTTAGCTAATCGATTCAATGAGCCACGAAGCCAGAAGTAAAGCAGCTGCGTTAAGCTAGCCAAAGTTAGCCCAGATACGCCGGAAGTGCAGTTGATCAGTATTAAAATAAAAGCTTTAAAAGATGAAAAAACACGATGTATAGAATACACTAACGATATTTTTATAATTTAATTTGCTATAAAACTGAAGTTGTAGTGTCTGTAGTACTAAAATGTAGTTAAGTATTATGAACAAAATGAACACAGATTATAATTATATAATATTATATAATTATAATTATATTTCAAGTCATTGCACAGTTAATACCAATGCATTAGCGGGAAAACAGTGTGTTTTATGTACAAAAAGTTGTTTATTCCAATGGTTCCCAGGCTAAATCTGAGTTGTTTAATGAGGGCGAAAACAAAGTTCTACTAAAAAAGACATCCGGTCGTTATCGGTCCATTGCAGCTCGCTTGATCGTTTGCGTTGCGATTCGCCCAATCAAAAAGCACTTCCTCGAAACGTCAAGCAGGACAACCAATTAGAGAGCAGTACCCTGACAACTTGCGCTAAATGTCCCGCCCACTTTCAACGTGTCAACACTGTCGTAAACAAAGCCAAAGTGTCGTCAACTGCACAAAGCGTGTATTGTAATGAGAAAGAAGAGAGTATTTGTGTATTACACGTTAGTTAAAGTACAGGCGGGATAACAAGAGACTACAAACCATGTTTTATCGTTACGCTGGTACATGAAATGTAATGACGATGGACTTTAACAGGACTGTTTTGGTGACTGGAGGCTCTGGATTCATGTGAGTTCATTTTGCGATTCCGGGTTAAGATGTTAAATGTTCGTGTCTTCCCGTCACTAAATCCAAACTATATCTATTAAAATTATACCAAACTTAGTTTAAGCCACTGGTGAATTATGAATTTTCAAACACGTACATTACCATTGGGATGAAATCAGCTCTTAAATATGGAATATTAGCATACTAGTTAAATAATACAGAAATACTAGTTATTAGCATACTAGTTATATAATACATGACAAACGACTTAGTTACATAATACATGACATACGACATACCTGTGGAGGTATGGAAGTGTTTAGGAGAGGTGGCAGTAGAGTTTTTGACTGGGCTACTTAACAAGATCTTGGAGAGAGAGAGGATGCCTGAGGAATGTAGGTGAAGTGTACTGGTGCCCATCTTTAAGAACAAGGGAGATGTGTAGAGTTGTGGAAACTACAGAGGAATAAAGCTGATGAGTCACACAATGAAGTTATGGGAAAGAGTAGTGGAGGCTAGGCTGAGGTCAGAAGTGAACATTTGTGAGCAGCAGTATGGTTTCATGCCAAGAAAGAGAACCATAGATGCAATATTTGCTTTGAGAATGCTGATGGAGAAGTACAGAGAAGGCCAGAAGGAGCTGCATTGTGTCTTTGTAGATTTGGAAAAAGCGTATGACAGGGTGCTGAGAGAGGAGCTGTGGTTTTGTATGAGGAAGTCTGGAGTATCAGAGAAGTATGTTGTGCAAGTGGTGCAGGACATGTATGAGAGCTGTAAGAGAGTGGTGAGGTGTGCTAAAGAAGTGAAGATACGTGTGCAAGCAGGTTTGAACGGGTGGAGAAAAGTGTTGGGTGTGATATGTGACAAAAGACTGTCAGCAAAAATGAAAGGAAAGGTGTACAAGACAGTGGTGAGGTGTGAAGAAGTGAAGATACATGTGCAAGCAGGTTGGAACGGGTGGAGAAAAGTGTCGGGTGTGATGTGAATGAAAGGAAAGGATGTACAACACAGTGGTGAGACCAGCAATGTTGTCTGGTTTAGAGACAGTGGCACTGAGAAAAAGACAGGAGGCAGAGCTGGAGGTAGCAGAGCTGAAGATGTTGAGGTTCTCTCTGGGAGTGACGAGGATGGATAGGATCAGGAATGAGGACATCAGAGGGACAGCTCATGTTAGATGGTTTGGAGAAAAAGCCAGGGAAGCCAGATTGAGATGGTTTGGACATGTTCAGAGCAGGGACAGTGAATACATTGGTAAAAGGATGCTGAGGTTAGAGCTGCCAGGAAGGAGGCCTAGAGGAAGACCAAAGAGGAGGTTCTTGGATGTAGTGAAGGAGGACATGAGGATAGTTGGTGTGGGTGAGGAGGATACAGAGGATAGGGTTAAATGGAGGCAGATGATTGGCTGTGGCGACCCCTGAAGGGAGCAGCCCAAAGGAAAAGAAGTTATATAATACATGAGCATTAAGATGTAAGCAGCGTTTTAATGTAGCTGCCTGTCGTGGGCTTCATTTATTAATGCATGCTGCTTTAATTTACTGTAAGGTGATTTAATGCACCTGTCAACAAGGCTTTGTGGTGAACTACAACTTAGTAATTATTATAAGTACCCCTAATAACTACATTTCTTAATGACTTTTTAAAGTTTTATCTCTCTCTCTTTCCAGTGGCTCCCATCTAGTGTGTGCACTGGTCAACAAACACCCAGAATGGAGAATAATTAACCTGGATAATGTAAGTTTTCAATGTATGTTGGTGTGTGGCAGGGCTGCTGTTATTACCTACAAATGAATACATAAATAAGCAGCTGTACATATTCCAGTGTGGACCTACTGTCACATTTCAGTATTTTTTCCTCAGTTCAATCCATAGCAAATATACATTTCCAGACAGACATGTATTAAGCTTAAAGTGCTGCAGCATCAGCATCTCTTATTGCCTTTCTTTCCAGCTGGATTACTGCTGTAGCCCGAGGAGTCTGGAGAGCATCGAAGACAAAGCAAACTACACATTTATCAGGGTAAGAGTTGCTGTATTACAGTCTTTACAAATAAAGATAACTTCTGGGAGCAGCTGGCTGGTCTGCTGTCTAAAAAAACAAATGTTTTCAAATAAATTGTAAACTTTTATCTTCTGTAATACATTTATACAAGAACATTTCGCTACAGGCAGTAACAAAAGGTTTAGCTTAAGTATTTTTGGCAACAGTGACATTGTACTATTAATTGTATTAACCATGTACAATAGCTAGTAGTATAATATTTTAAAACTATTTTTGTCTTCTACAGGGAGATGTGTGTAATCCGCGGCTGCTAAACCACATTTTCAACACAGAACACATCGATGTGATCTTTCACCTGGCAGCCAAAACACACGTTGGTGAGCAGCAGCAGCAGCACTATCTGTGTATCTGCCTGCAGACCTGTTTTTCATTCTCACACACTGATGTCTGTTCCTGCAGAATCATCATTTCAGTCTCCATCCAGTTTCCAGCTTGTTAACATTGATGGAACCAGAGTCTTACTGGGAGCTGCACATCAGGCCAGACACCAGCCACAACGCTTCATCTATGTCAGCACTGATGAAGTGTACGGAGCCAGTCTGGACAAGGTCAGTGAGTAGCGTTTGATGGACCGTTTGGTGAATATGTGGAGTTTGGGGGTCATTTACTGACCTGGATACTGGTCATTTGTTCTCTGCAGGTGTTTGATGAGAACAATTCTGTGAGACCCAACAACCCATATTCTGCCACGAAAGCAGCTGCAGAGTACCTGGTCAGATCCTACTGGGACAAATATAAGGTACACACACACACACAGAATTATGTTATAAATTAGGCTGATTACAAACTGATGCATTGCTTCAATTCTGAGACATTAAGTTGAAACACAGACAAAAAGCAAAAATGATTGTTTAGTCATAACAAAATGTACCTATATTTCATGCCATGCTCCGATTGCTGTAAACAGTAAGACACAAAAACAATCAGCTTTAATCACATTTGCTTTAGTAGATACTGTACAACTATATGTCCCTACAAATGAACACTTTCTAGGTTCAGGGCTGTGGCTAACTACAGGATGTCTGACTGGAAATGTTCAGTGTTTGTCATTTGAAGTAATTTTATCTTAAAGCTAGACTTCAATCTGATTGGACAGTAAATCTAAAGATACAACAATCCAGGTTTTGTTTGTCATTGAAAGTTAAATACTGCTCTGTCTATTTCCAGTTTCCCATCATCATTACCAGGAGCAACAACATCTATGGGCCAAGACAGTACACTGAGAAGGTACAGTATCACAACAACACTGCTGCTAAATGTAATCATCTTTAAGCTGATTGCAAGACATTGATGCACAGGACTAAGAAACACTGGAGTACTAACTCTTACCTGCTTTTATCAGGTTTGTGTCTGATTCAAGAGGTGGATCATCAGGTAGCATCTATGCTGTGCTGCATATATGAAATAAAAAAAAACCAAAAAAAAAAAACATGTTCATTGTTTGAACAGACTGAACAGTCGCCATTTGTGCTCATTATTCTTCTACCTGACAGAACAGAGCCAATTTTGCTGTTTTAAATGCACATTTAAACAGCAGTGAGCACAGTGACCCATCACTTTATCATCTCCAGTGGCCTTTCAGATTATTAATCATCATCTGATCTTTCAGGTCATTCCAAGGTTTCTCACTCTCCTGCAAATGAACAAGAAATGGTAGGTCTGAATTTTATTTTGGAGCTTCAGAAAATTGTTTGACATAGCACATGAAGAGAAAAATGGTGCAGACTGAATGTAGTTTCTCTTACTCCTCTGTGCTGCAGCACCATCCAGGGAACCCTCCCCAAATCCCGCCATTTCTTGTTTGTTGATGACGCCATCAGTGCTTTCCTGCTACTTCTGGAGAAAGGGACTGTGGGAGAAATTTACAATGTTGGGACAAGCTGTGAGATTCCCATCATGCAACTGGCCAGGCAGCTTGTTAAAATGGTGGGTTAAGGATATGTTTCCATAATTCACACTCAAAGCAGCTGAGAGCAGATGTGCCAAATAATCCTGTGTGTCAAAGAAAAGTCTATTAAACATGTATGAAAACAGAGCTTGGGTCTGTTCTAGGTGAAAAACGTGCCAGACTCTGAGGTAAACAACTGGCTTGAATTTGTGCCTGACAGGTGAGTGATAAGCCAGTTTAACAAATTATAAACATGTTGAATGATCTTCATTTGGCGTCATAACTACATAAACATCTGAATGCACTGATGCTCTGTAGGCCGCGGGTCGACCTGCGCTACCCCATCACATGTGAGAAGCTGCAGCAGCTGGGCTGGAGAGCTGAGGTGTCCTGGGCTGAAGGCATCAGACAGACTGGTACACGTGTACACACGTGTACACACACACACACACACACACACACACACACACACACACACACACACACACACACACACACGGGAATGTAAAACATCTCGATATACTGAAATGTCTGATTTAATTTTTATAATTTTTTGTGCTTGTCATACAGTCAAATGGTACCAAGAGAACCCAGGCTTCTGGTCCGAAGCAGTTGAGGACCAAGGACAAATCAGAAGCAAGCTTGAAGAAGTTACTAAGACATAGGTGGCCTCAGCAGAGCCTGCAGCTTGATTGACAGGATGCAGTTAATTGCAACACATTTATTGTTACCCTTTTTTATGCCAAGTATTTCCTGTTGTGTTGAAATTTGATACCAATATGCTTTACAGCTAAAACAATTATCAAACACATTAGTAAACATCTGACTGTACAGATTAATTTATTTTTCTCAGCTGTTTCTAAATGATCACTGGACCAATAGGAAGGCAGAGCCTTCCTTCTACCAAAGAGAAGTTTCACCTGGAAATGAAAGCACTTTATCTTTTTGATGTTAATTACCGATTTAGTAGATATGGTCTCAACCTGGGCAGGATCGATTTTTATGCACGTTGTCTAAAGGTTTAAGACTCAACCTTACTCTGCAGGGTTATACAGAAATACAAAAGTTCCATGAAAAGTTAAGAGTACGACAGGTCATCAGTCAGTCGGGTTTGTTTTACACACACTAAAGAAATGTATTTTTCTGATCATGTTGAATGTATTAACTGACAATAAATGTATTGTTAAAGTATCAGTGCTTATCTTTACAAAAAGGAAGAAACGGAGAAAAGGCTAGTTACATCTGCAAATCCAAACCTTTATTTGTGGTAAAATCAGAATAGATGCACAGTTTTTTTTCTCATCGTGCAGTGCTCCTCTTCGTGCACAACTGCTAAACTAATACATAAAGCAAATACTAACTACCAGGCCAGTGCTGCGGTGTGTCCACACAGACGTCTGGCCAGTCAGGAATGGTGACAACACAGAGCTTGTTTTCAAAGCAATTCAATCGCTAAACAGCAATCATTCAAAATTAGGACTACATTTTCTTTTAACCCTGGAAATGGATCCTCCATTTCTGATTGGCCAGTAGCTCCCATGTGACAGTATTAACACACTGATGCCCAAAAATATGCAAATCACAACAACATAGCAATAGAACCACAGTTTATTCTGTGTGATGAAAACTTTTAAAAGACTGCCACTTGACATTCACAATAAGGGCATTACAGGAAGGAAAAGTGTAAAGACTAAAATTAAAATAAAAACCCAAAACTAAAAAGAGACTTGGAGAGATTCTGGACAGTTGCTTTTTGTACTTTTTTACAAAATGGTCTTTGATCATAATGTTATGTTTTTTTTTTTAATCCAAACCTTGGCATATGTAGTGGTACTGTCTCAAATTTGTTTGCCAATTAAAAATGGCTGTTTATGGTTGATAATCATTACTGCCAATGGAACCTGTGCACAAACAGGTTTATGGGTCTGATACTGAGTCCAATGCGACTTTAAAGGTAACCCATGTAGGCTGTTTCTCTTAATATGTCACAGTCACCTTAACTGTAATACAACTGTCAGTGCTTTATATAATATATAGCCTCATGTTACACTACATACACATTCATCTACAGTTGTCAAATTTGGCATCAAAAACAAAAACCTGTAACAAGTGGAAGGTGGGTGCTTTTGCTTTCTTTATAAAGAATAAAATAAATAAATAACCTGCTGTAGTATAAGATGAAGCAATGTTGCATTTGGAGCTGGACAGTACAAAAGAAGTGTGCGGGGAAAGGACTGAAACATGATGTAGGTACCATTGTAGTGGCCTTGGACATGGGTGCAAAATTTTGGTACCAGTGACAGTTTTAGTTATTTTTAAATCCTTTTAGTTTTTGTGAAGAATCAAAGCTAATTACAGTGACATATACAAAGAGAAACCCCTACATGCTGCATCTTTAACATTAAAAAGCTCACACTACCCCAGAAAAATAGAAATTTACACTCATACCAATGACATTCAACATTCAAGTGCCAGTGTTTTTGTTTACTGTCTTTTGGCCAAGTCACTCTGTAAAATATCAACTTTTGTATTAGGCTTATAAAAATAAATACTTCTCAAAAATGCTTGTTAAATTACACAAACTAGCAGCAAAAGTAGACTTGAGAATCCTATGGTTGCTCTCAACTAGAACTCCAACTCGTAAACCCCTCCCACCCCCCGCCCCCAGAAAAGCAGTTTCATAACTGGAAGAACCTTTCCATACAACACACACACAGACACACAGACAGACAGACAGACAGACAGACACACACACACACACACACACACAAAACTGTGAATCATCTCTTTCTCTGACACTTGACTCTACTACACCTCAATCACTCACCCATACATACCTCTTGGAGGTTTTGAAAGACATCTGCTACAAAAGACTTTAGTTCACCATTAAACTGATTAACTGTAAAACTCAGTGGGATCTGGAGTCTTTCTACAACACAGGGGCCTGCAGGCCGCAGCAATGGGAGCATAGCACCATTAACTGTTCACTGACAACCAAAGAGCTACTGCTGGTAAGTTACCATAGTGATGCACAACCATTCGACATGGCGACACTGTCATGTTGCCATGGTAATGTTGTATAGAGTAACCAGCTCCACTACCCGCTCCGTTAGGGCTGGGTACCAACCTGGATTTTAAGGCATCAAAAGGTTTTTTTTAAATTATTCAGAAACTAAAGTGCTGATTTTTTTTCCCCCAAAGAAAAAGTTTAAAACAAAGCAACCTCTACTTTTAAATAATAAAGCTGATATTCCAAACTATTGAGACTCAAGTTATTTAACTCCAGAACACATGCATGAGGGCACGAACGGGAAGACTAACAGCAAAAGCATCCTTAGCCATGAGAACAGCAGTGTCAGGCTCTGCTACACGCCAATACGCTCACAATGACAACGTTAATGTCTACCATGTTCACCGTCTTAGTCTGGCAAGCTAGCCTTTGCCAACCAGTGCTAAAGACGGAGCTAAAAACCAAAGGCCACATGTCATTTGTCAGTGAACTCTTTCCAAATATGCCATCAATTACACAGCAGGTGTTAAACACTGACATAGTGCTTGACGCAGTGTATTTTCACTATGAGTGGACGCATGCACACCTGTGTGCCACTCTGGGATGAATGACTATGCAGACATGTCACATACATACACAGTACTGCATAATGCAATTACTTTCTTTTATACAGTAGTGTAGATTTTACATTTGTATTGAAAAATACCCAGCCCTAACCAACACATCTCAGTCTTTGTGAGTCAGTGATTCAGTCATTTCAAGGCACTGCACACAGACTTTGGACTGATTTCGCTTCTGTGCTTTAGTTCAAACTGAGCACAGACACAAAACAGTCCCAGTAAAACTTATGAATCCCAGTGACAGCTAAGTGAAAGCCACAAGTAACTCATGTCAATTAATCTACTACTATTGAACGTCGAAGTTCACTGACCAGGAGGCATTGTGATAAGGTTGGGCAGGAGTCTGGGGCACAGTGGTAATTGAGTGTTGCTTCAACACAGTTCAAAGGTAAATACAGGTGACAGACATAATCAGTCTTAGAAAAAGACCTAAATACATTGCATATTTATGTGTGCACTCTAAACACTACTTGAAAAGATTGTTCTATAAACAAGATGAAAAGTGAGGTAAACTGAAGTTTGGCCTTTCATGACTCCCTGCTGTACAACTCACAGATCAGAAATTCCTATCTAGACTTCCAGCAGTTAACTATATGCTCAGATCTTGTATTACATGAACATTTCCTACATTTATTAAGGGGTATACTTTCTGCCCCCTAGTGGCTGTTAGAAGGCACTGCAACAAGTACACAACCAGATTCATTCAAGTCTATTTTCTGACACAATGTCCTTATTAAAGACAATTATTTTGTTTTACACAAGAGACTGCACTAGCTGCATGCTAAGTTTGTGTTCTGCAACAGGGATCAATTCAAGTAATAATTGCTGACAATGTCTCCTCTTACACAGGGAACACACAACAGTGTCAGCTGACAGTTCAATAAAGCATTAACATTGTATTAGTCAGTATTTAAGAGTAGACTCTGCCTAATGCTACCCAAAGTACTTCAACTCCAAACAGGTTCAAAACTATCACAATGTGAGGATTTGGGGACACTGCTCTGTAAATTAACGTATTCAGAGTGTGGAGGACATGTGGTACCATATGTGCAAATTTAAAATGTGACAATCACTGCCCAGAAAACAGCTCCTTAAAAAAAAAAAAAACTTCTATATGTAAGGTGTCCCGAGGACTATTAAAAAGTGCAACTTAAATGAGTTCTGTTGGTGTGTAAAGTAACTTAGGTAAATCCTTGGTCATTGATTGTCATTGCAATGAGACTTTCAACATACTGCCCTGTTCCTGATCTTCCCGCTGGTTATTCCTTCATACTTAACAGTTGAATAAATCTCACATGGAGACTATTCACCATTGCTGCAGGAGAAATTAAGTGTCTACAAATTGGAGTGATTGGTTAATAGGTGCTAAAATCATCCATGGGTCACCTCAGATACAGTTCTGTTCAACCGTTACTCTGCTGTTTAGCCTGAATTAGACTGCAAATTGAAGCAGCAACAAGTTGAATGAGTTGTGCTAGAGATGAACCACATGTAAACATCAGCAAAAAGAAAAATATATATTATCCCACTGAACCTATTTCTCTGACTAAAGAAAAATCCAGGTTGTACATTTTGTACGTGACCTGGTGTCTGCTTGAATCCTCCAGCATTACTCCACCCGAAACGCTTCAAAAACTGTAAAATCCTACCATGTTTCTGAACCTTCTTACGAACTGGCTTTAAGGGAAAAAGATTTGAATACTGACCCAAACACGACATCTGTCTAAAAGGAATAAAAAAATGCAACATGGGAAAACTTAGAGGTCTAACATAACTAAAGTCTGATGTTGAATTGTATTGATTTTCTCGGCATTTTTAACTCCTTGACCAAAAAACAACAACACTTGCATATGTTTTGTTATACTGGGCCCTCATTGTCAACTGTCAGAGCCAGTGGGCAATTTGAGGGAATCTGCCTTGTGAGAATTAATTTGTAAATTATTTCCTCTTATGGGTTTTTGCCTGTGTAAACAAGTTTTCTCTAAAAACCCTCTCTAAAGAGTCTAATTGCCCATTGAACAAAGTGCATCACACACTGCCTGGGTCAACATTGATCAAATGTAATCTAATACACGTCAAGTTATTTCACATTCTTTTCAGTGGACATTATTCTCTTTCTGATTTAAAGAGTTAAACTATAACATTGTGTATTTCACTATAACTGTTCATGTAAACAAACAAAACTGAAACCCTGATTGAAATTTTCATCACCAGGTAGCAACAGAGTGTTTTTTGGCGTATTCTGCTGCTAGCTGACAGGATCGGACCTTTTCCACTGAACTGTCCAAATGCCCAGTGGGGGTGGGATGAAACATGAACATCCTGTGCAGGTCTAATGCCCTTTGTAGCCTGGTTCCATAACAAAGCAACTCAATATATATCAGGCACTGATTATGTCACAAAATTAACATTGTAGTCAAAGATCTGATCTGTTATGCCACTTTTCCACCAGCACACTATCTGTCCTGTATCTTACTGTGCTATGCCAAGCTAGATTTAGTTTTTAACATTCTGATCAATACTAAACATTCTGATCAATACTAAACTGGGGGCTCAAGTTCCACGCAACACCGGCCATGTCACCTTCTTTGTGGCAGTTGAGGTGTTACACAGACAAAAGGCGAATAAGCAGCATCATTGCCAATTCAGTGAGCAAATGTGCTTAAATTGCTGCTTTTCTAGATAACTGATGCCATCAGTGTTAAGAAAGTGACGTAGCTGTGGGTTTCGGTAGAAAAATACAGGTGCTTTTGACCTGCAGTATAAACTGCTGGTGTGCACTGTCTAAAGCTGAGCTAAAATCTTGTGTAGATTTGGAAATACTTCCATTCTTTGTCATATTGCAACAGGAGAACTGTCTTCTTTACAACCATTAAAGAAAAGCAGAAAGGAAAAGTACATACCGATTGAGCAGGAGTGAAGGTTAGATGAGGGCTAAAAAAACAAAAAAAGATGGCATCATATTTGCATTATATTTGCATTATAGAGTTTGGCAGAATCTTGAACCTCCAACTGATAATCCAGCAATGTCTTTTCCCTGGCAGTCCCCAGCTATGGTCACATCGGTAATTGTGCCTGTTTACATTTGATCATAGCACAGTAACACTGGACAAGGCTAAAATGTGCTGTGGAGGTTTGGCATTAAATCCTCCTTAAGCCTCAGGGGTGCCTGTTGAAATGCGTTAGGTTAGCTCATCCAATTCTTGACTTTAATCCCTGACTTCAACAGATTTAAAGACCTAACAAATAAACAGGAATGTCTTATTTTAGAGAAGACTCTTCATGTAACTCTCCAGGATAGAGTGAGCAAGAACAATTTGAACTCTTACAGCGTTTTGGTTGTGTATCTCCTTGAAAGAAGCTTTTGGCAGACAAGGGTTTTAATTTTGTGGTGGAACAGGAGCCATTTTCCAAAGAGCATGGTGCCACTAAGAGTCAGTCGCACAGCCACAGCCATTAACAAAATTTGGTAGCTGTTTTTTTTACACTTAAGTGTTGTAGCATTGCTCTGACATCACTGCAGAATGTGGTTACACGTGCAAGAGGCCCAGCTTTTGCCAATAGTTTTTGCCATTAGATATCATAGATAAGTGTATTGATCGATATTGCTAAACTTGCAGCCTGTATGGAAACGTCAATTATTCACTGGGAGACACCAAAAACCAACTTTTGCCAAATATATGTCTGACATGTAGGATAAAACGGTAACGATTTTATTAATTGGCATCAATCTAATATGACCTAAAACATCATCAGACTGTGACTTCTCAACACAGTAAGTTATGAGGAACATGTCTCCATGAACAACCATGTATGTGAATGGTAAAAGCAGAAGAAGCAGCGTAAAAGCTACACCAAATTCAGGGCTACACCAAATTCTCTATCAGTGGCTGTTACTGATATCAAATGACCCAACAGTTAGTGACACAATGGCTTTGATAAATCCAAACTCAAGCTCAAGTGAGAGCTGTACATGTGACATACAGGTCAATGAGAAGATTTCTGTTTCCCAAAAGTCTAAAACCACTGCTGTTATCTCTGCTCACGGCCCCAAGAGCTCTGTTTTTATTCTTAATACCCAATAACTTTTCTTTTTTAAAAAAAAGTCATATTTTCGACAAACTTAGGGCATATATAAATATAGTTTCACTGGTAGTATACTTTTGGGAATCAGCTCATCCGAGACCTTAAAATAGGCCGATAAGGAACAGCTTTGAGTTTCCTCATCGAAGTTTATATTGATATACATATTTTGTTAGTGCCAAGGTTTGATTTAGTTCAAGCCTAGTTTGTTTCCTTCCAAACAGAAATAAGGAGAAACATGTTTAAACCCATACATGACATTAAATACACACTTTTTAGTCACAGTCATCCAATACTTGTAGCCAGTTAAGTATATGGCAATGAAAATAAAGAAAGAGACAAAGTTCAAATTCCTAAAGGCACAGTACAGAAATAAAGGATCCTACACTGTGTTTTGTTAAAAAAAAAAAAAAATGCTTTGTGTAACAACCTCAAGAGTTAAGACTGTTTGATAGCATCATTACTAACGGGCCACAGTGTCTGTTTGTGTCCCAGCCATGACTTGGCATTTTGAGCTTATCCAGCCTTATCCTTCATGTCTTCATCCTGACCTCAGTACTTCATTATGTTTTAAAAAGGTGGAGAATAGAAAACAATTGTGACACCTTTTATCTATCTGCCATATAAGCGGAGAAGATCTTAGCCAGTTCCCATTTATGATTTCACCTGAAGACATTTTGCTCAGATTAGATGTCCCATCTCTGTGCTGTATTTTTAAAAACATTTTGGCCAGTGATTTACAACACGGCCATGCATTACATACAAATTCGACATGTGAAGGTACACAGGGAGGCTGGCTGGCTTTGGGTGAATACAGACAGACACACAATGAAGCCAAAACACAAATCTGAAGTGAAAAATATGCTTTTGGAGAAGTCCACATTCTGTAAATCGTATGTGTTAATCTGTCTTAAACAACACTTAAGATTTTTTTTAGTTCATTATTTTTTGGTTTGACAGTTTGAAATGTCCTCACTGAACCCAAAGGATGTTACTAGCTAGAAGTTAACAAGTAAATCTGTGACTAGTATTGAAAATAAACAACCAAAATTGAATAATTCTTTCAAATTGTGTCCTATTTTAAGAGGTGAGAATTATCAGTAAGAAATCAAAACATACAGATGAAAATGGAGAAAATCTACAGAGGAATTAAAGGATCTTAATGCATAGGGATGAAAGGAAGGGTATATAAAAGAGTATAAATAGATTAGTAACATGCATGTGGGTTCTGGAGCTGAATGAAGGGCTGGAGACAGATGGAGTGCAGGCAACAGTGTGGAGAAAGGAAGGAGGATGAGTGAGAAGAAGAGAGAGAGATGACTGAAGAGGGATACTGGAACCTAGTTGCCCCACCAGTCAACTTGAGAGTGTGAGTAGTTGCCTCCATAGCCATCACTGGTGTAGAAATTACCAAAACCACCTAAAAAGGATGGAAAAAAGATGAGAAAACTCAAAGGTAAAATAAAAAGAGTTTAAATCAAACACTTCAGTTATAACTAAAGACCAAATCCTCACCTCCTCCAAAGCCACGGGTTCCCCCATGTCCTGTCTGGTTACGACCTCCACGTCCTCCAAACCCTCCAGTGTTGCCTCCAGCGGCTGTCTGGCGATAATCACGTGCTCCAAAACCACCAGAGAACCTGTAATCAAGCAGTTTATTTCAAACAGGGACTGTACTTCACTGCATTCTCTTTAAATGTTTACACATTGATAGAAAAACACAGACGCCCACATCTACAGAATAAAAGGCTATGAATTAGTACCTCTTAGAGCGTCCCCTATTGCTGCTCTTATGCTGATGTTCATAGGCCAGGCTCTCAAGCCAGGAGGGAACCTCCTGCTTGGCTTCTACCAGGATGTCCAGCAGGTCTTTAGTGATGTTACCATTCTTATCATTAAAGAATGATGTGGCTAGCCCTACAGGTGGAAATCAACAGTAAATAAGAGCAGCACTAAAACCCACTGTAATTTAAATCATGTAACACATCACTGACTGACTTCAGTTGTCGTCTTACCCAGGTTTCCAACCCGCCCTGTACGTCCAATACGGTGAACATACTCCTCTATGTCACTGGGTAGGTCAAAGTTAATAACATGTTTCACGTTGGAGATATCCAGACCCCGAGCTGCTACCTGAGTATGTACAACAGCACAAACTTTAAAAAATACATAAAACTGTAAGTAGATAATTGTTTGTAACAGGATTTGAAGTCACTGACCGCTGTTGCAACTAGAATGGGGCATTTTCCCGATCTGAATTGGTTCAGGGCCTCCTCACGATCTCTCTGGGAGCGGTCACCATGGATACTCGTGCAGGCATAACCCTCTCGATACAGGAAGTCCTCCAAAGCATCTGCGCCTTTCTTGGTCTCCACAAAAACCAAAGTCAACGAGTCCTTACCTGGTCATTGAAAGAAAAGACACACAAGGTTAGTAATGAAAGGTGAATAGATAATGGTAGTGGTCATTGAATTCATAACACAAACAGGATTCTAAGCAGCTGCAGGGTTCTTCCATGACTCATTCTGAATACTGGAAAACAGTAGTCACTGGTTTTATGAATGAGAGCCACTGGGTTTGATTTTAAATTATAATCCACACATGTAGAGACGTCAGTCAGAGGGTCACGTGGAGAAGATTAATTTACATGGAAAACATAAAAGAAACACTACAATGGTCTTAGAGATAAACAGCTGGATTCTTACAGCTGCAAAACTCAAAAATCCTTAATGTCAAAACCTGACAATTGAGTAATTCACCATCTTACTATTTCTTAAATGTGTATTCGCCTTTTTTTTTTTTTTAAAGAAACTAGTAAAATGTGCTGCATCATAATTCAAATCTGAAAATAAAAATACTTCATGTATATAAATCATACCAGTGACTGAGGAAACTTGTTCAGCCTTAGTAGTAGGTTGACTGACTACTGATAAGGCTGTTTCAGACTGTGGTGTAATACATCATTATCAATAACATGCACCTTAAATAACTGTTTACATCACATTACAATTGGTATTTTCTGTGAACAGAATAATGCAACAGCAGCAGAGGGTGCAGTGTGAATAGAAAAAATAATCACAAACAAAATAGCAGCAGCTCTGTGACTAAAGCCACTAATGGAAAGAGTTCGGTCAGTTTTACATGTACATTTCCCCTTGATTATAAAAGTCTAGGCCATTGACTCACATTTATATCCACCTCTTTACTGTCTACAACATAAATATACTCTCTCCATCATGGCTTTGGTTCTGACATGAAGACACAACAGCAACATACTGTACATAGAAAGTCACTAAAATGCACTCATGTTTGGTTTGAGCTGAGCAAACCTGACCTATGAAATGGGAAACAGAACAAAAAAATAAGACTAAAAGGATTCTAAACCCACTGAGAAAATAAAGGCAAGCAAAATATGTCAAAAGATGGAACGATGGATACAAGTTTCTTGGTTGAGGATCTTACCAGGTTTCTCTATGTTGTCTCCAGTATTGTCCTTTACCTCGCTGGGAATGACTTGAGATAAAACCACACCAAACCACCAACATGTAAACTGCACTCAATCACCAGATAAAAAGCAACTTTGTATGTTTAAAGTTTGTTTTTCTATCCAATTCACAATTGTGTAATTAAACGGGCTTTTACTGTAGGAAATGAAAGAACAGGAAATATCCACAGGGTAGTGATGACATTTATTCTTACAGAATCATCATCATCATTTATTTCCTGAAGCCTGGACAAATATAACTGAATGAAATGTCATCTATAAACCCTGCTGGGCTCTTGTTTATTCTCAGAAAGACAAAATGTAGAGTGATTTTATTTTGGGCATCAGCGTGTTAGAAAAGCCCAAACTGGAATTTTTCAACCACTTTTGATGCTACCTGGAAATAAATGTATACAGAACTATTTGAGACTTTTTATAAATGTTTCTTAAAGGTGGAGAGACAAGTGTTGATTGGCATCATGTTGTGCTAAACACAGGACAAACATAATGAGTTGGCTGAAATGTGAAGATGAGAAAATGATAATGGCAAAAGGACAAGGAAAACCAAAGCTGGTTTCTGAGTGTAGATGTGTTGCAGTAGCTCAACAGGGATGTAGAAAATTCAACTCTGGATACAGTTTATGTTCTATGTGTTGCAGACCAGCATTATTAGGACACACATGAAGGTTATAAAATATTGCTGTGTGACTCTCTCACCTGTAGCACTGAGCAGGTCCAGGAGAAAAGACCTCTTATCACTCTCCTCTACCCACACTACTTTCTGAGTGATGTTCTCTGAGGTGGAACCCACTCTGCCCACTGCCAGGAAGATGTACTCCTCCAAGAAATCCCTGGCCAGGATCTGCAGGAGGAGCAGATGGTGTGATTTCGAATTTACCTTACATTGATAGCAACATGAACGCTTAGAACCACTGAGGAGTAAGCTCTGCTTTGTCATTTGTGACTATGGAAGAAAACAAACTGATGTGAGGAACGAAGGAGTTACTGCAAACATGCCTGGATCTCTTTAGGAAAGGTAGCACTGAACATCATGGTTTGTCTGACGCCTTTATGTGGCATGGTGTCTTGTTCAACAATGCGTCTTATCTGTGGTTCAAAACCCATGTCAAGCATACGATCTGCCTCATCCAGGACCAGGTACCTGAAGTGAAGAAGACACATAGGAGGCTAAAGCCCTCACCTTAATAAGATAGAGTTAAATAAAAGTATCTCATTAGAAAAGACCAATAGCACAGAAAAAAAAAAAAAAAAAAATCCACAATTATCCTTCACTCTCTCCTCCTGTCCGCAGCTTACTTGCAGTGGTCCAATCCAATCTTTCCCCTCTCCATCATGTCCACCAGTCTTCCTGGTGTGGCCACCAACAGGTGGCAGCCTCGCTCCAGATCTCTTATCTGCTGGCCAATGTCTGCTCCTCCATACACCACACAGGGGCGCACTCTGGACCGGTAGGAAAACTGTCATGATCACAAGAAGAAAATTTAAGAAATACATGAATAAATGTTTATCAGTTTCGGAGAAGGGGGCTTCAAGCTCATGTGTGTGTATGTGTAAATATACCTTCCTGGCTTCATCATATATCTGCAGGGCCAGCTCTCTGGTTGGAGCCAGTACCAGAGAGATGGGGTACTGCTTACGCCGCCCATACTTCCCATTCTCCTGCAATACAATGACAACACCGCAAAGCAGAGGATTAGCTCAGTAAGGTCAAGAATTCACAGGAAGGAGCAGCTGCCTGGACTCCATGTTAAATGGAGTGCCTTTGATTCTGCACTTACCTGTCCAGAGGCTTTGGCTGCATTAAGAGCTTCTCCTGGCCCATCAGTATAGATCTGGCTGAGAATCGGCAGCAAGAATGCTGCAGTCTTCCCAGAACCTACGGGAAAAAAGTCAACCTCCATGTGCATCTGTCATTTCAGGGCATTATTAGTAAATTATGTGTGTTTTTCTTTCATACCTGTCTGTGCGCAGGCCATGAGATCTCTCTTTGACTTAACAATAGGAATGGCATATTTCTGCACAGGGGTTGGTCTGGTGTAGCGACTTAGAGCAATGTTACCCATAACAATCTCACCCATGTCTACATCTTGGAACTACAAAGCATAAACACAAGTGCATACATTTGTAAGTGCAGAGTCAAGCAATGACACAGTCAATACATAATATTGGCAACAGCAGCTTACACTCTCGATGTGGCGAGGGCAGTTCTGTCCTGTGGCCTCAACAGGAATGTCATCATATTTCTCAAAGTTAATTCCAGTGTTACTGCCAGAGAACAACTCACTACACATCAGCAAAACAGGACAAACAGTGCTGGTGAGTCCACAGCTGCATCCAATACTTTGCTATAATTTTACATTGAAACAAATAAGAACCAAACTCCATGACTTCCATTTGTTTCTACTCATGTTTGTTTTTTTTTGGGTATAACATCCATGTAATACTGATACTGTTTTTTCTTTACTTTACAGCAACATTTTTGTTTTATACACTGCACAAATTTTAAAAGCATAACAGATTCCCTAATCTCCCTGCACATCTTATTAAATTATCAAACTGTCCCTGTCCGGAGTACACTTCTGATGATGAGTATAAGCACAGACTCACTGTTCAAGGCGTTCATTTCGTGGTGTCGGCTTAGACCAATCTCCATCATCTCTGGGCTCCTCAACCCAGCGGCTGTTTCCTCCTCCACCACCAAACCCACCATGCTCAAACCTGAGCAGAACACAAAGACAGTGATGATCCAAGAGTAGGAGTTGAGACAAAAGAATAAAGGAAGAGGTAAGTTCTGTAACAGCAGTTGTTCAGGTGTGTGCATGTGTGTTTCCTCCGCTTACCTCCCTCTACTGGAATTCCCTCTGTCATTGAAGAACGCAGACTTCCCTCGGTTGTTGCCAAAACTGTTATAGGTATCCTTTGCAGTGCTCCAGCTGCCTGCATCTGACAGGAGAATAAGCACTATTAGGCTGTAAGAAGACTGTTTTATACATATAGTGCTATAATAACATTTCATTTTAAGGGTTTAGGATCACTCTGACTCTTAAGGACCTTTTTTTTAAAAAACAAACAAAATCTATTGCCTTTAAAGTTTTTAAGTAATGGTTAGCAGTAGCTTTAAGTTTCTTTTTTCAACCTTTAGATTTAATTGCTAATTTGATGGTTCATGCAATGATTTTTCAAATAAAAAAATATATGTCCGAGTACATTTGAACAGCTTTAAGATCAACGTTTTACTGCATTTCTTAGCACAAATATTAATTTCTCAGTTCAGGAGCAGATTATAATCTACACAGATGTACACCGTGTGGATGAAAATTACATTAGTTGCAGTCAAGCTGAAGCTCACCTTTATTTTCATAGCCAGTAAATCCCATTGGCTGTGCTGGATTGATGGGGTTGAAGGATCCTCCTCCCCTGTTGCCACGATAACCACCTCCTCCAACACCGCCTCTGCCCCGCTCCATGCGAGGCGGACCCCGGTTAAAGGGGGTGCCAGTCATCCGGTTGTCATGGTAGCCATTAACAAAATTAGCGCGCCCACCATCCCAACCATCTACAGGGGAAGAAAGGACAATTAATCATTTCAGATTTTACTTTTTGAATATTTGCTACACATCATTTATTGTTACATATATTTTCAACTCTTAACAATGAGAAGGCTGCTGCTACTCATATGCCACCAACACAAGTCTGCCTACAGATAAATGAGTGAGTTTGGTAGAAGTTCAGAGAGGAACTTACAGTTGGTTGGAGGCGCCATGGTGTAGCCACCTTGTCGACCAGCAGCAAAGGCGTTTCCTGCTAGATGGAAACAAATGATTCACTTATTGTTTTTATCAAAAATAAACGGCATTTGGTATCTTTGGAGTTTGTGACCAATAGTAGTTCTATTGTTAGCCGTAATGCTGCTGGGATGCATTTGAGGATTCACATTGTTCATTTAGATGAGCAGTACTGAATACAACCATTACTTCAAAGACCAACTTTAATTTGATGCTACCCACCATTTTTGGAAGCGTCTTTGTTCCGTAAATGTGGAGGAATGTATCGTCCTGCAGGCACAGAAGGGCAACATTAGCATCAGTTTCTTTCTTTAGACTTCTCAGTCTGAATAATCATACACAATCTAAGTAAGTCATTTATTATCTGAAACCCACTTCATTATTTAGTGTCTTTTTGACATCTCCAATCTTATCAAGGTGTTTTGTTTTTTTTAAATTTTACTTAAAATGTTTAAACTTTTGAGCTTACTGCTTGTGCCTCCACCTTGTCCGTCTGCTGCGCTCAAGTCTAGGACAGCGAGCTGGAGAAACAGAAACAACAAACACATTCAATCGTTAACAGCAGAACAAACTGGAGGATGGATCTGTGCACGTTCACTGGTTAACAACCAACAGCTCAAACTTTGAACTGCAACTTTACTGTAACTGAGTTATGTTTCTATCCATGTTCTGCAAATTTGAAAAGAAAATCAATCCCTTCATCTAATCCTAATGCATTTCCTCTACAGTATACAGACTGTATTATTAAAAGAACCCCAGTAAATGTCCCATAACTCTGGTAAATGGTGACATTTAATTGCTTCTTCCCATATGATACATTTGTTATTCTTATGAATTCATCTGTGTGCAGTCTACACACAGAGTGATGTTTCTGTTTTCTGGACTTTTATTTTTCAGTGGCTGCCACAGGACAAATTGAATGCAGGCCCAACAACATCCCATTATTTGGAAATATCTTTAGTGTAACTTCTTTTTTCCCACCCAGGTCAACACTTTTGCACATCATTTCAGGGTTTCCCTGTATAAAGGGAAAATGCAAATGAAAACAGATGCATGGAAACTCAATGTGAGTTGAAATAAGAGCTAACAGCCACGTGTATAAAATTCTGGAAACATTTATGGAACATTAAACCGCACTGTAGAGGTTTTGATGATGGAAAATAAAAACCAGGGTTTTGATTGAAGGACTTGCCAGGTTTCTGCTTGTGTTTCACGCTGCAGAATGCTGCTACTTACAGAAGGTGTCACCAAAATCAGCTTTCTACTTGAAAACTAGAGCAAACTGTATTTTTATACACCAATCATATAAAGAAATGTGTAAGCTTTGTTCACTGCTAGTAGATGAAAGTTAAACAGTCCAAAAATAAACAGAAAAACTCAGTTATAGCATTTCACATTTCAGCAGCTAACTCTGCACACTAGTTTGGAAAATGTCTGAACCTCAACATGCAGAAATCCTGTTCTGGTGATGTCAGCAAAGCAGACAGCACTGGTGCTTGCAGCTTTCCCTAACCTCAGTGCTGTTGAGAGAACAACTTTGGATTTTAATTTCTCCAGTCCTTCCAAATGCAGCCTTTTTGCATCATGGG
Source organism: Mastacembelus armatus (assembly GCF_900324485.2). Classification (NCBI taxonomy): domain Eukaryota; kingdom Metazoa; phylum Chordata; class Actinopteri; order Synbranchiformes; family Mastacembelidae; genus Mastacembelus; species Mastacembelus armatus. The sequence goes on along the minus strand of NC_046634.1, from coordinate 6,659,822 downwards.
AGATATATGTACTTGGTTTAAATTAGGTCTTTATCCATCCATCACATTTTTCTACTTAGACCTTTCCAAAACTCAACTGAGAACATGCAGTACTTAGTGTTGCTATCCAACTGTCTGACCAGTCAGACGCAGCTCCTGTGCCGCTGGTGACGCAGATAAAACCATCTTTTTTAAGCGGGACGCAGTAAAGATAAGCATGGAAACTGTGCAATTTTCGTACTGTCTGAAAGCCCGTCGGCTAAACTGTCAAACGTCACATAATTTGTGCGTCAGTCCCGCTAACTCCATCCCAGCATCCCCTTTTTATTATTGTATCACGCTGCAAGACAAACGCAGTGAATATAATAGTTGTTGGGTGCGTTTCATATGTTCACAGGGGAGAGTAGCCGGCACAACTCGAGCGTCATGATTATATCACTGCTTCAGTAAAGTGTAGTGCGTAGCAGTGCATGCTAGCTGTCACAAACTTTACTAATTTCACCTTTTTTACGAATTACACTTAGATAAAAACCCGACATTCATACAACAGAAATACCAAAATGCTTTTCTGTTCGCATGCCCCGCCTCCCCCCACAGCCACTTCAGTCGTGCGTGTAAAAATGAAGCGCACCCAACGCTAGCTAGCACGCTAGCATAGCTTTAGCAGTGTTTTCATACTAGCCGGCAAGCTAACGTTTCTCCTCACGGTTATAAGACTTTTCATCAACTATCGCTGAAACACACATTAAACTCACCTGCTGCTCTAGACCGTGGGCACTTTCGACGGCCACATGACTCATAACTAGAGAATATGGAGGAAAAATATTGTCGTTGAAAAAGGACCTCTTTGTTTGCCGGGTCAGTGTTTTTCTCCTTCGTTTCTACACCGTTTCTGTGGTTACGGCAGATGACAGTTATTTCATCGCCTTCGTCTGACAACTTGGTGAATATTACGTGATGAAGAATTCCTGAATTTAAGCTAGAAAGACTAGACTTCGTGCAAACTCAGCTGATGTCGGGTTGTTCTTCAGCTGAAGCTGAGGTGAAGCCGTGATGCGCCAGGAAAGCGAGCCTGAAGAATATATGATCAACATCCGGTAACTCCAAAATAAAAGCCCTTCAACAAACACGATCAATGTAATAGTTTTGCTGGACATGCACGTAATTCAAACTTTATAAATATAAATAACGCGTATCGTTGGATTAATATAACTTCAGAAATATATTTGTATGTGAAAATTAATGAAATGAAAATCAAAAGTCTGTTTTGAAGGGATATCCATTAAACGCTAGTGCATGTACTTTATTTTAAGTGCAGCTCAATTTCTTGACTTCCAGAGGACAGCTGACTTGACAGACATTATTAATCCAGACACCGCGAGAATTTCATCATAACATATCGCGATATCGTCACTGTAAGAAATAATACCATGCATCTCAGTACATCACAATGTAGATTGTTCTATTCCTGAGTTTTCTGTTCATTTTTAAATTACATTTGGTTTAAAAAAGTATTTTTAAACAAAGGCCAAAGAAGGTTATACACATCTAGTTCATTGTGTTGCAAACCCCATTTATTGTTTGCTTTGAGAAAAACTTATAAATATAATGTGATACCTAATGTGCTCTTGTGTCTGAAGGTTCTCATTTTAGAGTAACTTAATTATTTCCAAGATATTTCCTGGAAAATATCAGTTTGAGGGGGATTCAGACAGTGTAAATGCAATTGGATTACATCCAATCTGTAGTTGTAGTCCAATGATTTGCATATATGATATCAGACAGAACGGGTTGAATATCAAAATGTCTAAGACATTTAGCTAAAGTCTGATTTTTACTATGTAGATACTTTGGTACGTCGTATTTTTGATTAAGTATTCGATAAAATACTGCTGTTTGATGACAGTAGTATTTCTGCACAAGCCAGTTTTCCTATCTGTGCATCTTTATTCTTTGTGAAGGTTTCCTATCTTGGCTGATGATTGCACCTTTCAATTTATGAACACAGTAAGATTTACTGAAAACACCCAAACTGTGCAGCAGCCAGTGGTGTAGGATTATGAAACTCAAAACACAGAAGACAGAAAAAATCTGTTGTTTAGGATAACTGTATCCAGTAATTTTCCACTCCTGGTCTGACTTTCTTCTATGCAGGGGGCATGTTTGCTTTTTGCGGTTTCTTAACAGAGTGTGTGAAGACTACCTTACAAATCCTGAGCTGCTCGACTGGGGCATGTCCTTGACTTCTGCTGTCAAGCATAACTTTTACTTAGACATTTTTTCTGGACCTTCTTGTGCTGCATTAAATGACATTAAAAATCACAAATTATATTATCAGTGAATAATTAAAGCACAATACTTTCACAGCAGCCGGTAATGAGTGCATCTTACAAAATAAATAAGTTGCAGGAATGAGTGCATTATTTTTCACAACCAGACAATTCAATTTTTCTGCTTAGACCACGAACATTTAGCAGTGGTATGAAGTTTGAAAGATGGGACTGTTTACCAGGCAGGGAAAGATTAATTAAAAGATGATACTGTCTTGCAGCACAGGAAGTGTGTGGGGGATTCTCACTATATTCAGGGGTAAAAATTCTACCTTCCTTTACATCTTCTCTTTCAGTTTTGTGCACTTTGTTTTTAAATGTCTTGTGAAATCACTGAAATGCTGTATTAACAAGACAGTGAGGTTGTTGAAAGATTGTTGTTGCTTTTTAACAATTGCTAGTTAGCACTAAACTCAAAGTACATCTGTTTACACTATTTAAGGCCAATGAAATATTAATTTTGGTACAAAGTGATCGGCAGAAAATAATCTGGGTTGTTCTATCATTATATTTTTATTGTGCAAAAAAGACAAAAATTCTCTACAGTCAAATGTGGAAAGACGACTGATCATTCCTCATAATAGCCACATTTAGGTAAGTCAGTCAAGTTATTGTCTAATCTGTTTCTCTTGCATAAACCAGATTCTAAACATCATTTAGAAAAACAATTATTTTCACTGGATCAATCCTTGAGAAAGTAGTATCAACATTTTCTTTTGAGACCTGTAATCAGGATTAACAACAGTTTTACAAATAAAATCATCAAAACTCATACACTCCACCCAAACAGCGTTTAAATCACCAGTGTCTGATGCCTCATTATAATGTTAACGTAACTGTGCAGTACCAACAAAAGGGACAGTTACATCACGCTCAACTAAAATAACAAAGCCAAATCTATGCAAAAATACTCCTTACCTCCACCAAAACAAAGTTTAATAGAAAAGACAAAATATCACAAGGCATATAGACCATCAGATAATGCATAATAGATAGATAGATTTAGTGGTTTCAAATGTTTGTTTCAGGTGTTAGACTGAAGATGGCGCCACTGTTCTACTGAATAAACAACACCACTCCTGAATACTCTGAATCCTCCTACTTTATTTATCTGAATTGTGTCTGTCCTCTGATTTTAATTGTTTCACATGACTCTGGAAATAGGACAGTCCCTTAGTATAACAGTTAAACCCTTGGATGTGAAGTGGTGTGGACTTCATGATCTGATTCAGAGCTGAATCAGTTATAAAGTCAAATTCAGCCTTTGTGAATTCTTTTCTTTGTTTCTGCTTCACGCTTCTCCTAAAATCTCTCTTCATGGAGGCTATGAAAGAGAAGTCAGGCTCTTTTCTTTACCCATCAAATATTCATAGGCCATTTTTTTGGTGAAATAGCAACTTGATGCTTCAAAAACCTACACTGTCAATCACACACACATAAACGGGTATCCCTGCAGAGGAAAACCGAAACATCAAATAAAAGACCGTTTTTACAGACTATATTTAATCTCATCCCTCAGCATCCCCACGAGTCCATGACACTTTCGTGCGTTAAGCTGATTGACAGAGGGAGACAAACAGCTAAACACAACTTTTGGCTTTAAATCTGTTTTTCTGAAGCTGTTTTTCTAAAGAGTTTATGTAGCTCAAGTTACAACAACATTAAAGATGAACAAGAACACCAACATACCAGAAATCACATGTCATCCACGTGTGGCCTTCATATTGTATTCACCAATATTCTAAAGGAAATACGCTGTACTTTACACTCGGTGCCACCCAAGGCAGTGTTTAGGTTTCAGTTTTATTCTTTTTTAACTTATCGGATTTCTGTGTCACATTAATGTCCTCTGGGAATATGTAACTGTTCTGCAACAGCAGTATATTTCCTAGTATAGTGTGACTGACTCTTGTTGCTGTGCATGAACGACCAAACGACACCTTTTTGCTGGGGATTGATAAAGTTATCAGTGATATAAAATATTTGTCCAGACAGGTTAAGTGAAGTGTCCTGTACATTTCATGGTGAGTGTACCAGCGAGACTGGGTCTGTCCAAAGGTAACTGCCTGAAGGGGGGTCTTTGTCTCTTAATGTTTTTATTATTTCAGTTGATATAACACTGACATGGTGATATTAAATTATTTTCTGTTTAATCAAACTACCATAAAGTAACTGGCACATTGTAAACAATAGGAGAGATACTGGCTAGTTTCTGGATAAAAGACATGAAACGGTCTCTGGTGGGTACAGCAGCAGAATACATGCAGTACAATGCACAGAGAGTAGGATAAATGGAGGCTCGATACAGGGGTCATTGTGGAGCCCTGGTATGTGAGATTTGGTGTGAATTTGCAGGACTGAAAAAAGATTTCTCTGCAGCACTGAGCAGGAGGAGGAGGAGGGCGCTATTCTTCGAAAGCAAACAGAGCTTTCGAGCTTTCAGAGTTGCTGGCGATGGCAGATGGTGCAAGGAATGAAAGGCAGATGGAAAAATCACTTCCAACATGTTTATCATTGTCAAGAAGCGTGTATGTGTGTGTGAGGGGGTGATTCCCCCAGAGTTAATGAAAAATGTCACTGAATTTTAAAAAACAGAAGCACTAACAGTCACGGAGGTGTGAGAAGGCTCTACAGTTTGTTTATGTTGTGTAAATTAAAGGTGTAGTACTGATTTTTTGGCAGCACACATTATATCAGGAAACCTGTTTACTTCCATATTACAATGTGTTTTCTGCTGCTCCAATGGAAGCATTAGCAGCACTAGCCATTAGCCACTAATCTACACTGGGAACTGAAAGCTTAATGCATATATGCAGTCTGATGTTATCATGTGAATAAATGTCTGTTGCTATGCTGATGCATTTTGTTCGTGAGTGCACAAAGTGAAATGCTGAGAAGAAAACAAGTGCATGTCACACTTCGGGCTGTGTGTGTGACAGGGAGCAGGAGAGGGGGCTGAGAAACTTGAGAAACACATGACTTTGTGACCTCGGCAAACACACCCCTGACAGCATGAAGCAGACAGTGTGAGGATTTCTGTGTGTGCGTGAGTGACACACACACAGAAAATTAAAGGGCAAGAGACACTTAGATTGCTACAGAGAGTTATTTTTGAGATAAAATCTACAGAATAGAGAATCATTTCACTATATCTGAAACCACAGATCAATCAATGAGCAGTAATCGCCTTAACCTAACCAGAAATCAGAAAATGAAGACGCCCCTTCAAACTCCAGAATTTGCTGGAGAATCATTATGTTTGTAAATGTTCTTCAGTGTCAAAGTGACTGTTGTCTGTACATTCATGGGTACATTGCAAACAATAACTGCTAGTAGATATTTTAGGATACTTTTAATGATACCAGCTTGTCAAAACACAGCAAGTTGCTTTAAGGAATCATTCAGGACAGACCTGAATGAGGAATCTTTCTGGGACGCATTGTGGATCCAGCTGTTACTGTTTACATTGCTTCAACAAATTGGAAAGAACTCAAATGAAGTTTGTTACCACTCATCTTCAGCTTTTTGGCCTCAGACTGAAACACTGATTCAGGAGAAACAATTAGCTGTGTGGCTGAAACTGATCTGTGAATAAAGATGAGAGAGAGCAGCACAATTAAAAGATAACTCAAGTTTATTATAATTTGGTTCCAATTTTCACAGTTTCCTCTATGGTTTGCAACAGTTGTGATAACGCTGTGCTCACCAAAGTAATTGCTGAGCGCTGGAAATATGTCAGATTCTGTAAACCACTCTATTTGGAGGAACTGTCAGTTAGCCAGCTTGTTATGAGAGCTGTTTATTTCCCTCTTCAATTAAACTCTTGATTGAATAAAATGACGTACAATCCTGAGAACAAAACTCTGTGGGTGGGGGGGGCAAACTGCACAGTACAGAGATGATACTGATTGGTTAATGTTACAGAAGCCTACTACACACACTAGCCCACACGTACATATATTTTTATGAAGACTCACAAACTAATTTCAGTGTGTGGTCTGACTGGGTCTGTAGGTGAATGGAAGGCAGAGCAGAACAGAAAAAATAGGGCTGTATTATTTGGCGTTACTTTGACTTTGGAACATAGTTGCTCCCTCTTCCTCTCTAATTCTTCTACTCTTCTGTGGGATTAGGTTTGCCCACAACTCAGTCCAATGTAAAACCAGAGGGAAAGAAAAGAAACAGAGAGTAAGAGACATTTTTCAATAAACCTCTCTTACTCTCAGCTCCTGCCTCAACTTCTTTCACTCCTTTATTGTTTCTTCTCTCCATCTCACTCTCAGTTGTTGTAACTAAGGGCGCCTTATTGTCTGGGGGACAGTTCATCCTTTCACACACTTACTGCACACACACTGGAAAACATGCTGACGCCAAACGCTAGCTCAGCTTTTTTTAAGGGAGAAGGAGAGAAAACAGATGAAAGAGGAATAAACCTCATCCTCTCTCTCTCTCTCCGTCTTTGTTTTTTTCTTTCTTTGAAGAAACAACGGATGCAGCAGACCAGCACTCAGAGCCCTTATATAACTTGTAAGAGTGTGTGTGTCTGTACATATATTTCACTTGGTAACATTTTTCTTGAAGGACATTGTGATTCATTAAAAACAGATTAGAAAAACCATCTGAATGAGAAGGCAAAGCTTCCAACATTTTGTGCTGTAGCTGTAAAACTGCAGCACAAGAAGAGGAGGTTCTCCCATCTTCTGCCTGAAAATCAGACTTGTCCCTACGTATAGGCCACACTTGTCACATTGACACTGAACAATGGGAATCAATTAGTTAATCAGTTGACCAGTGACCAGTGAGCTTAAAGTCAGTTTAATGCTCTAAAGCCAAGGGGCAACTTCAGGCCATCATTGTGTGGAGGTTCATTTTTACAAGTGATGCCTTTCACATTATAAATACCTTATAGATTATTTCCATACAATATCGATAAATAAATCAAATTTATTGCCTGTCTGAAGGGTCTGTTTTCAGATTAAGGCTACAAATAAGTGGTTAGGTCGGCTTCAATGCTTCAGCTCATGCTGTGGCAATTTAATTATAAATGAAATCCTTTATTCAGAAATGCAATGAAAAGCTCATTCCTACTCTAAATCAATAACAGTTCTACACAGCAGGACTGATCTTTTCGTTCCTCCTGTGGTTGGTAACTGATTCTGTAATAGAAACAGGCTTTTTAATGACCCAATAGCTCAAATATATGGATGGTAATTTCACCCAGGAGAAAATTAATAGACAGAATGGACCATAAAAATAAAATATTTAATAGATTATTTCTGACTCTACAAAAGGAATATTAAGGGTGTGATAAAATCAATCCGAAAAGAAATTCTGATAATAAAATAACACATTTATGTATATTATAAGATGGCAAATTAATAGAAACAGAATAGGAATGGAATTGAAATTGTTAAATGAAGACAGAAAAGGGTTTGAGCAAATTCATTGTTAGATCAAACCACCATGTTTAATATGAAGATATAGCTCATTGTGCTGTTTCCACAGCTTTGCAGAGCATTTTAGCATCTTTGAGCTCATTGTTTTGGTTTTCAGCCCTTCATTAACCTTATTTCCAGCATTCCCAGCATCTGTATTTAGAAATAAAGCTGATAAATCCACTGCACAGAATGACCGACAAGGCTACCTACAAGCTGTATTAGCAGCTGAAGAGTCAGATATTTTTAGCAAGAGCTGGTGGAATCACATGTATAGGTTACATGCGCTTACATTTATCACACAGCGAAAAACGATGCTGAAGAAATGCTGATGTTGCTACAGGTCTCGGTGTGTAAACAGCTAATTATTTGCTAAGACATCAGGAAAACAACTTTACAAGGTAATAACATGTTGTAGTTTTAGCTAGTTCTGCTGCCTCAAGTATGAAAATTGCAATGCAATGCAATGCAATGCGGTCCCCCCCCTTTACATTTGATTTTGATGATTGTGTTGATCTGAATGTGTAGAAAGGTGTGGTCTTAAAATGGGTCAGGGTGGAAACACAATTCATACACACACTGCAGAAGGTCACCCTAGATTTTGTGGTCATTACACATTCAGAGAGGAAGCAACAGAGACATCCAATAATAGCTGCTTTTTGACAGCACTGTCCAACACCCCATCATGTGTGAGTGCGTAGAAGGTTAATCCAGTAAGTCCTTGGTTCAGACAGTCATTCAGACCATCTGAGTGATGAGGGCCAGTCAGTTGCTGTATGCAGAGAACCTGACCTCAGTCACCCTCAAAGTGTGGACTTAAATAAGTTTCAGTGGTCTGTGCGTACAGTCATATTTACATCTGTGGATTAATAGTCTCATACATAAAGAGAAAGTAAAATGACAAGACCACACAGGGGATTAGATTAACTCTTGTTCCTGCTGTAAACTTAAGTTATTAACTATAAACAGAATTGATTTTTTTCCACAGGTTTAATGTAAAACATGACAAATGACCAACAAAAACATAAAGTAGAGAAATTTCTCATGTCAGATATATCATAACGTAATTGGACGTGGAAGTTTGTTTGTGAGGAGCCATTAAGGAAAAAAGCTTTTAGTGATTCACACTACTGGGAGACATAAAACTAACATTCAGTGCCTAAATGATTCATTACCAGTGAAAACCTGCTGCTGCCAGCAGAGTGGAGGTAAATATCCAAGGCTCAGTGTGTCACTGGACATACAGTTATGGTGAGAACATAAACACATCTACTTGAGGAAACTGGTAAAATTGCCAATAATCTAAGACTGGTTGTACTGGGGAGCCTCCAGCTAAGAGGGTGTGCAGTTACTGGCCCAGACTGTTGCTGTAAATAAGGATTTAAAACACTGAAAGGCTGATCAGTGATTCTGTCTGTTCTTAAGATAATCTGCATGAAGACTGTGGATTGACAGCAAACCACAAAAAGCACTAGATGTACTTAGCATAGTGTTTGAGTTTAAAGGAGAATCTTCTGGCTCACCTTTGTGTTGACTGATCTTTGCCCACAGTTGTGAAAATGCTCCCTGCTCCTCCACAGAGCTGCAGCAGGGAACAGGTGTCATGACATGACTTGCTTCGCCCTCTGTGGTGAGTAAATGCAGTGTTCAATTTACTAAGAACATGGTCAACAAAAAGAAGTCTCACACTGAGCTATCAGTAATCATAAGGTGTCAGTGCTGAGATAATAGAAGGATGCTGCAGTGGGTTACAGCAGGCAGTGCTTCAAAATCCTCATCTATTATAAAATCAAACATATTTATCTTGATTTCTTCTTTTCTATGTCATTATTTAATTACTGTTATGTCCTGGATAAATGTGCATTTTAAATTATGGTACATTTCATTTCAACCAATAAATATAAAACAGTACTTCCACTAACCTGATTGCAGACGTCTGAATTGCTGCCAACTCTCCTTTTTCCCCACTAGGTCTGGTAATGTCTTTGGCTTTCTCCTGGTTAGAAAAACAACAGACATAATCCTCCTATGGCACAGTCAGAAACACCTACAAGCAAACAAAACAATTTTTGTAAATCCCCAACTTCATTCTCATAATTGTATCAATTCTGACTTTTGATAATGACTTTTCTCCCATCCCCTCTGCTGCAGAGGTTTGAGGAAACTCTGCCAAAAGTTGTCTGGAAGTAAATGAAGAAATGCCAATTGAAAATACCTGAATAGGGAAGTGCTTCTGGAGCAGCTGTCCAGCTGCAGCCTTTCTGTTTTAGCTGGGATGCAAGAAGAATACATATTGCATGAGACGTGTTATATGTCTTAATACTGTCACCTCCATAATATCACCACAATATCAGATTAGTTAATGTCTGATTTCGCAGACTGTTAGGGTTGTAGTCTGGATGGACAATTGGACATTCAGGTTTTTAAATAAAAAGGATAATCCTCTTGAAGGTTGTAAAACGCAGTAGGTCTGCGGACAGGGATGAATGAGGCCCTACAGCTACAGTGGGTGCCTGCTAAAAAAATGTAGCTGCTCTTTCATTTGAAATGCAGCTGTCGGCAGTACTGGTGCACTGTTGGAGGAGATGGCCCAAGAGAACGAGAGGAGTTCAAGCAGCACAGACACAGAGAGCATGTATGTTAGTGTGAGAAAGGAGGTCGGCGTATCTTACACCCTGAGGTACAGTTTGACTTTTATTCTGCTCTGGGAGACTCAGAAGAAAAAAATAAAAAAAAAATAAAAAATGTATCCATGTTAATCCTCCAGGATGCTGCACTTAATCACATGCAGCCAACAGACACACCACAGTGCTGTACAGAGGAATTTAACAAGGATTTCAGTTTGTTTGTGAAATGATCATGTTTACATTTAACTTCAAGACATGAAAGTTAACAGAGTCTACAACACACGGAGCTGCTGCACAGTGCACTGTCTGTTAAAGTGACATTATTTCTGTTCTCTTCATTACTTTAAACTGAAGATTAAAATGCAAATGACTGGGCTCGTATCTACTGTAACTTGGTGTATTGTTAGCCATGCTGGTGGCAGAGCTCTAAGCAGAGATATGTCAGTCACCACTTGAAACATACACAATAATGAATGTCTTGACTTCAATTTTTAATGATCTCCAGAGGGATTAAACCTAGAGGCTTTTGTGATCCCTTGATTTTTCATCCAGCAGCATCACTGTTGATATCTTGTGTTCAGAGTGAAGATGTGGATTGTTATGAAGTTTAGTGCAGACACTGTCTCCAGGTTGAGATGTGAAAGTGTCACATCATTGGACAAGTGAAGATGTGTGATCAAAGAGCTGATCATGGAGGGCTAAAAATATCATGCATCCATCTCTGTGCTTCTTTAGTTGCATCTTAAATTAATGTTCCAGTCAAAATAACATACCAGATATTGATGCAAATGGTATTTACAAGTTCAAATCATTCGGTTTTATGAAACACACTAATAAATCAAAAATACTTATTCATTGCTTTTCATTTTTAACTGATTGTTTAAATACTATTGCACATACAGATACAGCAAATACTGAGCTAACCGTTGAACCAACCACACTGACCTGCAGTTTCAGCAATGGCGCCGCTGACCTCAGCAGTAATCTGTGGAAACACCACAAACAGAAACTGAAACTCTTACAATATGAGAATACTTCTGTATATAAGGGTACTTAAAATTAGCTCAGCATTACATTTTAAAAACAGAAAGAGTCCTAATACCCACCGGGATTGGCCAGGGCCTGCTTTCTTCATTACGTGAAATAGCAGGACGGGGTCCAACACTCAGTCTCTTGGTGGAAAAGAGGTTTATGTAAGTCGGCCTCAGGCTGAACAGGAGCATCCACAGAGCATCACAATAGCCAGTATAATGAGTGGTCAGATAACGATGCGGCCTGACACTCGATGTGTATGATAATACATATACACTGTTCTGTGAGGTGTAAACTGGAGCGCATGAAGGAAGTAGCCAAGCAGCCCAGAAAAACATTTAGTGAGGACTATTATTGTTGTCATGTATTTAAGTTAATACTTTCCTATGGCTGAATTTAATATTGACAGTGCCTTGATGTGTTGAATGAGGATGTGCATTACCCAAATTACAAAAAAAAAAAAAAACTCCACACTGTAAAAATGCAGTAATTTCATTTGTAAGCACTGTGTTTTTAATATTCGATATATATCTGGACAAATACAAACTTTTTTTGGACTATTTCTTCAAAGACAAGTTGCTGTCAACATTTGAAATGTATTTTTTTTGTGCACCACAAAAGAAATTCCATCCTCCACCACTGTGACTGATGGAACAATAACACATGCTCATAATTAGCCAAAAACAGGGATAGAAGCAAGGTCACTTTGGTGAAATCATTGAACTATGTAACAGTCAGACACACCATAGAAGGCAGGCCTGAGATGTCTGTGTATTGTACCTCTGTGCTAATGTTTAGCATTTTATACTAAAGAAAGGGAAGCTGCATGCAAACCTTCTATTTTTGGGCTTTGGATGTTGACTTTACAACAGAAAATGATTTTCTTCCGAAAGATGGTGCTGGGTTGTGTATCAATGAATTTAGGGAACACTGTAATGGAAATTTATTATACTGGATGAATACTTGATTTTAATGAATAAAACACATGATGTTCTGTACTGAACAGACGTCTGTGGCATTTTCAACTGCAAACGTGTTTGCAGGTACTGTTAGCAGGGCAGGAGTGTGAGAGCCTTTAGGCCACAGAGACTATGTTTTACCATTCAGATGCAGAATTAACACCTGAGGTCACACTGTCATTTACAAGTTTTGCTCAGTCTTCATTTGGAAAATGTGTCAAAAGCAGCAAGACAGTATTCAAAAAAAGAAAAAGCATAGTCTAGATTCAGTGCAGAAGTGTGAAATTTTCACAGCCTTTAGTGACATTAACATGTGCTACAGTATTACTTAACACTAGCTTTCACTTTACTCTGAGCATTGTGTTGGCTGTGTCTGAAAATTGTATGTTTTTGCACCACTGGTTCATTTCTCTCTCACATCATAGCAGCAGGTCAATCTGTTTGCACAGCTGTATTAGATCCAATACAGCAGAGAATTTCCCATAAAAATCTAATCAGGTGTTCTGTGTAAATCCAGGCCAAGACATGCTGTTTGATGAGCTAAGAGCCTTTTAAAATGACCGAGGCTATGTCTGGGCAGAGGATTACAAGGTCGAGTCGAGTTTTATGGGGAAAAAGCTGAAATGGTTACAGTTTGCACACTGAGCTGCTTTATTCTGCTTTTATTTTCTGTTTTTGAGTCATAGTAAAATCCTGTTAGTGTAGATGTAAATAGTTAAAGACTATTAACTCCTCTGAGGCCTCATGGTCTAGTTATTAAAGTTTTTATATTTAAACAAATATTTTTAAACATATTTTAAAACAATTCAAGTAAAGTAACTTAACCATTGAGATTCTGTGTTTCTTACAGACGTTATAATTGTTAGTTTGCTTAAACACATGACTTCAAATGTATCATCACTACATGTGCGTCTAAAGGTGACATAGCTGATTGGGGGCAACCAAAGTCTGCAGCAGCAGCGCCTCAACTACTTCAAACACAGACATGTCAGGGTCGCTCTGACTCCCCTCATCCCTTCAGCTTTAATATTCCCTCATGCAGCATTAGCTTAGATCCCTGCAGCCACGGAATTACAGCAATGATGTCAATACATATTTTTAGTGATTAGTGAGTGTGTGTCTAGAGCACCCATCATCACTAGTTTGTACCTATTTTCAGAGCTGTGATCATAACATGACTTTACTTATATATTAACTAACATCACTGGTGATCTGCAGTCAGTAGTTAGAAACAAGCTGAAAGCTGTGAGTTATCTCTGACTGATGAGCAGTAAAAAATGATATTTGTCACAATACCCTTCCAGTGGTCATTGGATTTTGGCAGCCTAACATAGTTTCCTGCCTTCCTCCCACAGTAAAGCTGACATTACAGTCTAAGGCTTATTTACTATGTGGAAGCTGAGTTGAACAATATTTGCAGCATCAGGGTGCAGCCGTTGGTGCAGCCTGATCTTTCAGAGAGATATTAGCTGGAATTGTGCCACAGAGAGAGAGAGGGGTGAGGGACAATGTGGAGTCATACGTACAGTACAAGGTATTTGTGTATATTTGGATGTGTATGCATCATGTGGATGTGTGCCTGGTGCAGAGAGGGAGCCGTGCCATGCTGAAGACACAGCACCATACAAGGACAAGTCATGCTGGAGGATCAGGCTGAGTGTGCACTGCAGCTCTGTGACTGCAGCTCTGTGACTGCTCAACACATGCTCATATTTTAGAATAAATTGGGGAAATATACTTTCTGCCCCAGCCTCTAACACATCTAAATGAAAAACAATACACGTCAATAAAGGAACGAGCTCTATTAAAGACCTTCTGATCATCTGAGGAGGTTAAATAAACAAAGCTACTCAGTGAAGGTTAGACTGCTATCACAAGTCGTTTTTAAAGCCAAACACACTCGGCTCTGATAGGCATAAACTAAAATGTCTCACTGTTAAAAATGTGATCGTTTTATTCAAAATCAGTTTCTATATAAAAAAGGTTTCTGTGAATAAATGGTATTGATTAGTTGAAAGTAAATAAAATGTTAGCATGGATAATAGACTTAAATTATAACATAGTACAATCCTGATCCTGTATATCAGCCTAACGCTTTTCCTCTTCCTGCTGCCTGTCTCTCAGTGTGTTTGAATGTTTTATAAATCAACCGAGTGAAAGTCGACAGAAGATGAAAGTGACTGAAAATGATCTAACTGCTCTGAAGTCCGTATCTGTGTGTGTGTGTGTGTGTAAGTGAGAGCTAAAGCACAAGAGAGAGATTTATGAAGAAGTAAGGTCAAATATTTTCTACCTAATAATAAATCACCACCACACACACAGCCACCCCAGCTCTCTCTCTCTCTCTCTCTCTCTCTCACACACACACACACACACACACACACACACACACACACACACACACACACACACACACACACACACACACACAGTCTCTCGCTCTCTATCCCCCCCATGTGTTGACAGTTTCCATGGTGAAGGGAAGGTGTTGACGATGTGTGTGTTCTCTCACACACATTAACATTAAAATCTCGAGGCAGCATATCCACTGGGAGAAAAAAACAAAAAAAACTAAACAAAAAAAAAAAACACTAAAACTTAGCAGCCCCAAGAGGAGGCAGTGGTTATTACACCCCATAACTCATAAGTGTCAGATGGAGAAAACAACGTGCTGACAATTTTTCTTGTTTCTTGGGCCTTAGAGGGCATTCAGACAGAAAACAGCCCAGCATTAAAACAACACATGGGCCTGCATTGGTGGGAATGTTGCACCAAATACTGATGAAACAGTAAAATCCAATCCTAAAAATTTGATGTGAATCTGAAGTTCTATCAAATACTAAAGCAGCAAACGGTTTGGTCTAATAGTGACAATAAAAAAAGCAACAGCAATCATCATTAACTATAAATAAAGAGCTCCAGTCTTCAACATGCTGTGTATAAAGAGAGCAGTAGAGAAAAGCTGACTGGGTTTCCAAAGTGGAAATGGTTCATCCTCTGGAGAGCATGGTTAGAACAGGACTGCTGTATTTTTTCCTACAACAGTGTTGATGCTGTGAAGTCAGCACATACACACTCCAAGGCAAAGCTAAGGGACTAAAAGGTCTTAACATAAAAATACTTCACTGTATTATTCCTAAAACTCCACAGGAGCTCCACATGACTTGCAGCTACTGTAAAGCATTGTGGGTAAACTGTGGGTAACAAAGTGAACCGAAATGGAGGGAGTGATAGCCCAGCAGGGGGCAGATGAAATGAGGGCTGGTGTGAGGAAGCGTCTGTTTCACCTTCTCCACGCTGCAGAGTTGGAAGTTAATTGAAGTGAACCTCCTGCTGCTGGCGATGAAA
The DNA here is from genome assembly GCF_900324485.2 of Mastacembelus armatus. Taxonomy (NCBI): domain Eukaryota; kingdom Metazoa; phylum Chordata; class Actinopteri; order Synbranchiformes; family Mastacembelidae; genus Mastacembelus; species Mastacembelus armatus. The sequence goes on along the minus strand of NC_046634.1, from coordinate 6,644,112 downwards.
GACTCGGCCACATCTACAGAGTCAGTGAGACCTCGCTCTGGGCCGACCTCTGTGCTCCGTCAGCCTGCATCCAGCTCTCATCACTGAGGGCTGAAGAGTCACGCTTTGGGTGTTCCTGCGGTTTGAAGACATCCATCATCACATAATACTATTCTACTGTAAACACACCCAAGCAAGCAGGACTGCAGGGAGAGCTGAAGGGTTGAATAAGAGATGCAATCAAGTTGCATATAAGGAACGTGTGGGATTTATTGTTTTTGGAGTTTGATCTATTTGACAATTCTTTTATCAGCCTCTGTTATTGTACCTCTTTATTAATAAAAATCTGATTTAAAAACACTTTAAATGACTCTGCCTTGCAATCAGCAGCTTATTTGCATTTCTTTTAAATAACTTCTGTCACTTTCTGAACATCAACACAGCAGGAACAACTTTTCAGTGCAGGGGTGAGTAAAATCTAACTGAATGTCAGTTAAACAGATCTTCCCATATCTAATCCAAATATAGTCAGAGAGAAAAACAGTAATCTTTACTGTGAAAAGAATGATTTTAAAAGGAAAAGAACTCCAAGCATTAACAGACAGCAAACTGGTGGCTGTTTGTAGCTGCAGTAAACATCAGCGTTGATTACAATGCAGACGAGAAAACGTGTCGCCTCTGGTAGACTCTGGGGAGAAAAGGCTGCTTTACTTTCCTCCATGTGCTGCTGAATTTTTCTGTCTGAAATTTTTGTTATGTGGAGCATCCCTCAAGCTGTGACACGTTCAAGTCGGAGCCAGGGGTAACACCACCAAATGTGCCATCTCCAGAGCAGCAGGAGTGTGCAAGTGGTGAGAACGAGAACAAAATAAAAAAATATCCTCTGCTGTTTTTTTTTTTTTTTAATTTTTTTTTTTAATCATACGCCCACAGAGCTGAGTCAATTAAGGAAGACAATGGTTTAAGTTGTGACAAAGCCACATTACCAAGTGATCCATGAGAAGCATGAACACACACACACACACACACGCACACACACACGCAGGGATGAGAAAACTGGGTCAAAATGGACCCTGAGAGAGAATGAGTTAGAAAAGACATAGATCCGGAGCCAATTGACACTGGGTCTTTCTCTCATCTTCATCTCATGTGCAGATGAGGAAAAGATAAAGAGGGGTGGAGAAAGAGAGAGAGCTGGATGGAGAGCCTTGTAACAGAGGTGTAAAAAATCAAGACCCTGGAGAGCGACCGAGGTTTCAACTCATCTGCATTTCTAATCAAGAGTGAGAGTGGAAGAGGGATCTCTGTGACCAGGGGAAGTGGAGAGAGATGCAATGAACGAGATGGGGTCAGAAATATAGAGGAGAAATGGAGCCAACAGCAGTGAGATGGAGTGAAGAAGTGATTGGTGACAAATAGAAAGAAAGGCTATAAACACTGAAAATAAATCCCATAAGACTAACAGGGAGAGGGAAGACAGTAAGAAAGACATGAAGGGAAGAGGAGGAGATATAACTGCGGTCTAATGTTGAATTATAAAACATTTATGCTGCTAGAAGTTTTGAAGTTGTTTTTTCAGATGTTTGGAAGCATAGAAAAACCTGATTGATGGTTTGCCCAGAGATGATGAAAAAAACGAAGCTGGCCCACATTTGTCACAAGTCTGCGAGCAGGAACTCTGATCACAACCACATCAGAAATTCAGCAGCCACATCTAAAAAGATAAGAGAGCAAATGTGTGGCAGCTAGGACTGCCACCACAATTAAACAACCATTGGTTTATTCAGACAATAGATTCACTCTCCCACCAGCAACATGTAGTACAAACACATTGTGGGAAATGGGCTTATTCTCTATGAGTGAGATAATAGGATTAATACTCATCTTCTGTCTGTGTTAGGTACCGACAGCAGCGGTTGGTGTAATATCAAAAAATGTAACTCATCATCACCAAAAAACACAATAAAATCAGAAGTCATAAAATCATTTACAGAGGGAATACATCTTATAAATCGATTTATTTAAAAAAAACATTGTTATACTCATTTGCAGTAAAATGAGAAAATAAAAAGTCACTGGGGGAAGCCTTGACAAGTTTAGTGGTGTGTATTGATGCTACTTTGCAAGTGTATGTACTGTTAAGAGCTTTAAGCACTGAGCCCTATTTATAAACCTGTACTGTGAATATGTATGGGGGTGTCTAAATGTGTGTTAATGATAGTGGTAAAACCTATTTTGAATACTGCGACAGCACGATCACAGGGAGGCACACACATCTGTGGATGGGATTTATGGAGACATATGGGAAGTTTCTAAAGTGACTTCATCATCAGTCAAAGCAAACCACCCACACTGTATTCAATAATTCTCAAATTTCACTAAATGCCAGGAGGACTATGCCCAGACATGGAGATGAGCATCTAAAAATGATTAGAGAACAGCAGCACAGATCTAGAATTCTTCTTCTAATAGAAACATCTGATTTCTTAGTTTTTCTTTTGCTGGATGAGATATTGCTCATAAACATCTAACAGTTACTTAAAAATACCTTTTTCAACCATTGAAAAACATCCAACAAAGCCCAGCTGGCCTGGCATTTCTCATTACAAAGCTAACAGGTCTGACTGGATCCTGCTGGGTTTGGACAGAAACGTCCTCACTCGGTGTGTGTTGCTGCTGGAGCCGTGAGAGAGCGTTCACACAGCAGCCAACGTGAGGCATCAGCCACCACGGGTTCATCTGTCTGCTATCAACAACCTAACAGATGTCGGCTGTTTCAAGCTGGGCACCACTGACTATCTTTACCTGCTGCTTATGGCACATTTCACTTTGTTGTTGTACAGATGGGATTTGTAGTTTTACCTCATAAAAAGTCAGGCATAATCTGAGACAGAGCATCTCTCAGAACAACTGAACAACAGCTGTATCCAGAGCTGAGGTTGAAATACTGGATACTTCCTTACTTGAATACCTCTTTAGTTAGCAACGTGAGAGGAAGACTCAGATATTTAGAAAAATGTGACTGGCAGAATTAGGTCTGTGGGATGGTTATTTTAGCTTAGCACCAAGACTGGAAACAGGGAGTATGTGCTAGTATACCTACACCACAATGAACAGTCTCGTTATGTAAATGGATGAGAATGAGAACATAAATGATGATGCCTTATACTACAATAGCAGTGATTGAACAAGCATCTCTATACTCCCATCCACATACTGGTGGCTTCAAGCAGAAGTGTACAGAGTTCAAGGCTAACAATCATTTCCAGTAAACAAGGTAAGCAGCTCCCCTCTACTTCCTCTTCTATAGAAAGAGAGAAAAAGCTTATAGGTTAATTTGTGGTTCTGATTTACAAAACAACCACATATTATCATCTTTATGTTTCTGTATATATCAAGCAAATGAAATGCACCTACATTTGTGAACTTTAAAGTTGTTTCACTTTGGAAAGAGCCAGACTAACCATTTCCCCTTGTTCCCAGTCTTAGCTAAGCTAACCGCCCAAGTTCCCACCAAATCCATCTGGATAAATCCTCAGGGAAAAAAAAAAAAAGCAAATATGCATATTTCAAAAATACTGAAGTATTCCTTTAAAAAGCAACACTGAAGCTGAGAATCATGCATGATCTTTCTGTTCAAAACTTCGTAGATGCACACCAATGGGGTAACTGAGTTTCCTGCACCACCCACACACCGTTACAACAGTGATGCTGCTCTCAGTGTGAACACATGAAAGCCGAGATCGGTGGCGTGACAGCTAGCTTTAAAAATCTGCATGTAGGAGACTCCGATGTCATCAAAATGTAACCGTAGAGAAAAAACCATGAATGACATCAGTCTGTCATTATAAAACAGTACATGCAACGCTTTGTCTCACATACTGTAACACTGCACTCACACGCTGTACGAAATACACACAAGACTCAGGCAAAAATAACAGCTGGATACATTTCAGAATATCTACTGTATAAAAGATGAGTGCTTGCTGTCACCACATTTAGTGACTGTTCAAGTGTTGATCTGGAAAAATGAACCAAGCACACCTCTGTTAGTTCAAATATTGGCACCAGGTACAGTATATCTCACACACAAACTGCATATCTCCTTGTAAAGCTTAAAAACATCTCTCGTTTTAAAATCTCTTAATTTTCAAAAAACTAGAATCGAGAATAAAGGTATATGTTGTCCTTATGTTAAGGTACTGTAGGAATACTCTGGGGTGGCAGTTCTAGTGCAATACCTCTCATAGGTGGCATGTGGAGCACTTCTGTTTTCTAGGACTTCTCCTGCTGCCCAAAACCAACATGACATTTACTCCATGGCAGAAATAAGGCTCAGGGTGCCTAAAACCATCATACTCTGCAAACACAGAATAGCTTTAGCAGATGTTCACCATGTGACTTAGAGATATGTCTGGGTGTTAACAAGTCCATGCAGATACAATGTTAAATCAAAACAAGTAAAATGCCACTTTGTTCTCTCCGACCCCAGCTGACCCTCAAATTTACTGCGCTTCCTCAAAGAAAGTTCAGCAGGGTACAGGGTTCAGCTGGTGTGCCATTAGCATCAGAAGAGATTTGCAGGGAGCCATGGCATCAGAAGAAAACCAAAGAAAAAGCATGTAGTTCAGCCTGAGTGCTTCTTTTGTTATTCCTAGTGGTTACAGAGGCACCAGATCTGTTTAGTGATCCTTTAATTCCCAAGTGGCAGTGATATCTCAGAAGCCTTCTGTTCATCAAAAATGAAACACTGGATTCTTCAGAGTTTCCCATAGTGCTGTGGTCTAAACAGGGAGTATATATATCAGGTGTAAAATCACTGGAAGTGGCAGAGATTTTATTAGTTCTTCATAGAAACACAAGTCTCAAAGGCTATTCCCCAAGTCCCCTGCGCCTCCACTGCAGAGCTGAGAGATCCTGAGCACCTCTAAAAAAGCACTGAGGTTGGTCGGTCAGGCTTTGGTTTCCAAAGCAATTTGTCATTTTACTCCCAACGTCCATCGCCTGGAAACAACTGGGTGTCCCAGAAATCATCTATGGGTGTGTGTCTGTTGTGTGTGTGGTGTTTTCTGTGAGCGCTGCAGTGTGCGGGTGCAGGGGAAAGTGTTTGTCAGTCCATCTCCAGGTCCATCAGTTTGTTGCGTGAGCGCGGAGTGTGTGCGGTGTTGCGGCAGCAGCACTGAGCGCAAACCAGACCTAGAACCAGAGAGAACAGGCCCACACCTGCAGACACAAAGCAAAGTTAAAGGGAAGCAGAGTTATCACCAACGTAATAATAGAACCTGCACTAATACTACTTCTAGCCTTAATCCTACTGCAATTATTCCATTTGCTGGAATTACTACTGACCAAGGCCGACATTCAGGTCCTGGCCCCAGAAGGGCCCTGCTCTAGGTCTAGTATTTTGTGATGGTCTGGGGTGAAGTGTGCAGCTGCTCTAGCTTCATTGATATAGTAACCAGGCCTGGACGTTTGTTGCTGTTTAATATTTAAGCTTTTTAATGAGGTTCATTAAAAACCTAACTGCACGCTCCAAACCACATCCCATCTCATCGTGGCACTGGTTTGATGTGCCGATGTGGCCGATGTGCAGAGATTCCTCATCTTTCATTCTCTCCTTACTACCTGCCACTATTTGGTGAAAGCAGGAGTCATATTTAGTATTTTATGAGCCATGTTCACACTATGTTTCTTTAGCAGCTTTTTTGGCCTGCCATCCACACAAAGCCAATATTTTCAAATCGCTAACTCTCCAAAGTAAATTCATTTGGCTCTAAAGATTGACATTATTAATGGAAGACCAGCATCAGTGCCAATTAAAGCAGAGTTTGTTTCTTCTTTTTTCTGCTTTGTTAAGCCTGGTCAAATTCCGATTCCTGTCTTATTTAAATCCACTGTGCACTGACAATGCCAGCTGTCAGACACTTGTCCTAAATAAGCATGAGCACAGCACTGTCAGTTAGGGAACCGCTGAGCAGCACAAAGTAAGAGTCCCCATGGTCTATTGGCCAGTGTCTCCTTTTCATCCAGTTTCAGTGACACTGTGCAGATGCACAGCTGCTTTATTTAAGCCACATTTAAACCTCAACATTTAAGTTCGCCTTGCATTCCTTACTGCAAAAACAAGATGTTGATAATGTTTAGTTGCACTATTGTTGGGTAAATGCACACACACAACCAGCTATATTTATAATTAGAAAACACTAGGTAGAACTGTATTTTATCTATTTATTTTATCAGTAGATTATCTAGAACACTTCCTAGATAAATACATAGCATAACAATTAAAGTTACTTAAGCTAAAACTCCATAATACATCAATGACTTTCACTTGAGGATGTAGGAATGGTACGTTACCGACTGAGGCTGAGGCACCATATAAAAGAGGTAACTGTAGAGAGTCCCACACTGCAGAAGAAGAGAGAAAAAGAGGGTTTTGTTGTTTAATATGTGGATCCACTACAGGCCAGACATCTGTGGTTTCTTCTTTTTCATTTCATGTTTAATTACGTGCATATTAACATAAACTCACACCACACTAGCTAATTCAGTTTTCCTAATTCAAATTTAGCTGCATTAGTGTGAAATGTAAGGAAGTCCTCACCAGCGAATCGGACAGTGAGGAAGACCCTGGATGACGTCAGCTCACCAGCCTGAGTCCAGGCTCCTGTTGAGGCCGACAGGTACCAGGGAGTGGCAACGCAGTAATACTCCCCACTGTCACTGGAGACCACAGAACACACACACACACACAGTCAAATACTAGTGTGAAGCTTCAGGCCCACAGGGATAACAGGCACAAAGAATTAAATATGCACACTCACCTGTCCTGAGTGCCGAAAATGTTCAGCAGAAAGGTGTGTGTGTCTGTACGCTCTACTGAAATTTCACTGGATGAGTTACGAGTGTCTGTCTTCACAACACCAAAGCGGTCGATGCTGGCCACATGGATCGTTGTCTGTCCACCACGCAGCCTGGTGAAAAACCAGCGCACCTCATACGCCAGGTCATCTGAGACAGACAGACAAAAAAAAAAAAAAGCAGTGTTACGTTAAACAACACATAGGCATTATTGTTTTTGTGAATTTGTTAAAAAGTCATTGGTCAGATTGTTGAGCTGCTGACACCACAGAAGACGCACAAATGTCCCAGGAAGGTACCAGGAAAGAATAAACTGTTTTTCACTGTGCTTAACAGCGTGCATACAGTTATGCTTTAGTAGACGTTGCTATATTTATTACTAAAATGTGGAGGAAAACACTGTCATAGAGTGAAATATGAGGTATTATGACACTTTGACTTGTAATTATTATTACCATAGAGTACACACCACATTTACAGAGTTACCTTTTGGAAAGTGAGGAAGAGCGTGTTATTTTTGGATGTAGAACGCAGCCCTAATTTTATTATGGTAACTACAGAACAAAAGAAATCCCAAACCCAGGAGAATCAGTCCAAACCCACAGAACAACTCCATTATCACCACATTAAAACACACACACACACACACACACACACACACACACACACACACACACACACACACACACACACACACACAAAGGCTGCTGTTTCTCTAACAGGAACAGAGAAGATTAAAGACAGAGATGGACACGTGTCACAAAAAGAAGAATTGTGATGACAAAAGAAAGAAAACAGGAACCATAGAGGAGTTGTGATAATAGATGTAATCTTTGGAAAGGGGGCAAGCAAGCTAATTATTTCCAAAAGTAAGATGTAGGGGGAGAGGGAGAGAGAGAGAAAAGGAGCGAGAGAGACAGAAAAGCACAAGCTAGTCATTAGTCTGTCAGCGAGAGAGGGACTATTAGCACTGTACCTCCTACACACACATACACACACTCAGTGAAGCACAATAAAAACCCCATGGAGCCTTAGTCATCCTCTGTCACTTCAGAGACAAATAGAGGATACTGATGAAAAAATAAAGAGAACATTTGCCAACGACAATGCTGGAAAAAAAAGACAAATGATGATGAAAAACAATTATGGGGGGGGGAAACGCAAGAGCGAGAGATGGAGAAATGAGGAGGAAGAAAGAGGAGAATGGAGTGAATACAATGAAGAGAAAAACAGAGGAGGGGAGTGATCTCACCCAGAGCAGAATAATGAATCACATCTCAATTTCTCTCTCCCTCGCTTCCCTAATGGTTTTAATATTCAAGTGCTACATCATTAAAAATCAGCAGTAGTACAAGCAGCAGCAGCACTGGTAGTAGTAGTAGTAATAATATTAGCCTCTGTTTTGGTTTAATGTCCCATGGTAATAATGATAATTACCTGAAAGCTTTGGTCAGAGTGCCCCTTTATGTTCCACTCCAGTCCAAACTCTGTGGAGCAGGTTTCTTCCATTTTTTTACCCTTGTAACTATGTAACTGTGTCAAATCAACGCTACTGATCCTCATTTAGTGGAGAAGACACGGTTTTCTCTGCTGCATGTTGATTCAGGCTTTGATATTTGATTCATGCATATTTACTACATCATCTCATGTAAATGATAGTTTATCTACTTATTACCTGTAAATTCATCTTTTATTGGAATTCATATTAAGTATTCCCTAATTTATTGTAAATACATTTGCAAAAAATACCAAGAAGACTCCACCATGCTATTAAATCAGGCTAAACTGACGGTGGTAGGGGATGATGATGGTGATGACGAAGATGCTCTGGGACAGCATGGATAGGAGGCACTGTATTTTTTGCATGAAGACAAGTAGCCAAACGATCCATCCAACCAAAGCAGAGGAAACAGGAAGTGACACCGAAGGAGGGGGTGAGTGGGTCGACTGACCACACACACATACATACATGTGCACACACACGCCTCTAGACTCGCTGACCAGAATCAACTGATGAGTAAAGTTCTGACAAAGTGAGAGGGCTGATTTCCCATTAACATCCTGAAGAAAGCCCACATGGTTCCTCCCTGCACCACAGAGACAGCCATCACTCTGGAGGGCTGCAGGGAACCAAGTCTGTCACGTGCTACAGCTTAGAGCTGCAATGATTAATCAATAAGCAACTAATTTGATAATAAAATGAAGCATTTCAGCAGCAGGTTAATGGATTTTAAGGGATATGTTTTCTGTTCTATGATTGTATAATTAATCTTTGGCTTCTGGTCTGTTAAAGAAAAAACATTCATCACTTTTGACTGCTGAACATTGTGAACCATTCACAGTTTAACGGAAAATTACAATAATCAAAGAATCTAAACACCAAACTTTTAAAGTATTCTAGCACTTTTCACATGTATCAAAGTATAAGGTAAAAATTTAATTCTATTTTTAAAATAAAATAATATGGTGATTGTGGACCAAATCAATCTGGATGCCCTGAAAAACAATTTAGCTGCCAACCTGGACAGAAGGATGAGAAAGTTGTTTTAGGCTGTTTCCTCTTCATCATGTTGTCCACATGTGAGGTTAGTCTCACAATGACTACACTCCCTTTCATGTGCTCAGCAAAACGCAGGTTGGACCCTTTCACAAGCCTGAACCATCAGTCAGGAGAAACAGGCTCAGTTCACGTGCAAGGCAAGAGAAGATAAGAATAATGGTCTTTTCAGGTGTGAACTCAAAGGAACCTCATGTAAGAATCATGTCCAGAACTGACGCTTCTGATGGAGGAATAGATTATATCGGCAACAGGTCAAAACAAGGACTCCAGTGTAAGATCACTGAATTCTCAAATCTGTGGCTGGAACCATTTTAAACCATTTTTGCTCCAAAAATGACAAATGATTTGTGTAAATCATTTTTGAGAAAAAAAGTCATAATAACATTATTGTAATGATGTTAGATTTAAAGATTTGTACATGAACAGAGATATGTTATGATGACGGGATGTATAAAAACTATTTTAATGCCTTATATAATCACTATGACTATATCTTTATATAATCACATCATTTAAAAAAACACGTAGCTGACAGTAAAAAGACATTCTGACGTTTTGATAACACTAGGTTAGTGTCTGACATCGCTGGGGATGATCAAAGACACACTTTGCATAATTCCACAGGACTGACGCATGAACTCTGTTGCTCGTTTCAGCAGCGACACCAATATTCGAGGAACAGAGCTATAATTAGAAAGTCTCTGCTTTCTCACAGCTAGCCTCCATCCTCTACTTCCTTTGTTCTTGACGGCAGAGCGGACGGAGAATGAGGAGAGAGGAGGAGGATTTGAAAATTCTTAGAGACTAAGGAGATGATTTTGTTTATCGCCCAGCCATAAATCAACAGCAATGTGAACACCTCTCAAGCCGTGTGTTCGGAGATGTAGACACCCCACCTCTTCTTCATGGGAGGTGCTACAGGGGTATCTGATCCTCCACCAGCACCAGGATGACGCACGGCTTCATACCCACAGCTGATCCTCTGCTGAACACACACTCTTGCTGTCCCCCATACAGACCTTCCTACCCCTATATGAACTCACTGACTCCTACCCCAACAATCAACATTTGATCAGGCTCTGTACATGTTGTCTTATTGCACCAGCTATTCTGCAAACACAGCAAACAGAACTCTAAAAGAGTGAGCACATATTGCTACATAAGCACACTACAACAGGTTTTTCCATGTAAAGACAAAATGCACGAGTGATCTAATTGACAAACAATGTGATCAATGGGTTTTTAATTTTTTTTTTTTTATACATTAAATCAGGCAAAATGTTTGGTGAAATGGCTTTTTGGTAGTTCAGCTTAGAATAACCTGGTAATATGTAATCACTGGTGCACCGTGTGCTCCTCAATATGCTGAAAAACATGCTTGGATCATCAAACAGTGTGTCAACTTCTCCATCAGGACCTTTTTTATTCCTCACACAAATACTTCTGACACTTTCTGTGTGTTGAACTGAGAGAAATGCACAAAATGCCTTTGAGGAGAGTCTGTCTGAGACTACACACCAAACATAGGAGACTTAATTAATTTAGCCTGCTGCATTTCATAAAACCGAAAAGGAAAAAGATCTCTTGATCAAAATGTAACTTTAAAAGCCATTTGATAGGCCTTTCCACTTTTACAAAAATGAAATGAGGAAATGAGGAACTTTTGGTGTTTTTATGGTGGCCACTATACAAAACAGTAGACAGAAATCCCATCTAAGATGCTGAAATTCCCTTTTTAGGCAAACAATCAAACAGGAGTCAGGAGTGTATTTTTGGGGACTATTTTCAGCAGCAGATTAACACACATTCAGTTTTAACGGTGAGATAGTGAAGGAAGACGTCAGTCAGCATTCACCAACAGTTTTTGTTGTTTTCATGGGAGAATTTGACAACAACATAAATATAGAACATCACAAACTTTATGTATTTATGTTAGAACTATGTAGCACAGAGATGGTGAGATGGCGATGTCAAATGACACTAAGAAAACCAGCTGTCAAGGTTCCGGTGGGTGTAATGAGCTGAGCAGCCGGCGGACAGAGTGACTGACGGCAGCGTGGTCTGTCAGAGCGTCACAGCTCTGCTCACAACGAGCTTCATCACTAATAACAGTGTTTTAGGTGCTGCAGGAGCTTCAGCATGCAGGAGGGGAGGGACGATGCTTTCTGGTGATTGGATGGCTGAGGAGGAACTACCGCGCCTCTCTAATAGAATATCTGGCTCCTGTCTGAGCTAATAAAACTAAAATGGCTGTCTGTGGAAATGAAGACAGTCTGATTGGATTTCTCTGGATTAATCCCTTGAGGAGAGTCCAAGGCATAAAACTGCCTGAAACACACACACATACACACAAACACACAAAAGCCTGACAATTACCACCAGTACTTCTAATGAAACTGTGTGTGTGTTATCTGCTCCATAAAGCAGGACAGCAGTAGTAGAGTGGAATACTAAACACTATAAAAACACTATTTAGCCTCACAGAAACAAAGCCACTGGGAAGCGAAGTTTCCCTCGTTACTCGCTGCATGCTTAATAAGACCTCCACTAATGAATGCAAATTTTACTGGATATTTGGCATGTTTTACATGCAGATGCCTTCTGAGTGTATGACCGATGAACTACACTGATGATTTCATTAGGCCAAAACCTACATTTTCAGATTTTAGAGGCTGAATCCTGTTACTAGACTTGATATCTTTAAAAGGCTGTGTGTAAAAACTACCAGAGAACTTCATTAGTATGACAGTAGTGTGCAATGTGATTAGTTTTTCCATCCTCACAAGAATCAAACTGTGGGTTAACAGTGAATTACATCTGCAGTGAAGTTATCAAAGTTGCACATGTGAAGAGAGACCGTGCACTGGCAGCTCCAGACAACCTCTGTGTGTGGTCATGATGTTTTATCTTTGCACACTGAAAACTTGTGTTAAAAGCTACAGTCTTTCCGCCTAATCACACTGAAATCTGCCATTTCTGAAGATTCCTTTAAAGCTGCATCTCTTCTCCCATTCCTGTTAAACTGGAGGGCCTAATGGAGTGAAAATGATGGTACTGCTCTGCTGTTTAGGACTATCTGCTCAACATTTTCAATTTGTGTTTTACTGTCACCCTGTCCATTCCTCTTCTCTTCCACTGTTTCTTGCTTTTATAACCCTCTATGCTTCCTCTCTTTATGCTTGGTTGGTAACATTTGCTCTATTTCTTCAATACAGTATAAATATCCCTTTGATGCTTTCAGGTGACGTTATGCTTTTGCTTCTGCAGAACACCTGAAAGGAAGACGTAGTGCTGATATATTTTGCTGTCATCTAGAGCCCACTGAATATTAGAAATGATTTTTGACAACAAACAACTACAGAGCAACTTCCCTGAAACTTTTATCTGAATGATCGCTCGTTTCCAGCAGCACAAAGAGCTTTGGGTTTTTAACAATTTGTCTGTACCTCACAAATTAACCAGAATTTGATCACTTTTATAATGTCAGCTTCAGTTATTCTGCATCATTGTTGGAACAGTATAAATGCTGAGGGAAGTTTGGATGAGTATGGTCTCCTGACTGACTGACTGACTGACTGACTGACTGAATCCTTTTTTAAAGCTGTACCTAGCATACTCAGGGCTAGCAATTAAAAATGAAGATAAAAAGCGCTGAACTGTTTGCCAATAGCCATTTCTCTGTTCTCTGAGCCTTATGGACTTCCCCTCAGGAAGTTTGTTAGTGGAGGAGGAACAGTAAGTGCCACCAATCAGGCCGACCCTGTGTAGCCGCTGGGTGACAGTTTAAACAAACAAGATGTGTTTTCCACACATGCTTAATATTTCTGGTGTTGATTCGTCCTGATGGAGACCAATAACTCACTTCTATTAACTCTCATAATGTAACTCACTCATAAATAGTGCATCTTGCAAAAAAATAAAAACTAGAAGGCATAAGAAGTGTCTAATAAACAGCCCACAGTAAAGACTACTGCATGCATAATTGAAGAAACTGAACCATTTAAAAACAAAGGGCATACAGAGTCCGCAGGGAGGATTTAGTGGACAGCTGAGTTCATTTGAGCACCAGCCTTGGGAAAGTTTTTCAGCCTGGATGTGTGGTTTGTAACCAGGGTGGCCAGAGTCTTTGGCGACATTATTAGCTCTTCTCAGGGAGTAGATGTCATGAATGGCTGCAGCCGGGCACTCCTGATGTGAAATTAGTTTCAGTTTGAAATAAATATGCTCAATCTACATTTCATGGACATGCAGCTGGTACATTTTCAGGAAATTGGAAATTTAGCCTAAAAGTTGTTGCAGCAGGATAGTTCAGGCGACCTCACAGAATAGTCCTGCTGCTTGTGAGACAGAGATTTTCCAAATGGATCTTTAGAGCTGGACAGACAGATGGACACAATGTCCAAAATCACCATTTTAAGACTAATAGCTTTGCTGGTAATGCAGCAAGAAACACTGTTAAGCCCACTCACTGAAACAAACCTGAATTGCCAGTTTTGAATGAACTCAGGTTACGTTTTTTATGTTACTAGTTCACTAGAAACAGTTAATGGAATGAGACTCATTTGATCCTTCTCTCATCCACTCTCACCACTTCATATTCTGACTGTCCATCCTCTCTTCCTCTCCCTCTCTATGCAACACCTCTTCCCATTCATCCTCTCACCACTAACAATTCACTCCTCCTCCTCTCTCCTCCTTTTCCCTCTCTTTAGGAAACTTTGCAGGGTGTTCTCGAGCCACTTTTCCTCCATTTACTGCCTCCTCTATTCACTCCCGTCCACTCTTGCTTGCTTTAACAATGTGTTTAGCTCCCTGCACTTTTGCCCATTCACTTCCATCTTCTCTCCCTCTCTCTCTCTCCATCTCGCAGACTATTCTTCCTCTACCTCGTTCTGTCTCCCTGGCTGGCTAACGGAGCGTGAGATTGGCTAATTAACGGCTGCCTGTCGCCCCTGCAAAGACAGCTGGGTAATTTGGTGAGAGCAGAGAGGAGGGAGGGAGGAGAAACTGAGGAGAAAACGATGAGTAGAGGAGCCAAAAGTGGAGAGAAGGATGTAGAGTTATATTTACCACACATTTATTTTAAACTACAAGTTAATCACCTGTTTAAATAAAACTTCAATATTCTCTTCACTGAAATGTCTGAGTGTTATTTGCTTTACTTCGAAGGCAGCCATTACTGAACACCTGAATAAATAGCAGGTACCTGGGACACAGGTGGTGCAGGTGAAACTGAAAAAAGATCCTGAGCTGACCTCACCCAAAGCACAGTGGTTTTATTTATCTGATAAAAACCGAGAAACCTCAAGGATAATTCAAGAAATTCAGATTTGCTAATTATCCATCAGCTCTGCCTTGCACTTGTCTGTCTGTGCTACTAAAGACTACAGCTCCTCTGGTGACTTGTTTGGAGGCTGAGAGGAGATAGCATGAGACTGCAAGTGTGAACCAGCAAGGAACAAAGCTTTATTTTGTCCCAGGAGGAACAGAGTGGTATGTTGTTATTTTAACAAAAGGATTTCATCAGGAAAAAAAAAAAAACAGTAACGTGTTAAAATGACAGAAAGTGTCATAGATTCAGTGGCGGAGGTTCAAAACTGAGAAAAACAGTGATGTCATTTTCACGAGCACATGACTGCAATAAGATGCCAATCATTCCAGCAGTAATGAATGCTGCATGTTTGCACACAGCAGCACACTGAAATAAGACATCAAAGCAAAACACAACCCAGGGTCAAAAAGACACAAAAACACAGACACATTCTGCTCCTGAAATAGCAGTTTTTAATAAATAATTACTGACCTAAAATAATGAACCAGTTACTGTAAACTACAGAGGATGGCTCTCTTGTTCCATTACTTAATCTAACCCACTCTAAACTGAACATGAACAACACAAACAAACTAACACAGATGCCCAATATTTGACATATTTGTCCATATTCATTTCTGATGGGAACCATCCAGACAGGACACTGACGAAAAAGTGACTCCACTTGATACCTGATAGTGGATTAAAAGTCCCTAATCCATGAATCATTTCCAAACCTGGAGCTGCACCACAATGTTTTTCTGGGAAACAGTCACCACCAGCTGCTGCTTAAAAGTCTTTGGTATCTTTTATCCTGTTAGTTGGAACCAAGCGTACGATGTCTACTGCACGTGCCACAGCGATCCATTAATCTGATCATTAGATATCTTTGCTCTAATGATTATGAAGCCATAAAGCTCATGAAAGGACAAATCTGGAAATGGTCCCTCTTGTCCATTTGTTCTCGCTCCTTATGTTGAAGTCCAGGCAGGTTAGGGACATTTTGGTGTTTGAGGAAAGGCTGGGAGAGCCCAACTATTATGAGAAATCTTATCATCATATCAGTATCACCATATACAAATTTCTAGAACTGCATTCTTTCACCTGCGCAACATTTCCAAAATTAGGAACATCCTGTCTCAAAATGATGCAGAAAAACTAGTCCATGCGTTTGTTTCCTCAAGGCTAGATTACTGTAACTCATTACTATCTGGATGTCCTAATATCTTAATAAAAAGCCTCCAATTAATCCAGAATGCCGCAGCCAGAGTCCTGACAGGAACTAGCAAGAGAGATCATATTTCTCCTATATTGGCTTCTCTTCATTGGCTCCCTGTAAAATATAGAATAGAATTTAAAATCCTTCTTCTCACATATAAATCCCTTCATGATCAAGCTCCTTCATACCTTAAAGACCTCATAGTACCATATTATCCCAATAGACCACTTCGCTCTCAGAGTGCAGGTCTACTTGTGGTTCCCAGAGTTCTCAAAAGCAGAATGGGAGGCAGAGCCTTTAGCTATCAAGCTCCTCTCCTGTGGAACCAGCTCCCAGCCTGGGTTCAGGAGGCAGACACTCTCTGTACTTTTAAGGCTAGACTTAAAACCTTCCTCTTTGACAAAGCATATAGTTAGGGCTGGCTTCAGGCAACCCTGAACCATCCCTTAGTTAGTTATGCTGCTATAGGCCTAGACTGCCCGAGGACCATCGGTGCACTGAGCTCCCCTACCCTAACCCCCCCCTTCTCTCCCACCTCATGTATATTCCACCATTGAATGTTACTAACCTTGTGCTCTCTCTCTCCTCTAGTTTGTGCTCTCTCCCTCCCTCTCTCTCTCCCTCTCTCTGTACCTTCTGCAGGTGTCCCTGGTCCTGGAGCTGTTTATCGCTGATGTGCAGTTACTGGTCCCACCAACCTGCAGTGTCTATTTGTTGTTTATTGTTGCTGTTCTTTTCTCTCTGCTCTATCCACTCACCCCAACCGGTCGAGGCAGATGGCCGCCCAGACTGAGCCCGGTTCTGCTGGAGGTTTTTTTTTTCTTCCGTTAAAGGGAGTTTTTTCCTCTCCACTGTCGCCAAGTGCTTGCTCATAAGGGAATTGTTGGGTTTTTAGTTTTAGTTTTTGTAAAGTGCCTTGAGATGATTTGTATTGTGATTTGGCGCTATACAAATAAAATTGAATTGAATTGAATAGAATATACTGTGTAGCAGCTTTTACCAATTGGTAAAGAACAGAAAGTGTCAGCCTAACCCAACCACCAGTGACCAGTGACTCTACTCAATAATAGATACCACCGGTAGAAACCTAGCATTGCTCTAGAGAAGAGTAATTAGTAATCTTACACAGGAAGGGGCTTCTCGTGTGTCACACACACACACACACACACACACACACACACACACACACACACACACACACAGTGATGTATTTACCCATTGGTATTCGAGGGCTTCACTAAGAAAAGGCTAAAACTGCCTCTCAGTGAATTCGATCACTCAGCAATGAGGAGAAATGAGGGGTGTTATTAGTATGAGTGTTTCACCATGCTGATCAGAAAAACAAGCTGTAACAGGAGAGCTGTTTACAGCCATCCCTAAAGAATGACACACACACACACACACACACACTCTCTCTACTGTTGCTCAACCTTTTCAGTAATTTTCCTCAGTTCCCCTCTTGTCTTATTGTGAACAATGAGCTATAAAGGCAAGGTAGTAAGTAATCAATCATTTATCAGCTGGAATGACTGCACTGACATGCGATCTGAACATGCAGCAGGGACAAACATGCATCATTCTAGTGTAACACGCTGTCACACCCAGGGAAAATCTCTTCAATCGTGTGTGTACATGTGGGTGAAAGCACCTAAGGAAGTGAAGGCCTGGCCGTTGTCCAAACTGACTCAACATAAACACCGCTCCTTTGTTAGTACATGTCACTTGATACCAGTTAGCTAATTGGTCCGTTACCCAATGTTTAACCTGTTTGTAATTCACACTAGTCACACTTTCGGCCACCACTGTTACTCAGCCTTTCCAAAAAAATGTTATCTCATCCACAGAGCTCCTTTGTTCCAAAAATCATCAAAAACACATCAACAAGCCACAGTGTTGTACTGGTTCATATGTTCTTTCATTACCACACACACTACTCCTCATACATAGTCCTACTGTGTATACTGTTTATTAATCCGCAGCTGAAAATAGTCCCCAACAAATATGCTATTTACTCCTGCTGGAAAAAAAAGCCTACTACAAATGGCAAGTTGTTTCAAATTACTGTGTTCAGTCTAAAACTACTGTGTATATTTGTGAGGCATTTTGAAAGATTTATTTGTGTATTTGGGTGTAATCTTTGAATTTGTTGACGATCTGAAATATAATGAACATTTTTTTGTCTCCTCAGTTCAGTGTGATTATTAAGGAAGTACGTACATTCAAAGAGGTGCTGAACAAATTTTTCTTAAGAGGCTGACAGTAATATACGAAGTAGAAACAGATGTTGTGCTGAGAGCAAACTGTCTGGGCACCTCAGGGTGACTGTGGAGCTAGTGATGCCCATCTTGTCCTCAGGCAACAACATCTTTGTCAGTAATTCCCTTTTATAGTGCATCAACCTGTGCTGCTACTGGATTAATTTAATATTTCACTTATATAGTGTGTAACCCATTTTCACAAATGTGCGAAATTAAGAAATGATTTGCCAGTGTGTCACTGCATCACTATTAGTCACTTAGTTACTGTGTACCATGAAACCCACAGGACACACTTCATGATACAACATGAGTCACAGCGACTGCACAGGAAACAACTTATGAAGAGACTAAAATAATCCAAACCACATGCAGAGTTTTTTACCATGTGTAACGTTTGGTAAACAGCCGTGCAATAGGTTTTAAACAGTTTTTAGTTTTTTTCTGTCTCTAAAACTAGTGCCACCACCTAAAAGACCAACAAAGTTCAACAGGGTACACACACCTCACACACTAGAGACTTTCTAGTGGTCCCAACAAAAACCGTTCACACAGTGAACACATCTGTGGATTATGAAGAATAACCAGGACACCGTTTCTGACCCACTGCTACTCAATTTTTCAATAGGCACCATACACTGAATTTACCTCCATTGTACAGACATGGATGGATTATGGGACAATAGGCCCTGTGCACCGATGCATAAAAGGTTCCACATAATCTACCTCCACCCTCCTGTTTTCTTCTGTGTGTATAGGTTGTTTCTCTCAGTTGTGTCTAATTTGCCTTAACTTTTCTGAGCTTAGCTTTTCTGGTCCTGGTTATTATTTCAAACTCGTTGGATCAACCACACCTTTGAGTTTAAAGCTTGTTTACAACAATAAATATCCTAATGTCTAAAAACACTTTTACACTTCTAATACCACAACTACTACTACTGATAATAATGATAATACAGTATATATGTGCACAGACTACTCATTAACTTTGTCCTTCCCTTTGTTGTTCCCATAGTGAACACGTCCATGCATAACTTCACTATCAGCTGCGATGCTGACGGGGAGTTTCCTCCTGTGGTGAGGCTGTCTGTGAGTGCACACTGCACAACAACCAACGCAAAAAAAACCCTGCAGTATTTCTCTGCTGTGGATGAACAATTATGTTTACGTCTGGGCATACATTACATGCATGGACAGTGTACAAAGAAATATGCTCAGATATGTCTATGCACTACAGGAAATGGTATTTCGCTCTGCATGTCTTTGCAATATTGTTCCTAAACAACCAAAACAAAAAAAAACAACACACAAGCACCGAGTGAGGAAGTCTGTAGTGCGCTTTATCTGCTCACTGTGAAGAAGCAATATACAGGGTGGGCCATTTATATGGATACACCTTAATAAAATGGGAATGGTTGGTGATATTAACGTCCTGTTTGTGGCACATTAGTATATGTGAGGGGGCAAACTTTTCAAGATGGGTGGTGACCATGGTGGCCATTTGGAAGTCGGCCATCTTGGATCCAACTTTTGTTTTTTCAATAGGAAGAGGGTCATGTGACACAAACTTATTGAGAATTTCACAAGAAAAACAATGGTGTGCTTGGTTTTAACGTAACTTTATTCTTTCATGAGTTATTTACAAGTTTCTGACCACTTATAAAATGTGTTCTGGAGACCTTGGGGACCATTCAACTGGCCCACGACGACCAATCCAGTTCCCTGAAAAGTGGATTGGTCGTCGTGGGCCAGTTGAATAGCCCCCAAGGTCTCCCGATCTGACCCCCTTAGACTTTTATCTTTGGGGTCATCTGAAGGCAATTGTCTATGGTGTGAAGATACGAGATGTGCAGCACCTGAAACTACGGATACTGGAAGCCTGTGCTGGCATTTCTCCTGTGGTGTTGCTATCAGTGTGTGAAGAGTGGGAGAAGAGGGTTGCATTGACAATCCATCACAATGGGCAGCACATTGAACACATTTTATAAGTGATCAGAAACTTGTAAATAACTCATGAAAGAATAAAGTTACGTTAAAACCAAGCACACCATTGTTTTTCTTGTGAAATTCCCAATAAGTTTGATGTGTCACATGACCCTCTTCCTATTGAAAAAACAAAAGTTGGATCCAAGATGGCCGACTTCCAAATGGCCACCATGGTCACCACCCATCTTGAAAAGTTTGCCCCCTCACATATACTAATGTGCCACAAACAGGACGTTAATATCACCAACCATTCCCATTTTATTAAGGTGTATCCATATAAATGGCCCACCCTGTAGAAAACACATGTTGGATGGTAAAGAAAGAGGAAGAGATGGCGGGAAATGACAGAAAGAAGGGGGGGAGGTGGTGAGTAATGCATGATGTCATGTGATGAGTTTACATCAGAGAATGAAGCGATGAGGCAGGTAGAACAGAAATGTTCCCATTTACAGCACAATAAGTAGTCAGTATTTCAAGCTGCAAACACAGGAGAAAGTGGAATAATTTACAGTGCTGTGTGTGTGTGTGTGTGTGTGTGTGTTAACAGCAAGAGAGAGAGAATCTGTTTCATTTTGAAATGCATAAGTCACATCACTCATTAACAGTGTTGCTGACAGGTTGGCAGGTGAAGAATGAAACAAAACTACTGAGTGTGTGTATGAAAATGTGTGTACAGCTACGTTTCTTTGTGTGGAGAAAAAAAAGTGCAGGTTCAAAGAATTCGAGAGAAAAACAGACGCAGTAACAGACTGATTTATGAGAAAACATCTACAACCTGTGTGTGTGTGTGTGTGTGTGTGTGTGTGTGTGTGTGTGCTATACCAGTCTTTGGTGAGGATCCAGAGACCCTGAGCGAGCACTCCATCTTGGCTGTTTTCAACGGATAAACACTGGTGTCGTCTGATTGGATGGAGATGGAAAAGGATGGGCCTGCAACAGCAACACATCAGCTCATATGAGCTTTATTCGAAAAACATTTGACACAGACAGAAAACATCAGAGAAACCCGGCCGAGATCAAAAGGATTCATTTAAACACAGACTGTTTTTAAGCCTACATATACCATAATTCTGCATTCATGTCCCAGAGGAATGACAGTAGATGTGAGCTTCAGCTCAGCTTTCAGACGGTAAATACTGCTTTAAAGTCAGAGCCTGATTCTCTGATATGTGGAAACCAACACGGAGGAAACAACCGTAGTGTAGATTAGGAGACTGACGAAAATAGATGAAAGAGTAATTAAACATATGATTTTTTTAATCTGTTAACATATTCATAAACACTCCATATAGAGATAAAGGTTGTCAGGAGTGCAAATAAAAGCTTGGTGAGCTAATGGTGAATAAAAACCAGAGCTTTGGGTTTGATGCACAGCTCATCCTCAAAGGAGCAGAAACATGCAGTCACCCACAAGAAGAAATATTAATTTATATGTGGCATTGGAGCAAAGGTCGAGGGGAGGGGAGGCTCCACAATCCTTAGGAATCATCCTGATCAGACCAACGGTCACTACAGACTCGAGCTCTTGCACACAGATGGATTGGCAGGCAAACACATGACAAAGCTACAGATATCCATGGACCACCATACTAGGGGGTCTCAGATGAATATTTGTGTCTTTAAGACGAACTCCAAAATACATGTGATCCAGCTGACTTGTAGCCTGGAGCAGCTGAAGTCGTGTTACCGTGGCTTTCTCTGTGTAGATCTTTTCAAAATCTGTCAGATAAGATGTTCGGACATTTTTGCCTGAGACAACATGCAGTATACAACATGCACTCCAGTTGCATAATGTGTTTGTTGTGTTGGCACTGGTGAGCTCTAAGTCTCTGAAGTCTAACAGGAACATTTAAGAAAAGAAATAATTCATTATCCCTTTGTATTTACTTTAAGGGACTTTTTAAGTATCAGCAGCACATTTAGGTAATCATGTATTTATTCTCTTGATATTTCTCTTCATTTACTAACTAAATTGCAGAATTTACAATCCAGCAGACCACAGTGTTTCACTGGTTATTCTACTCTGAAGATAAATCGGGGTATCTCTTTCTATGGTGTGGGCTACTGGTTTGAACATTTTCCCACCAGTCTGAGGCCACAAATGACTGACCTACTTAATTACTAAAGAGTCAATTTGCTGGTGAAACTTTGAATTTCCATACATGTCCTCACAGAAGATCCCTGTACGTCTGAAACATTCAACACACAGCTGGAACTTTGGGAGACTTGCCAGTTGGTGGATTTGCTTATCACACACACACACACACACACACACACAAGTGTATGTGAGTGCACAGAGCTTCCGTCCCCCAGGGCAAGTAAAGGAGTGCATGAAAACTGCTCAGCTAGAAGCCTGAATGCTTAGTAAGTGTGTGTGTGTGTGTGTGTGTGTGTTGGGTCAGTTGCTCTGCGTGGGGTCAGCTCAAAATGTTCGAGCTGGGTACACACACTTGAACACTTGAAGACTACACACAAACGTGCACACAGCAGCAGAGAGAGAGGAAAGCAGCGGTGCACATCTGTGCAGCTGGCTCACTGGCCATAGGGCTTCACTTTGAAGATGTCCCACAGAGAGAAGGAGAGCCAGGGGAGGTGGGGGGGCTGTAAGTGATAGATCGAGAAAGAGGAAGCAGAAGAAGTAATGCTCAAGGGCTCCTTCCCTCCCCTGAGAAGGAGAGAAGACAAGATTTCAATGCCCAGCTTTCTGTCCTTTACCATCATCTTTCCTTCTCATTGCTCCTTCTCTCTCCCAGATGGTTCAGCAACGCTGCGTTTGTCTTTAGCCAAGTCATCTACAGGGAGCACCTGACTTCCACTGATAACTGCAGTCTTGGCTCAGCCAGTAGAGCTTGACCTGTACTCTGCTGAACCTTTCAGGTCAATGCCTATTAATCTGTTTTTAACGTGTTTCTGGATATTTACAGATGACAAATACAGAGTTAAACGGTTAATCACGGCAATACTCAAATAAAATGTGGGCTACAAAACTTTTTAAAATCATAATTTAACAAACATAACATAATAATAAAACAAACAGGAAGTGCAAACCACAAACATGCATTTGCTCCCCACATCCCTTTCTCCCTCAGCCCATGTTTCATTGTAGCTCCACTATGCCTCTCCTCATCATCCTCCTCCTCTCATCCACCTTCTTAACTCCATTTTCTTTTCCTCACTGTCAATTATTTCTTTCCTGTCCTCCTCCTGTCCCTCAGTTTTCCTCCTGCTCCTCTTTTTCCCTCCCTCTCCCTCCACCTTGTTACCATTTCTTCCTCTTTGCTCCACCCGATGTCCTTTCCTTTCCACTCATCCTCTCCTCATCAGCCCACTTCTGTCTCTTCCTCCTCTCCCACTTTTCAGTCAGATCAAAGAAACTTAAGTAGGCCAGTGGCTGTGGCGGGTGTCAAAGGGCTTAAGGTGCATCTTTATCATTATCACCATGTATAACGTACAGAGAAATATAGATAACACAAGGGCAGACAGGATTTCCTGGATAACTGCAATGAGTTAACACTAATTTACTGTGCTGAACATTAA
Source organism: Mastacembelus armatus (assembly GCF_900324485.2). Lineage (NCBI taxonomy): Eukaryota > Metazoa > Chordata > Actinopteri > Synbranchiformes > Mastacembelidae > Mastacembelus > Mastacembelus armatus. Next base: position 6,620,404 of record NC_046634.1, on the reverse strand, counting down.
CGTTAGTTTGCTGAACATTAACGTTAGTTTACTGTGCTGAACATTAAGGTTAGCTTACTGTGATGAACATTGATGTTAGTTTACTGTGCTGAACATTGACGTTAGTTTGCTGTGATGAACATTGACGTTAGTTTACTGTGATGAACATTGACGTTAGTTTGCTGTGCTGAACATTGACGTTAGTTTGCTGTGCTGAACATTGACGTTAGTTTGCTGTGCTGAACATTGACGTTAGTTTGCTGTGCTGAACATTGACGTTAGTTTGCTGTGCTGAACATTGACGTTAGTTTGCTGTGCTGAACATTAACGTTAGTTTGCTGAACATTGACGTTAGTTTGCTGTGCTGAACATTAAAGTTAGTTTGCTGTGCTGAACATTAACGTTAGTTTGCTGTGCTGAACATTAACGTTAGTTTGCTGTGCTGAACATTAACGTTAGTTTACTGTGCTGAACATTAACGTTAGTTTACTGTGCTGAACATTAACGTTAGTTTGCTGTGCTGAACATTAACGTTAGTTTACTGTGCTGAACATTAACGTCAGTTTACTGTGCTGAACATTAACGTCAGTTTGCTGTGCTGAACATTAACATTAGTTTGCTGAACATTAAAGTTAGTTTACTGTGCTGAACATTAACGTTAGTTTACTGTGATGAACATTAACATTAGTTTGCGTTAGTTGAAGCTTCCATACGTTTACTGTGCTGAACATTAACGTTAGTTTACTCTAGTGTTAGTTTGTTATGAAGCTGAGTGATTGAATGACCAAAATGGATGAATGATAAAAACTACAGCATGAAAAAGCATCATCTCTTATGTTCTTTAGTAAGAACATCTTAAAAATATTGTATTATGAACGACAGGTAGAAGAAAGGGTTAAGTAAAAGGGAAACAAAGAGAAGCACTCTGACAAACAGCAGAGGGGATATATTTAACTTTAAATCAACAAAGTGTGTCCTTTAAGAGATTTTCCATTGTAAATTCACATGTGAAGTTTTATTTTGAAGGGTAAACTAAGACTGGAGCCTCCTGGATCATTTTAATGATACTGTACTATGACTGTGTGTCTGAACAGCACCAGTGAGTCAGTCCTGGCAGCACTATTGAGCACACAATCAGTACTGAGATCGTAAATTATTCAGAATTCGGTTTTGCCAATGACCCACCATTTTCCTGGAAGTCGATCCTGAGTTTGTTTGACTCTGCATTTGTAGCTTTGGTCCAAGTTTGTCCTGGCTGCTGTTTGGTCCATGCAGTGATGTAACACCAGTAGAAACCTCTGTCGATCAACTGGACACCGACCAGGCGGAACCGGAACTCTGCTGGACCGGACTTTGTCAGAACCAGATTGTCCCTGAGTGGACAGAGAGAGAGAGATAAATACATTTCAAATTAAAATTCTTAAAAGGTTAAGTGTAGTGTGTACACGTCTCCAGGTATGTACCTCCTGTTGGGGTCTGTGGCCCCTCCGTGCTGCAGGACGTTGTCAGGGCTCAGAGTCATGATGGTTTTCACGCTGCTCTGCTCGCTTTCCTGCGATTGGATGAGCACGGAGAAGCCCGGCTCCCCAAGATTCTGTGTGGTCACAGTGCAGCTCATCTCAAAGGTAGCCCCACCTGCTGAGGCTTGACGGAGAGGTTTGGCCACAACGTTTAGAGACGGACCTGAAAGTACCACCAGTCTGTTAGTCAGATGATAAACAGACTTAAAGGAAGACATTGTCCAGCCCAGCAGATTGTTTGAGGGGGGAAATCCCAGGCAGAGGTCAACAGAAGTGATACACCATGAACTCATTCTGACTTAATGCTGGAGAGCGCACGCACGCACGCACGCACGCACACACGCACACACGCACACACAGCAAAGGCGTTACATCATGGTTCAATTAACTAAATTGAGGGCACTAAGTTCAGCTTGTGGCACTGAAATAGAGAGAAGAGGAGGGGGGAGAGAGAGAGAGGGTGTGTGTGGTCTGAAACAATAAGGGGTCTGTTGTTATGATGATGGGATCTTTTATGAAGTCGGGTAATGATATCAAGACAGTAGAGCTTATTTAACAGCAGTGTTACTATGACTGGTTGGTGTTTTCTTAATCATGAATGCATGTTCATCATTATGTTTCTGAATTTCTTCCAACCTGAAAGTACCAGTAAATAATAAACTAATAAACTGCAGAGAAATGAAGCTTCCATACGTTGGGTTTCCCATCGCACAGTCTGCGGTGAGCTTTTATACTCTGCAGTCTTCACCAGGTCTCCCTGGCTGCTAACACTCCATGCAGACACGGTGCAAACATACAGGCCCATGTCGATCTCCTGCAGATAAAAGTGAATATAAGAATAAGAATAAGAAAACCTTTATTTGTTTCACAATGGGGAAATTGCATTGTTGCAACAGTAAGTACAGTACACAGCAGAGAGCCAGCAGTAGCCAGATGTGAGATATACAAGGATATATAAGTATATACAAAATGTGCCTATGGGTATGTACAGTATATGGACATCATTGGAGTAAAGTGACTACAGTATATTGTATTGTAGGAAATATCGTACATATATTGTCAGGTGTCTAAACACACTATTCTAAAATGACTCAAGCCAAAAGACGATCCATAAACATCTACCTGTGTGTGGAGGAACTGCAGTTTGAATGTGTTGGGCTGCACTTTGGACAGAGACATCACACCGCTCTTCAGCCGGTCAGAATACTTTGGCCCTGGCAGCAGGTTGCCATTGCCATCCAGAGAGCCAACAGGATTTGAGGTCTGAGGATCGTCCCCTATGGCTGCAGGTGTTTGGACAGATCGAAGACAATGAGTAAGTCTGAAATTTGGTTTCTCACTTCAAATTATTCCAGAGAGAAACATATCAGAGATTGTGAGGCTGAGGTTAAAGTACCAGGAAGTGTGGTGTGCACCCAGGTGACACCCAGTCGGCTTCCCGGGGGTAAATGAGAAATGTTGGTCACATGACATGCCAGCTCTGTGGTCTGAGCCGTCATCTGTGGATTCAGGGTGAGTTCAAGGGTCAGCTTGAAGCTCGGCTCTGGGGAGAAAAAAAATTACACTAAATTAAAGAATTAAATTCACTTTGATGAAAGTAATTTGGAAGTTTTCTATGACAGAAGGATTAACAGGCTACTTAATTATTCAGCAGCATTGGTGAGTCATCTGATAACTAATTCTTCTGGGTTTTGAACTCATTTGAAAGGTTCTACCTCAATTTGTGCAGCTTGCTGATCACCCACAATTAGTGTCTGTGCAGGATCTTTACTGGAATATTACTGCTATGAACCAACACACAGTTGTGGCTATAGACAGATGGCTAATTCCATTAAGAGAACGAGACCCCGCAAGTCTCTACAGTTCTGCTACAGATACAGGACAGAACAGTTTGATGCTTTTATCAGTCTCTGTCAGATCATCAAGAAACAAAATCCTTATTTGGACCGAGAGGGGACAGGTGACAGAAACCGCTGTGGCTGAATATGACACCGTGAGTCACTTGTCAGCACTACCACACTCCACAAAACACATTAAGTTCTAAGCAAACAACAAAAGCCCAACTCAAAACCACTGCAAACCCCAACAATTGTTGCTGAAAGGCAGGGTATTGTAGTAGACAGAGCACAACAAATCCTTGGGATTAGGTGCAACACCGACTGAGCCAGGGTTTATTCTGCATTCATGTCGTAATGATAATGGTGTAAACTTCCAAGTTGTAATTATGACTGGGAAACTCCGACTTTCTCTGCAAGCGCCAATATATACAGTGGGCCACCTGTGTGAACATTTGCAAGTCGCTAACATGGCAATCATTCCCATCTCACCCATACAATGTCTTTTGACATGAATGCAGCATTATCACCCAACAACAGTGTCCAAACTCACTCCCAGCAAACCCAGTTCCAAAATCTTCCCAGAAGAGTCAAGGCTGTTATAGCTGCAGATTAATGGACATGACTTTGGAATAAAATTTTCAACTAGTACATATAGATTCATATACTTTTGATCTATAGATACTGCATATGCAAATCTTACTCCTTTTGGTTATTTACTGACAGTTTCTTTTCCTTCTCTGTGCAGAATAACAGCACTATATATATATATTCTATTTAATTACCTTAACTGAAACCTACTAAACTAAGTTACTGTGCTGCTTCCAGAGAAATGATTTCCATGCCAAGAGGGTTGTCATTTTCATCAGTCACCACATTTAGTCACTTCAGGATAGTCCAGAATCGAAAGACAAATGCAAAGTGAATAGTGTTTGTTCTGTAAATAGAGCTCTGTGATGGAGCCAGACAACAGAAATAGACCTGAAATAACACTGTTAATGTTGTGAGATGAGGTGTGTATCACAGTGTTAATAGTGTGTGTGTGTGTGTGTGTGTCTGCTGTAGGTGGTGAGGCAGGTCCTCTCAGTCAGACATCCAGATTGCACCTTTATGCGTCACTGAACAGGAAACACACACAAGATGTCCAATTGACTCTACACACACACACACACACACACACACACACACACACACACACACACACTCACATACCATATATGTATATACACAAGCAGTCACTGACATATACCAGAGTACACTGGCAATAGATGCCACTAACCAGCACACACACACAACAAAAACACTATAGTTACAAGTATGTGTGTCCGTTTGGCAAAGCAAGGGTTTGCAATGATGTCATTTGGTCTTCACCCACACAAACACACACGCACACACACACTGACTCATGCACTGTCACCATCTGCTGTGAAACACACACATACACACTTTGATCAATGAGAATGTGTGAAGCTTCCCTGCCAATTAGCCATGCACCTTTCCTCTCACACTGAAATGTTGCCTTATTTAGCAGAGGAGTTCTGACACTGTACCACAGTAGACTGCAGCTGGCCCATTGGCTTTGAAAGCATATACTTTTTAATACTTTTATTCATTTACCAAATGAATAAAGCTTCTCCAGTGTGAAACTCTGCTCCTCATCTCTGTTTAATAATTGAATAAATACAAAGTCAACTTCAGAGAGTCAGAGAAGTGGAGGACATCACTTTAGGCTGTGGTGTAACTTCACAGATTTGGATTAATCTATAAAAACCACTGATTAACATTAATGAAAATGGAGCATCATTGGTGGTTCCATGTTTCACAGTAGCATTAACGTTTCCTCTTGCACAGCAAAATGAAACGGTCAGATTTGTAACAGGGAGTTTGGGGAGTAGATCAGTTTATCTTACTGTAGGTAAAGTCAGACATAAGGACATCATCACAGTCTGTTTAAATGGGCCTGATTTTGTGATTAGTTAGTTTGCTTTTCAGTAGAACCATTAACAACACAGATGTTGTCAATCCATTGCATAAGGCAGTTTAACCACTGCCAGGTCCATTAGCCTTTTGCTGGTTAAAGCATTACAGACCTGTAAGACAGACCTCACTATGTCCTGCAGGTTTATCCATTTAGCCGCATTAATCTCTGACATTCCACAGTGCACAGCTAAGCACAGCAGAAATTGTGTAAAAACAAGCTTTGAAAAGAAGAAATGAGTCTATTAGTGTGTGGCTCTGGGAGACAGAGTGAAAAATAGGTCAATGTCAATAACAAAACAAACTGCTTTCATCTGCCTCGCTCTGCATGTGTTCATTTTAAGGAGCTTCTCTTAGTTAGACTCTTAGCTTGCAGTCACAGTGATAGAGACAATAATTTGATTCAAACGTTGTGATATTATTTTTCTGCTACTCAGAGTTTGTCATTAGCAAACACATTGGTTGTTCAAATTAGAGTCTGAAAGCTCTACTACAGCAGGCCAACAAGTAATTAATTTCATTCTTTATAAATCTACTGCTTAATTAATTATTTGGTCTATAAATGTCAGCAAATTGTGAAACAAGTTCCCTTAGCTAATTTTAAACATCTTGGTTCGTCTAAGCAACAGTTCAAAACTATATTCAGTTTTCCATCATAATAAACAGAAAAAAAAGTTCATATTTATGAGGCGTGAGGAGTCAGTTCAAAATAAATACTACATGATTAAAGCCAAGTGATTCACTTTCAGAACTGTTACCAATAATTTAGTTTTTTCAGGTTGAGGAGTGTCAGAGGGGACCGGTTTTGCCCCAGGGCCCTAAGTGGGTTAATGCAGACACACAAATGCGTTCTCTCTGTGCAGCACCAAACAAGGACGTGCAGCCTCCAGCAGATATGTTTCAGTGGGAGTTGAACAGGAGTGGAGCCGGGCCTCCACTGGAACTCGTTTGGTCAGTGTGTTTTCAGCTTGAGCTTGTTTACAGATGGGCTAAGTGCCAGGCTAATATGGTTCTAGGAAGCAGAACTGAAGGACATGAACCTCCAGTCTGGGCAGTATTGCTGCCACAGAGCCAAGCAGGGAGCTGAACTGCAGCCATGGCAGAGTTAGTTGTTTCCAGGAGCATAGTCATGTTGTATTGTGTGAATACAGCTGAAAGCATATGCAATGCTCTGGTTTCACAGGAGTGTGCAGGCGTGTGTGTGTGTGTGTGTGTGTGTGTGTGTGTGTGAGATAGGAAAACCAGACACGAATAAGCCACTTGAGCCCTTCCTCCTTTCAGTCAACACTGGGAGTCCCAGGACGGAGGGAACGACACACACGGGATGACACACACCAAACAGGTGTACTGTCGACCTCACAGATTACAACTAACACAACATGTATTTAGATTACTATGTGCTGGCACATTACAGTCATCTGTTACTGTCCGTATTATGGTTCAGACTGTTATGAGACAGAGGCATCACTCTACATATTCAACACCTGATTAAAAAACAGGATATTTGAATGTTTAATCCCACTGAGAACTGCAGGGTGAGATTTATTACCCAGCATTGTATAAATTATTAATCACTATCACTTTGCAAGCAAATTTTTCGTTACATGGTTGTAGAGGACCAAAGAAAAATGAGCCAAGCTTGTCCCGGCATCCTGTACGCTATACAGGATGGCTAAATAATAAATCCTCCTCAAATAATAGATGAGGAGGCGCCTTGAAAAACACTTACTCCATACAGACAAACTGTGCTCGTTAAGTGAATGAAGGTGGGAGCTCTCCAAAAGGACAGAAACACTGAATAGTATAGATGCTAAACATCACAAAAACACAGACTGCAGCTCCATGGAGCCCGTGGCTACGAACGACCTCCTTAATTTAGCTGCATTAAATTTCACTGAAGGATAGACTTTCACTGGTTTAAGGAAACTGCTGGAAAGCTTCAGGAAGTGACAAAGTGTTTCCTTAGGGAATAAAAACACGAAGTCATGCTGTTCATCCTGTATGGATTAAGTTGACTACAGTTAACTCTTGTTCAGGTGGCAGTCTCACAGAACAAAGACTAACTACAGTTATTATCACTTTACATCATATTCACTGGGGAGATGTTTATGTTGAAAGTGTCCTACATTTTTGTCCCATATAAACAAACAACAGGAGCAATCTGGGATTGAGGATCCTCAACATGTGGGCAGAAAAAGCTAGTAGGCACTACATGTTCCTTCATATCATTTCCTCCATTCATTTCCTCCAGCTCCACCTGCCCCTCACAGGTCAGCTGTCAAACTATGCCAGGACCCCACCAGGGTGTCTGCACTGGGGTCTCGGGGTCTCTTTTCAGCCAAGCTGGAAGACTTCCAGGGGAGTGGGGGTGTGACCTCCACTGGCTTCTCTCAGCATGGAGGAGCAGCTGAACTGCATAGAGATCCACACGTCACTGAATTCCTCATTGTGTGAGGCATGAGGCCAGCCAGGGTGCACAGAAATGCAATCCCAGCACTCTGAACAAGTGAATGATCAATTAATTACTTTAACTGGCTCTTTGTCTTCCACCCCCATGGTCACAGAAGGTCGTCACCTTGAGAATTTCCAATATTTATCTGAGACCATGTGAACTGACTGAGGAGAGACACAACCCTGAAGCTGTAGATACTGGTGGTCAACTCGTGTCAGACAAGGCAAGAAAACATGAGTAATCAATAATAATTAAATAATTAAACTAAAACTAAACAGTAAAACTATAACATAAACTGTCTCCTGTAAACATCCAGCAGTTACAGACTTCCTGGTTGGACTTTGACTGTGTGCACAGTTCTCCGGACAATGAGACAACACTTCAGGTTATCGAGTAGAGTGATGTGGAGAATCAGGATAGCTTTGAGTATCTGACTGCTCAGGATCCTGCTGTCCACTTTGTTGCAACGTTGCTGTGTTTCCAGATCAAACCCACAGCCAAAGTAAACATGTACAAAGAGCCTTATGTACATCACAGACACAGACACACACCTTATACACAATATATATTCAGAAATATTTTGATACATTCTGAAAGATAAGGAATATGAGTTTGCATCAAGTACAAGCAGTTATCTATTGACAATTCCAGGTAACAACAACGTGCACATAGGGGACATGTAGCTAAGGGAAAGACAAGTTAACTCGTGCGTGTCTGGGTGCTGGCTGTACGAAGCTCCTAAACAAGTTCTCCAGCTCTTTTTGTGCTTCCTGGTAGGCTGTGCTTGTAGCAAAACAACGTGGGTAAAGGGGGCAACCCTCAAGGCCACAAATCAACAGAACAGAACCTGACTGGTTGACAACACACAACACACACACACCACACACACATAAAGTTGAAGCTAATACTTAAAGAGGAGTGAGACTGAAATCCTTGAACTACAGTCAATGAGAAACATTGTTCTCATGTTATATATGTATATGTGTGTGTATAAGCAGGAATGTATATCCTCCGGCCAAAATGTAGGCGTTCTACCAGTGAGAACAGCCTCATACTCTCAGTATGTGGGACATACACACAGATAAAGCCAGTGTTTGAAGTCTGTGTGTGTGTGTGCGCGCGCGCGCGCTCTGTAGAAAGATTTAGCAAACCCAGGTTCCCCTCTTACACAGTGAACACACCCAGCAGACACAGACACACATATATAGATAATGTGCACGTTATCACCCATTTAAACACACACAACATAGCAGAGGTTGACAAAATGTGTTATAACATGCTCTCTGATCTTTTAGCTGTGCTCTCACTCTAACTTGATCTTGTGTGAGCGTCCACAATGCCTGGCTGATATTTCTAAACGTAACATGGATCCTTGAGGCATCGTCTGTGTATCCAGCAGAGACAGCTGTTATTTTAACTGAAGGCTCTGGGTGACACAGTGTCGTCTAAGACTGGCTGACTTGGCTTTAAATAAAGTTGTCTACACACGTACGTGTCCACTGCAGCACATCATCCCGGAGCTGTCTGTGTGATGTTTCTTGTAATGAAACAGCACAGTTCCCTTCTGAACTTACTGTGGTTCGATAACTGTAAAAATCTTGTACCACTTCTGCAAAATTTCAAAATCCTCACGGGAGCTGCAGTTCTTGACCAGATAACCACTGCTTTTTGATTGAAGTTTTCTAACTGTATTGGTATCCACAGCCAAGTGTCGAGCAGCGGTATCATGTTTGAGTTTTTCAGGTAAGGTCACAGGGAGGGATGGCAACCACAGCAGAAAAAGGACAGGAACACTTCCAGGCTGAACCGCATCTACTATGATGTGCATTTCATGTTTATTTGTCAGTGCTTGTTGAGAATACTGTACTGATACTGTACAGGCTCTTGCCTGTGACCATACCAAAATGGCAGAAATCCAGTCCATGTGGGCAAACACCTGTAAAAGGATGTTGTGCCGTGGATGAGAGAGGCTGGGTGTCACCAGCTGTGAATGTTTGGCCTCTCTAAACCCCACAGGCTCAACACGTGTGTGCTGTCACGAAGCTGTTTAAAGTCTGTTTGTGCTTAGCTCTCAGTCATTTTGGAACTTCTAAGTGAGCCTCAGTGGTTTGGAGTTGACTTGCACTCCTACGTTACCGTTCTGACTTTCAAACATCAGCTGAAGGTTTCAAGCTGCTGCTGCTGCTGCTTCATACTGAAAATGTTCCACTGGTCAACCCACAGGAATTTTATTGTAATCTCAGTGTAGGAAATCAAATCTGAGTTACTCTTTAACCCTCATGTTGGATGTTTTCATCCTTCAAGGGTCATTCTTTACTCTTCACTTGGCCATAACTTTGACTGTATTTCAGCAAATGGAAAGATTTTTGATGACAAACCTTAATTTGACAATTTTGGAAATATGATTTAGAAATTTTCCCGTTCAGTCAGTAAAAGCTGGAGTGACATTAGGATCATCATAACTGTAATCTTGTTTTATTTGATTTGATTTAATTAAAGCAACTGGAGTTTTCTTTGGGTGTGGCGGGGCTCTCAAAGCAAAGGCTTTCATTATATTAGTCTGCTTTGGTGCAACGATTTGGTATCACATGATGATCCAGCACTTTCACAGTGTTTATTTATTTATTTATTTTTTTTAAATTAATGACGTCACCAGATTAACTGTCATGGTGAACCAAAATATAAAGCGTCGTTAAAACACAACACAAATACAGCTGATCTGTCCAAACCACATCCACTAAAATTCTCCAAAGAAGCGGATGAGGCTGAAAAAGAAGGGGAAACTGCACAAAATGAGTCACTGTCACAATAATTTTTTCCAGATCGAACTCGCTGACAGATTAAAACACAAATCACTGAATAAAAAGGAGACAGCAGCTTTTGAGTGATCAGCAACAATGTGAGCTTTATGTGCCAAATCTGTCAAACTATGCAGGGATTAGTTAATTAATGACATGTTGGTCGAATGTGCCACAATAAAAATAAAATCTCTGTGAGGTGTTTCTTATCTGAGCTGACAATGCTGTGGCCAAGAAACACCAAAACCAACTGGCCTCCATAAATATCCATTATTATTCTGTTCATGCCTAAAACAAAGAAAAAAGAAACACAGCTCCTTGAAATAAGCCGGAATTTGGGCTCTTGAGCTCACAGTAGACTTAACTGCCAAAACATTTCCTGGGAATTCCCAAAAGCATTAAACACAGAGCTGTAGCTGAACTGAAAGTGATTATCTAATAAGCATGTATTAATTCCAAGTCCAATTCTTTCATTGAGATAAGGGAACTGGGAGTTTATCAGCCATCCGAGCAGCGGGTGTTCAGATCTATCTGCCCGTCCCTTCAACTGTGTCGTCATGTTAAAACTAACACTGGTATTTCTCAAAATGTTAAACTATGTTCAACTGTTCGATTGCACAATTACTGTGCTTTTTAATATTTATTTTTTACAGGCACAGTTTGCACTACATGTATAACGTGGATGTTGTTTTGTGTTTGAAATTCATGTCGGGAGTTGAACCACTGCCTCCCCACTGCCAACCCTAATGCTGCCAAATGAAAGAGCACAGGAACACTGCTTGTTCTTCAAGGTGTGTTTCTCAGCCACAAACAAATTACACATCCAGGCCTAAACCAACTGTCAGTCTGCACACAGAGACTGTTCCACTGTCTTAGTATTCAGCATAAAGGACTTGAGCACATTAAAAACCAAAGTCGCATCCTGAACAACTGGATGTCCATACACACACAGTCACACTCAACCAGAGGGGATTTCTGTAAAATAAATAAAAATACAAATTTTAAAAACCAGTCAAAGAGAACAGATGGTGATTTGATTTAACCAATTTAGTTTCGCCAGAATTTTCCTTCAAGATTCCAATTAAAGAAAAACGTAAGCATCCTATTTTTTTATCGTTGTGTTCGTTTAAGAGGAAACAAAGCCACTAACTCCATATCTAATTGCATATCCAACATAGTACCTCGCAAGCCACCTACATCCAGCTACAGCAGAGCAAATGTAGGATTCAAATACACGGTGGAAACAGACGGAAATAGAGAAAAAGGCAGACACAGACAGAGACCACCCACCAGGCCAGTAATTGATTGCTGTGTCGACTGTATTTGACATTGCTGCTCTTCAGAGGCAGGATCAGAGCATCGCACACACATCAACAGCATACCCAGAGGTAGCAGAGAGCAGGACAGGCATGACTAATCAATCGTCTTCACAGCAGGAGTCGACAGGCTGACTAGAGGATTAAAGAGTTTCCCTTTGAGACTCCAGATTCATCTGTGGCACCGAGGCACCATTACACAGCCACAATACATGAAACCATAGAGAAACAACACACACAAAGCACTTTGTCAACACTTTCCCCCAATTCTCCACTATGCTGGATATCAGGACTGTCCGCAAATACGTCCATGTCTTTGATGAATGTTGTTCATATGGACAAAACACAAGTTCTCACTTCTATATAATAGTTTTTGTCTTTATGTCTCATCCATCACCTGGTTAACTGATATGAAAATGATGATCACAGACATGCAGAAAGAAAAAACAAGCTGTTGCTTCACTCACTGATCTGCAACACATTCACAGTCACAGGGCTGGACTTCTTCTCGGCCGCCATGTGCCACCTTCCTCCTCCTCCAGTGCTCCTTCCTCCTTTGTCAATGAAGGCTCGGACCCGGCAGGTGTACTCCCCTCCATCCTGCACGCTCACCCCCCTCACACCAAGCCTGTACTTCCCGGCTCCCGTTCGCTCCAGGCTGGCCTCCCCTCGCTTCGCCTGCCCTGCGCTCGTGGACACGTTGGAGACGACCACCCCGCTGCGCTCCATGGTGATGATGTCGCGGTCATTGGCCAGCCAGGTCACCTCCAGGGCGAGGGCGGGCAGGTTGTCGGCGCTGATGGTGCAGACGAGGGTCAGCGTGTTGCCAGGGGAGAGTTGCAGGGAGGTGGAGGGGGGAGTGGAGGAGAACGACGCAGTCACAGTGAGGGACTGACCTTGAGAGGACAGAGACAGAGACAGCATCAGTTCCTCCTTCCTTACGTGTACGGGACACATACTGCAGAAACAATATACAAGGTTTCACATGTAGTGCTTGGCTGCTTGGTTGTTAACTGGCTGACTGACATAACTGATATTTAATCTGTATCTATTACTGTCATTATATAAATTAACTACGAACTATTTAGAGTAAAATGGACTTAAAATGCCAAAAGGTCACTAGTCTGAGGTTCTTAAATGTACATATTTGCTGCTTTTCTTCTGGATAATGTGCACAGCTGAATGTAAAGGTCACCCTATTCAGTCATGACATGGAGATGAAAAACTGACAAAGTAAGAATAATGTGGATCTCTTAAACAGAAGACCATCAAAGACAATGTTACACTGGACTAGACAGTAGAAACTCTACAATGTAAATAGTCATCGATAAATGTCGGAGATTTAGAGAGAAGCACAGGAGTGTTTTTCCCAAAGCATTCTTTCAGCTGGGATGTTTAAGAAGCACTTCAAACCCCATTCCAAGAAAAGAAGTCAGGCTAATTAACAATAGCTGTCAGTCTTTTCAGTGTATCTTCAAACCAACAGTTGGATCAGGGCTTCGATATGGTCTCCAGTAACAACCTAGTTAGCAGCATGTGGGGAAGAGTCTCAGTATAGTGTCTGGAAAAGGACAAAGGGGACAAAGCCCACTCTGTTTGACTTTTCTCATCTTCTTTACTCAAGTCAGTAAGTCAATATGAACTGACTGGGACACAATGAGCCAGAGGCCAAGTGTGTGAGTGTGTGTGTGTGCTGTGGTTTTATTACAAATCACTGGGTGTTTTCCAGCACTTAGAAGGCTATGCTAACCCAGAAAGATATAAGATATGGTGACCACAGCAACCACAATGAATGATGTGAGTGTGAGTGAGTGTGAGTGAGTGTGTGTGAGTGTGTGTGTGTGCGTGGGTGTGAGTGTGTGAGTGCATGTGTGTGTGTGCGTGCAGGGGCCTCTCTAGACTGTGAGGGTCACGAGCCTCCTGGGACGGAGCGAGGCAAAGAGAAGAAAGAGGAGAGGGTGCCATTAAAATAGAGCCACAGAACAGAGGGAGAACTCTCCCACGTCCTCTCCCGTCTCCACTCATCCTCGTTTTTCTTCCAGTATCTCTCTGCATCCAACACAGCAGCACAGAAAACCACAAACACCCACAGTGCAGCAACCTCTTTTATCAAGCATCTAAACTGAGATTTGAAGATTATCTATTGCCCCCAGGGAAATTATCTACAAATTCAACTCTTACTACGATTACTACTCCATAATTAATGATAGGGATGCTCAAAGAACCTTTTACTCCTGGAATCAATAGTACAGAATAAATAAATAGAACTGGGGCAGCACTTTCAGGTCAGGTACTGTCCTGTCCTCAGTCCCAACCCCAGTCAACCCTGCTATACCTACACAACTTGTCAAGACTTAAATTCAGGTCAGAGGATAGAGTAACACCGACGCGTCTGTTGGGGCAGGATGGCTCCACTTCACCTCTGGGTGATGGTAAACCACAGAACACTTCACCTTTATCTTACAGAGCTAATGATTAACTATTAAAGTCAGTTATTACACTCAGAATGCACATACACATTGTATCACATATATACAAACTAGCATTATTTTTGATCACTAATCAAATGTGAACAATATTCTCACCTACCATAAGTGGATTTGTTTTTACTTCCTGCTACCATGTTTCTCTGCTGCTGGAGACAAGCGCTTCAAATTTGGTCAAAGTGGAGGAAACATACATGAAGCTAAAGCTGGAACAAAACATTGACTTTGTATGTTAAAGGAAGAATAAAGTTTTCTGCTGTTGTAAACACAGCAGATACTGAGATTATTGGATTCATGGCTTTCATCACTGCAACTTCCAGTCAAAGGTCTGTTTTCTAACCCTGCATGTCTAATGAACCTGTTCTAATCTATAACAGGCAGAACAACATCCAACCACCGTACAGAGAACTAACCCCGTCTGTAAGCTGTCCACATAAACAACGACACTGTAAGGATGTCAAGTGAAAAGAAATCTAATAAAATGACACGACTTCGCCCACACCTTCCTCCACACTCAATCCCCAGTGTAAACAGTGCAGCTACCAGCTTTAATGAACTACAAGACCACAGCTCTGCTGAAGTCTTAAAGCTGTGACACTTCAGTTTTGCAGTGGCTTGAATGAAAGAACATGACTCTGAAGCTGTGCTGGCAGTATGGCTCAGGGACACAGCACTGAGGCACAGCAGCAGCATTTAGCTTGAGGCTAATTGGTAACATCCACATGTTCACCCTCTTAGTTTAGTTAACATGCAGGAGATCAGTCAGGGCATCACAAGTTACTGCAACTCATCCTGCAGGGAACATGAGCAAAGCTCATGGTAATCTATTCCATATTTGTGTGATGATACATGCAACCTGTGCTGCTACGACTCGGTTTTTCTTACCTGTAGGTATAATTTCAACAGTTCCCATCTCTTTTGTACTCTCCACGATTTTTATCCATTTCCCTTCATCTTCATGTGTCCACTCTGTTCCGGTGCATATATATGTCCCGCTGTCAGACGTCATAACTCTGGATATCACCAGTTCAAACAGTCCATTCTTCCCAGGGGCCAGTCGGACGCCTCCATCAGCGTAGCGCCGGGCATATTTGGCCCCTGTAATTACGTCTCCCTGAGGACCAAAGCTCAAGATTTCCTCTGAAACTGCTCCGCTCTTCACTGACCAGGACACCGACAGGTACGTAGGGTGGGTCAGCGCATGGGTGACGTTGCAGGACAGTGTGATGTCATTCCCCTCTGGGACTTTTGAGGGTGGGGGCTGTGGGGTGACCCTGAGGGTGTTGGGGATGACTGACAGAAAAAGAAACAAGACAGAAAATGAAAGGATTAGATTAATAACACTGCAACGAGGTGACTAGCACTACTTACAGTACAAATTAAAAGATCAGGACCTAAAAGCTCGACATACCAACATGCACAGTATTGTCACCACAAATTCAGCATGAGCCGAAGTTTTTTCATTCCTTCACCTTCACTTCATTCAGGACATATTTGACAGATTCCAATCATTTAACTTGCTTTAAATGACATAATAAAGAGAGAAATGAATGTCTAAATGCTGCAAAATGTTTATCAGGGTACAGGACAGATAAATACCTCTTTGTTTTTCTGTCAACACCTGCTGCAGCTACTCCACAGTGAAAGTATTCCAGTGATGAGGAAGTAACTGCAGGAAGTGGGCAGTGACTGACGTGGCGAGATAGTTAGGTTTTAACTGGGGCTGATTTCATCTACTTTTGGATTTTGCTGTGAAACCATTTTGAAGTGTAGGTCTAATCAAACTTCTTGTTCCAAAAAACTCTGGTCAGGTGTTATTTTTTAATTTTACCATAAGCATTTTTCTTTTTTAGCACTCATACAGTCTGCTGGACCGTATTCGCATTTTACACCCTTTTTTCTTCATCGTCAACAACTGGAGGCATATTCTGAGCCGAGGGCAAGAAGATCTTGTTTACGGCAGCGATGAGTTTAAACCAATTAACTTTTTATGTGTGAAAAATCTGCAGAAAACAAAAGCAATGACATCATGTGATCAAGTGAAGCAAGTTAAGCTTTTTCCTGTGCTGCTCTACCTTCCTCATCCCCTCAGTACTTTGATGTTGTATGCATGCAGGTAATGAAGGAGAGACATGGTGAAAGGGAAGTACAGCCATGTAAAAACAAAAATAACGACTTCAAAAGGAAGTCACGTGGGAAAATTTGACACCTAAAATAAAGACCTGACAGTTCCACACTTGTCACATTTCTACCCCACTATGTCAGACTGGTGAAGAAGACGTGGGGGTGGGGGTGCATGTACTCTTGTGAAGGTCACTGGCAGAAGGAAAGCTAGGAGAACAAACAAACAGCACCAGATAAAGCTGTAAATTTGTAATTGGGTGTGTGTATGAAACACACCCAGAGGAGTGTTCATAAAGGTCACTGACTTGTCAGCACAGGTAACTGGTTCTGCCTCACACCAACACATTTACCTGCAGCCTTTCACTCTGGGATTGTTGAGTTCTGATAGTGAAAAGGTTCCAGGTTGAGTTTAGTCACATTCAAGAGCCTGAGCAGGTTTTAACAGAGCAGCTTTGTTTCATTTCTGGTTCTGACACATAAAACCGGCTCGTGAGTCACCCTGTGAGAGGAAATTAAAAAACTGAGGAACTTATCACTGCTGGAGATCCTGTTGGGAGCACAACTTCCACTTCAAATGCATTCACAACAGCATTAAAAATAAGTTTTACCTCAGTTTTTCACAAGCAGGAAAGTGAAGGAAAAGACATTAGATGCTTTGACAAATGGCGCGTCTACAGTGAAGACATGGGGGGTTAATAATAAAACTAAGTGGCAGCTCAGGGTTTTTTTTTTGGATGAGTGCTAAACACTAATTACAGGCTCAGTTTTTATCAGCATCATCAACTTATTTTGATGCTGTTGATATAAAAACACAAAATGTCACCAGAAATAAGAGCCGGGTTCATCTATATATTGACTTCAGATGTGATATTTAATTCATAATCTGAGGATATACATACTGTGTCACTGCAAATAAAAGTCTATTGACATAAATGGTGAATAATCCTTTTTGGAAGATAAATCTAGTCGTGTTACAAATGCATCCAAGAAGTGGCAGATGGCTCGTGCCACATTCACGTCCTGTGGGGAAACATAATTTTTAAGCGCTCAGAAAGAAAACAATGCTCTCATCTTTAAATGGTAAATAAAACTTCAAATACTGCAATACAGTTTCTTTATAGAGGCTAATTTACATGAAGTACCAAGAGATGAATGACTACTGATGCATACTGTTCATCAGCTTCCTGATAGAAAGACCTGCAATTAATGTTTGCATGGACATGCTGGAGATTAGTATAAAAGACAGAGGTGGTGGAAAAAGGGAGGATCTGTCTGTGAATCAGAAAAGGAACTAGTTTGGACAAAAAGCATCCAGAGGCCATGTATGGGAAGTTTTATGTTTTAGTTAGCTATATACTTTTCCCAGTGTCTTCTTTTAGCTTGCATTTATACTTTGGAGAACCTGCATCGTGAAAAGTGGATTGTTTTGGTACAAAACAATGCAGCAAGTCGAGCTGCTTCCAGGAGACTGCTGATGTCTGAATGTAAGAAGAAAGAGCGCATCAGGTTTACACAGTTTAATTACCTTCATCCTTCATGTATACACTGTACACAGTACTGTACACCAGTAAGACTCGTAGTCAGAGCTGCTGCAGTGACGTGAGTGTCTGTGGCAAATAAAGGAAGGACGAATAATCTGCGTTTTGTTCTATCAATTAAAATTAGCCTGAAAGGAGTTTTCAAACCCTCAGCGACCTCTACTTCACTTGTTTCTTACATAACCAAACAGCCTCGGCGTGTTGATGGAAGCCGTGTTTGTGTGTTTGTGTGTGTGTGTGACATGAATGTAACGCACAAGTCTCGACTGGTACAGACCCTCTAGCAGCAAATCCGACTCCTCATCTCTGTTAACGGCCGACTGTGTGGAGCACAAACACTCTCCCCTTCACACAGCACAAAATACACTGCTCTGATACATATGCTCCCCATATACACAACACACATATAAACAGCACTGCCTAGTTAATTCAGGTCTAAATATAACAAGGTGTCTGGGGAGCCGTGCTGGGAAGCAGCTGAACATGATGGTGTATTAAGGAGCTAACTAACCTGCTGTCAGACAATCCCCGTTCTTGACTTTCTCTCTCACATTTGATGATTCATGGCACAAACTGCCCCTAAAACACCATCATTTCTAATATCCTGTGTTTGCCATTGGGCTAACAGCAGTTCGAAATCTATACAGTCACCAAGATGTGCATTTAATTGCAAACTGCGAAGAAGAAACTCAATTACAATAAGAGAAAACTGCTGAGTTGAGGTTTCTTTGTCAGAAAAGGGTCCAAATTAAACCTGTTTACATGGAGCCTGCCCATGATGCATGTTTGTGTGCACATGGGAAAGTGAGTTGTTCGAACAACACACTTGGCTAATCTCTGCGTGGAACGACCAAAGCATTATTAGTGCTTTTCAGGTCATGTTAAACACAGTTAAATATTAAAAAGTCACACCAGGTGCTAAACAAATATATCTCCCTTCCTGTCTGACATGTAAAAGGATGAGTCATGCAGACAGTTAAGCTCTTGTAAAACAGGTTGTGTTGTTGGTTAGCTGTGCTTCATATGCAGATAACTAAGGTTCATTTCTGCTGCTGTTCCCACTTCAGGAGATCAAGTCCTGAAACATGGAGTTTAAAAGAAGAGAAAGTTTCAAGTAGAAAGCAGTTCCTGAGTTCAACTTAACTTGAGATGGTTGACTTAGAGTTGGCAGTGAGATCAGATAACTCTGTCATCATCGCATGTTCAATGCAACCACCCTGTCATCAGCTTGATAAGGTCACAGATCACAGCACAGGTCATACATCTAAACCTTTAATGCTAAATATACTAATGAAGGCACCTAAAGGCCTGGACAAGTGTCAGTGAGGCCAGAAAAACACATCAGTGGTAAATTGAGAAGACCCTGCAGGCCCCCCAGCAGAAACAGGCCCGACAAACTCTGTAGAGACGAGAAAGGCTGAGAGAAAGTAAACAGTCCGGCCAGAACCAGGCCAGAGGAAAAGACTGTTGAAGGAAGTGAGGAACCATGACAGTCTCCCTCGGCAACAGAAGCACACCTGAGGAAGAAGATGGAGGCTGAACAGGACCTTTATTTTGAAAAAGTAAAAGACATCTAAAGATATCTGAAAGTCAAAACATGTTAATCATAAATAAATCGAGGCAGTCAGAGGGAAAAGTGATTATGATGCTATAAAATCATAAGTCATTGCTTTATTAAGAATAATGATGATGTATGTTTGATTTAAGATGTGTGATAAACTTTGTCTGGACATGTCAAAAGTGAAAGCGCTGATGGAAAGTACCAGAGAGGCAAAAATAGATTATTAATCTGGCAATGAGAAAACAGCCGTTCACGACCAAGGCAGAAAGACATTAGGACCAAATTGCACATAGATGATACCGGAATCAAACATGTAGACACTTTCTGAATGCAACAAGCTGATCACGCCATGTAGGACTCTGGTGCATGTCAACAACCTAAGAAGGGACGTCCATGTTAGGAATGTTAAGTTGTTGACATACATAAGTACGGAAACCGTCACACTTTGCCTTAGGAAGGAGAGGCCCCTGAACGAGGACTGGACTCTCAAGCTGAATCAAGCAGCTGGCAAAAGAGAGCAATGGGACTCCAGCATTTGATCATCATATTCCATCATATACACAAGCCTCTGTTCTCTGCCCTGCAAAAGACACCCAGATCTCTTGTTCTTTAAGAACCAGCTCCTCTCTTCAGAAATCAAGGAGATTATCAGTGGAAAAGCTGTGAACTAGAGCAGGAATAGACATAACTGGGTGTTTCTATATGACAGATTTGTTTTATATTTAATACTGTTTTTTAATGCACTGAATAAAGCACATTAAGTGCATAGTAAAAGTTTCCTTGCTCTTATTATAGACTGCAATAAGGTTGATAGCCTGCCCACAGTGATGTAAAGATACAGACTGTGTGTATAATCGAAGGCTCTTATTGGCTGGTCTAGACTCTGAAATGCAACTTAAATAAATTCCAGAAACTCAACAACTGTTGGATTTTGGGGAAATCTGCTGTGAACTCAAGTAAATTAGACTTTAGCTCAGGCCAGTAAAGGCAGTTAATTCATTTCTATCATTCATCATCACAGGCTCTTTGACACTAGAAACCACTAGTTACCATTTCTCCCCCTGTGCTGCCTTCATTTGATGCCATATGATGCTCGTTCTCTTCATCTCTCAATCTTTGTTTCACTGTCTTCATCACCCTCATTTGACACAAGCCAAGTACTCCCACCTGACATCTGCTCCATCAGTGTGTTAGTGCATGAGCTTGTTGAGGTGTGTATGGGGTGTGTGTGCATGGGAAAGCCAAATTATATGTCAGTGATTGCCTAAACCCAGTGAGAGTGAGTGTGTGTGGAGGAGGATATGTACATGGCCAGCAGAGCATTAGTAAATCATGGGGATGGCTGTTAAATGAACCAGCACATCCAGTTAGCTTCTCACACGCACATAAAAGGACTAAACTCTCTCTCACACACATATACACACACACACACACACACACACACGCACACACACTTCGTTCTTACCAATGAGCTGGACCTTGGCCTCGTAGTTGCCGCTGATGACGGAATCAGTACTCGGCGTTTGACACCAGTAGAAACCGGCGTCCAGTGACTTCACCTCTGCTATCTTCAGCTCCACCTCGTTGTCTTGGAGCCTCACCACTGAGATGTCACCTGACGCAACGCGCTTACTGAGGGACGGGTGGGAGTAGCTGGCATCAAAGGTGGAGATTATCTTTATCCTAGACCCGCTCGCGTCCCTGGACATCATCCACTCGAAATCCTGCAGGACAGAGTATAATAATAATGATCGCCATGTTAAGGCTCAGATGCAATACACAGAATAATGCGCCTGACATGTTCGTCCATGGTCATAAACAATACAGTTTAGTTTGTGTCGTCCTGCTGCAGTAAATACTCAGTGAATCAAACATGTATCAATCAACAGCTGAAAATAGTTCAGTTTCAGTAAAATTTGCTGCGAACTACATAGACCAGCTGTTTCAGGAAATTACTGCACAAATGTAAGAATAAAAATGTAATGAGATATTTATTTATCTTTTCAAAGTCCTACACAAAGTCTTTGCTCTAATAGAAAGATCACATGCACACAGGTGTGTCCATGAAAATTACCTGCTCACGAGGTCCAGAATAGTCATTGACATCACACCTGATGGAGACCGCCTGACCCTCCACCCGGACTAATGGACCGGGAGACACTGTCACCACCCGGGCCAAGCACCCACCTTCAGACAGACAGGAAATACACAAAAATGACTCACGGACAGATGGCTTGGGCAGTCCAGCACTATCCTTCAGGTTCATTGAAGGATAATGTCGTCAGAAGAATAAAAACAGTGCACACAATAGCTCAGTTTCAACACGCAGAGACCAACAATCAGGTACAGGACCTGCTGTAACTTGCGCAGAGCTGAGTGATACAGATTGTGACACTGACTGTGTTAAAACCCAGATTCCTTTCTCTGTGTCCAGTACACATAGTTCTGCTTACACATACACTAATGCCCACATCACGGAGTTTGGCAAGAGGAGAACCTGCTGGTCCTGGCAGCCCTCCAGGAAATTTTAAAGATTCCTCAAAAACAAACACCAAGTGAGCGAGATCTAAATATGAAAGTTACTCTAATTTAGTTTCTATTGTTTTTGATATCGTCAGTGCTGTTCAGGTACATCTGCACGTTTAATTATATCAAATTAAACCCCCGGTTCACGTTCCTCCTGAGTCAAAGTGAGTGTGCAGTGTTAAACTGCTGTGACGTTCCAGCTGGGAGAAGCATGTAGCTGCACAGCAGAGTCTGGCTGAGCTATGTAGAGCCGGGTGGGTTCACTGACACTCTGACTCCTGGGTGGAGAAATGTGGCTGCAGGCCTCCACACTGCAGCTCTCCGCCCGGTGTGTGTGTGTGTGTGTGTGTGTGTGTGTGTGTGTGTGTGTGTGTGTGTGTGTGTGTTTGTGTGTGTTTGTGTGTGTTTGTGTGTGTTTGTGTGTGTTTGTGTGTGTTTGTGTGTGTTTGTGTACTCAGCTACAGGTAAAGATGCCACATCCTGCTGAGTTAGAATAAAAACGAACACCTCATGTTTCTGACACACAGTACACTGTGGAGAAAATGAAACACTCACACTATGGCCAGGTATTAACCTTTAGGGAGTAAAACTGCATAGCAACAAGAACAAAAAAAATGTGTAGTATGACTTCTCTGATTCCAGTTCTTTTTTCTACAGGTGATATTTAACAATAGAGACACACGATTACACTAAGAGGAGACTTCTGATTCAGTCACACAACTTCTTCCATCCACTGAAACTCAGTTAGTGAACAAATCTCTCAAGTTCAGCCAAATAAATGTGAACTAATTATCAGCCAAAGTGTTTGTTATGAACATTGTCAGTTCTCAGCTGACAGTCAAATCCATCGCTGTAATAAACCACAGCTTTCCTCGAGAAAAGCACATTTACACTGTAAAACACTTAAATAACTTTAAACAGTCCACGTCAGGGCAAACAACATAATTCAGCACCGTGCACTTTACTCAGCATACATGGATCTTCTTGCATCTTAACATTTCAAATGAGGAACAGAGGAGCAGTATCAGAGTATATTCATTGCACTGTGAGCAACACAGGCACCAGATTTTCACAAGTGCAGTAAATAAAGATAACATCTCTGGTTCTGCTGCAACTTTTTGAAACAAAAGCTGTTCAACCCCAACGCACACCTACAATTGAAATGATGTTATTTTAAAAGCAGTATTTTACTTAGAGGAGGATGCAGCTGAGATATTTGCGGAGATACAAAGGGTTTTCTGCTTCTAACCAGGCCCTGTGCTTGTATGGTCCATCAATACTTGAGCGAGTCCACCAATACTTGAGTTTTTGGCAGTTGGCCTGGTGTGATGTGTGAGGGCCTGCTGAGTGTGAGCTTTTTCAGCCGCTCGTTCTGCTTCAGTAAGTAACAAGTCACAATGAAATAAGCAGGGCATAAAAGCTACTGTATGTTTCAGCTTCTGTTGACGCTCTGTCAGGAGTGGTCTGTGCTTTAATTCATCTCTATCTTCGCCTCACATTTGATACTCAGGAGCTGGGATATGAAACAAGTATAAATCCTGAACTTTTACCATACTTCAAGAAACTCCAGTCTGTCTGAGGTTCACTACACCAACACGTCAGCTGGATTCTGCTGCACCACTCAATTATTAAGTCAAGGGTTCAAATCATTTCCTTTAGTTAAGCTTTCAAAATGCAAGATTAATGCAAAACACCTCCTCTTTGCTGAAACGTCTGTGGTGCACTTCAACGTAGACAGCAGTGCAGCCATCATGCATCACTGACAAATTACTGGGTTAGAAAAAAGGCAAATGATCCACAGGTTGTTACAGGAACGAACGTCAGCTGGTTTCATGCCCACACTGCCACCTAAGACAGCACCGGTGTGTTTGGGGACGACCTCAGGGCACCAAGCAGCTCGGAGACATATCCACACTCTGCATGTTTAAATTCATCTGAGGCATGAGAACTGAACTGTGGGATATACCACTTTCCCTTCTGCAGTAACACACACCAGGAGTGCTGCCGACATCCGATCATCTTCCATTGCACTAATTTAAGCCAGGCAGTCACTCACACACAAACAGGCAGGAGGTCTCTGTGACATTCACCGCTCACAAACATGGTAACTTCATTACTCTTTAGCCTGGTTTGGCCTTGAGGTGGAAACATGCCTGGCCGGTGTCTGGCCTCTGGTCCAGACCTGTCTGGTAATTAGTCCAGCTGCTTTGACTCTTCTATGGACGCAAGGCCAACAGGGTAATGATGATGGCCAGTCTGGTTTGGCTTCTAAGCGGGCTAATGGGACCCTGTCAAACTGGTCCCCTCATCTTGGCTAATTGGTTTTGATGACCAGAGGGTGAGCATGAGTATTTCTATTGTTTTCTACTATTATTAAACATTTTCCAACTGTTTCGGGCTGTGTAAAAACATTTTTGCAGTACATTTTTTCTATACACTGACTGCTTCTATTTTAGGTAATAGAAAACCAGGAGGTTCGTCTGCTGAGGTCCTAATGTTTTATACTGTATGTCTTAATTAACTTCGGAATTTGTCACCCATCTAAATGACTTTGTAATATTAGTAAACACAAAAGCACAGCAGCTTCTACCAAAGAGGAACATTTTCTACCGGCTGGTGGGTCTCAGACTCTCATGCCAAACTCCATTTAACAAAATGACATTTTGGTATTTTTGCTTTCCTGTCACATGGAAACACAAATGAGAGCACAGCTTATTTAATGATTTGCCATGTACTGGATACAGTCTTTAATTCGGCACAAAGCAATAAGCAAAGTTATATTTCTTTTTCACTTGAAACTAAACTTTTTGATTTTGTGTCGCTTGTTGCTCTCCAAAAATACTTCCCTCAAAATACTCAGTGAGTGCGGCAGCTAGACGCAGAAACCAAGTTGAAAAAGTTCAAATGAAAAGAAATCAAGCCATGTATATGGATTAAATATACGCCGACGTGGTTAATGAATGTTAAGGATGTTGAATATACTTTAAATTATCATTTAGAGATTATGTGTTTTTGCCAATTAGCACGTAAACATTAAATTGGTAGATTTCTAAACTGAGTTCCACTTCAGCGTCACCTAAAAGGAAAACGGCTTCACGTTTATATGAGTTAATTGCCTATTAACAGCCAAGCAAAAAAAATGTTTCTTACCGAGCATTGCCACCGCAGAGACGAGCGTCAAGAGACGGATCTCCATGTTCATTTCTCTGAGCTTCCACTCGGATCTTTCGCCCTAAATTCCCCCTCGTTTCCTTTGTCCTGCGTGGGGGTGACACAAGTCCTCTCCCGCCGCTGTCGGACAATCCAATAAAACTCAGATGTGTGCAGTCGGTCCGCACCGCACACCGGGCGGAGCCGCACAGCAAAACGGATGCACACCGCGCCTCCTAATCCAGTATAATAAAAAAAAAGGAGTCGGGAGCGTTTACATGGTCTGCACAGTGACATGAACGCGGTGTAATGGGTGCATGGGAATGGGAGCACAGGGAGGGAGAGAGAGCGCCGGAAGTAAGGTGACGGTGTGAGGGAGGCGTGCAGGGAAACAGGGAGGTCCCAGGTGGAGAGAGAGACGTCCCCAGGTGACTGGTTACTGTCACCTGGTTTCTGGTGCACTTTTTAGTCTGTACTACACATCAGACCAGTCCCTGGGTCCATCCCTTCATGTAGTTTACACATGTACACAGCAAAATTCATCAGCATGACTCTTACAATTAAAAATAAAATAAAAACAATAATGTTATAAAATCACACCCATAAGAAACGATCTGAAATATACTACACATGACCTGGGGACTGTGAAAAATGTTTTTGGGAAACAAAATACTTCGAATTTTTGGCACAGTCCACCAAAACAAAACAATATTTCAGTGTCCGATTGTCGCTGTTCCTGCAGGCTGCCCTGATAACCAGGCTGACACATTCCTGGTGAGGGCCAGACCCACACTGGGTGTTTACACAGAATCACCAGGTGGGGCAAAGGTCACCACTCCACCAGTGTCTGTGCAGGCACCCTGCAACCAGGGAGGGGTGAGAAGACTCAAGGGTCAGAGGTTAAACTTTGTGGTTCATCTACTCTGATACATTTGTGTCCTATTTTTAAATTGTGTGTGTGGCAGAGTGGAAAGTGTGTTTAGCCTACTACTCAACATGTTAGCATCTGTTCAAAGTGACACACACACACACACATACAGGACAGAGTCTTATCTGACTGCCCTTCCCTCTGATCACTCATTAACCACGATACTTGGCTCTGGATCTGGTTTTAATGAACAAACAGCATTTTAGTCCAAACCAGTCTGTGTCAGCCAGCTCACATATGATGCATTTGAGATGATAAACTCTTTTTCCACTGGAGTCTTGTTTACAGTAACATGTCAGAGTCAGAAAACCACTAAACCAGCTTGAAATCATCTGGAGTAGGAACAACTTTTAAATACATTCTCAGCTGAGAGAAAAAACACAGAAGTGGATTATAGCAGCAACACAAACAAGTTGAAGTGGAAGTAATGTAAAATACTAGTGTGTGTAGTAGTACTTTACAAGGCAACAGTAATATACAGTCATTATAGTTAGTTCTTGTTTTAGCTGCAGAATGTAAAGAATAATTATCATCATTAAAACATTATTATTGACCTCAATTTAAATTCAAACTAAATGCAGTAAAGTTTGGTCTGAGTTCAAGTCGATTGATTGCACAGTTTAGAAAAGATAAAGCAGTGGCGCCATCTTGTGGCTACACAGTGACATTACACTGTCTCCTCTTGGACATGACACATGAAGAGTTTGTAGGAAAAATTATGTAAATTCATCAATAACATTTTCTCTTTTTTCAGAAAACAAATTAAAAATGTCTGATGATAAAGTTTGTGCTGTTCTGATAAAACCATAAAATTGAAAGCGAAGAAAATATCTGATCCACACACACACACACACACACACACACACACACACACACACCCTCACACACTCTCACACACACACACACACACACACACACACACACACACACACACACACACACCCTCACACACTCTCACACACACACACACACACACACACACACACACACACGCACACACACGCGCACACACAGTACTCTGGAGTACCTCAGCAAGTACAACTAACTCAAAACCACAAGTGCATTTTCAGCAAAAACACAGGATATGAGACTGTCTGTGTTCACTGATCTGAGCCTTCAGCCTGAAAAACAAGCCACGCTGCAAAGATGAAAGTGACTCCGTTTCAAACCTCCACTTCCTCCAGTTTACTGCAAATGCCACATTTTAATTTATACCATTTATTTTAAAGTAACACTGGGTACAGTTTACATCTTTACATTAAAAGTAAACACATGTATACATAATCATAATGTAAAGTTTGGCAGTGTATTGACACATGAATGCAGGTGTTTGCTTTCCTTATATGAACACACACATTTGTTTACATAATGATGACCACATTAGCTGCTCTGTCCTCACATGATAAAACATATGCAAAGTCCTGTGGTAAAAGAAAATCTCTATGTGACTAAACATTTCTATTTATCACCATTTCACAACACAAATACAATATAATGAAGAAGAGGAGACAAATACACGTTAAAAGATTTGTGGTTTTGTTAAAGACTCCTGAGTTTGAGAGGCTGCTGTGATTAAAAAGTTAAATTAAGAAACATTAAAAAGTTTGAAAAAGAAAACAAAAACTCTACTTTGACTTTCAGGGAGAAGGTAAATAAGCTACACAGGTAAATAGGCAGCACCTTGGCTAACAGGAAGCAGGAGTGAAATAACTGGCCTGACTCTTCCTTATATCTTCTTTGTGGTAGAGTAGGCGCAAAGTTGTGTTTTAATGGAGCATCGTGTCTGAGACTGCCAGGCAACATGTGAGGTCTTAGGCCACCTATACCCCTGCTCTCTGACAGCTCTGCCTCACTTTTAGCTCGATCAGCTCACAGACCAGTGTACAGTACATGAACAACAACAATAATAATAATAATAATAATAAACTTGCTCTTTTTGACTGGACACATTCTACAATTAAATACATATTTCTTTATTTATAATAAATTGTTCCGCAGTAACAAGATAATAATTTGTTGTCTTGATATAATAGTTGTCCTCATGCAAATAAATCTGAGATTTTAATGGCTAGAAAAACAAAAGACAGTTCAACAAATCAGGACAGTTGAAGTTTGACTATCATGTTGTTGTGTAAGATAAAACTGACAGTTTGTCAGGATTTAAAGTTTGAAATTCAGCTGAGCATATTTTACTTTGCTGTTAGGTTTTAATAATGACGTATGTGACTAAATTCTGCTTTGTCACGATAAGTTCGGATGATTTCCTCTTCTGTGGTGGATTAAAAAAAAACACAAAAAAACTGTTTTATGTTTTCTAAATTCCATCACTCACATGGTGACCTCTTTGGGGTCTGGGAGCTTTCTTCCTGGGCTGAGGAAGAGGAGGAGGCTGCTCATCATCATCATTAACAATTTGTTTGGGGCCCTGGAGGAGAGAGACAAAAAAGTTGAACTGATGGCCTGATGAACAGCTCAACACATACCGCAGCCCTTGGCGACCCAGCCACAGATCCATTTCACCCTCCTACCTGTGCCGCTAGTCTGGGGCTGGGCTCCGGGTGACCACTGGGGGGCTCAGGGGCTCTGGGGCGAGGCTGGCGCTGCTGTTTAGCGCGATGCTGGCGAGGTCCAGTGTGGCCCGCTGGCTGTTGTTGGTGATGATGATGATGATGATGCTGAGGATGTTCAGCAGGATGATGCTGATGTTGGTGTTGATGTTGATGTTGATGTTGATGCTGATGCTGATGCTGTTGTTGCTGATTGCTCCACCCCAAACGAAGCTCCTCCTCGTCTGTTGAGTAAGACAATTAGCACAGATAATGAGTCAAAATGAAACAACATGACAATCCATTTACTCTCTCTGGGTATAGTCTATATTGATATATTAGTGTGTATTATTTATACTTTTACATGTCATGACGGATGGATTTGGTCTGAGAACATGGGTTTAAAAGTAGGTGACACATTGACCACAGTAAACACAGTCTACCAAAGAGTCTGCTCTGGATACACTGAGCTGTCAATCAGTTAATAACCACGTGTTCCACATAACCTGGACTGCACTGGTCCTGAGAACCCAGAACTCAGAGCTCCAGGGTCTCAAGGCTCCAACTGATCTGTGCTAATTAAATATCAAACGATTTTGGTAATATGCACCAAAGAAGCACCACATCAGCTGAAATGATCTCGATTTGTTTTAAGACTTTCATTATTTCACCATGTTGCCTACAAGATGCTCAGTCCTGTATAAAAATATAAAGACATTTTGTAATTTTAGGAGCAGGCTTGGGAAAGGTTATGGTGAGAACCAAGGCTGTAGTGAGGGTTAGGAGGTTCCTAACATAACTGATGACAGCCAGACAGTTTGGAAACAATCTCTTACCATCCAGCTGGGAGCGTTTTTTCCGTCTGGCCCGGACGCAGAAAATAACGACAATGACAATCAGCAGCACGACAACAGCTGATGAGGACAGATAAAAATGATTTGTAGAAGACATGCAAAGAAAAAAAATGAATCAGCAATTGCACATTTAAATCTGGTGTAATTCCTGTGAACGTTATTATTATTTAAGTACATACATTATTCAGTGAGGAGAGATATTTGCATACACAAGCACTGCCATGTTTAAACTGTGCAGCTAAACTGACCTGCACCACCGCCCACAATGACCCAGATGCTTATTCCCCAGATTTTTTCAGGGATAATCTCTATATGGAGGAAAAACAGAGAGAAGAAACACACTAAGTATTTTGTTAGATTTTTTAATGGACATTTCATTGTGAAGAACAATGACCTTTTTAAACTGTGAAGTAATGTGACCACTGATTTTTTCAGAAACACGTCCTACCCATGGCTGCTGAATGACTGTGCTGAACCACAATCACTTCTTTTCTTCTCTACAAACGAAATCTTGTCAGAATAATTCGATCATGTGACTCATTGATCGTACTGCCTTTTCACAGAACTACAGTCATTTTGTGTCAACAGCAACACAATCAAAATGTCTCCTTATTAAAAGTTCCCCAGACAAGCTGTTTACAGCATGTCTGACCATATTTCATTTCCACTACATGTGAAGTAAGAGTCACTGGCTCTAACCAGTTTTGGGACTAACACATTACAAAAGTAACGTCATTACATGAATATGTTACTTTTTTGTGATGCAATAACATACTGAATTACTGATTCATTTTTGGTAGTACTAAAACAACACATTTGAACTCCGGTGGTAATTGTTTTATTTTATTATCCATCATGTGACGTCTGGTTGAGACAAATGCGACATTTGCAAGATAAACATATTCCCCTTAGTTTCAGTTTGTCAGAGAAACCAATCACCGTACGACACCGAGGGAGCTCTCTGCATCGAGGAATAGACTAGTGATACTTCAGTATCAGTCACTCAAAGGTAATGCAAAAGTAGACAATTGACAATTGAGATAGTAATATTGTAATGTAATTAAATGACAGTAACTAGTAATATATACAGTGGATGACATTTGGGAAGCAACTGGTTAATACTCACTGGACGAATAGCAGGTTTGTAAAACAGCGTTACTGGTCATATTGTTGTTGGCGTTCTTGTTGTTGGAAATTCTACAGCTGATCGGTGAAGTTTCCACTAGTTTGGCTTCTACTGTGTAGTCTCGTTTTTTCGCATCTATCTTTTTTCCATTCTTAAGCCACTGAATATTGAAATCACTGGCCTGTTGGGTAAAACAGCAACACAGGATGACTTAGAGGGTTATCAAGTGGAGTAAGACATGTAGGACAGTTCAGCTCTGATGCCGACACAGATTCAACTATTCTTGAAAAGTTTCAAAATTGGGCAAAATGCCCCAGAATCAGCAAATACTATGATCCCCAACTCACACACTGTAAAAATAAAACCTGAAAAAGTCAATGAAAGCAAAGAGAACAGATTTTCTAACTGATTTAACTTGGTCTTTATTTGGTCACGTGTGAGAAGGTTTGTTTAGCATAAATCATTCATTCACAGGCATGTCCTGGCCCTTTGCTGCTTTGTGAATAAACCTGCTGTGTACATCAGGTCTCACCTGCCCAACAACACAGCGAAATGTGACTGAGGAAGAGGAACATGTCATCGTCACGTTGGGTTTAGGGACACGGTCTGAGGAGAGGAGATTTGATTAAAACCAATGCTTTTAATACATTTTACACTAATGATCATATGACAAACAACATTAACCAGATGTAGTGATCGGAACTAAGAACATATTAAACCAAATATGGTTTTCTGAGGGTAGTTGCTTCTACTGTTCTGACACATCAGCTGTCGTTATAAAGACAACACACAGTTCTTCATATTCCAACATAATAAACAGCTAAAGCAACAGAAAAAGCTGTTTAGATGGCTGCTGACCTTTACTCAGGACACAGGAAAGTGAGAAATAGAGATGGAGAGAAAGATATAATTGAATAAACAGAAGAAATTAGCTGAAAAGCTGTTGGTACCTACCTAATACACATATCTGCTGGCTAAACAAACCCGGTACTGCTTGTCCATTACTTGTGAAAACCTCGGGTGCGTATTTTCCTTCCTGATTTCTCTTCACATTTTTCAGCAGCAGGGATCCATTTTCTGTAACTTCAATCTGAAAGTCTTTGAGATGTACAGTCCCTGACAGTTTTCCAGTTGTATCATTTAATCTTCCAGAATAAATTATATTATTGCCGTGCTTCCATTTCAGTCTTTCTGACTTTTGCAGTTTGTGGCTCAGAGGAATAACAATGGTTTCACCCATTGTTTCGTAGTTTTTGCAAACATCCTGAGAGTCTTTGGAACAGAAAGAAAAGAGGAGAAATACAAAAAGAATTAAATGAATTCAGCAGCGAGTCATTGACAGTTCACATCAAGTTCTCAGACTGACAAAACACAGTTTTCTTAGTGACCTGTAGTGGTGCAAAGAGAAAAGGAGGAGGGTGCCAGAGGGATGTTAATGGAGTGAACACAGAAAGAGAACAGCCTAACGTGAACATGAACATGCTCAGGAAATGACAAGCCAACCTGTCTGTGACATTATTTGCCAGTGGTGAGTTTAACCTGACGGCGCCAAGGAACAAATGAAGCGTTAAGACAGAGTGAGTGATAAGTATTTCATGAATGTTGGGAGGGTTTCTTCATACACAGTCAGATACTTCTCCTCAGATCAAACCACATAATGACAAAGCAGCGAAGTTGTGCAATAGCCACATTTCCACTGGCCAAGCTTGTGTTAGCGTCAAGAGCTGCTGCACAGAAAACATCCAAGACACTGCACCAGCCAACACCATACACACACACACACACACACACACACACACACAGTCAAGCACAAGCAGAAACTGATAAATGAGGTTATGACAGTTCATGTTAACATCCAGTGTCCTGCAGACCTGCTTTCTGATTAACCGCTTATTGTTTTTGCTTTTTTAATGAGAATCCACCACAAAAGTGGCAGCCATTGTTTGCTTTTTAAGCTTTTTTACACTTGTTGGGATCGAGCTCTGGATCTACCTTTGACCCTGTAACAACATGAAACCTGAAACTGACAAAAGCCTGCAATGCAACACTGCAGCCGTGCTGCACAGACCAGTTCACCTTGTGACAAAGCCTGAGCAAAGCAAAACCTATTTCTTGTAAATGTACAAAAATAATTAGGTGAACACAGAATGTAAATTTCTCTGGTTTGCAATCACACAATTTAAAATATTGATTTTCTGTCAAGTTAAACCACAGGAAATTAATGGTTTTATGAGTCGTCATTGAATGACTTAGAATATATACATTTCCATTATGAATATTTGTGGCTTACACCACCTTGACGTCACTAGAAAAGATGAAGTTATCGTCTTCATTTCAGTGGTCGTCAGTGCTGCTTTGCAATGTTAGTAACTCTTCTTTCCAACAATCTCCATTTGTTCCAACTAAAACCTGTTGAACATGCTCATGTTACTGTATGTTCTGTTTAACAATCCACAGCACTGGCCAATGGAAACGTGTTCAGATCATTTAGAGTCATCGGTGATATATGACATGACTTCATAGAACAATGTGACCATCAAAGTGAAGGGACAGCAGCTAGTCAGCAGCATTACTGACAGTTTTGATTTTAAAGCTGCTCCTCAGAGAACGACACGACTCTATGAAGATGAAAAACACTTCGTCTGTGGCAGCTCGAACCAAACGGACCTCGCCGGTGACGCCAACACTCTTCGCTTTGATGCTCTGTGATAAGATCACAAGCCAGTGTCGCTGCAAGAGCAGCTTTGTTTAGCTAAATTTACTATGTGGACAAATAATTTTGAATGATTTAATAAACACTGTGGAGGTGACACTGAAACCATAGCAGCTGTTACAGCAAATAAAATGACAAGTGTGTTTTGTTAATGATTCCCTTGACGGATTAAAAAGATGTTATTGATGGTTATTGACTACGAGCCTGAAGCCCAGAACAGAAACTAACAAAATATTCTAAAATAAAAAAAACAATTATTTGAATACAGTGATTATATTAAACACTGATTTCTCAAGATAATATAACATCTGCCCCATCAGCTCAAGATGACAATCCTGAAAATGAAGAAAATTTGTGCTGTAATGAACTGGAGAAAAACGATTCACAGTAGTTTTTGCACAGTAGCGCTTTTGTCAAGGCAGTAAAAAGAAAACTGATTTCAATTTATGATAATTAAATTTTGATGTTTGCCTAACCCCAATTTTCCAGGAAGCAGCAGATGAAGGTGCGAAGTCTTGGTGTATACACATGCTCATATCTTCACACCTTCATGTCCTCATGAAGCTGTGACATTTAGCTCAGACAAGAAGATTCTCATGTTGTTGCTTCACAACAGCTAAACCTGCTGTTTGATAATTATATTACTGAAATAATTCAATAATCATTTTAGGCATTTTGTTCTAATTTTTACATGTTTTTCTTATATTTAATTGAATCACAAAGTATATTATCATTCACTCTGTCTTTGGTTATTTCAGTGTCATCATATGGTGCATTGTGTTATTTTACTGTGTGCTGCTTACAAAAGTATTAATACTTTCCTCCTGTTTCTGTGACTGCTGCTTCTGTAAGTCACCTGTACCAAAATGCTTGTGCTTTGTTTCCTGTTCGCCCTCTTCAACCTCACTTCAGACCAGTTTGACCACATCAGCAGCATTTTCTGCTGCAGCTAACGCTTCTAGGTGATTTCTTTTATCTGTCTAGGTGCGATGTATTTTTGGCACACGCAACTTGCTTCCGCCCGCAACAATCACAACACACATAAAAAAATAATGAATATAGACACTTGAATAGAGGAGAAAAGTAGAAAAGACATTTATATTAACAAATGTAAGTCTGTTTGAACAATGTCACACCCATGACCTGACATACACGGCTCATCACTGCTCATCTCAGTTACATGAGCAACAGTGTTTTTATAGATGCATAAACATTTAGTTGGTTCCCTTTAACTGTAATGAATCAGTTTTACATTCAGTCCGAAACAGCTTTTAATTTGAATCCATTCATGCTAATTGCTGATCATTTCTTTTACTGCATATTTTGCATCAATGCTACAACAAATCCCAGCTTTTTTAGCTCTATATGACTTTCCTCTCTGAAAACTGTCAGAGTATATTCAACAATAGAGAAAAAAATTGGATTTAATATATTACTTACTATATATATACATATATATATATATATACTATATATAATAAGTATATTACTATATTACCCGGAAAGAACATGAAATAACAGATAAGAGGAAACTCAAAATAATGTTTGAGTTTGAATTTTGAAGAGATAAAAATTACAGATGTTAAAACTAAGAAAAGCATTTAGTATTTAAGTGTTTAGTAAAGAACTGAAGCACGATCTTTAAAAGCCAGTTTGCTTTCACAAACCTCATGGAAAAGTGTTAAGCTTTAAAATTTGCTGTAAATGGAGAAGCCTGTTTTCTACTGACCCCTCACTATAATATTCTAACTAAAGAATAAGTTTAATTGAACTGAACCTGTGGAGGTGATGACGGAGCAGCAGATTAGGAGCAGAGTGATGGAGGAGACAGCAGCCATCTTCATCATCCTCACCATATTCAGCTGAAAAGAAGAACAACCGCTTTCCATTATCAAGGTTATTTCCTGTCAGAGCAGTAAGCCTACCTCCTTCATGTGTGTGGGCATGTGTTTCGCTGTATAACTGCGTGTTTTGGGTTTCTAAAGGAAGTGATCCAAGAAGCACTATCTACTTTCATTGTCAAAGAACAAAAAGAGAGAGGCAAATGTCAAAGTCAACAAAGAACAAACAGCATGAAGTTAGCTTCTTTTTTTAAGCGATTGCTTCACTAACTAAAAATATAATCTGGGACCTGCAGCAAAACACAAACCCAGCCCAGGTCCCACTGGTCTGAGAGTACTTCAGCACTTTAAATGTCTGTGTAAAATGTTACAAATGATGCTAAAAGGCCAGGAATTGAAACTTGTGCTACTGTTATCAAAAAAGGATGTGCAATTTGTAATTTGAGAAAAACTAATTTGTTTTATTTATTTGAAATAAAACGTTGATCGTCATCTAACAAGTTTTAAAGCAGGCATGACTGTACAGCTTCAACATATTTTACAATTTTAAAGACACTTTGAAAAACATTTACTGTGTACTCCAGCAGGTACAAGGTCAAAACTGCAATCCACATAGAAGATGAAACAGCTTGGCTTTTAAGATCTGACTGGATGAAATGTCAGAAAACCACTATTGCCACACACCATCACCTGCTCACTCTAACTGCAAAACTGGCAGGTGAGACAAAATGTGGGTCACGTCAGTAATTTGTATAATTTGGCAGTGCACCCTTTTACCTCCTGAGCGTATACTAGTGCATTGTATTGTGCCATGGCCTAAATGCAAAGGAAATGTTCAAACCTAAGTAGCTTCATTTAAAATCAGCTTGTGGTTTCCCAACACAAACATGAAGCCAACAAGAACTCAGCATTTCAAAGAGCTGATTTTAATTTTAGTTTGGGTTTATATGTCAACAAAGCGTTTGAATGATGAACATTTAGTGAAATTCATATTGACTTGCCAACAAAGCTGCACTGAAGCACGACTAAAATAGTACAAAGATCTTAGCTATGCATCCTGTTCCACATATGAAAAGTTATGTTGTGAGGTCAACAGTAATATTATGATACATTAGAAGAAAGAAAAAAGACTGGTCTCATTGAAATCAACACAGGCCAAACATCCCAACATAAAGCCCCTAGTATGGGTTAGGCTTTAAAAACATTCAATCATATATAATAATACAATCTAATGAAACACAAAAGTCTCTCATTAGATCCTCAGTGCCCTGGAAATCTTTCAACCTGAACACAATCAGACATCATCGCTAAAAAAAACATGTTTATTTAAAAACGCCCCTGAGAAATATCCTAAAACAGCAAACCACTCTAATTTTTACTAAATATAACTGAAACAGTAGTTATCAGCGATTACATTCAGCTATAGATAAACACAATGCCCACCCACCTACACACCCACACACACCTACAATGCAACATCTCCATTTCCAAACTATTTAACTTGTTCTCTTGAACTGCTCCATTTGCTTTCAATGTGTTGCAGATATTTCAGTCTGAACTTGAACTTCTTTGACATCCAAAGATGTGTATGTGTGTGGAGCAGCACACAAACCGACCACACTAAACAATCTGTAGGATTTAAACATGTGGGGTTTAACGACCGAGAAAGGAAAGGCAACTAATGCAACACATGAGCATTAGGAAGAAGAACTGCATCTCTGGCTCTCAGAGAACAGACAGCATGAATCCCTCCAGTCTCCAAGAGAGAAGCATCTTGTTTTTCCTGCCTTTTTTAACAAAACATCAGTGAGAGGATCAGTTTCCAACAAGGCAACACAGATGCTCTTACAGCAGGATATGCCCTGCTGACACCAGAGCTCATTAGTAATAACTTAGAACTGTACTTTCTCATCTGCTGGCAGCTGATACAAACATAGTGCTATCTAAGAAGAGATGAATAGCGTCTCAGATTTTTAATTCTAAAGAGATTTCAAAGATACTCTAACTATAGAGCTGTGCAATTAAAAAAAAACCGGGCACTAAGACCCACAGTCTTGTGTTTTAGCCACAGAGCCACAACTTACATGAGAAGAAAAAAAACAAAGGATGTTTGTCACTGATGGTGTATAAACATGTATCTGGTGCAGTCAGGCCCTATTAAGTTTCACATCCTCCAGCAACTTCATATGTGTTTCATGTTTGACTTTAGTACCCCAAAATAGTTCCTGCTAGTCCCATGTGCATTTGTATACATGTGCGTACTTATATCTGATGCTGTGTACTGTAATCTGTTCACAACATAAAATATAAACCATCATTTTGTGCAAATTGAGTGGGGAAAAAGTGACTCGCAGTCGTGAGTCAGTGATGACAGAGATAACACCTCCCATTTGGTGATTAGACATGTTGGCATGATGGTTGCAAAATGACTAAAAATTATAACGACAAAAATCTGATATTTGTTTGGGAGCAGAAAGAGAAGTGATGGCTGTTAACTGAACTAGCCCCATGTTTGTGTCAGCAATACAGGAGTCACTTCTTCATTCTGATCTCAGTATAAACACAAGTTAAAAACTGATGTTTTATAGGCATTTTATAAATTGTGAACATAATGAAATAAAATATATTATACAAGCAATAAACTGCATCATGTCACGTTTGATACTCCTAGTACCTATAGAGGCCACAGGGGGGCATCACTACATTACATACACGAGGTTCAACATTATAGAAAAACCCTCTTTAATGCACTGCATCTATTAATTATGAATTGATGTGTTTGAATCATGTAAATGGTTTATGCAGTGGCACCTACCTGACAACACCATGTTTTTCCAGGACATTACACATGTGAATACAGCAGCAGAAATCAGTTCTATTAATACAGTTGTTAGCCTCATTGTTGTTCTTCCACTACTGTGTCTGTGACTATGGGGACTTTCTTTTATTTAAATTTAGATTTTATTTTTAAATGTTCAAATACTGAATAGGCTACATCTAAATATGACTGCAGCACATTCTACCAAAACCTTTTCTGTCTACCTCACTATATTGCTTATCAATAAACAATGGAAATGACAAATCAATAGGTGAAAAAGACTTAACCTCATTAACATCACAAATACTCAGAACTGCATTTACATTTTCTACAAAACAACTTTAATTTGGCATCTTATCAGGAAAGAATCTCAAAGTAATAAGGTGGTTTTCTTTCAGGGATTTGTTGTGGGGCGAAGACTCATCGCTGGCAAACACCGAGAGGTAGTAAGAGTTCAAACAGAGTCTTTATTAACAACAATGAACACATGCAGGGCAAACACTGGGGAAGCAACTACACACAGAGAGGATCATATCTACACTATTACTCCCTGTCAAGTTAAACTATATTTACCAATTCTACTGTGTGGAGCCCTTTGTATTTCTGAGAGACACTGGGGTTTAGATGAAAGCAGCTCGTGTTCGGATTTGGTCCGAGTTCAGCATGAGACAGCACCTCTGTCCTGTGATGTGAAGAGGTGAACAGGTAGTTATGTGTCCCAGTCTGAGCTTGTGATGGAACCAGGAGACGTGTTTGTGTTCCTATGAGGGGACACAGATGACCCTCTTCTGTTAAATGGGCCTTTATAAATAGACCAGTTATTTTTCCACTGCTCTGCTCCAACTTGTCTGTAGATCAGACTGAAGACGCCACACAAACCCTCTAGATAACTCTGCTCCCAATCACAATCCTCTATGTTAACCAAAACAGCCAATCAGATGATCTCATCATCACATCAGGATGCCCTAAACAGCTGTAGCCAATCAGACAATTAAACTAGACCGCATCAAACAAATGGTCTTCACTCTTGGATCAACACAGTGACCGCCCTTCAACAACGGAGCATTCAAAGTCCGGCGCTTCAGTCCGGTACTGACACCATACAAGCTCCTGTCCTACTGACAACATGAACTCAAACCTGAGCACAGAGCAACAACAGGATTTTTCTTCATTTACATACAAATGTCTACACATCACTTAAGATTTTCTTAGATGGCTAAATATTAATTTACACTGTCACTCATCTGAGACAAGACACCACAGTGGACCTGCAACTTTTAGGAGACCCCTGAGCTCATGCTGCCCATATTTTTTCAAGGTTTGAGCTACTTGGTTGGGTTTGATCTTTCACGATGGTTAAAAGCCAATCAGGAGTGCACTGACATCATTTTCCCACAGTGGACAATTTGCATTCACGTCACAGGGGACAGTGAGGTTTCACAATAGAGTCCAGGGCCCAGTTGAATGAAGCATTAGCAGTTTACGTCTATGGAAAAATGATGCCACACAAACATTTGGACTTAACAATAGTGAAAGAAAAGCTGCACACAGGGTGGATATGCTGTAGAGTCCAAATGTTTTTACAGGACTCCCAACAGGGAACAGACCAGTACAGCTTGTTGTACTCTTGAAACACACTTTGTGAATAGACAGTCTTTTTATAGAGCTGATATGATGACACAATGTTTTATCAATGGAAAGAATGTC
The DNA here is from genome assembly GCF_900324485.2 of Mastacembelus armatus. Taxonomy (NCBI): domain Eukaryota; kingdom Metazoa; phylum Chordata; class Actinopteri; order Synbranchiformes; family Mastacembelidae; genus Mastacembelus; species Mastacembelus armatus. The sequence continues at coordinate 6,580,609 of NC_046634.1, read as the reverse complement.
CACTGTACTATAATGACAGCCAGTGATAAGAACATTTAGTTACGCATTTAGGAGTCTGGACTATCTGCAGCATACACCCTGTAATCCTCGCTGGACTTCACAGCCGGAGCACAGACAGAGCTCCTCTTTACCGTCGGTCTGCTCAGTCCTACCCAGATGTATTAGTTAAAGATTCTTTGGGCTAAAGAAAGTCTTGATTGAATTTGTATGTCTTATCCAAAGTCAGTCAAGACATTCAATCTTCATTTTGTGTAAAGACTAGAGGCCTAGCTCTGTCAAAACTCATGTCTGTTTAGTTTATATCACAGAAAAGATTTCATCAGGCATCCAGAGGCTTTAGTCTGGATCCTAATGGTTAAAACTATCAACACAGGGTTTTTTCCAAGTCCAAAAACAAAGTGATACAACACAGACAATGTTCATCACTGGACATGAACTATGAAATATTCAAAAGACAGAAAAATACACCTTAAAATCATATCATATCAATAATACAGCCAGTTATCAAATATAATAAAGCTACATACAGTAGCTCTATTGCTTCATTTGGACCCACACAGACTAACGCAACAAATGTAAAGAAAATCTAAAATCTAAAAATCTCCAACCTTGTCTGTCCTGGGGAAACCATCATTCCATGTTCTTTGGGAGGGGCTGGAGGACAGTTGTACTAACAGGAAGCTAAAGTGAAGAGAGGAAGTTTGAGACACAGTTTAAAGAGCAAACACAGCAGAAATCAACGAACACTAGAGGAGAAAAGTTGTCTTCCTAATTCAACCAACTCTTCTGCACTTCATTTAGTCTTGTTTTTTAAAATCATGACGTACTTTGTATGAAACCAAAACAGATACATAAAACCACTGTAGCCCTGATCTCACAGCAGATAGGCCCTAGTGGATTTGGTTTCTATTTTCGGGGAAATGTCAAGTGTGTCCAAAAATCCAGTGTGCTGGATTTGTTATTTTTAGAGACTTAGTATCCCAGGGCATTCTGAGCTTGAGAGATTGTTGCTGGGTATCTCTGGGGAATGCCGTCCTTCAGAGGTGCTGGATTTGAGGGATTATTTTGGAGACACAAGGGGACGACATGTCTCAAATGGTGCAAAGTGCCTAGATGCACTTCCTTTATGTGGTTTTATTGAAAAAGTGTGAAGCACATGCCAGAACTGACTGTAGTGGACTAGTCTTACAACAATAGGCTTTGTAGTTACTTCTGGCTCTAGTGGTAAATACAGGAGGATGCCAACTACCGTGACTGCTGGACTTGTGGTAATTCATATTTAATAGGTCGGGTGCGTTTGATTTTTTTTAGCCTGGCACATGAGGTGTGCTGGGTTTGTGGATTATTTTAGGAGATGTGACAGGTGGATGACTCAGACTCAATGGGCTGCATTACTGATATAACTATAGAACACAAAGACAGAGGATGACTATTCTGGAGATGAAGTGTTTATTTTGGTCAGCTGGGTCCATTACATTTGTATTCGAGAGAACTTACCTTATCTTCCTAAAGCTACTGGTTGAGTGTAAATGTAATATAGATAACCTTGAGTGCACATTGTGGCTTCATACAGAACATGTACACTCACCTTTGAAGAGCCGCCCCCGTTCTGCCCCCCGATCAGTCACATGGACATTCTCCCCTAAAGCTGCGAACGCTGTCAGTCACTCACTGCATGTCACAAGTCATCGCGTCACTGCTGTTGTGGAACCTCCAGGACTCTGCTGAAATGCAGTTACTTTACATGAATGTACATAAATAATGATAATCAGGTTCACCATATGTCTCAATCGGTGACATTAACAATCCAAAAATGAAACCGTCTGATGAAGGTGTTTGTGTTGTGTTTCTATTGCAGCATGCCTGTGATCAGGTTAGGGCGAATGCAGCCGTCGCTGTCGAAAACATCGGGGGATGTTTTTGTAACCGTGTTCAGAGATGAAACAAAGATTTTACCGCAGCTAATCCCAGCGTCAAATTATAAACTGTAAAATATATCAGCGGTATTTTCCATTTGTAGACTCTACATTGGTGCTAAACGTTCACATGCCCAACATGGTCTGAACAAACCTTTAACCCAACTAAGGTTCTTCATGAATCTAATGCTCCCTACATTCTACATTCTTCTCAGAGCACATTAATGTCATTTAAGTGGGTTTCAGAGGAGCTGTTATGTCGGGCTGGTGCTGTGCCTCAGAATTTCACATCAGATAAAGCCTGCTCTTAGACAGAAGCCTCTGTGGACAAGCTAGTTGTAGACTTCCCCACATAGCTGGCTATATCTGGAGAACAGAGAGGGAGAAAGAGAAGGGGAGAATGTGTGTGAAGCTGCCAAGAGAAGCAGGAATTCTTCCAGAGTAAACACAGCTGATGGGGCAAACCCTCCCTCTGTCTGTCCACATCCCTAAAATCCTGTTCGCTCCCTCCCTCTCATCCCCCAAATATCTATGTGTCTATACATCGATCTTAAAAGCAATACACATCATTTAGACAGTCACATCAACAAAATGACAGGGAGGCCTCTAAGAGCATAATGAACACTGGTAATATCAGCAGTTAATATGCCTTATTACAGCTCTGAGTAGGGTTTGTTAGTGAACATTTCCTCAACACTTCCCTTTGTGAAGTAACAACAGACATGTACAGCCAAACATTTCTGCTTTTTTTAACATCCATTATCAAGAGTTTTCCTCGAGCTGTATTTGCCTGCACAGTCCTCAGCCCAACAGCTGTCAGCGGACCAGCTGTTACGTTCGCTCTTAAGTTGCCACGTACCTCGTTTGTTCGTAAAAATGTCAGGGGCTTGTGTAATAGCACATTATCTGCTCACTAGGGGCCTGGCCTAATACTGAAGAGTTTCCTAAAAGGGCGACTGTATCCTTCATTTTAACAGCAACTACTGCCCATTGGTTTCTCATCCAAATAGAACTTTACTTCATATCCTGACAACATTTTGTGGACGTTTGCTGTTAATCACTGAAGTTGTGCACCAAAGACACAATATGTCACACTGTTCAACTGGTGACAACTTCTGACAGACAAAACATGAAAGTGTCATGTTTGTCCTGAGCGTACATTACATTACTCATTACACATATATTGTGTCACAATGATATTTTGGCCAAAGGGCTGCTCACAAGGAATCCAAAATACAAATATGTTCATTTTCAAAAATGTACCATATGAAAAGCCACAGTGTGCTAAAGGTTCTCTAAAGGTTCTCTAAAGGTTCCCACCTGTCTCTAAGCACTGTCTGTTTTCCCTGGCCTGCAGTGGTTTTCTGTATCAGTTGAATTGTTTCTCTCGTTCCACATCGTCTGGCATTTCACCATGTAAGGCTGCAGACCTCAACTGTTCCTGAGACAAAAAAAGAAAATAGTTTTCTTGGTGGGGTATTTTTCAGTGTGTTTGTTATTTTTCGCTGAGAGACTTTATAGTGGTGTCCGTGCCAAACCAGCAGCGTTGCCAGACTGCTAGCATGGCTAAAAGGCAAACAAAGAAAAGGAAATGTCCTGGATGAAATCCTCCTCCCTTTGGAGACAACTGACCTTTCAAATAGTCTTTTTTTAAACATTACATTTCTTGCTACTGTACCATTTGTCTTACATCATTAGTCTTAGTCTTACGTCAGTGCTCAGTTGTATAAGACCACCTGTCTCAACCTGTCCCAGCAGTTAGCGTTTTAGAGCCACTTTTAGCCCAAAGACATACTAACCCCAGAACAATTGTACTGTACATGGATCATTGTTTTACTTCAATTCATTTTAGTCCCCTGACATTGTTTTTATTGTTTGTAACACATGGCATGTTTATGAAATAGCACAATAGCCTGTTTTCTTTAATATGTTCATGCTCTACAAAAGAAGGTGAAGAAATATTCTCCTGTCCATTTGTTCCGACTGTATGAGGAGTGTATCCAGTATGGAGCAGTGAACAGCAATAACAACAAAGCTGCCTGCACACTACGTGACTGATAGTCTGTTTACATGCAGAGTCTCCTTATAAAGGCAGATGCAATGCTTTCTGGGCCACAGCAGAGGGGTTATTTTTATTTTTTCCGGACGTTTTTTGAATCTCTTGCCTCTTCTGATTTCTCTCAAAGTGGAGTCCAGGACTTCACACACTCAAACACATACACAGACGTCCTTTGCCAAAGACCCAGAAAACATTTAAACCTATATTCATAATGATGTCAGTTGGTTTTCATGAATGTTACCGTGACAAGATAAATCATCATTCATCCTTCGACAGCAGTAAAAATGAGATATTTGCATGTTATTATGTGACACTCAACAAATGTCGATAACAAAGCTATGTGGGAAATTATTTTGTCCTTGCCTCTTCAACAATATCCCAAAGGATCAATTCCCAGACTCTTCACAGGTGTGGTCATGGCCAAACTGTATATTTAGAGTTGCCATCAGCTGTTCACACCACGCGTGTGCCAAGTGTCTCTCAGGGTGCCAGGATAATGAAGACAATAGAGGAGTCCAGGCGTGATCTTTGATTGTGGGCCAAACTGCAGGCTCGGTCTGCTGTGATGCACTGGCACTTCCCAGCTAACATGTCATGGATGCATTAAACATAGGCTGAAGAATTCAAACATGCTGACCCACCCCTCATATTAAGCATGTTCACCCCAGCACCACAGGAAGTGCAAAGCAGTGAGTGACCATACTGCTGTCTGATCCTGAGCCATCAGAATTAGTTTTTCTGCTCTATTAAAATGGAGAATCGATCTGACTGAAAATTAAAATAATTAAAAATCCAAATGCTATTTTCTGATTGTATCGATGAAGTATTGCTTAGGTTTTTCTTCTTGATTCTAAGGCTGTTTTTTATAACGAATCACCTACTGGCTAGCAGAGCTTCTGTGGTGCTTCAGGTTCAGGCTTATTTTATATTAATTTTGTATCTGCTGGAGAACTTAGTCTTAGAATTTGAGCTCTTAATTAACTGGTAAAGACAGTATGCATAATGCACCATCATAGCTGTTGCTTTAGCTCAAAATTATTAACATAGTGTTTAACTAGGTAAAGCTGTTAACATTTCACTGACAAATAATGTCTTAAAGTTTATTTTTGTTTTATCATAGTCTGTTCAAGAAAAACTTGAACTTTTAAAAATATTAGAAGCCTTTTACAAATACTGTCCCAGACCTTGGAGAGGTGGTGTGGATTTTTTTTTTGACAGTTAAGAAACTGTCTACATTATGTTCAATGCATTCAGACTCTTATCAGTTCGGGCTACTTGCATGTATAATTCACCAGACCTGGGCTGACCTTGGTATCCCCACTCTCCTAAATTCTTTTCCAGGATGTCCTGCCTCTCTCTCTCTCTCTCTCTCTCTCTCTCTCTCTCCCTCTCTCTCTCTCTCACTGTGCTTACAGCCTTGAAGAGCGTTGCATATCTGACATTTCTCTCTCCAACTCCAACCAGCTCTGTTCTCATCCGAAAGGTAAGAACCATCATCCTTTTCAGACACAGCTATCCTTACATGCTAATGTCATTTTGGAAGGGTAGAAGTGAGGTGACGATGTTAACAGATGATGTATATGAGACAAGCATGCTCAGGTCTTAGAGCACTTAAAGCATCATCATTAAATGATGGTAAAATAGAAGCTTTCATATGAAACACCCAAAGACTCCCTGACTTTCAAGTTGGTCAGTCGGACAGTTACTTAACTAGTTAGTGGGACATGACTTCTCTCGCTGTAGGAGGAGGATATGTCTTATTGTAAGGATACAGAGGAGCACTGCATGAACCTCTTATTACAGTGCCTCTTATTAAAATAGTCATTGCTCACATTCAGTAAACACAGCTCAAAAAGAGAAGAAAGGGGGCAATGGAAACTGGGCTTAACCTCCCAGAGGGATAAACACTCATTTCCAGTTCTTCCATTCCCATCCAAAGCTCACGATTTCATGAATGGCTTTTTTAAATCAGTGTCTTCTGAATAAACATATATATGAAGAAGCAAAAGATGAACGCAGCCATTATTATTTAACAGAATACTGAGATCTGTTAACACTTTTTAAAACTTATTATCGAATCAGTTTTCAAATTGAACAGTGTGTGGATTAATCCTCTGCTGTGTGAACTAGAACAACAAACTAAACCATAATGATATTCATCCCTGTGACCTCCTGTCTAACAAAAAGCACAAAATCAGAACCTCTTGTTATTCCACTCAGGGTTACGTTGTTAAACGTTAAAATCTTTGACTGCTATTCGCTGCTGTCATATATTTTCAATAGCTCATGTTAAATACACAGTATCTGTTTTTTTTGTTGGATGGAAGGACATCTGGCACCCAGCAGCTGTGGTGACACCTACCATGACACAGTAGGTGTCAGCATCAGAAAACACAGTCATCTGTCTAACCTACCTGTATTTTACTACTCGAGCTCTTATAATCTGCTGCTGCACAGTAAAATAAGCCAATACTAAGTGGTAAAAATCTGTATTCATTCATCCGTATGTACATGTGTGTATGTGTGTACCTGTACATCTGTGTGTAGCTGCATTTCCTCCTCAGGACAGCTGCTGGTGCTGACACTCACTGATAAAACTCACACCCCAGAATGACGGACATCTGAAAGTACACACACACACACACACACACACACACACACCAAGTTCTCCGAACAGAATGGAAAAATTTCAGTCCTTAGGTCTCAGATAAAAATTTCAGTTCTGTTCACATCAGCACGTCACACTGCAGGAATTTAGCTCCTGGCAGCAACAGCTTACAACAGGTGATTGTGTTGTAAGAGAACAACTTGGTCCTTTCAACAGAACAGAGTCATTTGGACTTTAACATAATGAGCATCTAAAAATAAGACTTCATTCAGACAGAAGCTGAGTGACTCACACAGTAAAACAGTAAGGCTGAGTTAAATGGAAAACAAGTGAGGTACACAATGAATAGAAGTTCTATTTTAACAACAGACTAATGTGTGTGTCAAGTAACAGCAGAAATAAAGTGAAATTAAGGGCATATTTACAATTAAATTTAAATAAGTCAAATTGAATAAGTTGGCTCTCCCTTCAGATCTCAGTGATCTCTAGTTACAGTAAAAACCTGTAACTAAAAATATCAAGCTAAAATGATTATTTATGTACAAAACAACTTAAATAAATATAACACTTTAGATACAGTAAGAAACATTCAAACAGTGGAAACCTGAGCTTATGACAAACATACAAAACACTGGGATCCTGATGTGGATTAAGGGTCTAACATCACCTAAAGGTTTCTAAGGTCTGGTCAGGGCTGATCCGACCGCTGCAGGCTGAGACACCTGTTGATTAAACATGCCTAACATCTCTAAAATGGATCAATAATCTACCTCGAGAGAAAGGTATTAGTTGCCAACAAGGACATTAGATTCATGGCTGACGCTCAAGCAGTCTGTGTTTCATCTGACACAGTGAGCTCACAGCCTGCCTGACACGCCACGGATGAACCAATCACCGCCTGTCTCTGCCAGAGAAACAGCTGTGTGCTCCTGGGAGATGTGAGAAGCACACAGACACAAGAGGGAAGCAGCGACAGCTTGTTGAATAATACAAGGGGATGTATGTGCTGTGTGCAGCACTGACCCACAGACTCCCAGATGTCAGTAGTTCGAGGAAAAGCCTGGTTGTATTTACTGTCAACATAGAAGTTTTTCTCCATTTTTCTAATGTAAGAAGGAGGATTACTGTGCACACTAGTCACAGAGAAGAATGACAGCCTGTCTACTGGCACACCATGACTGACAGTCTGCATTCAACACATAATGACATGGCTGATGTGTTGAGACGAGCAGAGGATAACGTGCAGCCTCCGTCACTCACACGCTGTCAGTATCACACAGGCAGGAGAGGCCCACATGCTAAAAAGGCTCATCCCTCTCACTCGACAGGAGAATAAAGGAAGGATAGAGGGAAATGAATATGATCAAGTCTAATGACCTGGGGTGCTGAATGATTCAGGGCCCAAGAGGTGGATTCTGGATAGCTCCACTGTGAGCTGCTGTCTGGGGGAGGCTCGGAGTTTAAAGCCTCCTTTAGTGTGACATAGGGTTTGAAGATCTTTGTGATTTGCTAAAGTTGGTAAAGCTGTAACACCTTTCACTCCAGACTTATTTGATCAATAGATTGACCTGTTGAATTCAGTCACTTGTATGTCCAGTCTTACTCAGGCCTGTCTTCACCCAAGATATTCACTCATTAACATCTAATCCATTACAGCTCAGTCCCACCTCTTCTCCCACCCAGAGCATTTGGTGGACCAGCTAACATGTTTTCTGCCTCCAACCTAATTAAAACTGTAAAAGAATGAAACCATGACATTTACTGTTCATGCATAGAGGCTGTGTCAGTCTTCGGGTCTTAGAAATCAAATCTAAAGCACAAATCCTCCTGCTGGCAGAGCAGACACTTCAGTCAGGTCAGAAGATGTGTCAGAGCAGACTGATGCTCTTCTAGGGCAACAGAGTTCTCTCATGGGGTATGAGAAAATCTGTGAGTAGAAGTGTTAGCATGTGAAGTGATAATGTGCGACTCAGAGGAAGATTCATGTTGAAAGAAACTAAAGTGAAATGATAAAAATAAATGTGTTGAAGCCATCAAATGGCTAAAATGACATGCACTGATCCTGCACTGCAGCAAAGAAACAGACTACAACAAAGACAAATGGCATAGTCAGTTTTAGCATCATAAACTCTGTCAAAGAATTAATAGCTTCACACAACAGACACTTTCCTGTGGTGCTACCATTCAAACAAACTTTAAACTTTGCACACAGGATACACTGTATACTGTGATCCCTGATAACAGAGCTCTAGGAATCCAACCCTAAACATCTGCTGTTCTCTCTTTTTGGATCATACAATGCGAAGAACAATGTCCCCAGAGGCCACTTCTAAACTTAAAATAGAGAAGAACCTGGCAGAGCTGACGAACAAGTGTTAAGATGTTCACTGTTTGTGGAAGCCGCTAATGCAAAAGCACGGTCACCTTGTCACAGTGACTCTGATCTGAGTGAAGTCCCCGATCAGATGACAGAAGGGATTTAAGAGCGCGAAGAGCCTGCAACTGCACCGTGGAGCTCATTCATATCACATTTCTGCTCACATGCATGTTCTTAGGTCATAATTTAATACAGCCAATTAGATAGATAGATAGATAGATAGATAGATAGATAGATAGATAGATAGATAGATAGATAGATAGATAGATAGATAGATAGATAGATAGATAGATAGATAGATAGATAGATAGATAGATAGATAGATAGATACTTTATTCTTTATGAGAGCAAACAAATAATAATATGGAGGAGGAGGTTACATTATGAAAGATCAGTTGCACTTTCTTTGCATCTTTCCTTCCTCCACATCATATTACCCATTTTCTCTGTGTGCAGACTCCAGTCATGTTATTGCTACTTCTACCAGTCTGACACATCACCAGACCTCAGCCCAAACCACTGAGCTACTCTGTTCTCATCACAACATGCACTGCAATGCAGAGAGGTCACACAAGATCACAACCCAGAAAGATCAAAAGATCACTGGTGCCACATTAGTGAACTGAACTGTGAACTATGTTTTCACTTACTGTCATGGTTTCTGTCTCTGTCACCAGCAGAGAGAAGAGAAGAGGAGAGAAGAGAAGAGGAGAGAAGAGAAGAGAAGAGAAGAGAAGAGAAGACAAGACAAGACAAGACCCTTGCTGTGTAACCAGGACTGAACCAGGCCAGGTTGCCTAAATCACCTGACCTGAGCTCATCTACAGACTACCAGCAGCAGGTTCACCTCCTCAGACCAGATTAGTCCTGCTCCTCTCAGTCCAAGCAGGCCCAGCAGCCTCACTCCATCACCATCTCCTCACATAATCCAGCAAATCAAAACCAAGTCATGGAGCGTGTTCAGCACATGACCAAGTCGGCCATCCGCCGAGCATCTCAGATCGAGGTGAATCCACAAGCCAAGAGGAACCTGCAGGAGCTGTTCGTCAACTTCACCCTCATCCTCATCTGTCTGCTTCTTATTTACATCATCGTTCTGCTGAGCAGCTGAAAGCAGCAGAGCCAGAGAGAGTTTGGCGAGGCTGTATTGTAGAAGAGGGTTTGGCTGATATATGGCCTTTACTGAAGCACACAGATCAAATTTCTAAGAAAACAATAATATCATCCCCATTTATCAGCCTAACCCTGTTTGGCAACAGCCTTAATGAAGGATCATGGGGGTAATGTGACTCCATGTGAAACCAACTATGGCCAAACTCTCAGTTCATGAGCTCAGTGGTGATGTTTCTATGAGAGCCGATCAGAGATCAGCTGCTCCTCCTCAAGGGAATGATCAAACGTGACCCGTCTTCAACTGTTTAAACTCCACTGACATACTGTGTGTGTGTATATCTCTCTGCTGCTCGTTCACATTAATACTCTTACAGTACAATGTGCTGATTAAAGTTGATTCACAAAGGAGACGTGCTCTCTCCATTTAAGACATACTGTATGACGTCTTTCTTAAATAATGATAGATATGTAACACTGAAATATCAATACATTACTGTTGTTCTGCTTTCCTTTGCTGTCAGCTCTGTTGATCCCTGACACCACCACCTGAAGAAACCTGCTCGAAATTTAGAAATTTGACTTCTTCTTTCATTTGCCATAAATTAGTGACATTATGATGATACCACATCCTCAAAATCCAAATAGGGCAAAAAGTGGTATAACTGGGATGTGTGAACAGGTGGCACCATCTCTGAGGAACAGATCAATTAAATAAACATGTCTCATGACATATCTTTTCCACCACAGTTGCCAAATAGGAAGTCATTTTATGTGCCTCACAGCTGGAGCACTTCTGCAGCCTATAGGGACAGGAAATATTTAAATGTGATAGGTAAAAGCCTGTGTGCATATTAATACAAGATATCAAGGTGTATTTTGGTAAGAAAAATCAATTACACCGTTTAAAATTCTGTTATGTGCAGTGGGTGTTAGCTAAAGATGAAAGTGAATTCAGTATCTGATGAAATTCAATACCTTAGGAGCTACAATGACGAGGTTTTCACTGACTGCAGCTCTGGTTCATATGTCTTTTGGCTTCTCCATAGCAGTGGCAGCTGAGGCTTCTGGGTATTGTATTATTTAGAACAATCTGTCATCCCAAACTAAGAGATAAAACATTCATTCTCTGAAACAAAGTTGAGATAAACCATTTAAATGAATTCTTATATGTTTCTTTACTGGGATGAGTTTGACAAATTCTATGACAAAGGTTTTTTTCCTCTGTGGAATCTAATTTACATGTAAGTTATGAAAAGATTATTGGTTTCTGAAATAATTACTGTCATGTAAGTTGAGGGCAACCACGTGTCATGTCTGGCCTTACACTCAAACAGTGTCATTCATTCTTGTTGACAATATATAAATACAATATTAGATGTGATATTATTCTGTTGGCCTTCAAGTGTGTGAAGTAGTTTCAATAGTACAATTCACTATGTAAACTGTGGACACATGCACAGCACACATCTAAAACCAGTCTGATAAATGCAGTTTAGTTCATTAAGGAAGCTATCATTGATATGAGAGGCCAGTGTTAACAGGTTATCAACATTTGCAATAACTGAAAATGTAAAAACATAAATTGTACTTAAATGAGTAAAAATTGCATATGTTTTGATTGTACCACGCCACAGTTAAAATATAAAAAACACCAAATAAATCACATGATAATAAACTTAAGTGTTTTTTTTTCCTGATCCAGGTGTGAAAAATGATAGCTGCATATTCTGTATATCAAGTCTGGTATTAATTCAAAGGATAACTTGGGTAGTCTGAGTGTGCAAACAGATTGTGCAGGTGGCCCATGGTTTGCACAATTAATACCCAAACAGAAACAGGACACAGTTAGCAACAGGTCTGTGAACATAGCAGGGTATTTGGTTTTAGTATGTCAGTGTTGTGGTTACAGTGTTTATACTGCCCCCATGTGGCCAAAACAAGCAAACCATGCAAGTTGATACTGTTAGTGTTTTTGTTTGATTCATTATTCCTTGCTGTTAATTTATTCTAAAGCTGACTCTTTCCATGTCTTTATTTCTATAACTTAGTTACTGAAATGCAACTATAAAAACAAACAGTAGGTACAGCACCAATACATTGATTAACTCCATTATCTCACAGACAGAAACATATATATATCATTTACTGGATTAACCCAAAAGATCACGAAGCAGCTGCAACTGATTAATAAAACGGACTTACCAGTCACTTTGCCCTGATGTGGGAAGAGCACAAGACAAAAGTTCTTAAATCCTCTGCAAATCTTCACTGATCGGTCAAATAGCTTCCACTCTTCGCCACTGAACAGTTTCTGTTTATGTTCAGTAGTGACAATACTTTATTCTACGAGCTAAAAGCCATAATTGATGTAATTAAGCATATCCCAAAAGGAGAAATTTGATTGGTTAATATAATGCCACCAAAGACAGGGGAACTGCCAATCACAGAGTGCCATGATGTGTTTTCTACCTGGCAACTATTCAACTGAATATCCTGATAAATCGTTGTTATAGATTATATAATGTCAGAATAAACACTGAGAGCCTTTACAATTAAAGTCTGATCTATTTGAAGGCACCTCCAACATAAAGTGACTAAAGACTTAATACGGCTCTAATGTGGTCGTTTGTCTTTTGCTGACGTTCATGAGTCAGGTGCATCTGTAGCATTATTTGTGGTATTTCTATCACTGGTTTTTATAAACCAGAAACCAACACTAGTGAACCAGTGCAATGACATATCACCTGTACCTGGTTGTCAGTCAACCTTTCTTAAACACTTTACTTGCAGACTTGGTTTTTCAACACATACAGTAACAGCTATGCTGTGAACGGCATGTATGCTGTATTTGCCTGTGGTAAAATGGTGACTGTCCAACCTTAATAGCAGCATTATTTACATTAATGATTTCCATAAAGCAGAGTAGGCAATTCTGTTTGCATCTCAGACAGATAGAAAACACAGAAGGTTGAAGATTGTGCTCAAACAGACGTATTAAAGAAGCATATCAGAAGGCTTTATCTCACAATCATAATTTTACTGTTCCATAACATACAACAGAATATAGAAATAGAAATAAACATTGTTACTGTTTTAATTGTTATATAACTGTACTTCCAAAATGGCAAGACAGACATCATTAAATAATAAATCACAAGGGTGATATCAAATCACTTTCAGCTCAGGCCAAGATTCAAACTGCGACACATTTTCTATTTAGTTCAGGTCGTAAACTGCAGAGATGCATCAATCTTCTGCAGGTGTGGAAAAAGCTGAGCTGAAAGTGAAGTGAGCCCTGGTCAGTATATCATCACATAAAAAAAAAAAAAAATAAATAAATAAAATCAACTAATCAGACTAATCAAACTGTTTTAATAAGCTGCAGTCTCTGTGGTTCAGTGATGGTTAGCTGATGTCAGTGTTGGGACAACAAACTCTCTGTCAGATGCTGAGAAACAAGAGTTGACTTTCTCATAAATGCCCATTAATTTTTAAAGTATACAAGATTTTCAAGAGCTGGGTAATAATAGACAGGTCAAGTGATAGCAATGCCTGCAGTTCTGAATACAGTTGAAAATACACAAATTACAGGATATAAATAAGAACAAGACTGGGGGTATTCTTTCAAACATGTAAGCAGAACTTATCCTAAAGAACCGCACCAGTGTTTTTACATGCTTATTCATTCATCTGTGCAGAAGAACCAGTTCCACCATCCTTTTATTCATATCACATGACCTTTAGAAGTAGATGGAGTTTTCACATTTGACAAATTGTTATAGGGTTGTGAAAAGCCTGTTGAAGATAGCTAACAAACTGACCTTGGGCTGAGATGGTTCATGTTGACTTCTATACTATAGTGAAATAAACAGAAACCAATGGCTGCTTGGGAAACACATTCAGAACCATAAGACACAATAGTAAGCTTGGCATTGAATAGATGTACACATGTAAAATCACTGGAAAGGTCCTTTAACTATCACTGTTAGAGAGGCTAGTCACCCAGGATGTGCTTCTTAGTTTTATCTGGGAAAACAGTCACTGGTTTTAGATATTTTTGCACATCAAGTGAAATAATCAACAGAAAGATAAAAATAATGGCAGTAAAATTAGATGTGATTGTGAGAAAATGTATTATTAAGAAAACCTAAGTAGAAACTAAACTTTTGCCTTATCTGATGCAGATGTCTAAGCTGAAATGTCAATATTTAACACGATAGTTTCAATAAGTCTAATCTTCACAGTGTGTGTGGAGGGATGAACCAGCTGTGGTTCAGTGGCAGGGCTGCACCGTCATGTTTTTATTGGTCCATTGACTTCGCCAGAATTGATCATATTACAGCAAAAATATTTACAAATCAACCCTTTCATATATTGTATAAGCAGTGATGACATTCAGCATGACTATAGCTTCAATGTCATGATGCACAATTTATGTCACATGGAAGAGTGGAACATCAGGCTGCCACCATTTTGGTTTTCTGTGTATTTTATGAAAACACAGATTAAAAACTGTTAATGTTGTTGGTTTAATAGATATAAGGCTACTCTCTGAAACTGACTGGAATCAACAAGATATGAGTCTACAAACACAAGGTTCCTGCAGAGTTTTTACTATCCATCTTTCCCATATGACACAAATACAGACATGCCTGCCAAAGGTCCGGTCTCACCTTGGTTTCAGGAGGTGTTTCATTCCTTAACAACACAGTTCAGCTCATTTTAGGAAATGTGCTGGACTATCATCTTCATCTGGACTGATATTAATTTCCACACACTAGAATCTGCTCACTTGAATTACATACAAGCTTTGAATCACAGGAAAACAGAATGAAAAAAACATGGAGATGTGCTTCATATGTGGATATCGCAGTAATGAAATCAAATCTGTAACCCTGAAACTAGACTGTACTGAGACAGTATGAGATAAAGGAAACATTTAAACATGACATTCACTCCATAAACTGTTAAATTAACATTATCATATTTTTTAAATGATCATCCTATTGCAGGCCCCATGTTGCAGCCACCAAATTAAAGGAATAGTACAACATTTACAAGATTAAAGTGGAGTTCATTAAAGGAATGTTTACATATACAACCAAGGTTTATTTGATTCTGTTGACCTTGTGTATTTGGCAGGACTGAAAGCTTGTATGAAACTCCATAATATATGGTCAAGTGTGTGTGAAGACTTACTGATAATGTGCTGAAAGAGGTTTTTCTGTTTACTAGGTGAAAGTAAAAAGAATCATCTCGTGTGGCACAATTCCTTTAAACATCACAATACAAAGAAGATGGAGTTTTGTTTTTCAAAACAAGGAAAAAATAAACTGAAATGTAAAATAAATATTTATATATCCATATCAGTATTTAGTAGGATTTTTAATATATCACTCAAAATGTGCTTTTATGATTATCTACATTGTCCAAATGAAAAATAGAAACGCACCACAATCCAATGCAATCCAATACAACAGCCTAGCAACAAGGCGGTCCATATCTGCTGAGACTGTCACAGAGCTGCTGATTCAGTCTTCTGTGGTGGGATTGCATTGGATTGCATCATATTTAGGTGTGTCTATAATAGTGTGTGATCGATGAATGCAACAAATGAAGTACTGTACAAGCACTTCCTGAACCTCAGCTGATTCTGTTAAGGAAGACGAGCATCGATTGATACTGCAATAGATCTGAAAGTGTCTGTTGCTGAATGGACCCTGTAGTGTCAATGAGAGAGGATGTAAACACTCAAACCTCATGTGTCTCTATTCAAAGGAAGAGTGAGCCATGCAGTTTGGAAACTGTACATGTTACTGAATGGACTTCATGGACCTTAAAGGTCATGAAAAATACTCAGCACAAGAACTATGTAAACTTTCAATTCAAGTTAAAATACAGACAGTTCACCAAAAACCAGAAAAATGAGTTCAAGTGAGTGACAGCAGCATAATGTTTCTGTTTTCACATGCTCTGTGGTCTGCCCCACAGGCAGAGACGTGTACTGAACAAGAGAGTTCAGCCATCAACTTCAACTCCTAGCTTGTAATAATTTTATATATTTTACTAAACCCTTCCTTGGCATTAAAAAAAATTCCTACAGCAGGAGTCAGTCGACGTCTACATGTTGCTGGCAGAACTCTCCCTCCGTATGTCTCTGGCCCACTGGTATTAAAAGCAGACCATAGAAAAACAGTAGCTTGTTACATTATAAATACTGGAATAATAAAAATATGAGGGGCGCTTGATTCGGTGTCTTGATGTTTCCCCTCCTGAGACTGTTGAGGCATCTGGAATAATAAATCAAGCGCCCCTCAGCTAGCTCAGAGATTTGAAAATGACTTTCAAACATTTACATGTACACAGTCAAAGTACTGGGAAAGCCAGATAAAGTTGGTCTGTTTTGCTGGTGTTGTTATTGTGGTGTATGTGTATTTATGGTGAGGATGTTTCAGACGTAGTAGACCTACTGACAGTATAATCCAGCTGTGCTCCAGGTTGGGCCTTATTTTGGTAGTTTTGGCTAAGCGGCTTGATTTGGAGGTAAAACTGAAGGTAAATGTTACTATGAGATTTATGGGAAACTAATTTTGTTCTATATTTCACTGCCCTTTCTAGAATGACATTTACATGAAGAGCAAAGATGGTTAAAACTACTAAATAACATCCAAGTTGTAATATGTTGGCAGGATCCTCTATACTGCAATATTTCTGCATTTACCACATTCTATTCCCCTCAGCAACACTGCAGTAAATCTAAGCAAGTATAGTAGCTACACGCCTGTTTCCTTCCTCCTTCTTAATATGCAATCTAATCCCTGTAGGGAATCTCTTCCATATGAGAAATCACACATTTAGCTCAAATTCAAATGTATGAGCTGCAAGCAAACCTGCACAGCACCTCCACATCACTGCTAATCCACATTTAGACTTCTGGCTTTGACTTCTCTCTTACAACTTACTTTGCTTGGAGCAGATTTAGTGCTCAAACAAATGCTTTGCAGAACTGTGGATAGTATAAACTAAGTATAAACTAAACTAATATGACAAATCACAGTAGACTAATGCTTTTATACTGCATATCCTCACTAACCATGCATACTTTTATAATAACACACCAACAAGCCAGACTGTGCAAAATGCTCATAATTCATGGAAGCCCTAATGTTTTACTCAAGCTGAAATACTGCAGATACTGTGATAAACAATGTATGTTGAAAATGAATGTTGCCTAAATGACTTTGAATCGCTGTCCAACTTAACTCTCTGTCCCAGTACTTTGTTTTTTTAACAGAATAAGGATTTTTTTGCCAGTTAGAAAGAGAAATACTGTGCATACAGCTCCTCTTTTTTTGCAACGTACTCTTTGATTTTTCCTGCCTCCAACTCTCCTGGCTCTGATGGTGTCACAGCGTTGGCCTCAGGAAGGCTGAGGAAGGGGGGGAAAAAAAAGCACAACATCTGTTAAAATGATAAGAAAGGAGGACAAGAGAGATGCGGAAATTCACAAACACACATATACAACAGATGCACAGTAGACAGTACAATGATTTTTAGGCAGAGTCAGATTCCCTTGCATGCTGTGATTTTGAGCAGAACAGGTGTCACAGTGTAATCAGGGAGATCCAGTGACTGTTTTGGCAGTACAGAACCTGGGGTCTTGCCCACAGTCCAGGATATAACAGATGACTTTCTGAATCCATGCCTAATCTTTAAACATTGTACAGGTGGAGATTTTGCATACAGACAGAAAACCATTCAAACCTGGCTCTGATTTCAGCATCTCCTACCTGACTTCTATGTCTTTGGGCTGTGGGACAAGAACCATGAATTGGATGGCATGCAAACATCACACAGAGGGAACTCAAACCAAGCCCCAAGAACCACTTTGGGGTGGGGTCCTTTTGGAACAGACAGAATTACAGTTTAGGTCCCAACAAACCAAATACTGTACAATTAGTACAAAAGATCCATCTATGACAAATTTTTTGCTGAGCATCTGTCTGACACTTGCATAGACTTATAATGCTAAACTGATGCACTTCCCTTTTAAGGGACCAACTTATGATCAGAAATCAGCAAAGGAAAGACAAAATTCATAATCATTGCTTCATAATTTATTTCTGCAATTCCTTGGCAGGTCTTTCAGTGGGTTTTAGTGGTAGAGAAATAGGACTTGTATTGTTGGAATCTGCTTAGTGTTAGCTCTCAAACAATGCATGTCACATTAGCATCTGTTTTATGGAATTTTTCATGACATGTTTTAGGTCTTGCACCTTCAGCTTGTTTTTGATATGTGGCCATTTAACTGCTCATTGTTTGAATTGTGTTTAGTGTACTCTTTGGCTCAGCTAGTTTGCATCTTCCCGTGGCGGTGCTTCTAATCAGTGTTTGCAGCAAACAGCACTCCTTCACCTCCTCTTAAACTGTGTCCGCTCCCCTGTTGCTACTGGAACATTACAGTGTTATCCTGAAAGAGTCACATTTGCAAGTTTCTGTAGTGCTTTCAAATCATTTTTTATTTTTGGCTTCACTCAGAGTTTGAGGTCTTATGGAGACTTTGTATGTGTGAAGTTTTATGGTTGGTTTCTTTTTATGAGCAACATAAAGCAGACATGGGATGACAGTGATGACTTGCAGTATATTTTAATGAAATCTGTGATAGTTTCATGGTAGGGAATGGGAAAATGTCATGTTGAATGCATAATGAATCAAAAAGGATTATATCTTCATTATTTTTCTGTGTTGACCCTGAACTAATTGAAGACGACTGCAGTGTTCTGTGAAATTAATAGATTAATTTGGTACTCTGTTTTGACTGTGGATTAAATTAAAATTCCATTAACAAAATTAATGAAATTTATTAAATCCCACAAACAGGATTTAGATGTATCTCACACTTCATCACTGGGGAAGATCAAAAACAAATCAAAGAACTGCTGACTTAACATGACTGACAAAAAAAACAAAAAAAAAAAACAAAACAGCAGCTGGATTTTACAGACTGTGCATTATTGTCAAAGCGGTGGGTGATTTTGTGCTTTGAATTCTGTGATGCTGCCTTTCCTTCCTTTTCCTTCCTCCACATATGGATCTCATCAATGCCATGAAGGTAGTGAAATGAGATGGATCCATGCAACCCCACCCATGCAAGACCTACAGCATTTGTATTCCTCCAGAGAAAAAGAATGAGCCTCTGTGATCCTAGGGATGGGTAATCAACATCTGATTTTGATAATATATGACTTTTAAAATAAGCCGTTTATCAAGTTTTGGGGGAAGGAGTGAGTATAATAGGGAGGGAAATTAAGAAGTGAGGTGAGAGATACAGACAGTGGGGCAGCAAACATCACATACGTCATTCCCTGACATGAATTGAGGGCAGTGGTGGAAGTCACATTCAGTCTCACCTCCTAAAGCTCTGTAGGCCTTGATGCTGTGCCAGGGGCTCCTGAGGATGAGGAGCATCAGGAAGCGCAAGGCTTGACATGGGATGAGGTGAAGGATGAAGAGAAAGAGATGGAGGATGCTGAGGAAGAGGAGAATACTGAGGAAGAGGAGAAGGAGGAAGAGAGCTGAACAGTGGCAGGGCTTTCTTAAAACAGGAGGGGACCTCTGGAGTGGGGAGTGAGGAGGTGCAAAGTGGCCTCTGGTCCCCTAAAGGCCACGTCTGTCTTTTCTACAGGCCCATCAACTGCAACATGCTGCTGATATGGAGTACATTTTCTAAACAGCTTAGTTGTTTACATGAGCTGCCTACTTCATGTCCGATTGGCCAACAATTTAACACCCTACAGTCCATACTCTGTAGGGATAACAGCATTGCCTCAAGCTAAATACAACCTTCAACAAGCAACGAACAGTTGTTCAACCTATAATTTTTACTACTGCATGTGTCTGCCACAGAGTTTAACACATTCGTGTGAAAATATTTACTCATTTTGAGAACTGGGAATTCTTTGCTGACATTCAGTCAAGAACCACATGTGGTGAGTAACATATTACTGAAAAATCAGAAAGAATTAGTTACTCAAAGTTTCTACTGAGTGAGACTAATTGCTTGTTATTTAAATAGTGAATATCTGTTTGCATATGGGCAAAATGTCATTACATATTGCAGAATTTCACATAGCTTATAGATGCTCAAGAAGAACAATTCAAACAAATGGAAACAGGTAAATGAGTAATCCTACACACTTGAGCTTAAGGGTGGAACTGAGGGAATCAAGGATGCATATGTTATCTAATGTGAAGGACCCACAATGAGCCGCACAGAGGTGATGAGGAGGAGGAGGTGACTGATGCTATACTGCTAAAATCAAGAATGTTGTTTCTGAAGAACTCCAAGAATCAGTCGGTTTGTGTACACAGAAGAAAGATGATGATGAGTCTATGAAAAATCTGAAGTGAGATGTATGAGATGTGTGTAATGTTCACACATACTTTTAGGTAGTATGGGGTGATTTTGTGCTTCGGTGATTCATAACATTGATTTGATATAAGATTAAACGAGTAGAAGATCTAATAAAGGAATATATTTAAACATACCCAAAAACACAAAATAAAATCAAGCACAAGGATTGCAAACATTCCTCTCTAACTTACCATAAACTGCTATGGAAGATATTCAAGCAGCTGATGATGTCACAAACACCCACAGGATCCTGATGTCCAAGTCAATCACACTGACAAGCACGACACCACTCACCTTGATAAGTGGGTTAATGACACCAACGTTGGCACTGGAATTGAAGACCTTGTTGAACCCTGTCTCTCTGTTCACCAACTCCAACTGGTAAAATTTCTTGTCATCCTATGGAAAAAGACAAGTTAAGGGATATGTACGGTGGCCGAGAAGGGCAAACGCGCTGCAAAACAAAAACGCTGCAAAAGAGAAACGCTGCAAAACAGAAACGCTGCAAAACAGAAACGCTGCAAAACAGAAACGCTGCAAAAGAGAAACGCTGCAAAACAGAAACGCTGCAAAACAGAAACGCTGCAAAAGAGAAACGCTGCAAAACAGAAACGCTGCAAAACAGAAACGCTGCAAAAGAGAAACGCTGCAAAACAGAAACGCTGCAAAAGAGAAACGCTGCAAAACAGAAACGCTGCAAAACAGAAACGCTGCAAAAGAGAAACGCTGCAAAAGAGAGAACACAACGGAAGTGCGCCAGGCCGATAGGGGGACCCCGAACTGAGGGGTGCAATGAACAAAGAACTTTTACAGAGGCGAGAGAGACACATGTAGTGACATAAGTCACGTCTCATTTTGGAGGCTGCGTAATGACGCAGGTTATAGTGTTGAATTGCAAAAGAATTGAATGAGCGACCTCTGATGATTGTTCTCATGTGCTAATATGTGCTAACAATGTTCTGTTACATTTGTTTACTTGATCAAAATGTCATACAACGTCGGGAGACGTGGCGGGGGGGGGGGGGGGGGGTGTTGCAGGGTGGGAGATCTGAAGGTGCTGTAATGACTATAGGTTGTTGTCTTGTTCAGGGTGTTCTTTGGGGAGTCGGTGGGGTGAGCTAGAGGGAGATGGGTCAGGGAGGAGGGAAGAAGTGTGTGTGGAGGGAAGAGAGGGAGGGTGAGAGAGAGCTGTTCGGTGAGGGGAGTTAGCGTTACTGATGGGCGATACAACAGAATTTGGTATCGATCCGATACCAAGTAACTACAGGGTCAGTATCGACGATACCGATACCTTCTGCACCTTAAAGGAAAATCATTATTGCACAGTGTTGATTAATATCTTTATTGCAATGGCAACATGAATAATGCTCATGAACATAAATACTTGTTTAAATGCTAATAATAAAATGATAATAAATAAATAGCATTTCCCTTCGTAGTGGGTGAAAAATAGCACCACACAATGCTTCTTTTTCTATCTCTCTCCATGCTGCCGTGCCTCTCAGCACTGAGACGGAGGAGGTCCCTCCACGCTGCAGAGTGGAGAGAGTAATACTTCCTTCTGCAGTGCATGACTGGCTCTGGAAAGCTCTGACATCTGATTGGCTGCCATCATCATGTGATACGGAAGACCATTTAAAATACGCTTGGGCTGGTTTTCACACATCCAAAACTCTCAGAAGTGAAAACTAATTGCACGTTTTTTATTAGGAGTGGTATCGAGCGATACTTAAGAAAGTATCGACTCCAAAGTATGGAAGTATCGATTCCAGAGAGTCGATATTCCCATCCCTACTTAGCGTGGCTACGGCTGAAACAGTAGCCTGTTACCTGTTACCTGTTCTGACTAAAAACTTAATAAAGCAAAGTGACAAAAGAACGTCTGCTGGCTGTGAATTTAGCGGGCATTAGAGTACGTTTTACATTTATTATTTTTTAAACACTTGGCCGTCATGTTTTACAGTATTATAAAAGTACAATGTTGTAAAAGATGACGGCCAAGTGTTAAGTAACAAATGGAAAACGCACCTTCAGATCTCCCAACCCCCCCACGTTGTATGACATTTTGATCAAGTAAACAAATGTAACAGAACATTGTTAGCACATATTAGCACATGAGAACAATCATCAGAGGTCGCTCATTCAATTCTTTTGCAATTCAACACTATAACCTGCATCATTACGCAGCCTCCAAAATGAGACGTGACTTATGTCGCTACATGTGTCTCTCTCGCCTCTGTAAAAGTTCTTTGTTCATTGCACCCCTCAGTTCGGGGTCCCCCTATCGGCCTGGCGCACTTCCGTTGTGTTCTCTCTTTTGCAGCGTTTCTGTTTTGCAGCGTTTCTGTTTTGCAGCGTTTTTGTTTTGCAGCGTTTCTGTTTTGCAGCGTTTTTGTTTTGCAGCGTTTCTCTTTTGCAGCGTTTTTGTTTTGCAGCGTTTCTCTTTTGCAGCGTTTCTGTTTTGCAGCGTTTCTGTTTTGCAGCGTTTCTCTTTTGCAGCGTTTCTCTTTTGCAGCGTTTCTGTTTTGCAGCGTTTCTGTTTTGCAGCGTTTCTCTTTTGCAGCGTTTTTGTTTTGCAGCGCGTTTGCCCTTCTCGGCCACCGTAGATATGTCATCCAAAATCAACTCTAACCTCTCCACTGTAGATGCTTGAAATGCTTTCAGCTGTCCACTTCTCTTAGTTGTGAGTACATTGTGAAATCACAATATCTGAGGCAGTAGAGAGAGTTTCCTAAGCTCTACCTCTCGGCACCAGATGCTGCCCAGTGTACTCACCACTAACTTTTTGACCAGGGCTTCTCTTTCAGTGACCATCTCTCTGAGCTCTGCTATTAGATGCAGGTCTTCGGGTCGACTTTCTCTATTTCTTAACTTCTCCTCTGTGCCCTCCAACCTGAACACACACGACACATAAAGGTGTCAGCTAAGTAAAAAGGCAGGCAGGTACAGTTAGAAAAGCTGTGACACAGGAAAAAGCTATAATTTTTCCAGTGAAGACAGACAACAGATGTATTGCCACATTTCTGTGACTTACAGTATTTGTAGAGCAGAAATCTTGTCTTTGAGGACCTCCTGAGCCTTATTGAAATCAGCCAGCATGATTTGTGTTTCTCTGTGATGGACTGCATTTAGCTCCCCCAGATCCCTCTCATGTCTCTTCATAAGATCTTGTTCATGGGCCCTGTGGCAGAGACAAACAAATCTCATAATTAAAACTTAAGGTGACATTAGGTCAACATGTGACGTGTGCTCGAAGTTTTGTATCGCATCATGAGGTTAAAGTGACTTTCACTGCACAAGTACCTCATCATGAATACTGCTCACAAATACACTTAATTTTCTGGTAGACAACCATTAGATTGACGGCACTTTTCATTTAATTATACAGGATGACAACAAGATGTGCAGCTGCAAGCTAAACTCAGCAGCAACCTAAAGAGCAGAACTGATAAATGTAGGCCCTCTTGTTAAAAGATTTGGTGTACATGGCTGATGCATTAATGACAAAGTGCCAAAATTAATAGGTCTGCATTCTGAGTATAAAGAAGTAATGAAGAGTGTGTAGCAGTCACATACTGTCTGTTTTGAGTCCCCTGCAATTAGTGATGTAGTCCTTTATGACCAAGATTTCACACCACACTGTGTGAATAAAACATGTGTGTGCCGGAAGTCACAAAGTTATTTAGAAACTAAGTCACAACAGAGATGAGTTTCAGAGCATTAACACTTGCCAAAATGCTGCATTTAATCATAACATAAGCTGTTCAGATGGTTATTCCCATGACATGAGTGCAGGATTAGTTGTCTGCAAACTGGGTCAGTTACTGCTGAGTTCAGCTCTGTCCCCTCAATAATAATAATAATAATAATAATAATGTTGGAACAGTTTTCTGAATGATGTGATGTACTATGTTTTCAGATATAATTCGAGGGGAGCCTCTCATTGTTGAATTCATATCTGCTGAAGCTTTCTGTGTCTTATGTACCTTATTTGATGGTTAGCTTCACTGCGAACCCGCAGCACCTCTTTGCCCTTCAGCTCCAGCTCTCTGGTCAGAGTGTCAATGGTCTCGTTTAGAGAGTGGATCTCATGATCCAAATCGGTGATGCGGTTGCTACGGGAGCACACTTCTGCCTGCAGGTCTGAGATACGGACCAGGAGCTCTTGTTCCTGGAAAACATACATGTGTAGCGTGTACATTAGCAGAGGAGTTAGATGTTAGGAGATATCAGAAGTATACACATTACAGAAGTTACATGTACACACAGAGAAACAAGAAGAAAACAGACCTGCTGGTGGCTGTGCTCCATAGCATTCTCTAGGTCTCGTTTGACAGCAGTGTTTTCTTTAAGGTGGATCTGCTTTAGATGCTCTATGGCTGCAGCATGGAGGTGGTTCAGCTCTGCTCGAAGAGAGGCTGCCAGACAGACATTGGGGTCAGATAGCAAAATTTGAGCAAATATCTTCACATAACACTTAGCCACATAGAAAAACCACAGGCAGAGACATGATGCATTGATTAAAAAAAAAAAAAGCCAATGCAACAACAGTGAGTACAAGTATTATCACTGTGGATAAATCATAAATAATAAATGCAGATCATTTTTGGTCCCAAGCAGAGCCCCCTTTTAAACTTCTTCACTTGCAGAGATTTAATATCACTGTCAAATTAATACCAGAGACAACCGCAGATGGTTTATTATGTCAGAAATTTCAACAACTTGACATCTTGTGGTAGACACATAATCAGCATACCATAGAGGAAGAGACCAGCATTATGGATGGAGACATAATCAATATGGCTACAAATAAAGACAAGATCAGTGCAAGTCTTAAGTGTATTTATTCACCCAGCTTTGCTTTCCCTTCATCCTCCAATTCAAATCGCAGCGTCTGCAGCTCCTGGTCTGACTGCTGTCTCAGGATCTCTAAGGTCCTCCTGTGGGCCTCCTTCAGAGCATGAACCTCCTCCCTCTGCTCCTGCTTCAGACGCTCCTCCAGGGCCTGGCAGAGGGTGGGAAAAAGGGGATGAAAGAGGAGATGAAGGAGAGAGAAGAATGGAGGACAGAGATGAAAGGATTGGGATTATGTGCTATAATATGATACTAAAAGAACATTTTTGCATGTGGTGAATATTGTCAAATCTGTCTTATTGGTGGTGCCTTCAAGAATGCTCTGACATAATATTTAAGCTGAAAACAGAATTGCATTTATGAAGCCAATACAAACAGTGAGCAAACATGTATATGCAGATTTGTCCTAATTCCATACCAACTCTGAGATGGCTTGGTGTTCACACTGGAAAAGCACCAAAATTAAGAACATTCAAAACAGTCGATGCAGATTTAATCTGCTTGTTTACCAAGTGTGCTGTTGACAATGCACTATGTAAGAAATAGAGGAGCTGAATAATAATTTTGAATAATATTTTACTTTCAGTTTCATTTACTGTCTCATTGGCAGTGCAGGATTTTTTATATTAAAAACATATATAAAATCTATATGCACATACAGTTATTCATCATTATTTAGAGCATAGGTCACTAACAGGCAGACCGCGGTCCGGGTGCCGAACCAAAAGCCGCCCCATACGGACCCAGACCCACAGCCAAAACAGAAGGTTATGATTTAAAACCTAACGGGGCTCTTTTATTTCCACCGGCGCAGCTTTTGTAGACTTTACGATAGTGGAAACGCACAGACTAATTACATGCGAGTTGAGCCATCCCACGTGATAACACTCAGCCAATCAAGTCTGTGCATTCCAGGCGGTAAACATTATGACTCTACAGTGTAAACAGAGCTAGAGGCAAGTTACACATGAAAAGACGGTACAAAGAAAAAGAAAAAAGGCGATACATGTAGAAAACAAAGGGAGAGAAACAGGCGGGCGAGACGGAGAAAGAGAGAGAAAAATAAGGAACAAACAGCACCCTCCAAAAAAAGAAAAGTGGACAGCGAAAATAGAGCATTCAATCCGGAATGGACAGACTCTTTCTGTTCATTTCTGTTCATACTTCCCACTGGGAACACTAAACCAGTGTGTCTCATATGTTCAGAAACCGTGGCACTTATTAAAAGTGCCGATGTGAAACGCCATTATGAGACACAACATAAAGATTATGAATTCATTTGATTTGACAGTCAGGTATTGATTACATGCAGATGTTGATAAAACTACTAGGCTACTTAAATATATATCACACTATCTAGTTAGTGCGACAGACTGGTGACCTGTCCAGGGTGTACCCCTGCCTTCCACCCGAGAGAGAGCTGGGATAGGCTCCAGCAGATCCCCGTGACCCTGAACCAGGAAAAAGCGGGTATAGAAGATGGATGGATGGATGGACTATCTAGTTAGACATTATGATCTTCTGGACCTTTGCTTCAAGAAATTTTCTCTAACTGGAACTCTTTAAATTTTAGTTGAATACCACTGGTTTAGAGGATATAAAATTATACCAATTTTTCTTTAAAGGTGCATTGTGTGATCTATGACCTCAATCAGGAGGAATTCTAAAAACATTAAGGGTGCCTGACACATCATCTTATAGAGGTAAGCACTAAAAGACGTCAGAGGTTACTTCCTGCAATGTAATTATATAAGCGCTTCAACAATAAACTCAACAATAAGCAATAACTGTTCTGGCTCATTTTCAACATCTGTTAAGGAAATGGGAGAAATTAAAGTAGATGAACCTAATGAAATGTTTTACAAATCAGAACTTTCTCAGCTGATTTGATTCTTTTATAAGTTGTTCCCCTTAGCAGCCATAAGGACCATTCACTTTTCCCTTCTACTGTTTGCTCTATTTGTGTCATGTTTATTGTGATTTCAGATTTGTTAACTCTCAGAGGTTCCTGATGGATACCTATTATTTACACATACACACAAAGAAATAGTGTGCTATAGAATAACTTGTCCATAGGTGTGAATCTGAGTGTCTTCCCCTCACCTTTCACCCAGAGATAGCTGTGATTGGCTCAAGCCCACTATGGCCGTCTACAGGATATACAGTAAAGGTAACAGAAGGACAGGTACAACACTGACTACTGCACTTTCCAAACTGTATGAGGCTATAATTTCCTTTGAGGAAGAAATGAAGTTCAGGATAATGTGTAGAGAATCCCTGGACAACAAATGAAGTTACGTCAGAGGAAATATTCTATTTTACAGTCCTCATACTGAGGATATCATCTTGCACCGCACATACTGTTTTTGCTGATCACACACTACCATACAGATAAAAGCAAGTAGATGAAAACACAGGAAAAACGTAGGTAAAGCGGCAGCACATTTTTGTACTCAAAAGCATATTTTCACAGATGTCTCATAACAGGCACGTGGTCAGCCCAGGAGAGCACATTTTGAACTGATTGAGCTTGAACCTAAGTTAAGGGGACATGCACCACTGCAGAGACACGGTTCAGTACCCACAGGCGCTCGGTGCTTTGCAGATTGGCCGAGCGCCACTGTTCATTTTAGCTGCTGATTTTGATTTAGGTTTAGTCTGAGGTTTTTTGTTAGGTAACACTACTGGTAAAGCTTAACAGCAACACTCCTGCAATGCTGCTTACTGGTACAATTCAAGCACTTTAATCAACTGTTTTACAAATCAGGACCATAAAATGTCAAATTATGATTTAGCAGGTGCATGTAGGCCAAGAAATAACCTTAAAACAATGTTCATTCATCAATTTGACTATTTTACAAATGTATCATTTTGTCTCATTTTGTAGGTTAGACAGTGTATATGAATCCCTTGGCTAATGACAGCAACAAAAGCCAGTTGGAGTCAGGAGTTCACAAACCTGGAGTCCAATCAGCAAAAGCAGACTACAGGTGTGGTTTGGAGCTATTCTGACATTTTGAGTTTTATATTCACAAGAAGCATCTGCTGATGTGAACTATGTACATTTTTTTTGGTTATTCTGCATTGTCAGCACCATCCAAATTGTCTTCCTCTGCCTCCTACCTTCCTTGGACAATGGCTGGCGTAAACAGCTGAAGCTGACTACAGAGGGATGGGATGCATACAGTAATAGGATGCAATTTTCTGAGAGTGAGTACATGAATAGATGATACTCAGAAGAATCAGTGTTGTGCAGTACTGACACACAAACTAAAACTGTAGCAAAAACATGTCATGACTGATGTATGTGTCCTACCCTGATCTGGTGTTGTCTGGCCTCCTCCATGGTGCTGAGGGCACAGCAGTGAGCCTCCTGTAATCGGTGCTCTCTCCTCTGATGCTCTCTCTGCATCTCTGCACGCATACACACACACGAACAGAGCCAAAATTATGTGCACTGTGACACATCAAAAGCAGATATCTTTCTGTTCTATTTAATATGCTGTGCTCACACTGTGGCAGGAGACACACTGCTGAATAGGACATGACAAAACATCATGCAATTCATGGCCTCAATTTTTACAACTTTATGATAGTTTTGGAATATGTGTCTGTGTTTTGGATTTCTATTTTCTATAGCAGAATAGCAGAACATAACAATTTTACCAATTACCAAAACCCGGTGGACTTGTGTTCTTGTATCATGCTGTAAGTAACCACACTGATCTCATGCTGTGGCCACACTTGAGTTTTTCACACAACAGCACAGGGCAACGTACCTTTCAGCTGCTGGCTCAGCAGCTCTCTCTCCTGGTTGAACTGAGACTGCAGCTGCTGGAGAGCTGACTGCGACTGAGACAGCTGCAGCTCCAGGGACTGTTTCAAAAGAGCGATCTGGACAAAGACAGGCAGTGAATAATTACTGGTATTCACAGTGAAGGGCAAAATAACAATGAGTAAAGAAGTAGGCTGGTTTCAAAATGTTAAAAAAATGGCCTGATGGGGCGCAATTAAAAGCAAACATGGACAGGTCAGTGGGCCTGTCAGTAATTACATACAGAGCTGCAGTATTAACATAAAATGGCTTTGAGTGGATCTTTATCTCTGAGTGTGCAGCAACATCACTTTAATTTCTTTAGAGGAAATGGCCTTTGTTGTTGAAGAAATATGTGCAGGAAATGAGCAACACACGATGTACTACACTCATTTAATTGGGTCAACATTAAAAACAACGCTCTTTCTTTGTCTTTCCTCCCTCATCTACTTTAATCCTCTTAAGAGAACATTTTTATCACAGGTTACTTTCACTTTAGACAGATAGTGTTGATTTTTTTTGACAGCTACTCGCTAGTTCTAATATCTACACATGGATAGAAGCCAGAAAAGCAAAACATAGAGGTCTGTAGTTGGAGATATTACTGCTCATCTCAGTGAGCTGCCAGCACAAAGCCAACTGCCATAAGCTCCATCAGAGTGCACAAAACAGTTTTGTTTTGAGGAGATATTGGAACTATTAGGGGCATAAATGGCTGTGAATGGCAGAACCCTCTCAGACAGACGGCTCTGTTCCTCTACATGCCACTCTTCCTCAAGCTCAAGCAGTTAAATCCCCAGCAGGATTTAGTGCTGTAGAGAGCTCCATTAGTAACTGTAAGGTATGATGGATTTAAAATCAGAGGATGAGGAGCAGGGCTGGGATGAAGTTTGTGGGGTTCTACATTGGATATGGATTTAATAAGACAGATGGGTGACCTCTACAGTGTGTCCAGACCAATGACAGATCTTTTTTACATTTACAGAACTAGACATACAAGATTAATGAATATGAAATACCCAAAACAACCTGTGGGCATGTGTCTAGCTCACAGTGTTTTAATTAAACACACTCTAATGTGCACTTACACAAAAATAGTAGCCTGTGGCTAGAATCAAATAATGACAATATCTGTATGTAAAAGAAGTTCTTATAGGGAACAACAGCACATGTACCAACATACACAAAACAACCCAGTCACACACACACTTCTTGTACTTGAGACATCAAAGTTAACCCTTCAAAATCAGTCAAATCAACACTTATCAAGTAAAGACATGTCCAGAAGGAAGAAGTTAAGAGGGGCTCTGTTTTGATTGAGTTTTGTTTCTATCCTTCCTTTTAAATGTAAATTCTGTAAGTTTTCTCTAGGATTAGTATTCCTGTCCAGAGGAATTGCCATTTTTTTAACTGTGCATATCAGAATGCCAAACTCACCACTCTGCTGCTCTGACATTTCTCTTTGTAACTCCACCAGTAAAACCATTGTGGCAAACTGAAGAAGAGGAAATGAATATTTTATGTGTCTGTAGAAATTAAAAACATTTCCTACAAAAGCCTGCCAGGAAAACAAGGGATTATCCCATTTGAGATTCTAAAAGGCTTTTAATGTGAAGGATCTGTGCTGAGTTTCATTGTCAGTAGTTTAACACAGACACATGAGAAGAATTTCTCAGCAGTAGTGTGAAGGGTGTGTCACACTGAGTCTGCATGAACTGCAAACAGAAGTAGATTTTAAAAAAAAAAAACAACAGGGGCATTCATGAAACAATGGAAATTAGAACTAGACAATGACTGAGAATTCCACTATAGATAATTTCAGCAAACTAGCTACATCTGACAGCTGAAAGACTTGATGATGTGAATCTGACAACTGTTAGTTTCAATCACACATCATGTTAAAAGTGTGAGCTGCTTGACACTTAAATTGGGAAGTGATGTGTTAAATGTGAAGGGAGTGTGAGCCTTTCTCCACATAGAGTCCCATGAGCACTGCTGGTGTTTTAGTAGAACTGTAAGTAGGTCAATACCTGCGTCCTTTGTCTTCACTGTGGCCTAAACCAGCACAACGGCTGTTGCCTTCCCCTGGAACAGCTCCTCTTTATTATATTTATAAATGTTTCTGTGTTGGTGGAACATGCTGTGTATATTTATGGATTCACACATGTATTTACAGTATATTCTGTACATGAATTGATTTTGTAAAGTAAATGTATAAAGTGTTGATCAAATATTAGAGAAAAGAGTTTTATTGAGGCAAAGGATTACCGGTGACCCACAATTCCTCACTCTAATAATAGACTGTTCAAATCCCAAAGATATTTAATCTATAATCACATTACAAAGAAAACTCTTCACATTTAAGAAACTGGAATAAGATAATTTCTGAATAAAAAGGTCTGTTTTTTTAAATCATTACCAATATATTTTCAGTCGATCACCTGACTGACTTTTTACATGATCAAAGGCAAGATGTGAAGTTATAAAATGTATTGGATTTTCAATGGAGCAAACGCATTAAAACTGTTTGCTCTTGTGTTTATGTTGCCTCTTTGAAAATTCAGGTTTTTGCCGGTGTCTGCATTGCTATTTTGTTTTGATGCTGTCACGTCAATTATACTAATACACACATGCACCCATTCAGAAAAGGAAAAAAAAAAAAAAAAATCACAAATCACCAAAGCCCTCTGATGAAACAAAATACACACACACACACACACGCAGGCACGCACGCACGCAGTTACACTTAAACACACGCTTGCACACAGTGTAAGCACCTTAAGTGTTTGGTCTGTAACATTGTTTGATGTTTATTTTCAGCCACTCCAAACAATAAGTTTAAAATGCAGCATTTTGTGCTTTGACTCACATTTACACAGTTACATAAAGAAGTGCAGCATGTAGATTTTGTAGAGACTTGAGATTTAACTTTGACACAGAAAAAAATGACACTTATAGAAAAAAAAAAAAACATGAAATTTCTCTTCATTTCTAATTATTAGACCTTAATACCAACACACGTCTTCTTCTCTGACCAGTCATATGACCTGAAATGATTATTCAATTAGCTAAAGTCTTAATTGAATAGTTTGACAGAAAATTAACTAAATTCACTAATTCCAGCTTTTGAATTGTGTTTTTCTTCATGTTATGTGAATAAAACTGTTATTCCTGGGTTATGGATTCTGAACATTGGGAAAATGTACACGACATTTTATAAACCAAATGATCAATTGATTAATCAATCATAACCCAATTGATTTTTCTCCAACTCTCTGACAAGTTCAATGGACCATCACATCGGCTCAAAATCAAGGATGGGTGGAAAGAGCATTTCCTACAGATCAGATGATTTCGTTAAACTTGTTGCAGTTTGTCATGACCCGTTTTTCCTCATGGTTTGGATTTGGGAAAACTAGCTAGCTGGCATTGGTAGTTGCTGGCTCCAGTTTGTCAGAAAATGTTTATCTGGGGCCATTGGCGTCTTGGCAAAATCAGGGCGAGGTTTCAGTTGTGACTCAGCTGTGCTCTGAATTACCCAGAGGCAGCATGCTCAGCATGGGCGGCCGCATGAGAATAAGTAGATAAGTGTCAGAGCTTTCAGCCCAGCATCAAACATTTCTCTCTGACCTGAGCAGCTGAAAAGATCCTGCGAATTTCATATTCAGAAGAGAAGTTAAATAATTAGTTCATTTCAGGACAATTTATTGTTGTTGTGGGAAATATGTGAATTGTAAAGCGGGTACAGGGGTTGTTAAAGTCATCACTGTTAATCACATTCATAGAGCCAATGAGACTGCTGGCTCAGTGAGCCAGCAGGCTGTGCGAGTGTGTGAGTGTTGGAGTTGTGTTTCTCCTACTTTTGCTCCAGGCTTCAGTATTGAGTGGATCTGTCAATCAAAGTGATTCCCAAAGAGGATGGAGGGGTAAAGGTCAGGGCTGGAGTATTTCTCTAGAGTATTTCTGTCAAACCCACAGAATGGATAAACATTGCTGTCAGCTACATTTCATCTTTGAATTAAATTGAAGATTTTGTGGTTCAATCTGTTTCAAATATTTTTCTCAATGCAGGACAGAATTTCTGAGGCAAACAATAATCATCACTGATGGTCAGAGAAAAGGTCAAACATGCAGTAAGAGCATCTATACTACCTTCTTTAATCAGATACTGTATGTGAGCATAACAGACTGAGCACCAGCCAACACCAGGTGTCTGATAAGTCATTGATGATGAGTCATTTAGTAAACAGTATGTGGTGCTGGTTGCAGCAAGATGTGCATGTGATCCGTACCTTATGCTGGAGCTTTTGGACTTGGAGGCTGAAAATCCCAGCTAAACAAAAGCAGTGCTGTTTTTCTAAGTTATGCTCATGTTAGCACCAGCCTTTAGCTAATGCCTCTGATGTTCTGACTGCAAAGCCCCAGTTACACCAGAGTCTTTGTGAAAAAAGTGGTTTTAGATGCTTGTTTACGTGGAAACCACTCACAGGGCCTGTTCCAATACTCTAACTAGTGAGCTCAGTACAAGCATGTAAGCCAGGAAGGAAGGCTGGTTGAACACAGCTCATATTTTTCTACGTCGAACTATAGTGTGTTTTACCTGTTCCAGCAGGTCCTCCACCTTCCTCTGCCAGCCCTCTCTTGCCGCCATCATCTCCAGTTCTTTCTGCTGTGAGAGCTGAGTCAGTACTGCCTGTTTATCTGCTTCATACTCTTCGGTCAACTCCTCCTTCAACAAGCGCACTTCTTCCCTACAGAGACAGAGTTTGGTAAATTTATTTTTCACTGCGTTAGTCCTCTCTGCTGGAGTCTGTCCTGCTAACGCATATCTGTAAATATTGTATGCCTCTTTAAACTTGCTTTGGATTACGTTCGCGTCTCGCTTGTTCTTATAAATATACATGACTGTCCACTTGTTACAGTATGCTAATAACATGTGTGACTGGGAAGCCGAGGGGCTGTGAGACAGCAGAGATGAATGAGGACACAAACAGATGAAAGTGAGACTGACAGGCTGAGAGTCTACATGACAACAGAGAGAGAGTTTTTATTTGTCTTTTACCGGAGTGCATCTCTCCATTTCTGGTCCAGGTCATCTGCCATCTTGTCCATCTTCTGTTTCTCCTCGGTTCTGATGGACATCACTCTGGCCTCGTGCTGCTGTTTCTGGGTCTCGATCTCCTCCTACAAACACAAAACAATAAAAAAACAGTAACAGAAGGTCTGTTGTGGTCACAGCCAGCATCTGTAATGAAGCTAAACCCGGGGTCAGATAAGAGCACCTAGAAATCACACATTAGCTACCTTGGGATATTTAGGTGTTCAGGTTAGAATAAAAGACTGAAAGACCAAAATGGGTAATACCGTATGTACCTAAGTTGTGCTGAAGCTTATGTGCAGCCACTAAACAAGAAAATCTCCTCAAACTGCTATTTCCGACCTAATACAGCACCACAATACCTGAGAGTTGGATGACTCATAATGCCCACCTCCACATCTATTTAAAATGCCACAGCAACAGGACATCTTTAATGCGCTGGTTTCAAGACAGAAACCAATTTCACCAGGTCAGCCATTTTACAGCTGCTGAAGAGGCTCCAGGGTCTATCCTGCTGATGAGCTCATTAAGAGCGCTTCTGTTAAGCTTTGAGGAGAAACCCTTCAGTTTCAGTTAAATCCATACTTTGCTGTTGAGGATAACAGATATTATGTTCTACGCCACATTTCAATAAATGTTTAAAAAAATATTTATTGATTACTATAAACAACCTCTGCTCATAAAATATGTTAATATTTTTAAGCTGAAAACAAAGTATGACCTGAGCTGAACCCAGGTTCTGTCTTCCAATGTTCCTGACTCTCTGGAGTCATTCTTCATCATCTGAGGGATGCTGCACAGGTTAGCAAGCCAGGTTTTTGACCCACACTGAGCTGCATTTCTCAGATAAGGTAATTATTGGTCTTATCAGCATTAGAGACAAAAAAGAACCACTCAGTGGAGATGAGTCATGTTTCACTGTAACTAAGCCTTGCAATTTGATTATAATATGCTTGAGTACTTCACTGTTCTGTAATGTGTAACATGAAAGGTTTGACTCATGTAAACAACAAATGGTGGAAACACTGTTTGACTGCAGAGCACATTTTCTGTATATGGCAACTTTGTATGTATTAATTTCAACACACAAATATAAACATATTCATGTGATAATTAGTGTTGGAATATCCACAGACTGGCAGAAAATAAATGGCTCCAATGCATTACACTATAGTGACTGAAGTTTTACTGAACCTCTAATGTTCTGTCTATTGTTCCTGCTATAAACAGCTAAACAATAGCTGGTCTAGATTCAGTGTAAATCAGCCTAGGCTGGCTTTATGATTGTGTCTATCCTGCAATGGGCTTATCATAATGCAACCCTGTGTTAGGCTTGCATTTTTTAACAAAATCCCCTTCTTTTTATAGAGTACAGGCAATGGTTGAAACGCAAAGCGCGCCATTCGACATTTCCATGTAATTATCAGTCCTCATTCAGCCTCCCTGTCCTTTTTTATCACCATCCCTGGGTCATTCATTAGCCTGTTTTTATGTTCAACTTTCCAACAGCTGTGACGTATCTACTCATTGATATTTAAACTTCATCTGTGTGGATGTCAGTATTGTTGGCTGTGCAAAGTTCAGCTCATTTGCTCGGTTCTTTTGTTTCAGCTTTTTTTTTATTAATGTACTGCTGTAATGTTGTTTTATAGTGAGATCCTAAAAACATGAAATCTCATATTAATAGTTTCGATAATAATAACATAAATAATAAAGTTCCAGCATCTTTCCATTTCTTACACACATACACTATGTTCTCTAATACACACACTCTTCCTGTCACACTCATACCCAAAGGGCTCTTTTCAAACACAGGAGCACTCAACTCATAATAGCCTCATCATCATTATCTCACAGTTGGCCTTCAGGACTGCACTTTTTCTCTTTTCCAGCTTTCAAAATGTTCTCTCTCCTTATGTCATTCCTTCAAATTGTAACTGTGCGACTTACTGACTGGTTAACGCCACATTTAAGTGTTGGACAAACTGTCTGGCTGATTGTCACAAGGGCAAAGAAGAAAATAACTGAGTGAAAACAGAATAACGGTTTGTCTGCTTCAGGAGCTCACATGCACCACCTGACTGACTGACGTGAAAATCATAATCTGCACAGGTTTTTTTTTAGGTTTGAAGGTTCTCTCATACTCTAAACCCCTTTCAATTTAATCCCCACCTGTAGATCGGTCAGCAGGTTACTGGTCTCTCGGACTCTGGCTCTAGTCGCATCCAGTTCTATCTTGAGTTTCTCCTGAGTCTCTTTCAGGCAGGTGATCTGTGTCTGAGCTGAACCCAGGTTCTGCTCCCCCTCCCTCACCAGCTCCTGGAGATGGGACACCTGAGGAAATCAGCAGAAGGTTAGCACATCACTCAGAAGTGGAAGATAAGATCAGTCACATTTAAGGACTCAAAGAAGAGCTGAATAAATGTTTTATACCTCTTGATTAGCCATGTTGAGTTTGGCAGAAAGCTCTTCTTTTAAGTTGTCCAGTTGCTGCTGGAGACGGTCTCTCTGCTCCTCCAGCGACAGGTGCTTAATCTCAAACTCTTGATTCATTTTCTGGGGAGGAGATGACAGGAGGCAGACAGGAAGAAAGGGATAATATATGGTGAAAAAGATGAAGGACAACAAGAAAAGATCAGAAATTAGGGTCTCAGTGTTGGGACCAGGAATGAAACCAGACATTTATTCAAACCTTTAGCTTCAAACAGAAACAGGAACACTGTTTAAAAATTGTTCCTCCTGAAATCCCCAAAAATTATAATCTTTTTAAAAATGAGGAGAGTAAGAAGCCACTGTGCAGTAAATCCTATTTGTGCCCTAATATGAACTTGTAGCAGCTGTAGAGTGTAAGGCAGGGCCAATGAACGACGGAGGGACACGTGAGTTGTCATTTAAAATTAAAAGGCCATCTCATCAAACCAACCAGCTTCTATAATCCTTCAAACCACAGCACTAAATCTTCTCTGGCCCACTCTGAAATTTTCTTTATTTTATCACCTCTCTTTTTTATTGACCCCTGGCACTGATATTTTTCAGTGGATATTTTACTATGAAAGAAAGCTCCTAGCTTAGTTAGGAAAAGCTCTCCAACAAAACACAGTGTGAACAGCACTGCTGATTTATCACTATTCTGTTTTCTGGTGTTTTGTAGACCAAACAATTAGTCAAGAACACAATCAGCAGAACAAACAATAAGAGGAATAATGTTAATGCAGCTATTTGCATGACTGAATTTTAACCTGCTGCTTCATTCAATAAAACAATCCATATGGCTTGGAGAGACTTGGGCATGGAATAAGAGCCAAAATTTCATTTTAATCACCAAAGTGTCAGATCTGTACTGATCTGAATCGGCTCTTCTCAATCTACTTTATAGTATCTCAGAGCAAAGACAGATGCTAAACACAAGATAGTTTCCTGTGTCACAGTTACCTCCACATGAAAATAAATCCATCAGATGAGTGAATTAATTTAGATCCACAGTAGAGCAGCCAGCTGCAGGCAGATTATAGAAATGACTGCAGTGCCTCTATTCTAACACCATCTTAGCTGGCCTTAAGTAGACTGTGGTGAATTATAAAATAATACCGCACACACAATTTGTAGAATTAGTCATC
The DNA here is from genome assembly GCF_900324485.2 of Mastacembelus armatus. Taxonomy (NCBI): domain Eukaryota; kingdom Metazoa; phylum Chordata; class Actinopteri; order Synbranchiformes; family Mastacembelidae; genus Mastacembelus; species Mastacembelus armatus. The sequence goes on along the minus strand of NC_046634.1, from coordinate 6,542,739 downwards.
ATTAAAATCCTGCTGACAGAGATATAAGTTAAAATTAATTAAATCTGCTGTTTTTAAATTGACCGGTTCTGAAACCCTCTCTGTCTTCCTGCATCTTCTTTAATTTTCGTCCAAATAAAAAGAGACATTAATGTAACGATGATGAAGCACAGCACAGCTCAGGCTTATATAATATTTCCTTCTCTTTCCTCTGTTCTTTCTTTTAGGGAATCTGTGAACACACACCCACATGCTCACACACCGCTCTCACTTGGCCTGGAGGCAGGATTTAATGTCAATGAAAATCAACCAATTAGCAGTCAGCTTCAAACAGCATTAGCAGTATGTGCTCATGAGGAAAAAAACAGAAATGTTATGAAAGAGGAGAAATATGGGAAGAAACAGACAGAAAAGACTGTCTTATGTCTTTATTTCAGACTGAAAGCTGTAATTTTAAGGAACAGGCTGGGCCTTTTCAGACAAAGTGCTACACTGTGGTAGTTTATATCATGCTGCTTTCATACCATGAAGCTAATTCACTTTGACTGCATGAGATCCCTAATGTTGGCTGTGTGCAGGTGGAGCCATGTGAACATGAATTATTGATCTATAACAATCAACTGCACTGACAAACAGGGAGGAACTAGACAAAAAACAGGCCTTTTGTACTGTAAAATTTTCACATCACACACGATCCATATGTGTTACCCCGAATATTGGTCAAACTTTTGGAGTATTTGGAGCCTGACCCAAACTCTGTGGTTTTGGTTTTGGGTTCCTGCAATACTGGTCATATATATTTAGACCAGTGACTGTAGAAGGGGTGGACATTACAAGCTCGCTTGCAGATTTGAACCCATATAGGAAGTCCCATTGACTTCCATTGAAAAATCAATGCCAAGTCACTATTGTTGCCATTACTGTGCCTGTGTCATCTTTGCTTTAACACACTCTTAATATTCCTAATTTTTTTCTGTTGATATTTGTGCCATAACACAAGACATTACGATAAATAATTGACCAATCAGGTGCCTCCTTTAATCTCAGCTCGCCGCTGATTGGCTCAGTTGTCGCCATGGGAATGCTCTCTAGCCACTGCCTTATTGTCCAAATATGGTAATTCTGGCTCCACAATAGCAACATGGTGACGTCCATAACAGGCGACTGGATTGGCTTCATTCTCACAGTGCGTAACGCTGTGGGTGATGTCACACTGTACAGGTCCACCCCCTATACGCCGTCAATGGTTTAATGGTTTAGACTGGTGGAAGTGGGGAACACTATGCTACACAGAGGCAGCAAAACAGACTAGCAAGACAGAGCAAAGTGCTCTTTGTTGCTTTAAGGCATTGGTTGTTGGTAATGTCATGCTGTCATGGGTGGTAAATGAATTAGAGTAAATTCATTTACACTGTGTAATTTGATTTGTTGTAGAGGCTCCTTTGGCAGTGAGAACATTTGTATTCCCACCATGCAGCCCATTTTTACTCAGAGAGAGAGAAGAGAGGACAAAGAGAGAAAAAAGGAAAACAAGAGGACAAAAGAAAAACAGATGAAGGAATGAAAGATGCAGAGGAAAACACGGGGAGAGTGAAGCTGTTTTCAAGTCCTAATGTTACCCTAATTAAATGAGTGCACTCAGTTGAGGGGGGCTGCTCACTTTTCAGTGATACATAAACGATTGAGTCCATTTGCTCTGATGCTGCACAGAAAAGTCAGATACAAAATCCTGAGAGCAGCACAAATTAAAACTACTGTTTTAATCTAAGAATCTGACTTCACTTTTGTCCTTTTCCAAGTTTTATCACCACAGGGTCCATATATAAGGTAAATGAAGTTGTCTATTTTTGAAAAAATGGATAACAAATGATAAATAGTTCAGACAAACAATCAGCGACTCTGTTTTTCTTGTTCCAGAGAATAATTACACTATTCAAACCATGGTTTCTTTCTTTAACAGCAAATAACTTTATCAACCATAGTATTCACTCCCACATCATAAAAGTGCCAAACACTACATCCAAAGTACCGCACTCACTGTCATGAGGAGTTTCTTTTCCTCCTCCTTCTCCTGCTGGGCCTCCTCCCTTATGGTCCGGTGTTTCTCCTCCATTTCCTCCAGCGCTCTGACCTGCGCCTCCTTGAAGCGATGCCTCTCCTCCTCATAGTGTGCTCTGAGTTTGGAGAGCTCCTTCTCATAACCCAGGTGTTCCTCACGCAGAGACTGAGGAGGAGAAAAGAAGTGGGCTTCATGTGACTTGGTTCTCCCTAAGGCTGGGCTGAAATTAAAGAAGGGTGAAAGTACCTGTTCTAGTTTGAGCACTTGCTGTTTGTGCTGGTCATTGGCAGCTTGGCTCTGGTTGAGCAGAGCCTCTCTCTCCTCTTCCAGCCTGCTGATCTTCTCCTTCAGGCGGCTCTGCTCCTGGTCCAGGTTCCTGATGGTTGCCTCATGGGCCATCTGAGTGGCCTGCAGGGAGCCAATCTGACCTGGGAACAAACACTGTCTGTCAGACAGACTCCAGAGTCAGCAGTCAGACCAGCAGTGACCTGTTAATCACTCTGAATCTAGCTCTGTGTCAGAGGCAAACTTTTAAAATGATGGAGCATTTGCCATTATTATTGATTTAGTGCTGCAGCAATAGTTTCAACAACATATACTCCAAGTGGAGCTGCAGAGCAGAAGAAGAGCTTTCTGTTAATCTCCTCAAAGCAGCTAGTATCAGCAATTCAAAAGTTCCCCTGAGAAAAACATGCTGCTTGTAAATGACAAATGACAAATTTTCATCATGGATTATAAAATGCTTAATCCAGAGCTTTCAAAGTGAATAAAATGTCTTTCCAAACAAGTCGGTTTACATCAGGAATTTTTGATGGGGTGAGTATTCTGAATATTAACAGCATAAAGGCTCTGTGTGAATGCAGTAATGCAGAGGGTGTCTTCAGATCTTCAGATCTTCAGGATATGAAGGGTGATGTGTCTACAGTGCTTCTTCAGAAGGCTTTTCTACAATATGAGATATGAGACTGGGCTGTCCACAACAGAGAGAAACTCCGACATTTGTCAGCCTTTTTATTGTTTTTGTTCCCATTTTTCACAATTCCCATGCATTTATTTTTATATACGATGCTGCCAATACTGTATGGGTGATCTCTTTGTATTTTATGAAACAGGGCTGCTGGTAATTAAAAAGTTTATGGTGACCCATAGTCAGAGATAGAATAAGCTGGGGGATAACAAATTTTCCTCTTTAACAGATGTATAAAACAACCATGCACAACACTTCAGTGAAAAATGACAGCAGGTAGAAGGACACAGTATCTTACTGGCTTTGTGTAGGATTTCAGTTGCCTGCTGTTGGACTCGTTCCCTGCTGCTCTCTAGTTCATACTCAGTGTCCTTCAGCTGCATCACCCAGATCTCTCCGTCCTGGATGGCTTCTTCCAGCTGCTTGTGCAGGTTCTGCACAACACACAAACAGATATGTATGCACATTTACAGCACAACTATCCAGCATTTGGTATTTTAAAAGCCAGTTACCACAGCTGGGAGTCAGCCCAGCTAAATGGCTATTTCTATTCTACATGTGTTGCCTGAAGGACCATCAGTGCACACCACATTACATTTCACACCACGCAAAAGTTTTCACCCTAAGGCTTTTACTTTCGTCTTTGATTTCAGCAACTGTTTTCCATCCAATTTAGCCCCCATGCCTACCTACATTTAGCAAAAAAGAGGCTCTCATGTTGAACATACTTTAGTTGGAAAAATGTTGACACAAGAAGAAATGGGGATTTAAGTATAGAGCAGCAGTACTCTCCAAATGACTATCATAAACATGTTTTTGTCCGGTTAATTTTATTCATACAATTTAAAGGTGTTCATCAATCCCTGCATCCATCACTACACACGCACCTTGATGGTTCCCTCGGCGTTGGCCAGTGATGTCTGCAGTCTGTTGGTCTTGTCTCGGTTCTCTCTGGCCTCCTCCTGGGCTTTCTGAAGCTCACTCCTCAGCTTGGAGAGCGAGCGCTGCAGTGCTGCTTCCTGAGCCTGGAACTCCTTGCGAAGCTCAACCTTAACATGAGCAGCAAATAACAGCATTCAATTAAGACGTCAGTGGTTGCAGAAGACCATCACCACCTGTCACTGTGTGATATGTGAGGCGCAGAATTCCTGTCACAAAACGTGCAGCTGGTTTGTTTCTCCCTGTCTTTTTAAACAAGTCTGTGTTGTAGTTTTACCTCAGTCCTTTTCCAGGCCAGCAGGTTCTCAGTGGTGAGTTGGTGTGTTCTCCTCATGGCCTCCAGCTCTCTCTCATAATACTCCTGAGCCTTGGCCAGCTTGGCCTCGTACTCCTCCACCAGACGGACCTTATCCTTTGTTAGCTCCTCCACTCTCTCCATCAATGCCTCCACCTACACAGAGAGATGGATAAATGGAGAGCCAGTCATTGTTTTTTCTTCAGATTTCAGTGTTAGTCATAATGTCCAAAAGCTGAGTTTTTTGAGTAAAACATGTTGACCAGCTTACTTGTTTTTAAAAGATTAGTCTTTGGCAAATTGATTATATTAAAATAGTTGATAGGAAAGAAAAATGGGAGCAAAATAAGGGGATGAATGTAACACAAATCCATGTCAAGATTATAACCACTTTAGGTTAATAGTACACCACCAAAACCACCCTATATGTTTTCATAAATGAACATTTAGGAAGCTGCCAAATCAGCAGTTACCCCATCAGATAACTTGCTGTATCAACTCTCCACAAATGCCATGCTTTAATCAAGAAACCTTGACCTTCCAAAAGACACATCTTTCTCTATCACTCCTGTCCCACCTCTTGTCTATGTAGCTCAGCCAGTTTCTCCTGGTCTTCAGTGGAGCTGACGCTCTGGTTCTGCTGGTTGTTGAGGAGTTCCTCCACCTCCTGGCGGTGGGTGGCCCTCAGCTCCTCCAGTGCCCGCCGCTTTTCCGCCTCAAACTGGGCCTGAGCCTGGCTGAACGCCCGCAGCTTCTCCTCAAAATCCCGACGCATCTCCTCCACCTATTGAAACCACGAAACATATTCTATTCTGTTTGAATCGTTTATGTGGTAATGCCAACGTATTCTCTTCCTGTGCCAAGCTAAATGCTCACAGCGTCTCTTAAAGATCCCTCTGTAATAATTAGAAAATAAAATAATATTTCATTCTATCACTTTAGGCTGTCAGTTTCTGTCCATGCCAAATACTTGCAGGTCCTCTACACCTCTAAGTATGCAAACAGCAGCAACAAAGAAACTTGTCCATGCTTGCTGTTACAACTAAAGATGTGACAGACATAGGTGAAAAAATATAGAAAAATGTAGAATGGGATTTGATGGCATGATACCAGCAACTTCGTAGACGAAGGCAACAGACAAATCCAACGCCAACACCGACCAATCAAAACACAAATGGACTGCTGATGAACCAGGCTCATTCAGCCACCAGCTCATCCCAGGTCATTACATTACCAGACTTTATGCCCACTGCCATCAGACACTACAAAGCAGATGTGTATGATATTATCATGATATGATATGATGCATGACATGATATATGATGTGTGTAATCACACTGCCTTAGATTTTGCTATTCATTTTTATTAGATAATAGAGGAGATGTTGTATTTAAAATCTATTTACAGTAAAGCAAAGTACTCTTTTCTCTATTAGTTTGGCTTATTTGTTGCATGCATCTGTAATCTTAGAAACAAAGGTCAAACAAAAGAAGAATCCAGCACTGAAAAGCTTAAAACTGGCTGATGTTATACCACTGCTGTTCTGGTGGCATATTCTGACAATGAGTGGTGTTTCACTGTTGGTTTTAGTATGTCCCCACTTTTTTACTGGTTTCTGGCTTTTATAAATGGTATAATAAATTGGAGTAGTCACGTGGACATACATTAAACCTTGGTGCTGGATACAAAAAAATCAATAACATTGTACTCACACATTGGAGTCACAGTCTAGCTTAAGTATAATTCAATAGTATGATATAGTTAAAATTGATTTTTCTTACCTGTTTCAGAGTTTGTGCAATGCTTCTCTGAATTATACTTGTATTTCTATTCATATTAATCTACTTAATTTTCTTCATTAAAAGAACATATGGACACTTATAATAAATTGACACCAAACGCTGATTATTGATTATTATTGAGTGATATGTGGTTTTGACTGGTGGTGTGGGGATGTTGTTCTTCTGGCACTTGGTATGCTGCAGCTGTGTGCCTCATAAAAACATCATACCACTTACGGATCCCTGACAGGCACCAATTTTCAGTTACAGTTCACTTACAAGACTTTAGCAATCACATTAAACTGGAGACTAACCATTCATCGCTGGCAGCAGCTGCAGACATAATGAACAGTATCTGACATGACACAGCTTTGATACACTGTGTATGAGGTGTATTCTATAGCATGTATTAGTTAAGAACTGTCAACATGCCTGGGGAGACAAGTGGAAAGAGGTGCTGACTGAAATCTTGGTTAACTTGTTTCTCTTAATCCACTGTGTCATTTGTTTTAACATAGTGTAGCATGAATTGTTCAAGAACGCAACTTCAGAGAGAGCATAGTATCACAAATCTTTTTTTTTTAAATTATTCAGCATTAAATTGGCTGTGGGAATCACAACTCTGAAAACAATCTTTTACCAAGTCATGTGAGCCTATATGTTGAATAAGGCCTTACCTCTCTACTCATAGAAACCACTCTCTGTGTGTGTTGGGCCTCAGTGCAGAGCTGGGAGTCCTCCATTCTCTGTCTGTACATCTCAAACTCTGCTAAAGCCTGACAGCAACAAAACATCACAGTTTGCATTAAAACAAATGCAACAAAAATGTACAACTTCAAATTTACTGTATGCAATTACTTTCTGTAAAATATCACAGGATGATTGGATGCCATGCAGAACAGTTCAGATATAATAAATTCACTTCATTAAAAGCTGATGTGGCGCTATGGCATCATGTCTCTATAGTTTAGGTATGTGTGAAGCCCACAGTGTATCGACAGAACAAACACAAAAACAGCCTCACTAGACTCAGCTGAACTAAATGAAGCCCCCATGGTGCAGCAGTTAATGACCTGTCTCTTCATGTGTTCGTGTAGTTCTACAGACTCTTCCAGACTGGCCAGCCGCCGCCTCAGGTCCGCCTCATCCGCAATCTTGCTCTTGTACTGCATGATCTTGTCTCTGGTTTCTGTCACAATATGCTGGACCTGAGCAGTAGGACACAAAACAGTCAACATCTGGAATGCTGCTGAAACTATTTTAACACTAAAATAAACAATTATCACTTGGTCATGTCACACAATGCAACGTGACATAAAGTCATTAAAATGACTTTGTTCTATTTTAGATGATTTCCACAACCTACATACAGAGAAGCTAGAAATAAGAACAAAAGCAAAAAATAAATAAAAGAAGGAGCCAGCACAACACTACTGCCTCAAAGAAATCTTTCTTGGCAGGGGAGAAAAATCCAACTTTGAAATTTTAACACTTGAAAGCAGCAGTAATTTAATATACTTACCTAAAGATTTTCTTTGAAAGAAATTAACAATTTAAACTAGGTTATTATCGGGTTAAGGCTCGTCCTTGCAGTATATAAACTGCCTGCCATTTTTGGTCCTGAGCCAGATTTAATTTATGCCTGTAAATTACAAACACAGAGAACTTCTGATTGCAGTATTGGTTGGATATGTGTGTGTGGTTGCTACACTAAATTATCTGGTTCCCCTTAAAAGAAGCGCGCTCTTCACCATGACATACTGAGTGACAGTTGAATGAATGAAATGGACAATCTGGAGAAGCGTCTCCTGAGAGGAAAAGAATATATTTATATGGGAGGTAGCAAATCAAACAAGCTGCTGCTGCTCTCAGCTCTTGTGCATGTTTTTTTCCCCTCCTGGTTACACAAGCTTTATTCAAGTAGTGTAAGAAAGAGTACTATGACACATGAAATCACATTCACAATAATTACAGACTGCAGATAGAGAACAGAAATGCCGGTGAGGAATTAAGGAAAAGAAGTGAATGAATGAGCAGAAAAAAATAAATCCAGATGATTACATACGTGACACAAAGAGTCACTGTAAGGTTTGACTGGCATGAAAAATTGTGTGAATCACATGTGTCACAATCTCTAGATTCAACTGTAGCTGGACACCAACAGAGATTTTCAAGCAACATGATCAGTCCTCTCCACCACCATGAGGAAATATGTTTTGTGTGCTGTTCACCACTCTAATAAAGGCTCCAAAAACCTTGAGAATCTATTACTATTTAGATTCCTTTCACTTGGCAGCCTCTGTACCCACCCTCTTCAATAGCTGCAAAGTGAATTAAAATACAGCAGCTTCACTGCATTTTCATCTGTGCAAATGTGTCTTTACACTGAAAGAGCTGGATGATGTCGCTGTGGTTTTTGCAAGGTGTGTGTGTGCTGACCTGTTCCCAGCAGGGGGTCAGCAGTCAGCATAAAATACACCAAAATTGTAGCATGCCACTGAATCACCTATTGCCCTCCAGCCCTGCCCACTACTGCAGCACACTTTGAGTTACTACAGTTACTAGTGGACAATATTCACTTCACCAAACTTCTCAAGTTATGAAATAAGGCTGTTTTAAAACAAAACTTCTTAAACGTGACAGTCAGGATAATGCCCTTGTGCTCTATATAACCACTAGTGTTTGGTGCTTTGTGGTGTACGCACCTCATCTTCATGGGCTTCCTTCAAGGACTCAATCTCTTCTTCATGTTCATCATTCTTGGTGTTGAGAGCATAAATTACCTGGAGACAGGAAGAGAATTAGATGTGCGAATGCAGATGGGAAAGAAGGCTCTTATTAACTGTTTCAGATCAATAGTTCTACCATCAACAGTACAGCTCATCAATGCATTCAGAGAGCAAAATCAATACCAATAGCACAAGGAAAGGAGAGAAATAGGTCTTGCACGTGTGGTTAAAGACAGCCTTACCCACAGGCGGAGTTGTGTATTTACGTCAGTTAATCTAAAATACCTTCACTTCCTCCTAACAGAGTGTGTTTTGTACTGATTGTTGACCATTATTCACATGTTGCTCATACTTAGAAGAAAGCAAAGAAACATTGGGTCTCAGACTACCTGACTACCTGTAAGCCTCCACTGGGTGTGACACCCTCCACACACAAGCCTGAGTGAATAACATCATGTCAGTCATGCTTGCTCTCTCTCTGAGGTACATAAATAGGGTTTAGAAGTGCTGGAGGTAAATGATTTGCAGGAGGTTTCAAAAAGCTTAAGCTTCAGCAAAGTGAAGCCCCTAGTGAGCAGCTAATATTCATGGTGGTCATGGTCAGCTGAATTACAGCCCTCTGGCTTAGGAACTGCATTTAGTTCCACCTACAGGTGAGCGGAAAGGCTTACATTCACACAGCATGTAATGGACATAGACATGGTAATTCTCCTCCATAAGGAATAATAACACAGTTGTGGAATTATGGTTTATGATTTTCTGACATTTAAACACCATGTGAATCCACATCCCAGTAATAATCACAGCAGGTAACTTCCTCTTCACTGCACATGACTTGGCAGGAAATATTAAAACTATCACTCTAATTCAATTGTTTTACATTTTCTCCATCACAGATAATAAGCCTCTCATCTCACTCCCACATCGCTAGATTGATGTTTTATGTACCACTGCATCAGTGCTGATGCCTCAGCAGCATGTTAGTGTTAGATTCACTGTTGAAGAAGTCAGATAAAGGTGGATTAGCCCCCAGTTCTTCCTGAGTGAGACTACCATTCCCAGTGGTAAGTCAGCTATGGAAATGTTCCTTTAATTATACATGATTATTTTAATGATGCTGGTGTGCCTGCTGCTTCTCATCTCTCTCATCTCCGTTAGCTCTTACCCTTTTTATCTATCCCTTTTTTCCTTATCTTCTCCTTTGTCGCCCTTTCTTCTTTCTCTCTTCATCTCCCAGGAATAAAGACACCTACCCGTTACTATTTTCTCTTCAGTCTAACACTAAACCTTGCTTTTCAAAAATACTCTTCACAAAGCAACTTTAGACATGGCATTAAATCTCAATTGTGAAAGAAATTCTCCAATAAACGATTATGAAAAACAATTTGTTCATTAAATAGTGTTACAGGCTTTCACTGATACATGAGTGCTAAATTAACTGACATAAATTAATTAGTACTTTGTTCATTGATGAAGCAAAAACTGTCAAACATTCTCTGGCTACAGCTGCTCAAACCAGCTGATTTGCTGCTACAACACTTGCTTATTAATGTGGCTTTCCTTCCTTTTTAAACTGTGCAGCCCCAGCATGAGCAAAGACATGAAAAGTGAAGCAGGGCATGACTCAATCCCTGGGTTTGACACATGTTTTATAATAAAGGAAAACAGAGCGAGTGAAAGCAAACAGCTCCTTCCACCCCTCTCTGCTGGGGGTTTCCCAAGAAGGTTTTCAGGCCTGAGGCTTCAACCAAACCTAAAGGCCTGAAGGCAACATAGCAGCCTGCAGCTCCCACATTCAGTCAGTCAGTCAGTCAGTGTTGAGAAAACAGCAATGACACATCCTGAATCCTACTAGTGTACCCCAGTCTCTGATGCAATTCACCTGTTTCTGTTGCTTGAGGAAAGGGAAAATTTCTGCATCCTTCCTCCAAAACAAAGTTCCCAAAGAAATGCTCTTGTGGGTGTGTGGATAACAACACATAATGATGCATAATGCCTTCACCTGCAGTCTGTTACACAGTCTAAAATGGCTGTTTTAGATTGTCAGTGTTTCATGACATAAAGCATAAAGCCTCTTATTAAAGAGGTTGGAGCTTCCACTTGAATTTTTGCTTGAAAAATGACTATTATTATCTAAATACCTGCTGACTCTTTTTCTATTGGTTGACTGATTGTTTTATGGATTGAGCTTTTGAGCTCAGCCATCCTTAACTAAGCGGTTTAAACTGCTCAATTATTTAAATTAACATTCTAGTTTACTCTTAATGCACAATAACAATCCAAGCAAAATAGATGCAGTGTTTTCATGCAGGTATATAATCATATATATCTCAAATGGACCACTATTAATATTCAAAGTTAGATATCAGGTAAGCTGTGGCACCAGAATTCTTCTAATTCACTGCATGAAATTTTAAAATGATGAATATCTTGCTTTGACTATTCAAAGAGATAACAAAGATCATGTTTCTTATTGCATCACTTCATTCCTCAGAGGGGAAGAAAATTTAGACCATTATGGCAAATAAAACATCCCAGAAGAACCTCATTAAAATGTATCATTAGAGAAAATGTAGCCTGAGTTCTGCTCAGCCAGTGTAGCGCTGATCGATTCTACACGTGCAATCAATCAAACTCAGCAGTATCTATCATTACACAGGGGCAGACTGGCCAATAGCAAACTTCATCAAAAGGCCAATTATCACTAAGATTTACAGTCTGGGTGTTTTTATCGCCAAGATGACAAATGTAGAGCATATTTCTGTAGTTTCTGAGGCTAATGGATGTTTTCTACAGTCGATCACTACTGACTGAGCAACAGAATGAAGTTCTCTACCATCTGGAGAAGAACTACTTGCAGCATTTGACTTTAACAAAAAACTATGTTGCTCTGCTCTCATTATTTTCTGAGGATTACCATCATATTCATTAATTAAAGGATTAATGAAAGTCTAATTCTCTGTGGTGCTGTATTTTTAAAGCAATCCCTTGACATTTGAGCTTTTAGTCCTTTGTTTCCCTTCACCAGACACGTGCCAACACAGTCTCTGTTACCAATTAGCTGACGCACATTTACTTTGTTCACTTTGCATCTGTTCCTTCTTTTGTTGTGCTGCTCCGATGCCCTGCTCAGCGTGCATCTCTACACCACATCACAAAGCCACGGGCACAACAGACAAGACAAGGACACACTGCGTCTTTATGAGGCTGAAAATACAGAGTGTTTGCATCTGTGATAGATTCAGGAAGGAGCAGGGTACAAACGTTAACACCTTTTGTACAGGTTTTGTCTCAAAATACAGGATCTAGCGTCTTAAAACCTCTGTGTTGAATGCACTAGAATACAAGAGAGCCTAATGAAACTGAGGTGTTGCACGGACTGTAATGGTCCTGTAAACTTTCATAGTTTTTAGGCCTATAAGCATCAAAGTCCTCATTTAGCCAAGAGTGGTTCAAACTCCCAAAATAATGTCTACTTCACGAGAGATTCAATGGCTAACTGATGTCTCTGCAGTGGTTTAAACATGAGAGAGACATTCGTTGGATAGATACTGAACCTCAGTTAAAATCTAATATCCTGCTTCCAAATTAGTTTCTTCTTCAGGTCGGGTTAAGGTTTATGTTCTTTACAGGGCAGTGCCCTCAGACTATCTTTAAGAGAGGAATAAATTTGACCCAAAATAATAATTTTATGCAAGAATGCAATAGATATGAAGGAAATAATCCTGTTGAGAAAAGATCCTATAACACACAATATAAATCAAACAGCAATAACTGGCTAGTGAGAAAAAGTTGGATAAGGTAATTATATAACAACAAAATCAATCAATAGCTAATAAATATTTATCCCCCCTGGTCACCCTGCTGGAAGCTGTCTCACTTACTGATCTTTTTTCCATCTCCATAAACATCAACTCCAAAAACATTAACCTATTCATTCTGACAGTTTGAAATCATCCTAATAGGGTGAGCTGCCATACACTGACATTTTCAATACCTGCTCATAATATATAACCACTGTGATTCCTATCCACACGATTTCATGCACTTGGAGCAACTGAAGAGGCAGAAATCAAATTTCAAATGACCTCTTGACCTCAAAATCATGAGCACAGCAATGGACAGGGGCTTGTCAGTGCTCCACTCCTGCATGAAAACAACTTGATTCTACAGCATCATTTAGTTCAGTCCAGCTGTAAAGCCACATCTAAACAAAACCATGCAAGTTGCAAATCAAAAAGATCCAGAAAATCAGTGAAAAATTTCAGTATGTTGTTGTCTTGATCCTTCCACACACACAAAAGTTAGTTATGGAGTTCCACAAGGTTCTGTGCTAGGACTGATTCTGTTCACCCTGTCCATGCTTCCTTTAGGCAATGTTATTAGGAAGCACTCTATTAATTACCACTGCTACACAGATGTCACTTAGCTGTATCTATCTATGAAACCTGTTAACACAAACCAGTTAACCAGACTTCAAGCGTGTCTAACTGACATAAAGGTCTGGATGACCAGTAACTTTCTACTTTTAAATTCAGAGAAAACAGAAGTTCTTGTATTTGGGCCTAAAAACCTCAGAAATAACTTTTCTAAAATTATAGCTACTTTAAACGACATAGCCCTGGACTCCAGCACGACTGTGAAAAACCTTGGAGTTATTTTTGACCAGGACATGTCCATTAACTCACACAAAACAAATCTCTAGAACGGCCTTCTTTCACCTGTTCAACATTGCCAAAATTACATCCTGTCTCAAAATGATGTAGAAAAACTAGTCCATGCATTTGTTACCTCAAGGCTAGATTACTGTAACTCATTACTATCTGGATGTCTCAGTATCTCCATAAAAAGCCTCCAGTTAATCCAGAATGCTGCAGCCAGAGTGCTGACGGGAACTAACAAGAGAGATAATATTTCTCCTATACTAGCTTCTCTTCATTGGCTCCCTGTAAAATACAGAATAGAATTTAAAATCCTTCTTCTCACATATAAATCCCTTCATGATCAAGCTCCTTCATACCTTAAAGACCTCATAGTACCATATTATCCCAATTGACCACTTCGCTCTCAGAGTGCAGGTCTACTTGTGGTTCCCAGAGTTTCCAAAAGCAGAATGGGAGGCAGAGCCTTTAGCTATCAAGCTCTTCTCCTGTGGAACCAGCTCCCAGTCTGGGTTCAGGAGGCAGACACTCTCTGTACTATTAAGGCTAGACTTAAAACCTTCCTCTTTGACAAAGCATATAGTTAGGGCTGGCTTCAGGTAACCCTGAACCATCCCTTAGTTATGCTGCTGTAGGCCTAGACTGCCTGAGGACAATCAGTGCACTGACGCTCCCCTACCCCTCTGCTCCCTCCTCTATCCACTCACCCCAACTGGTCAAGGCAGATGGCCGCCCAAACTGAGCCCGGTTCTGCTGGAGGTTTTTTCTTAGGTTAAATGGAGTTTTTCCACTCCACTGTCGCCAAGTGCTTGCTCATAATGGATTTGTTGGGTTTTTTGTTTTTGTAAAGTGCCTTGAGATGATTTGTATTGTGATTTGGCACTATACAAATAAAATTGAATTGAACTGAATCTTACTCATCAGGTTTATTTGTTTCATGCAGGCAGAGGAAATAAAAGCTTTGAAATTCAGATGGCCTTGCTAAGCAAAATGATGTGCTTGCCTTTACAATGGTGTTCTGATATGACTAAACCATGCAGCAGGTCTGAGGGAAAATCAACCAGTCTTTCTGGTAGGGTGTAAAACTAGGATTGTGAGTTCATTGATCAATTAGTTCAGCAGAATTTAAATCTTCAACTATTTTAGTCAATTTATGAAACAATTTTCAAGCAAATGTGTCAAACACTGTCTGGTTTTCTACTTTTCCTTATCTGATATGAAAATAAACTGGACACTGTTAAAGGCAAAACAAGCCATTTGAAGAAGACACCACTATGATGGGCACATTTACATTCTGTGGAGAAAATGATAATACATTAGAAAACAGTTTTTAAAATGTTCATAATTCAACTTCAGTGAACTTTCTATTTCAACTGTCTGTGAGGTTAATATAATTATTCTTCACTGATGTCCCACGGTAATGTCATAAGGATGATTTTTATGTCTTACAACTAGATAATGTCCTACTTTCCTGCTGTGTATAAAAGCACTGCTGCATGGGACTTACTGAAGCCAACAACACAGTACCTGCAAGATTTCACTACTAGAGTACAAGGTGTGAAACTGGAAGAACACACAATACTGTGACTGACTGAAATACACAACACCTTCACAGAGAACATGGATTCACTTTATCCAAGAATTACCATCCCTCTAAGCAGCCTCAACACATGAAATGTGAATCACAAAGCAGCTGATGACTGGCTCACACCCTGACACATTGGAATAAAAAAAAAAAAGTGTCCACACAAGAGTAACACATGTGCCACATTAAGCATGACTAGTAAACAAACAGATAGCTGTAACCTGCATAAATCCACACACAAGCAAAATACAGAAATTACTCTACCATAACAGTTTTTATTTTTAAAAAGCAAAGACATCTGCATAAGACACTTGCTTTTAAGACACTCTTTGCTTTTAAGGAGGTCTGAGGACACAGCAGCTGTAATGTAATGAAATAAACTTGAATTACTTAAATACATCGTCTTTATGCAACTTCTTCAGAAAGGAATACATAATATATGGAAATAGTCGCAGAAAATGTTTCTATTAATCCAAGAAACCAACATTAGATTCAGAACATTTAATTTTTCATAAACACAATATTTCAGGAAATGACATTATAATTAGCTCCTGTATCACTGTTTTTGCTGTGGTTCTTGTGCTTAAAATGATGAACTGTGACAGTTAAATGAAAGTTGAAAAAGTTCAATCGTCACCAAATCAGCTGCAGGAAATAGTCCTGCATAGTTTCAAGAGTGGCAGCCGCCCTGTCTTTCCCCAGTGTCAGCTGCTGGCCAAAGGGGTTATGTTTGCACTGATTATTATTATTACTGACAGCACCTGAACACACTGGGCTGTCTGCAGATGACAACCACTAACAACCACCAACGGCTCCCTGGGCTGATCACATATTTAACAGTGTATATTTAAAAATCAAATCAGTAAAATTATGACATTTTGAAAACATATATAAACCATGAGTTTGAATTGTAGTGAGAGCCCTGTCAGTCTGTTTGTAATTTGTGGTTTTGAACTGCTCCTCACATGCGAAGGCTGAATGTGGCGTCATCAATGCAAACTGCATCCACACAAATTCTACTCCTGCTTATTCTATTCAGGCTCCTGGGTAAAGGGATGGGCAGGGGGCTGGAGCTTTTCCCAACATGCATTGGGCAAGAAACATCCCTGACAGGTTGTCAGGGCTATCAAAGATCTAATGCACAGAGACACAGTCTTAGTAACACCAATGCAGGCAATTTTGAGTTAGTGCAACCTGCATTTTTACAGTAGGATTGGGGAGAAAAGTCCCAGTGGGTCTGAACACGTTCTTCAGACTGCCTTCAAAATGTTAGATCTGTTGCTTGTGGATCTTAAAGCCACAAACATCGCCCTGTCAGTCTCTCTGCCACTGCAATTCATAATAATAATCAGCCACTAAACACTACATTTTAATTCTGGATATCCACATTTAAATCTATCTGCAATTCTGTGGATGTTAGTACAGCTTACCCAACTACACACGGTGTCTGTACTGGGATAGTATTACCATGCCCATTATATAAAATCTTCTCTGCTCTGTTTTTTTCCTCCTCATGTCCAGCGTGGTTGCATAAACTGTTTCCACACCGACACTAGCTGCTGTAAACATAGCTGCCACCTTAAATCTTCTACTACTGAACACCATAGTAAGCCTGTATCCTACACAGGTGTAAGGTGGACCACAAAGAAGCATCTCTGCCAAACCTCTGCATCCCTCTGATTACATAACTTCCCAGAGTCTTTTGGGTGGCAGTGACAGTCCTGAGACAGCAGAAAAACACACAGGTCTACAGTGAAAGGGCAGAGGGTAAATTCACAGTAACACGTTCTCCTGAGTATTTGGAGAGCTCTCAGTTATTGGTGCAATCACTCATAAAATACAGCATGATCAGTTTTTTGCATGCACTGTACAGCAGAAAGTAAATACAACTCTTTCTAGAGAAGTCTTGCACAGGATTTACCTCCTGAAAACTACTGATGATAACTGCATATTATTATTTTTAAAAAAAACTCCATTGGTTTTAACGGTGATCTATCAACCATGAAAAGAAGCAGAACTATAAAATTTCATCACAGGTGCTGCAAAATACCAGTGGTGTATTTGCATGTTTACAAATTACATCCCACATCAGCAGCAACACAGTAGCCTTACTACTCCACACAGTCCAGCCTGCTCTGGAGGACTTCACCACTACATTCATTCACACAAGCGCAGACCTTGGTCAGCTGAGCTATCTTCTTGCTCATCTTCAGATGCAGGTCTTGAGTGTATTCCAGCGTTAAATTCCCGTCGTAAAACATGCTGGACGTTGGAGAGGGGGTATATTTGGTGTTGCCAGTCGAGGTGTTGTACGGAGGCTGCCAGCCTGCCCCCGTCGCCATTTTCATCAGGAACAAACACAAACACGTCGTTTTAAATTCGGATAAAATGGAGAAGGTGCTGCTACGCGTTAAATCCTCCCATTGCCGTGTCTGTGGTTAATCTGCGGTTTCAGTGAGGACGGAAGACGAGGAGCGGGGACCGCGGAGCGCGAGACCGTCCCGTAACGCAGGCGCAACTGACGCGAGCGCTCCGACTGATAGGCGGGGACGCGCACCAGATGCTCAACCGACAGTACGCGCCCCGGTTCAATTGATTTACGTCTGATACTGACATGTTAAATGTGAGAGCACAGACCGTTTTTACACTCGTGTATCATTTATGCGATTAAGACAGAAAACAGCGGACATGTGGGTGAACACCTGCCCATTAATGGGTGAGCAGCGGTTTGACACCCAGGGCCCGTAAAGAATCCATGAGATCACAGTCTCTCTTGCCATAAATCAAATGTTATAGTGAATTTGTGTCACAGAAATGAGGTCAGTTTCTTTTAAAATGCGTATATAAATACAACTTTAAAACCAGAGGCTCTACTAACCATCTGGACAAGTGTTTTAAACCACCTATGGGTTTTTCCACCACTGTCCTTTGTGATCCTTTGCTCTAATAAGGTGCACTCTGTAAATTCAGTAGTAACATATATTCTACAAAAAATACCTGTGCATAGCGCGGGGGTATTTGGTTCATCTGTGCTCCAGTCAACAAGCCTAAACTACTGCAGCACGGACAGACAACACACTCTGGTGCAGTCAGTGTTCCTAAAGGGGAAACTATTTCAGGTAGGAGGATTTCTGGCTGCAGAATAAAATCTTGCTTATTGATTATATTCAGACCCACCCACTGAAACAGCATCACATCTGTTAAGGTCCAGACAGAGATTTTATGAGGAATCTTGTAGTGGTATTACACAGGGCTTGAAATGTATGACATCATTCTGGAGATGCTGCATCAATAGCTCATCCTGCACTGCCATCTACTGGTGATATCTACAAAACACATCAAAGCTGAAATAAATGGTTTACACCATGTAAAGAGAAAACCTCAGCTCTGGACTAAGTTAAAAAAATATTTCTGGGCATTATTTCTGTGTATATGGCAGGCCGTTTTAACTTCAAATAGGTCGACAGGATTCACATGTAAGATATCTAATGTATTATGTAATTTAAGATCTCTACAATGACATTTTGCCTAGTAAGAATTGACCATTGACTTGAATAGGAAAACTACATTTTATATTTTGACTAGTCAAAAGTCGAATTACAAATATCTTTAATGGACTTTTGACTAGTTATAACTGCACCTAAATGTATCTGTAATTTAGAAAATGTAAAAGAAATCTTAAAAATGCTTCTGGATATCCAAAACCACAGTATTACTAGTCACAATTCAGTTGTAGATATGACTAATCAAAAATGCACTGTAGGTATCTTAAGTGTGACTTTTGACCAGTCAAAATGTAATCGTAGATATCTAATAGATTAGAAAATTTTACCCAGAAATGGAGCACCGCAGACCGGGCTCCTGTCTCAGTAAAAACTGTGGAGAAAACTCTCGACACGTCGGACGGGAAAACATTTTAGCTAGTTAACGCTTGACTGCGTTTTACCGCAAAAATAGTCTGAAGGGGTCGCCCTGGCAACGCCAGGCGTCTGACGTCACTGACGTCACTCGGATATAAGAAATGTAATTGGGACTAGTCGAAATGTAATTATCGATATCTGAAATTATCACTCCCACTAGTCAGCATGTAATTGTTGTCACGTTGTAGTTTTGACCAGTCGAAGTGTAATTGTTGATATCTGAAATTTCATTTCTCATATTCAAGTGAAACCTATTTGTTGTTAAAACAGCTTGCCATAGGTGTACTTACCAATTCATAGATAGCATCAGGTAATAAAATGATTTTTAAAAATCTTAGATGTAAAACCCATCCTGTATAAAGCCTGTCCAGTCTGAAAATGTTACCACTGCACTTTGTAATATTGCAGGTGTTTGAACTGCACCTCCTGTAGATGGCAGCATCTCATTAATAATATTTAGCTGTGTAAGTGACCAGGACCAGTGTAACATTACAATGTGTTTATGGTTTCAACCTAATGAGAAGAAAGCAATGATCCATTTTTGTTACAGCTGTCAGTACCTGCCCCTGCATCCACACAAATACCATCACAACCACTGTCACCCTGATCCTCCCTCCACTGTGCGCCCCCTCCTTTGATTGATGCCATTCTGCTGCAGCAGCTGAGGAAGGAGCTCAACACTTCTTTTCTTTTCATGCCTTTATCTTGTGCGGTGGCAGGTGTGGATGGCTTAACGTAGCTTAGTTTTAGCTGCACACAGTTGCTTAGGGTTTTTCTTAGTCCTGTATTGAGCCTGCCTTATCAGAAACAGTGATATTCTGAAATAACAGCTTGAATTCACTACTGACTCCATTGCTTTGTTTTCCTACTTACTGACTAGTGTTTACACTACTATTGATTGAGGTGCCAGTGATTGTTAAACCAGGTCTCTTAATAACACTGGAATTATTAATTGTGGAAGAAGGTCTGTATTCATAATTTACTGATATAAACATACTGTACAGAAGGACTGCCAGCAAAATGTACTGCAAGTGTTGAAAGTAAAAGTATTCAATAACTACTACAATGGCCTCTGTTAGATTACTGTCTTTTTCTTATGTTACCATGTAAGCAGAATTTGAATGAAAATGGCTGATGTGAAGCTTCTCCAAGTCACTACTTTGCATATTTGTTGGTAATTTAACGTATATTTAACAATATACAAAATGAGCTGACTGTAGGTTTTGTACGTCCAGGCTTGATCTGCAAAGTAGCTGTAAAATGAAGGCAGCAGAGGATGAAGTACAAGATTTCCCTCTGAAGTTGAAGCCAACACAGGCAGCGACCCCATGCAAACTCCACAAGGCCCCAGGAAGCTCCCCCATAAAAGCTTATTTGAATAATTTTCCCAGTTTATACTGTCAGTTTTGCATAATAGCGTTTGGCATAGTCTGTGCATATGAAACATATTATAATTCAATCTTTGGACAGAAAATCTGTCTTTTCCCACTAGAACACAACTCACATGATGAGCACAATTTCACGTCACAATTTCAGGTTAATAATGTGTTTCTTATGGAATAAAATCAAGATTCAACATAATAATTTCACTAACTACATCTATTTTATATAAATAATTCATTTTCTTTTTTTAAGTGAAGTGCAGCTTCAAGTGTGAAACATGGCAGACAGACTGTGCTGGAAATATTACAATAATTCATAAAGCAATACTCAAAATAAATAGAGGCTAGCACTCTTGGTTCCTCGCTTTAAACAGGCATTCATCAGAACATCAAAGGATGAGAGGTGAAGAGAGCCTGATAGAATTTCAAAGAGGCAGAGAGAGGACAGTGCGCCGGCTGAGGGGGGATGAAAAAAGCAAAACGCGCAGGGAAAAGGCTGCTTAATCTCCACTGCTGAAGAAAAAAATGTTTGGAGAGGAAAAAGAGTTTGTATAAGAGAGAAAGAGAGAAAGACAAAGGGAAGGGGAGGAGGAGAGAGGGATTGCACTGCAACACATCCGTGCGTAAATGTGACCATCCTCGCCGTGGTCCCCTCCATCTCTCTGTCCCTCTGTACTGTCCCTTAAAGCTTACAGCGGCTCCCATCCCCTCCTCTTAGCAGGGATCACCAGCTCGGTGGTCGGTGGCCAGTTTTGGACCGTGGAGTCCCGGGTGTCTCGGCTCGGCGCCCTCCTCCAGGGATTAGGAGGAGCGCCGGGGTCCTCGTCCAGGTTCCTGCCGGGATTCGTGTCCACCGCCAGCGAAAGCCATGTATCGGAGCGCCGAGAGAGACGCGGTTCGACCCGCTCTCGGATGCCAGTGATGCGGGGTCTTATCGCGCCACAAAACACCTTCCTGGATACCATCGCCACTCGTTTCGATGGGACCCGTGAGTACAATATTTAACTACGAATTACCCTTCATCTCTTCATTTTATTGTGCGTAACAGACGATTCAATCAGTTTATTTTACTCTGAATCGTTCACTCATCCAGACCCGTTTATTTCGAAAAGTTGGAGCAATATTCAAACTAAAATGATAAGAACTCCTAACACCTGCAAAATGTTTCTTAATGATGAAGAGACAAACAGGCCACAAGCGCGTTGATATCTTGCCTGAGGAATGAAGTGTGATGAATGAAAGCAGGGGCTAATGTTAACATATGAAGAATTCATGAAGCCCTACCTGAGCTCCTAGTTTAAGGATGAATTAACCATCATCTACTGGTCCCTACAGCCTGATGCAAAAATAAATGACATACTTTATCAGTGTGTGCTCAAAAACACAGAAGGAGTGAAGTCAACCAAATCCTAATATTTATTATTACTCTCTACATTAAAGCAAGTGGCCATGTACCATTGACCAAACTGTTTCACCTACATTGGTGTCAGCCAATTGTCCAAACAGGAGGCCATATACATTTTATTTAACACTGAACACAAACTTATACTGTTAAGAAAAAATGCAGGCATCAGTTTTTAAGTGTGTTTGTTTCATGTGCTTCCGTGACCTGTGATAATATATTCAGCTCTAATGTACTGATTCCCTGTGTATGTACAGTGATGATTAATACAATGAGTCAGTGAATTCATTACTATTCAAAGGCACCGCTACAGCCTGCAACTGAGTCAAAATTCAAAAGTTTGTAATTCACTTCATTGTGGATTCAATATACTGAAGCTTTTACTACAGATTCAATTAGAGATACTTCACATACAGTCACGGGTGAGTGCAGTTGGCTGCTGGGCCGCTAACCTGCCATTTATCTCACTTCCTGCACAGCGATCTGGAAGACTACCTTGATTCACTATGCGATAATGTGATTAAACATCCATTTATGAGCACAAACTTGCTAATGAAGGTCCTGAAATTAGATCAGGTAATAAAACAGGACTCATCCCCAGGCTCTCATATTGTGTCTTGTGGTTATGTGGTTAGTTTCCAACAAATTTTCAGTTACATTTCCACAGAACAAATCAATAGAAACCGGAGCCTTAGGGCACCTGGGATTTTCTGATCCCTAAGCAGTTGTAATCTGGCCCTGCTTACATTACTGTGTAAGAATAAACCTTATAAATATGATTTTTTCCTCTGTACTTTATATGAACATTTCAAATTGTGAGATCTGCCACCAATTAATCAATAGAATAAAGCTGGCACCTGAACCCATTTTATAAATCTCTGGCATTGAGTTTTTAACAAAATCAACACAGTTATCAGAGGGAGGAACAGAACAGTCAGGGAGAGCAGGAGGTTCCTACATTGTTTGACAGACTCATCTATAATTATTATTCAGTGGTTTACACACACAGTTTATTGCATAAACCTACACATTAGGCCCCTGTAAAGCCACAAAGAAACCACTATTAATCACTATGCAAATGACAGCTAACCGCTGTTACATAACACAATACAGAGGAGCAAACTAACAGGCCGACTGTGCAGCAGACAGAATGTGTGGATGAAGTATGACCTATACAAGGAAATCAGCCCCTGTCTATTTTTTGAAACGTAGCTGCCACTTACAGTAAATACAGAAGATGAATTTCATTTGTGTAGATCGTGGTAACATTTCTGCTGCAAAGTGCACCAGCTCTGGAGGCTACTGTGGAATAATCAGTCATGCAATAATATTAAGTGGGATCTAAAAATACTTGATGTTTTCTTTATGTTCCCTGAAGGTAATGTTTCCTGAGACCGCAATTATGCAATTAGAATTTTTCATTTTGTGCCAGTACCGATCAGTTCTCCTCCAATCTGAAAGTGGAACAGATCACACCTTCCCGTGTCTGATCACTTCTCTCAAGCAGATCCATTCGACCCAGGAGTCTTTTGATTGAGCAAAGATTTCACCCACTTAAACTTTACTTTAGCTGAGATCTCCCCCATGATCTAATCACAAACAGAATCAGTGACAGACCAGCACCCACTGAGAATGTACATGATTTCTACTTTCTGCCAATGAAGCTGTGCTGCTAGTTATAAAAGTGTTGAAGGGTCCAGAGCCGCAGTTCTGCTCCAAAACCAGGGTTAAACACACGTCCCCCTGTGACAGTAGGTCAGTGCCTCCTTTCCATCAGCCTGGAATAATCTTTCCTCAGTGTTTTTCACTGACTCCTGCAGACCACCCTCTTGCCTCCCTTCTTAAAGACAGAATCTTAATCTCTTTCTGCCAGTCACCACATTGTGATGTTTCAAAGATGTGTCAGCTCAAACCTTTGGAATCTTATCTGCTCCGAGACCCTTATCACGGCAAAGCTTTTTAGGTTAGTGCTTTTGTGGCATGGAAGACCCTCTTTGAAGCCAAACAAAAGCCTGCCGTCATGGCCTCCCTCGTTTTTCTTCCTCCTCCTTTGCTTCAATGGCCACAGATGTTGCAGTGCTTCTCGCCTGCTGACACTGGTGTGCTGATTCAGGAGTTCCCCGGGCAAAACCAAGCCCAGACGGCCTCGTCCTTCAGCTTCAGTGAATTCTCACAGAACACAGCAGCAACTGATGACCCCTCTGTTTACAGCTCTGAGCAGCCATCTCAGGAACGGAGGCTTTAAACATGACCCAAACAGAGTTAAGATTTCCAAACCTTCCCGTGAGGGTCCTGAGCTGGGAGCTCCTTTTTCTCCCTCGGTGTGTTTCCCTAATCCATTTTGTAGCTCAGTCCTGCTCCTTTCTTTACTCAAACATGTGCAAGTGATCAAAAAATACTCATGCTCAAACACAATGCCTATAAATACTATGATGTAGCAGTCCTACACAGTGATTAAATATATTGATGGTTGATGATGAATAATTTGGTGTATCTCCATTACTTTGAATAACAAGTTTGAAGTGTTAGTGGTATGTGCCTGTTTTTCTACTACTATAAAGTATTACTCTGAACCAAACACAGTTTAATGCAACTTTTGATGACCTCTGGTAAGGAGCTCCACCTCACACATGGACAACCTGAGTACATGAGAAAAAATGAAAATGAAAAACATGTTTTTTGTTTGGAGACTAAAACAAACCAAGTGAAATGGGCAGACAAAGATTTGTGATGTCATATTAAATCATCACACTAATGACTAAAGCAGTACTAGTAAAAACAGTCATTTCCTTCACTTGAGGGCAGAATGCAGGGCTTGTCCTCTGTGACTGATACTGGGTTCTCAAGTACTAAAAACCAGCTGAGAAAAAACTGTATTTTCAGGTCAGAAGCTGGGATCTTGAATCATTCCCATGCAACATTAATGCAGCACGATAACCAGGGGGACTCCAGGGAATTTCTCTCTCTTTTTTTTTCTTACATTGCAGTAGAGATCTTCCATTAGAGCCCTTTTTAACCCAAGAATATCCCAATCCACTACATACTGTACATAGTCCAGGAATTTGACAGCAAAACCCATTAAATGTAAGTGAAGCAGGCAACATATCAGTAAGTGGTGCCATTGTGTAATTATGATGTTAAATTTTGGGACAGGTGGGCAGGACAGGTGGTGAACTACTGGGAGGTTGTAGAGCAAATCTGAGGAGCTCTACGTGCAAGTCTATTGAAATGCATGAATGAGACAGAGGAGAGACATCTGAGGGACAGATTTTTGTGCTTCTGTCAGAGGAGGGTTCTGGCACAAAGCCATGAGCAATGCAGAGTAAAAATATGTTTCCAGCTAAATTTTAGGAAACACCTTTAATGGTGGCTTAGCAAATAATCCTGATATAATAATCCTGCATGCAGAAATCATCTCACTGTCACCGTTAATCTCTTTATTGTACTGTACTTAACTTCGAAAGGTTATTTGAACATTGTTATCAGTAGATATGAATTTTGAACATTTACAGTATATGTGAAATTCTCCCTGCCATCTGAAATCACTGTACATCAGCTTAGGCTTCATAGGGAACATAAACAGGAGTAAACAAAGATAATCTAAATTTAAATAATCTAACTGCATAAATCTGATTTCATTTACACTGAGCAAAAACCATAAACTGCGTTTTGCCTTCATTGGTGTTGGGTTACTGAGGTGAGGCTCAGTCTCAGCACTGGAGATAATTGGATTTCCTCAAAAGGGTCCTGACACTCAAAGATTGTTCTTTAATTTGTTTTTTTTTTCAGTAGCTGAAAAGAGGTGTAGAATATCTGCATGTAATCAGACCAACTCTTTAAAAGACTATAAATGAAATGTTGTAGTTATTTCCATAAAATGACATGATGTTGCAGAGATGAGATTCAATGAATTGCTAAATTATGACTGTGGTAGTAGCACAAAGTTTGTTTTGCTGCATTGACAAGTCAATTTAAAGATGCAGTATTTTGATGCTTCATGTATCAGTTGGGGGCATAAACCTCTGTAAGTCAGTGCAGTGTCCTTAAAAGTGTGTAAACATGTGGGGCATATGCGTGTGTTTGGCTTCCATTGTGGTGGATGTATTGTGGCAGGCTGTCACTGTCACTGTTATCAGTACTAGGGTTTATCGGGGTTCCCTAATCCGCTCAGGGCCTGAGTCTGAGTGGTTTTGTACTTCAGCTCACACATTATTACACCTGGATTGTAGTGTGGATGTGACATGCCTGCATAGTGCCAGGGGAAATGCAGAAAGTGAAGGCAACACAGGAAAATAGGTTCATGGGATGAGACGCTGGGGTTGAAGGAATATGATGAAGCACGGGAGGATTGTCCTTCACCAATACACACAGCACAGAGCAGGACAAATTATAAACATAATATTCTTTATTTATAAAAAAGCTTTACAGCATAATTTAAGTGAACCGCTACTAGCAGTTATTACTGTACATGTTGACATGTTGACTACAACACTGGACAAACAAAATGAAGCCCTTTAAATCAGCCAACATGAACACAATTTCAGGCTGAATAAAAAAGTGAAACAATGGCAATGACAATGTCCTCGTGCACAAAACCAAGTCCATGGAGACATTTTTTTTCCAGTGTGGTGGGGAAGAAGTTGAATAGCCTGCACAGAGCTCTGACCTCCACAACCTCATCCAACACAACCATATGGCTAATGGAAGCAAATCCCGGCAGCCGAGTCCAAAATCATGCCTCAGAAAAGTGGAGCAGCATGGGACTGAAACAGCATCTTCAGCAATCATATGCAGATGACCATACTGGGTCTGTGGTAACTCCATCAACCAGGCCCAGTATAAGCTACAGTTTTAGCCTTATCTGAATACTACCCACTGTTTTATGTTAAATGGTCTCAAACTATTAATATATTCATTTTTTTCTACCAATTCATTATCTCACAGTTTCAAGCCCATTTTTTCTGGAAGAAGTGATTCATCAGATCCTATTATAGTCTGTCACACTCTTCAAACTCTCCAGCTGCATCATTCTGAAAATTTAAATTGTGGACTGCTCTCCTCCGTGTTGCCTCGCGGAGCAGCTTGAATGATCAGATGTTATTAACTGGAGTCAACACACCTGATAACACTGACAAAAAGTAGATGACACCACTGTTCCTGCTGTCACTGCAGATCCACACACTGACTTCACTGTATATGACCAACATGGTTCTCACACTTGTTGCATGAGTCCCACAGCGGTCTGCAGTGGATAAGAAGCTGAGCAGCAAAGATCTGCTGTGGAAAATATATTCTGACATGCTGCTCTTCTCTGTGACCATGTAACATTTGAATGGAGTGGGAAAATAAAGCTCTGAAAGCCTTTAAAAGCACCGTACTTTTCAGCACTTTGTCCGTTGTGTTGTTGTTGTGTTGAGCCTTCAGAGGAAATGTGTGACTTCCCATGAGCCTCCTGCACTGAAAGGCAGTTTGTACTTCTTTCTGAATGGTACATTGATGAGGTTTTGCAAAAGCGTTTGCACTGGACATGCTTTATTAATGCATGAATTATTAAATTTCATTTTTGTCAGTTCATCTTCATGCGGACTCACTTAAGCTCTCACTCTCTCTCACTCTGTCCATCTCATTTAGTCATTTGCTCACTTGCCCTCTCTTACTATATTGCTCACATTCTTCAAAGTTAGCACTGCAGTCTTACAGATTCATTTATGTATGGACTTTAATGAGCTCAGCAGAAAGAATGTCTGCAGTCTGAGAGTCGCCTATTGTACCCAACTCAGTTTCATAATGAATTATTCAAGACTGTTCCCATAACTCAGGCTGTCAAACATTTGGCTACTTACATATGCTTAATGATTGTTTGATTTTTTATTTTTATGTATTGAATAACTGCATATATACGTCTGTTCTGTTGCAAAAAAAAAGAAAATGTGATGTTTAACATCATCTTATTGATGGGAAATTTAGCTTGTGGGATATTACTAAACTCCAGTTAGCAGGAAAGAGTCCAGTCATAAAATGGAGGCAACCTGACTAACTAACTAACTCAGCAAAACAAATGCCAAAGTATGTGTTTGGGTGAATGCAAAGCATACCACTGTATATCTGTGGAGCAGATTACACTCCAGCAGAGCATGGTTATATAAAGTTGTATGCTTCAATAATGCTTTAAATTTGATTTCTAACTGTGCAGTATAGTGGATGAGACCAGCTGGCCAGCGAGTGCAGGGGCCATAAATGCATCACTTGCCATCCATCTTCATGGAGTAGGACTGCTTGAAAAGGGGTGCCTGTCAGTTATATCATAATTACACATTATGCAAACATATATAAGGGTATAAAAATAATTGTCATGGGGAATATCCCAAATTCTATTTCTATTCACAGAAAATATGATTCAAGTAATCTATTGCCAAAGGATGTAAGAATAAAAAAATAATTGCTTTCATAATCTAAATCTGAGCTCATATGGAAGAATGAAATCATTTATATGTGTAGCTGAATTAAATTACAATATCTGTTTAAATAAAAAAAAAGCTGCTGCTGATGGAAATACTGTTGTGGGGCATAAAGGTAAAGAGAAGTGTGGAAGACACATAGGTCGAGCAAAGAAAAAGCAAGATAATGTGAAGAGCACAATAAAGGGACATGGGGAAAAGCAGATGACATGAAGTTCATTGAAAAGCAGCAGACGTTAAATTCTCCCTGAGGAGAGCGTGAGCAGAATCAGAATGAGAATGAACGCTGTTAAAAAACAAAGAGAAAGCTGCACATGTTTTCATTAGGCTGTCTTTGAATTAACATGACATCTTAGTAAACCTTTAGGTGGTTGAGTAAACATGTAATGTGAATTACAGGAGCACTTTGAAGGGGGGTGTTAGGAATTGCTAATAGATGAACCCAGATGCACAGTCTGCTCGGGCTTGGATAAGATAAACTTTAATGTTCACACAGGCAGGAAAATGCAGTGTCAAACTAACAATGTGTCAAAAACCAGGTAATCAGCCCATAAATGCAAAATTCCAGGGAATAGCCAAAAGAGTAGCCATAGACGTAGCAGAGGGTCATACACAAGCCTGAACGTAAGTATGAAGGTGGGTAACCTGACTGAACTCTAGGTTCAGCACAGACAAACTGGCAACTGGTGCAGCCCCGAACTCCTGTCTATATACTCCCCTGATTGGGACAGAGTTAACGAGCAGCACGTGGAAGATTAGTAAGCAGGAAGTAACTTGACCGAAATGACTATGATGTGCATTTCAAAATAAGATCTGAAATAATATGATATCAATTCATGACAGGGGAGGGTCCCTGAGGTAAGACTTGATCCTCCCAGACATTAAAAGTAATAGTTTAGGGCAGGGGTATTCAACTAAAATTTAAAGAGGTCTCTAACTGCAACTCTTTAAATTTTAGTTGAATACCCCTGGTATAGAAGGACATTTTAGTTGTTGATTTGTGTTGTAAAAAGTAGATTTGAGTAACTTAGTGACAGGAAAACATAGCATTAGAGAAGTCAACCTTTAAAACAGCTGTGCTTGTTAATTTCACGTTTCTGGAAACACCAACAAGCAACTCTTTTTTGCTGTCTGACTTCTCACCTTACCCCTGCCTAATCCATGTCCTCTGTGTGTTTTCCTTTTCTGTATCTTGGATTTCTGATCTTCTCATCTTTCCTCCCCTCAGACAGTAACTTTGTCCTGGGGAATGCCCAGGTCCAGTCTTTCTACCCCATCGTCTACTGCTCTGATGGGTTCTGTGAGCTGACTGGTTTTGCCCGTGGCGAGCTAATGCAGAAGAGCTGCATGTGCCACTTCCTGTATGGCAGTGAAACCAGTGACCGCCTCACATCGCAGATGCAGAAAGCTCTGGAAGAACGTCGAGAGTTTAAGACCGAGATCATTCTGTATAAAAAGAGTGGTAAGACTAAATCATGTTTAATGATAAGGGAGTCACAAATATGGTGTTATCTTTTCAATATTAGATCTATTTCTTTTGACCAGGCTCCAAGTTCTGGTGTCTCCTGGACATTGTGCCCATAAAGAACGAAAAGAGTGAGGTGGTTTTGTTCCTGGTCTCACATAAGGACATCACTGAAAATAAGGACCTGGACCATGGCATTGAATCTGACACTGGTGAGAGAAAGCATGAAAAAGAAAAAGAAAGTGAGGCATCATCCAATTCCACTATAATTCACAGGAAATGATCCAATAGAGGCTTTGCAGCTGGGGTACAGATCCAGCAGCAGACTGACTGATGAATGTCTGGTGATATTATGCAGGGGGTTTGGGAAATGTGCAGTGAGACATTTTCAGTCTCCGTCAACAGTAGTGAACAGACCTGTGTTAAGCAATGAAAAGACACCGTAAATACCATAAATGAATGATGATGTGTAACTTTGTGGTACATGTTGCTCTATTGTACAAACATAACTGACACAGAAGACTACTTCAGACTTACTACATAATAAGTGAGAGTTTCATACATTTTGTTCTGTTGATTGAGGCAAGTTGCACCAACCTCTTCTCTTCAGTTTCTTTGACTCCCCTTTTCTCTTAAGTCTGTAAGCAGCTGCCTAGCAGACCATCTAAACTGTGAGTGGGTACATCACCAGATGTCTGTGGTTTAAAAAGCCAGGTGACTGGAGAGTTTCAAGAGTGAATGTTTACTTTCAACAGAACATTTTGTCTTTTGATTTCCAATTTGTTGTCCAATGTGTTGAACTGAGAATTGACGTTATATATTCACAAGAGCAGGAGTAAATAAACAGTATGGCTTCAACAACTTCCCAACCCACAGGTTGTTTAATGTGTTGTAAATTTGGATTGTTATAAGGGGCCCTTTAGGAAATGAATAGGCAGTGCTGTGCATACGCCCCTAATTATGGTTATAATGATGGTTAGATTTCTGTAGCCGGAGCAAGCAGCAACAACATAAATCAAAAGCAAGAAAGTAATTGTGTTGTCATACTGGGCCTGAGATTCTTATTTGTCCCAAGACACCCTGTATGAAATGCTGTTGCTCCTCAGCTCTCTGTACAGAATTATAACACTGGAAAGTAACTTAGAGCAATTAATTAAATTGTCAAAATAGCATCCTCATAGATATGTACAATAGCATTTTCTACCTCAAGTCCTCATGTCTCGCTGGTTTTGTCTGCTTGTTGTCAGATGAGGAAACTGGTTTGGAGATCCGCCAGGTCAGCCATCCGCCAGGCTTCAACATGGAGCGCCGCCGTAGTCGGGCTGTCCTCTACCAGCTGTCTGGGCACCTACAGAAACAAGACAAAACCAAGAGCAAGCTCAAGATCAACAATGTGAGACATGTTTAGCACCCTCTGTCCTAATTAGCATTTGACATATTGTTTTTTGAAGCCAAATAGTGATACTGATATTGTTGGATTAAAGCGTTGGTCGTCTTTCTTTGTTCTACTTGAACAGAGAAGAAGAAACATCAATTTGAATCAGCATTAATGAACTTTGTTAAACACATTCAAACACATAGCACGAATCAGTATATTGTGTATTGTGTGTAACACATTACAGAGCTGTAATAACAGTACAGCCTGAATGAGATACTAGCAAGTCTAACACTTTTAGTTTTGCTCAAAGTTTCTCTCAGTGGGTGAATTTTTTCTGTCTGGATTAATCTTCCAAATTTGTATTTACTGATTAAGGGACAATTCTCCTGTCCAGTTCTGTTTTCAAGGGTGTCACTTGTACCTCTTGATTTGCATTCATTTCTATGTCTGTGAGATGAAAACTTGTAAATGCAATGCAATGATGCAAAATGTGTAAAACTGCCCTTACAGTGTAATCTCAGTGACTCAGGACCTTAGAGGGAAGAAATTAGCATAAAAGCTCTCATTAGTCATTTGAATTCATTGAGCTCCCACTTGGCCCTCAGTAATTTCAGGTATCATGGTCAAAAGGCTTTCATGCTTCTGCATCTCCTCACATCATTAACTTCAAGGGCAAAATGTATTTCATCACAACACAGAAAATATGCATTATTGTATCTTTAATGTCCAGATACATATTTCACATGAAATTAAGTGACTCATATATTTTTGAAGACAACATATTGTGGAGTAAAGCTGCAGTTTATTTTGCTGTTTCCATGTGTGTCCAATCTGTTTAAATTTGCCTCTGAAATATGTCCAAGCCATAAATACTGCACCACTATTAGTGATTATAAAATATTTATGCTGACTAGAGAAGATATTTTCAAAATTATGCTCCCAATTGTGTATTGATGAAATCCTCATACTATAACTGTAACTTCTTCAATGCGTGTGTGTGTGTGTGTGTGTGTGTGTGTGTGTGTGTGTGTTACCATGCAGAGACTTCTTGGAGCCAATGCTAACCCCATTCCAGAGTACAAGGTGGCGGACATCCAGAAGTCTCGTTTCATCCTCCTCCACTACGGTGCGTTCAAGGCCGGCTGGGATTGGCTGATTTTGCTGGCCACTTTCTACGTTGCTGTCACCGTTCCCTATAATGTCTGCTTCACTGCAGTAGAGATACGAGAGGACGGCGGCTCAGCAGCACGAAACCCTCCGAGCGTCAGTGATATCTTGGTGGAGATCCTCTTCATCATTGGTAAGACTGTTCTCGCTTGCTTGTTTTAAAAAAAATAGGTTAAACTTATTTTTAACATGTTTTTGCTTTGGTATCAGTTTTAATGGAGCTTTACCATTAAAGCCAATAGTCTTCCAATCATAGTCTTCATTCTAAATCTGTCTCCTCTGTTCTTTCATTCCTTTCTATCTTTAAGGCATGCCTCCAGCTCCTATCCCTTTATATACACTATAACTCCTTCTGTCTTAATTGGTCCATTTAGGCACACTGCCTTCTGCTCGGCCTTCCAACTCTTCCAAATACACTTCCGAGCTGTATGCTAATTTATCCTCAGTAACAATCTCCACTTCTCCCATTATAAACCTGCTCTATCCCTTCAGGTCACCACATCCTCTAATCCCACTGAAGGAAGGCTTGTTAGAGGAAATATTTTTATAGCCTGCATCTGATTGTCATAGTGGAGGTTAACAAAACACTGTAACAGAGACCTTCAGGGCTTTGGCAGAAACAGCTTCACAGCAGAATCAAACAGGGCCAGAGAAATATGACCCTGAACATTTTTACTCCTTTAACAGGACCTCTGTTTCTATAAGGCGTGTGTGTGTTTGTGTGTCAGATATTGTGCTGAACTTCCGAACCACCTATGTGAGCACGTCCGGTCAGGTTGTGTACGACTCCCGCTCCATCTGCATTCACTACGTCACATCCTGGCTCTTTGTGGATCTCATCGCCGCCTTGCCCTTTGACCTACTGTACGCCTTCAATATCAGTGTGGTGAGTCTCACACATAGCGTCAACACATGCAGAGCATATGTACACATATGTGTTTGTTGTGAAATTGAATAAATTGTGCATGTTTGACTGTGCTCGCACTATTGCGAGTGTCTGTTTATATGTGAGTTGTAGGAAGGAGCTGTATGGGTCCTGGCACTGGTTATTAATATTATTCTTTTACCAGCAGCACTCTCCTGCTGTTCAACTCTCACTCACCGCTGATTTAATAAAACCATCAACGAGTGTGCAAATGTAGAGGGAATATTGAGGCAACACCAAACACACACACACACACACACACATACACACAGTAATGCTACAAATACATGTCAAAGGCAACAAAGCACAAAAAATATTTGTTCCATATTTTGTTGAAGTCCAGTTCTTTCTTCGCTCACTGTTCGATGTAGTGGCTTTGACACAGGAAAACTGGGAGCCTGCGCTTTAACGAGAAACTCGTTATTAGGTAACTGGTAATTAAGCTGATAAATGAGTCTGTGATGACAAATTACACGTGGAGGCATGTCGATTAGTCAGATGATGTTGCATCTGCCAGCTGAGAACCTCAAGAATCGTGAAAATGGTTCTTTTGCTCAAAATTGTGTTGATTTTTTTCTTGCTTTTCTCTAGTTTTTGCTTTTTTGCTGTGCAGCACTAAATATTTTTATATCTGTGTAGAGCCAGGTGTTTTCATAATTGGTGGAGCCACTTTTGCTTCTGCATTGTGCTTGAGATCCTGTGCCAGTCCTTCAGTCATAGCCCATTATCAAGATTACTGATTAAAATTCAGGGTGCATAGTAATTTCTAATTTCTAATGAGAAACTCCATGACTGCTCTCTCTTGCAGAACTTTGGGGTCCATCTGCTGAAGACAGTGCGCCTCCTGCGCCTCTTGCGCCTCTTACAGAAGCTGGATCGTTATTCCCAGTACAGCGCCGTGGTCCTCACCTTGCTCATGTCCACGTTTGCCCTGCTGGCCCACTGGATGGCGTGTGTCTGGTACTTTATTGGACGCAGTGAGATCGAAAGTAATAGTCCTGCCTCGTGGGATATAGGTTTGTTTCAAATAACCCGGTGTAGATCACGTTGCTACTGTAAAACACTCTGGTTAAAGCTGCTGCAATGAATGCAAACAGTAGCTGATGAGAAACTACAGCCAAGATGGAAACCAAAACAAAGACAATGTTAACCAATATAGAGCAGAGCAGGATACACTCAGCATGAGGTGTGTGTGTCCTTTTACTGAGAAAACACATCTAATTATGGTGATCTGTCTCTCCTCCCGCTGTGCACCCCCGTGCAAACAACAACAATACTGTTGATTGCACGGGGGTGCATGGGGGGGTGATGTTTATTCTGTTTAAGTGATTTAAATCAGCAGATTGAGAGAAGGAAGACAACGTAAGACGATTGAACTTGATAATGGCAGTTTTTGTTTTAACCATCAGTATGTCGACATTAGGCCTACAATGCTTTGACTAATTTTGTATAAAACAGAATTACCCTGGTTCAAAAAATTATGTCTACATATACAGAAGATAATATTTTAAAGGTGAAAAAAGATTGTTGCTCTGTGTTGTCTGTCTACAACACTGATGTCCACACCTCCTTAGTTGCTAAGACAAATTGTTATATTTAATTGGCTGAGACTAATGACTATTCCATGTCCATTACAGTGGATGTAGGGTCTGTATGTGTTAAACAGTTAAGAATATCATGAGAAAATAGCATGTAAAAAGCAATAAAATATGAGAAGTAACAGAAATCAGAAACTGAGACAAATACTTCCTGCATGGGTAAATGTAAGCTGACATTATCTGAAATGCTAGCGTGTAGTGAGTCTGGCCTAAACTCCTCCTAGATGCATAAACACCAA
Source organism: Mastacembelus armatus (assembly GCF_900324485.2). Taxonomy (NCBI): domain Eukaryota; kingdom Metazoa; phylum Chordata; class Actinopteri; order Synbranchiformes; family Mastacembelidae; genus Mastacembelus; species Mastacembelus armatus. The sequence goes on along the minus strand of NC_046634.1, from coordinate 6,507,810 downwards.
CACTGAAGTAATTATTCTGCCCTTCCAGCCCTGTTAGCACTGCTAATGAAGCCTTCTAGTAAAGGTCATTGCACAAGGATGGATGCATTCTCATTAAACTGACAAACTCTTCTGGACTGTCCCTCTTCGCCCACCAGGCTGGCTCCACGAGCTGGGGAAACGCTTGGGAACGCCATACTTCCTGGCACCACTGACCTCCCTGCTGGGAGTCTCTGATTCACCTCAGGGTACCATGACAACAGCACTGGCTAATTACAGCCAGTGGAACGGCTCAGGGATGGAGCCACTGAATGGGGCAGGTTTGCTGGGTTCAGGCCACTGGAACAGCAGCAGGACCAGAGCGAGAACACTGAGTGGCTCAGGGACGACACTGAGCGGTGGTCCGTCTGTCAGGAGCTCCTATGTGACATCACTGTACTTCGCTCTGAGCAGTCTGACCAGTGTGGGCTTTGGTAATGTTTCAGCCAACACAGATTCAGAAAAGATCTTCTCCATCTGCACCATGCTGATCGGAGGTGGGTAAAGCACAACACCAAAAGTGTCACAATCACTTTTCAGGGAAAGAAAACTTCCACGATGTTATGGTGCTGTTAGGACTTTATAATGAAAATGTTGACCAAAGTTTTGGAAATCAAAGTTGATTTGATTTTTTTGTGTGTCTCCTCTGTAGCGTTAATGCATGCCGTGGTGTTTGGTAATGTGACCGCCATCATCCAGAGGATGTACTCACGCCGCTCCCTCTACCACACCCGCACCAAGGACCTGAAGGACTTCATCCGTGTGCACCGTCTGCCCAAGGCTCTTGAGCAGCGCATGATGGAATGTTTCCAGACGACCTGGTCTGTCAACAACGGCATCGACGTCAGTGAGGTAGGACTTATTTTCTTATTATCTAAAGATATCCATATTCACCATGGTCCTGGTCTCTGTGCTGAACTAGGCCAAACTCATCCTGGGCCAAGCTCAAACTCATATCAGGAACCAATATCAGTGTTATTTTGGCTTAAGTTGGCAAACAAACATATTTCTGAAATTGCTGACTGTTCTTTAAGCTTTCTAAAATGGGTGCATGACTTCTTGGGTTGACCTTGTCAGTTACAATGGGATCAACTGGAATGGCTTCTAAAATTGAAAGTGCAAATTGCATGACTTGCCCACCAGGCAGACTAAAGAAATGACTCAACGTCACTGAGAGGATTTGGGTTTTGTTTTGGGTTTTAGCACGCTGGAGAAGCATCTTAATTTCATGGATTAATGGCCTCATAGACACTGAACTCACTCCTGGTGTGTTTAACCATAGCTACAAATCTAGATAATCCTTTTTACAGAGGTAACATGGTGGACAGATGCTAATGCTTTAAAGTAGTAACCCCACAACTTTCCCTTGCAAAGTTGCACTTCAGTATCTCGTCACCAGATAATGGGGACAAGAGTCGTTTCATTTGTTGATATCAGGGATTTTTGACTAGATATTTTGAACCAAGATATAAACTTCATCCAGAGACAGTTTGCTGGACTTGCAGAGTCAGTTGGTGGTGACTACGTGGGAAGGTGAAAGGTTTTATTTCGCCTGGACCCTCCCACACATTAAAGTGATGACACAGAATGAAGCTTGTAAAAGCCACTAAAGCTAAGACAGAGACAAGGATTGAGCCATATTTTGCAATTTTTGAAATTCAGCTGTTTTTTGTGTTGCTTTGTCTCACTGGGCTCATTTTTTCTCCATGTTCCCTCCACAGCTGCTCAAGGACTTCCCAGATGAGCTGAGGGCCGACATCGCCATGCACCTGAACAAGGAGCTGCTGCAGCTGCCGCTCTTTGAATCAGCCAGCAGGGGGTGTCTGCGCTCGCTGTCCCTCATCATCAAGACCTCCTTCTGCGCTCCTGGAGAGTTCCTCATCCGCCAGGGAGACGCCCTCCAAGCGATCTACTTCGTATGCTCGGGCTCCATGGAAGTGCTGAAGGACAACACTGTACTGGCCATTCTGGGTAAAGAACAAAACTGACATTGTTTTTAGCTGTAGACTTTAAAACTCATTTTACATGTATAAAACCCTAATCCAACAAAGTGAAAATGATTTTCAGAATGCACCTTTTTGTTCATGCTGATACATTTCTGGATTAAATGCACCAAGTAAATAATAATAATAATGATTATATGGTATATAATAGAAGAACATAATCCCATGCCACATAGACAACAGCACTGTGGTTCAGCACCATGGACAGCACCTGTTCCCACAGTCAGATAATGCTGGAGGTCTGGCTCCATCTGACCATCCACACTCACATATTCCTGCTTTAGTCACTGAAGTGTTTTAAAGAAGCCTATGCTTCCATGGTACATGAGTGGATAAGTCTGGGGTGACTGAGTTGGGCCTCCTGTTGAGACAAGAATCTGAGTGAGTCATTTTTCCACCTGAATCTTGAAGGACTACTCTCTTTCTTGACTCCACACCACTGAGGCCCTCCTAGATTCTGGCAGCAAAGTGATTCGAAAACCAGAATCTACAGCCAAGTGCAGAAGACAGAGCAGAGGAGGGGCAACCTACATCATAGATCATTAAATATACGTGTCAGCTTTAGTCTGCCACAACTTGACTGATTGGGGGGATTTAACTGCATATTTAAGGGGATTTGGGGATTCTACACAATGGTCTACACAGCACCTCTGGTTAAAATCATCAGGTCTGCATTAAAACAATTACAGCCATCTGTCTGGAGACACATAAGAAAATCACAAGATGCAAAAAAATATGACAGAAAAGCACAGGTGTGAGATTTCACTCATCACTCACAGACTATTCTAATTCATCCTGAATGAGTAATATGTGGGAAAATGGCAGTGTCCATATGACGTAATGAAAAAGATGAAGCCCAAATATGCTGGAGTGAGACCTTGAAGTGCTTTTTAAGTAAAGCATAAAATAGATATTTTTAAAATCAGTTGGAAAATTAACTGAGGAGACAAGTAAAGACGAGAATGGAGATGACAAGGTCTTGTCTCTTTGGTCTGTTTTGCAGTCTGCTTGCAGCATTATGAGCAGAACACAAGAAAAAGCACTTATAACTTCTATGGAATTATTAGACGATTATTAGACAACTTTTAATAGTCAGCCAGTCGACATTTATGACGAGGAACATATTGAAGAGGAGCAGCCTGATAACAAACTGCAATCATCCACATATTAAACCGTTCCTCTGGGCAAACAATTCACAGCCTATCAAGTGAATGATGGAGTGTGACCCAGGAATTGAAAAAGTTTGTAAATCAGCCAGAAGCACTACTACAATCTACAAACAGTATCAATACATTACTTCATGATGTTATGTATTTATTTTGCCACTTAGTGGTGATGGAACAAATTGTAAACAGAGCGATGAGATATTATCATGTCATCAAGCTGGTCTGGGAATATGACTACATGCTTCCTGTAATAACAAGAGCGATAAACCTGAGTCAGTGTCATTCCACCAAAATAAGAGCCTCTCCAGAGCCATGTCCTACAATGCATACACACTTCCATTCTGCATAACATGGATGAAACAGAATAGAAAAGCACAAGCAGACTCACAAATGACAGCAGAATCAGTTCAGGTCCATATAAAGCAGAAGGAGCAAATTGGCAACACTGTTTTTCGTATTAATGATCCAGCTGGTGTAAATAATGAAGTGACTGCTGCCTACAGAGGAAAGAGGGTAAACCCATTAGCATTTTGGACCTGCTGTCTATGTACGTGCACATGCGTGAAACATGCACAAACACACATACTTTATTCCCTCCTGCGTGTCTGTGTGTTAATGTCCTATTCCCAGAAACGCAGCCACACACACACACACACACACAAATTCACATAGTCACACAAGCACTTTTGCTTTCTCCAATGCAGAAACACACACTGCTCACACATTATTTTTCTTTTTACAGGTTCCCTGTCTGCTCGCTCTCTTTCTCTCTCTCACACTCACACACACACACAGATACAGTCACATGCTCAAATTGTTTTGGCATTGCCTCTTTTTGCGTTTACAGCTCTGGAGAAGGCAGTGAGGTAGAGAGAGGTAGCAGAAATAAAAGAATAATACAGATCTTCCATTCGAATCCACAACAGTCCATCTGTATCCCACAGAGTGTACTTTCACACTATTGTCTAACCATCCATAACCAGTTTTACAGTAAAAGTGAGAATATAGGAGGATAATTGGGTTGATTATACTATGGTTACGTGCCAGTGATCAAAGTATTGTATATTTGTGTATTCATTAGTCATATAGTCATTACTTGTTAAATGAATTTCATGTGTGACTTTATTTTCCAGGTAGGGGTGACCTGATTGGCTCTGATTGTCTGACACAGGAGGAAGTGATTAAGACCAATGCCTGTGTGAAGGCCCTGACCTACTGTGACCTGCAGTACATCAGCCTCAAAGGCCTGCGTGAGGTACTAGGCCTCTATCCTGATTATGCCCAGAAGTTTGTCACTGAGATCCAGCATGATCTGACGTACAACCTCCGAGAAGGACACAGCACCGAGGTATGATGATGACTGATGCTGAGTCCATTAGAGCCATGTGGTTGGTATAAAACAGCTGATCATTTACATCACTGCTTTTATATTCTTAAAGGCCCCTGCCTTGAAAACCTTGGTTTTGAAGATTAAAAGTCATTTCTGAAATAAACATTGATAAATTATAGAATATTCTCATATTTCAATCATTTTTAATAGCATAAGGATAATAGTATCACACTGCAGAGAACAAGAGAGGTTGAATGAATCATCTTATGTTGCATCAAAGGAAATGATGGGTAAACGCCACAAGAATGACAGTTCTGTTTTTTAGATTAGTCTCAGCTGCACAGTAGTCTCCTCCACCCAGCAGTTTATGCAATGCCGGAGTGACAGCTTTGCACTTGAAAAGGATTAACCATCTGGGCTGGGAGTGAGGAGGAAGCCATGGCTTCTGCTTGAGATGCAGCCAACAGATAAAGACATGAGCTAAACATGGTGGATTCAGATGCCAGGGATTTACAGATGGATCTGAGCTGTAGCATATACATGAATCACCAGCATATACTGGAAATATCTAAGTCACATTTTCACTGTGAGTAAACTTCTTCATTAGAGTGGAGATCCCAGGGAAATATCAAGGGACAGCAGACAGTGTATTAGCAACAGAAATACTTAATAATTAATAATTAATAATTGTCTTATGTTAGCTTGAGTATACACTAGCAAATGATCTGGTACCACATATAGTCAAATAATATCACATTAAATGTAGGTATTTGCTCTTAAAAAGCCATTGTAATGCTCATTTGTTCCTGCTTATTCCACATAAAGCTATAAATCCTCACAAGCCATTTTTAATGTGTCCCTTCAATTTCTAAGTAGGATCAACAAAATGTTTAAATGACTCAAAAATCCTACGTACAGTAAACAGGATGAAGCAAAAGTGCTTCACACAGAAAATGCAACACAAGGTGGAGGAAAATGATCAGTATCTCATCAATGTACAATATAATAAAATGATTTAAGAGCATATAAAAGTTGGTGCCATCAGCTTGCAGCATCACAGCTGATGGCTGCCCTTCATCTATCCCTCCACCACACACACACACACACACACACACACACACATATACATGTACAGTGACAGCAGCAGTGCATCCTCCAGTGAGTGCAGTGTGGAACTAAAGATAACTCCATCAGATGGGTGGGGGAGAGGCGGGGTCATCCCTGACTGGATAAATATAGAGCAACAACCAGATGGAGACGAGACGAGACGAGAAAACATCAGGATGAAAGGAGGCTGCAGGGGGAAGGAAGAGGAAGCGCCTTGCTGATATTTGCATTCACGTGCCAACACACATATACACACACACTGAAGCATTACATTGTGATGCACCACTGTGCCACAACACTGCATGTTCATCCTTCTGAATGATGCACTGGGCCCAAACATACATACACACAACTACAAGCATGTTTTTTTTATGTGTAGGCTGTGTCCTGCATGCTTAACACACATGCAATGTGACCATATGTAAATTTGCAACATCTCCCACACACTTGCAACAGACAGATTTTTCTTTCTTTGCACCCACAAATTCACACACATAACTGGCTGATGCCCTTATTGTGACATGCCACATTTCAAGGGTGGCACGTGCTGCTCACACACACACACACACTGGAATTCCAAACAGTCCCTTCTCCGCTCACTTCCCTCCAGGCAAACCTCTGCTAAAATTAAACCTCTGTGATCTAAAAATACCAGCTGGGCACGTGAGCCAAAGACTGGATGGAGAAGACAACAAATAGAGGGGAGAGAAGGGAAGAGTGGTGGTGGCTGGGGAGGAGAGGATGAGGGAAATCAAGGAAAAGAGATGGTGCAGTATTTTTGCCAGCATTTTTATCAGTTTTAAAATTCACATCAGAGAAGGAAGTATATCTAATAATGTTCCCTAAATAGATTTATCAGCAACCACTAACAACATGCTGACTGCATGCATTTTACTTTGAAAGGACATGTTTAGATATGATTCGTTAGGAGGAAGAAATATCTCGAAATCTGCGATCACAGAAAACCTTGAGAAGGGCTGAATGTCTGTGGAAGTGAATGGGATGAATGAGAATGCTCTTTTGCAGCGCTGCTGATAAACTGAATGGATTTCAGCACCATTGCAGCTGAGTGTTGTGAATGGGACCTCACAGTGAAGCTTCCAGCAGCTCAGCAGCTCCCCTGTCTGGTCAAAGAGCGCCAGTGCTTGATAACTGCTGTTAATTCTGCCACTAAATAGTTTCATACCTCCATCTAAGTAGCTTCTGAGAAATATACTGAAAAGTGTCACCAAACTGGCAACTAATGCTGCACATGTTGCATCTTTTCCTGTTACTTTAAAAAGATAAGTATACAATATACATATTTCTTAAATATTAACATCAAACTAAGCAGATTTTGTATCAATATGGATTGTTATGGTTGGTGACTGGTTGTAGTAATGTAGCTGTTTTTCCCTGTTCTAAAGTAAATGACCAAACATCTGCCATCACGTTCATTCCTCAGGGAGACTGCGAGAGCAATGGAGGAATCATGAAGAAGCTTCCTTCCATCAAAGAGGATGAAGAGGGATCAGGCTCCGAGGGGGAACACTCCCCTCTGCCCAAGAACCCCTCCCATGGTAGGCTTGGCCGAGGCCTGCGCTCCCCCCTGCGTTCCCCTCTGCGCTCCCCACTTCTGCCACCAAGACCCTTCAGACCAGCGAGCGATCACATGCGGCCCTCCAGCCTGCAGATCCCTGTGGTGAGCTTCAGCTGCCTGCAGCCCGAGCTGAGCCCCCGGTAAGGAACCACCGATTTATCGACTTAATGCTAACTTGGCTGGTGGAGTTCATCCAGTAGTAACAAGTAATCCTCCGTGGGAATTTGACTTGCATTCCTTGTCACTTGTGAAATTATTCATTAACACAAACCATTCACAGACTAATTTGCACTTGGTCCCTGGAGAGGTGGTAGCAGGCACTGGGCTGGAGGAGTCTATTTATTTTGGTGGAGCTGTTTGAGGGTGCACACAAGCATAAGTTGTGTCACTGTGTCGATTTCCAAACAGGTCTTTAGGGGAAAAGTGACACTGCAGCAGTAAAGACAAAGTCACCGAATGTCCTGAATGTTTTTACATTTTTTTATTATTAGTACACTAATAAAATTTGCTGATCCATGACACATTATTCAACTAACAACCACCAAAAAAATCCACAGGAGGATTAGCAACTAAGTCAGAGATTGTGTCCTCTCATTAGGGTGAGGGAATAATGAATGAGTGAGTAAAGGAGAAATTACAGCCAGACTCAAGACACAGCTTTCGTCTTCACTATAGTGAGTGTATCAGAGTCTGGCAGCTAATTATTACACAGGTGTGTGCAGCTGACTAAGACAACACTAAGACAACACTTCATCTTGCTAAGACCTCTGACCTACTGACCGTTGACAGCTGTAGTGGGTTTCCATAAGAGCTCTCTGCTTTGAACCTTTCAGTATGCAAGTCATGAGTTTTAATTTGACATATCAATAAATTTTATTGACAATATACAGAGCAGAGGCAGGTCCCATGCTGACCTCTGCATATTTTGTTCATTTACATGTTTCATGATCTTTCCTCCAGCCCTACTTTGGTACCACAGCTCCAGGTTTGGACACAAAATAGATCATATGCCAATAAGCAGATTACCATGGAACACATTGGCCACAGTCATGCTCCCAAAGGGATTGACCCTGGAGATTGTCCTATCATCACAAGAAACCATTTAACCATTTAATCTCAGTGCTAATAAGCCGGTCATGGATAGAAGTGTAGACACAAGGTTTTATTGAGGATAAACAGTTTCTTAATCGAAGTCTTGGAAATCCCTGAGGAGAATCTCAAAATATGATCATTGTTTCTGTTCCAGCCCTCTGACAAAATCACTGAATACCACAGAAGAAGAGACTTCATATGAGATGATGAATGAGTGAATGAGTAATCTTTTTGTTGCTTTGACAATTAAAACATCCAGTTTGTGTTTTGAATAATGAAAAGTCACATGAGATGTGTGTCATGTTGTGTGTTGCCATTTGCACTGTGTAAGGATCTAACTAATTGTGCTAAAGCATGCAACTTAGTTATACTACAGTAAAGTGGAGGTATGTGATGTTTACTTCAGTTTTTTATAGTCTGCTGCCACCATGTGGAACTTCTCTGTTATTGTCTCTCACTGACTTCCTCCTGTGCGTCCTCAGGTTTGTGGATGGGATCGAGACAGAAAACCAAAGTACTTTAGCTCAGAAGTTTGATTTTTCTTCCAGTGCGACTCAGAGTGTCCTTCCGAGCCCTGGTTCAGCTGCCTCAGGTTCAAACACACACACACACACCTTTACATAAATATTGAGCCCCATCTGAGTTACAAGGATATATTTTTGAATGAATAACTGTTATATTCCTAACGATCAAGTCCCTCTTCATTGCGTGGGTGTGTTTGTGTGTGTGTCCACAGGAGCCCATGATGAGAGTGACACCATGCAAACTATTGCTAAGCTGAAATATGAGGTAAGGCTGTTAATACTGTCACAGGCTTTTACATATTTCTCATGTACTTACTGAGAGGTGAGCTGTTTAACCCTGTCAGTCCCAGTGGAAATGCAGTGTTCTGCCCCCTGTTTAAGTGAGGCTCACTCATGAGCCCATTGATTCTGTTTTGTTGCTTACAAGCAAATCAGGCTTGGCTGTTCCTTGTCTGTATGAGTCGCACTCTCCTTAGTGGAGAAGGAGGAAAGGGAAGGACAAATATGCTAAATGAGCTCTTTTATTGGTTGTGACACTTTTTTGAATAATTCACATTGTTTGTAGGAGTAGCTGCACTTTATCTAATTTGCAGTATGAAAGTGCGGTCACTACAGGGCACAGCATTAACCATTCTTCTCTCTCTCCAGATGAGCGTCCTTTCCCATCAGGTAACTGCTGTGAGTCAGGAGCTGCAGGAAATGACACGTCTTCTACGACCCCTCTTCCACAACCCGTCCACACTGCTGATGCCCAGTGCTGTGACTCCGCCCCCTAGCGTTTCTTCACACAGCTGCTCCCCAGCCCCACCCCTTCTTACCCAACATGCACCTGTTGACTGTTTAATCAATCAAAATCCTCCAAGCCTCTTGATACCTGAATCACCCTCTCCTCAGCTGAGTATGAAGGCGTTACAAGGAGAGTTTGATCCACTTCAGTGTTCCCCCTCTCAAGCCATCGCCTCCCATGATCCTCCAATTTCTCATCAGGCCACTGCTGCACCTCTAATATCTCATTGCTCAGCTCCCCCATCACTCAACAGCTCTCCCCATGAGCATACATCTGTCCCGCATTCATACTCATCCTCCTCCATCCCTTCTATCTCTTCATTGTGCCACCCACCATCCACCACTCCACTGTTGGTAGACTTATCAGGACCTGATAGTGTGCCACAAACACAGCCTCTGTCCCATCTCCAGCACCAGTCTGAGTGCCACTTCATAACCCCGTCTTATTCCAACTCCCAGCCTCACCTCCAGCCGCTTCTCCAGACCTCAGGCACAGCATCACTCCCAGCAGAACCCCTCCTGAACCTGCAGGAGGCTGAGTGGGGGGAGCACAGCACCGAGCTCAGCTTCATAGATGAAGGACAGCCATCAGCGTGAACAGACTCTGCCAGACAGAACCAGCATGTCACACACAACTTACTGCATGACAAACATTTACCCTAAGTTTGGCATGAGAGTTATGATGTAAATACATGTAATCATGAGCACAGGGCGTGAGCAGATTTGATGTTGGTTTACAGTTTCATTTTGATTTGTGAGTAATATAAAGGCAAGACAACTAATCCTTTGGTAATCCAAACTCTTTTTATCATTCATTACATAGATTAAGAGTATTTGATGTATGATTCATCATCCAGTCTATCATCATGCTTCTTTAGCCTGAAGTATCAGCCTGATTTCTCCAGAGAATCCTTTCTTCAGAAGCTTAAAGGACCTTTGTGTGCTGAACATTTTGAGATTTTTATCTGCACTCTCAATCTGATCAATACAATACATGTGTGCACTGCCAGACACTCACACACACTGATGACTAACACTGTATTACTTCTCATTCAGGTTTATTGTAGTCATGTTTGCAGTTTCAGTGCCCTGGTCTCTGATGGGCCAAAAAAAACCTGAAAAAAGAAAGTGTCTACTCAGTTAGCCTTCTGAAAGACTGCACAGCGGGACAGACCGCACCCCAGTCCACTGGCTTGCGGTACTCGCCTTTCTCCAGCAGGTACTGGTGGCCCTTGTAGTTGGGGTGCTCGTAGAAGACCCACCAGCCTCCCTGAACCCTGCAGGAGTGAACCTCACTCCAGGGGAACTTCTCTAACACAGAGGGACAGTCCTCCGTCACTTCAAACACTGGACCGGCAAACTCTCCTTTACTGTAGAGCTGGATCTTGTAAGGATCTCCATTTGCCTGGGCGAAGATGACAGAGAAGAAGCAGAAAGAGGAAAAAAGGAAACAGAAGTATAAGAGTATAAGAGTTTGGGGGAAGTGGTTGAGGAAAGAAAAGGTTTAGTGGGAGTTGGATGCTGATTTGATGGAAGTGTGAAGTGATTCAAGTGGCACAATAGAGAACACACAGCAGCAGAGGTAAGTTTAAAGTAAAATCTAAAATCATCTGTCATAACAGGTCAACAGGTTTACAGCTACACACTGTGTCTCTAATCCCTGACTCTCCAGGATCTAATACATCCAAAGGCTTACTACAACATGGATCATCTTGCAGGAGCTGACTCTGTCGTTGAGGCCATTCCAGCTTGTGTAGTCTGGGTACTCGCCTCTGGACAGGACATACTGGTGGCCTGAATAGTTTGGTCTCTCATAGATCACCCAGGTCCCGGTCTCCACACGGGCCGAGTTACAGCGTCTCAGGTAAGAGTGGAAGTTGGTGTTGTTGCTTTCGCACTCGTACCTGCGACCCTGGTAGTTCTTGTCCTCATAAAAGATGATCTGGGTGATTGAATCGTTCAGAGAGGAGTGTTTAAAATGGCGTTTTGTGTCTGGAACCTTTATTTTGTACATATACTGTATCTTTGTACCTGTGAATTCACTTTCATCTTTGCAAACCTAAACGATAATTCCTGAGGATGCTGAGTAACAGAAAGAAGAAATGCTGGATGTTCTGACATCCTGTAATTAAAATCCTAAAAGGTCAACTTATATAATGTTTTACTCATGTACCTTAAGTCTAAGCACATAACTGGAATTTGACATCCAAACTTATACTCACCCTGCCCATCTTTGGACGAGCTGATGGCCCCTTTCAATATGTGTATATCTAATGTAAATCCTATGTATGTGTGTATACATGTGCTCATAGATGCCGTTGTTTCTTTCTTTTATACCTGCTGAGCCCTCTTTAATTAACAATTGCTTTGTCATGAGAATGAGATCCAAAATTTGAGTCAGTGGTTCTATTGCCACTGATGTTTTCCAGAAAGAGGCTGCAGGATTACACTGCATAAAGCCCTCAACCACCGTGTACAACAAACTGAAAACACAAACGCACAAACACTCAGATGTGCAGACAAATGTTATGGACTTGTATTTGATGATTGTCAACCCAGTCAGCACTGTGCCACAAATATGCAAACTTTAAGGAAACCATTTCTACAGTAATGCCCCTTCGGTCAACTCTCAGCTGGCACATACAATACATACACTTTCTGTACTGTGTAGACGAGTGTCTCTGTCTCATTAGTTGCAGTCTCTTTTTTAGCCACTAGATGTCAGTTTGGTTTCCACATCAGTTAGCCTGAACTGAACCTTACCCTGGTCTGCACTTCCTAACCCTAACCCCAGCCAGAGAGGGCAGCACTATGGGAAACACATAGGGGCAGAAGGTTGAATAGACTCCAACGCCAGGTGGCTTTAAAAAATCTCTGTACTGACCATACTGAAAATCCTTCCAACTTCAAGTTACTAAACTTTTATTAACTTTATAAAATGACCAGATTATCAGAATTTCTGTGTGATTTCCAGCTTGTAAATTAAGACCTTTTCTGCCCACTTTTTGGACACCTCATCTTTGACTAAAAGCAAGTGAGTTTGTAGTTTAAACTTATCCTACATAGTATTAAGAATAGAGCATTTCTACATGTCTTGAACCAGCTGACTGGAGGGAGGACATTAAAAACGACTTACATGTGATTTCAATACACACCACTGTGGGGCAGCTTTCCACAGTGAAAAGACCAAAGGCAAGCGAGCGAGCTGTCAAAAATACCTGAGATGATGTAGGACAGACAAGTGTTGGCAGTGTGCACACACACACAGACACAAAGCACAGAGGAGGAGCGACAGGAGGGCAGATGGCCTGAGGAGTAATGATAGGTGACTGTTCTTCCATCGAGAATAAATCAAGGAACGCTGACCACTGCTGCTGAAAATCCAGGCCTGCTATTTGACGTGACATACAAACAAAACATATATGAGATGGACAGAGAGATATAAAGGAAAGCTGGTATTTTTCAGGGTGTTTGTCTGCACATATGGACAATGAGAAACAAGCCTGCTATAATGAAGTATTACTATCTTACTGAATGTTACTAAATTGTAAGTGTGTTACAGGATAAAATTCTGGGGTAAAAGTCAGTAATTGTTATATTTATATCACTACCCAGAAGTCTAAAATTCTCTCTTTTTTTTTCCTTCCACCCTAAACTTTTCTGTTTAGACAGATCCAATTCCTGTCTTCAGTAACTTTCAACCAACAGTTATTTTCTTAAATTATTACAGATTATCTGAGTAGTTATGTTTTATTGTAAACCCAGATCTGTACAGCCTCCATCTTTCTTCTTTAAAAAGAAGCCGAGCTGAAAGGAAACTCAGTTGATTATGGAAAACAAAGTCTTCTTTAACTCAGTTTGACGTCAATCAAAAAATCTGCATGCATTCATTCAACCTTTACTTAGGAGCAGTCCACGCTCTTTTGTGCAGGCTTCCTTTGTACAGAACTTATTTATGGAAGAGAACTGTAAATAAAAGATAAGGAAAATGGCAAAAATACGAAAAGGACATCAAACCAGCAAAAAATGAAACAATGTGGGCTGAAGGTCTGGTTAACCTTAAAGATAAAAAGCCCACTCAAATCTAAACACAGGTACAGTTATAGTCACATGTGGACTCAGTTAGAACCAGCCACAGATATTAAGTGATTCAGTTTCAGAAAGTGCTTCAGTTTATTTCATCTGACTGGAGAAAAATATTTACTGTCATGGTTTTTTGGCCAAGCTTTGTTTGGAAGCCGGGACCCTCCAAGACAAGACACTCCTGATATCCAGTAAAAGTTTTATTCCTTCACTTTGATATTTTCCACCACGAGGGGGCAGACCATCAGCCTGGTCCTTCCTGATAAAATCTAACTTTTTAAAATGTTCTGTATGTTTCTGTATCTTCCCTGATACATATGCACCCAAAGATCCTTACTATGATGAGCTTCTGATATTAATCACCTTTCTCATCTCATGCAGTTTCCTTTTCATCTCATTCTCTTGTTCTCTTGTATCACGACGTCTTGGAGATTAACTGTCCTTTCTAAACCTGTGATCACATTATTCATTTAGCCTCCTAGGAAAAATGAGCCTTATTTTAATGTACAACTTCTCCTCTGCTTTGTATTTTTTTGATCTGATTTTTTTATTCTGCTTTTTTACTGGTGAAGAGTATTATTTGGAAAAATGCAGATACTTTTTGTATGTAGTTCTGAGGTTCCCTCCCAGATCCCATCTACCTCCTCCCTCCTCTGCCTCTTCCTCCCTCTCTCTCTTTACATTTCGCTGCTCTTTGCTCAGCCGGCAGCAGCAGTCTATCCTCATCACTCCTCGTCTTCGTATCTCCTTGCTTTTAATGTTTCTTACCAAAGGAAACGGTGGAAAACTCATTGCTTCTCAGGCTGGATTCACTTGTTTTCACCAATGGATGGAGTTTATTTCCCAGCGAGCACAGTGACTTCTTAAAAAGTGAGTGAACCTTTACTGAAAAGTTCTTCTCCTGCAGGTATGTAAGAGATAAAAACTGAGCAAACAGTAAGAAAATAATGAACAAAAAAGTTCAGATGTGAAACCAAAGATAGAAAATTATGCAGATATCAAGACATGGCTGACAATGAAGTAACGCATCAGTTTAGACTTTAACTACAATGCACAGTTTAAATTGATGTAAGACTAAATTCATGGGGAAAAGCAGACATAGTGTTTGTAAGTAGATGCCAGGCTTTTCACAAAATAGATACAAAAAATCTGATCTTATCAACTTAAACTTGTTGGATTTATTAGAGTAAAGTAAGTGGAAACTCGGTCCAAACCCCTAATCTGACTATAAATAAAACCTTTATTTGACAGGTAGCAGTGTTTGTGAGACACCTACAGACACAGAACTGTCACTTTTATTAGACATGAGACAAAAAATAGATTTTTGTTTTAGGAAGTTAATGATTGTACTTAGTGTCGATGTACAGTTTTTAAGTTTGAAATAGTTAAATGTTTCATTTAATCAGTGTTTTTAGATTTGATGCTGGAAATTTTAATCTGTGATGTTCAATATTTCAATTATAACTAAGGTTTAATATTGTGAAGAAAATGGACAATGCTCTGTTAAATAAAAATCACAGATAATTGTATTTGATATAGTGAATATTAGGTTTAATATATGACATAAAATAATAATAATAGTTTAGGGTAATCTGGAGATTATAACACAGCTATTCATATTTTTAACTGAGCGTTACACAAACAACCTAATATTCATTGCTGCAGGTGTTGTACATTTCTAGGCACTGAAGGTTTCCTATATCAAATAAACAAATATATTTCAGAGGTATACAGCAACTAGGGCCTATTATTAAATAAGTTTCCCAGCAGCTCCTTGGACATGGTAAAATGCTAAAAAATAAAAAGAGGTTTGGTGGATTTTAGTCCCAACTAATTTTGGTTTAAAGTTTTTCCTTGTTTACGCCAAACTCCATTCAGAATTCCTTAAAATGAGAAGGGCCTTCGTTAAACGGGCATACCTGAAGCCTCATCTACAGTTTATTTCACAGACGTGCCATGGTTAAACACAGCTGCAGCTGATAAAAATTACTAATGAGCAGAGCTACGTTTGATTTGCTGTGCTATCGAGCATTAACAATAGGAGACTTTTGTCAGCGCCGTTTTTGTCTGTGCTCATTGGCATACTGTCAGTCACAGCGGCTCATTGGGCGCACCTGAATCAAATGGAGCCATTATTAGCTTAATTTTATTAGCTGCAGCTGTGTTTGCCCTGCTGGGAGAGACACTGCTTTTAGGCTGCTAATGCCCAGAGCTGCTGCTGCTGCTGTTGCTGCTGTTGCTGCTGCTGCTGCTGCTGTTGCTGCTGCTGCTGCTGCTGCTGCTGCTGCTGCTGCTGCTGACAGCCAGCTGACAGCCAGCACAGTGCAGGGAATCTGCTGCAGAAGGTGAGACTTCACTAAAATAAAGCAGGTAAACACTTGTTTGTTTATTTAGCAGAATGGTCAGAGGAATTAGACAGTAGATAAACATCTATTCATGTGTAGGTAATGATGCCAAACACTGTACAAACACTTGGATGAGATTAGTTCTGTATGTATGCTAGAACAACTAAATGAAAGTTAGAAACTATCTGCCTGTGTGAATTAAGCAATTTAATGATAAAGATAATATAATTTAAATGTATGGGAATGTTATGTGATGGCCTAATATGCTATTGGACTATAATAGGAGAATATGCCCTTTATGTGTACTAATATACTTAAGTCTACTCAGGTAATACCACAAAATGACAGTCCAGGTATAATGAATATATATGTATATATATATATATATATATATATATATATATATATATATATATATATATATATATATATATATATATATTGTTTCATATGTTGGTAGGAAAGCATGGTGTTTTCCTATTTACTGTTGTTTCACACCAGATGGACGTTGTCTATAATGTCTTTGTATGTGAAAACAACTTAACATAACCTGAATAGACTAAACCTGAAATTGTGAGCTGTGATCATTTTATTTGACCAGAAAATAAAGAAATGATTGTATGTGTGAACCAGCTTTTGTTACCATAATGTGTAATATAGAACCAGCATAATTCCTGAAATACAGATGATCTTGATGAGACACACACTGGTTATCTGGAAGTACATGGCGATCTCCAGAGTCTAGGATTGCGGAATTAGTTTCTGCTATTACGTGTTGTACAGTACTGGATTACTAAGCATCTGTAGTGCGTTGTCAGTACATCTCTAGCCCTTTTCCCCGATCAGCTCCTAATTGAAGTAGTTTAGTACAAGTGTGGGTGTTCAGATCTCGCTGTGAGGCTGGTGGAGCAGCTTTAACACTCTGTGAACAGGAATGTCAACAAAACACAGACGGTGGTGTCAGCCATGTTTTTAGAGATGGATCAAGATTTAGGCTGCAGATTCCATTTTCTCTGTTTACGTGTTTGTGCAATGGCCCTGAACCCACTCAAGGACCTCTTAAACTGACTGAAAATCCCCTGGAAAACTTCTGTAGAGCTCCTGGAAACCTCCCAGGGTCCTTTGAACCCTGTTGTCACACCTTAATATGTCATAACATCCCAAGATTTTTTTTTTACTGAACTGTAAAATTCACTGTGTCTGGGATTCTCTGGAAACCTCTCAAGGATCCCATGAACTCTCCCAAAGGCACAAACTCCACCCTGATATTCCTTAAAGAATTTACATTTAATTTAATTACAGCGAACACCTGTAAAACCCTAAAAGAGCCTTGGAGCACTCTTGAAGACACTGGGAACCCCCTTATGAGACACCCCCAAGTAGGACCCTGCCAAAATGAATGTGCTGTTCTGCAGCCAGTGAAGGTTTTCTGTGTGTTTCTGTGTGATTTGTCAGGGGGAGGCTACTGAGAGTGACTGTACATTTGGAGTCCATGTGTGCCGGTTAAGTGAACAGGAGTCTGTGCTGGGAGTGTGTGGTCTCTTGGCTGCACAACCTCTGAGTGTGTTGCTTGAAGTGGTGTAAAGTGTGTGTGAGTGAAAGACACACTCGATAAACTGAGGCCCAAGTGTAGCAAGATCTTACTCCTTTTTACACCGTTATGCTGCCATATTATAAATGTATTGTCAGAACCTTAACCATATTATTTATTGAATCATTTATTTATTTTTTATAAAAACACTAATGCCAAACATTTGCAGATAGCAGCCTCCAGCATATTCAGCTTTTCAAGTATGATAGTAATCACTGAAAAAATGCCTGGGAAAATACTTATGAGCTGCTCAAGGCACTCGATAATAAGTTGTTGACCACTGTCTGTATATGCACAAACTACTCTGTCTTTCTTTCAAACACCACAACCATCTATGTTTTTCCCCTCACATTTTATGTCTCCTCATTAATGACTTAAATATTGCTCTGAGGAGAAAATATGAAGGAGGGAAGGAGGCTCATTATAGTCCATTGCCCCAAATATTCCAAAAACGTGTTTATTAAAAGCAGACCAAGCACAAATTGAAGGAGAGACAGAGCTTTTTCGGGTTAGAAAGTTGGCATGCAATCCGGTGATGTGTGCTGATCAGCAGCTTATGATTGGGTACAATGGGACCCTTCGGAAATCTGTGTCATCCTAAAGTGAATATGAAAATCAATATAATTCGCTGGCATTGTGTCCTGTGTTGGTGTGTGTTGATTTGACAAAATGACTGAGGGAAATAAAGCACTTAGTTATTTTCCTCCCTGGACTGAAATCTGGCCCCGCCAGAGGAAATAGATTCTTCAGGAAAGAGTTTCAGAGGTTTGTGGTTTTGTTGGACTGGAGAATGTTCAGTAATTGTTAAATCTGCTTTAAAATAATACATTTATGATGAAGCAGTGGGATCAACATGATGGTCTTATGGTAATAAAGCATCTTTTCATGTAAATAGTGCAGAACAACCTCCTGCGGGCTCCTGAAGGGAAGTTTTGCCTCTATGTTTGTCAGATACTTGAGATGTGAAATCATGGGTGGAGCTGAGGTGGGACAAACAGCAGCAGCCACCACATCTGTCACTGATCAGATGATGTGACATCTGGGTACATATGTAAAACTGGATCATCACCAGGCTTCTACCTCAGTTTAACCTTCTCGGGACCAGAACTGGTTTTTGTGGAGCCTTGTATTGTTGGTGTGAAGAATCTTTGTTGCAGACCTGGAACCTGCATCTTGTGGGACTGTGTTGGTTTTGCCTGGAGTTTTTGTCACATGTTTTGAAATAAAAAACTGTTACACAACTTGAAGGCTTTTGTGTAAGCTGAACCTTGTATAGCGTTTATTATTCCAGTGTTTGTCCTCATCTCTGAGTGAACTGGACATGTCTTCTCACACACCTACGAGTTTTTACAGGGGCAGTTTGGACACAACAGGACAATTTAATGACTACATTTCCACATTTAATGGAAGAAGTTATGAAGTTTGTTCGATGTTCCTTTACTGTTTGCTGCTTTTAACCTGTAGCATTCACAGTATGTGAAGCCTGCAGTGCAGATTTTAATATTACTCTACATAAAGTAATACCAGCCCTATTCAGGAAAGAGACAGACGGCAAGTGATTATGCTTCATTCTGTGATTTATTCATTTACGTATTCTTGTTTGTGTTGGACTTGCATTTTTAACAGCAGCTATTAATTTTACATATGTGTTTTATTATAATCACGTGACACTTTTGGGTTCAGATTCGTGTGTCGCTGCTGGCTTTACAGTCATACCACTGAAAACCACACAGTGTGAGGGAAAACACAAAGCAGAGAGCAGACGGTGTTCTCAAACAGTGCACTTTATTTAGCCAGGCATGATGATGCACATTTTCACTGTACTGTTAATGTACATTTTTGTAAAACAAATGATTAGTGAACATATATGCTGCAGCATACCACATATATGTCTATGTCAATTATGGAATTAGTGATTTTATTAAAACTTGATTATTAAATCTTGATTTTAAGATGCAGCAGTGATGTCCATATCACCATTATCACACAGTCACCAGTACTTTATGAAGAAGTATTTGATGGTAAACTCTGCTACTTTAATTGATATGAATGCTGATCTTGTTAGCATATGTGAAAACATAATGGTGTGTGTATATGTAGTGTGCAGCTGATTTTCAGTGAGAACAATCCATATGAAAACATAACTATTTGTAAATTCTTAGTTCCTCATAGTACACCATTTTAATGTGACAAAACTTTTTTTATTTACCTACAATAGACAGAGTGCATTGTCACAGTGTCTCATGCTGGCTGCACACACCTTCCACGTCTGTCATTATAATGTGTCATGTACTTTTCTGTGACTAAACAAAGTATAATAAGCTTGTCTGTATTTAGTCTGTGAGAGAACGCCACTTGTCGACCTGTGATTTGTCCCAGATGACTGAGCCTCTGTCTGTTGTGGTCGTCCCTGCCTCCCTTGTATGTAAATAACAGAAATGTGTTAGCTGTATTGGTTGGGGAGGGAACGAACAAAGCTATGATTGTTGATGGAGCAGTCTGTAATGGCTTTATAATGTCAACACTGGCAGTATAAAAGATGATATACTTGTTACACAGTGATAAACTGTACGAAGGTCATTTCAGCTTGTTTTTTCTTTTTAGTTCAGAGTTTTCCAGTGGGAGAGAGGTACCTCTGTAGTAGCTGCACACTCATCGCTTTTGCTGCTCTGTAACTTAAACCATCAAAGAAGTAAAATACATGTGATCATCTGTTTTCAGTGAGATACAGGGCTCTCATGTATTTAATCTTATAGTTCACAGTGGTTTGATTGGATTTCTTAGAAAGCATTAAGCATGACCCTGTCTTTTACCTCGCAGCTTCACACACAGTGCTGGGTGCTCCTCCTGAAGTTTTTGGGGGGATGGAGCAGCATGGAGGTGCAGGAGGGGGAGCAGAAAGCCCCAGCCTCCAGGACAGCTCCAGCTCAGAGGAGAGACGGGAGAGAGGGGAGAGCCCTGCCTCCAGTGGGCCCCTGCGAAGCAAGCTGAGCCATGTGGAGTCCAACGGCAGCCCAGTAAACCCACGACCCCGACACAACAGCACACCGCTGAGACCGTTAGGAGGTGGGACACTAAGACACACGTGTAAGCTGAGATAGAGCAACACACACTCCTTTAAATACAAGAGTTCAGCTTTTTTTAAAGTCTAACTAGACTGAAGCTGCTGACAGCCACTATTTGTCCATATTAATCAAGACAGACATGCAATTGTAGTGGGTCCAGCTCTGTGTTTTCCTTGTGGACTGGACACAAACCACACTGGAGTGTCTCTCAGCACTTTATTGCAAAACACCAGCATCATTTCTCAACAACTTCAAAGAAACAAAGCACTGACTTGGTCAAAACAAATAAAAAATAAAACATTTCTTTACAATGACTTAGAATAACTGAGCATCATGTACAACAAAAGCATCTATTGCAAAACAGAGCAGAGAATACATGCACCTTATTAGTAGTAAAGTCAGCAAAAGGGCACATACAGCCTGTGATTTAAACAAGCGTTATTAAAGCACAAATCATTATGTAGTATACAAGGACACAAATGAAAAGTAAAGCATTGTCCTGTACGGTTTAAAATAGGGTCTACCCTTAATCGCTGTTTCCTACAGGCATTATAAATAATACAGTATGACCCTCTGTTCATAATGTAGCACAACAACACCACATCACACACGTCCAGCAATCTACCACAGACTCAGACAGACATTAGGTTCTGCCAGGTCTCCCAAAGAACCAGTGTGATTCTATGTGGGCTTCCCATACACATTCATGCAGGTGCCTGTACCTGGGGTTAAATGAGTGAAAGGAACCTAATAATGCTTTAAAGTCTGGATTGAGTTAGATGTTGGAAAGGTTTCTCATATGTCTGTTCATTCTGACTCAATACCTTTATCTTTTCCTGTTTTGCTCCTTTCACACTGAGGCCTCTGTGGGCTTTCAATCTGTTCTTCATTTCTTTCTGCCCTTTCTGCTCCAAAAGACTTTATCATGTTTTTACAAAAGGTGAAGAATACTAGGCCACTAACTTTATCTAAATTAGAAGGAACATTGTAAATTAAAAAGACAAATGTTGGAGAGGTTGAACCTCCCTCTCCTTCTCTTGAATGAATGTTACATCATATGACTTAGGCTTTTCACCCTGTCTACCAGTGTAGCCATTCAGATATACTTTTGCACTGCTTGTTTTATTTGTGTCACACAGTATATAGATGCTGAAGTGTTAGTTTTAGGGACATGACGATAACAACTGTTTCTACACAAAACACACTTTCTGCACTGGTGCTACAGAGCAGCACGTACACTCTAAAGCACCTAACACAGGGAACGCTCATGCACAGATGCCCATTATTCTCTCATGCAGTTGAAAACATCATCGTGCATCATCACACAAACACTGTAACAGAATACACACACATACACAGATTTTCTGCCGTTTCCTCGCTCCACCCTTCCACTCAGTGGTTGGGTTATTGGCCGATAGCGTGCCTGATGCTGCTGCGGTTTGGCTCAGGCAGACCTGTCACTGTCTCGTCAGGAGAAGGATTGATAGCTTGTTAATTAGCAGTTCCTGTGGGACACAGCAGTGGACTGGATGAGTGTAAATGGTTCCAGGCTTGGAGGAGTCTAGACCAACACATTAGCTTCAGCAGAGGAGTAAGGCATCGTTCCTGATGCTAGATGATACAGCTTCATATCAAGCAGGGCTTTAACAGCGGTTCTGGAAACATATCTTATTCCTTGTGGGTTTTAATATGTGGTGCAAATCACAAATAGGTTGTACAATCTTACAGAGACTTCCATTCACACTGGCAGCTGACATGTTCACCCAGAGATTTTTACTGAGACCACCAAGTGGCCACTGTATACTGAGGCCACATCGACACACTGCTTCATTGAAGAGACTGAAAAATTGTTGCTGTCCAGCTCTGTTTTTTAACTTTAACACAGCTCTAATTACCAGTGCTGAAATATGGATGACAAAAAAGATGCTTAAAAGCCCTGAAACTTGAAAACAGTATAAAGACTCAACAAACTAGTTCAGTTGCTCATTAGATTTAGGTTACTAGCTGCAGTACACTTAACCCTTTTCCCCTCCCCATAAATCTGTGTCTTGTCTCCCAGGTTTGATGATCCCAGTCTACTGTGTGGTCGAGCATGCAGACACGGGTGTGGCTGGCGACGGTGAGGGGTGTGGTGACTGTCACGCCGAGTTTGTGTTGGTGCGTAAGGATGTCCTCTTCACGCAGCTGGTAGAGACGGCACTGGTCGCCCTTGGATACTCGCACAGTTCAGCTGTACAGGCACGTGGTAAGTATGTGTACAGGTGCATGTCAGCACGTGTCTTCATGTATATGTGGTGTTTAGAGACAGAATGATTCATGGTGGATTCATTGAAATAAATAACAATATGAACATTGCACTTCTTAGACATACATTTACACATTAGAATGAATTTGTTTTTTTTTTATAAGCAACATCAGTCAAAGGTTTATCACACACATTCATCTGCTTTTCTGATCTGAGATTTGAAACAGATGGTCCCAACAGTTCACTTAGTTTTTCTCTGTCACATCTATGTAAGTTCCCCACCCCCCTGTGACCAAGGGGCTGATCTGAGACAAACATTACTCATTAATTCATGTGATGCTGCTAAGAAAGGGGTAGTCACGCTAGCAAAAGAATGAACTGTAGTAATACTCATTCTGATAATGAATATCAGCCCAAATTTATAAACATATTAGTCCCTTTTTTTTTTTCTTTTTTTTTTACTAATTTCCTTGGTGCTGTGTGTTCAGCCACAGTTCTTCTTCTTCTATGCTGAATCCAAAAAACTGTGACAGTGTGAACTAAGTGTCACTGAAACACACTAATTTAAATGCTCTACAGTCTTGTCTTGCTGACAAGGTTAAGAATCATTGCTCAGTTGAAGAGAAGTGTGATTTGAGGCCTGTTTTCTTGATTGACGCCAGGGTGGTTTCAACTTCATGCTCAGCTCCACCCAGGCGCTCTCCACTTGCAGAATTAGAATTTTTTGACACTGAGATGAATGTGAGCAGTGAACCTTAAACCAATATCTGGTGATGTCAGCTAAATTGAACAAAAATTAAAACCAATAAGGAATATCAGCCTCTGTCTCTCAGTCTCCTCAGGGAAATGCAGGTATCTAAGATTTTCCATTGTTACATGTTAATGGGAAGCATCTTATGTTTCAGTCTTTCTTACCACTTCGGCAGTTGATGAGTAATTAATGATTTCCAGCAGCAGCTAAATAACATACAGTAACTGGTTTCCAGATGGGTGGGGTATGCCACATAGGGACACAGAGTACCACAAGGTCTACATGATCACAGGAAAGGTATTTACCAAGAAGGTATTTAAGATAAAGTCTGCCTGCTTTCTCTAACACTTATCTGCTGATTCAGTCCACCCACCTGACAGCATGGAAGTTAAGCTGAAATCTGTATCTGTGCATCTCTGGCCAATACCAACACTCTCATCATTTTGAGATCAAAATACAAGGGCAAACACACACATACACAAAAAGAGCAGTCTGACATTCCTGGTGTGTGCTGTAAACACAGGGCACTTCAACCTAACAGGCCGACGCCCTGCGACCCCCCTCGCCTCTCCCAAATAGCTAGGTTTTGTTCTGAGAAATAAGTCTTTTCTTTTCAAATAAATAATTTTTGGCTGGAGTCATGCATTTTTCCCACAGTGTGGTCATGACCAAAATTATACAGAGTCTCTTCTATTTTCTTCTGCGATTGAATTGCATCTTGCATAACTTTGGCGAGTAGATGTATTTTTAAAGTCTTAACTGGCACACAGGTTTTTTTCTTTAACCTAACAAGAAGCTACTTCTTATTTGGAGTATACAGTTACTGCTCTCTGTGAGTTACTGAGCAAAAATCTAACTAAATTTATTATATTGTTTTTCATCCACTAACATTACTCACTTAAAATCAACTGTTTACCATTTTTAAGGCTGAAAGATCACTAGTGGGTCCAGGAAGCAGTCCTACTGTTTTTTAGATGGTTTCTGGTAATAATATTATTATAAATATTGTCTTGCAGCTTTTGAAATAGAAGTTCTGGTATTTAACTAATTTTACCCCAGGAAGAATTTAAAATGTGTTAAAACATGTCTGCAGATTTATATCAGTAACCAGCTAATGACACGTAAAAGCATTAATAATCTTTTGTAAAGTAAACGTAGCTGCGGGACACAAAATAATGCTATATATGAAAGAATAAGAAATATTTTGCCGTCAGACAGGACAGTGACCTCAGTGTTTATTCGGTGCATCAACATCAAAACGCCGCTCTCATTCACAGCCTGCTTCACTCTTTAATGTTGCACTCATTTTACATTTCTCCTCTGGTTGATCAGCTGTAGAGTACAAAGAGGACAGCCTTTGTTCTTTTACCCCTATCACCACCATCCTCGTGCAGCAAAGACACACACACACACACACACACACACACACACACATACATACATGATTGAGGTTGGCAGGCCAAGGCCAGGCGAGGTCTGTGTTTGATTTAGTAGATCCTAACGCGATTAGGCCTGTTTAGATTTGCACTTCCAGTCACGGTTGTAGGAAGGCCACGGGAATGTTCAGGATGCTCCAAGACTGGGAGAGTTTAACAGACAGCTCAAACAGCATGAGCAGGTTAGATTGATATTAATTAAAAATCAGTAAGATGGAAACAGCCTATCTTAACTTTTTAATGGACAGTGAGCACATGGTTTAGTTGTGGTTTTGTTATTGTGTGTGTGTTCTCCAGGCATAATTAAAGTGGGCCGGTGGAGGCCGATGCCCATCCACTTCCTAACAGACGCCCCAGAGGCCACGGTGGCTGACATGCTGCTGGACGTTTACCATATGGTCACACTGAGGATCCTACTGCACAGGTCAGCTGTGTGGCTTCATTACTGTTTATTCAGTTTAAATAAGGAGATTTGAGCAATACTGACATTGCTGAGGTGAAACTGCCAGTTATTTTTTTTTCTTTCATCGTCTGCTGTGTCCGCTGTAATCCATGGGAACTTAGAGGTGACTGGGTGTGAAATACACCATTTGAATGATTTTAGGTTTTTGTGGTTTTGAATCGTATTTGCTGCAGCTAAAATGATCAGTGCATCAGCCTCAGTCAATAATCAGTTAAACTGTGTGTTATAACGGAGCCTTGGTTGTGCAGCTTTGCCAGGCTGGAGGAGCTGCCGTCAGAGCAGTGGACCCACGCCACAGTGAGGACTGCCCTCAAGGAGCTGCTCAGAGAGACCAACCAGAGCACCCTGGCCAAGGAGTGTCCTCTCTCCCAGGTACCTGTCACATACAAACATTTTTACTTATATTATAGTGGACAGAATAATCAATGGATCAACAGAACTCATTATTTGACTTTTAAAAATCCATTTGTATCTGCCTATTGAATTCAATACAGGAATAAAATAAGAAAATAATTGTATCAATTAATAAGAAGAATTATTTTCTTAGGTATTTGTAAAATGTGTAAAATATTAAAATTTTAACTGATGCAACCCAAAGATATTCAGTTTTACTGTCACACAATGTATGAGCAGGAAATGCAGCAAATTTTCACATTTGATAATAATCTGAGAAGGCCTGACACTGGAAAGGTAAACAATCCATTATCAATATGCAGCAGTTGTCTGTTAATTTTCTGATGATCAGTCTGTCCAGCTCCACACGTCTTTATTCTCACGTTTCTTTATTCTGACTGTCTGATGATGGATGACCTATTTTTCTGAAGCTAAATGATCAGCTTGGTTACCCCTTTTTATGAACATGTGGTTTCATCATCAGTTCACCCCACACTTAGTGAACTGTGTAATCTGTCTCACTGTCACACACATACACACACATACACAAATATTGATACCATCCCATGGGAAAGGATGCAAACACGCACACATCAATTATCCTCCTCTCACACACCCTGCAGTCATTAGACTCGAGAGTGTGTCATTTCAACTTGTGATTTATATACAGGACTTAGTCATGATGTAATTAGTGATTAGGGGAAGTGTGTGGGTGGTGTGTGTTTGCAGCCTGAATCATGTGAGTTTTAATCCTCACTGTTTCCCATGTTGAGCTTTTACTACTCACTTACAGTTTGTGCATCTCCTATTCTGAAGAAGTGACCACATTGCATGGTGGGAAAGGAAGTGAGGCCAAAGAGTTTAATTAATGAGCACTTAGTTGGTCAGCGGCAGCAGTTTCTTCTCACCCAGTCTCAAGGCTCTGCCACTCCCAGGTCTGAAGCAGACCTCAGCTTTTTATGCACTGACAACTGGTCAAATTGTTTTAAGAGTTACAGTAAACTGTCATTATTAATGTGTCTGTCCCTGTCAGAGTATGATCTCAGCGATAGTGAACAGTTCCTACTATGCCAACATCTCCACCTCTAAATGCCAGGAGTTTGGACGCTGGTACAAGAGGTACAAACGCATCAAAGGTAACTTCTTTTTCCCAGAGCTGGTGTAGTTTCCTTAGAAATAAGAAGTCTGATCTAAATCTGCTGCACAAATGGAATCAATAATGTTTGCCCTTTTTGTTGAGCTACCTTTTTTACCTCCATTTCTACCTAAAAAGCAAGCAGGTCAGCCTGTGAATGTCTGAGTATGATAACGGATCAGAGTTTGGCAGGACAGGATATATACACACCTGTCCAGGAAAACAACAGAATGTAAACACTAATCACACAACACTTGAACGCATTAGCTGTAGGTTTTGTGCTCATAACATTTGCCACCATTTTCTTGCACATTAGGAGCTTGTAACTTCAGCTCTTATGATCTTTCTGACATAAACATTTAAAGTCCTCGATAACTGGAGCCCACAGCTGAGCACAAATCTGTCTATTAACATTCTCAGCTCTGATCTCCTATCACACAGACTGTGGTGGTGCATGTTGGATCTGGTTCTTTGTGTGCATGTAAACCCGGACTCTAACAGGTGCCGCTACACTTCAGTGGGTTTTTTTTCAGTCTATAGGTTTATGGTGTTTGGTAACTCCCCAGTTAAGTATCCTTCCCCTGCCTTGTTAAAAACTTTTACAGTTTGTGTGACCAACTCTCCTGCACTCGAACCATCAAATGTTAATCAAATGTTAAGCTGTTTATACTTTATTTGCCTCATGGTGCTTTGAAAACTCAAGAAGGTGGAGACTGTCAGAGCGCTTTTAAAACTGACACTCACTGCTAATCACAACTCAACTTAATATCACTCACCTGCCTCGCCGCCTTTGTTTTTGTGACTTGGTTGCTTAAAATTTGAACCTTTTTTAATGAAGTTTTTCCATTCTTCTGTCCACCCCCCGCATGTGTACGAGCACACGCGTCAGCCTGTATGTTTCTAATCTGCTGCATGCGACGTCTGTCAGTGGCAGCTCTCTGTAGGAAGGAACTGTCACACATGGTTCACATTTATGTCACCCTTAATACACATGACAAAACTAAATGCTCTTAACTCCTAATGGAAAACAGCAGCAGCCCCCAACACACACACACACACACACACAGCACCAAAACCAAAACCCAGGAACAAGAGCTCGTCTTACTCTTCACACACACACACAAACAAGGTAAAATTCTGAATTCCAACCAAACCTCACTCCAACTTTTATTCACTTAATAACCGAAAACGTGACTCTCCACCAAACACAGTGAAACGATAATCTGAAGCAGATTTACGTGGAGAAGAGCAGAGGGGTCCTTAAAATCCAGGAGAACAGAAAGAACTGAGTTCAGTGTAATGATAAAGAGAAACATTCTTTACTTATTTGATAATCTTATCTGGAGAACTTGGAGACAGTAATTAAAAATAGACTGTTGTGATGAGATCATCCCTTGAACCATCAGACCAACCTCTATTTCAGAGCTGTAAAAAATCGTCCTGGAAACATTTTCGAAAGCACAAGCCTCCATGTTTCTACACGTCCTTTGTGAAGCTGTAAATACCACAGTCTTATCTCATAAAGAACAGCCACGTTTCTCCTGAACGTGAAGAAAAAAATTCTTTTACACTGGTAGCTACAAAAACAACATTTACCTTGAGAGACTGATAAGAATATGTGACATTTTGCATTAAATGCAAAAGAAAGAAAACTAAAAGTGAGATGTCAGAATGCAGATATAACTATATACTCTTAGTGCTGTGTCCATCTCTCCTCAGGTGAATATGTTGAGAAGATGTGGTCAACACAGGACAAATCAGACATAAAAGGTACAGTACACTGATTGATAATGTGGATATGAATTACATATAGTTAAATGTTATAATATGTTTGAGGTTTGTGTAATGGATGAGGTTTGAGACTCAGGTCAGGTCAGTTGCAGGGAATGACTGTGAAAAATCCTCAGAAGTGTAATACTAATGTGTGTGTGTGTGTGTGTGTGTGTGTGTGTGTGTGTGTGTGTGTGTGTGTGTGTGTGTGTGTGTGTGTGTGTGTGTGTGTGTGTGTGTTGACACAGTTGAGAGGGATTTGGACCTGAGTGTCATCAGCCAGCATCCCCCTCCTCTCTTACCTTCATCGAATCACTTGGGCACCTTTGGCAGCCCTGCATCACTTCCCATCAAGAGTGGCCTCGGGGAGACTCAGTCCTCCGCCCAGCCTCACTGTCTGCCTCACCCTGCTGGCCAGCACCACCCCAGTCCTCCACTGCGTCCCCAGGCTGCCCCCCTGCTGGGCCACAGTGGGCTCCTAACTCCCCAGGTCTCCCCTCAGCTTGTTCGCCAGCAGCTCGCAATGGCCCAGCTCATCAACCAGCAGCTGGCTGTCAGTCGCCTGCTCGCTCACCAGCACCCACATGGAGTCAACCAGCAGTTCCTCAACCACCCACCCATCTCAAGGGCATGCAAGGGCTCCGGGGCCACTACTGAGCCCAGCCTTAACTGTTCAGGGGCCGAGGTCTCTTTTGACATTTACCAGCAAGTCAGGAATGAGCTGAAGAGGGCCAGCGTTTCCCAGGCGGTGTTCGCACGCGTGGCGTTCAACCGCACACAGGTACATTTAGTCCTGACACAATAAAATCTGGACATTATTATAACAAAATTCACCTGTGTTTGTGTGTGTGTTTGTGTGTGTGGCTGCAGGGTTTGCTGTCTGAGATCCTTCGTAAGGAGGAGGATCCTCGCTCTGCGTCACAGTCGCTGCTGGTCAACCTGAAGGCCATGCAGAACTTCCTCAACCTACCAGAGGGCGAGCGAGACCGCATCTACCAGGAGGAGAGAGAGAGGAGCGCCAACAGCAACCACAACCACCCCACCAACCACATCTCCAACACCAGCGCACACAGACACACACAGGTACACACACAGAACGTTACTAACACAAACTAGTTCATGACCTTCAGCTACAGTGACAAATAATGAATATTAAATTCATAGAACCATGACATTGTGCTACTTTTCTCATCATAGTTTTGTTTATGTCTAGTATTGTCACAAACTAAATAAATAAGTCATTATAGTTGAGATACACCAATTCTCTTCAATCAGACTAGTGAAATGAATAAACAGTAATACTGGGCACTTTTACAATCCGATCCAGTTTATCTTGTACGTAACCAGGAAAGCCTCATTGAGATTCAACAGCAAAGGTTTTAAGTTTGTTTCCTGTTCTGTGTAGACAAAGTGCAGCATGTCTGGTGCAGAGCTGCCACTGAAGCTGGACTCACTTGTGAACATCACATCAGTAATTTATGAAGAGATCCAGCAGGAGATGAAGCGAGCCAAGGTCTCCCAGGCTCTGTTCGCTAAGGTGGCAGCCAATAAAAGTCAGGTCAGTCCCAGGTATTTTCTGCTTAAAAATTAAAAAAAGCAATACTTTTAGCATTTAACTAGACCCTCAAATTCCCAAATATACTCTAAGGTCAATGTTTATTTTGATAATGTGTCTCAAAGTCCCTTCGGCTGTGTGATAGGCTTAAAAAATTCTCACGTCTAAATATGGATTCATACGTAAGACGGCACAAATGGATGTAAAGACATGAAAAATGTTCTGCCACTGGAAAAAACAAGAACTTTCTTCTCTTTATAGTTTTAACCAGCTTTGTCACCTTGAGAACTAAAACAAAGTCTGACATTTTTAAAACCGTTACATGCATACATTCTTGTACACAGCCCCTGGCTGAGTTGATGTTTGAAGTTGATGAGGGTATAACAGAGGTGTGTGACTGTGTGTGTGGGCGTGTGGAGGATCTGATTACCCGCTGTGGCAAACCATCATGTCTGCATCCTCAGATAAACATTGTGGGCCACTGAAGTATAGTCTGCACTGGAGAGACAAATAGGAAGACAATCATTCAGAACTAGTTCACATGCATTTGTGTTTTAGTTTAAACCTTAATGGGACCAATACTTTACTACAAACACTAACAGAAACGATAGAAAGTGCATATCAGTGTGTAAGAGCACAGAGTTTGAAATGATACAGCAATAAATGGACTAAATTATAACAGGGACGAGAGGAGAACACAGTGGTGAAGGAAGAACAGAAGGAAGGAGGAAAAGATGAGCAGGAAGATGGAGGGATGATCACATTATTACCATTAATTTCCAGGCTGAAGGCTGTGCACAAACAACAGCTGGTGGCAGATCCTGGGTCAGCCTAGCAGAGATAATCCAATCTCTACACACACACACACACACACACACACACACACTAGCAGACATTTAATGCACTCATCAGAATTTTCCTTCTGTTTGTTTCTTTCTCCTTTTAGGAAAAAATGATTTAGTTTTTTTAAAAAGTGAATATCAGGATTATTTTAGAATGTGTTGTATACAGTTTGTTAGCGAGTCAGTTCTGTGTTGAAATTAATGAGTTTGTGGATCACATCATTCAGTGCAACTAGCAGCGCTTGAGGTTGAGTGACAGCAGCACACTGAGTGACATAGGCCCAAACTTTAAAAATACAGCCACTTAAGGGAGTTTTCAGGACCAGGAGCTTTCTTCTGTCTCATAAAGGAGTTGTCTTAGTCAGACACACTGTAGGACCAAGACTGTCTTGCAGTTCATGGTAGATGTTGCTGATTTTATTCCTTGATAGGTCCAACTTTTCTTCTCTCTGTGTCCCAGGGTTGGCTGTGTGAGCTGCTCAGGTGGAAAGAGAGCCCAAGCCCTGAGAACCGCACACTGTGGGAGAACCTGTGCACCATCAGGAGGTTCCTGGCGTTGCCACAGCCCGACCGGGACCAGGTTTATGAGGAGGAGTCGAGGCAGCAGCACAGCGACAGGCTCCACACTGTCCTGCACATCCCGGATCAGCAGGTATGCCCACACAGCCTGTCTTGCAGAATATACCAGAAAGTTGTTTTTTTATGTTACACTATGATGATAAATTTAGTTATGTGCTATTAGTTTTCAAAAAATAATCTGGGAATTCATTTCTGTTTATTTTGAAGATTAACACATGGGAAAAGTCTAGGAAAACCAGCTTTTTAAAAATATACAACCAAACCACACTGTGGCCATGTGCAGGCAAGAAGCAGAAATCAGTGTTTTTATAAGTGAGAAAATGTAAAAACCAGCATGCTTGGTGATTCCTTGGTGTTCACTTGAAGTTTCCTCTGTCTCCCAACTGTCTCTCTGATCCCACCACCTGCTCCTCTCAGCAGTCCTCCTCTTTGTCTCTCTTTTGTTTGTGTCCCTTAAGTCATTGAAAATAGAAGTGGTAAATGACCAGCCCACACATTTCCTGCTAAACACTCCTACATCCCACCCTCTCCCCAAAACCAAAATGCTCTCCAGTCTGGTCTTAACCTCAATATTATTCACAGCATAGCCTGTAATTATTGAAGCAGAGAAAAAGGAATTGCCATTATCTTTATTTAGGTCCTTTAATTTTGATGGACCACAGATTTATGTTGTTGGATTCTTGTGTTTGGGTGTGCTGGGCACCCCGCCCTGCTAATAAGCTCTAGTAGTGTGTTTGTATGATGAATATGGGAGGTTAGCGTGCTAGTTGGTGGGTGATGGAAGCCGGTCAATCACACTTCCGCTTGTTCTACATTTCCCTTTATGACTCTGCATAGGGGTACAGAATGAGCCGCTGAGTGGTTCAGTTAATACTGTGGTGATGAGGACTTTGAGGTCTATTGTAATTACACAGTATGAGGCTTGTTCACTTACACTGTGACGAAAACGCTGAAGAAAACTCTGCACTTGTTGTCTCAAAGCCGTGGAATATACTAACTGTGCAGCAATGGACATGTTGATGCACTGACATGTACTGTGTGTCATTATGTCTGCATTTTATATGGTTGCACACCAGCACATGCTCTACATCAATGACAGCTTGGAGCTGGGTCTTCCTAACCCGACCCAACAATGCACCAACAAGTCAGTTAAACTGGGTAAGACCTAAAGAAATGCAACAATTAAATCCCACCAGCTTTTAATCGAGGCTTGTCTCATTACATTATTAAATTCTCAAGATACGCGTCAGAGTTGTCTTTGGTGCTTTCAACTGCATTTCATGGTCTTGATCACCATTTGGACTTTGCATGGAGATGGTTCACCTGCTGACACTTGAACTAAGTAAAGTACATTGACCATTGATATTATATGGATGAAGAAAGTAACGTACCAGATGAATGTGAAGCGATTTAACTAAAAGCTCTAGAAGAAGCTGGTAAGTTGCCTTTTTTGTGAAGGTGAAGAATGAAGCTTTTCCTAATAATGAGCTTTTAAAACACTGTAACATCTTTATTCATATACATGTATATGTTTTTCTTTGGTTTTCTTAACAGGCCCTCCACAGACAGCCCCTGCCTCCTCTGACATCCCCATCTCCACTTCATGAAGGCCCAGTACCGGTGTTGCACGGCTCAGAAGATGGGTCTGAGCGTGGAATGAGTCCTGGCTTCGGAGGTGGAGGCCCAAAGAAAGCCCGTTCGCGGACTCGGATATCCCTGGAGGCCCTGGGAATTCTCCAGAGCTTCATTGGTGATGTGGGCCTCTACCCCGACCAGGAGGCCATCCACACCCTGTCAGCCCAGCTGGACCTGCCCAAACACACCATCGTTAAGTTCTTCCAGAACCAACGCTATAATGTCAAGCACCACAGCCAAGCCAGAGAGCCCATTGCTGGGGAGGACGATGGGGAGAGCTTGAGTCCCAGTGAAGAAGGGATCGACACAACAGTGAGCCGAGGGGATGAGGTGCTCTCTGCATCCGAGGAGTCGAGTGAGGATGGGAGACAATCAGTGGAGTTGTTCCAAACAGAGGGAGGCAATGGGGGAGAGGAAAAAGAGGTGGAAATGGAGGTAGACAAGGAGGAAGGGGATGATGGGAAAGCCTCAGGGCCAGCAACTTCCTCTCTGTCCCCTTACAGCAGTGTGGACAGCCCCCACTCTGCAGAGCAACAGAGATAACAGCAAAGAAATGGAAGACACCATGAAACTGTGAAGACCACACACAGATACCCTGTGAACACACACATTTTCATTACAACCACTGTTGTCATCCTCACCTTCAGAGCTAATCATCAGAGCTCATTAATGTCATAAACTGTGGAAAAATAATATATGAAAAGTTTGACCACCACCACTATTTTGGTTCAGTGCTGCCTGGAGACAGTGATTTCTGGTACCAATGAAAGGGAAGCAAAAACAAATTTCGTCCTAATTTTTTTTTTTTTTTTTTTTATTTTTCAAATAGCATTAGATCACAACACCCTGTTGAAACACAAATGCCTGATTTATCCTTTTTATGAAGCAATTCACTTACTCTAGGTTTTAAATGTGACTCTAAAAAGAATGTAGGTCATAGTCCTGCTCCCGCAGCACAATCCACTTCTTTGCTGTCGAATTTAGTCTAAATACACAACTTCTTCATTGTCATCATCTGAATGCAATATTGCAAAATGGAAGCTGTGTACTCAGATCTTACAGGATTTTACCTTACACACAAATACTGATTATACACATGGGGAGGGGAGTGATTTCAGCTGCAGGAATGGTTTGAGAAGGTTGAATAATTCATTTTCATCCTGAAAGTCTTCAGTCATCTTTTATGACTACAGGGTTTATTAATTTATGTTTCTGTTTATTAAGTTTAGAATTTGGGTGTTTGATACTCCAAAAATTTCTTTGACAGGTTTCACTGTAGGTGGCAGTGCACAGAAGGTAACTTGGTTTGTGTGTAAACTAATTTAGAAAAACGTTATTTGGCAAATCAGGCAGACATACAGAATAATAACACAACATTTCTCTGAACTCAAGCCAATTTTCAATTTCTATAAAACTTATTGTCCCAGTTTCCTTCCCATGATGCTTTAAGACGTCTCTGCATCAACTGAGATATACTGTATGTGACATTGAAATATTTACTGACAATAAATCAGTTCCACACTACCCCCACATTAATATTTATTACTAACTTTGTCTTTGCTAAAATCAAAGTATTATTGTAATTTCAGTTTTCCTATGATTTTCTTTGATATGACTACCAATGTCTTTGTAAATGTGATGATGAGCAAGTCTGGATAAAACTGAAGGTCAATGTTAAAACAGGTTTATTCTTTATTTAGTAAAACAGGCTGAACCATTTTCTAGTGTTTTTTTATGTAAATGTTAATAATCCACCTGCAAAAGTGAATTTGTCAACTTGTGGGATGAAACCACTGGCACTTCACCCTGTTAATGTAATTTGTGCCATAGAGGAGCAGGGTATGGAAACAAATTATTTGCCTTTACATTTTGACAGTCGTCCCTGTTCTGGATGGCACGCACAAGGTTTGATTTGTTCCACTTTGATGTTTAACCATTGTTCTTTGATTCTGTTGTGGGCAAGACATGGACATCTGATAAAACATTTCCAAAATATTCTCTGTGTGGAGAGTTTGGCCTCTTTGCCTTTGGACAGTCCCTGAAAGCCGGTCCTTTGTGCAGTGGCACTGTGATGAAGGTAGTGGCAGACAACACGAAGTGTTCCATAAGTAGTGATCAGTCGTTTTCTAGAGTCTACGAGGCCAGTGCTTTTTTACAAACATGCTCTTCTGTTACCTAAACCAAGGACCCCGTGTAAATCAGAAAAGCTGCAAAATACTTTGTTTTTATAGGTTATTGGGTGTAAATTAATGGACAAAATGGAAATTTGATCCATCATTAGCTTGTTGAAGAGGGCAACAAAATAGTTGTTACACATTCCACTCCCTCTTTCCTCGCCCTGACATACCTAAAGTCAAACCACAGACACTATAAAAAGAACAGCTGTCAAAAGCAAATACACCAGAGCACAATCCTTACCAACCCAACCACAGACATATGAATGTAAAAACACCAAGTGCACAATGCAGTTATATGGGTGGGGGCATTTCTCTTTAATACAACAAGTGCTGCTGCCTCCTGTTGAAGTGTGTTGTCACCATCACATGTAACTCTAATTTAAACCTGCATGAAAACATCTGACTAGAACAATTCATTGTGATTGATTCTAGTTCCCAACAGATGCCCAGTGAAGTATGACTGATTGCATGATGAATCTGTGATGAAACTATGTTATTTCCAGTATAAAGTATATGATGGGACTTGATGGTGGAGAGATGTGTACTTCACTCTTCGCTCTGGGAATCATTAGAAACGGATTAATTTACGAGTCATGCTAACTCTGTGCAGCTTCATGTCGTCCTCACTCGCCAGGGAACCTGATAACAATTTAAAACTACTTAACATCTGCCATGTGTGAAGAGCAAGTGCGCCTCTTCTTGTTCCTATCTCCATCTGTCAACCTCCCCTCTGTTAAATGTTTAGCTTTAAGTGAACCCTTGCTGATTTCTTTGTATAAAAACTAGCTATGGGTGAGGAGCTTCTCTCAAGGTCCAGCATGATGGTGTGCTGGTTTTTATATTAGGTCTTTGTTGAAAAGTTGTGTGTGTGAAATGCCTGTGGTAGTGGGCTTAACAAACCAGCTGAAAACTGTAAGTAATTGCTCCCAGTGGTCCTGTTTTCACAGACTTGGTGATATTTTCTGCCTGAGTTCAGCCTCCCAAGTACATGTCAGTCTACCTTCAACCCTGGCTCTGCATTAACAATCTGGGCTTCAGTTGAACAGGAGGTCAAGTGTAGAAAGTCACTGGTTCTGCATGTGCTAGTGGTCTGTCAGGCAGCAATCCTTCAATATTTCCATGCTGGTTTTCCACTGTTGTTCATCTGATCGTAGTGAGTTTGACAGTGATGATGTGGATGCATTCATGTGCTATTGCATGTAGCTAGACTACAAAAAGTAGCATACGGCATCGCTGTCGCATCATTTGACACATGCTGCCACTGAATGCATCATAGCCAAGATGCCTGATGCTTTTGTGAAAGGCTGGTGCATGTTGTTGTACATTGACACTTGTCAGTATAAACCATACATTTGTTCCCTGGTGTTGTTGTGTGTTAAAGCCAGGATGGCAGCAGAGTGTGGTCTAGAAAACGATGAGTGCAGGTGTGGGTCTCTGCTGGGTTATGTTGCCTTTAAGACTCACTTCTGACTAGGGCTCTGGGTATCCAAGCATTAGCAGTGAGCTCAGAGGAATTTAATGGATACTGGTCCAACAACACATCACTTCAGGTCAGTAAATATATAGACTGCTTTTTGTTTCTGCTTAGTTTCAAACACTTATTTTTGTATTGGATTATCACTGCTGAGCTGGACTGAAAGCCAGAATAAGAAACAGGTGACTTAGGAAATTGAAGTCATGAAAAAGTCATTGAATGTTACATCAGGATGTCAATCCTTAAAACAGACCTTTACAACATGAACGTACATGAGTTATGTGTTACAGAAACTATGGCACACAATGTGCTTTGTGTGTGTGTGTGTGTGTGTGTGTGTGTTAAGTTCTCTGTGTTGATCCGGTGATAAAAACTAATTGGAGATCAACATTAACACATCTAATATTACAACTGCATCAGTGAGTGTTCATACGGTCTACTGGAGCTCTGCTCACACAGCTGGCTATTAGAGCTGTACAGCAGGCTGATACAGGACCATTAGAGGTGTGTGTCTGTCTCTGTGTGTGTGTGTGTGCGTGTGTCTGTGTGTGTGTGTGCGTGCGTGTGTGTGCTGTGGGATAGGGACGCAGGTGCTCCGTGGGCTGATATCACCCAGGATGCTCCGGGTGGGGGTGTAGGGGTGTAGGGGGGAAGGAGGCTCTCGGTGGAGCTCACAAACACACCTGTGATCCCCAGCTAGCACGCTCACACACACACACACACCACACACACACACACACACACACACACACAGGCACATGCTCACACACTCTCTGGGCCCCCAGCCTCTGTGCTGTAGGACGTTAATACACACTCTGATAAACAGGCTAATACTCGCAGCAGCAGCACTTTACACACCATTGAACACAACACGGTAATCAGTGAAGCCAACACGTGGCACTGTGCGTGTCCATGTGTAACAGTTTGTGTGTGTGTTGTGCATTATGTTTCATGTATGCAACGAGCAGAAACTGCAGAATTGCAGGATAAAGTTGTGTTTTAAACTAAACAAGTTGAAAGTTACAGGTGAAATTAACCAAAAAACTTAAATTTAAGCTTCTGTTGAACGTAACAAGCTACTTCTGGTTCAGGATTCATTTAAAAAAATGAAGTTGCGTTATGCTAAACAGACAACTCATGATTGTTTAAATTATACAGAGTCAAACTTAGAACAGTTCCTTTATGAACCTGTGTCATCTCACAAGTCAGCAATGAAATGACTGAGGAAGTGGTTCCACCTCAAAGTGTCTTGTGTTTGTGATGTATTGCGCCTGTGACATTAGAGGTGTCACATATTATGATCAGCTACACATGGTAATACTAAACATCAGAACTGTCGCTCTACAACACACACACAGACACCCACATAGATGGTGAAAACACTCCTCAAACACCCGAAGATGAAACAAGTCAGTAAACAACCACATCACATCTCCTTCACAAACAAACATTTAATTATGGCGGCTCTGCTGCATTAGTGGCAGACCAGCAGGTTTTGATGTCAGCTCTAAATACTGTTACATTGAGCCAGTAACATTTTTATGCCCACAAAAAGGACATTCAAAGCAAATCCCTTTAAGAGCAAAACAAAAACAATTAAAGACTAATAGGGCTTTAACGTCTAAACATCTGGAATCTGATAATTTAATGCTGCATTAACTACATTTGTTGGAAATATAAAAAAAACTGCCAGCAAATAAAATATAAGCTAAATTAGAGTGTTCAGGCTATGTTTTGGATCCATTTAAGGAATGAGTCATTTATTTTTGGTTGCTCATTGGCAGATGTGCTTCACTATAATTGTTTCTATACAATGGATGAGGCCTTTGTTAAGCTTGATATCATCAGAGAAGCTTTTCTTTTCACCCTTAACTTCACTGGGAATCATATTGAACAGGCTCCTGTCTTCTGTGCAATGATCGTACTGAACCTACAGACATTTGATACTGTCGAATAGAGTCTGCTGTCAGTAACGTGTTCATGCTCACCAGTACTGATGCTGTTAGCACAAATGAGAGTAAATGAGCTACTGAGCCATTCTGTAGTTAAGCACAGCAGCAGTAGCTTAATTCATGGTCTGTAAATAATTGTGCAATCGCATAGAATGTGCACTTCTCCTCCCTAGTAGTTTTGATTATAGTTATAGTAACTGCAAAATGCAAACATATTTAGCACTGATCCCCAAATCTAATTTTTTTTAGCAGTGTCCAGGCTTTGGGACACAAAAACATTCCCATTATGAAGATGAATTTTAAAGCTTACAAGTGCTGTATATTTTTGCGTAGAGTAGTTGTGCATTTGTGATGCTGACTGCTCCAAAGGAAATTTATACTGACTAATTACTAACACTGCTCACATGGGATTATTTATGCTTATGTTTTTGCCATTTTTATTGCAGCACATAATGAACAGATTCATGTCCTTTTCATTTGCACTTTATCTAACATGCACACATGGAATTGTACCATCAATTTTTCATTTTTTTAGTTTTATTTTCTTACTTTGTTTGGTGTGTTTTTCTTACTTATTGGCAGAATACTGATTACTTTATCTCGAGAGTGACAATAAATTTAAGCCCGGCCTTGTTCTTGCTTAAAGTCGCTAATTGTTGAAACTAAATAGTAAATGTTGCGAATTTTTCTCAGAAACAAATTCTTTCAAATCACAAGAACTGCTTATTTCCATAACAGTTTTCTATTTTTTGAAACCTAAGTGCATTGTAGATGATTTGTAAAATATGCAGTCAAACAGCTGAATTGTTTAACTCTTGAAATGGACCATTATCAGTCCATAACCTCAGTGGAAGCCAGTGGAGCTGTCGAGGAAGCACAGCTGGCTGGGTTGGCTGTGGGCTCTCGACACCAGCTGCAGACTCTTGTGCAGAAAGAGCCACCAGGTGTCAGGGATTTCACGCTCCTTCCCTCCTCCACTGGTTCCCACTGCAGCCTGCTGAACCGTTACTGGGTTGGATTAACACCGGCTGTTCTTCCACAGTGCCGAAATGGGCCCACAGCTCAGCATGCTTTACTGCTTGTCAACTGGTGCCCTGTCTCCCTTGCACAAGGCAGAACAGGCTGTGTTTGGACTCTAGTTTACTTTACGTCACTATTTTGTAACCTTTCTCTAGTGTTTGTAGACCAACCAGTCAGTAGTTTCCATTCTTTAGGTACTGTTGCCGAGTAATGGAAAATTCTTCCTTTAAATAAACAGGAGAAACTTAGGGTATTAAATGACCTCTAGTAATAGACCTTCCTTCACTATTTTCTTTGTCCTACCTCTACCTCCTCCTTCCTACACAGCCCTACTCTGTCTCTCCTCTATCTAATTATGAGTGTTTGAAACTTAACTAGGATGTAAACAGAGAAAGGAAGTCTTTAGAGTAATCACACACACACTCAAATGGATGTACTCACATCAGTACATGCACACAGCCACACATGCATGCACAAATAGGTGTCCAATATATTCAGTGAAACATATAAATCCATATATAGCAAATGTGGATGCAGACACAGATATATGACCATGCTCATAGACTCTACAGATCAGGCAGCCCATACTTGCAGCCCAGACAACTGCTAACAATTACAACAATTAGTGGTTCAGCATTGCCAGCCAAAGACACTGGCTGTTTATAATGTGATCGAACACAAATGTCATAACAGTGAAGTTTTGAGGCAAATAAGATACATTATCAAGTACATGCCTGAAAATCAGGTCTGTGCTAAACTATAGGAGAGAGAGAGCTGGTAAAGCAGCTGAGCATCTGAGCTGAGAAGCAGGGGAAGTCTGTACAATTATACTTCTGAAAACCTTTATTTACTTTAGTCTTCATTCTGTTACTACTCACTTTTTATAGAGCTCTGTCAACATACATCTTATCATCAAGATCTTACTCTTCTGCCTTCATGTCAATTTGCATCTCTCCTGATTGAACTAACCACGACTGGAGTGGGTAAGTGCTTTAATACAAACAAACAATGACTACACATGACACAGGAAAGATCCAGAGGTCAACAAATATCCAGCCACTTGTGCGGCTCGGTGTGTATGCTATGTTTATCATGTGACATTCAGGTAAAATGATTGGCTGCATCAGGACACAGCAGGGGAGAATTAACAGCTACTGCTGGACTGAACAGCTCTAACTGAATCAACTGGGAGAGGAGCCCTCGCAAGTGCCTAAAATAAGGTTAGTAAGCATCAATAGAGAGGGTGTGTGTGTGTATGTGTGTGTCAGGACCACTGTCATAGACACACCACTATCCACGCTTTAAACCTGGTCTCACTAATACATACTCTTTCACATATCCACAAACAAACACAGGTATTTTTCACAGTTAATATTTTGACCTGTCACAGGTGTAATTAAGACACTGAATGATACTTAGTGCCATTTAGCTGCTCAGCTTCAGTGTCCTGGTGTTGCTGGATCACTGTCATGTTGGACAGGGACACTTGAACAAAGCTGTGGCTAATGACATTAGTAACACTTGTGAAAGGGCCTGTGCTCTTTTCACACAGCTCTTTTTAAGCTGTCTCACATCGTCTCTGTTCGACTTGATGACTGTGGCCATTATTTTCACAGCATAGTGTCTATAGCCCAGGACTTCTGTTGATAAATGACAAGTAATCTGTGCAAAATAATGTTAAATATTTCATTCAAAACCTGGAAAATTATTCATTCAAGTATTAATATTTAATATGCATCTGTATTTGTATAGCATGACAGTTTTATCTAACATTTAAATGGTGCATTTGTGTGTTCATTCCTTGATGGAACCACTAGTTCCACTAGCCAGAGTTCAAGTATTTCAGATCATATGACTTGAATAATACTGATGGTTTTGTGAATAAACCAATTTTGTGATTTCCTTCAGGATGAGCAAC
Organism: Mastacembelus armatus; assembly: GCF_900324485.2. NCBI lineage: Eukaryota > Metazoa > Chordata > Actinopteri > Synbranchiformes > Mastacembelidae > Mastacembelus > Mastacembelus armatus. The sequence goes on along the minus strand of NC_046634.1, from coordinate 6,465,776 downwards.
ATCCTAACACTGAGAAATGAGTCCCATGTGCAGGGGTCATTTCTCAATGACAGCTGGGGTCAAGGGGGTCTTCCTACCTCCAGAGGTATGTATGGCATTGAAGGGGCTAGCATTAGCTGGGTGTGAGGCTCTTTAGCTTGATTATTCCCTTTGCATTTCGTTTTGTAGGTGCCTTGTGTTTTGTGTTTTTAACCATTTACCATTTACATGCTTTTTGTTCTAGTCATGTTAGTGCTTGTCATTACACAAGTTGTCAGAGCTTCTTTATATTTGCTATGTACTGGGCTGTTTACACCCCATTTTGTTCATTTTGTTCTCAGGCTTGGTCATCCTTTTCATTTAGTAAAAAGTTATTGAACAGAGACAACGCAGCTGATACTAAATTTTATTCACTCTCCTGTAGCCCACCTTCCATAGAGTGGCACTAATCTGGGAGCATGTTTGTTAACATTAGACTAATACCACATTCAGACTATTTTCATTTCAAACTGATAATGAAGATGAAGATCCTGAATGCTTTTAGTAAACCACTGTGGCCTTACTGTGGATTGACGATGATCCAACTACATCTGTCCCTCTCTGTCTGTCCTCTTCGATCTCTCCAGTCGTATGTCTTCCTGGCAGGCAGCAGTCTATCCTACACCGGGACTGTGGCTTCCTCGGTAGACAGCGGCCCTAATTTCATTAATTATAAACCAATATGCTGCTGGCAGCCCCTCTGGAGAGGACTTTACCCAGCGCTGGCATCTGTTCAGCACAAACACAGCGAGGGATGGAGGGAAGGAGGGAGGAGAAAACAAGGACATCTCCGACTCCTGCCATGGGTGAAGCATGGTACTGTGCAGGGGAATGGATGGGGGGCGGAGGAGGTGGTTTGTGGGGTTTTAGCACTTCATGTTTCCAGCAGGTTTCCAAGATAAGATGCTTTCAGCCAGATGGAGAGAGACTGTTTGGTAGCTACTATAGCAAGTTTAAGAAGGCAAATCTTAATGAATCTTAATTCAATTTCTGATAAATTTGTATTTACTGTATATAGCCAGTACCACAAACATCAGGGCAGACCTTCAGCAAAGAGGAAATCTGAGACACATGAGTTCAAAGAATAGATTTCAGTGACTGGTAGTTATAAACTCCTGCCCTGAGACTTTCCATAAACTTCTGAGTGTTTGAGTTTTCTTTGGTTTCCATTGTCTTCAGAAAATCTAGCCAGTCACTGCTTCAAAATCACTCCCAGGGCATCAGACCAGTGTTGTTTTGTGGTTTGCTACACTGCTAAAATGGACTTTGATTTTTCTTGTTTCTTGTCCTAGTGTTGTTTTACCTTGTAGTATAATGTATCCCAAATTCTGACATCTCTTCCAATTCTCCCAAATGCTGGAAATTCCTCAGATACACAATGTCCAGATGGATAATAAGGTATTATTAGAGTAGATACTGGGTTAAAACATGATATGACCTGATAAGTCCCAACCACAACATTAGAGCATATTACGTCCAAACACAACATATTATAGGTTTTAATGACCCCTGAACTTTCTCTAATACCATCAGCTGAGCAGTTGGAAGATAGATAGAAAGAAGGAAACAAATAAACAGGACATGTATATGCAGCTTATTGATTCATTCAACCAGAACTGCACACATGTACACACAAGCACACACATGCATTTAAAGTGCAAAAGCATGTTACCAAAGTGGAAGCTGTTTACCCCCACATCATTCATAAATGATGCCCATAAACACACAGGTTCACACACACAGGATGCACATCATCACTGACAAAGGTGTGTTGTTTTAGTTCTCTGCTGCATCTGTGTCAAATAAAAGGACAAAAATTGATTCCTGATTAGTTATGATCATTACTGAGAAAAGACATGAAGTGGAATTTGAATGAAAAGAAAAATGTCTAATATGAGAAATGCAAAAGACTTGCTATACAGTAACTCCAATGCAATGTTTTTACTGTGTCTTTCCGACTATTAATTTGTAATTATTGTTGAGTTGTTATAGTCACACGCTTGGTACTGTAGGGCCCAAAAACCACCCCTGATGTGAGGTGAGCTACTTCCTGTATCACAGAGCAGCTTTAATGTGATTTTCAGCTCTAATTAGAGTTAAGTCACTTAGTGTGTTGTAATGATGTTTGGCTCACAGAGCAGCAGACGCCGTCCATCAGCCAAATGAAATATTAAACTGACCTACCGCTGGATTTTGTGTGTGTGTGTGTGTGTGTGTGTGTGTGTGTGTGTGTGTGTGTGTGTGTGTGTGTAGAGATTCGTATTTGTAGTTGTGTCAGGAGACTTCCAGAGCACACGTATCCACATACACTAAACACACACAATTCTGACCTACATTCAATATACACAAACAACAGGGTTTCAAGAGGGGCAGGGCAACCAATGTGCATGTGTGTGTGCGTGTGTGTGTGTGTGTGTGTGTGTGTGTGTGTGTGTGTGTGTGTGTGTGTGTGTGTGTGTGTGTTGGGGGGGGGAATCTGCAGGTGCACTGGGCCGTGAATCTAATGCAAAATTACTGTTATCTTCCTGCCAAATAATTCATGATCCTACAACCAAAATGATAGCAGAATGACTTGACTTGTCATCCCCTCGGTCTTTCTCACTCTCCCCCATGAATGATGTTTTATTCAAAATGTCACATAGAGCAGAAACTGGTAAATAACTGCAGCTACAATTGGCAATTCCCTGGTTTGATCCCAAATGACTTGCAGGGTTGATTTGAGCTATAGACAGTGTATAAAGAAAATTATTGTCACCTTTGATGCATATTAGTTACTTCGAGACATAGAAATGTTGGTCTGAACATGTACGCTGCAGGACTGCATTTAAACAAAAATTTGAATTAGAGTGAAAAAACGTGTTTTACTCTTTTACAGAAATTCTTCCCACTGCCACATTTGGTGATGGACAGATTGTACCGGTTAAATCTGCTCCTCAGTAAAGGACAAATGTTACTGTCACAGAAGAGCCTGATGGCTGAAGCTCTGAAAATAACCATTACCAGTCATGATCCCACATAAAAAATTCAAGAAAATAACCAAATGTCAGTGGTGCTACAGTTTTGGTACCTGCTATGTTCAACAAACAAACTATCTGAGGTAAAAACAAACAGTGAGTTGGCTTTACTTTTAATTCGCTGGCCAGAGCCCAGTTGAGTGTGTTTACTTTATTATAGGTCAGTGTGTGCACACCCACTAACTAAAGCCAGGGCCCCAGCATATAAAACCTTAAATAATATGTCTACATTTAGAGAAATCATCGGGTGTTGCTGTGGAATGCGACATCGTTGTGGTGAAGCATTTTCATAAAAGAGCAAACAACCACTGAAGAAAGCCAGAGAAGAGACAAAATACTGTAGTTATGTTGTTATGAATCAATACTGTTGACACATGTATCTTTTATGGGCTTAATCAATAATACTTGTCTATGATAATCACAGTACTTTGTATCATGCACAGTATATGTTAGTGTGTACAGCAGCTTGATACTCTTAGACGTCTCTTGCACTGAGGCTTTAAATTATGTCAATATCATCATGAAATGACCAGAGAGGAACTGTTAGAATCATTTAGCTTAATGTGCATAATCAATCTACATGTCTCAATGAACTTTAGAGAAAGATTCAGAGAATAATTTCCCTGGTTTTCTTCAGTAGGAAAAAGCACAGGTGCAAATATCAATTATTTACACTTGTGCTTTTTCTTCAGTTGCAGGGTGCTGGTATTGTGCATGCTGGCTCATTACTGTTATTAGAAACACCTGCTGTAGCTTCCCTGTTCAAATTAAAATATCTGCTGTAACAAGGCTCATCATTATTATTATTATTATCATTTGATTGTTGTTGTTATCATCTTATATCAGTGAAGTAAAACCAAAGTCACAGCAGATTGCCATATGAACTTACCAAATAATGCCACTAAATAAAGTTAATGTATGTGACAACAATAGATTGATTAACCTGAATTCATATAATAAAAGGAATTCAGCCTTTGAGTAGATTTCTAACTGTTTAATAATCTGGATAGCATGAACTCCTCTAAAGAGTCCTGACAAAGGTCAAATGGTCTTACTACTCAAATTAAATGGGTCATCTGGTCCGTAGCACTGGGTCATTCGTTTTCTCAGTGTAGTATGATGTGAATACTGTTTCAAATAAGTTGGAATATGAATCATGGATGCTGCACAGGCTACATATGATCCTTATTGTGTCTTGATAAACAAAAGTTGACAAGAAACACAGTCAGTAGGAAACCCTTCTCTGATATCCTAATCACAATGGCACGCAAAGCACACACACATGATTGCATATTCACATTCACACTCAAAGCCACATGTCTTAGCTGATCATATTTACCAGAGAAGTCCTATGATTATAACATAAACAAAATGGGGCACAAAGAGGGAGGTCTGAGCCCTGTAGTCACCTGAGTGATCCCAGACATGAAGGTGTATGTTTATGAGTGTGTGCGCAATTTCTTCTGCTTCTTCCCTCAAAAAAAAGAAAGTGCAGCCAATCTCACCATGCTCTACCCTGCTTCAAAGTGATTTCATCTTAGTTCATACAAGCTCTTTTGTTGAACCATCACATCTTACATGCCACCACCCCCCACACCTCCTCCAGCAAACCCACTGCCATTTAGAATAACAGATGAATACATGGACGAGGGGGAAAACAGTAGACTGAAACCACAGTGGAACTCAGTAATGGTCAGCCAGACCCACCACGCCTCAGCAAATGTTTGTCCAAACCTGTTATTTCTGGCATTGTCCTGTCTCAAAGAGATCATTTTATTCTCCGGGAGGAATGCAGCAGCTATAAATAGTCTGGAGATGAAGGGGGGAAATCAGAGATTTGTAGAGTAATTACAGAGCCAGAGTCAAACCCTTCTGTTATGGCTCATTCTTCATCAACCTCTGTCTCCACAACTGTCTGACCGACTGAGGTGAAATGACTGTTTTCTGGATGGGACATGCACATCTGACCTGATATTTGACCTCCATTTCTTCAATATGTTTCTTTTTATGCTGCCAGCCTGTTTGTCATCAATCCCAGAGCTGGTGTTTCATCTGTGAAGTGGGTCTGAGACTAAACTGTCCTCACAAGACAAACAACAGCATTTGAAAATTCTGACAAAACAAATGACAAATGTGTGTGTTTTTAAGTTCAGGAAGAGAACCGTCACCAGCTCCACAAACGTATCGTCAACACAGTCACAGTCCGTGTTTGTCCAAATGCTGTGGAGCGGCAACTTACACTTCACTTGCAGTTTACACACATATTTAATCAGCCCATGGGAGATGAGGGGGCAGAAAATGATTATTTTATCACAAATTAAATACCGTTTGCATTGTTCATTGTGTCTTAGTGTAATAAATATGATGCCACAGTTCAATCATCCAGGCAGCACTGATCAACTCTGAAAATGCTGAAGCCTCATTACTCATGTCCTGACATTTCAGGTAAACAAGGCACATGAATGACTGGAAACAAAATGTTGTAATGTTGTATGTTGTTATTGCCTTTTGAGCAGTAACACAACAGCTTCTAACACATATTAACATATTAGGATAATAATAATAATAGTAATTGCATTTGCAGTTAGACTAGGACAGAGTTTATGCAAAAAGAACTAAAACAGCCAAAAAAATAAAACCACACAGCTTCAATCTCTTTTGTTTTCAGTGAAAACTAAAACAGCCAGGGAAGTTGCCCTGACAGCACTTGTGTCTTAAATGATTTTTGTGGAGCATAAAAGGACTTTTAACTTGTAAATTGCTGTAATTATCAAACATGCCCTTCTCATTTTGCACAGTCAGACCTCTCTGGCAAATTCACCCAGCAATTAAGAAAAGCTGGAAATGAATGACAAGTAATGGTGTGGCCCACATTACACAAATGAGAACAAACAATCTGTGGAGAAAGGAGGTGGGAAATGTGCAACACAGGCTGAGAGGAATTACACTCTGGAATCGCCATGGGCTTTTTGTTGAGCACAAGGGTACTTTCAAACATGTTTGCAAATTTATACACAATAAAATGGATATGTCCTAGGAAAACCTCAGAGAATTTAAAATCCTGTTTTCCCCCGTTTTTTTATTAGTAGTATTTTTTGCTGTAAGTCGTTTCTTTTCTCTCTGTTGGAGACTCTCTGTACTGTCATTTTGTTGTGGTCTGAGGGATGAGGAAGAGGTGGGGGGCATAAAATGTAAATGACAGTGTTTCAGAGCACTTTGTCACCTATCACAGAGAAATTATAGCTCCATCAGTGCTGTGCACAGCGTCCAAAGTGGGTCCTTAAGAATTAAGTGTAGGAAAAAAGATGTGTTGAAGCTCTGGCTGCTGTGCATGGACCTAAATAAACTTTCCTGTTTTTGAAAACTTTGTCCATCTATTTATTTAAATCCCTTTCACCAGAGAATTTTTGTACATCTGACAAAGGACTAGCTTGTAACATTAAATACATCCATGCATTATCTACACCCATTTATTCCTATTTAGGGTAACGGGGATCTGCTGGAGCCTATCCCAGCTCTCTTTGGGTGAAAGGCAGGGGTACACCCTGGACAGGTCACCAGTCCATCACAGGGCCACATAGAGACAAACAACCTCACACACTCACACTCACTCCTATGGGCAATTTAGAGTCACCAATCAACCTGACATACATGTTTTTGGACTGTGGGAGGAAACCAGAGTACCTGGAGAAAACCCACACAAGCACAGGGAGAACATGCAGACTCCTCACAGAAAGGCCCCTGATGGGTTTCAAACCAGGAAACTTCTTGCTGTGAGGCAACAGTGCTAACCACCAAATCACTGTGCTGCCCCAGTAAAAATACATTGTAGGCAAATATAAGTCTAAAACAAAGACAGAGAGAGAAAGTGCTTTTTAAATAAAAAAAAAAATCTGCTTAATATTAATCAATTCTTCCTTTAAAAACATAAAATGACAGGATGATGATGCTGATGATGACTATTATTATTATTAGTGTCCATAGAAACTTCTATGTTATAACGAACATAAAGCATAAAAATAGTGTTGATTTCCAGAGAAATGGCGCCCCTGTGTGGACAGTATGCGGTACTGCACAAATCCGACTGAAATTCAAATCTCTTTTTCACATTAAAAAATCATAGACAGTCTATGGTTAAAATTAAACACAAACATTTGTGTCCAGTGGGAAGAAACTATAGCCGACATGTTTATTTCCAAGATTTATATCAGGTTTTCATGTTTAACTTAACGTTTCCGCCTTAGAAACCACACACAGGTGGTTTGGAGTTAACTAATTAACGTGACTTGGTGTACTCCAGCTTTTACTTTATTGTTCCAGGCAGGAAAAGATATTGTTAAAGATACAATCTGCTGCTGGATAACGGGTAAAAATGTTCAGACGTTCTGTTTATGAAATGTTTTCCAAGCTTAAGTATGGTACGGGCCGATGAGGTCATTCATGGACCCATAGAGTCGGAGCAAGGGTCGGGACGTTTGGGTGCACAGAGCCGTGGAGGAACCTGCAACAGAGTAGTTAGACCAGTTAAACCAGTTAAACTCATCTTTGGTTATGATTTCTTTTGGGTTAAAACCTGTCTAAGTGTTTTAGAGGTGGGCATTAACCTGGTTTTTGTGACTATGGACGTGGAAAACCAAACGGCGGTGAGTGACGTGTTTAGCTAGCGAGCCGTTTGGCCACCGTTAGCATAAATGTTTTGGTGATAGCTAAAATGAAAGAATGTCAATGTAATGTCATATAAATGGTGTTAGAAAGTTATAAAAGCCATAATTACTCAACGAGGAAGCTAAGTCGGTTTCTTCAGTAAAATGTGACCCAACTGAGTAGTTACATTTATTTATTTCCATTAGCATGTTAGCGTTAACTAGCATTAGCAACGTTAATTAGCATTAGTTAACGTTAAGCTAGTTGACTTTTACTCCGCTACACTAGAGGGAAAATTTACTTAATGTTACATATATCAGCCCCCTGGTAACTAGTTATGAATTCAAATTATTAATACAAAACATATATTAAAAAACAAATTGTGTTATTTCATGTAGAGCTAAGGCTAAGCCTGTTTAGTTAGCTCATTTTTTTGACCAAGACATTGAAATATGGTTAATAATAAATAAGTTATGTAAAATATATACAATAGAAACATAATTATAATATGAAAGTTACTCATACTGTTGATTTCATCTATTGGCTGCAGGTGCATCAGCTTTGTCTGACTTGAAACATTCAATAGCCAGATGTTTAGTTTTTTTTGTTTTTTGTTGCACTTGAGTTGGTAATATTTTATTTTTCCACTGTTGTCCAACAAGGTAAAGTTAATATTTCATAATTAGATCATAATGTTTTGTCATTGTCCATCCCAGAACGGCAGCAGCTTCTCCATCCCTGAGGTGTTGCCTGCAGAAAATCGTGCTGACAGCCTGAGTCACCACATCTCCCACTTTGGCACCGTTATTCCCAAAAGGATTTTTGTCGGGGGACTTGACGAAAAGGTAAGAACTGTGTTTGGGCTTGTGTTAGACACTAGAGAGCAGCAGAGCATGTCAGTAAAGTCAGGCTGGGTCAGCAGTGTGAAAATGTAACTGGAGAATTAGCATCATTTATAGGAGGATTACTGTTAATAAGCACTAACACCATATTTCTTCAGAAATAGGTTTTTTGACCAATCATGCAACAGGTACATCTACTGTCAAATCAGTGACACATACCCCAAAAACAGCACCTAGTCAGATTCCAGTCTGGTTTTTACATTTCAGCCAACTTACATACAGATGACTCCTGATGCTTCAAGGTACACACAACTACTGCTGGCTTTTAATAAATCATCCATTCAGGAGCAAGTGAACCTAACTAAATTAGCAAAAGCTATCTTTTTCTGCTTTATAACACAGCCAAAAATGTGTGTGTGCTGTAATTATGAAGGTCAGTGAGAGCGAACTGCAACAAGTCTTCTCTCTATATGGTGCAGTAAAAGATGTGAAGATTGTGGTAGACCGCTTAGGATTGTCAAAAGGGTGAGTTGATTGTATTAGTCTTATTATACACAGTTGGTGACTGAAAAATACTGCATGCAGCCATGACTTCCTGTCCTTTGAGTCTCATAATTATTCACAGAATTACTGTTATTTTGACAGATATGGGTTTGTCACATTTGAGACCCAAGAAGATGTACTAAAAATCCTTCGTGATGTAAGTAAAGTAAACCATTAAAGCATTTTGCAACTCATCTACCAGGCTTTATCATCTTATGTGGTTTCTGTTCCATCAAATGCATGTTAAAGGGTAATGGAATCTATTTCAAAGACAAGAAGCTCAACATTGGTCCGGCTGTACGCAAACGGCAAGGACCACGATACAGTAAGTCAACATCTGACACTGAAAGACTTCTGGCTGTTATTTGAAGTATTTTAAGTGACTTGCCATTTCGCTGTAGTTCACCAGCTTAATAATAAAATTCTCTGTTGATAAAATTATGGCCTTTAAAGTGAGTTTTCTTTTCCTAGTTAGAAGTGTCCATTTTGCCAGCCCTGGCCCTGCCTTTCCTCTGCCGATGTCCAGTGGGGACCTGCGCCTGACGACAGCCACAAGCTATCCCTACACCCACCAAAGCGGATTGGCTTACTTTTACTGCAACAACATGCACCCTCCTGCCCACAGCCGCTGGCCAGTCAGTTTTAACTGCTCTCACACCCATATATAACGCTTGACTTAAATAGCAAAATTACTAACTGGCATATAAATTCATATGGTGCATATCTGAATGGCAAGAAACACCAGTCTGCTATCTGGTATTGTAAAAAATGTGTGAAGGCTTGTTAGTGCTGCTTCACCACAGCAATGTACTATTCTGGCTCTGTATTTATATTTAAAAATCTGGAGTAAACACAGATAAACTTTTCATAGCTAAGGCAGCTGGCCTAGTAAGAGTTGTTAGAGCAATATATTAAAATTACATTTGCGTCCAAGATATTAATTATTTTACCTAGGCTAGCAACTGATAATTGTCATATATTAACACCACAGACAAGAGTGAAGTGAGAACAAAGATGAATAACTGCATAATGTGTGATATACATAAGTATCCTGTCTTGCAGCCTGCCAGTTCAGTGATGCACCTTCAGACCCCTCAACCAGTCTACCAACAACCAGCTTATCACCCCTACCAGGTCAGTTCATCCCTTTGGTGATCTGCTGATTGAACAAATGCATCGTTGGTTTGAACTTTAAGAGACTCCTTTCTTTCTACCTCTCCCTGACCCCAGTATCTCCCAAACCCGTATCAATGGGATGGCTTTCAGGTAGGCAAAATAAAGCTGTGCTTTTTCTTTACTTCAGGAGAATTTGGCCAGTTATTTACCTGTTGTCAGTGTTTTCTTGTTCTGCAGCCGATGCCTTCAAATCCAATCAGGAGCTCCCAGCAGTCAGAATACCGTTCCGCTAATGTCCAGCCTCCTCAGCATGGCACACCCAACACTGAGGTACATTCACCAAGAGAAATTACAGGACAGCCATGCAAGTAAAATTTGTTTAACTCTGGATGTACCCCCACAAATAATTTTTTGTTCTTTTAACTCTTTGGTTTTGTTCACAATACAAGTTTGTTGGCTGAGAGAGACTTATTGAGTTTATAGTTAAATGTTGTAGCATTTGTACAGTATGATTCTAAGTAAGAGTGTAAAGGGTAGCATCCAGATTTTTTAAAATAAAATAGTGTTTTATTGTGATTTTGTCTGTGATGAGGGTAAATCTGTTCTGAACTCTAGCTTACTTTGCCATGTTGTCATACTTTAGCAGGCAGTACAGCAAGTTTACCCAGTGCGTCCTCAGAAAACAGAAGGTATGACACCTATTGTTTTGCAGTTTGAACCTGGAAAGGTAAATGTTACCAAGCAGTGCACAGAAGGAAGCCAGGCTAGTTGTGCTCAGAAGAATCTACCGAAGCTTCTGTTACAGGGAAAGTTAGGAGCAGAAAACAGTACCAAGACTGAATGTTGTAATCCAAAAGGAAAAAGTATTGTGCTACATTTTCTAACACTTGGCTCTTAAGATCCTTATTTCTTGTAGACAAAAATATATTTAGCAACGATAATACACCAGCTAACTTGTTTTATATAGCAATACAGGAGATATGAATTGATGCATACCTAATAAAGATAGCAGGTTCAAATGTATTCTCATTCTTGAGCAGTCATATAGTAAAACATCACTTCAACATCACTTCAACAAACAATTGAACACGTCCAAACATGACACCATCTAAAAACTGTAGTCAAACACCATAGAAGATCCATCTGCTGTAAACTTGTGTATGTTGACTAGTCTCTCTTCTAGCTCAGTCATGTTTGTGTATTCATCTCCATATCTGCACTCCTTCTGACTCTTATTGGCACATTTTTCTCTACAGAATTTGATGTTTCCATACCCACAGGTCCATCTGGAGCCAAAGTCCCACTGATGTATCCCCCCCAGGATCTGTCTCCCAGAAGCAGCAGAACCACCAGGCATCTCCATGTGTCACACCTCCAAGCTTCTCATGTAGGCTAAAGGCACACACCACTTCTTAAAGGAAGCATCACATGCACAGCATCTCAGCCTCTCTTTTTTATGACCTTAACATGTGTATATAGTCAATGGTATGCTGTCCCTTCCAGCATGATGCAGCATCTTTGAAGATGTGGTTTCACAGCCTGTTTCTGTACAGTCATGCTGAGTTTGTAGCCAGCACTAAACAGGCAGCACTTATTCAATTGTGTTGATGGTTCTAGTTGTTTTGACATTTACATTATAGTGGCTTACTCTACACTATTCAGTATATGGAGTGCTTGCATTTAATTTCTTTTCAGTGGACATGTAAACTTAGTAATAATTTTCAGAGAATTATTTTCTTGTGGTAACACTAAGTAATATGTCTTGAATTTCCAAAAGCTCTTGATTTAGAGAGTTAAATTTGAATGTGAAAAATGTCTAAAAACATCACAGTATATTATTGAAAGAGTCTTTATTTCTTACTATGTCAGCTATTTATCTTAAAGGACCAATGTTATACATGTTATGGCTCATTGATCATTTCTTCGCAAAGACATTAATGCTGTAAAGTTGTTGGAGGCTCACTGAATCAGTCATCATAGTCTTGGGTTGGGTTAAGCTGCAGCTTCTCGTCTCCTCTGCTCCATTTTATCAGTGTTGGCAGCGCTCAGGATCTTCTGGTCCATATCTGATAGGGCTTCAGCCAGTTCATTGTAGCGCAGTGCCTAAAAAACTATGTTCTACCTTTTCTCAATACGATAATGTGAAGATATTTGCCCGTGGTATTGTGACCAGTCTGTGACCTATATGTGCTTGAAATGGGCTCCTACAATAGGAGTACTTTATATATGTGATTTTTACTGTACTTATTTAGCAGTTTTGTTTTTCAGCATTCATTTTGTATTTGGAACCATTTTTGGAAATTAACAAAAAAACTACATACAGAGCATTAAACATACTAAAGTAATAAATTTGCAAGTGACGATTTGAAAAACACAGGATTAGACGTGTAAATACAGAGTGTTTGGACCAATTATGCCTCAGGTGGATTGAAGCTGCTCAATATGTGAAATCCACTGGCTGTGACCCTAAAGTGAATGGTCATCCTGTTAAACCATGAGGTGACAGCTGAGTGTTTTCTTATTAGATTTTAGCCTGGTGAAACTTATCAGAGATTATTATCAAGCAACTGGTCTGATCTTCAGAAAGCAAAAACTTGTTAGAGCAACCTGAGAGATATATTTGTCACTGCATGCTTTCAATATTTGATTAAAGCTTGAATTCTTTGTGCTTATGCTAAGTTTTTTCATTAAGTAGCGAAGCAAGTGATTACCTCTGAGAGAAGCATTTTCTAATGTGTTCATGTTATTTGTAGGGTTGTTGCTGTTATAGTCTTAACACAGTTCATATTGTGCTAATGTTCTGGATTTCCATGTTGTTCAAATAACAAACCTGTTTTGGAAGTAAATTTAATTGACAGATACCCATTTTATAAATAATTGTGCTGCAAATATATAATATATTTTGTTTTGGAACTGCTCAGTCCTGTTGGTCTTCATTATTTGGGTAGAATGTCTCTTAAAAATCTGCAGGAATATACTTGAAATTTTCAGTGTACTTTTATGACTTTTTTGTTTGTCTTATTGTTTTTTCAACTCCATATATTTTCTCTTGGGGTCAATCTGAGTGAATGGAAACCAGTGATTGTAGGGGAAAATACATTTAACATTTTAAAAAGCTTTGAATGATCATTAGTATATTATTAAAGATTAACTGGCTAAAACCCTGCATGCTTGCAAAACCTGTGATCAGAATGTGCAGTATCATGTTTTTTTTGTTTTTTGTTTTGTTTTTTTTCCCAGCCAGTACTTAAGTGATGTAGTTTTGCATTTCCATAAAGATGAGGACTCACAAGAGACAGATTTAAACTAACAGAGCAGAACTTACAATATCCAAAATTTTATGGGTCATACTACATTTCCCATAATGACATCCCTGTGGCATTCGCAGGGTTTTTTTTCTGATATTTGGAGTTTCTTTACTGCAGCCAAGTTAGAAGCAACTGCAGTACTGATGGGTTACTTAAACATCATCTCATTGAAGCATATGAAACACTCAAATGTTTTGCCGGCATCCAATGGTACAACAAGGGGGTTGGGGAACAATGTGCAAAGGGCATTGATGAATCAGGGTTTTTATCTGTATGAATGGGATCAAGACCTTGGCAGGGTTGCAAAAGCACCAAATGCTTGGTCATGGGAATAACAAAAGACCAAATTGCATGACTTTGAATTGAGTTTTATAAAAACCACATCTTTGTGTCAGCTGTCTGTGCATGAGGTTTATACTTTTTACAGTCACATTTCATGTTTTAGTAGGAGTTTGAGATTCCAAAACAGTTGTGTGAAATATTTGTAATACACATTATTCCATAAGCCTTCTAAAATGTGACATAAAAACATTGCAGTGCTTTTGACTAATATGTAAATATGCAAAACAACAAAAAAATAGATTTAATTGGTCAGTTATTTTTGCACCATCTTGTAGCTTTCACCAGCAGCTTTCCGCTTTCTGTGACTGAGTTGACATATAAGCAAAAGAACACATCTATAGGCATAAAGCTGAAATCATATTCATGACTGTATGAGGAAAGCTGAACCTCATAGCAGACTTACAATGTTAGGTGATGTAATATCTTAATCTCCAGACTTGTGCTTTTAAATCCTTTCATGTTTTGAATCTGTCTGAATGTACAGGGCACAAATGCCTGTGCTTTGCTGATACTGTGAGCACAGTGATGTTTTGATCAATACTGATGAACATAGGAAAACTGGACAATAACTCATCATCACACCGTGGTGCGTCGCTATACATAACCAGATCTGTGTTATAAAAACCTATTTGTATGACAATACTTTATGCTGTGCCATCACACAGCTACTTTATATAAAAAGGACAGCAGCACAGAGAGCGTGTATTGAGTCAGTTGGCCCCCACTAATCTCCACAATGGGAAAGGTAAGCTTACTTTGGATTAGTGAAAATACAGAATGAAAGCATGTGAGTCTTGTAATGGTTGGAGTCAATAACTGCTTTGATATGTCTTTGATATGTTGACATTTGCAGATCATTTTCTATGAGGACAGAAATTTCCAGGGTCGGCACCATGAGTGCATGAGTGACTGTGCGGACCTGCACCCCTATTTCAACCGCTGCAACTCCATCCGGGTGGAGAGTGGCTGCTTCATGGTGTATGAGAGACCTCACTACCTGGGCCACCAGTACTTCCTCCGCAGGGGGGAGTACTCTGACAACCAGCGTATGATTGGTATCAATGACTGTGTCCGTTCCTGCCGCATGATTCCCATGGTAAGCCTTATTCAGCTGGTGGCAGAGGTATCAATGCAATTAATGAGGACAGGATGATCCTTGTGGGTACATAGTAAATGATGCTACAGTAAAATAAATAGGACAAATGAAGAACAAAAGCAATAAAATCTTTCTAAATATTTGATCCAATTACTACCTATATTTTAATACTTATAGAAAGTGTATCCAGGAATATGCAATAAGTTTATAATCGTTCATGGTATGTATCAAATCACACATATTTGTAATATAATTTCAATTAACCTGAAAATACTGTGCTCCTTATCTGAATTAAAACCCTAAATCTGTGTTAATCTGCAAATAGGAGTTAGGTGGGGATTAATACATTGGGACTATTCATGGTCTGTTTTATGTTTTAAACATGTACAGTACTGCAATTTAGCATTATTAAGAAGACAAGACAAAAGCTGTTTTCACATATGTTGTTTTTCCTGCAGCACCGTGGTTCCTTCAAAATAAGGTTGTATGAGCGTACAGACATGACTGGCCAAATGCAGGAGTTGAGTGACGATTGCCCAAATGTCCAGGACCGCCTCCGTATGTCTGACATTAACTCATGCAATGTGGTTGATGGCCACTGGCTGCTGTACGACCAGCCCAACTACAGGGGAAGAATCTACTACCTGAGACCTGGGGAATACCGCAGATACAGTGACTGGGGTGGTGCCAGTCCAAGGATCGGCTCACTCAGGCGAATCACTGACTTCAACTAGAAGTTTAATGAACCTTCTTCCTCTTTCAATAAAAATGCTGGGCTTAAACTGTGTGTGTGTGCGTGTGTGTGTGTCTTATAGACATGACAATGGTATATTTGCATCTTGTATTTGCTTTTCACCTTTGCCATAACATTTGATCCAGTAGTGGAATGAGTTTTATAATATTAGTCTGAAGTGTTTTTCTTTTCCACTATTAAACTGTTGTGTTCTTCTTTTTCCAGTTTAAAACATATGAGACCAAAATAGCCACCAAAGAAAACGTCCAAACTACTAAACCTCTCAAAGGCAGAGCACGGGTTACTGGATAGATTTATTCGCAGTACTTTTTTAACAGTACCTCACATAAACATGAACATCAGCTTTTTTGCTTAGTGATACATCTGATGGATCCCACCCTGGGACCTGTGCTTCCTCACTTGTTAAACAATCTATATTCACCAGGGCGCATCAGATACTGGAACACCCTGTAATTGGGATGCTCATAGAAGATCTGGTATCCATTTGTTATGCTGAAACGAAAGCGTTCATACAGGGAGGGACAGTCATCAATCAGCTCATAGATCATCAATCTGAGAGCCTTGGTGCTACAGAAAAGATGATTTATTAGCTTCTAGAAATCAAGGTTTACCAAAATAAACACCTATTTTTAGCCTAGTCCCCTCCAACTGAGCCTTACCATAGGGATCATGTGACAGGATCGCACACAGGCATTAAATCCCATCCAGAGCTCGTAGTCTGGATACTCACTCTTTCTCAAGAGGTGCTAGTAGTCTATGTAGTTGGGTCTCTCATAGACCATCCAGTCACCACTGTCCACTCAAATAGAGTTGCAGCGTCTAAAGTGGGAGTGCAGGTCAGAGCGTTTGCTGCTGCACTCATAGGAGTGACCCTGGAAGTTTCTGTGCTTATAGAAAATGATCTGGAAACACATTAATGAAGGGATTTTTTTGTATTGAATTATTCTAGAAATCCAATCAAGGATTTTATGTATACTATACCACATAAAAAATACTTCCAGGTCACTGGTTTCCTCTGAATAGTCCACGCAGATATCCACAAGCACAAAAGACACACAGCAAAACAAACAGCCTTACCTTTCCCATTGTGTTGGCCAACCTTGTCACACTGCAGCAGCAGCTGTGGGCTCCATGCTGCCTTTATAACCCATGGATGACCTGTGTTATTGTGATTCAGAACAATGACCAGGGTCGTCAGCTTTTTCTGGCAGACAATTTTTGTTTGTTTTGTGTGGTCAACAGGTTGTTTTTCTTCCGTTTAATTTGATCTGGTTGATGATGGCACACTCTTGAATGCAGTCATATTGTGCACACTGTATAGCTAAGGCTTTTGTGAGGTCACAATTCAGGTTGTCACAATGCAACAAAGACGCAGGTCTCGATTTGTGTTTATTATTAAAGATTTTCTAAACGGTGCCTTACCTCTGTGGACAGCAGGATCCTTTATTAGGTAAAATAGAATATTTTTCATGCCAGCATAACAGCTTGTTTTACATAGCTTCTAGTTATTTCACTTTGCTTTGATGTACACACACACACACATATTGTAATATTGTCTATGGGCTAAGCTCCAGAATGTAATTTCATGTCAGCCTGTGACAGACTGCATGCTGCATAACTGTAAAAAGCTGTTAAACACAAATATCACTAGATTTAATTGTGAGTAGTGTAGAGTTGTGTAAATGGATAGGCTTTAGAAAAACATGCCCAGGTGTGTGAGCATAAATCACACATTGCTGCATGGAAGAGGTTTTGTGCCCAACTACATCAACAGTATTGAATTAATCTTGATCTTGAGCCAGTATTTACTTTAGTTTAGACTGTTACAGAGACCTGTACTTATCATTACCTTACTTCATTTGGTGTCTGTCTCGCTGGTGCACTGCCTTTTATGCATCATGTGACATCAAATGAATCTGACCCTCACTTGTATGAAACAACTGAGTCAGCCCAGCAGCATGAAAGGCCCAACTCTTTTATACATCAAAGCTGTGAACGCTGCAGTCACTCAGATTCAACAGCAGAAGTGTATTTTGCAGTGACCAAGCAAACTCCAGTTATTGCATTTTGTTTTTGTGCAAATATGTAAACTGGACAGTTTATAACAGATTAACATTTAAACATATGCAGCATTACAATAAATGACATATTGCTATATTGCTGTATGACTGACACTAGGTCAGTTGCTGATTTTTTCTCTTTTCTAAACTTTTGCTGTAACTGTAACAACATAGTTCTGGTACAAAACTGAAACAAAAAGTAATCTTAGCGTACCTCAGTAGGAGACATTTTTGTAGGAGACAATTTTCCTGTAATTACCACCCAATTTTCATAATCTTGTTTTAGGGCTCCATGCAGATTGACATGTAATGTTTGACATGTAATTCATGTTTTCAATTGGGAAAAAAGTAGAAAATTCACCACCAGGTTGTTTTTGAGGTTGATACTAGCTCCTCAATATTGTTATCAGTAGTGGTGACTGAACTACAGCCCCCTCAGTGCTGTCCTAATGTACCATTCTACCAAGAACAAAAACTGCGTTTTATTACTTTCATCTCTTTCATTTTTTATCCACACATTAGATCTATTGTATTATATTTTTCTGATGATGTATTTTTGTCCACGTCAGCTCGCTGTGAGTAGGATACTAAGACCAGCTTTACAGTACTAGATTTAGGAGCAGTTTTAATAATGATGGGAATGGTTTGGTGTAATTTAACATAAATGTAAACCAGAAGTGAGTTTCACAAAACCTTATAGTGTTGAAAGATGTTGTCATTAACTGTACACACTATGACAGAAGGGTAGGTCTTTTTTTTCTTCAAGAACTGCCAAAGTTGTTTACTGCAATGTTTAATTCACTGAATGTTCCTGGATACCAGGCCAGATACTGTAGCTCTATAGCTTTTAGTAATTAAAATGTCAGTGTTTGATTCTGACTTTCTCCTCTAGAGGGAGAAACAGGGCGGAACTGTCTTACGCCACACAAAAAGATGCAAAAGAGAAAATTTGTTTTTTATTTTTGTTCCAGACTTTCTTTAAACTGACATTCAGCACATCTCCATGATGCGTCTGATGGAGCTGATTCTCATTATGTTGCTTATTCCCATGTCTCGCAGGTTCCTGTACTCTCCTGGCCTCACATACATCATGCGCCCTCTGTAGTTGGGCTGTTCGAACATCAGCCAGTGGCCATCCATTACGTTACAGGACTGGCAGTCAGACATGTAGTAACGATCCTGGAGGGACTCGCAATCATCCATCAGCTCGTGCATCTGGCCACCGAAGTTCTCCCTTTCATAGATCCTCAACCTGAACTGTCCGCGGTGCTGTAAAGATGAGACAAGACTTTTCTAGACTGCCTTTCTTGTTCTGGAGCCTGTTCTGAATGTAGTTTCAGTTACAGCAAATTAAGGCTGAAAATGATGTGACATTACTAAACTATCTTACCATGGGGATCATGCGACAGGAGCGAATGGTGTCCATCGCTGCCATACCCATCATGCTCATGCTCCCCATGCGCTGGAAATCAGAGTACTCCCCTCTCCTCAAGAAGACCTGATTACCCATGAAGTTGGGGTGGTCGTACACCACGAAGCACCCGCTCTCCACCCTGCAGGAGTTGCAGCGGTTCAGGTGCATGTGGATGTCAGAGCAGTCACTGCTGCACTCATAGGAGCGTCCCTGGAAGTTCCTGTCCTCATAGAAAATAATCTGCACCAAAAACAACACAGGAGTACAATTATTAAATGACAGAACCCCAGACTGGGTCTCTTATTGATAACCCTAGCATAATGCATAATACACTGCATCATGTTGCATATTATTGTATCATTGGCATAGGTCACTTATTACTATTTCTGTTGTACCAGATTTTACAACATTATACAAAAATATAAATATTACCCTGCCCATGGTAACAGTTTTAGTTTATGCCAATGATCCCAACTCAACACCACTTTTATATACACTATCAGCCACAGACCACCTTTCACACCTTTGTGTCAAACATCATGACTCATCAACAGGTTCACGTGAGCCTGCATTCATTTTTACAGCACACCTCAATAGTTATTATTGTACTGTAGTTTAGGGAGTTCATAAGGTCAAATAAGAAGCACAACCTTCTTCTTCCTTCCAGGTTTTACTTTTCAAATGCTTCAAGGCCAAATCATCATTGATCTGTGGAGTACACAGTGGATCTTTTGATTTACTGAATGTTGTTATTGGTAACACACAATTCAGTTTCATTCCCAGATCTGATTCACACAAAGATTTCTACTGAAAGGCTATAAATTAAATCGTTGAAGTTGCTGGAAGCAAGCATAAAACCCAACAGTCAATTCACAATAACTATTGCGGACATACAGTAAAGTCTGCCACTCTATAATACTGCTCTGTGGCACAATATAGAATGATGAGTCAAAGGTTTCAGCACAAGCCATGTGGAAATTGTACGGCTGTGCAATGTATAAAAAGGGAAAAGGGTCGATGTTGAAGCTGTACATCTGAGATTAGCCCACAAATATCATGACCATGGGGAGGGTAAGTAAACCATTCAAAACATCAGATGCTAAATAGCATTAAAAAGATGTAGAATGAAAATGTACTACCCACTACAGTGGGTCTAATATTGACAAATATCAAAATAAGCACAAAGACATATTCTGAGATCACATCGTTGCTTGCAGATCATATTCTATGAGGACCGGAACTTCCAGGGTCGTTCCTATGAGACCAGCAGCGACTGCCCTGAACTCACCTCTTACCTGAGCAGGTGCAACTCCTGCAGGGTGGAGAGCGGCCTCTTCATGGTCTACGAGAAGCCCAACTTCATGGGCCATCAAATGCTGGTGAGGAGGGGCGAGTATCCAGACAACCAGCGCCTGATGGGAATGAGTATTAGTGACTGCATCAGATCCTGTCGTATGATCCCCATGGTAAGTAAATCAGTTCAGGGTGTTGAAATGCACTGGAGCCCAGCCACCTCGAAAATGACAGAGATTTAATATGATTGCAATTCTGTGCAGTGAAAGAAAAGCCAGAAAATGAAATAAGCATTAATTATTAGGGGTTTAGTCTTTTATTTTGGGGACGCACATCTTCTGTAATCTGAAATCAAGGGTTGCTCAGCATTTTCTACAGCTAATGCACATCTTTTTCACTGAGTGTTGTAGGTCCAAATCCCAGTATCATGACAACACCTGAAAGATCTCAAAGATCACAGGTGATTATCATATGAGGTCTACAGTCAGTCCACTGATGTTTCTTGGTCCACAGCACAGGGGACCATTCAGAATGAGGATCTATGAAAGGGAGAACTTTGGAGGCCAGATGCACGAGCTGATGGACGATTGCGACAACATGATGGATCGTTTACGCATGTCTGACTGCCAGTCTTGCAACGTGATGGATGGCCACTGGCTGATGTTTGAGCAGCCCAACTACAGAGGCAGGATGCTGTACCTAAGACCAGGAGAATACAGGAACCTCAGAGATTTGGGAATGAGCAACATGACAAGGTTCAGCTCCATCAGGCGCATCACGGACTCATGTTAAATCAGACTGTACTATGTGGGAAAATAAAGCAAGCTAAAATCTGATCCCTGTATGTCATTTAATTCCAAAATAAATATTCTGCCTAAAAACAAGCAAGTAGTGACCCCTACTGGTCGGGGCTATGCATCCATTCACGACTTGCAATCTGTCATCTATAACAGAAATCCATCAATGAACATTAACTCATTTTTTGTGGAAGGTTCAGTACAGTTGTCACCAAAACCTTTCAGTTTATTGAAGCTCTGATTTTTAGTGTATGAGAGTGAGGTAGAAAATCAAGCCCAAAAAACTGAAACGCTCAAGATTTTTAATGTGCTCAAACAGGCAAAGACGTCTTTAATGCCAGAGAGCAGTGAAAATGTTGATACCAAACCTGAAATTAAAGATGAAGAAACAGCAGAGGGCTGTTGATTGTAAGTTTATTTGATTTAATACTTTTAACGCTATTAGCATCAAGAACATATTTATTCAGTCCAAGTACATGATTAGTGCAGAAAGTGAAGAGAATTTTCAGTTCAGACTTTATGCCATTTTATTCTAAAGTCCTGACTGTGGGAAACACGCCTTCACAGCAGGGCTCCAGAAGCAAAGTCTACAGATGCCATTGCATTTTAATGTTAAAGCTAAAAGACATAATATCTTATAATCTATAAAATCTGTCACTGCAGAAATGAGCAGAATCCAGAGCTGCACTTTGGGTAAGAAGGGATTTGAGGCAAAGCTTATGTTACATTAACAGTTATAGGCAAAAATGGGAGCTGACTAAACGATAGATCGATGGATCAAATGTGGCACCTAACGACCTTTATCTGCATTGTCATTTTCTTTGACTGACCTTTATCAGCTTGGTAAAAACAATGAAAGGAAAACGACAAAATGCCAAAGTATGAAATGTACGATGTGCTACTTATATGTGACCATCGAACATGGTGTTTTGGCAGTTTGCTCAGTATTTGGATGAACTACTTTAATGACATTACATTAGCTCATATGAAGTAACTGTAATGGATGTTGCAGTTTTCAGACAGTAACTTTAGAAATAATATTTCATTTAACTCTGCCAGATTCAGGTGTCAGCGTTTGAGGCTGTGTAAATGAAACCATAAGATACACACACACACACACACACACACACACACACACACTCCCTTTCTTTCTGTCACTGTCTGACACTGATCCACTGCCTTCACTGGTCCAGCATGTTTGATAGTCATCATCAGACTGGAACAAAGGCAAATCAAACAGCACCAGGCCATTTTGCTGATATGTAAATCTGCCTCATTTGGATATCAAAGACTTGCCACACTCTGCACATTTTGTTTATCGATAAATACTTTGATGGGGCTGCAGCAAAGAATGAGGTTGACAGTGCATCCAAATGGGGAAGGTAAGATCAAATCTATGACAGGCAGGATACACTGTAAATACATTTGTTTATGTATAATGAATGTGTTTGAATGAAGCAGTTTCAAGTGCCTACTTTTCTTTCCTTTGCCAAAGATCACATTTTTTGAGGAGAAAAAATTCCAGGGCCGCTGCTACAACTGCAGCAGTGACTGTGCCGACCTGCATGCATACTTCAACCGCTGCAGCTCCATCCGGGTGGAGAGCGGTGTGTGGGTGATCTATGAGAGACCAAACTACAAGGGTTTCCAGTACATCCTCAGCCCTGGAGAATATGGTGACAACCAGCAGTGGATGGCCTTCAGCGACAGCGTCAAATCCTGCCGGGCCATAAAGAATGTGAGAGTTCTTATTCGGGATTCTTTAGATTTTTAGATTATTTTAGCAAAGCATTTTTAGTTAAATAGCCAGATAGATTTCTGTGGTGCTGGTGGGAAACAAAGCAGAGTGAAAGATAGTGTTAATGTTGGACTGATTTACAGCCACAATAGTTTACCAACACATTAGCTGTCTTTTACAGCTGCCTGAGTTGAGACATTAAAAAATGGTATTGTTAAGAGTTTTGTTTTGAGCTGATACCAAAACTTTGACTGAAAAATGTCACACAGCTAGTTCAGTTTCAGGAAATGCTTTTTGTCTTTCAGGTTTTCGGGAGCACATGGAAGCTGAGGCTGTATGAGAGGCCAGACTTCGGGGGGCAGATGGTTGAGTGCACTGACGACTGTCCTTCAGTGTACGACACCTACAAGCTGCGTGAGCTTTACTCCTGTGTGGTGACTGATGGTGCCTGGGTCTTATACGACCTACCTAACTACAGGGGACACCAGTACCTCCTAGAGCGAGGCGAGTACCGGCAGCACAGTGACTGGGGGGCATCCTCGCCTGGTGTTGGTTCCTTCCGCAGGATCACAGAGTTTTAACTTTGATTCAAAACCTTCTTAGATGCCTACACTGATCCAACAAGTCAATAAATGAGAAGCAAACCCTGCGTTTTTTTGGATTCTCTATAAATATAGATTTCATGCTAGACTGGTTTGTGATTATTGGACCAGTAATATGGAGAACTTTAGCAGCTGGGGTAAATGTGGTTATTTTGTCTGTACTAATACAAAATGGTATATGAATGAATTATAGTTAGAACATAAATAACTATATAGTTTAATTATACTAACTTGATATACTAAATACTGAAACAGTTGTTTCTTCATGATCAAAACATGAATGCTTCATCATCATGTATCAGAATCAGCATGAAAACATCCCTGTCATGACAAACAGAAGAACAGAGCAAAAATGACTAGAAGAGATTGTAGAAGTAGCTGTGATGACCACGTACATGATAAGTTCAGATAACAATACATCAATATTTGAATAACTACCTTAAGAAATGAGACCACAGGTTTTATCCCAGACTAGTAAAAGCAGATTTCTGTAATCTGTATAATTTCAGCCAGAGAGGAAGGATTGAGCAGAAATGTGAACTACAACTTTTAAACTATAACTGTGCGATGCAGAGTGGCAGGAGAGCAGCAGCACCTTGGTTAATATGAATTAGTGAAGTAATGTGTGGAAAACCATGATCTCGTGTAGAGTCTGGTGCCTTCCTGCTGTGTCCCTGGCTCAGCTCAAAGCGTTTCATATCAAACCAGATGACCTGCGGCGCCCTTGTTTTTGTTAGCCACAGCACCCAGCGGCTCTGGGATGTGTTGCACTTTGCATTTGCATTGTTTAGAGAAACAGCACTGAATGCATCAGAACAATGTGATAAGCCTGGTTAAATATTTTAATCAGCGTGTGCTTAGTTTTATTGTTCCTGTTCTCTATAAAAAAGAATATTGGCAGTGGCTACATGAATGTTTTACGTTACACACCAGTCCTATTGATACAGTACATGCTTCCCATTACAGGATATGTTTAGTGCGACATATTTAATGTAGTACAGCACAGATAGTATTTTTCAGGATGTGTTCAAGCTAAAAATGTGTCCTTTTGTTAACGTCACTTTATGGCCATAAACATGTAAAAGGTCTTTGAGTTTGTTTACATTTTTCTCCAGATCTTCCTCTGTGACAACATGCAGCAATGACTCCACTGACCTGCACCCATACGTCATTGCAACAACATCAGAGTGAAGAGGATTCTGGGTGATCTAATATGTGCTGAGACCCAGCTAATCTATTAGTCATATATACTTTATATTATTTTAAGTATTTTCCAAACCAAACAGTAGCTGCAGTTTAATCATTCTGAAAACAACTATATGACTAATGGAAGTGTGTGAAACTGCAGCTCCTCTAGCAGCCACTCAACAAAGTGTGTATATCAGGACGGTACAGAAGTCTTCCACAAGATTTGAGGTATTTGGTGTTTGAGTTGCTCTGTTTAAAACATCCAGTTAGAAATCAGATTTTCAGTGTATTTTCTGTCATTTATTTCATCTAGATGAGGAGGAAATGGGGGCTCAGGTTTAGGAGAGTCTGAGTCTGAGTCTGAACTTTGATTGAGGTGACAAATAACGTCTGTCTCTCAACAACTGTGATATAAACCAAGATTAGTGAACTACTGATAGGAAATTATCACTTTTCCCTCTATATAAATATGAAATGAAAAATAAATTTGCATTACATGATGTAAACTTTAAATAATATACTTATAATGTCTTAAATAGAAAAAGCCTGTGATACAACTTGGTGCATCAACACAGCAGCAGATATAAAGGCTAAAACAACTGCAGCATCAGCTTAATGTGCCAAAGTTAATAGAGAGCTCATTTGAATGACAATTGTTCTACTGGCAATGCATTTCTTTGGCCTTTATATAAAAGTGGACCATCAGTGATGAAGGGAGTGGCTTTAATTTGATTGGGCAAAGCGAAACAAGGTGATCATGGAGCACACAGCGAAGGTGAGTACTGCAAAATGTCTGTGAAGAATTGAACTTGTCAGGTGCAGAAATGATCCTGTGCAAAGCCTTTGTTTTTTTTAAACTGACCAAGTGTTTTTTAGTTGTAGTTTGTGATTTATCAGCCTGATCTCAAAAGAAATGTATGTTTATTCTTACAAAAGACTAAATGTCCCTTTGCCAAGTAAATTCAGTGAAACCTTCACCAAAACCTTAAAGCTGCAGTGATTATTTTTGGCCACTTGTGGGCAGTGGAAGACACTTAAAACCACAACATCTGATATACAGTATATCCCCTTGTAGTTATGGTGAAGGTGTAAGCCAATAGTTGCCTGTTTGCACATCAGACAGATATGGAACATCATTGGTGTTTAGCTTTTGTCCGTTTGGTTCCTGCAAAACGTTTTTGCTGTTTTTCTGTTGCTGAATGAGTCTAAACCTAAAATATGTGTCTTCAGCATAAATATGTACAGCATTCACACATGCTTTGGATACTTGTCACACTTTAACTGTGAACCTCAGCCCCAGTCAATCAAAAAACGAATTATTATTGAAATGAAAAATAAACACAAGTAGGCAAACAGTTGTGAAAACAACAAAAGCTTTAGTGAACTTTACTTGAAACAGACAATGAAGACAAAGTAGTAGTTATAATAATTATAGTACTAGTAAGTGTTTGCAGTAGGTGGAGTGTAGGTTGTACTGCGGTGGTCTAACAGAGTTCTGCTTGCAGATCTTCTTCTATGAGGACAAGAACTTCCAGGGTCGTTACTTTGAATGCAGCAGCGACTGTCCTGAGCTCAGCTCCCATTTCAGCCGCTGTAACTCCATCCGGGTGGAGGGTGGGGCCTGGGTTATCTATGAGAGACCACAGTACATGGGCTACCAGTACGTCCTCATGAGAGCGGAGTACCCCAACTACCAGAGGTGGAACGGCTTCAGTGACACCATCCGCTCCTGTCGCCTCATCAGACATGTAAGTCCTGCAATAAAAGCTTGATGTGCCAGGTTGTCAAATAAGTGCAGCTCACTTCATAGTTACTGTTACAAACTGAACTACAGACACAGGTATACTCCCACCGTGTGAAGCAGTGCAGTCTTCAAATCTGTTGAGGGGTGCCTAAATACAGATATAATAATTAAAATAAAATGATTTGAGATTCATTAATAACCCATGGGATCCTGCCTGCAGTACCTGAAAGCTCACAAGTTAAAACATATCTCGTTTATCAACTGTTCAAGGTTTCCACCAGGCACAGGATCCGCATCTATGAACATCCAGACTTCGGTGGGCAGATGATTGAGTTTGGTGAGGACCTGCCCAACCTGCTGGAAAGATGGCGCTATCGTGACATCCATTCTGCTCACGTCCAGGATGGTACCTGGGTCTTTTATGAGCATCCAAATTACAGGGGGCGTCAGTACCTGCTGGAAAAGGGTGAATATAAACGGCATTCAGAGTGGGGGGCCCTTCATCCATCTGTAGGCTCTATTAGACGTGTCATCGACTTTTAGATACACCAGAGAGCAACACCATAAACCCAAGTACCTTCTGCCACTCATTCTCCTGAACTGAACTCTGCTGCAAATAAAAGCAGACAAACTGCTGCAACAGAACAGGTGTAATTTAATTTGTTGACATTATAAAATACATATGTAAAAATGAGAGCAGAGCGAGAGAACATCCTGTGACAGATGTTTGAACATGCTGTGACTTTTTCATCTCCTGTGGCCATTCATTGACTTGGTACATTTTCATACTAATCTACTCATTAGATGTTAATATTTGTTTTTGCTGTTGACTCATTCAAATGAATAACTGCAGACATAGTGACTTAATAGAAAGTGACACTCATTGCTCTCATTAACACTTATTAATTACAAATGCCAGAGTCTTGTAGGCTTCATGATCTATAAAACATTGATAAATTATTCTTTAATAAAGACAATAGTTACAGCCTAGAAACTACTGAGAAGAACAGAGTGCAGCGTAAGTCCTGAGCTGACAATCAGATATCTGTGTCAAAGACTCGTAGAGTTCAGGAACGACACAAAGCACTGAAATGAAAGCAAAGAAAAGAAGCTACTTGTGAACGTTTTTGTACTGAACCTAATGTGCAGTAGTCTCTCAGGATTCTGGAATAAGAGCCACCTTGTGGTACAAGGTCATCATTACACAGGACTGGACACATGGACTTTGTGGTCTGAAGGACCATCAGGAAGCTTTTTATAAAAACATAATGATTCATTTAATAGTGACTTAGCATTGACAGTCAATATCATAACTAATTCACCTATTGATTGTGTTTTAGTAAGTTAAGAATATCCCCAGTGACTTGTTTATACTTGAAATCTATGACTGGCTCTTGCATGAGTCATATTTTTAAAACCACTGAACAATACTGAGAAACAGAACTACAGTAGAAAACAAGGAAAAATATGGTAAAAACAACCTGCAGACACATTTGATAAGACACTAAGATTTCAGTGTATAATTTCCTGTTATAGGGTTATATCATGCTTGTCAATCTGCCAAAACGGAAGAATAAAAATCAGTATTGGGACATGCACACAGCATGGAGATGCATGACGGACGAGTATACAGGAGAATCAGTAACAGACCTGCTGAGCTAAGCTGATGTTTGAACTGGAACATTTATCACACACAGATCCGTTCTGGCATTCCCCCAATGCTGAGCGAGCAGTTTAAAGTCGAACACAAACATCACCTGAACAGAGTCTGAAGTCTTACTGAAGTCGTTTTCCTTTGAAAAGTCAAAACTAAAGCCTTGCCTGAGATGCAGAAAGAAGAGTTTTACTCTGTTGGTTGTTTTCACTAGTGTCACTAGTGCAAGCTCAGTCGTTTGTGTTGGTAAAGTGTGAGTTTATTTTTCTGATTGTGGTTAATGGTTCTGTGAATATTATTAGACGAATATATCATCTGCTATAGGCTGATTACTCCTTAACTATCAAAATCAAAATGAATTTAATGAAAGGACATGGTAATATCTACAGTAGTTCTGAATATTGCTTAAGGTTTTGCAAAAACATGCACAATTTTCAAGACCAAGCAGAAATACTGAAATGATGATTACTTCTATATATAATGATTCAGGCGGCAGAACTTTCTCAAAACAGGATAAACCTAGAAAAAGTTTCCAGATATTTATTGTTATTTTCATTATTTTGACTTGTTTTTCATTTAATTCGCTCAGCCTGTTATTTCCTCCTTCAGTGCTCTTTCCCTTTAGGAGAGCTGTGGGTTCATCAATGAAACGCAGCCATTCATAAAAACACTGGGGAATGACGTCAGAGCAGCCTTGAAGTCGATTGGCTCGCTCCTTTGACTGACTTGGCGGTCTACCCAATGGGAGGCCAGAACAGGCTTCTCTTTAGATCCAGCCACCAAAGCTCTTCATTGAGAAAAATCCACAGGCGAGTTTTTATTCGAGGAGCTGCGTGGGGATGTAGGGCCGGAAATCTGCGTCGAGTTTATTTCCTAATACCACGAAGCTTCACTGATCAGGTGAGTCTTGCATGATGAAATTATGGCTTTAATAAAAGCTCTTCGTGCGTGCGTGGGCTTGTTGTTCTTTGTTTGTGTCGCTGTGGTTAGTTTCTGGCAGTGAGGGGGCAGATATGGGCAAAGAGGCGAACGCCATTTTCTGAAAATCAAAGGCAACGCTGCGGACATTTCCCCGCAGCTGGCCGCTCTGCAAAGCGGAGTATGCGTTAGCAGCAGCTGTCTTCACGGCCTGTTCACACCGTGGATCCGTCTCTGTGGCAAATTTCTCAGACGCGTCTCCCTCCCCCACCCCACCTCCTCCCGCAGGATCACGTTTCACTTCATTGAGAAAAACAAGGAGGTCCCACGCAACGTGCTATTTTCTGTTCTGCGTCACGTCAAAGCCCATTCACAAATCTCTGACTTGAGTGTTTGCAGTGTAACACTTTGTTACCTGTGCTGAACTTCAATCACAACTCCTCAACACTCAGCAGAGTTTTAGGTTTTCATGTGGGACAGTTTCATGTGGTTTTATCCTCATGCTGCACTGAAATGGCTTCAGTGTTTTTGGATAGGCTGTCTGAAATCACAGGAGCCACAGGACTTAAATGAAAGGAAGAGCCAGTGATCCCAAACTTATGTTTAGCCAGACAGGATGGTTGTACTGGCAGAGTGGTGGCGTTAGGAGTGAGAGAGAGAGTAGGACTATATCACTGACCCTAGTCCGCTTCATTCCAGAGTGAAGACTCATGAAACATGGATGACTTTTATGACCAAGAAGTTCCTTTTGTGGTCCCTGAGAATGTGAGTTTGAGACACTAAATTAAAACTAAAGCATTTATCCTCCTTCACATGTGTTAGCAAAGTTTTGTTGTTGTTGAACAGTTTTGTTGTTGAATTCCTAGAGATGTCACACAGACAACGCAGAGAAATGTCTCAACATCAGGAAAAAGAAGTTCATGGACACAGAGCTGGCTCAGGACACAGAGGGTAGGCTCATTATGTCTTATACAAGTGTGCGTTTAACTCCAACATGCTCCCTATTTGTTCAGTGCTACACACTCCACATCCTCATTCACGAGCAGGAATTAGCTTGTTGGTAAATAAAAGAAGGGAAAAAACAGTGTCTTTATCATTAAATAGGTTCATGCCCATTTTTAACAATTTCAGAACTTTCTTGCAGAGCTTTTTCAGGACCTGAGCCAGCTCCAAGAGATATGGATTGCAGAAGGTGAGCCCTGCAGACATCATGAAATGATTATTGTAATCACTATTAATCAGTTCGTAGAATTATATTGTCTCAGTTTGCTGTATGTTCCACATGTGATCAAACTGACTCCTTTGATTGAATGCAATGAGGATCTGCTCCTTCTGCATGGGAGGTCACAAAATTACAATTCATAAATCAGGAATGTGCTGTTTAATGAAGATTCAAGGGTGTCTTTCCATTTCCTGTCTTTTCCACTGGTGCAGCTCAGGTTCCTGATGATGAGCAGTTTGTCCCAGATTTCCAGTCCAGTAACTGTGAGTAGCAGCTTTCAGACCATTATGCTTTAGTCTTATCAGTGCTGGTTTAATAACGTCACGTTTTAGTGACAGTGATATAAAAGGTTGCAGACCATACCATATGTTTTGTATGTAAACCTGAATCTGTAATGTAATTGTAGACTATAGGTGTCAGTAAGTGTAGTAATGCTTGAGTTAATGTATTTTTCACCACAGTCAATCTTAAAAATGGTCCCTTCATCACAATATAGAGACGTAGACGAGGCTTTGTTTGCACAGATAAACCCAGTTAAACTGGTTTTAGATGAGTACTCTCCATGTACTTTCCAGATCCACTGGTGTAAACAGTTTGGTGTGCACATTGACTGGAAATACAGTACATGACCCTCGGACACACTCGGTGCATCTGCGCCAATTGAATGATAGTAACCATGTGGCACAGGAAATGGCAGGGACTATAAAATTTCTTCCAGGGACTCTACCTGTGCCTTAAAAAATCATGATGTCATAGATAAGGCAGGAGCTGGTGCAATTGTGCATTTAGTGTTGCAATCAAACACACTGCATGTATTTATTGCCGTTTGATAGCTGCCAACAAAGTGGCTCCTGGCTCAGACAATAAATCTGAACGTGATTGTTTTGTGGAAGGAAACTTCAGCGATGAGGTGTCGTCATTGCAGTATGCAGATAAGAATCTCGCTGCAGATTCCAGGAAGGCTGAGATCAGATAGGCTTTATTTCTTCTGCACAAACACTAAGCTCAAATACGAGCAGCTGTGGTGAAAACCAAAAGCTGTGGAGAGCGTAAAAAGTTTGTTTAACCCTTTTCGTTCTAGCTGAAAATAAGATGAGGTAGATATTGCTGTGTAGTTGAAAATGTAACACATTTTTAATCTCTGGGACAAAATGATTGTGTGTTTGCAGTGATGTTTCATGGACCGCCTGCCAGCAAAGTGAAGCGAGAGCCCAGTCCATGCAAAGACCAGTCTCCCTGCAGAACGCCCCAAGCTGACATGTGCCTTTACAGTTACAGGTAAAGATGTGATCATGCTGAATTCACTTTGTCATGATGATGTTTTGGGTGAAATTCTAAACACCCAGCTCCTCTCTGTCGTCTCTCCTACCCAGTGCCTGTGACAATAAGTCGGCTCTGACTCCAGCCTCCACACCTGCACTACAGTGTGGCCCCACCCATCCCAGTGGACCTCCATCCTTGCAGAGGCGGTTACAGCTATCGACCCCCCAACTGACAAGTAACTGTCCCCCAAGTCACATTCCTGCCCTGAGCCCATCCCACCACCACAGCCTCCCACTGGCCAACCAAAACCAGCAGTTTGCTCTTCCACATCCCCCCGTTAGTTGCCCCACGGCACCTTTCAGCACAGAACAGAGGTGAGTTCCAGTTGCTGTTCTTAAGATTTCAGCTACAGATACATCTGAAACCCTCATACTTCTACTCTTGTTCTTCCACACGTCAGGTTCCAGCGGCAGCTGTCTGAGCCCTGCCTGTCTTTCCTCCCTCCAGAGAAAACGGCAACCACACCATACCCCCCCTCAAGTCGTGATGGGCGCCCACTGTACCAGCGCCACCTTTCAGAGCCTCTGGTTCCCCAAGGTCCCAGAGGATTCAAACAGGAACTGGTGGACCCACGATACCCAGAGCCAGGGCCACCTTGTCCAGGGCTGGCCCAGCCTCAGACCACGTACAGCCATGTCACAATCAAACAAGAGCCAAGAGACTTCAGCTTCACCTCAGGTGTGTATATGTTACCTGCTACATCTGTTAACATATGCTTTTTCTGTTAGATTGTTTGGTTGAGTCCATGTTTCATGTTGCTGGATGTGCTCTCTGTACCAGAGACTTTCTGCAGAGGTGAAAAGATGTGTGAGGATCAGACAAGCACCACGTGAAAAATCTTAAATTTATGACATGAGTCAAACTCCGGCTTTGATGTTGTAACATTGCTTAATGATGAAAGACGAATAAGGAAAGTTTTCGGTTTTTACATGGTCTTAACCATGTAAAAACCATTAACACGGCTTTTGAGGAACAAATGATTAAATGTTATTTTAGGAGCCAGCATTCAGTGCATGGGATTGCAGTTGGTTTATGAAGACCAATGAAATGATTTGTGTCTTCTAGAGGTTCAAACCTGCCAGTCATCATTTGGGAAGTCTCCAGTCTTGTACCAGAATAACAGTATCGGTGAGTCTGAGTGAGCTTTTTACTTTTGCTGTTTCTAAGCCCACAGAATTTCTCAGTAGAACAAATGCTAATGTTTCTAACATTTCCTTTTTTGGAACACAGGATTTGGTCATGACAGGGAGCCACATTTGTACTATGACGACACTTGTGTTGTGCCAGAAAGACTAGAAGGTGAGACTGAAACAAGACTGCAGGCCAGTGTGGACTTCAAAGGACGGTTTTATTAGTGAAGGTTGAGGAAACCTGTCCTCAGTTATCTGTCTCTGTAAGCAGGTAAAGTGAAGCAGGAGGGTTTGCCATACCAGCGCCGTGGTTCCCTGCAGCTCTGGCAGTTTCTGCTCACGCTGCTCGACAATCCAGCCAATGGGCACCTGATCGTGTGGACGGGACGCAACATGGAGTTTAAACTCATTGATCCTGAAGAGGTCAGTCGTCAGCAAAACCTCACGTGCAGATGTCTGTTCTGGTTAAAAGAAATACACCTTTTCATTCACATGTAGCTGCACCAGAGGCACAGATCAGTACAGACTGATGTGTAGTATTTAATCAAAAAGACAAAGCTGTTTATGGAGTGCACTTGGATGTTTAATGGAGGGTTTCCTCTCCTGTGCTG
Source organism: Mastacembelus armatus (assembly GCF_900324485.2). Taxonomy (NCBI): domain Eukaryota; kingdom Metazoa; phylum Chordata; class Actinopteri; order Synbranchiformes; family Mastacembelidae; genus Mastacembelus; species Mastacembelus armatus. Next base: position 6,432,405 of record NC_046634.1, on the reverse strand, counting down.
TGTCAGGTGGCCCGGCTGTGGGGGATCCAGAAGAATCGACCGGCGATGAACTATGACAAGCTGAGCCGCTCCCTGAGGTACTACTATGAGAAAGGCATCATGCAGAAGGTAAAGGCAGGTCATATTTCTGTTATTCAAACCTTTTTACATTGCACTGACTCGTATTGCACAAAACACAGAAGACTCACACAGACATTAAGCACTAAATGTTTACAGAGAGGACTCGTATTAATAACAATTTGCATTAAAATGGTCAACTGTCAATATTTTCCTCCTGCAGGTGGCTGGTGAAAGGTACGTCTACAAGTTTGTGTGCAACCCCGAGGCGCTGTTCTCCATGGCTTTCCCAGACAACCAGAGGCCGAGTCTGAAAGCCGACCCAGACGCCCCCCTGGCTCCAAGTGAGGATGACGCTCTCCCCTTGCCCAGCTATGAGGAGGAGGGTCCGTACCTGGCTGAAGGAGGGGAGCAGCACATCCAGGCGCTGCCTTTCCCTGACAACTACCCGTTCTAGCTCACAATGTGACAACACAGATCTTTAACAGGAGGAACCTGAAATTACAGAGCAGTGTCTAGGATTTTTAGTATATATACCCACATTAAAAATATGTCACAGAAAAGTAATTATCTCTTTAGCCCACAATTTTAATTGCAAAATTATGATTCAGCCTTTATCTCCAGGACTGTTCATTTGAGCTCATAAATTCAGTCCTGTGTTCAAAACTATTGCACATTTGTGCAACAAGCAGAATTTTTTTTTTTTTTTTTTAAGAAGAAAAATATTTGAAGTAATTTTATACCATTGTTCATTTTACTAGAACATTGGTGAGAAAAGTTATTTTGAGATTAAGTCATAATATTAAAGAAGGATATGGAAGATTTTAATCTTTGGAGAAAAGATGATGTTATGAGAGTCCACGTGTTTAGATAAGTGAACATATTAAAACCTCCTAATGGCTTAACTCTCATAATATTAGGACTTTTCTCTACTTTTCAAATGTTACTGTTGAAATCTTTTTGTCCTATCACATTGGCACTAATGCTTGGGTGTAGTTTTGTAGCATGGCTGTTGCTGTGGCCCTCACGTAGTGAACTCTGGGATCTGTGTTTCAACCAAAAAATATCTCAAAGCCATGTTGTTGTTTTACTAATTTACTTAAACCTGTTTTTAGGATGAACCTTATACTGCATGAAAGGGACACATATTTTTAGACATTATAGTCCTCCTATGAACGTGTATATTGGACTGTCTTTTGTGTACTATGTCTTGTTTTCAAAGCTAATATTTTTGGCATTGTATTGACTTGTAAGAATTTCCAATAACTGTTTTCTGACAAAGGTATGCTAATATTTTTAATTCTGTAACACTGCCACTCTGATGCTAATAATGAGAATTCTTATGAATGGCTTAACTGTTATTGTACCAAAATAGTTTTCTGCATTTGTATAGTTGTTTTGCTTTAATGTGTAGAAAAGGGTTATAATTATATATGAATATATTTTTGCAAAATGCTGCATTTGCTTAACATGGTACTAGAAGCTGCAGAGTTTAGCCTGCTAATGTACTGCATCAGTTTTACCCTCTCCAAGGTGAAATGGCTCTACTCTGAGCCCTGTAGACACAAATGGGATGTCAGGGTATGTTTGGCATGATGATCACACAATAGTATAAATCCGAGAGGAAGCTGGAGAAAGACAGTGACACTGGTGTGATGGCCACCCTCAGATATTGTATCTGTGCCTTCTGTTGATTTTTACTCAAACAGTAAACTATTTTACTCTTTTTATTATTATTATTATTATTATTATTTGCCTCATTGTAGAGCATCCCCCATCCAGGTACTAACCAAGGCTGATCCTAGATCATTCCAGCATTTAACCTATATCTTACAATCACTTAACACCTGTGCACTATATTTTTAGAGGCTTCTTGTATATTATTGAAAATCAGGTTCTGGATAATAACGATTTTTCCAGTGTAGCCACTACACAGTTTAGTAAAATAGAGAAGCAGTTTATCAACTCTAGCCCCATGAATTTTGTTACTTATATATTCATTTTAGTTTTTAATGCTCTAAGAAGGCTGTTGTTTAAGTTCTAGAGTGCTTCATCATGTAAGGGTTCTTTGTGTATTTTTTGGTTTATCTTCGTATTCGGGATATAATGTCTCCAAGTGATGCCTGAACTTGTTCAACTTCATTCTGTCAAAAAATGATCTTTTCAAACACACAACAGTGTGGTCTCTTTACCTTACAAACCATAAAACCTGTGAAGCTCAGGGTAAGATCTGGCAACCCTAGGTAACTGCTCGGAACAATCCCATTTCGTTTGACTTTAGTTTCTGGTGTTTTCTGTTTTTTATTGTTTATGTCTTGGTTTCTCTTCATATTTGGGATATAATGTCTCGAAGTGACGTCTGAACTCGTTGAACTTCATTCTATCAGAAAATAATGTTTTTAAACACACAATAATGTGGTCTCTCTTCATTACCAACCACAGGATTTTGGAAGCCCAACTTAGTCACTTTTTTTTCTTAAATGTTCTACAGCTGTGCTGCTTTTAGCTGGGCTTTGAACAGGGTTCAAACCTACACTCATTCAGTTTCCAACCCCTGACTCTACCGGGGCACTTGGCTACAATCACATCCAGTCAGCTATTTTATAACCACATTAAAAAAATCAATCATAACAAAGCAGTTAGCAAACCGTTGCTAGTTATGTTGTCTCTCACAGCAAAATATAAAGATGGCAATGCAGGACTTCAAAGTACAGCAAAGGCTTTAATTAAAATTCAAACACAACATTAATAAAGTTTGGTTCATATATAGCCATGAAATAAAAATGTTTATGTTTTGTCGCCAGGCTTTGTCAACCTCTCTCCAAATACTTTGGATTAAGTTAGCCTACAACACACAGAGACATGTAAAATTTTGTTTCTGTAGCCTGCTGGTGCAGTCTGCCAGGAGGCCCAGAGTGGGGAGCTCTGCCACTGATCTAACCTTTCAAAAACACTAAAGACTAGAAGGCTGCTCAGATAAAGCTCTACAGCACTGAATGTCTTATTGCAGGTGTACCTTGCACATGTTTAGTCTCTCACTGTTATTAATTACCCCCCATATAGTTCATAGAAAGATGCATGCCCTGTACACGCATTGCTCGCCACCATATTGCACATCTTTACACTTAGCTACGTCAAGTTTGCGACAAAAACTCAAGATAAAAGTTGCAATCATACATTTTCCTTCAGAATGAAAGAGAAATATTAGTTAGAGCTGTTAAGTGTAATTAAGGTTAATTACAAAAAAAATATCCGTATTAAAAATATTAATTATTTTATGTATTTCAGTTTTGTCGGCAATACTGCTGCATATGCCTTAGCAGTGAAAATGACTGGTAAGGAGATTTTGGGAGGACCAAATTTTTATTTTTATTATTGACCACATTTTTGTTCTTAACTATAATTATTGTTGTTGTGTTTAGTAAAGGCTGTATGTAAACAAGACGACAATTCTTCACCTTGCGAGACTATTATTTTTAAAGGTGAGAGCGGAAGCTGTGGTGTTGTATTTTGGCGGGCTCGACAGCGGAACCCCAAATCGTCTTATGGTTGCGGCTGAGACTTCATTGTTTTTCCATGACTGTGAGGATTTATTTTCGGTAGAAACACGGTGAGATAAGAAAGAGGAGCTACAACTAATTTTTCTACCGTGGATATTTTGTTTCAGCAGAAGATACCAGGCTGTGTATCAGTTTAAAGACACACTTCGTCCCCCGGTGAGTTGCCTCCTTCAAGTTTCGCAGATAGCGGATATCCTCGTGGTCGACCCCTTCGTTTTTATGCGATATAAATGTTGACTTGTACGAAGTTGTGTCCTTTAAATAGTCTGTAAACACAGCCTAGCCTTTCTTAAAAAGACTTAACACGCATTTCTGAGGTTTCTGCTTCTTTTTGGAGGTAAATTCGGTGAATTAATGAGAGCTTTAAAACTTAACTAGGGGCTAGGCTCGTCCCGTTATGTAGACTACACCCACTAGCTTAAAAATGTCAGCTTTTCGTCTGGCGTGTTTTTATTTTATTTTTTATAACAGTATTATTCTACCGAGTGAATCTAGGGGGGAAAAAGGGCCTTGGATGAATTTGTGTGTTTTACTTCGTGTGGTGTTGTTTTAAACTATGTAACAGACTAACATTTGGTTAAATTGTGGTTAAAACGGAAGCAAAGTCTCGGCGGGTAAATAAGCAAATTGGTGACAAGCTACAAGTGTCTTCACAAAACGCCAACCTCAAATATTTTTACATTTTACAAATATTGAAACATTTTTTTTGTTACCTGAACTAATACGTCTATCGCATAATTGTTCTGCCAGCGATTAACTTTCATTAATAATCCTAACTAACTTAATATTATTCCTTTAAGTACTAGAAGAGTCTATTTATTGTCTTTTTTAGGTCCTAAAATGAATATGGTTATCTGGGTATAGGTTTTAATATTAGGTGTGTGTATAGATGCCTTTTTTACACTAAGGTATTGCTAGGAAAGGCTTATTTAGTATAAAATAGCTTTCCCAATTTGTAGGCTGAACAGGACAAGAGGGTGTTTAATGAAAATGCATTAATGGCAAAGGCTGGTTTACTATGCTTGGACTGGAAAAACTGTCATCTGAACTGGTTGGTAGCACCAGTGACGGAAAGCATCCCATTTGCTCGAGGGCCCTCTAGCAAGATGCACAGTCTCTGTTAACCGAGGTTATAATGGGTTATTGCTCTGCTGGGAGAACACTTTGTAAACTGTCAGACATAACTATCTAAATGAGTAAAAGACTGTCAGACCATACTCAGCATCCATATCAAATCTGATTTTTTTTTTTTTTTTATTTTCTTTTGTTACCTACACTAGTCAAATTAAGGGTTGGCATGCAATGATGAGATGCACAGTGCATTAATTTTTATGTCAGACAGATATTTTAGTTTGATAAAGTGTAACTGGTGGCTTTTACAGTATCCATTGAGTCACTAAAATTACTGTCTATCTATATTCTCACCAACATTGTGGTGTAACGTATGTACACTTAAGCGAAGTTAAAGTGCTTGTTGGGAATGAATGCAAAACTCTTCCTTCGCAGTGTTTAACAGATTCAGTAATTTGATTCATTTCGTCTTTGATTTTCATTCTTCATTGATTCTTTAAGGCACTCCACTTTCACCCTTTGCTATGAGTGGTTTTGTTTCTTATCTCTGGAACTGTATTTTGTTATTTATTGCTTTATGTGCTTTATTATACACATCTCTGAATCAGGTCTTTACCAAGACTTTCATGAATGAAACTGTTTACTAAATAAAAGACAAAACGTTCATTATTGAAATAAGATGCATTGTTTCTTGCCAAATCATATGACTTCTTCTTCTTAGACTTTTGCTCATGTTGTTTCACCTACTGCGTACCTAATGCAAACATTCTTTGTTTCACTTTCAGGTCCTGTGAAACAGGTGTTGTTGCCGTCCTGTGACGGGTTTTCCCTCAGCTTTTGGGTGTAAGGAGGAGAGGAAGCAAAAATGCCGAAACCGGTAAGAAGCTAAAAGGAGCTAAATAAAATTTGGTATACAAATGTCAGTGGCTTTTTTCACACTGTGTTCTGCAGAGATATGCAAAGTTCTAGTGCTGTCAGAAAGAAGCAAAAAAAAAAAAAAACCAACACGTTAGGAGATATTAATGTTACCTGCTAATTTATTCAGATCGTTCAATGGAAAAATTCAATTGCAAGTGGTACAAATAATTCAGCAGTGGCCCATGTAGCTCAGGATATATGATATGAATCAGGAACATGAAAGTTGCTTGTTTGTTCTTGCCTAGTCTGCTTGTATAAACTGACCCTTTAGATCTGCTTTCTAGTTGTCCTAGTAGTCAGCATGCACCGCTGCCCAGACCTGGATCTGAGCATTCTGGGATGTGGCAGTTTCATCTCCACAGCAGCTCCCACTCCTAATACTCCTCTTCCAAGTAAACAACAGCCATAGTGTGAACTGAACTGTCTTGGCCCACAGGCTTTGCAACTGCAACACTGCTGTCTTTGTTGCTTAAAGGTTGGGGAGAATGTCAGAGTTTGGGGATGTGAACGACGACAAAACAAAACCTGATGCTGCCTCTTTGTTCTGTCGTCATGCTGCTTTTTCATTATAAATAGACTTTGCGAGATGTCACACTTAAGTATGGAAAGATTGCATGCTGCATAGTTTTTGTTTTTTTTTTTACAGTAAGAGATTTTCAAACTAAAATGTCTCTTGTTATTCTACATAAAATATCACAAAACTACTCTTATTTTTAGGTTTCATAGTTTCTGGTATGATTGACGAATTTGAAACAAAGCTTTATCTCATGAGTCTATGGAAAGAATCAGGGTCAAGTTGCTAAAGCTTACATCAGAAACTTTCCTTGGATCTTCCAACAGTAGTCTTCATGCTTTGCTGCAACTGAGGCACGTCGCTTGTCTAGCTCTTAGTGTTGGGTGGTGTCAGATGGGGTTTTTGTGAAGCTACAAGAGGAAGAGCCAGGCACTGATGTCATCCTCCACTTCCCCCTCTTGTCTCTTCAGACAGTTGGGACACTGTCCCAAAAACAGCTATTAGAATAGTGGAGTGCTGGATGCTCTGCTGAGACAAACCTCCCTGACAGAAAACATCTGACAGAGAAAGTACAGCTTATTGCACAGTGGCACTGGCATTGTAAATAGGAAGAAATAAAAGGGTCTAACAGGCACAATCTTCTCTGTAATTGCTGCTATGCGGTGGTGCAAGAGGTTGGGTGAGGTTGTTGTATTATTACAGGTCACGTGATCTAGCAAAACACAAAGATGAAATCCCCGCTGTACGGTGAGATTAATTCAGTTTTTTACATACCATTACCTTTGAAGTAAATCGTCTGAACTCTTGAAAATGGACTGTAGTGTTTATAGCTTTTAGGAGTTCATGTATATGCACATACATGGCCTCTGAGTTAGATTCATTGGTTTATATATAAAATGATTTTCTTAATGGTGTGTTACTAATTATGGATTTGATATTAACAACTGTATCTGATGACAGTGTGGTTGAAGTGCAAATCATCAAACAATGTATTTCTGGAACTCTATGAATGTATTTACAACATATTACATAGTAAAATGTGCTGATTCTCGTATCTAATAAAATCACATCTCATGTACACTTCACCCAGCCCTCTTATGTTTGGTGCACTTTATGGGTTGGAGCAGGAGAATTATGAGGTGAAAGTACCACAGGCAAACAGCCCTCTGTGGTTTTCTAGCTTGTGGCTGTTTTCGTTTGCTGGAGAGGGGGCCTGCTGTGCATACTGGGGCCCAGTGTATGTCGGCATCCTGTCTCTGTGGAACTACAGAAGCATGATGAAGAGAAAGGATTATCACCAGATGATGAGAGGACTGTCAGGGAAGGAAGTGAGCCAGAGAATATACTGAGGTCAGGGTCACTTGTAGTACTCGGGAGCAACTCGCTGGGAATTTTAGGAGGTAGGAAAACAGGGTTGCGTGAGGGTGAGGGTTATAGGAAGGGAGGAGTTGAAGTGTTTGCTGCTTGGCAACATTGAACTTTGTTTTCCAGTTGTGTGTGACCCGTCACCTCATTTACAACACAAAAGCAAGCTCCATAACCAAGGAGAGCAATCAAGGACCTCCCTTTCCCTTGAGTTTATTTCGTAAAATCATTGGAAGCATTTCAGATCCTGTCTGTACAAAAGTCAACTGGGCAAGCATAAGTAGATTTTTTTTTTTTTTTGGTGAAAGGGGTGCTTCCCACCTTCCCTTCCCCCAAAGCATGAATGTTTGGGTTTGTAGGTAGTGGTGATTCCTCCTCTGCTGTCGCTCTCCCTTCCATTCCTCCCTTCCTCTGAGGCCTGCCTCACCCTGCAGGGGGGTTAATCGGAAGGACAGACAGCTGCTCCAAGCCCAGCAGGCCTGATTAGCAGCTCTACTGACTGAAGTGTGTTTGTCTCTCTTAAGGCCTGTCTCAGCAAAGCTCTTCTAAACAGCTTACAATGACTAAACAGCTGCACATTTAAGGGGCCCATCTGAGTGAGAACTCGTCTTCACAGTTGACATGGAGAGGGGGATTCAGTAACATCTAGAAAATGGGAGGAGGAAGGTGGGGAACAATAAAGGAAACAAGTCTACACAAATGTAAAAAGACAGAAATGCCAGCATAACTTTTTGATTAGTCTCGTCCTTATTTGTGGACTGCATGTGACTGGGCCTCGTTATCATATGCTTGAATATTGATGCACAGTTGCCTACAATGTCTACCAAAGGCAGCTGAATGGTTTTTTGGCCCTGTTGCAGCTGCCACAAATGAGCCATTTGTGTTTCAGGTCTCTGAAGCATGTAGTGCACTTGTGAATGTTTTAACATGTGCATCAGCATCTCTTATTTTTATGTTATTGGAGTTGGTTAAGAGGAGAAAAAGAGAAGTTAGGGAGGTGTTTTTTCTTTCCTTCGGCTAATTTAACTGTTCAGGGAATATTAGCACGAGATGCTGTGAAGAATTATGGTAATTAAACTGAGTAAAGCATCCATGTAAACATGAAGCCTGACTGCAAAGATCAGATGCCAGTGGACATTGGAGCCATGCTGGAGAATGACTAAGATCCACTGTATTTAGTAGTTTTATGGTTTACTGTTCACTTTTAGGGACTTCTAAGGAATGTCAGTTCACATCATGACTTGCTGTCTTACTTGTATGGTGTAACATCATTGCACAAACACACCTGAATTTGCAGATGAAATACATGCTTATACCTGCAAAACAATCAGGAAACTTGTGAAATGCAGCTTTGTTTGAAGCATGCCACTAGTTTAACTCTTGCATTTAGATTTTGAAAGAGACCTAGTTGGTCCTTTTGTGTAAGCAACTGTTGTGTTGCTTACAGTTTTTCCGCTGTCAGCAGGCAGGCAGTGTCATATAAGGACAGGCTTACAAAAGTCATTCCTTCGAGACTTTGCAGTTGTCGCAGTGTGTGATTAGCTGTGTCAGTGCCTCAGCATGTTGTAGTCCCTCCTTTCCTCCCCCTCTTTGCAGGGCAGAGAGGATTACTGGCCGTCTGGTTTATATAGGATTCCACTTCTTTGCTCTGTGTGTTGGCAGAGACACATACACACACATACAGCACAAACATCGACTCTTTCACAGCTGATTGCTGATGGCAGGCTGGCCCCACACAAATTCAGGGAAGGGACGTTTTAGTCTGAACCTTTGGAAACCTTACTTCTGTACTAGACTGCAGAAGTCCTTGTGTCTCAAAACACCAGTGGGGCAACTCTTTGTGAAACTAGGGAGCATAATATTCGATTTTTTTTTTTTTCATCACCAGTCAGATAACTGTGCAGGACAGGAGATTAGAGGAGTCAGTGCTTGCTACCATTTTTTTTGAGTGGTAGTTCCTTTTAGCAAAGACCCGCTGCTCTGAATGTTTTTTTCATGTCTGTTCTGGTTGAGGGTTTATAATTTGATTAACATTAATCTGCACTTTATACGTATTTTCATCTAAGCAGAACTAACCAGAGGCAGGAGCTGTTTTTGGAGTAGAGTAGCTCATGTTCTACTATGTAACAATATCCGCTGCATCCTTATTGAAATAATGTTGACAGGGCTGTGTTGTAATATGCAGCTTATTGGATGTCAGTCATTCCTGTTGAGTGCTTAGAGAGATCATCATGTAGAACTAAAATATTGACATGTGTCCTCTTATTATTGTGTGCAGTCAACACATTTAAAAGATTTTGTAGCTGAATTTTGTTTTATGTTTATTGGATGAACTTGAGCGTTAAATCAATGGATTTACATTTCAGTTCATCACTGAGTGTGTGAGCCATTTTTTTGTTATTAACCTGCTTACTTTCACCTCAGTTACCTGAAAAGGTGTTGTTTTGTGTATTATTTGTTACACTCCTGCAGAAAACTGGCATATAGTGCAATATGGATTGTTCTTTTTTTTTTTTTTTCTTCCCCAGACATGGATTACGTCTGTCTCTAAAAAGTAAAGTGCCTCTCTGTGTGGAATATTCATTGAAAGACATTGGCAACAAGCATGCCAGGGAGATTTGGTCTGTAAGAGCACAAAATGAGCACATGGGATACACATTAGTCTGGATTGTTGCACATTACAATAATATTTAAGGCCATGCAGGAGTGCTCATACGACATGTCTATAGTGAGGAGAATGTGTTGCAGCTTTTCATGGGTAATTAATGAGAGGGAGACGGGGGTAGATATATTGTGGTCTGAGCTTCATGTGGACTGAGGGGAGTCCAACTTTGTGCTGTATAATTCATTGCTGGGATATTGGGAGAAACTGAACGAGAGATGAAGGCAGGAGAGACAGTGGGGAAATAAGAGGGTAGGGAGAGAAATGCAAAGTAAGCGTTCCTGAGGTTTATGTCTAATTGCTCAGAGGAACAGAGACGTTTATTGCCTCAGTTTCTTATTTTCTGCGTCCCTTTTCCTTTCCCTCCATTTTTGTAAAGTTGGCTCCTCTACAGTAACCTATTCTCAAGTGGTGTGCACCCAACGTCATCTCTCTTACTTCCTGTCGCGCTCTATCTCCTACACAATTTTGCTTCTTGCATTCTTGCTAAACTTTGCTTTTGCACTCTGCCTCATAGTTTGCCTTTCTTCTTCCTCTGTGCTTTTGTGTCTTCAGTTTTAACCACCACTAAAGCAACATGCAGCTCAGTGTGTATATAGGTGTGGGAGGATGTCGGATGCTTCAGAAAACAGCACCAATCTCCTCTGTTCAAGTGCTCCCAGGCCTACTGCCAGTGCTGCTTAATAGGGCACAGCCAATGACAGACTTATCCTCTGCTCCACCCCGGCACAGGTCCTTTAGTGTTGGCAATTGAAAAATATATTAATAAGGGAGGCAGGATTTTGTGACAAAGTGGTATTACTACTGTATATCTGTGAAGCACTTTCATTTCACCAGAAGTTATGTGGTTTCACTAATAGTCATTTGATTTTCAGAGCACTGTGTAAACCAGCTATTCTGTCAGACACTGTCCACAGCTCTTTGTCTCTTTGTTTACTTGCTCATTCTTATCAAATTTCTTAAATGTGAATTTATTTGACTTGTTTTTATACATTTAAGATTTTGTGCTTTTTAGTAAAAAAAAAAAAAAATTGTGGCTAGTAGAAATCTGTGTTTGCATTAATAAATACTTAACTGTACCTCCAAGTAAAGCTAGATTAGTAGATGTTTTGTAGATATTCGAAATTTCTAGTAGTATTGAAGAAGTAGGCGTTGTATAATTAGCGTGACAGTGTCTCGCCATTCCACTTGGAACTGACATTTGGCCCGATTTAGCATAATCACAACAAATGCACACTTCAGTAAGACTCAGCAGAAAAGGGTATTGAGAGCAGTCACCTGGCATTGCTGTATTAAAGTAATATCTATATCTGTGTTAATATAGCAAACAAACTAATCTTCTTCTTGTTTGTTTTGTAGATTAATGTCCGTGTGACCACTATGGATGCGGAGCTTGAGTTTGCCATCCAGCCTAATACCACAGGAAAACAGCTCTTTGACCAGGTGAGGAGGAGTGACTTAATTACAAATGTTGCTGGTTTTTTCGGAAACCTCTTATTAAGCAGCTTTTCAGGGGTTGTTGGCTCTGGGTATCTCCCCAGTTTACTGTATCGTAGTTGTATGTCACATGGGACCTCTGTGATATGTTAAAGTGTATTAAACACTTTAAAATGATACTTGTAAGAAGTGATTTTTGATTTCAAGATTTTTCATTTTGTTTGCAGGTTGTAAAGACAGTGGGTCTGCGGGAAGTCTGGTTCTTTGGCCTGCAGTATGTGGACAGTAAAGGCTATGTCACCTGGCTGAAACTCAATAAGAAGGTCAGTGTACTTTTGTTTTAATCCTCTTTGTCATGACCACATAAGATACACATGGCTCTTTAATTTAAATGCCCGTGTTTCTGAAGGGTTGTCAAATCCACCCACTGTATAGTATTTGGGGATAATATTTCTTCTAACAAGCAAGGCTCTAGTGGAAACTATTTTATATCTGTGCACATATGTACAGTACACTGTGTCCCCAGATGTGAAGTTATCAGTTTTGACTGATGCTGACAACATTATGTTAAGTGTTACAATTAGACACAAATGTGCAAACACGTGGAAACATTTTTTAGGTATTTGTGAATAACTGATACAGTACAAATCAAAAGTTTAAACCACCTTCTCATATGATGTTTAAGTACTTTCTACACGATAGATTCATACTGAAGCCATCAGACATTGAATCATGTAATAAACAAAGAAAACATTGGATCTTTGGATCTCTATTATTAATTAGAGGAAATGTGATAGATTTACAAGATGTGTGTTCCTCCTGTTGGACACTCACTGCATACATAGATTTTATGATCTTCTGGTGAATACATGGATGAGTGATGCACCTTGTCTTTATTTACCAGGTGACCCAGCAGGATGTGAAGAAGGAGACTCCTCTGCAGTTTAAGTTCAGAGCCAAATTCTTCCCTGAAGATGTTTCAGAGGAGCTAATCCAGGAGATTACCCAGAGACTTTTCTTCCTGCAGGTAACACACCACTCACTGAGATTCCATCCAAATGTAGTGAAAACAGTATTTCAGACAATTCTGCAAAACAAAGTGCAAATTAATGCATACTAATGCGATTGTTGGAAGTGGGCACATCAAGACAAACAGCCTCTATTGCTAATTCTCTAATCAGGTGCCTATAGGGCATGTAATGTAGCCTCATCTTTGATGATTGGCTGAATGAAATCATGCAGTTCTACTACATCACAGTGAGGGCTGGGGGCGCTGTTTTGTGCACCCACGAAAGTTACCAAATATGGTTACTTGCCCGATAAAGGATTAAACCTTTGCAGCAGAAGCAGTAACAACAAGATGGCGTAAATCCAGCTCTCACTGTGTTCTTGAGATACACTGGCCACACTTCATAAAGTGTTAAGTGAAGTGAGAATTCTTTGTTTAAGGAAGCAGATTTCTGAATACACTGAATAAATCCTTCACTCCCTGTGCTTCTGCCAGGTGAAGGAGGCCATCCTGAACGATGAGAACTACTGTCCTCCAGAGACAGCTGTGTTACTGGCATCATACTCTGTCCAGGCTAAGTATGGAGACTACAACAATGATGTCCACAAACCTGGCTATCTTACCCATGACAGACTGCTGCCTCAGAGGTACACACACTGAATATGTCACATGCATATATACATACGATATATTGCTCTGCTGTGAGCCAGAGTAACCAAACTGCTATGTGCAATATTTCCCTTTAGTTTGCAGATCTGTTGAAACCTGTACTGTGTCTTGGAATATTTTAGGATTTCCTCCAAAGGAAACAATTTTGTGCCTTTAAATATGAAGGTGACTGTGTGTGCGTGTGTGCATGTGTGTGTTTGCAGAGTCTTGGAGCAGCACAAGCTGACCAAGGAGCAGTGGGAGGACAGGATTCAGACTTGGCACGAAGAACACAAAGGAATACTCAGGTGTGTTAAATTAACTTTATCACCTTCTGCACTTGAGGAAGACAAAGAAAATTAATCTGTGACTGTACATGTTTGGACTAGTGGAAGTTATTGTGCCATTTATAATTTATGTGTATATGGTAATGTTTCTAAAAAAAAAATGTGTAATGATAAATTTTTCACCTGCTTTTTCTCTTTTTCAGAGAGGACTCAATGATGGAGTATCTTAAAATTGCCCAGGACTTGGAGATGTATGGTGTCAACTACTTTGAGATCAAAAACAAGAAGGGCACACAGCTGTGGCTTGGCGTGGATGCCCTTGGCCTGAACATTTATGAACATGAAGACAAGTAAGGCACACTCACAGAAACAGATTTGTTGGGGTTATTTATAATATAATTAATGTATCATTTTGAGGTACATGTTATAATCATATAAAATATTCTTTTTGATTCCATGTGAACAAAGGAGACTGTTCGGAGTTAGCATTACATATCACTCCCCAATTTCTCATATTCCTTTTTTTAACAGAGAACAGGCATTTTTCTAAGGAGAAGATATTTTGAATTTCATTTACCTCTTTCTGTTTTCTGCCAATCTCCTTACCTACATTGCTGAAAATGTATAACCGAAAAAACAATTTTTGGTATTAATTTTAATTTTATACTAGATGCCATCTGCTGGCTGAATTCTGTAGAACATGCTAAAAGAAATAAACGTCTTGTACTGTATATTCCTATGCGAGTTGGATGCTAATTCAAATGTTATGCGTACACACCATTAACCAGGTTTGAATATTTTTCCCAGGTTGACACCAAAGATTGGCTTCCCCTGGAGTGAGATTCGAAACATTTCTTTCAACGACAAGAAGTTTGTCATCAAACCTATTGACAAGAAAGCACCTGTTAGTGTCAGGTTCATTGAAAGTATACACATTCTGATTTATTTATACAGAGAAGATATCCTGCTTCACATATAATGTATATTTTGTCTTTTTTTTTATTACCCATGTAGGACTTTGTGTTTTATGCCCCCCGACTGCGCATCAATAAGCGCGTCTTGGCATTGTGTATGGGCAACCACGAGCTGTACATGCGGAGAAGAAAGCCTGACACCATTGAGGTGCAGCAGATGAAGGCTCAGGCCCGGGAGGAGAAGCACCAGAAGCAGGTGGAGAGGTAAGGCAAAAGGATATTCACAATAATCTTCTCATTTTATGTTCTGTTTTTAAACCTTTTTCAGCCTTTTAAAAATAAAGTGGTTAAACTTTGTTTTAGGCAAGATATATTAAAAATGTATGAACTAATAAGTGAGCCAGGCTGAAATAACTAATAATCTGTTATCACAGCAAATAATTACCACCTCATTTCACTGACTCACTTCTATTTCATGATTGAGAGTTAAATGGCTATTAGAGCTTATTCAACCAGGGTTAAGATGTATTTGATCACTGACTGCTGATAGAGAAGTAGCTGCTATATCCTCTCCTCTAGAGGGCAGTGTTCCCTCTTTTCCACATGAGGTGAAACAGGAGCACCTGCTCATTTCACTTAATTGAAGTTTTTTACTTTTTTTTTTTTTAAAGTACTTAATTTTCTGTATGTTTTTTGTATGTTACTATTGAAGCAACATTTTTTGCTTAAGCAACCTGAAACATGTAATTGCTAAACTTGTCAGGGCCCAGCTGGAGAATGAGAAGAAGAAGCGAGAGCATGCAGAGAAAGAGAAGGAGAGGATAGAGCGTGAAAAAGAAGAGCTCATGGAGAGGCTGAAACAGATTGAAGAGCAGACTATGAGAGCTCAGAAAGGTACCCATTTTACTTGTTATCCATCCATCTGTTTAACTCTGCTGCTGCCTCCCTAGTTCTCTTCTTGTCTGTTAAATTAGATTCTCTCTAGGCCTCAAGTCAAGTCCAATTATGTCTATTCCCGAATGATCTGAAAAGTTCATTGAATCCATTCATTCATTCCTCTGGTTGTTTTTACTGATGCTTTGTACTGTTTGTATTTGCTTAGACAATCACCATGTCGAATTCCATGTTTACCATAACTGTCTACTAATAGAATCCTAATTTATGCATTTGTTAATGCACCCTCAGTTGAGATTCATGTAGCTTATTCAAATGTATCTGACTTGACTTGATACTACCGGAATATAATACTCTGGTTTGAATTTGAAACATGTAGAAATTGTGTGTAATATGTTAACGTGTTGGGTGTTCCACAGAGCTTGAGGACCAGACTCGCCGTGCCATAGAGCTGGAGCAGGAAAGACAGAGGGCGAGGGAGGAGGCAGAACGGCTGGAGAAGGAAAGACAAGCAGCTGAGGAGGGCAAGGCAGAGCTGGCCAGACAGGCTGAAGACCAGCAGAAGAACCAGGAGCAACTGGTTCGTGTCTTTGTTTGGTAGATGGTGTAGGCAATTCCAGGCTAGCTTAGGTGTATATTAAAATGTTTAAATGTATGTAAGTCTCAATAATTTGTGTGATTTTTTTTTTTTTTTTTTTTTTTTTAAAAGGGGGTTATGTAAAGTAATATAAAGTACATGCACTGTACTGCACTGTTTTTATGTATGCGTTTTATCCCAGGCTGCTGAACTGGCTGAATTCACAGCCAAGATTGCTCTCCTGGAAGAAGCCAAGAAGAACAAAGAGGCTGAGGCCACAGAATGGCAGCACAAGGTGGAGTACCTCTCATCACTGACTTCACTGTGTCATCATAGATCATTAACAGAATAACATTCAAACACCTGGAGATCTTCACAAACACTGGATGGATTATATGGATATCTGGCCTGTGCTATTAAGAATTACTGTACCATGGAAAACCACATGGGTAGTTACAGTGTAATTAACCGATTTTGTTTACATTCAGTATATAGTGCCGCAAATGCCACAGTTCACTTGTGTCCGAGGGTGTACCAGTGTGTTTTCCTGTCACCTGTGTTGTGTGAGTCCTATATATATTTCTGACTTACATTCTCCCTCCTTGTTTCTGCAGGCTCTGTCAGCTCAGGAAGACCTGGAGAAGACCAAGGAGGAGCTGAAAACCGTGATGACACCAGTGCCAGCCCCTCTGAGCAGCCATACTGAGAGTGAGCACGATGAGCAGGATGAGAACCACGCCGAGGCCAGCGCTGAGCTTTCTAATGATGGTGTCAGCCAGCTAGACCTCCGCAGCGAAGAAGCTCGTGTCACTGAAGCCCAGAAGAATGAGAGGGTCAAGAAACAGCTGCAGGTGAGAGTGAGGGGAAACCTTTTGCACAGGAGTGGAAAATTAGATGCCTGTGGGTGAAGTTAGCCTCCCAGCAAAGTCTGATACAAAACATATGACATACAAAATATAAACATCTTTGACAACAGAATAATAACATTAGGACCTTTTTCAAGGTCAAGTGAACTTTCACACTCAAAAAGTTCATGAAGATACCATCTAAATCTAAATGCAACCTTATAGAAAGCAACATGGTGCTGAAATGCAGTCTGAGATTTCACAGGAGTAAAAACTTTAAAGTGAAACAAAATTTTAATTGAATCAATATTTATCTCTCTGAATTAAATTCAATTTATTCGGGAAGGATATTTAAAGACAAATAATGAGATTATATTATTTTCAGCAGCAGTTTTGTTGCAAAGAAGAAACACCAGCCAGGCAATGGCAAATAAGGGTAAGATAAGGCATACTTCTCTGTCCATTCTTCTTTAAACTCCTGCTTTTAACAGGAGTACACATGCTGGCCTAGACTGTAGCCAGGCTTTAAAGCAGTCTTGCTGATAATTAACTGAGCAAACTGAAGATGTCAATTCATTTCATATCTTTCATAACTATGAATATATTCTAATGACTGTAAATCTGGCCTGGGCTACTGTATAGGCCAGACGTGTGCTGAAGCTATGGTAAGAAGAATTCAAACATCAACCAAACGAGTATCTAAATCATGAATTTCCTAAATTATGAAAAAAAAAAAAAGACAGACAGACCGGCATCTCCACTGCACCTGAAAGCCAGCGTTGGCCTCTCCAAGAGGTAAAAGCTGAAAGTCTTAGCTCACGGCCAAACCTTTTGTAAATAAGCAAAACAGTCGTGCTTCACTGGAAGGATTTATTTGTTCAGTGAACAGTGAAGAAGTTTTGACACGGATAGCCAGAGGCTGTGGATCAGTGGCTTTGCGTCAACTTGTCTTCACAATGATTGAAGTGTGTTTTTCTCTTTCACATATGTCCTGTTTCTTTTTCACTGTTCTTGTCTGCAACTTCTGTGCCCCTCCATCGCTTTCCTTCTGCCGCTGTTGTTTCCTTGTCATTTTTCTCCTTCCTCATCAACCTTTTATCCTTTCTTCTCTTTGCTCTCTCAGACATTAAGTTCAGAGTTGGCCGAGGCCAGAGATGAAACCAAGAAGACACAGAATGACGTGCTACATGCCGAGAACGTGAAAGCAGGCCGAGACAAATACAAAACCTTGCGCCAGATCCGACAGGGCAACACGAAGCAGCGCATTGATGAGTTTGAATCCATGTGAGAACAGCGCTTGTATCTCCTTGGCCTGCTTTCGCTCAGGGGTACTTGTTCCCAAACTTTCCCCTCGGTGGATGCTTTTTTTTTTTCATGGACATTTGATACTGCCGTCCTTATTCACCCAGTGAATCCCCCTCAGAAAGGCAATCTTGAGAAATCATCTTGTTAATCTTTGCCAAAGTCCTACCCCACATCTCTACTTTGGAAGTTTGGATATCTCCACGATTTGGAGCTGCTTACATGTCACTTTGAACAGCAGACATCGTTGAACGGCAGAGGTAATTTGTAATCCTTCAGCGCAGGGGAAAGGAACTGACAAACCAAAATCGAAGCGATTGGATAATTTTATTTTGAACATACGTGGCCATAGTGAGTGAGTTCTGTTGTTTCCTTTTGTTTTGTCTAATGACTTGTATTGCAAAGCTTTAGTATCATGTCTTCAGTTAAAGATTTCCTGTTCTCTCCTTGTTTTGAAGTTCTTTTCCTCATTGTTTGACTCGTTTTATTGATGATGCCATTCTTTTACAGTTGTCTGTTGAACACACTGATGCTGGGTTTAGTCTCAGTTATGAAAACGTTCTGAGTTTACGAGTTTACGGATAAATGAGGTCATTATATGCATTCAGTGTCAAAGCGCTGCTATGTTACGTCATGTCAGAACATTTCAACGACTAAACTTGCTAGTTGTCCTGCATCAGTAAGTCATTTGATAGCTGAGGTCAATTCACTTTGTTCAGTCAATTCAAACTGTTGTTTAAATGTTACGTTTATATAAAATGATGCTGCAGTATTTTAATGGCTTCACTGAGGCTGAATAGCAAGGATAGCAGTATTTTCCGATTTTGGTGAAAATCCTTTCTGTGACTGAAACTAATGATTGACCCTCGTAGGGAAAAGAGCCGCCCAACATTTCACATGGCAGGTTTTCATAAATGAATGTAGCAAAGGTAACAAAGGGAAAGTGCTTTTTACATGATGAGGTGATAGGGTAGCATGTAATAAGCTTGTGCCACTGAGCTATTGCCCTCAAGCTTAAAAGTGTTAAGGAGATAAGCTAATTGGTAGTTGTGTAGAGCTGTGTTTCTTGGTTTATGTTTTTTTTTTTTTTTTCCTGCTGCATCCCAGTGTTTCATTCCCAGTTACCATAGATGGTTTTCTCTGCCTACCAGGCCACAAAGGAACCCAGGCTATTGAATGGGCAGAGAGAGGAACAGACAAATGTGTGATGTGTCCATGCTGTTTGTCTCTGTCCAGCTGTGTGCGTGAGTGTGCGTGAGTGTGCGTGAGTGTGCGTGAGTGTGCGTGAGTGTGCGTGAGTGTGCGTGAGTGTGCGTGAGTGTGCGTGAGTGTGCGTGAGTGTGCGTGAGTGTGCGTGAGTGTGCGTCACAGCATGTACAAGTGTGGAAGCTGAGGCCTGGAACCATTCTGGCTGGGGAGCTTATGAAAACATCAGTCCTCAACCGGGGACAAATCTCTACCTCAGTAATGTTAGCAGTGGTGACTGACAGTCAAACACTCAGTGCTGCAACCTCCCTTTCCAAAAAATACAAAATAGTAAGTTTACATCCTTGGGCAGTGCTCCTGGGCAGGCTGTTTTTTTTTTATTTTATTTTGTTTTTTGTTTTTTCTTCTGAGCTTAATTGCATTGTGGTTGTACGTTGGTAAAGTGAGATCAGTGTTATTTCTGGTTTCTTCACTTGAAGCTAGTCCTACTCAGTGGTCTCTCCTGGATTGATCTTGCTCAGATTTTTTTGGTCATTTTCATTTTGTCCCAAAAAACCTCAAACCATGAGGAAAGTGAACATATTAATCCTGCAGGTATCGGACTAGAGATACACTGCATACAGAGCATTTTCAGAAGGAGCTAGGTCATTTGTCCTTGATAGTCCTGATAAATGTGTGAGTTCCTAGGAGCCATGAGTTGGTGGTGGTGAGGGCTGGCTCTGAAGTGTCTCCTGGAGATGAGAGCTCTTTGAAATGATGCATCTCATGTAAATTAGTCAAAATAAAGTACAGTGTCTCCTCAGAAGTTTAAAGACCATCTGCAGATCTACATTGGATTCATGGGCGTGAGAGACTTTGTATTAGAGTATTATATTATAGAGGGACCTCGCTCTGATTTGTGTATTTTTCAGAGCAAATGAAATAATTTCTTCACCTAAAATGTTATAAATTCTCATCTAACAGCATTTATTTGTGCTCAGACAACAAACTAATTCTGCCTTTGCAGAGCCGAAAATATGTTCTAGGGTGCATTTCTGAATTTTTTTTTTTTTTTTTTTTTTTTTTTTTAACAAAATGATGAAAAATGTTTATTGTATTATTTGTTACGCTATACATGACAGCTTGTGTAGGTAAAAAATGTTTTAATAGTTTTAAAAACAACGCACTTGTTTAAAACAAGACAATGACGCCTGCCTTTTGTTTAACTTCAAGTGGACATTGTTAGTGTTGTGCTTGCCATAGCAGGTTTAAAAAAAACAAAAAAAGAAGATTCTGTGCTTCCAGCTCATAGTTTTGTGTTGTGTTCAAAGACCCTAAACCAGCAGCATGCATCAGTATACTGTGCAGCTTCATTGGAGGGGAAAACTTCTGTTGACATGCCACACTCTCAAATCGTTCACACCCAAGCTCATCTCAACAACAGAAAGTTATTGCCCCCCCTCCCATGAAGCTTGCCTCTGTGATGATGCTGGCACCAGCTGTCATGTTTTGCCGTTGTTTTTCTCTTTATGTTCATATTAGTATTCCTTAAGATAGAAGAAACAGATGGATTACAGCTCATTTCATTGATTCACAAATAAAAGTTTTACATTTTGAGCCTGTGTTTTGTATTATTCAGTATCCACAATTTAATGCATTGTGTAGTATTCAGGCTCCTTCATTTTTAATGTTTTGCTTGAATAAAATTGATTGAAGGAGTATTTTTATCTACAGATGGTAAAATACTCCCAAGTGTTTTCCTGACATATTAACAAGAAAAAGCTTTTCTAACTCTTGTTTAAAAATCCTTTTGAACCTGTCAGATTGGCTGGGTGCCTCACTAAACTGATATACTGATCTCTACAGTTGCAGATCGATTAGCAGTACGGTTAAAGGCTAGGCTTTGTCAAAAACTTGACAACTTTACCCTCGTTGTGTGCTTCAGCTTGTTATTGTATAAAATGTGAATCCTATCCCTGGTCTGAGGTCATGTGCCCTCTGGAGAGAGTCTTCCCTCCCCCCAAAAGATTTATTTGTAATAGATTTTTACTTAATCTGCTGACTTGTTTTTATTAAATGTTTAAAACGTCAAAAATTGCCAGAGGCCAAAATGAGTCACTGTATGTATGTGTGTATGTACGTATTTATTGTTTGGTCCAACCATGGGACCCATACTACATTTGAAACCAGAGGATCTTTAGCGTCATTCTGTCGTTTGAAAAATTATGTAACTATAATTAGATATTAATGAATTTTCTGTTTTTCTTTTTTAAACCTGGTATGTGTGGAAATTGGTATATTGTAGGTACTTAAACAAGCCTTGAATCAATGGATACCATGTTTTTGTAGCAGTGCTCTCTTTAATGAACAACCACAGTTACAGTTGAGAATATCACAATAATCGGTTACACTGGCAAAATGTAAATATTCAAACCAGAGGACATTTGTTCTATTAGTGTCTTGGCCTGTTTAGCACTGTTTTATCTATAGCACAAAAATCAGGTTATGACTGTCATTATCGCTATTGATGATCGAGGGTAATTCCAAAGCAAACAACGGTGGATAAAGTGGGACGCATTCCATAACATGCTTCCTGATCCTTTGGAGCAAATTTTAAGCCGTATAGAAAACAAGACAGCATTCGTACTGGACCTTATCTTGTACATAACAGGAAGGTGCTATACTATCTGATAAACAATAACGAGCACAAAAAAAATCCAGTTTTGTGTACAGTGAAACCTAGAGGCATCTTAACAGCTAGTGTCATGTCACAGTAACAGCAAGACAAACTTCAAGGACAGGCCACAATGTACACAAAGTCAGCACAAAGAAACAGGCAGAAACCAAAACAAATTAAAACATGCATAACAATTAGCTGAACATAGTTCAGAGTATTGGATGTGTCATTAGCACAATGCCATGAAGAGGCATTACTTTGGGCCCACGCTCAGGTGCTACACTGACACACAGTGCCAGGAGGCCAGAGAGAAGGCGCTTCTTCAATACACACAAAGGTTTGCTCTCATCCGCAGCATGTGTTATCGTACTAGTATTCAATATGTGTACAATGTGACACGCTGGATACAGGAAAGAAATCAGTGGGCTATAGGTAGCTGGCTTGTGATGAACTTTATGATGAGCTCAGTGGGTAGACTTCAATTCCCTGGTGGCCATTTTGAACTGGCTTTACACTTTTGTGGGTTTTAGCTGGTCAAGTACAGCCTGCAGCGACAACCTAACATTACTTTTTAATATCCAACAGCAATGTGGCATAGTCACAGATAGTTTAATGCCTCGTTTAAAATATTTAATATACTGCTGTTAAAAGTGCAGCAGAACTGACATTCTTGGGCCTTCCTAACATGCAGTAGACCATAGGCAATTTACATCCGGAACAGGTCAGTGTGTAATAAAACACCTGACCTGACCAGTGGACATTCCCTGTAACAATACAAGGCAAAAAAAATGCTTTGTATTCATTTAGTAAGTGCTCAGTCAGCCTCAGCAGTTTTAATTTAATGTGTGTAAAGCAGCTTTCATGTCAGCTGGATGAACTTCCTAGCACAGTTAAGCAGCTGTAATTGTCAGGATTTCTTTGTATTCTTTATGGTTCTTTAAAGACTTCAGCCAAAAACTGCTTTGTATATTTGCAAATACCTCAGGTAAAGCTTCACTGATGTGTTACAGTCATTCAAAATGGCCAGCACAGGATATGGGACTGAATAAGTATAAAACTTATTACACATGGTTGAGGTCTGTCCACTCAATTTGTGACTTACAGAAACAACAGCTAGATAATTGTGTATTAGCCTTAACCTTATGTCAAGCTAAACTTTCCAAAATAAAAAAGCTTAAAAAGGAATTGACCCCAACGTCTGCATGAAAAAGCAGACTACTTCACTTTCACTCTCAAGTGTATAATATACTACTCACACCATTTTTAACTGAGCTCTTGTAGAAAATAAGCCAGCTTCAAACCCAAAAAGCGCAGATATGGAAGTTGCAATACCTAAACATAGTAGGCAGACAACTGCTTATGTTTTGTATGTAATTTTCTCAAAGCTATTTCCACAAGATTAAAAGAT
This sequence comes from Mastacembelus armatus, assembly GCF_900324485.2. Taxonomy (NCBI): domain Eukaryota; kingdom Metazoa; phylum Chordata; class Actinopteri; order Synbranchiformes; family Mastacembelidae; genus Mastacembelus; species Mastacembelus armatus. Next base: position 6,409,075 of record NC_046634.1, on the reverse strand, counting down.
GGAACATCTCGATTGGAACAGAACTGTTATCAATGCATTTCATCATTTAATACATCAAGAGAGTTTGATAGATCAAGTCCATGTACTGTATATAACATCAGCGACTTAGTTAATGATACAATTTGTATCAAACAAGGTTTTTCTCTGTCTAACGTGGATTCAGCTGAGATCTGCTACAGACAACAATATGTTCTGTTAGCCAAAAGCACAGCAGGGGAATCTGTTAAATATATTTACAATACATCTGTTTCATTTACTAATGTGGACCATTTGTTCCATCTGTAGCAGAAACCAGAGGTGACCCGAAATAAAGGGCCAGAGAGAGAGAGAGCGCGAGAGAGAAAGAGAGAGATGTCCCTTACTAAAACTAAGGTACACACGACAGGGTCACCCATCTCTACAGCTACAACTCTGACCAAAATACTGATGTCATCTCAAGACAACTGTCTTTCAGACACCTTTTTTTACCAGCATGAAAAAAAAAAACACTTAACAGCTGCACAACATACACGAAGAGATTGATACAATACACAGACCTTGGTCAAACAGTAGTTTGAAACAGTCGTGATAACTGGGGATTTGCCACATATATTAAAATCCCAGGAAAGTGACAGAAATGTTTGAATTCTTATCTGTGAGTGCACTTTCTAATTGGGGAGTACAAATTCCCGTCCCTCTGGTGCTACACAGGTGCAAGAAAGAAAATGTGCTATTTTCAAATACTGTTTGACTCATGCCCGAACGTAAGTACAGTGCATATCTGTTAAATATTCAGTCATAAAGATTGTGAAAAAAGAATCCTTTATATTGGTCATATTTAATGTATGTGATACCAACTAGTTTATGATTTGACTGTAAAACAAAAAAGTGCCTTTAGAATTAGATACAAAAGTCCTGTATGTGAAAGACACATATAATAAGACACTAAATAAATAAAAAAGACAACAAGTGTAGAACAATCGCCTCAACTTGCACTTCATGCCAAAGTTATAGATTTTGTCATGTGACTCCCCCTCTCCACACTGAAAGTTGATAAAATTGTGGCTGTGCAGTGGCTACAGGGGGATCTGGATTATCCTCAGCATTTTATATCCTTTTCAACATATGCATTGTCTCATTAAAAAGAAACAGCTCCCCTTGCAGACAATTAAAAAAGGATTTGAGTATTTCAAATTCCACTACACAAACCCAGTGTACTTTCAAGCACCGCAAATGCAAAATCCCATTAGCCTGCTTATGCTAACCACTCACACTTTGTTTTCTTAACTGTTTTCTAATTTGAGATTACATTTTCCTTTTCCATTCTTCAGTAGCCTGTTTGGGCTTTCTCTGCCAGGATGGCAGCTGCCAGCTCCTGGGGGTCTGTGATGTGGGGGCTTCTGGCCATCACCCGGCTCACCAGCTCTGAGGGAAAGATGTTACATAGGTTGACGTATACTTTCTCTCTCGCATCCCCATAGCGGCTGTGTGCAGGGGATTCTGGGTGCTGCGGCACGTAGGAGGGGGGTGCGTGGGTGGGCACTGGCAGGTGAGTGCTGTAAGGTGGGAGAGGAGCACTGGATGGGTGAGGCGGGTGACGAGAGTGTGCCAGAGGTGGTGGGTGATTTAGGTAATGTGTCTGGGAAGCGTGGAGAGCTAGATGTGAGGAGTGGTGGGGGGTGTAGCTGTCTTGGGCCCAGGGAGGGGTATGCCAGGAGGACTGGCGTGTCTCTGGCAGGCCCTGATAGGAAGATGACTCATAGCGTGACGGTGGCATTGGTGGTTGCCTGTAGTATGTGTCCCAGCTGGGCAAAGCTTTTGGTCGGAGTTGATGGCGCGATGTAGAGAGGTGTTCATACAAATGTGAGTCCGATACACTCTCCGTTCGTGTGGGGGCCAGGCAGTGGCCAAGAGGAGAGCCCGGGGGGTGAGAGTTGGACTGGGGCAGAGAGTGGTAGTCACCTGGACAGCTGGAGCGTGTAGCCAGCGGTTGGTGCTGGAGATGAGGGGGTAAGGGGTAGAGAGGGCGCTTCAGGGAGGCCTCTGCTGGAGGCTGATCATGAGAACAGCTCTGCCCACACGTCACATTCAGGTGGTAACTGTGCACACTAGTATTAGACGTGTGGCTGTGTTGGATGTTCGTGTAATCAGCAGGATGAAGGCCACAAAGCTCATGGTTTGATGCAGCATGGTGGGGATACAGGCAGCTATGGGGATTAGCAAAATGGATGCTGTCTTCCAGTAAGGTCTCTGCAGGGCAGCTGGGACACGGCCGCTCACTGTACGAGTCACAGCTGCTACTGCAACTCACGTTGCTTTCACTGCCGCATTCGGAGCCCGCTGAGCCCATCGAGCCTAGCCGCAGGTCTGTGTCGTTGGGGAAGCGACAGTCTGGACTCCGTCTGGAGGAGAGGCTCAGGCCAGAGTAGGCACGCGTTACTGAGTAGTAACTTACGTCTGGCGACTCACAGTGAGGGTAAAGGTCATGGCTGGGAGCTGGTAGGAGACCATGAGGAGTGGCTGCTCTGGACTGTTGGTCCTGAGGAAGGCTGAGGCCAGATGGAGGGCCTCCTGGGGCTGGGGACATGGTTATACTCCCACTGCCACTATTGCTACTAGAACTGCTACTGATGCTGCTGCCACCGCACAAGCTGTTCTTCTGGCTTTCCACTCTCCCTTTTGACAGCAGCTTCTCCTCAGCATCACTGTATGACAGAGCTCGGATACTGGGGTCTGACTGTCTCTTTGGGGCACCTTTTTTCGCCTCAATGCTGCCAGCTGGCACACTGTGGCTCTTCACCAGCCCAGTGTCCCCCTGGTTCTTTGTGGTGACACAGGTCTTGGCACTGGCACGCAGCTCGTCAGCCACAGCGCGCTGAGGCTGAGCACTTCTTTCTGGGTGGTAGTACTTACACTTATGGCCGTAGGTGCACTTCTTTCCTAAAGCAAAAAGAGGATTTTGTGGGAAATATATATTATATGATTGTATAGTAAGTAAGTAAAGGTTAAAATGATTCACACTGCTGATGAAATACACAGCTGACTGGGGCTAGTACATCATCAGTGAGGCTGAATAACTAACACTGGTGAAACACTGGTATATGTGCATTAAAGAAAAATTAGTGCACATGTTTTCTCACCATATGGGCAAGGCTGTTTCTTTTGCTCAGGCATGACAGGTTTTTTCCTCAGAAAGTTGTCCAGGCTGGGGCCATGACGGCCAAGAGGGTCATCTGGGGGCATGAATCTAAGGGATGACAAGATATTTACAGCACTATTTGTTAAAGAATAATGCTGCATGTTCTTTAGGTTACAGATCTCATTTCCAGTCTGAATGGAAATGTCTAAAGAAAATGGTAAAGTGGAGGCAGACAGAACGAAATGAGCTTTGATTCTTCGTCTAAACCCAAATGCTAAATATCAGCTGTCGTGACAACTGTGAATGAAATACAAAACGTTATTACTCAGTTTTGAAAATTATAGACAAGTCCCACAGTTCTTTTGACACCAAGCTGCCAAGATCTGTCATATTGACAAAACCCATCCACTCCCACTTACTTGTCATTGACAAAAGAATACATGAGCAGCCGCTCGTCAATGAACTTCTTCCACTCAGGCTTTTCATTAGCCAGGTCTCGGTAGTTGTCATTGGAAACAATTATGCCGTCTGACTCATAGGCCAGCTTGACAATAAAGCGATCGTCATAGCACACCACACGCCGACCTTGGACACGCCGTGAGGGAGTGAAGACCAAGATCTTTTCCTTCTCTAGTCGACGCAAGATCTCCTGATCTGTGGAGGAGGGAGACATGGCGAGGTTAGAGAATCATCACAGTTCGACAGTTTGATGTGCATTGACTGCATGTTTTTGTCAAACTGCCTCTTGCACTGACCTGTTATAGGGGCATCAGGGCGTGACTGTTCTTTTCTCCACGCCGGCACAAACACTGTGATGTTATGATGGCCCCGCTCCAGGAACCAATCTACAGCCAGCTGGATGCCCTGGCAGGAAAACACTTCCTTGTTGCCATGGCTACCAGGCAAAGCAAAGAGTCAGAAGGTGAGAGCAAATTAAGTTTTTGGGTTTTAATGTAGTTCAACAGAGCTATGAACACAAAATATGTGCATTTCAGCTGTGTGGTATCAGTTAAAGATATTTTACAGTGATTTAACTCCCTGCCTTTATTTTAACAGCTGAAACAGACTGCTCACCTCATGGCCACATTACTGCCGTCCACCACAATCGGCCGCAGATTGTCTTGGTCACTCAGAGAGTCTGAAGGTCCAGGTGAGTCTGACCTCTGGCCATCCAGCAAATCAGAACAACCGCAAGACGAAGAGGAAGATGAAGATGATGAGGTAGAGGCTAATGATCCAGCTGGCTGATCACTGTCTGACTTTGTGCCCAGTTTGACCAACTCTCCCAGTATGTCATTGATGAGGGTGTCGGGGCCCAGCTTGAACAGCACCAATCGAACTGTCTCCTCAGAGTAGCCCAGCTTCAGAGCAAACTCCAGTTTAGTCTGGTAGTCCTTCTCACCAGCCTTGGGAGTTTGCTCTGATGTGGAGGGAACAGAAGGTGGCTCGGCCAGGTGCCTGCATGGGGAGCTGGCTGGGGACTGGGCAGGAGTGTCATGTTCAAGTTCTGATGAAATTTCAGATGGGAGCTCAGGAGGGCCCTCAGTGCCTAAGTCCACACACTGGGTCCGGCAAAGCAGCTGGTGGGTGTTCTTGCTGTGAACTGACCCTCCTTCTCCTCCATCAGGATAAGGGCCAGCAGTGATGGTAGAGGTGGAAGACGCCACTGGCTCGCACCCTGCATCGGACCTGCCGCTATCAACCACAGCCAGCGGAGGGGATTTGGCGGTACTGCTGTTACTGGAGCTCTCCCCCTGCTCCTCCATAGCAGGGGGCCCGTCAGCACCACCAGCCTGCCGGTCAGCCCCTGCTACGTGGAGATACTCCAAGTCCAGCCCCAGGTCAAAGATGTGGTCTGCACCTGCCTCCACATGGTCCTTCTGGCCCATGGATGTGTCACAGACATCCAGCACACCGGGCTGACTGCTGCCCTCTCACAAAGCTCGACTCATTGGTTCCTAAGGAAAGAGAGAAAAGAGGATGGCGTGAGTAAATGTGGGCATCGTGCTTTGTATCGGGCCCTAAAACTTATTTAGATCAGTGAAGGAGAGTAACAGGATACATGAAAATACGCTGACGAAACTGGGATCTTTGACTTTTCTGTCCTAGCTAAACAATGGTACTCAAAGGCCAATCTGTTGCCCATATATGATGAAATCACATTTATGTGACGCCCCCAAGGAAACTGGGTAAATCCCTACTTAAACAAATATTTGGGTGATCTAAAGATTGTGTCTGTTACAAAACCAACTAAAATGCATGGGAAGTTATTTGCAAAGTATCTGCATTGAGGGTAATCTGATGCTTCACCTTTATTTTCCTAGGGCTTTTTTAACCGTAGCCACCCTAACACTGTAGAGCTCTGAACTGGCTCTGACTGGCAGTTTCAGACAGTTGGGGGACTCGACTGAAGCGCAGACTGGCTGACACAAAGAACCGATGGGGCCTCTCACTCTAATTAATGGACTCCCGCGTTTTTCTAGTCTGGCCACACCACAGCACATTACTATAAGGAGGGACAGGGGGTGAACTGTTTAACAAAAAAAGACACCAAGCCGTTAGCGATGGGGCCAACGGACCCTCCCCCCTCACATTCTATCTGGTAATTAAGGTCCATATGCTTCTTACTACTGGGGTGGTGGAGTCAAAAAACACTAGGAGTCAGAGCCAACCATCATTTCGCACTTAAGCTTCACAGACATGGGATCTAGTCTGATTGCTGTCAAAGACAGAGCTGCATAGAAATTATAGGGACGACTTCAGAAAGTTGATCTGACAACATGACACTGACACTGGCTGGTCAGTTAGCAGTTTATTCAGTACACCACCCTAAAACTAATCCAACAGGCCTCCTCCATGAAGGTCATAAAATGCTGATTTAACTCTGATCATTTTGGAAGTTGTAGTTCGTGCTGCATTACACAGTAAGGTGTTTCTGCTATTTATCCTAACCTCAGTGATATGAATACAGTAAAGACATCTGTCAGTATAATGCAATAGAGATAACCAGCATCAGAGACGAAAGCTTCTTTCATCAAACTCTGAGCATTAGGGAGGATTTATTGCAGGATTGTTTTATTGGGCTGAATTCATCTCAGCTAGCTCTGCCTAATAAAGTGCAACCTGAGTGTATGTTAACCCCTGGAAACAAAATTAAAAGGTGTGAAAATTTAGGGCTTGTTAATGTCAGTAAACATAAAGTCTTTCTATCTATAGCAAAACTAACTCGAACCCATGTTATCTGGACAGAACAGATGATGAAAAGGGAAGTGAAGGGACTTGACGCTGCAGGGTGAGATGAGGGAGAGGATGGGGGGGCAGGGTGGAGCCAGTCCGCATTTTATGAAAAAAGGCTGCCTAGCAACATGACTGAGCTACTGTTGCTAAGCTACAGCTGTTGAAAGCATTCTCCCATCTAAATGCCAAGACAGAGGCTGCGGCGTTCAGTCAGTGACCCACCTTCCACACACCACAAAAAGACCTGGTGTGGGGGACGGAGGGGCTTAAGTGTGGCTCACTGAAAACCCACCCAATACAACAACGGACCTGCAGAAGTGATGAGGACTGGGACCTTGGCATCGACCACCGTGGGCGTGGATGGTAGCCATGCACACACATACACAATGCCTTCCTCACTAAATGACTCATACTGCTGTGGAGAGAATGGGGCTGCTGGGAACGTTTCATGTGTGCTCTACTCTGTTGATGGTCTAAAGTGACGAATCCAGTTAAGTTTCTCTTGACATCATCCGACCTAAAGCACAAGCTGCACATCGATGGTCCGCAGACATACCAGAAAAAGACAGAAAATCATGTTGATATTCTTCACTGCAGAGAACTGAATTAAGTATTGTTTTGGAATCAATATTAAAATTCACATCATATTGGCATTAATACCAAAGACTAAACAAAGACTGCACAGATTTACTGTTTTTAACGATTTGGTGAAAAAAACATGACATTATTGTAAACTGACTTTGACCTTGTGTGGATTTACTGAGGGTTCAGAATTTCACCTACCTGCTTTAGACCAGATATAGCTACTGTATCACTGTTTCATATTCTCAACAAATCTGATCACAATCTGAACAATGTTCATGTCACCGTTAACTCCTGCTGATTGTGTGTCTTTCAGGGTGTTAGAAAGTCATCTAGTTGTGTCCCAGCTGCACAGAAAAGTGCATTCAGTGCACAGTGGAATTCTCAAATCAGGCTGTGTCTTAACGGACCAACGGCAGAGCAGCCTCATCACACCACCTCCAGACCTCCAGGCTGAGTGGGTGCATCCTGAAAACATCAGCCGGCCCGTTCCCACACACAGCAGCACTGTGCTTTGATGGAGTCAGTAATGAATATGTAAGACAGCCCTTACAGCGCTCTGTGTGTGGGAGCTTTGTATAATGTGCACAGTGGGTGAGAGATGGGGTGAAAGGGGGGTGCAGGGGTTGTGGAGGACTAGAGGGGGGTATGTGGCAGTATGTCGCTGCATGCCTGTCAATTTTACTGTAAAATGACTGTAAATAAAGGGGCTTTCAGAATTATCACCCAGGTCCATTTCTTTTTACGTTAAATAGACAAGTTCTACTTCAAAACAATCATGAGGTCAGTTTCCAAAGGACCTTTTGAGGGTTCGGACTCGGTTTTGGGGCCCAGAGTAGAACCAGGTTCAGGTTAGGTTTTGGATAAGGGCTAATGGTTGAAGTGTTCTCACAAGTACAGGAAGACGAACGTGCGTGTTGAATGCTAGTGTTTCCCCGCCAGCAGCAAGGCAACAGATGTCTGCTGAGCAGTACTCGCAACTGGTGTCTCCCCTTCTCGCACACACACACACACACACACACAGACACACACACCCTGTCTCCACACAGACACCAGAGTAAGAAAGACGCAGCAGGACAGTTAGTGCCACACACTGAGGACACACAGTGACCTGTTAAAGCTTCATGCACACACACTTCCAGCTAAAGCGCTTTTTGCTTTTTTTCAGACTCATGTGCCCCAGATTAAAAGACCACTTTCTGTTACCGTTGGGGTAAGTTTCATATCAACAGTGAAACAGTGAACACTGAATTTCACACAACTGCCAGTGTAACAGCTGCAGACTTAACCAAAGCTTTGGCAGGTGCTTTACAGTCTCTTATGACTCAGGGCTACACAGCAAGAATTTTTGTAATGTAGTAAAGTGACGGTCACCACTGGGCCCTGTGCTCCAGGTCACATTCAGCCTGCAAGTTACATTTCTTGTCTACAATATCACTATCAGACAAATAGGTATACAGAGAATGTGTTAACTATGCTGAGTTGAGGCTGGTTGTGTCTATATTTAAGTGCATTTGGTAATTTAGGTCACATTAATTATGTATTTTAGCAATGTCAGCAGAAAAGTGCTGAAGCAACCCAGCTGGTTGTGAAGGAACAACCTGTCATGCAGGTAACAGCACTGTAGTCTGGGCGTCTTGCATCGTCTCAGTGCTATTTTAGTATCAGTTGGTAAAAAAGAGGATATTTTTAATATATCAGTAAAAGAGTAGTAAAACAGTAGGGACTCCCACTCTCATCACACTTACCAGATCATGAAAAAAAAAAAAACCAAAATCAACAAAAGTGCATTAGCTCATGTTCGTATGTATAAAAAAAACACACACACACTCAAAAACTAGAGAAAAATCAAGTCCCAAAGTTCCCAAAGCAGCTACATCCGCGTTTGATGTTTGTCTTTGCTGCAGGTAAAGCACCGAGCATCCAACTGCAGCCAGACGCCTCAGTCCTCAGTGTGAGCGGCCACCAGAGCTGAGTTCCTCCTACAGAAGCAGACAAGTTGGACAATGAGTGGCAGAACAGATGGACCAACAATGTCTGCCATTCCCTCATTTAGAGTGTCTGCTTTTCCACCAATCACAGCGCGGCGGGCTTACAATGAGGCTCAGAGACAGGGGGAGTGGCTGTGGGCAAATGCCTGCAACACCCAGTTACCCCAAGGCACGCGTACTCAACATGCACATGCACACACACACACACACACACCTCAGCTCGAGCTGAAAGGGCTTCCCCTGTGTGGCCGATGAATCAACGAGGGGTGGGCGGCTGAACAATAGAGCTACACAATGGGGGGCTGGGGAGGGCAGCTGCAGTGTGAGGGCTGGTGCTATTACATCCCAGGGCAGCAATGGTGAACACCTGGCTACAGAGCGCCACAGTCACTCTCCTCTCTTTGTGTCGAGCTGGGGGGATGGTGGTGGTAGCGGAGGGAGTTGAAACAGAAAGAAAGGACCAAGGCTGGCTGAAAGACTAGTGTAGCCTTTAAGAGAGTGCAAGAGGAAAGAGGAGAGTGTGGCGGTGCTGAGAGGGGAAAAAGGATGAGTGTGGGGGGTGAGGGACATCAAAAAGTTTTATGACCCAATGAGTATGAGGAGGGGACCTGTTCCTCATTGTTGCGGCACACTTAGGGCAGATGACTCGGAAACACAAATCTTTTCCTTTCTGTCTTCTATGTGACTGTAAAGCTTGTGCACCAATGTTAATAAATAATCACATCTAAAATGAAAGCATGTTGGGACTTTGAGAGTTCACACTGGATGCATCATGACAGAAACACAGAATAACAATATGAAAACTGGGTAACTGAATTTTTTTTCTATTAAACAAAACTGCAACGTGTTTCCCTGATTTCAGCATCTCTAATGTCAGAGGTTGTGTCTTTTGCAAGTTTAAATCATTGTAAATTGAATTAGGACTTTCAGACTCTCCATTATCAATAATCATTTTCTCAATTCATTAACCAGACTGAGGCAACATAACTGCAGATACTCCACCAATGAACTAACAACCTCTAAATAGCTACGGTCTGATCCTTGTTGTACACAGGTTCAACAAGAAAACAACTGCCTGATAAATAGGAATATGTTGAGTAAGCCTGGTGTCAGATATGGGCGATGAGTGATACAGCAGCTGACCAACAGCTCCACACACACAGACACACACACAAGAGCACTCTGGAGACCATCTGTCTGAGCAAACAGGTGTGTGCTGCTCCAAACAACAGTATGACTCCCCAGACATAACTGAATGCACATAAAAGCTGCAACTCATGATCATGTTTGGATGTTTGCTCAAAAATGACCTTAATCATTAGTCAAGTATCAAACCAGTATATTCTTCTGTTATAGATCCATCTGGCAAGTTAAAGCAAATACTAACTGGCCCAGGTCCACAGAAGGCAACAGGAGACTTTCTGCCACGGTGACCTCTTCGACCCCTTGCATTTCCCCCAGCACTGAAAACACCCAGTATGGATCAGGTTATGAAGGCATCACACTAATCACCAGCTCAGTGTGCCTTTCAAATCAGGACTCATACCGTGGAAAACGGAACAGATGATGCTTTTATGTAGAGCCACCACTCAATGTACCCTCAGACCTGAGGTGTGACTGCTATGTGGACTGATAAAACTCTGTAAAAACACTGTAATTACCTGCAGATACAGGAGGAGTTATATGATTTATTTAAAACATACGCAGAAGAAGACCAGACTGGTGGAAAACACTGTCACTGACTCGGAATTCACCAAAGAAACAACAACTAGTGGAGGCGTGTTATGCTCAGGCCTCCTTCACTCCAGAGCACCCACACTGCTCTCATCTCAAACCATTAATCACCTGGATCTCCAGTCACAAAGGTGGGAAACATAGCGACACCTCCCCCAGCCTGTTGAATGAGCTACATACACAAACTATCGTGGATGATCGCGCAGGGGCGTGCACGGTCACTGCAAACCAACACCGTCACGACCTCCCTCCCTGCAGCTTTCCCCCGCACCTGCCCGCCTGCTTCCCAGCTCACAGGTCCACCTGGCTGACGCTGCATGCAGGTATTCACCTGTTCTGGAGCCGCACGTTTAGCTTTCGGCCAAAATGAGCAAATATTCCCATCGCATACTGGAGACGCAAAACATCCGGCCAGATTGCAGCGTGACCCAGCCGAACTGCGTCAAGCTGACGAGCGTGGCCAGGTGACTTCCGGTCTGACGGGGTTTTCAAAATACAAGTGTGTGGATAATTAGAATTTGAAGCAGTTACCCGACAAATAAACCTATATTGAGGGAAAACAGACGTGTTGACTCCCTTTCGGTTCATTTCCTATTTGAAAGCTTTCCAAATCTTTATAATAATTTGATGTAATGCCTGTTAAACCAGTTCGTTGGGCATAAACAGGAAACTAAATGATGCAGAAATAATGTTAACTTTATTAAAGCCTTGTTTGAAGTGGGATGGGCTGCAAGGTGCACAACGACGCCATCATATGGTGAAAATAAGTGATTACATTTATCTGTGACGTTTAAATTACGACTGAACACCCCTTTTTATATTAAAATATCATGAATTCGATCATTAATACTGGTGGAATGTATTTATTTAGACAGAATTAAGTGAGCAAATACATTTATGAATTTTAAATAGATTTCCCGCTATTTAAGAAAGTTTTTGAAAGGTGAAACTAATTTTAACTTTTTAAAAATATTTAGATTTTTCAGGTTTTCCCCCCATTTATCGTTTTTTTTCCATAATGTATTAAATAATTGAGCTTCAAAAAACACATGGACCATTGAATTAACAACACTAGGATACTTCATTTTTACAGTTGTTGCTGACGGACACTATACCGAACGGACTAGTTCCCTTTACCCACAATTCTCGGCTTTCGGTCCGTCCTTCCGACTTCCGCCTCAACTACGAGTCGATGTGAGTATTTTCTTCGGAAAATGTCTTTGTAAAATCTAACGCCATCCTGTCGTGTTAAAGCTGCATCACGTCACATATCAATCATAAACGTGCACATTGTCGTTTCGTTGTGTTTTGTTGTGGTGTTTTGAGGCGGTTGAACGTTCTGAAATATGTTAAAAAGCGGCCAATAGTAGCGCTTCGACTGACTTAGCCGGAGTGGCTCCTAGCTGCCATTGTGACTCCAGAAATGTGTGATACTGATTTAAATATTCACTGAACTGGTACTAGTTGGTTATTTTAACACAGGTGCTGTTTAGCGTAGTTAATGTATAGCGTCAGTGCAGCATTGTTACAACGTTAGATGCTTTTATAGCTAATGTGTAATTCAAGCTAAGTGTCTAAAACAGTAAAATGTGTTGTTTACAGATGGCCCCAACCAAGAAAGGAGAGAAGAAAAAGGGGCGTTCAGCCATCAACGAGGTGGTGACCAGAGAGTACACCATCAATATCCACAAGCGCATCCATGGAGTGTGAGTACTGCAAGTGCATGATCGGGATATTGGAGTTTTCCACTGAAGTGACTGCTTGAAACTTATTTTTTTAACTTATTTTCAGTAATGAACTGTGACAAAGAGCCTTTTTGTACATTATTTATCCTATAAAGTGTTAAAATGTGTTTTACATGCCCATAACATAACTAAAACTGTATCTGCAAAACTGACTCCAGCAAATGTTGAGAAAGGATTGCTATTCCCTTCTTGCAGGGGGTTCAAGAAGAGGGCTCCACGTGCCATCAAGGAGATCCGCAAGTTTGCTGTGAAGGAAATGGGAACTCCTGATGTGCGCATTGACACTCGTCTAAACAAGGCAGTGTGGAGCAAGGGTGTCAGGTGAGAAGTTGTGCTGTTAATGATTGTATCTCAGGAAAAACACACTACGGGCCTGGTTAAGAATAAGATCTGTGCTAGAACTCCTGTGTTTTATTCTTTAAACAACCTTAAGTAGTGATGTCATAATATAGTAGTAGTGGATTTTTTGGACACCGCGAGATTTTGTTCACAATGTAACCTGCAGGTTAAAGCAATTAGACTGCTACCAGCTTCAGTTTACAAAGTGTTTTATGTCTGTTCCACATATAGTTCCAATGAGACGTCTAAGAAATTTCAGCACCAAATTGTACAACTTAAGACAAAACATAACATTGAACCAAGCAAATTACAAATCTTTGCGTAGATGTCATCTCAGTTTAGTTCTGTTTTCAGCAGTTTGCTTTCATGGACTTATGGTCAGATCTGTAGAAACTTCACATAGTCTAACAAGTCAAACCTAGTAATGAGCCTTTTGCTTCTCTGGCAGACTGCAGCATCTGAGGAATGCCAGATCATTCTGCCTATATTGGATTACATTTTCAATGCCTCAGGCTGAAATTAGGATAAACTTTCCAGAACATAGGTTTTTACCTTTCTCTGCATCTGAATAGGTTTTAACTACCATAAGGTGGGGCATTGTGTTTGCAGTCTGTGGTACACAGGTATGGTTAGTGTAAAAATGTTTTGCATGTCAGAAGGTCTTAAATGTTTGGAAGAGCTCAAAAATCAACATAGCTGTCTTCAAAAAGGAAGGATTTTGTTAGACAAGTCTTTTTTTTTCATCTTGTTTATTATATGTGGAAACCTACTTGGCAGTAAACCTGACTCTTACTCTGATATAGGGACCATCACACATTGTTGGCCAATGGAACAGCTGCAGCAGCGTATTGAATAGCTTGTATTTAATGAGAGTGATAACTATCACCTTGCTTATGTTGTGCAGGAACGTGCCGTACAGGATACGCGTACGGCTGTCCAGGAAACGCAATGAGGACGAGGACTCCCCCAACAAACTGTACACCCTGGTCACATACGTTCCTGTCACCACATGCAAAGGTAAACATGGCACTGACATTGTCATTCTGTTCATGAAGCAATAAAGACATCATTTAATTTGACCCCCCACTTTTTTTTTTCCTTGACAGGTCTGCAGACAGTCAATGTTGATGAAAACTAAATTTGTCCCCTCTACGAGTGGAATAAATGGAATAAAAGGAGCTCTTGTGTTTTCATTATTTCTATTTTGTGCTTAACTGAATGTTTCATTTTGAAATGTCTTAGATTAAGAGTTATGGTTTTATTATGACAGGAGAGTGAGAAACACAATCCGAGTAGTTACACCTTTAAAAATGCTCATGAATGTCAAAACCTCTTGCCTTTTATAGTTTACAGTAGTATGTTTTATGGAGACAGTACTCTTTTTAAAGCAGAGGTACATTGAGTTTTAATGCCTTTTCTTTAACAGTGAAGAGTAAAGAGTTACACTGAATGTGCTGGCTGAGAATAGTAAAGGTTACTGAGTGGACTGCATGTACTTCTTTATTAAAGGGAAGCGGAATGTACAAGTGCTATTGCAGTGTTTTTGGAAAGTGCAGGCTTGTAATGATCAGTGTGACCAAATCGTAGCTTCTATAAATAAGATGAATAGCTTATTTATTTAAAGTATTTTGGGTAGAAACTGTAAAGTACATACAATGTTAAAAAGGATTTAAAGGAGGCAAAGTTCCTATAAGTCGATGCTTGCCCATATTCCAGTCAATGGGTGGCGCTAACGCTTGACGTTCATACCGCCTTTACAACAGAAGAAGAAGAAGAACCCTGCGTTTCCACCAGGCCGCCACTAGAGGGAGCTCCTTGTTTTAGAGCAGGCTGGACCATTAGACGCTATGGCATCGTCCAACATCGTCTCCACAGTTTGTGCAGCTGTGAAGTAGCTTCAGGTCAACACGAAGGTAGGACCCAAGGGTGTTCTGGTGACATCCTGACTTAACCCCACTGGGAAAGCCACACCTATCTGTGCGGGGCTGCTGGTTGTCTTAGTAACGGACTAACGGTAATTAGCTTAGCCTAGCCTAAATACAGTTAGCGATAGTTAGCTGTGTTTGGAGGCTAACGCTAATCGCTAGTTTCTCTCTGTCAAACATGAGTCCATCGAGGAGACGCCAGTGGTTGATAACACTCTGATGAACTTTCAGTTTGTGTGTGTGTCGTTTTTAATTGACGATATAAGGGTTGACAAGGTCCTCCAGAGGTTCAGACTGAGATTATCGCTGTTATTTCACCAGCGGCCCTGCCCACACACCATGAAAACACATTTAACATCTAACTGACCAGCAGATCTTCAAAAACACACAAATATTTATTTCTATGAATGTATTTCACATCAGAACCGAACCGAACCCCCACACTGTCATACTGTGGGGACCAGAGCCAGTTACCCCATCGTGTAACTAAATTAGTAGTTCCCAGCTTCAGTCCTTTAAAGTCCCTGCCTTACCCAGTGCCGACCACCTGGATCAGGTGTGTTCAGCCAATCAGCAGCTGGAAGATACCATCTCAGGTGAGGGTGGAACTGGTCCACTCAACATCTGTGGTGTAAACAGTGAAGTGGTGCCAGCCTACAAGTATCTAGGTGTGCACCTGGACAGTAAATGGGATTGGTCACTGTGTTGGGACTCGGAGGTATGACGTGAGAGCGTGAACTGTCTGAATTGGATGACTCTCACGGTGAATGCGTGAGACTTGGTAGCCTTGTGATGGTAAGCTATGGGTAACCAGTGAAGTCCAGTGAAGGGAGCTGCTGTGTCTGTCCAGGTCCAGGTCCAGGTGGGGTCCCGCTCAATGTTTCCATGGCCTTCGGCTGATGTGCGAAGAGATGCGGCACCACTGGCTGCTCCTTGGGGCGTGCGGCTGGGTGCTGCTCATCCTGATGTTTGTCAGCAAGTTTATCAGCTTCCGAGCTGTGGATGGTAAGCTACTGTTTATTGTGTTGATCACTTCAGGGATAAAAGTGATCAGCCCACTTTCATATGTTACTTTCAGACTATGGAGAGAGACTTGGTGGTCAGAGTTGGACAATGCCAGGCACCAAGGGGGTTAAACCTGTCCCTGTTTCCAGAACAGAAAATCCTGTTCAGAGGCCGTCAGATCAGGTGACTACTACAGCTGATTATTAATTGTACTGCCACTGACTGTATTCATTAAAAAACTCACCTTTTTTCTTTGCCATCATACTAAAGACAAAACTGTTAGTCAGACTGTGTTTGTGTGTCTCAGCCCCCAGTTGGACCTACAGTAGCAGAATGGGAGTTAGTCGCAGACAGGAGAATCAAACTGTTGTCCACTGTATGTGAGAACAGCAGCCTCAGGAATTTGACTCACATCTCTATCAACAAGTTTGTCCTGGACCGCATCTTTGTCTGCGACAAACACAAGATCCTGTTCTGCCAGACACCTAAAGTGGGCAACACACAATGGAAGAAGGTCCTCATTGTGCTCAATGGTAAGCATGGGCTGGATCAAGGTGATAATGCACATACTTACTATTGTAATGATCAGGAATGACTGGTAAGTACCAGTTGTGATTTTATACACAAAGGGGTACAGCACAACTGTATTGGAAATGAAATGACACTTGTGGCTGGAGGTCTGTTTATTTAATTAAATGAAGTCGTTCATATATGTTGCTGTTGGCAGGAGCATTCTCCACTGTGGAGGAAATCCCAGAAAACCTCGTTCATGACCATGAGAAAAATGGCCTGCCCCGTCTTTCATCATTCATGCCACAGGAAATAACTCACAGGTTAGTTTGCAGTTACTGTAATTTAAAAAGGCCAATAAGAGTTCAGATATGCTTATCTACTGTGAAAAATGAATTAGTAAAGTAGAAAAGCATCCTTAACAGATTCTTACAACTGAATCCTTATGTTCCTCAATAGATTAAACACCTACTTTAAGTTTCTCATCGTGAGAGATCCATTTGAGCGCCTGATTTCTGCATTTAAAGACAAGTTTGTGAAAAACCCACGTTTCGAGCCGTGGTACAAGCATGACATTGCTCCAGCCATCATTCGTAAGTATCGCAAGAGCCACCGGAACAATGACCTCACCGCCTCTGGCCTGCACTTTGAGGACTTTGTGCGTTATTTGGGTGACGCAGAAGGTCGTCGGCGTATGGATCGGCAGTTTGGTGAGCATGTTATTCACTGGGTGACTTATGCAGAGCTGTGCGCACCATGTGAAATACGCTATAGTGTGGTTGGCCACCATGAAACACTGGAGCAAGATGCCCCTTACATCCTCAAAGCAGCAGGCATCGACCAGCTGGTGTCCTACCCAGCCATTCCTCCAGGCATCACTCGCTACAACAGGACCAAGGTGGAGCACTACTTCTCAGGCATCAGCAAGCGTGACATTCGACGTCTCTACGCACGTTACCAGGGTGACTTTCATCTGTTTGGATACCCAGAACCAGACTTTCTGCTCAACTAAAATGATTAACACTGACTAAAGGACACTTTCAAATAAAATACTCTCATCTTTAGTTTACTGAGACAGTTGTATCATAGATGCGTGTGCACAGAACTGGCAGGTTGCTGGCTGTATTTGCAATGACTAACAAGTGCTGCCTAATTTTTGTATATTTATATAACTGTCTATGGGGAGAGGAGAATCTGGCTGTTGGCAAACCTCAAGTGTCACAACAGTGAAGAGAAGGAAAGAAGGAATTTGCTTTTCTTGTGAAAAAATGGTTAACAGGATGTTGAATTACAGGCACAGGACAAATAGAGAACACATTTCCTATTTTATATTTAATGTTTATGACTGAATTATCCTCATGTGTCTGTAATGCTATCACAGCATCACAAAATGAACTTTCACAATGAAACAAAGACCTTGGTTGTACCGTGATGTAGCCATTGTTCTGGTTGTCCTGCCTTTTTGACATTTGTTCAGCTGCAAATGGCGGAGACGTTTAAAGATGGCACTGGATTTTAAAGGGTCATTTTTCTATCAGAAATGTCCTGTGTAAATGTTCTTAACATGACTTGCAACTCAACATTTGTATTAAATGTTATTTATAATATTATTAACCTGCTGACTAGTGGCACAAATGGGGTGTAAGACAGTACTGCCTACTGCAGCCACCTGGTTAAAGATGATTGTAATACAAGGAAAAAACTAGTTAGTAATAAAGTTCTGCAGAGTAATGAAGTGAAACAAAACCAACATGGTCTTTCTTTGCTGCGTTCACAGTCTTCAGGTTGTTCTGCCCACTTACTGCATATTCTCTAAAAAAGTTTCTTTAAATGACAGAACACTGACATTTTGATTCTGCTGAGGAAATACATGAAGTAATACATGTGGTCCAGTACCGTTACTTTTTGTATTTTAATCAAAGCACTGCTTCAAGTTCTCCTAAAATGTCTTTGTTACTGCAGTAGTGTCAAATATCCACAAGATGGCAGTAAAGCACTTCAGAGTAGCTCAGTGTGAGACTATAAACCTGGTGAACCCTTGGACTAAAGTTCACTGCACAGAGCAGTTGAATTGAGATTGAACCATAGGAATAAGAACAAATCACTGACTTCATATCCACTTATTGGCAGTGGCCAGTAGGAAGGGGACAAGGTTTGCATTATGATTATCAAACCAGACTTGCAAAAGGACTGAAGTTGATTTACAGAGCTTAACTAATGACACTCAGGTTTGTGCGAGCATGCTGTGTATAGCATTTGAGCCTCCCCACCGCCAGGTTACTCACTCTCATCCTGTCTGACTGGTTCGTCCTGTCCTGCTTTGAATGGTGAAGTTTGTTTATCCAACACAGTAGCTTTGTCTGTTTGACCGTTTCAATCAGGAGATGTGATAAATAACAAAAACCCTGGAAACGACCATTCTCCTGTGTTCCTGTTGACATACTGGCCTCTATTTGGACCTGTTAGTGAACTGTCTGAAAGGACAGGGTGTACAATACTGTGTTTAACACCAAAATACTCATAACTACACATGACTTGAAAGCACACTATACTTTATCCTAGTCTATAGCTACACACAGTTTCCAAGAGTTATGGAAAAACAGTGAAGAGCTGTTAGTCTAGACTGCTGGCTTTTATGAATCCAGTAGGTTTGTCCTGTACATTGATCTGTTGTGTCAGACAGCTGTATTGGTATAAATCACTGATGTTCAGACACATCTGTATTTCCACATTAGACAACACTAACACACACAGCATCACTCCTGAGATTGCTCACTTGCCACACCCAAGATCACCAGTGTTGACAGTGAAGCCTCACATGCGCATGTCCATGAGGATGCTGTGGGGTGAGGGGTCCGCTGTTCATCTCACCTGCCCTGCTGCTTGTGTCAAGTGTAGAAATGCTAAGATGCAGGTTGAAATAAGAAGTGAGATGTGTCTGTGTGGACAGTGCAGGATGTAGGGAGGCCCAGCCCTGTTCTTTCTGTGCAGCCGACCGGCTTCCTGGGTTTGTGCTGGTCTCAATCACAGCGGCATCAGATTAGACAGAAGCAGACAGCAGGGGCAGACGGAAAAGAGACAGGTTTGCTTTCAGAATAAAATAATATTTGCGTTCAAAACAAACATGGTAACAGCGAAGAGCTTGCTTTTCACGTTTTTCTTTTTATAAGCAAAGATTATTTCTGCTGCCTTTTTACTGCCAGGTGTGAAAATGAACATTTAATCATACATAAGTACAGTTGTGAGGTATAAGTGCTTTATTTATCTCTATTTTATGGACTGTTTTATTTACAACAATATACTGATGTTTTATTTCTCCACTGTATTTATTTAAGTGTTTTAATTACACATTCATTTACAAATTCGGTGTATGAGGTTCTTAGTCGCGGCTTTTATGCTGAAAGGATTCACCGGAAGTGGGGCTTTTCAGCGTCTCCTGGCTCCAGTGGCACAAACTGGGAGAACAGGGATCCCGCTGCTGCCACCTCAACATGGAGTAGCGAGAGTCCAGCTTTTTCTGCTGAGGAGCGGCTCCCGCACGGAGGAATACGCGACGGCCTCTGCTGAATCAACCCGCCCAAGACCCCGCAAATGCTCCAGCGGCAAACATCTGTAAACGCAACGCAAAACTCGGCTTTTATTTGAAAGATGGCGAACGACTCTCCGGCTAAAAGTCTAGTGGACATAGACTTGGCTTCATTGCGGGTGAGTGCTGCGGGATCGAGCCTGTGTTTTTTGTTTTTTTGGTTTTTTTTGTTTGTTTGTTTGTTTGTTTTTATTTTGGCGTTCTCGATAAAACACGCGTCCCTGCGTGTGGATTTCACGAGTTAGTTTTATTTCCAGTGTCGCTGCTTGTTGGAGAAAATGAGCGCTGAGCCGTAGCGAGGTGTTGCCACTGTCTGCCTTTCCTTTGTTCGGGATGCGTTTGGCACGTAGGGTGGACCAGGGCGCAACAGCTGGCTCACTACGTTTTCTAAATGAAAAGCCTCAACATCAGCTTTGATTCAGGCTGAAATGCTTTTCTCTGCTTTTCTTTTCAGGACCCAGCTGGGATATTTGAATTGGTGGAGGTCGTTGGAAATGGCACCTATGGACAAGTATACAAGGTTGGTTGGAGGCGCAGTGCATGGCCTGTCCTGTTTTCACTGCACAGCCTGTTTTTTTTCCCCTCTTATCTACTGTGGGAACAAAGAAACTGGCACCTCTTCCAGATGTTGTCACACCACACCACTGGTGGTTGAATTTAAAGATGTAATGTTAGAGTGTGGAGTACTGGTAGTTTGTTGCGTTACCAGTCTGACCACAGTCTGGTTTTTGTTATTTGTTCAGTTAGGAGTGTGTGTAAAGACTGAATCAGACAGTCTGCAGTCTGATGCATCACCTGTCTTCTGTCACTTACATCATCGTTTTACAAAAAAGCATGTGAGGCGACAGAGATGGAGAAACAGTGTGTGTCATGAGAGCAACCAGCTGCCTAAGCTGTTATTATTTTTAAACACCAAATTTTAATATCCTGTTTGAATCAGGACTTTTCCAGCTCAGTGGACGGGAATCCATCTGCTCTTGGTGTCACATTTCTGTGTTGAAAATGAACATTGCTGCTGTTGAAAGACGTTACCAAGGAGGCAGAGACAGCGAGATGTGGTGGGATGGCCTTGGGTTGGGGAGTCATCCATCCTGAGCTAATGTAAGGAGCCTGTGTTGTTATTGTTGCAGACAGTGGAGACTCCATTTTGTTGCCTGCTGCCACTTACCTGTGTTTACTACGCAGACTGGTGAGCTGTAGCAGGCCAGCCAAAAAAACATCAATTTGCTTATGCACTAAGCTAAGTTGAGTATTTAATTCTGATAGTCCTCAGTGCTTCAGTGACCTGCATTTAATCTCCCAGTGCACTGAACTCCCAGGATGCCCCCCCCCACCTCAGCTCTCAGAGTGAACCCATCTGTCTTCATGTGCTCATGTGATCACTACACCTGAAATCAGCCGTGTGCACGGTAGAGAGGAGCAGACGGTCGTCATAAGGGTACCCTCTGTGGTGCTTGCATATTATGCGTCCAGATGGTTTCGAACTGGACGTGTGAGACAAAGTTACTTCTTCTCCCTCTTTGTGTCCTGTTAATCTGATGCTCCATTCACTGTCCAATGCTAATTCTGTTTGCCAGAGCTGCTGTGTGGGACTGGAGGCTGTGTGAAGACTGGGCTGTCAGATTAGCTGACACAAAGACGCAGTCGGAACAGCCCGCAGGTCTCCTGACGTACTGTAGCCCGAAGGTCACTGCAGCAGCTTCCTGTCGATCAGTGCTGTGCCTGTCATGTTAGCCACTTGAAAGAGCATGTGGCCTGTGAGCATGTGCAGTAGGAGTGTGGTGGCGGAGGGGGGTGGGGGCTGCAACTGGTAGAAGAGCAGCTGTCCAGTTTGAGACAGAACCTCCCCACCACTCTCACAAAGCTGAGTTTGTCTCCTCAGTCCTTTTGGGTCTCTCAGTCCGTCAGTCAGTCAGAGTCACAGAAAGGAGGTGTTTGTCTGCAGGGTTTCAAACGCCAACCGACCGAATAATCACAACAGCCCCCCAGCTGAAAGTGGGGTGGAGTTTTTTCTCCCTCTGAGGCCTTTTCTGCTTTGTCAGGCACTTGGTCACAGTTTAGAAAGGCCCCTTTAGATAACACAATGTAACCAAGCTTCTTTACTCTTCGATTTCTCATGACTTTTGATTCTTTAGGGGCATTTTCCTTTGGCTCTGGGTTGTTTCTCTTTAAGACAGACTGCAGGCAGCTGAATGTCAGGCCTTGATATTGTTGAAATAAATGTTTTTGATTTGATTTCTTGCTTTTGACAAGAAAGCTGATCATATTGTAGCCATTTGTCATAATACTCAAGGTCTGATCATTTTTCTAGGAACGCACTATAAACTGATGACATTTGTTAGAATAGGTTTTGAGGGGATTTTGGTGCAGCACTAACAGGCAGTGAAATGATAAATTCTCTTGACCTGTCGCTCATTGAAAGTTGGGTTTGCATGGCTGAGCAGGTTTGTAACCTTGTTCACTTTGATCCAATACGCTTCGTTTTAAATAATCATTTGGATTTTTCAAAGAGTATTTTATTTTGAAACGTTCTTTCAGTGCTGCTTGTGTTAGAGAGAGCTAAACTGATCATTCTCATTTCAGACAGTGTCTAAAATGGCTGGCCAAGGACAACATACAGTGAAAGTCTATATTTCCATCTTTCCTGTGTTGCACTAATTGCAGCATCATTTAATCTTAGAAAATGAAAGAACAGAGCTGCTCTCTAGGACCTGAAATGCCATGTCAAGCTTGTCGTGGCCATGCTGTGCTCCTGGCTCTGCAGCTGTGCTCTCTGCCAAGAGGGCAGCCGTTGCCCCTGGAGAGGTGCCAGATTACAGTCAACTTCTGAAAACCCAGCACAGCAGAGTTTGACTGACAGCCATAATGAAAATTACGTTATAGCTAAAAAGCCCCTTTTAAGTCACTTAATTTTGCTTTGGCCAGCTGGTTGATAGGAATGGAAACCTGGGTCTGCATACAGATTGAACACACTTGTCTATGGTATTACCACAAGAAGCGATTCATCAGTTTGATGAGTACTGGAGCCATATGTGTTTGCTGAAACTCAGACCAGTGTTTTCAATCACAGGATTTAGATTTTCACAATAAAATGCTGATTAGTTAAAGTAGTTGAAACCCCAAACCTAGGCCCTCGTACTGTCTCGCCGTATTCCTCACTTTTATCTAAAAGGGCACAATTGCCATAGAGCCAGGCTAAAAACCAGTGGGTTCACAGTGCTGGTTCGTTGGCCTCCTGTTTGCTGTAAATAAACATGTGCTGGAAGTGTTACACTGTACATGTTTGGTACACACAGTGGTTCTCTAGTCATTAGTTATTTTAATGTAATGCGTTTATATCTGCACTCCTGAAAGTGTTATTCCTCACTGCACAAAGAGATTCATAGTTTGTCCTGCTCCTTCAGTCCTTATCAGCTGGCCCAGCACCATCTGGCTCACTACACCATCTTTGGTGTCTTCTTTGGGTATAGGGATTCAAAAAAGACAGTAATGATAACATACAGTAGAAAAGACATAATTCCTCACGTTGTGCATGGTATGCAGGGAAGATTCCCTCTGCTTTCAGAATGGCCATATATAGTCAGGCCTGAGGCACCAGAGCCCCCACTGACCTGCCTCCCAGCCCGCATGCATCTAATGGGTGTGGCACGATTTTGCCCACCAGTATTTTCATGTTGTGGAGTTTGTATTTCGTGTTTATCCACTGGTTAGACTGTATGTTGAATTGACCTGCAGGTCTGTTTGGACAGTCACCAGCAAGGTAAATAAACAGCAGATGAAAATATGATTTTTTTTCCCAATAAATGATATCACTGTATGTTTTCATTTCATTTAAGCTAAGTCAAGAGTAGCTCATGTCGTGTTGCTAAAGCTCAGCAGATCCTTCGTTCTCAGAGCTGTCATCATTCTCCATCCTTTGTTTTCTCTCCCGACCTCGCCCCTGCCCTCAGGACAAGAAGCCCTGTCCTCAGGGGGCTAGCTGTGCCTGACGGGCACACAGGGTGGGAGCTGCTGCCGAGGACGAAGCAGGATCTCTTGTACAATCTGTTAAATGGCATAAATGCCAAATGGCACTGGGCGAGACTGATGCTTGTCTCAGGGCTGTAGTTGTCAGCGATTAAAACAGCAAGGTGTCATGAATGCTTGCTTGAAAATGTGGATTTTAGAAATCAGCTTTTGCTGCAGTGTTTGCATATCAGATTCTGAACAAGTGATAGATGCTGTGGGTTGCACTTGATGAGTGAGGGAATGGGTGTAATGCTCTGTAGATGCATCAGCTCACCATGAGCCTAGTGAAAGATTTTACTTTAATCTTTATCTGCCCCACTGCTGTTTGAGAATAAAAATCTGATGATGTGTAAGGTGATTTTTAGTTTATTAGTATGTAGTCATTCAGGTTTCCGGAGCAGAGGATCAGAGGCCACTGCAGGATCTTCTAATAAATGACCCCTGTAAAGGGCCCATTGGTAAAGGTCCTGGGAGCCTGGCTGCTGATTGGCTGTGCAGCCTTTAGGTCAGAGCCCTATATTGTGCCACACCTGCTCTCTTTAGCCAATATCCACACACCATGTTAGCATGCAGCCCTGGAAATACATCCACCTGTGCTGTTTTTGAATGATTGACTTACACAATGTGAAAACGTTATTGGAGCTAAAGCAGTGAATGTCAGGCACACACTCCTCCACTCTGCACCCAGTCCTGCTAACATAGCATGCATGTCATTCCCATTCTCCCCCACAGTGACCCTCTCCCTAATGGGTGTCACAAGACCCACAGCGTCCCCTGACTGGCCACGCTGCCTGAACAAAACTCTCTGTGTCCGTGTGTGTGTGTTGATGCTTGTGTCTGTGTGTAGCTCAGTGAGCCGCCTCATTACCAGAGCACTGTTGAGATGAGACACAAAGGCGCTGGCAGACGAGACAGTCTCTTGCTTGTCTTTCTCCAGTGCCTTTATTTAGTCGACAGCTCTTTCCTCGTCTAGATCACATTTCCCTTAGAAATTTCTAGTTTCTTGTTTTAATGTACAACTGACCTTAGTCCATACAGGAATGGGATTTTCTCATGAGTAAATTTGCCACTTTTCTCACTCCCTGTCCTACCACATGCAGTCGAAGCACATTTCTCAGGGAAGCATGTCCTCTAGTTTTTGTTGTTTTAATGACATCACAGCAGCTGAGAATATTTTCTCACAGTGGGAACCTTGTTAGCCACTTTCCCTGCACTAAAACCAGCAAATTAGCAAGTCAAGTAGACATACTTATCAATTCCAGCTATAGTTTATGACATCTGGTTGCTTTTTTTAACTTTCACATCCTTCAAGTGTTGTTGAAATGTTAATTCCAGTTTTGTCTTGAGGAAAGCCTCCCCACTGCATCTTCAGCAGCCAGCCACTGCACTGTGATCAATAGATGCACAGTCATATCAGCTGGCCTCCTGTGCAGGACTTTTTCAGCTTTGTGTGTGTGTGTGTGTGTGTGTGTGTGTGTGCGCCTCCTCTTCACCTTGGGTTGCTGTCCTTCCCTTGGCCCACTGCCTTGCCTCTTCTCTCCACTGCCTGTCTTTTCTTCCCTGCTTATTCACATCAACATTTCTGTCCCTCAGTGTCCACTTCTCCTCTTTCCATCTCTGTCTTTGCCCCTCTGGGGAGTGGTGGAGATGAGGCAGCAGGGCTGAAGCAGTGTGTGTGTTTGTGTGTGTGAGAACTGGGTCAATGTGCTGGTATTGAGCAGCAGTAAAAAGGGGTAGAGCCCTGGGAAGCAGGAGCAAAGCTCAGTCCTGGATGTCATATTCTGTGATTGATCATTTATTTCCCTCATCTGTTATATGTTGTGGAAGTGAGAGAGAGAGAGAGAGAGAGAGAGAGAGAGAGAGAGAGAGAGAGAGAGAGAGAGAGAGAGAGAGAGAGAGAGAGAGAGAGAGAGAGAGAGAGAGAGAGAGAGAGAGAGAGAGAGAGACTTGTTTATATCTTTTGTGTTGCTAGTTTATCTCTCCACACATCTTCTCCCTCTCAGTTCTAATGTCACCTTAGATCATCCAGCCCTCATTACATCTACCAGTTAGCGCCTCACGACACACTAACTCTCAGCAGTGACCTTTTGAAGCGCTAAACCATGGCACCCAGCAGTCCTCTCCCACCCTTGTGGTGTGAGCTCAGAATATGAAACTCACTTTGTTTTGCACCTACAGTGCTAGTCAGTAAGCATGTCTTTGAGTTTCAGAACTCTTGTACACTGGCAGCGTAGGTTGACGTGGTTGGAAAGCCAGCAGCATTTTGAAATAGCTGCAAAATGTGATTGATCTTGTGATAATGTGACAGACGCAGGGAGGGAGAGGGTTTTGTGTTCTGGTCAGGCGGGCTGCAGTGGAGGGGGCCTTGTGGCACAGAGGATGGGAAACAGTACTCCCCCATGGTCCACACTGACTCTGTGGGCCGACCACTAAAGATACTGCTGAGTAGTGAAAATCCACCCTAAAACATGAATCATCGGTTTCTCAATCGTGAACTTGGACAGCTGTGCATTATGTACGTTAACAGTCTGGATCTCTTCTAACAGTGTCAGCACCTCAAGTGTATTTTATTTACCTTCCACTGTGGACAGTTTCTAGTTTATACAATAAATATAAAAAAATAATGCGCATTTATTGGTGAAGTTCACTTTGTACAAACTCCTTATGTCAACATTCATTTTGTAGAGCAGCCTGATCAGGTTTCTAGTTTCTCCACACTATTGCTAAT
Source organism: Mastacembelus armatus (assembly GCF_900324485.2). NCBI lineage: Eukaryota > Metazoa > Chordata > Actinopteri > Synbranchiformes > Mastacembelidae > Mastacembelus > Mastacembelus armatus. Next base: position 6,382,567 of record NC_046634.1, on the reverse strand, counting down.
TTGGCCTTCACAGAATAGTGTAGTTTTAGTGTAGTGTAGATTTTAACTTAATGTCCCAGGCTCTAAGGCAGTAAGTTAGTCAGTGGTTTAGTGCTGAGCTGGAGAGAGGCCAGCTGCACATCTGGCCATGGTTAAGAGGAGCTGCGATGGAGGAGTGGAGATGGAGGCCAGGGAGGGCTGAGTGATAGCTCCATGCCTCCTCAGATAACCCCTCCACAGCCACGCCCAGCAGGCAGCTTCAACTTCAGGACCCCACTGCAGCCCTGCAGTGATCTACTCCGGCCTGTCCCAGGGTCACTTTCACAGAGGCCCAGGCAGCCTGACCAACACACTTAGAGCTGAACTGATAAGTGCTTTAAAAAATTAACAGAAAATTGAAATAACAGTTTAATATTTTATATCACTTTAAATATCTTGGTGTTTTGTTTGGGACTGGTCTAACAAAATAAATAGTCGCAAGATCTTTGGCTCTTTTTGTTTACTAAACGAATAACCAACAGACTGATCAGTAAAAAAAAATCAATCACTGATTCGCAGTGATTCTGATTCACAGAACAGTCGCCCTTTAAAAAAAAATGCAGACGTTTTTTTCATGTCTGACATGTTGACTTGAGGCACATCAGCACAGAGCCCAGGAGACCCTACATATTACTGTTTTGGGTTTCTGTTGTTAGACTGAATCTGAATCAAGCAGCAGTCTCCATTTACACAAATCACTCTTCATGAATCCCAATGCTTTATATTATGATGCTGCTTCTTAAACCTTCGTCATTCAAACTCCTACTTTATCAGATTTTTTGCAATTCAGTATCTGCATCGCCCTGAAAAATCCACTGTATGATGTGCAACATTTACAGGCACAGCTATTTTTCTAAGTGATTCATCGTTTATTTAAAATGATCCAGCTATTAACTGTGAAAACAATCCTTTCAGGGAAACTCTTAAAATTATTCATTTACAGTCACATTGAGAATACATGGCTTAGAAATATGCTGGATCTGATGCTGACTTTGGCTCTCACTGTCATTTTGTTTGCCAGGTCCTCCCAGAATAACCTAGTTAATAGTAGATTTGTAGGCTCCGTTGATCAAACTTGGCAGCATCTTTTCTCCAAACACAGCTTTCCAAAAACCTGCCTCTTTTATTTTTGTTGGTTTTACATCAGTTGATGTGTTTTCTATATTTCACAGACATTGGATGGATGTGGGAGGAAATAAAAGCACACCAGGGAACTTGTGTGTGATGTGTAATCCAGGGATTCATCTCATTACTCATGTCCCATTGTTGTGGAGCTGTTGTTTTGTTGCATCAAAATGCAATAATCTTGTGATCTCGATAAACCCATTTCCACCCAGAAGCTCAGATGCATTTTCTTTATGTGACCATAAACCCTTTGGGTTCAAACAGGAGGAATCATAGCACTTGGCCCACTTATCCTCACTTCCCACTATCTCTTCCTGTCATCACATCCTTGGATCAAAACAAACTTTGTCTTGAAACTCAGAGTTGAAACGAGAGTGAGCTGTAGTTTCAGCAAAGGAGGGTTTCTGGAGAACAGACACAGAATTGGCTGCTTGATTCTTCAGCTGCCGACCATCTTGATTTAACTGCCCATTTTGTTTTTATGATGAGAAAGAGAAACCAGTTGTCTGATAAGGACGTTAAGATATGGCTCCATTTAAGACGTGCAGGTGCAGAGTTTACACCTGGTGTTTTATCTCTGGGTTAGAGTTTACAGTGTACCACCTCCTGTCAGGAGAGACAGAAAGTGGTGCCAGTGAGTCTGTGTTGACTGTTTCAGTCCATAGGTACAAACAAAAGGATAATTCATTCAGTAACATTATGTTTACAGTTTGCAGTCCTTTCTCAAAAATTAGACACTCACTGGGTGAGTTGTCTAATGGAGTATTAGTGTTGCTTTATGAAGAAATGTTTAGTTGTTACTGATATAATGAGGTGATGATAATGAAAAATCAAAGATATTCAGTTGACCAGAAGGGAACCACTAATATTTAGATTTGGGAAGCTGTGATATGTGTGTGTGAACAGTTGAAAGTGAGAGAGTTTTTCATGTGTCTGGTTAGTGTGTGTGTGTGTGTGTGTGTGTGGGTGTGTGTGTGTGTGTGTGAGGGTGTGTGTGTGTGTGCTTGCTGCAGTGACCCGCAGAAAGAGAGAGTGTCATTGCAGTGTTGTCCCAGAGAAGAAGGGGGATACCCGTACCCACTTGGATCAGCTCCCAAAAACGTCGTGTGTTTTATCAGCATTGGAGTGGGAGGGGGTTGTAGAGAGGCCCCTATTTCTGGCCTTTGTTTATGGAGGGAGTGGCAGTGGGGTGATGGGAGAATGGAGCTGGAAATGTCGGGGAATAACGTGCTGATCTGTGCCATGTACTGTATAGAGTCAGTTCATTTATGCTATTTCTTCAAATCTTACAATTAAACACTTGATTTCACTGATTGGTTTGCCTGGTGAAATATCAGTTGATGGATGATGTTGCCTTGGGCTCTGAAACTGTGATTGATGTTTTAATCAAGAAGATAATAAACAGAATAATTGGTAATGGAAATAATCATTAGTTGCAGCCCTACATGCAGCATGTATAAATATACAAATTGACAACTTGTAAATTAGTCATTTATGTCATTTACAAGGCAAAACACTGGAATGCATTTTGACGGTTTCATCCAAACCAGGCACAAACTTCCTGAGTTCATTAATCACTGTCATCCAGTTGAAATTTAATAATAGCGCTGTCAGTTTGCCTTGTGCAGTGTGAATGCTCACCTCTGTTTTGTTTCTTCACAGGGACGACATGTCAAGACTGGACAGCTGGCTGCCATCAAGGTCATGGACGTCACAGAGGTGAGGCTGAGCTGCGTATTGTTTGTGTCGACGCCACAGTGTGGGCATGGGCAGACTGAGAAGGAAATGAAGGCACACCCTAACGTCATCTTAAACATATAACTGGGCAGAAAAGGCCAAACTTATTTCAATAAATCACATAATTTAATCTGATTTTAGTCACGTTTTGTTTCCAAGTGTCTCATTCATGTGATGTCTGTGTTTTCCCAGTCTATCCAGAGATTAGCAGCTTCAAATGATGAGGTTGATGTACAAAACAGGGTTTGTTTCCTATTTCAAGTCTAGAGGACTTGTTTCCTATTATAACTAGTGGTGATGTGTACTAATGCCCAATCAGATGCTTTCTGAGAATGTCTTTAAATCAGTTTACATTCTTTCAGCTCTGACGTCTTAATGTTTTTGAGCCAGCAGTGGAGAAAATGCCATACTCTGTAATGAGTCCACTCCCCATAATAAACAGCAGGGGACGGGTAGAGGCAACAGGATGCTTTTTGAGTGAAGTGCGTCATTTAGCAGCCATCAGGCTGCCCTCAGCAGTGGGAGGTCCTGTGTGCAGATGAGAGAAGGCACACAATCACATATGCACATATGCGGAAACACAGAGCAGAGTAGTAGTGAAGGGCAGCAGGACCAATTGCCCACGCAGCCATTATGAAGATGGAACAATGTGAGCACATGTACAAAAGCAGGACTGACCGCTGGAGCAAAGTTTAAAGTAGTAGCTAAATTGCAGCCATGCCTCACTATGGACATTTACACATATCTCCAGTGTACCCAGACACAGAACCCTTCACAAGGCTGACAGTGGCCTGTAGCCCAAGAGCAGAGTCTGTGTGCCCTGACTTGCTTGCTGCCACTCCTCACAAAGGCTTACGTCATGATGAATCACAGTTGCACACTTGCCTGGTGTACCAGTGTGGAGAACATTGCCCAACTGTTTCCTGTGTGACATGCACTAGGTGTGCCACCTTGACGTGTTGTAACCTACCGAGAAAGGTGCTTCTCTTGAATGGAAGTAGCCTCATGAAGCAGATTCCTGGGCTGCAACCTGTTTTACCATATGCTGTGAAAATAAGAGCTACTGTTTTAGCAGGCTGTTAAAAGCCGTACACCTCAGGACAGAGCTCGGCTGCATGTGGTTACTAACACTGATAGTGTGTTCTGATCCCAGACAGCAGTCATAACCTTCTGTGCATCATTCTTCAGCTTAGCCAGATTTGTGTTAGCTGCACTCAGTTGAATGAGTCATTGACTCATGTATGTAACATACTTTTACTGTAACTTGTGATGTGACTACGCTCTGAGAGGTGTTAGTACGCAGTCAACCCTTTGTGTTTTCTGACATTTTAATACATCGGTTGAGCACAAAATATTCAGCACCCTAGAGTTCATGGTCACTCACCAAAAGAACCACAGCTACCTGGATAGGTTTGAAATATCTTCTAACAGACACTGCGTGACTTGATATCCAGTTTGGACAAAGCGCTAAAATGTCAGTTTCTATTTTGTGACTTTGTTGTGGTTTAGTCACACAGTGTAATGGAAGAACACAGGTGTGTTTCCTGATGGTCACTGTAGTTTAGTGTTGCTCTCTGCTCCTCCACAGGCATGCTGGCCTGTCCAGTATCACTCTGACCCACATTCTCCTCCCCACTCCACATTCTTAAATCCACTCCTCAGCCGCACAGGCCTGAAGCTAAAAACAGATGCCTCTCCTCTTTAAGCCTCTATTCTAAATTATATTAAAAGCATGTCCAGTCCTCTGGTATAGAGCTGAGGAGACAGTGGTGTTTCTGTTTGTGTAGCTGCTGTGCTGTTTTACTGTTTTACACACTTGCTCACCATCATTGTGTCTTTGTTTTACATTGTGGGTTTGTTCCAAAATGTATTGTGTGGTTTTCATTGAGTGACAGCGCAGATGAGTATCTGTACTAAGTTCATGTTGAGCCTCTTCCAGATTTCAGTATGTTGGTTATGAAATTAAGATAAACATGATAGACCCTGAAAAGTCGGTTGTGTGTGGATTTATTTGTCTTATGTCTTTTTCATATCTGCAAACAAAGATGCCCAGTGCCACAGATGAAGCTTTTAAGTGTGTGTGTTATATCTCTGACACACATCACCGTATGATTGGGTCTGTCTCTCCCTCACCATGTGACTTTGGCAATGAGGCTTTCACAGTCATAGTGTGATAATCCCACAGCTGCACAGCAGAGAGGGGGTGCGCACAACAGAAAAGCTTACGTCAACTCAAACGAGTCATGCAGCAGCACCATGGCCGTCTGCACAGACAGCTGGCTGCCATTTTGCTATAGCTGATTCACATGTTTAACAGTGTGGTGATCCACACACAGCGTCATTTTTCTGCTTTATTCTGTATTTTGAGGTTGTGCAGGCTGGGTGTAATAAAATTTGTTAAGGTATGGAGGCAGACCCCCAGTGGTCTGTAGTGATAATGCTGTACAGACACCCCCACTTTTGGCTTCTGCCCCACTCCTCCCACTATACTTTCTATAGGAGAGGCCACGTAACTGTAAAGCAAACCACTCACAGGCTGATCCCTGCATGTGTTCACTTAGTGTGTCACTGTTAATCATCATCAAGCTGCTACTGACTGCAAGTACAGAGTTAGCACTGCAGCTAGCTATGACCTTGTGTGAAGACACAATACTGGACGGTTCGCCCTTATTTGCACTTAGATGCCATTTCCAACAGACATGAAACGCTGCATGAAAGCTCCATCGTTGATTTTTCAAACTGGATAAACCCACAGATTTTCCCAGTGCATCTCCATCTACAGAACATTTGTGTGATTATAATTGGCATTTTGGTTTACGTTTCATTATTACATCCATCAATTTACTTCACCTTAAACCCAATATGGTGCCTTTATTGTTTTTCAAATAAAGATTCTTAGCTTTGCTTGCAGCTCTAAGCAGTATCATCCTGACAGTAAGTACATCTGAGGGGAATTTGATCTAATGTATATTTGCTGTTTTGTTTTTTTTTTGTTTTTTTTTTTAAAACAATGGATTAGCGATAATGGCTACTGTACACATCAGCTCACAAGACTCACTCATGCATCATTAATCCCCAAACAAAGGAAACATTTGCCAGTAAATGAATGACTCATACTGCATTGTGATATAGTATAGTCCTAGACATGAATAAGGTCTGGCCAGACTGCATTGGAACCACATAGCTTGACACTTTCCTATGACCCTTTATATGGAAGTGAATTGGTCTGGATGTGAGCTGAAATGTCACTCAAGGCCAAATGGTGATTTAAAACCCAGGGCTCACACTGTGATTATTGTATTTCATCAAAGATTTTCCAGAGCAAGGACAAAGTCTAATGTGTGTGTTTTATTTTTGTGTGTTTAGGATGAAGAGGAGGAAATTAAACTGGAGATCAATATGCTGAAGAAGTATTCCCACCACAGAAACATAGCTACCTACTATGGTGCTTTCATTAAGAAGAGCCCCCCAGGACACGATGACCAGCTATGGGTAAATCTTCAAAGCTTGAACAAGCAAGGAAGAAAATATGTAGCAGCCATGTTTCCTATTTGTTTGTTTCCTAAACCTCTAGTATGTGGTTAGTTAAGTGTTTCAAAATGTTTGGTATCTAGCTTGACTTATCTTCTGAAGATTCCTGTTCTATATCTGTTGTGCAGTTGGTGATGGAGTTCTGTGGTGCCGGTTCGATCACAGACCTGGTGAAGAACACCAAGGGGAACCAGCTGAAGGAAGACTGGATCGCCTACATCTCCAGAGAGATCCTCAGAGTGAGCTCCTTCTCCTCTCCATCTTTTTCTTCTTTGTTCCTTTGCTCTGTCACTCACGTCCTGTGTGTCTCTCTCTCTTCTCTCTAGGGTCTGGCCCACTTACACGCCCACCACGTCATCCACCGTGACATCAAGGGCCAGAACGTCCTGTTGACTGAGAACGCTGAAGTCAAACTGGGTGAGGGCAGCACAGGCTTGTCACTGTTGAACATTGTTATGCTGTTGAATTTTGGCTGTCCAAGATAAACGTTGGTAGTCTTACACTGCAGAGAAAGGAAAGCTCTGTGCTATTCGATTTAAAGCCCCTGAAACCTTAAGACTGTTGTTGACTGTGGTTAATCTTCTGACTCTCCAGTGGACTTTGGTGTGAGTGCTCAGCTGGATAGAACAGTGGGGAGGAGAAACACCTTCATTGGGACCCCTTACTGGATGGCCCCTGAGGTCATTGCCTGTGATGAGAACCCAGATGCTACATATGATTACAGAGTAAGACCCTTTGTGAAGCAGATGTACTGTACCTGTGAACACCTTGATTTGATATATGCTTGTTGTGGCTTTGGTTAATGGGCATCATCCTTCCTGCAGAGCGATCTGTGGTCTTGTGGAATCACAGCTATTGAGATGGCTGAAGGAGCACCACGTAAGTCCTAGCTATTCCAACAGTTATTGACCCAGCACAGAAATACTATGTTACATTCTTACCAGTCTTTTTCTGTCCATCTCCTTTCAGCACTTTGTGACATGCACCCTATGCGTGCACTCTTCCTCATTCCAAGAAACCCTCCTCCTAGGCTCAAATCTAAAAAATGGTGAGAAAGGCTGTTTTCTCTGTGCATTTTTGAGATTTTTACGCTTTCTAATCCTCCTTCTACACCAATAAATCCTTATAGATCAAGTTAGGCTTTATTGTTATATGTATAGATTTCCTGCTTGGCCTCTGTGTGTGCACTCTTGTGCAGTTTGATTTTATCTCCAGCCTCGGACCAGGCAGTTACAGGGGCTTGAATCCAGAGCTCTGCCTTCCCTCTGTGCTTTGCTGTTGAGCTGAACATCTGTTGTACACCTGCTCTGGCAGCCTGAGCCTCTCCTGGCACACAGTGCGGCACTGTGCTGGACACACTGCAGAAAAAAAGCCAGTCTTTTTTTTTTTTTTTTTTTTTCTTTATAAATGATGGTGTCTTAAATCACACATAGATGGTTCCTTTTATATTCTAAGTCCTGTCTGGCGTAAAGTAGTAAATTCTTTTGCTGCTGACATTTCACTTTAGAGTTGTTTAATTAAAAGTGAATTGAACCACACTATTAAAAGCAGCAGGTGCAATTGTGATGATAATTTGATACTTCAGAATTTTCATGCTGTATATGTGATGTGATGTGGTTCAGTGCTGCCTGTTCATGTGTATAAACCCCAGTTTGGCTGTTGCCATGCAGTGGTGTGATGTTAGTACTGATAGTTAATTTCAAATCATGGCTTGTTTGCAGAAATGTCCATTGACATTAAGATCCTCAATTGTTCTCTGTCCTTGTGTGGCTCAAGTATTTATCTGGCTCCAACCGTCTCTTCTTATATTTCACCCATTGTCTCACTCTTCTTTCCCTCTCTTCCTCTACTATCCCCACAGGTCCAAAAAGTTTTTCAGTTTCATTGAGAGCTGCCTGGTGAAGAACTACACCCAGCGCCCCCCGACAGATCAGCTGCTAAAGCACCCCTTCATCCGAGACCAGCCCAATGAGCGGCAAGTCCGTATACAGCTCAAAGACCACATCGACCGGACCAAGAAGAAGAGGGGAGAGAAGGGTGTGTTTGTCTCTGTCTTCATTAGCTGACTAGTTAATCTCTTCTGTCTGTTATGCTCACAGAAAACAGCTTCTTTGATAATCTCATCCCATCATGGTTGTGAGCGGTTCTGAGTGGCTTGTTCTTTTTTATGTATAGATGAGACAGAGTACGAGTACAGTGGCAGTGAGGAGGAGGAAGAGGATCCCCCAGAGCAGGAGGGAGAGCCCAGGTATGATAAGGTGGTCACATTTCCTGCAAGTCTGCCTTCTGACTGGAGGCTGAACCAAGTTTAATCTGTCCATTCTGTCCTGATTCCTCCTGCCATCCAGCTCCATTGTCAATGTGCCAGGTGAGTCAACTCTGCGCCGTGACTTCATCCGCCTACAGCAGGAGAACAAGGAGCGTTCAGAGGCGCTGCGTCGCCAGCAGCTCCTCCAGGAGCAGCAGCTCCGGGAGCAAGAAGAGTACAAACGCCAGCTACTGGCCGAGAGGCAGAAACGCATTGAGCAGCAGAAGGAGCAGAGGAGGCGGCTGGAAGAGGTAAGATGATTTCTTTTCTTCCCAGTTCTTGGCTATAGTTCAATTAGTCAGATGAGAGAGGCAGAGGGATGAGACTATTAGCAAACAAAAAGATCAGATTGAGGTTTTTCTGTGTTGTCCACACAGCAACAGCGACGGGAACGGGAGATGAGGAGGCAACAGGAGCGTGAGCAGCGTCGCCGTGAGCAAGAGGAGAAAAGGCGTATCGAAGAGATGGATCGCAGACGCAAAGAAGAGGAGGAACGCCGGCGGGCTGAGGACGAGAAGAGGAGGAATGATCGTGAACAGGTCAGTTTAAAATGTGCTGTGCTACTGTTTTCACAAAAACAACAGAACAAAAAGGGAAATGGTATGTTTGTGGTTTTTATGTAAACTAAACATTTACAGACACCACTCTGCAACTGTTTGCATTGCTCCTTTATCTTTACTCAGTGGGAATGAAAAGAAATCTGTGTTTTGAGGGGAAAGCAGCAAATATCATGATACATCTTTGTGTATGAAAGATTAAAGTCCTACACCTGCCACATTATCTGGGACAACATGCCAACTTATATGTCGACTGCTTATTCAGCCTGGACATGCAATGTTCTGAGAACAGAAGGCACACAGGACTTAACTCTGGATATTAAATTTCCTACTCTTGATTTTTGATTTTGGACGCCTTTGCTTTGATTGACAGGAGCTCATCAGACGTCAGCTGGAGGAGGAACAGAGACACCTGGAGATGCTGCAGGAGCAGCTGCTCCGTGAACAGGCCATGCTGCTGGTTAGTTTGACACACACACACACACACACACATTCAGCAAGATATGAATACCGTTTCTTTCCACCTTAGCTGCCAGTTACAAGTGTTTATGCACATGAATCAGAATAACAGTAACTGTTACATCAAAGTTTAGCTAATTATTCTGATTTGTCTGTATTATGTCTTATCTTTTGTAGTTAAGACTGATAAAATTGCCAAACTCTACACAATGATTTAGAGCTTAAGAGTCAAAAGACATGAAGTGAAGGGAAATGGTGCCAGAAGTGTAAACCAGGCAAAAACGAGCAGAATCACAAAGTTTCTGTATACGTGTATATATGACAGAACAGATTTTTACTTGGCTTGAGTTTCTTAGGCTGACAATTGCTGCCAGCTTTCCCATCTCTTCTTACTGCCTTGAATCAACCCCACACTCTGCAATAGGAGTTCAAGTGGCGGGAGCTTGAGGAGCAGCGCAAGGCCGAGCGACTCCATAAGCGCCTGCAGCAGGAGCAGGCCTACCTGCTGTCGCTCCAGCACGAGTCCAGACAGCCGCATGGTGACAAGACCAGACTCCCCCCAGACCAGAACACAACCCCACAGACCTCCATCCTGCCCCCTGACAGAGCCCTCATGACAATCCCTCAAGCTCAGGTCCTTGACAGTGTCGTTTCTATAGCGAGAGGCACTCTTGAGTCCTCCAGAGCCCCTCAGACAATCCCCTCAGACAGCACTAAATCCCAGGCAGCCGTGTTAGACATGACTGACTCTGATGAGACACGTCCCACTCAGACTGAAACCTCTAGTGACTCTAAAGCTCCCCAGGCAGAAAGTTTGGAGCCCACTCTGCCTACCGAACCTGTCACTCATCCTCCTCAGCCTATCAGAGAGGTGAACCTCCTACTTGGATCTGCCTCCTCTGCTGCCTGCTCTTTCCAGCTTTTTCTTGCTTGTCTTCACATACACTCGGCAATAATGACGATGAATAATGGTTTTTTTTAGCCAGAATAGTTTAAATCACTCTTTCTGTTTTGGATGCTGCTGTGCTGTTCTTAAGCAATAACTGAATTGTCACAATGCAGGAGATCTCAGCCAGGCCCTGTTTGAATGAAATAAATAGGATGTATGGTGGAGAAATGGGGGAAAAAACCACAGGCTCACAGCTCCCAGTGTTATTTATTTCCAGAATAAAACAGGTTCTCCACTACCTCTTGGCACTACTCTCACTGCTATAACAACAATAATGTTGCAGACTGAGCAAGATAAAGAGAAATAATCAGTTTGTAGGTTTGGAAAAACAAGATTCCAGTTTTACTTTCATTTTGTAAAACGCAATTTTGAAATGTTTTTTAATTGTTTTCATAATAAGAACTGATATGTTCATTATTGCTTACACAAGCACCTGTTAGTAATATTTCACTTTTAACTATTGTCATTTGAGTCAAGTCTCACCAGAAAGACAACATCAAGTGCTTCTTTTATCCTTTTCTCTGAGGATTTGCGCCTCAGAACAATAGAGAACCGCAAGTGTTTCCACAAGTGTGGAATTTCTCTTGATCTTGGATGGTCAACCAGTAAAATTGTGCAGTGTGTCTGTTTTCAGTGTGTGTGGACTGGGCCGTTGCATGTTAATGGCTGAGGTCCAAACTAACATTCAGGATACCCAAGCAGTGTCTCCTGTCATCAGCAGAGCTGTTCAGTTATTAACAATGATCCTTTCCTCTGTTTATTATTCACATTCAAGGTCCTGTCTCCACCTGTGTCTGTACAGCTGCCTGGAATGGGCTTCAAGCATGTTTAATATAATCACTACTAGTTGTTATTGTTGTGGTCTGTGTGTGAAATAACTTTTTTCAGTACAACGAAGAGACAATCTAAGAAAAACAAGGAGATGGGAACCATTTTTATTAAGTAACGAAACCTGTCCATTAAAATGTGAACATGCACACTTTGCATCTTTATCATTATTTTGAATTTCAGCAGTGGTTCCCTTCACCTTGATTTTCTCTAATTTGAGTCATGAAAAGGTTCTGACTCTCACTCACTGCCTGTATGATTCCCCTATCTCAGGCTGACGAGCGGTACCGCAAGAACATTCAGGGCTCCCCTCAGGCAGCCCCTCCTCCCAAGCAGCCCCCTCTGCCTCCCCGCTCTTCTGAACCCTTCTCCAACGGCAACTCCTCCTCCGAGGTCTCGGCCATGCACCGGCCCATGGAGCCTCAGGTAATTCCTCCATCCTCTCCTGTCCTGTTCCTCTTTATCCTGCTCTGTTCTTCAGTCACTGCTATATTTGTGTACTCACACAGCAAAACTACAACAGGGTCTGGGAGCTGGTTTTGAGAGGGTTGGTATAGTGTGAAGGGAGACTGCCTCTGTCTTCTGTGTGGAAATTTAAAGTTGGAAGTTTACATTAGTGCAAAGTAAAGCAGTCTGCAATGAAACTGATAACAATGTCTGTTGATTGATATTTCTTTTTATATCAGCTTCATCTTATTATCAGCTTTATTACCAGTGAGCAAACTTGCCTTTTATTTAATCCTTGTAAGGAAGTCATACTGGGACACACGTGACACATTTTCCCTTTTAAACTGAACTTAGTGTATTACCTGAGACCAGTCTGAGGTTTGAAACCACTGATGTGCACCAGCACCATATGTGAATGATCTGGAGGATCCATCACTGAACAGTCCAAAAACAGATGAACCCATAAATGATGGAATTTCTACTTTATGCCACTAAAATCACTTCATAGTGTTTGTCCAACTCCTAGCAAATATCTATACTTCTCTACCCCTTTAAGTGTTTCCATTAATCTAAAGCCCCAACAGTGACACATCATTGTGCTGTGTTGTGCTTTGTCTGTATGCATGTGTGTGTAAGCACATGTATGTGAAAAAGACACACATCTTCCCTCACGTCTCACTGTGTTGTCTGCTTGTTTCACCTCCCCTCCCTGACCTTCTTCCTCCTCCTCTTCTCCCTCTTGTCTCCCCACCCCCAAAAGGTCCAGTGGTCCCACCTGGCTGCTCTCAAAAGCAGCAACAGTGCCGCCCCCTCTCCTCCTCCACCCGTGGTCTCTCGTTCTCAGTCCTTCAGCGAGCCCGGTGGTGTGACCTCTAGCTTTGCACAACTCCACCTGCGCTCCCAGGACCCCCATCATCACCACCACCACCACCACCACCCATCACCTGCACGCACTGACCCTCAGCCCCAACCTCCCCTCCACCACCCTCAGGCCCAGACTAGGGTCGAACACCAGGCCAGCAGCGAGGAGGTGCCTCCCAAGGTAAGGAGCTGATGATGGCCATGACTCTCCTTTCCCTCATTCACTTCCTGTCATGCCAGTCACCCCACTTACCGTGCTGCTCTACCACAACCTGTTAGTGTGTATCTTCCTTGCTGTGTGGACTTCCATTTGTTGAACATAAACACTGAACACTTGAAATACATTTACTGTAAGTGTTACCTAAAACATGCAAACTTTGATTTCTACATCCACAGCTGACATTAGGTGATTTAAAGACTCAGACCACGCTTTCAAGGCTAAAATGTTATGAGGTACCAATAAAAAGCACATTCTCCAACCTGAATTAGTTCTAATTGTGATGGTTTTGCTGCTGCTGGTGGAATCCAGCTTTCTCTGAGTGATCAGTAGCTATTGATCAACATCCCAGCAATAGAGTAACCATATGACAGATATGGTGTTTATTTAATTATAGTAGATGTGATAGTGTTCTAGGATTTCTCTGCTAAGTGTCTGTAGCTGAAATATTGATGATTTCATTTAATAACATGTTCAATCATTAAGTTAAAGTGTTCACACTCTTGATTTCTTATGTTGATGTATCATGAATAAAATCTCTACATGTGTGCTGGTTTAATAGGATCATCTAGCACACACACACCTGCCACTGTGTGAGAACCTGTGAATGTGTCTCCTCTAGGTACCAGTGAGGACTACATCCAGGTCTCCAGTGCTGTCGCGTCGAGATTCCCCTCTGCCGTCACAGCCTGGTAACCAGGGCGGACAGAGGAATGCAGGCGGGTGAGTGAAGACACCTGCCAAAACATTTCTCGATTTGAAGTACTTAGTTGTTTTTAAGTTAAGGTTAAAGACACGGAGGCTATAGGAACATTATTACTGTTGTCAATAATGTCAAGTTAGTTTGTTTATTGTTTAATTTGCACAAAATTTCACATCTAAATATACTTAAAGTAGCAAATGGTGACAAGCAGGTGTATCCTCATGATCATAAGATGGACATTGTGACATTAGTTTTTTTTTTTTGATAATAATGTAATGTAATAATAATCTTACATGACAGAACGGTGGCAGATCCTAGCATGAATGACATTACTGTGTATTTCCTGTCTTTTTTAAATGTGACTTTATTTTTTTGTAACAGGAATGTAGAGCAGCGCCCCCTGTGGGACCGAGTGGAGAAGCTCCAGCCTCGGCCAGGCAGCGGCAGCTCCTCCGGGTCTTCCAACTCTAGCTCCCAGGCCAGTTCTGGGGATCGCTTCAGACCACGCTGTGAGTCTCCTGGTACTGTACTCAGCTATGTCACGCAAGCTAAATCCCTACTTGTACGCTATAATTGTTTCTACAGTAGTACAATTCCCATGAAATAGTATGCTGCTCTCTCTGCTCATGCTCAAGTAAGTTTAGTACTGTCTTTATTCTGGCAGTTGAAGACCTTTTCTCAGCTCCAGGCCCAGGTCTGCTTCCCCTCACTCATGCTACTTCCTTTTGTTCTCTCAAAGCTTCCTCTAAATCTGAAGGATCACCTCTCCAGCGGCCTGAAAACATTCACAAAAAACAAGATGAAAAGAATCTGGCCAGGCCTACTCGACCAGCTGTAAGTCCACTATTACCAAAGTGCTGATTATACTTGTTTGATGCTGAATAGGTAAAAACGTTTTTTTTCCACTTTTTTTTCCTGTTTTGTACAACTCTAATTATTCAACCACCTGGTATGTGCAACTTCTCATGAATCCAATGGTTGTGATTGCTGGGGAACCTCTTAGGGTGATGTGGTAAGCCAATTAAATGAGACCACATAATCACTCCTATGTTATGCTTGCACCATTGCCCCACTCATTGCATTATATGATAACGGTTTGTGATAAAACAACTGTTCCTCCCTTGTAAAGGTTAATGTAGTAATTGCTGTTAGTTCTGTCATGTGTTGCTGCCCTCCCTGCCTGTGATGTGACAGCTATCTGCTGGCATCTTTCCTGACACCTGCACAGTTTTTTGCACATTGCACTAAAAGGGTTAACCGTCTGCAGCCTGGATTTGAATGCGACCACATTTGAATGCAAACACATTCCTCCTGCTTCTTTGTACTTGTCAGAATGACGCCTAATCTCACCTGGCTTTGTTGTTACATAAACTATGCCCCATTTGCTCTGGTGAATGGGGAAGTATCACTCTACTCTTTTTATCTTGTCACTGACCTTACAAAAATACATGATTTAGAGTGTGCCAGGGAAAACAAGCAGGTGTCAGCATGACCTAGCTCTTAATGTAGGAATCAGAAAATTAGCTATTTACACTGTGACTGAGCTCTCCATCTAGCAAGATTTCAAACCGCCACTTTTCTTTGCCCTCTAAAATTCAAGCCCAGGAGAAGTGGCTCCACAGGTCTCTAGTCAGAGAGGTCTTCTGATACATTACCAGGGATCTGAGGGTGTAGGGATATCTAACTTATAAGAAAGATGTGAAAATCATTAAGCTTTTATTTTGGTGAGGCAGTTTAGAGTATGACAGCCCGTTACACAGTAATTCACTTTTTCTTAGGGTATTAAAATGTGGCACTGATTGCTAAGATGAGTAGTTTTTAAAAAAAAATTGAAAACGTATAAAGGGTTCAAAATATCAGGCCTGATTCCTGTTCCTCTCAGGACCTGACTGCTCTGGCCAAGGAGCTCCGTGCAGTAGATGATGTGCGGCCTCCACACAAGATTACTGACTACTCCTCCTCAAGTGAGGAGTCAGGCACCACTGACGAAGAAGATGATGAGGAAGTGGACCAGGAGGCTGGAGAGGAGTCTACCTCAGGGACTGAGGACTCCAGGGCTGGGTGCGTAGTACTGTTGGTAGAACTTTATTGCATGATTGTTAACACTGGCTTTTAGTGACTGACAGCACATATGTCCATGGCTTCTGCAGGAGGTTGAGTAATGGGGAGACAGAGTCTGCTAAGACAATGCTGGCTGAAGACTCCGAGAGTGATCAAGCTACTACGCCCTCAAAGGATGGCACACTGGTCATCAGACAGGTAAGAGGACTGACTTCTCATGTTCTGCTTGCAGATAGTAGATACAAATGTCATTTCTCTTCTCTGTCCAGTCAAGTGTTGTTTATCCCCTCATCCACCACTACTTCTGTGTTCCTGTTTATTACCATGTTTATTTTTTGTTTCAAATCATTAGTCATCAGAAACCTGCTGCTTCACATTTTGCATTCACAGATGGAAAATCCAGTACATCAAATTTTCATAGATTAGATTTATTAAAGCACAGTGCACAGCAGCTGTGGCCTCCAGAGATGACTTTAAAGAATATCCTGTGTAGTATTTCTGTATGAGAGGATCTTGTTGTGAGATGGGAGTAAATTGTGATGCAATGCAGCAGACTAGCAGGCAAACATACACCTCCTCCTTCGCTCCACCTGTTGCTCGAGCCCAAGTGTGCCTGTTCTTGCTTCCAGAGCACCATTGACATAAAGCGGTTGGTCAATCTCTCCTCCTCTTCCTCGGCCAGCACTGGTCACAGCCATGGCCAGTCCCAACCGCTCAGCCACGGCCTACCAGAGAAAAACGGCTTTGCCAGCCGTATACAACACCTACCAGACCTAATCCAGCAGAGCCGTCACTCCCCTTCCTCTTCCACAACCATCCCTTCCTCCTCCTCTTTCCCCTCCTCATCTAGCCATATCAGTCCTGCCATGTCCCCACAGAACCCCCTGGACAATCTCACTGCCATAGAGGTATGTCACCCACATCACAGAGACAAACAGCCAAGCACTGGACGGGTGCAGTGAGCTCAGGCTCAGACAGATGTTTGATTCAAGACTAATCTGCCTATCAGACACTGTTTAAGTGTTGTAGCTGTCTCTGTAGTTCTTTTATGTTACCATCCTTCTTGGCTCTAAAGCCAGGTTAAAATCAAGAGTTTGCTATTTTGTCTGGAAAATTTAAGCAGGATTGTGTAATAATGTCCTGTGTAGCAAATGCACCTCCATCTCCATGTTTGTATACCCCCAACCAGTCCAGTCCTTGACTGTTGGTCTGAGCTTCTCTGCACCCTATGCCGCCCATGTCCTCCTGGCTTCACTCTGGCTCTCCTCTGCCCTCTTCTGGCTCGGCTGGCCTCTGGTTTCTAAGCTGCTGTAATCTCTGTCCGTACTGCAATTTACTGCGCTATGTCACTGCTAACACTGATGCCTCCTAGTGCTGGAACGTGCTCATGGCGAGGAGGAAACTCAAACTGGAGATTCTCAGGGTGAACTACAAAAAGCATTTCTTCACAGCACATAGCAATACAAGCTCTTGTAGTCTTATTGGTGTTGTGTGATGGCATGCCTAGTGTGTGGTTTTGCAACATCAGATTTGTGGGGAGATGGTACAATAGATTTAAATGTTTCCACTGATCATTGTCAAACATGTGTAACTTGTGTATTTTTATTGTTGATTACTGTAGATCACTGCCTGTTTTGTAGTGACATGTTACTGCAAACATGCATCCTGGGTGGTGGAATTACAATCTCTTCTGTCTGTGCTTTATTAGGAACAGCTTTCTCCTGTAACACTTCACAGCAGCCTGTGTTTGGATCATTTCTCATTTCCCTAACACATTTCTTCTTGTTGACCCTGCTGTTTTTTCTTGCTTCAAAACAACTAACATAACTGCACATCATCTTTTTCAGTTGATATGTCGTAAACTTGCCAACTCTGTGTTCCCAGTTTGACTGAACAGAGTATGAATGCTGTTTTATGAGGCCTCAAAGGTAGAACTGTAACTCATGACTTAAAACTGAGAGGGCCTGTTCCTGTTGTAGTTACAGTCAACTATCACAGTGACTCTGATAAATTACAAATCAGTGTACTATATCCTTATGTTATGGATTGGACCAAAGGCCTTGTGCCTGATGCTTTATATTTATTTATTTTTTAATACCTTTTAATCTCTCTCAGTCCCAGTCGGAGAGCAACTCCATGTCCAAACACAAGTCTTCCTCTTCCTTCACTCCCTTCATCGACCCACGCCTACTTCAGATCTCTCCATCCAGCGGCAGCTCCCTCAACAACATGGGTAAGTCAGCAATTAACTAAATGAATGCACTTGTGTAACTAAAACTTATGAAACGGTCTCTGGTCCCTGATGACAGGGGGAGGGAGTTTTATGAGCAGCAGCTTCTCCCCTACACTTTTTCCCCAACACTGACAATGAAATTATGTTGCAACATGTGGGCTGAACTGATGAGTCAAGTTGAACACAGTTCATCAAGGGAATATTTGCAGCAGTCACATGAAGTCTCTATCAGAATATGTCATGGAATCAGTACAAGAGTGATGATAAACTGAAGAGGTGGATGAAGGTCAATACACAGGACCATGTGTTTAAATCTGGCAGAAAGTTGTAAATTGCTTAAAAATGTAATTTTGCTGTTGCCCCCCCCCGCAAAAAAAGCTGGATTTGGGCAGGATGGACGGCTGGCAGACCCACTGAGGTCAGACCCATCCCGTAAAGGCTCAGTGGTCAATGTTAACCCAGTCAACACGCGACCACCAAGTGACACGCCGGAGATTCGCAAGTACAAGAAGAGGTTCAACTCTGAGATCCTGTGCGCTGCACTCTGGGGTGAGTGTATCTCAAAAATCCTCATGGGATATGAGATGGGTAGTGTACTGAACACAAGCACCAGCAGGTAATCATGGCCTTCTTTAGGAATATCTTAGTAGGATCATTTGCTTGTTAACCCTATTCATTTTACCATAGGTGCTACATTCATTCTTGTGTGTATATCTGTGTCTGTTCCAGGGGTAAACCTGCTGGTGGGGACAGAGAGCGGTCTGATGCTGCTGGATCGAAGCGGTCAGGGGAAGGTCTACCCCCTGATCAACCGACGGCGCATCCAACAAATGGATGTCCTGGAGGGACTCAATGTCCTGGTCACCATATCAGGTACCTGCATGGTTTGATGTAGACGTGGTTTTATTTGTTGGACTACAAAGGTATGAAATCCATCAAAGTAAATCTTAATCAAATTCCACCTCCTGCAGGTAAAAAGAACAAGCTGCGAGTGTATTACCTGTCATGGCTCAGAAACAAGATTTTGCACAATGACCCTGAGGTGGAGAAGAAACAGGGATGGGTGAATGTGGGTGACCTGGAGGGCTGTGTCCACTACAAAGTCGGTACGTTTCATGATCGGTCAAAGACTCCCCAACCTCAGTCGAGTGATACACACGTAAACGGCTACACTTGACCATGATTTCCTAATTGACCCTAATTGAAACAATACTACCACACACAAATGACACGTCTTTCTTCCATTCCAGTGAAGTATGAGAGGATTAAGTTTTTGGTGCTGGCCTTGAAGAACTCTGTGGAGGTGTATGCCTGGGCACCCAAGCCCTACCACAAATTCATGGCCTTCAAGGTAAAACATAGTTCCAGGATGGATGGGTCACCTTTGGCTGTAAACACATGTGCAGGTGGTACGGTTAAAGAGTCATGTGTCACCCTCAGTGACTTATTCAGTTATGATTTATTTTAGTCTTTTGGTGACCTGGTGCACAAGCCTCTACTGGTTGACCTGACGGTGGAGGAAGGTCAGAGGTTAAAGGTCATCTATGGCTCCTGCTCTGGCTTCCATGCTGTGGATGTGGACTCTGGGGCTGTCTATGATATCTACCTGCCCACACATGTGAGTACTCTGCAAAGACAGTGAACACACCTCAGTTTTCATTCTCTTTGCTCTCTTAACTTTTCCCACTTCTCCCTCAGATCCAGACCAGCATTCAGTGCCATGCCATCATCATCTTGCCCAACACTGACGGGATTGAGTTGCTGGTGTGTTACGAGGACGAGGGCGTCTACGTCAACACCTATGGACGCATCACCAAGGATGTGGTGCTTCAGTGGGGAGAAATGCCAACTTCTGTGGGTAAGTGGGCAACAGCTCAGTTGTGGACTAAACTGATGCTGCTGTTTTAATGAATCGGTGCCCTCCAGTCATACACTGTGTTAACTCTGTGTGAATATGTGCAGCCTACATTAGGTCAAACCAGATCATGGGCTGGGGTGAGAAAGCCATAGAGATCCGCTCTGTGGAGACCGGACACCTGGATGGAGTTTTCATGCACAAGAGAGCCCAGAGACTCAAGTTCCTTTGTGAGAGGAATGACAAGGTGAGAATTTACTTTTCTTTCTGTGCAAAAAACTTGCAAAAGCAGTGCAGGTACCCACCATAGATCCCGACAAGCTTTGTTACATACACTTTTAGCACTCAAAGTACAAGCCAAATGCCAATCAGTTGATGTATTTCTTTGTGTCTGTGTGTCAGGTCTTCTTTGCATCTGTGCGCCCTGGAGGTGCCAGCCAGGTATACTTCATGACCCTGGGACGCTCCTCCCTGATGAGCTGGTAGTCCCACCACATCAGCCAGCATGACACTCATACCCAAGCAGTGACCAACCATTGACTGTGACTATGACCAACAACAATGAAGAGAGCAGCCTTGAGCCTGAGCTGCAGAAATGTCTGGAGGGAACAGCTTCCTCTCACCTGCTGTGGCAACTAAACAACAGATTGGACTGTAATCATAAAAGAAGCAAGGGGTGGGTACGTGTTTTGGGGCAGGGCTGTCTATTCTGCCTGTGTGCAGGTCCACTGAGTGTACAGGTAAACACTATATTAGGACAAAGAAAACAGAAACCCTCCATGAGCCTTCAAGTTTTTCTCACCCCAGCCCTGTTCCCCAGCCTTTGAGCCGATCCCATCCTCCTCCTCTTCCTTTATAGGAGGTGGGATCTGTTGCCTGTTGATGGTAAATATTGGTGTCATAGTTAAACTTTTCATGATATATGTGTGTGGATGGAGGAAACACTGAGCATGTGAATGACTGGCAAAGTGTATTTGTCTGAAGGGGCAATAACAGACTAAACACAGCAGTTCTTGTATCAAAGAATGCAAATACTGTACGTGCCACACCTTAAGTGTAGCTGTTTGTAGCTGAGTTTAGTCCAGGTCCTGTTCAGGTAACATGAACTCCCTTACCCACCATAATAGATTTCCATGTCAAGCATGTCAACAAACATTACAACCAGTTTCCTCCCACAAATAATGCTTGACTTGTAAATCTGCCTCTGTCTTCACTTGTTTGCCTTCTCCTTAAAGTGAAGGGTTTTTAAGGGACCTTCTTGATATATCCATTAAATTACAGGGTACTGGATATCACCTTGTACATACTAATTACATCAACCTTGTGGGCTTCAGACTCCTGTTTAACAGACACTTTCAACTTTTACCACATTGCCTCATGTACTGTAGGTTACGTTGGGCTGAGGTAGCCCTTTTTATGACAGCATGTTGCTTTGGTGTTATTGACAAGATTAACCCCCGTTTTTCATACACTGTATATTTTATATGTGACTTGCTGCACATTGATAAACCATAAGAACACAGGACACTCCCACTGATGAGTTTTAAAGGAAAAATTCACCCTATGTCTGTGAATGTTTTCCCAGGAATATTCTGCAGCAGTTTCTCTGCTTAACAGGCTTTTTTATTAATTTTCTTTATCTATGTTAGTTGATCAGTTTTACACAGACAAAAACACATCATACAATAAAATAAACCCAGAAATGTGAGGTTCATGACCAACAGCTGTTTTCTTTTCAGGTGTTTTTTTCCTTTAACATCAGTCATAAGTAGGGCTAGGATAAACTGTGAATTAGACATGCAGAAGTAGCAGGTGGCCATTAACGTAGCATGGAGGCCTGTAGGCAGAGGTGACCGTAAGGGGATGATGACGGTGTGCAGAGATAACCCCTCAGTGGGCTGAAAAGAAGCTTTGAACATCACACTCCACAGAAAGGAGGTGGTCCTCCATATGAACAGTTCACATCTACGAACATCCAATTCTGTATTTGACAAGAAAATTTAGTGTAATCAGCTAATCACCTGCCTTAGATGGGGTCTCAAAATCCTCTGCAAACAGTGAAGAAATTTTGATTTGGTGTACTTGTAGGAATGCTTTAGTTTGAACCAGCCATGTTTTTTTGTTTTTGTTTGAGTCAGGCAGTTAGTTTACATTAACTGTTCCATTAGACCAACCCAGGTTTGTTTTTTGATTCCTCATTTTGCTTTTCTTTCTCAATTATCCTCCAAGTCTGATGTGTCACTTCAGAGTTTGATTTCACTGTTAAAATGGCTGCGTACATATGAATGAGAAAACTTGATAACAGGACTCAGACGTGCCCTGTTTCACTCCCTTCACCTAAACTTGACTCTGATCATGCTCTCAGCAAGGTTGGTGCTTTCTGTGTCTGAGGGACCTGCTGAGAGCTGCAGAACACAAGAATGAGATGCTTTCACAACCAGTGAGAAGCAAAAAAGACAAAATCACAAGTTCTAATAGCAGTGTTACAAAACCACTTTCAACAGTGTGAACTTAGCAGTGTATTTTTAACTGGGACTTAGTTTTTAGTCTTGTTTCTGCAGTTTTTATTATGTAATCCTTCAGATAAGTATGCGACTGCAGTGGTTTTTAAATTGTAATGCACACCTTATGTTGAAAATGTTTACAGAAGCAATTGTTTTAAGCCAGTGTGCACCAATATGAATATTTATGGTTTTCCCTCTTTTGTATTTTGTATTCTGCCCTTTTTGTACTATCATTTAGATGTTTGTGTACAGGAATAATCAACTTTTGCTCACATTAAGTCCAGAGTGTGATTTCACTGATTCCTCTACATTCTGCATCATGCACAGTGGGCCCCTGGCTGTGTGGCAGCATGGATCAAATGTTCACTCACCCAGGTGCCAGGTGACCTTTCAAATGTCTCTCTACCTTGCCTCTCTAATTTATGTCCTCGCTGTGTGTATTATGGGAATTACTGTATTTTCCTGAAGGTCTTTTTTTTTCCATTGAATAAAGTCAGATGTAATTTACAGTTTGGTGCAATTCTTCGTAATAGTTGCTTTAACAAAAGTCTGGTATTACATTTCTGCACTTGAAGCAATAACCAGTAACACTGCTGTTTATTTTGTGTCAGTTAAATGCTAAATATACATATAAATAACTGACGAAATCAATGCTTTAGTATAACGTGTGGTCCAAATGTTTTAATATTGAAGCCCACTCTAGAACAAATAACGTTATATTAAAAAAGAGAGAGAGAAAGAGATGTTTGTCATGAAATGTCTCCTGAGCCGTAAGAAAACAGCCTCTCCCCTCAAATTGTGTTGATGTGACTCCAAAGCGTAGCGGAAGTACCCCCTGCTTCATGTACAGCAGCGATAGCGATCCGATCAGCTCTTGTTGTCCTGGAGAGAGGCCGAGTTCCAACTGTAGCTACAGCCACTGGTTCTGTCCAATTCGGAGGCTGCATCCTTCACAGGACGCGGCCTTCAAAGTCGCAGTCTTTGTAGTCTACATTGGGCCGAGCCGTCTAGTCTACGGATGACTTCCTGATTGATTGCGTCACCAATTGTTCCCGCCCTACCGTTGAGTCGCAAAGCTCCGCCTCTGTTGCCTAGCAACCTTGACAGCTGTATAAATTAC
This sequence comes from Mastacembelus armatus, assembly GCF_900324485.2. Classification (NCBI taxonomy): domain Eukaryota; kingdom Metazoa; phylum Chordata; class Actinopteri; order Synbranchiformes; family Mastacembelidae; genus Mastacembelus; species Mastacembelus armatus. The sequence continues at coordinate 6,359,054 of NC_046634.1, read as the reverse complement.
TCGATAATGATGGAGCCAGAAATTTCTTTTTTTTTTCATTTATATTATTTTGGTAGAAAATTACCACCAGCGTCGGCGAACGATGTATTTCATTGTATGACGTTACTGTTGGCCAACAGTGTCAACTTTAGCTAACGTTAGTTTAACTACTAGCGTCTTTAATGTGTGGGAATTGTATTTTCAAGTTTTTTTTGTCACCCTTCGCCAAAAAGTCTGAAAGGTTTTAATGTATTTAATTTTTATTCAGGTGGATTCACTTCACTAAACAGGAGTCTGGGAAGGGCCCTGGACAAACAACCTCCAACAGGATGAGGAGGTAAAAGTAGGAGGAGGAGGAGGAGGAGGAGGAGGTGGAGGAGGAAGACCTGAACTGGGCCGTGCCAGGCTAATTGGGTGGAGCTGTTTGGCCTGAGAAAAGCATGCCGGTAAGGCCACACACTGTTTGCTAGCAAGTAAAGCTGTATACACATCCTTATGGTTGTGGTACAATAGTAGTAATAGTAGTTAACGCTATATGTGCGTCATCGATGTAATCTCCTGACTGGACGCGCGGAGGCAGCACAGCTCTGTCGGTAGGAATTTGAATTAATATACGAAAGTCAGTAATCCCATAGTTAAATATGTACACATCGGCAAATGAAACTGACATATCCATTAAAATGAATTAATCAATCACGACACTTAAGCTGGCAATTCAGCATATTATGGTATTGTTGTTTGGGCATGTTAAGAATAAGCTGCCTACTTTTTATTTTTATCAGTCTAGTATATTTAATAAACATTCTCTTTTGAGTGTATATTCTGTGCATTCTGGTGATTTTTAAGCATCTTTTTTGACCGGTAGATTTGTACCCACGGTCATTCATTTCAATATTAATTATATATTCTACTGGTTTGAGTAGCCTACATAGCTACCTGGAGTATTACAGTGTGGGGTAACACAAAAAGTCGACATTTTGTTCAGATACGCTGGTTAATATGTTGACCCCTAATAATATGAAGAACTACTCCTGCTTATCTGCAGAATGTGCACTTTCTAGTATTCCTATTAGGTATTTGATTAGTTAAATAACATTCAGTCTTTGGAATAAAGTTTAGAACAAGAAGGGAGCATTTATTCAACGCTCTGTCCTAGAGTACCTAACATTTATTAAATCAGCTGGGATACATTCATGAGATCCATTTTCTCTTTCAGAATAGACACTGATCTGGAGAGAAATATTTGCAGCAATGGGAACTTTTAAGTTGAAATTGAAAGTGAGTTTGTGCACTTTTCTTGGAAAACACATAAGCACTTGTAATCTGCTGACTTTTATTTCCATGAGCCCTGGACATCCCCTAGACTAAGCTCTGCAAACCTGGCTGTTAGAATTGTCACATATTTTATGTGGAACTTGACTTGATCTTTATTTAGCCTGGCATGTTACCACATCACAGGATCTTGGTCCATATGACATTGAAAGGAGCCAGTGTCAGGCGACTGGTAATTGGATGGGAACAAATTTGGTTGTTCTACCAGAAATCATCAGTTGTGGTTCTATGGCACACAGAGGCATGGATGTCATAAAATGTGTAACACAACATTTGCAGAAGTGCGTTTGGTGCTGTACTGTATGTGTCTGTCTCTTCCTTCCTCCCCTTCCTCTGTGTAAACTGCTGACCAAATTAGATGATCTGTTTCTGTTCCCATTATTCTTACACATTTGAATTTACAGCTCAGTGCTCAAGTGGTTCAGTATTGTTTATACATTTGCAAATACATTCAAATGGTTGCTGTTTTAGTAATATTTAGCATCTGTTCTCTTTTAGGAGCAGTGAAGTACATGTGAAGAGGAGATCCTGCTGAGCACTGGTGTCCAAGGATGGGAATACAGCAGTCAGTGCCAGAAGATGAGGAGCAAACACCGGAGGTGCTGTCAACAGTGAGTGGTAGGGATCTCTATGGTATTTGTTTGTCACCCCACATTTCCAGAAGGTTGTCCAGTTCAATGTCAGGTCCTCTTTGCTTTATTTTTGTGTATCATGTCTTAGGGAATGCAAATACTATCAGGCTGCTTCGAATGTCCTGGCATTTATGACTCTTTTCTAATGATCACTATATACAGCAGGTTCATTCATCAAGTTTAGATGAATGAACCTGCTGTATATACAATATGCTCAGACCATTGACAACATATGTATATTTTTCTGTTTGTTAGAAGACTCAGTAATATGAGTTGCCTCTCTGTGCCTTCACCTGTTTTATAAAGTTGAAAGAGATATAGTGTTGTAAGACTAGCTAGTATAATTGTCCACTGTTTCCAAGGCAGCATAGCGCTGGAGAATGGGCATTGCTCAGAAAAGTCTGAATAATTCATTTTGTTGTTACTGTGATTAGAAGCAGAATTTGAAGCAGTTTCAAAGGAAGAGGGCACAGGTTTTGATGTTTCAGAATAAACCAAATAGTTCAGAATGCCACATAATTAAATGTTCATGACCTGTAATATTTGAAGTTTAAATTGGAGATGTTTGTGTGATGATAAATTAAGTGATATAAAGATATAATTGTATTTGGCAGATAGAGACCTTCATGAATGATACCAGTGTACTTAGTTTTGTCCTGTCATCACCAATGCTCAAAACAACTCCAATCTCAATTGTGCCACAATCAGAAGCCTCTATTAACTTATCAGCGTACTGCTTACACTAAACACATCCACAAAACAACCCAGCAACACAGACAGGACTACTGTGTGCTCCTCATTATTTTAATTTAGTATTTATTAGATCGATTATGTTACTTTGATTTGCTACTGCCATGTTGCAGTGACATGCTCTAATTTCTGTTACCTGGACAACTGTCAGGGTGAACTTAAAATGTTTTGCCCCTTGAAGATCTTGCCCCTTGTATTTAAACCCCTGCACATCCCTGTTAAAGTGCAGGAGGTGAAGGTTTAGCTCACTGTTTAATACCTATGATTTTCTCAAATAGGTCCTGTCTTTCGGATGGTGGAACATCACTAAATTGCCGTTTGTAATTAGCACAAAAGATGGATATTTGAGTGTTGTATGGACCACAATTGTCTCTTTCACACACATGATTTTTTGTGTAAGAAATGCTTTCAGTTTGCTTTTATTCCTCAAAATTAGTTTCCAGTTTTGACACAAGACATTTGCAAACACATACAGTTGAAAAGTTAGTATAATTATCTTTTACAGGGGGGATTTATGTTACAGCCCACCCACTCTTCCTGTGATAAAGACAGCAGGCACGGAGTGAGATAAGCATTTCACAAGAACAAACACAGCAGCTTAATCGAGGAGGGGGAGAGGCAGGCGGCTTGATGAGGTCTCATGAACAAGCTCATAGACATAGTATGAAACATATAGTGTGACATGACAATGTCTCTTTTGGTGTTAATTCAAGAGAGCCAAGAGGTGTTAAGGCAACTGCTTCACAGTCTGCTCATATCTGTTAGTCTGTTGACCCGATACACGCACCACAGCAGGAGCAGTTGGCCGATCTGGAGAAGAGGTTAGTGCTAGTTGGAATGTGTGTGCTGACTGTATTAGCACAGGTGGATATTTTGTTTTAAGTGTATTTCTGTTATAGTAACTGGACACTGATGTGTGTTCTTGTCTGTAGTGTTTGTTATTTATGTGACAGGATGACAGGACAGGATTTCCTATCGCCACAGGGAGATCCCACCTACTGTGTTTTCCCCTTATTTTTAACATAATAGAAAGAACTAGACTATGTTTTTTTTTGCTGATGCTACAGTATGACTGTGGTACTTTAGATAACTTGGAATTTGCCCAAGAAAACACAAACAGCTGTACTGAGGTAATTTATCTGTGTAGGTGATTTAAATTTGAGGTGTTATAAGAAATCATTGTGGTTATAGGAATGTGGTTTAGTTCTGGTTTGCGTATATTTACAAGTTTTGCTTGTGTTCCAACATATATCTTAGAAAAATGTATAGTTTGTCCCCACATTTATTAGTTGAATTATTTTAAGGTGGAAAGTCAGGGATTCAGTTTCCCAGTGGGATTGTCGTCATCTTGTACAATATTGAGTTTTTCTCGTGACCCTACTAGTTAGAGTTGTGAGTTTAGAATGTGTGTTGTCATATGGTAGATGTTTGTAGTTGTTTGCAGACCAACAGGGGAACTAGCTGTCACTTTAAGGTAGACTAGACTGTGGTTCCTTGACCTTGGTAACTGATTACATAACATAGCTCTTGTTGAGTGGCTAATTGATAACTAACCTTATGTATGTCCCAATACAATAGAACAATAGAACAATAGAACTATCTTCACCAGACACATGGATAAACAGGAAAACACCAGAAATCATTAGAAAGACGAGCACACTGGTTAAACTGGAGTTTGTATTTGTCATGCCTGCTGTGCTTTGCTGTGGCTGTAAACCAGCAAAACGGAATTGGAACTATCAATGCACCCAAACTACCAGACAAGGTGAGTGTCAGCAAATGAAATGTGTTACTCCTGGGAACCTGTTGTGCTTTATAGACAAGAACCAGACACATGGTCGCACTGTGTAAAGGGGTCATTTTTAGGTTACATATTAAGTTAGGGTTAGATATTTAAAGAAGAACCTGCATTGAGTGTTATAAAATCATATTAGTCATGCGGCACAGCCAAATCATGATTTGTGCATGTGAAAAGTCTCTCACAAGACCAAAACCAACAGGTCCGAGGATTAATCTTAGTTTGTAGACATTAGATGGGAGGTTGAATGTATTTTTGAGGTTTTATATCCTTCGGTCTCTTTATGCATAATAAAATCATGTGGCTAGTTAATGCAGATGATTCATTTGTACTTTCATGATACCAAAAGTTACAGCTAAGAAACTCCGGTTTTATAGCAACACAATGTGCTATGTCTGGCAATACTGGCAGTGGCTACATTATCATCAGAATACAAGAAACCATGAGTGATGTAGCTGTGTTGATGCTTAGAGACAAAAATTGAGTTTGTGTTGAAGAGGTCCTGGTATGATCACTGCAAATTATGTAACCTTTATATGTTCCTGTTTTAATATTTTAGTTTTATTTTGAAACAGTTAGCCCAGTTCCTGCAGATATAAATGCATTTGTGTGGTTAGCATGGCAACTTCTGCACCAAAGATGCAAGTTGTAACATAAAGTCATAATGTAAATGTAGTCAGAAACGTGAAAGCAAACTGTTATTGGGTGTATCAGTATTCCTTTGTCAGATTTACTGTAGGTACACAGATCACCACAGCAGGAGGGAGGAGCAGTGGAAAGAGGAGTGGTGTAATTTCTCAAGAAACCTTGACAGGTGTGTGCAAGAGAGAGACACACAGGAACTATTTGGAAATACAGATGTGGAAATGAAGACGGTTAGAGAGGAAGAGGAGAGCGGACTGAGGATGAAGGAATGCACAGGAAAACGGGAATGTGGAGGAGAGAGGTTTGTCAGCATCTCACTGGAGGAGATGGAGGGTTACTTCAGATACACCCAGTCCTGTCAGCAGCTACAGAGTGAGTTTGGCAGGAATGTGTGTGTGACATGGCATAAATTATGTGTGCCAGTGCATGGAGCATTGTTTAGTTAATGTTGTGATGGAATTCTAGACTTTCTTTAGGGGAAGGAAGATATAAGTGTACTCCCTCCTGCATTGTTTGGACTTGAAATTTAGATTACAGCCATAACAATGTTTTTATTTTATGTAAAACCTACAGATGAACACACGTTGCTGCTTTTCTGGAAATGCTGTTTTCTTTTGTCTTGGTTGTGGTTGTTTGCCTCATGATGATCACATTTGCATTTTTGGTGCATGCAAGATGGTCACATGCTTCTAGCCTGTGACCGATGTTTTTGCAAATGTTTTTTTCAGCACTGTTTCTGAGAAGCCAAGTCGTTTCTGTTTGAAGCCAAATGGTTCAACCATCTTTTCAAATTAAATAACTACAATCCCCATTTAAAAATCTATCCAGCACTGGGTCTTGAGATTTTTCTGCTATTCAAATAACCTCCACAGCTACTTGCAAGAGTGGCACCATATAGCCTCATCTATGCACGGTTTTTAATCTTAGCAAATTTTTGAATTTCTGTTCCATAAATGAAGGTGTGTGACACAAATAATCCATGACTCGGCCTCCAGTTTTGCTTGCCAGAGCCATAATCTGTCTATGGTTGTCAACTGACTCTTCATCCATGCAGGATATAAAACTGCACAAGACAAAAAATATGATTTTACAGATATATTTATGCCAACATATGATTTATTGAAATTTCTTGTCCAGTGCCCACATCAAAGGAAACCAAAGTACATGCTGGAAAATAGTAATGCAGTATACTACTACATCCTTATTTACTCAAGGTGGTTAAATAAAAGTTGGTACAATTACCTGACAGACGGTGTGTGTGTGTGTATATGTGTGTGTGTCAGAGAAAGGAGGAGATGTGTTAACAAAAGACTGCTGACACCACTGATCACACATACTCCTGGCTGTTTATGCCTATGAGAAAAGTGCAGTGTGAGCTGATGATTTTTAGATCTCTACACCTGTCTGTGACTATTCTTGTCAATTTCTTGTTGGCTTTGGTCTGTATTTAGAGATGCTGTGTGTATTTTTAGGAATGCTTTGTCACAAAGACAGGCACTGTGGTTTTGCTTCTGATGTTATTGTTTGTAATGGTTGATGCACCACCAAAAATCTCATGATTTTATGATGGTCAGCCATTATCTTTGTAACTTCCTCGGGTGTTTCCTGACTGATGATCCATCGTGACTCCTGAGTGGCAAAACTTCCTCTTTCATAGGTAATCTCATGACTTACCATGTTTTAAATTTATTTCTCTTGGATGAGTCCAGGGTGTAATCGGTTATCTCTCTTGCCCAGCCTCAAGTTTAAATTCCTTTAATCAACATTCATATTAAATAGCTAATTTTCAATTCAAGTCCTTCAGCATGATGCCTAAAACAAGTGAAGTGTTGAGTTCACAAGTAAAACACACAGATTATCATATGGTGCTAAAATGACAACAAAGTCAACATGCACAAGACACAGTAACGTGAAGAATAATGGGAAGTGGAAAAACAGTAGCTGCACCAACAGATGCTTTTCAGTAGATGTAGCCTTGTAAAGCAGTATAAAGCAAATGAGCAATGAGCAGTCATGTGTATTATCAGCCAATAGTATTAGTCTTCTACAGGAAGTGAGGTTTGAGCTCCTGCACAAAAAGACCATTCTGGTAATATTGAATTTCTGTTAATGGCTTTTACCAGAAATGAGGATTAACAATGTCTTGGCACTTAGGAAACCTATATGAGGATCATGCATCTTGAAAAATAAATGATTTGTGACAGTTTTTGCGTTTAATGGTAGTAATTGTTCAGTTGGATGTAATATTTTATTTCTGTTTGAGGGGTGTTGCAACAGAAAAGTAGCCTAATAACTGCCTGCTAGTGTATCTCCTCATGAACTAAGTGATGAAGTCAAATGGTACATTTGTTCACACCTTATTTGACCGATGTGTTCCTCTACTGCTTCTTTTCACTTGAATCTTCCTGTTTATGCTCCAGGCAGCTATCAGTGTTTGATCCTGGGACGGAAGTGTCAGTAGTGTTTCATCTTTGCCAACACAAACATAAGAGAAAGTCTTAAAAAAATCATTCTGGCTGTAGTCTGTGCCACATCCCATACACAGGCACAAACAGGTCTCCTTTACATCCCGTGTACACACATTGAAGTCTGGTCTACATCCCATGTAAATACACACAGATGCACATTCACACATTATTAAATATTTTTAATTCAAAGTTGATGTTAGAGGCTTTGCACGTCATTTTAACTGATGCACACACGCCAATAGTATGTTTCAACTACTACTTTTCAGTACCTGGATTAAAAATCAGGATACATTAAAGTTGACATTGTTCTGACATTTTAAATCAGGAAAGACTGAAGTTAGTAAGTAATCACTGAGACCTGGGAGCTCAGTGATATGGCTACACCAAAGCCTGACAATTAGACAAGCTTACACAACAAGTTTTATATTGAAAGTGAGTGCCAATCATGTTGCAAGTAATACTGCTACAGCAAGTACAAAGATAGTGTCAAAGTTGCCCAGGAAGTTAGTAATCTGTGCAGTGTGTGCCATGGAAGCCTACAGAGTGAGATATGTACCACACATAAGGAGTAATCAGAGTGAAGTACTGGGAATATGCTGATCCAGAGACTTTAATCTTTAATATTCAAAAGAATCCCAGTTAAAAGATTTTTCTGAGTTAAAAGAAAACAACATACCATTTTAAAAATAGCTAAAATGTGTCCACATTAATTTTGGTGTAATTTCTCCGTCTGAAATGTGAACATTCAGGGTGGAACCGTAAATTGACGATCATATGTAATAGTCATTGCCTTTGGAGGATAAACCCCTAGAGGCAGGAAATGAACCATTTTAAGCCCTCTGCCTTTTCCTGTCTCACAGCAAACGTGCTCTATCATCTAAATCTGACATTTGGTAAACACACTACTCAACCGATATTGACTATAGGCATGTATACTATTAGTAAAAGATCTCCACTGTCATATTCAGATGTTTTAAAATCTTGTTGGCTTAAAGCATTTGAAGCCCTTCATTTAATAATCTTAGCTCAGACTGACATTCATTATTATTTCAGCCTTAATCCTATTCTTAATCTCATGCTTCCATTGTTTTTCATCTCCAACACCTAATCTCAGCCTCTACAGTTTTTACCACCTTAAACCCTGAGGCATTTCTGTAGTTTTAGATATGTATTTTCTGATTCTTCTTGTTCTAAAATCAGCCTTGTTCTTTGTTGTCATGTTAAAATTAGATTAAGGCAGATGAGAAAAACAAAAATTCTGTAGTAACAAAATTTTATTTGTATGAAAAGCCACTGTTTACTGTGTGCATGTCATGATCTGAATGTGTTGTTGGAGGGATGTGAGGACAGACTGTATTTCTTGTTGATGTGACAGAGGGAACTGTTGGGCAGACAGAAACAGAATGACAGTTTAAAATGTTTTGCTCAGCAGGGGAGAGTTTTAGCAACTGAGCTCCTGATAGTCTTTTCACATTTTCACCAGTCCAGCCTCTCCCTGCTTCTGTGTGTGGTACACTGGATCCCCCTGCTGTCTTTATTGCCATTGTGTGTGTGTGTGTGTGTGTGTGTGTGTGTGTGTGTGTGTGTGTGTGTGTGTGTGTGTGTGTGTGTGTGTGTGTGTGTGTGTGTGTGTGTGTGTGTGTGTGTGTGTGTGTGTGTGTTCGTGTTTTCTGTGAGAAGGGCAGAGGGAAACAACTCGGTTCACTGTCTCTGCAAGTAGATTTTCACTATATCCACGACAGTAAAGAAGAAACATGCATTCATAAAATCCTGTGTAGTTTGTTTTATTGGTTGAGATTTTGGACATGCACATTTATTTGGTCATATGGTCACTATGTTCAGCCTTAATAATTACAATATAAAAGCACTTGAGCTTCTATTGAAATTATAATAAGCTCACCCTGTGTGAATTAAGAAATGAGACAAGAGAAAGAGAACTTGAATCAATTCTGCTGCTTGTGTTTGGTGTGTTTTGGTTTATTCAGGATCTCTGTATTCTGTCACATCTAGTTTTCCTCTCTCTGTGAAAACAGTGTGAAATGTGAAACAGGGGGTGGACCATATGAAACTCCGCCTTGCTGGCTGGCACAAATGCAGAGCAGGGAGGTGTGTGTGTGTGAGAGAGAGTGTGTGTGGGCTGCACTGTACTGTGACAGTTTAGTAAGCAGCTGAAGTCCTTGGCTGTGGCACGATGGACTACCTGAATTTCCACCGTGATGTTCTCTGACAAAATATGTGGTTGTTTGTGAATGTGCTGTAACAGTGTGTGTGTGTGTGTGTGCATGTGTAAGAGGGGACATACATGCACCCGCAACACAATGGCTCTAAACCGAGTGTCTCAACTGTGCCATGATATCACCAGACTGTGGCTGCAACTGAAGATGATGACAGGTATAGTGTCTGTGGTCACTTAATATGTCTGTGTGTTGTAAGTTTTATAGGCAGAAATAGACTACAAGATTTATGCAGGTGCTCTCCTGTGTTGCAGTGTGTGTTGTGCACTCTTTTCCTGGGCCCTGTATGAACACGTGCAGCAATAAACTGCAGTATTTTGCATCACAGGCAAACCAGGTGGTTAAGTGGATTGTTTTTTGTCAGCCCGGTTTGGTTCCATGTTTCCTTCAGAGTCCTGCTGCTCATGGCGAGTATTATCTTTCTAACTTCAGTTTCTCACAGATACATTGGTATCACCATGTATGTTGGCTGACATGAAACAAGACTCAGCTGTATAAATACTCAAAAGAAGGAATTTCTAAACTGTATCGTGATTACATATTTTATTATCCACTGAGCCCTAAGTGTTTTGTTTAGGTGTCCTGATTAGTGTTACTCTTAGTTACAATTATTCAGTAAAGGTTATCAATATATGTTTGTGTTAATAAAACATTTCTGAGGTGAAACTGGCAGTGACATGGTGAATTGTTCTTTGGGGACCGTGAATATTCATATAAAATACTGGATCCTGGTCAGGACTAGACAAAGTGTTGGATGCAAATATACATCATTTCGTAACAGATCTCCTCTGTTTAAAGCACTTTATAAAGACACACAGAACAGTTCATAAATGAGCCTAAACCACTTTATGAATGAACTAAGTGAATGAACATGACCTGACTTTGTTATCCACATTGATTTTGTCTCACTGCACAAAGATGCGTTTCCTGCTAAGGCATCACTATCCATCAGATAGTTACATAATCCAAACTAAATGGACAGTGGACCTGGGGGTCTAACTGTCCAGTGAGATGTGTGTTAATATGAGGCTCCTCCATACAGTAGACAGTAGCACACTGACAGCATGTTAATCACATTCGTCCTTTTAAACACAGTGTGTTTCCTCTTGTCATCTGGGAGCAGCGCTGGGACAAAACCCTTTTGAGAGTTTGAATGTCAACATCTCCTCCCTCTTATTTCCACTGGTGTGTGTGTGCATTTATCAGTTAATTCCCCCTCATTTGTTCTGCTGTTTTGTTTGCTCTTATGAGGAATAATGGCAGTGTTTATAATAATCCATACTAATTTTGTCATGCTTTTTTTGGCTGTCTGCGGGCTTTTCCAGGTGTGTGTACAGTGCTCTGCATTCTGTTTGTGTTGCTGTGCAGAAAGAGTGAGCGTGTCTGTTGACAGATGGACTGACATTAGCTTATAAACCCACCCAACCTGCTCAGGTGTCAACCTTTCTAAGCAATGCTTTTGCCAAATCAGAGATTAGAAGTTGACAAGTGTCAGCTAAGCTCTCATAATGCAATCTGGAATGTAGATCCGAGTGTGTCAGTCTCTCTGTGTGTGTATGTTTCAGATTTATAAATACCAGTTTGCATTGGATTTAGCAGCAGCAGCTATAGTTCCAATACTCAAGAGGCCCATTCAAAGCAAATCGTTAGTAGTAGGAGCTGTATCAACACAATACCAATGTAAGCAAGAGAAAATAATCAATAAGCTCAATACAGAGACAAATGAGATTAAATGGATTGTATGAATCTTTAATGAGCCCTGAGGGCTGATGGCAAGAGCGACTTAGACATTAATTTTTAAAGAAGCAACATATTTATTGTGTCATTAAATGGGTAGCCAGGAAATTACAGGCACAGGATCCTTTACATCCTATAATGCATCATTAGAGCAATTGCCTTTCAAATGCCATTTATTGCAGATGCTACGTCCATGGTAACATAAACAGTTAAAGTGGTGGAATGCCCCTTTAGTATTATTCAAACTTAATACAGTTAAGTACATTCTGAAAACTTGCTCTTCCAGGTCACAGAAAACAAAAATAATAATAATGATGATGATTATACCTTGTAACTTTATAATGAAGTTGTTAAAACTGAGTTTCATGCCCTGGGGCTGTGTGCACTAATTCAGTCCTTGCGTTTCATCATGCCTTCCATGCAAGCTTTGAAAAGAGGGATCAAATTCTGTTCAGGATTGCTGACCTTTTGATTTTAAATCTAAACCTCACCACAGTTACAGTGGTCACCCACCGGTTAGGACCCACAACACTGTATGGAGAGCCAAAAGAAACTGAACTGAAGGAAAATAATATCTGGGTTAGATGGGTTAAGTATTAAGTTAAGTCTACCCACCACCCCAAGTACAACTCCAGTAACCTTTAAGACTATTATAAGAGTTAAGTCTTGTTTCCAGTGCATGATGTCATTCTATAAAAGAGTTGTCAGATTTTTCCTACAGCTACAAGTTTCTTTTAGAGCAAGTAAAAACACAGTCGAGCTGGATTCTTTACTTACTGGCTGCCTCCCTCTCTTTTTCCCCCTCTGTCATTTAGCTTTTTTCTCTTCCTTTGGTTTTTCTCTGTGTTCATGTTCATCTCTGTTTTGTGTGGCGTAATGACTAGTAGCTATAGCCAGAGGCAGCTAAAAGTGGATGCAGTTATATCTGCTTGTTTCACTCTCAGACAAGGTTTTACAGGCTGTTTTTTTACTCTAATAGTGAGAGGAAGGGAGTAGGACATGGACTGACATGCTTTGTATTTTTGAGTCGCACCACAGATCTCGCAGCAGCTCACAGTAAGTTTAGGAGTTATTTGATTCATTAAAATGAACATGAGAGAGCAAGCAGAGGTTTAGTGCCACTAAAACATTTTGGCTAGCATCAAACTCTGTGACCTTCTCGGTGCAGAAAGGTCACCCTGACTACGAGGCTGCTTAGCCATCAGATAATGACCATATCCATTTAAGTGCTTCTACTTTCAGGCTTGTAGATTTAGATGTTTAAATTACATAATAAATGGTCAAAGCTTATCTTAATTTGAGACTATGCAAAAATATTTGCGCTCACTCAAAATTGAGATTATCTATGGCACTAAAACATAGGTACGTAGCAATGCAATAAATAGATAATTCATTGTGAGCAACCAGATAAATTTCTGAACCAGCTGCATTGTGTTCCCTGGTTGTGTGTCTGTGTGTTGTGACGGCAGCGCAGACTGCAGACAGAGGGACAGTGGTGTGTTGTTTTACAGAGATGATGATGCCACCATCTATTCAGTAGATTGGGGCTCATTGCCAGAGTAAAGCCTGAAGCCATTGTTCTGGATTTCTAAAGTAACTGTTACTGAATGGAGGCAGAGCACATCGTTTTCAGCTTATTGGCCCCGTCAAAATATATGTACAGTGAAACCTTAATTTGCAACTATACAGCATCAAAATTAATAGGATTCTGCCATTAAAACTATTGTATCCAATGAATAGTATAAATAAAGTGTGCTCAAAGCAAATAAGTGGGAAGGTTGTATACATTTAATTCAAATAAATCTATAGTGATTAATCCATTTTGTAATTATTTTCTTTGGCCATGTGATTTTCATTCAAATTAATTTTCTCTGAATGTTTCACTACTGTGTGACTGAAGTCTCTATACTAAATGTATGGAGGCATTAGTGAACATAGCAAACCTAAGATTAGGAGAGGCAAAATTTTAATCCTCAAACTGGATTTCTGGAAAATGAAGTGTAAATAAAAGAGCAGTTAAACTGGAATCTCCTCTGGGATCCCCTGACTGCACACTGACAGCTGCAGCTTTAGCAGAACCCAGACAGTTGGTGCAAAGTCATGTGACCATCAGTAATATTTTAATATTTGTGCGGTTGCTGTTTTTTTTTTTATCCACACAAATTCATGTTTTGTGTGGGGATGAGCACTGCACACACACATTCCAGGCTGCTGTTGGCCCTGTGACCCAGATGTTGTTTGACATTGTGTGTGTGTGTGTGTGTGTGTGTGTGTGTGTGTGTGTGTGTGTGTGTGTGTGTGTGTGTGTGTGTGTGTGTGTGTGTGTGTGTGTGTGTGTGTGTGTTAAAGGCACCACTGCAGTGACCGATGGGGCTTTAGTAAATCCTGATTATAATTCCAGATAATAGAGCTTGGATTCCCTCAGACAAGTACACACACAAACATGTGTACAGCTACATAGCAGCTTGCAGATCCTTGATTCTCTACATGCAACATGCAAACACACACATTTGCTACTGGCCATCTCTATGCTGGCATTTGATACCAACACAGAAACTTTTACCCCCCACCAGTCGCACACACTGCTCGTTTGTCCATCCTAGTGCCTTTAAGTCTACATTCCAACTCAGTCCTCTCCATCCGGTGCATACCAGAGGAGCAGATGAAGGTCTCAGTGAAGCCTGACTGCTCAACAATTGCTCAGCTCTCCTGCATTGTGTGTATATGTCTGTTTCTGTGTGCCTGAGATCATTTCAGAGGTGCCCCTGTATCATGCAATGCTGTCATGCTTGTTTTTGTTAGTATAGTCTTTAAGTAGGGTCTTGTGTGTGTTGTAATGTATGTTTGAGTGAACATCACTTCTCCAGTTTCCTGTGGCTTTGAACTTTGACCAGGCCCCAGCGCTGGGAGCCATGAACCAGCAGAGAGCAGCTGGCTGCAGGCTTTGAACTGACAGTGTTTGTTTAGCAATGAAAACCTGTAGTAACATGACTGCAGAGCCGAGGAGGTAGAGGAGTCTGTGTTTGTGTGAGTGAGACAGTAATAGACAGTGTTAGCTGGGTGTCCATTAACTGTTCATGCTTTGAGTGTGTGTAATGGACTGTGCCTATATCAGACTTAATTGCACTCTGGACTTCAGATCGATCTCTAGTGATGTAAACAAAGTGTGTCTTGTTTTACAAATTGAGGTTTTACAAATTAGTCTGTAAAAGAGAGTTAACACATTGATACATGGTCTCTTTCATGCAGTTATGCTTCATATAATATAAGCCTCAGGACCTCAGAAACAGAAAAAGAATTCTGGTCCAAACTCGTATCTATTGGGGGGAAAATCAATTCAGTGCTATATTCAGTTCAGTACCATGTAGGGAATTGTCTGTAACTGTGAATGAAATGAAAAATATAGGACACTTTTAGTACTGTACACTGATGTTGTCTTTTACAGTTAAGTGTGGCACTGCTGTTTACCCCCTGCCATGGAGAAAACACACCCACAGTGTCAGCTAGCACCAGGCCAATACATTAAATATGTAGGCATGTGTAAAGAAACCCTGTCCTCCTCTATGCTTTTTTTCCGACTGCCTCTCCACCACCTCCTTGTCATCTTTTCACCACTATCTTTGCACCCAGGCCTTTTTCTCTCTCACACATACAAACACATGCAAACAGGCAAATGGACCGAAACAGGCAAATGGACCGGTTTAATTCCTGCATACACAGTGTAGGACTTAAATCCTGAAATAAAAGGTGTCACATACGTTTTTTGCCATATGCATTTAATTAGGACTGTCGACTTAACTTCTTAATAGTACTGAACTGATAAAAGTGGTAATATTTGGTTTTAATGGAGAAACTGAGTATGTATCGTGTTCCCCTCAGCTAAGCCCCTGAAAAAGAAGATGAATGAATTTGGGGTGACGAGTACTGGGGGAAGGGTAAAAGGGGATGGGGGACATTCTTTATAGGCCCCACATAATCACTGTTTGTGTTCGGCTGCATTGCCCTACTTCTAGCGTGAGTGTGTGTGTTGTCTGGTGGGTAAAGGGGTTCACTTGCAGCCTAGCCGCTATAGTTTAATTTCATTCATTCGACTGAGGACAAAGCAGAGAGTTTTAGAGTTTCAGCAGTGAAAAGCTGCCTGACGCCAGAATGTCTGATATGCCTGCACCATTCACCCCTATAGTGCACAAGCCATGTGCACTGTGCAGTTTGTTACAACTTGACGAAATAACTTTCCCATGATTTATATGCATTTTCCACAAATCCAATTCATATTTAATTATTCAGTCTCTTAGGGTTTATCTGTCCAGCAATATTTAAGATAAAGGCAAAAAACAAACTAAGACAAACTCCTTTTGCTTTCTTTTTAACCTAACCCTCATGTATATTCTTTAACAGGTCCTGGTGCTCCTGCCTGTGTGTGTGTGTTTGCTCAGAAGCTAAATGGTTCCTGAGTCATAGTTCTGACATCTTAATGTAATCCCCTGATGTCTGGAGCCATGCCTGGTGTGTGTGTCAGTCACTGTTGTACACCTCCAGCATGTATTTGTACAAAGTCACTACCAAAAAAAGGCCAAGTGCTTCCCAAACATCCTGAAAACAGCTGCATGCACATGAGACATGAAACTTACAGTATGTGACATGAGTCACTGTCTAGCCAATGGTGTGCTGACACAGTATAGAGGATTACTGAGGATCTAAGATCTTAATCTGTTGGCTTTCTTCATCATATGGAGCGGCTGCAGAAAACAATGTCCATAGTGCCACAGATTAGAGAGTCAATGGAAGAAATGACCAACAGACATTAACAGTTTTCTTACAGAATACCTCTTAAAAGATTATATTTATAATGGAAAACTCTAGTTGTATGATCCATGGCGAGGGTTTGGTATAGTATGTGTATTGCTTTGCTCTCCCCATTGTTATTTATTACTAGATTTACAGTAGGTTAAATGCTGTCACAAGCTGTCTATTTAAACATTATGTGGCGTGGCTATGAAAATCTACCTGTTGCTAACCATACTAGCAGCTCTGTAGATGACACTATGGGTCTATTGGTCATTCCAAAGTTGTTGGATGGGTTCCTGGAGGATGAATCCTACAGACTTTTATTCTGAGTTTATAACAAATATACTATACTGCTCCCAAAGACTGAATCTTATCATTCAGAAGAGCTGCTGTCATGCAGCGATTTGGGTGGATGGCTCCTTTCTAAAATGTGAACAGTTTGTTTGGATTGCACTTAGATGGTAATTAATGCCTCTCACTGCCAGTCCCACCATACTGCTTGGAAACCTTGCCACACTTCACTCACACCAATCACAGTGCCAGCCCTTGTCTATATGTACACACACTTCACAGTGATGCTCCATCACACACTAAGATGACAGAGATATTAAAAATTCTCAGTTTTCATTCACAGAAGCACATGACCATACACAATTAGCAGTCCGGTGTTTGGCATGGGTCACACATAGCAACCAAATGGATGGCAGAGAATGCCTTTTCCCTGTCTTCCTCTGTCTACATGTCTCCCAGGGGTAAATGGGATTAGCATAATCCAACTTGACCAGAGAAGAGGAAATCCAAACGCCGTTTACATAATCCTCTGTTTCTACTGTAGTTTAACCCCTCTCCTCGCTTTCACCGCTGCAATTTTGGCTCTGTCCCAATTCGGTCTACAAAGGCGCAGCCTTCGTAGTCTACGTAGACCCAATTTTTAGACAAATTTCAGAATACATTAACATAGAAATATTAGACATGTACTGTAATAATACAAAAGGATGAACATATGTCATGTCACGTATCACGTAAATGTCGTCTACAGAGGACTTCCTGATTGCGTCACCAATTGTTCCCGCCCTACTGTTGAGTAGCGAAGCGCCACTTCTGTTGCCCAGCAACGCTCACAGCTGTGTAAATTACTCGCTAATGATGGAGCCAGAAAATTTTTCTTGATTTATATTATTTTGGTAGAAAATTAGATGTTTCGCCACCAGCTTCGGCGAACAATATATTTCATTGTGCGACGTTACTTTTAGCCAACAATGTAAACTTTAGCTAACGTTAGTTTACTGGCGTTTTTAATGTGGGTAATTGTATTTTTACGGTGACAGCCTCGCCGCTCGTATCCGCTATGTTTGTTTTTAGTCGCCTTTTAGTCGTCGGATAATAAAGAAGTAAATGTTTTGTGTTTGGAGCCAGTAGCATCTAACTAAGTTATCTTCATCTCTGTCTATCTCCAGATGACATCCTGCAGAGGGAGCATGGTGCACTGTGTGCTGCAGAAATTGGCTCTGAACTCCAGAAACAGTTTGCCTTCCTTCCAGGTTGGTTAAAGATATATCTCAGTGTTTTCCCCTGTAACCATACAATAGGACAAATCATAAAAATGCAGCTGGTCAGAGATGCTCAAGTCAAGCAACTTTAACAAACGAGCTGCAACTGGTTAATGTGCAAGTAGACCAAATGTTTTGACTTAGCATAACAAATGAAATTTAGAAAAAAAAATGTAACAGGTAAATTGTTGCTTTAGACTTACAGTGAAGCAAAGAGCAGGCTGAATTAGTGACCACAAGATCTGGCGCTTTGTTTTGACAGGTGACAGATTTTGTCCCACCTCTACTCTCTATTTGCATCATTTCCACTCAAACCATTTATAGTTTCAGATTCATCAATTACCGAATGAAACAATTAATCCCACTGAAATGCACACGAACCAACCTGAAACAAACACAGAAATGCATGTGGGGTCTTGACTTGGGTTTTCATGATCATAATGTCTTTCCGATGACGGCATTTGAATAATTCATCAACATGATCTGCATTGCAACTCGACCAGCCAATGAAAGAGATGGTGAAGTGCATGTGTATGAGGCTCTGTCATTTAATACTTTTATTGACATTTCATTTTGCCCTTTTGTACATTTTTCTGAAAAATAATTCAATTAAATGTGAACATTTTAAAACTCCTAGAGTTGGTAAAGATTTAAAGCCAAATTATTAATCTCAGTATTATGTATGGAAAGGTTGACAGGGGTTGGGTGTCAGTCTGACCTTTTGCTGATCTCTTCCCTGACCTCTTTCTCTCCAGGTGGCCGAGGGATGAACGGCAGCCCCATCATCGTCTTTCCAGAATTCCCAGCTTTCAGCGAACTGGAGGAGGAGGAGGTCCAAAATGTCCTCAGCTACCTCACCAGCATCCCCAGGTCTGCATCTCTCTCTCTCACACACACACACACACACACACACACACACACAAACACCATGCTTTCTGCCATTTGGTGCAACAACAAAAACTGTGAAGGCAACCTGGCCAAAGAAACTTGAAGCGTTATACCACATGGAGCCAGTAGATGTCAGCACAATACCAAAGGCTGCTGCAAGAAAAGAGTCATAAAAGACAAAGAAATAGATTTTTAAGAGAATAATAGATGGCAGAAAACAAGATGTCAGTAAAGCATAAGAAAGAGTACTCTTAAAATGAAATTGTCTAAATGAACTGTAGTGAGAATTTACATAAAATTTTCAGTAAACATCAAAATAAAATTCCTTATAACCCTGACACAGGTGTGGTTAGACACACACGTGCAAATTTGTTTGCCTAATTCAATTCAAATTAAATCATAGTTCACCTCCTTCTCCTTTATTCCCCTTCTTCCTCTTCTCTCTGTCCCTCCTCCCTCTCACCTCCTCTCCCTTTCTTTCACCTCCCATCACTCACATACTCTTGCATACAAACACATAATTAAGAGAAGGAGAAAGGATGTTGATGTATTTATCTGTGCATCTACATTCGTACCTGTATATGTGTCATGGTTGCCTGTCTATGTATGTTTTTTTTTTATTTATTTGTGGCTCATCACCTTCATATCCCACCCCCACTCTGAGTCCCCACCCTTCCACCCCACCAGCTATTTGCACCCTGCTGCCAATCGGCTGCACTCTGAGGTCTGATTGGCTGTGTGCAAACAGCAAGATGCTGGGCTGAGATTTAATTGGCTAAGGGTGGAAACGGCTGGTGGAGGAGCTGAGGGAGAAGGAAAAAGAGGACGGAGATGCTCTTTAAGGATATGAGCGGTCACCTCTTCATATCTGTGAATTGCAGTCAGATGATTATGGATGTAGGACCTGAACACTGACCACAATGGAATAAGGACCAATTAGAGAGGACTGGATTATTTTTGGATGATGATAATGGATTATTAAAAATATTTATCCTCTTTGACTGTATATCTAACACAACAAAGGTTTTTCACCAGCTTCATTCAGGTGGTTTAAATATTTTTTTCTGGCCGAGATGGACTGACGGTTTGCTGGCGCAGCATTGACTGGGTAGTGGTTTCATTTTCTTAATATGTATGTGTGAGTGTATATATCATGATGGACAATAGCTAATAACACACCAGATGGACTAAATCTGGTTCATATGTTTAATATATTTGCTTGTTGCTGGTGTGTATAGGTGTCGGGATGCATGTCCAGCAGGGTTTTTAGTGGGAATGTTACATGTACACACACACACACACACACACACACACACACACACACACGCACACACGCACACACATACACACATTAGCTTAATGAGGCTGCTACATATGGCACTGCCTGTAGAGTGAATGGCAAGGTTTCCGCATGCAGATACACACAACACACACATCAATAGAGAGCCAGGGTTGCCATGGTTATCACAAGGGTCTCTCATAATCATCACTGATTACACTGCACACACATGCAGTTAGCACCAAGGTTTCAACATTTGCTAACAATGTGTTTAAATCCCCAGTTAATGTTTATTCTTGTCAACGATCAAAGATCACTGTAATGGAGATCCAACCTGAAAATATTTAATGAAATAAGATTTTTGAAAATTAAGTTTTTTTAATGTGTGATTCATATATGCTTATGTTAATTGCTGATACATTAAGCTTCTGGAACATAAATTCAGTTTCAGAGTTGCAGGAGCTACTGCCATGCAGGAATACACATCAACATACTCTAGTAATGCCATGTTCAGCAATTTGACTTGTTATCTAGTCCTTGATTTAAATATAGTTGGCAAACACACATAGAGAAGGGGTTCCCTTGCTGATAACAGCATGTGCTTCTTTCCTGCAGTGTTGCAGCATCAGGAGTGGGTTTCATCCTGGTCATCGACAGACGACTGGACCGATGGGCCGCTGTCAGGGCTACCCTGCTCCGCATCGCAGTAAGATCTAATGTATCTGTGAGAGAGATAGTGTCCTATTTGTCTACTGCATCAGTCTGACTGCATCATTTGCTGCTGGAGTACTTCTGATGACTACTATTTTGGTGTCTGTGCATTACTCTACACTTGTCAGCACCTGTTTAAATATGGATTTATGTGTATATGTCAGCTGTGTGTGTGTGTGTGTGTGTGTGTGTGTGTAATTTGCTTTATCAGCACTTAGATAATAGATGTTTCGGTCTTTTGTGCATGTTTGCTAATGTACGACTGTACAAGCTTTGTGTATTAGTTTAGTTTGTATGTTTAGTATGAGCAATTAAGCATCTATATTTTTTTTCTTTTTGGATGTTATAACGAAGCAGGATGAGAATGTGTGGTGGAAACCTCATAGTGTGCATGCACAATGAGAAACCATCCCATTGGATCGAAAATAGTCTGACCTGTGTGAGCCATTAGTCTCGTTCTGTAATTGGCCTACTAGCCTACATCTTGGACTGTGTCAAACATTTGGTCCATTTTTGGCTTTTTCCCCTGTAAATTCCTTAATTTCTGCCTCCCCTCTGCCTTCTTTCTTTTCTGTCATGTTTAAACTGCTCTACCAACATGAGCAGCAAGCCTCACCACATCTGTTGTTGAAATGCTCATCCTGTAGTACACTGTTTAGCATGTTCAGTGTATGCAGATATATGCTAATATATGTTAATTGGACGCTGATTAGCATCAAGCCTAATGGTTTTTTGATTGTATTTCTGAGAAAATATTCCCACTGTGGCAATAGATCTTTATGAGATTCCTTGGCTTTAGTAACTACACACACAAACATATGAAAACTCAAGTCATTCCCAACAGTAATAATGGACCACTCATGCACTGGCCCAGTCCAGATCCTTGAAAAAGATGCTGATGGGTTGTGGGTTTTACCGATAGCATGGAAGCAAGCAGTAGCTTTTGCTGTGCTTTAATTGGTAATACACCCATGTTAAAGTGTGGGCAAAACAATTCTGCTTTTGTGTTTCTACTGTCTCCCTGACCCTAATCAGGCCTCTTCTTTCTTTTCCACACAGCACTTTGAAAATGTTCTAAACTACATTGAAACACTGACATGGTTTTATAATCGGCTAATTTGGGGTATGTTTTCGGTCTCACTTTATTGCAGATTATTGTTGGAAATTATATCATAGTGTGATAAAATGGAAACAAGACAGTGGTTTCAAATTTTCACTCTATGTGAGTGCCTTTACTGCTGAGGATAATCATGTTGGGAATCATTTTACAGCTCCCTGTCTTATTTATTTAAACCTTTCTTGTTTTAGTCTGCAAATCCTGGTGGGATTGTGACTTAACCTGAAGGCATGAAGAGCAGTTGGTGAGAGGAGTACCTGGTGTGCTCTCCTCCTCAGTCCCCTCGGCCCAGTCTGCTACGTTGTTGTTAGGAACACTTGCTTTGTCCACCAGCCAGTGACACATAGTCTTTCATAGTCTTTGAAGGTTGTTCATCCTCCCATGAGACACTTTGCTCATCAAGTCCGTTCAAGGTTGCCTACTGCCATGCTGGTTCCCTGCCTGAAATAAAAAAAATTGAGGAGTGGGGCAGCATTGTCATGTAAAGCCAGAGATTAGTGTACAATAGATCCACAGAAGCGTAGACTGCTGTGTTAGTTATCTGCAGTCCACAGATGGTGCTGACCTGTCATTTAGGTCTCATTACAGGATTGTACCGTAATTTAAAAAAGAGCATGAACTTTGACCGCTCATTGATGAAATAGGAATATTGCTGGTACCAAAATATAGACATTTCAAGTAGAGGTTTAAATAAAGAGCACTTAATTATAACCATTATTTACTGACCATGCTTATAGTGTCAGTGTCCCTTTCTTGCTTACAATCTGTTACTGTAGCTCCACCATCTAAATAGCAGCATATAATTAGGATAAACTGGGTGAATCCAAATAATTTGCAGCCAAATGATGATGGGACACCTTCATCTCTGTTGTAGCCCATCTTTTAGGGTAATAAATATGCGGCCATTCAAGCTTGTCATAGAGGAACACTGCTGCAGGGTACAGATGGCTGTGTCAGCTGGTGCAAACAAGAGGCTTGTACTTGATTCAACAAATATTTTTAACAGCCAAACACCAGCTAAAAGGCAGTTACAGTACAAAAGTCTATGTCAAGCTTCAAAGTGAATCTCTTTGTTGTAATTGGGACACTTTACATGTCAAAAGGAAAAGCAGTGATACAGAGAAAGGGGGCTTGGGCATGTGGAGGTAGAAGATTTAATATGGTGGCTATACAACCCCCAGGAGAATAATGTGGATGTCATTAGAGGACATGACTGGAGTGGTTTTGCTCCCTGCTGCTGCACCCAAAGAATATAAATCACCCTGTTCAACAGAAGATCATATTCTAATCCTTATCATTTATTAATGTGTGTGTTTTATTATATGTAAGAAGTGTGTGCATCACTTTAATGCATGTGCGTGATGTGTATACACATTAGCATGTCTGTAATCATCTGTCAGGGGAATGTGTATTGTCATGTTAATGCAGAGTTACAGATGAAAGTAAGACCTCTTAGGGTTTACTGAAATGGATTCGAATTGCAGTTATACTGCTTGCTGTGTTTAGTATTGTTTTTAATTATTAGCACAATGAGCTCAATTGAAAAAAGTATATATTTATTTTTATAATTACCATGTATTTACATCCCTTGGCTGGATTATGGTTATTGTGTTCTTTTCACTGTAAATTTATTCTTTCCCATAAAAATCTGCAGATGGTTTTTAATATAATTAAGTACTATATAGGTGAATGTTATTAAAAATATACAGTCAGTTCAAGTGGAAATTGGAAAGGTGAATTTTTGAGTGAATTTTTCAACCTGGCTATCTTTCACAGCAGTGAAAGTGATTTTCTGTTTGTGTGTGTGTGTGTGTGTGTGTGTGTGTGTGTGTGTGTGTGTGTGTGTGTGTGTGTGTGTGTGTGTGTGTGTGTGTGTGCGTGCGTGCGTGCGTGCGTGCGTGTGTGTGTGAGAGAGAGATTCTCAATCACACAGAAATCAGCTCCTCCGTTACTCTCGCTTAATTTGTCTCTTCCTCACACATTGTCTTTCTCTGTATTATCACTCACACTTGCATTTCGTCATGCTCTCTCTCTCTCTCTCTCTCTCTCTCTCTCTCTCTCTCTGCCACTTCCCATGCGCTTTCCAATAAAATGGTTTCCTTGGCAACAACATGCAGGGATTTCATGACTATGATGCATTCGTGTGTGCGTCTGTGTGAGTGCTTGTAGACTAAATTAAAGGCATATACATAATTTTATCAAAGCACTGGTAGTGTCTGTTTTTTGGGGAGTGTTTTCTGTGATTCTGGTGAATATCTGCTTTGTGATGAGGGGTGACGTCAGTGGGTGGCACCATTTTATAAAGCCTGTAGAAAGCAGTGTCTGGTATATGTTGTTTCAGTGTCTTAATGTATTAAAAATGTCTTAGAATGGCTAAATGTGATAGACTGTTTAATAGAACACATTTAATGTAGGTCCACCTTCTTACTGCCAATATAATAATTTAAAAAATTGGTCAGACTGTATTATAATTACAAGTCAAATGGAAATCCAGGTAAAAGCGGAAATGTCTATACTGTTAGATTGAGAGGTGGAGCACAAGAGAACGAAATGTTAAAGAAAAGCAGATGCAAAATCTTTCTGCTCTGATTCTCTGCTGGTTGCAAACAACATGAATAGTTTTGAGACTTGTGATATGGCACTGCTAAAGATTTTATAAACCTGTTACACGTCTCTGAGCTTGCCTCTGGCCCTGTGTGTGTGTGTATTAAGGGTATGTGTCTTTGTAGGGACATGTCACCCCAAATCAATTTATGATGCCTAACAGGGAGGACCAATTCACCCAGGGTGTCAGAGACAGCCATAACCAATATAGTTTTTCAAGAGAGAGGCCTCTTGGGCTGCTGTCTGTGTAAAGGCAATTCTACGCTTTTAACCTGTTAGTGTGGAAGTGGTGAGACAAAAAGCTATGGTTGTTCCACAAGTCACAGGACTAATAAACTCAATCCTACAGCAACCTCTTCATGGTTGGCTCAGGATTGCACCGGGGGGGCGGCAGTTATACAGGTGGACCCAGTCCAGCTTCAGGCACTGCACTATTACACCAACACTTTCCATTAGTTCTCTGAAAGAGCTGATAGATGATTCCACCCTTGTATTGTAAACCTGATCTCTCATAAATGTGCAGCATATTTACAGCTCCTGAGGTTTTTGCTGTCATTTACAAGACATTTAAATATGAGGTCCAGCATGAATACATTAATTTATTATTTTTGTAACTTCCCTTTTAAAGTAGCAAATTATAATCAACATATGAAATTTTTAAAACAGTAATTACTAAAAATTACAATGAAAGAAAGATGCACATGCAGTTGTAACACTTTCCTTTTCTAACTATCTTTTTTCTCTCACAGGGATTATTTCCAGGGAACTTACACTTGGTTCTGGTGTTGCGTCCCACTACTTTGTTTCAGCGGACTCTGTCGGACTTCCTGTTCAAGTTCAACAAGGATGAGTTCAAAATGAAGGTGCATGTCTATACATACAGTATGATGGGCTCAGTTTCTTCCTGCATAATTTGATTATATTTCATATCACATATATGTTTAATGTGTTTTTATCAGGTGGTGATGCTGAGTTCGGTGACTGAGCTCCATGCTTATATCGACCCAGGACAACTGACCACAGAGCTGGGAGGCACACAGGAATACAGCCATGACAGCTGGATCTCACACCGTACTGTACGCACACACATACACCTTAGACCTGCATATATACTCCCTCCTGTCACCATATTTCTGATAGGACACACAAGTCAGCCAGTGACATAGGATAATGTACCAATGTAAACAAGTTTCATATTATTGTATACATAAATCCTCCACAGGCAATCGAGGCTTTTGCCCTCATGGTGAAGACCACGGCTCAGACCCTGCAGGCGTTTGGCACTGAGCTTGCAGAGACAGAATTACCCAATGATGCTGAGGCCACTACCAGCCTGCTGCACACACACACTTTGAAGAAAGATAAAATGAAGGTCAGAGAGGCTTTTCTGTCTTTCTGTTACAGATATCTGGTTTAAGCCTGGTTTAAGCCTGGCTTAGACCTGAGGTTTAAGGTTTTTCTAATGGTTCTCTGATGCCACAAATTTATGTTGGCAACATTGACGGTTGACCCTACATCTTTAGACCTTTAGAAATGATTGGTTCAATTTCCAGGAGGACCTGCAGGTGGCGCTGTCTCAAGGGGACCGTCTGTTGGAATATATCAACGAGCCTTTACAGATGAACCCTGAATACCACATGACCCATGATGAACTGGAGAACTTAGCTACTGTACAGAGGTAAAGGAAGGACTGGATGGATACACAAGTAGAAGTTGCCTTTAAACACATCAATAAATCTCCTTTCTTCTTCTCTCGTCCATCGCTTCTGCTCCTTTCCTCCCCTCTCTTCCTTTCTTTTTCCTCCTCCTGCTCAGACTCCTGGGTCAGCTGAATGAAACAGAGACAGCATTTGATGATTTCTGGGAGCGTCACCGCACTAAGTTGGAACAATGTCTGCAGCTCCGCCATTTTGAACAGCATTTCCGTGAAGTGTGTTGAGTCAAATTATGGAAAATGTAGTTTTACACAGCTTTTAATCTACATCTACAACCAAGCTAGATAAAATTAGAAATGTATGTGTTTTGTAGGTGCGTTCCCATCTTGATGCAGTGTCAGAGCGCCTGTCAGGTTTCTCTGAGCTCAGCGTAAGCCCCGCCCATGCTGAGCATGTTCTACGAGAGCTCAGTGGCCAAGAGGACAAGGCCTGCGTAAGACACACACACACACAATACTGGTCCACCTAAAAACACACACTTTTACCTTTGATGCATCCTTGTAGGCAGATGCTTAAGATATAATTGATGTTTTAGCGTGCTCTGCTCTCATAATATCTGGTTTCAGTCTGATGATATTAGCCTTTTAGCTTGATTAATTTAATAAATGAAAGATGTAAATGTAAAAGATGCTGCCAGGAACATCGACTTCACATGTAAGATATATTTTAATGATTTAAAACCCACTGATTTATATGCTGGAGGTGTCTGACTCCATCCCACCTTAGGTAATGAATACTCCACACTTCATGCAGTAGAGGGGGAGGAAAAAGAGAGCAGTGAGGAGGAGCAAGAGAGGGGGTTGTTTTATTGTCAGGCACTGATTAATGATCACTACACTGTACGGGCAAGCCCGTGTTTTGTATCTAACTTTATTTGATATTGAGAACAGACATCCTCACTTTGTTTCAATAGGAGGCACTGGATCGGGCCCTGTCCCTGGCCTGTGAAGGCGACAGGCTGATAGAAAACTCACACTATGCTGAAGACTCTATCAGGCCAAAGTGCAGCGAGCTGAGGGTGGTGTGTGAGGACATTAGTTCCACTCTGAGGAGCAAGAAGAGCCTCCTGCTCAGGGCGATGGAGCTCCATCATGCTCTGGAGAAGGTAGGACTGTGGGTTTGGCTGTGACTGCCATCCACCACTCATCCACTTTATTAGAGACATTCTTAAGTATTATAAGGTTTGGGGCCTTAAGTCCATTATTTTCATTCCCAGGCGTCACGGTGGTGTGAGGAGGGCATCTTCCTGTTGGCCAGCCAGTCAGTAGACCGCTGTCAGTCTCAGGATGGAGCTGAAGCAGCTCTGCAGGAACTGGAGCGATACCTGGACACAGCACCACTACACACCCTCATTGACTGCAGCGCCATCTGCTGTCAGTATGAGGCGGTGCTCAGCACTCAGCTCAGGGTCAGGAGAAAACAGACTTAACAAAATGAATATATGCTTTAATTAACTTTTTATATGTAATATTTCCTCAAGGTTTACCTTTCATTTACTATAATATCTGATCTCCATCAGGACCAGGTAGAGAGAGTTTTCCAGAAGCAAAGCTCTGTCCATGAGATGTTCGAGAAGAGACGCATCAGCCTGAAGAAACTCGCCGCCAAACAGACCAGACCAGTCCAGCCAGTAGCACCCAGACCTGAAGTGAAGTCTCCACTCTCCTCTCCCAGTAAGCCTGGAGGGATAGAGAAATCAATTCACAGAAAGACAGCAGCATGTATCAGTTGTACCAAGACTTGACAGCTAATCGAAACTCTTCTCACTGGTCAGACGTATAAGAGCATCAGCACATTGTTTTCTGTCTGTCATTCAGATCAACAGAGAAAAGAAAGGAGATACTCTGCAGATAATGTCACCTGCAAAAAGGTGAATTCAAATTTATTAACTAATGTTTGATCAAAGGAAAGTGATATGGGTGTAGGTTGATGAGCATTTGTACCGTCTATATGCATGTGTGTTTCCAGGTGGAATCGCCCATTCATAACGGTGGAACCAGACATGCTTCTCTGTCAGAAGAAGAAGAAAACCTGGCAGTACTCAGACGGTAAGAGGTCAAAGATCATAGATCAAGGGTCATAGAATAAAGTTAATTGATTTAATTTGTTTAAAATTTGTTTCAGTATAAATGCATGAAATATCTGTTTTTTTTATTAAGCTGACATCCTAATACTAATTTTAGTAAAGCTTAGTTTTTATATGTTTGTGTGTATTGCAGTCATGTAATGAATGAGCTGCTGGAGACAGAGAGAGCATATGTGGAGGAGCTACTATGTGTGCTGGAGGTGAGTCAGACCAATAACACAATACATGCATCCATTCTTCATATCAACATGTTATACATGGTCAGAGAGAGTTAGACCTGTCCCAGCATTCACTGTGCGAAGGCTAGTAAATTAAAGGCTTTGCTGATCTGTTGATGCACTGGGTGAAATGTTAAACCTCAGGGCTATGCAGCAGAGATGGACAACCCTGCCATGGCTCACCTCATCCCCAACACTCTGCTCAACAAGAAGGACGTCCTGTTTGGCAACATGTTTGAAATCTACCAGTTTCACAAGAGGTCTGCTTCTTTTGGACACTTAGATTAAACAGAGAATACAATATTAGTTAAGTTATTTTTCTAGTGTTGTTGACTATTTTGATCATTTGTGATTAGTGCTTAAGAAAAATCTATGGTAAACTGTATTATGTTGTTTGTCTCTAGGACGTTTCTAAAGGAACTGGAGGCCTACACAGACTGCCCAGAGCTGGTGGGCCGCTGCTTTTTAGAGCGTGTAAGCACTTCTCCCTGACATTACTTCCTACATTCAGGTCAGGAGTTTCCTCACAAAACTTTCCATTAACAACTTAGTAATGAGTGTTTTGCTGTCTGTGTAGATGAAGGACCTGCAGATCTATGAGGCTTACTGCCAGAATAAACCTCGGTCTGAGAGCCTGTGGAGACAGTGCTCTGACTGTGCCTTCTTCCAGGTTTGCCTCTCACCTTTCAGCTCATAGCTCTGACAGTACTCAATAAACTCTTACGTTCTTTTGTCGGTTCATGCTTTGTGAACCAGGAGTGCCAGAAGAAGCTGGAACATAAACTTGGTTTGGACTCCTACCTCCTTAAACCTGTTCAGAGAATCACCAAGTACCAGCTGCTGCTTAAGGTGAACTGTGTCCACGTACTCTCTGTGTTTGTGTAGGAAAGAGGGGATAGATTATATTCTCTGTTGATTTAATTGTTCAATTTGTGTTTGCAGGAGCTGTTGAAGTACAGTAAAGGCTGTGATGGCTGTGATGACCTACAGGAAGCTCTGTCCTCTATTCTGGGAATCCTCAAAGCTGTTAATGACTCCATGCATCTCATCGCCATCACAGGATATGAGGTCAGAGACACTCCACTCTAACTTATTCTTATAAATAGCATAAACACAATTCCTCCAAGTTGAAGTGGACCAGCCTCCTGAATAACTCCCTGTCTTTTTCAGGGTAACTTGTCAGAGTTGGGTCGTCTGCTGATGCAGGGCTCCTTCAGTGTGTGGACAGAGCATAAGAAAGGTCACGCCAAGGTCAAGGACCTGGCCAGGTTTAAGCCCATGCAGAGGCACCTGTTCTTGCACCAGAAGGCTCTGCTCTTCTGTAAAAGGAGAGAAGAGAATGGGGAAGGCTATGAGAAGGCTCCATCGTACAGCTTCAAACACTCCCTCAGTGTAAGCTCACATTGTAAATGTAAAGCTCAAGGCTGAGTGTGTGCAGGCGTCTTTAAGCTGTTTCCTTTCCTTCTTGCCTCTCAGATGAGCGCGGTGGGCATTACAGAGAATGCTAAAGGTGACAACAAGAAGTTTGAGATTTGGTCTAACTCCAGGGAAGAAGTTTTTATAGTCCAGGTAAAATCACTGAGCCTACACAAAATGGATCTCCTAATAGACCAGTATATTGTTGTTTTCATTAAGAAGAATCCCCAGGACTCTCTAATGATTGCCGACAATTGTCTTATCCAGGCTCCAACCCCTGAGATTAAAACAGGATGGGTGAATGAGATCCGCAAAGTTCTGACTCAGCAGCTGAAAGCCTGCAGAGGTACAAAGAAACACACAGACCCACTTAAGCTTATTTGCTTTTCTTCATCTGTGTCTTTAACACAGAATACCAGTTTGTAACTGTAGTTGCATGTTTCAGATGCCAGTCAGCAGAAGAGCTCAGACTCTCTTTCCCCAAGTCCAACCAGCAACAGCACCTCCATCTCCCTCAGGTTGGTGTCCAGACACACAGATGTGGATGAATCTGTACCTGTGCTTTAATTCACTGTGATGTTTTCTTCTGGTCTTTCTCAGTCCCTTCCGTAGTGGTGCTCAAAAGAACCAAAAGAAGCAAGATGAGAAGAAGGCAGAGCAAAGCCCGATCTCCGACGTCAACTCCTCTTCCTCACCAAAACACAAAGGTGAAGGTTTTATAAATGTGTCTGCACACACAGAAATAAAATGTATTAGTCCACTATGGCCGTCCACCGTGAAGATTTTATTTCTGCTCTTACTGAAAGCTGCTCTGTAAACTCTTATAAATCTGAACTCCTCTTTTCTTCGTCACCTTCACGTTCATGGTTTCTCTTTTGGTCTCTTAACCTCTTCATCTTTCTTTTGGGCTGCACCTGTCTCTCCTTTCTCCCCCTCCTGCTTATCATTTCACGACCATTACTTCCAGATGAACCAGTGACCAGTCCAACCACTGACAGGTCCTCAGTGGCTAAAAAGCGTTTTACTTTGCAGGGCTTCAGCAATCTCAAGAGTCCAAAAGGTAAAACTGGCAAACCTGAGGAGGTTTTAAAAATAAGCACTCATTGCTTAGACCAGTTTAGCTGGATTAGCTTTATTTTCTTAAACCAAGATTTAAAAGATTTGCAATACCATGTTCTTTTTATGAATTAAATACATTCAAGTGTTCTTACTTGACCTGACTTCTGGTTAAAAATACATACATACATACAGAATTCATGCATATTTACATAAAATTTAAAGTGTGTTTCTTTTCAGATATGTTTTCCATACAGCTACTAGCGTGGTGGTTTTAGATGTTATTTAGAGACTTGGAGATAACAGTGAGGTGAACTGATGATTCCAGTTTGTATGTTTTGTTGGAAACATTGTGCCTCCTGGTGGTAAAAGTCTGACATTGACCTTCTGTTGTGTACACTTGATGCCTGTTATTTTCCTGTTCAGTTTCAGTTATATTTAAGTCTGAATATTACAGTCATTCATGGGATTCATTAAAAGCACTATGATATTATCAGTGCAAATCTTTCTTACATCAAATTTACATATGGTTTAGATATGTAATTATATTGTCAAATTCTTGCTTCTCTCAGCCGGTACTCCCCTTCACTTTTTTCTTCCTCTTCTTCTGCCTCTTTGCTTGTTTCTGCCTGTGTGGCCAGGCTCGGCCCTGAGCCCCGAACACAGCTTCAAACGCCATTTGGTCAAGAGTGACCCCACGCCATTTGGGTTCAAAGGTATATTCCTGTCCTGTTACAGGGGGCATTTAACTCTACAACAAGGCCATTATTCATCTTCCCACCCCTCATTAGAATGTGCTCCAGTGTTGTGTTTCTTCACTATGTAGACTTCACCTGTGCCTCGTATAGACATCAGTTAATCCACCAATAAATTTGACTTGACATTGTTCATGTGAGAGACAAATGCTCATACAGACTATGTGCACATCACAAGGCTTCAAATCAGGAATATTAAGGATTTAAATTGTAATGAAATGTTTTCCTTTTTTTTTCATCATTAGATTTTCTTTGCACTGACTGTAAATCCAGTACATTCTGTATAGTCTCTTTTTTGGTTTTATTAAACATGCAGATGGTCTGTAATATGTATTTGTTTCTCTGAACATTGCAGTTGCCATGTGCACATCATGTTTTACCTTCATCCACAGGTCATAATCATCATCATCATCACTGAATTACAAGTCCTGTGACTTAAGTTTGTGGAGATGCTGTCTTCATTTTTATTTGGGGAACACTTAACAGATGTCTTTGTAAGAGTGACTGTACTAATGTACTAACTGTCTGATTGTGTTACTAACTTTTTCTCCCTGTCACAGTGAAGTCTTGTTTATGTTTCATGGCAGTAATTCATGTTGGGATTATGGCCTACATCACAGACACTGTACAACTTCCCTTTTCTGACGGACCAGTTAACCAGCTGTCTTCAGGGCTGGCTGTTGCACTGATTTACTGGCTGTTTCTCTATCTCTAGAGCCGCCTCCCCATGTCACTCTGACCAGAGTCAAATGGATGAGTACCTCTAATCTGTTACAGATCAAGCAGCGAGGTACTGAGCCGCTTTGAGGATCAGTCACTGTGGGTGTTTGCTGTGGTTTGTGGTGGTCATGAATTGATTTTACTTGAGGTAAAGTGTAGCAAAATACCCCCTTTCCCAGTCATTTAGCTTTGAACTGAGGCTTATTGTCTTATCGCCTGTTGTTGATAGCCACTGTTTTTACTCACATGTATAAGCTATAAGTCTCAACTCAAGACTAAATGACAGTATTTTTGTAAGGTGCTTTTCTGACTCCAATCAGGCTTTCTCTTCTTCTGGTACTGTGTGTTTGGGCTTTGGTCACTGTGTGACATGGAGACCAATGAGATAAATGTTTGCAGTGCTCCATGTCATGGATATATTTTTGTGCACTGGCAGTAGTTTTAAGTCAAATCTCTCATCATTTTTTCTTGATGTGTTTCACTGGGATCTATTCACTGACTTTTCATTGATCTTCGCTGGGATTTTGCAAGAGTTTGGTTTGGGTCAGTTTGTGATGTCTTGACAGTAGATTGTGTGGTTTCTCTTAATGGGAGATTAATGTGTGAATGGGTCTCTCTTTCCAAGTGGCATTCTGTTTTCTCCTTCATGTACAGTTATGACAGCAGACACATAATCTCTCTTATTTCCCAGCCATGATTATCCTAAATATCCATTTTGTAAAGCACAGTCTTTTTTTAATTTGTGCTCCAAGAGGCTTTTGACTGCCACATGGAATAGGAGTGGAATTGGGTATGATACAGATTCACGTCTACCTTTTCTCAAGTCACTTACCGATTCTCCCCGCTCCTCAGTACCCCACTTTTCTCTTATGCATCTAAATCTCTCCACCACCCACCTACAGGCTGGAACAAGACGTCTCTCTCAGTTGATGCCTCAGAAGAAAATGACGGGTACTCCAGCAGCGAGGACCCCTTAAACTCTGACCCTGAGGATGAAGTAGCAAAGAAGCTGGTGAGCATGAAACCTGACTTCAGTTGGAGACGACTGAGGAAAATAAATGCTAACAGTGTTTTCCACATAACTTTAACTTCTCACTTGACTGCTTACCTTTAACCCCTTCAGGCTCCAGGAAAGTACACTGTGGTAACAGACTGTGAGAAGGCGGGCCCTCAAGAACTGTCTGTGAAGAGTGGCGACGTGGTCCACCTAATCAAAGAAGGAGAGGAGGGACAGTGGTAAATATCTTCCTTTCTTCTATTAAAAAATTCACGTTCTTGCAGATTAGAGAAAAAGTCTTGAAAGTAATTAGCAAATATTGAAAGTTCTGCAGTTCAAAGCCAGATCGTGATTTTACATGAGCTGGTTAGTCTCTTTACAAACTTGACAAAAGTTTAGTAAAATGTAAAGTGTGCCTGCTAAGTAACAAATAGTATTTACATTTAAGGTTAAAGTCACTGTATATTTCCTTTGCAGGTTTGTGAAGAACCTTCGCAGCAGTAAAGAGGGCTGGGTCCCAGCAGCAAACCTCCTCAGCCTCATCTCAGAGTCCAAGTCAACTCAGTCGCTCAGCAGCTCAGGTACGTTTTATTTATTAGCTGCTTCTGCCACAGCCAGAAAAAATGGTGAAGGAAAAATCACCACAGAAATAGTGTGGATGAGATTGGCTCCAGCCTTCAGACTTTTATCTAGTTCTCCAGACATTCAGTTTTATTCCGATTTTACTGTCTGTAATTATTTGAGCCATTACTGATGTTGTTTATGTTGTTCTCCTGTAGATGGCAGCGTCTCTGGGAACCTCAGCACTTCCTCCAGCTGCAGTGAGACCTACACCAGCTTCTCTGACATCAAACCCTGACCTGAGATCAGTGTCCTGGCTCCATCCCTCCACCTTTGACCCTTATCCAGGTGGAATTACAAAGTCTCTGACAGGAGGATAGAATCATATTGGTCTTTTTATGACACAGACCCCCTCACAGTTTGTTGGATCCAACCAAAAACCAAAAGTCATCATTTTGTCTCTATATGTTGGCTAAACCCACCACTCGTCTGTCAGCCTCACTGTATATGAGAAGTAGTTAATTTCCACTTTGCAGTATTATATTCTCATTTGAAACTTACTTTCACTTTAAAAATACCAGCTGGTGAATTTTAGGTGTAGGTATTTTCGCAGTTCCTTCCAGTAATAGAAAATTCTGATACTTGACATATCAGGGAAAACTAGTTCCTAAGCACCACCTGTCAGGCCTTCTGTGAAAATCACCATTTCTTTAAACTACAGAGAAAAACTAAATGTCTCCATAACTTCTTGCTGTATTTAATTTGTGACTATGTAGCATTAACGCAGGCAAATATAAATATCTGCATTAAATGTGAGCTGTCAGGTGCTCACAAACTGTTGGCATCAGCTTTGTTGAGCCCCTTTAAGCCAACAACATCACAGCTTAGTGACAGATCCTTGTGTGAAACATCCACTGATACTATCAGATACATGCGCTTTAGTGTCAGACATTAATCGCACACTGTGAAAACTGGCAGCTGGCCGCATCAAGAAAAAATGTATCTTGGTGCATCACTGAGCAGGTTGAATGTTCAGCGCACATCACTATACATTTTGTAACTGTGTCACATGCAGGGTGTTACATCCATGTGGTGTGGCTGACCTGTGTCAAAGTAGTAATTTTTTTCAATTTTTGTCCTCATTCAAAAATGCTGTAGTCATCCCATGTTGTTAAGCTTCCCCTTACTCGTGTTTTATGATCTTAACTACAAACACCGATTTATAGGGGAATGTCACCAACAGCGCCACTTGGTGGGCACATGTATTGCACTTCTCCAGCGACAAGTACAAATCACGTACGCAGAGTGTGGCAGCTTCAAATGACTTTTGAACTTCTCTTTTTTTCTTTAAGAGGAATTGTATAATTCGCCTCTGAACTGCTCTGGATTTACCACTCAGGAAGCTCAAGAAGTTGTGTGGGCAGGCAGGTGTGAGTGACTGCATACCTGCTTGTGTCAACTAAATGTCTTTGTGTGTGTGCATTCTTACATGTATATGTGCTGCAGAACAGAAAGTTTACTGTATTCATCCACAGATGTCGACTCAAGCTCCCATTTAGGAATATTTTAGTTGAATTACAGAAAACCCTGGTCTAGACAAACAAAAACAGATGCACATTAATCCCAATATTCTGCTTACATATCCACTCACCTGTTTTTGTTCTGCACAGCTGTAACAAAAAGAGGCTTAGTCTTCTCCTTCTGCTCCCAGCCCCACTCAGGCATGTAGCCACTTCTCCACAGGCAGGGCTAACCAGAGCCCAGACCTGCTCAACATGTTTGCTCCAGCAGCCCAAGAGCGTCATTTGTTTACTTACACCACAATGTAGCTGAGTAATAGTCAGAGTGGAGTAACAAGATAAAAAAAGCCTAAAGTCTGACTTTTGTGTGACTCAGTCATCAGGGGTGGTGAGTAATTTAGTTAAAATGAGGATGTTGATACAGGTTGATGGCACATCTGCCATTACATCTTTACACACATAGAGGGAACCTGTGCTATTCTGAATACTCACTGCTGACTTTTCTCTCACTTTCTCTCTAAAGATATTTTTTTATATCCGAAGATTTCTACAATAACCACAATGTGGATACTGTAGAAATCTACCAAGTGCAGCATGCTTGTGCACTAAAAGCAGCCACTCCCATTTATTACTAAGAATGACCTGTGTTTGTCCACTGGCTAAACAAAGCCATGCTTAACGAAAGTGGTTTTGTTAAACCCTGACTATCATTAAACTGCATGATTGTTTTTTTTTTTCAGGTTGTTCTTCTTAAGAACCACTTTAAATCTTTGTTTTTTCACAAATCACACAAAACATGTCCTCCCAGTGAAGGGAATAAATGTTCAGGAAAAGGTAGAAACTAGTTCACAGGCCGTTTGGTGTCATACTGAGCTAAAGCAACTGTGGCTGGTGTTATGTGTTGATCTGTGTAAGTTCTGTATGTTACACTTGTACAGATGTGTCCTCTATACCTCACATGGTTTTTGTGGGTCTCTGTATCTCTGTATATCATCACGCTTTGTGGCATGTTCTTCATAGCCCCATGTCAAAGCCCTGAGCAAGGCAAGTATTTTTACCAGGCACTGTTGTGTATTGTGAGAGTTTATTTTCTGCCCTCTTATGAAAGCTGACACGGGCACTAAATTTGTCAGTGTTTGATCATGATCACACAAAGTTGTTGTTATTGTAATTATTTGTACTTTTGATGTGGAAGCTGGAGAAATGAGAATGAGGTTATATTTTTATTTTTTTTATGCAGCACATTGCAGCACCCACTGTCTTTATTTTCATATTGTATATCTGAGTATGGTGTTGATATATATTATAATGAGACATATCAGTGTATATTTGTAAATATGTAATTCTGAATTGTATGTAAAAGGAAAAACAGCTTTAATAAAATTCGAGATGGTTTCTTCATGACATTTTGCCTTCTTTGTGGGAACCAAAGCTATTTTATTTTTAACTGGCAACACCCTCAGTTACACTAATGTGAGCTGTACGTTGGCTTTCAAAACTCTTTAGAGTTGATTCGTTTTGATAGTTCATTTATTGGTCTTCAATATAAAGAACACAGATAAATTGCCAATGTTAAGAATTATGTGATCAGGAAATGCAATTTAATCTACGTGATATCTAATGTCCAATGGGCTTTTTTCATTTCAGACCGTCATGATTTGGTTTGCGTTTCGTTTCAATGAGTTTACTGTGCGAACTTTAGTCTTAATTTGTTTTCTCTCATTGATGAAAAATATTAATTAGGTAACAAATATAATATAGAAATCGCTGAAATGTTACTGTTAGGAACCGAGCTGTACGTGGGCCTGTTTCAAGGATGTCTAACCCAGTAACAGATGAGTGAGGTCGGTATGAAGGACTTGATGTGAGAGGACGTGAATGAGACGCAGCAGCAGCTGGGAAGATACAGACCAGTCAAGTTAACAATCGTGAGCTGACCACTACCGGAAATGACGCTATTTGACTTGAAACTAATTTGTCTGTGTGACAACGTAAAAGCAAAACATTGGTTGAATTAGTAAACACAAACTGTATTTAGACTAGTATTGGCAAGTATAGTCTAAAACTAACCATTTCCTCTCCTTGTTCTTCTGCGAGCTTAAGAAAATTGCCCTCAGTGGAGGTTTTATTTTGCTATTTCGCACCGGAAGCTCTAGGTTTTGTTCAGGCTAGCTTAGCAGCAGGCTGGAGAGCGATCAGATGGGATTGTGCACTGGCTTCTCAACAGACTCCACACATTTTAAATTGTATCGCAGGCATCTTAGCGGACTTTCCTGCTAGCAAACAGCCCTGGCGTGACCACAGGCGCCTATTTGGGAGGCTCGGCTGCGCTGTGAACCGGGACAGGAGCGGTCAAGACATTTACAGACACCCAACCGTAAATCTTCCCACTGTAAGTCTCATTTCCAGCTCATACTGTCGAGGAGAAATAGCTCCCAGTTCACCTAATATTGAAAAATCACTGCCCTTGACAGTCTGTGTAACTTCAGTCGTGCTGGACGCGTTTTAAATGATGCAAGCAGCTGTGGTTAGCTTTGAAAATCTGTCAAACAAAAAGGGAGTTTAGCCGAAGAGAGGGGTGTAGCCTGCTCAAATCACATTGTCTGCGACTGTTTGTGCGGCCTTAGCCGCGTTTTTCCGCCGTCTGCGTTACAGGCTCCTCTTCCCCTAAACACTGTTGTTCCTGGAATATTTAATGCTTCTGCAGCACATATACTGTTTGTGTATTTTGTTTTTGTTCTTGTTATTTTCTCTGCTGTGTTACTTTAGACGACCAACGTTAGGATATAGCCACAACGGCCAGCTTCCGGTCACATATTTCAAAATAAAGCTGTTCAAAATTTCGCAATCTGCAGTAAACGTGATTCAACTGATTAGTTATTTATCAGAAAATAAGAAGTAATTACACCAACAGTTCTGTGTGTCTGGCGACATAGATATGAACATATGTTATGTATGCTATAGATAGATAGATAGATAGATATATGTGTGTATATAACATCTGCAGCACAGATTTGTTGCCTCTGAGAATATTTTCAGTTTATTCAGACTTTTTGAATTGTTGGTGAAAGATCAATGTTTACAGTGCTCTAAAACTTATTAGCTTTTTGAAGTTTGTTTCTATTTTGAAAGAAACCATAACTTCCTAACTTGAGTCCTGTGCTTCTCATGTGCCTCTTGATTTCTAGACAGAGCTGAATCAGATACAGTAGTCTGGCATAGGTTGGTGGGATAGGCCTGTCTGTCACTGCCTCAGAATATTAACCAATATTCCTACACATTACTGTTTTTACCACACAGCCCCCCTCAGCTTTAGGCTTAAACCTGAGTAGCCAGTATATATAGTACGATACCGTTTGTCTGAGCAGAAAGGCATGCAGCAGGTGATAGTTGCTCTGAGACAAAATTTAAAAGAGGACTGACTTTTTCCATTATTAGCAGTCTCAAGTATGGACTTGATGAGCTGATGTTTATCTTTAAAGGGAGCGTTCCTTCCAGGTTGCCAGGACAATCTCCTTGTGACCGTCTGCAAAGAGAAAGCCTCTTTGTAGTTTAAGACGAGCTGTGATGTGGCGTCATTCGTTGAAACACTTGGGATTCTCATTTCTCTGTCTGGGAGCTGGCTCTGGTGCATAAGCAAAGCAGCAAATGCACGTTTGTTTGTTTTTTAAAAAAAGAATTACGAGCAACTAAAAATA
Organism: Mastacembelus armatus; assembly: GCF_900324485.2. Lineage (NCBI taxonomy): Eukaryota > Metazoa > Chordata > Actinopteri > Synbranchiformes > Mastacembelidae > Mastacembelus > Mastacembelus armatus. The sequence goes on along the minus strand of NC_046634.1, from coordinate 6,319,800 downwards.
TTTTTTTTTATTTAAAAAGCATCAGATCAGTTGTTATGTTGATTTTAGTTTTATCAGTGTCATTCAGTGAAGTCCTGCTTTTTGGGCACATACTTTAAAAAAGCCATAGCAGCTTAGACCAACAGTGATCATCTGTACTGAGTGAGTGAGTGTTTGAGAGTTAAATTACCTCCCTGCTCCTCCTTGATGACTTAAATTCCTGTCGACTGTGTTAGAGACCTTCATGGAGGGCTGCATCTGCATTCCAGACAGTCAAGAAGAAATGTTGTCAAATTAGATGCAGTTATTTTTCTTCTTTTTTTGAAAGGCAGTGGATTCGCCACGCTGACAAATACCTTCTGGATGTAATTAAATAGATTTGCAGAGAATTACTAAATGCTTTAATAAGGCATGCAGAGCCTAAAACTTCTGAATTTAATTATGTGTTAAGCTTTTTTTATTCAGTGTTTGGATCTGAATATAATTTAAGATGTGGTCTCTGTTGCGTAATGTCTTACTAATTGTCTGAGTCATGGTGTGCAGCTTTGTTCTGTAGCTGTGCATAAAAGTTTAAAATTGAGAGTTTATTTTTTCAGCACAAGCCAATAAAACCCCCCAACTTACCTTCACTACTACTGCTGGCTGAATGGCATTTACAGTAGGTGTGATGGATCACTATCTTGCTGCATGAGCTCAGGCTTTTGTCATGGATCACTCTCTCGCTACTCTGGAAAGACATTGATTAGTCATCAGAGCCACCTACTGCTGTGCCCAGTCTATGTTACTGTAATCTGAGGCTGCAAAAGGCAGCTGTGGTATTTGATGCTGGCAGTGGACCTGAACTATAGGACTTCATTCATTCATTAAATACAGATCAGCATCTAAATCCAGGTAATAGGTAATGAGTGTAAAATTTGGCACATGAAGTATTTTCTGAAGCCACATACTAGGAGTGAATTAGTCTTTGTAATCAGATTAAAATTGTAACCTCTCATTTCCATGTGGGCTTTGTCTTTATTCTGTGTATCTTTAATTAAAGCTCCTTTAGTCTCCCATGATTAGAGCTGAGAAATTAATATTTGGGGCAAAGTGGAGCCTTTCTTAGATTATACTTTGGCAGAGCAGCCAGCTTTGTGTTCAAACCCACTGGGCACCAGATTAATTTCATTACATAACATGTCGTCAGCCTTAAGTTGGCTACAAGTGAAAATGAAGCTTAAGCTTTCCAGGACTCAAAGATGTGTTATTGGATGATGACAATCTGAAACAGTTGCAGCTGAAGCAACAAATCTGGTAGAAATATTAGGCTGCAGGTTATTACCTGACGCAACAGTCTGTAGTGTGATTGGTTTAAAATAACAAAAAAGCTTGTACAAAAGGCCAAGTGCCCCTCGTTTTATGTCTTCTTCCTCATTGCCTATTTATGCTTTGACAAATATTGACTGGGCTGAAGTGTAGTCATAACATAATGTGATGGAGTGAGTGAAACAGAAAGAGCCTAAATGTATTTTTTTTATTGTTTGCCTTGACTTTGTTATTGTAAACACAGCAAACCACCTCCCGTGTGTGTTCAGAGAGGCATTAGACATTAATAATAAAAAAGATAAAGCACAAATGTAATATTAGAATTCCTTGGGTTATCTTTAAGCTTGTGGATGCTGTTATGAGGCATCTTGCCCCATGTGACTTTTATTTGAATGTGAATCAACAGTCTGTCCTCTGACTGACACCACCGTCAGAAAACAGCAACATGATGATGCAGAAAATACCTGCCTCATTAGGAAGAAATCAGTCCGTAATGCCCAAACTTTAAGGCTGAACGTTTGTGAGCTGGTGTTGTCGAGAGCAAATACACTCAGCTGAGTTTTTGTCTTTGTCAGGTGGAAACCTTGTGATTCCAATCTGAGCAGTTTACTTGTTTATGCCTGTGCCAAACAAACCGCTTGTGTAATTTTACAGATAATATGATTTATTTTAAAAAGTTTGACATTTCACAGTTATTTTATTCTGAAGGACATGCAAACTGTGACATTTAATTTACCTTTATTTCTTCCTTATTCTGGGGAAAACCCTGACTCACTCCCCTCAGTTGTCTGTTTGTTTACCTCATTCTCCCATTGTTGTACTGGGAGCTGCAGCAGCCATTACCTTGTTATGACACCCTGTGGTGGACAGCCCTTTTGTGACAGCTCAAAAGTTGGTATTGTTTGTACAGCGTGATGCTCTTTGTGATATAATTACTGTTTTCTAATGGAACAAAACAAAAAGTCGAGTACAGCTCAGACTTTACCACTGTGTTATAGTGTTGTCTGGGGAAATCAGAGCATCCCTGCACTTTACTGCTCAGACACATAGCTCTTCCACTGGCAGGATCCTTAATTCTCCTGTTGTTGTGTTATTGTCCCTTGAAGAAGCCATTATAAATGCATCAGGTGTACCAGTTGTGCAGGTCATGGATAAGTAGTTAATAACCCTGTAATTCTGGCCTTCATGACACTGGTTTACAGGTACATGCAACATGTACAACCTGACTACAGGAATGACTTAGGTAGAAATGGGTTTGAATGAAACAGGAAAAGTCTGGATGGAGGGAGCAGAGGATGTGGAGGTGGATGGAGGAATGCAGGTGGGAGTGAGGGTTCAATCGCAGGGTAATGCCCTTTTACATTCCCAGATGAGGATTAGCAGTCACAAGTTCTGTTCCTGACCTGGCCTGGATTGTGAAGGCCACTGCTGCTTCCTGGATCCTTTAACCACTCCGACACTAAGTCATGCCCTAAATCTAAATCTCTCTTTTGCACTTAGTTACCATGAACATGTCCACAGCATTAAGTTACCCACAGCCCGGCTGCAGCAGAACACACTAACAACCCACATGTACTGGTACCATCTCAAACAGTCCATGGCTTTCTGACAGTGCCAGTGTAGATATGTAGGTTACTACAGTGTACTGCTGCAGCCACACAGTGGTTGTGCCAGATGTGCACCTGAACTCACTACAGAACAGGTAGTTCACATGAAAATTATTCTGATTATTGCATCCAGCTTGTAACCGACTGCTCATTATACGCTCTGTGTGTGTGTGTGTGTGTGTGTGTGTGTGTGTGTGTGTGTGTGTGTGTGTGTGTGTGTGTGTGTGTGTGTGTGTGTGTGTGTGTGTGTGTGTGTGTGTGTGTGTGTGTGTGTGTGTGTGTGTGTGTGTTGCTCAGGTCCCACGGCGAGTGCGTCCATCATGCCACTGTTTGGTAAATCCCACAAGAGTCCAGCAGACATTGTCAGGACCCTGAAAGAAAACCTGGCCATACTGGTGAAACAGGACAAAAAGACAGACAAGGTAGAGGACTGTGTGTTTCTGTCTGGTGTGTGGGTGTGTCTATAAATGCCTGGGTGCCCAGGGGCCCATGGGTGACAGGCCTCTGTGAAATTAGAGCATGGAACAGCCTGGTCCTGTCATCTCCTGACACTTCACTGTCAAGGCAGTTTACTCTCACACACATACACACAAATTCATAAAACTGTCCATACCAGTCCAGGTGCAAGTCAGATGCAGCTTTCTGTGTCCCCCTTTATCTGGATGATTCTTAATTTGTGACATTTGTTCACATTAGGGTCTCCTGTAGATTTTACTTTTCTGAAAGCCTGACTCCTCTTGCTGTCTGTTCTGCAGGCGTCTGAGGAGGTGTCAAAGTGCTTGGTCTCCATGAAGGAGATTCTCTATGGGAGCAACGATAAGGAGCCTCACACTGAGACTGTGGCCCAGCTGGCCCAGGAGCTGTACAACAGTGGCCTGCTGATATCCCTGGTCGAGAACCTGCAGGTCATAGACTTTGAGGTAAGAAGAGTTTAGGCTCCTTCTTACCGCAAACACATAGCACTGTGTATGCAGCACAAACCAGTCAGAAAATACAGAAGTATCTCTCACTGCATGAGATGTTAATTCTAACATCTGACAGTGAACTCTCTCAATTTGAACCTGTTTTATATTGAGGGAAGGACAAATGCAAATATAGGAGAGTTTGCCATGTGGATATCATGAAGACAGATGGACACAGTGGATTTGGTACTTATATGTAACTGTACTTTTGTGTGTGTTTCCAGGGGAAGAAGGACGTATGTCAGATCTTTAACAACATCCTGAGGAGGCAGATTGGGACAAGAAGCCCCACTGTTGAATACTTCTGTTCCCACCAAGAGGTTCTCTTTATATTGCTGAAAGGGTGAGATAAACACAATGTACGTACTGCACACAGTCTCAGTGCCTTCTAAAGACATGACGCAAACTCTCTGTGTTTGAAGCTATGAGACACCCCAGGTGGCGTTGAACTGTGGGATCATGCTGAGGGAGTGTATCCGCCACGAGCCCCTCGCCAAGATAGTTCTTCATTCGGAGCATTTCCACAATTTCTTCAACTACGTGGAGATGTCCACCTTCGACATTGCTTCTGATGCCTTCGCCACCTTTAAGGTACTTCTCAGGCTGTGAAGTCCAACTGTAGCAAATGTGTTTTTACAGCTGCTTTTGTTTGACGAGCTCCATCCCAGACAAAAACAAGTACATGTTGAGTGACTAAGAATTTTTTCATAAGGATTCGATTTATCTATAGATGAATCTTTATTCTCTATGGATATATGTCCTTGGCTTCTATTCAAACATTAAAATAGTTTTTCACTGATGATATTTTTGTGTCTTTCTGCGCAGGATCTTCTGACAAGACACAAAGTGCTTGTGGCTGAATACCTCGAGCACAACTACGATGCTGTGAGTGAACTGACTGACTCGCACGCACACACACACATTTCTGAACACCATGGTTGTACCCGACACAGGGCTGGCCTTGAAAACACATGATGGATGGCTGTTATAGCTGCCACGCATTTGCCATTAACATGAACCAACATTACCCCGTGGACCTTTTTAAGTCTCAATGTCATCAGGCCTCCTCTCCATCCCTAACCACATTCATGCATTTGGAAGCATAAACATAAACACCATCCGCAGCTCAAAATGCCTGCTTTACCAGGAAGACCCCAAGAGAGGAACCACACATAGATACATGACCAGATTGGATTTCAGTCACTGCAGTGCTCAATGGGCCAGTCATGTATCCAAAAACACACTGAACACACTGTGGTCACATGCCAGCAACCACAGGGCCTTGTGAGGGACTATTCAAAAACAGTGCACATATGTGGGAAGTAAGAAATATAGTTTTGACTAATACACATAGAGTTCTGGGAAAGCCGTATCAGTGTAAAGCCTTGTCAGTGTCATATCGTCTCCAGATACAAAGATCTGCTCTATGCTGTCAGCTTTCCTGGGCAGAGGGGCCCCTTTCGTAAGTAGGGCCCACAGGGGTCTCAGCCTCACACAAGACTGTCTTTTTACCTGGACCTTATGTGTTGACAGATGTAGCTGTGCCGCCTGTGAGGAGACGCTGCTACGGCCTCAATAGAGTCGATGTAATCTAGGAGCCGTGTGACAAGGCCGAGCCAAGCAGCACTGTGATTAGATTTTAGCCTGCTTAGCTAAATTAAAGTCACACAAGTTAGTTGGAAACTTGATAAAGGATCTAGGCCAAAGTTTCAGTGGTATCCTGGAAGATAAAAGTATTTATGTTCTGACTTCCTTCTGAATAACAGACACAAAACAAACAACACAAAAAGACATTTTTAAAATAGTAGAAGAAGAGTGACATCTTCCAGGAGACTAGACATGTTAAATTATAAGCCAAAAGCCTTGAATTCCATTTCGCACAGCCAATAATGTCTAATACGGTTTGTCTTATGTCACTGCAGGTGTTTGCAGACTATGAGAAGCTGCTGCACTCTGAGAACTACGTCACCAAGAGACAGTCTCTAAAGGTTTGGCCTTGACTCATATTGATTTATAGCCAGTAACAGCTGGTCTGTTGCATTTTGGCTCAGAGTTCTTTAGTATGGTGAAACACTGTAAATAGATAATTTTCTGTAGCATAGAAATGTTGCATGAAAGCGGGAATAAAGTTTGCACTTGTTGAGTACAACAGTTTACATAAAAAATGTAATGAAAAGGTGCAGAAAAGAAACTGCAACGACTTTGGTTACCGGTTGTTGTGGGTGAGAAGCCAGTGAGGGATTGTTGGTTTGCTCCTGTGGTATCAGCTCATATTTTTTGGTCAGGGTCCCTGTCAGAGTGTAAGGAGAGCAGTTTACACCCTCCCCAGTCCAACAGAGGGAGCTGTCAACAAAAGTTTGAGAACTGTAAACTGTTTAAACCTACACACCACTATCACAACTCAATCTACACTTACAGCAAGACACATGGAGGTTTTTGTCTCATTGTTCTCTCCAGCTTCTGGGCGAGCTCTTACTGGACAGACATAACTTCACGGTGATGACGCGTTACATCAGCAAGCCTGAGAATCTCAAGCTCATGATGAATCTGCTAAGAGATAAGAGCCCTAACATCCAGTTTGAGGCGTTCCATGTCTTTAAGGTAAAAGCAAGCCAAGTGGCCTTAACTCATATCAGCTATCTGATCTCTTTAGGGTTGTTTGTTCATACAAACTGAAATCAGGTTTTCCTGCCTGCAGTAAGGACTGGATATGCCCAAACAGCACAGGTGCACTCAGCTCCGATTAGTCTGTTTGGTCCATGGGGTCATGTTGTTTGGATTGTGTGCAGACGAGCAGATACTATTTAAATCAAAGAGAAAGTACATTTAGAGTGAAGAAGGGAACCCACTGGGCGAGCCCACAGTGAATAGCATCGAGTCCAGTAATATTAGTATTAGTATTAGTATTATTACTATTAGTCCAGTAATACAACATTTTGAGAGTAGAACTTTTTCATAAGTAAATTTAAGCTTTGTCATAAACAACCAAAGCCCAGACACAGCAGGTCATTTCTGCCTGGTGTTCCTGTCCTCAGGTGTTTGTAGCAAACCCCAACAAGACGCAGCCCATCATCGACATCCTCCTCAAGAACCAGACCAAACTGATCGACTTCCTGAGCAACTTCCAGAAAGATCGCACAGATGACGAGCAGTTCAATGATGAGAAAACCTACCTAATCAAACAGATCAGGGATCTGAAGAAACCAGCCTCCTAGAGAAGTATCTCTCCCTGCCCACTACCCCAACTTTTTATCAATAGGAAGAGATAGAAAAAAAACACATTAACAATAATGGTTATTCTATTTAAAAGATCTTCAAGACATTATTTGTCTTTTTTGGTTCATTAAAACTTGTGCAAGAATAGTTCTCAATCACTGATCATTCTTTTGTAATTTTTTTTCATGGAATCTTTTTTTATCTGTAGCATGTAGTGCCACAGCTCATGGTGTTGGAGGCAGCTGATTTGCTTTGTTGGGAGAACCAGCGTTAAATAAGCTTCGGCCAAAATGGTCCAGTGACTGTCCAACAAACAGGCGTGACCATTTGTGTACATTTGTCACCGTTTGCAGGTCCTCTGTTAGTTGCTGTTTAAATGAAGAAGCTGCACATCTGAAAAATAATACGTTTTTTCCATTTAAGTTGTGTCTGGTCAGGATCAGACAAAGATTTACAACATCTAAATTGTGAAACATATTCTCAGTCATTGCTAAAAGCTTTGTTAGCCCAAAGGAAGCCGTAACACTCAGTAATGCCTTCTGCTAGTCTCTGCTGCTGTGCTGCCAAAGCTAATTCTTGATCGGCTTTCTCTCTACAACTAAACAGCCTCACTATTACGCACTATCCTGAAATGTAGTTTCATGGATTCATGCTGAAATGGAACAGGTCTCACCTTACGACTCCTCAGAACTTCATGTTTCCTCTCTCTGAAGGTTGGAACACACTACACAACATATAAAGGCAGATTTGGCTGAGAAAACATTTTTTTATCACAAAGATTTGACAGGAGTTTAAATTGGCTGTGATTGGTCATAATTTGATTATCTGACCCAGTTTAGTCCTTTCAGTCATTTAGAATTTTAACAATCCTCATGTATTCCCAGCTTTTGAAGTCATATTAATGAAGAAAATAAGCTTTGGTAAGACTAAGAATTTAAGCGCTTTGAGAGAATTGGTTTCAAAATTTGCCAACAAAAATACTGAGTGTGCATATTTTAAGTCTTTGAACGAGGGGCCTTGTGTTTGAGTTGGGACATTGGGCTGCTATCGGTACAGTGATCTGTTTGATAACTGGTTCTCTCTGCTGGTGGCTCATAGCACTTTCTGTATGATAAAATTAATGATGATTCAAATGTTTTTTGTTAATCTTAAGCTGATCAGTTTTCACACTGCTTGATGGTATTTTTATACATACGTTTCATTTCTTGTCATGCACAGTTTGTGTTTGTACAGCTGAAGTGAGTGCCATAGTGCGTGAGAACACTGAACATTCACAGGAGGCACTTTGCTGTGTGGACGGGCTCCTTGTCAAGAGAGAAGGCTGTTTATGTTTTTGTTTTGCTCCTTTTCTTTCTGCACTGTAACGTTAAAGTGTTTCGCTCTTTCAGCAGTGCCTTTTTGATTTGGGTGTTGTTCCTTCTTTTCGCTCATCTTTTTATTGTGTTTTCAGTATATTTCCAGGGGGAGCTTTTTTATTATGTTGATGAAAATATGCTCTGGATAGAACATATTTGTGGTGATTAAGCAGTGAATCTCTCAACTCACTGTATTTCAGTTATGCTGTCAAAGAAACATTTGTACCGTTTTGCAGCTGATTGGTTGCCGTTGTGTAAGGACCAGGGGCAGTTTTACTTTGAGTTTGTTGCCAAAGTTGTGCTGATTCATATACTGAATATAAATTACAAACTACTGCCAGCTACATAGTCAATGGGAAACTGGTGGCAGATTGAGGCCAGAGTTGGTCTGTAACAGATTTCACTGGTGAAGCGTAACTGTGAAAAAGCCATTTATCGTTAAAGAGGCAGAAAATGTGCAAAATCAGGATAAAACACTATTTTTAGACCAATGTTCATTTTATATTTGACTTTAAAATGAAAAATTACTGTTTCCAGTTTCTAAAAATGGCACTTGCACTCATGTCAGTAAAATTCCAAATTTTTTCCCCAATCAATATTTGATGCGGATACATTATGTTCTGTTTTTTTATGTAAGTTTTATGTTTAATAGATTCGTGATGAATTTAATTAGGACTTTATGACTTCACTTAATAATTTCAAAATAAAACTTGTTAAATGCAGTGGAAATAAAACAGAAATAAAAGCAGCAGTGGTACTTTAGTGTAACTAACAATTATAATGCTGCCAATTGATTTTGATGATTTTGATTTTGCTCATCTGGTATAAAAAAAAAAAAGTGTTTTGTCTTTTGGGTGAAGAATAAAAACAACACCAGCTATTTTGAATGTTATAAGCTGTAACAAACATCAGAAAATAACATGCAAACCTAGACCAACCAGCTTTACTGTACAGTGCATTCAGAAAGTATTCAGAGCCCCTTCACTTTTCTCACTGTTGTGTTGCAGCCTGATACTACAATTGTTTAAATGCTTTTTTTTCTCATTAATCTACACTCAGCACCCCATAATGACAAAGTGAAAACAGAATTTTAGGAATGTTTGTAAATTTATTAAGAAGGAGAAACTGAAATATCACATTTACCATATCAATACATTTACAACAGCAAATATTCAGACCCTTTGCTCAGTACTTAGTTGGAGCACCTTTGGCAACAATTACAGCCTCCAGTCTTTATGGGTATGATGCAACAAGCTTTGCACACCTGGATTTTCTAAGTTTGGTCGGGTTGGAGGGAGACAGCCATTTTCAGATCTCTCCAGAGACGTTCCACAGGGTTCAGTTCAGGGCCCCAGCTCTTGGTGGACCATTCACAGAGTTGTCCCTAAGCCACTGCTGTGTTGTCTTGGCTGTGTGCTTAGGGTCGTTGTCATGCTGAAAGGGGAACCTTCAGCAGGTCCTGAGCTCTGGGGAACAGGTTTTCACTGAGTGCATCTCTGTACTTTGCTCCATTCAGCTACAATTGTAGTATCAGGCTGCAACATTACATAGAAAAAGGTTGACGGAGTTCTGAATACTTCCTGAATGCACTGTAGATCAGACTCGAGCCAAACTCCAACTACTTTAGTTTTATTTTTACCTGTTTTACAACTGTAACGACTAAAAAAGAAGCAACTATTATCAAGCAAAACTCCACATCATGTTCCCAGTCTCCTCTAAAAGCAGCCACTTTATTTTCCACACTGATGCCATTGTACCACATTCACAGCAAATAAAAAGGTTGGGAATACATTTATAGTGTGTGCTCATTTGTTGTCAGGCAGGTGATGTAACTTATTACACACCTGAAATATGTGTTAACACTAAAGCCCAGGATAAATCCTAGTACCTGCTTTCATAACTGCTTTGTTTATACTGAGGTTTGATGACTTTTCCTTCTTCAAGCCTGAGAAGCAAACAATGCATTTTACTTCTCAAGTCAACAGGAGGAACATACAGTTATCTGATATCTGTGCATCCAACACCTTGTACCATTTAAACAAAGCCCATATTCACAACAAAAGCTAAATGACAAAATAAGTTTATATTACTATTTGAATTATATCGTTTTCATGGCCAGCCATCTTTCATTCTTTATGCATCCTTTCTTCAGTCCATCCCTCCACAGTGGTCTTACCTTGAGGTCAGTGTGTACAGCTGATGCTTTTCAGCATGTTATTGTCTCTCTAAGTCATTGTCAATGACTTCACAGTAACTGGACTTGCTTCTCTGAGCTGTAACTGTGGACTCCCCTTGACTCACAAACCACTAACAGTTCCTCTAGAAAGCAACCCATGATTACTCAAATATAATATTTTAGGTGTAAATTTTGCTGTTCTGCAACTGAAAATTGCCACAAATGGTTGATGGCTGATGTTCAGCTGACATTAGGTGGGTCGTAGGACCTTCTGGTGCACAGCTTCTTGTTGCTGCTGCTCTCTTCAGTCTGCCTGCTGTGCTTCCCAGCATAACCATCTGGAAAAGAAGACACTACTGTTGAAGTACAAGGGCAGCTGGTATTGTCTTTGGGTTTTAGTAACTTTCATTAATGCATGTCTCTAATATGTAACCTCACATTTTCTGTGCAGTGGCTGTTTAATAGTAATCAAGTCAGCACCAGAATCACAAAAGCTCTTGTACCGAAGAAAAGACACATTTGAGGACATAAAGATAAGACAGAACTTACTGGCAAAATGAGATGACGACGCTGGGCAAACTGAAGGGTTCCTCTGCCACTGTGAAGACAAAAACTGATGTCAAGTCATGTTGACCTCCTTCATTTAGCTTTTCTGTTTCATCTGTCCGTCCATGTACTCACTATGAACTTGCTGATGTTCTTCAAGCTACTGAACTTCAGGTAGGAAATTTCTCCCTTATCTTTGTCCCTGTCCTGGTCAGTGGTGTAGATGTGGGAGATGCCAGCTCCTCTGATCAGGGGGACACACTCGTCACATGGACATTTAGTTACAAACAGCATGGTGGGATCCCCTGGTTTGATGTCCCGAGTCCTAAAAGCGAGAACATGTCTGCCAAACACCGTCACGAATGACTGTAAATGGACACAAACCAAAAAGTGAATGTTCTGACCTAAAGGTGAGGGCGTTCTGCTCAGCGTGGATAATATATCTGTATTTGCGTCGCTGTCTGTCCTCCTGTTTGTTGTCCATCTGTGGGTACTCGGCGTACTGTGAGCCTGCTGGGTAAGCGTTGTACCCACAACCCACCAGGTACAGACACCTTGTTCCGTCGCATCCAGCCTGAGAGAAGGAAACAGTTCAACAGTATCAGTGAGCAAAGAAAACTAAAATGTGTGGTACTGCCTCCTGGTGGACATTTTCATTCCTGTTACATGTTAATTTGTGTGACATAAAAACTCATTTCGAGTGCCGCAATAACAGCAGCCTTATTGATGTTTGTACTAAAAAGTGCACACTGGCTTTAAAAATAAGATTTGTGAATCTGTATTTAAAGTAGAATAGATTCCAGTCAAAATATATAATTCATGCACTAGAGAAGAAAGATGAGCTCACCGACTGTCCTTTCGCCCAGATAACAGCACCCACACCCACTTTAGGGTCGTCTGGAATGAAATTAGTTTTCCATGTAAAAAAAAGCTGGAGACAAATGGCAAAGTGACGAAAATATTCTCTAAAATAAATGTGACCTTCAAGCCTGTCATTCAAGAAAATATACCACAAGCTTCAACCCTTGAAAGACTCGACTAACCACCTGAAAACTCGGAGAGCAACCTATTAATTACTCTAGTTATCTGTGGTCAAACAGTCTGAATCTGACAATTACAGAATCGAAACTAAACCGTGATCAGACTGTGGTCGCAGCTCATTGGCGTTTTCATCAACTATGTTTTTCTTGTTCGGGCTGATCTGAAGCAGGATATTGACTAGTATGCTGTGTCCTTTCAAGTACTAGGAATCATCTATGACAAAGAAAACCAGCCAGACCTGTTCTATAGGCCAGCAATCTGGCTTGGATGATGCAATGGCGAGCGATGTCTTGGGATAGCCCCTCATGATGAGGAGGCAGTAATGGCTCAGGGGTTGAAGACTGTTCCCTATGTCACAGAAACACAGCATTCACAAAACTGCAAATAACTGATGGATGAGAAGACTATGAAGAGTGTTTCTAACCTGTAAAAGCCGTGGTGTTGCTGTGGAACCGCAGCAGCCACTGCGGCCAGAACCTCCACCAGCTCCCTCATGTTGTTCCTCAGGTTGGAGAAGTAGGGCTCCACACAAAAGTTCTCTAGATGCATTTGGGTCAAAATCTCCTGGTGCTGCTGAGATGTGGGGACCAGGAACTGTTTGGAGAAATCCTTCAAGTGTCTTGTTTGCTCTCTGGAAAGCAAAATTATTTTGTAGTTTATATACATCTGGCCTCATTTTAAAAATGAGCTGAAATGCAGATTTTGATTGTGTTACACCGAACAGGAAAGCTCTGTCATGACTGTACTTTATGAACATGTATTAATCTCTAGTCTCACTTTATATGGGTTTTAGTCTGTTCATGTGAGGGTTTGATTATTTGAAATAAACGTGTATTATGGCCAAAAAAAAAGAAAAAGCTAGTGACTCATGACTTTTGTTACTGCTGCACAAACAAAGGGAGGTACTGTATGTAGACTAGGGCACCTGCTGAAGAGTTCCCCTGTGCTCAGCCCTGATTCATCATCTGTCGCTCTCTCCATAAAATCACACTCTCTGGATGTCTCATTAACAAACTGTGATAGGCCAGATGGCAGCGGCTGCAGCAGCACACAGATGTGAGGACGGCTGTTGGACTTCAGCTTCTCTGTTGCCATGGCGTCCAGTGTGGCCTTCTCTGAGATGCAGCCAGGTACACTGTGTAAGTGGGAGTGAGACTGGTTTGTAGAGGTGGGCCTCAGCATGCTGACCTCAGGGTCTCCAGGCCAAAAGGAGATCTGACTGACTCCAGCTGCACTAGAGCAAACAGCAGCATTAGTTAGTGATAGTTACCTTAACCCAGTTAGTGAAGGCAGACTTACAAAGTCTAATTAAAGTCAGTATGATTGTAATTGTGTAACTGCAATTAACGACAGTGTGGAAACACCTGGACTATGCACTCGACCACTACTTTAATAGCCACTATATCTATAAAATAAGGTCAGGGTATTAAAAAGGAAGCTGGGTCAAATCTGCACAAAATACAGTTTTGTACAGGTTTTTAGATGTCCAGTCTCATTAGGTAACTCGCTGGTGTGAAACTAACTAGTCTTTGCACACAAACTTGACTGATGAAAAACTGGTGCATCTAGTTATTTCTCTGTCCCTCCCTCTCACCGTTGATGATCATCTTGAGGCAGGTAGCACAGGGTCTCCTAGAGAAGTACAGCTGACAGTTGGCCAGGCGGGCACCATGTTGTATGACGGCTGCCTGTCCTGCGTGGAGCTCAGGTCCTGAACAGTGGAGTCCCACCACTTTACTGTCATGCACCACCACCAGACCCATCCCACGGGTCTGAAACACAGCAAACTCAATACATTACCTCACAGAGAGAATCCTCAGGCGCTTGAACGGACCCTACTCTAACTCACTGCTGTTTATGTGTAATAGATGAACTGTAAGATTTACCCACAACTTTCATTTTAGCTGCATTTGTACACCAACCTGACTGAGGTCATCCTCCTCAGGTTGTTCCTGGGGGAAAAGCTCCATCCACAAGCTCAATAAGGTAAACAGGTTCACCTTTGATAACCTGGGGCCATGACCTGGCAGACAAATAAATAAACAAAAGGCAAATTAAGGGTCATGTCCACTGAAGCCCTTTGTGAGAGGACAGACTCTCATGTGTATGAAGCAGAGCTGGGATACTTTTCCCTCTGCTTTGCATGATGATTGTCAGAATATTGCTAATATAAACATATTCATAAATGTTGTAAAGGTAACCATGGAGAAAACACGTCAAATTACACCCGTAAAGTTTAATTACTTCTCCCATAAATCACATCTTCACAAAATGAACCCTCTCCCCGTCCAGCTCACCCTGCACTCTGCTGTCGGTCTGGGTGCTGCTGTCCCGCTTATCTCGTCCTGGACTCGACTGGCCCTGATCGGCTCGGTCCCTTATCTCGCTTTCTTCCATTCAGTCCAGCAGCTTATAGCGAAATATCTCCAACCCAGTGAGTCAAGCGCAACTGCCTCAACCACAATATAATAATATAGACAGGAAAACTGCTTCTGGCTATAGCTTTCAAATTAAGAGCCTAACTGAATATATATAAAATCTACATTTACTATTATAACATGAACATGCTGTCGCTCACTGTATATTTGTGTGACTTACGGAAATGAAATGCAAAATTACAGCAAGTTATCTTAAGCTATTTCTGGCAATATGCTGAACCTGAATTGTTAACCTCTTATTTTACATTTGTACGTGATAGTCCGTTGCTTGATAACGTTTTCCGCAACATCGTCTGACGTGGCAGAGTGGGCGGAGCAAAACAGACTATTTATTAAATACCCACCTCTTAGTCAAAAACAAAACTATGTTTGCCTGCATCATCATAATACTGCCTGTCATAGCCGTCTCTTGCTCTATGCGGACTATGCAAATGCATAAGGCCCCCAGGCCACAAGGGGGCCCCAAAGAGGTATCTTCAGTCTCATCGAAGGAAAATTAAAATTACCTGCTTTTATGTGAAGCTGTTTCGCGTGTTTATTAAATCCTTTATATGTTTAAAATAAATGTAGGGTATAAATAAAATGATAAGATGTGGCTATAATTAAGTCAAAATCTTTGAACTGCACTGTCGCGCAGGGAGTGACGTCAGCCGACAGGCATGATGGGAGTGATTGACATCTAGCCATCATTCCCATCATTCCCATCAGTGAAGATATTCATGACAAGGCATCAAAAAAGAAATGTTCCTAGTGGGGCAGGAAAACGGACGAAGAACCAGACGGAGGAAGAAAACAATCAAGGGATAAAGGTAAGACATTTGTTTGTGAAGCACAGTGGGTGGGGAGGCGTAACGTCGAGTCTTTAGCAAGTTTGTTTGTTATTTGTCCTGCTAGCTAGCTAGCTCAGCTAGCCTCAGATAAATGTGAGTTAGCTGGCTGTGATTTGTATGCTTATAAGCAAAGCTTTAGTGTTAGCTTCGTGAAAGTTGACTGGCTGGCTGGCTGGCTGGCTGACTGACTGGAGTGAGTGACATCAGACCTGTTTTGTGAGATTATAGCAGGTTTGTTGTGCAAATGCCTGCTATGTCATTGTCCAGTAAAAGTTACTGTCAGTCTCTGTTATTTCCTACGTATCATTACTTTTTAATCACTTGGGATTAGTTTTTTAAGTTTAGTGTGTATTTTATAGATCTGTAATTAGAAATGTGCCACTGCCTTATCAATAACACTAGTCATTTATTAAAGGACTAATAAATATTAGGCCTATTATTGATTATTTTGGACTACTGTGGCAGTGGGTTATTGTTTTTTGATGTATAGAGGATTGTTGTTTTCCTTGTATTATTTTTTTAATCAGTTCTACTTGCTTGAGTGGCTCAACTTAAGATCTTTAATCTTAATATGAGAGGTTATCATGACTGTAGCTGGAAAACAAGCAGGGCAGTGATCCTTGAGGAACATGGATTGCCCATCCCTGAAGGGTTAGGTATCTCTCCCTTGTAGTTTGGCAAACTAGGGTCTCCCAAATATTATCTTGCATAGGGCCCCCACAAAGCTAGAAACCCTGATTCCTGTGGTCTAATCCAATGGCACATTAACAATGAACGTACATGAGTATGTGTAAAACACCTTACAAATGAGAATAAATATATTTTATTTATTTTTTCAATGAAACATACAATCCCCATAACTAAATATAAAAAATTGTAACATGTCAGTTATGCAACAGCCGAAGAACAATATAAACCCACACTGTAATACTGCTCACCACAGTTAATCATTATGCTACAAATTCAATTTAGCCCAAATTACCAGCAGTTTTATGAACCTCTTATGTAAATAAATGTATAACAAAGCATAAAGATGTATATTTAACATAGTATAGTAACCAAAAACATGTTTTTTTTTACAAATTTCCCTTTTTGATATTTAACATTAAAAATTTGAAGCAATCTCTGATTATTTACTTTGTAAGGTAACAGCATCAATACTTCACAGCAGTCAGTGATGCAACAGACAGTAAAAACAGGTCAAACAGAACAAGATCACCTATTTCTAGACATTTCAAGAGTTTTCATATTGCTCTAGCTTGCGGTGTCATGTGCAGATTTACATCAGCTATAGAGAAACCTGTGAATATTAAGGAATTCCTTTGGAGTTTCCCAATTTACCCATTATTTCTTTGTATTTGCCCAAATAACATTAGAAAGCAAACTGATATAAAACAGTCAGAACCTTTTGGAAGGTCCTGCAATAATAAATAAATCTAAAGTTATTTTTGGAGTTAAAAGCATAACATACATTTCATAGATGCATTTTACAACATTTATAGCTGCAATGAAAGGAAAAAAATCCCCTAGTATTGTTAAGGTGCCTCAAATGTTTAGTGTTGCTTTGGTAAATTTTCTAGTGGAACATTCCCACAGGGAAGTTTAAATTATTTAAACTTAGTTTTAGTGAATATAAATAAAAATGCAATTGTAGTTCCCTAAAGTGCCACAAAACATAAAATTAACTCAGAATGAACGTAAAAAAAGAAAACAGACTTGCATATTTCATTATACATCCCACAATGGTTTTCAAGGTACAAAATGTAGTTACTTGCAACTCACAAATGTGTTTTAGTACAGTGGTCCTAATGTCCTGGTCAGGATTTTTTTTTTTTTTTTTTTACAAAAGCTCTGTTAGCCAGTACTTTCTTACTCCTTGTGGCTCTTTGGTCTCAAAGATAAACTTTTCCAGAAAATAAAGACAAAATGTATTGTAAGCACTGGCTGAGAAAACAAAATAAAAAATTCAAGTATAAATACATCAGATAAAAAATACAAATCAATTTGACAGAAAAGGCGGCATAGGTGTGTTTTGTGACTCCCCAGGAAATTCACAAAGTGTTGATTTCAGGTCCATGCTAATGATGCTTAAAGTCCAGCTCAGCAACTTGTGAACTATGCAGCTTATGATCCAGTATGTGCCTCTGTACATATGTCAGACACATTTCAAAATAGAGCCATTATTTTCTCTTAGAAATGCCATCAGAAGTGATACTTTTAGAAAAGTGACACAAAGCTGCTGCATGTTGAACACAATCACGTTCACTCGGTCAGAATAGGGCTTATTGTTCAAAAGATTTAAGAATACCACTCAGTTCTTGAAGGCTCCATAGTGGCTGGCTCTGCTGATAAACTCCTTGAGCATGGCTCCATCCACCTGCCAGAAGGCTACAGTCTGAGTCACCTGTGTCAGATGGTTGACACAAAACCTGAAACAGAACTCTTCCAGGTCCTGTAAAAAGAAAAATAATGTGCTAAAGATTAGTGTATACAAAATGTAACATAAAGAACTTTACAAACAAAACTGATCATTCCTCTGGAGAATATAATTAGTAGTATTAGACTATTATTGCATACAGTAAGCTCGTATATATCGTACCTCTGCGTCATATTGTATAGCAGCAGACAGCAGGGTGAAGGCATTTTCAACAGTAATTCCTTTCTTGATGATCTGCTGACACATACATTTCAGGCGATTTTCACAGTAAGATGTAGCCAAATCCAACAGGCCTGCAACCGACACACATACAAAGTACAAATACATTTCCATTAACACCAAAGCTGATAGGATGCAAATGAGAGAATATAGGAATTAAAAACTGTATATGTGCTAACCAATGGCATCCTCAGGGGGAAGGTCAACAGTGTCTGTGTAGAGAAACTGCAGGAAGGCCCTGTAGACTGGGTAAGAGAACTGATCGATCTCTATCACCATTTGCTGATCCTCTGTCCATTGGGAGCGAAACATTGATCGGAAATGCTCACACCTACTTGAAACAAAAGATCTCTGGGTAGCAAACCTCATCTATTTTTCGGTACTGAGACCCATATGTCCAAAACATGAGCATCAAGTACTGTTAAGTAACCAAAGAACAATCCTTGATTTAGCATGATTACTTTTTAGTTGTACCTGTGTTTATATGCACATGGACACACGCACCTGATCTTCAGCACAGCTTTGTGAACATGAACGTATTTGCCATCAATGCTGAATTTAAGGTCAGATGTTTCTGGACTGTCGAACTCTCTCCTCAGAGCCTGAGTGACTGTCAGGAAGTCATCATGCTCTACAGTAAAACAGAGTACAATTCAATATTGAGCTAACATCTTTGCTTCACTTGAGACTTTCAAATATAGAAAAATAAATCAAAACTCCTCTTTAACAATTTCAATGATAAGGACTGACTCTCTCTCTCTCTCACCCACAGACATGAGCCTCCACATGACAGAGGGTGTGGCAAAGCAGGCAAAGACGTCGTCTATGTTGGAGAAGTGTGTCAGGTGTGGCAGGACAATGCACTGGCCTCGACAATGACCCCACATGTACACCTGGAGATGGAAAAAACTTTTTTTTTGGTTTGTTTTGCATGCACACAATATAAAACAATTCAGAAAGACTCCTACACTACACGACTACAGACAAGATTAACTGGATGAATACCTGCCCACTTTGGGTCTTGGCTGCTGAAGTATTTGTTGAATGACAGGCAGCGACTTCAACAGTCCTGGTAAAGGAGAGGGCTATATTAAGACACTGACACACAGTGTTTTAGAGTGTTTGTGGGGGCCATTTATTTTACAAATACTGCTCTCCAAATTCATTCTGCGTGCACAACCCCTTTCTCCTCCTACCTCTCTTTGTCAGCCATGATTTGTACTGGACTGAGGTGGTTGCTTTTGTTGCCAGTTCCCAATTGACCGTAGGTGTTTGCTCCCCAGGCATACAGAAGCCCTTCATCGGTTAGTGCCAGGCAGTGGCCGTAGCCTGAAACAATCTGGAAAGCAGTAGTACATTCAGCGCTATTGTTGTTGCAGCAGCTCCCACTTGACTACTCAAGGTAACCATCAGACACAGTGTAATTATCTTAGTGTTTCTAACAAACCCAAAGTTTATCAATGAGGGCAAGTACTGTATATTATGGCCAGCACTTCCATTTTCCATGGCATATATAATGCCACCACACAGCACTACATTATGTTGCTATCTTACCTGTTGAATACAGAGCCCTTGAAATGCAGAAAGACGGCAAGGCATCAGTTGGTTTCCATTGTTACCAATACCCAGATGTCCATTTCCATTATAGCCCCAGCCATAAACCTAGATAAACAAAACAACTCTTTGCAGTGTGAAGTTCAGATTTCATATATCATTAAGTCTTCATGTGGTGATCTTTACCTCTCCGTTGTTGACCAGAGCCAAGGAGGAGGTCTGTCCACATGTGATGCCCACTGCAATCTTGCCCTGAAGTAAGCCAGTGACTTTCCTGGGGTAAGGCTGGTTGGCTGTAGACCCTGATCCAATCTGGCCACAGTTATTATAACCCCATGCAAAGACCTGTGGGCAGGAAAATACAGATTTTTAGAGTTTTTAGTTCACTAGGGAAGGGATGATGTGTATACTCATACAGGAGAGTTATGGAAATAACATTTACATCTCCATCCTGAGTGAGGACCATGGAGTGATGGGAGCCACAGGCCACCTCTTTCACTTTCTTGTTCAGTAGGTTAGGGGTGACTGGGGACAGTCCCTGGTTGGTGGTCCCATTCCCAAGTTGACTATAGCCGTTGTGCCCCCAAGCAAACAGCTGTCCATCTGCAATAAATGGACACAAACATTACACATTCTTAATAGATTATCAATTTAGCCCATTTTATGCAAATACAAGTTTATTTTTATATTATTAGGCTGCATTAGATTTATCTCACAGTTTGAATGAGCCACATGCTTTATTTCTGACAGGTGTAAAAGGTGAGAAGTGATTTAACGACCAAATGCCTAAGCCAACATCATCTACAATAACATACCCTCAGTAGCCAACAGGATGTGTGGTCCGCTGCCATAGCTCAGGCTGATTACCTTCTTCCCCTGCAGGAAGTCTAGTTTCCTTGGCACAACGGTGCTCACACTGTCTCCTGTACCAAGGCAGCCGCTGTAGTTCAACCCAAGCACAAATACCTGGAGAATAATAACACAGAGATTCTACTTCATATACTGTAAAAAGAAAAACATCGGGCCACTTCATAACTGATTTACATTTTTTAATATTCAGTGTCTCTCTCAGGAAGCTCTGCGGTTTAAGTAGCTGGGAGGCTTTGGAAGTGATGATATCAGTCTGTCACATGGCTTTTAAACATTATTAGTGACTGTACAACAACTAGAACTGTTTTGAACAAAGATTTGAATAAGGACTTTTTAAAGAGGCAGAATACACTGATGTCTCACACAGTCCTCACCTCATTTGTGTGAGTGATGTAGATGGCTTCATTACCAGTGCTTCCAAAGACGCAGGCCTGCCGGACCATGGTTCGTTCCTCAAGGCTTAGCAAAGAGAACATGGGCCACTTTCTGACGTCCACCATGGCTCCTGCAAAACCCAGCAGGGCTGACAGGGGAGAGGAGGAAGGAACAGGAGGGAGATGACAAGGAAAAGGGGTGACGACGGGGAGGAGGTGGTCAGGAGCAGGAAGCACAAATCTGGTAACCCATAAAGAAAAAGAGTGATAGTTGTGAATAAATGGAACAAGCAGATTTTTAAAAAAAATCTCTTTATGCTCAGCATGTTTTTAAACTACATTTAAATTATTAATTGAAAATAAAATGAGTGGTCTTTACTTGAGTTTTTTGGACAGAAACATGACAAAATGAGCCATGAGGACAGAAAAATACACAATTAGATGCATCCATGTGGTTAGTGCGGGACGTAAGGTTTTTAATTTTGCTACGGATTCATTGTGTCATAACGTGTTGTGGTGCTAACAAACGGGAGAGCAAGAAATTACTACATTTTTGAATGGAGTCTGGCATCAGGTCGTCTCTCGGGCCAACGTAAGACAAATGATGTCATACAGCATGTTAACGAGATGACACTGATATCCAAGTCGAAGCTTGCTTTTTAGGTGAAGTGTAAAAACGACTGTAGTTATTTAATATAGCACCACGACAAACTAACTAGCACCCGCGCTTTTGGTAAACAGGAAAGGTTAGTAGTTAATAAAGAGCTTTCCTGTTCGCTTCTTATCTACAGCATCAATCCATCGCAACGAGACAGCTGAGAAAGACAAACTTTAAAAAGATGGAATTATAACATGCCACTGTCTGTGGTAATCCTGGTGGTATTTATTATATATTAGCATGAAAGACTCACCAGAAAACCGTCTGTCAACAGTTACGTTACTTGGTACTTCTTCTTCGTCTTTTGTATTTGTAGCAGACCAGGAGCTGCACTGGCGAACTGGTGCCCCCATCCGGTCATTAGTGTAACAAGTTTATTTGTCCTGCACCTATATTTGCTGTTACACCTTTACCCCGTCACTGCATCTACTGTTATTTTTTTAAGCGACTTGACTTAATGCTAAAGATTATTTCTGGCATTTATTTATTCATTTTTTGCTCTGATCATGTTCAGTGATTTTAGTAATGGTCCAAACCATGTTAATTATTAATGCTTCAGAAAAGGCTTACTTGCATAGTTTGGATTTTTGGTTTAAGAATGTCTATAAAACTTTTTCATAAAGATGCCTTTAAATCCCTGCCTTAGATCCCTTAAAATCCTGCAGGGGAAACCACGGGCTTAAATAGTTGTAGTTTTGCTTAATGCCAGCAGGTGGAGTACTAACACATGTTGTGCATCATTTGGGATGCTGTTAGAATCTCACAAGGCCTGAGACGTAGAGTTTAGTTATATCATGGGCTCAGTGCAGTTTTCATGATACATTTGTGAAAATGTTTTACATCACAAGGATCACATTTAATATGAATCCTTGGAAATAAGGATGATCATTTACAATTTGGGTTCCAGCTCAACTTGTGTGGCTGTCGATTCTGTGGCTTGTTTATATGATATTCCCCCGATGGAAGCCGTGGAACTGCAGCCAACAGATCAATACATTGACAAGCTTAGTGCAAACCTACCGCTCAATGCCCTTGTATCTACTGCATATATTAAATCTGCTGTTTAAAAGCTGTCCAATTAAAAATAACTTGTTATATCATTTAACTGGTGATGTGGAGGGTTTTCTTGCCATGTGGGTCATTAAATATTTTTGTTCCCATTGTCTATCTGCCCATGTCTATCTGACATTTTAAGAAGTCAAGTTCCCTAATGCCCTCACCTGAAAATGTATCTCAAACTTTCACACTTCCACAATCACCTCACTTATGTGTTTTTTTTAATTGATAAGTTGAAACTAACTAACTAAACTGCAACTATGATAAATAAATCACTACTTTGTCCACTACATTTTGTATTTCCTGTCATGGGGGAGAAGCTACAAGTTACTTAATTAAGTTTTCCTCAAATCAGCGTCACAACTAACAAGTGAAATGTGGTGACAATGTAGTGGTCAAAACAAAGCAAGTGCCCACAGAAACCTGTCACTCAGATCTCTGTCCTTTTAATTTGCTCTTTCTGTCTTATACTCTTATTCTTATAACAATCTCTTCCTCTTTGTTCCCAAATCCTCTCTCCTTTTAGTTTTACTTCATTATTGCTGCTCTGGTTCCTTTTGCAGCTACCCTATTTGAACAAGAAACACATTCTGCCAAACACACGCACACACACACACACGTGCTGCTGTGGCAATTTACTCAATGAGCTGGAGCAGCTCTATGTGCACACAGATAATATTGTTCCCCTTGATGACAGCAATTCCATGCTGCAGCCTGGAGCTCCTCAAAACAATACAAGTCGTGAACAGACTGTGAAAAAAATCTGCCATGTGTCATTTATCCTGCAGTAATGATTTTGTGTGTGTGTGTGTGTGTGTGTGTGTGTGTGTGTGATCCAGATGTCACAATACAGAAGACCAGATGAGTAGGAGATGTGGCTCTTTGCAGGGACCATTATCCTGGACTCATTTTCCAATACTGCAATGCAGCTGAGAGTGAGGTTAGTTCTAGGAAGTTCAGTGTTTCTCTATGATTGGTCATTTGTGCCACTGCAGAATTTCAATAGCTTTAAAAATGCAAATGGTTTGCACAAATATTCACACAGCTGTATGTGGCTGTTTAGTGAAGTATAAATTGTGCAATCTGTAGCTGTTTCCATTGTCTGATTAACTGTGATAGTGTAATCATTTAGAACAAATGAAACAGAAACTGCTTATAGGGCCTCATCTGCTGCCTAAACCAAACCAAACCAAACATATTTGGCGTGCTATATACTGTATAGTGTGGGGTGTTGGTTCAGAAAGGCACTTGACACATTCATGTCTTCACTTTCAAAACTGCTGTTTGGAGTTTTGGTTTATAAATTGATTCAAAGGCAAATGAGTCACAGACCTACAGTATTTAGATAATGGATGGCTCATTTAAAAAGCTTTGGCTAAACTGATTTTCTCTGTTTCTGACGTTTCTTGTCTTAGTAAAACATAGACACAGAAAGTATTGTGGGACTTTGTTCAATCGTTTGAAAATGTCAGTGACATAGTTATTAGAAAGATCACGTGTATATCAACAGGATAATTGATCCATCCAATAACATGCGGATTGCAGTTTCTTCTTCTCTTTTCAACATTCTTCATTTTTAGCAAATGCACAACAATCAGGCAGTTTTAAAAGATGAGTCTTCATTCAGATTAATCTGGTTCACACAGACCAGACAAACCACCAGGACTAGAACAGTCATGCAACAGGTGTGTACGTTTGCCGAAGGATGGCAGGTTTTTAGTTTGGAGCGAAGCTTTTTAAAGAACGGCTGTAAGGAGAAAGCAGAAAGACACGAAGGTGCCTCCGTGGTGTTTTCGCATATTAGTGACGACATCTCGCCGCCCCCATCTCCAAAACATTACCGGTTACGGTTCACATCCCGTCAGTCCAGAGCCTGACGGTGTGGGAACCACGTGTCTACGTAAATGCAAGTGGTTCCTCTCAACACTGCTGCACCAAGATGCACAAGCAGACCGGAAGTAGCGCTTTCCTTCAAAACAAAAGCCGAGGGTAAAGCAAACGTAAAAAGGCAAAAGGTTTTAAGCTGGTCAACCAGAAATAATGTACAATACTTGCCTGAAAATGCCCCATGTCAACCCTTCACTGATGTTTTATTGTCGAAAGTTGTACATTTTGAAAATATGTTTGAAGTAAACTAATTCTGTAAATAACTAATGAGGGCAGGGAACTCGTGGGAAAAGTATCTTTAATCTCTGTTTCATCGTTTGAAAGCCATTTGAGATGCAGAGTAAGTCATTTCAAATGTAGCATTAAAAACAAATTCATCAGTTTTTGAAACTCACACCCTAAGAAGAAAACCATAATGTGAAACAGCAGTATGGACCTACTGCGTAAAAAGAATCTCTACGCATGGAGATAGTTACTGTTCTCGCTATTCAATAAGGTAAATGTGATATCTAGATGTTATATTTTGAAGGTGCCATCCGGAACTCCGGTTTTGTTTAAGTCGGACTTTGTTGCTGGTTGGATATAGATAATCAGTGCACATCCTCTCGCCCCACCGGCCGTCGGTCGTCTCGAGCGCAGCTGAAGAAGACGCTGAAGCACCAGGGAAGCGCATGAGGACCACGAGCCGGACCCGGTCTTCTGCATTTACTTTCTGAAGTAGCCTGGCAGAGGCAGCAGAGCCATATTCCAGCAGCTTCTCTTCATCAGCAAGGTGAGGAAGAGGAGGAGGAGAGAGGAAGAGGAGACAGGCAGCAGCAGTATCTTGGCGCATTGGATCTTATGGATTATTGAGAAGTGGAGGCCGAAACGCGGATCAAATATTCATAAGGACTTTATTAAAGAGAGAAACACAAAGTGGGATAGTGCACAGATTCAGCGCTGCCTGCGCTCTCACTGACCAGGGACCAGAGAACCTGCGCTGCCGCTGGAAAAGGATTCTGCATTTAACGTGTGTGCAGTGTATCTGAGTGAGTGTGTGTGTTTGGAAAGGAGCCCCCCTGCTGCAGTACAGGGATGCCACCGACTTGCTGACGGGCACCCGGTATCCGCACCCCACTCCTCCTCCTCCCCTTCCGGACGGACGGACGCACCGACCCCTGTGATCCCCACTAATATGCAATGGTTTTTTGTGCAGAAGCCGACAGCTGCCGCGTACCGCCGACTTCACGCTAGCGCCGCCGCATGCCTGTCAGCCGTTGCCGCTCCTCTCCCCGCGCCGCGCGGCAGACGACGCCATTTGAAGAGGAGCGCTCGGGGGGTTTTCACGCCGCGGCGGCCGGGCGGCAGCAACGACCGCTCCTCCGCCACTGAGGACCACCGGCCGCTGGGGCAGCCGGAGGCGGAGACCGCGGAGAAAAGCGCTGCAGCGGTTGCTCTTTTCCTGCCGCACGGGGACGACGTCGACGCGGAATACGTGCGATTGCTGGTCTCTGGGCTTGTGGAGGAACCGGGCGAGAATCCGGGCGACGAGCCGGGCTTCCTGCTCTTATTCCTGTCTATGGTGCAGACTGGGGGGGGGCAAGCAACACCGAACTGAGCCCAACAGCTGGCCGGCTCTGCTGGCATGCAAACAGGGGGGCGGATCAGCCCCCATGCGGTGGGTGAATTTTAGGCTGCCGCATCCGGAGCGCCTTTCGTCCCCCACCTCCTCTTCCTCCACCTCCTCGTCTTCCTCCTCCTCCTTCACCCCCCCAGTCTCGGCCAAATCCATGCGGTTTATTTGGAACAACATTTTCAGCAAAGGATCGCATATGCTGCAGTGTCTTTGTGGCAGAAGCCTCAAGAAAAACAAGAACCCAACTGGTGAGTTTGTTGTGTTTGTGTGTGTGTGTGTGTGTGTGTGTGTGTGTGTGTGTGTGTGTGTGTGTGTGTGTGTTTGCGTGTGTACGTGCGAATGTGGGGTGATAGGGAAAGACTTTATTGCGTGTCTGAGCGTGTGCGTGCGCCCAGGAGAGTGTGTGTGTTTATGTATTCCCCCTGAGACTGCACTGTTCGACTGCTTGCTGGTGTTTCTCTGCAATCGCAGTTGTGCAGCAAGTGAGTGCACTACAGGGAGGGGGAGGGAGGGGACGGTTATGATGGGGGGGCATAAGGAAAGCGGAGGTGCGGGGGGTGATAACTTAGCACAGACAGCTTACTGACTACAGTGGCAGTGCGTAAAAAAGCCTGCGTGCGTGCCGTGCGTGGCAGAGATGCTGCAGAAAATCCAGTCTAATGCAGCATGCAGACCCGTTCAGGCTCCAGTAACCTGCATGATTAAACAGCACATGGTCTAGATTAGACTCTCAGTGTGGATATACTGTGCACAGTTTGGAAGAGCAAAGAATGGAAAGAGTGTGTGTATTTTCCGTATGGCTGCAGACATTTCAGTCAGACTGTGCCAACACAAACACCTCTTCTCATGAGATCTTAGAGTGGACGTGATGCTGTGCTCAGCAGAGCTCAGAGCTTCTTGAGGGACTGCCTTTAAGGAGTCAGCGTTTATTACAACTTTTTATTTGATCAGCTCTTAATCATGTCCTTCATCATGCAGTTCGTCAACAGGGTGCAGAGGCAATGAGGCTACGATAAAAGATGAAATATGTAACTTTTTCACATATAATCCCTAAAATTTATGTTTAAGTGGAGAGGTAGTGTCAGGCTGCTGGCAGCAGTGCAGTTGTTCCCTTAAATGAAGGTTTTTGAGGGAGACTCCGGCCTTCTAACCAATCAGAGAAAGACAGTCAGGAGGGTGCGCTCACTGCACTACACATAAACAATGCAAAATAGTGTTTGCCGTGTTGTAGCTCCGTCTTTATGCTGGGTGTAAATCTGTCTACCACTACTCTACAGTACACATAGTAGTAGGGGCTGGCACATATGTGGATAACGGAGTGACTTTGGATTCTTATGCCACTATGCAAAAGTGAAGTCAAAGTGTTGTTGCCATCTTGATTTTGTGGCGCATTTTGCAACCAGGTAATGCACAGTAGCGTCCAAAGGATGTAGCTGTCAATCATTCGCACACGTTTTTCTAACTTATTGAAAACAACTTCTCAGAAAAATGACCAATTGCAAACCTGAAATGATGAACATGCGCTTTGGGGGAAATATGTTTGGTTTATACTGGCCTATACTGCAACCAGCCACCAGGGGGCGATGTCGTGAAGTGACAGGAGACGCTGTTACGTCATCCGTCGTTGTGCTGTCAATCAATACATGAACGCGCGTCAGTTTTACCGCTCTTTTTGAGGCCAAAGATGTGACTGAGTAGCAGGATAGTGTTAGCCGAGGCAGCGTACACGGAAAAGAGGGACAAAGAAATGGAAGAATTTTGAAGAAAAGTGAAAACAAACGAACAAAATGTGATGATAACTATTTAGTCAGTCGCACTGACGCCAAGTAGGTTCATTCACAAGCCACCTGTTCAGCCGCTGCTGCTAACTGTTGGACCTGAGTCTACTCATTGTTTGGTGAGTTAGCTGCTGTTATCTTGTTTTACTTACTTTCAGATGTGCCCTGAGTAGTAAATGTTTTTGTGACGAGTAAAAACATCCTGAGAACTTTTCTACGGAGGAGCAGGATCCACTCCATACTTTAATGCTAAAAACAAACTGCTTATAAATGTGTTGTGTCGTTCTGTGGTGCAGTGAGATGGGCTATATTGTGCTGTTTTTATAGATTTGAAGCAGGACAGTTTGCTCGGTATTATTTTACATTAAGTGGAAAATACATTATTTTAAGCTGAATGTGCTTAGTGTGAACTACAGTGACCGGTTTGGCCACAAGCTGCGTTACGTCGTGCGATCGCGTTCACGTTGGCGTCTCAGACTAGGCTGGCTTGTTGTTGTGCCATAAGCTTTAAGATTGAAATTAAGTTTAGACTTTTGATTCTATTAGTCATGCTCTCCTTAGATTTGCTAAAGGTTATTTTGTGACTTAAGTGAATGTGAAAAAGTTATGATAATGCAAAGCCAGATTTCTCAGATCATATTCTGCTGATGATCATAGCAGACATGGTACTTTATATGAAGCTAGCTTTATATGAACTGACTCAAGCAAGTTTTAAGTTTCTGTGAGTTTATCATCATAGCTGCAGCATTACATGGAAAATCCTACTTTTATTTGTACTTGTGAAGTAAATTACAAGTTATTTGTAGTTAATGAGGTAAAAGTCGTGGAAACATGGTGCTTAAAGTCTCCTTTCTAACACCACAAGGTAAATAGTGGCCAGGAGTAGAGCCTGGTTTCATCTGGAGCATGCAGTATAGAGAAAGTTTACTGATAGAATACAATATTGATTTTATTTACATAAAGAAATACTCTCTAAGAAGCAGAAAAACCTAGAGCCAAATTTAAAAGTAACTAGTTGCAGTTTACTGGTTTGTGTACATAAGACTACCAACCTTATAGAAAGAGATGTATAAGAACGATGACATGTAGTTTAAGTTATGACCATTATATTAGACCTAACAAGTGATGTTTTCTTATAAGTAAGTCTGTTTTGATATAACTGACCTATACAACAGTGCTCAACAAAAAATTTGCAGATTAAAGGTGAAAAGCAAAACAAATCAACATTGGGTTGTTGGTACAGTTGGATGAATGAATGGAGGTCTACTTTAATTATGTTTTATATTGTGCTTCTCTTTGGTCATTGGATAACTTGGCTTGCAGCAGTTTCTGGATTTAAAAGAGAACCGGTGCAGTCCTGTGATACATAGAGACTAACAACAGTGACAATAACCTCCTGCAGTAACTCTTAGCTCCCCTGTAGTGTTTCACTCACTCTTTTGGTGTGAAATGTGTAAATTCAAGATTTTAAGTCATGGTGTTGTTTCAAGCATAACAATGTTCAACACATTTTAGTATCCTCTTGCTCAGTAGCAGTAAAAAGAAAAACAGCTATGATGTTACTGTAAAATGGCATTATTAATAATATACAATATTTTTTATTAACATAATTCAAAGCCTTTTCGTAGCATTTATCACATTGAATGTGAGGTTCATTCTAGGCTGGGAAAATAGTTCTGTGGGCTTCCATCTAAATCTTTTAATTAATGAATGAGTTGGTTAATTTTCACAGTCTGTTAAATTTCCACATCTTAATTTATTTTAGAAAAAAGCTAAACATGCTTCTAAACACGCTTTTCAGTCTTGCTTGTGTTTTGAATTTGCATATTGTTTCTTCCTGTGAGGTGATTAGCTAATGAAAGAATATCTCAACCAACCACCCACATACCCAGTAGGAATGCAGAGATGAATGGCAGTACATACTGCACACTATCTTTGAGAGAAACAAGTGAATTCCCATCACCATCCTGCAGCCGGGCTCATAGATTTATAGCAACACCATTTAGCTGTCACTTTCTCTTTTAATTAAAGAAAACATATGAACTCTCTCCCTTGGCATTTTAGTGTGTATGTGCAACACAGTCAGCATTTGGTGGTGAAATATGGACCAGCTGTAGATAGGGAAGGAGAGCTTTTCTGACTCAGCAATTGTTGGAGTTTTTCCTTTGAATTGCACTGTTTAGTTAAGGTCCACTGGGACAACAGAAATACTGCTTTCTTTATTGTGTTTAGTTGTGCGTGCAACAGTATGTTTGCATTCACTGTGAACTAAGGTAAAGTTTCGTTTTCTTTATTACCACTATTTCACTGTAACTGTATTTTACTTTAAATTAAAGAGTATTAGTTAGTATTGCAGTAAAGGACTAACACATTAGTATGGGTTGAAATGAGCTGCTAGCACCTAAGAATTATAGGGTCATTATCTAGGGGCGAGAAGTCTCATTTCTTCTACCATTCTGTAGAGACGTGAACTTTTAACCTCAAGAGTTTTGCACATGCTCATTCACTGACAAGGGCCAAAATATCTTATTGTGTAGACCTATTTTTAGTGAACAATAGCATTGCTAATAAAGTACTGCTAATGTTGGTTAAATGTTTTTAATATGAAGCTGAAAAAAATGGAATATGGAGTGGTATATGGAGTTAATTGCTATAGGCCATTGTCTTTTCAGTGATTGGGTACATTTTCTTTTAGAAGTGGCTGAAACTGTGAATGGTATTGTAAATGGAACTCCCTGTTTCCTTCAGGTGAAACAGCATTGGTATGATTCATTGTTAAAAGGAATAAGGCACAGTGTTACTCAATGTCTGTCATCCCATGTGGTGTGACCCATATAGAGACGTTCACCCGTTATAGCACTTGTAGGCGTGCACGCTCATGCACATATACACACCTTCTCTGGAGAGTTGCCATTAAGGCATTGTACTTTATATTTTATTTAAAGACTTGAGTATAGCAGTGGAGTTTGTGCCAACTCAGATCTGTCTCTATCAGTGAAAGGCCCACACACACATGCTCCTGAAAATACATTACACATATAGGATATTTAAAGCTACTGTATTAAAATTTTATTTTATTTTCCACTCTGTAAAAAAAAAAAAAAAGTAATTTCGCTCAGATTGGTCCTCCAAATTCATATTGGTGGATATTTATATAATTATCTGCAATGTTTCACTCAAGCTTACAGCAAAGTAAATTTGTGGGTTACTCTTTTGTCTTTTTAAGCTGTGTGCTATTACATGGTCCAGAGGGGATGAAGTTGACAAACTAGTGGTAGTCATAGTGTTTGTCCTCTAAGGACACATGGAGGGTTTTGGTGCAGTACTCATATATGTTCCTTTGTGTTTATTAGCTTATGGGCTGATTGTCTACACACACTGAGTCTGCAGAAAGACATAATGACTTTGCTGGACTGACCTGCTTTTGTCGGAACTCATCATGTATGTCATACTTCACACACATATACACAGAAACTGTCAACTAATTACATCCATAATGCACATACAGTGCAGTCACACAGCTCATCTTATATAATCATACCAGAAAATATCGAACTGAACATTTCAGACAGAAGCCAAAAATTAATTATTTTAAGTCTAATATTTCGTTTGCTGAATGTCCATGGCTTGTGCAAACTTCAGTATGATTTATATAAAATGTGCTGCTAAACCATCTGCTGAATTTCTTTAATGGTGTGCACTTGTTAAGGCAGTTGTTATTGACTATTTACTGACCCTCTACCACTGTAATTAGTCGAGGCAGTTTGGTTGAAGACAACTTTATTTAGGAATATGCCCTATGGGACCACAACTTAAAAAGGTCCTAAAACTTTTCATGCCCTGCCTATGTACAAGACAGGGCTAAAACGTTCAGTAATAAAAGACAACAATAGAGTTTCTTTCAATCAGACAGTTGTGTCAAGACAGTGGCTTTTTATAACAAAAGACTATTTTGTTAGATTTGTCAGAAAGGGCTCCACTGTTGG
Source organism: Mastacembelus armatus (assembly GCF_900324485.2). Classification (NCBI taxonomy): domain Eukaryota; kingdom Metazoa; phylum Chordata; class Actinopteri; order Synbranchiformes; family Mastacembelidae; genus Mastacembelus; species Mastacembelus armatus. Next base: position 6,287,911 of record NC_046634.1, on the reverse strand, counting down.
AGGAAGCGCTACAAGAATTACTGCAGCAACAAAGATTCTCCTTGGAGAACTAATCTCCCCTTATGAATCCACACAGGAGCAACAGTTCTTAGTTCAACAATGGCAAAGCAGAGCATATAAAGCAGGAGTTGGGACAGCAGCAAAGGGCATGACTGTGTCATCAGAGACAAAAAGTATGATATTGACATATGTCATACCATATTGGCCTCACTGTATGACAGCTGGTAGTCAAACAGCTGGCGAATGGAGTGATGGAGAAGCAAAAATGACGTTGCGGATGTTCAGTCAGTTACTGCAAATACCACTTCACATCAAGGGCTCTACCTGTATGCTCCATCTCTTCTTCAGCCTTTTCTTACGTGTCACAGCTACAGATGCTTAAGCACTAGACCCTGAAACTGCCACCCTCTATCGTTGTAATTCTGCTTTGAGTGGTTGAATTGGGTGTAGTTATTAAAATGTGTCACTGCCAAATAAATAAAAAAGCCAACTGTTGGCTAAATTAACCAATGAGCAAAAGAGGAAAGGGAAATGACCAACTGTGTATGTGTAGGCATGTGTGTTCTTGGACAGGTCTTGCTCCAGATTTCTGTCAAGAGAGAGTGAGTGTTGAGTGTTATTTTTCCAAGTGCACTTAAAAAGGCAGCAGGGCATCAAAGGCTCCACTTAGAAGTGTTTTCACAGACTGAATGATAAGAAGCAAAGAAACACTTGACAACACCTCACTCTCTCTAATTAGCTGCATAAATACAGTTTAATTGGGGAGACTTGAGATGCCAAATATACATGCACTGTGTTATAATGCTACAGCCACAGAGCTTTATTTGGCTTCAACCTAAGTATCAAAGCGTCTTCTCTTTATCTCTGTTCTCATCTTCTTTCCTCCTCCTTTGTTCTCACTCACACACACTTGAGCTGTCTTTTAGTCTTCCCCTGTCTGTGTTAACCTTTTGCTTGATGACAGGCCAGCATGACATAATCGCCATATCTGTACCACTCACTATTTGTGTGTGTCCATGCAGGAGGCCATGATGGGGGGGGGTTTAAGACAATTTAATAAAAAAGTTTTCCAGGGAGTCTAATGAACTGGTGGCTTACAGGAGTGTGTCAGTCATGGACTTTGAGTTTATACTGAAGGTAGCAGAGAGGAGAGTAAAGGCTGCTTTGGGCAGAGCTGAACCAGGTAAGATACCCCTTCCACTAGAGGCATATGTCCTGAGAGAGACTTAGGAAGGGAAATGAGGGTGAAAGAGAAGGACAGCAGAGGATAATGACATGCACTGTCACTTATTTTACCTCCAGAGAGAATCACTAAATATAATGTAATGGTACATAACCACCTAACTATGTGTTTCACCATGATTTAAACGCACTTTAGAACATTTCAAAAGTTTGCTTAAATTTAATAGCCCATTAGAATGAAAGCTTTTTTAGAGTAAACAGTGTATTATTTTATTGTGAAAAAGAATACTAAATTTTAGAGTTTTCATAAGTATGACTAGATGCATTAAATGCCAAAACGGGATGTCATTTCTCTGCTGTCCAAAAATATCACTCACTGTTAAACTAATCTCATCTAAGTCGGCGTTTAGGGTGATATAATATGGGTGAATCTGGAGGTATTTTACTGTCAGTTCATGATCACCATGATTCCTGATTCCAACAGTAAATTTGGACTGAGACTCAGAGTGTACATAACACACAACTGACTCATAAGGACACTACAGAGAAGGATGCGCTCTTTGTAGTACTGTATGATAAGTCAGGCGTCACTCTCTGGCATCTGTCTGGAGGGCTGTTATTGTGTAGCTGTTGATATGTGTGTGTATGGGTGGTAGATAGAGGTCATCATGTTTGCCACAGTGCAGCACTGTTTAGACTTTTCATGAGATTTATTGATAATCCTTCTATTAGAATTTGAGTTTATTTTAAGTGTACTTCTTAGTATTTACTAAAGCAATTCAGTCTCTTCCCCATTTCTGCATAATGGGATATTATGAAATGACTCAAGCAAATACTTTTGGAAAACAATTCCTTAAACACACAATTCTTCTATAGTCACAGTAAAACCTAAATTAACTTAAGCTGATTTGGAGAAATTTAAGAGCATGTGAAAGACAGTTTAAAATACTATATGTATTTTAATGGTTAAGACCTGTAATTAATGTGCTGTGATATACTCATTCTTGTGCAATGAGAATATTCGGTGCAATTTCATGCCTGTTTGTCCAATTCAGAATGAATTTTAATGCATATTAACAGTCTATCAACTCAATTCTATTAGCCTGTAATCTCTAAGGCCCTAAATAATGGAGCCAGATATAAAATGCTTATAGTACACTTTTTCAGCTGGAGAGTAGGTGTGCTCTGTTGGTATCCTCTTACCCATGAGAAGTGTTGCTCTTAGCTCTGTATTGTGGCACAGTGTGGATTAAATGCAGTCTTCCATTAGCCTCACAGGCTGTTGGGATCATCTAACAGACCATGTTGCTGAACCATTTATGTTATTGTCAGAGGGACTGTCACACAGACACAAACGCATACTACACAAAAGGTTATTTTAATGCAGGAAAAACAGATTAGTTTAGTCACTGTCAGCTGTCTGTCTGTTTAAAGAAGCAATAGGAAAACGGTCTCTCTGCGTGAAGTTGTTTGAAAGTTTCATTTTTATCTGTTAATAGACCTGGTTATTTAAATGTACATGCTTATACCTGAGTACTGAAGAGATTTGTTGAATTCCTATTCTCTATTTTTACCCAGTTGGGCTAGAAATCACACATGATCACAATAATGGAAAGATCTCTTTCAGCTACCCACCACCTGGTCATTTCACCTCCTTCATTAAACTGTGATCTTTTCTCTGCAGAGAAGTGTGAGGAATAACAAGTTTTTTCATAACACAATAGCTGAAATTAGGCTGTTTTCTTAGTCAGACTATGGATGGCTGTTCTCGCCCAGCATGTGAATGACTGTGGGTGGCATTGAAAACATTCCCTTTTTGTTAAGCCTTGAATGCTCAACAAAATTTTAGCTCTTTATCTACCTACGCTCTCAGTTCCTGTTATTCTAAACTAACTTTGTGTTTTATTCACTCAGCTGCAAATATATGTAGGACTGTTTAGAAGCTCACTAAAAGGGCAATTTAAGAAAATAATTAATCTGTCATTCACAGCAACAAGCCAAGCTCTAATCTCCTTCTCTGGGAATATTTGGAGCAGGTAGTTGACTTAATATCATGGAAAAACAAGGAAAAAAATTAAACTAATGTTTAAGAAGTTTAATCTGTTTGGCAAAGCCCAAAGGGGATAGAACTAATGCAAATGTGCATTTCTGGTAGATGTGAATTGTCAAGCACTGCCAACACAATAAATGACTTTCCCAAGATGTGACTGACTCATTACAGAGAGGCCAGCAGGTTACACTGATGTAAACATCTTAAAGGCATGAGGGGCAACTCACTGTCATTACTCATTAAAGGGCAAGTACACTGAAATGCACTGTTGGCAGAAGAGCAGTGGACTGGGAATTGTGGTTTAGCTAAGATTGAATTGCTGCTGTTAGGAACCATTCAATTTTACTCTGGCTTTGTGAGTAAATTAATAAATATATTGACAGAGATATTAGATTTCTTTGACCCAGGTCCAGTCTAGTCTCTTGTATATGCATACTACTGTAGTTCTCTAGAGCTACACTGTACTAAAGTGTACACTGCTGCTCTGTACGTTAATTTTACAAGTTAGCAATATCAACAGGAGTGTATGTGACAAACTGGCCTTATGTATATAAAAGAAAGATGTCTACATGAGTTTAACTCTCGTTAATTCATTTATACTAAAGTGAACTCAAATAGATCAGCCATGTCAGCAATGAAAGCAATGCATGGAAGGGTGAGAGACATGCTGTGAAGGCACCAAATGGCTGCAAAGTTAAGGAAACAGAGTGGAAGAGCACATGAGTGAGCTTATGGGACACGATCTGTCACCTTTTTAGTTCCCATTAAATTTCAAAATTCACACTCCAAACTTAACCTAAGAGACAGTCTAATGAAAACTAGGTATAGTCAGTAAACACAGATTATGAAACATGTAATTTTAAAACTAAAATTGTGTCTGGTTGTAGACGTGAGCTCTGTTTCAACCTCGCCAGTTTTGCTTTTTTACAATTTTTAACACTAAATTTTCACATTATGAATAAGTCACTCTGTCACCTCCACCAAGCTTTGCCTTTCAGCTTCTTAATCATGGAGTTCTCCTTTCAGTTTGTAGTTATACCGTGTCCATCCCGATAGTTGCACCCTTTCTTCTCTTCTCCCTCTCCTTCCTTTTTAGTTTTGAATTTCTGGGGAAAGATCTGGAGCACTTATGTAACTGCTCTGACGTGAAACACTTCTCTTTTCAGCTGTTATCATTTTGCATGGAAAATTTCCACTGATGACTTGAGCTTCACACTCTACCTGATTTAGCAGCAGCCTGTGACCTGTGACCTCTCTGGAAGATAGATAGATAGATAGATAGATAGATAGATAGATAGATAGATAGATAGATAGGGAAATTCAAGTTGTCGAATGGGGAGACTAAAAACATCATACAAATCAAATACTATGTTTTTTTTTAAGTCAGGTTTTCCTCTGGTTATAGCCCTGCCTTGCACATTTAATTTTATTCAGGCTATATTGCAATAATCATAAATAATATGATTATTTTCCCACAAACGTGAATGCAGCATTTAACATGTTGTTTCCTGTTACTGGTTAACGTTAGCATTTGAGCAGCTATGTTTACTGGCAAGTGTAATGGATGAAGTTAGGTTTGATTTGATCAGATGATTTTAGACCAGTCCAGTGTCTACACTGTGTTTTGTAGTAAAATGGCATGACTAACAGAAATCGACTTGTGATGAAATCGACTTCCTAGAAAAGGCCCATTGAAGTCCCACCCACCCCACCCAAGATCAGTATCAGACATCCAAGTCCTGCTGTTATGAGCCTAAAGTATTTCATCTTCAGTTTACTTGCTATACAGACAGGTTTCAGGAGATATTTGTTTGACTATATGTTTGACAGCCATAGTAAATAGAAGTTTAAAATAATGTCACAACTTAAGGCCAAGACATTACAATGTCTCTCAAATTAAAGAGCAGTTTTCTCGTCCTCGATCACAGTATCTCTAAATCTAAATCAGAGTCCTTACCTATTGGTTACGTTTCAATTTTCTTTTGACCTTTGTTTATTCACAAAAGCTTCACTATGACAATGCTCTGTTTTTAACTTTCACTTTCCTCAACTGGACTCATCCTGTCAGTCTAAAACTGGGGATTTGTTGTCTTGAAAAATGAAATCTGAAACATGTCATGCAGCAACGGTAGGCAGGAAAGAAGACAACATCTGTAATGATGCACACAACTTTCTCTGTAGTTGCTAGGTTACATGGGCTGGCTTGTTTTGCTATCAAGCTAACCCAATTTTGCCCAATCAGACAGTTATATATAATCATAAAGTTATAAATATCTATACACTAGCACCCATTAGATGTAATGTTTTTCATTGGTCTTTGTGCTTAGAGGAAGAGAGGTGTTAAAAGAAATTTGAGATGAAAGAGGAATAGGTAAAACAGAGAACAACTAAAAAAATGGGAGGGGGATTCAAGACACTGGAGACAGCAGACAGTGATGGAAGAATAGAGAGGGGGGTTGTGAATGAATAATTTAGTCCTTCCATTCCCTCTTTTCTACTCCCCACTGAGTTGTTGATGTTATGATAGATTAAGAGAGGAGAGGATAGGAAACTAAGAGGAGACGAGGAAAGAAGACAGGAAGGAAGAGAAGAGATTGGGAGATGTCTAAAAAAGCTGTGTTTTTTTTCCTTATATTTAAAAGCTTGAATTAATGTGTGGTTTTTATATGCATGCATTGCATTTCAGCAACAGTGCCTGAGTATGTGTTAGTGTGTGTGAGAGAGGCAACCTATACATAGAGCAGAAAGATGAAGCCTGAGATGCAATAGGATGAATGCGATTGGTGCCAGATGTGAATGTCGGTGTGTTATCCTCTCAGCATTCAGCAGGTGTTCTCTCCCTCCTTTTGGAGACCCACCTGCGTCACTAATCACTCGTTACCTAGGTAACAGTGGACTTCCCCATATCTGTGCCTGTGTGAGTGCGTGTGTGCATGTGGGCGGGTGTCTGAGCATGAATTATGACTCATCCTGCTCAGTTCAGAGTGGTTATCCTCGCACTCCTGTCTGGGGAACACCCACCCACATCTGTTACCTCCCTGTCTGCCTCTCTTTCACCTGCTATCACTCCATTTTTCCCAACTTTGCTGCCCAGTCTTTAAGGCATTTATGGCTGTTTATTGGGTACACCAAAATAAAACATAATACATTTAATTGTTTTTAACAGTTTTATAACTCAGCACCACCGCAATTTACATCTTCCATCATGCAGCTGAATTAATACGTCTCTTAAACAACAAAAACTGAACATTATTATCTTCATAAAGGAGGATTTATTGCAGGACTGTTTGGGACTGGTTTATACCGACTGTCTTAGCCAAGTGGAACTAAAAATCTGCACACTACATTTATATTAATACATAACATAAATGTAATGGTTATCTGTTGCTTTTTGCATTTCATGGACAAAAGCAGGAAAAAAAACATTAATTAGCATGAGCTACCACAGTCAGTCTCAACAGACAAAGATAAGGGTGACACCTACAGAGATGCTGTTTGCTTAACAAATAATCTCTGGGAGAGAATAAGAGTTCAAGCTTGTTTTTCTTCAGTTAGGTATGAAATTACGTGTCATACACAACACCAAAAGTGTTGCAGTGATGAAACACTTATCAGAAAATATTAGTCTCTACACAACTATGGCCACAGAAAACTATGGGATTAGACAGTTGTACACCAAAACAGTGCTGTATAATATTACATCCAAAAAATTAAGCCTATACTGACCATGTTTAAAGAAACAGTTCAACATTTTGAGCAACACTTATTTGCATTCTTTACCTGAGTTAAATGAGAAGCTCAGTACCAATTTCATGTTTCATAAAGCAAGCACAAACCCTCTACTGTGCTGCATATCTAATGCTGTTTTGTGGGATTCAAAGATCAGAAATAAACAATCATCTTCATCCTCCCACAGACAACATGCTCAGTACTTCTCTGAAGGTAAGCAAGCAGTCAGTTTTGGTGGTATGGTGCCAGAATGATACAATAATTCCTTTTGTCCTTAGGGGCGTAGGCAGGACTTCTTTTTTGGTGTTTGTCAGAAACAAAAGCCTGAAAATGTCAAAGACAGTCTTGCTATCAGCATCTTACTTCTGCTGTATTTGTCTGGTTTCATTGGGTTTACTCACATTCATTTGCTTCTTACAGTGATTTTTTTTTTTTTTTTTTGATTAAATTACATCTGGAAGTCTGAAGTAGCCTCTAGAGGCTATAGAAACCAATAACAAACATAGCCTGTAACCACCAGAGCCCTTTTTGCTCTGAGTGTTGTTTGAAACCTGTTTACCCGGGATGTCTGTTCCCTAATGGAACACTTGCATCCTTCAATTTTGGCCTAATGTACACCAGGGGGAACATAAAGAGTTCTGCTGCTGCATGAAGCTGAGCCCTTACACTCCTTTTTTCATTTTTGTCCCTGTTGCTTAGAGATTGTGTGCACCTCAATGAACAGAGCGATAGCTATTGCAATTCTTTAAACTTTACCAGTAGTAAGGTGAAAAAAGGATCTTAATAAATAACCTCTGAAAATAATCAGTGAACCTACAAAAAGAATTAGATATTTTGTGCACAATATATACATTCAAGGTAGGTACAACAGTGTGGGATTTGTGTAAGTATAAAAGAACTAAAGTGTGAGATAAAGAGGGATTAAAGAGGATAAGGGTGAGTGGAGCTTGCTGTTCTCTTTTAAAGCCTAAAGAGGGCACTGCTGCCTCTGTACAGACAGACATTCAATAGAACTGAAAAGAATAGGAGTGTATATCTGTGTGTGTTCTTGGGAGAGAAATGGATGTTTAAGGCATTTCCTTTTTCATTCATGCAGGGTATTGAATATTTCTGTTCACATGCTTGATCTGTGTGTGCGCGTTCTTGTTTGTATTTGTATTTGTGTGGGCAATCCATGTGCTAAGAAGTTGAAACCTTTGGGATGGACAGAGGATTTTGTTGTGAGGAGATGAATAGTGGAAGAAGTGGATGGGGTGCAAGTGAAGAGCTGTGTCCCGCCTTGCTGGGATGTTATAAAAAGCAGTAGAAGAGATGAATTTTAATGGAAATGTAGCTTTGATTTATTCATAAGTCCTTCATTCAGACTGACCTGACCTGAATAAAACAGCGTACACACCTCCTCCTCATATATATATATATATATATATATATATATATATATATATATATATATATACACACACACACACACACACTTTTATTTATTTATTTTTTTCCCTGCTGTCTGGGAGAGAGAAATGCGAGTGAGATATATTTAAATAGTAGTGTGTCAGCAACATCAAGAGCAAAAGAAGGAAAGTCTGGGATCTTGTCTAAGAAGCTGGGTTTATCTGCTGAAAGGAAGAGATCCAGGGAGATCCAGTCAGACTGCTACTGCTGTTGCGTCTCAGAGTCTTTGTTTATAAACTATAATAGTACAAAGCAAAGAAAAATATATCACCAAGAAACTGAAAACATAATGCCATCAAAATTTTAAACAATTTAAATTTTCCATGACACAAATCTGATATGCTCTTGTCTCTCTCTGGTATAACTCCATTTGATTATTGTAGTTTTAGGTAAGGAAGCTTTTCAGTCATTCAGGCTTTATCTTGTTGGTGCCGGAACCCACACTGCTAGTCATTATTATGTACCCCACATATTGAGCTACTGCTGTGTCACTGATGTAGTACTACTAATATTGTTATCAGTGAATTAGTGAATTATTGTTGGGCTTATGCTCATACTCATGCTCTGGTGCCACCTAGTGGGTATGAGAAAAGGCATAGGCCTACATGATATTTTTGGAAAAAACTCTTCTTGTGTGTGTGTGCATGTGTGTGTGCGTGTGTGTGTGTGTGCATGTGCGCGTGTGTGCACTCACTCACACACACACACCAACACCCAACACATTCACACAAAGACTCGGAGAAAAACAGCGACAGAAAGGCTTTTCTCTATCCATGGTGCTGAAATATTTTGGTTCATGTGTTCTGACCTGCTTCTGATGTCCTGTAGCATCTGGGCATCTGATTTTTTTTTTTTTTTAATTGCTCATGTTCCACCTGCTGCCCTTGGCTGCTTTTTAGATCCCCACAAAAGAGACATAATTACTAAAGATGCTTATAAATACATGTTTATTTGGGAGGGCTTTAACACAAAGAATTAAAATGCAGTCAATATAAGCCACAAATGCATGTTACAAGTAGTCATTTTACTTGTTTCAACAGTAATCTGTGGTCATTTGCACTAACATACATTTAACGTAAGAGTGTGCTTATAGCAGCAGTTTGTATTAGAATGAAAAGGCTTTATCTTGCTGGGGAAATGATTGAGGTCAGCACATTGAATGAAAAATGATTTAGATTGTGAGACATCTTATATGCAAAGTTGACATTTGAGACTGACTGGACTGAGGGGGGGGCAAAGATGTGATATTTTTGATAATTCTTGTGCAAAATAGGAAATTATGCCTTATTGTATGTCACCATAGATATTGAGTTGTAAAAATTAATATCCAAAATCAAGTTAAGGCCAGACATATTTAACCTTAAACCAAAGTGAAGTGTTTTTATAAAGGTATCGAAGCATACATTGTCCCTGCAACTTATAAGTAACACTGCTCTTAGAATATTTACAGGGAATGACACTTCTCTGAAGTGTTGAATTCATTGTTCTATGATGAGAGGCTCCACTCTGTCCTGAAAAACCCACTCTGCCAAACCTCACTGTTCATTAATCATTGGAAGATCGATTTCAAAAGGATTTGGGATTTCCTTTGATATCAGTTGCCACAGAAGAAAGGCAAAATTGCATTTCATTGTTTTTTTTTTTTTTTTTTTTCATTTCATTGTTCTTTGTGTCCAGCTGTGTCTCAGACCAGCTCTTTAGTCTGCAGAGATGACTGACCTACTTGCAACACCGGATTGACCAGTTCATTCTGGCTTGAGAAATGAAAGCAAAACTTAAATGTAACTTTTAAGCCTTACTTTACTATATGTATATATATATAAGATACAATCTTAATCTCATTGTTCTAGTGCACTTAATTTAGTTAGTTACACTGCTAAAAAAAACTCATTGGTAAAATTACAGGCTACTGACCTGATAAATGTAAGTGTGCTGTAGCCAGTGCTGTAGTATAAGCTTACTGTCTGAAACCTGTTTGGAAGGTAAAAGCTTGTGAATAGAAGACAGGCAGGCAGCCCACCAGTTTATCAGCCCATCAATCTAGCCTGCCTCCTGCATTTTTAAAACCATTTGGTCAGACAGCCTGCCATGAGCTGAATACAGACAATAGGAACGTGTCTGATGAGTTAATAAGTGCACCACATTTTATTATCTGTATTACCTTTGTAAACATATGACTTACATTATTTACTTGTCAGACTAAAATCAAATTATTATGACAGGATTGAAAAATGTTGCATATTATGGATTTTTCAGTGGTGAGTGAATAAATGAAAACCGTATCAAACACAATTTACTACTAAAAGCATATTATTTTGATATGTCTAAAAACCTGTTTGAATGGACCTAAAAATATACAATACTGAAAAATATTGAATTTAATGTAAAAAAATCAAAGTTTTAGTCGAAGAATATAAACACCACAAAGGTTGCTAAAATTCTCTGAAACCATATAGACGTGACTTATGCAAAAATTGCAGAATTGTGCGCTGGTATGGAAAGTGGAAACAGTTAAGAATAAGAGTCGTTTTATATTAAGACCATCAAAAACTCTGGCCTGCTTGAAATACAGCAGATATATTGCAGCCCACAAATAGCACTTTAGGCATAAAGGATCCAATAAACACTAGAGAAGACGTTCCGTGTGTAAAACACTACTGAGAACGTCAAATGTTCTATCCGCTGTGCCATCGACCTATGTTTTATAATAGAACCAGACTTGGACCTCTTGTGACTGGTTCCAGCCGATCGCCCCCACGCTCCACAACCCTCCAAGACCGGCTTGTACTCAGGATGATAAGTTGTTTTTGAGACCATGTGTGTGACTGGTCGTTCGGCGCGTGGCTCCAGCACCTGTACTGTTCCAGGGTGCGTCGCGCTTTCGGACGTCAACCAACCCAGAACGACAATCACGGGTACATCCGGTCGTTACTTTCAAAATAACAACAAAATATCGTTTATATGGCTTTCGTATAAAAAATATTTCCTCATTTTATGTAATATTTCACGTGCGAATTATGCTGGCTAGAAATGAAAAGAAAAACGTTTGAAAAGTCTATACAAAGAAACTGTAGGTGGATAAGAGACTGATACCAGATGGTCATTAGGAAACATTTCTGATACTGCATGCGATTTGACCATGCAGCAATCAGTGTTAATAACACTTAAAATGAATTATTAAATATAAAGAGAGGGTACAATTTTAAAAATAAGTAACAGTATGTTTAGAGTGGTAACTATTTTAATATTTTCTTTAAAATGATATAGATTTGATTAAAATTGGCCTCTTGATGGCAGCAAATGAATATTGGCCTGTGACAGATGATAGATTTTATTAAAAGGAAGCTTTAAATAAAGTGACATTAATGTACTCTCTTTGGAAAAAAGGCAGATAAGAAGGCTTTGACTTTGAAAGACAAACCGCCCATTTTCCGGTGATGCCGTGGGTGACTCGCGATAGTTTAACGCAGCTGGAAAGGCTCGCGGCGGAAAGCGCGCCCCGCGCTTCTGTCAGCGGAATACAAACGGACGAGAAGGCAGAATTGCTTTCTGGATCATTATTCTTCTTTTTTGGAGGTTTTGTTTGTCTCGTTTGTCGACCATGGGGACACAAACTGGCAGTCGGAGTCCGGTACAATCGGCTGAAGCAGCCATTCAGTGACAGCCGCTGTTATCTGACTGACAGACAGACCGGTGAAACGTGACGGACAGGTAAACCGCTGTACGGTTCAAATTAATGGCTTGGGTAATAACGACAACGGACAATATGCTGTAACGTTATGTTTTTTTTATTTTGGACTTTACCGTGTTGTGACTGAAGTATGGGGTCGTTATAACCGGTAAAGCGGAGACTGGAGGTTTGTGTCTGGGTTTGCCTGTTCTTCGTCCCCACCGGTGGACACAGCTGAAGAGACTGGAGACACGGACGGACACAGGGCAGTTTTTGTGTCGGCTGTTTCGGCGGAGACATGGCAGCGGCCATCGCCAGTGGTTTGATCCGGCAAAAGAGACAGGCGAGAGAGCAACACGCCCACCGACCGACTGCTCACCGGCGGCGGAAGAGCCCCGGTAAGAAGCAAGGGCTGTGCAACGGGAACCTGGTCGACATCTTCTCCAAAGTCCGGATATTTGGCTTGAAGAAGAGGAGGCTACGGAGACAAGGTGCGGATGGAAATGGGGGGCGGATAAACGCGCACATCCATGCACACAGACAGTCGCACGCACGTAAATATATTGATATGCATATGCGGGCGCCTTCACACATGTAGAAACCGCACGCATTCACTTTTACGCACGGCGGCTTTGATACACATCCACCTTCACACGTGCACGTCCTGGCTCGTGCACGAATATACACTCGCTCCCGCTCATACAAGCGCACACGCCCCAATCATACATAAACACAGACTGACAGACTGGCCCCTCTCTCTCCTCTGTGGTGACACATGCAGACACTGTCATGTCTTGTAGTGCCCTATGGTTCAATAGTTTCCAGGTACATCCATTATTGAAGCCACAGATTAGTCTGTCTTGTCTGTTTCTCTCTGTGCACCTCCTCCTCACCCTCTCATTTTCAGCTCATAATTCAAAGTGCTCTATCACCAAGATCAGACTTTGCCTTAACATTAGGAAAATGGCAAATGAAAACACAACAGTGACAGCAAAACTAACACCTCTCTTTTAAAATTACTTTTGTCCATGTTATTCTGATTTTTCTTTTGGAAAAAAACACAGAAACCGATTTCTATTCACTTGGAGGTCAAAAAGTCAAAGAAATTTTCACTATACAGATTTCAAGTCCCTCTCGAAGCCAAATTACCAATGTTGTTAAATCATTGGATGGATCTTGTCAATGCACGGAGAAGTAATTAGATATGGAAGTGAATGCAGATTACTGAGAATGTTATGATTGTGTGCTATGGTGAGCGTTCAATCGCAGAGGCGTTAAGTGCTGTTGTAATCAGTTGATTGTGTGAGAAACCATCAGGTGATGGTGTATGGAGCAAGGATGAAGGGAGGAGATAGAGGCAGGAAGTGAAAGGAGGAGGAGGTGCTAGAGGTTAAGAGAACATGAGGAGTCGTATTGATATGAACTGGTTTTCACCATTGTGGTTTGGTGACTGGCAGGAATTTGTGGTATAAGAGAGCCAGCTCCAGATCTCAGTGGAACCTGGAGGTCATCTCCTTTTTTCTCGTCTCTCTTTCCTTCACTTACCAACTTTAGTATGTCTGCATTTTTGCTCCTCGCTACTTCTTTATTCTCTCTATCTTAATCCTTTTTCCTACCTTCAATCTCTTCATGCCTCCATCCCTTTTTTTCTTTTTTGGAAAGAATATATAACGTATAATAGCCTTCTTTTATTTTTTCCTTTTCTTTTTTTGTCTCCTCTTGTCTTTGCTTCGATTTCTTCATTTGTGTTCCACCCTTCTCTTCCTCTTTTCCCTTTGTCACCTTTCCTTAACTCCTTTCTTCTTCTGATCCTTGGTTCATTACCCTTCCTCTCTCTACCCAATCCCTTCCACACACCTTAGATCTTTTTATCTCTTCTTCCAGATTCACCCTTTCTTCCTCCCTTCTTCCCCACCTACTCCTTTCCTTCCTTCCATCTCTGCCTCTGTATGTTCCCAGCTGTGAGAGCTACTGGTCAAAGCTTGGCAATGTCCACAATCTCTGTGCTCTGCGTGTGTGTGAGAGAGAGAGAGACAGATATTTGCCAGCATCCCCTACTGTCTACCAGAGGTTTTGTGAAGGAGCGGAAGGCAAACTCATCTCAAAATGCTATTCAGTATTCATTACATGATCAAATATTTGTAGCATAAATGTGAAGACTTTTATCAGCTAGAGTTGGTCTGACATGGAGCCAGAATAAACATTTATTAAAAATGTGATATGAGTCCACTTCTAACATGATGTAGGTTCTGTCTAGTCCACAGCTCTTCTCAGTGTTGTTAGTAATTAGATGTCTGAGTGGAGAATTCATGGCATTGGTGTGGGAGGATTTTTCGTTATTTAAATCCTGCAGTGAAATCAGACACACTGACGAGCTGTGAAACCACCTTATACTTCATTAGTCTGATTTTGAGTGAAGAATTTGATTGTGACATGATGGACAGGATTTCCTGTGGTAAATTAAAAGATAATCACTACCACCAAATATTGACCTTTCATAGCTTCAATAAAAACTTAAATCATGTTGTAAAATGTCCATAACAGGCAGTATTTTCAACCCACAAAGTTAGTTGTGAGAGTTATTCAGTCCTTAAAGTACACTCCCTGCTGTGCTTCTAGGTCTAACTCAGTTAACATTCAAAGTCCAAAAGTATATTTTATATTATAATTTGTACATTTACACATCATAGATTAATATAGAAGATATGACACTAAATACATTTTCCTCAGACTGTGTGTCACACAAGAACAGAGAGACTGAAAGATGACTAATTTCTGTCTTTCTGCAGCGGACAGTGTGTTCTGATTTCTGATCTGACAGACAGATGCTGGGCAGATGACACAGCTGTCAGATAGAATGATATTTACAGGAACAGGGAGAATGCAGGAACTGACAATTTTCATAACTGAGTAATACGCCAGTAATGTTTTTTTGAGTGTTTGGGTTTTTATATTTTCCATAGCCATGAGGTGGTGTATCCAAATGTCTTGTTAATCAGTTACATTGTTACATATTGACTCATAAAACACCAAAATTATGGCTGCTGTGATATATAAGACAAGTATGTAATTTCTTACACATAGGATGACAAACAAAAAAATCTGTCTCCTGTCCAAAGCTCTTGAAAACGGCAACAAAATAGTTCCCTTCCTGAAACACAACTAGAGCAGAAGGAAGGACGTTTTGCGAAAATGTGTAACACTTAAATCGTTATGCAATAAGCAATAAAACATGAAGTGTCTTCAATTTCACTTAAACCACAAAACAAAGAAAGTCTTTGCTCTTCAGGGAGATCATTAAACTGGCCTGTTTCTGTAGTTAATGGCAGTGTACCAGAATGTAATTGTGCACACAGAGATCTTTGACTTTTCATTAAATTCTGCTTTATATAAGGCTTTGCTTTGGAGTTGTATTTTAGGAGACAATGTGTTCTTTTTTGTCTCACCAACAGGCTGTCAGATCATGTAAAGAGAAAAGCACAAATCTCTTTGTGTAATGCAGTGTTGTTGTCATGCCATGACATGATTCAGTGCTTTATTGCACAGAAAACGTTGCCTTTTGCTGCTGGGTGCATCTGTACACCTTATTGCCACTTGCACTGGCCTAACTCAGACCAGACATTTTTCCACAATCTTTCAGGGTCACAAAACCCTAAACCACAATTAGTGTATGTGTCAGCTCCAGGAAGGTAGTGGGAAGAGTTCAAGTATCTCTGGGTCTCATTTTTAATTGAGGGTAATTAGGAGCATGAAATTGACTGCTGGTTAGGTACTGCAGCTGTGGAGGGAGCTGAACCATAAAGCTCTCAGTCTGCCTATTTGTTTATGTTGTGTCCCGTGCTCACCCATGGTTATGAACTCTGCGTAGTGACCGAGAGGATGAGATTATGGATATGCCAAAATAAAGATTCACCGTGGAGATGAGGAGTCTAGTGATGCAAGAAGACCACTCCTGTTGCTGTTTCTTCTCATTGATAGAAAAAAGGTGCATGTTTTCAGCCATCCGGTCTTTGAAATCTTTGTAGACTAAATAAAATACTGCATAAAAAGCTCATTCAAGGCTGCAAATATGTTCTTAAGAGGTAAAACCTCAATCAGTATTTTCTTAGAACATGCATTAGACAGTCTTTCCCCAGCTGGTCTCTGATGACCAGCAGATTCCCCAAGAGGAACAAGAGGCAGGCAAAATAAAAAGACATCTCCGTTGTTCTGTTGCTATGTTGCTTTATGAACCTGACCCAGACACACACCCAGAAAATAGATGGATGAAGAATTATGTTAGTATACCAATACGAATACTCTGGCTCTGTACTTAATGCTGTCAGCTATGTAATTTGTACAGGGTGTTCCCCTGCCTTTCAGTCATTGCATAATAATAAGCAGGTATGGATAATCGATAGATGATGCCAGTGTTTCCCTCAACTGTATTCTTGTTAATGCTCTAAAAGCATCTGAAAATGTAACAAGGCAAAGCAGCATTAAAGCTGAGAATAATAATGATATTTGGTGCAGTATATATATATCAATATAATGTCTCATTGGAACAAATTCAGGTTAGAGATTTTATTAGTGTAGGTATGTATTTAAAGAAGCTAGCTATTTGCCATATCAAATGTGAAGGACATTTAGTGTAGCTGAACTGTCTGAATGCAGTATGTGGAGTTTAACAAGAAATTTGCCTTTTTCAGCAGCTTCAGTGATTCTCTAATCACTGTGATGTAAATAATTGCTGTTCATGAATTCTTCACTTGGGTTTTTTTGTTTGCTGAGATGAATTATGTGTGTAAAAGAGAGAGGAATTCAGAAGGTCTTTGATGTGATGCATCACTTGTACCCATGATGATATTTTATTGTGTGTTAAACACTGTTTTTAGACTCAGACTTGACAAATTAACAGACAATATGAGTTGTCAAATGAGTTTGGCTGCCTGACGTGCTGACTGATTTATCAGATCACATTATTGTGAAAATATAGCCGTGTCTGTCTGTCTGTGTGTATGGGGGAATACCCTTCGACTGGAACAGTCTGGAATCACGAGACTGTTGCCATAACAACGCGAGAATGGGAATTTCCCTAGTAACAGACAGGATGTGGAGATTCTGGGAAGAGTGGGAATATCACCTTGACAACTATGGGAATGTTACTGTGGCAACACCTGGCTATGTCAGGTTGGAGTATGAATTAATAGATAACTGGATGTTAGATAGGTGAATAGACACATGAATAGATTATAAGTTGATGCAGCAGGACAATCCCCTGTGGAGAATTATAGATTTTTTTTATCCATTATAGCAGGGAATTATCCAAACATCAGCAATAACACCATTAAAATTTGTAGTGGTACTCATAATAGGACATTATAAATCTACATCACAATAATGATCACATAAAATGTAAAATGTAAGTCAGAAGACATAAATATACCAAGGTTAGTACAGGATCCATAATATTAATTATGTATATTTAATTTATTGTCTAGCCCTGGAGCAAAACAAAATAAAAAAACATATAATACAGAATTTAAAAAATACATTTTTATATTACTATATGATGTAATATGTAAGAAATCAAAGTACAAAGCAAAAGGTTTTATTCATATAATGAGTCACATCTGTAGTCCTAAAAATAAAGGTCACAGAAGAAGACATTTTATACAGCTTCACCAGAATTCAGTCACTCAGAGAGAGTGTGTAGTGGCTAGCTTCATTAAAGACGATGTATATTTAAATTTCTATTACTTAGTGTGGAGGATTAGGTTCAATATTATTTAACCTTTTTTGATATTACTACTAAAACAACACTTGAGTTTCAGTATTGATGCTGAAAGTTTACTTTTTTTTTTTTTCCATATCGTTGAGAAATATAAATGTTATATGCAAAAACTTGTTTTTTCAGTCAGTTGCATGGCCTTGAAAATTCCCGGACGGCTGAGTCACACCACCAGCCAGTAGAGGTATTCTGATATTACATGCTGCCACTGAAATGCACCTGCTGTTATATATCCATATCAGACAGGGTTTTAAGCCAACAGAAAGACAGATGTATAAATGCAAAGCCTGGCTGCCAGGTACACTCTGTGCTGTACCCCCAGTTCTAATTCAGCATAAATTTAAAATAGAAAAATACATTTTACATAATATTTATAAATTAATAAGCTGCAGATGCAATATTGGCGATGTGACGCATTCCAGAAAACAACAGACACTAAGTAACATTTCCAGCGGCTTCTTCAGACCGTGCGTCACACAAACAAGGAGAGAGTGAAATGTGACTGATTTCAGTCCATCTGCAAGAGACTGTGTTCTGATTTCTGTTCTGACAGATTGATGCTGGGCAGGTAAACTATAAAGAAATGTGTCAAATGCCACAGCTGTCAGTTGGAATTATATTTAGTTAATGCATGAAAATATAGACTTCTGTATTGTATTGAGACAAAATAAAAATGCAGTTGCAGTGAGGATTGTGTGCTTATCTATATATATGAACCAAAATCAATATTCAAAATATATCTAAATTTACAAGAATATTTTGACCTTGTGATGTGATGTGTGTCTGTGTCTTGCTTGCGATTTGTATATAACTATGTTACTCCTATTACTGGAAAATTACTACCAACAAATTTAGTAGATGCCGTTGTAAACTAACTAAGATTTATTATTGACAGAACTACACAGCATGCTAAGTAGTGTGGTGGGATTTTGTTAGTTCGAGTGCTGGTTACGAGCTTCACAGCTCCTCTTCCCTGCTGCACAAGATGGATCCTTCGCAAAGATGGAAAACACCCTTGCCTCTCTCTCTCTCATACACATACACTCTTTATAAACTAGGTCAGTCTTGGCTTTTTTCTGTCCCTGTGCATTAGGGTATGCCTTTACACTTTCACTCTCTGTCTCTCACACATGTTCAAAGGGAATTCCCACTCTGCTTAGAGCTGTGCCAAAGAAGGTGAAGGCACTAACGTGTGTTTTAGAGCAGGAGAATGGGTGTGGTCACATGTAAGTGTATGTGAGGAGTCATATTAAGTGGTGTCGCCAATCAATGCAAGTGTGTATGGAAAAACTGGTATCTACAGCAGAAGATGTAATGAGAGAAATCATGACAGAATGGAAAAAGCTTGTCTCTACCTGCCAAAACGCACTACTATGATATGTTCTATCCCTGGTTTAGTCAGACTTTGAGTTGTCCAAAGTCTTTCTGTCCTTCTGTCAGTCTCCATCTTTATCCAGTGACTCAGCCAGTCTCTGTCCTCCAGCTTCCATCTCCTCTCTCTTGGTCTTTTTTTTGTGTGTTTTCAAGCAGCTGTAGTTGTATTCATTTTGTTTTATTTCAGTAATTTCATAGTTGATTGCGTGATACAAGAACCGAACAGCAAGAGGCAAAAGTAACCGCTCTTTAATTGTAGCAATGTGCAATAGCCAAGAGCACCTGTATTTTGTAATTAAAATAAAAAATCTGTTTTGGCATAACAATGATGTACTCCTGTTTGCAATATTAGATATGTAATTACATAGACATCTGATCTTGAGCCATTGTGGATTTAGCAAAATCCAAGGTTTTCTGGCAATAACAGATGTTTCTGAGTATAGTGTAATCATACTTGATTACAATATCATACTCTTGAGGTAAATTGCTTTAAGTGGGAAAAATCATTAGAAAACAGCACATTTTGATGCAGAGAATCATATCTACAAACCAGTATATTGGTCAATAGATATAGTCAACAGATTACATGTCAACTACAAAGCCACTATAAGACTGTTTTTTACTATTAGAGGTGGAGAAATAATTTATCAACGTTATTCAAGTGGAACAATGATGACGAAGGGAGGATTAGTCCAGGAATCCTGTAATGGATTGGATGTGCTTCACTAGTCTCTCCACAGGAAATCCCTCAGGATGCAGCAGGTCACAGGTGGTCACATTGTGCTTCTTTAATAGCAAACCTCAAATGTGCCTGCTAGGATGTGTGCAGAAATTGAATTTGGGGAACATATTTCTACATAAATCATTTATAATTTCTTCTGCTGAGGCTGATGAAACTTATTTGAAGTTTTGCCTCATTTTATTTTTGTTTGCTTGTTCATGTTTTAAGGCTGTATAGTAGCTGATTTTAAATATGTCATTTAGTCTCTTTTTTTCAATTCTCTTTGTCTTTGTCTGTTTGTTCATAGAACCACAGCTGAAGGGCATTGTGACCAGATTGTTCTGCAGGCAGGGCTTCTATCTCCAGATGGGCCAGGATGGAAGTCTGGATGGGACCAAAGACGACAGCACCAATTCCTGTTAGTTGACACACCACTCACACACAAATCTACAAATTCTATCCATATACTGCTAATTTGCACCACTATTTATGATTTGGTTAGGTAATAATGCCATCTGAATTTTGTTTTACCTTAACACAAATGACAAAACACTTGTAATTAACGTATTGTGTAATATAGAACATATCTACAAGGTCTTCACTTGCTGTACATATACTATGACTACGCCATAACGTATCTGCTCATAGCAAAGAAACAATATTTTTGATGATTATATCAACAAAGAAATAGGTGAAATATTAAAAATGGCTTTTATTAATGCCTAAACATAACCACGCATGGGACCCATAAGTGAATCCAGGTCACCAACATCAAATTCTTGCACTTTGCATATGTTTTATTCACACGGACAACCCCCTAACATTGCTGTGATGACTCACTTGAAGAAACTTCTAAGAATAGCACTATGTTTTCATTGACAGTGCATTATTGTAAAACACAACAATGATAAAGAGAAAGACCAAAAAACAGCTGTGCTCAAGACAGTTGCAGGCCAAAACTAAAATTTCATCCCAGCAAAACGCATCAACAGTCTCTCTCAAGGCTAAATAGCTGTTTAGCAATGACATGTCAGTGTCTCAGTCCTCATCTGATTTCAAGAAGGTCGAGAGAGACTTATTTGTCACTGTGAAAAGGAGAGATCAGCTCGAAAGAATTAGAACAGATGATCTACTGAATTCAACACGTCACCCTAAAATTGGTTAAAAAGGTAAAGAAATTGATAGGCATTCACAGAATATGCTACCATACAAACAGCAAAAAGGCAGTAATTGTTTTTCTTTCTTGGTGTTTTCAAATACCAGCAGTTTGACTAAAAATGACAAGTGGCTACTCAGAGGATTTTGTTTTTCAGGGCTGATTTATTAGATCTGTATCCAACAAGCCTTCAGGAAGAAGCTGCAGATGGATGGCTTATTGATACATGTAGTCTTCGCTATATTCTTGTGTGTTAGTCTTGGATAAAATCATATAAAATCAGTAATCACTACAGCAGGGCATTCACTGGTCCACAGTGCCCTTTCCTCAGTGGATGAAATGGTTCCTCTCTGTTGTCCGCCTGTTGCAGCAGTGTCCCACTTGTTTACTATGATTTTATTTTTTTTTGGCGAATGTCTTCCCAATAGTTTTTGGCAAATGTCTTCATGTCAGAATTTTCTTAATTTCTGCCACAGCTCAATGTGTGCTCAGATCAAACAGAATTTACTGTGGCTCACACTTGTTGTCCAAGCTTCATTTTTCCATTTGTCTGTCAGTTTGTCTGCTTGAATCATTTTCAGTAGAGGGGAGACATCAGTGACATTTCCTGCATCATTTAAAAGGATGGTTGTTAATGTCTTTAATTAGCTGCATGCATATCTGTTAATGAAGCCTATGCATAAGTGTGACGGTGGTTTAGAAAGAGTGATATTTAACCAGGATGGTTTTACTTATAGTTGTAGTTGTGCACATTTGATACATTTCTTCTGCTCTGTGAACACTGTAAATGTTGGTTATTATAGAGATTTAACAACCATTTTTGTGCAGCCTTGATTAATGAGGGCTCTGATACCTCAGGTGTAATCAGCCTCTGATTAGAAAGAAAACCAGCAGTGCTGTCCATCGTTAATAGCACGTCCACTGCGGTGGCCTTCATTACAGGTCATTGTTGTGTGCGATTCTAAAATATCTCCATTACACAACCGTATCTAATTCTACACTTCCTTCTGCATAGCAGAATAAAACACTACAGGGGGTGTGTGTGACATTATGTGTGGATTTTGATTCTTGAAAATGAAAAGGTTCAGCCCACACTTCTCTTTACAGCTTTGTGGAGGCTAAATGAAATAAACAGCAACTTCATCTTTGATATAATTGAATTATTGTTTTCTCTTTTACTAGAGTCAAGCATGTTTTAGACACTTTCAAACCATGGATGGAGAGGAGTTGTGAAAGCTGCATTACTTGACGAAAGAAACGGAAGAAATAAAACTGTTGACAGTGAGGTCTGTAGATTATCTACAGTAACTGGGACATTGTTTTAAGAAAGACACGTTGCCGTGGAAGCAGAAATCTCGTAGGAGATTTCAAAGCCAAGCATCAAACTAACAACATGAAATAACAGCTTCTGTATCACAATGCCATGGGCTGCAGCATCTAATCGAAAAAGGAGTCAAGCCACAAACACCTGAGACAATTACACCATAAATATTTGATGAAAGCATCCCTGAGATAAGCAGTGGTTCTCAAGATCAATAGAATATATTAGAAAAGAAGAAATAAAAAATACTGGGCTGATAAAATCAGTGATTCCTTTAATCAATGAGAAATTCAAATAGAGAGGGTGAGAAAGATTTCAGTTCAATTCAGTTTATTTTTATTGCGCCAAATAACAATACAATCATCTCAAGGCACTTTACAAAAACCCCAAAAATCCCTTATGAGCAAGCCCTTGGCAAAAGTAGAGAGGAAACACTGCCTTTAACAGAAGAAACCTCCAGCAGAACCAGGCTCAGTTTGGGCAGCCATCTGCCTCGACTGGTTGGGGTGAGTGGGTAGAAGAGAGAGAAAAAAAAAATCACTGTGCAGGTTGGTGGGGCCAGTAACTGCTCATCAGCAATATACAGCTCCAGGACCAGGGAGACCTGCAGACGCTAGAGAAAGTACAGAGAGAGAGCATAAAACTACGGGAGAGAGAGGGCACAGTTAGTGTATTTAGTGGTAGCATATACATGTGAAGGGGGAGGAGTGGGGAGGAGAGGAGGTGCATGTTACTGAAAAATATTTAAAGGAAACATCCCATCTGAATTTTTTCCCCAATGTACTGTCTGCACAGAAAAATGCAAGCTTCACGTCGGATGTAGTTTGTATGATGTTTATAAATCATTTTTTCTAAACCTCTGGAGGCTTGTTCACATGCCTTCAATTCCAAGTGTCATGCAAAACAACTTTTGTCATTTCTACATTTTAAAAGCCAGTAAATGTAATGCATTACAGTCTCTGAAAACGATTTTATGTTGCTGTCAAGCTATAAAGTTTATTTTTCTTTATGAAAAGATAAAAAAAACATTTTATAGCAATGAGAACATCATAGGACACTGTGAGAGCTTTCAGCCTGCCTTCTTCTTGTAAACAACGTGACATTCATTACATGATTTCGCTTGTTCTCTTGATGAATTTCTAATGTTCTCTGTGGATATGGTGGCTGGATTTTGTTTTACAGCTATGTCCTCAAGATAATTTCTGCAAAAATTAACTCATAACTAGAACATAAGACAGTCTGGGATGGTAGGAAGTGAACAAAAACAGTGACACTAAACTTTTAAAATTACTGCCAAAGGCTATGAGGATGTGATTAGCTGTCTCTTCATTTGTCATCACTGACTACTGGTCTTAAAATAACACTGACCTGAAGCAGCCCAGAGCTGGATTATGCTGTTGAACAAATAAAGAAGCAACAACCAATTTTTAAATGTCATGGACTAAATTATGTAGTTCAAAATATACAAGCTACCTATCGTAAACCTTTGTAATGTTTTTGCACAAACTTTTTGTGTTTCAGTTGAGTCTCCTCACACTGTCTCAGCTGCACAAACTTGTCATATGTATTGCTGTTTTCAATTCAATGAATGTCATTTATTACTACAGCCGTCAATGCCACGTGACATCACAGAGCTGCACAGTAAAGAAATATTCAGGGGCTAAAAACATGTCCAATGGAAAGTAGACCACAACGTTTCAGTTCTCAGCGAAGTGTATTTCAAAAAGAGATACACAAACATAAACTCAGTTTTTCTGTTTTTGTCCTCAGCTCTGTTTAACTTAATTCCTGTGGGTTTGAGAGTCGTGGCCATCCAATCAGTGAAGACAGGCCTATACATCGCCATGAACGGAGAGGGTCACCTCTACTCTTCGGTGAGCACATGGCCACACACAGAAACATACAGTACACATATGGCCACACAAGATCTAGCAATCCCTTGTCATTTTTTTAGATGTGTTTGACATATGTTGGCACACTGAGTTGTTGGTCTTTTTGTGCTTTAGAGAGTCCTGCTGCCTTCTAGGATTTTAATTAGAGAAAAATTGACATTTATTTACGGCCTTTCTTTATCCACAAGGTGAGGATAAACATTTCACTTGCAGTAATTCGGAAAGGAATTTTTTGATGAAAACTAAATTGTATTTTAATTTGTAACCATCTTTACTTATGAAAATAATTTGTAAGGGAGAAATGGGTTGCAAGCTATGCAAAGAGGGTTGGTTATTTTCATTACCGATTCTTACAACAGTTGGATCTATGAATGTCAAATAGTCAAATAGTGAAAAAATGTCCATCCATGAGCCCTAAGCTGCTTTTTTTGTCCAATTTATAGTCCAAGATGTTTACTGTCACAGAAGACCAGGGAAAGTGCTAACGATCAGATATTAAAATTTTTGCAGATTCATTTTCCATCAGGCAGCTAATTCACTAATTGTTGCAAGTCTTTTTGTAAAGTGCCATTTGACTGTAGATATTTGCACACTGAAAACAGAATCTGAATTCTGCAAAGATATTTGTTGATAAATCAGTTTCAAAATAAACTTGTCAGAAATTAAATTGTGCAGTATTATGTTGCCTTCACAGTTCTAACACAAGCAGCCTTTTTATATCTGGACAACATGAAAGACCTCAATTTTGAGGTTTTGTTGAAAATAAATTTAGATGCAGTCTTGTTAATAGAGAGAAGGAGATTGGAAAAGATGTGTTGATAATGTTTTTTTAATGGAGTCAAGTTAGAATTAATGCTTAATATATTAATTTTTAGTTGCTTGTGTATTGTTTAGAAACAAAACTATATAAAAACCGTAAGTTGTAAACAAAACCTGCACATTAGAAAATGAAAAGCCAAATGAGTGAAAACCATGTCAAATCATAAACATAAAAAAGGAGTATACATAACATATGCAAGAAATGATTGGATAGCAATAAGAAGGAGGTGGTGAAGAGCAAGTGGCAGGGAGGAGGACACAGGGGAAGTGAAGTATGTAACAGAATATGAATTATTTCCATGCTGACTCTTCAGAGAGAGTTCACACTCTTCTACTGACATCTTTTTCTCCTTGACATCATCCCTCCTTCCACCCCTTCATTTCTTTTTTTGGGTGGAGCTGACAGGAGTCAGAGAGGAGGGGAAATGAGGTGATGGCAGAAGAAGACAGAAAAGGCAGGGAAAGGAGATGAAAGGAGGGAAAATGAAAGGGAGGGGTGAGAGGAATAAAGGTAAGGCCAGGACACATCATGAAAAAAAGAGAGGGGAGAAGTAAGAATAGACTTGGGTGGGGGCACAGGAACAGAGGCATGAGGGAAAAAAACAAGTTCAGTGAGAGGAAAAAGCAAAAGATGGAAGAAATTGATAGAAGCGGAAAAGATGGTGACAAAGAAAGGAAATAAATGGAAAAGGATGAAGGCAATGAGGAAATAGGAAAACAGTTGATATTGTGAAGGTGGAAATAGAAAAACAGTTGTCAGAGAACAAAAGACTGAGACAAAAGGGAATGAGGACAGAGTTAGAAGGAGAAA
Source organism: Mastacembelus armatus (assembly GCF_900324485.2). Lineage (NCBI taxonomy): Eukaryota > Metazoa > Chordata > Actinopteri > Synbranchiformes > Mastacembelidae > Mastacembelus > Mastacembelus armatus. Next base: position 6,261,967 of record NC_046634.1, on the reverse strand, counting down.
GGAAAAAGATGAAGGACAAAAGAGTTTGTAGACAAAAAGAAAGGAATCGAAATGGAAAGAAAAGAGGAAACTAGTATACGGTACAGGGAAAATTAAGGAAAGGATAAGGGAAAATGTGGAGAAAGGAATGAGAGGAGGAGAAAGGAGCAATCAGGAAGAGAGAAAGGAGATCTGTGGTGCACTGCTGGGCTTGCTCAGGCTGTCGCTGAGAGTCGCAGATGTATGAGGGCTTCCTGTAAATAATTGAAGAGGGGGAGTCCCCCCCTTCACACACATACAGAGCAGAAATCCCCTCTAAAGCTGCGTGGAGCGAAAGTGAGAATGTTTGATCATATTCCAGCAGTGACTGATATGCAGACAGCTACATGAAAATAAATATATGAATTACATACAGTAGTTCTGATTTATCACAATGTCAACACATTGTTGAATTGGCTGTTGCAAAGGTCCTGGCAGGTGAAGTGTGTTGTAGGGTGCAGAAAGGATGGTGCCTGCACCTCAGGTGATACCCATTAACTATGAGTGTATATGAGTGCTATATTTCTTTTATCCAGGTACGAACTGGAGCAGTGACGTTCACCTTTATGTATTTTAGTAATTGCTGGCTCAGGTTGGCTGGCTAGACAGCTCGTTTATTGGATGCTGTTTGGATAATCTTTCATTCTGCCAGATTAGTTATTGTGGAGATGCCAGGAAGTCGATACAAATCAGATTAGAGTTCATGTAACTTCTACTAAACATAATACAGTTGTCAGCAAACTTTGTTATAACAAGTTCAAGGGAGATCATTTGTTCAGTGTTTTGACCTTAGAAGAATATTTATGTTACAATATGTTGGGTAGTAGATGTTAATGCGTCTCCTTGTCACTTAATCTTGCAGTTTATTTTGTTTGTTTCTTGTCGTTAGTTTGGGCTAAGTTTTCTTCTGTCCTGATGGCAACTGAAGCATTCTCAGCTGCTCAGATGGCCTGAACTAAAGGACTGAGCACTTACTGTACAAGTACAAACAAATAGCTTGACATTCCTGTAAAAACAGAAATCATTTAGTAAGAACACTCTGTGACTGCACTGTAATAATTATAATCAGAACATTGTGTACAGAATACTGAATATATTTTGCATGAAAAGGTCATGAGTAATTTGTGGGGCAAATGCGTAACTGCATTCTCATTTTTGAGATGTCAGAGCTCACATTTCTCATCCCCCCATGAATATTAACAAGGTGAATCTTAAAATATGACACAGTATGAGATCTTAAATAGTTTGGAGAATGATAAGGCTTCAACTAGTAATTATGCTTATTATTGAAGGATGTTTCATTCATTTTATTCAGAAGAGAGAGAAAATGCACATCACAGTTCTCCACTGCTCAAGGTGGCAGTTTTAAATTGCATGAAAATCAGGAGACATTCAATAATATGAACCAATAAAAGCATCAAATAATCACACTTGAGAAACTAAAAACCAGATAAACTAATTGTTTTACAACTGGAGACATATTTTATTGGAGGAAACAGTAATATTTGTCAGAAGTATTTGCCATGCATTTATTATGCGTTTGTCAATATTGCAAGATAATGATCATTCTGGAATTATTACTACGATATCAGTGTTTTATATATATTGTTAACCTCTTTCTCAACAATTTAAATTTTATTTCCTTGCATGATGCATTGTCTGTGCCATAGAGCTAGTTAAGTTTAGTTTAAGCTTGGTCCTAAATTTGGGCTGCTCTGCTTTCAGCAAGAGTTTTTTATCTTCTTATTGCAAGTTGTTAGTGATATGTTGCAAACTTAGTTATACATGGTAGGACTGTCTTATTAATCTGAGATATCCAGCATCTGGCAGTGCCTGGTTGTGCATGTATGTATGTGTGGTATATGTGCATGTCTGGGTTTGAGTGTGTGTGGCTGCGGCTAACAGATGGTACAGTGTGCAATGAGCTGCTACGTGATAATTATGGAGCATGCTGGGGAAAGTGGGAAAAAATGTGCTGATTAGTTTGGGACTCTGTGTGTGTTTGTGTGTGAGACTAGGAGTGATGAGAGTGTGTTCCTGTGCAAAAGTGTGTATATTACACATGTTGAGTATGTGTGTGTGTATGAGGGTTGTTGGGTAGGTATAGGTGTCAACTGAGAGGCGAAAGAGGAAATTGACTTTTTTAGTAAAATGATCACACGTTCCCTGTAACACATCACTATAACTGCCACTCAGCCATACCTATAAGATAGAAAGATAATATTATGCTAAGAATAAAATGGTGTACATATAAATACATTATTTACAAAAAAAACTTTCCTGTTAAGAATAACAGGAACATTTAAATCAAAAGTACTTTTTGTAAACTGTTTATGTACCAGTGTGGTCATGAGACCATGATCCTGACCATGATCTAGGTGTATCTAAATCATGACCGGGGCTCCTGTATAGGGGTGGCTCTCTAAAATCTGCTTGTTTTTAAAATTTGAATTGTGCTGACTGTCCACCAGCTAAGATTAGAAATGTAAATGTATTCCTTCATGCCAGCTCCTGTGAATCAGACAGTTAAAGCCCCAGTCTGTCTGCTGGAGAGGTCCTGGGAGTCCAAACACAATCAATTCAAGGCCACCCTCCATCCATCTCTTTCATCCTCTTGTTACTCCTCCTGTTTCTTTGCTGATACTTAAATTCTCCCCCTCCACTTTAAGTACAGGTATCTTCAAGTTACAGAAACATTGTGAATTACTATAGTGGTCAGTCAGTAAGATGTGGCCAAATGTGGTCCTTCGTTGAAAAACGTTGTTCTAAAGAAAAATAGAAATGTTCCTTTAAAAGGTTATTTTTAGAAATCATTTCATTCTTATTAATAAATATGGTGTCTTTTTTGAAAAATGGTAAATCCAGATAAATGTAAGTATCAGAACAGTTGCTGAGTTCTTAACAGTTCTTTGACTGATAATTACAATGTTAACAAAACTACATGGAGAGACCTTTCTCACAGAATTCGTTTCTGTGTAGTGGATCTGTGCTTCCATTTTCTTTTCATCTTCTCTACTTGTCAATTTTTTTCTCTTTTTCAGAGCTTTTTTTAGATTAAAATATGGATGTGTGTTTGGTATGCCTGTGTTTGACTGAAATCTTTGTACTTAGGTGTGTTGTCCATTCATAGCACAGTCAGTACAGCACTCAGACTAAATTCTGTGATGCCTCCATCCAGAAAGATGAGAAGGAAAAGGGGAGGCAGATAGAAAAAAATGTTAGTCCGCTGAGTCATGACACACGCACAAGTAAATACACTCATTTTCTGGCGGCTAGAGAATGAATTAGTTACTAAAGAGCTGTGGAGCTTCTTCAGACATGATGCACTGAATTCTGGCATTAAAGTACCATAGGTCAGACATCAGACTCAAACAGCAGGTCTAAACATTTGGACAGAACTGTTCCCCACTGGTGAAGTTTGCAGCCAGTTTCTCAGACTTCCTTCAATACATTAGAGTCAGCACCTTTTGTTTAGCAGTTCAGAGATCCATTTGTGAACTGTCATTAGCAATACCTGAAAATACATAAGGCAATCAAACACATTACATTACATTAATTTTCAAAAAAAGAGACCTGATCTGAAGCAGACCTGAACACAGTCAGACCCGAGCCAATTTACTGTTTGTGTTTTGTAAACTATGAACTGAAAGATGAATTCTTCTGTGCACTGCAATGGAGAGTGAGAATAATATGAAAAAATTCCAGAATTGTAAAACTCTTCATCACAGTATTATAAGCCCCCATTCCAAATTCATTCATCTATTACTTACAGTGGCTTTATAGATCGTATTTCATTATCTCACCAGTACCCGGATCAACAGACCCTTGCATGAGTTTTTATGTATCATAATATGAATTAATGGTGAATTCTTTTGCAGCAGAGGACCATTTACATATCCAGCCATGTAATCTTGAGTATGACATTAAATCTCAATTTGGCTATTTATCATAAATTTTGGTTAAGGGCATAAAATCAAAAATATTAACAGTTTCAATATTTTACAGAAGACTTTTTCCTAATCTAATCTAGTGTTTCTGTGTGCCTCAACCAGTTGAGTAGTATTGGTGCTCTTAGTTGTTGATGCAGCTCTAACACACTTCAGCCACACAATATCATTATGGAGTCATTGGATCAGGTGAGCAGATCTGAAATGTTTCAGAAACTCTGATGTTTGTTACACTGTGTGATTGGGATCGGAGTCAGATTAATGCTTGGATTTAGTAGGTCTGGGATGGAGGGCATGCTTTCATATCTCCTTTCTAACCACACTCTTCACTCCTTTGTTTTCATGTTCTAACACTTTTCTTTCCACTCCTCCTCTTCCTTCTTCTCTGTGGGCTTCTTTTCTTTAGAATGATTTGTTTACCCACAATTCCCCTGGGTAATTAGTGCTGTGATAATAACTGGTGTTGGAAACAAACACACCCACTCACTGAGCAGTGCACACAAACAGACATGAGATCATGCACACACATATATACTTACACACTGGGGGAAAAACAACTTCCTTGAGTTTAGTCGCATTAAGTAATGTTACAAGTAGAAGAACTGCACCCCCACTTTTAAATGAGGAGGAATAAATCTGAACGATGCCTCTCACCTTTATGGATAATAAAACTTTAAAGTTGTGATTGAAGGTCATACATAATGATTTTGGAACCACTGTCCAAAAACATTGTCCTGATAATAGATAGAAGATATTCATATGGGTCGTTTTGCACAAATTACTTATTTTTGAGGATTTGTTAGACATTAGGGACCATGTGAAGCTGCCCTATAATGCCTCAGTTAAATTAAACTTGTGTATGAGAGTGCAATAGTCCCACTGTATGGATGGACTGATGGATAGTTCATCATCAGATTTCACTTCCACCATCACTGATTCAGACGATATCATGCTTTCATATGTACCTCAGATTAATTGTGTTGGCTTTCTTTCATTTCCTTAGTATAGAGTAATAATAAGTAGTAGATCATATTTTATAGCCTTTTCAATTCACTGTTTTTGAGAAGGTAAATTGCAGTAAGTAGATCTGGCTCTGTTAAATGTGTTATTCAATAGGAGATTGTGTCATTCATCAATCAATAATCTCCACTGGAATAGAAAACATCAGGAACTTTTGGCCTCACAGTCATTCAGCAGCTGCCTCTGGCTGCAGGAGTCACCAGCCTGAACCCTCTGCCCAGCATGTATTTGATGCCATTTGTCCAGTTCCCTTTAATATGTTTCTGGATTGAAAGCTGAAGTAAATTACAAATTGAAAATTCGCTCAAACCAGAATTATTTTCAATAGTTTACTGTTGCATTATGAATGTGCTTCATCTGGGAGGCTCCCAGTGGCCAACAGTCAAGCTGAGGTAGCGCTGGGCAGCCAGTTCTCAAGTTTTGTTATTAGTGCAGCCTTGTTCTGTGCCAAGAGTTGAGATTGCTTTTCCCACTGTTTTTGAATTCTTTATTTTTAGATCTCTAATGGGCGAGGGAAAAGAGCTGCCTGTATCAATTTAGTCTGTTTCTGAGCAGTATGTTTAACATGGTAATAGGCTCTTTTCTGTCTGAAACACATACCATAGCATACATGCATGTATTTGTGTGCATGTAATTCAAAGGATGACAATGTGCATGCATGTTCAGTGTGTTCACTTCCACTAAATCTCTGCAAAGCACATAGAAATGACAGCGATGAGAGAAACTCAAAGATAAGAGAAAGAGAGCGAGAATCCCCTGCTGTTTTTCCAATCAGGAGGCGTCGTCCTCCTCACTGGGTGATTTATTCGGTCTCCTCTCCTTCATGTCCCAATTTCCAACCCCCCCGCCTCCACCCCTCCTTTTCTTTCATTCATTCTTTCTCCCTCTCTTCTTCCTGTAGGCAGCTTGTGAACATAGCTATTTAGAAATGACGGCAGAAACACATTCAGGCAGGCAGTGCTGTTAAAATGACTCACCTGTAAGGCTGTGAGGATTTCATCTGAAGTAATTCTTCAGTTCACTCTTTCTCTGAAAATTCAGAAATGTTGCTGCTCAGGCAAGACATCCAACATGTTTTATTTTAAAAGCAGCATTCAATGATGTATGACCTTCCTGACCAACATTAATAAGTGTCTGGCTCTGCTCTCTGCATACCAGCAAAGATCATCCTCCTTAACAAATGAATAATGAATCTTGGGGGCAGGTCGACACTAAATGTATATTATTAATTTAATCCAGCTCTAAAGACAAAAAAACACCGTGTTAATATGAAGCAAAGCCATGGTTACCAAAGGAGAACATTTGATTTATAACAGTCTGTTTGTGTATGTCACTGACATAGCCAATAAATATAGCATTCATTCATTATTGCCTGTCTTGTTTTGTTACCAACCAATCATTTAGTCACATTTCATATCTCAACAAGCCCTCCTGCACCTCCCTCCGTTTGTCCCCTGCAGCCACAAGTGTGTGTTTGTGTGGGTGCCAGTGTCTGGTCCTTTGCAGCTGTGTATTGGTACCACCCAGCCCTGTCTTTAATCAGTGTCCTCCTGTGTTAGCATGAGTGGAGGTGGTATAGCACATTATGTCACATCACCAATGTAAGTGTTTGTGCGTGTGTGCCCCCCCTCCATTACTCCCCACCCACTGACCCCTCCCTCTCAGCGCTGGTTGGTTGCCACGGCTACAGTGTCGCCTCTCTTCCTCATGTTGCTATGAGACTCGGACCGGCAGACCTGAGCTGAATGACAATGTGTCTGTGGCTCTGGCAAGAGGCCCACAACAACCAATAAGAGACGATCTAGACAAACACTTCCCAGTCTGGGGTCTGGGGACCATGGGGGTGATTGTTTGGTTTGGCAGGAGCATCCTCAGCAATATGAAGCATAGATTATTAACAGTGTTTTTTCATTTCCTCAGCACAGGTCTCAATGATAAAACGTGTACATTGTTGTATGCTAAATGACCATGAGCTCCTTTATGAAATTTGTGTTTCATAAAAATGTTGCCCCCAAGGACGATTCTACAAGGGGAAACAAAATAAATTATAATAGAGATTAAAATTTGGTGAGTTAAATGTGTATTAGTCAATATTTTTGTATGAACAATAGATCAATGTAAAGGGTACGGTGCTACTCATAGTGACAAACCCACAAAGAACTATCCACATCTCACCAGTTTGCCTCAGTTCTACAAAGCTTTTGACATAATTACTTTATAAAGTTATATGTTTGAAGTTGTATTTTCAGTATGTTCCCCTTCTCTGAATTGGTCAAGCAACCAGTTGATTTAAGTTTCAAAACCAGTGATCAAATTCAAAGACACTTACGTATTGCATAGATCTTATAGAGGTATTTTCTATATCTTTCCTTATATACATGTGCAGGTGAAATATTGCTATTGTAAATGAAGTATTTTTTTTGAATTAATATGCCTTACTGTGATTAATGGCTGTTGCTTTTATATGTTACCATGTAATCCTAGTGTTGTATTTGTCCCTTTTAGTGTAATGTTTGAAAAAGAATTGAATGTCTCCTGGGTTCTGCCTTGTTGACTACCTCTCCCACGAAGGCTTTATGAAAACACTTAAAATATAGATAGCTTCAATGTCAAACAACAATTTTGAAAAATCATAACGCAACACTGCAAAAATATTGATTGTTATTTGGACGAGAATCAATTTAAAAATGTCACCTTTTGGCTTTTGAAGATTTTTCACCATTTTCTGACATTTTATTTGCTAAATGATTACTTAATTATGAAAAGAAGATTAGGTGATAATCATTAGCTACACCTAATAGTAAAGCTTGCTACCCAGGATGGATCTTGTAGTGCTTTCACATTATATATAATGCTATAAGAAAAGAGTGAAAACCTCCTATTAGAAATTATGTATGATTGTCTTTAGCTTTTAGATCTATATAGGCCTGTTTATTGCTTGAGAAAATGCAGTTTTCTGATATGCAATCTCAAATTTTATAGCTTCACCGCTCAAACTGCCTGGATTCTGACCTCCCCAAAAGATAAATGTTTTATGTCAGGTTGCCTATTATACCTGCTGTGGCTCAGTGCAAGCGGACACCAGGGAGACACGATTTTTCTCCCAGTAAGAATAACACCTTGTTTCTGTGCTGAAATATGCTCCGCTGGAGGCGCCGGCACCCATGGAAAGGAGTTTTGACACAGAGTGGCAGAGCTGATGTGGGTGGGGAGGGCGTTGTGTTACTAGAATCAATCTGCTTTTTTATCTGTTTAGTTTGTTGTTGTGTACATACAGAGAGAGTGCTTGGGGAAATGACATGGGTTAGGGCAATACATCTTTCACCGTGCTGTGCTGCACCTCCCTGTGTGTGACTGGTCAACAGAAATTCATTATGTTTTATATCAGTTGTCAGAACAGACAAATCACTCCCATTTTATGTGAGAGGATTTATTCATTGTAATATATTTTATAGTCATTTTGAAGTCATTAACATGTTTTGTCTCACTGGTCCGATGATGTGTGGTGATAATATAGTTGTGACAATTCCATCACTTTCTCATGATGATCTAAATAGTGTTTGAGCACAGTTCAGTGTTCATTACGACAGTGAAGAAAAATGTAATACTTAACATTAGTTTAATACTTAATACATAACATGGGTTAAGTATTTCAGCTAAAACAGGACAGTGAGTAATAGTATTAACAGTGGTATGCGCGTCACACATGAGACATGTCCATAGTGCTACTATAGTAAAATATTATGGCTAAAATGTCTTTGTGTCTCCTTGTGTCCCCTCAGGAACTGTTTACAGCTGAGTGTAAGTTCAAGGAGTCGGTGTTTGAGAACTACTATGTGATCTATAGCTCGATGCTCTACAGGCAGAAAGAGTCAGGGCGGGCCTGGTTTCTGGGCCTCAATAAAGAGGGACAGGCCATGAAAGGCAACAGGGTCAAAAAGACCAAACCAGCTGCACATTTTCTGCCTAAACCTATAGAAGGTAACATACTACACATTCATACACACACAAACCTGATTTTAAAATTATTCTTTCAAAGTGGATGGTTTTTTTTATTTCAAATATTGTTAGAATGTTTCCTGTCTTAGTTTCTTTTAATTATAGTCTTTCATGAGTGTATACATTTTTTTAAAACTAATTTCCCTTTTTTCCCCCTTCTCCTGTATTTCACTTTCACCATTTTGCTTCTCTTCTCTTTCTTCCTCTTTCTATCATCTCTCTCCTCTTTGTTGCTTGTTTTCCTTACTCTCTACTTTCTTTTCTTCCTCCACTAACCTAGTTGCAATGTACCGAGAGCCTTCGTTGCATGATGTAGGGGAGGCGGTGCCTAAACTCGCCGGGGGTCCGCCGTCCAAAAGCACAACCAGCGAACCGGTGGTCATGAATGGCGGCAAACCAGTCAACAAACCCGACAAGGAAGAGACATAACCCTGCCCACCCTTTTACCCTCCCCTGGCTGACCAGAGGCCAGGAAAAGCCAGAGACTCATCCCACTGCTGCGCTCTCAAAAACAAAACAAAAGGTAACAAAACAAACAACAGCTCAAATTCTGACTGGTCAGCAGTGCGGCCATACTCCTCACGGATGGAACAAGTGCTGTGGGGTAGGGGTGGAGGGACAGAGAGCTTCGGCTGGTGGCGGGGGAAAAGGAAAATGAAGACCGACCAGTGCCAACCAGATTTTTGGAGCAGTGACATGTTCCTCATATGGGAGACAAAATGATTTCTTAACAATCTAAACAAATCAAACAAAAAACTGATAAAACATGTTGTGTCTTCGCCGGTATTTTTCTGTGACAATCTGTAAGAATGAGGCCCCTTTTTCCTCTCCTGATAGTCCTGTTTTCTGTTGCCAGGTATGCTTGCTCACTGGTGATTCCAGGTGCACACACACACACACAACCCCCACTCAAAATCGATTACTTGGATTCGATCTTTGAGTAAATAAGGAACAGATTAAAAACATCAGCAAACACAGAGCAAACAGAACACTTGAAACACCAGACCCTAATGATTTAGAGGATGCTTAGTCATCGATCAATTAAGATTTGGCACAGAACATTCTGTATTATGCTTAAAATGGCATGTACTCTTAAATGCCCCTGTGTATTTCATGAAAGGTAAATACACCTATTGATCTCTCTAATTTTGATCACGTATTATATATCTGTTATAAAGAGAATTCTTATTTAACTACACATAGCTTAAAGCGTGTTCGTCTTTTCAGCCTTCCTTTATTATATATTTGTTAGGTGGTTTATTATTCTGTACACACAAAGCACTGGTGATTATTGAGCTACATTGTTGTACAGACAAAAGAGATTTTAGTTTCTACCGCTGTCTGTCAGTTTTTTTCTGTTTTACTATGACTGCTATGATTTCCACATCGCTGAAACAAGTGTAGCTCAGGAGAGGAGGAGATCTGTCGAATGGAGAGTTTTAGAATCAAATTGCTCAAATCAGAGTGCTGAAACTAGTATAATTTACACAAATTCCCTGTTTGTAGCAACATGGCGAGTATAGGAGGCACACTGGTGTACAAGCAGCATGGTAGCAGTCAGTGTTTACAGGGAGTAGCCAGGTATTGTCTGATGGTGTTCTCAGTCATGAGGAGCCAGGAAGTACTTTATATTTCTGGTGCCTTCCCAAGTACTTGAAAATAAAGGTAGGAATGAGGGTAGTAGTGAACAGGGTAAATGATGTTAAAGCCACTATGTGTAGAATTTGAACATTTCTAACTTTTCTACGCAGTGGTGCTTTTAAAAAAAAGACACTGTGGTAGATGCACAGGTCCACTGAGTTCCTGGGAATCCAGTATAATCAGACCAGGTAAGGTCCCACTGCTTTGCCACAGGTCTCAGGCAGTGGGGCACGTTTTCAGTTTCTTTACTAAAGTACTAAATGTACTGAAGTACTAATGTAAAGTATGCTATTACTACCAAAATCATTTATAAGAAAAGTACAAGTATTATTTCCAACATGTAGTTAAAGTATCAAACTTGTTCTGCAGACACACCTCTCAGTGTTGTATTATTACATTATTAGGTTAATACTGATTCAGCAATTTGCATTTACAACTTTAGTTTATTGTAATGGAGGTTAATTTAACTCACTTTAACAGTTTGGAAGTTTAGTCCAGTGGTTCCCAACACAGGGGTCACCTGATACATGAGGGGGGTCCTGCCATGATTTGTGAGCTAAGAAAGAAGAGAAAAGCAAAGTTCTGCGCAAATACAATTTTATGGATCTTTCGCTAATCACTGCTATTTTTGTGAAGTTTTGCATAACTGGACCTTGTTGAGCATCATACGTCTGACACATGGCAAGGGAGCCACTGGTCTAATCTTTAACAGTGCTTTTTAGAAAGCTTAAACTGTGTTTAATGTAAAATCTTAATCTGAAAAGTAACAGTACTATAGCTGTGAAAAAAGAGTACAATAGAGTTCTCTGAGTTTTACCTCAAAGCCGTACTTAAAGTCCGTGGTATGTTGTTTCAGTCCACCACTAGGTTCAAAAATGAGTGTCAGTATGTTGAAATTCTAAGTGGATTTGGTGTTAGCTCCAACCAAATGTATGTTCCACGCAGAATAAGTGTAGCTTTTTTACACAAGATGGGAAGTGTTTAGTTTTATTTGTCAAGGACCATATACAAAAACACTTTAACATGTATTGTACCAGACTCGGCTATTAGCTTATTTCTAATATGAACTCTAAAGAGAAGGAAGAAATAATTCCACATAGTGGCTTTAAATTAGTCTGCACAATGGCCTCTAAAAGCAGTTTAGGTTACTTAAGAAGTATTAGAAATGAGGTTTCTATAGAAAAGAATTAAAACTATCAAAAACAAATAGCACCCATTTATTGCAATGTTGCATAAATCTGTCATCAAATCAAACTGAAAAATGGGTTTGTGTGAAACGTGGAGAACTACAAAGCAGAAAATTAAATGAAATTAAACCAAATAGATTTCCATGGTTCACCCTCTCACTGTGACAGTCAACATGGCACCAATCTGTTCTGGACTTGAATCCTGTTCAACACCTAGCTTTCTGTTTACTCAGCTGTCTTTGTTAGCAAGACTAGACAGCAATTAACTCCTCAAAGAGTTACAGCAGTAGTCACTCATATCTTTGAGGAGATATTAATACTGTGATCCCGCACTTCATATTAGTGTCATTGACAGTGAGGCAGATGCATGCAAATGAATATATAGTAATGAAACAGAAAGTGCACATCTTTTTTGCTTTGAATTCATTTTTGGGCATAATAACCACTATGCATTTTAATCAGATCTTTGAAAGACTGTCCCATTTGCAGGAGAATAACCTACACTGGCATTAACAAAACGATAAAGAAGCAACATGACCAAGCAACCACTCACAAAAAATGAAGTCTTTATAATGAATCCTTACACTTGTTCCGACATCAAATGAGCACTAGCACAAATCAGCTGCATCCCCCCACCCCAACATCAGGTCTGTGTTTGTGTAGCAGGTGAAACAACACTGCTGTCCTGTTGTCGTCCAGAGAATACACTCTGCAATGAAAGAGAGAGGTGAAAATAATAGACAGCTCACAGTGTTTCTAATTGGCATATCTCAGAGTTTTTCCTCACATACACCGCATTTGTCTCTTCTCTTAATTAGCTCTTGTCTTTGTGTTCAAATATGTGTTGCTGACCAGCTCATGTTTGTGGACTCAACCGGTCTAATGTGCCCAGCGTTTAAGAATACTGATTATAAAGAAAAAAATAATTTAAGTTAGAATATAATCTAAATATGTGTGGAAAACAGATTCAAGAGAGAAAATTTTAAGTGTCTTGATGCTGAAAATCTGCAAATAGTAAATGTGATGCTGCTGTTGGGTTATAAGAAAGTGTTATTTTTGCTAGGTAGTACTGTAGATTTCTGCTGTGTGAGTGCCCCTCATCCCCAGCCAAGCCTAAGGTGTGAGATCCAGAGTGGCTCTACGTTTATGCTAAATGTTCAGCCTTTTTCAGTCCCAGCAGAATTAATTAATAAAATTAATCAGAATTTACAAATTCTCAGAGCCGTGACGCTCGACTTTAGGTCTGTCCTGTCCAATCCGACTTTAAGAGTGAAGTGGGATGATGATGCTGATAAGGAAGGTTTCTCTTAACCAGTGTTGTGCTTGTCTCATGTCAAAGAAATGTGGATGTAACATTTATTGACTATGTGTTGTGTCACACTAGGGATTACTAGCATAAAGATAAAAAAAATAAACCCTGACAATCAGGTCTGTAAACGTCCTGTTTATTTTTTTTTTTTATGTATCCTGTGCTGTCTGCTGCCCGTGTCTAAGCCAACGTTTTCTTAAAAGCCATTTTAATGACTGTATGGAGGAAATTCTTTTTTTGTTAACTAAGCAGCCATTAGGGGATACATTTGGGAACAAGACTTCAGGGCAGCAACTGCTATTCACTAAAAGATTATCAAGCAGCTAATTTGCTCTACACGGCTGGAAGAGGAGTAATATCTACTTAGCAAAGGCATCAAATCATCTTCTGTTCTGAGAGGCCCAGCTTGTTAGGTTAGCAGTGGGCTTCACGTCCTGTGAAAGCAGCTATTGAAGATTTGTGACACGTGCGCACGAATTAATGATGGCTCAGGCCAGTGAAAAATGGCCTGGTTTCCTGGATACTGACCAAAGACACTGCTATAATAGGGTTTCCTCGCTGGTAATCACAGTTCCTGGTTCAAACAACGAAGGCACAATTACTGTCAGAGTCTCTCAAGAGATTCCTCTCCACTGGTGGTTAGCCAGGTACCAAGGCTACAATTATGAGATATCTAACAACAGGTTGCACACAGGAAGAGAGCAGCTGATTTAATTAGAAGTGAGCAATCACAACAACATGGGTTACTTTTAATTTCCACATGCAAGTACCACTCATACTGTCATGGCAGGTAGCTGTCTTGCTTTGTCCTGCATGAACTGTAGCTCTAAAAGAAGGCAAGACATAGACATAAGATTAGACACAGTAGGACAAAAAGGCTGACCGCTGCTGTGCAGATGCACTTTAGAGACACATATAATGGTTAGCACTGTTCTCATGATGTAGCTTGTCCCCCTCAGGTTTTCTTTGTCGTTTCTTTTTGTAGTTTCACTTTATTCCTCTTACAAAAGACTGCCTTATTACATCTGAATCTGAAATGAGACTGAAAACTTGGTCTCCTCCCAGCTGTTTCTTTGTCAGAACACTCTCATCTCACACACACTCCTCATTCTATTTTACTTCTCAGTTATCTTCTGATCCCTCATCTTCTGTTCACTGCAACTATGCTAACTTTCGCTCTCTGCTTGTTTTGTAATCATGCAGCCACAGAACTTATTCCCACCTCCTCCTCCTCCACTCTCTGGACTGTTTCCCACTTGTTGCATGGTTTTTAAAAGAGGAAAGATGATGGGGGCTAATGCATGAGGTAATGTAGGAAATGTGTTATGAAAGCAAAACAAACATTTACAGCTAGCACCAGTAAAGCTTTGCTACTGGCTCATTTTTGATACTGGTTTGCATTGGTTTAGTTGCTACAGTGACTTTTGATATTTATACATTAAATGTTATACACTTGCTGCCTTGTGGGATCAGGAACAAGATGTTGCTTTTAAAGCATAATCCATCATTTCAATACTGGAGCAAGAATGAATGAAAATTATGTTACATTAATGCATGTCTTGTCTGGAATATTTTTAGCAAAGCATCAATATTTAATCTCATCTGATTTTTCCTACTTTTTAATCCAGCAAGTTTATGGCACTCTTCCCTTAACAAATACGAGTTAATGAGTGACTAGAGTGCCCAGGTTTTGTCTGTGATATGTAGTTTGATGTTCCTGACTCAACGCTAACAAGCTTGTGCATATAATTACATGTCTGGAATAAAAAAAAAAACAAACAAACATCATACAGTGGAAAGATGGAGCTTGCATAAAGCAAACTTACAGCATAGCCATAACCACCTTTTTGTGTTGCTTTTGCAAACCATGACAGCGATGAACCAAAAGCAAAATGCGACTGGTGCTAATTTTAAAGGCGAGTTTTCTGTCTTGTCGGTATATGTACAGTTACCTTTACATACATATGCAAACAAAGTTTGTCTGCACTGTACAGTTTGTGTCTAATCCATTGTATACACACAGAAAATGATATTGAATAAAGCATTTATAGAAAGGAAGTGTCTGGATTCATTGATTTCCTGATTTACTGCATGACATCTCAGTCTCATCCAGTTATTTTTACATCAGCTAATCGTTAGCAGATGTCATACCTGAATATTTTCATCAGGTGAATTTTTTCACTTTCAGGTTTATAATGTGCCAGTATGACTTCTAAACTATTGATGAACCATTCATTAATGTTTATTCATCCTTTGTATTGACTGAAGGGCTGGTTCTATTGGCATCAATTTCAGCAGCAGAAAAAGTGGAACAGGTGACTGAGTACACTTACCAAAAGGACTGAAAAACTATTCACCTGTTTCTGTGTGTGTGAACATAGACATTTAACAAAAAAAAGAAAAAAGATTTACTTTAATAGCTGTTGACTGGAAAAGCTCTGGCACACCAATGAACTGAAATTCTGATGCAAAAATGTGAAAGATCAGTGTACCTAAATTTCACTCATAAACCGGGTACATCAAGTCCAGGATGAAACCAAATGTTTTCCTTTTCTGCATCTGGTCACATTTGTCACCAACCTCTGGCACTGATGATGCTTTTTTCTTCACAACAAAGGACAGTATTGGCATCAAATAGTAATACAGTGATTTAATTACGTCTTGATTTTGTGTGCATCTTACACGTATATCTTTCACATAAATTAAGACTTTGTGCAAAGATACTTTTAGTATAAATTTTTAGTAACTCTAGGATACCACAAACTAATTGCCACACAGATACCACAAACTAATTGCCACACAACAATCCAGGGGCCTTTGTTGGCCCCTTACTTTGCCTGTTTGCTAGTCCAGCCATGGATGTAGGCACAGAAATACCACCTCTCCCATCTACCTCTGACCTCCTTTAAATGACAGATGAACCTGCAAATGCTATTATTAAGAGGATGTAATTAAAATTTGAATATGTAAATTTCATGTAAATTAGGTGTACTTGGAAGGGCATCGTGGTGTTTAATTAGCAGGAAAGAACTGTAACTAATTATATCCAGTGAGATGCTACACGCTTCAGCTCTCATTCAAACAAAAAATCTTTCTAGTGCTACCTGAGCTTTATTTTCTTAAACATTAAAGCCTTTGTTGTAATTTATGAGTTATTTCTTGTCAGTCATTGAGGTTAATTACTTCGACCATTTGTTCTCTTATCACGTGCACAATGACATCCAGACTTTTAGAGCAGCTTTTTTGCTGGAGAGATCAGAAGCGTAAATTTAAGTTTTAACTAAGACGTTGCCACTATACTATATTTGTACAGACAAATACAAGACTATAGTGATTTGAGTGATGTTAATTATATTCATGTATTTGATACAGTTCTTATTCTGTATGTGTAGGTCTTATCATTATGTATTTGCTAAAGTAAAACTTCATTATGCACAATGTAAAATGACTGAACAGTAATCTCTAATTAAAAAGCAGCCAATTATAGCCAGTAAGCAAAATGACATTTTGTTATCACATAGCATGAAATATTTTGATTTCCTGTTTTTTTTGATAATTTCATTAAAACGGCATAGAGTTGGGATTGTTGGTGTCTTACCAGTCTTGAATGCACGTGCATTCATGCATTTACACACACACACACGTAGTATGCTTGTGCAGAAACAATGTGTGAGATGGCATTGGGAGCTCACTTGAAAGCCTGTGTCAGTGTTTCTCATTATCATCAAAGACAACAGGCGCTGTGTGCACACACACAGACACACACACACCAATGCATGTAAAAACTCAGCAACATCATGATGTGTTTTCACACAGCCATACTATTATGTAAGGCAGTCTGCAGTTTCATTATATCCCCATGGTAACCAGGCTGCTGTCAATCACTGTGAAAGGTTAAGATCAAACCCCCACTATTGTAATTACTGCCTCTATGTCTCATTAGCACTCACTGATGTAAAATAATTCAGTGTTTCTTCAGAATTTCCTTCTTCTAAGGCTGTAGAACAGGATTAGATGATCACAGTCTCTAGTAAACCTCATGATAATGATCATAAAAATGGAAAACATTGTACTGGTGTGTAGTCATCCGGATTTTTATTCAATTGTTAGATCCATTATTTCCATATATCCTGTCACTCATTTTTGTCACCTTTTTTCTGTTTGCTGGTGCCCTTTGACCCCATCTTCTTTATTTGCTTTTTTCCTTTACTCACATCCTTCCATTCTTCATTTTCTCCTTTGTCATCATTACTCGACCATCCGTTCATCACATGTCCCTCTCTCTCCCTCACAATAGGAGAAGGAAGAAAAACCTGATGAAGAAAGCGAAATGTGACAGCAGGAGGAGAGAAAGGAATAATTTATCTCTCAGGTGATGGACACACACATACACACAGAGGCAGAGTAGCATTTAGCCAAGCCAACACGCAGTCTGAATACTGATTAACCAATCAGAGCCCATTTCTGCTCAACACCAGAGATACTCGTTGGCTGCCATGGTGACCAAGAAAGCATCATAGCTGAAAGGACAGGGAGGAAGTGTATCTGTGTGTGTGAGGTGTTGGACTGAGAAGGAAAATCTATCTCCAGCTTGTAGAGAGGGCAATTACAATATGGATAGTATTTTTGTTAAACTTCAGTTTTACACTGATTGCTGCAAAAAATATTAATTGGTTTGTTTGGAACTGAACTTTCACATTCAAAATTTTCAAAAGGTTTTGAACTTAAACTTCCAGAAATCAATGTGTTTAATAATTCAAATTACTGTGTGAAAGGAAGTACTTATCACAGATAACTGTCACCTGGCTCTGCAGTTTTCTTAAGCTGTACGTAGCAGTTGAGCATCATTTAGCTCATTGGTTTATGGCCCACAGCTTTAATGTTTCCAACAAAACAGTGTGCTAAAATAGGCTAAAATGATTTGTAGAGCTGCAGAGTTTGGTGATAACTCTGTGAAACATTTTATTATCTGAGTGGCACTGAAACAGAAAGGAGAACAAAATTAAAGACGGAGAGCCTTTGTCTCACTGCTTTGGCAATATTGTTCGCAAATGTTATGCAAATGAGGAGCACTGGAGTGAGTAATACAGGGAGAGATGGGGAGAACAGAAAGATGAAAGTCTTGCCTTATTATTCATATGGAGCCAACAGGAAAGGAGTGTGCTTTAACTCCAGTGCCTTCTTTCTTATGGTCAGCTGCCCTTTTTTTTACATAAAAAATATTTTTGTTCTTTCGTGGTATGTTATAGCACAGATCTGGTTCATGTCGTCACACAAACAGTTGTATTTACCCAGCCAATCCCCAACATTGAGATTTTATCACAGTCCCAACCGTACTGTTGCTCACACACACACAACCACAAGCTCACAAGGCCATGACTCATGGAGTGGTTTTTCACAGCAGTCACGTCCACTTCAAACCGATGCAGCACATAGTGACTCTGGAGCTACGTGGTATTAAGTTTGACCACCGTGCTGAATCAAATCATTTACTCTGTTCTAAATGTGATAAAAATGGCAGATTCAACATAACCCAGTGTGAAACTACTCATGGACTAGTCTGATGTACTCAGACCCTTTATTTAAGTAAAGGTAAAGTAGTCCTGCATTTAAAATTTTACTTAAGCACAAAAGTAATAGTAAGTACCAAAACTAAGAGTACTTATTATGCAGAATGTATATTATGACATTAATTCATATTCTTTCATTAGAATTTTGTGCTTGGATATCTTCGTGGAAGTGATATTATTTGATAGACGATTGGGCAGAACAGAGAACAGGAAGAGTAGATTATTACAAGATTTTGAATGGCATTTCAGCAGGTTTAATATTGAAGCTAGAAAGATGCCTTCAATATTAAAATTCATACATATTGCATTTCATATGAATATGATTTCCTTGTCTGGCTTTCATCTGACAAACACAGACCAATATCCTATTATAATTTGTGATATTAGTCTTCCATTATTGAGCTGCTGGATTAGCTTTAACTCATCAATAAGGAGCTGAGGTTTGTAAAGTCATCCAGCTTCCATCACTCAGTTCTTCATTTATCCTGTTAAAAGGACCATGTGTATGTTTATGTATATATGTGTGAGTGGGTCCATGTTTTCATTTGCATTTGTTTCTTAGTTTTAAGTGGAAGTTTAGGCTGTAAATGTTAAAGCTCTGTATTTAGATTTTTATGTTGAAACACCCTCCCTAGTTAAAATATCAGCCAAATATTCTTCTCAAAGTGTCAAGTTTGGTTCACAGACAAAATGACATTAGAAGAGTGTTGGTGGTTATCATGGATAATGGTGAGCAGTGTGCATGGTGCTGTCACAACTACATTATATTAAGGCTTCGTTTCCCTTTGTAAATCACTGGGGCTTAAGAAGTGTGAGTTTCAAAAGGCTATGGCAAGCCGTTTGAGCATAAATTAGATATCCTTGATATCAGATGTTTATTTCACATACTAGTTCAGTCTTTGTCAGAACTAGTTCGACGTTTGATTGCACTAGTTGGACATGTGATTGCACTAGTTGAACAAGAACCCTTACTAGTCACGCTTTCTCAGCAACTAGTGGCATTTCTGTCCAGCTAGTTCCATGAAAAGCCCTACTATCAATGCCAGTCACTGCACTAGTAGGACCAAAGTCCCAACTAGTCAGCTTTTTCATGTACTAGTGGCCCTCTGGACGACACTAGTAAGGCTAAAAGTCCTACTAGTTAACTAGTGTGCTGAAAGAAATGTGACAAGTTTACTAGTCAAGCATGAGTTTGGCTCACTAGTGAACTAGTGACCAGTATTTGTCTGCACTAGTTCACTAGTGAGGGCCAACATGCACACTAGTTCACTAGTTAAGACCTCTAGGCCTTACTAGTGAACTAGTGAGGCTAAATAATGCATACTAGTTAACTAGTGAGGTTAAAACCACACTAGTTGTACTAGTGACAGACATTTTCATGTAACTAGTAAGTTTCAAAATGTTGAACTAGTGGAAGCCCAAATGCTCACTAGTGAACTACTCAAAGTTTGTTTTACTTTACTAGTTAACTTCTGGGCTCAAAATCTTTAGTAGTTAACTAGTGAAAGCCAAGTCGATCACTAGTAAAGTAGTTACACTAAATGCTAATGAAGAGGCAGGGAAGTGACATAAACCTAACCTTCCTATTGGCTCTCCTGCAGTTCAATCAAACCAAAATTTAAATGTAACTCTGTAAAGCCTGGCTTGCTCCTCTGCTTCACTGCTTTGTTGAACATTTTTTAAAAGAAATACCAGGAGAGGAAATACCACTCTCCAATTTAAAGTAAAATTTGATGGAGGTGGCAACAGTTAAAACTGAAGTTTGTTTACAAGGAACCATGTATAAAAATGTACTATATTATTGCTGATTAGTGGCAATAATCCATCTAAAATACTATGTAATAATGTTGAAAATTAAGAAAAAAATATAGCCGGAAGCGGCGATGAGCGGCTTTCGCCTCGAGCGGACCGCCGGCGTGAGCGACCCCCGGCCGGCGAGAGATCGAACCGCTCCTCCCGGGCGAAGTGGCTCACCGGGAGCCCTTCGGACGAGAGCGTATAGCAAGCCGTTTGAGCATAAATTAGATATCCGCCATAGTGTCTGTGCGTTTTTGTGTCTCGGCACATCTGGATATGTGTGCATGTGTTTACAACTGCTGCTTTGATTACCGTGGAGATGTAAAGTATTTCGGTGTCTGTCCGTTAGACGGACATTGACCGGAAAAAATCCCCCGCCACGGGTTTCCGGCTCTGAGTCCCGCTCTTATGGCAAGCCGTTTGAGCATAAATTAGATATCCTTGATATCAGATATCAGATATCCTTGGTAGGAGATATCCTTGATATCTGATATCAAGGTTAAGAATATCTGCCTTGATATCAGATATCAAGGTTAAGAATATCTGATATCTGATATCAAGGTTATATCTGATATCAAGGTTAAGAATATCTGATATCTGATATCAAGGTTAAGAATATCTGATATCTGATATCAAGGTTAAGAATATCTGATATCTGATATCAAGATATTCTTAACCTTGATATCTGATATCAAGGTTAAGAATATCTGATATCTGATATCAAGGTTAAGAATATCTTCATATCTGATATCAAGGTTAAGAATATCTTGATATCAGATATCAAGATATTCTTAACCTTGATATCAGATATCAAGGTTAAGAATATCTGCCTTGATATCTGATATCAAGGTTAAGAATATCTGATATCAAGGTTAAGAATATCTTGATATCAGATATCAAGATATTCTTAACCTTGATATCAGATATCAAGGTTAAGAATATCTGCCTTGATATCTGATATCAAGGTTAAGAATATCTGATATCAAGGTTAAGAATATCTTGATATCAGATATCAAGATATTCTTAACCTTGATATCAGATATCAAGGTTAAGAATATCTGCCTTGATATCAGATATCAAGGTTAAGAATATCTGCCTTGATATCAGATATCAAGGTTAAGAATATCTGATATCTGATATCAAGGTTAAGAATATCTTGATATCTGATATCAAGGTTAAGAATATCTGATATCTGATATCAAGGTTAAGAATATCTGCCTTGATATCTGATATCAAGGTTAAGAATATCTGATATCTGATATCAAGGTTAAGAATATCTGATATCTGATATCAAGGTTAAGAATATCTGATATCTGATATCAAGGTTAAGAATATCTTCATATCTGATATCAAGGTTAAGAATATCTTGATATCAGATATCAAGATATTCTTAACCTTGATATCAGATATCAAGGTTAAGAATATCTGCCTTGATATCAGATATCAAGGTTAAGAATATCTTGATATCAGATATCAAGATATTCTTAACCTTGATATCAGATATCAAGGTTAAGAATATCTTGACATCTGATATCAAGGTTAAGAATATCTTGATATCAGATATCAAGATATTCTTAACCTTGATATCAGATATCAAGGTTAAGAATATCTGCCTTGATATCTGATATCAAGGTTAAGAATATCTGATATCTGATATCAAGGTTAAGAATATCTTGATATCAGATATCAAGGCAGATATTCTTAACCTTGATATCAGATATCAAGGTTAAGAATATCTGCCTTGATATCTGATATCAAGGTTAAGAATATCTGATATCAAGGTTAAGAATATCTTGATATCAGATATCAAGATATTCTTAACCTTGATATCAGATATCAAGGTTAAGAATATCTGCCTTGATATCTGATATCAAGGTTAAGAATATCTGATATCAAGGTTAAGAATATCTTGATATCAGATATCAAGATATTCTTAACCTTGATATCAGATATCAAGGTTAAGAATATCTGCCTTGATATCAGATATCAAGGTTAAGAATATCTGCCTTGATATCAGATATCAAGGTTAAGAATATCTGATATCTGATATCAAGGTTAAGAATATCTTGATATCTGATATCAAGGTTAAGAATATCTGATATCTGATATCAAGGTTAAGAATATCTGCCTTGATATCTGATATCAAGGTTAAGAATATCTGATATCTGATATCAAGGTTAAGAATATCTGATATCTGATATCAAGGTTAAGAATATCTTCATATCTGATATCAAGGTTAAGAATATCTTGATATCAGATATCAAGGTTAAGAATATCTTGATATCAGATATCAAGATATTCTTAACCTTGATATCAGATATCAAGGTTAAGAATATCTGCCTTGATATCAGATATCAAGGTTAAGAATATCTGATATCTGATATCAAGGTTAAGAATATCTTGATATCTGATATCAAGGTTAAGAATATCTTGATATCAGATATCAAGATATTCTTAACCTTGATATCAGATATCAAGGTTAAGAATATCTGCCTTGATATCAGATATCAAGGTTAAGAATATCTGATATCAAGGTTAAGAATATCTTGATATCTGATATCAAGGTTAAGAATATCTTGATATAAGATATCAAGGCAGATATTCTTAACCTTGATATCTGATATCAAGGTTAAGAATATCTGCCTTGATATAAGATATCAAGGTTAAGAATATCTGATATCTGATATCAAGGTTAAGAATATCTCGATATCTGATATCAGATATCAAGGATATCTCCTACCAAGGATATCTGATATCTGATATCAAGGATATCTAATTTATGCTCAAACGGCTTGCCATAAGAGCGGGACTCAGAGCCGGAAACCCGAGGCGGGGGATTTTTTCCGGTCAATGTCCGTCTAACGGACAGACACCGAAACACTTTACATCTCCACGGTAATCAAAGCAGCAGTTGTAAACACATGCACACATATCCAGATGTGCCGAGACACAAAAACGCACAGACACTATGGCGGATATCTAATTTATGCTCAAACGGCTTGCTATATGAGTCCGTTTACTATTTAGTGGGTCTATGAAGGTTAGGAATTAAGTGGTGTATCGTGATTGATATTTTAACTAGGTTAGTGTGATAATCAATAGATCATCATTGTTTTTTGTAAAGTGTCTTGAGATGATTGTATTGTGATTTGGACCTATACAAATAAAATTTAATTGAACTGAATTGAATCATCCTCTAGTGTAAAATTAAATTTATCAAATGGAATCTCTGACAGTAAAAAATGTTACATTTCACTGACAGCTACTTTTTTATTTCTCACAAATACAGATCAACTCAAGAACAGTTTTGTAATTAATACAATAAATTTCATTTTAAAATAACAGCAAACCTAATAACATTGATAACAGAGGAATATTGTTTTAAAATTACTTTGTGTATTAAATTTACAAATTAAATTGCCATTCCATAATAATACAAAATAAAATTATTCAAACACTTCCTGAAATTAGTTTTGCTAAAACCCAAGTTACTATTCAGAGCAGGCACTTTAAGGCTTTTCAGAACACAGTTGACCACTGACCAATCAAAATCTTTGTCCCGCCTGCCTCATTTGCATTTAGTCCACTAGTACAACATGTTGATTTTAAAGTGCCACTAGTAGCACTAGTGGCTGCATGTTTTACTTTACATGTTAACTAGCGAGGGCCAAATGTCCACTAGTTAGGGGCTTTTGACCTTACAAGTTCACTAGTGACATAGAGACAGAGTCACTAGTTGACTAGTCAACATAAAATGCCAATTAGTCAACTAGTTAATGTTTATTGGTTCTTACTAGTTCACTAGTGAGATTCAAATATTTACTAGTTTACTGGTAAATACCAAAATGTCTACTAGTTCCACTAGTGGGGATCATTTTAGCCTTACTTGTTAACTAGTTAAACACACAATCTGTTACTAGTAAGCTAGCAAAGTCCAAATGGAGTAAGTAGTTGACTAGTGACAATGATGTTCTCCTCACTAGTTAACTAGTGGAAGACATTTTGCCTCACTAGTGAAAGTCTGTATCAGACATGTTCAGACTATGACTGAACATGTCAGACATTTTTCCTACATGTTAGGCCTTTTCTTTAGCTAGTTTAGCATTTATTGGCACTAGTGAGCGACTATGTGCAACTAGTGAGACATTTGTTTAACATGTTGGTCTTTTTGTTGCACTAGTTAAAGTTTTTGGTATACTAGTGTAAGTTTTCATTTGACTTGTCTGCAAAACCTGCTCACTAGTTGACATTTCTGTGCAACTAGTTAACTAGTGAACAGTTGCAAACATCATACATGTTAACTAGTGACACTTTACAACATTACTAGTTGCACTAGTTGAGCACACAAATCGACTAGTGAGCATTTATATTGGACTGGTAAGATCAAAACGTCAACTAGTGTATTGAAAATATCAACTAGTGCATCAAAAAGACCAACATGTTAAACAAATGTCTCACTAGTTGCACATAGTCGCTCACTAGTGCCAATAAATGCTAAACTAGCTAAAGAAAAGGCCTAACATGTAGGAAAAATGTCTGACATGTTCAGTCATAGTCTGAACATGTCTGATACAGACTTTCACTAGTGAGGCAAAATGTCTTCCACTAGTTAACTAGTGAGGAGAACATCATTGCCACTAGTCAACTACTTACTCCATTTGGACCTTACTAGCTCACTAGTAACAGATTGTGTGTTTAACTAGTTAACAAGTAAGGCCAAAATGATCACCACCTGTGGAACTAGTGGACATTTTGGTATTTACGAGTAAACTAGTAAACATTTGAATCTCACTAGTTCACTAGTGAGCCAAACTCATGCTTGACTAGTAAACTTGTCACATTTCTTTCAGCACACTAGTTAACTAGTAGGACTTTTAGCCTTACTAGTGTCGTCCAGAGGGCCACTAGTACATGAAAAAGCTGACTAGTTGGGACTTTGGTCCTACTAGTGCAGTGACTGGCATTGATAGTAGGGCTTTTCATGGAACTAGCTGGACAGAAATGCCACTAGTTGCTGAGAAAGCGTGACTAGTAAGGGTTCTTGTTCAACTAGTGCAATCACATGTCCAACTAGTGCAATCAAATGTCGAACTAGTTCTGACAAAGACTGAACTAGTATGTGAAATAAACATCTGATATCAAGGATATCTAATTTATGCTCAAACGGCTTGCCATAAAAGGCTAAAAAAATGAAAAGTTTTTAGCACATTTCCTTAGGTCTGAGAACAGTTCATGTTTTATTGGTTTTATGCCACTGTACATAGAGGACCACGAGTGTGATGGAAAAGAAGAATGAGTCAGAGCTGAGTCAAAAGAACCAGCTTTTTGGTTCTGACAGGTAACTCAGCATGTTGGTTCATTCACTAAACAACCCCACTAGGCCAAGTAGGAGCCACATTGAGTTTTTTTTTTATCCCTCCATTTTTAGAGGGGCTTTGAAGTCCCAGTTCTATAGTTTGAGAGAGAGAGTTCAAGCACTTCCTTTGGAGATTTCTGAGAATAGGCCGCTTTATTTCTATCTACCTCTTTGCGGGTACGAAAGAGGGAAAATGGACTGGAGCAGAGAGAGAGGAAAGGCAGCCAGAGAGAGATCAATGCTGGACTGCGGCACAAAGAGCAAGAAAAACACTTTATTTTTCTTGCTTTCAGGCAGTTGTAGATGTGCGGGTTTGGTGACCTTGGCAACTGGTATTGGAGCAGAACATTTGATTGGTGTGTCACATATGAAGGAGAGGTCAAGATGTTCAAGCAGAAAGTCGATATACCCTTTAATTACAGAGCCACGTTTTAAAAAGCACACTTATCCAAAGTAAAAACAGCTATGTCCTCCATTTTAGCAGTTGGTTTACACACACAATAACCCTTTTTAGCCTGATAAGTCAGACAGTTTTGTCAACTGATCATAGGGTGAGATATGTCTGGCCTTCCAGCAATTTCACCTGTGGGTGCTGCCGCCACTCAGCCATTTCAGCATTCACAGCAGGCAATTGTCCAGGTACGTGCTGGCAGCTGTTATGGCAATTACTCTAAATCGTATGGAGAAAAAGAAGTGCACTTTGTTAGGCTGTTCTGGTTCCCATCTAAGCTGCTGTCAAGACCGTGAGATGAATCAGGGCTTCAGTGTGTGTCAGTCCACTAAGTAAATGGAAGACAATACATTAATAAGAGGTACAATGATCATGTTTTTTCTTGAATTTCTGTCAAAGTCAAGTTCTTTCAGTTGTGACTTTCATTTTACCACAGAAGTCATAATGCAGGAATATGCAGTATTTTAACATGAATAAGTCATTCCTTTATCAATTTTAAAAATGTTTGTAATTTGAAGTAGTCTTGTCATCATTACCTATAATATAAAGGGCTGCAGTTTTCCCACCAAACATCAAAAAAAGTATAAACAAACTAATATATGCCCCTGTTTCCTCCTACGTTCCCCTGTCTGTCGATCTGGCTCTCCACGTCTGTTTCTGCTGTCTGTCAATAGGAGGAGACGGTGGCATTTCCAGCCTGCAGACAGCTTCTCCCATCAGGCCTCATGACTGACGGCAAAACTCTTGTGCATGCATATGAATCCAAGGGCACTAATAAGCTATTCTTTGCTTGTCCTTTAATGTGTCCATCAATCCGTTTGACCATCTAAGCTGAATAAATAACTTTAAAGCAGGCACAACTTGTCATAACAGACACACTCTACCAGAAATCGCAGTGGCTGAAAGGCGTTAGTAGATCTTCATCTGTTTGTCCAATCAGCATTTTGTTCCATTTTATTAGATTGAGAGGAACATTGGTGTGGCCATCTACTGTCTAGGAGCTGAAGATTTGGAATACTATGGCATTTATATTGATGCTTCCTAGAGGATCAACACCACCACACCACTCCAAGCTAAAGGATTGGTTTTCACACAAGTTAGCCAACTGACGAACATTAATTTCTGCCAAATTAAGATCCTTATTCCAGTTGATGATCTCATGACTCACTGGAGAGGGTGAAGATTGAAAAACTGACTAGAAACTAACTATCAATCCTATCCTATCAATCTAACTGACTATTTCCTGAATTTAGTGTATTTCCCTAGACAGTCTGACACTGAATGTGTATTAAAAAAGATTGCATTTTGAGAGTACATTTTTAAATATCATTTCAGGGAGTAATATAGTTTATCTTATCTTATCTTATCTTCTCTTCATCTCATCACTGTTTTGCCCCTTACCCCAGCCATCTTCATGACCTTTGTGAAGGTATTACATCCAGAGTGTTCAGAAGATGATTTGTCTCATGCATTTTACTCTGGAATATTTAAACAGTGAAATACCGTCATTCCCATCTGAGTACATGCACAAGGTTGATAAACCTGTGCAGGAAAAGGGCAGCTATGGGGGTAATGACAGCGAAATGTCACACAACGCTCCTTCGAAAGGCCAGAAGTACGAATCCAGAGAAAGGAGAACATTTGAAAGGAATAACAGACACTGTGTTGTTCCATAATTACCTCCTAATAATGTACAGAATCTGTAGGTGTTTCAGACTGATCATCTCTTAATGATGGTGCTTGAGGAGAAGCCAATTCAAATGCAGAGTCTGGAGTGTGATCGTAACTAGAGACAGCTTCTAGCGAAGACTGCAGTGTCATGTGTCTCTGCAGCATGTTGACAGGCAGCACTGCTGTCCTGTGGACACTGAGGAGCTACAGCACCATCCACAGTGGAAAATTGTTTGATCAAGGAGTGATGGCAGCTCAGCTGGAACTGTCAACATGTTGTATGTTCCTTGTGTTGAATAGTGTCTTCATGGTTGACCGCCCACAGAGGTGGTCGAATACAAGTTTTTTGTTTTTTGTATTTTGTGTTTTTTCCACATGAAGCAGAGTTTGTGGGTGCAGAAGCCATTTTTGTGCTGTGGCTCAAATTTGAGATGTAAAAATGTCTAATGTCTCAAACCGTTGTCCTGTTTACTCCTGGACTTCTTATTGTTAAATTAACATTTTTCAGTGAATCTTGACAAGATTTCATCCAAGTGACAGAGAAATGGCTGAGACAGCTGAAACACAAATACCTCAAAGAAGCCAAGAGTGTCAGTGGATGGTACAGATGTGAGACTTGCTTAAAATTCAAAATAAGGAGCTACAGAACAAAGCTGTCAAGATGTGCATATGCGGAGGAGTCAGGTAATGCAGGGAGAGAAGTAGAGAAGAGCCTGAAAAGAAAGACCTCTGTTGCAACATCAAGAAATCCAGCTGAGCTGAAGTGAGCTCCCTGCCCAAGTTTTTGAAGCTGGAATGTAAGAAGAGAAGATGGAGACCAAACAGATTAAGGTGTGCTGGTGAAGGACTTCTTTAAGTCATGCCCAGATTTATATTAACATAACATAACATAACATACATTTTTTAAGGCCACAATTTATTATTGTACATGACAATCATGATTAGTGAACCTTTACCTTTACCCGGTAGTTTCCACACTTTGTTTTATATCTGTGTAAAACCATTAGCTTTAACTATGATCAGCTGGCCTAATTAGCCTCATTAAAATCACACAAATGCAAATGTGCAATTAACGCCACACATGAATCCTCAAGACTCTTGTAAGCAAGCTGTGAACAAAGATGGTGGAGGTCTCAGACACAATGTAAGATTTTTCAAATTGCAGCCTTCAAGGGGAAGACATCTGAAGCTGTGGCTCAGTTCTGTGGTGTTGCATGCATATTTAAGTGCTTCTGTATTAGCTTGTGCTTTCTGTATTGTGTTAGACTATGTATACCTTGAACTGCAGGTCAGCAGCAACAGAGACAAGAAGAATGAAATGCTGAAATTCATCCTTTTGATAAGATTTTTTCCAAATACAGCTGCTGATGGAAAATGCCAGTAAATGTCAGCTGTCTGTTCCTGGCATGATGACGCGTACACCGTTGGGAGGTCATACAAACCAGGATCAGGGATTGAGCCAGTCACTGGGAAATGAACCAGCGTTTGCTTTAATGACATTGACAGAGAATACAGTGTGGAACAGTGAAGGGATAGAATGGCTGGCCTACTAATCTTCAACTCGTATTCATGCATTTGCAGTATGGCTAGTGCATGATGAGATGTGACAGCAGGTCTCGTTGCAGTCTTTCAGGAGGTCAGACAGAGTTGAATAAAGCCTGTTGCAGCAGAAATGGGGCATGTGTTCGGTGAAAACTGGACTCCATGTTTAACCAGCTGTTCTCTTTTCACTTTAATGAGGGCACACTCGCCATTATTGTAATAAGTGTGAATAGGAGAGTTAAACATTTTGGAATACACTTTTGGGATGCACTTTACTGCGAAGCCTTAGATGAGAAGATTTATTATAAATACGAAGCGACGCCCGGCAGGTTTAGCTTATCTTAGCTTAGCTACATTTTTAATAACAAAACACCTTGTACACAACATGAACAGACCAACATCATGAAGAAAGCAGTTTCAAATGAAATGTCTATTTAGTTAGTTAGTGTTTCAGTTGTGTATAGCTGTATTTATTAAATGTTTTGATGTTTTACATCCTTAACATCCTTTAGCACGTATGCCACTGCACCTATCAGATAAAAGCACACTGCCAATTATTTTTTGTTTTTCTTATTCATATAGTGCAGTATTTCTGTGGATCATCACAACTAACTAAATTCCATCTAAGAGAACTGTCTCCATAATGTTAAAATAAGTCATACAAATTCATATAAATTAGAAATTAGGAAATGAATGCCTGGTTTTATTAGTCAATATAAAGGTCTAAATACTGTTTTAAAGCCTTGTCTATGTAGCTAGAAACAAAATTGTGCGAAAGTACTAATTCTCTATTCATATGTTTATTTAGTTATTGTTTTAGCATAAGTGTTTCTCAAATATAAATATATCAGGTCTGAAATGAGCCTACATGATGTAATGGATTTTTACTGTGGAATGGACCCTGTCCCAATGTTATTGAAATTTCCTCTTTTTACAGGGACAACATCAAATGCATGACTTCAGTGTCCTTGGTGGTAGTTGCCAGGAAGTCCTCGCTGTCACCTCTGTGACTACGAGCCCTGAGGCTGGACAGAGTACAGACGTGGTTGTTAGGGGCAGCTGGATCTGTTTCTCAGTTATTAGTGAAGGTTCACTGTATCGGGGCACTGAGACAGAGGACAGAGTTCTCACACTGAAATACGTTATGTGTATAATTAGACCAAAACTAATTTATATTAAATCAAATGTACTGCGGTTCTTTATGAGGCCCATTACTTTGCTCAGCTTTAGTTTTTGGAATTTATATTTAAACTAGAAGAGTAATTGTGTGGTGAAGTATATTTTAATTTTTGTACAAATTTTTGTTGCCAGGAGAACCTGCAGTAACCGCAAGTGAACTTGTCCAAGGCTGTCAGAGACTCTTGAAACCACACACGTGCACAACAAACTGATACCAGGTCAGTTTTTCAGGGACGTACAATATAAAGGTCATCAGTGCAAAGCTATTTCTGTTCCTGAAGAGAAAAAAAATGACATGAGGGGCATTGGGAATACTGGGAGAAATGTCTTGAATGGTCAGAAACCATTTTGATGTTGTAGACTGACAAATACATCTGTACTCTTGGACATCGACAGGAATATGGACAGGAATTTAAAAAATACAGGCCCAGGCAGTTCGTGTGACTCTCAGCCTCTCTGTATCCCCATCCTCCCCAGAGTTTGCATAAATGGAAGACTCTCCAGACAAATACACAGGTATTTACACACATGCACATATACACAGTACATTGTATGCACAAACACCACAAAACCCAATGATACGATAAGTGAACTGTTAACAGAATTGTTTGAGACAGAAATAAAGGCTGACAGGATAGATGTTGCTGAGAAAAGTGATAGTGTGTATGTGACAGGACTTTTAACACTTGTCTCCTTCCTGTGTATCACTGACTGATCTGAGTTTACATCTTCCACCAACATCCAGCAAGTGATTTTATAGGTTGTACATGTCACAACATCTAAAATCAGGATGTTGTCACAAATGTCCAATGGAGTGTAGAGTGTAGACAGTGGAAAAGATAAACTCTTACTCCCTCTAGTGGTTCACCACATGTATACTTCATTCTAAAGTAGAAATGAGTGATTGTTACCACAAAATCCACTTTATTGTATTGATTTAAGGCAAGCTACATCAGTAGCACATGAGTATACATGTAGGTATAAAATAATAATAAAGTACTATGTCACTGTTCTCAGCACCAGACTCAAAGGAAGGTATGGTACTGATATTTTAAACCAGTTTAAAAACAATAAGTAAATAGGATTTTCTTTAATTTCATCCCACATACCATAATCCCACATACATAAATATTAAAAATTCACAGTTTAATTCACTTTCATAACAAAATTATTATAGTCTAATTCCCTGGCACTGATACTGTACGTTTCCTCTTTTGTCCCATTTACATATTATTATAGTTTGTGCTTGTTATCAATATAGATAATAGATAATAATATAGATATAGAAACAGAGATAGAAACAAAATACAAAAAAACATATACCAAGGTCATGATTTTAAATTACACTAGAAAACACTATGCACCATTGGCAATTCCATTAAATTAACACAGTGGTTTCAGTTTTTAGGGCTTAACAGTGTAAATTTATGATTTTTTCATATTAATGCTGGGTGATTACTAAAGACTAAATGTCACAAAAATTATATTAACAAACAACCATTACAATCCATTTACAATGCATAAGAGCCTGTAGGTCACAAAACAGGATTCTTCCTGTGTGTAATAGCAAATTTGTAGAGTAACCTATTAAGTTTTTCAAACAATTAATCAGCAATGAATAAAACTGTAATAGTGTTTTGAGAAAAGTCATCTAGTTCTGGTAAAAGTTCTATCTCAACTACTAAGATCAGGTGGATATTCTTCAGGAAAGCATATGTAGAAATGATGAATCTTTTAGTTATTGCCAGGAGGTGGCACTAAGTCAAAGTAAATTCAAATGAACCCAGAGGCAGAGCTGCACGGCCCCAGTGCTACTGCTGCTTAAAGTAAAAACTCAACCACAACCAGAACATACACTCATACAAAAAAATAATAATTTTATTAAAGAAGCAGGATGGTTTGTTTCCATATATTCAATACATTATGAGCTATGCATTGTAGAGAGAGAGACAGATTGTGCTGAACCAGGTTCAGTTTGGTGTTTAAAGTGGTGTTTCACTTCACTTAGATTAATTTCTTTGCTTTATGTCTGAAGAAGTTCATGGTCAGGAAGCCATTTGCTAGTCTACAGACCATATGCAGCACCAATGTGTTTCACTGATGATAAAAGTAAAAAAAGTCCAAAACCTGGTCACCATTTCCTCACTAATCAGCCCAAACGGAACAGTTTAATATGCACTTTGTATTATTATATATTTAATTTTGAATTTTGGAGTCTAATAGACCAGATTGCAGGTTGGAAAAGCACATTTTTTTTCTTTCTTTCTTTCTCTAAAGTTAATAGTGTTTATTCCTGTGAATCTATATTACCACATTATTATAAAATATTAAGTTAACAAGAATGCATGTTTAATGTCTGTTAATTAATTTTTTTTTTATTTTGCTCAATTTTTTTGCTCTCTGACCCAGGATAAGAGCTCCTACAAAGTAAGATCAGTGCTCACAGCTGCTCATATAGAAATTACTGTAAAATGCTACTTGACTCAATTCCAACATTTTTACAGCAAAAAGCATGTAGTACAAAAGAAAATCCAGCAAATAGCGATGTCCTGCCACAGGAACTTGGTGATTATCTATTTTGAGCCCAAGCAAAGGTAAAATCTTCACTTACTTTCCAGGCTGGGTCACAAAAAGGGCTGATTTGAGGTATATGTCATTTAGAGCCGTGACTGTGGACAGTAATGATTTTCCTTTACTGAACCAATTATGTCTCAATACTGTCAGTGTCTCATATGCAGCCAACCTCACTTAACAACACTAGTAGCAATACTCTTTTCGTTTAATGATGAATAGACCTGTTTCAGAAAATACACTGTCCATGTTAACATTTATAACCAATAAATTCTGTGACTTTCAGTTCAAAATATTTACATTTTTTAAAGAAACTGATATTTGAACCTGTATAGTTCCTATGGTTGATGCTGTGGCAAGAAATGAGGTTGTTGTGGTTGTGAGGATTGTTTTCTTCAACATGATCCAGCTCTCATACAGACAAAAGCACACACTGTAAACACAGCAGGGAAACAAAGGGAAACCACACTGAAATAATAATATTCGTTACATCAGGGGTCAATTAGGTAAAATCTTACTGGTCACAAGTCAGGTGATTGTTTCCCACCTCTCACAAATCTCATGAAATGCAGAAAAACCACCTGCTTGAATTTCAACAACACATGCAGCAAAGGGGCTTTTAGTCTGTATGAGTCAGTCTTGTCTTCATGCAACTTGAAAAAGAATTTTCTGCAGGTGTGTTTGTATATGAACTTTCAAAGCCTCTGTGATTGGACAGCTGACCTGGTGTACTAAAAAACCCTGGATTTTAAGGAGGGGATTTGAGAACTAGGGTTAGACTGATATACTGGTGTGAAGACTTCTGCCTGTCTGCACAGTTTAGTGCCTCAAACTGTAAATGCTGTTTTTCCTCCACCTTTATGAGATCAGCTCTCCAGCAGAAACTCTCTTTTGGAGGTCTTGTAATAAAAATGATCAATCAACAGCTACTAATACAAAAATGAAAAAGATCAATATCAGGCCCATACCAGTCAAACCCTAGTAAAAATGGAAAGCCACAGGTGTTAACATGTACAGCATATATACACACATACATTTTTGCATCAACTATGGACATACATTATGCGTGTTGGAACTAGATTTGGCAACCACGCTGAGAAGAGAGGTTTTGTTTTATCTCATTAGTAAGGCATGCCATGTAAGGTGGCCCTGTGTGACTTGGAGAGCTCAGTCTGACAGCAGCTTTTTTTGTTTCCTCCACACACTCAGATGGAGTTTCCCCCAATTTACTTCAGATTTAGCAGAATTCTTGCTGAATGTGTTGCACTGTTTTTAGGGTTTGTCTTAAGAGTTTCATTTACTGCACTTTATTCCTTTCAGATCCCACTGAGCTGACTTTACTGGAGCCGTGATGTCATCACTTGGTGACTGCCGCTGCTGCGAAACCTGAACATTCAGAACAGTACGGGATCGCTCCTCCAAGGCATGACATCATCTCAACATGAAGCGCTGAAAATCTGCTGGTCAGCCCGTCTCTGATGTCACAACTACCCACTTGGATGTCATCCCCCATATGCCAATGAGTGGAAACATCATTTGCCATCACCATCATGTCAGATATTTGACAGTCGTCGCCCTCGGGTGGCACCTAATGAGGCTCTCAGCCTTGGCTCTCTGGCCCTGGGAAGAGTGAATTAAAAAATTATGTTTAGAAAACATGTCACTACAGTTCCGCCACCCCCACCTCCTCGCTCCACTGGAAGTTTATTCAAAGGAAAAGCTGAACATGTCCGGCTGAGGCTCCAAACAAACTGCAGTTGTTTCTACATCGCCCCAGATTCTCTGGTTTTCACCTGTGTCTTTTCACTGTTTGACTTAATTGCTGGCCTGGAAATAGGTGTGTTCCAGGAAAACATCTGAGCAGCTAACTGCAAATATATTAAGTCACATCATTTGTTAGGACACGATTCAAAGTGGTTCAAAGACACCACATCTGGCCGTACTGTTCTGGCCTAGTTTGAAGTTCCTGTTGGGTCATCTCTGAGCATCATTGGATTGTTCTATCAGTACTTTCCATCTCTTCTGACACAGCATGCTCCACACTTTCTGGGAAGTCTGGAAAGCTTAATCTACTACTACTCAGAGTTCATCAATTATTCACAGTGTGCTTCTAAATTATCTCCCCCACTGTACCACATGACAGTTTTGCTACCTGAGTGTAACAAACACAATTTTAGATTTGGGCCAACCACAGAGGAAAACCACAGGGGTCTTGTGCTTTGCATATTACGTATATTTGGATTCACAGGATTAACTGTGTGCCACAGGTGACTTTATAGGATTTTGTTTTTGTTTCAAAACACAAACCTGTAGTGTTCATTGAAGTCCAGTCTGAAGCTGAGGAAACGCAAACTCTCATCTGAACTGGTCATCAGCAATACCAGGAACTGCTGGACAATGCTCTGAGAGATGGACAAGGAGACAGGGTGAACACAGAAAAGTGGTTATAAAGGTAGAAGACACTGTTACAGCTGACTGCACATAAAAATGCATCAAATGCAAATGATTGACAGGTGCTCCTGGAGTCAGCTCAGGTTGGTACCTGGTAGAAATGAGTGAGGATGCGGAGCTGCGAGCGCATTTTTGGTATAGTTTCCTGGAACTCCTGAACCCTCTTCTTCTCCTCTGCTTCCTGTTCGGCTGTCACTCCCCACTGACCCTAAATCAGCAGACAGACAGATTGAGACACATTTGAGTTCCATGTTCCCAGTCCTTTTCTTGCTTTGTGTATCACATGCAGACAGCTAAACTTTTCTTGCACCATCTCCTCCCCTGTCCCACCTCCTCCTCTCTCTGCTGCTTCTTCTCTTCATACTGCAGTCTAAGGCTGAGTTCCTCCAGGGCTGAGCGGTAGAGCGAGTCCTGGGCGCTCTGAAATTCGATGATCTGGTCAAAAATGGCCCTCAGCTGGTTCAAAAGAGACTGGGCCGAGAGACAGAAACAGATTTCAAGGAAATGTGTGTTATAATGGGTGGCAAAAAAAAAAAAAAACTGTGTTACTGTGTGTTACCCTGCTGTTATTGTCCAGCAGACATCTAGAGATGATGGTGTCCAGGAAGACATCATGGGCAGCAATGATGTGGTCAAGGTCCTGAGCCTGCTGCACTTTGTTCCACAACTCATCCCAGGAGCACTCCAGCACCTGCACACAAACATGAACAGGTAGATGCAAAGGACAATGCACTTTTATTAAAAATCAAATATTATACTGTTATATGATGATGATGCCTCACTCTTCGCAGTCATTATGTTTTCCTTATAATTACTTTATCAGGAGTCTGAGAAAATTAATTTAAAAAAACTTACTTTACTCAACAGTAAATCCTGCACTTAAACCAGCCTCACTCTTGCTTTAAGAACTGCTAACCCCTCTAAACCCCCTCTTGTTTCAGTGCCTTAATCACTGAACTGTTTTGCAGTTGGTCTGGACTTGAACCAACAACCTTCTGAAATGGAGTTTACATCATTAACTTCAAGGCTACAGTTGAGAGTGTAAATCAGAGTCAGGCAGTGTTTTTTTTAACAGATACAGCAGACTGTCGTCCTACTGTAATTACTGGTCTTTATTAATGTTTTACAGCCTGTGATGGTAACAGCACTGCTAATGGTCTGACCTCAAAGGTGATGTAGTACTGCATTTGGTGGATGAAGTGGACCATCTCGGAGGCCAGGATGTGACACTGATGCAACACGCCAGACAACTCTGAAGGGTAAAAAGCACAGTTCCCCATAACATTACAGCACACTGCAGATTACAAACTTCTTTTTAATTAAACTGTCCTGAGGTTTAAGTACCAGAGGTTTAAGTACAATTCACTGCTACTAAAGAAAATACCTCACATGCAGTCGTAAGAAACAAAGCATGTAGAGAAAAAATGGACATGAATGCAAAATAAAATGTTATGTGCCCAACAAATAAAATCAGTTCGCCCTGTGTGTCAATGTACCAGGCATAGTTTTGAGCAGCTTGGCATTACACATCTGGCCTTTCCAGATGTCAGTCAGTGTGTACTCCATCCTCTTGGCCCTCCACAGGAAATTAAACACACGCAGGTAGTGGCCCATACATTCCCTTGTAAACACCTAAAAATATACAGATGGATTTATTTTTACACTTCCACTGACAAACAAATGTTCTGGAGAGATAGAAAATGAAACAATATGTTGGGAACTGTGTTAGAAGTGTGTGTGAGTATGTTACCGTAGCAATGGGTCCATCAACATGGTAGTCCAGACTAAAAACATCCCAACCTGTATCACCTGGAGACACCTGGAGCCAACAAAAGATACAGATACTAAGGACATGCTCATGTCTCAAGTCACAAGCTGCAATGACGCTCGCCCACACACAGTCATTACCTCCAGCAGACGCACATCCAGCCTCTTCAGAATCTCTGCATTATCAAACTGGGCGTTGGTGGCTCTGACTGCAGTTTCCAAGATACCTGTAAGGTTGTGCTGGTACAAAGTGGTGGCAGGACGGGCTAACTCCGGCCTGGGACAAAATGATTAGGATAGAATACAATAGAATAAAACAATATTCTGTCTTCTGTAATGTCATATTTGTGCTTTATATATACAGAATGTAGCAGATCACTTCGATGTGTATAACAGAAGATACTGTCTAGTGAAAGTGTGTTTTGCTAACTTGAGCAGGTCCATGAGGTGTCTGATGAAGTCCCCCTGGCCCAGCAGCAGGTATCTCCTCATTGCCTGCAGATGCTCCAGCAGCAGGTAGTTGCGGTTGAGGACATCCAGTAGGTATTTACTGGTGTCAAAGTAGGCAGCGTCAATCTTCTCCTGAAATGCCCCCTCCAGGTCTGACAGCAGCTCAGCAGCTAGAGGTGGAACAGGTTTCAACTGGGGTTTCAGCTCAAATGGGTTTCAGAAAGGATATGACCAGACTAATTATTGTCATCCTACAGCTGATATTAATTTAAATCTGCTAAAACTGCACTGATGATTAACTTCTAAGAAACTGTTTTAATACATTTATATTTCTCTTTTGAGCAGGTGAATAAAAATTGAATAGAAAATGCTAAGCACTGAAAAGTATTCAGGGTCACTCGCACCTTGTCCAAGCAGATCTGTGCTGGTGGACAATAAGTAAAGAGAGCATGGTGTCCTTCAACAGATACAGTAAAAGCTAAAGATCAAACTGGTCAGATGAAGCCCTACAGACTGAATCAATAGAATATGGCTATGTATAACTCTTTCCACTTCATAGTCAGAAAAAGAGAAGGACAAGGCCAGTGAGCGGTAAAAGCATCGATCACTGCCATTCCACTATCTTACGTCAATATGACAATATCAATACAATGAGAACAAAAAATAAAGAGGAGAGGCTTGTTATTAGTACATCTGACTCTACAATAACACTAAAAAATAAAATCGAAACAATAAAGAGGAGCAACAAAGCCAGCAATAGTAGGCAATTTCAACTTTTACATGTTCAGCATGTTCTATTGCTTCTTCTTACAAATGTTATTTTAAAACTTAGTTAGGCTGAGAAACCAACTGCAGATTCACATAAACATGTTATGACTTTTTATTTCTACAAACCACAGGTTATGCGATTTAAGACTCTTACCATCTTTAGGTGTGTCTGCGGACTTGGATGCTGGTGGAATTTTGCTCTGTGGGGTCCTGTCATGACAAACCTGATGCAGGAAGTTAATGGATTTTCCAATCAGCAGAACCTAGAGGAGACACATCATAATGAGCTGAGGTAAAACAGCAGGCAGGAGATAACAGCTGCTCCAACTTTGCTATCATCACACAAAAAGTTGCTTTTGTATTGTTATCTGTGTCTGATATTTTTCATATAAATTCTTAACTGTAGCCAGGATGTCTGGTGGTAAAATAAAGAGCTGTGTGTGTACCTTGCGGGCCTGGTCCATGGTGATGAATGAAGGGATCATTGACTTCCTGAGTGAGTACTTGTCGTGCCACAGACGATCAGTCTTCACATTGGGATCGGATGCTACAAAGAACTACACACACATGCATTAAGACGTAAGTTTTTTAATACACAGTTGGAAGTTTAATTTTCCCAAATGCACTTAAAGTGATGTACAACAATCAGATCAGGTGCACTGAATAATCAGTGTAGAGACAGTGAGCAGTCAGTGACAGAGGCTTTCATCCTAGATTGTCCATTTACTTCCTAGTCAGTACAGTAGCTTCAACCAGCTTCAACACATACTCGACCCTAACATTTTACAGTTAAGAAATCCACTCATGTCAGTGTAGTAGTTAAAATAACAGAATCACTCATAGTAGTACACCAGCACCAATGTGGTAAATAGAACATTACACAATCTGGAAAATGAAACACACCTTACATAAACTTCAAAACCGTAATCATTGTTTTTAAACCTGTAATTTGATTGGAATTATTAACTGAACACCATAATTTTTTAGCTGCACTGTCAGAAAATGATGATGAATATATTGGTTTTCAGATTAGCATGTGTTTTAGTATGTCATCATGGCCGTTGTTTACGGCATGTGTTTTACAGACTGTGTGTTTGTGCGAACTCCTGGGTTGTTTCCCTCCTGAAATAAATTTGTCTCTGTTCTTAAACACTGCACTTAAGACCAGAGTCCAGTGGTAAGTAATGGTCAACACTGGACACATAAATACTGTCTGTGAGAGGGAAACAGAAAAAGAGAAAGGACACGAGAAGTAAAGGGGAATCATCCATCACGGGGTTCTCCATTACACTCCTCTCATCAGTCCTCATTTAAGTAGCTGTCCTGCCTTTCCTCTTCTTTATTTCTCTCCCTCTCTCCTCCCTCCTCTCAGTAATGTTCTTTCTCATTGGGGTCAAACATCAGAGCAGTTCAACACAACATTTTCTAGAAACGAACAGTAAATTCCTGATGGTTCTTCTATAAAAGAACCTGAGAGGCCAAGATTCATTTCTCTGATTAAGGTTTTTGACCCACTACATTATATTTAGTCTATTATAACCACAATCACCTGTATAGTCAACACTATACAGGTGATTGTGGTATCCAGAGCTGTGTGTACCTCATGGTAAGTATCTTCTAACTCTCCGTCATAGATCCACCTGTAGAGGAAGTTGAGAATAGGGTGTGACACCAGGCTCAGGATGTGTTGAACCAATGCTCTCATCTGGGGGTCTCCTGTCTTCCCATAGGCGTGTACAGCTGAGGCCAGCTCGCCTCCCTTTCGGCCTGAACACACAAACAGAGTCAAACACACAGTGAAGGGACATCCTAGTCACCCAACACTGTAATAATCCTTAAACCCACCTTGGCAGAAGTCGACGAGTGCTGCCAGTGTCTTGAGCCGGACTTTGGGGTCATACATCCAGACCAGGAGCCTCCTGAGAGTCAAACTGCTCTCTGTGCACAGGTTGACACCCTGGTCATCCTCCACCTGCAACTACAACACACATTTCCAAGGATGTTTAAAATGATATTTTTATTATTTTAACTTTTGAAAATCATTTGATTTGTGTACCTGGGAGTGGAGGACAGACAACAGCCTGTAGTACTCCTTCAGCTCTTGGTGGAGAGATGCACAGAAGCTCTGATGGGAGAGGACGATAGACAGGGTAAGAAAGATATGTCTTTGTAAAAAAAAATTACTTTTAAATAGAGCACATCAGAAAAGATCATTAATACATATGGCAGTAGACACACCTGCCCAACCAGTCCAAATGCACGGTCCAGGCTTCTGGCGTCAGTGTACTTTCTGACTTTGTTGTGGAGCCAGCCGAGCTCAGCCAGTCTGCTGCTCATGTCCCTCAGGGACTTACACAGCACCACCTGGTGAGACACAGTGCACAGTACTACAAATACATCCCCAGTGCATTGCATCCTCCTTCTGCTTGTTGAATGTGTGACAAACAGGACATGTACAATTTATAATGAAGCACAAACATTTTTTGTGTGCTGTTCAACCAGTGAGGTCTAAGCTCCATTACGCAGAGTTATTAAATCCATAGAAATGACAATGGTATATTATTAATAATCAAACTTATCCATCATCAATTTTCATTTTTCCATCACAGAGATTACTGTATTTTTTTGTTATGTATGCACTATAACTGGCAGGGCCTCCTCGCAGGAAGATTTGATTTCACATTGAGACATTAACTTTTCAACTGTTTAACAAACAGACAGCTTTACAGAGTGGTTAAGTAGAGGAGTGCAAAATATCTCCATCCCTTGACTCATTTATCTCTGGGCTCACTGGCTCCTTCTCCATTATGATGATGACACCAGATTGACCACAAGTCTATGTTTAGTACCAGGGAGAGAAATGGGACAGGTTACCTCTAAGGCCTTCCTATTGACGATATGACAGTAGGGTAGAAGGGGGAGTAAAAGAAATTGACAGGATAGAGAAAAGAATAGAGAAAATCAAGGTCGATGTGGCTCAGAGCCAAAAAGCTTTCTATTGATCTGTTGATATTTTAAAGTACAATCAACAACAATAGCCTTCATATATCACATCATCTACTTTGGATGTGTGGTCATCATTACTTCAGGTCTGCCTAATCAAAAAAAAAAAAAGTGTCCAGTAAAAAAATCCCATGAGTTGCAGATACAAGATCTGAACATGATACTAAAAGGTTGTGTCATTTTCCTGCTTGAACCTCCCTCTTCACCCTGTGGTCTGCACTGTAACACTTCTGCTGGGATGATGATGATGGCCTGAACTGTACCAATCTGTCTATGAAAGGCTTACAACTTTCAGGTACCTTGCTATCTATTTTGTAGCAGTTATCCTGGGCGCTCATCTTGATAAACTTGCCATCAATCCCCTGGAAGACGTACAGGATATCCCGCACCAGTGCCGCCTCAGTCACCTCCCCTGCACAGGCAGAGGACAAAAGGACAAAATGATTACAGCCACAGTTTGTGCTCTTGGTTTGAAATTTGAAATCACAGTTCAGATCTGAAATTCTCTGAAAAAATAAGTTGAATTAGACACATTAAAAAA
This sequence comes from Mastacembelus armatus, assembly GCF_900324485.2. NCBI lineage: Eukaryota > Metazoa > Chordata > Actinopteri > Synbranchiformes > Mastacembelidae > Mastacembelus > Mastacembelus armatus. The sequence goes on along the minus strand of NC_046634.1, from coordinate 6,219,729 downwards.
AAAAAAAAAGTGAAAGAGCGGGATTCAATAATGGAAAGTGCTTAGTGAGGTAACTTCATCTTCGAAATTAAAGCAGGTGTGATGTATGACCAAACAAACCAGAACACACTGGTGTCCTGATGATGCTGTGGTCAGCTCTAATCTGCACTGCCTACAGGTCAGGTTTAAAGTGATTCTGCGTTTAAATGTGTTTCTCACCACCAGCGTCACCGTCTCGACGAGGACGGACCACTCTGGTAGAGGGAGCTGGAGGTCCGAGCAGTGGCCGAGTAGCATGTGGGGCCAGAGCTGAGGAGGGGGAAGAGCTTATAGGAAGAGCCCAGGCCAGCCGAGAGCCCAAAGGCTGACCGGTGCTTGCTGCAGACTGAGGGGGTTGACTGAAACACACACACACACACACACATTTACTGTTTTTATGTCTGAGAAATAACTTGCACTGGTTTAATAACTATGGTATTTAAATATGGTATTGTTGGAGTAAACGTCAAATATAATGTTGTTTGTTTGCTGATATATTGACTTCATAAGTCATAAGTTTTACAATTAAAAGCTCAAGGAAACAATGAACACATGACACAAGTAAGTTCCCCAGATTTTAGGGTACCAAGGGAGTGTTGCATAACCACTTACGTTTAATAGTAACTCAAACTTTACAAACGAACGCTAGCTTACATTTAGAGGTCATCATGATGTTGAACAATGGACTCAGAACAACAAATAAAAGACATTAAAGAAACCAAGTCAAACCACTTCATTGCATAATTTGAATACCTCTACTGTTTTTTTTCAGGGTACAGATTATCATTCAGTGACATAAGACTATTTGGAGTTTGGAGTGAGGATTTGCCCTTTCACAATTAAAAGGTGAGCCCAGACACCTCAATGGTAATTTGTACCTAAAGGAGTCCTGCATTTTTAATAAGGATAAATGGAATTAAATGGCCTGCTGATGGCTCATAAAACAGATTTATAAGAGGTCAGGCTGAGAGGCAAATTCATTTCCTTGTGTTAATTGATGTTTCCTTTATCTGGCACTGATTGTTCTTAGAGGATGAGCATGAGACCGATAACCCTGTTCTCTTCAGAGCCTTTCAGACGAATCTGCTTAAGCACAGCTGACAACTGTCATTCAGGTGAGTTCTCCATTCTCTATGAATGTGTTAACTAATTATTAAAAAAAAAGAAAAAATCACAAGAAGGAAAAAAGATTTAAAACTGTGTAAGTTTATTGAAAACACTCACCCAGCCAGCAGTGACTGTGGTGTTGGCGTGGGTCCATTGAGAGTGTACACTCCCAGACTGGAGATGCCACTGGTCCCCATGCTGGTGGACAGGCCTGCGGCCCTCTCTCCGTAGCTCAGGGCCAGGCTCTGGGGTCGGGTGCAGTAGAATGGGGTGGAGTGGGCGTCCCGGGGGAGGGCCTGGGCAAACAGTGCCCCATAATTCCCAACCTGGAAAGGACAAGTCACTTACACTTAATTCATTACTTATGTTAAATTATTTAACATAAAAGATGAAAAATAATTTTTCAAAGAAACACTATGGGCAAGTTACTAAAAACAAAGACACAAAATTATGCTAAAAAAAGACTTTAAAAATATATTTAAAAATACAATTAAAATTTTGATCCCACACCACTAGAATTTCTGAATAGTAAATATACTGCAACTTCAACTGCAGCTGGTATAAGGCACAGGAGTGGAAAAAGATAAAAAACAAGGGCTTCTTAAAAGTCCATGTAGGAAAGCTGTAAAAACTGCATCTTTTTTTATGTGTCTCTCACCCTGCTGGACGGCTTACGAGGGTCTTCAGAGAGGCTGAGCAGCAGGTAGAGAACAGACCAGCGATGTTTCAGAATGCCCTGTCAAAGCACACACAGCACAGCACAGAAACACAAGATCCCATTAGAATCAAGAGTCAGATTTATTGCCAAGTATGTTTGACATATAGGGAATTTGACTCTGGTACAGTGGCTCTCAAATCGCTTGTGGTCAACAATATGACATAGGTAAAAGAAAAAAAAAACCAAAACATATCCTACATTACATGTGTAACTGTACCATCCTTTCTTTCCTGCTGGTTTTCCAGCACTAGTAAAAATGAAGCTCTGAAAGAAAAACAAATACCAACCTGCGTCTGAAGTTTTCTATGCAGCTCCGAGAACAAAGCAGCGTCTGCCTCTCTCCTCTGCTTCAGCACTACAATAGCATCGAGACAAAATCCATTAGCTGGGATGTTCAGTGTCAGAATTACAGTGGAAAATTTTGCCAAACTGTTCCTTCATGTGTCCCATAGTATTAGACACACTGTAGCATCTCTGTAGCTGTTTTTGTTGGCATTGCTGAAATACATTCTTTCACATTAATGAACTTGTGATTCTGAATGTTTGAGTTCAGGAACTGATACATAAATCAAGTGCCTGTTTCATAGTAACAACCTGGACACCAACCACTGGTTTTACAGCAACTTCATAACCATAAAATTCTTTTCTTAAGTTCCAATAAATCCACCCTAAAACCAGAGATGAATAAAACATTCTGTGCAGTAAGTGCTGTGCTATTTTTGTTTTTGTTGGGATCAATGTTTTCCCACTAATGGTGCTGCCTTGGGTACTAGACCACTGGGGTTTGCTATTACAATACAATAAAGATATTTGTCTTTTTTGTGGAGTGGGTCCAACATAAAAAGTAAAGAGCAAACAAGAAGTGAAGCTGCACTAAACTACCTGATAGCAAGAGAGGCAGAGATCTGGTTTTTAAAACAGGAAAAACACTACAGAGACTAAACAGAGTAACGTGCTGTAGGTTAATGATGGATAATGAGTTCCCTGCTACAGTAGTTCAGTATCCTACAGTAAGAATTTGTTTTCACTGGGTGGGGAGTAATATTTGTCCAAATGCCACTTACACTCTTTCTTGATCTTCTCTGACACCAGGAACTCATCTCGTTCAATAGTGGGGGCGTAGTTACTGCCAATGACTCGCACTGCATACTGGAACTGGTGGGCCACTTCAGCTGGAGGATTAAATGGACAGTCATGGCAGATAGGTGTCACTTTGAAGTAATATAGAAATGAACATGAATAGCTGTGATCAGGTTTTTTCATCCATTACCACACCCTTTTCCCATTAGGTTTGCCACAAAAAAATGAATGAATAATGGACAAATAAAGTTCATCTTCAAGGAATACTTTAGACTTAGATAATAGTACACTGTTGTAAATCCACTATTGCTCTTAAACACGCATTTAATGTGATATTTTTCTACCTTTGCTGCTGTCTCTGATCCAACAAGCTCTGAGATGCCTGCATCCAACTGGGGCCTGCAGCTAGCAGGACACAGCTGTATCCAACAACCAGGCAAATAGTGTGTTCTACACCAGAGCTTACTCGCTAGTAAGCTCCTAGATCGCTAAAGTGAATAACAAACCCACTTTATTACCAGTTTATAACAGTAACAGCTGGAGAAGCCATGACGCTAAATAGCGGGTTGTGCAGTAGTTACTAGCAAAGCGCTACATGCCGCTGTCAAACAGATGCAGTGATACTGAACTCAGTTAATCTCTAATAATAATCAGCCTGACGTTTAAATGCCCTGTTTACTCACAAGACCATTAACGCGAATAATATGCTTTCTAGTCCAGCACACGTCCATACGACCAAGCTGCTCGGATTTCATTGAACTTCCACGGTTTTTCACAACATTTAACGACAAGAACAAACGGGGTTGAGCCAGCGCAAACACCCTAAAAGGTCTGATAAGGGATGAAATCGTGGCTTGCCGGAGTGGGACTTATACGCCGAATTCCCCAGTAGATGATAAAGAATTGACCGGTTTTTTTACATTATGTGTAAAATGTGTGTGTTCAACAATATGAGGTGTAACTTCAAAGATCGCATTTTTTGAATGAGGTTAGTACTGACGTTCCCTCAATACGTGTGTATTGCACGTAACTGGAGTGGCGCGGAGGATGCTAACGTTAACTGATGTACCTTCGCTTTTCCCCGTGATCCTGCAGCAGAGGCTCTGAAGAAGCACATTGGGTGATTTCTGGTCCAGAGTCGCCATTCTTTCCGTGTCTAACGTTTCGTGTATTGACCAAATAAATAACTAAATGCCACTGAAAATTATGAACTAACTCCGAACAACGCCATTTTGACAAGTTGAGTCAAGCTGGCACGACGCAGGAAGAGTGCGGCCCTGTTTACTTCAAAATAAAAGCATAGTAAAAAAGGTTAGTGCTGTTATGAGACTAATTTAATTAATAGAAAATATGTACATATATCAAATAGGAAAAATAATTCAAATCTTTCATGCTAAATGTATATTAAACAAAACTCATTATACCATAGTGTCATTTCACGCACATAAATGCCCCAAAACAAAGAATGGGCCAATCAGGAAGTCCAAGTCCAATCAGGACTAATATCTTTGAGTAAGTTTCATTTTTTCAATAGTGACATATATTCTATTGATTGAATTGAAATATCAAATCAATTTGAAAAAGCATGCACATGTTGGTTATTTGTGCTAAAAAATATAGCTAAGAGTAAAATTTCGAAGAGTACAACCGGATATGGTGGTTGCCATTGTCGTGACGTGACACTGGTGTTTCAGCAGCCCGCCGAAAAGCGTCTCAGGAAAGGAAGGAAGGACAAATGAATGAAAACATTTCCCCCTGGAAACATGGCACCACAAATTTGGGTTCTGACCTCCCCACACTATTAACTTCTATGGTTTTAAATGTTTGGTTTTTGTTTTGTTTTGTTTTGTTTTTTTTGCTTATTGCTATTTATGCTTTTTGCTTACGTAAAAAGTCTCCATAGAAACTTTGCTTCACTGAAATAGTGGACCCTTAAAAATAATTGCCTGCTTTTCTGATTATTTAACAGTAGCCCAGATGATGTTTAGTTTCTAAAATCCTTTTAAAGAGATGAGATAAACTTTATTTTGTCGTGTTTTCCCGTCAAAAATTCAATACTGTGCTTTTAGGAGAAAAGGCAGACTTCTATGAGTTTTATGTATAATTTATATATATAAATTATTTCAGCGCCAACTGAGTGGACACTACGTTGACATCATCCACACACAAATAATATTAAATTAAATCACTTCTTCCACGTCTTCTCATCCCAATTTGTTCGGTTTTGTATCAAAGTTGATTTTATTCTTGGTACAGAGCAAACAAATCAATGTCCTAATTAACTGAAATGTCCAATCAATTACATCCTCATAATACCAGAGTGCGCATGCGCTCACCTCCGGTCAGAGCCACCACCTGGCTCCCCGTGACGTAGATGAAAGAAAAGCTCGTGTGGCCGCGGCGCGAGAAAGAAGATTATCAGTACACGCGCAGAGGCAGAGACTGGAAATTAGTTTGGTCCCGGTCTCACAATAGGACCCCCCTCCCACACACTTATCTGAACTATTCAAAAAACTGAGACCTGAAAGCCACTCCTGTCACAGTCCTCCGTAGGTGAGAACAGGTCCAGGTACAGTTCTCGGGAGCAGCTCCCATTGACCGAGTCTTGTTTTCCTTTTTTAATTCAGGAAGAAAAGAAAGGAGAGAAAGTCATGGACAAAGGAGGAGAATTAAAAAGAAGCTAGCGCCTACAGTAAATATCCTTCGCTAAAACGACTCAGAAAGAAGAATAAGGAAGAAGAGGAACAAGATGGGGATGGATTTCAGCACTCTTCGGACCCTCATCAGCAGATTTGTAAGTTTCTATATGACTTAAATCCTCCTTTGGTCGTTGTATTCGTTTTATCGTGTATATCCCTGTTCTCCGCACACCAAAGCCCCTTGCAGTTTCAGAAAACGTGTGAACTTTTATCACCACTGCTTTCAAATTCCGCCGAAGCAGCTTCTCATAGGGATTAGGTTTCACTCGGGAAAAAGCTCAATAGGAAATGAGTGAAACCGCCCGGAGCTAGAAAACACTCTCAACCACAACTTTTCTTTATTGTGCGTTGGTTTTGTCCTGAAATCTGCTGCTTACTTCCTCCTACACCAGTGGAAGTTTCCATTTCGGCATAATCCACTAAATGACTCAAAACCCCGCAGAAATGTTGAATGAGTCATGACATATAGACCCTCAGAATTCATACCCTGTATTTTCCAAGTGATTTGGTGCAGATTAAATGTCTCGGGTATTTGGCATCTGGATATATTATTTCAGATATTGTATAACAGATGCTGTTCAGGCACCCCAGCACTCACCTTTGGCCAACAAATCTCATTGGTATTTAAATATGTGGAAGGTGGAGTCAACTATCATTACTGTAATTGCAGCATAATGAAGAGTATATCCCCGTCGTGACAGAACATGCCAAGAGAATTAGATGGGCAGGAGCTATCAGTCACCATTACAATTCAACAAGTCAAGTCTCAAAATAATTTTAAAATTATTGTTTTGACGGATTGAAAGTGCCAAATGAGTGCTGCCAGTAGTGCTTATATTTTTGATAGGTTTAATGTGTTTTGCATCGCATAAATTCATCTGATGGATGGTATTATGGTATCTGGAAATGAAACTAATTGATTTCCAATGGAGCAGCGCTTGTGCAATTCACTCTCATTTATTATGCTTGTTCCAGTTGAACATGACTACAAATGGAAGTCAGTCACATGAATTATGTAATCCAGTTGTTTTCTCCCTGCTCGTCAGATCGATGGGCAGCAGTGGAGCAGCCGCCCTATATGACTGCAGGTTGCATTAGGCTCCACAGTAATGTGTTTGACAATAATCCAGACAGAGAAAACCCTGCTCACATGAGAGCCACTCAGGTTTATACCCCGGCTTCATGCTCAGCTGAGGCTTAGACACGGCTTCCCAACTGTTGCAGATGGCTGATAAAATGAAATCCCTGCTGTGTGCAGGAGCCTTGCAGTCAGAAACAAGCAGAGACATGCCTGTAACTAGTAGGATGTGGGATGCTGATGAGGTCTGCTGTTGTAATTGATCTAGATAACAGCTTTAGACAAATGGATTTGGAGTTAAATGGTATTGCTGCTGCAAAAAACACAGATGCAAAGAGACTGCTGAATACTAAAGATTAGGGTTACTAACATTTATCTGTTTGTCAATATTGGCTTTTATGAAATGCCAGTCAATGCTAGGAGCTAGTGTTTATGATGGAAGAATCTCCTTCCAACCACTAATCATAGATCTAGTCTTTACTTAAAAGCATAATATATCCATTTGATATGCTCTAAGGAAATCTCATGATTGTGCGAGATGTCAGGAGGAAAGGAAACTTACTTCTCAGTACTCAGTACTTCTCAGAAATATACTTCTCATTAGGGACCAGTCCTTGTCAATTTTCAAAGTATGTCCATTATGTCCATGAACAAAAACAAAATGTGCACTGTACAGTAGTGTCACTCCATGATGAATCTCTGTCCCACTTATCAACTTGTTATATTTAATGTTAGGGTAGTTAGGTGGATTTGCTCATTTTCATACATATCAGATCTAAATAAGTCATTACACCACCTCTGCTATGCTGGACAGGCTGAAATGATGAATTTGATGCAGCTCATTTATTATCCAATCACGCTTACTTGTGACTAAAACCTGTTGCCTCTTTTGGTGTTATTGCGGTATTTTGATGACATTTCACAAAAGTAGGTGTCCCGACTTTCAGGGCTTTCAGCTTCCTCTATGATGTAAATCATTTTCAGTCAAATTTCAAAAGTCAGGGTGTCAAATATCTGTGGAACCAGTGCTTCGTTTTCTTAATTTAATTATGACAAGACCCTGATTAAGACATGGGTGAAATAAACTTGTCACTCTAATTAACTGTAGCTGAGGTCACTTGATACCACTTGTATTATAGCAGTTTTTTCGTCGTGAACGCTTGTCTCTAGTTCTTGTCATCTCTGATTAGGTAAAAGACAGACATTGTTATGTAAGCCTGTAGTTCTCTTTTAAAAGTGTAACATGAAGAGTCGTGGCTGCCGCTCATGTCCAGGTTGAATGAGAACAAAATATAATCACACTGACGGGTTGGAGCCCTGAGACCTTGTGTACAATGTTCACTCTTCTCACCTCCTTTCTTTTGTTTTAGGCTGTAAAATTTTACAAGTACCATATATTAATGTCAGTAACTGACCTTTTTTTTTTACAAATATTATGCCAGATTATTGTGCTATACCTGTATGGCTGTAACTGTGGTGTTTGTAGTTTTGTATTTACTGTAAAATTAATAAAGTCACAAATTCACTGTACTGACATCCAGACAGGATGTGGGCTGAAAAGTGGCGTTACAGATTTCCTGACGGTTGTTCATGTGTGGGTAACAAAATGGTAATTGGAGATTTTTTTTGAGTCAAAAATCAATAGCCTACAGGGATGTTGACAACACAGTGATATGTTTGCATTAGGGCTGCAATGATTATTTGATTAAATCATTACAGTGAAAAATAATTTCTGTTATTTATATTCAGATTTTCTATCCATTCACTGTAAATTAAATGAGTAAGAAGAATTGTCCTTGTTGTATTAAGTAAAGGGCACTGAAGACTATAGTGCTCAGTGAGCCTGGTATTAGCTGTGTTGAATTTAATCTTTGTGCATTGTTTTTATTACAATTTGTTGTGTTTTTCTATCGTAATGTGATTTAGTGTTATAATACACAATCAACAGTTGCAGCAGTAATGTGTAGCTGTGAAAGAAGAAACTGGAGATGTCATGTTTAGATGGAAGTGAGTTAAAGGCAAGGCAAGTTTATTTATATAGCACAATTCATACACAGAGTAATTCAAAGTGCTTTACAGAAAGAAAAGACCAGTTAAAACTGAAACGCTGCTTCTCCCTGTTTAGTCCTGACTCTGAGCACGAGCAGAAGGCCTGTCCCTGATGTTCTCAGAGTCCGACATGGTTCATATGACACCAACATGTCAGAGATGTACTGTGGAGCTGAGCCTTGAAGAGACTTATACACAAGCACGAGCAGATTATTGATTCTAATTCACAGCACTATATTTACTGTACTGAACTTTATATGTTGAATCAAATGAAACACAACATTGAAGTAGTTTAATAATAGTTGGATAAATCTCGTTTAAGATGGTTCATATGGCATCAACATGTCAAAGATGCAATGTGGTGCTGATCCATGAAGAGACTTATACACAAGCAGGGCTGTTTTAAAGTCTATTCTTTGAGAGACAGGAAGCCAGTGCAGAGATCTGAGAACAGGAGTAATGTGGTTGTACTTCCTAGTTCTAGTCAGGAGCAGCAGCGTTCTGAATGTACTGCAGCTGCCTTACAGCTCTTTTTGAGAGCCGGTGAACAGGCAGTTACAATAATCTAACCTGCTAGAGATAAATGCATGGAGGAGTCTTTCCAAGTCTGGTTTAGACATGATCCCTTTGATTCCGGCAATGTTTTTGAGATGATAAAATGCTGACGATGTTATCGATTAAAATTCATGTCTGAGTCCAGGGTTACCCCTAGATTTCTAACTTGATTTTAAATTTTAGAGAAAGAGACTCGAGGTGACTGCTGACACTTTCTCTTTGTTTCTGTGGCCCAAAGATGATTACATCAGTCTTGTCACTGTTTATTTGGAGACAGTTGTTTTGCATCCACGCAGTGATCTGTTATGTAGTTATGGCAAGACACATTATTGCTGTGTATTAACCGGCCTAAAGTAAACATGTAAAGATTGAACAAAGGGGCTCCCAAGATGGACTCATGGGGGACCCCACATGTCAACGCCATTTGGTCTGAGACAGTTACCAACTTCAGTGAAATACTACCTGTCTTCAAGATAGGACTTAAACCATTTAAGGGCAGTACCAGAGATGCCTATCCAGTCCTCTAACCTTTGTAACAGGATCACATGGTCCACAGTGTCAAAAGCAGCACTTAGATTGAGCAGTACTAAGACAGAGACTCTACCAGCGTCAGTGTTCAGATGAATGTCATTTGTCACCTTGATGAGTGCAGTTTCAGTGCTGTAATGCGGCCTAAAACCTGACTGAAGATCATCAAAACAGTTGTTTAGCATGAGAAAGTCAGTTAAGTTATTGGTAAACAACTTTTTCAAGGATTTTGTCTTAAAAACGGCAGGTTTGATATGGGCCGGTAAAACATCGAGGCAACAGGTGGATGAACGCAGACTGGAGGTGGATCTCTTCAACTGTTATGTCATTTACAGGTGTAAAGTGTGTCAGTTCTACCAAGTGTCTCCTGGATGGCTGCAGAGTTGGTATCTGCCTTGCGCAATTTATCGCTTGTTTAATACCCTGAATCTTGTCATTAAAAAATAATGCAAATTCATTACATTTAGATGTTGAAATTAGTTCCAATGGCAATGGAGACAGAGGGTTTGTTAACCTACCCACTGTAGCAAACAGGACACGTGAGTTGTTACTGCTGTTGTCGATGATTTCAGAAAAAGCAGGCGGGCCGCTTCCCTCTCCTGCTGACTAATCTGGATTCCTGGACAGGAAATGCCTGTCCGCTCTCCTTGTCTGGCATCCTACTTTCATATAGTGGATTGAAGGGTTACTGCTGTTAACTATACCTTCACCCACTTAATCCAGTTAATGGCTATACTTTTAAACCTAAGCCAGTGACTGATCTCCTACTGCTCAGTCCACCTGCCTTATGTTCTTTATTAGTGTATAAGTTTTCCTTCAGTTTGCAGGCTGTACATGAAGCATTATCTGAGCTTTGTGTAGTGAATACTGGCTGCTGAGCGCATTGTTGTCTTTGTAGAGTTACTGTTAATTCATGCAGACTAGTGGGGAGGCTGAATACAGTAGTAGTCAGGTGACGCAGAGAACAGGAGATCACATGAACTCCTGGGCGCTGTCTTGTTGTCAATAATTTATAAGTATACTGGCTGACAAGCGGGGTGGTGTTTATGCAGCTTGTCAGCAGGCCTGCTAACTGTGAGGTTCCAGGACACCCAGGGGTGCTTGATGGGATTCCAGGGTGTCCCCAGGCGAATGAGAAGAAACTAAATGTTAATAATATTTAATTATATTGAAATATCCAAGCTATACACAGCAAACATGAATTCATCCATCTGTTTCTTTATCATTTGTCCTCTGGTGGCTTTTCTGATGTCCCCCATAATTTCCGCATAATTTTACCTTCAATACAGTAAATAAAATAAGGGTAAAACTCTTTAGAAAATAGTTAATAATTATGTTTATATTTCCTCTTTCCAGGGGACTGCCCAGAATTTAGTCCAACTCCAAAGGGTGTTCCAAGATTGTCTTGAGTCTTGAAGGGGGTGTAGGTAGGACAAGACAAAAAGTGATTATGACAGATAAAATTACTAACTCTCAGTTATTATACAGCTTAAGTGTATCTTAATGTGCCCGTGTTATGTAAATGGATTTAATCCCTGAAGTTGCTTTTTTAGAATTCAGGAAAGGCAGTCTTTTATTTTGGAGAACAACCATGGTATTGTAAAGGTATATAATAGTTTTTGAAGTGTGCTCAGGAAAATGTCAGCACGTTTCCCCAGTGCCTCATGCTAATCATTTAACAGCCGCTTGTCCATACTATCCACAGTCCACAAAGTGCACCAGGGTTAACCTCTTAACCTAAAAGATTTACCGGCTAACTAAGCCACTTGGTCTGGGGCTAGTTTCACTGTCTGCTGCTGTGTTGTTAATTAACATAGAAATGTAAGAGCTATAAATCTGCCAAATAACAGGAATGTACAGATTCCATAGAAATCACCAGTTTTACAGTTATAGTTATATAAGGGTATTGTTCTAATATTTTAAACAGATTTTAATTTCATTTGTATCTATGTACCCACATTTGGCAAATTCCTGTGATGTATTATAATTGGGTGATTACTTGACTAGTGGATCAACAAAACTGTTAAATATTTGCCATTTCTAGGTCTTCAGATGTGAAGATAGAGTTGTAATTTAACAACATGATAAAGCTTTAATTGGCAAATACCACAAACCAAAAATTTTCCTGAAAAAAATTAACATTTTGCAAGTCAGAGCTTCTTAAATTTTGCTTGACTTAATTACTCTTAAAAATGAGGAAACTTCGACCCACTGACATCAGCGTTTAATATGTTAGAAAAATTGTCATTCACATGCTCCTTCACATACAGTAAAAAATGATTTGATGATACTTAAACGTGGGTAAGTTCCTGTGTCCTATGTTTTTAAACAGTTTATGTCCTCGTCACACTGCCCAAACAGTTCCTTCTGAAGTGTGTGTGCTCTATTAGGGCTTGTATCAGTGTTGTTGCAGTAATATTAACAGTGTATTTTAGCCCATTGAACAAGGAGACAGATGATGGATAGCCCTGGGTTAATGGTGCATAGAGAGCTCTAGCCAAAGGGAGAGAGAGACATACCCAGAGAGCGAAAAGAGATGATGTTTGAACTTGGATCATCATAATAACATTGCTCCAGGTTGCCACTGAAAGTGCTGAGAGGGGCAGGTACACCTTAATGTTCTGCCTGTCTGAGGGAATGATAGCTGGTCGACCCACTGCTGGAACACACCATTCCCCATGGCCCTCATGTCAGGGAGGGAAGAGAAGTGAATTCAGAGTGTACACCCCCCTCTTCATAAATGCTGATGGTGCACTCTGCAGACACCAGCCCCTTTTTCCCTTAACCATTTAGCCCCATTTTCCTCTTCTCCTTGTATGACATTAGCAAAGACATTAAAGAAAACAATTGATTATTCAAATTATTAGTTTGTTGCACTGACTGAAACTGTGTTCACACACGATGTGGAGCAAAATTTTGCGCTTTGCAAAAAATTGATGATTTGTGGTTCAGAGCGCCCTGTTAGTCCAATTAAAATGGATGGTTAGATGGAGATCTAGACAACTATTCGTAGCAGTTTTGGTTTGATGTTATTGATGTCAGTGAGTTGTTATTATTATATCCTTTTTCTGATCATTTTTATTTATCTCAGCCATGGGAGCAGTTCTTCTGGTATCTTCTCTGGTGAAACTTTTCATTTAGATATTAGTGGAAGGTGCTGTATGGTCATTTTTGAATTTTCTAAGCTTTGGAGCTAAAATGGATATTTGTCTCACAGCATAAGGCAAACTTTCTTCAGTGACTGTTTGTCTTCTTTTTTGCAGACTTTGCCTGTATTTGCATTCTCTGCTTTGTCTCAGTGTGCGTGGGTTCATTCTGAATCTTTAGTACAGAAGTGATGAGATGACTTTATACCTGTGAAATTGGGCAGTGTGCTATACCAAGATCAGCTTTTGCTAAATGCAGAATTTTTATAAGAAATGTCTAACCTCTTCTTGGAATCATTTGTAGTTAATTCTTGTAGCAATGCAAAGATGAGCAAAAGCTGAAGTAAAAAGAAACAATAAAGTTCAAACATTGTTTTCCTGCTTTTTGTGTACAAAGTTCTGCTTTCAAATGCAAGAAGGAGCTTAAATCAGTTCATGTATTTCTGTGTAGCATGCCTCTCTAGTCTTCTGTCAGGCTACATGTCCACATAAATGACTACAGGAAAAGCTTTATGCTTTTAATCTTGTTTTTTGGTCAGTAATATTATTGCTGCTGTCTCTGTACCATCTGCACAACACTTTCATTTTTTAAATAGTGAAAACTGATATGGGGGTTGTGTAATCATCAGAATGAATGGTCCTTGTTTGCATCCATTCTATCTTTGTTTTTTGAGAATAATAGTTACATTTGAGCTTGTTTCCTTTCACAGGTAGCAGGCTATTACATAGTATGGAGTTCCTTCAGGTTCTCCAGAGGGAGACTTAAAAGCTTTTCAGTGACATCCAAAGGGAACACTTGTGCAGCCCAAACATGTGTAGCAAGCTGCGGTACAACAACTTATGAAAGATCCAGTTGCTTTTCCTGAAGTGCATTTGTTGCCCAGGGACACAATAGAAACCATTATTATTGCCTGGAAGTACAGATGATGCATGGAGGTAAATTGCATCTCAAGTTTTAGCATTAAGTTGAAACAGTTGAGCGTTTAAGTGGTCTCTGCAGTTCAACAACTTGTGCGTATGAAACAGCATTGATTGTTCTATCAATGCACTTTGGTTGGTACCATTCACTAAAGGCCTCTGACTGTCAGTTTGCCAGAGCAGAGCAGCACCAAGTGATATAATACTGAGCACACAGATCACTGCACTCGGAAATGTCTGATAGACCTGTGATGGCATGTTGTCACATTAAAGCCAAACTGAGCTTTATAGATGTATTCATTTTTGGGTTCTACATGACTGGACTATGACAAGTCTACATTTATTCAATTCAGCCAAGTTGAAATGTTCTGAAATGTGTTTTACGGACATGCAATATTAAATACATATATTTTTACTAATGCTAAACTCGAAGAATAGAAGCGTCTCAGTATTAACCAACAAGAGGTGTTAGAAATGGCTCCCAAAGGGCCTTTGTCAATATAAAGCCAAAAGCAGCATGTCTGTACATGGATGATGCACAGGAGAATGATATAAATAATAGAACTATGGTCACGTAACTACGTATATCTCTCTGAGTGCAGCATTACTCAGAGTGAACCCAAAAGACAATACTAAAATCATTTAGAGGTGCCACGTCCTGCGTTTTAACATGAATAAATAATCACCACATTAATATTAGAGTGTAATTGCCACAAACAAAAGAAGCCCCCACTAAATTTGCAGCCCAACAGTACTTTTTTTGTTGTGTGCCCCAGGGCTGGATTGGGTAGTAAATCTGCTGGATTGATGCACAACAGTAAATGCAAATGGTGCAAACTCAGGACTGGAGCCCCATTTTTCCATTTGGACACAGCAGACAGTGGAATAACAATAGAACAGTAGCTTTAAACATGTTAAGTTACTTGTGTTGATCATTTAATTAAAGAAGTAAAGGCGAAAAAGCAGCACTAGGGTTTTTGGAATTGGGTTTTGGCATCGGTTTAATTATGTATAAATTGTGATATGGGCATGATACAGATGTCTGTCTAACCCTGTGAATGTCTTTTCTTTACAGTATCGTTTTAGGAGTTGAGGCCATAACACTTTTATTGTACAAGGATTTGTTTTGTTTGCAAATGACTCTTACTTTTAGGCAAACCATCAACATGAAGGTGGCAGTGGTACAGTAGAGTAAATACTGGACTTTAGTCATGCTGTTGTTTGTTTTCTACTCGTTCAAGGACTGCGAACAATTCTTGCTGTAAATTTTCACAGAAGTTTTAAGTTGTGTTCAATAGTCACATACGTATTGTACTATTCAGCTTAAAAATAGTCAAAGCTAGCATGAGTGGGAGGAGTGGAGTAGATGTAGTGCTCGGTGGACTGGACCTCTTCCAGAATTTGTACATCAAACTAGCACGTTGTTCTGCCACCGCCAGGGGTGAGGTGCATTTGTGTATATTTTACTTGCTTTCTGTTCAGTGCACCCATTCGAAATACAGTGTGCATTCAATGCTACAATGCTTCAGTCAAAAACAATTTAAAATGTGTTGTACTAGTTGTAAGGATCCAACTATGATCTCATTCACTCAATCCTTTTCCACCATGGTACTGGCCACAGTCACGTGACTGGTCTCATGAGGGCCACATGAACCCATTATGTTCCCTTCACCCCTCTGATTTGTCCTGTGATTGTTACTCTCCTGCTAAGATGTGAGACTCACACTTGTTGCTGAGGAGTTTCAGGAAGTTGTATTGATTTCAAAAATATAGTGACACATTTCTTTTGTTTCTACGTGGTCTCTACAATGGACCATAAATGGCAAAGAAGGAAGAGATGAAGAATAACAGACCATGGCTGAGAGACAAAATGAAAAGAAGGAAAGTCAGTTCAGACAGCAATAATAGTCAGTGGTAGAAGTGAGGGCACAGAAAGAGAGAGGGGGATTGTTAATCTCATGGCTGTCAAAGAGATAATGAAGAACAACTGACCATGTGGAATTTTCTCCTTTCCTGCACCATCGCACACTTGCTGTGTGTGTGTGTGTGTGTGTGTGTGTGTGTGTGTGTGTGTGTGTGTGTGTGTGTGTGTGCGTGTGTGTGTGTGCGTGCGCGCGCGCGCGCGCACATTCTCCTCCCAGGTGACATAGAAGGGCAGCAGGATTCATGGAGACATGTGACAGTGAAACACCGTGAATAGACAGAACAGAAAAGAACAGAACCAAACAGAGAGAAGTGAAGCTCAGTTGAACTGAAGGCAATGAAACAAAGTGAACTAAAAGCAGCACAAAGTACAGAACGAATTAATGTCCAAAAATACAACAGAAAAACAGAACATAGATTCAATATAATGCAGCACAGTTGTGGCTAAGAAGGCTCTTACATTTAGCATGAGCATGTTTGGTAGTTGTTCAAAGTGTTTGTGATCTAAACTTTTTGAGATGTTGGTTGTTTTTTTTCTATTTCACAATATGACAAACCTCCAAACTGAAATTAACATAAAATAATCCTGTAAAGTGAATATATCAGATATGCAGATCTCCTTCCTCGGAGCATGATGTATTGCTGTGTAGCGGAGTGTAAGTATCTAACTGATGTAACATAACAGACCAGAGTAGCCAACAGCAGAGATGTAATCAGCACAGGAGATAACTGGCATTACAGACAGATGAAAGTTGTAAAAATGACTTTCATTATGGAAATACAATCAAAACAACAATAAAGAGCAGTAAAATTTAGAAACTGTAGTCAAGCTTAGCTCCAGCAGATCCCTGTGACCCTGGCTTTCAGGAAAAAGCGGGTATAGAAGATGGATGGATGGATAGTCAAGCTTATATGAAAGTTCCCCAAAAGATGTGTTGTTGTTTCTTGAATAGTATGAATTACCGGTTGTAGTTGTATTTCATGACCATTGATTAGTGCTTTTGAAGTACGTTTTTGTTTTCCACTGGGAGGAAAAAACATTAGCTGAAACAAATATCTTTCATTGTCTTATGGCAGCCTGTTAGGAAACACTAATAATTGTGCAAAGCATTTATAAAGTTGCCTCTAACTGGAATCTGAACAAAAACAATGAGAGGGAGGCTCCAGGGAGAGACTTGAATTAGGATTTGACTCCAGCTCTTTATCAGTTGATCATCATGTGATCGTTTTAGAGTCTCTGGAGCCTTGAGCCTGGACCACCTAGACCAACTGGTTACTGAGGAGTCAGTTTAGCTGGCAGACAGACAGAAAAGGAATGGAGACAGAGACAGGAAAGGTCAGACAGACATGAATAATCAGCCAGAGTGAGGCCTCATCAAAGACCTGATGCCAACAAGTAGCAGCCAGACCTGCAACTGTAAAATGGCTGCAGTTTCTGACATGGTTTGAATGGACTGCTAAGGACAGTAAGAATGAAGAGGCTGGGTCAGGTAAAGCCATTATTTCCTAGATTCTTTCACTGCCTTGTTGTGCTGCTTTTTTAAATCCACTCTCTCTGACTTGTTGCTTTCTCTCTCTGGCTTTGCTTCACTGTGGCATAGTTTCAGTGGGCAGTAAGGTAGGCCTATGATGTCACTCAAGTCTTCTGAATTCAGTTTACAAAAACAGTGTGTGTTGTTTGCACTTATATCATTTATGTGTGTAAAGCAGTGCTGTTATATATCTATATATTATAGTTTGGATGTCACTAAGTCGCTCGGTATGCGAACGTTGACTAACAGAGCCAAAATACATGTTATATGGGCAGTATTTTAAAGTTTGATTATTGGTAACATCTTCCTTTTATTTTCATTTACCTTAATTTTAAAACTTAATTGTTTTGTCATTTTTAGATGAAACATTCTTTACTTTTAGCTTCTCTATTAATCATCTTACATGCTGTTGTTGATCACATATGATAGAGTAAACACAGTACCTTCAGGTGTGGCTTGAATAAAATTAGCAATCTGTGTGTCAACTTGGGCTGTGGGAAATTATAATTCTCATATTTGTAAATGGGAGATGAACTGGAGATGTATAGAGTTGTAGTTAGTTGCAGCCTAATGTAATTGCTGAGTTGTGTAGACACAGCCTACATAAATGTTTTTTAGTTGTGTGTGTGTGTGTGTGTGTGTGTGTGTGCGCGCATGCGTGTGCATGTACATGTGTGTGTGCGTGTGTGCATCATTTATAGGAAAGATTACTGGCAACACAAACAGTGTAATGAACACCATTAAGCAGGAGTGTCCCTGCAGGACAAACATTAGGGAGTCCGAGAAGTGCTCCCATTTACAAGCAGGAGAAAGAGAGAGAATGAAAAGTTGGGAAATAAACACATTGGAGATCTAAAGTTTTAAAAGCATTTTGGTAGATTTGTCTGAGCTCCTGAGAGCAAAGTATTGAAGTGAAAGGACTAACGGAGTGAGGTAAAAACACACCAGCTAATGTCCATGTTATACACTTATTTACTTTTTTTATATGTGTCTAGGCTGACAAGATGGTGAGCTAACAGTCCATCATTTTCTCCACTTACAAGCAAATAAACATCATACTTAGAGATGCTAATGGGTCGATTTTGTTTCCTGTGGATAGAGCCAGGGTTTCTCTCCCTGTTTTTAAGTCACTATGCTAAGCTAAGGTAACCTAACCCATCTCTTGGCTGTTGCTTTATATTTGCTGTATATGCATTAGAGCAGTATCAGCCTTCGCTAACTCTTGCCAAGAAAGCAAATAAGCATATTTAATAGAACAGTTTCTTTGAGCATAGAGCTGGTTTCAGTGAGTGTTCAGTAGTACACAGGTTGCACAAAAACTTCCATTAGTATGTGATCTTGTTGCAAGCTAGTTTGACAGGTCAAACGACTTAAATAGAAGAATTTTAACACACTCATTTATTTTGGCAGACTGGACATATGTTGCTTGTTTGACACGTGTTTGACTCTCCTGTCAGCTGTGTTGTACCTGCGACAGCTCAGCCTTGATATGTTTTGAGAATAGCTGATCCCTAGTTCTCATCGGTTGTCCAGACCATGTCCTGCACAGAATGACCATATTTTGACAAATCTATGAGATATTTGGTTGCTATCCCTGCAGAAGCTGATTGATGTTACATCTCAGTGGCTTTGAATGGCAGCTCTGGAGTTATTTAAAGCTCAATGAGTGTCCGCAGATCAATGCAGGCACTTAGCACAGATACATTCAGCTGAAGAGTTCGCTGAGGGGAGAACAGTCACAGTGTGTGTAGGAGAATGTAGGAAAGTTGTTGGGGTTATGGCTGGAATTGATTTTACTGGATTAGTTTGTGTATTGGTTGAAGAGTTTTTATGCTTTAAGAAATGATCGCAGCAAAGTTTACTGCTACTCTAGAAAGGTTGGTCATTTTTGGACATTTTCAGTAAGTTGCCCTTTTCCATTACTGTGCTTTTTTTTTTTTACTCTGAGTCAGACCGGAAATGTTCTGTGTGTTATTTGCAACTGGCAGTGGACTCATGGTGAACTGAGTCATTGGCATTTACTCATTTGCTGAGTAAGGAGAGATAGAGAACAAGAGTGTCCAGTCTGTCCTTTTCATACAGTAACACTCAATAGTGGAGCAAGTATGAACAGTGATAAATATATTATCTGCATATCCAGAAAATGAAGAAGCACAGTGATTAAACTATAAGCCAGTCTGCCTCCCTCTTTGGATCTACCCTGCATTATTTTGCATCTATTTCACTGAGTGCAGCAACTGATTAAATTAGCTTAAAGCTTACCCAAATCAGGGTAATGTTACTGCGGCTGCACATGTTCTCCAGCTCTGACACAAACAAAATACACTGGGAAAGTGTATCAAACAATTTGTATTTTTGGTCTTCAGAGCAGTAGTTTTGCTAGAAGTCATGCAAGCAATGCTGTAAATGTGGTAAATCAGCCATGTTATCCTAGCTCCCTACTGAGATCTGCTCCGTGGAAACCAGGCTAATGAATTTCTCTGTATAGCTGACTGAGGTTACACCTCTTCTCTCATATCCACTGCCTCTTCTGTCCCATTTCTCTCCCACTTTCAATAGTTTATCAAAGAGGGGAAACAGTGATTCAGCAGGATGGGTTTGCTCTGTGGGAGTGATGTTTGTGGGGGTACAAAGATAACACCACCTCTGTGAAAAAACATAATGAAGCAGTCATGTATCTATGTCCATCCATCTGTGTTTGTGCTGAAGATAAGATTAAGCTGTATACATCCTTTTAAAAGATGAGTGTCATTGAACCACCAAATAATAGAGATACAGGACAGGCTGTGGCAAACCGTTGATACAAAATCATACACAACTAGTGCTTGTTAATAATGAATCATATTATTTATTTATCACCTCTTGAAACTTACACAGCGTTTGAAACTTCCGTACCTAATACAAACCAGCACACTCTCACACATGCAGCTGTACCATTGTCTGCTGACCCACATAGGTAATGGAAACAGGTGAATGTCTATTTCAGCTCATTGCATCTTAGTGACGGCTGAGCTCCAGAGAGCCCACACTCCGGCTGTTTTCCCTCACATACTTACAGGCTTCACATTATTGCTTACAATAATAGCCACAGTTCGAAATATAATAAATGTAGTTTTGTCATTGCAGTCATTGCCAGAAGCATCTAAATGTTTGTCTTTTCTGCATGAATAGGACATGATTTTTTTAAGTAATAATGCTGATATATATCGACCATATTATAATGAGGATTTTAAGCAGATTTGATGCTAATTCAGACAAAATGCTGTAATTTCAGCCAAAATTACTCTGGACTCTTCCTGCAGCACGATGCCTTTCCATGTAGAGAATGAATGGAAGGTTAAGTTAAGTTGTTATTGAGCAGAGTTGCTGATTGTGGCAGTTTACTCTGGTTTTATTGGTTGGTTCTTGCAGCAAATAAACTGTATTTATATTCAGGTAGCAAATGCAGGCTAAATAAACACATTAACAGTTACAGTAAGAGCAGAACTTGCAGCAGAGGAGAAGGTGTTGCAGTAATAATAGCACTAAGCAGTACCAATAGAAAAAATAAGCTGAAATTGTTAACTAGAAATGAGTTACTTGTTTTTAATTAAACATTGACAGGTCATTGAGTGGTAACTTAATTTTATTCTGATATTTCATCAAATGCTCAGTGGGTTTTTCTCCCTCCTGAATACAGCACCATACTCAGTTGTTCATTATTTTCAGGGCTTGTAAGTACACGCAGTGGTAGAGTTTTCCCTCAGACTAATTGTTGTTTCACATACCATTATACGTGTACCAGCATAATTTCTGAATCATAAAAGTATCTGACCCTGATTTACATCAGCAGTGCTCTGATTTGATCAGGCCAGCAATGTGGGTGTGTGAGTTTTGAGTTTTGTACTAATGCAGATAGAAAGATTTGGAAAAGTACATACGTTTTGGCCGGTCCTAAGTTGCTATTTATAATGTAGCTGCATATAAAACACTGTTTTTATTTCTCATCTCATTGTCTGGCTCCAAGCTGAATTTAAAAGCATCATGAACTCTGATTGGCTGCAGATGGTCATGAAAAGCTTCTGCAGCTTTTCAGACAAACTGCTTTTTGACCATTAACACACTGAGAACACACTGTCATGGTTAAAGGGTGAAATGTGGTGTGTAAAGATGGAGGTGGAGGATTTAACCTTACCTCATTTTGATCTGGCCTGCTAGCCTGGATGAGGTTGATTGACATAGTGACAGATGGGTAGCACAGCTGGTATTTAATCTGTGACTCAGGTAACACACACACAGTCACACACATTTATCAGGACTTTTATCAGAATATCACACATAAAAAATAACTTAACACAGAATAGGTGGATTGACTTTAAATCTATAATCCTCCTGTATCATTTGTGTTGTGGTTCATCTGTGTGGGTGTTGCAGCAGTTGGACTCCTCCCAGGCCTACCAGCTGACAAACAACACTAGATCTCCAGGTGCATATAAAACATAAGCTAATATATATTCTCTGCTCCAGTTCCTTTTTAAAGTCTTGAGTGGTGAAAAAGCTTTTCTAAAGCATTTTCTCATTATGCTCTTAGTACTGAGAATAAACACAGAGACTGCAAGTTAACCTGAGCATCTCCCTCTGTCTCTATGTGTTTGGTCCACAGGCGCACTCACACACACTCACACACACATGGTATGACTGTGTTTAATTCCTAGTGATTTAGGAAAGGAGACAAGATTTCCCTTATCTCCACGGCTCACACAGTCATGTGGCATCTGTTTGATAGTGTTTGCACATGCAAACCTGATATATGACACAGAACTGAATGCAAAAGTGTGTGAAAGGCACATGTGTGTCCATTAGCAGTATCACAGAAAGCAGGTTGTTCATTGCTTTTGTTGACTCATTTTCAGCACTGCCTGTTGCAGCGGGAGATAAAATATTTTGGGATTGGTCATCAGTCGAAACAACAGCTCAGCCTGTGAAGCTGCAGACAAACAATAGTGATCTGTATGTGTTGCAGTGATTCCTCTTCCCTGCTTGCAGTGTCTGTTAAATGTTATCTTTATTTTCCAGGCATCATACAGCATTAACTCTAACACTATGTTGTGTAGCTGCTTTCTCGAGTCTGAATTTTGTACAGTAAACTTATATGTGAAACTCTGAAACATTAACATGTTTCATGTTTAGGTTTCGTCATGTTCAGTAAAATTTAATTTTTTGTATATAGCCCAAAATCATAAATAACAAACTTGCATCAAAGGGCTCTGTCCTTAAACCCTCAGTTCAGATAAGCAAAACCTTATTTCCTTCAACAGGCACAAAAACTGCACAGAGGCAATAGATTCTTCCTACACTTCAAATCAAAATATACTGGATAAATCTCAAAATGCATGTTGGACATTTTTGTAAAACAGACCTCTGGTCACATAGCTGTTTACCATTAAAGCTAAAATCACCTCAGTATAGCTACGTGCCAAATACATTACATGTCATCATTGTATGATTTCTGTTAAGTTTTCTCAGACTACTTGTTAGTGCAGCAGCATTGGCCAATATAATCAAATCACTGTTAAAATCACTGTTTTATTGTTCAGTGATTATGCACTGCTAATTCGTCAATTCAGTTCAGCTGAATGGAGGTTTAACCAGCTGGGAGCCATCAGAAAAACATCTGTTTCACTCCATACCAGATGTGGTCAGTCTTGCTCTTGTTCATCATTGAAATATTATGAAGAAATAGCTATTTTGCAATTTTCTTGTTGTTCAGATGTTTTAGTATGGATCCTTATGTAAATGACCTGACACAAGTCTTTTAAATGTGAACAGTATTTCACATTTGAACATTTTTGGTTAGCATAATTACTGTACAGTGTTCTTTTATTGCTTTGGGTATGTGATGTGCTGGTGTGTGTCTAAATATATCAGTAAATGCAGCTCTGAGTTGTGTGCAGTATAGTGATGGATTTTTGTGTTTGACCAGCTGGGGACTGAATTTCAAAAATGAACATCAAAAATAGGAATTTTAGAAGAATTCTGTGCATCTTTGATCAGAGTCAGATCTATTTTGTAATCTGTAATCGTCACATCACATCTCCTAGCTGCCCAGCACACACATGCCTCCATTGCACCACATCAAATATTGTTCTTTCAGCTCCTCCTGTTCCCGAATCTTTCTGTCTCTGGTGGTCCGGGCAGGGTTGAGTTTGTTTCAGGATTTGTCCGTCCTCTGTGTGAGTGGGTGGGTCCAGCACTTCCTGTTTACAATATGGTCCTGTGTTTCTGGTCACAGTGGGTATTCAGTGTCTGGGTGTAATTCCAGGTCATGTAGGAATAACAAGTGTGATTTTAAAGCACCACTGTGTTGACAGATTTAAGGTTTGTGTTTCATGGGATTCACAGGTTTCTTTTAAACTTCTATATCACTAACATTTTTAATTTAACTGAGAAACTGAAATGCAGAAAGTAACATGAGGGCATGAGGACTAGGGGTACAGACAGATACACAGGTACAGTAATCTATGTAATATATGTAATCTTACCTGTAGACATGAAGATCTTCAGGGGGTAGATCTCACTCTAAATTTTAAAAGAAATTTTACCCAAACTATATTCTTCTCATTGTGGATGACGTTAAAAAGCATGGGAAAAACTTAACACACACATTACACAAGTGACAAAAGAACAGAAGTGAAGCCTGTCTGCTCGTCTAAATATATCCTGCGGACCAGTGACTACAGGGGTAGCGTAGAGTGTCATTGTACTGTGTGCTGCTCTCATACATGTTTGATGTTACAGGGATGTGTGCGAGTGTGTGTGATCCCTGAAAGGCTTCCTGTGCTTTCTACTAACGTGGCTTTAAGGAAAGTGGATGTGGGTGCTGAGTGAGACAGACAGAAACAAAGCCTGCAAAAGCTCTCCATCCTTCTCTCCTGACCACAAATGTTTCCCTTCCAACTATAAATACGCCTCTGAAACCTGCCGCGTCCTGAAAGATGAAACGCCACTAACAGTGATTATCAAGGTCCAGAATAGCCCAAAGTCTAGAGTTACATTCAAAGGCTAAAGGCCCAACCTCATACAGTTCAGGTTTATTTTATAAGCCAAGCTTTTATTTTGTAAAGATGCTGTTTCATTTGATTAAACAGAGAAAGGCTTTCATGTAAAAAGCCCGAATACGGATGAAAGCTAAACATAATCGATATGAGAGAGATGGTCGGTTTAGAGGCCATCCAGGTTGTGGTGAGAGATGGAAAGAAAAGAGCTAAAAAAAAACAGTAAAGCTGCATTACAGGCAAAATGGAGGAGATGACAGTAAGAGAGGAGGCCCACTAATTCTCAGTCAGTGCCATCTGTTTCCACCGTATCTGACCAACACAGGTACATGATGTTCATACGGGTTCTTCTTATTGTTCTAGTACATATTTGTTCTGACACACAGTACAAACACAGGATTATCATTACATGTTTCTGCAAACTTGCATAAGAAGGAAAAAGCAAAGTTTAAGTACTGAAGTGATATTTCACAACTCACAATAGTACACCAGCATGTATGTGTACATAGCTGTACCTTCAGGAAGTGTGTAAGAAATGTGTTAGGTGAAGCAGACGGCACAGGCAGGTGGGGGAGAAGAAGAGGAACATTAACACTGTGTGGGCGGTGGAGTTGGCAAGTGGTCGGCGGTATCTGGTTTTCATTTATCTCATCCTTCACTGCAAATCAGATATCAGCCAGTTAGTGTGGTCCTCCTCTTAAATGATGGATGTGATGTTAGATTGATTATACTTTTATAACTGTTTACAGGAAACACATAACCTGAGCTGATTGTAATAGCAGCACAAAAATCAGTCTCAGTTCTGGCCTAAAGAAAGGTAAAGAGGCCAGTGAAGACTGTAACGGTACAGTTTCATATCAGTTTTCCCTTTTTTTGTGCTTCCCATAGATAACTGGAGGTCACAGGATATAAATAGCTTTCCATCTTCAACATCATCTTAGAGCAGCGAGTTAACAGTTACTGTGTGTGACTATGAGAGATGCAGAGGAATAGGGAGAGTATAGAAACTGGGCCATGCAGCCTCTTGACACTCAATCTCATTCACCGGCCACAGATTACTGTCACCTCTTGTTAGCATGTGTGAATGTGTGTCTGTGTGTATACGGGCTATTAGTGATGAATTAAAAAACTAACACCATGATTATTTGTTATGATTGCTGTGATTTGCAGCAGGGCTTTGGTCATGTATAGAAGATTCTCCCTGACTGAAAGAAAACAAACAAGCGAGAACAGAAGGAGGGAGAGGATTAGCTGTGTTTAGAGTTCAGCTGGCTCGTCCAGGCCTGCCTAGTATTCCGTTTACTACAGTTGAAAATGACCAAGTGGTTAAGGAGGGCTACTGCCTGCTATGACATGAATGTCCACTGGACATCATTAAAACCCTTGTTTGACTGAAGCTGTTGATGACCATTGTCATCTTAAAACATTTCCAAATTGCATGTCAAAACAAATAGTGTCAGGAATTATAAAAGCAGTAGACCCCCACTCTGATTCCAAACAAGCGTTTTTGTTGCATGCCCCACCCTAAAATACCTGAAGTACTTTGAGCCCAAAGATCTGACTCGCATGTTTCAGGTTTAACTGGAGGATTAGTATCAGCCCAGCAGCCTCCCCCTTTCTATGTAGTTTTTATGTGTTACTATGTATCTCATTTAACCAAATCTGATACTCTGGAAAAACCATGAACCAATCTGACATTAACAAGAAGCGGTCAGGAACTGTACCTGTTTGTCAGAGCAATGCAGCAAAACTGTCAGGGTTTTTGAGAAATGGAAAGAATGAATGAAATCACTTTATTAAATTGAAGTTGTTTTATTTGATATGAATTCAGAAGTATCTTTTTTTTCGCAAAATCAGCTTTATTGATTTTAATTTGAAACCTACAGAGAAAAAAAATCAGGTCTCTTATCAGTCTGTGAATATGTATGAGGAAGTGTCTGTGTGGGTGTGGGTGTGTGTGTTTGTGGTTGTGTCTGTGTGTGTACTGCATTCCAGTGTGAGTCACATGTTTGTATTGTGGTAACAAAAGCTCCCATTCATTGAAGAAAAATTTCTCATTCATTCTAACCCTCTGTAAACATCTGTGAATCTATGTTACACACACTCAGCATACAGTATTCTATTATTGGTCTTTAGAAGGTTTGTGATTTTGTGTGTGTGTGTGTGTTTTAATGTAAATATTTGCCTAATTTCCCATGAAAACCTCTGCAGTTAATTGTATAGTATATCACTGACAGAATGCAACTATGTTAATGCTCCAGCACTAAGCTTGTTTTGTTTTTCCACGCAGTGTGTTGGTGAGGAGAACTGGGTGGACAGCAGGACAGTTTACATTGGACACAAGGAGCCCCCCCCAGGAACTGAGGCCTTCATACAGCAAAGATTTCCTGACAACAGAATAGTTTCGTCCAAGGTCAGGGAAAACTCCCACATGTGCACTCAAAGAGCAAAAATAATTCAATAAATTCTTAAAAAACAAAACCCTTCCATTGTCTTCATGTCATTAATATTGTCACAGATAACACAATGGCTCCCATTTTGTGCTGACAATCAGTGTATTGTTTGATGTAACACTGTCTCATGTTTCCAGTACACATTTTGGAACTTCATCCCAAAGAATATGTTCGAGCAGTTTAGGAGAGTTGCCAACTTCTACTTTCTCATCATATTTCTGGTTCAGGTAAGAGGCAGTTTTTCTTCACACTGGCTCACATTGTTTTATTACATTGCTCACTATAGTCCCATGCTTCTAATAGTGTAGTATGAATGTATATATGAAGGTTCATCCAGTATAATCAATTAAGCAATCTCTGAGAATAGGAGGAGAGAGGATTGATATTGATCTTAGATGCTGTCTGTCATTTTAAAGTATTCTTCTGCCCTAAATTTGTGTTCACTTATTCAGTTACTTGTGTGTGTGTGTTGTGACTTCAGCTGATCATTGATACTCCCACCAGTCCAATCACCAGTGGACTTCCGCTTTTCTTTGTCATCACAGTGACTGCCATTAAACAGGTGAGGCCTGAGGGTATCATGACCAGTCTGATTTTACTACGTTTGCTTCATAGGCACTGACATTAAACACTACTGTGCTAGTAAAACCTACACAGACCTTATCACTTCGTGCCTTACTCTCTGTCAGGGTTATGAGGACTGGCTGAGACATAAAGCAGACAATGCTGTCAACCAGTGTCCTGTCCACGTGGTGCAGCACGGAAAAGTGGTTCGCAAACAAAGTCGCAAGCTCAAGGTATGTGTGTGTTTGTGAGTCATTAGATAAATCACTGTCACCCCACATAACCTCCATTTGTTTGGCTCATGCTGAGGGATTTTCCTGCTACTAAGCTGTGTGTGTGTGTGTGTGTGTGTGTGTGTGTGTGTGCGTGTGTGTGCGTGTGTGTGCGTGCGCGTGCATGTGTGTGTGCGTGCGTGTGTGCGCGCGCGCGCCTGCGCAATGGTCACATTGAATGCAATGTCGTTTTTAAATCTATTACATTAACATATGCTGTATAATATACTCAGAGTGAAAACAGAGCTAAGAAACAGCTGCAGAGGATCTGTTGCAGGATCATCAGTCCTGTGACAGAACAAATGTTTGTGACTGTTGGCTGAACTTCAGAGCTTTGCAGGTGGCAAAGCAGAAGGTTAGCTTGTTAGGAAAAGTGCATTAGTAATACCAATGGGATAAGTGCCATGGTATCCTCAAAGACTCTAATTCTAGTGGTTTTTATTTTTCATTCAGTGCCCATAGGAAATCCAGTACAGTCTTTCTCCTCTTTATGTAAAATATAGAATATTAAACTGAAGATGCTAGTGCAGCTCCACAATTCAAAGGGTAGAGACAAACTAGCCCATGTTGTATTGGTGGCCTGAAATAAATTTCAATATGCAAGCACTTCTAGATTAATTGTAGTCATTTGGTTAACGAGTATTCAAACATTGAAATAGAAACCTGTTTAAAATCTCAGAATCATTGTTTGTAAGGGTTACAGTTTATAGACCTTTTTAAAAACCCAATAGTTTTCCAATAATAATGGCATGGCTCTTCTTTGTGTGTCTCAGGTTGGAGATGTTGTCTTGGTGAAAGAAGATGAGACTTTTCCCTGTGACCTCATTCTTCTCTCCTCGTCTCGAGATGATGGAACCTGCTATGTTACTACAGCCAGCCTGGATGGAGAGAGCAGCCACAAGGTGTGTTTATTCATTTATATGACAGAAAAATAATGTCTGAGGGGAAACAGGTGGCACAGGCATATAACCTTTGTTTTCATTCTCCTCCCTCTATATCTGTTTTGATTTTCTTAATTTTCCCCAGACATACTATGCAGTTCAGGATACCAAAGCTTACAGCACAGAGAAAGAGGTGGACTCCATCCATGCCACTATTGAATGTGAACAACCACAGCCGGACCTGTACAAGTCAGTGCAACACAGACATTCACACAGTTGGAAAACTCTTGCACATGTCCTCTCTCACTTCCTCTTGTTGTCTCTATCCTGCACAGATTTGTGGGTCGCATCAACATCTACATGGAAAATGAGCCTGTGGCCAGGTAACCTGAGGACCTTACAAACCGCAGGAATGGCATTATTTTTTCCCCCTGGAATAACTTTGCTAAAGTTTTACAATTAGTCAGTTAAATCCTAAATACTTGCTACTTTAGCAGAAAAATACTCTAATGCTTTTCATGTAACTATTCCCATTACTTTGATTTTTTACAAAGTAATGCATCATTCTGTTCAATTTTCCAGCAATATTATAGATTTTTACAGTTCAGTTAAGGTTTAGCTGTTTTTGTAATGTAACCTTAAAATGAAGCATCAGTTCATGTTTATTAAAACAGGAACAAACATAAAATTATTTGCTGAATAACTTGTTGTAAACATTATATCTGAATTTTAATCAAGTCAAGTACTGGGAAACATAAATACAGCTATAACCCCTTGACAGTGATAGTAATGGGTAAGTCCACATCTGCAGTCTAAATAAGCTGCTGTTTGTTTGCAGGCCTTTAGGATCAGAGAATCTGCTGCTCCGAGGAGCCACACTCAAGAACACTGAGTACATCTACGGTAAAATCAACACAAACACTTTCATATATGTTAGAAAATATCTGTTACTGTTGTTTTCATGTTAACTGCTTGTTTTGAACTTTCGGATTAATGTTTGTTCACCTGTAGCGGTTGCCATCTACACTGGCATGGAAACCAAGATGGCGCTCAACTACCAGTCCAAGTGTCAGAAACGGTCTGCAGTCGAAAAGTAAGTTCTCTCTTTCTTTCTGTTTCACATGGATATAACCTGTTAGTATCAGTTGACCTCCACATGCTAATTCTACAGTCTTTGGCATATTTTTCTCTCAATTAATGCTGTCTTATATAATCATTTATATTTTTTACCCATCCTTCCATCCATCTGTTCACTTTTAATTTCTTCATTTATTCACTGACTGAGGGTCCTTGTGTCTCTCTGGCACTAACTGGATCACTTTCTTTCCATCTGGCGTTGACATACATCTCGTATCCAGATGGCCTGTAGATATTACTGACTCCACAGTAGGTGGATTGCATTTACACTTTCTTGTGTCTTATTAACTATTTGAAATTGTATTTGTCTTCTATTTGCCAAAATGAGCTTGGCACAGCATAAATGTTTTATCTCAGCTGTTTTATTTATACAAGTATCTATTGACAGGTACAGGTTGTTGTTTTTGAGTCTTTGTTTGCCTGGTTTAATTCACTTACTGTTATAATTGGGCTTACACTGCATATACATCCAATTTTCCATTAAACTGACTTCATTTAACTCTCCAGTACTTGTGTTTGTTTGATCATAGGAGTGATGTAATAAATCCAGAGGGTTTAGGGTTGAAAGCGTTACTAACACACAAATTAAGTTTCTGCACCACCAAGTCTAAGTGTGCAGGTAGGCAGGAGTACAGGGTAATGAGCACTGAGTGTTCTGACACTATACAAGAAAAAAATCTTCCATTTTCCAAAACATGAGTATATAAACAAAGAGTATGTAAAATATCTCACTTCCTGCTTCTTGTCTCCCCCTGCAGGTCCATGAATGCCTACCTGGTGGTTTACCTGTGCATTCTCATCAGCAAGGCCCTCATCAACACAGCGCTGAAGTACGTGTGGCAGGCCGACCCCAACAGAGACGAGCCATGGTTCAACCAGAGGACAGAAGCAGAGAGACAGAGACATGTTGTGAGTCTTAATTACAGCCCTGCACTCGGGAACAAAATTAATTTTCTTGATCTTTTGTTCACCTTCTTGCGCTCTTCGTCCTCAGCTGATCCGGGCATTCACAGACTTCTTGGCCTTCATGGTTCTTTTCAATTACATCATTCCTGTCTCCATGTATGTCACTGTGGAGATGCAGAAGTTTCTGGGCTCCTACTTCATCATGTGGGATGATGATATGTTTGACGAGGAGCTCGGAGAGAGAGCTATGGTCAACACATCAGACCTGAATGAGGAGCTGGGGCAGGTGAAATTGAAAAACCTGGAATGCAAATTTTAAAAAATTGAATTTCAATTAAAACAGCCCAACAAATACACATAACATATATCCTGCTCTTTTCCAGGTGGAATATGTGTTTACAGACAAGACAGGGACTCTGACAGAGAACAACATGGAGTTTATAGAGTGCTGTGTGGACGGACACGTTTACGTACCTCATGCGATCTGCAATGGCCAGGTAACGACACCATGGATGGATACATAGGCCTTTATCCACAGTTCTTAATTGCTTTTGTGATCTTGTGACATTCAGCTCATGTGGAATTTGTCAATAAACACACACTAGTAGTATGTTTTATATTATGAAGTATATTCAGTTGTTTTCATATTTTTATATATTTGTATTCTGCTTCATGCATATTTTTATTCAGAACATGCTTTTAGCTTTTTAAGTGAATTGTTTTCTGTTGTCATTTTCTATGTCCTGTATTCAGTACTCTAAATCTGTAATTGTTATTTATTATATTTAACTGATCTGTTTTGCTGTCAGGTTATACCTGGTGCAGCTAGTATGGATATGATCGACACATCGCCAGGTCCTGAGGCCAGGGTGAGCATAGCGTAGTTTGAATGAATTTATGTGTAGTGTGACTGTGTGTAAGGGTAACACCTGGTCGTCCACACAGGAGCATGAGGAGCTGTTTTTCCGGGCGCTGTGTTTGTGCCACACAGTGCAGGTGAAGGAGGAAGAGACAGTGGACGGGATCAAACATGGCATCCACCAGGGAAAATCCACGTCGTTATACATCTCTTCATCTCCTGATGAGGTGGCGCTGGTGGAGGGCATGAAGAGGTAGAGGGCACGGCCACAGCTGTCTTTGTTGAGGACACTCATGGGCAGGATATCAATTACAATAATCCTCAATGCCTTCCTAACCTAAACCTACTTCTAACTTTAAACCTAAAACCAGGTCTTAACCAACCAATCAGTCTTTGAAAGCATGTCACGTGTTTTTTTTTTTTTTATTCCTCTGGCTTGTCCTCTGACTTATACAGCGAAGCGACTTGTATGTTTATATCTATTTCAGAGTTGCTAGTTTTTTGAAAAATAAAACCAAAAACACCTCTGTGTTAACTTGGTAAAAGATGAAGGCATATACAGTTATAGTATATAGTTTATCATTTGCTGGTGACATGTCCAGGGTGTACCCCTGTCTTTCACCCAAAGAGAGCTGGGATAGGCTCCAGCAGATCCCTGTGACCCTAAATGGGAAAAGCGGGTATAGATAATAGATGGATGTTTATCATTTGTCCTTATTTGTCACCCAGTATGTTTCATCTAACAAA
This sequence comes from Mastacembelus armatus, assembly GCF_900324485.2. Classification (NCBI taxonomy): domain Eukaryota; kingdom Metazoa; phylum Chordata; class Actinopteri; order Synbranchiformes; family Mastacembelidae; genus Mastacembelus; species Mastacembelus armatus. The sequence continues at coordinate 6,187,525 of NC_046634.1, read as the reverse complement.
CTCAAACTGTATACTCTTACTGGTCCTCATACTTGAATACAGCTATCTGCGCATAGAGTATTCAGACACATTTAGTGTCTCTACCTGTTTTCACTCACATTTCATTTCAGTTCATTCACTGCATTTCCAATAACAATGTGCCACTCTGTGCCGTAGGCTCGGTTTCACCTATCTGCGACTCAAGGACAGTCTCATGGAGATCCTGAATAGAGAAGATGAGATTGAGAGGTGAGTGTGTCCCTTTGAAATATTGTTTTTCTCTTTAACCCTCAGCCACACTTCTTTTATCAGCTTTTTATTTATTTTAGAGGTTATTTATAGCAAACCCTCCATCTTATTGTTTGAGATTTTTCACTGCAGGTTGGATTATCCATATTAGAATTTTCTGAAAAACTAAAACAAGCATTATCCTATATTTAATGACTGTTTTGGACCTAAGCTTAGTTACCAAGGTTTGGTTAGCAACTTCATGATCAGTACTTGAGTTTAGATGATTGATTAATGTTTATCTGATCTGCATGTGCAATAATATTACATCATTATGATGATCATGATGACAAAGAGTGTAGCCTAGTAACAGCTCAGAGCAAAAGCTTTCCAGCTAATAGTGTAAATTTAGACCAGTGGAGAACAGAGATGATTATTGTTGGCTCAAAACTTTATTTTCTGCTTTCAAACTAATGACTTCCGGGATTGTAATCAATAAGTTTGATCATTAAAAATTTAATGTATACAGGATAATTTTAGTGGTGTTTTGTGTGCATGTGTGTTTCTTAATCAGGTTTGAACTTCTTGAGGTTTTAACATTCGACTCAGTCAGACGGAGGATGAGCGTTATTGTCAGGGCCAGCACTGGTAATACTTTTCAGACTATTGATGAGCATATGTATGGTTAGTTTTACGTGTGCAGTTTCTCTCTTATACACTTTCTCCTCTTCTTTTTGGCCATGTATGTGGGTGCATGTGTGTTTGTGTATGTGTGTGTGTGAGAGCAGGTGAGTTCTATCTGTTCTGTAAAGGTGCAGATTCCTCCATCTTCCCCAGGGTTATATCAGGCAAGGTGGATCAGGTCAGAGCTCGGGTGGAGCACAATGCAGTGGTGAGAGCACACACAGCCTTTCTCATTCTCTCACTGATCCTTAAAATGACAGAAAGTCCTTTCTCTGCAGCATTTCTGAGTGTTTCAAATGTTTTGTGACTTCAATGGATTTGGTTACAGCACATGACCATGGCGGTTTCTGTGGTTACCACAGAAAGTTAATCAGTGGAGCATGGCCCACTTCCATCAGACAGTTGTTGTGTATTTCTTCACAGAGGGTCCAGGGCACCTTCTAAAAGACAAAAATTTTACTACTTTTCCCCTGTCACCTGTTAGACATTGTAGTTGATTGTTTACATAGTTGTCACTCCAGTCCTACAGTCTGTTAAATTAACTAGCACTTCATTTGATTGAAACAAGATTTGGGAACCCACAAAGAACCCACCCAAAGCCATACTGTTTTCTTTACACACCCACATTTGATCCAGGGAAATGTAAGCAGTAATCAACTAACGTATAAGCAGACAGGTTGCACGGAAGTCCACGCATTAATCACAGAACTAAATATCATACACTGATATTAACACAATGACAGTATCTGAGGGTGTAGTTTTTATTTCAGTCTGCACATAGAAATGACCTAAATAAAATCTACCTGTGGTGGAAATCAGGTCAGTGAAACCTCAGTGCCATGGTTACAAGTAAATCATAGCTTTCAGTGCAAACACAAAGAGGCTTTGCAGCCCACACACTCACATTCAGAGACCAAATTTTAGCAAATATTTGTGTTTTGCTGTTTGTGTGTCTTGATATAGATCATTTAGTTTCTCCTCTGTATATTAGTCTAACCCTGAGTGAATCTCCTCTCTCCAGGAGGGGCTGAGGACACTTTGTGTTGCCTATAAGCGCCTGAGCCCTGAACAGTATCAGGAGGTTTGCCACCTGCTGAGCGGGGCCAAGTTGGCATTACAGGACCGAGACAAACGACTGGCAGAGGCCTATGACCTCATAGAGAAAGATCTGATTCTGTTGGGAGCCACTGCTGTTGAGGACAGGTGGAGGACCTCTTATAATATACAACATTGCTTTTAATTGTATAGAAATCCAATCTTCGCTGCCGTCTCATATGACCTAACTGTACTATCACTTGATTCTGTGTGTGCTTCCATCATGAAAATTGCTGTCCCGTTTCACAGTGAGCCAGAGTGAGGGCAAGTGCCAGTTCAACTCTGTGACTGCACACTCGCTACTAAGGCAATTAAAGTGCAGGCTTAAGGGATTGTTGACCCAGAAGGCATTACAAGGCAACTCATCCTGTACAAAAAGGGCATACAGACAAAGATTCATGTACTGTTACACTGTGTGTGGTTCAGTTAGAGCAGAAGCACAAGTCAATTAGTAGCAAATGTTATTATATTTGTGAAAATGAAACATCTTACTTCTAAACATGTTATTTGTCGGTCACTTTTTAGAGCACTGACATTTTTCTCTTTTTGTGTCTGTGTTTTCACACATTCCTTGACTATAGACTCCAGGAAAAGGCAGCAGACACCATTGAGTCTCTTCACAAAGCTGGTATGAAGGTGTGGGTGCTGACTGGAGATAAGATGGAGACAGCAGCTGCTACCTGCTATGCCAGCAAACTGTTTCGCCGCAATACCCAGATCCTGGAGCTGACCACCAAACGCACTGAAGAGCAGAGCCTTCACGATGTCCTGTTTGACCTGAGCAGGACTGTCCTGAGGCAGCACGGGGGCATGTCCAGGGACACCTTCTCTGGGTGTGTTTGTAATACAGAGTGTGTTTAGAGTGTAAATCATACTAACAAAGAACATGTCATTTGGAATAAGTACATTAAAATGAGAATAATTTGATTGTTCTGAACAGTTTTTAGCTCAGTTGTTTTTTTAAATGTGGCCCTGGATGGTATTTTATATTATTTTTTTGTGTTTCACAGAGTACCACAAACTAATATTTGCCCGGATTTGTGTTTGTCCAGTTTATCAGGAGACTATTGTGACTATGGTCTGATCATTGATGGAGCCACCCTCTCTGCAGTGATGAGGCCTGACCAGGAAGACTCAAACTCAGGGAATTACAAAGAGATCTTCCTAGAAATCTGCCGTAACTGCAGTGCTGTGCTCTGCTGTCGAATGGCACCGCTCCAGAAAGCACAGGTATAGAACTACCTTTTTTTTTTTTTTTTTTTATACCTATAGGAATACCCCTAAAATTGAGATATGTTCACAAAAATAGAAAGAGGCAGATGGTGTTTTTCAGTGTTAAGGAATGATGCCACTTTATTTTTTGCTTTATTGCATTTCTAGATTGTGAAGCTAATCAAAACCTCCAAGGAGCATCCCATCACGTTGGCGATTGGAGATGGCGCTAATGATGTCAGCATGATTCTGGAGGCCCATGTTGGCATCGGTTAGTGCTCTGGCATGTCCTGCCCAGTGTGACTAACAGGCTACACTATGTTAAGCTACTACAACCCACTTGCCTAAGATTTTAAGATGACAAGTTACATTTGGAGCTACACCAAATATATAACACTAGAGCAGAAACACTTTTATACTGCTGCCTAAAATAGTTTATGACGTGTAATTTTGTGTCTTTAAAACCATAAATATACCAAAACAGCACTCATTTGGGGTCCTTTGGGGTCTTTATTACTTCACAGTTCATTATCTAAGAAAATCTGAAATACCAGAAAATGACAAACGTCTGTCTGCTTCTTCAGGCATCATGGGTAAAGAGGGTCGTCAGGCAGCGAGGAACAGTGACTACGCCATCCCGAAATTCAAACACCTCAAGAAGATGCTGCTTGTTCATGGACACTACTATTACATACGTATCTCTGAGCTTGTACAGTACTTCTTCTATAAGGTCTGTAGGCCCATTTCATTTCAAACATGCAAACAAAAAAAGCTACAAATGAACATTTACCATATAGTCACTGGTACAACTACTGACCTGCTGCCCGTGTTTCTCCTCTTGTTTTGTTTCTTTTCCCAGAATGTGTGTTTCATCTTCCCACAGTTCCTCTACCAGTTCTTCTGTGGGTTTTCACAGCAGGTAGGCACGTACCCACAAAACGAATGATTGATCACTAGGAACAAAAGAAATAGACTGAAATTCTGCTCTCTATACTCCTCAGCCGCTGTATGACACAGCCTACTTGACTCTGTACAACATCAGCTTCACCTCGCTGCCCATTCTGCTCTACAGCCTCATAGAGCAGCACATTAACATGGACATCCTGAAGAAGGATCCCTCTCTGTATAAGTTAGTGTTGAGATCAAGCCATGTACAAATGTAGCTGCCTTGCTCCCTGCTCAAGTATGTGCTTTAAGTTCTGATATTTCAAGGTTCAGGTTGACTATTTTAAACCAAATACCTTTTATTGTTACTGTATAGAAAGGGTAATATAAAATGCGGACAAAGAAACATATACCCCCTTAACAAATCAACACAGTGGCCCACAGCTTATACAAAAAAGATTTGACTCCAAAAGGCTGCAGGAACACCTACTATCTCTTGATTCTACATTCAGCATACTTGGTTTGCTTGAGTTCAGACATTTCCAAGTTGAGATCTTGAGGCTTGACGTTGTCAGTCAGTTAAACTGTTTCTTATTGCATGACCTTCAACAATCATTCTGTACATACCATCTTTTGTGACAAATGAGATAGCCTCAAGTCACGTAGTATTTTTAAGGTGCCTAAATCAGTGAGGTATTCATTATTGCACATGCTATGCTAAATCAAATCAAAATATATCATTTACATTTCTTGTCACTTGTAAGACTGGCTGTCAACATGTTATATTGTGTTTATCTTCACAGAGATATTGCTAAGAATTCTTTGCTGCGGTGGCCAACCTTCATATATTGGACTGTCCTGGGTGTGTATGACGCCATCGTGATGTTCTTCGGTGCTTACTTCCTGTTTGACAATACCACCTTTACTAGCAATGGACAGGTAATGCCCATGTGTCTGTTACGGCTCCTTTAATTCAGTTTAGCAGAGTTTTTTGTTTTTCATTTTTGAAAACATTTTACTTTTGGACAAGATTTTATGGTACTTGCATTATAACTAAATATGTAGGTTTAATGTTTAAACTCCTAAGCATTTGACACTTTCGGTTCTACAGGCTCTGTGCTTTAACACCTTCAGTTTGAAAAAAAAAAAAAGGTTATTACATTAAAGTCTCAGCCTTACTTGTAATGAAATTATTGAAATATCTGTGGGATAAACCCCATTTTCAATATAAGGTTTTGTTGTATTATCTGCCCTCCGACTGACAGAATATATCATTTGATTACAGAAACAAATGTGTCAAGGCTGCTGCTCTAAATGGTCACCTTCACAAATATATAAATATATAGAGATGTGTAGATATAAAAGCTTGTTCTTTCATTGACATCCAACACACAACAGCATGGCAGGTTTTCCACCATTTTCCTCTGTGTTTCTCTATTTGTTTCCTTTCATTTTCAAGCAGCGTTACTCTCCCAGAAACCTTTTGGACTGCTTTGAGTTGCTTGATTTCACTTGCATCTAAGATTTTTTCTTCTCCAGCCACAAAACTGTTGTTTATTTTATTATGATTTTCTTCTTTTGGCCCTCTCCTTTTCTTCTTCCTCTCCTCTCACTTTTTTTGTTGCTTTTTCTTTTGGCTTCTCTTTTCTCCTCCCAGCTAATGACAACCAACACACAGATGGTAAGCCTGTCCCTGTCTCTCTGTCATCTCTCCCTAGTTTCACTTTACAGTTTCCTGTTTCATCCCATCACACAGCCTGATACCAGACAAACCCATTATCCATTCACCGTTCGCCTCATGTCCAGCCATTAATGCTTGTTGTAAGCATTTGTGTAGTTAGCTGTTTTTCCCTAGAACCATGCTCATGTGTTCAGGTGTTAAAGTAGTGTTCAAACACCTTAGCTATACATTGTGTGTGCGTTGCAGGTCTGTGTGAACTTTCATTACATGTCATTTGAAACCAAATCTAATTCTTCTACAATTGTTGGTGTTTCTTTTAGAGTGGAGGAACATTGTCTTATATGTAGTTACTGTCCGATCCGTCAGGACTCCTGATAGGTTTAGAGTACCAACCAGAACCAGAACTAAGTAGGACATGGTGATGGAAGCAAATTGGAAGCTTAAAAAAAAGAGAAATATTGAATCTGTATCTCATTATTTCAGAATAAATTTTATTGCCAGGTACAGCAAAGAACAATTTACATTACTAGGAATTTGTCTTGGTGTCTGCTGCAAACATATATAGAGATGTACAGATCCATCAAGCAACAGTATTTTACATTGGAAACACTAAGTTGTGTTGCAAAGCAAATCATTTCATAAAACATGTTTTAATTGTTGCTGTGTCATTGTTGCTGTGTCACTATTCACATATTTTATTTATTTTGATAACTTGTAAGGTAGCCTTTATAAAATACACGTCCTCCCTCATGCATGTGCAACAAAATCCCAGTCTTCCAATTTTAGAAATGAAAAAAGGTTTTAGCATACTGTTGTCTTGTTTTGTGACACATTTTTAAATGGTTGACATGAACATCATTGCTTCTAGTAATATTCAAGTAATGTAAAATGCTTCATCTCACCTGTTTCATTCATCAGTCATCTGATAATCTATTCTCCAGCTGAATGTTGCTACTTGAGCACTCTGCCATCTGTCTGATTGATTGATTCCTTATTGAATAAGTTTATCTCACCAGGCCTCTGGAATGAGCTCAAATGACCTGAGTGCATTTCTTTTTGAATTTTACCCCCCTGATGCATGTTGTGCCAGGTGTATGGAAAGTTTTTAAGCAGTTTCAAACAGCTGCTTCATATGCAATATTATATGAGTTGCTGCAAAGCTATTGTGCACAGTGACGTGACAGTATAAATAGCATTCAAACTGAAGTTTATGTGACCTTAAATATACTAAATATAAAATCATTATATTTAAAGCATGTCATTTTGCTTCCGCAGATGTTTGGAAACTGGACATTTGGGACGCTGGTCTTCACTGTACTGGTCTTCACTGTTACATTCAAGGTAACCACATGCATACGCCATCAGACACACAGAGTCTGCACACAGAAACACCCAGGTGAGGCTGGAGTAAGACTCATGAGTATGATTAAACTCAGCTCTGACATTAAAGATCTGGTTTCATGTCTGTCCTGTAGTTGGCTCTAGATACTCACTACTGGACTTGGATCAACCATTTTGTCATCTGGGGCTCACTGATTTTCTTTGTGGTCTTCTCCTTACTGTGGGGTGGAATCATCTGGTAGGCTGCCATTTTTCTTCAGTTTTTTAGTTATAATAATGTTGGATGGATTACTTAAAGTGGTTTTTGGTATTATTTTATGTAAACACCTGTGTACTGTACCGTTAAATGTCACTTAGACAGGTTAGTAGGTTTGGTTAGTAGACACACCTGAAATATTTTTTATATTGCTACTATAATCTCTACTGTCTTCTCCTCCAGGCCCTTCCTCAACTACCAGAGGATGTACTATGTGTTCATGCAGATGTTGTCCAGTGGGCCAGCCTGGCTTAGTATAATTCTTCTGATAACAGCCAGTCTGGTGCCAGATGTGGTGAAGAAGGTCATCTGGAGAGCACTGTGGCCCACTACTACTGAAACCATACAGGTGGATACATGTGCATATGTTTGTTGTAGATATATACATAAAAATGTAAAAGAGTAGTAAGAGAGTTTGTAGTTCCACCAGTATAATTATTGTAGTCAGAGGAAGAGGATTGATGACCATACTTCACATAAACATGCTTCTTTTTCCAGCTCTTAGATAACTGGATAGTAAGAGAAAAAATCTAGCACTGGTTGCTTTGAAGCTCAGTTTACAGGCAGTAGAGCACTCCATCTTTGCTGTGTCATTATTCAGTTCCAGAACTACTGGAACCAAACATCTCAGTACATTTGGGTCACACTGGCAGTGCTGGAAATGGTCTAAAACATTTTAAATATTTTTAATAGTCCTTATTAACTGTGGTAATGCAGTGTGCCAAATGTCTAATGATGACTTTCGGTCAGCAGATGTATGCTGGCTATGGCTACTTCCCTGCCCTATTGGATGTAAGTCTGTTAACCCCCATATCTGTGTGCAGTGCTCCTTTATTTCTAAATCAGATAAGTACAACTGAGACAGTGAAAGTATTTTCAGGAGCTAATACTCAAAATAGTTTAACCGAGAGCTTTCACTTCTCTCTGGAATCGAGTCATATGGGAGCTGTTGAAAACAGGTGCAGCCACAGTACCTGAATAGCTGGGGACTTTCCACCAAGCCTGTATTTATAATGTTGTGTTTGAGAAAGATCAGTTGTTGTGCAGTGACATCAGCCTTTCTGGATTTTGTTGTCAAAATCAGAAAAGAAAGTGGCAACAGTTTGTAGTTTGTATTCTGTTAAATGTGTTTGAACTTTTGGCTTCTAGTGACCTTAAAAAAAACTGGTACATTTATTTTCCCTTAACCTACCTAATACTGTAACTGTGGCTTTGCAGAGCAGCTCCTAAATTATAGGAGCTTATTAATATATGTCAGATTTTTTTGGGAGCAACCTTCTCTTCTCATGGGTGTTTAGATCTGAAGATTTCCTGTTTTAACAAACCTTTCTGGGAAAGTCTAACAAGGACTCTTGCTTTCTCTTTTCTATCATAAGTTATCAGGTGGCATTTTGAAAGATCTGACTTTTTAACATCCTTCCCTCTGACTTTCTGGTTCCTTCTCCTCTCTGCCCTTACTCCCGCCCCCCTCTGGTTCTCATCCATGGCAGACTAAACGTCGGTGCCTTGCCTCCGAGCCCTCCACCATCTTTATGCTGTCCCAGACCTCCAGCAGAATCAGTTTCTAACCCAGCCCTCCCAGAGGTGACCCTCTGCCTTTCCTCCTGTCTCTAACCTGTACAGTATATGATCCCTCGTTTTCTCTGTTTTCATTTTCTGTGCTTATTATTTTTTACCATCCCACTTTTCTCATGTCCACCAGTCTTATTGCATGCCATTGCATCTGTGTCTTGATTTACACAAGCCAACTAAAGGACAAACAACAAAACAGCCTCTAGTGTAAATGCAGCTGTGTGTGATGTGTGGCCTTCATTGTTTTTTTGCTTTAGAAGTCTTTTAAACACTGAAGTGAGACCATGTGTATTTAATGTGTATGTGGTAGAGTTTTAATGTTTGTGTCTGAATGTGTGTGTGTTTGTGTCTGAATGTGTGTGTGTCCACAGCGTGTGAGGGATAAGAAAGAGTATGAGAGGGCCATAGCCTACAACTGTTCTGACTCCTTACTAGATGAAGTAGCTGTCACAGAAGCCTAGAGGGCTTCACACACGGTAAAACACACACCCTGTCACCGAGTGTGTGGGTGGGTGGGTGGGTGTAATGGTTGGACTGGATAATGGTGTGGGATATTTGAAGTGAAGATGAGGTTTGCTGTGGTGTGTGGTTTTCCAGATTTGGCTCTTGGATGTTGTGTGTGACTAACATTTTTGGGTTTTTTGTGTGTGCGCCTTTGTGAAGGTGAAGTGCTGAGTCCTGTTTACATGGAGCTCTGGTGCCCTCCACTGGCCCCTTTTAGGATCGCCACAGAGGCAGAATATTGTTTACTCACAGTGGGACTGAATGTTCATGCATGTTTAGCATTTTTTACTTGCATGGTATGGTTTGGTTCTATAAACACAAGTTAATGTGCACTTAATGTGCTTGGATCTGAACCGACTGGATGGGATATTAGCATCACAGCTGGCCAGTGAGGATAAAGGCAGTGCTATACTTTATTAATTAAATGATTGAATTGTCCGGTATTGCCATCTGGCCTTCAGACATCCCTCCCTCCCATCCTCACATCATGTTGTAGCCTTTTCTTTAAAACCTCTGAGCTGTAGCATAAGAAGAGTAAGCCCATTTTTCCTAGGAAATGATTTGATTGACATTGCAGAACATTATGTTGTTACATGTCTGTTGAGCCACTTTAACAACATCCAGTCTTCTGGGAAAGCTTTCCACAACATTTTGAAATCTGACTGCAGAGAATGTGCTCTCTTTTAGTCACAAGAGCATTAATAAGATCCAGTACAGAAGACGGCCTGGCTCCTTTTTCCAGAGTTGTTGCATGGTCAAAACATCCACACCAAACTGGGGAAACCATTTTTCTGTGGATCTAACTTTGTGCACTGTGTCACTGTCATGGTCCTCTCCTAACTGCTGCCACAAGGTTGAAAGCACATAATTGTCCAGAATATCATTGTATAGTGGCAGTAGCCCAAAGCATAAAAACAACACCAGACACTATGAAAGTTTGTGTCCACAGATTTTTGGAAATCTAGTGTTGAACTCTGGCCAGCTGGGATAACAGTGTCTCCTCCAGCTGCTCTGAGAGCTTTTTCTAGTACTGCACAAGTAAAATCTTTTCATCTTTCTTTCTCTCCTTCTTCCCCTTTCTCCCCCTCTTTCCCAATCTCATCCATTGTGCTTTTCCTCCCTCTTAAAACAGAATGTGGATAAACTCTATAAGGGCCAACTCTCTGAGTTCACCCCCCTGGCGTCTCTCCATGCTCCACCGAAGGCTAGTAGCCAGCAGCGGGGCTTGGGCAACCAAAGGAACGCTCCCAACCCTCGAAGGTCTGAATCCTTTAACAAGAAAATTATGTTCACACGCTGGCAAAAAACACCAGACTACTGCACCTTCACCCCTCTGCTCCGATGCGCAGATAGCTCGCGCCACCTGTGGCAAGGACACGCCTATGGTGGGGCAGGGCCTGAGACCTCCGTCTGATTTAATCCTGTGTGGTGTTTCTTTTCTATATTCTGATATCAGAAATCGAACTGAACCAAGGAGTGAATGTGATAAATTGGCCTGGAAGCCGACCAGGTTCCCGCTAGTAGAATAACAGAATTTATTTATGTTATTGAGCTGGAATTAAATCATGTTGATAATAGCATGTACTGTATCTGTAGTCCATCTGTAATGGATTACAGTGAAAGTGACCTTCATAACAGCATTGTGGGATGACTAGAAAGGACTATCCACAGGCCCACTTAAGGGCTCACTGTACTGATGTCACAACAGCAAATGGACTCAACACTTCTTTTCTTAACGCATACTGTATGTCACACTGGAAATATGTGCACTGGCCCATTACATCAGTCTGCCTTTGACAGCAGGCAGCTGAGGTGTACTTGACTATAAATATTAGAATTTCTATGACTTTTTAAAAAAAAGGATTATAGTAATAATCATGTGTTGTGACTGGACTTCTGCATGATGATGACGATGATGAAGAGTAACAGTGCTTAGGCCAGCTGGAGCTTTATCTGACCAAACATTGTCTTTTCTTTAATTTCTATCATATTTCTCTCTCTCTTTCCTTTTTCCATCCATCTGCTCTGCCTCTTTTTAGGACAAACTGGTGTTGCCTGTGTGCAAATATATTATCCCGAAATACTCCATAGGACTCTGGGGTCAGATCCTGCAACATTGTAAGGAGGAGTGTAGTAGAGCAGTGAAGCTTTAGTGTTGGAAAAGTGCATTGAGTTATTGTATATTATGTCTTAAAGAAGCTCAGCTTCCAACACCTAAGCTTTAAAACTCATGTAGGTAGTGTAGTATGTTCGCTGGGATAGATGTGTGTGTGTGCTAATACAGTACCTAGCAGCTGTGTTAGTGTGTGTATTGTGTTAAACTCTGCAGGATATCCTTCTGTCTTTAGCACTTTAACTATGAATATTCATCTTATATTTATTTATAGTTATGAGAGACTTATCAAAGTTTTTATGGTTTATTCTTTTAGAAAAATAACCCAATAGAAATGATTGTGTTATGGCTTCCAAGCTGTTTCTTACTGCCTTAATGTCACCATGTAAATACCACATTATTTTCCACAGAGATCGTTTACCAAAGAAACCGAAGACAAATCCAACCTCCTGTAGGCAACAGCTGAGAGACATAATATAGACTTAAATAATTAGTTAATAACTGCAAAACACTTTAAATGAAAGTGGCAAACAGGAATAATATGTAATGTAGAGGCATAAAAATGCACTTATTTCCTTTTTTTTCTAAACGTGGGGTGCATGTTGCTTTTTTCAATTGAAGTTTCATTTTTTAACTACATACTTTTTTAGCTCACTTGTGTTTTAAGCATCTTAAAAATGAACATACAAAATGTTTCCTTATTCAGATAATCACAACACACAAAAAAATGTTATCAAGTGCCCCAGTTACTTGTTGCCTTAAATAGTTTTTTCTTATAGTCATCTAACAGTGAAACTCAACATGCATCGACAAAAATAGAAAACAGAACAAATCACATATAAATTATAATTAATACAACCTATTTCCAAACTCCCCCTGCTGATGATCATATATCATCATTTAGTGGAGATTTTATGAGATATAGAGTTTAAGTGAGCAAGTACAAGTCAGTGCACAGCCATTAAAACACTGTAGTACACAGTAGATAGTACATTGTACCATACATTGTATGAAAGACAGATTATAGCATCATATAGCTCAGTGTTCCCCCACTTAAAAGCCTTATGCTGCTGTTATAAGAGTAATGAGGCCTTCACTCTTTCCAGTTTCAATATTTATCTTCTGTCTTTCTAGTTATCTCTCTGTCTTCCTCTCATTCTCCCTCTGCTGAAGTGAAGTAGAAGTTTTCCTACTGCTGTGTCAGCTGCTCCACCCGTCTGATCATTCTCATCATCACCCTGTCATTTGTTTCGGCCATTCCTCCATCTACTGATCCAGCCACTCGTCTGTCCATCCACTCTGAGACAGAGTAGGAATGATGCTTTGTACTCTGTTTTTCTTTCATTTTAAAGTATTACTATGAACCAAAGCCTTGTTGCTGCTACTGTAGAGAGACTTTTACTGTACCTGCTTTACATTAGGTGCCTTGTGGTAGTTTCTGTGTGTGCTAATGTGTCTTTGCTTGCTTAAATTTTACTACTACAATTAGGCATTTGGATGGTACAAAAGTGCTGCAGATGATGGGTGCATAACTGAGGAGAGACTGAGAGAATGGAATAGCAAGTAAAAAGGTGAATGTAAAATTTTATTCTTCACGGTTCTGTGATATTTCCCAAGAACATTTAGTGGGAACAAACCCAGCGCTGAAATAATACAAATGACCACTTGCACCAAAACATTCAGTGACTATTGTTTAATATCTGTGTTGAATTGTTTTTGTTCCACCTGTTTTGTCCAGGAGGGCATCTGTTATTGTCTCCTTTAATGTATAAAATTCCCCCTTTTTTATTGAGTTTACTCAGCAGTCAAAGCTGGAAAAATGTATGTCTGATGATGTCCTTAATCCTGAGAATCTTGTCTCTATATATCTATAAACTTTGAATCTTTATTGAAGTACAAAACTTGAAGAGCTCAAGCTCTATATGACTGATCAACTGTGGTCGGTCAATGTTACAAACTGGGATTTTCTGTGTATGTTTTGTTAAATATTATGATCTCTGACTTGCTTCTCCAGACTGTGGATTTCTATATGGATATGTATATAGAAATACCAGTGCAGCAAAGGGTTCTTATGCTGTTCATTCTGAGGTAAAAATACACTTGTCTTTGTCTTGTTTGCTAATTAAAGCATCACTTCAGCCAAATTACAAAGAAATTAATAAATAAATCTCACTTTCCCCTAGCAGTTTCTGGCCATGCTACACAAGAAATGCAATCTAGATGGTGCAGGTAGGGAATGACCCAGTAGCAGGGACACAGTTTCTGAACAGATATTGTAGCTTTGAGGAGTAAGAATTTAAATTTTATTCCTCTCCATTGTATTGGTGTAGGGACAGAAAGGTCACAGCCAGATCTTCAAAAAAGCAAAATGATCTGCATGGTTCAGTGCCACTAGAGGTAAGTGAGAAATTACGGTATATTTTTTGTAATTTGGGTAATGTGACCCTTTAATGTTCTCAGGATTGTAAATGTAAACACATAATCAAGGATCCTGTTCTTGCTTCTACTGTGTCTGTGAATTCAAGTTGGACTGATACAAGTTCTTGAAGAGAGATGTTTTCATCCAGTGCTCTGTGCCAGTATTGAGTACATTTAAATATGGCACTGTTTTCCCATCTAAATCCATACTGTAATGCACAATCAGTTACTGGAAATCAAGGTCCGATGTGTGCAAACACTTGATGCGATGTGTTCCACTGCACATTTTCTAATCGCAGAAAGTGACTAATAATGAATCCCAGCATCCATTGTATTTGAAAATAGTTTGTCAAAATGAAGGAGTTCTCATAAACAGGAACACCTTAAGTTTTAGAATATCTGAATTATTGCCATAACCACCTTCTCGGCATGAGGTAAGGCACTCAAACCCTGAATCTGTTGAGAGTCCACAGAAAACTGGCATCTAAATAAAAACATCACTCGATACAAAAAAAATACCCACAGTTACTGTCCAGCTTTGTGTATGTATGTTAGAATTCATGTTCATGTAAGGCTTTGTTACTTTTTTTTCTGGGAACAGTATTTGATGTGTATGCAGACACTGGACATGCATGTATGTTTAGCTTCATGTGTTTAAAAAGGTTTCTGTGGTGTTAGCTCAGATACACCCCTGCACTGAACTGTCTTGTCTGATGATTGACCCTAGGCTGTAGAAACATTCAAAGCCATTAATGGAGAATTTCAGTCTTAACTGTACCAGTCACTCTTGTCCCAACTGTCCTGATCCTTTAAAACGACCTAAACTGACAGCCTTCAAACATAATGCTATCTCTTCTCTTTTACAATGTATTATTGTATAGTGTTCTATATTTCTCGTAACCAATGGTACATATAAATCACTGTACACTCAGATGCAGTATATATAAATGTAGTTATGTTAATTGATGTACAGTTTTTGTACACAGTTTTTAACAGAGTCATATGAAAATTTCCTTGTGGATCTTTTGCCAACCATTCTCTAGCAATCAGCAGCAAACAACTGTACATTTGCTTCAAAATAAAAGCCAGAAGTGGAAATGTTAAAACCTGGGTCCTTTTTTTTGATGATTTATAGTGATGGCACTTTGTGTTTCATCCACAAGGATGCAGCAGAGTATTTCTGATGGCTCAGGCCTTTTGAGGGCTTTCTAAGATCTGAGTCCAAGTCCAACACCGGAAGAGTTTCTAAATATGTGAAACTGATGAAATACAATCAAAAGGATGTTTTGTGAGGTGAAATTAGAGCATGTGCATCTAACTAACCTGTGTTACCATGTGCTGTGTTTTCTCAAACTATACTACCAGCTGTGATGAAAATGACAAGAAATTTTTACATTTAATGTGTTCCCCAAAGTTGCTTCAGGGCTGCTGTCTGCACCATCTGAGGACGTCAACAAGATTAGGATGAAGGTTTTGGATCGATTGGATTCTCTTCATCCTTTTCACTTCTCATCTGCGTTGATCTCCACGTCCTCTCCTCCACAGCTGGCAGCCGATGAGACCTGCTAGTGTGTCTGACAGGGATGGAGAAATATCTGGGACACGACTGTCAGAGGTGAAATCTCTGAAGAAAAAAACTGCACATAACAAAAGTAGATGGTGAAAAGCGGCAGCATGTTTTTATTGCATAGTTTACCTTCCCCGAGATGTTTTTTTTTTTTTTCCAGTAGCTGTTTTTACCAAGTTAAAGTGTAATGACTCATTCAGTCATTTTCAAATTGAGAGCAGAACGACCAACCTCCCAGTCTTTTACCATGTATTTCATCAACTTTAACACCACTTAACATTTCAACTAAAAATATAGAGTATGTCCACCTTTCATTTTTTATGGCATATTACTTATACTTACTTAGAGATTCTAAAATATTGAGAGGTGGGAGGTGTAATTTAAGGTGTAACCAAGTCCTTTACAACCTCTTCACCACCTGTTTCCTTCATGTTAAACTGCTCGAGGTTGTTTTGCTCGAAGCACATTAGTGAGGCATTATAAGACACTTTTTTGGGGCAGATGGTTGTGAGGGTTTAAAAAAGAATGTTAGATTAAGATTAATTCACACCCTCAATCATACAAAAATACTCAGCATATTGAGAGGTAATGGAACAGAGACAGAAATGGGACTGGCAGAGAAATGTCTGGATGTAACTCAGAATCAAAGGCACTAAGTAGATAGTTAATTTTCCATCATGCTGAGAGTCAGACATATCTGTCACAAGCTGCATAAGCAACTTGGCGCCAAGAGGTGACAATTTAATAGTATTGTTTCTTCCCCCAATTCTTAAAAATAATGATTTATACTCCACTGATATAAATAATTACAGGTCCATTTCCAACTTTTCACGTGTCTCTACAATTCTTGAATGGACAATAGCAACTTTATTCCAGCCCCAAGTAACCTCTCTGAGTCATTTCAGTCTGGTTTTTGACCCAAAAATAGAACAGTCCTTTTGACAGTTCTTATCAAAGTCATTAATAACCTCCTTGCAGCAGATGCTGGCCTTCTGATCAGACTCATCCCACATCCTTTGATACCATCTCCATCACCATTATTATTATAATATCTGGCTGGCATCGGGGTCAACAGCACTGCATGTGTTAGAAATTTTAATGCCCCTTCTACTGATGTGGGACCATTAAAAATAAAAGCTAGCAGAAACTTAATTAATAACACACAATTAATCAAATGAGTTGTGGATTATGATTATGGGCTCTGGGTAAGCTGACAAGTTAAAGAATTGAAGGCAATTGATTTGTGGAGATTTGGACACCTGTAGTGACAAACGTGTGTGTTGCTGCACAGTTCTGTGCCCAGCAGTAGGTCTGACACTCCAACTGGTTTGAAATGATTAGACCCAAGACACACACACGGCCTTGTCTTACAATTGTAATGTCAGCATTTGTCTCTATTCACAGCATTAAATGGAGGGAGGTGATGGAGGCATCCACACGTGAAATCTACGAATTAGGTCTGAAATTGCTGTTATTTGCCACCAATTGTTTATGACTCAGTACACATTGTTTTTTCCCCATACAAAGGGCTGACTCATTACTGTGTCCTGCCTTTTAAAGAGAGTTGTTTTGAGGATGGATACACACACACACACACACACACAGTTACACACACAGAGACACTCACCAATAGGGAAGCTTATGATTTGAGCTTACTATTGTTTGGTGAGGTTTAGCATCAACACAGAAAAATCTCAACTGGATTTTTGTTGTTTTAGAAAATTTCTCCATCTCATTCTCTCCTGTTTTAGATTTTCTATAACCTTCAGCCTCTGCGTCTTATCTAAATGAGGGAAATTGTGCAGAAACTTTATTCCATCTGTCCCCCTCATCTTGTCATGTCTTTGTCACATTCATCACTGTCCTGACACATATTACAGTCAAATACAATACATGACAATCTGTGCCTTAAAGACATCTAGTTAGCTGAAAACTGATGGATGTGCAGGCATCATCTGGAGTACAATATAATGTACAAACACACAGGTTTGGGTCAAGGCCATTGCTGATTATCTTAGCTGAAAATAATTTTATATGCTGTAAATCATGAGCATTGGGTACATTAAATTTAATAAATACATGTATGTTAACACAAAGAGGGAATTAGCATTATGTAAATACTGTAATTACTCTACCACTCACTGTTTAGTGTTCAGGCAAAATTAAGGTGAATATACCTTAATACCTTATACCTTAAAAAAAGGTGAAATAAAACAATCTATAGTTAATTTACTGAATTGATCTCAGATTATTTTGTATATGGATATGGATTAGATATTAAAGGTATAAAAAAGGTTTTAAAATTTGATGAAATCGGGGTTTTCGCACATTCTTCTGAGCTTTATTGGCGCGTGGCAAACAACTTTACGCTCACTTTTTTCTACATCTTCATTCTTCGCTGCGTTTTCTGAAATTCGGGAAACAGCGCCCCCTGGGTTGTAACGGAGGCTAATGGCATCCAGTCTAGTGGTCAGCAAGGGAGTTGCACCCTGACCAGTTTCCCGAACAGACGCAGGTGAAACTTGTGTCCTGATTAAACTTGTTGTCCAGGTGGACACTGTACGTGGACGGGTTTCTGTAAAAATAACCAGACTACATGAAATACAAGTGAACTTAGAGGCAGGTGAAAACAGGACAAACAATGGAAATATAACAACTTTTAAAGGAAACAACCGGAAAGTTTGACACGGATTTTACCAACAAAGTGTCTGTTTGTCCCAGTGACCACAGGACCAACAACTGGACTTTAAGAACATTTAAGTGAAACAACATGGAGAGTTGAGGGAAGCTGACCTGACAGTTGTTCACTGTTTCTGTTGCTGCTGTTTAAAGACTGCTAAGCTAAGCTAGCAGCTCCGGAGACAAGAGACCAGGATTTCAGTCAACAAACAAACACAAGGACCGTCAAAACAACAACAACAAAGCGCATGGGGATGCTGGACAAGACGGACAGTTCATGGGAGACAGGAGAGTGGACTTCGACTAATGTAAGTCAAATACTTCCTGTTTGTTTTTGTGTTTGTTTTGTTTGTTTGGTTGCGCGCTCCCATATAGAAAATAAATCTGGTCACGATAGTTTTTTTTCTAAAAAATTAAATTGGCAAACAGTAAATTATATAACTCTATTTCAAATTATTTGTAAATTAGGAATCTACAACTAAAATATTAAAGCTTTTGAGTTTTACACAAGAACAGGAACAAAATTTAAATAAATAAACTAGGTCTGTTGTGCAGAAAGTGTCAGTCTTGCTTTAAGGGACGACCAATATTTGCTTGGGTCTGGGACTTTATGTTAACACTGCTTTAGGTGAAAAGCTTAGTGGTATTAGCTGTTTTTAATGAAACATTTGTATATTCTAGTCAAATATACGTCTATATTTTGCAGTACAAACTGCTTTTTGGTGGATTGTAAATACCCAAAATATCTCCATGGTACTAAAGTCCTCAGACCCTTGCTCGACGGTCTGGTCTTTTAGAGCCGGTAAATGCACCTTATGCACCTATTGTGCGCTTTTTGAAGGTTTCATAATCTTATTATACTCTGCATGTTGTTTCCCAAATCTCCGGAGCTGTTTTGTTACAGTTATTTATCTGTACACACAAACATAGCCAACAGAGGATTTGGAAAATGGCATTTCATCATCCTGATTTCTGTTCATTAATGTTGACTCATGACCTGTGAAGTTGAGCTGTCATTGTAATGGTGAAGTTGAGCTGTCATTGTAATGGTGAAGTTGAGCTGTCATTGTAACAGTGAAGTTGAGCTGTCATTGTAATAGTGAAGTTGAGCTGTCATTGTAATGGTGAAGTTGAGCTGTCATTGTAATGGTGAAGTTGAGCTGTCATTGTAATGGTGAAGTTGAGCTGTCATTGTAACAGTGAAGTTGAGCTGTCATTGTAATAGTGAAGTTGAGCTGTCATTGTAATGGTGAAGTTGAGCTGTCATTGTAATAGTGAAGTTGAGCTGTCATTGTAATGGTGAAGTTGAGCTGTCATTGTAATAGTGAAGTTGAGCTGTCATTGTAACGGTGAAGTTGAGCTGTCATTGTAACAGTGAAGTTGAGCTGTCATTGTAATAGTGAAGTTGAGCTGTCATTGTAATGGTGAAGTTGAGCTGTCATTGTAATGGTGAAGTTGAGCTGTCATTGTAACAGTGAAGTTGAGCTGTCATTGTAACAGTGAAGTTGAGCTGTCATTGTAATAGTGAAGTTGAGCTGTCATTGGTGAAGTTGAGCTGTCATTGTAATGGTGAAGTTGAGCTGTCATTGGTGAAGTTGAGCTGTCATTGTAATAATGAAGTTGAGGTGTCATTGTAATGGTGAAGTTGAGCTGTCATTGTAACGGTGAAGTTGAGCTGTCATTGTAACGGTGAAGTTGAGCTGTCATTGTAACGGTGAAGTTGAGCTGTCATTGTAACGGTGAAGTTGAGCTGTCATTGTAACGGTGAAGTTGAGCTGTCATTGTAACGGTGAAGTTGAGCTGTCATTGTAACGGTGAAGTTGAGGTGTCATTGTAACGGTGAAGTTGAGCTGTCATTGTAACGGTGAAGTTGAGCTGTCATTGTAACGGTGAAGTTGAGCTGTCATTGTAACGGTGAAGTTGAGCTGTCATTGTAACGGTGAAGTTGAGCTGTCATTGTAACGGTGAAGTTGAGCTGTTATTGTAATAGTTCTGCTGTCATGCTTTGTTTTTAAGTTGTGTTGTATAGGGAGAAAGAGGCTTCATAAGTAACTTGGGTACTGTTGGTTTTGTTTAGTGTGTCAGTTGTGTATACACAGGCATATGAAAGTTATGCATTTGATAACTTTTTAATGTGAGCAGAAGTTTTGGACATATGATGTGTATATAGACTGTATTGTGTAGAAGGAAACGAGAGGGGTGATAACCTGTTTCATGTTGGTAGAGGCTAAATATGGATCATAGACTGGTGTCTGTTCTTACAAGTGCAGAAAAAACTAATCTGATTAGTGAACATGCTGAATGGAGTCCAAGTGCCAGAGGCAGAAAGATGGCTTTTTTTTTTCTTTTTTCTTTGAACCCATTTCTATTTTCTCAGCAATAACGAAACCACAATTAGTGATTGAGACCTATTTTGTATTTGGTAAACTACAGTACTACAGAGAAACATAGTCTGTTCTTTTTTTGTCCACTTTCCTCTGTTTAGGAAGCCCTTTCTCCTCCCTCCACTCCAGCTATTATCCTATACTCTCCTCCTTTATTTGATATATTTAGCCCTCTTTCTCTGCTGTACGACTTTCTCTGTGCTCTCCTCCTTCACTGTTGTCTACCAATCAATTTGATGGATTTTATGCCTCTTCTTATCAAGCGCAGCAGCCGGTGTCAATAAATGTCGCCTGTCTGCTGTCCCTGCCATGGTGCACACACACACACACACACACACACACACACACACACACACACACACACACACACACAGCAGTGCGAGTAGTTGAATTTAGTCTTTTTGCTTTCAAACTTTAGTTCCCATGGTTTCTTTTTGATCACATAACTTTCCTCCTTTATTAATCCTGACTTGTTATTTGACAACTCAGCAGTGCAGATATGATATTGTTTGAGAGACAGGACTTACATCATGTACAGTATATAGCAAAATGTTTAGGTTTTGAACGATAAATTGTTGCTGAACAGTTTCAGTTCTAGGAGAAGTTGTCATGTGTCCATATTTACTTTCACATAATGTAGGTCTAAATCATATTTAACTATATGTTGGCACAAACAGCTGTTGGTGTAAATGATACCCAGTATATCAGAGGAACATCTGGTTTTGCTTCATTTGCTGCAGTACTGTGGAGCTCCACAATGGTTCCTCACCCTGGTTAGTTCCTGTAGAAAAGGTTAGAACTGTGTGCTGTTCTGCATTGGAGGTTCGGAGGTTTAGCAGATGTGCGTTTGCCAGACCAACCAGATAGTCCCAGATGCTTTTCTTTTCAAAAGCAACAAATATTGTTAAAAAGTAATTAACTGTATTTAAGTACAGTCAGAAAGTGTTTTTGTTTGTTGTAGTCAGCAGCTTTTGCCATCAGTGCGGTTTCTTAGCTGTGTCTCTGGTGATTGGCTACTGATTACAATATACACATATGTGAGAGAGAGAGAGAGAGAGATCAGTTTTAATATATAAAACAAATTGATACCAATTTGCACCAGCAGTGGTAAAGATCTTTAGAAAATCACCATGTGCCCAGTTTCTGCTTGACTATATTTTAAGTGAGATCAGACCTTTATTTTCTGTTTAAAAAATGTCACCTGCTAGTGTCGTTTTCTCAATTTCATATAACCACAGAGAAAAAAAATCATTAAATTTTTGTGGATTGCTTTTATAATGGCAGCTTTTGAAAAGGTATAATAGCATTTTTAACTTTTCACAAAGAGAAAAAATATCATGCTGAGACGAACCCACTAAGCTGCAGAAAATAAACAAAGAACCCACTTGTCTGTCATCTAACTTCCTAAAGTGCCCTTTGTTTGTGTTAGGAAGTTGACTTTAAAATTTAAAAAAAATAAGACATAATTTTACTAGTAACAGGTCAGCACCCTGTCACACACAGGACTCATATAACCATTTACCTGTAACTAAGCATGAGGTGTGTCTTTCAGCCTTTATGCTGTCCACTGTTGGGAACTGCTCCCATTGAAACTTAGATTTACTCCAACTGTGGCAATCATTAGAACTGAGCTGAAGACTGTCTGTGTGCATGGATGTTGTCTGTTGTAGAGAGGAAGACAGCTGTTTCTGCTACTATGCCTACATGTGCTGTAATGGAGGCATAGTGTAACACTGTGTACTGTAGTTTAGAGTTTTTTAATGTTACATTTTCTTATTTTTTTCACTTCGATCAGTACAAAACATAATGAGAAATAGAGTAGAAACATAATTTTTTAAGATTTGTACGTTAACGTTTAGTTTTTAATCCCAGTTTAACTTGAAACAAATGATTATTTCTGATCTGCTGATTATTTTTTGCATAATTTTTTTAGTGTATTATGTGACACAACATAGTAAAAAGGACAAGCAGGAACAGGAGGTTTGTCCATTGTATCTCCCTCGTCTGTGATGCTGGTTTCCAGGTACTGGTGTAGGTATCACTGTCATCTCTGGAAATGCTTGTGGTTTATAATAGAGTTGTGCAGACAGACTGTACAGTTTATTGTACTATTGTGTTACTGTGTGATATTCTGTTTTGTTGTCATGACCAGGTTGTTTCCACACAGTGATTGCAATGCAGGGTCAAGTCTAATTAGAGGGTGACATTCGTTTGCTGTTGTTGTCTTTCATCATGGGGTTTCTTGTCTTCTGTGGGAATAGGGAGGCCCACTTTGTTTTTGTGTGTGTGTCGAGGGGGACAGCGGGAGATTCCCTTTCCCCCAGGGTTATATCATTACATGGACAATTAGGCCAGGACATCCAGAGAAAGAAGAAAACTATCCGTATGAATTCCAAGAGGACCTCTTTCTAGATCAGTTTTCAAAAGTCTTTTAGGGTTATAAGTTTGAATGAAATGTATTTACTTCAGTGACTTTGGATACGACAACCATTAAGCTCATCATTTAAAATGCTGTTTAGTGTCCTGAATAGAAACACTTAAACAACAGGAAGCACTTACTGTGTTCTTCAGGTGGCCTTTTTTTTCTGAAGATGCAGCCTGTGAAGTTGTGTTCTTTAGTGCTCTGAACACTGGTGGTCTGAAGCTGTGGACTCACTGGTGAGATGAGGCTCAACACCTCATCACCACCAGTTCAGGGCTGTAGACTGACCGAGACCAAAACTAGTGGTGCCAGGGCTAAAGTATCCTTGACAATTTTAAAGGTGAAGTCTCAAATCATTTGTGTTGAGATAAAACTAATGCGAAACAGAAAGCTGGAAAGAAAAACAAAACAGAAAAAATCAAATCATTATTTATTGTTAACACCATTTACTTCAGCTTCGCTCCATGATGCTGAGATCAGCCCTCTGTGTTGCAGGTCTCAGTTCTTTTTGCCAGGCGCTGATCAGACACTTGTGGTGTTATTTGAAAAGAATGAAACGTGTCTAAACCTTTGTGTGGAACTGTCGGAGCTTCAGGTCTGGCAGTAGACTGTTTTTAGCTTTGTTCTGATATGTGGAGCATTGAAGTCAGGTAATCCGGTCGCTAATGTTTTTAGTGTAACTTCCTTCATGTTTTTAAAGTAAACACTTTAGGCCAGGAATGGGTTGAAGGCTAAAGAGTCAATCTTCATTGTTCAAAAGTGACTGATGACTGAAAAGTTAGTTTTTGTTATTTTTGCACAAGAAAAAGAGAAGACCTGAAGGAGAATCAGAGAATAGAGGATCTTAATATCGCTTGTTTTGTTCGTCTGTCTGGCTACAGAATATTTACAGTGGCTAACCTTGCATGTAGTCAATAAGTTTGTACTGAGGATTTATATTTCACCTTGTCCTTCCATTTTTCTAAGTTCACTTGAAGACAAAGACTCCAGTGACTGAATTCAGACTCCCACACTCACACATACAACTAAACTCCATTCATATACACCATCTAACATGTTTACCTCTTTTCACAGTCCTCAGTCACTGTCGAATTGATCCAATCTAAGCAGCCTTGGAAAACTGTATTCACTATTGTTAGCAGCTCTGTCAGCTTTCTTCCCCATCTCCCTTTTCTCCACTCCTCTCCAGTTCAGTTTATTTTTTTGCTCCAACCTTGGGTGCCTCTGAGAGCTGCTGCTATTCTCAAGATGAAGCTGTTGACAATAGGACAGACAGGTCTGGAGGGCTTTGGTACTTGGTGAAGTTTTCTGTCCTTTGGGGAGTTTTCAAGGATTGTGGAGCTGAAAACTTCATCAACACAGGTTGAGCTGACACTTAGAGCCAATTGGTATCATTCACTTCTTTATTGCACAGTTTCATCTCAGACCATAGCTGTAAGATATGTTTCATTGGTAATGTTAACCACAAAATGTAAGGTTAAGCTGTAAGGTTCAATAAAGACATGGGCAGTAATTGCTATGGCCTTAAATAACTTAACACTCTTCAAAGCCATGTCCTGACTCCTTTAGCGTAAGCCTTTACAATATGCCTCTTTTTTATTTTGTTTGACTCAAGGTTAAACAGATACTATTTGAAATAAAGAAAAGCTGAAGGAGTTATTGAATGAAACATAGTTCAGCTCAGAGTCTTGGCTATTTTATTTCCTTTGGAGAGGGCACTGAGTTTGGCAGAATTTTCACCTCTAGGTATGGAGGGTACAAGCTAATGTGGAGCAGAATAATAATGTTGTTCACACACAAAATATGTACTGTTTATTGCTGGGGAAAGTAATATAAAACTACAAAATGAATATTGTGTACAAGTGTGAAGTTTGTGTTTGGTTGCTTCTACTGAAAAAGGAGAAATATGCCACAGTTGTCTTACTTTGATTTTGTGTTTGTAGTCTTTGCACCATAAGCTAGAAAACATGCCATGGATGATTTGGAGTGACTTTAAGGCACTTGTGTTTGAAACTGACAGCATGGTAACAAAAGTAAGGACTAATATAAGACATTAGTGCTAATTCATAGTAAATGTATTTACCTTTTCCCATGGCTAATGTATAGTGAACAGGCTAATTGAGGCACCTACTCCGAACTGCTATGTTCTCTGTTAAAAGAACATTTTAGCATCTCTTCTTTCTAAAATCATCTCCACTTGCTTGTCTTCAGTTTGTCATTCATTGCTGATTACTTCTGAATGAGGACAGTGTGATATTTGCTTAGAGAAAAGTAAATGTCAGTAACAGCTCCTCTCTCTGCAAGAACAGCTAAACACAAAGTAGAAAACTAGGTAATCTCCCTTATCCCTTTCTCTCCTCCTTTTCTGCCTCCTTTTGTCCCAGTTGTCACCTGATAGGAGTTAGAAGTTGGTTCTTTGATTCATCATTCAGTCTGCTTCTCAGTCAAAGACACACACAGCCAGGTTCTGATGGATAGGTCTTTATTACAGGAGAATAAAGGTCAATAATTGCAGCTTTAAGCTCAGGACATTGATATGGCCCCACACCCTACTCTCACTCACACACAGGTTGGCAGGTCTTGTTTTTGGCATCATTATAGTATTATCATGAACAGTGCAAGTAGCATAAAATTGTTAAAGTTTCAAATGAATTCTGGGCTAAATATGAATCCAATTAGTATTTGATCATTTATTTTCAGTGGATTGTGGTCAGATCTCGCTCTGCAGAGGGACAGAAAATGGCACAATAGGCCGGTGTTCCACACTTTGATATATTTGATCCATTTCTATTGAAACAGAAGCAGTTTCACAGTACACACCTTCAGCACTGAAAACCTCACCCAGCAGACTTTTAAATGGAGGAGTAGAAGAAGGTGAATTTGGTGAATACAGCTGTAGTTGTACATATGTTCTTTGTATTTCTTGCCAGCCTTTAGGTGCCTCAAAGATGAGAACTTTCTATGTTTGTTCGGATGTTTTTCTTGTCTGAGTATTTTTTTGGTACCTTGTATTTGGACAGCATGTTAACATGCAATGCAGCAACTTCATTATTGTAAATGGCCTTTGTGTGTTTCTGGGAGAGAGAGTTTGATGTGGTAGCTAACAGGTTATCAGTGCTCATGGTCTCTGTCTTCAAGGCCGATACCAAACACACACACATTTACCGACTTCTAGTCAACCTGACCTGCTTGAAGTCAGAGCTTTGTCATGTTGTTGGTTGATTCCTCAAACACACCGATTCTAACACAGATCCCCAAGAGACTGAACTTGATCCCTGGCTCTGCTGACTTGTCAGTCGCCTGTGGGGTAGTCTTACAGATAATTGACAGTTGTTGGAGCTGGTCCCAGTGGCAGGTAAAGAATGACTGGACTCGACAGGTGAGAGCTTGAGTGGGTGTGTTTGTTTGGACAAGTGAGGCCTAGGTACAGTGCAGAGCCACACCAGCTGATAACAATCGGTTGTAGAGGTTAAGAGTACTTATTGGAGTGTTTCTCTGAATGAGTACAAGCACAGTACAGTATTTCTGTCTTAAAAGAACATAAAGTTTTTACTAATAGCACTTTTTTTTTCTTAATGAAAATATTTAGGAAATTGTGCAACTATTTATTACTACTCCCAGCCTTAAACCCACTGTGCAGATTTTCTTTGCTTTTAGGCTACACTTGTCAGACCATCTTTCGTTGGCAGTATGGAGTATTGCAGATGTGACAGATAAATAGCTGTGCAGCGACCCATTAATACGTCCTAGACTGACAGATCTGAAAATAATTGCAGTTATTATTTTCTGATGTCTGTGCATGTACAAGGACTGAGTAGTAAGGAAATACTGTATAACTGTACTGTCACTTTAGGGCAAATCAGTAAATCAAAGTAGAAGGGATGCTTTGAGATAAATAAAAAATGCATATATTTGGCAAACAAACATCTCAAAATACTAAGCTCCACAGTAGATTTAAAACTTCTAGCAGTGACAGATTAAAAAGCATCACTTTGGAAGGTAGGTAAGCAACATCAATCAAATTATACATAAAGATTAGAAAGTTAGGGCATCACGGTCGTTTGAACATAACGTTCACTGATTTTTATATGTGTTATGAAAAATACAAAAAACACATTGAAGGCCTTCTATTCCTTTTCAAAAATGTTATATTATTCTTAAAACCAATAAATCCTCAAGGCTTTTCAAATATTGCGGGAATAAAGCCAGTTATTGAAAGTGGTAACACACAGTTCAACTTTACTGACCCAGTCTTTGTGTGATATGCAAGTTTATATAAAAGTTATATAGAATTTTTTATGCTGTTCGAGGTCAGTGTAAAAGTTATTGTTACTTCATGAAAGCATGGCTATTTGTTTTGTTGTATTTTCTTCCTCTTGTGCAGTTCGGCATAGGCCTAAAACTGATTACCTGATAACCTGCACTGGCATCCTAAAGACTCTGCATATTTCAGTCATTAGTTTGCCAGGCTTATACACTTTTCATTGTCTCCCTGGGTATGTGTGTTTTGGCTTACTACAGGGACTATTGGCACAGTCAGATGTAGAAAGAGAAAAATGTCCTAATAAATTAAATGTGTGTAGTTTACATTAGTAGTGAATGGGTGAACAGATACCAAATTTTACAGTAAACACTCATTCAATTTTAACATGAACATTTAACGTACAGAGCTGAAGTTATTTTTCCTGAGAAACTGCATCTAAACATGTCAGCAACAACTCATGTTACTCTTGGACTTTTAGTTATTGATTGCTAGAAAGCACAGACTATCACAGGGTCACTTTCTTTCTCTGTCTCCACATCCTCCTTCCTACTCCACTGCTCAGCTATCTTCATAGCAGCAGCATAAATTAGTGTCAGTGTGTGAATGTTCCCAACAGCGTCTGGAAGAAACACTCTGTGTGTGTGTGTGTGTGTGTGTGTGTGTGTGTGTGTGTGTGTGTGTGTGTGTGTGTGTGTGTGTGTGTGTGTGTGTGTGTGTGTGTGTGTGTGTGTGTGAGAGATGCTACAGACACATTTTCTTAAGAGCATCAGTACACGAATTATTTCATCCCAGAAACAGAATTGAAAATATGTTTGTCATCAAATCAGTACTAAGTGTTGTTTTGTTTTTCCCTCTCCTGCTGGAGACTTGAAAGTAGGTGACAACATTATTGTATTTGTTCAGGTGAAGTGTGTTTTCTTTTTCGCCTTCAGAATTTGAAAAATTACATTTACAAACCAAAACAGAAATAATAAAACTTGGAGGGAATGCCAGTCTGCTTTGGTGTGATGATCTTATAGAACATCTTATTGATTATCATTTGTTTGCCTGACTACAAAACACCTGATGAATTGGTCTACATTATTATTTCAAATATTGCTAGAAAAAAGACACAACCACAATTGGAGTGCTGTAGTTAGGTGAAGAGGTGTGGGTGACAGGTGGTTATTGCAGTTTGGACAAACCTGAAAACCTAGAAATGTGATTACAGCAAGCAGGGCTTTATGACATTCCTGTCATGGAAAATACACAGGCTCAATGCCCACCTCTGGCTTCTGGCATTATCTGCTCACAGTGTGACATACATGTGTGTAATGGACAGTTGACAGTAAATGTCAGAGCAGTGGGTCTTAAAGTGAAGTTCAGGTATTGAATATTCAGTGTTTGATTTTGGTTCGTCCTGGTGCTTCACTGAACCATCAGTAAATCCTTTGATATGCCCTTTTAATGAGCCAGGTGGCAGTGCCTCTATCAAATCCTGAACACTTCAGACAAGAACAGCTTCTGGCCAGTCCGTCTTCTTAAACTCATAGATCGGTGTTTTGCAAAAGTGCACAATAGGTTTTCATAAAGGTTCCTTTTTTTGAAGACTGGTTTAGATTCTGTGATGTTACAAGCCTAAAGAAATATTTTCTGTATTTTCTGTATAGAACCTGCGCAGTCTCCTTTTCCCTAGACGTTGCCCTCCTCTATTCGTCTTTCTCTAATGTTCCCTCCTTCCCTCTCGTTGTCCATCTCCCTCATCTCACCCCCCATCTCTCACTTCTCCTCCTTCAGTGACAGTAAACAGCCCTCCTGCTGTGTGTCTCCTATTAC
This sequence comes from Mastacembelus armatus, assembly GCF_900324485.2. Taxonomy (NCBI): domain Eukaryota; kingdom Metazoa; phylum Chordata; class Actinopteri; order Synbranchiformes; family Mastacembelidae; genus Mastacembelus; species Mastacembelus armatus. The sequence goes on along the minus strand of NC_046634.1, from coordinate 6,158,426 downwards.
ATCCTGATTCCCCTCTTTCTTCTGTCCTTTCTCCTCTTTTTTTGAATCCCCTTTTCTCTCTAACTATCAGTCACTCCACCTTAAAAGCTAAAGGCCCTCTCCAGACACTAGCTAAAAAGATACAAGAGGTCCAGAACAATCAAAGGCCCTAAAGAGGAAAGGGACGACAAGGTCAGGATGATGAAGGGGGCTGCAACTGCAGTGATGATGAGGATGACAGTAAATGTGCTGGTGATCATGATGGCAAAGGTGAAAAGTGCTGATGTTTAACATGACAAATGCAGCAATTATATAAAGATTGATTAAAGAGCATTTACCACATTCCTTATGAAAAAATTTCAAATCTAAAAAATGTCAGCTCAGATTCATATTTTAAACTTTTATATGCTGCAAGACATGGTAATTATCCATCTTCAATGATTTGTGTTTATGGGGTTAGCCTACTTAAAAAGAGCAAAAAGAGCAAAAACTGCAATCAGACCTGCAGCTTGACATGACTCTTCCTTTTGCTTCAACATGTCCAAAGTGATTTATGGAGAAAAGTGAAATATAAAAGTCAGCATGAAGATATCTCAGCTTTTCTGGCAAACAAAAACTGATATCCTGGTAGTGCATGCAGTTGGTTCAGTATCTATATGCCAGCCTTACCTGGCTGTAACATTTAGATTAGGTGGCTATAATTGGTATGGCCTGGAAATTTATTATGGCAAGGACAGTCCTGTGCAGAGTTAGTACATCATTCTTTATGTATGTGAATCAGTCTTCTGTATAACTGTTCACCTTTGATTATGGCCCTGTGATTTCCACATCGAATTCTGTGTATTAGGAAATGATTGATGGCTAATGCTCCCTGTCCATTTTTGCACTGTCTGGTCTTTATGCTGGAAATGAAACTGCAGTTTTGTTAAAGAGCTGCCATTTGCATGAACCAGCCCAAAGATATTCTGACCTAGATCGACATCACATTTTTTTTTCACTACTGGACTAAGCTGTACTATAACAACACAGGATACTTCCCTTCTTTTTTTAATCATAGCTAACTTACTGCTACCTCCTTATTTGTCTGATACCATTTATCTTGCTTTTAGGACTGTCATCATCAGACAAAAGACATGTCTGAAGCTCAGGGTCCTGAAAATGCTTTAAAAGTCAGAGTAAAATGCAAGGAAAAAATATCAAAAAGAAACATTAATGGAAGATCATGAACCACCTTTGCAGCATAATCCACTTATCTGCTGTTAGCCTGTAACCCTCTCTTTGGCATGAAGTCACTAAATCAGCAACTTAACAAGAGGCATCTGAGTCAGGAAGAGGTCGAAGCAAGACATGGAAGTATGTATTTAACTTTTAGCGGCTGACACATGAAAGAAAGAAACAACAAAGTGTCTCATTAAGGGGTTGTCCAACAGGAGGCACCCAAGCAGCTTCAATACTCCTTGGTGTTTGAAACTTGACTGGAAGGATGAGCGATTTTATTTCAGGTTTTTCCTTTTAATTTGTCATTTGTGTGTGTATTGTGAGGAGACTGAGTGTTTGGAACATACCGATTAACAGTGAAGTAGACGATCATGCTTAATGCATTTTACCTGTAGGGGTGGCATTTAATCCTAACGAGGCATGTACAGAGGAATATTTGTTTAAGCCTATTGCTGTAAAAAGAGATGAAAACAGTGAAAGAATAAACCCAAAAATGCCAAATAATAATAAAATGCTCTTTCTTACCCTCTGTTGTCTCCTTTGAGTTGTCCTTCTATAGCAGATCAGTATGGTGTTGATTAACAATTGATTTTGCTGCATAATTATTTAAAAAAAACAGACCCTTGGTTAATATTATTATTATTGTTTTTAAGTGTTTTTCTACAAAGTGTAGATTAGATTTTCGTTTTAAAATGACTTGCATGGTTATTCAATTTGACATATTTTGACAAATTTACCCCATACCGTGTGTGTGCATGTTCATGTGTCTGTGTGCATGTGCGTGTCACAGAGTATCCTTTAGAAATGTAAAATGGGTGACATTACTCCTCTGTGGGGAAAGAAGTCACGACTCTGAGGAAAAATTACTCTTAATTCTCACTCTGTGGGGCTGGAAGATATCCTGCAGGGCTCATGTGTACGCGCACACAACACACAACACACACACGGCCAGGTCAAAGCTCCAAAGCTTCTGTGGCAACTTGAGGACCTGAATAATGACTTCCATCATGTCTCCCTACAGTGAAGGAGAGTGAGAGAGAGTTGGTGAGGAAGGAAGTAAGACTGAGGGAGAGAGAGCACTTTTCTTTCCTTGTGGCTATAGGAGTCCTATTGTCGCTCGCCTGCGGGAGCTTTTAGTCCTTGACTCCAACGTATCGGCTGTCCAACCATGTGGGGTGGGTGGCTGAGAGGGAGCAGAAGTGGGGGGGCGATTGATACAGTAAAATGCCCCAGCCTTTTTTTTTTTTTTTTTGAGGGAGGAGGGCTTTGTGTGTACCAAGAGGTCAAGCTACAGTCGATCGGCCTCCCTCCTTTTCTCTCTTTCTTTTTATTGCTTTTCTCTCACTCTCTCTCTCTCCTATTGCTGCGATTGATCTATTTTTCAGTTTCCTTGCTGTTGCGTTTACTGTGGTTCAATGTGTGATTTTTAATATCATAGACACCTGCCGGTTTAGCATTATGTTGAGGAGGCATGAACACACACCTCTTTCAGCTGCTGAAAATGAAATTATCCTGATACTTTATTTTTTATTCTTTGATTATAAGATAGATGGATGTTTCCATATGAGGATTTCAGAGCAAGGCCAATAGCAAAAGCATGTCTTTATTTATATGTGCATGTAGCTACATTAATAATGTTGCACAGATAGAAATCTGCTGACACAGTCACATTATTGGGACTCCAACAAGGTAAACTATGTTCTATACTGTGTGGTTTTGTTGTGAAGAAATTGTTTGGTTCTTACCGAAGATTTTTAGTATATAAAAGTGGGTCACAAATGTAGTATTCTTTGTTTCTTTTTGGTTCAGTAAGTGTTCTTTAAACAGTAAGCCTCTTCCTCTTCAGGGCTCTGTCATAGCTGTAGGCTCATTCAGTGCAACAATTGTTATACCAAATCATGCACATATCGGCTGCTGTTGACACTAGTTGTATTTGCTGAACTACTGTAGAAAAATATCACACGGGGTCTGTGGGAGTTGCCAGAATCTTTCATGTGCAAGGATCAGGCCGTGGTTGTGAACATTAGTGTGTGAATAGTGGCTGCCTGTGGCATCTGGCAGCGTTCATTGCTTCAGTTTAGTCAATAGACTGCTTAAAGTGCCTGTTGCTGTTAATTGTTTTGATGTAGCACATTAATTGTGTATATTTCACATTCCCACTGCTGAATATCTTTCTGAATGTGTGATATCTATTCAGGCTGCAAAATACATGATTTGGCAGATTTTTGTCCAGGAAAAATCATGAGAGAGAGTGAAAGAAACACAGTCCAACATCGCTATGCATAGTTGTTTCTGAATGATGGAGCTCTGTGCACTGTATTTGGAGAAACTTCACTTACACTCATATATATGTGCTTGATGTATTTGTGTACATGTGTGTATGTGCGTGTGTGTACACCTGATTAGATGATTATTTCTAGATGAGATAAGTGGGTGAAACAGAGACTCTGTTGACTCTTGTTCAGGTAATCAACACATGCACACACATGCAAGTACACAAGCACACAAGTCATGCTATGCCATGCCAGATTGCCTTACCTGTCCCTTTTCATAGGCACATAATGAGATCATGGAAACCCTAAACGGACGGATGGAGGGAGAAAGAAAAACAGTGTCACAGAGAGTTGTAGAATAAGAGGAAGAGGAGAAATGATATAAAGATTTAAAAAATTATAGAAATGTTTATACTCCTGAATCCCGAAGAGAATAAAAAAGCAATCACTATTTCTGTTTTGTATTTTGCGCCAGTAAAGATGCAGAATACATAAAAATATATTTTTCAAACAGTGTGATTTCATTGATAAGAATTTTTTTTATGAATTTACATCTAGAGAGAAAGTTAGTGATAGGTAAACAAAAAAAAGAGAGATAACAATAAACAGAGAGGGAAATCTGTCAGTTTGGTTCCTTGGAGTAAATTTGTCCAAGCAGAGGAGGCTCCGGTTGCAGTGGATGGCCAGGTAACAGGAGATCCAATAGACCACACCTATGCAACAGGTATTATCTATATCCCCTGGCTTCACATGTACACACTTGTAAACGCACTGAATGTATGGCTTTTCTTCAGTCTCTTTAGAAATAAAGCAAGTGACTATCTAGAGTTTCCCCCAAACAGCTAAACCAATAGATTTTAGAGCCCTCAAAAATGTGACCTTATCTGCACTGAACCTATCTGTGTATGCCAGAAAAGTAAAAATAATCTCTCTATTATGTTGCACATTTCAGGCTGTTTCTGTTTTCTGTTTCTGCCCCTACATTTATACAACTCCTGATATATTGAATTACACAAGCTGGATTGAAAATAATGAACTTCCATCAAATTTCTCTTGAGGGGGAGCGAGCCCAAACAGCATTTTAAAAATTGTTCTAAATAGAGATGGAAATGCATTTGGCTGTTAAATAATGACCTTAGCTTGATTCAGCTTCATTGGACAGCCGGTGAAAAGTGGCTTCTGACTTTTAAAGATGCTGCCTGTGAAGTATAGGTCCCGGTCATAATGGTTGCTTTTAACTGTTTTTCACTTGTTTTCAGGTTGGCTTCTGTCACAGTTGTACAGCTATTAGTTGTTGTGGTAGTGCCTTGGGCAGCTGAGAATATGGTCAGTATTAGCTGAAACAAATTTGCCCTGTCCACATCTATTGTTGAAAGATATTTTTTTGTTTTTGTTTTTTATTGTGGATGATTTTTTTTACCCTCACAGCCAAACCAATCACTAAGGCAATGGACCCAGTTCTTAGAAACAATATGACATGTGAAATATGACAATATGAAAGCCTGTTCAGGAAATTGACTCTGTTGGATTCATTTTGCAAAGGTTAAATCCTCTTGTTTGTGGTTATTCTGCAACAGACATTCTGTATTGTAAGGTTGTAAATGATGGCAAAGTCTTATCCTAAATAGTTTGAAGCTTAATATAAAATTAAAATAAAATTTGGCAGAGCAGTCCACCACCTGACAGTCTAACCGTCCTTCACTGGCCAAAAAATGTCACTTGAGAAGCACCAGTTCAGACTTGATGTCTTGATGCAGCATTAGACGTTGTTGATTTTTGCTGTCATTGCACACAGAATATTACAGGATAGAAACTTTGGTAAACACACTCACTGAAAACCTGTTTTCCTAACTGCAAACTGGCATTTCAATAGAAAGAGGAGGGTTGAATGGTTAGTTGGTTGTGGTTAGAGAACAGTAGTCAAGCTTAGGGAAAGATCATTGACCAATATTGTCTGTTGGTGTGAAATAGGATAAAAGTCAGGACAGGACAGCAACTCCAGTTTTATGAACAGAGTATTAGTATAAGGAGGAAGTCAGAGCCATGGCCATGCTCTTTGGTTATTAGTCGATCTAAGTGCAGTGCAGAAAAATCACACAAAAATAAACAAGAATTTTACCAATTTTATCTGTCTAGTGAGTCCTTGTGATCCAGGATGCCAGACCTGCCAGACTGATGCTCTGATGCATTTTCAGACATCACAGCAGAAGCTTCCTGGACACATTTCTACTGCTGCCTCCACGCTTCATTATGCAGCTTATTGCCCTCAGTTAACAGGCTGATGCAACAGTCAGCAAGCTCACTCTGTTACTCCCCTCATCTTCCTCCTTTATTCCCACTCTTTCCTCTCTTCTGTAATTCCCTCCTCCTTTTTCCTCCCTTCTTCCCACTCCCCATCTCTCCACTCATTTTCTTTTCTCCTTTTCTGTTTTTTTTTCTTGGTTCTCTTTTTGTCTCTTCTTAAATTTCTCTCTTCTGCACTCTTTCCTTAATTTCTTTAATTGCATTTCTTTCCTTTTTCTTTTATCTTCATTCCTTTTCATTCGTCTTTCATTGCCCGTCTTCCTTCTTGCCTTCCTCTGTCTTTTTCCAGTCTTTCCTTTATTTTCCCATCTTTCTTTCCACTCTTGATTTCTTCCTTTAATTCTTCTCCGTCTCTCTTTCTGTCTGTACTTTTTTTTTTTGTTATGGAATTTGTGATGAGCCTCCAGCTAATCCAATCCCTAAAGCACCTTAGCAACGCTCAATAAGAGAATTTGGAGGGAGCTACAAAAAAAACTAAAAAAAAATAATGCACGTACACACACACACACACACTTATATACATGCAAACATATATATAAACAGACACAGACACATGCAGACATGCACAAAGCCCAGTGAGCAGCCCCCTGTTGGCAGCAAGTGGATTCAGGGATGCACTAATACATCTTCAAATGTGCTTTTTAAAGCATTTGGAAAGGCTCTGTCGTCAGGCGATAACTCCCCACCGGTTAGAGGATGGATGCTCCCGTTGTGTTTCGGCACTGCTCTTCCCTCCCTCTGTCTTTTCTCATCCTTCTGCATCCCTCACCATCGCTCCCTTCTTTTTTTTTCTCATCCAACAACCAAGTTGTCTACTTTAAAATATTTTGTCTAAACAAGGGCTGCATTGTGCAAAGTTTCCTCCTGACGATGTTTGACATGAGTGTAGAGCCTGCAGGCTTTGTTTGAGCATTTGCTTTAGTTCTGTGGCTCAGAGGATGCCTTCCTTATTAAATTTACACTGCCATTTAACATTCAGGCTTTATTAACATATAGCTGTCTCATAATAGTGATCAAATCTTTAAAACATTCCCTAGATATTAGCTACAGTAGACTGGCAAATGTGAATATTTCCTGCTATTCCGTAACTTTTTAGTCTAAACATTTCCATGCAGAAAAAAAATCGAAAGCTGAATGGAGTGGATATTGGACTTATATTTGTCAGGTGACCAGAAACTAAATACTAATGTTTTTCTAGAAAAGTGGATGCAATTCATGTTGTTTGGGTCTTAGCTCTAATTATTTTTATCACAAATATTATCTTCATCTTTCTGTAATTGATGAGCTTGGTGTGATGACAGCTTAGGCAGAAGGTGCAAGAAACTCAAGTAAATTTTTAATAAAAGGACATCAGCCTAATAAACATCTAACTAGAAACACAGTGGTAAAGAGACATAAAGTGCATAGTTATGCCAATATTTCTGCAAACATATACCTGCTTGTCGATAATGTAATTGTGAAGAGGCTGCTTAACAAGAGGCTGCTTGTTTGTGTGTGGTCACTGTGGGACAGATTAGGGCTGAATAACCCTAAACACCCCAGTATTTTCCTTGAGAACCTCAGTTTTTGCTCAATATAAGAATAACACTAGTTGGCATACCAGCTTGTTTCATTGTTGGTAATTAAGACACCCCATAATGATGGGATTGGGAATAAACTGTTAGATTCTCCTGTGACGGTTGTTTATTCTGCTGCTGACCTTGCATTGTATACATAAGAACTATAAAGGACCTGATAGTAGATGGAAATGTGGTTGTGTTTGTACTACAGTGGCTGTCTGCATAAGTGGATGTATTCACTAGGGTATTTGGAAAACATGTACCTCAAGGCCATGGGCTGATGATGAATGTACTTCACTCAAATGGACACAAAAACTATAATTTGAGCTCAAGAGTGAAGTGAAAGAAGAAGAAAATTAAGTCTGAGTAACAGAGTTCAGCTTATCTAGTTAAATTGAATTTATTATTTATATCATTCAATTTTATCAGGAAAATGAAAGAGGACAACTTCCCTGAATACTAGAGGTCAGATATGGTTTATACATTATACATGAAAAGTAGAAACAGAGCAATGTACATGTTGTGCTAATGTTATGTGTGATTATCTGAGTCTTTTATTCAGCATGTGACGCACAAAACTACCTAAAATTACTTTTTGCGACTTTAGTGTGATGCACATTCAACTGCATGCAAAGAAACCGGGTTGAAGAAAACATGCTACTTTCAAATTTGGTCTAATCACAGTAAACATGTGAAGCTATATAGGTGATAAGATTAGTGTGCCTGTGTGTGTGCATGTACGTGTGTCAGAGTCTTAGATTCTGAGGCTATAATGAGAATCTGTAAATACCCTCAGACTGAATCCCTCTTTATGTTTAATCTGAGTCCCCAACTACTGGCAGCCAATGCAGATCATCCTCCTGTGTGCACGCGCGCGCACACACACACACATACACATACACATACACATGTAGAGACACACACGGATATCAATACTCAATATGCAACATCTGCAAATGTCACACAAATAGGAAAAGCGTGTGTAGATGAAACCATACATTCTGACAGATTATGCTCATTCACAGATACACTGGCACTAGAAAGCCTATATAAGTGGATCAGGGAGGTGGGTGTGTGTAGGAATCCTCAGCCAGGCTATCACTAACAAGCATGCTCCTTTATACAGCAAATCCCTCCACTCCACACCGGAGATTAGCATATTGTTTTACCCAGAGATGCACACACTCAGAGACACATGCACGCTGGACTACACCAACACTTACAATCACACTGGCCAAATGAAAAGCTGGAGTCAGCACGGTCACTGTCAGGAGCTGAGGGAAAATAGAGCATCTTTAACAGCAGCAGTGGAGCACTGTGTCCAGGAAAAAATTGGCCTCACTCTTTTCTTCTCTTGTCCCTTTGGCAAACAGGAACACACTCATGGGTAGATGAACGCAGAGGGGCAGTTTACTAAAATTCTGGATAAAATTATAGTCCTTAAACAATAACTAACTGTGTTACCTGCAAGCAGTTATCCACTAACAGCTTTTAAAATAGAAGCTGGTTTTAATAAACTGATTTTCACTGAAAGCAACTTTATTTATTTTATTTATTTTCCTTCTTCGTTGAGCTAACAGAGTTGCTGTTGAACCAACTCCTCTTGTTGAATAGGTCTTGTCTGTTTTGATGATGCCAGCTACAATTGCTGAGAAGTGGGAAGGCTGCAACATTAATTACAAATAAATCTGACAGGTGAGAAATATACCATCTAGCATTTTAGTTCAACTTTAAATCCATGCTCACAGCTCTGTGTAGACATTGAGGAATATTTAGATACTCTTAGTTTCAGTTTTATCTCTAAACACAGTGGTACACTGTAGATTATATGGATACACTACTTTATTGTGAACAACCCATCTGATCCTCCAGCTGCTCATGTTTTTGCCTTTATGTGCTGTGGAGATGTTGTGGTAGTCCAGATCTTATTAATTACATACAAGAAAACGTACCATTAGTAGATTGAACATAACAGTGTTAAAAATAGTAGCTGTAAACACACTATAACAAGCACAGACAAATAGAAATGACTTACAGTACTGGAACTGCAAAATATGAAGGATTTTGGATGTGGTGAGATTTGGTCCAAAATCCAAGCCATTCATTTACTCTGCCTCTTTCTCTTTGTCTCTGTAGCACACACACAGACACTCTACAGTGACAGACAGCCTAAGTAGTATTACTAATGGCTCTCTGCCCTGCATCTTGCCTTGGCTACCAGGGGTCAGCATGTTGTAATGAGTGAATTACCTTCCTGCAGAGGGTGCACAGTCACTTACACACAAGCATGCACACACTTGTACTATTGTCAGGCCAATTTGGAGACTTGACTCCATTTAGGGCCGATTTGTGTCTGATGTTAAACGAACATACGGTATTTGTGTTTGTCCACAAGTTCTATAGATTCAGATATAGGAATGTAGTCCGACTTTTTCAATGTGGATTCTTGTTTAACTTGTAGATGGGTCTCAGTAATTTTCTGCTTTTATTTTTACCTATTCTTGTCTATGTGACATTAAACATGTCAGTGCAATGAACTGACAAACTGTAAACACAGAACTCTGCACTGCATTGCCAAACAGTATGACAGGGGGCTCTGTGTTTATATGGTTCACAACAATCAAAACGAAAGGGGGTGGTCCAGTGCAACCTGCGAGGTATATGGATAAGTGAAGGCATTAGCACAGTTTGTCAGAGCCACGTATTTTTGCTTGTCTTCTTCGCCATTTTTAAAAAGGACTGTTTATAAAATAACTTGGTCTAAAAGACAACATTACAATGTCAGTGGACTGTCAATCCTCTAAGTACCTGCTGACCCTAAAGATTATCACCAATACAATTTCACTTTTTCAGTACATTTTAGTAGTTGGTCAATCTAAATGTTGAGATGTTCCTATAAATCAGTCACTAAATTATGATTTGATTTGAGTTTCAACCCAGAAGCTGTTAAAATCTTAAATCTGTAAAAGATAAACACAAATATGCACACAGGTCTCCCCATGTCAAATATCACTAAATAATTATGGCACCATGGCTGATGTTTGGCACTAATTGAGTAGTGTTTTTTTTTTTTTTTTTTTTTGTTTTCCCCTCGGTAACTGCTGGGAGGTTGTAGAGACATGAACCAGATCTCACCTGCAATCTGCAAATGGCAGAGTTCCCCTCCAACGAGGTGAAAGGGAGAGAGTGATTCATTGGCCTTTAGGCTGGCAGGAGACCTTTTAACTCCAGTGATTACCTGAGCCTGAGCTACAGTTGTAATCATGTTAGTGTTTCCTGTTCTCTTCCTTCCTTTCTTTCTTTTTTCTCTTCAAAGTGGCTTAACCCACCAGCAAACGTACTGTGGCGTTTGTAGTAATTGGCCTGAGACCTCATTTTGCCCTGCATTTATAATTGGTTTAAAGGTAAAGGCACTGAAGGGGTTCTTGCTTTCTGTTGTCAAGGTCTTCTTCTTCCCTTTGCTGATGCGTTCATGATTAGAAACAGACAAATGTTCACTTTTAGTCTTGGTATACAGCATCTATAAATGTTGCTGTTCTCCTTAGAAGTCGACAAATAGTTTAAAATGATATACATGTAAATATTCTGATTATTTACCACGATGACAGTCTGGAAGCCCCTTAGAAACAGTCCTAGTAGTAGTAGTAATAGTAGTATCTCATCTTTACTTCTTGTACTTATTGTAGCTTGTTTGTTTTGGCACTTGAGCATCTTCCTTTTTTTTTTTTAGCAATCTATTTCAGGCCTTGGACAGCTCCCTTTTGTTTTTATCAGTTTTAGAGATATACAATTTTGTACATATATAATTTCATCCATTAGTGAGGATAAAGTACACGTGAATATCTCTGGGTTTTGATAGAACAAAAAAAATTTCAAAGACAGCACCTTGAGCTCTGGCACATTGTTTGGTTTTCACCATTTTCTGATATTTTACAGACAAAGCCACTAATTAATTGACTTAAAAAAAATATTTTGTCAAAGATTAATTGATAATAAAAATAGTTTTTATTTTCAGCTCTAGTGGTACAGTTGTGGAAATTCAGGTTGTGGAGAGAAGTGTGGTTGTGCAGCTGCTAAATGTAATTGTACATTTCACTGTTTGGGAGTCCTTTTTGGTCCTGTGGTTTACCAGAGGTGCTTACCATGAGGAGGCAGAGGACTCAGCATAGTGATGATACCCTAATTGTCAAAGATGGTTATTTATTGCTGCAGAAATTGACCCAGTTATAGCAAGCGTGTAACCCTGTGGTACAGCCTTGAGCAAAATCTCTACCAGCCCAAGGGGATTCTCATTCCAATTCGCAAGATCAGGAAAATGTAGTACTGTCCCATTCAGATTTATCCCGACCCCTGGTTAGAAACCATTGATAAAGCTGACATTAACCTTTAAACCCTAAGTGGGTTTGAGCCAGTCCCATCTAACACTGGGCAAAAGGCACACTCCTCACAGTGTTGAAAGGGATTCGAACCAGGAGCCTTCTTGCTGTGATGCGACAGTGCTAACCACATCCCACTGTGTCACCCAGGTTAAAGAATCCCCTGCATTTTAAGCATATTGAGTTAAGCATGTATTTATCAGTGATGGTATATGGAGATAATGCTGTTACACACTAGATTATTATCAATCATCCGTTACTAGTAGATACATAATGTAGTGGCTCTCACTTGCAGTCCAGGTTTCTTGAGATCTTGAGAGACCTCCTCAACTACCTGAGGAACAGTGGTAATGAAATGAGACCTAATCATTGGGGAACCCTAACCTGAATGTCTTCAGAAACACTTCATCTGCACCGCAGCAATCAAACGGTTTCAGGGAAAAATTAAGAGGATTGTGATTTTTTTTTTTTTTTTTTTGGGCACAAATCAACAGCTAATATGATGCAACAGTCCTCCCCTGTCACTGTAATAGATAATGAAATCCTATGTAAAATTAGAATTTGCCTGCAGTGCTGTTTTACATCTTAATTTTAGCTGCTAATATTAACCTAAATCATACTGTTACTCTTTCACTGTAAGATAAAACTGTAATACACAATGTAAATCATAGGATGGGTGATTAAGTCAAGTAATTCTACAGAAAGCAGCTGTTTAACCTCTGGATGTAATTACCAGCTGAAGAAATTATCTTGAGACCAATAGCATAGAAATGACAGTCAGTAAAACCTTCCTGGTAAACCCCCAAACATGCAGAAAAATGGTGCAGATGAGCAAAACTTAAAGGGGGAAAATCTACATTTAACAGTCAGCCAGCAAGGAAAAAAAAAACATGATTTGGAGTAAAATCCTTTGAAATAAACCACAAACTCTCCCAGAGGCCCCATTACGTTGCAGTGAAGCAGCCTTGCTACTGGTGGGCGGGTCTCCCCAGTGCCCGTCTGAGCAGACGGTGTGCGATGATTATAGGCCCCTGGGGAGATCCAGGGGGCATTCCCTAATTGATTGTCACGAAAGGCTCTAATTGAATCAAGAAGCGCGGTGGAACAACACACCATGCAGTCTGTTTGATGCCTGCTGACTTGGTTAAAAGCAAAGGGTACTTACACGGGAAAACTTTCGTTTTTACAGAACTATGTCATCTTTGACTTTCATTAGCTGCTAAAAGAAACCCAGGAGATGCAGAAAAATTATTATTATTAATAATAATACTATAGAAATCTGTAAGAATATAGTGAGGCATCAGATTGTCCAATTCTCTGCTGGCTTTGTTTCTGGTCTTTAGCAGTTAAAAGTTAGAGTTCATTGGGTAAAGTCCATCTGCTGCCCCAGAAGTGCCTTTCATTGGTCTGAGCCACTTATAATTAAATCATGTTCAGCCTGCACTTTATTTAATTAACTATCATTGCACTTTATTTAATAGGTACAACTGGGAATTATACTGTAAGAATATATTTCAGTGAAACAACACATTGTCTATAGTGTAGTGCTGTATATGGAAAACACAACCACAGTACAGTCTGTTTTAATGAAAGTAACCTGCTTTAATCAAAGTATGGGTAGTTAGTATTTCTTTCTAAAAAGAAAGACCAATATTTAAAAGTTTTATTGAAAAAATCTGTGAAACTCTAAATATCCCAACAGTATGTACTAATTATTTGTTACACAATTAGAGACAAGCTTTAATGGACAATGGACATAGTGTTTTATTGTAAGTTCTGTTTTCTCCAACCTGAAGATAAGAGTTGTGTCAGTTGTGAAGCTGGAGTGATGGTCTCGTGGTGAGATTTTTTTTTTCATCTACATTTAGATTTGGTTTAATTCCTCTGAATTCTACTTTAATTCTTGTGCAGTTTTATGTATTTGGCTATTTATTATTAATTTCTTCACCCTTTTTATTTAGTTCTCATATTTACTGATCTTAAGACTTGATGAATAAAATTTCAGCATGTTATTCTGATTTAGCTTTTAAAGTGTTTGAAATAGAGGCAGACAAGTGTAAAGAACTTTTTTTCTTTTTAAATGTAATGAAAAAATTTTTTGAAAAGAGATGAATAGAAAAGAGAAAAAGAGACAGACTTTTTAGACAGCAGCAGAATCAGACAGAGCAGCGACGCTCCCTCAGCACCAATAGGTCTGCTTTTGGAAAGAGAAGGGGGAGGGAATGGGAGGAGGGGGGGCCCTCGGATTAAGAGGCTGAAAAATGGTTAAAACGTGTCAACGTGTAATTGCACGATAAGGCCCCCTCGCGAGAAATCCGTTGGCCCCGTTGCTATTTTCTATGGCGTCCCGGCTAATCTCCTCGCGCCACATTCGGTCTTGTGCAATCGGTCCCCCGTAATCTCCCATGACAGAACCGGGTCCAACGACAGAGGTGAGGGTTTTTATAGGAGGAGAGGGATGGAAATATGCGGAGGCGTGATAAACTGACGCCGATTAGCCACGTTTAGGACACCGGGAGCATGCGGGATAGAGGCTGTGGGGGTGCACAGGGTTCTGGAGTGGGAAGTGCCAGAGCAGTGGTGTCCAAGCATGTGCCAAGCACAACATGAGGAGAGGATGAAAACCTGCAGACACATGGCTGTGGATAAGTTCAGTCCCCAGCCTCAGTGATGAGCCTGGTGCAGCTGGGGCCTCTGGGTACACCAGGCCGTGTGGACCCGACTGAGGTCCATGTTTGACTGATCAGTTCCAGTATCCTGTTTCAACAACTTTAAATCATGTATTGTCTATTGTTATTTCTTACCTGAGCTTCATGGGGCCAGACAAGATGCTGCTCTCATCAAATCAGGTCCTAATAATAAAAACAGTTCTTTTATTCATCGCGCTTATCGGGCAATAATATCTTGTAAATTATTCCCTTAGTCTTCCCAGACCCCGTGTGGATTTGATGTTTGGTGTATGTCGTCATGTTTAGTGCATGGATGCTCCTCTGTGTTTATTGGTGACAGTCTGTCCATCTTTGATCCTCCACTTTTGTCTCATCGTACTGAAGGTGTTTATGATCAGATCTCAGCTTTATCAGAATTAGCAGGTAACACAATTCTCTGGAAACTAAGTTTGTGATAAGTAATAATTGGGTCTTTGTTCTGTATAAGACTTGTTTATTAATTTATTTATTTTTCTCTCAGTAAAGTTAAGTACTCCAGAAAAAAATCTAACATGCCTGGCACACACTTTAATATCAGTTTATGTGCTGTAAACTACAGTATAAACCTTTAACAGCTGCCCAATATAGATTTCAGATGTATAGATATTTTCTCAACACCACATCAGATTAATATATTAATTCAATGCAAAATTATGAAAATGAGTGATGATATAAAATGCAGTCAATTTTTTAAAAAGTGGTTACTGTCTTTTCAACTGCAAATCAGAGAAATCTATTCATACTTTATTTCTTTGAAATTGTCTAATCCTCATTTAAACAGGCTTGTATTTGACTTAATGTTATATTTTTATGTATTAAAGTAGTAAAATAATAAAAATGTAATTTCTAAATTTAGGTGAATCCCTAAAGTGTCCATCTGTTTTTACTCTTGCCAAAGAGTAAAAACAAACCCAATATATTTAGGCCAGTTTGACAAAAAATTTGACATAAAAATAATTACATTGTGGACTGTTGAGGTTTAAGCTGAGTCTAATAAATACCTTCAGTTTTACCACCTGACAGCCCTGAAAACAGCTTTATTTTATGTGATTTGCCCTCTTGTTTTTTAAGCCCAGACCCAAGTGGGAATTAGTCTGATAAAACCAGGGGTGTTGTTTGCGGTGCTTTTTGTTTAGGATGACCCCCGGGCTGCCCCAGCTACACCAGGACTAATCCCCATTCTCCTCCAACACAAAAACGTCCTCTCCTCGCCTTCCCCCTCCTCCTCCTCCTCTTTGCTCATTCATTCCTCCCTCCCTGCCCCGGGGCCTCCAGTGATTCAGCCATCAAATTTAAAGAAGGAAATAATTTAACAACCTGAAGAACAGTGCATACACATGCTGGCGTTTGATGCTGGCCGCCAGGATTTGGTAAGGACCTGTTTTGAGTAGAGTGACCCAGGTGGAGGCCGGGTTCTAGTGGATCCAAGCTGAGGGCATATGAAGAATTAGCAGTTCATTGGTTACCGAATACCCTTGTTGTCTGGATTACTCTTACTCGTGCTCTAGATTGTCAAGGTCAAGACCCTGAAGAGAAGCCAAAAAAGAGACACTTTTTTTTTGCTTGACCTACAACAGACAGATCACTTGGCGAATAAGTGAGGCTGACTGTGAGGGTTAGGAATCCAGTTGATGCATCGTCGTGTTGAGCAATATAGAAATGCAGATGATTAATGATTGTGCCAGATTTTTAGGGTAAAAACAGTAAAGTCAGTAAGTAAGGGGCAGTAGGTCTAAATATATCACTGACACATTGGCTCTACTTTGTGTTTTGAACATATGTTCTGGTGTTAATTATAGGAAAAAAAGAAACTATGCTGTATTATTAATTACAGACTGTAAAGCATGGTAGTTAATGAGAACGTGCCCCAGTTTCAAAAGCAGCAGTAGGACAAGACCAGGTTAATTGTTTATTGGAACCCTTAAGTTACAGGTTGTCACACTGCAAATTATATTTTTAAAAAATCCTCATTTTAATAAAAATAGTCCATTTTTCTGTTCAAAGATCATATTCTGAAATACCTCCCATCTCCTCAGTGACACGTGGCATCTTACAAGAATTCATATTGACGAAATGTGTATTATAGCTGGACATAATAAGACTCTTACTGATTTTTGTTTTCTCAACTCAAATATCAATAAAAAGAAAAATATGATCGTTGCCAGGATTTTCACGGTGAAATGATGATAATTATTTTACCACTTGAATTTTTAGCTGGATTTTAGTGGCGAGACCTGAAGCCGTCACGATACAATATTTCACAAATGGAACAAATGCAAATAAACAGCGGATACAGAAGATACAGTTTACATGAGCTGAAATTCTGCGAAAATAAATACCACAGGAACAAATCTAACACTTTCTCCAAGATTAGACTCTTGGAATTTTATTTAACTCGGCGCATCATTTGTTTCATCTTCAACCCGAAAAGGGGTTTTTGTATATTGTAAATTATGTACATAAAAGCGTTTTCAGTAGGCCTATTTATTCACAATTTACAAGATTTTACAACAACAAAACAAATTCAAATTACACCGACTGAAACACGTTACAAGCATTAAAACTGGAAATCAATTGAAATTGCAGCCTAGAAACTTTTTGAACATCTTCCACACATTCTCCTTTTATTATACGGTTCCTTCTTTAAACAGGTTCTCAGCTGGTGCCTTGTAATTGCACAGAAACGTCGAAAAAAATAACCTTCAAAACGCACCAGCCTTCACGGATTATAATTTAAATCGTGTCAAAACTTGGCATGCTCTGTTCCAGAGAGCAAAGTAAATCAGATGCGCTTTCCTTTAGCTCGGACAGACAAAAATCCATCACCGAGAGGAAATAAAACAATAAAAAAGTTTGTTCAAAGTGATTGCATTTTCATGGCTATAATTTACAATTCATCAGCAGCCTGCGCCCACATCTAGTTAAATATTTGGTTGTGGTGTGTAGTGCTTATAGTACAGTTTGAGATTTAAATGTGAGTCAGAGGGACCGTCCCGTTTACCGCAGAGGAGGCGCTGCTCTGGTAGTGCTGCGGGTGGAGCACATGAAGTCTGCTGGGAACGGAGGAGTCCCCCGCCGCTTCTCCGGTCGGTAGATACATGCTGATCATGTCCCGCAGGTCCCCTGCAGGGCACGGTGGCGGTGCGCGCGCGGTTGAAACCGGCGGGCTCACGCTAGGTTCAGATTTCACAAGGGGCCCCAAAGTCCCTCCGATCGCTCCGGACACCGGGGAGACACCGGAGCTTTGGTGCTGGTGAGTGTAGCCGGTGATCCCGCCGTAGCCGGGCGGCGATGCGCTCATGTAGCTCTGAGAGTTTGAAATGGGGCTGTAAGACAAGGCGCTCATGTCGTACCTGTGCACGGGCTGCGCGTTGTGCGGGTGGTGATGGGGGTGATGGTGCGGATGCGGGTGGTGCGGGTGAGCCCCGGTTCCCGGGTGTTGTGTGTACGCCAGCTGCGCCTCTTGCATCATCGCGTGAGCTGCCGCCGCTGCAGCCGCCACTTGCCCGGAGTAGGTGCCGTTTGCCCAGCCGTTCACGTGCGTAGCGTAGCCCGCATTTGCCCCTGCATGCCCCCCTCCGGGGCTCTCCAACCTCTGCCCACCGCCCATCCCTACACCCCCAGAGGAGCCGAGGAGCCCGCCTGCCAACGAGTACTTGTCCTTTTTCAGTAGCGTCTTGGTCTTCCTCCGCGGCCGGTACTTGTAGTCCGGGTGTTCCTTCATGTGCATGGCCCGGAGCCGCTTTGCCTCGTCGATAAACGGTCTCTTCTCCGCCTCGGTCATCACCTTCCACTCTGCGCCCAGCCGCTTGCTGATCTCCGAGTTGTGCATCTTGGGGTTCTCCTGTGCCATTTTCCTCCGCTGGCCCCGGGACCAGACCATGAAAGCGTTCATGGGTCTCTTGATTCTCTCCTGGGGGACTTTGCCTCCGGCCCCCCCGCCTCCTCCTCCCGCGTGTCCCCCCGGGTTGGATGGGTTGGTCTGGGGCACCACGGGGGAATGTAAGTCCGTTTCCATCATGATGCTGTACATTCAGCTGGTCTCGGTAGGACAACACTTCTCAGTCAGACACACGGAAACATTCAGGACGGCCCGGTCTCAGGGTGAAATCCACTCAGAGGTAAACCTGCTCCGCACTTCCCCTTTTCGCCTTTCCCCCTGTCATCCGAGAATAGAAACCGGGTGTTTGAGCTTACTTTGGTTGAAGCTGTGCTGGGAAAAGTTACCGGAGCGTGCCCGGGCCGCGCGCTTTGACAGCTGCTAAATGAGCGCGAGGCGGCCAATGGAGAGGCTCGAGCGCAGACGTGATTTGCATGCAGGGGCTCGAGGTTCTGGTGACGTCGGAGCGCGAGACCTAAAAGTGACTCCCTCTCTCATGTGTTTGGTGTGTGCAGCTAAAAACACACAGCATGTAAACACTTTAATTCCCATCATGCTGCGCATGTCAGACAGGAGGCTGTGCTCGCTAATATCTTTATATTTGAGCTCAATTTTCACGAGTAGGGGATGAAATCCATAATGTAGCACATAAAACTGTAAATGAAGCTTCAGCAGTCAATATGGATGAACACCAAAATGAAGTTAAATATTGTGGCACGATCATCACTGGGCAAATATCTGTTGAATTTTAAAATTACTTTTATTAAGAATATGTGCTTATGATTTTGTGATTCAGTCTTTTGGAGAATATTACTGTTTTGCACATTATGACCTGTATAGCTCCTCATAAAGCCCATTTATTTTTAATTTGTCCCTGTTTCTTTGTCACACTAAGGGCTACACAGCCTCCTATTCAGAGCCACAGGTGCTTTTCTGTTGTGCCCGTTGCTAGGAAACAGGTGACTGACGCCCCGAGCACGTGCTATTCAAAGCACCCCTTTTGTTTCATCAGTGCTCTGTGGTGAGCACCAGGCAAAAGAGGGAGAGATTTATCCACATACAAAAACTACAGTAATCCTATAATATATGCTATAAATGTGTAGTTTTTAATTAGCACACTTTAATAAATTAATGAAAGCAAATGCTGTCACTGGAAAACAGCTGCAGGCCTGCTGCAACAGGCCCAAGACTGAATACAAGCTCTTGTTGTTATAACAAGGATCAAGGACAATTCTGCAAAGCAATTTTCCTGAAAGAAATAATTTTATTTGAGTCTGTCATAATCTGTAAAGGAGAGACTGTTTTCAGACATACAATACGTAAATTTAATATTTAGTTCTTTCTGCCCGGCCATAAAAATTGTTAAAAATGCCATACTACTACTACTACTACTACTACTAATACTAATACTAATACTACTACTAATAATAATAAACATACTTTTCTAGGGCTGCAACAAAATTATCATCTGCAGGATTTATGATTGTTTTCTCTGGTAGAAAGGCAAAAATATAAAAAAATATCTAATGATATAAAATATTAATCCACTTTATTCAGCATACAGTGTAAAATGAAACAATGAAATAAATAAAATTAAATATTTTAGTAACTGAAACAATATTATAATTTGTGCAGTTTGTATTTTACTGTAGAAATGTTGACATTTTCATGCATGTTACTGTAGTTTGGCAATTTGATGCTTCAGAGATGGATGGATGAATATTTCATTCAGTTTGTTGTTCAGTTCAGTTTGTTGTGGAGTATTCCAGTCTCCTCCTGCTTCACTGGCTTCCCGTCATGTGGAGGATCTTTTCAGCCCTCTGGGATTATGCTCCCAAGTGGCATCTGTCAGGTGCTGCCTGCCTCTCATCGAGCTGTTGAACTATACTGGCATGGCTGGATTTTCCTTTTGCTTCCTTGTACCAGTTGGCTATAGTGATGTTAAGTGTCTTGTGTGATCTGTTTTGCAACAATCTCCTCTCTGTCTGCCTCTTTACATCAGCTCAGGGATGAACATGGAAATGCAGCAGAGTTGAATTTAAATTTACATTTACATTCAGCAAATAATATCTTGTCAGTGGACACATTTTGGTGTCTGTTCGTTTGATTTCATGGCAACAATAGACAGATCTACTGAATTAACTCTCGTTCAGTTTTGAGGTCTTTTATAAGGGAGGCACCAGGCACTATGCTTAGATCATGTTAAGCCTGTGTCTGTACACTAGTTCCAAATCAGTTTCTTTGTTCAGTGTTGTATTTGTGTTGAACTAATACTGATCAGCAAACATTAATGTACCGGTCTATCGGTCTATCAGCATATCAATACCCCTGGTCCTTATAAACAAAATTGTTAAACTTTATCTAGATGTTTGATCTAGATTATTCTGCTCTAGAGCATTTTTTCAGGCCATGATACAATGCATTTTGTAAAAAAAAAAAAATTCAAAATTTAATTCATTGTATATCTTATCATCCTTGTTTGTGTGTGTGTGTGTGTGTGTGGGAGGTCACTTTCTGTGATGAATGTTTGTTTGGTCACTTGTTGAACAAGCAAAGCTGCAGGATGTGTGCTCATGTTAGAGAAAAATGTGCGTGGTGTGTTGCTGCTGTTTTTGCAGTTTGATAGGCTGTCAAAGAAACACACACGCATGTGTGATTTAGAAAAAAAACATTATCCATGAATCATGAATGATGCTGGTCTGAAGGCCTGTCCTGACAGAGGCCCAGAGTGTGCGTTTGTCTGTCTCGTCACTTTCATTGCTGATGTTTGAGACTGTGCACATGGTCAGTGCATGCTGTTATTAGATGGTGACGCTTCAGATGCTGTGTGACATGTTTTCTTATTTACTATCTAAATATGAGGGTAGTACGTGAAGCTTTGAACTTAGATTATCTTCACCAGTTTTAGCTAAAGGTTGAAGAACAAGATGAATAGTCACATTTCATTATTAGTAGCTGCACTTCTCAAAAATCTACATTAATGACCACATTAATAACAATAGATACCAGAACTAAACAGATGATAATATTACCACTAATATCACCACTTCCATTTTCTCAAACACACTTCTGAACAGAGCAGAAGATCAAAGTGGTCTGGGAGATAACACACACATAGCAGTAAGGACAAACACACATGGGCCTAACAGAATCAAAGGCATTACTCCTGTGCAGCAGCCGACTCAGTGCGTTTGTTTAAGGCTCTCTGTCACAGCAAGCTGTCAGCTCCAATGGAGCCCAGCAACACTGACAGACCAGAGTGCACACAGACACACAATCCCACAGAGTACATATAATATAACATTATACCGTGACAATTCATGTTGAATCTTCAGAGAAAGTACTTCTCAGTTCTGGATAGGATTTACAGCATTAAAGTGGTAGTCATGGGTTCATCTTGTTAACTTAATCATGTTGTCTTAGGAAGATTTTGGATTCAGGAAATATTGCAGTGTATGTTGGTCAGCTGGGTCATTCAGTGCAGTTCTGTTATTTAGCTTGTAAATAATAATAGCACACCATAAACTGAATATAATTTAAGTCATTACTGACACTTCATGATTTTAGAATTCACTTTCTTTCATAACTTCGATGAATAAATCCACCAGTAGCAGCCATCCAGTTTCAACCAGTTCCAGCCATCTACATGAAGGCTAACATCATCTTCCATTTTTCCCCATTTTCAAGTGTCAGAGTAAAGTGGCTTGGTGTACCGAACACTGTTAAGCGTTTGCACTCATCATTTAATCATGACACCTCTTCCTTTGATTGATGCCTAATGAATGCCTGGGGTCTCAGTTTACAAGACGATCACTAAGAAAACCTTGCTGAATAGCCCAGACAGGCTAGGAAGAGAAGCTTCAAGACAATTTGTTCTGTTATTTCTGAAGATATATATTCTGCCTATATAATACTGACATACTGCTTAGTGTGTGCAAGAATGAAAAATGTAACATTAAGCCTATCGTGCACACGTGAGTTGTAACATTAGTTAATTTTCAGGGAAGGAAGTCATCTGAGTGCATAATAATGACTTAATACTGAGCTTAGAAAAAAGGGTGGAGAGATGTTTGATAGTAGGGAAATCCCCCGCCCCCCCAATTCTAGAAGTTGAGATAGATACTTGAAGATGTTTGATAGATGCTAGTAGATGTTTGATAGCTGGTTCTAGACATGTCAACGTGATGTTTGTAGTAGTAAAATTTCTGTTAGTCACAGTTTTCTGTTGTATAACCCCCTGCATTTATTACTCAGAAACCCCCTATTCCCAGGCCCACCAACTCAATTTGAATAATCTTTTTTTTTTTTTTTGATTATTCAGGGTGTGAAAAATCATTACAAATTTTTTTGGATTATTCAGGGTGTGATTATTCAAAACTATAACATGACATGTTATAGTTTGTGTCTCAAAAGTGGACATGTTATAGTTGGTGTCTCAAAAGTGGTCATCTTATACTTTGTGGCTCAAAAGTGGACATGTTATAGTTGGTGTCTCCAAAGTGGTCATCTTATACTTTGTGGCTCAAAAGTGGACATGTTATAGTTGGTGTCTCTTAAGCGGTCATCTTATACTTTGTGTCTCAAAAGTGGAGATGTTATAGTTGGTGTCTCCAAAGTGGTCATCTTATACTTTGTGGCTCAAAAGTGGACATGTTATAGTTTGTGGCTCAAAAGTGGTCATCTTATACTTGGTGGCTCCAAAGTGGTCATAGTATAGTAGGTGTCTCAAAAGTGGTCATAGTATCATAGGTGTCTCAAAAGTAGTCATAGTATAGTAGGTGTCTCAAAAGTGGACATGTTATAGTTGGTGTCTCAAAAGTGGTCATCTTATACTTTGTGGCTCAAAAGTGGACATGTTATAGTTTGTGGCTCAAAAGTGGACATGTTATAGTTGGTGTCTCCAAAGTGGTCATCTTATACTTTGTGGCTCAAAAGTGGACATGTTATAGTTGGTGTCTCAAAAGTGGAGATGTTATAGTTGGTGTCTCTTAAGCGGTCATCTTATACTTTGTGACTCAAAAGTGGAGATGTTATAGTTGGTGTCTCTTAAGCGGTCATCTTATACTTTGTGGCTCAAAAGTGGACATGTTATACTTTGTGGTTCAAAAGTGCACATGTTATAGTTGGTGTCTCCAAAGTGGTCATCTTATACTTTGTGGCTCAAAAGTGGACATGTTATAGTTGGTGTCTCTTCAGCGGTCATCTTATACTTTGTGGCTCAAAAGTGGACATGTTATAGTTGGTGTCTCTTAAGTGGTCATCTTATACTTTGTGGCTCAAAAGTGGACATGTTATACTTTGTGGCTCAAAAGAGGACATGTTATAGTTGGTGTCTCTTCAGCGGTCATCTTATACTTTGTGGCTCAAAAGTGGACATGTTATAGTTGGTGTCTCTTAAGTGGTCATCTTATACTTTGTGGCTCAAAAGTGGACATGTTATACTTTGTGGCTCAAAAGAGGACATGTTATAGTTTGTGGCTCAAAAGTGGACATGTTATAGTTTGTGGCTCAAAAGTGGACATGTTATAGTTTGTGGCTCAAAAGTGGACATGTTATACTTCGTGGCTCAAAAGAGGACATGTTATAGTTTGTGGCTCAAAAGTGGACATGTTATAGTTTGTGGCTCAAAAGTGGTAATAGTATAGTTTGTGTCTCAAAAGTGGACATCTTATACTTTGTGGCTCAAAAGTGGACATGTTATAGTTTGTGGTTCAAAAGTGCACATGTTATAGTTGGTGTCTCCAAAGTGGTCATCTTATACTTTGTGGTTCAAAAGTGCACATGTTATAGTTGGTGTCTCCAAAGTGGTCATCTTATACTTTGTGGCTCAAAAGTGGAGATGTTACAGTCGGTGTCTCTTAAGCGGTCATCTTATACTTTGTGGCTCAAAAGTGGACATGTTATACTTTGTGGTTCAAAAGTGCACATGTTATAGTTGGTGTCTCCAAAGTGGTCATCTTATACTTTGTGGCTCAAAAGTGGACATGTTATAGTTGGTGTCTCTTCAGCGGTCATCTTATACTTTGTGGCTCAAAAGTGGACATGTTATAGTTGGTGTCTCTTAAGTGGTCATCTTATACTTTGTGGCTCAAAAGTGGACATGTTATACTTTGTGGCTCAAAAGAGGACATGTTATAGTTGGTGTCTCTTCAGCGGTCATCTTATACTTTGTGGCTCAAAAGTGGACATGTTATAGTTGGTGTCTCTTAAGTGGTCATCTTATACTTTGTGGCTCAAAAGTGGACATGTTATACTTTGTGGCTCAAAAGAGGACATGTTATAGTTTGTGGCTCAAAAGTGGACATGTTATAGTTTGTGGCTCAAAAGTGGACATGTTATAGTTTGTGGCTCAAAAGTGGACATGTTATACTTCGTGGCTCAAAAGAGGACATGTTATAGTTTGTGGCTCAAAAGTGGACATGTTATAGTTTGTGGCTCAAAAGTGGACATGTTATAGTTTGTGGCTCAAAAGTGGTAATAGTATAGTTTGTGGCTCAAAAGTGGTAATAGTATAGTTTGTGTCTCAAAAGTGGACATCTTATACTTTGTGGCTCAAAAGTGGACATGTTATAGTTTGTGGCTCAAAACTGGACATGTTATAGTTGGTGTCTCCAAAGTGGTCATCTTATACTTTGTGGTTCAAAAGTGCACATGTTATAGTTGGTGTCTCCAAAGTGGTCATCTTATACTTTGTGGCTCAAAAGTGGAGATGTTACAGTCGGTGTCTCTTCAGCGGTCATCTTATACTTTGTGGCTCAAAAGTGGACATGTTATAGTTGGTGTCTCTTAAGTGGTCATCTTATACTTTGTCTCAAAAGGGTCAAAAAATGTTTTTTTTTTTTTTTGCATCAAGTCAAACTTTATTTAATAGTACTAGGCATTTAAGGTTAAACTTTCTTTAACATTTTTTAAGAGTTTGTGTCTTTCGTTTTGAAGTTCTGTTACAATTAGTTTGGTGTATTTAATTTCCTTATGTTTTGTTGACCTATTTTAGGGCCCAGTTATGTGATAATGATCATTTGTATTTTTTTTAGGTAAAAGGCCTGTTTTTGGTCAAACTTAAACATTGTCCTTTTCCTAACAGACCACCCACTACTATATACACCTAATTAATGATTTTTCTTTTGTTGTTCAGGGTGTGATAAATCATTGCCTTAGTCATCATTTTCTTCACACTTCAGTGGCAGTTTAAATTTAGGAGACTTGTTACCAAATCTTGGGTGAGTGGGTTGCAAGGTTGGTGGGGACACCCTTGCATCCTGGCCCCCCCCTTGCCGTAGCATTTGTTTTGTGTTTTTTCAATGACCAGTCGGGACTCGAACCCCTGATCCACAATCTCTTGCACCAAAGGCGGTGGCATGAACCGCTGAGCTATCCAGCCACCTATACGTGCATCTATAGACATGCCACTATAGTGTCCAATATGTAACGTATCTTTTAAGATAAGAAGCAG
Organism: Mastacembelus armatus; assembly: GCF_900324485.2. NCBI lineage: Eukaryota > Metazoa > Chordata > Actinopteri > Synbranchiformes > Mastacembelidae > Mastacembelus > Mastacembelus armatus. The sequence continues at coordinate 6,132,676 of NC_046634.1, read as the reverse complement.
AAGATAAATGTAGATACATGTTTTGATATATGTAGAATCATTTTCTTTCTTTAATCTTTAACACAGGAATCTTACAATCTACACTAATATATCCTACTATAGCCACAATAAAATATCCTGTTTGATGCTGTTCTTCATCTGAGGCAGTCTGATGAGTCAATCTGAAATTATTTTGTAGTGTTTGTGCTGCATGAAAAGACACACACACACGTCTATATATGCACATACAGGGTGGCAGCATCAAACAGGATATATTTTTGTGGCTATAGTAGGATATATTATTGTAGATTGTAAGATTCCTGCGTTAAAGATTAAAGAAAGAAAAATGATTCTACATATATCAAAACATGTATCTACATTTATCTTCTGCTTCTTATTTTAAAATATACATTACATATTGGACACTATAGTGGCATGTCTACAGATGCACGTATAGGTGGCAGGATAGCTCAGTGGTTCATGCCACCGCCTTTGGTGCAAGAGATTGTGGATCAGGGGTTCGAGTCCCGACTGGTCATTGAAAAAACACAAAACAAATGCTACGGCAAGGGGGAGCCAGGACGCCCGGTTGGGGGGGAACTAACGGCCCCCACCCCCACCCTCAAGATTAGGTAACTTTAACTTTAACTGATGGCCACTGAAGAATGAAGAAAATGAAGACCAAGATGATGAAGACCAAGATGAAGACCGGATGACTAAGGCAATGAATGCATCCCCCCCACACAGAAGGCAATGAATACACCCCCTCCACCCACACACACACCCCCCCACACAGAAGGCAATGAATACACCACATACACTACACTACACTGCGCATGCGCACCCCCCCATGTATGCACGCACACCCCCCCTGCGCATGTACACAATTGTTACCTAATCTTGGGTGGACATTACTCCCCCCCTCCCAACCCAGTGTCCTGGATGAAATGATGTAATTGGATGAATTGTATATACTATGCCACTTTAATTTTTTTTAAACGTAGTGACGTCTGTATTATGGATTAGTGGTCACCTTTAACGTTGTCACTAACTGTGACGTCGTTGTGACACTAGAATAGTGTCGTCGTCTATTCTAGACACTATTCTAGTGTCACAGAATAGACTAGAATAGAATAGACGACGACACTATTCTAGAATAGACGACGACACTATTCTAGAATAGACGACGACACTATTCTAGAATAGACGACGACACTATTCTATTCTATTCTAGAATCTTCTATTCTAGAATAGTGTCTAGAATAGACGACGACACTAGAATAGACGACAACACTACGTTTAAAAAAAATTAAAGTGGCATAGTATATACAATTCATCCAACTACATCATTTCATCCAGGACACTGGGTTGGGAGTGTCGTCTGTATTATGGATTAGTGGTCACCTTTAACGTTGTCACTAACTGTGACGTCGTTGTGACACTAGAATAGTGTCGTCGTCTATTCTAGACACTATTCTAGTGTCACAGAATAGAATAGAATAGAATAGACGACGACACTATTCTAGAATAGACGACGACACTATTCTATTCTATTCTAGAATCTTCTATTCTAGAATAGTGTCTAGAATAGACGACGACACTATTCTATTCTATTCTAGAATCTTCTATTCTAGAATAGTGTCTAGAATAGACGACGACACTATTCTATTCTATTCTAGAATCTTCTATTCTAGAATAGTGTCTAGAATAGACGACGACACTAGAATAGACGACAACACTACGTTTAAAAAAAATTAAAGTGGCATAGTATATACAATTCATCCAATTACATCATTTCATCCAGGACACTGGGTTGGGAGGGGGGGAGTAATGTCCACCCAAGATTAGGTAACAATTGTGTACATGCGCAGGGGGGGTGCGCGTGCATACATGGGGGGGTGCGCATGCGCAGTGTAGTGTAGTGTATGTGGTGTATTCATTGCCTTCTGTGTGGGGGGGTGTGTGTGTGGGTGGAGGGGGTGTATTCATTGCCTTCTGTGTGGGGGGGATGCATTCATTGCCTTAGTCATCCGGTCTTCATCTTGGTCTTCATCATCTTGGTCTTCATTTTCTTCATTCTTCAGTGGCCATCAGTTAAAGTTAAAGTTACCTAATCTTGAGGGTGGGGGTGGGGGCCGTTAGTTCCCCCCCAACCGGGCGTCCTGGCTCCCCCTTGCCGTAGCATTTGTTTTGTGTTTTTTCATTGACCAGTCGGGACTCGAACCCCTGATCCACAATCTCTTGCACCAAAGGCGGTGGCATGAACCACTGAGCTATCCTGCCACCTATACGTGCATCTGTAGACATGCCACTATAGTGTCCAATATGTAATGTATATTTTAAAATAAGAAGCAGAAGATAAATGTAGATACATGTTTTGATATATGTAGAATCATTTTTCTTTCTTTAATCTTTAACGCAGGAATCTTACAATCTACAATAATATATCCTACTATAGCCACAAAAATATATCCTGTTTGATGCTGCCACCCTGTATGTGCATATATAGACGTGTGTGTGTGTCTTTTCATGCAGCACAAACACTACAAAATAATTTCAGATTGACTCATCAGACTGCCTCAGATGAAGAACAGCATCAAACAGGATATTTTATTGTGGCTATAGTAGGATATATTAGTGTAGATTGTAAGATTCCTGTGTTAAAGATTAAAGAAAGAAAATGATTCTACATATATCAAAACATGTATCTACATTTATCTTCTGCTTCTTATCTTAAAAGATACGTTACATATTGGACACTATAGTGGCATGTCTATAGATGCACGTATAGGTGGCTGGATAGCTCAGCGGTTCATGCCACCGCCTTTGGTGCAAGAGATTGTGGATCAGGGGTTCGAGTCCCGACTGGTCATTGAAAAAACACAAAACAAATGCTACGGCAAGGGGGGGGCCAGGATGCAAGGGTGTCCCCACCAACCTTGCAACCCACTCACCCAAGATTTGGTAACAAGTCTCCTAAATTTAAACTGCCACTGAAGTGTGAAGAAAATGATGACTAAGGCAATGATTTATCACACCCTGAACAACAAAAGAAAAATCATTAATTAGGTGTATATAGTAGTGGGTGGTCTGTTAGGAAAAGGACAATGTTTAAGTTTGACCAAAAACAGGCCTTTTACCTAAAAAAAATACAAATGATCATTATCACATAACTGGGCCCTAAAATAGGTCAACAAAACATAAGGAAATTAAATACACCAAACTAATTGTAACAGAACTTCAAAACGAAAGACACAAACTCTTAAAAAATGTTAAAGAAAGTTTAACCTTAAATGCCTAGTACTATTAAATAAAGTTTGACTTGATGCAAAAAAAAAAAAAAACATTTTTTGACCCTTTTGAGACAAAGTATAAGATGACCACTTAAGAGACACCAACTATAACATGTCCACTTTTGAGCCACAAAGTATAAGATGACCGCTGAAGAGACACCGACTGTAACATCTCCACTTTTGAGCCACAAAGTATAAGATGACCACTTTGGAGACACCAACTATAACATGTGCACTTTTGAACCACAAAGTATAAGATGACCACTTTGGAGACACCAACTATAACATGTGCACTTTTGAACCACAAACTATAACATGTCCACTTTTGAGCCACAAAGTATAAGATGTCCACTTTTGAGACACAAACTATACTATTACCACTTTTGAGCCACAAACTATAACATGTCCACTTTTGAGCCACAAACTATAACATGTCCACTTTTGAGACACAAACTATACTATTACCACTTTTGAGCCACAAACTATAACATGTCCACTTTTGAGACACAAACTATACTATTACCACTTTTGAGCCACAAACTATAACATGTCCACTTTTGAGCCACAAACTATAACATGTCCTCTTTTGAGCCACGAAGTATAACATGTCCACTTTTGAGCCACAAACTATAACATGTCCACTTTTGAGCCACAAACTATAACATGTCCTCTTTTGAGCCACAAACTATAACATGTCCACTTTTAAGCCACAAACTATAACATGTCTTCTTTTGAGCCACAAACTATAACATGTCTTCTTTTGAGCCACAAACTATAACATGTCCACTTTTGAGCCACAAAGTATAACATGTCCACTTTTGAGCCACAAACTATAACATGTCCTCTTTTGAGCCACAAAGTATAACATGTCCACTTTTGAGCCACAAAGTATAAGATGACCACTTTTGAGCCACAAAGTATAAGATGACCACTTTGGAGCCACAAAGTATAAGATGTCCACTTTTGAGACACAAACTATACTATTACCACTTTTGAGACAACCACTTTTGAGCCTCAAACTATAACATGTCCACTTTTGAGCCACAAACTATAACATGTCTTCTTTTGAGCCACAAACTATAACATGTCCACTTTTGAGCCACAAACTATAACATGTCCACTTTTGAGCCACAAACTATAACATGTCCTCTTTTGAGCCACAAACTATAACATGTCCACTTTTGAGCCACAAACTATAACATGTCCACTTTTGAGCCACAAACTATAACATGTCCACTTTTGAGCCACAAAGTATAAGATGACCACTTTGGAGCCACAAAGTATAAGATGACCACTTTTGAGCCACAAAGTATAAGATGTCCACTTTTGAGACACAAACTATACTATTACCACTTTTGAGCCACAAACTATAACATGTCCACTTTTGAGCCACAAAGTATAAGATGACCACTTTTGAGCCACAAAGTATAAGATGACCACTTTGGAGCCACAAAGTATAAGATGTCCACTTTTGAGACACAAACTATACTATTACCACTTTTGAGACACAAACTATACTATTACCACTTTTGAGCCGCAAACTATAACATGTCCACTTTTGAGCCACAAACTATAACATGTCTTCTTTTGAGCCACAAACTATAACATGTCCACTTTTGAGCCACAAACTATAACATGTCCACTTTTGAGCCACAAACTATAACATGTCCTCTTTTGAGCCACAAACTATAACATGTCCACTTTTGAGCCACAAACTATAACATGTCCACTTTTGAGCCACAAACTATAACATGTCCACTTTTGAGCCACAAAGTATAAGATGACCACTTTGGAGCCACAAAGTATAAGATGACCACTTTTGAGCCACAAAGTATAAGATGTCCACTTTTGAGACACAAACTATACTATTACCACTTTTGAGCCACAAACTATAACATGTCTTCTTTTGAGCCACAAACTATAGCATGTCCACTTTTGAGCCACAAAGTATAAGATGACCACTTTGGAGCCACAAAGTATAAGATGACCACTTTTGAGTAGGCATAACCACCTACATTTATTACTCAGAAACCCCCCATTCCCAGGCCCACCACCAAACCATGCTATATAATGGCACCTCAACCAAGAGTTAGAACCAGTGACTGCACAATATGATTGTAGATGTTTAATAGTAGATCTTTGATGGTTGATGCTTGAGGATGTTTGGTAGTTGATAGATGATCAACAACATAGATGATATCAACATCTAACATCCATCAACCTCCAACCTCAATCCCAGGAGGTGCCAGTGCACTGCGCGGTTGGGTGGTTGGCCTGGCAATGGGGGGTTGTTCCCCCCCGGGGTTCCACTGGTTCAATCCCAGGAGAACTGACATTTTACTATTACAAAACATACTCAAACATGATGTATGAAGACCAACCTAAAACTATGAGACATCTTCAAGCAGCAACTACCAAACATCTACATCAGCTGTCAACTAAATTTAGTGCCACAAACAGAAAATACTTCTAAGCCTCACATTAGTGTGCAGCATGAAATACAGTAAACCCCCGGGGGTTACAAATTGTGGCAAGAGAAATTGACAACAACAAACTTTCAACTCTAAAAGCAACAATTTAGACAGAGAGACAACGGCAACAAAACGAGTGAAAATGATTCATGAGGGGTGATAAGGACAGTTGTTGCAACCACAATGTTATTACAGATTGATATACTCGTTTATTCAAACAACTCACCTCCCAAAATCAGATGCTCTGAGCTTTTTTGACTGCTGAATGTGTATTATTACAGGTATTACATGAAATTGCCCATGTTAGGAGGAGGATTATGATGCTTTTGGGTCAATACTTCCCCTGGGCTGTTTGGTGGAGCTGAGGAGTGATTAGGCCTTTGTCTGTCAATCCAACTTTACACACCATGTACTGCCACACACACTTGTGCAGAAACCACCGTGATTATGGTACCTTACTTATAATCGGGCCCATTCAGTATGCTGAAAGTAAATAGCAGTGCTGGTCCCACACAGAGAACAGGAGAATGTCTCAGTTTGTGCGAGTGAAGGTGATATATTCTAATACATGACCATCATGACATATCTATATTATTTGTATAGTTATGTATTACATTATGTTTATTAAATATTATGCTAAACTACTGCGAGATAATGCAACTTTCTGTGTCCAAATGACATACAATTCATCAACTTCATGAACTTACTGATGCTGTAGCTCTCCATAAATGTTTTTTTAATCACATTGCTAATTATAGAGGTTGATAAGTTTAGGACCTGGAAAACCTAGCACTTTCACTCATTATCATACAGTATGTTTCATAGTAATAGCCGTGGTAGCTGCAGCCTGTCTTTTTAACTCAAAGCAAGATAACACACATACCAGAGAGAGAGAGAGAGAGAGAGAGAGAGAAAGCGCCTGCAGTACGTCAGCTCTATGGCAGAGTGGAAAACAAGCAAATTACAGAGCAGACCGTGGCCTTGTCATCTCAACCTGCCAGTAAGGATCTCCTAAATTACAGACAGTGTATTATAGCTTATCCTTATCTGCCACTCCAGTAAGAGAGAGAAAGACCATAACAGGAAGATCCATTTTATAAGTTAAAGCTTGGGATATTTAGTCCCGAGATTAAATGCAAATAGTAAAAGACAAAACAAGTCAGATCAAGTCTGGGCTTTCATCACACAGCTTGATCTTCAAAATGATCATGTGGAAAACGGAATATGTGGAACATTTGCAGATGACACCCATTGACCACCAAAATCACCAAATTTTAACTCTCAGCTCAGATCAACCTACACAGAAAGAAATACACACAGACACACACATGCCTACAATAATGACATTTAAATGGCTCATCTGAAGATAAAAAGCCTGCTGACATCAAAATTGATCCTGTTATCATAATAGCAAACTACTAACAAGAAATGAATGTGCATAAAGACATGAATACAATAACTAAGCAAACAAATGCTCTTAAACAGCGATCTGAACTGTCTGTTCATAGGAGCACGTTCTGTTTGTCAATTATATTGCGCGATATAACGCAGTAGAAGAAATCTGTTCTCTACAGAGATTTCCAATTAATTTCTTTAAACAAGCAAGACAAAAAAATGCTGTTTGCAACAGGAGAGCCTTTATGGAAATATTACATATTTCATTTTTTTTACCCTTTAAATCAAGTGGAATCAATGGAGAAATAAAAAGATAAGTCCATACTATGTCCTTTCATCTTCCTTCACTCTCAGAGGGTCTCACAGGCAGGTAATTTCCACCTATTACAAGATAGTACATTAGCCTGCACTATTTACACAAGTTAGCAGTCCAACTAAGCCATTTACAGAGGATCATTATAGCATGCTTGGGAATTCTGAATGAAATGATGGCTTCAATGTATTATGTATGTATTATCCTGTGTGACAGAGAGAGAGAGAGAGATCAAGGCAAGATCTCACAATAGATCCTTTTAAAAGCCCAGGATATATGATACTATTAAGATTTTTTGAGTACCAATTACTGCACCACTACCTTAAGTGGCATTCCATCCGTTCAATTTTGATACATTATGAAGATGGCTTCATATATTACACTGGGATCATCTTTAAGATCTTCGGCAGCTGACGGCAAGGCCTCAAAAGTGCTACAGGCAATTTAACAAAATTATTTTCTGAGTGTGATATTCTCCTAAATGAGCACATTCCCCATCCCACCTGCCACTATCTTATCTGCTATCAATATATTGTGGGATGACATGTGGTGTCCTCAGGATGTGAAGTACTAATCTATTACCTCTGCATGTATGTACAGTACATGCCCTGATACCCATCATTAAGAATGAAAGTAACAAGTAGTGGTTGTAAGACATCATATATGTAGGCTGATTGTCTGTTGTGTGCATTCGTTCTAATGATGACATGAGGGGTTCCCTCCCTTTTATGGATATACTGAATGGTCTCCCATGGCACTATCTGTAGGGCACTGTCAAACAACAACAAAAGGCCTTATCTTCCTTTCACCTTTCAGTCTGAGTGATTGGCCAGGAGAAATGAGGAGAAAAGGCCACATCCTCACCCAAGGCACCACAAATACAAATGTCAGCCACCTTCCTATCTCTATACAGCCTGTGTGTGTATGATGGGACATCCACAACATTTATCTGACAAGCTCCAGAAGCCAAAGAAATCTTGTCTCTGTCAGAGCCATGAAAATATAGGGAACTACACATATACATACATACACAGATAGCCACAGATAGAACCACCAATCATGTTCAGTGAACTTTCTATGATTTCCGTGTTTGACTGAATTAACTGCTTTAAAATCTTAACCCATCACTAATTGAAGGATCATTTCAGCCACAGGATATGGCTGAAGACACTAATCAAGACCTTGTTAAGGGACAATTGCCCATAATTCCTCTAATTCACTGCTTATTTATTTAATTAACCAGTAATTAGAGAGCAGCAACTACACAGCTGTTAAACCCAGACAGCCAGTTTTAGAATCCTGCTGTGTCCAGGAGTCCAGCCAGTAAGTTCTTTGACTGATGTGACTGATGAAGGTCCTCACAATGTATAAAAGCTAAAATATTATCCACAGAAAAATATCACTCTCCACCCTGACCAAACAGCATTACCTCAGTACCTCACCCATTCTTTCTCTCTCGCTGCTTCATCAGCCCCCCTGTAGAGATCATCCACACACACAGGGCAGGCTTCTTTTTTTTTTTTTTCTAATTAGTGCTCAGACCGCCTGTCCAATTATTACCAGCCGTGCTCTAATTAGGACTTATTTAAAGTGCTCGTCAATTTCCTGAACCAGAGGTTCAGACATTACCAATTGGTCCAGCTACTTTTAATGGAATAAATATATATATATATATATATATATGTGTGTGGACATCACCTGGATTCAGGCAAGATGTACGGTTGAAGTGGGAGATTTGAAGCTGTATATATGAAGGTTAACAAACACAGACTTTACTGATATTTACTTTATTGATAATGAAAAGGCTGCTATAATCCACGACAGTGCATCAGATAGTAAAGTCTCAGAGCAGTAATCTGTCAACATGTTGCCTGTCTGTCTGTTTGAGGCAATTTTAATTAATTTCCAATCAAAATTAAGCACACACTGCTGCACTGCTTTGTTTGAACACACATTCACAAGGAGTTAGCTTTTACATGAACTGGTTCATATTCTAGTTCTAATCTCTCAGCAAAGCAAGCAGATCGATCAACACTTAACACATATATACATACAGTATATTTAACACAGTGGGCTACTCTCTCCTTAGCCTCTGTCCTTCACAATAAAATAAGAGAAACCATGCAAAAAGAAAAAAAAAAAGAGAGAAGAAGAGAGAGTGGAGGAGGAGGAAAGAAGGCTAAAAGGATTAGTCTCTCATTTCTCCTGGATCACAATGTTTGATCAGTTTGTATGTATTTGTGTGTGTGAGCGAGAGATGTTTGCTTGATACTGACACTGCCTGATCCTGATCCTATTACATGGCAATAAGCAGCAGGGGATTATGGTGTGTGTGTGTGTGTGAGAGACACTCATGGTTTTTGGCTGGACCTCTCAAAATGACAACCTCACCCACACACCTACCCCTTGGCCCTAATCTTAACCATCACAAGTAAAGCCCAAAGCCCAGCCATTTTCACAAGTATTAGAGCTACAGATACAAAACAGTTAGACCAAGTTACTTAGCAACAAATCAGATAATAACTAGCAGTTACTGTAAAATAAATCACGTCAGTCTGCAATCCAAAAGCACAAAAGGTACTTGGCAGAATACTGAAAAATAATGAAAAAAAAAAAAAAAAAAAAATCACATTTTTAAGACTGGCTCCATGTTTTAAAACTAAGTATAATGCTTATAGTATAATGCTGTTCTACATTCATCGAAAAGAAAGTGGTCCTTAAACCAAATCTGACCATCGTCACGCACACTCCTTCCTCTCTGCTTTCAATTCCTTCCTTCACTCCCCATCAACCCCCCTCATCCCTCCCATTTCTTACAGAAACTCTAAAAGGCTGACATGCAAATGGGGCTTATTAAATCCTATTAGGCCGTCTGTCACAAAAGAGAGAGAGAGAGGGTGGAGAGAGGGAGAAAGCAGGAAAGATAGATGCAATTAGAGGGAGGGAGAAACAGAGCAAGATGACCTGGGAAAAAGAAAATAAAGGATTTTTGCATTGCATGTTTAGTGCCACCACTATCCACTTTAATCTTGAAAATATCTACTGCACATGCAGAAATAGAAAGCCAAAACAGCATGAGTTAAGAATCTGATTGGCTACTGAAGTTAATATTTAAAAAAAGATCATAGGATAATTACAGCCCATTTAATGCAGTGTTAAGTAAAATTAACAAGTTTACATATTTATCAAACATAATCAACTCAAATATGCAGCCCAAACAAGTCATTACCAAGATCTAACAACAATGAAGACTTAATGTGAAAAAGTTTCACACGAACAAAGCTCCAAGTCTTTTCAAGCTCTAATCAAGTTGAATGAAAGCAGAGACAAGTTCCTTTTCAAAGTGATTAGAAAGCAGTGGCAAAGTGAATCTAACAAATATCACTAGATTTACACAGTACTTTGGTTTACTAAAGGACAGAAGGCATTTCAAGGGCAATGTGTTTCAGGTTGCAGACCTGATTCCTAAAAATAAACTACGACATAAAGTATTTATCTGTTTAAGTTAAATTAGTCCTAATAAGAGACATTTTCAGGTAATTAATGTGTGAGTAGACCTGTGACAGGTTAATGATAGGATGGGGATAGTGAAAGTTACAGTAAAATTAGCACCTTATCATAGAGTAATTTATAAGACTGCTTAGCCTGCTTTCATCATTACATCAGCAATACTAAGCAACATCACAGCTTTCTCTTTACTCTTCATCACAGTTCTCATTGTCTTTCCTTGGGCCTGTTAGTGCTTGTGTGCCGGTCATGTACATGAGCCTGTCTATAGTCTGTATTTTAATCTAGAAAGTTTTACATGGAGTGGCAAAACACTTTTGTAAGTAAATGGAATACACAGGAGCATGAACTAATTTTTAAGGGTGGCTAAGACATTATTTAAATTTACTCATCTTTTCTCATTTATTAATGTTATTTGCCTGTTCTCCAGGCAACATGGCAGGTTATTACTCCTTGTTCTCCCTCTCCCTCTCGTCCCTCACTCCTTTTCTCTGTTAATCTCTCTTTGATTTTCTTTTTCAATGATGAGAGAGGAAGAAGGCTGCCTTTCTCCTGCCTGTCAGTTATCCCTCTGTCCGTCTCCCCATCCAGCTTAATTGGCGTTTGGGAGACGCTAGTGTCATCCCAATGGGCCTGGCCAGGACAATAGAGGCCTATATAGCTGACCGGCCCTCGGCTCAGCCCAAATTGAATTGGAAATCTTCCATCTTCTCTTTAGCATAACAAAGGGGGAGCAGGGTTTTTAGACAAAGGGCCCGTTTTAATAGAGAAAATCAATCTCTGAGAGGAAGCTGTGGCATTGTCTCCCATCAGCTGTACAGGTGTGTGTCACCCATGGTAGCCTTAATCAGAGGTGGCAGGGGAGAGATCTGGAAGCAGCATATCTGTCCCTCTGGGGAAGTGAGAGGACGAAGAGCATGTGTTGTGTAACTGCAAAATCCTATGGTTTTGTCATGGGCACTGCAAAGGTTACAGGATTACAACCCCTGTGGACTGAACTAAACAACAGTAAGCACAAAGAACTGCTCTTGGTAAAGATCATAATATCTAAAAGCACCTTTTACCACAACTGTCAAATGATCAAATCTAAATAACAAGGGAGCCAAAAAAAGCCAAATGCAAACAGTGGAAAGGAAGAAGATTGAAAAAAATCAAACTTTACAATCAGCTGTCCAGTAAAAGTCAAACAGCAGCTAATATTCAGATTTTCAAACCTTTACAACACTGATTATTTATTTTAGATAGGGATTGCAAAAAAACATTACTTGTCCATTTAAATGACAAATGATAACTTTAAGTGTCCAGTTTTGTTGTACTGAACTGAAACTGCTGTGAAAAGTTTTTTTGGCATTAACTTGGACAATAGAGTCATACCTTGTGCATTTCAGTAGGAAATGAAGTGATGGGGGTACCCTTGAATGCTTTCCCTGTCCAAACAGTATTTCTGAATGAAGCTATAATCTGCTAGCCAACAAACATCGTTCTCTCTACGTCTCGTTGCGGTTTTCTGTCAGTGTGTCTCAGCCAGACTGTTAGTGCTGTTAAGGAGTAGTTTTTCAGGTCTGCATGTTTTGATAAGGTGAGTGTTTGCGTTTATCTGCGTGCTCCCAGCTCTGTGTATTACCATGAGAATGGTTTAAGCCTTCTGCTAATCCTCTGTGTCTCTGTTGTAATAAATGTCTTCATTCTCACACTGCAGAAACGAGAGTACACAGTAACTGCAAACATATCACCTTCCCAAGGATGATGCAGTCAAACGTCACCTTACTTTGACCTGAAATTGTAATCTGAAATCTGTCTTGCCAACACTTTCTCTACAAAAAATATTTGCAATTTTTTATCAATAAAAATGTAATAGTTTCATATTTACACTTTTTGGGTCCCCCAAAGACCACAAATTATCATACAGTATCAAATATATGTCTATACAGCTTAGTCTTAAATGACTATTGCAGAGCTGAGGCATTTATTGTTATGAAATGTCAAACAGATAATTATGAGCTACTGTATTCAAATAAGGTGTTTAAATGTCTTTAAGGATCAGTAGTGCAGCAATCGCTGATTCTCTGCTCAGTTAGTTTTTCAATGAGCCATTCTCACTCAGTCCCACTGCTTCTCTCCTTCCTCCACCACGTCTCCCTTGGGACTCCCCCCCTGTCACCAAGAGTTTTCCCCTGCACAAAGCAGTCTATTAAAAAGCCTTTAGCGAGGCCATTCACTCAGCCTGCTTTCACGGAGATGAGGAATGTGTTTGGAGTAAAGGTTGAGTGCGAGTGTGTGCATGTGTGTTTGTTGATTTTTAGTATGTAAGGTCCAGGCCTTTGAGCCCTCTGGAACATCATACCCAAGGGGTTTAAGCAGGGCTAAATGTCATATAAACCTATACACATTAATCCTACACAAATTGATTAATACTGCTAATACCCATAAAGCTTTGAGTGTACACCACATGGTTTGGTATGGATATTTTTCATATTCTACTGATCATGATTCATGTCAAATAAAATGTAATCACAGCACAGTTTAGTAGTGTATTGCAACCCAAAGTCATTTCAGTTATTCCTGAACCTTAAGGGCCCTGTACTTTTTGTCTATAATTATATAAAATATTTCATAACCCAGTTCAGATATCTACATCCTATCATTCACATCTGACACCACCACCACTGCACATATTTAAACTTATTTAGTCCTTTGAAGAAACCAGCTAGGAGCAGCAGTGCTTTAGTGCACAACTATTCATATCTTATGTTCTTATTGTCTTATTAATGAATAAAAAGTAAGGTAGAGAAATCCATCTGGAACTAGCTGAAACTAACAACTGTCTCACTTCCAAAGAACTGAAGCTCAGACTGACAAAGTAACAGATAAGAGTTAAAGCAATCCGTATGTCTGCTATGGCATACACTTGTCATTTTAGTACTGCAAATTGTAACTGCGAGGGCCAAGGTCATGTAAGTGTCAATATGAAGATCAACCATTCTAAATCTTCTAGTATAATTCTAATACTTTGCTAATAGCAAAGACCAGGGCAGAGGAGCAAGCAAAAGCACAGAAGATATCAAGACTTTCACCTCTGTTTGAAGAAGATGAAGGGATCTGTGGAGACAAAAGTGAGATGGCGAACCACTTCAACACCTTTGATGCCCAAACGGCAGCAGGAGATCAGACATGGGCAAATGGAGAAGGGGACCGGAGGGAAGAGCAGGTAAGGGCAGCAACATATTGCAAAGAGAGGGGAGAGCAAAGAAAAGCAGATGGAAGTGGGAGAGTAAGTGTTCCCTGCAGTATAAAAACAGAGATCCATGGGAGCAATAACAGCTACATCTTTCTCTTCCTGTGTCAAGAGCACTGCTATGTACGTCAAAGCGCTACATTTAGTGTGAGGCTGTGGTGAATGCTTGTACAAACACATGAAAGCTACATTATTGTACCAACAGCCACCATGCCATGTATATGGATGTGCATTTAGCACAATAGGTAGAATATCAGCCAACTGGAAAATTAAACCCCGAAAGTGGCACGTCCATGCACACACACACACACACACACACACACACCAAACCACTGAACAGCAGATTATAAGACTATAAAGACGTTGGAAACTTGTCAATCATTTTATTGACCACCACAACAACTGACTCAAAATTTCTTTCCTGTCTTTCTTTCATTAAATTGACAAAATTTATTATTACTGACACTGTGTCTAAACTAATCTGTAGTGGTAACTTTGTTAATAAGAAGTTGATTAAATTGTCAACAAAATGTTTTTCAGACACTCATGACATATACAGTGACTAAAGAAACCTGACAGGTGTCTTAGGGACACTCAGTTTTGAGTTGGACTTCCACTAGAATGACGGTTCACGGTCAAACCACATCAAGGATTCAATTGCATTTTTCCACTTGCTAGGGACTGTTGGAAAAGTCAAAGATTTCAAGCATTTACTGGTAACTAAAAGATAACCTTTGTTTTTACACAAAACTGCCAAAAATGTGATTCATTCACATTTTGTTTAATACAGCACTAAGCCTCACAATACAGTCTACTACAAACACACACACTTGTGGCTTGCAGTGGGATGAGATGGATGGGCAAATATTGAGCTGTGACAGAGTAAACAATGCTCTGGAAACCAGATGGCTTGACTCTCTCTCTCTCTCTCTGTCTCTCTCTCACACACACTCTCACACACTCACACACACACACACACACACACACACACACACACACACAAATTTAAAGTCTATCAAAACTCAATAGCTGGTGGATCCAGAGAAAAATATCGAAGAGAGAGAATCACAGACCTATTTTAAAGCTCAGCTCATTTATCATTGTCTATTTCAGAATCTCAACATCCTTCTCTCTCTCCATCCCACACTATCCCTTCCCTACATTTCTCTATCTCCACCTCTTTCAGCCTCCTGCTTCTCCTGGCAGGTGAAATGAAAAGCACTGAGATATTGGTGGTTCCTATAGATAAATGTAAAATAAAGAAATAAAATCCAGGACATTTATTTGTATAATAATCATCACATGTTAAAGGGCAAAGTGAATATTCATTTTATCCTTTACCGTGACAATCACAGAGTCATTTCCGACACACATAGTGCACTGCTAGATGATGCAGCTAAATCTGAGACAGGTTCAGTTTGTTTTTCTTTTTTCAGAAATGAATGAAGAGGCTGTTTCTTTTTTTTTTTTTTTAAATCGTTCCTGGTCTAACTTGTATTGACAGGCAGATGTTCACACACCTGAGGTCAGTTTGGCGTGAACCTGCATGTCTAAAGACTGTTGGGAAGACAAAAATATCGACAAAACCCCGTGGACATCCACAGACAGTGGCAACATGAAAAGCCAACACAGAAAAATTCTAGCCTGCAAGTGGATTGAAACTGCAAACCACTTTTCCACTATAGCACCCTGACAAGAACAATCACACAAACATCTGCAGCTGCTTCAGTACCATGGACAGCTCCCAGAGGAATCAGCGACTGACTTTTGTCTTCTCTTTTGCTCCATAGCTCAGTCAAGACTCTCCAAGTTAGTGATTGTCCAGGTCTAGATTATTATTCAACAAGCCTTCAAGTATTCAGGATTTCTCTCAGAAATCCAGGAGCTAAATGCTATCTATCATATCAATTGTGCTGGTATAAAATAAAGTTTCTATTTAAACACAGAGTAATAACAAAAACATATGCTTGTGTGTGCAGAACCCAATACAACTATCACCTTCTACTTAATATTAAATGTCCATTTTTACACTGAAGTATTTGGCTTTAAGGACACACACACACAAACAGATAGTGTAATACCCACACACAAATACAGATCCACATATAAACAACCCC
Source organism: Mastacembelus armatus (assembly GCF_900324485.2). Lineage (NCBI taxonomy): Eukaryota > Metazoa > Chordata > Actinopteri > Synbranchiformes > Mastacembelidae > Mastacembelus > Mastacembelus armatus. Next base: position 6,116,366 of record NC_046634.1, on the reverse strand, counting down.
AGAGACAGACTCCCACACACCTGTGAGCTGTTAAATATGCTGAGCATCTATCTTCCATAGGGCAGCGCTCCAGCCCCACTACAGCTGTACAGAGAGCAGGCTAATAGACCCATGATTACAGAGCGCACCACCCCCCACTTGCTATCAGTCCACCCTGCTCTTTTAAAGCCCTCTACCTCATCCTCCTGGCTCTCTCTCCACATCTTCATTAGGAAATCTGACAGATGTGTGGTTTCTATGCTTATACTTTTGACTGAAGCTGTTTAGATCTTTAAATCTTGGACCTATTTCTGCTGATCCTTCATACACTGATTCACTCATAGATGATGATTTTCTTTTTCTTTGTGTTTGAATTGTAGCTTTGGATTAACCCTTGTTAATTTGTTAATCTATATATCTATATAGATATATATATCTATATATCTATATAGATATATATATATATACACATACTGTATGTGTCTTGTACATCAGTCTGTTGTCAAAATTAAAATTCATCTACGGCAGAATTTAGTCAAATGTGTGCGATTCCTAATGAGATTAAATCTTCAGCTATGAGTCAAAACATTTTGCAGAACTAAAACAGAGAAGGTCAGACCTTTTAAAACTGATTATTTCTAAATATTTACATAACATTAGGTCAGACAGACATTTTGTTTGCGGAGGGAAAATTATTTAGTTTCAGGAGCTAACAGGTTATACAGACAGTACAGACAATTTGACAAAGTTACAAATAGAGTGTATGAATTAAAAGTATGAGTGACACTCAGTATTAATAAAGAAATATTGAACGTTTTAATCATGCCAGACATGACAGCGTGGCAGTTTCAGTTCTTAAGAATATGGTACTAGAAACATTAAATACATAAGAATTTATAACTGTAAATAGAGTAAATATTGTAATTAAGGTGAAACCTACTGAAAGATGAGGATTTGTCACATATAATTCATTCATTTTAAATATATGAAAAATAATATACCAATGTATTTGCTACAAACGCTTGAATATGCACACGTACCATTACCATATGTTGTTGCAGTGTCTTTGTATTTGAGGCCTAACCTGTATAATAAGTGTCACATTAGCAAGACAACAAATCACACCATCCTTCATTTCCCAGGCCCAGCTGTAGGCCCCTCTTTGTTGCCAGGGGAGTTTCTAATTAATATGATAAATAAGATGGTGGGTTCGACTCCCCAATGCGTTTTAATTGGAGGAAGCTTTGAATGGCACGTGGGCAGAGGCAGAGATTAACGGGTTATTTGTGAGTGTTTTGTGTGAGCAGGGGAGAGAGAGAGAATTTTCATACTCTATTTTACTGTCTCATTGTGACACTAAACACTCGTAACACGCACAGTTCCGGCACATCAGGAACAGCTAAAATGCTGTTAGCACTTTCTAAATCAACAACATATTGACATAGTTTCATTTAACTATTAGCTTCAGTGTTCAACCGCGTTGAAACGACACTGACAAAGCAAATATTTCCAAGATTATCATGGAAAGGAAAACTGGTCTCCACTGACTGCTTTTGTAAATATCTTCGACACTAGCAAGAAGAACCTGAACCAAACATTTCAGTTTCAGTGTGTGTGTATCCTTCATGGTGTAACATGCACCACCTACGAAACACAACACAAAAATTGGTCGAATATCTGACAGCTTTGCCTCAAGCATCTACGAATCACCAGCCCACTTTTCTTCAACACACACACACACGCACACAGACACACACACACACACACAGCCAAACACTACTATGATCTCCTCATCCTCAGCTAATCCTGCTCCATCTAAATCGGAGCAAACAGCCTGGAGGGGACAAACCACTGTTGTTTTGCACCCATCTAATCCTTCTCTCCATCATTCTCATCTCCTTCTTATGTCTGACAAGGCTCCTCAGCATCAGCTAAACCACAACTGTGTTTTGAGTATGCGGAGAGAGAGAGAGAAAATGGTGAAACAACCTCAGCAATCCAAAGTGGATTTAACTCCAGTTTCTCCAGGCCTATTTTGCTGTCGCGTGTCACAGCTCAACAACTAAGAAAATCCTGCCTGGATGGACCGTAGAAACCTCTCGCCGTCTCTCCCTGAGAAATTAGAGCATGGATCTCAAGAATGAATTCTGGCAACGTGGATGGTGTGAGAAAAGGAGAATGGAGAAGAAGGAATAAAGACCTCAAGAGGAGCAGGGAAAAAGAGATTTGAAATGAAGAGAGATCAGTGGATGAAACAGGAGATATAAGATGGAGGCGGGGAGCCGAAAAGAAAAAACGGAAAATAGAAAAGATAATTTAAGTGAAAAGGAGGCACAGAGAGACTATCGAGTGCAAAAAGGAGACGATGAAAGACTGGGTGAGAAGGAAGGAGAGAGAGAGAAAAATTTAAGATGAAGAGGAGAGGCAGAACAAACTTGGGGAACAGATGAATTGCAAGGTTAAAGGAGAAAAAAAGGAGATGACAAAAGGATTAGAAAGAATAAAAGAAAAGTATTTGTTTAGGAGAGGAGGTGATGGGGTAACTTTAAGTTTTAAATGTGCATGAAAGATCTTAACACTAACCCTTTTTTACCAAAGAAACAGTCGACATGTCTCCAAAATCTCCATGTTTCCAAATACAGGATCTGCAGCATTTGAAAATTTTAAAAGTCTGTTTTAAAATCAACTTTTGCTCACAACTATTAATATGTAGCTAAAGCCCATCATGCCTGTGATGTGCAGCACTGTACAATATTACGGCCAAAAGCAAAATCCTTCACCTACACACCTGAGTCACTGCTGCCACAGACAGAAGAGTGGAGTCAGCTGAGCATGACACTGCAGGGTGACTCCCTGCTCTACAATGAGTTTATAACCACAACCTCAACCTCACACCCAGCTGCCTGAGGGACATTAACCAGCTTCAACCAGACCAACATGAAACCTCACATGCAAAAGGTAGAGGAGAAAAGGAACGGAGTAAGTGAGAGCAGAATATGATGAAGGAGATGCAGGAGAGGTGGTGTTTGGAGGAGAAAGAAGGAGCAGGAGGTAACAGAAGAAGGAAAGGAAGGAGACAAATGACTGAGCAAAACAGAGGAGTGACAAACCAGGAGATATGAGATTGATTAGAAGATGAAGACAATAAAAAAGTAGAGGTGACAGAAACGTGAGGCAAAAGAAATCAAAAAGAAAGTAAAGAAGGTCAAAGGAGAGAAGATATAAAGAGGAGATGAAACCAGAAGAGAAGATGTAGGGGGCAGGAACATGAACATGAACACACATACACGAACACACACACACAAACACACACACACACACACACACTGTTGCCACTTTGCCACAGCAGCATTTAAAACTGTAATGACAGGCCAGAGAGTGATAAGAGACTCTGAGTGGAGAGGCCACTATAGCTGCTCTCCTCTCCCTGCTAACAACTGTAATTATCCAAACTCCACACTCGCTACTATTGATCTCTCCCTCTCTCTCCCTCTACCTCCCCTCCTCCCTCCCACCTCCTCCCCCAGCCTGAGTGTGTGTGTTTGTGTGTCTATGTCTCTCTCTTTCTCTCTCTCACTCTCCGACAGGGTGACAGTAGAGTGCATCCCTCTCAACACAAGAGTTGTTCACACCTGCTGCCGGTAGATGTGGAGAGCACCAACAAGGACTTGGACAAATACGTGACAGCCGCAAAACGCAAATATTGGTGCAGCTCCGATGTTCTCCTTATGGTGTGTGTTAAGTATGATGTGTGTGTGTGTTTGTGTGTATACTCTCATGCCTCTCGCACCTGGTTTGGAAAAAATGGCTACAGCTTAATAAAAAGAGTGTCATTACAGTGTTATGTGTGCATTTTCTATTAAATAACCTCACAAGGATAGAAATGTGAAGCGTTAATAGAAATAATTAAATGTTTAGGTTAATTAAAAATAGAGTTTTACTTTTTGATTTTTTCTGTGAAGGTTAAAATAATAATCCTCATATGAATGTAAATGCCATGTTTATCTACAATCTAAACTACAGAGCTTGGATTATGTTATGGGGCTACACAACATTACAGTATGTGAAGTACTCCAATTTTCATTTTTATCTTCAAGCTCAGTCAGCGCTGTGACGCTACCCTCAGCAACCCCAGGACCTCCCATCTGAGCTGAAAAAGAGGCTCCATAAAGTTTACTTCAGGGTATAAACACAAAATGCACTGAATCACATGAACAACTCTAAGGAAGCACAAAACAAAGAAGCAGCTGCACTGTGACTGTGTTACCTGTACCTATCTTATTGATACATAATTTGTCACAACTATCAGGAAACTTTAAAGACTCATACTAACCTCAGTATAAACTGAGCAATGCTTATACTGATCGCTAACATACGTCTAGTAACATAACATCAGTTTTCCCCAGTTAGCTGACTGTCAGGTAATGTCAGGGCAGTGCAGAGCACAAAGTCCACAGTAGTTAATGATATAGTCCTCTCTTAAAACAGCCTTCATCATAACTTAACCCCTGCATTTACAGTTTGTTTCAGTGGTCCTGCAGACAGCACCAATGACCTTGTGCAGGTGTAACAAATATAATTTCAGACAACCTGACTTCTTACAGATTTCAGTGTGTGACTTAATCACACGAGGCTCCAAAATCACTGAAATCAAGAATACAAAATACCTCCCTGGCACTGACCAAAAATAAAGACAGTTATTTTTATTAGCACTTAGGAGACATAAAGAGAAAGTAAGCTGTCAAAGCACTAACCTTGTCAAAGTCTTCACAAAAGCTAAAATATAATCTGTTTCCCAGATTTGTTAAGTGGTTTAACCACCTACCGTGCTTTTCTTTAGGTTTTCTCTTTCAAAAGACATGTTCATACTCAAACACTTATTTTAGCTTTTGAATATCTTTTATCCAAGTTCAAAATACGTTTCTCATGACCAGCTAAAGTTTACATATGGCAAACATACTCTCTCTGCTCTTTACTTCACCAAAATAAGAGAAAACCAAAAAAGCTTTAATGTTTTTCATGGGGAACACTTACAACACTAATGAGTCATTATGAGTGAAGATAAAGGCATACAGAACGTTATTTCCTACAGTGACAAAGACCCAAAGAAAAAAAATAACAGGGAAATTGAAAATGTCAGGGCTTTAAGTGTTGAAACTAATCGGGTGAGCTGTCATTATAAAGGTAAGGTTAATAGTTGCTGACAGAATCACCTTCAGCAGACACCAAGATAAGAAAGGTCTTTTATTAGTACTGCTGGGGCTGGGGCAGACACACACACAGACACACATATAAATATATATATAGTTGTGTATCTCAGCATACATAAATTCTCCAAACATTCAGAGGATCAATGTGGGAGATCCAGTCGCCATGCATCTCCTGTTGTAACCATATGTGGACTGTCAGATAGCAGCATTCAGCAAGGGGAAGGATTTACACGTTGCTCTGTGGCCTCTACACCCAGACAAAACCCCTCTTTTGTTCCCTCCATCACCTGTTCGAGATTTATGACGTCCAATTACACACACGGATGCTAACAGTATTCCCCATTAGCCTATCAAATGCTTTAGTGGTTGTTCCCTCAAAGGGTTATCTGGCCTTTCAGCAGGGGTGTAACCAATTTATGGCCCACCCAAGAAGATCTGAACAAAGGCCTCCCTAGCTCTCCTTTTTGTTTTCCTGCACTGCTCCCCAAGACAGGTAATTAACAGGGAAGGAGTTTGCGGTTAATTTGTGAGATAATTATCTAAATTAAACTGCCTTTCGTCACGCGGGGGCTCTATCGCTCCCTCTTCCTTGTATGCATGCAATCTCTATTATTTGATGAGGGTGGCCAGGGTATTGTGCTGCTGTAGAAACAAAACCATTAATGACATGTTCTTCCTTTCCTTTTGTTTTCTTCTGCTTTGTTTTGCTTTTTCTTTGTTTTTCAGTCAGAGAAGTAGTAAATGAAGAGGGTAAAGGAGCAGGGAGAGAGAGATAGTGTGGAAAACAGAAAGAGCAGGAGATAACAGAATCAGTTTACTTACAGACTTCACCAGATGACAAAAGAGAACGGTGCCATTAACACTCATACACTATAATCTGATCTGCAGTGACTGTTATTTATCAGGTAGCTCTGAATAGCAGCGCTCATCTGTGAGGCAGTGTTTGCCTCTCAGGAAGAGCTGGCTCAGGAGATCAGATTACTGGGGTAGGATCTAGAGTGGAAACCCAAATTTACACATCCAATAATGACTGAATCTAATTCTAATTTCTTGAACCAAGAATTTCAGCAAACATTAAGTAAGAATTTCCTAAATATAATAGTATTCATTTTTCTATGAAGGCTGATAAAGTAATTCTCAAACGGTAACAGGTTCTGATCATTATGTGTAAAAAAAAAAAGTTACGGTTTCTTATTTTTCACAATCAGCGCTGGGTCTCTCTAGTTAAGCCAAGGATGGGATGCAAAATAAATGTTGACCATGTTATAGTTTAATCTAAAGAAATCACTTGACATCAAATGACACAAGAAGCCTATGTGGGTGCAACAGCAGTCCACCACTGCAGAACAGGGCGGACAGATAGCATCAGTATGGTCGACAAATAGACTTCAATCACAGATTCCCAAATCAAACTTCCAGCCTAAACTAAAAAAAAACTTTTTTTTTCCTTCGAAAATTTCATTAGAATTAGCCTTTTCCAGGCTGCTTTTCAAATTCAATGCATCGTAATTTGCATAAAAATGCCTGGATGGAAATCCAGCAACTGTGTCTTGTCTTTCTTTCTTCATCCTCATCCATCCCTCCTCTCTCTTTCTGTACTGTATGAAGGAGGGATGATCGCTCCCTGTCACATCTGTTGGCACGTTGCCATCAAGCCTTGACAGGAAAATAACACTCTTCAGGGAAAATAATACACTCGTTCTGCCGTCGGCGCTCCCAGACACATGCCTCGGCGTGTGTGTGCATCTAAAAGCCCTCTCGCTGCTGTCAACCTGAGCACAAAGGATCACTTTATATGATTAGTATGCATCTCTGAAAAACATATTGAACAAAAAGCCCTGCCCCGAATGCTCCTCCACGCCAATTAATGGATTAAGAAATTATTTTGAGGCAAGGCTTGTTGTGAGACAGCTATGATACGTGGCTGGAGAGGCATTTCTGTTGCAGTTATGCCAGCTATAAAGGCCAAATGCATTTTGATCATACAACACCACCGTACAAAACCCGATATCTGGCTTTACTAAGTGACAAGGCCTCTATAAAACATCACTCTTCTGCATTTAAAGCAATGAAAAACTTTTTCACGCTAAAAAAGGTTGAAATAAACACCCTCTGGCAGCTATTATAGAGGCTGATACGCAACAAAACTTGTTTCGTTTACTGTCTAAATTCAACCTGGCAACCCGCAAGATCACAGACACACCATCATCACAGTGCTGTTCAGAGGACAAAAGCCACTTTGACACAGCAGTTAACCCACACCTGACACAGACCCAGACCCCCTTTAACCCTCTGCCCACCCAGCTCTCAGTCCTGAGTTAAAAGCTGCATTTATAGATTTTGGGAAAAGCTGAAAATAGAGACTGAAATCGACTTGGCTCAGAATAATGTTTGATTTCTTACTTAGCAGTAGTCCACTTTAGGTGTGCATGTAAGTGTTCTCTGTGCATCAAATGAGGGGGATGTCTCTCAGAGAGAGATCTAACCATGTAAGTGGCAGCTGCATAATGAGACCTATCTATTATTTTACATTTAGAAATGCAATCAGAGGATGGGACAGCTTTTTGGAATAGGATTACCTTGCACAGCGGCATACAATAACTGCTACAATAAAGTTATTTTAAATGGTGTTTTTTTTTTTGACAAATTATTTATTCAGAATGCCAGAATATCACAAATGTCTTTCACAATTTCGAAAGCCTGGGATGATGCCCTCCAAGATATTCAATTTAAAAAGATTCAAGAAAGCTTGATAATGCATCTAAAGTAATCAAATATTTTACAGAATTTTCTTTGATTAATAATTGAATTATCAAATATATTGCTTCAGCAGTAGTTTGCACAACATGAAAAATAATTTAAACCCTGAAGTAAGTACAGAGAACAAGAGAATATGATCATCTGTGGACACTTCCTTGTAGAGCATCATTAACGATTATATATTGTTTAACAGCATAATGACGCACATCGTTTAATTTCCACATAATGTCATTTTAATGTGACCTGGACTCTTGTGGTCTGAAAAAAGTGAGCAACACCCAGTACTCAAGATATCTGCACCTCATATACCACTGCACTAGAGCTGGCAATCTTCCCATACACTACCTGTATGATGATCTTAGCCACACAGCTTCTTACACTGCTTCAGAACAAGCAAAGGAATAAGTGGACTTGATGTTTGTGCTGTATAGTCATTAAAGAAACATTGCTGGTCCCAAAAGTGGGATCCCTCATTTGATCATTTCTATTTCAGCCCTTGGCTGTAGCAGACTGTGTGCTGAGCACTGATTTATAGTAATAGCTAAACCATTAACCTGATACACAACTGATATGCACAGGAACCAAACATTGCCACATTTAAAAGGGTTTGATCCAAGCAGCATAACCAAGCCAGCATCTACATTGCCCTGTCACTTACTAGTCAGGCTAAAAATATATTTGCTCATGTAATTAGAAATGTATTGAAAAGACTTTCTAATGGTATAAGTGCATGATGTACTACGTGCTCAATAAGAGCATGTAAAGTTACATCAGCTGCTTGATGGGTATTCTATCCATTATAGAGCCTGAAGAGAGCTCAATTCTCAATTTCCACCCAACAACATGGAAAATGGCAGTCCATTTTCCTCTGCTAATGCAAACAACATAGCTCCTCTAAAATCAATGTAATTGGCTGAACCATTTAGTCTGAGTGAATATCTTGTGTAATGCTTGCGGTGGTGTGATGATGGCAGCGTAGTTCCTTCGAACTGAGGGAGCCTTGCTAATGGGTGGAGCACTGATATGCAGATGGTTGGGAAATCCATTTAAATATATACAGAGATAGATCTGCATTCATAAAGCTCGTCAGCCAGGCAACGGTAACATGATGTGTTATTTGGCAGATCAACCTAAACCTTATGTTTTATTCAAAGTTTATTTGTTTTACAGCAAGAATCCACTGTTTCACATGAATGGCATTGAGTGCCAGAGTTCACATTCAGTATTGACTTAACCAGTAGTTCATGAAGCTTTTACTGCTCTAAGTGCCTGATGTGTGACAGTGAAATGAAGTCTGGAATCTGGGAATGGTACAGCACGATTGTGGACCTGAGACAAGAGCCTGTTAATGTGGTCTCCAGACCATCAGGTCCATAGAAACTATATTAAACTGACTTTAACCAAACGATTGCAATTTGATGGGAAGAAATCTGGGGTCTATGCTTGGGATAAAACCCACTTACAGTAATCACATGGTGCTACTGATCAGATGAAATACCAGTGCGTCAGTTGGTTTACAGCTCATTTACTCGTGGATTTATGAATTTACATTCTGTAAGTACAGGAATGGAAACGTGTGGATGCACACAACTTCCAGCGAAGCTATTCTATCATGTAATAAACCCCTCACAGTTGTGCCTGCAGCTTTCAGATAACAAACTTTTCAACAAGTCAGTTCAGCCAAGTTCCAGTCTTCATTTTTTTTTAGACACTGCAGTAAAACCTGTCAGTCTAAGCAAACTTAAACAAACGCGTGCTCATCCACACAACATTAAAAGTCCATACAACAAGATCATACACACCTGCCAGGTTCATCAGACTTGGATGGTTTCTAATTCCCAACAAAAATAACTTATCCAGTATTGCCCAATAAACTAGCTAACTGTGTGCCTTTTTAAAAACTCAGACTCGCTTGTGTTTACACAATCTGACCATTAAAAAAAAAAAAAAAACCTTTCTGCCTTTTTTCATTCTGCCTCAAAGAAGCAGGAGGCCTGGTCACATTCATTGTCATCATCACAGAAAAAGCCAGACATAGAAGAGGACTGAGCTGTTTACTCTTAGGAAACTGCAAAAATTGGGCTAAGAAACAGTGAATCTATTTGTATGTGTTGTACATAAAATGTACTTGAACCAGGCTATATTTGTCAATGCATTAGAGGCAGAAAGCGGCTAAGCGGCTGCTCTATGCTGAAGGCCCTCTCACCGGGATCTGTTTGTCAGTTCCTGTGTTTACTGCGTGGAGAATGAATGCAGAACAGCAGATATCCAACACATTAATGCAGTTTGATAGCAGCCTGGCATTTTAAGGCAATTCAGTCCACAGGAAGGTCCTCATATCCCACTGGTGCTGGCTTTTTCTGTAAATGGTTCATATTGCTCCACGCCACTTATGTTTGTAGCCTTTTTTTTTTTTTTTTTTAAAAACAATTTCAGTGTAGTCACTTTGGAGGGAAATTTAGCCATTTTATTAAATTCACCCAAAAAAGTGTTTGTTTTGGCTTGTCTAGCGTTGCTCTTACCTCTTTGCCTAAATTATCAACTTGGCCTTAAGAGTGCAGTGTGTAACCTGTGATTGAAAATCTGAAGCTCGAATGGTGAGCTTAGTGCTCATTGAAAACATCATATCTATCTCTTTCTTCTAACAATAGCCAAGCTAACAGAAGATGCAGAAATCTAGTCCATGGTGATGACATTGTGATTATACCTCCTCCTCCCTTCCCCCTATAAGGAACACAGACTTAGGTCCTGCTAGTAAATGCTGTGAATTATTTCAAATACAATAGATGTAATCTGACCAATTTTTACATAACAACTATCCTCACCCCTAATATGTTTTTTAAAGAGAGAGATTTAAATGTCTTTAGGATATTTAATATTTATTTGACAAGGGTAACCTATGAAAAACATATAACTGATATACTATTCATATGAAGTCTGACTAATGTCTTCGACTCTTAATTGATTCCAAACAGTAATTTGCTTTAATTTTACATATATCTGATATACGTTTCTCCTGATCCAGCAATACTCCAAAGAGTAAAATGTCAAAATAAAAAATAAATAGTGCAGATATAAAATGCTGTCATGGGCCTTTTTTCCCAGAACGGTCCAACTGCAAGATACTCAGAATTAAAAAATATAGAGTTCACATCCACATACAAATGGCCGCAGCTCAGACCTCCTGAAGCACCTTCAGCAGCACCACAATCTACCATCCTATTTCTCCTCTCCTATTTTAACACCCAGTTAACCATAGGCTCCACAAAGTGTGAAAAACACAGTCGATCAATTTAGTCACATGAGAACTAAAGCTAATGGTGCATCAACAGGTTGCCTCACATAATAGCGGTCTTTATTCTACTCAAGATCATTTGTCCATTACAGTACAGCTAGTCTAAATAACAGCTGAAGCAATGGCATAATGCGTGCATAGTGAGAAGTGATATTTCCTACCTGCCTACCTACCTTTGTAACACATTCAGTGCGACTGCTACTGCAATTTACAATGTGTGAACAGAATCCACCAATATATGACTAATATTTTAGAATATTCTCCTCATTACAAACTTAAAGAAAATTCTACCAGCACTGTGGAGCTCAGTGGTCTTCTATGCCAAGGGGCAAACATTTCTCTGCTCTTGAGTGAAATGCAAATAAAAGCAATAAAAGCTGGAATTGACTGTACTTTGTAGGTCTGTTTACATGATCAAAATAGGTTCTGGGATGATGATTATGATTCATGTTTTGACTTCTAAATTACCCAACATTAGAAAATGAACCAGAGTTCATTGCTAATTTGGTACATTGCATGTGTAGAGTTGTTCTGTTAGAGAAAATAAAATGTCATTTTTTATTCTTTCTACACACATTTAATCATGAAAAATCAGTGATCAAATTACTGTCAACAATGATGCTATTAAATTATAAATTTCCCTTAGAAAACCTGAAATACCACACAAACTTTGGACAAACCAAGAAATTGATATTTCCGTACACAGTCCGTTAGTTTCAGCATCTATGGGCCTGACTGGAAAACAGCTGTTTGCAGGCACTGCACTTTCAACATTCACTGTCAAGTATTTCAGTGGCCTTTGAGATTTGATTCAACAGCTTATGGTGGATATCAGCTCCCTCCAGTGGAGAGTTTCTACAGTCATGAGCAGCTATAAATCCAGAAATGTTGGAACATCTGTCAGTGTGACTTTAGGTTGTTTTATTTCATTTGTGATGCTACTGATAATTCAACTATAATTGTACTTACACTAATCAGTTAATGAAGAATGTTTCAAGAAAGAAGTCAAAGTATCATTTCTCAGCTCATTTCAAGTTAAAGAAAACTTCACAAAAATCTGTTAAAAACGACAACATAGCACGGCTGTACCTGCTACTGAGCACACAAAGATCATGTCTTCAGTGCTCATTTACAAGATCTGGGGAGTTGTGACAACCTAAATATTGCAAAGTTCTACATGCATTGCACATGGTGAGATTTTTACGTGTAAGAATTCCTAAATTTGACGATTTCAACGCAAAATCATATGTGAAAATACAAGGAAACAGTATTAAGTCAATGGCATATGGAGACACTATCTTTAACTGTTAAATTTATATATATATGTATATATAAAAACATGGAAAAGATTTTACAGATGACTTTCTTTGATGGGAGTGATGCTGCATTGGAAAACATTGGACTACTCGGTATTTATGAAGCCCTGCTACAGCCCTGCTTCACAGCCTTTAGTCTATAATGACTCTATATTGCATACTAATACTTCACATGAACAATAATTACATTTTCCTTGGTAGGATTTTTAAATTTTTTTGTAAACCTCAAAAATGTAAATGAACTCTGGTCAAGACTGAAAGGAACTGACACTATGTCCTATCAGATACACTAAAACATGCCTTTTGCAGTCTGATATAAAGGAATAACCTTAGATTAACTACAACAATATGTGTTTCGGTGGAATAATCTGTTTGAGCCCAAACATGCATTTAAATGTATGCGAACTGGGAAAAAAAACTAAAAAAATTTGATTTTAATGGGCAACATCAGGCTGTTTGTTAGACTCTGCTGCCATCTAGTGGTGTAATCAGGATTACAAGATTTCTTCATCTTTATAAACTTCAGTCAGTCAGAATATAAGGGAGTTAAATTTAATTTGTTGTATCTAGCACTGAATTTACCATTTCACATTTCTTGCACTAAACCTAACAAAATCTATTTTGTCGATTTTTGTTTTATTTGATTATACTGAAAATCTGTTCTTGTTATGAGGAAACTCAACTGTATGTATAGTGCATGACTATTCACACCTGAAGTTACAAGAAGCATCCATCACTAACACGCATATTTGTTATACTTGCATACATCACACAAATATCTTTGTAGTAACTTACATGATTAATGTATCATGGTTATGTTTTAAGGAACTTTAGATGATGGAAAGATTGTCAACACAAGTCAACACTGACTTTAAGTTTGACTCAAAACCTTCTCTTTTTAACCAAGACCACAATCCCCAACTTTAACCATCGTCTTCTAGCAGCCTAAATCTAATCACACACTCCGGTCAACGTCTTGAACTTTGCCCACCATCCACATCAAACCACTGCCCCACAACTTCAGTGCAGTGCAAGAATGTAGGATGTCCTGGACTGGAAATCACTGCCAGTGAACATACATCACTTCCAAATGTTTGGCTAAACCATTTAGTACTACCAAACCATAGCTTACAAGAAGATGTAAAATAAGCAAAGTTGTCTTGTCTTTTAAATGCATTCTTATTTTTTCCTAAAAGTTGATGTCAGACAAATCTTGCAGTTCTTTAGCCATTTGATAAAGCAAGTTTAAATTTAGCCAGAATTAGAAACAGGTTAGGAATGAAGAGATGCAGCAATTATAATAAATGGCCCTTTGTTGAACATGAATCTTTTGTAATGTGATCACCTCTTCAGCATTTCCACCACCAGCTGAACCTTCCATTAACAGGAATCGCACATCAAATATGTTCGAATAAACTGTAATTTTGTCACAAACATCAAACCAAAGCTATTAACCTGTTCCAATGCTGAATTTTTCATCATAACCCATGAAACAAATCTAACTTCTACGTGTCCCAAAGAACTTCTGACAAAGGAACAATTATGAAGCGAGAAAGTCAGTACACCCACCAAAGTCTCCCATTAGAAAAAAGCTACAGAAAAGATTCAGAAAGAGCAGCTGACAGCAACAGAAAACTCTGGTGATCTATCAGACAATGATTTGAGGCACTACATGATGCACACCACCTTAAATTAGAAGTAGTATCTTCATGTTCTGCCTCAGTTATAAAATATCACTGCTACTTCAAGGCATCCCAGACTGAGAAAGACAAGATCAATGTCAAATTATGAACAACCTGCCAACCAAAAGATGACAGTCAGTCTCATCAGTATCATCAATGCTTCTGAGTAATTTGGGAGTTGGACTCTTTAAATGAACTGGGGTCATTTTGAAACGTAAACACTAACTTACACAAAAAAACAAACAACAACAACAAAAAAAAACAGTATTGCTACTTGTATAAATGTGTCATTTCCCTGGACATCAGTCCATCAGTCCTGCCAGGACCACATGCTTAGAAATCCATCTATCTATTGTCGATACCGCTTTTCCTGGAGAAACCCCACAGAGACACAGGGAGCACATGCAAATTCCAGACAGGTTAAGACACAGGTTGACCCCTGGAAAAGGCTCAGCAGAGTTTAAATACTTACTCATTCAAAGATATGAGCATAGCAGTGTACATCAAATGACTCCATAGTGTAGTAGCTGAACACAGGTGCACATAGGTCTACCTGCAGGGGCCTTCACCGATCCTCATACCCAACAAAATAGAAACCAAACCAACACAAAGACTCATAAGCTGATTTCAAGAAAACGACAGAATTTTATATATGTTTGTCCAAGTTACTTTACATTTTGTGTTATATCTACAAACACATGCAACTTTCCAGCTGTTTCTTGGCAAATTCTTCCAATGAATTCTTCATTAACACTGACTTTTTACAGGCCACACTGGATCTCATTCAAAACACACAAGTATGGATTTTTAGGTTACTGGGCTGTAATGGGACGTTTTAGAGTCTCATTATGATCCAACTCCAACGTTTTGCTTGTTTGGAAACCAATTTGTTGAAATAAAAATGTGTAGAAATATCAGTGTTGAAACAACATACACATTTGGTAATCCCGATTTCTGCAGTAAAGACACTACTAGTTCCACGCCTGACACCTGGAGAAACTAGTCTCCCTTTTCGTTGGTCTCAAGACAAGTCAAGTAAAGTGAGTAAAGACAAAAAATGAAAATAGCAGTGAAATTTGTACAAATATGCAACAAACAGAACTTACATCATGCTGGTTCAATCAAATCCACATTATGTAAATATTCATATGTCAAATCTGCCTAGTATCCTCCCATAAAGTTTATCAAGTCTGATCCACAAGGAGCAAAGAGTGAGAATACAAGTACTTCCGTTTTGTTCCCTGAGCTGCTTCTGCTGATTGACCCTGGGGAAGGTTGCGTCCACACACTCACAAGGTAGATTTCCAGACAGCAGATGATAATGTTTGAATCTCCTCACATGTATTAACCTCATTCGACTATGAAAATAAAGTGACACTTCACACAGTAAATGTACTATAAATTCACCTTTGGATGACAAAAGCGTTAAAGTCCAGTAACATCACCAGGTTCCATCATTAGTTCAGTATGTGCAAAAACATCCATCCGTTGTGATCCGCCATCAGGGTTAAAAAGTTAAACGATGCACACAAATTACTCCCCGTACACTGGAGTGCTGCTCCATTCACTTTTATAGGAGAAGAATCCTCCTTTTGCTCTGGGACTTCAGTATCATCCCGTCACTCTGCTCATATTGCAGGTTTGTCCTTATCTCAAAACCTGTATCACTTATCTTCCTCCGTCTTCTTCTTGTCATCCTCCAACCTTCAATACACAGCTTCAATCCTGTTATGTAATCAATAATCTTCCAAATGAAGAACAAAATCTTTCCTTGGAATCACAAATGTGCTGCATTCAGAGAAAAGTGGTCCATTCACACCTGTTGGCCGGCCAAGACAACCCCATTAAAGTTTGACTTATTCCTAAAAAAATGGCTAGGAGAATGAGAGGAATGAAAGTGTTAGAACCAACAGAGAGGAAGAGGTTGATGGAGAGAACGGAGAAAGAGAGGTGAAGGATGGACAGGTTGAAAAGTCGAGCATCCTGCCGTCTCTCAGCCAGGAGGATGAATGGAAAGCCTGCATCTCTGCCTCCTTTTATATTTTCTCTTCCCCTGCTGCCTCGCTTTGGCTTTTACCCTGGCTTCAGCATGTGTATGTGTCTGTGTGTGTCTGTGTGTGTGCCTGTGTATGTGTGTGTGGAGAGACCTCTTTCAGAGCAGCAGGAATATATTATAACCCAAACAAAAGGAGCCGGCTTATTGTTTATGAATTACCAGCCTTCCAAAGCCAACAAAGGACCCTATTTTCATAGAAAACTCCATTTTCATTTCAGCTCCACTTGATTACCAGAGCGAGAAAATAAAAAGGCCTCTCCGGTCGCAACGTCCCAAAGGGATTCATTTCTGCATCTCTCGTTCATTCAACGCCACTGAAAAGGTTTCTTTATTGCTTTCTTTTCAGGACCGACGTCAAATGGGCTTTTAGGAGTAAACCAATGACAAAAATTATTGCTTGGCCATTTTATACAATAACAGGGCCGGGGGAAGAGAGGAGTCCTGTGTTGTCTTTGTCATCTTTCTTTCCTTTTTCTTTTTGCTCCTTTCTGCTATTGGAGAGGAAAATTGCAGAGGCTGGAAATGAATGGCAAGGCTTTGAAGGGAAAGAGAGCGAAAGAAGAGGGAGACACAATGCAACAATACAAGTCAAATCGAAATTATGACTAGCTATTGAACACCCTGAAGAGACAAGAAAGGTACTGTACAGACTCTGAATTCTGTGTAGGGGTGTGTGTTGTGGGAGTAGCTTTTACAAAATGGACACCTGTTGCTTCCATGTCCAAAAACAATACAACCCCAGTGACTTGCTGTCATTTCATTCACAATGGGGCTGTTGATAGTGTATGTGTGTGTCCCATTAGCTATCTCTGGACTACTAGGTGTTTGTAGAGACGCAGGGGGAACTGGTGATTGGTTCACTACATAGATCTCAGTTACTAGGATTGATTTCCACATATAGTATATACATTAAATGGTGCAAAGCTTCTTTATTGGGGGTGGATTACTAAAGCTGGTCCAGTTCCCCCAAAGCTTTGTTATACTTTAGATTAAGCAGAAATACATATTCAGGATTTGTTAGTCTATGTGTCAGCACTGTGATCTGTGATAGAATGGAGATCTGTCCAGACTATACTCTCTGTCACTGTCCCACATGGCCCTGTACAGGAGAAGCCCTATGGAAAAGGCTGAATTAATAGGCATTAAACTCACCCTTACTCAATACAGTACACTCATGTAGCCAGCACAGATAGAGCTATGTAAAGCTGCAGACTGTAGTATGCCACAGTTAAACAATGACACACTTAAATTTAAAAAAGAGGTACTGAGCCATGCTGTGCTTGTTAACACTGAGCAGCCTGTATGACAGAAATAGAAAGATGAATAGTATTGGTACGTGCTGACTATAGAAGATGTTATTTCATCTTTTGCTTTTTATGCTGCTAAATTAATATTTGGCACAAGACAAAAGGTGAGCCAATCAATTACTCCTCTTGCAGGGCCCCGGTGCTGTTGTAAAAAGCGTTGACATTTCAGCTTTCCAAACGGCATCTGCAAATTTATATGCCTTCCATTGTGTGAGGCAGCAAGCCCTGTATCAAAGGCTGTAAAAGGCCTTGTCAATTTTGCAAGGACACGTCCACAAAGACTCCTTTCTCGTTTGTTGTTATGGGAATAATGCTTCTCACTCTTCCCCTGCTAAAATGCAATTTGGCCATATGATGTTATTGATTACTCTGATGACAGACACCTACCAGGCAGCAGCCAACAAACTGTAGTTAATGCAAGATAAGATGTCACAGGTATGTGGTGAGGCTTTGCAGTAACTCCATGTGTACAGCAGGTGTCCCTCAAACATACTGGAGACTCACATTCCACATACAGCAAACAGATCCACCATAGTTTCCATCATGTTCTCTATACTGTTTTTTAGCATTTAAATTTCACTAGCACTTTTAATTACTCTGTTCTTTGCAGTGGGATAACGGCACTAACTTGTGCCTCGAACTGCATCCGTTTCCTAATCTTCTCAAAAGTAGTATATGCCAACACAATAAGCCACATTTTCTTTGGCTGATTTTCTGGAAAGGCAGTTATAATTTGTGGAACCTTAAAAATTGTGTAAGGAGCATTTAAACATTGGGAGATAGTCCCAGTGAAGCTAATTTTAACCACATTATAAAAACGCTGAGTATTTTACAATGTTCAATATAAGAAATATTTGGGGTCTTTCAATATAAAATCTTAGTCACTAATGTAACTAAGAAACATTTCTGTTGCTATGATATAAATGTAGTTCTAATTATGCCAAACATATGACCAATAACTTGTAGGTGCACTGCTTCTGCAGGTTTTTATTGAACCAATTCACCTGTGCAAGCACATAATTCATAATGATTTCATTTTAGTTTTCATAAGGTAAAATTAATTTTAGAATAAATTTTACTTTCTTGCTTTTCTTTACAGCATGCACATTTTAATAAGAGCTCAACAGTATGCACAGTTGTCATCCACAAATTGTCTTTGCCTGAATTTCCAGAAAATATGCTATATTAGAACATATAACAATATGACGACACTGACATATTCTTTGGTGCCTTCTCAAACTGCTTCACTAGTCAAGCTAATGAAATACAAAAAAAAAAAGATCTTCACCACATTATTGCAAATCCTGTATATCACATACCAGCACTCCTGGCTTAGTGATTTGAAACATGACCCAATACAACCAGAGCTACTCAAAAAATATCCATAAAGGCCTCTCTAACAATAAAGCTTTCCGCCACCTTTCTCTAAAACTGGATATATGAATATATTAGTCATGTAGTCGAGTGGATGCTGCCACCGCCTCCACTGCTGAATGAAATAGATGCCTGCTACAGCTCATGTGAACACACATGGCTATTTGTTACTGCCATCTGAGTTGACAAAGATTCAGCTTTTTCTACTTTCTGTCTGTTTGCTGTGTGAACATGGCAACCACAGAAACCACACCAAAGGAAACTATACAAAGCTAATTTTACTTGTATCTGACTTTCATTAGATATATATAGACACACACACAGATATATAAATAAATACACCCCCTCCCCAATCAGAGCAAAATCATGGAACAACATGAATTTACTATAATTGCACAGAAGCAACAGTCTACGGTGTGTTCACTGCCACTGAAGATGTGGTCAGCAGAGGTCACAGCAAACAATGCAGGTGACTATACAACTGATATTTTCTACAGCTGGATTGGTTCCAGTCCCTTGTTCAGAACAATAGTGACATTTACAAAAGATGCCACAAACAACAATTTTGTTTCATTTTGCAGAACAACAACAATTCTCAACTACACAACGTAAACACTGAAATATTCGACAGTCTGAACTACACACACCAGGGCATCATCCACATCACACTGGACATCCTTCTCCCTGGACAGACATTTTAGATGCTCAACATACAGCGATATTTTGTGACCTGACCTGAAACTGCACCTCTCAGTGATGTGATCCTGTGTATGACCATTAACATTTATCTCAGGTATTCCTCATTCTTTCTAAAACAAATAAAAGGCATTGAGTTGTTATTACTCTGATATATAGAGGCAAAATATTCCTGTATGACTACAAGCACTTGGATGGAGTCATGATGAACAACCTGCTACACAGACCTTATGATAATAAACTGATGCCAGTTGCTACTGAATCTGAAGCCTAGAGGAACGATCACATTATACACATTCACACCCTGCAAATGATCACTGCCTCACACACACTTCCAACTGAAGCACAGATAACAAATTCAAGCATGCAAATACTATTTCAGTGCAGGCTCCTGGCTGGTCTCACAAGTAACAGTGGCCACAATATGTTTTCATGACTCACATCGGAACAAATACATCACACCCGTCAAACACAACAAATATCCAAACATTTTCTGTAGAATGAAAAGTTGAGTTCTTAAAGCACTGTTGGCAAGTTGGACTGAACAACATGACATTAGTAACCACGTTTCCTTATTGGCTACATTAGCTGAAGTACTAGGCAGCTGAAGGAAAACTGACCTTTCTGCCCACTGCTTCTGAATCAAATCTTGGCAAATCTTGGTTATTTTTGCAGTGTTATACAACAGTCAATTAGCGACAAGCTTATGTATTTTCTTAACATAAAAAATATACAGAGTACTACAAGCCTTATACTTTCATATATACATATATAGAAGTAGTTGTTTTAAAAACACTCAACACTGCAAACATTTACAGACCTAAAACTAAATAAAAAGCATCAATGCATACAATATTTAACACACCTCAGTCTAGGAAAGCTTAAAATCTGCAGTACTGTAGTTAAGTTCCTTATTCTTCAACCACCACAGTTAAAAACAAAACTAGGATGAAATTCCTACAAGCAACTACCAGACCTTCTGCACTGTGAACAACCACAATCTACAAGTTAATGTATCAAACCAGGCAAAATGTATAGGAATTGAAAATTAATCCTGCTTCAATTTGATCATTCTTAGTCAAACACCATCAATAAATTACAAGTCAGTTTGTCCACACAAACAGCAGCAATTCTAGAAATACATCCGAACGAGGATCTAGGATGATAAGTGAATGAATCTTTTTTATGGGGTCCTTCTTATCTGCCCATATGGACAAACTGCACTGGCATTAAAACCCCTGTTAAATCTGTCATTTCTAACACAGTGTTTCTAACACTTCTGAATAATGGTTAAGAGTGAACAACCACAGATTTCAATAGTATACAGTTGTTTTAGGAAAGGACCCTTTCTAAATGTTTGTTAACGTAAGTTGAGAGGATTAAGTCATAATGACTGCAAAGTAAGTAAAACATAAAACTTATCAACTTACTCATTTTCGTATGTGTTTGTCTCTGGGTGGTGATGCAGCTGGTTCTTCCAGGTCTTGTTCTCTCACTTCGTCCTCTCGCCTCCGTCCTCCTCTCTCCCTGTTTGCACTGACAATCACATATACACATATTGTAATCAGAAAATACTCGTTAAATAAATAAAGTAAACAAACACAGTAGGTCTATTTTTGAGTTAAATGCAAGAGGCTGGCGAGAAATTGCATTTAATAACATTAACACTGCTCATATAATGTTAGTGCTTCATTACACAGCACCTCAAAATATCAGTCTGCTGCAATAAATGGGGGAAAACAGGGTGCTTATGACATTAGTAACTACATGTTCTTGCCCATTTTCACCCGATTCCTCTTCCTCTCTCCTTTTCTCTGTCTCCATCCTCTTCTCTTTGTGCTGTCATCCAAAAAGCAAAGGTAACAACCAGGCAGAGAATTGATTATTGCTGATCAATACACTGGGGTTATGTTATTATAGGCTGTCTTACCTGAACCTGTTTTCTTGTAATAATAATAATAATAAACATATGTCCATCTTTGGAGGAGAAAAACATTTGAATGGGTCTCAGTTTGTTTGTCCATACATGTAGGCTACTGTTGATAGGCTAACATCAAGCCTAATACTGTCAAAACAATAATAATTGAGCTATTTGAGTTTGTTCAGATCAGTTGTCTATATTGAGTGTAGTCCCTCAGTTTACTCTGTGGACAAACTAAATGGCCATATTTACAAACCGAAGTGCTTATATTTCACTTACATGAAGTTTAATGGGCATCCAATATTACTTTAACCATGATCAGCGATTTAGCCCACACTGAAACTCACTACGCCAATAGTCAGTATGCTAGTTAGTGTAACCAAGTCTGCAGAAATAAACGGGTTAATAATCAAACTTTCCAAAACAAACGAAATAAACCAAAACAAAATGCAACGACGCATTTAACCACCAGAAAGAAGCCAACGAGCAGCCAAACAAACAAAACAAACACAAAAACAAACAGGAAGTATTTGACTTACATTAGTCGAAGTCCACTCTCCTGTCTCCCATGAAGTGTCCGTCTTGTCCAGCATCCCCCTGCTTAGTTGTTGTTGTTTTGACGGTCCTTGTGTTTGTTTGTTGACTGAAATCCTGGTCTCCTGTCTCCGGAGCTGGAGAAACAGTGAACAACTGTCAGGTCAGCTTCCCTCAACTCTCCATGTTGTTTCACTTAAATGTTCTTAAAGTCCAGTTGTTGGTCCTGTGGTCACTGGGACAAACAGACACTTTGTTGGTAAAATCCGTGTCAAACTTTCCGGTTGTTTCCTTTAAAAGTTGTTATATTTCCATTGTTTGTCCTGTTTTCACCTGCCTCTAAGTTCACTTGTATTTCATGTAGTTTGGTTATTTTTACAGAAACCCGTCCACGTACAGTGTCCACCTGGACAACAAGTTTAATCAGGACACAGGTTTCACCTGCGTCTGTTCGGGAAACTGGTCAGGGTGCAACTCCCTTGCTGACCACTAGACTGGATGCCATTAGCCTCCGTTACAACCCAGGGGGCGCTGTTTCCCGAATTTCAGAAAACGCAGCGAAGAATGGATGAAGATGAAGACGACTTAAAAATTAAGAAACGGGTGAGAGAAGTGGTGAAGAACTACAAATGGTGTACATTTCATGTCAGTGTATATTGGTTAATATGTTTTTTTTTTTTAAATCTACAGATCTACTGAGACTGAGTTTGACTTTGCATCATTTTATTGACAGACAAATGGGTGAAATAAATAGCAGGAGGAAGACTCATAACTACTATAATCATCATCATCAATATTTGAGCACAGTACATTTACATCAGTCACATTCAGTTAAATATATAAGTTAGAGTTAATTGACATATTGTATAACATAGCTTACATTAGTGTGGTTCTAATTTCAGTAAAGTTTATCAGTCTTTAGGTTTTAGCAAAAGATTTGCATTTCTTTCCATGGCATGTTTAATGATGCTCATAAGAAATAGTTTATGTACAAATCATCTTAAGTGTGATCAGCCAGATCAAGTAAAAAATAAAGTCCTACAAATAAAAAACAGCTGTTAGGAGTAAAAACACAATCACAAATATAAAAATAACAAATCATTCCT
This sequence comes from Mastacembelus armatus, assembly GCF_900324485.2. Classification (NCBI taxonomy): domain Eukaryota; kingdom Metazoa; phylum Chordata; class Actinopteri; order Synbranchiformes; family Mastacembelidae; genus Mastacembelus; species Mastacembelus armatus. Next base: position 6,093,130 of record NC_046634.1, on the reverse strand, counting down.
CAATAAGTTGCATATTGACATTATATAAATCATGAAAACGTTTCCCAATGTTGTATTGCTTGCAGTTAGGTCTTGAAACAGAAAGACCACAGAAAAAAAAGTTAAGATGAACTAAAAGTAAATAGGTGGTATCAGTGCATCATTTCAGTGACACTCTTCCTATGAAATTCAACACCTCAGTATCAGTTCATTTTGTTCAGTCAAGCCTAATGTCACTTCCTCTATTTGCCTCTGACTTTGAAACAGTTTATCATGAAGATAGTGGAAACTCAATATCCTGAACCTGTATCTAAATATAGTAGCTGTTTGCCAGTGGGCAACTAATCATCACTTCAAAAAACTGGCTAATGATTTTTCACCACTACACAATAAACCAAAAAGTAGATGAACAAGGCTCCTTAGATTTTGTCCAGTTTAGTGAAACAGTGCACTTAATTTGCATCTAAAAACTGACATACAAAAAATATGATACTTTTAAAAATAATCAAAATAATTGGTCAAAAAGCTATAAGCAGCATATGAATCCATAAAATATTGAGCATACAATAATTTTTACACCAGACAGAACTTTCTCATTCTGTAAAACTCATGAAGTCACTTACAAGTGCTGGTAAATTTGGAAATTGTTGGAAATGTGTCTGATAGTCTGTTATTTAACACTTATCATAAATGTGAATTTGAAAAGGTTTCTTACACAATATTATCGTTTAATATTTGAAATTGATATAAACCTGCTGCTAACAAACTGAGGAGTGTGGAAATAAATAATTATATTTCAAGGATTTCATTCACATACTGCTTTAATATCTATGTAGCCTCCATGTCATTCTCATTTATGCACCAAGCCAGTAAATAAAATACTGTCCTGGCAATGGTGAAATTTCATACTTGATGCAAATAAACACAAAGAGGAATGAAAGACAAATAAAGTGAAGGACAAAAAGTGATTTTTTTTGTCACAGCGTTAAATAAAACTGTTTTAAAACACTAAGTAGCATGACATGAAGCTATGTCATCACGCCTACCAGTTAATTTGGCTTCACAGCTTTACAGGGAATTGGGGTGGTGGTGGCAGGCATCTAGTGTTGGTCCATAGTTTGTAAAGTGTTGAATAGTGTGATGAAATATTGGCAGCCTCTGTTCACACACATTGGGTCATTTGGTCATTTCAAATGTAAAAACAGATTAATCAGCTACAGCTTGATCTCAGAGGTTAGTCTCATCCCAGGTTGGGTCATTCAAGTTCTTCAGAACTCTCCTGATGATCCTCTCCAACTCCTTCCTTGCTCGCTGCTCCTCCTCCAGCGTCCTCTTCATCCTCTTGTTGTCCTGGAAAAAAGGGGGTGAGACAAAGAGATGGAAAACAACAAGAGAAGAGAAAAACAAGAAGTGAATAGAGCATTAAAGTGATCTGAGACCATTTTAATTAGCTTGGACTACATAAAACCAAAACTGGGTCAGTAACAGTTCATGACTGTGCACCACCTGAGAACCTTGTCTTACACATAGATGTAAACACGGGCTACATGTATAAAGGACACAGTGTTTGTTAATAAACAATGTTGACAGTAACAAGTAATCAACAGATCAGTAATAAATTAAACTGCAGACTCACCTGTTTGAGTTCCTGGACCTCATCTTTAAGACTATACACGGTGTCGACCAGACTCCTGCAGGAACAGAACAGCTCTGCTGACTGTATTAAATTTATACCCACCATTTTGGGTTTAATATGTTTCACAAAGCGCCTCCTGCATACACATCTTAATAGATACTATAGATATCAAATATCTATAGTTTTTTTCCTTTTGTATTAAAAATATTTCTACCTACTGGATGCTTCCATTGCGACTGGTTTTGCTGTGTTCAGTATCCACATATTCATTTATCTTTTGAAACTGTATTTTTATTTGTAGCATATTAACAGGAATCACCTTCAAATCCTAAATTACCAATATACACATCTCTTCTCTCACCTCTCCTCCACTACAGTTTGTCCATTGCTTCTAGTTTCCTCCACGATAATCTTCTCCTCCTCTGGGAACAACATGTGGACATCCTTCCTGCTGGAGCCTGAATAAAAAATAACAACAATATGACCCAGCATCACAAACAATATGACAAATGCACAAACACATACACATGTACACAAACATACTAGGACTAGGGGGCTTAGGGGTGCCTTGCAAGCAAAGAAACACCAGCTGATGTTACTTTGACAGTTTGCTGAGAGGTAAAATTAACAATGTGGCACTTTTCACTGTGGCAAACTAGTTTGAAAACAGGAGTGTTTTTTACATGGGAAACCTTTTCTCAATCTGAATGTGGCCCAATTAAACAATACCTGAATAAGGAGGTCAGAGATCATTTCTATTTGTAGTACAGCTTGCATTAAAAAAAAAAAAACACAGCTCATGTCATGCCTTTGTGATGCATGATCAAAAGAATTTTTTGCACCATAATAGAGGGAAGTGAGACACAATTGCTGTTTCAACCTGCACATGTGGTTTTGCTGTCCACTATATAATTATCTATTTTTTCTGCATACAATAAAATGGGTGCCAACACACTCAGCTTACTGGGGAAAGCTTTATGCTAAAAATCAAACCTACAAAAAAGTGTAGCACTGCAGTTAATCAATCATATGAAAATTAATCTGAAACAATTTTCAAGCAAAAACACCAAAAAATTACTGGTCCCAGCTTTTGAAGTTTGACTTTTTTTCCAATGTTCTTACTCTTTTGCAATAGTAAACAGAATATATTTGGGGTTTGGGGTGTTGGTCAAAGAAAACAAGACACCATGGGCAGTTTTTACTATTTGCTGACATTTTATGGACCAAACCGTTAACCAGCCGATTAAAAAACCATCTATAGGTTAGCTATTAATGAATATATGGTCATTGACAGTTGCAGCCAGAAAGAAGTGGATCTGAAGAATGCCCAGTATGAACTAAATAAGTAGGGAGAATTTCTAATATTAGAAAATAGTTATCATTTGTTCCAATGTATAATTCAATCATTCACTTTGCTTATGTTGTTTGCATGCAGTTAAACACACACCTTGCCAGTAAACACACTGTACTACAGGCTGTATGCTTATCGAAGCTACTGTATAGTCATAGGAATTCATACAGTCCCATATACAAAGACACAAAGTTTTCTAAACCTACACAGCAGGTAAAACATCTGGGCTGATACAGATGTAATACACTAGCTGCTTTGCTCGCATGTCTGTGGTTTGCGAAACCAGTATCTTACGAGAAAATGAAGCAGTCTTGTAACTATGGGCGGTCCAGATACTGTCATAATCCGAGTCCTCTGATTGGTCAGAACAAGGTGGGTTGGCAGGAAAACCAGCAACGGTGAGGCTGGTGTCAGCAAGCACATGGTTGTGCATGAGGTCAGTCCCTTGCCAGGCTGTGCCATAAAGTAACCAGCAGCAGATGGGGATTGGGACAAACCAAATTGAATGTTGGGGGAATGAGGGGAGGAGTGCAAACCATATTGGTTAAATAGTGAGAGTGTGGGACAAACCATATTGTCAAAAGTTTGGGCAGTATTTTTTTTAACACATAGAAAAGAAAAAAAAGAAAACAACAAAAACAGTTTCAAAATGAAGGAAATAAGAGGAGGATATAATTCAGAAAAAATAGACAAGTAAAATCATAAAGATTAAGGTAATAAAGAAACAATGATCAGATGATGAGGGAAAGCAGGGGAGTGAAGGGAAGACATTAAAAAAGAGAAAAAGATTATTACAGCTGAAAGCAGAGAAAAAACAGTGGTTAGCAATAAGGCAGCTAGGAGTGTGTAAGCATAAACAGTGTGTTCACAGTGTGTTTTCAGATGAATATGCTGATGTGTGTGTACTCACTAGAGTTAAGAGTCTGCCGTGTCTTGGCGCTGGTACAGTAGGCCTCAATCACTTTCAGTATCTGAGCATCCTCCTCTAGAGCTGCTGTGCCTGAGAGACAAGACCAGGACAGAAGCCCAGTGAGCTGGTATAAAACATGTTCATGTGTTTCACACTGCTGCCAAAACACACAAAACACGGACATTCAGCTACATACCCTCTTACAGTCATACTGAAGAAGTCCAACATTTAGCTCTAACTTCCACTCAGTCTGTATTTCAGTACAGTATTTCAGACTCCATATATTACTTTTGTAAAACCTTGGGATTATATTGTGGATTTAAGTGATTCAATATTTATCTGACAGTTAATGTTGTGGGTATTTTAACTGGTAGATTTTTTGAAAATGTGATAAATCAATAGATTAATTAGTTTTTTTGGACTGTAGCTAAAATGGGCCAACTGCAACAGGCTTTCAATTCTGTGTATTTAATAGATAAGGATGAATGCCATGTTGCAAAATAAGGAAGTTAATGTCAAATAACATGCTTATTAGTTATTTATCTTTCACAGTTACACAAAAACCAGTACATAAAAACCGTAAGCACGTGTGTCAACAAGGACGGTAAACACAGAATTAAAGAACACTGCAGACAAATGTTTTCACTGAGTGTATTTGAGTTTCTGAGTTGCACTTAACTCTTTCTGACGGTGAAGTCCTCTTCTGAAGGCTTCCTCTCTGGCTTCCTCTTCGGGAGCAGTTTTTTCATGTTCTTAGGACTCTTACTCATATCCTGCAAAGAGATATAAGAAATGTGCGTGCAACAGGAATGAAACACGTATGAAGCATTTATATCTTTGCTGGACTCATTTTAGTGCATTTTTGAACAGCACCTCCTTGTAGCAGAGAGCAGCAGAGGGCCGGAGTGGTGGTGCAGGGCGTAGACAGCTCAGGCTCCAGGGTTTAGGGGTACTTGGTGGCTCCAGTGGCCCCCACAAAGGGGTGTTACTGTGTGCTGTCCCATACGAGGAGAGATGGGGAAGGGTGTGGTAGGTGTGTCCACTGCTCCCTCCACGTGACTCTGAGTGTCTGGAGGGAGTGACAGGGTGAGAGGGCAGCTGGAAGGAGGAGGAGAGGATAAAGAACCGCACCGGTGGGTAAAGCTGTGGATGTGGATTCATCAACTGTTTAATTAATTTCATCTTTACAAAACATCACCACTTACTGTGTGACAGATGGACTGAGGCTTGTGTGAGTGTGTGTGTGCAGCCGGAGTGTGTGTGTGTTTGGTGAGGAGATCCAGCCAGTCCTGTAGATCCTGCTGGCTGTTACATGCAATCTGCATCCGCTCACACTGCCCACCTGCATAACAACACATATACACAGAAATACGCATACATACAACCGTGATGATGTACAGACAAGCAGGCACAGGTGACACATACAAATACATAGCTGTTTCATGTAAAAGATAGAAAAGGTAAAACTTTGGTGAAAGATTTGCTCTTTACTCTAAACACAACAACATAACATTGACAAGGTATGTTAGACAAGTATGTTAGAACCTTGCACATAATGTAAAGACGCCAAACTCATGTGAGATTCAATAAATGAACAAGAAGGCTGACCAGATATTTCGAAAGCATTCCTCAGGCTTTCTCCATCTTCTATTCTGGAGATGAGCATTCCTGTTAGAGGCACTCTCCCCTAAAAATACACAGGGTTAGCCTGAGGACCAGAGAACAAGCCAGTGCTTCCTGGAACATCCAGGGAGTTTCATTTGATGTAACATGCACCTGATAGATGAATCCACTCATTCTCAGGCTGGCAGACAGCATGAGCAGAGTGTGAGGGAAGAGGATGAGGTAGCGTTCATTTGATTCCTGAAAGACAAAATAATTTTAGATGACTCACTATAGCTCATCGATATTGTGTTGTGCAGGCAATCTCAGAATGAGTTTATATGAAACATATTTGAAACAGTATGGTCAAGGTTACTACTCAACATGTGATTAACCTGGGACTCATTTGTGGTGTGTAACTTTTCAAGGTGTACTTTAAATGTTCTGTGGTTACCTGACAGTTCTGTGTGTGGACCGTGACCTGGGACATATGGAGAACAGGGCCAAGGGTTCTGATGTCATCACCCTCCCAGTTTCTGATTGGCTCTGTTAAAATCTGTAACTCCAGATCCTTCTTCTTCCTCACCTCCTGGCACTCAGCCTGAACACATACACAAGCCAACATGAACACATCAAAACCTAGAGAGATATGTTTTTTTTAATCACCACACTTGTGGTGTAGGCTGTTTGTTGATATCACCACATGTTCTTGTTTTTCTGTTTTAGGAATCTACACTAATGCTTTACAAGTGTTACAGGACCAGAGCAGTAGGTGGTACTGTCTGTGAAACTGAAAATACTTTAAAACCATATTAAAGACAGTTCATCCTATAAGTCTCAATAATGATAAAATTTAGATCTCAACAGTTACAATAACATTCATCTGATACATGAGCATGTGTGTGTGTCTTACTGCAAGGTTTTTGAAGGCTGTCATGGCAGCATGGAGGTCGGCTCGGTCAGGGTGTTGGTCCTAAAACGTGGAAAATATTAAACATAGAAACAAGAAAATGAGTTTTTTCACCCCCATCATATAAAAAAAAAATAACCCTGCTCAGGTCAGTATTAAGTGTCTGCTAGTTAACACATTGCGGATGGATCACGAATTTACTCGTGTTCCGCGCGCCATCAGTTATGGACGGATAACTTGTGTTTTCTACACGCTGTCTTTAGATGCCACGTGCTTTGATGTATTGTATCTACTTTGTCTATTTAGGTGTAAAGATCAGTAGTCAATTAAACTTGGTTGCCTTGATGTTTCTTTTGCTTATTTACCGGTTTTGATTGCATTTTAGTGATTCGAATAGTCGCTATCTTCGTCTTCAAGTTTCTTGTGCTTTTAGAAATGGCCTCTTACAGAAAATGGAAGGAAATGAACGAAACTGAAATACTTTCGGAAGTTTTTTCGGCAGTACCATACTTTAAAAAAGTACTAGGAACTTTTTTTTAATATATAGGCTCTATGCTAAATACAATATATGAAATAATTGCAACTATAAAAGATAAGGTCTCCTCAATAAATCAAACCAAAGGGCTCAGGGATAATTTTTGCATACCGTCTGTGTCTCAGAGCTAAGTGCATACTAACAATGGTAAAACTGGTAACAAAGGAACAGATCAAACAAATGGACACTACAGAAATAAGAGTGTATTTTTTGTGTTTGATGTATTGTATTACTTCTTTTGCACATTATTATGAATTATGTTGATTATTTTTGCATGTAGTTTATAATTTCATCAAGATTATAGTTCATAAAAAGTAGTAATTTTATGCATGCATTTCAAATTATTGTTTCATAATATGAAATAATGTTTTATATTCAAACACTGAAAGTTTAAAATGAATATTATAAAAAGTTGATGAGATGTAAACTCATTTTAGTTGACTGCAAAAAAAAACAGCCTGCCAGGAAAATACGTGGCCACTGGGTTAAGTTCGAAAAAAAAAAAAAAATTCGGTCTTTAATGTGTTAATATGTATCTGTACAGGTTAAAAACAAAAAGCACAATGATGACACAAACAATATTCAGCTGTTATTAGCATTGCTCATTGGGTCAGCTATTATAACTCAATACAATATCAACCCAGAGAGACAAACAGATTCAGGCTAACCTCCATATGTCTATCTAGTTCTTTGAGCAGGGTTGGGTATCTCTCCAGTCTGGTGAAGGGTTTACTGAGATTGGTGGTCAGAGTCAGGATCCCAGGAGAAGATGCCCCCTTTGACTCCATGTATTCCCCCAGCTCCTCACTACCAGGCACATGTACAGAGAACATATTCACACACAGCATTAGAGAAGAAAGCTTAACAGTGTGGCTTTAATACATGCAGTGTACTGTTATTGTACCTGTGTTGTGTGAGGATGCTGACTGCAGAGGGGTGGTTGGAGCAGTAGGCAACGTAGATAATCTTCATCTGGGGCATTAGATTCAGGAAGAACCCCCCGATCCTTTGCTGGCTCTCTGGCAGTCTAGACACACACATGACATGTGAGCCTGCATAACAACTGCCCCTGTTGACATTTTATTACACCTACTGATAAATATTTAATAGATGATAATTACGGGATAATTGACATAATGCTGAAGAAACGTCATGCTGGTAAACAGTCACATAAAGACTGCATATAAGATCATCATGGTTACAATATTTTGCCAATTGTATGTTTACTCAAGAAATTATTTTAAAACTTTTATTTATTTTTCTTATAGAAAAGATTTTTACAACCTTGAACCTGAGCAGGAATTGAATTTGGTTGGTCTTTTCTTGTTCTGAGAAATAGACTATGTTATTTCACTCTACCACTAGATGTCAACATAAAGCTACACACAGGCCTCACACTAACTGCACTCCTGAATTGGAAGTATTAATCTCCATCTTCATCTGGGTTTTGCGCAAGTTTCAGGGAGCCTGGTTCAGCTCTATTGTAATTATGGTGAAATTGCTACAACATTAACTTATATGATAACTTCTGTTTAATAGATTGTTAGTGTTAAGACTGAAAGACTTTTTATGAAATTACAGCAATGCATTGCAAAAGGGCATATTTTATTGATGATATATCATCATATGACTAGTCTGCAGCTGACAGAAAATGAGGTAATGTACTGACTTTGTATGCTCCTCCAGGGACTGAACCAACATCTGCTGGAAGGTTGAGATCTCCTCCAGATTTCCTTGAATATGAGTGATATCAACACTGCTGAGTCTGCAAAACAAAGGAGAGTGATTCATAATGTAAAAGTGCATACATTTATCTGCATACAGGTTTATATATTTAAGTTAAATTATCTAGAGTACTGCATATATCATCCAATAAGCATATGGTATATAACAGAGTATTTATGTGTGCTATGTGCCCTATAATATTCTGTTAAAATTGGACAGTTTATATGAGTATTTCACTGACAGGAGCAAACCTTGGGGCAAGGCTTCCTCAGAGTGGATATGCTTGGGTGTGCACTTCTAAACCTGTTAAATAAAACAACAGAAGGTGTAAAAATACCTGTACCTGTCTGTGGGATGAAGTGAGCGCAGGTATGAGCCCAGAAGACTCTGTAGCTCCCTTGAATATTCACTTTCTGCTTCCAGGATGTTCTGTAGGACCTAACAGACATATGACCCACAAACACACAGGCACTTTTATATTCTTTACGATGACTGATATAATGAAAAGATAATATAAGAGAAAAGAGAAAAATGGAAAATGAAAATGCCAAATTCATGCAAAAATGCAAAAATTCTACTACTATAAAAAACATTGGTATATGAGTCTCATATTTCACTGTCATTTCATAGAAATTAGTGCTATTTAACCCAAAATTCATTCATCTGTTCTCTTTATGGTTATGAACACAGTGTTCTGGAAGTAAGTCTAGACACAAACAACAACATCTGAGCAGGTCAAAACAACACTATAAGCAGTTGGTTTTTCAGTGGGGAATGTGTTTTGTAATAAGCTAATGGAGCGCAATATCAGACCCTGTGGGAGCTGTAACACTGGCTCCAGTAGCTTTCAGTGGGTCTGACTTCTCAGGCTAATTGACAAATCTCTCCACAACATCATTTACATCACAAGAATGAGGTTTCTGCTAATTAATTGTAGGATTTTAGACAAGTAACATGTTGTGCTTCTCCCCTTAGGTCTGGAGATAGTAACAATTTGACCACAATTAAAGAAACTCCAATTATCTATCTACATTAATGATAATATTTTTTATTATATATTTTTATTATATATTGCCATGTAAGTGGACAGAGGCTGGGTCTGGCACCGTCAACACAGATCCTATGAGTATATTTTAAGCCTGAACCAAACCAAAGAGGCTCTTTCTGAATGACTAAAACTTTTTCATTTCTAACTTTTTGTGGCATTTCTGTCTCGGAACAGCTTTGACTTTAGGCTGCATCTTCAAGTGTGTGTATGAGAAAAACACTCAGGTACCCAAACCAAAGATATGATACAGTGGCAGCTTGTTGCATTATTAAACACACACACAGAGACAGGCACACACACAGACAGACACACACACAGTGACAGGAGCAAACCTTGGGGCAAGGCTGCCCCAGAAATCACTGGAACGGAAGAAATAACCTACATTACATCTGCTGCACTCTCTCACACTCACACACAGTGACGGCACATGGAGGGGCTCTGCTCATCCATACACACAGAGACACAGCTACATGATCATTAATTGAATGTCTGGATGAAAAATAATTGATTGTGACAGTCTACAAATGAAGAAACAATGTGACAAACATCCCTTAACTCTGTTTATGCCAGCAGTCAAACTTAAAGCTGCACCAAGAGAGAGAGCAAATATTTAACAAAGGGCGTCGTTTATTTCATTGGAGCAATGGTGTCTTCAAAAATTCATATTTTTTCACCGAATTTTAAACCTTTGCCACAAAATGCCAACTTGTAAACCTACATTGTAAACCTTAAATATTCTGTAAAGACTTGACTCTAAGAAAATGTTGTCCTCAAACAATCATAAGCATAGTTTTGGGTACAGAGAAACGCACAGATTCTTAAGACCATGATACTCACCACATTGTAGTAGGTCTTATTGATGACAGTTGTGTCAAAACCTTTGGGCGGACTTTTCAGTGTCCCAGACTTTGACTTGTCTGATGCTTTATCTACAGAGAGAGAGAGAGAGGGCAAAGACATTTAGGAATAATACAAAAGAAACGTAATTTATTGTTAATGGTGACTACTATACGGTTGGGTTTTTTTTTTTTTTAATCTTTGTAGCTTACTCAGTGATGAATTTTGTGGTTGGCTTAGAATTGTATGGAATTTGTATGGAGATTGTAATAATTGTACGGTTAATTTTTCATTTGTTTTAAAAAAAAAAAATTAATAAGGATTTGGAAAACCAGAAGAGCATCATCTGTAGGAACACAAGCTTTATAAAAGAGAGTCACAGAGGTGACAGTTCTGACCACTCAAAGCAACAGCATCAATAAATGTTCCAGTTTATTTTATTGCACTCAGTATCAACTCTTATGGTAGCTAGACTGTCATTGCAATTCAATAAAATTTCATAGAAAAATGTCTTCTTAATGAAGTTTCATTACAGTATGTAGGACAACAAATGACTGAAAGCTTTAATTCACTGACTCCACAATGTTACATCATTTCACTGTGCTGGTTATTGTTACTTCAGCATTGCACAGCCAATAACAGGGATACTGTCATAGCTGTCAGTTCTCTATTGTCCTTTGTTGGCATTGCCAAGTAAAGAAGAATAATAAGCATTTTCTACATATTGTCAAGCTAACTGTACTCTTTAGATCCATCTGGCTGACTAAAGAAAATAAAGAGCTTTCTATCTCAAACATCAAACAACTCCCACTAGTGATATGAATTTACTTGAATTCCTGCTGTTATTATGGTTCTTGTTTTCTGCTGTTAACCTCAGGTCAGGAAGTTTCTTTCTATACAGCAGCTCTGGAACTTCCTGCCTTTGTGTGCTTGTGGAGCTTCCTTCCTTCACCCTTGCCTTCCCTCCTATGAAAGTAACACAACTAACCATCACCATCAAACCATTGCTCCTCTAAACACAAGGGGCAGCAGTTAACAGCCTACTGAATTCACAGTTTGGGTTAAAAATGCCAACCAACACAGTTTATAAATATGTTTAACATATGTGTATGCAAAATCAATCATTATATCATGATATAAAAATGAGTGAAAAACCTTGAAGATAACGAATGTCACAAACTATGCTAGTTGATTGTTTACAAAGTGAAGGAAGTGAAAGTGAAATGTTGACCCAAAAATGTATCTTAGTGCAGTTTAATTAAAAAGGGCACTGTCTTATTTTTCACTCTTGGTTAAAGTACATATGAATAAAACTAGATGCAGGAGGTAACAAGTGCAATTAGGAGCAATGCACACACAAAAAGTGCAAATTAACACCACTGTTCTGAAAAATGACAGAAAAAATGAATGAAACAGAACATCTGAAGCAACACGAGCTGCACCCACCGTTTCCTTTTAGCTCCCGTACATAGTTACTGGGAAACCACCCAGTCCTGCCATTGAGCAAGCCTTCCCACCATCCCCCCTCCTCCTGTCTGCTCACACTTATGATGTCGCCCTTGGAGAAAGAGAGTTCATCTTCATTGGTCTGCTGGAAGGGAAAGCGCGCCTTGACAAGCAATTGACCACACCCGCTGCCTTCTGACATGTCCTAGGAAAGAGGAGAGCAAGAATAACTAAACATATATATTATGTTGAACTCCAGTCAGTGTTTGGTGACCGTTATTACCTGCTCGTTATCTTCTTGTCGTCATGGTTACTCACCAGGCTGCGGTACTGAGGCTGCATCAGTTTAGAGGAGCGACTCTGAGTGTTGAGAGAGTCAAAGGACTTGATCCTCAACGTTGAGGTGTGCGGCACACATACACTGTCTCCAGAAACACCTACAACTGCACATAAACAACGATTCCATTTTTGGTATCTATTAGTTCATCAATTAAAATGTCTTTAATTTGTTACAAATCTCATTGAAGATCGTGATGGTTATAATAAAAATAAACCAATAAGCATTTATCAAAATATACACTGTACAATGTAAACAAGGGCTGCAACGAATACTCAAGGAAATCGATGAATTTGATTTGTTTAATTACTATCACTTGTATTATCGGAGCTGCTACACCTAGGCATCATTGTTCCACAAGGACCGTAATCACTGTCGCACAACGCATTTCAAAGTTGGTGCTATGGCAGGGAGCGAAACCGTCCGTAAAAGGCAAAAAGTGTCCAAAGTTTGAGATAATTTCAAACTTAAAAAAGATGACAACAAGGTACAATGCGCGTATTGTAAAGTAGAAGTGGCATACTACAACAGCACTTCATCAATGCCTCAACATCTGAACAGAAAGCATGACTGGACACGAGCTCACCCAGCAGAGCCGACACAAGGTAATGTCATTTCAAGGTAAACTGTCGTTTCTGTCATGCAATACACAACGGTATTACTGTTTAAAAATATGATACTAAAATGAATGATAGTAACATTATTTAACAAGAACAACATTAACAATAGCACACATATACACATAGGCACAATAACCTCACCTTCAGTAGCTTTGTTAAGGGCAACCAAGGAGTTCAAGACCTTGGAAAAGTTCACTCCCTGCAGCAGATCATTGACCTCAAAAGGCTAAAGAGGAAAAATGAAAAAGCATTACAAATTTTAGAGTAATAATAAAGCACTCAGGGGCTTGAAACAGAAGACAGAAGAAAAAATGTGCACACATTCATAATATATTTATAGAGCATGACATCAATAAGGACACAGAGCTGTCTTCCTGACATTTCCATGCAAGTACCTCACACAGAGTCGTGGCAGTAAATAGAAAGCAACGGAAATATGGCCTCAGCTGATGATCACAATAAGAATAACAACAAAAAAATAGCATAATTAGGTTTACTGACTGAGCATAATTAGGTTTACTGACTGACAAAAATAATTTCTAATTATTTTTAGAAATAATGGCTTTGTTCCTTTAAATACCCTCTTATTTAACTTATATATATATTAGATCTCATTGTAAATTTACATTATAAAGACACATAAGCCTAAAAATGAAGACACACACAGTTTAGTGGGGGGTTGCAACTCAGATCCAACTGCAGTCTGAAGCGGGATTAATCAAAGTCTGAGCTCCCCCTTGTAATCTCCCAATCACGTACACACACACAGCTATAATCAAAATACCTCTGAAGCCCCTAATCTTGTGTATACCACACACTGACTGACTTCTACATTCCCAAGACACAAAGATAGAACAATCTGGTTCATGTCAAAGCTGAAAAATTCTGATATAATAAGATTTGATTTTAAAATAAACTATTTCATATTGAGAATGGCAAGGAATTTGGAAATGCTATGTTTACGTTAAATTCTTTTCAAGGATAAAGCAACACCATTTGTTAATGGAGTTCTCCTTTCAAAAACCCACTCAATGTAATTCATATATAGAGGCTGCTTATTATTAAGTAGCATGGACCCAACAGGCAAAGAACATTTTCAAATCTCCCACTGTCATTAGGCCAATGTACATTCTCTTTTTTTAACCACTTCTGCAGCAAAAATTTATGTTCACACACATCTGAGGCATTTACTGTAGCTGGTGCTCCTTCCAGGTTTTATGATACTTCGGTAATAGATCAATGGACTTAATCAATACTTAAATTTGACACTGAGAACTACATGAATAATATCAGCAACAAAGAAAGGCTCTCAGAAAGACCTTGTATCTCACTAATGGAGCAACAGTGCATTTGATAGTTTGAAACAGTAGACATTATTTATTGATTATGGATGGAATTTGGTAGATTTTGCATTAACATTTTATGGTATAGTTGTCCTCTACTTCTTAATAAAGTTTCTTAATCAAAATTAAATTTGGCTTCATAAAATGAAGCAATAATGAGACCACAGCACGTAACCAAAGAAAAACCATAATCACCACATAGTAAATGCAGTTATTTTCATCAAGCAGGCTGCATCTGTAATGAAAATCCTCTCACATATAGCTGTTGCAGGCAGAGAGCACATAATGACAGCATGCTTGAAACAAGCATCGGTGATTGGTCAAACAGCTTACCTGAACTGCCAGTTAAATTTAATCAATGGCAGAAGTCCAATTTATGATTGTTTTATGATTAATTGTGCTGCTGTAGCTCACCTGGGGGTCAGAACTCATCCACACTCATACTGACACTTGTCATCCACTCTGTAATCCTCCACTATTGGACAGACAGTCTGGCTCGTCCTCTGCTTGTCCGACTGTCTGGGAGAATTACTATGCTGATGTCAGTTAGGCTGCTGGTAATGGAGGTCTTGGCTTCCAGCTACATGGCTGACATGCTTCTAATCAACCTGATTGGAAAATCCACTGGCTGCGTGGTGTGTTGCATTACATCATCCCCCTATTTTACTACCTCCATTTCATCTTTTCATACTCATTTAAGTGCTCATTTACCATAAGTTCAATTTTTTCTTGTCTGAATGATTTTCCAGGTCTGAGGTAAAACCTTATGATTGGTTACAGGACTAGTGAAATAGTTCTTTTCCATTACGACGATTCTATGGCTTTTTCCATGACAAAGATCGATAGTATGTGTACTCACTCTCACTAGCCCTGTTTTCCTCATTCCTAGTGGGGAAGGATATAACCAGACCTGACCCAATGTTGTGCAAACACACACACCCAAACACGTGCTTTTGAACTCTGATAAAAGATATTTTTCAGAAAACATGCCAACAGCTGCCATACATTTAGTGACACTTTCACTACTACTAACTTTCTGTTTAACCATTTCTGTGCCAAACAAATCAAACCACTTTACTGCTTCACACATCATCACCACCATAACTGGCAGCAACCTGTAACCACAAGATGGACATCATTATAATCATTTGATAATATTGCTAAACTGCGAGAAAAGAGATCAAACGTCTAATTACAATCACAGTCAAAGGATTCCCATAGACAAGCATTGCAATATTAGTATCTTTTCCTACATGTATAACATCTCACACTATCCTATAGTTATTATAAACCAATATGTTGATCTATTCCACAGTACTGCCAGGTCTGAAATGAAAACAGTGTGTCCATGCATATATCTACCACTTGTTTCCATAACAGCAACTCATCCTGATGCTGCCATCATTAATTTACCTCAGCAACAACCAAATAGTGTAAAATTAAACTCACTTTGGCAACTGTAAATGTGTACCCACCTGAAATATATTATGAATTCTTAGTATATAACACAGTAAGTGGTTTTTACCTTGTGTAGCTTAGTGTGTCACTATGACGATAGTATTTTAGTGTTTGTCTATACTGTTAGCCATTCAATCGAGGTATTATATTGATGACTACACATGGATGGGTAGGGGAAAAAAACTGAATCAGTTGGATCCAAACAACCAAACACACACATTTGTCCAACACACTCAAGTTTTAACGGGTGGTTTTAACGGGTGGTTTAAATAATAAATAGGTTTGTGGAAGTATGGCGTATTTTTTTTTCCAAGTTTAACCTTATGAAAGTGCAGTATTCATAAATAATTGATGTGTTAGTTAACTCACCTCCACACCAAAAGCCCCACAGCCTTTAATAAATTCGCTAATGTTCCTCTGACACTCGCTGTCGCTCCTTGGTTCCTGGAAAAACTACACACAAAAAGTCGCTAAATGAACTTCCAACACTGTCTGGGACCATTTATAAAGTGTTTATGATGGTGTTTACGATTTTTCTGCAAAAGTATAAGCTTATTCCAGGCGTTTCTGCTGCACTTGCTACTTGCTGCTTACGAGGATCAAGCTAGCTGGACTACGAAGTGAAACTTCCGGTTTCAACTTTCAAATTAATGCATTAATTGATAGTCTACTTACATATTTGGTGTGAAATTGATCTTTCGCTGAAAATATATTTTCTATATAATTCTTGCAATTATAGTTGCAGTCATACACCTTGTTATTGATGATTATTTTTAAAGTTTCTTCTGAAATATACCTTTCTAATCAAGTCGTACTAGCCCATATCATGTACCATGATGCCTGGCGAAAAAGAAAATATACAATTACATATTTTATTATTTGAAAAGAAGTCTGAAGCCCACATCCAGAGTAGACTAATTGTGGAAAAGCTAGAGGGGGAATCATAAATAGTATCGTAGGTGATTCATGGTCGCTATCTATTTTATTTTGAAAGCAGCCGTCCCCCAGTCTGTGTCGTGCAACGGGAAGTCAGGTAAACCAAAGAGGATGTGACGTTTGACTGCGTGTGTATATTGGTATTACTGATGTTGTGGGGACATAAATCTGTTTGCGGGACTCTACGTCCTTATGGACAAAGAGCAAATCACCGAATTATAAATCATTTTATTTAAGAGGGCCTCCTCAAGTATATTTGTGTAACTAGCATGATTTAAATATAAGAAGTATTGCAGTATTTATATTGGCATTATTAGTTTTACAGCAATGTTTTTTTGTTTTATTTATGCAGACATCAGAGAAATAAAAATAAATGTGTAGATTAAAGTTTAATTTACCTATAAGGAATAATAAAGAAAAACATAAGGGCAGGATACGATGAGAATAAACTGTACAATAAAAACAAATGCGAGCAACTACAGCAGCTGTTAGGAGACTAGTATTTATGCGTGACCCTAGACTTTCTGACTATAGTCAGTATAAAAATACACACCGAGTCAAAACATTTTCTTATAAATAAGAAAATTCTCGTGGGAACTGTGATCTTTTTAAATGGGGACATTAATGCAGATTTCAAATAAAAACCATTTAGACTATCTGTATCACTTTTCCCAGAAGCCCTAACTTTCTTTTGCTGTTTGTCAAAATAAAAGTTTTATACGAGGCTGCCAATATAATGTTCTACATAACTTTTTAAATGCTGTGAGAAACACTATATTAGGGTTTTAGGTATTTCTTTCATAGACTTACTTTGTCCACGGTCCCGGGTCTGAGACGCTCCACCAGCCTGCAAAGCACCACTCCATCCTGCAGAGACGCCCGGAGAAACGCTTCTGGATCCGAGATGCTTTTCTTGGGAGACTCCAGAACCCCCAGCGTTATGAGCCACGTTACCGTCTGTTCGGCCGAATTCATGGCTGGGTCTCTAATGTTATAACACAACAAGAGCAGCACACTATTTAGTCCGTCCAAAATGAGACAGGAGGCACAGCCCCGCCTTGTTTGAACATTACCATCAGCGCGCACTGGCTAGATCACACAGGCTGTTATTCCAAAACAGACAAAAACACAGTGGAAATGGGAAATAAAGGTGGTTCCTTCCTTTAACAGCTTCCTATTGTCCCACACTGCTCTCTCTCTCTCTCAGTCTCAGCGGATGTCGGCATCACCTTTGGTTGTGCACAACTGTAGCAGCACCACCAGCGTCAAAGAAAAGACTGTGTCACCATATTTCCTTTGAGTTTTCACATTAAAAGTCTGTTTTGGTGAGCATGTGGAATCATGTTCAAATTATTAATAAATGTATTTTTAAATTACTATTTTGTATCATTATTTTGTTTCTTCTTTGGTGACAGATGCCTTCACAACCAGTGCCAGTAAAGCAAACTGACATGGAAATTTAAGAATAAAAAACAAAAAAAGCTGTCGTGACAACTTGGCAATTACGTCAGTATAGTCATCTTTATGTGCATTTATATTATTTACATTTTTACTGACTTTATTATAAATGAATTAGCTGTGAATCCCCGCAAGTAGCACCGACCAAGGGTGGTGTAGTGGCTAGTGTTGTCGTTTATCACTTCAGGTGTTAAACGTTCAAATCCAAGTTCATTCCTTGCCTCTTGCATTGTTCTTTTATTTCAGAGTACTCCAGCTTTAGTACTTTTCATCATTTTGTACTTTTACTTTGAAGACAAACCTGCGACTTCCATTTTAAACCCCCGTGTCGGTTTTGATAGCCAACTAAACCAGCGCAGACAGATGATAGCTCTCGTCAGATAAAGCTAGACGGCTGTTAAACTCCCAAATGGCTGAAATACAATTTACTTCCCAATATCGCAAGTTCCATTTCATTTCAAGCAAGATATTGGACAGATATGGTATCCCAAACTCGATTTAAGAATCAATGCATTTAAATTACGTGGCTACACAAGGTTCAGAAAGCAGTGGAACCAACTTGTGCAAATACGGTTATTTTTTGGTGAACCATAACTCATGGGTTAAATCGATTTCTTCCTCAGGCTGCAGGGTTGTGACATTAAGGCATTGACTGAACGCCTGAACTGTGCAACCCTGGTCTGTGTCGCCCTCCGTCGGCCAGTTGCGTTTATAGGTTTTCTTGGTTGAATTTGTCAATTCTTGTGTGCATATAGTTTACACGGGTGACTTCATTTTCAGTATCCATGCTGATTATTCTACAGTGCACTGATCAAATTTCATGTATCAACAATTTTACATAGTCTGCGCAAGTCTATATTTTTTATTAGTTAAGATACATATACCAATTTCGTGCTGATACTTGAGTGCATATTCCCTCCCACATTAAAGTCAGATGAAGGATAACAGATTACCTTTAGAAAAAAAAAGTCATGGATGTTTGTGGACACCATATCACACTCCACATTTCCTTTCACTACTCACAGAAAGTGACACATATAGCTCAGTGCATTTGATGAGTGTTTCTGAATGCATCTTAAACTAAAAAATAGAGGTTCAAGTCCAGCTACAGACCCCTTGTAGTTTTAGTGTAAAGACTAAAAATATACCTTTAATTTGTTAAAGTGTGTTGTATAGCATTGATTAGCACCTCACTCTTTAAAATAAATTATAAAGGTAGGAAAAGGAGCTAAAAAAATGTCATAAATGGATAAGAAGTTTAGAGTAATGATCTGTACAAGGCATGCAAGCTGTAGAATATTTTTAGTAAATATCATGGGTTAATTGACAAACAGCTAATAATTCATCTGCCCTAAGCCACACATACAACACAACATGCAACAAAAACTATGCCCAACATACCTCATGGCATCCGGGCTTTTGGTCATGAAAACAGGATCTATGGAGTTTCATGACTAGAATCAATTACAGCAACCTGTTTCTATTCTTCTTTACGGGAACTTAGTGTGGACATATCAAATAGTATTGAGCAACTGAAGAAGATATCTCAAAAACATAATTTAAGATCAGAGGCATGGGGTGTGAAAAATGCACACACTTCATAACAGGATGTCACGCTAAGTATTTGTACAAAATAAGGTATCACTTTAAAATGCAGTCTTTCCAGTGACACAAGTAGTGCAGAATATTTTCTTCTGCTCTCTCTTCCTGTCAGTACAAGCTTGTAGATAAACCTAGACATGAAAATCTATGTAATTCTAGATGTCATTGTGGACCCTGGCAAAACAGCCTATAATGATGTTGCTTCTTTCCTGTTACCCTGACCTAACAGAAAGTCAGGAAAAATACAGGTAGATACATTCAATTGCACCAAACATGACACTCCCAGTTCATTGCATAGTAGACAAGATTAACTTTTTTCTACAACACAAATAATAATAAAAAAAGATAATGACTGAAGACCCTCAGTTAAAGTTAGCCACACTGACAAACACTTCCCTAACATCTTATAAAGCAGAAACTTTCGCTCAGTTTTTCTTTTTTTTTGACAAATTTTGACTGATATTGTAAAATTGATGTTTATAGCTAGTTTGAATAGTTGAAGGCCTTTCCGATGGACAACAGGTCTCAAAACAACTGGCCTCTGAACAAATGTTACTGGCCACACTATATTCAATTGCATTTGTGACCCAATAATTCAATTCAAATAGACACTGCAGGTTGGTGGGGCCAGTAACTGCACATCAGTGATATACAGCTCCAGGACCAGGGACACTTGCAGAAGGTACAGAGAGAGAGAGAGAGAGAGAGAGAGGGAGAGAGAGAGAGAGAGAGAGAGCACAAACTAGGGCAGAGAGAAAGCACAAAATTAGTGACATTCAATGGTGGAATATACATGTGAGGAGGGAGGAGAGGAAGAGAGAGGAAGGGAAGGGAGGAGAGGGTTAGGGTAGGGGAGCTCAGTGCACCGATGGCCCTCGGGCAGTCTAGGCCTATAGCAGCATAACTAAGGGATGGATCAGGGTTACCGGAAGCCAGCCCTAACTATATGCTTTGTCAAAAAGGAAAGTTTTAAGTCTAGCCTTAAAAGTACAGTGTCTGCCTCGTGAACAAATGTGATCAGAACAGACAGAATCTTAATCTCACAAATTTAATCAAAGGGAGTTATCTAACTCTGACAAGTCTTTTAGCAAAAACCAACAAAACCACAGAAACCAGAGGGCCAAACCATTTTCCATGAACAGGAACAGTTTTTCTTTGAACAAGTTTAGTCTGAGCTAGTGAAAACAAAATTGTCTCTGCAACTTTACATGAATATATTTATCAAAGAGGAAGCAGTTTACCATTTAAGAATTAAACATAATAACAAGCCACAATAAATGATGGTTGGGGTTCTTTACTTACTCACAAAATAATGAAAAACAGTGCTGATAAAGAAAAGTCTGGGAATCACCAAAGACAGTAGGAATCATCCTGTGATTGCCATGTCTATAATTCATATATACTTGATATATGCCAGTCTCCATCAACCTACAGTATTTCCATCCTCTAAGCCATCGTGCTGCCAGCTCATTATTCCAGCAGGTGAAATAGCAATATTTCCATTTAGATTTTATAAATGGCAACATTTTATTTTAATATTTTTATTTATGTGTTTATTTTTGCTTTCTGTATTTGAAAAAAACCCACTGTATTTAATTGTAATATTTCTGAGCCCTTTGCAAAGTGTGGTTAAGTGGGTGGAAGTTCGGTGCTGGCCTGTGCCATTGGGTGACGGAGCAGTTTCATCTGCTGTCAGTCCTGTGTTAGCTTTTCAACTTCCTCATTTGCCTGTAACTACCATTTCCTCTTTCACTTACTGATGTGTTCTTCTTCAGGACGGAGCTTGAAGTAAGTCTGGTCCTTTAATCTGACAAAGAAGACCAAAGAAACAAATTTACAGGTAACAAAGTAACACGAATGAAGTCTGGCTCTGGCATTGGCTTAACTGACCAAGTACATTTATCGTGTTGGGACTACGAGTTTGTGCAGAGACTGGTGAGTACAGGAGGGCTCGCAGCAGAAGTTGAATCATTTGCTTCCATATGAATGTTTTTCAAATCCATGATGTAATCTATGTGTCCAATCCCTGTCTGTCTCCAGTGTCTATGAATCCCTTCATGTGTTTTATGTGACTGTATGTGTGTGACAGAGAAGGAAGAGACGGAAAGTGCTATGCATGTGTTGGCATGACAGAACTGTATGTGCAGTAACATACACGCTGTGTGTGTCTTGGCTGTGTGCGTGTTGAGTGTGTGTGATGTCGGGAGACTCCCAAACCTTGTCCTGGAGGAGCATGTCTCCCACCAGCCAGTCAGATTCCTCGGATTTGTCTTCCACGGTAACTGTCGCCAGGGACAACATCTCAGTGAAGATCATTAAAGTGTGTTTCCTAAGCAACAGCTCCAACCTGGGCAAGAACTTCAAACTGGTCCGCTGTGAGGAGGACTGGACTGTCAGGGTATACTCAGCTGTACCCTACTCATTACTCTCCTGCCTGTTACTCTACTTTACTACTAACTCTATTCTATTGTACACACTTCAAATCTATTTGATTTTACTGTACTCCATTTAAATTACTATACACAATTCTACTGCATTCTACTACCAGCTCTATTCTATTGTGAACTGCTGTACTTATTTAAATCATCTCATCTACTGTAATTTGATCTTCTCTACATGTAAATGTTCTCTATTCTACTGCACTCCACTGTACTTCATTGTACTCTATCTGCTCTCTTCTTAACATTATTGTCCTTGCCCCTACAAAACTGTACTCTGCTGTGCTCAACTATACTGAACTTTGCTGTATCCTTTTGTGTTGTTCTACATAGTATCCTGTGTTGTTATATAATACTAGTGTTTTCCATTATTTTCTACTCTCCTTAACTCTATTGTACTATACTCAACTGCATTCTACTGTACGTTGGTATACTTGTCTATAGTTCACCATGCTCATCTGTACTCTGTACATGCTTCATTGTCTTCTACAACCATACTTCTGTTCTGTATTCTGCTATGCTTGCTAGCACTGTATACTTCTACAACACAATAAAGAAGCCAGCATGTTTTGATGCACACTGAAAGTGAGCACTAACTGCTTTTGAAAGTTATGAAAGCCAAAACTCCAGAGAAATTAATGTATTTTTATTTCTGTCCCAGAGTATCATCAATGTGGTGTTGTCCAGTGGCTGTGTGGGTCCAGATATAAAACACAACCTCTGCTACGCCCTCCTCCTGAAACACCTCAAGTCCTCAGAGATACACTGGCTGCATCCGGACCTGACAGTGTCTGAACTTACTCAGCGCTATGAACAACAGCACCTAGAGGCAGAGTGGCGGTCAGTAACTCTACCTCATCTTTGTTTGTATTTTATAAACTAGGTGACAGTTTATTTATTTTCATTTTAGTATGGCTTGTTCTGGAGCAAACAGTCCTAATATCTTTTTGGTACAGGATTAGAAATCCTATATCCAGCTGAATATATCTAACTGAAAGGCATGTCAGGTGTGTCATCTCCTGAATAAAAGTCCATTACTTGTAAAAGCTAAGTGTGATGCACGTTTGTCCAGATATGATCTGAGGATCAGATACATCCCTTCAGACTTCATGGAGAAATTCAAAGATGACAACACCACTATGCTCTACTTTTACCAGCAGGTCAGTCATGCATCAGTGTCAGTGCGTGTTTGTTTTAATAACTCTCTCTTATCTAATGACAGTTATAGGATTAGGATGTGTTTTACAAGCAGTATTAGGTTTAACAGTAAAGGTAAATAACTACAGTGCCTTCAGTTAATGGAGTGTTTATCCACAGGTACGAAGTGATTATATGCAACAGTTTGCATCAAAGGTCAGTGATGGAATGGCTCTACAACTGGGTTGTCTGGAAATTAGGTAACTTTTGCCTCAAGCACATTCCCCAAAAAATTCCAACTTTCACTGCAGAAGATCTAATAACACATCACAGCAAAGATTCATAAAAAATATAAAATTTTCACATCTGTTGGTTCAGAAATGTGTGAAATGTTATTGAGTATTCACTGCGTTTACAGGCGATTCTGCAAAGACATGAATGCAAATGGACTCGAGAAAAAATCCAACTTTGAACTATTAGAGTAAGTTGAGTCCCTTTATTGTACACTTTTGCCTCCATTTAGGCTAATGACAATTTTCATTTTCTACACTTTTGTGCCTATGTAGTACATGCACATGACAAATAATATTTGAGTTGTTTTATGTTTCACTCTAACCTTATATCTAATTTCTATCTCAATCGATTCTCAAAAAAGAGAGAACCAACTAGCCCTGCAGTGCCCTGATTAGCTATCTAACCATTACACTAAAATACAGATGAGCACCCCTGCAGCATCACATTTATCAGAGAGTTTCAAACCAAAGGGCTGAAACACTGAATAGAAATGTTACCTTGCTGAAAGAAGTTAGTTTGAATCCAAGACCTCACATTTGTGTAGTTAACATACCTGGGTCTGCACATTTTTAAAGATGACAGTTTGTTTTATGATGGTGGTCTGACTTTCCTCCATTAGGAAGGATGTGGGTCTGGACCTGTTCTTTCCCAAAGAGCTGATTGACAGCATGAAGGTAGGTAGCCAAAGCAACTGCTTTACAGGCATTTGCCTGGTTTGAATGTTACTTCTTCTGGCTAAACCAATATTAATCATCACAGTGACATTACATAATCTAGTAAAATTGACAACTTTTTAGACTTTTCAATGGTTCCTGTTTGTATTCAACATGTGTCAGCCCAAGCAGTTGCGTCGACTTATCCAGCAGACTTTCCAGGGCTACTCCACTCTGAAGCAAGACCAGTGCATGGCAAAGTTCTTCACCACTCTGGCTCAGTGCTACAGTTACACACAAGAGAGCTTTGCCTGTCAGCTAGTGGTGAGTGTTTCACTTTTCACATCTGCTGACAATGCAAATGACTTCCACCTCTGACCTTTAAGACATACTGAGGTTGGTCTCAATACAGATCTTATAGACTGTTCAGTAAAATCTGTCCCCCTCATACTGGAATTATGGAATTTATGGAATTTATTGATTAATTAATCTATTAAACCTAACTGAATGACAGTTAAGATATTAATATATATTATATATTTAGTTTAGTTAACAACAAAAATGCGCTATTGTTATTAAAAAAGATGCGTTTTTAAGATAAAAAATGTAATATGGTGATTGCAAAAGTAATCCCAATACTATGGATGAATGTGGGCACAATCAAGGTTACTTTGGCATCATCACTATGTTGGCTTGCCTACCTGTCCGCTTACTCACCTGGTTGTTGTTCTCTGTTTTTGCTGCTCTCTCTCTCCAGTTCTCTGTGCTGTCAACATAAAGGAAAACATAAGACCCAAATTGAGAATACTATAAATTTACCATTAAGACCAATTCTATCAGAATAAGAGAAGCAGAGATGAGACAAACTGAACAATATGACTGTGGTTTGTTGGATTTTTAAAAAATCTTTAACTAATCTAAATTATGGCACTGCAGACAAAATTGAAATTCACATTAACAAGTTACATATAATCAAGATACTTGTAAGTCAATTACAACACAATAACAATATTACAATGAATAATAAATATTATCAGTTACATAAGAAAATATGAGAAAATGAATGGGGTCAAAGCAGCTAACTACTGCAATGTTAATGTTGTGTTACACTGGATTAAAGGGTTTGCTTTTGAACGGGTTGTTAATAAGTTTAACTAACTATATGGCAAATATCTATGTTATGTTATGTCAGTTTATAGTAACATTATGCTGCTTATACAAATTAGCACTGTGGAGTTAAGCTACATTTCTGATTAATGTAGTTTGTGTTACAATCCTATGTACTGTTGTATGCTACGTCTATTTTATCTCCACTGTAACTAAAATAATTAAGCTCCTCACCTGGCAGGTGTGCTAGCTCAGGGAGCTAACGTTAGCCGATAAGAGAGCGAGCTACCCTACGTTAGTTAACTAATTTTCACTTCATTAAACTATAACTAAACATTTTCTAAGTCACAATATCAACGGAAATCTGAACTATACGTGAATATCAACATTCAGCTACGTTTTTTTTTTTAGGCCCGCCATAAGATTCACCTTTTCTTCTTCTTCTTCTACTACTTGTTCTTCTTCTTTGCTTTTACTGGCTTGGCAGACTTCCCGATTGTGTAATGTCATAATTTTATGAAACATACTGGATAGTATAATAAAATAAAAGTCTCTTTCTCTGGTTAGGCATACATCTATGTGTTTATCTGTACATAATTATTGTGCATGTATACTTAGGTGATATTTTAGATATTTGATATCTTAATATTTTGAATTATACCTGTTTTTGTAAATATATATATATTTGTCTGTTTCCTGTGTCTATAGCATGGTTGGAGTGTAACAATAGACTTGGTTATCAGCCCTGAAGGCATCAGTCAACAAACTGAGAACTCAAATGTGAGCTAAACTCTCTTTTTCTCAGCTTTTGTTGAATACTTCCTGATGTTGGCTTTTGTATTTGTTTCGTATGTAATATTGTGGAAAGATAGCTTTGTTATAGATTTTAATTATTTATTCCTGCTTTATTTCAAATCCTTCGCAGCCCATCTGTCTGGCCTCGTTCTCTCAGGTGCGCAGCATTGCTTTTTCTGCAGAGAGTGATGGTCGGGCTCTGCTCACTGTGCACATAGAGGGAGCCAAACAGGTAACACTGAATTTCCCAAAAGAATAAAGAGCAGGAATAAGTTCTGGTTATGCTGGTTATTCCATACACAGAAATATGCCTTCAGTACTTTTACAAGAATCAGTTGTGACTAAGTTGCAAAGCTCAACAAGTAGACTAAACGTCTTCAATGTTCAATCCTCCAGCCACTGTCAGTGAACACCTCCTCCCTGGCTGTAGCCGAGAACATGGCCGACATGATTGATGGCTACTGTCGACTGCTTGGCAGCTCTCAGAGCTCCCTTATTGTCAGGCCAAGCAAAGGTAAAAATAATGAAAATATTTCACTTCAATTAACTGGTTTCAACCCCATAACTTCATGAAAAAGAATGAGCTTCCATCTAAATGTCACAAATATTAATGTGATTAAAATGTAAACTGTTCCAAATGCACCAATGTACAACCAGGTATAAAATTTAAAGTGAATTTTCTTACTTAATAACTAGAGTTAAAACAAATATCTGGTTCTTACAGGAAAAGCCACAAGAATGAAACTGCCTGATATCCCAAAATGGTGAGTGTGATGAATCATGTTGGAAAGTGATATTACAGATGACACATGCTGATATTTTTGCCCCTGTAGTGGTAGAAGCACAAAATGAATTAGTGTTGTTATATTTTCACGCCTTCTTCCTCCTTTGCTTTGTGGTATTTTTGCATGCTTTATCTCTCACCTTGATCAGAGGCTCAGAGATGTTTGAAACATTGCTGTTCAGGATGATTTGTTGAAATGTCACTGACATTTTTAAAGAAGAATTTTTAAACAAACATGTTCTCTTTCTCTCTCTCTCTCTCTCTTTCTCTCTCTCTCTCTCTCTCTCTCTCTCTCTCTCTCTCTCTTTCAGTGGTGGCCCCAGCAGTCCAGGTATCGGTTTTAGTAAGTGTAACAACTGATTTACAAATTTAGCAGGTATATTAAGGGTAAAGTGGTGATTTTGGTTTTGTTTAAAGCCCAGAATGACTGATTTTTTATCTCTGAACCCACTCTGATTACACTAAATTATTTGCACCCTACTGAGCAATAATTTACATACATTAATGAACAACAGCCTTGATTTTTGATTTTTGGAAGCCTTTTTTGTAGAAATGCACAGCCCACATTGTGTTAAACCCACACTTTCAACATTTCTCTTCAGATTCTGATATTTATGCTGAAATACCAGAAGGTACAGGGGACTCAGGTGGTGAGTAATGTTTCACTGACTTATAAAAAATAAAGCCCATAGTTAACTACACATAAGCAATAAATCATTTAAGATAATTCTGGGTTTCGCATCAAATATTTGTATCCAGGTCACTGGTAGCGAAAAGTTATTGACCTTGTTTCTTAATGTCCAGAAAAGTACAGGATTTCAAGAGATGACGTTGTTGTGGGTCGGATCCTGGGTGAGGGATTCTTTGGAGAGGTTCATGATGGAGTTTATAAAAGCCCAGTAAGTTAATCTGTCATCCTAGTATCAGCTCAGTTCACTCTAAATCTAATGGTCATTTTGGTCGGCTTGTGTGCTGAAAATATACTACCCAAATTATTTTATTGTGAAAATGGAGATAATAACCTGGTGGATGTAGAGTAATCTGTACCTGTGTGTGTTTGTAGACAGGAGAAAGAATCCGCGTGGCTGTCAAAACATGCAAGGACTGTTCAGCTGATGTCAAGGAGAAGTTTCTTAGTGAGGCTGGTGAGTATGTGGCTGTTGCAATGATCATTTTACAGCGGAGATCTCTGTGGTATTGCTTTAATATTGATAGACTCAAGTCAACTGAAATCAGGTCATTTTAAATTAAATTAACCTTTACGTGAGGTTCATATTTTTGTTATTAAGCCAGTGCTCATGCGTCTCGTGGACCCGCTGCAGTTTTGGGTTTTAAATACCATAGTTTAACACAATCAAACAAAGTTTAAATGTTCAACAATCAATTAGATGCTTTTGTTAGAAAACAGGTCCCACAGACCTGAACACAATACAACGGTTAAAGAGTTTGGAACATTTTGAGGTTGTGTGTGTTTCATCAGTCAGAACATTGCTGTAGTTGACTTCCTGTTGGCTGGTTGTGGCTTTATGAAAAAGTGAAACTGATGTGTGCAGCACCTAGTAGATTGTATTTTTTTCCAGAGCTAGCTGAGAATGTGAAAGGCAATCAATAATTCTTGCTAATCCTGATAGTAGTTTTGTGGACTCATCAAGGCACTGGATGCTGTCCAGAAAGACATGCAAACATAAAGTAAAAATCATCAATGTCTTGACGTGAATAATTTCTAAAAATGTGACATGTTACTGAAGGAAGATGGTTTGCTTTGTCTGTTGCAGGCTTAATGAAAAATCTGGATCACCCTCACATTGTGCGTCTAATTGGAGTTACTGAAGTTGATCCTGTTTGGATCGTCATGGAGCTTTATGAACACGGAGAGGTGTGTGTTTTTTTTCTTTGTATCTCTATGTTTGAACAGGTTCTGAACTACAAAACTGATCTAAAATAAGTAAATAGATAAATTACTGTATGAAGTAAATACTCAGGTCAGTTTAACGCTCACAGCATCTTTAGCTACATGAGACATCTTGTCAAAGTTCATCACCTTTTTTCCTGTGACAGTTGGGAAAGTATCTGGTAGAGCAGAAGTACACCCTAACCATTGCAACCTTAACCCTGTACTGTCTACAAATCTGCAAAGCATTGGCTTACCTGGAAGGACTCAACATGGTGCACAGGTAACACAATCTTGTGTAATTGTGTCACATTTCCCCACAAAACACATAAAAACAACAAAATGATGATTAAAACATTGCCATCACTTTGCCTTTTCATCACAGGCCTTGGATGAACATGTTATACGTTGTTTCTGCAAATATGTACTGAAATAATCAATTTTGATCTAATTATATGTATCATGTTTTATTTTAGGGTATACTGTTTTTTTACTCTGGTTTATCTCCTGTGTGTGCACTGTAGAGATATAGCTGTGAGAAATGTCTTGGTGGCGTCCCCTGAATGTGTCAAGCTCGGTGACTTTGGCCTGTCACGCTACATTGATGAACAAGAGTATTATAAAGGTAACCACAAATACCTACAGTGAACACTGGAGAGAATTGCTGTGCAGAGCAGTGCAGACACACAAGCAGTCCCTCTCAACATTTCTCTTCTGTGTGCAGCCTCTATTTCTCGATTACCTATCAAATGGATGGCACCTGAATCCATCAACTTCAGACGCTTCACCACAGCCAGCGATGTCTGGATGTTTGGTGAGAAATACACTTGTCTACATGCACATGTCCATCTTTTTTTTTTAAATGCACTTTATTGTCATGTTTTTCCGGTTAAGCATAAGAAATAATTCAGTTTGTAGTGATAGTGGGGGTCTTTGTTTACTTTGGTGCCACACCCCAAAGTCCATATGTAAATGAAGGGAGAGAAAACAACAGAGACTCAGAACATGTGTTCAATCAGGTGTGTGTGTGTGGGAGATCTTCTCGTCAGCCCAGCAGCCGTTCTTCTGGTTGGAAAATGGGCAAGTCATCAGCCAGCTGGAGTCAGGAGTTCGACTCCCCATACCACAGCTCTGCCCACCCATCATCTACTCCTTACTCACCCGCTGCTGGACCTTCGAGCCACAAGCCCGACCCAGCTTCAGCCAGCTTGTGTGTTCCCTCAGGTAAATTGCCGTTACACCCAGTTACCCACAGTCCTCACTTTGGCTTTTTTTTTTTTCCCATGTCTTAATCCATGTGTGGACTTTTGTATTAAATAATACCGCAATCACAATTCCCCAAATTAAAAACAAAGCATTTTGTTAGTGAAGCTGTGGTTTTAAAAGTGAGCAGGATTTTCTTTACTGTCATTAGGAATATCCTTGTAACCAGGCTACTGTTGTTGAATACATATTTCTGAAATTTCAATATACTCTTTCAACCTTGCAAATGCAAAATAGGCTCAGTGTGCCAAAACCAAACCAGTCTGGGTCACAATGGAGAATAATTAAAATACAATCAGATCCAATTAATTGTGTTATAATAGGTCAGAGGTTTACCTTTAAGCAATTAGGTATGAATTCAAGATATATTTTTGCAGCTGTTAGTTTCCATCATACATTTGCCAGTATGACACCATTACACACACTAAGTGTTTGTGTGTTTGATAGTGACATCCACAGGATGGAGCTGGAGCAGGAGGTGAAAGAGGGGAGAGACAGATCAAACTCCAAAGCATCAATATTTGACTTCAGTCACACAGCACCACCGCCCAAAGTATGACACACATTGTGTAAAGTCTTACTGTAGCTACAGTCAGTTAAGGCCCAGCTGTGTTGTGTCACAGTAATCTTTGTTGTCGTCACAAATCAACACCAGAGCTAAATGTAGAACTATTTGCAGAAGTGAAAATACATTTTTTCTAGAGAGTCTTTCTTTAGGTTTGAGCCATGGCAGCTAATTTTACATTTACCACTGCTCTAAATTTTAAAGATGGTGATGCTTACAGATGAAAACACAAAAAAATTGGCTAAGAACTGATGATTCTGCATTTTTTCACCTGACAGCCCTTTAATAAATTATGTCTTTCTTTGTCTCTAATCAGCCATCCAGAACTCAAGGCAACACCCTTTCTCGGGCCGCACGAATACAGGTGTCCATCACACATGCATAGAATGAGATATACACAACTATACTGTAGATTGCATTCAACTGTATGTGCTTTGTGTTTTAAAGTAATTGACTGAGATACTTCAATCCCCTGCAGCCATATGTCGCTTTGCTACAGGGAGATACTGAATAAAGTCTGCAAATGTGGTTTAAAATCAAACATTATACTGAAAATTAAACTGTGACTTTTTTATATCAGTATGATGTTTGAACACACAATACAATGAGCACTCTACATGCATGAGCGGGCAATTTGTTGTTGAGTCATGTTCTGCAAAGTCAGCTTCTGCTTAGCTTTTCAGATCAGGGTGTACAGATGGTTGATTAAGCAACAATGTGGAAGTAAACTGACCAATGTGACCAAGTGCATTTTAGCCATCAATTTCTTGATTATAACCAAAGTTTTTTCAATGCAAAAGTTTTACTTCTTATTCTAAAGCAGCAGCTGTGTTAAGTGCAATCTGTCCCGCTTGAAAATAGCAACATTTCATATATGTGTGTGTGTGTGTGTGTGTGTGTGTGTGTGTGTGTGTGTGTGTGTGTGTGTGTGTGTGTGTGTGTGTGTGTGGGCAGCAACCAGACACAGATAGCAGACCATTGTGGGAAAAAGAGAAAGCAAGAGTTGAGAACACTCTAGAGAGACAAAGAAGAGAGATGGCGATGGATAAAATGTGGCTGGAGCAGGAGGAGAAACAACTGGTGAGACATCACACACACATTCCTGGCAGGTGACTGTCACTGCCCAAAACAAGAAGTAGTTTGTGACCTTAGGAGTCTGATGAAATGATGGAAGAGACAAGCTGATGAGACAAGATCTTTGGCAAGCACATGACATGTCTCACTAAATGCTGTGAATTGAAATCTCTTTACAGGCTTAATGGGCTTTAATAACACGCAATAAAGGGATTCTACGTATCTTACTGAATCTGTCATGTCACCTATATTATGCAAACAATCATTTCTGCATTCACTGAAGTCTGTTTGTGTTTTTGTGTAGGATCCTGTTGTGCACACCAAGGTACAGTATCTTTTTTATTTCCTCTTGTGCAAGTTTGAGTCCCATATAAACTTTTGAGAACTTTATGACTACGAGGGTACAGAAACAGCAATAGCAATGTTCTGTATTTTCTTTCACTCTAGTCTGAGCCAGTTTACTCTGGTTTGGTTGTCAATATTCGTCTCATTTCAAAATCTAAAAATGCTAAAAATTTATGATTTATGCTAAAAATCATCAGTGTAATAGTGGTAATATGTTGTCAATCTACATGAGACATTATATATTCACACAGTAGATTCCTCTCCATATAATCACAGTAAAGAATAAAAAACTTCATATTAAAATCCTTGTCAGCACCAGTGATCAACATTTCTTCAACATCTCCACTACTGGAAAGGGAATCTACATTAAGAGCCTGACCCGAAGTTAAAACCTGAAGGCAAATCAAACCTGTTCAAATTCACATTTTCTTCTCTTTTACTTGCAGTCTATTAATGAAAGTTCAGACAGTGGTGAGTCTATTTAGCCTTTCATTTTTCCAACTTCTTTTATTCATAATGTCTAAGCTAGAAAACACACAATGTTTCTGAAGTTCTGTAATATGTAAAACCTCTTATTGTCACATTAGGAGTCTACAGAATGTCAAATATATGTGCAGAAAATGTGGACATATGCTGGTTTTTCTGTGTGTATGTGTCAGGTCCTCCAGACAAGCCCCCAATGCCTCCTACAGTCACACAGGTTAAAAAAAACACCTCTACTATAATTTTTTTAGACACTGTGATTAGATTTGATTCCTTTCTTGGGAACATCTGTATATATGACTTGAAATTTTGTGATTTTTAAAAATTTTTTTTGCACAGCTGGCATTTTTAGAACAAATATAAAGCTATTTTTTACATTTGGTCACGGAAAAATGAAGCAGTGTTGTTTGTGTCGCAGCCTCGCCCCACAGCTGAGCTGGACCGATCAGATGACCAGGTTTACACCAACGTCATGGCGATGGTGAAACAGGTGGTCCAGCTGAAGAATGATGTCAGCACACTGCCCACCTCTGAGTATCACAGCGCTGTCAAGGTAGATCCATTACCATATGTATATGTGTTTTGTGTGTGTATGTTACTAAGATTAAAATTTAAAACACTGGTATTTTTATTTTCCAGGCTACTTGTTTGTGTGCAGTATTTGTTTATTTGTTTGTGACACTAGAGGAAGGACCATGGACTAGTCAAAAAAGTAAAAGCTTTACTTTCTAGGGAGCATGAAGCTCTTCTGTAAATTTAATTGCAACATGCTCATTCAGTTTTGCTTTTTGATGTGAAGATGGACAAATCTTGTAGGAACATGTGACCAAGACTACAGCTATGACTAAGAGCTGATCAGAAATGACAAATGAGGGTTTTTTATAGTAAATGCACCACTCTATCAATTTACCATTGGCTTAAATTTCAAATTATCCGTGTTAGTTCATTTCTTCTTTTCTTTTCGTTCTTTCCTTTTTCATTACTGGTCTAAACCAACCTTCTACTCTCCACCTGTCCGGGCCTGTCTGTCCTGTCTGTCCTGTCTTCAGGCAGTGGGTGTCACTCTCCGTGGCCTGATTCAAAGTGTCGATGAGATCCTGCCCTTACTGCACAGCTCCATCACCACAGAGGTATGCTTCATTTTTTCATCTACTCTCATACAGTCAACAGCCCATTGTAAAGCCTCATCATTATACATTATAAATGCTTATATATAATTATATATAATTAGAGATCAATAAAAAATAATGGATTATTTAGGTACATGAAATCTCTGAGAAACTGAAATCTGACGACAATGTATCATGTGATTTCCTCTCTGCCTCAGATCGAGGGCACTAAGAAATTGCTAAACAAGGATTTAGGAGAGCTGATCAATAAAATGCGACTGGCCCAGCAGAACTCTATAACGTCGCTGAAGGAGGAGTGTCAGCGGCAGATGTTGGCAGCTGCTCACACACTTGCACTTGACTCCAAAAACCTGTTGGATGCCGTGGACCAAGCTCGAGTCAGAGCCAATCTGGCTAAGCCCAAGTCTGACTCAGAAGATGCAGAAGTTTTGGGGGAATGAAAAAGTAAGGCCACATGTTTGCTGTTGGACTCTGGACATGGGCTTTATGTTGAATATCTGGACGTTGTCCTGGTTTTAACAAAGACTGCTTGTGGGGGAGAGGGCAACAATTCATGTAGTCATGCAAAATAAAAGATTTCATAATAAATGTCTATATTCTCTTGAAAATGATCAACAAAGAGCTACTGGAGTGAATGAACAAAATTATCACAATGTATAAAGTGTTTTTAATCAAAGACAATGACATTCTACACATTCTGTGTTGTTTGACTTTTTTATAATACTTTTTTATTTCATATTGACTGTATTGCAACATAATTTTTATGTTATACTACCGTGACCAGAAATGCTTTTTACACAGGGCTGGCTTGAAACAGCGTTGGTGTTGAAACCTGAGTCATAGAGTCATAAACAGTTTTAATATGTTTGACCTTTTCTTAAACCAGAAAACAAAATCTGAGGAAATGTGAGAGTACACAGGAGTACACAGGATAAAAAGTTGCAGCTGCTGAAATTTCAGGCCACAGCCTTTCCCAAAAAATAGCTGTACAATAAATAAAATGAAATATAATAATCTAGGTAATCAAAACATATGAAAGAAGGAAGATCTGTGAGATGACATTAAGGCAATAGACAGTCGTATTGATTAATTCTGTTTAATTTAAACTTCTACATGTATGTGTAGCTGCAAATACTACTTAGACCTATCATACCAGATTGTTTTTACTTTCCAAGTGGTTAAAACAGCAGTAGATGGAGTTGAATATTTCAAATATTTGCTAAAGGCAGCAAAAAAACTGCCTCCAGGCTTGAAGTCACATACTGCTGAGGAAATACACACAATGCTGACTTGTGTAGCTGCCTATAATCCAATTAAACACATACGTTCACAACCTTTACCAGTCAGAAAACAGGACTGTGACGCCATATCAGATCAGAGGCATCTGATATGCACCATATGGCATCATTAAAAGGGATTTTAAAGTATACTGTCACCTCTTAGTAGGGACAAAAAGTGAATTCCAAGCCAGTCCCACTATGCACAAACAGGTTAGAACAGGTTCTGTGAAGCAGCAAACAACCAAAAAGCCTCAGCCTGACATTTCCCCCTTCACAGGACAATGTACAAGCATAAAACAGACATATTTCTAATTCTTGTTTTAAGTCTGTTTGGTCACAGTTGTGGTATATGAATGAAGATGAACATCACACAACGATGATTTTTCATTTAACAAATTTTAACACAAAGTTATTTTTTGTCTTTTTTCACATTTCAAGAAAAATGCACTCATTAAGCTTATCATGACATACAGTACATGTCAAAGGTTTGGACACACTTTACCATTGAATTGAATGAGAAAGTGTGTCCAAACCAGATTTACAGATGTTTCATTATTTCAAATTCATATTATAAAGCTGAATGCATGTTCCTTTAGAGCAGCTGCCATAAAACCCTGTGTTTTCAACATTTTCCTGTTACACTTAAGTCTCAGTGAGCATTTTGCAGTTACTGGTACTCTTGTAATTAGTCTTGCAGAAGACATAAATGTCCACATCCCTTTAACTATCATTTGTGATGCACTCCTGAGCCTATAACAAGTTTTTGCCTGCCTCTCTATAAGCAAAGGTACCACCTCCATGGATGCTTTCGACCTTTAAAAAGAAGAACTTCAGGGTAAACCAGTCAGCAAACCTCATCTTCACTCTCAAGCAGTAGCCCTCTCAAGACCACCTCACCAGGTAAGGATTTTACATGTTACTGTAATTTCTGCCCATTTTCAAACCATAGACACATTTTATAGTCAGGATTTTTGCAGAATTTAGGATTTAGGATGAAGAAAAAGTTGATCCTCGACGTTGACACTGGGGTGGATGACGCTCAGGGCATCATGGTGGCCCTTGCAGCCCCAAATGTGGAGGTTTTGGCAATAACCTGCTGCCACGGCAACACACCTCTGGAGAATGCCCTCAAGAACACGCTGCGGGTCCTGAAAGTTTGTAAAAGACTTGATGTAAGTTTTATGGATTGTAGTGGCAATTGAACCCTCTTAACTACGTAACTATGGGTGTGTCAACAGTTCTCAATGCTTGAAACCTCTCTGTGTTCAGAGAATTTTTTGAAATTCACCCATTCATGATGCGATATAAATCTCAGCCTGTTATACTTCGCAGATCCCTGTGTATCGTGGTTGCTCACAGCCACTGCTGGCCAAAAACCAACATGCTGGAGATTACCATGGGAAGGACGGGCTGGGTGACGTCCCAGACCCAGATGCTCCAGGCCTGGAGCTGCTGCAGAAGGAAAAGGCTGCACAGGCCATGATCAAGATTGTAAACCAGACCCCTGGAGAGGTTAGTCAAACAGAAGCTTCATATGTAAATAAATATGTGAATTTCTATTACTGTTTCTATTACATTAAACACCATAGTCACATCCAAACCTTTCCACCATAAGAATCAGGACTTCATCTTGTGCCAGCTCTATCGAATATCTTGCTAACATGATTTCAGAGCGTTGTTTTTCAAGCACTCAGTAAGTTAAGACAGGGGTGTCAGATTTCCTCATCTCAAATATACCAAGCTCCTGTTCTACTCAGGGAGCTTTTAACGGACGTCCATATTTAGAGGCAAAAGTAGTCAGTAAAATATATATGACTAAAAATAAATAATAATAATGAATAAATATAAATAATAATAATAATAAAATAATAATGTGAATTTTTGTTCTAAATGCGTGAGGAAATAAATGGTAGATATGCATATTGTGGATAAACTGTGTGAGCTGTTGGTGTCAACAGGTGACTCTAGTGTCTGTGGCGCCGCTCACTAACCTGGCTGTTGCAGTACAACTGGATCCTTCATTCCCTAAGAAACTGAAGGCTGTTTACATCATGGGAGGAAACATTGAATGTAGGTTATCTTTCATTAACTTTGAATATGTTAATGAAAGATAATGTTATGTTAATGATATGTTGAATATTTACAAGCTAAATCTTTCTAACCCTAATAATGTTGATGAATTTGTGTGTGCAGCCAGAGGTAACACCACAATATGTGGAGAATTCAACTTTGTGGCTGACCCTGAGGCTGCCTACACTGTGCTGAACCGCTACACCTGTCCTACCTACATTGCCACCTGGGAGTTCACTTGCAGAAACAGTCTGCCATGGGTAAGACTGAGAACACCATTTGATGAGGGACTATTTTATATATTAACAGGTTTGATATTTAAAGCACATTGAAAAGCTCCTTTATGATTTGAACAACTTGCGCATTGCCAAACATTGTTATTCTCCCTCAGTCTTTCTGTGACCAGTGGCTGGCCCAAAATACCAACAAGGCTGCCTTCATGAAAAAGATTTCAAGTTTTTCAATGAAGGTAAGAGGCTCACATAGTAGATATGAGGGCAATGGTCATAATGTACTGACATTAAAAAATAAGCAGCAAGAAACATTTGCCTTCCTGTAGCATTTTCCAGACTTTCTAAACTCCCTTCTAATTTGCACTCTATCAATTTATATTTTAGTATGACTGTACATCATCTCAAACATGTTTACCAGAGCTGACACAAACCTTTACAGCAACCTGAGCAGAAAGGCTATAAACCCTCCACCCAATCATGGTGCAAGCAACAGAAAATAGTTTGTGTTGTTCTGAGAGTGGTCAGTCAGTTTATGAGTGTAAACATAGAAACCCACATTTATTTTAAGGAAGTATTCAGTCTGGTTATAAATTGTCTTTTGTGCTTTCAGTGCTAAATGATCTGTAGTCACATGTTTAAATTCCTTCTCCATGGTGTGTTGTTTCTGCAGAAAGCTCAGTCACAGGATTATGAGAAAGAGACCACAGAAGGAAAAGGGTTCAATTCCTGTGACACCTATGCTGTAGCTGCAGCCATCGATGACTCATTCATAACAAAGCGAGAAGAGGTGAGCATCTCCTACTAATGCATTTCAGTTGAAAGAATTATTCTCTGCTGAACTCTATGTTCCTCCTGAAGGTTGCAGTGACAGTGGAGTTGGGGGGGACCTACACTCGAGGCATGATGGTGCTGGACTACATGGAGCAGCTGAAAAAGAAACACAAGGCCATCATCATCAAGGAAGTTGACCTGGAGAAGCTCAAGAAAATGTTCAGCGACTCACTGAAGTAGAGAGTTAATGTAACAAGCAGCCACCGGCACAGATTTACTTAGCGTCTGCTGACAGTGTGGATGTTTGACACAACAAATATCAATCACCAAATTGTGGAATGATAAATTTGCATTTTAAATGTAAAACAAGTAACTAATTGTAAATTTTAACATGTGGACAAATAAAGCAATACAGCTTTTTATCATCAAAAATCATCAATAATGTCTATGAGCTGATGCTAAAAGCCTTCCATACGCCATCTTTTTCATTTCCTTTGGGCTGCTCCCTTCAGGAGTCGCCACAGCGAATCATCTGCCTCCATTTAACCCTATCCTCTGTATCCTCCTCACCCACACCAACTATCCTCATGTCCTCCTTCACTACATCCAAGAACCTCCTCTTTGGTCTTCCTCTAGGCCTCCTTCCTGGCAGCTCTAACCAATGTATTCACTGTCCCTCCTCTGAACATGTCCAAACCATCTCAATCTGGCTTCCCTGGCTTTTTCTCCAAAACATCTAACATGAGCTGTCCCTCTGATGTCCTCATTCCTGATCCTCCTTTAGCTGTAGCTGTCCAGTCATCTGGAAGAACCTCTGACCTCCCAGAGCCTGTTTCAGCTCCTCCCTGAAAGCCACACAACACTCTTCCTTTTTCAACTTCCAGCTTCAGGCTCATCACCCTATCTGACACTCTCTTCACCTCCAGAACATTCCTCTTTCCATCCACACCACGATAAAACAGCTTGAACCCTGCTCCAAATCTATAGGCCTTGCTACCTTTCCACCTGGTCTCCTGAACACACAAGATATCCATATTTCTTCTCTCCATCATATCAGCCAGCTCTCTACTTTTCCCTGACAAAGTCCCTACTCTAAGTCCTACATTCCTGCCCTTCCTCTTCTCTCTTTGCCTAAGAACACGCCTTCCTTCTCTCCTTCTTCGACCAACAGTAGTCCAATTTCCACTGGCACCCTGTAGGTCAACAGCACCAGTGGCGGTCGTTGTTAAGCCAGGCCGCGACCGATCCGCTATGGAAGTCATATTTGTGATTTGCATGTTTGATTGGGCTTAAATTTTATGTCGGATGCCCTTCCTGACACAACCCTCTGCATTTACCCAGACTTGGCATTGGTACATGAAGACACTGGATTGTGCCCCCTTGTGGTTACATTCCTTCCATACAACATCTGTTGGTAACAAAAAACCTTTTACATGACATTATTATGTTCTTCCTGTGCTTGCGTGCGTTTACTCCGGGTACTGCGGTTTCCTCTCACAGACCAAAAACATGCATGTCAGGTTGATTGGTGAATCTAAATTGCCCGTAGGAGTGAGTGTGAGTGTGTGAGGTTGGTTGTCTTTGTGTGTCTCTATGTGGCCCTGCGATGGACTGGTGACCTGTCCAGGGTGTACACCTGCCTTCCACCCGAGAGAGAGCTGGGATAGGCTCCAGCAGATCCCCATGACCCCGATTCAGGAAAAAGCAGGTATAGAAAATGGATGGATGGATGGATGACATTATTATATTAGGGATACTGCACATACAGTACCACCATACAAGGAATTTTACTAAGGAATTTGGTTCATCCATTTACATACAAGTAAAAGAATACAAGTGACAGGAGGAATTTAATTTAACAAGGCGTGTAATTTACCAATTAACAAGTCCGTGTGGAAAATGATGTGTATGAAGAGAACTTGCATATAAACATTTCTCTATATTAACAGAGACCAGTCACAGATGTAAAAACCCTCAACACATGTTAAAGGAAAAATCATTATGTTTAACCACAATATTCCCTGCATTTATAGAGTTGTCTAACATGAGGAACTTTCATTTGAGTAGTGTAAAATTAATTCACAAGATTCTTTGTAGTAAATTTAAAAAAAAAAACGCTAAAAAACATTTCCCAGAAACCTCCAAACTTCTTCAGTAAAGCACCCTCTGCTGGGAAGTTTAAAGAATACAGCTTGAATCAGAAACATGACATACGACAGATATTTTTATTTGATATTTTCTTTCAGAAATTAAGACTGAGGTAACTTAAGTTAATAAAACCTTTTATTGAAAGTGCTTTGGAATGTACACTTCAAGAAAAAAGAAAAAGGAAAAAATTTCCATCCCATATTCCTCAGCTTTCTTCTTCCTCTTCAATAAGCAGGGTTCAAATTTTTCAGTCTTTTCTTAAGAAAACTCAAACAAAACAAAGCAAAATTTTCTTCAGAAACAGTCGTCTGTCTGTATATTACAACCTGCCAGAGTACTATTTACAAATCATACAAAAGGAACTGCAGTAAAAGCTGAGTCTCATCTGTCCCCTTGTTTTTGCAGCTAGTCCAAACACATCACCGATCACTGATTCTGGAGCTCCGGCCCAACGTAAAAACCAAACAGAAAATTAATGGGGAGCCGAGCGACAGTCAACCAATGTCCCAGTTTACTGAAGGTCAACCAGAAGTCAAGTCCTTCTTAGCCAGATAGTGACTGACAGCAGCTGGATATAAGATTTTTTTAACCTATATGTGAGTTAAAAACACACAGAGGTGAGTAGTGTCCAATTTGAAAGATGAACTGGTTCTACTGGACTCTGTACTTGTAAAACCAACAGAGACCCCGAGTGAAGTTCCAGCCCAGAGAGATGGAGAGAATGTAGATGAGGCCAAGAGGAGCAAAGGGGTAAAGCAGCACCACTGTGTTCTTCAGGAAGGGCAGAGCTGTGACAATAACACAAGATGAGGGTGTTACAGACACTTAGCCTTCAAATGTTTTTAAATCAACAGTATAAATCCCAAAACAACTGAAACAGTTGTTTGATCATATTATATCATCATCTAGTGCTCAATTTAATGTCAACAGAGTCAAATTGTATTAGTCAAACCTAATCTAAAATGCCATTTCACCAACATGGTAATGTGCAATGTCACTTTACTGCAATATTTTGCATATATAAATGAGCAGAGAACTTACCATTGTACCCTAAGAAGGTGATATAGAGGTAATAACCAATGGCGATCAACCACAAAGTGTTCCCAACAAAGTATCCCAAGAACCAGTCTGACTTTATCATCACAACGTCTGAAACACAAATCATTTCTGTCCTCAGTTTTCTTCTGGAGAAATCATCGAAATAAACAAACAAACTGTAGCATATTTAGTTATGAAATAGATGTCCTTCACATTGGTGAATTTTCAGTATATTTGTTATTGATTCTCTTGATTCTATCCACAATACATATCATAAATCAATATTGATAAAAATGAAAAAAAAAATGCAACAGGGTAAAAATTAATTTTTTAGTGTACTAAATATTTTTTTTTGTTGATAAAACTCATGCAGTGACCAAATCAACTCACGGTTGATGAAGAAGAGCTGCAGAAAATGCAGGATAACAAGAAGTGGGTAGAAAGCGTTGAGGTGAACGTCGAATGCGTAACCCCACTCAACATCAAAATTTCTGCTGGGCTGTTTTAGCAGGTATTTGTTGGTGATCACCCTAGAAAACATAAAATGAAAAATTCACTTGCAACAGTTTTACACAAGTCCCTCTTCAAATCCAATTTTAATATTCATTCTATGGCCAATCAGAGTAAAAACATGTCAGAGTAACCAGAGAAAATGTCAATCATTTCATACAGTAAACTATACAAATGTACTCCTCACCACATAAGTGTTGATATGAGCAGACCGACTCCAATACAGTCAACACAGACCACCCAAAGCAACAGTTTCAGAGTCTCCATGACACCCATGTCCAGTACCAGACCAAAGCCAATAGTTGACACTGCAGATAGATACAGAGAGTGTTTAGTTATCATTGCACACACAACACATAGGCAGATGTTATGAGGACTGCTTATTGACACCGAGTGTGTACTGACACTCTCTGGTAAATTAAAGAGCCAACTGAAAGCATGAGGAACGTTAGACTCACCACACAGCCAGACACTGAGCAGAACCAGAAAGGCTGGATCATCCCTGGCCCATTGGTCCTTGGTTTGTTTCCTGTACTGAAAGTTGCGGTAGACCCTCTGTGGTGACGTAAACAAGTAAAGCATCTGCCACAGGGCAAATTCAAAGTCCATCTGCCGAAAATGCAGCAGTCGCCGCAGGTACTTGTAACGTTTGGCGCCTGCTGTGTGACGAGCTGCATCCCTGGACCCAAGGGCGCCGTTGCTGTGTGGCGAGGTTGTCGGCAACATGGCCCTGAAAGTTTGAAGTGCACATGGAATGAGGGAGGTAAGGACAAGTGGAAAAAGGATGGAGGGCAACAGAGAGGTCAGAGAGGTAGATATGCTCTGTGAATCCTGAGCAGGTTTAGCACTGTGT
Organism: Mastacembelus armatus; assembly: GCF_900324485.2. Lineage (NCBI taxonomy): Eukaryota > Metazoa > Chordata > Actinopteri > Synbranchiformes > Mastacembelidae > Mastacembelus > Mastacembelus armatus. The sequence goes on along the minus strand of NC_046634.1, from coordinate 6,050,535 downwards.
CCTCATATAAAGTAGGTATAAAGCAGACAAACCAATCACTCAAGCAAACTGACACAGCACTGTATTTTTAAAATCCTTTTAGTCCAGGTCCTTGTTTTAGGAAAATCCACTTGATTTTTTTAATATGTCACATATGCTGTCTGATTTATTAGATTTGAACTTTAATGGTATTCTTCTGTTGTTTTGTTGTATTTATTTTCACTGTTATCATTGGGTGGTACAACTTTACGGGAACAACGTGGACCAAAGCCTGTTTATAAAGTGAGGTAGTTAAATGAATTGTTAACTATGGATGTCAGCCATATGATCATTAATGGTAACTCTTTCTACAGCGATGCTTTATAAACCCTGAAATGTTTATTTACCCTTCTAGCTGGCGCTGTGCTTGCTAGCAGACAGCATTAGCTTGTAGCTAACACGTTTTATTAAGCCTGGTCACTGTCTTTTCTAATAGAATTGGCACAAACGGAGAGGAAAACAGTTTGAAATCAAACGAACTAGAAACTGTCTCTATCCTACAGCGTATTTACCTGTTATGCTGTGCTCCTTCACAGGAGAAAGCACCAACTCTTGTTCGTTTCTGTGGCTGTTTATAGACGCTTCCTGAACTGTCGCGAAAACGAACACGTAGCTACTTCCCGTGAACACCCGGTTCATCTTGGGAAATGTAGTTAACGTTAAAACTCAAGCTGTGCAGCCCATATGGGCATCGATATTCCTTGGTAAACACATAATGTTACGTTTATATTTGCACATTTTAATGTCATCATAATTTCTATGCACATTTTATTGAAGATGTTGAGAAACACTTTTCATCGATTTTATGTTCCTCTTATGTTGGTAGTATAAACATGAAGTTGGGAAAATAAGAATTTGTTGTGCAGCTCGATGTGACCTAAGCAAATTTATCATTTCTTATCATGTTGACAGAGACCTGTCCTGGGTGTACCCCTACCTTCCACCCGAAAGAGAGCTGGGATAGGCTCCAGCAGATCCCCGTGACCCTGGTTCAGGAAAATGGATGGATGTTGACAGAATTGGGGTGCTGCTTTTATTGTGAAATCCGGGACCTCAAGACGGAAGTGTATCATGCTACTTCCGCTAACTGCGCCATAGCTTTTTGACTGGCAGTAAAACCCAGATCACCGCTGTTCTGGTCAAGAAGGCCAAATAGCGAAAGGTAAGAAGGAGAAGTACGTTGTGCACTTATAAACATTTACATCTACATGTTGTTTCATCGCACGATTCCTGGACGATGAAGAGTTTTCTCGCAGTAGCCGCGGTCACCGTTACACCGCTGCAGTGCCCGTGTCCTTGAGTAGTGTTTGCTAATGCTGTTAGCCTCATTGAAAGGTTCATGCCCCTCCAGCTAAACATATATCAAATATCTGTATTTTGTTATATCAGTCTGCTTTGGACGGTCTGCCTCTGTTTTTTACGCAGTATATCCCTGAAACCTCACGCGGTTGAGTGACAGTAGCTGGTTATTATTGACAATGGCTAATGGCTATTTACATTTTCACTGCATTATCAGCTGGATCTGCAAAATATTTTCTACATCGCGTTAATCTAACAGCTATTCTTCCTTACTTATTAACAGACAAGCACACAACACATAATTTACTAGTGATGCAGTTAGTTGGTTTATCAGTCTGTGAATAAACAGAAAAAGTCTAATATGTCGTTTTCTCAGGTCCTGTTTGGGCTTTGAAATTTGTGATGAGCACAAATAATGAATCAAGAAACCTTCTGGTAGATTAACTGATACTTCAGTTTATTGAAAGTAAACACATTTGCATTTAGAAAGATAGCTTGCTGAATTAAAGTTGCAGTATTCAAAACTTCCAAGACAGATTGCAGATTTTATTAATAGCATTTGGTGCATGTAGAATCTGGATGTTTGCTCATGTGCTTTATGTTTTTCTCTCACAGCGTCATGTTGCGACTGCCGACTGTTGGCCGCGCTCTAGCTGGGGCTGCCAAGAGCAGCCTGGCTCCCTCCAACACTGGTAAGATTTGTTTGTGTATAATCAACAACTGTTATTCTCATAATTGCATTTAATCAGGGTCTCAGTCAATTTTTTTTTAGTATTGTTAAGTATTGTTTAGTAGTATGTTAGTGATGTGTGTTACATGCATGGCATGTCTGTTTCACTAATTGTATCTAATTCTTTTATTAGTGTTTTTGATTTGTAATACTTTTCTTATTTTGAAATCAGTAATATTTCAGTATTTTCGGTAATTTGGCTGGTTCATTTCAGTGTGTTTTTAATGTAGAAGATGTTTGCCAAATTTATTGGCAAAGTCAGTGATTACAGAATAAATTTTAATTCACGTTATTGGTTGGTTGTAGGTTGTGTAAATATGTGTATTTAATTTCAGTGCGTACTACAGTGCGTGCTGCCAGCAATATGGTTGAAGTGTTTGTGGATGGGAAACCAGTGGAGGTGGAGCCTGGAACTACTGTGCTGCAGGTATGAACCACAGGATTATTTCACTGCAAACTACTTTCATTTGGCTCCTTCATACTTCAGATTTTTGTAATTAAGTGTCTTGCACTGTTTGTGTTGTTCTGCCAATAATTTACACATATTTCCCCTATTAGGCCTGTGAGAAGGCAGGAATCCAGATCCCCAGGTTCTGTTACCACGAACGCCTCTCTGTGGCGGGTAACTGCCGCATGTGTCTGGTTGAGATTGAGAAAGCTCCAAAGGTAAAATGCAACTGATGTGTTAGAAACCAGATTATTCTAGTATCCAGCAGAAAGAATAAACACTGAAATACTGCTTGATTCTATGGGACAGAAATTGCTGTAAATCCTTCCATTATTAATGTCTAAGTGGTGTGTGTGTGTGTGTGTGTGTGTGTGTGTGTGTGTGTGTGTGTGTGTGTGTGTGTGTGTGTGTGTGTGTGTGTGTGTGTGTGTGTCCTGTCATCTGCTCTCAGCCGGTAGCAGCATGTGCCATGCCCGTTATGAAGGGATGGAACATCCTCACGGACTCAGAGAGGACACGTAAAGCCAGGTACGAACTTTTGTGGTCACTGTGTGTTTCCATCCCACTTTGACTAAAACTTTAGACAAGGCTGCTGAACTGTCCCTAAAGTTATTGTAAGCTTGACAGAAGTGTGTGTCCTCAGAGAGGGTGTGATGGAGTTCCTGTTAGCCAACCACCCACTGGACTGCCCCATTTGTGATCAGGGAGGAGAGTGTGACCTGCAGGTAAATAAAGAACTAGTTTATGCGTCAGTTCTTCCACAAAAATCAAACCAATCTGTGTGTTATCCAGCCATGCCCAACACTCTTCACACTCCACCTTCTGTATTCCCAGGATCAGTCCATGCAGTTTGGTTCAGACCGCAGTCGTTTCACAGAAGGAAAGAGAGCAGTGGAGGACAAGAACATCGGGCCACTCATCAAAACCATCATGACCCGCTGCATTCAGTGCACACGCTGCGTCCGGTAAGGGCATCACAAACATGTATTTACATCCATCAAGAATAATGTGATAATCGGTCATTTCCAGTAAGTGCATTTGTAGTGAAATATCAGGTGAAGCTTTCTAACAGCACAATCACTCATTCCTGTGTGTGTGCAGTTTTGCCAGTGAGATTGCAGGTGTTGAAGACCTGGGAACGACAGGAAGAGGAAACAACCTGCAGATTGGGACCTATGTAGAGAAGATGTTTATGTCAGAGCTGTCAGGCAATGTCATTGATGTATGTCCTGTTGGAGCGCTCACCTCCAAACCCTACGCTTTCACCGCACGACCTTGGGAGACCAGGTAAAAAAGAGTTTGGTACTTTAGTTTAACTACTGTAATTATACTGAAGACCTTTTGGTTGGTTGGTGTGTTTGTTTTCTGTCTGTTCCTGTCATGCTCTTGTGTTTAGCGTCATCTTCTTTTGTCTTTCCAGAAAAACAGAATCCATTGACGTGTTGGACGCTATGGGCAGTAACATAGTGGTGAGCACGAGAGGAGGTGAGGTAATGAGGGTGCTTCCCAGGCTGAATGAGGATGTCAATGAAGAGTGGATCTCTGACAAGACCAGGTAAGACACACAGCCCAGCCATAAACTATGTCTCACTACATCAAACAAATTGTGCTTATTCTGAATCCAAAATGTTTGTCCTCAGATTTGCATATGATGGTCTGAAGAGGCAAAGGTTGAACCAGCCAATGGTGAAGGATGATTCAGGTCAGCTGATGCCCACCACCTGGGAAGATGCTCTCACCCGTGTTGCCGGAGCAGTAAGTGTGTGTTGGGTTTCTGACCCTCTTCTGTAGTCAGTGTGTGTTGAATGGAGACTTGATATTTATTTCTTGTTACTGATGCAGCCTCCTGTTTGTCAGTCCATCGATACAGTTCAATTTAGAGTTTTCATGCATAAATACATGGTTGTGTATGTTGCGTATTCAGCTGCAGGGTATGCAGGGTGGTGAGGTAGCAGCCATAGCAGGAGGGATGGCTGATGCTGAAGCTCTGGTCTCCCTCAAAGATCTTCTCAACAGGCTCAACTCAGAAAACCTCTGCACTGAGGAGGTCTTCCCCATGTCAGGAGCGGGGTAAGTCCATTTGTGAGATGGAGTAGTTGTGAGCAAAAACTCCAGGTTTCCCGTGCGTCACCAGCTTAAACAGCTGATGGTGTATTTCTTGCTCTCTCTGCAGCACAGACCTGCGCTCCAACTACCTCTTGAACTCCCGCATTGCTGGCATCGAGGACTGTGATTTGTTGCTGCTCATAGGAACAAACCCACGCTATGAAGCTCCACTTTTCAATGCCCGAATCCGCAAGAGGTGAATGCATATACATCACATTTTAGTCATTTTTATCTCTCTTTTCTGAAATCAGTCTTATTCCAGTGAAAACATATTATACTGAGCTTACATACTGTACTTCACATAAAGTTTGGATACAGGCTATAACACAATCTAATTGTATATGTAACCCTCCCCCTCTGCCTTTCTGTCAGCTGGCTCCATAATGAGCTGCGTGTTGCCTTGGTAGGTCACAGTGTTGACCTGAGTTATTCATATGACCACCTGGGCGAAGAGACTTCAGTTCTGAAGGAGCTGGCTAATGGTACACATCCTTTCTGTCAGGTAGTGGACACACACATGCAGTCTGATCACTCTGGAAGGAATTTAGTGCTGAAAAATGAACTGATGTGAATGTTTTCATTTCCATTCCCTGCCTCCAGGTTCTCTCAGCTGCTAAGCGCCCAGTAGTGGTTGTGGGCAGCAGTGCTCTGCAGAGAGAAGATGGAGCTGCTGTTTTGAGCGCCGTCTCCACCATCGCTCACAATGCCAGAACCAGCAGTGGAGTGGAGGGAGGATGGAAAGTCCTCAATATCCTGCACAGGTACAGTTTGGTGGTGGTGTTTGCTTTTTTTGCTCCTAATAAACATAAATCAGTAAATCACAGTAGGTTCCTGGTCACACTTTGTGTGTGTGTGTGTATGTGTTTCACCAGAGTGGCCAGTCAGGTGGCTGCATTGGACCTGGGTTACAAGGCTGGTGTAGACGCCATCAGAAAGAATCCTCCCAAAGTCCTGTTCCTACTGGGAGCTGATACCGGCTGTATCACCAGGGACGATCTACCTAAAAACAGCCTTATCGTCTACCAGGGTACACACACACACACACACACACCACAAAACAGGCACACATTCCATCGCTAACATGAGATTACGGCTCAAAATGCAGTTTTGCAAAGTTCTGGGACTATTTAAACCTTCATTGTCCAGGCCACCATGGAGATGTAGGAGCCCCAATGGCAGACATCATCCTGCCTGGTGCTGCATACACAGAGAAAAACGCCACTTATGTGAACACAGAAGGCAGGAGCCAACAAACCCGGGTGGCTGTCACTGCTCCTGGAATGGCCAGGGAGGACTGGCAGATCATCAGAGCTGTGTCTGAAGTGAGCAGGAAGTTACTCTCACAGCATAAACAAATGTTCCTACTGCGAGGACTCAGTTATGTAAAGAAACACCTGTGTGTGTTTGCAGCTGGCTGGTGTGACGCTGGCCTATGATTCTCTGGACGAGGTCCGATCCAGACTCGCTGAGGTGTCTCCTAATCTGGTCCGTTACGATGATGTAGAGGAGGCAAACTACTTCAAACAAGCCAATGAGCTTGCAGTGGTATGCACATGTAGTTTCTCTGCTCAGAATTGAGTTACTTCTTCATCCTTCATCAAACTAGTTTAAATGTGTTGTGATATATTACATTTGTTTGGAAATTAAAATAACTAGGAGGATATTTGCATTGGCCAATAACCTGCATATATTAGACATTTTAAATCAGAAGTTAACAGATGCAGTGATACTTGTCCTGATGGGTCTCCTGACTCATCTGTGTCCTCCCTGTTGTCAGACTGTGAAACAGGACCTTTTAGCAGCTCCTCTGGTACCACCTCAACTTACAATAAAGGACTTCTACATGACAGGTAGGTGTATTTTTTTTTAAGCAGTGGTTAAACAGGCAGAAATATAAATGTACAAATCAGGAAATATAAAATAATCTTATACCCACCATCTTCCTGTGGTCAGACTCTATCAGCCGGGCTTCCCAGACAATGGCCAAATGTGTCAAAGCTGTAACAGAAGGAGCTGCTGCTGTCGACGAGCCGTCAGTTTGCTGAACACCCAATAACACCCACATACAAACATTAAACACTCTCCTCTCTCTACTGAAACAACACACACTTCTGAACACACTCTGTGGCGCCCCTTAAGTTAAAGTTGTCATTGATACTCGTTGTATACAGTTAAATCGTTTTCACTCCTGAGGACGAGCTTTGTTGAAGAAGCATATAAAATATGAATAAAAGATTTACTCATCTCTTTACTCTGGTGTGAGTGTTTTATTTTCTCTTTGTGTTCTTTCTATGTTCATGGTAAAGGCTTTCACATTTATAACTTTGACTTGTTGAGATTCTAATGAATTTTTAAAACCTAACAAAATAAAAATAATCAACTTTTCAAGAGAAGTGACACTCCTCTCTTACAGCAGGTAAAACCAAGTTATCTACTGAAGTGGCAGTGAGTTTAAACTTCAGTCTCTAAGGAGTTTATAACTCAAATCCCTTAAAAAGAGTGTTTATATATGTCTCTTAAATCGATCTACAATGAGGCCCTGGTGTCTGGACTTGGACATAGTTTCTCCAGCCAAATGGCTCTTGTCATGTGATGTTCCCTAATAGAGAGAGAGCTCTTAAAGCACAGGCAGAGAGGTGCACACAGAAAAGGAGAGAAGACAGTCCCATCCCTTCATTCTCTGGCTGCTTAGTGTCTGGGACTGAACACAGCAGCTTCATTATTTTTACTTCTCTCCATATCCAGAGTTTATTTCTACTTACAGGTCAGTAAGTGTCACACTATGTGCTTAATGTTGGCTTATAATTTTGGACTTTTTTAGATTTTCACCTGTAGATATTATTACATAACATTTGCATTACTCTTCAGTACATTCTATATTGGGACTCAAGGTGTTTTTCAGCTTATAGTATTTCTCTGTAAGGTTTTGATGCAGGGCCAAGCAGCAGGACTGACAGTGGCCTCAGCAGGAAAATGGTTCCAGTTAAACTCCTCATTCTGGGAGCTCAGAACACTGGGAAAACAGGTAAGATACAAACAGAAGGACAAGTGCAGAGACACAACAGGAACATGTGTGCACATTTTGGATTATGTAACTGTAGCATAGGTTGGACATATTGTCACATGTTCACATGAAAGAAAATTCACTTCAGTAAATATTTGAGGTAAGGTTTAAGGTTAAATTTTGCTCATGATTTTGAGGTTTTGCCAAATATGGAAACCTTATACTGGTCTAAAGTTGACCCCTCTTTCTCAGCACTGAATTGTTTCCAGCCACCTGTGTGACCTTCAGTGCTAAGTTTATATATCAGACTAGGGCCTGCCTCCAAGCACGTCTCCTTTCATGGCTGGAAAACAGAAATCACTCTGTTTGGAAATGAACTGCACAGTGATTGTGTTTGGCTCATTTGTCATAGTTCAGTAAGAGGAGACTTATTCAATTGCTTTTCTGCATTACCATTGAAGAGAAACACAGTGAGGATACAAACAGGGCCACTGACATTACGAACAAACCTCAACATGTTTTTGACGCTTTTGGAACCACAGATGAATTTACCTCCACTGTATTGGAGGTGGCAGCAGAAAATCTCAACAGCAAAACCTCAGCACAAAATATAGTATCTGCATGGTAAGTGATGTGAGACACGACAGCATGAGCTTATTTCCTAAAAATGAACTTGTAAAGGCTCAAATAACAGATTAAACAAGCCAAGGTAACATCTGAACATGTGCTGTATAAAGGAAATACACCGAGTCCTCAAACAGTCAAACAAACATGAACCCGTCCAGACTCCTTCCACCCAAACACTGAGAAAGCACTTGTGCACTTGTCATCTAACATTAGCAGGAGGATCATTCTCAGAACAAGGATGAAATAACACATGAACATTCAGCTGCAGACCAGATACAGATATCATGTTTGTGAATGCACAGTATGTAAGAGAAATGTCAGTCAGTTTTTATCTGCTCTGTGTCTGACAGTTCACTCTTTGATGACTATGTCTGTTTTGTGTCTCCAGCGCTGTGTGTTCGTTTCATAACCAAACGTTTCATTGGAGAATATGACCATAAAAAGGGTAAGACTTCATTGTTTATTACAATGATTATTGACTTCAATTAACGGAATGAAAATAAGTAACTTGTGTTTGTATTATTGTGCCACAGAAGTGACCTACAGATGCAGTCGGGTGATAGACCAGGACACTGTTGATCTGGAGATTTTGGACATAACTTGTAAGGTCTGTGTGCTAATCAATAGCTGGCTGGAGCTTCATGTTTAAATGCTGAGACATGAGAGTGGTACAGCTTTTCACATCTAACTGTTGGCAAGAAAGAGGTTTTGATGAATCGGTGCTGGTCTTGGTAACTTTATATGACGTAAACCTATTTCCTCCAGGAGAGCTCTGCAGCTTCTCTGGAGTCTTCAATCCGCTGGGCTGATGGTTTCCTGGTGCTCTACTCCATCACCCAACGTTTCAGCTTCCTGGAGGTCCCACGGCTCAAGAAACTCATTGACCAAACCAAACAGAGCCTGGGTAGGGAGCTGACTTACTCATATTACCACAAAGTCAAAACTCTTCACCTGCTGCACAAACTGTAGGGGCTTTATTGACATTCATTTGACGACAGAAGCTACATGTTGAAACATCTCAGGGGGATATCTGTGAGATTATTTCAACTCTACACAGAATCATGATCTGCATTACACAGACAACACAATGGTTTATGTAAAACAGCATCATGCTCCTTCTAATGATCTTTGTTTCTCTGGTTTTGTTTTGTTTTGTTATCACTTCATGTCACTGTGTGTGCGTCAGTTGTTCCTACAGTGCTGGTAGCCAATAAGGCAGACTTGGAAATAGGGAGGGAGGTGACAACAGAAGAAGGACAGAGACTGGCCAAGGATTTAAGGTTTGTGAACATGTGGCAGTTTGCACTATTGTTCATTTTTAATATGACATTTGAGATTATCAGATACATTCACAGCACTAAATATTTATATAAAATAATGTACACATCATTGTACTTTGATCAAAATAATACAGGGGCAAAAACAATGGCAGTTATATGGACTCATTTTCATTTTATTAGCTTCAGCTCAGTTTGAACTAACTTATATTGAGTATGTATAAAGTTTCATTTGTTAAAATCAACCAATACATGGTGATGGTATTTGCTTTGTATTTGTTTTTGCTAATCAAATCAAATTTAAATGCAAAGTGTAACATTCATTATGTGTGTGTGCAGATGTGGTTTCAGGGAGCTGTCTGTGGCAGAAGCAGTTATAGCTGTGGAAGCAGCAGTGTTTCAACTCATTAGGTGTGTATTACTGGCACTCCATATCTGACAACAAGCAATTGGTGGTAAGTGACATGGAGATGGCTGCTGGTGGTGTAGTGGTAGTGCACTTGTCCATGTACACAGAGGACGGCGGTTCAGCTCCTGATCGTCATGTATATAACCCTTACTCTTTCCCCTAATTTGCTGTCTCTCTCCACTGTTCTATCAAATAAAGGCAAAAACTGCCCAAAAAATAATAATAATTAAAAAAAAACTAACATGGATCAAATAATTTTCTAAACACTCAGAAAACACACAACAATGAAGGTGATATAGGCTGAATAGGCAAAGGCAAAGGGCAAAGGCAAATTTATTTGTATAGCACCTTTCATACACTACGCAATTCAAAGTGCTTTACAAGGCATATAATTACATTAAAAGCATTGAAAGCATTGAAAAGAGCATTTAAAAATAAAGACATTTAACATAAAATAAATTTAAATCAAGTAAAGTAAATTAAAATAAAACATAAAAGCACATTATATAGGCTCATCAAACACCAGATTTATAAGTGTGTGGCTGATGGACACAGTTCTCCCACAATGCAATGAAACTAGAAAAATGCTTCAAAACAAAACAAGGCAAGTCCTTAGAAACTACTCGTTTTCTTAACGCAATGTTTGCCTGGCAGGTTTTATGTTACAGTGTGACAGACATCTTACAGTTCATGTACTGTAGGATTTCCAGTGAACAATAAAAAGGTAAATGCATGCTGAGTTCACTTATACTAACATCCAAGACAGATACTATGTTTTATATTTTTCAGCTGTCCTGAGTTATTGGTGAAGTTTTGTCTGTTGTGTCTAACAGGCTGGTCCTGGATCAGCAGCGCCCCCTGCCTGACCGTCGCTCCTACATGCTGACTGTTCGCCACGCACTGACCAGGAAACTGACCAGATCTAAGACCATGCAGTGGTGACCACAGCAAAGAAGCTGTTCACAGTCAGAACTAGACTGAGACATTTGAGAAAACTGCATGTGTTTCTGTTCTCAACACTTCAGGAAACATCACAAAACCAACAGGACTTTTTCAAGAGAACTTTTTGCCTCACTTACAGAGTTTTAGCTAAACTGGTCAAACGTAGAATTTCAGGGAACAAGAGCACATGGTTATGAGCAGCTGAAGTTTTCATTTTAACTGATATTTTACTGCACAGTTACAAAGGCAATCTGGAAACTGGCTGGATCAGGGTGAATATAACTGAATAACTGAATTAGAAGGAGGAGTAATGTCGGACTGTAATAGATCTGTGTGAGAGTCAAGGGCAGTTAATCTTTTAAAGAAAGCTGCTTCTTCACTGCAAATATACGGTGGCCCATGAAACAGGACACTTCCAAGGACAGATGACAGGCCTTTTTAGATTGATAGATTTTAGAAATCAATGACATTGGTGCAGTTAGGGGAGATATGCAGTAAAACAACATGAAGCACAAATAAAATATGCATCTTATTACAGTCTGCACATATTATTTATTATCATAACTAAACAGTGGATAAGTAGATTAAACAGGTACATGCATTTAGATTTATTGGCTGTAGCATTACAGAAATTCGTGCCCTGCTTTGTTATGGCTTCCACTCTCCAGTAGAGGGCAGTGGTGTCATTTCATCCAATACATGCATGTCTAATACTCTGTGTGAGTAAAGGTATGTAGATACCCTGTCCAATTTGGTGTGGAAGAAGTTGACAAGCCAGCACAGAGCCCTGACTTCAACCTCTCTGCAAAGCCTCCCTGCAGCAGCGGAGGATGTTACAGGGGCGGATGAACACCAGCGGTTGGGGAATGGGCTGAAGTGTCACATATGAGTGAAATCTTTGGCTGTCAATTAATTATTTTTACACAAGTGAATTTTTCAGTTTCATTTATAAAAGAACACATAAATTCTGCAAGTCAATCAAATAACCAGTCACAGAAGACTGTCAGTGGGTAAGTAAAACAGTTAAGCTCATCCTTGTGTGAGCACATTTGATTGAGCAGAGTGTAAAGAATGAGGCTGGCTTTGATTACAGTCTTGGCGTAAATCAGCTGAGTTTCTGTCTTCCTGCCTGTGTATCTCTGTCCTCATTGCTCACTCTGAACTTCTGAACTTTCTGATCAGCCAGAGACATCTGAAAAAAGAGACAGAGGAAAGAGCAACACAGTGAGCGACAGAAAATTAAACAGACTAACAGGGGAGGAAAACATTAGGTTTTTTTGGCATCTTATTTGTCTGTAAGAAACAGAGAAAGGAAAAGACGAATAAAAGCTGCTTGCTTTCAGCCACACAGGCTCTAACTACACTGTTTTTGGAGCCTGCTCTCTCCACATGTAAAGGCATTAAGGGTAATTAACTAACATACTGCTCCACCCAGTCTCCAAATCAACCATGATTAAAATCTTATTGATTATAAAGTGAAATTATAGTATTTGCCATATAGACAATGAAAAGAAACTGTTACTGTGGTGTATCTGAAGAGACTAAAACAACAAAATCCACTGGTAGAAACTGTGCTCCAGAACAAAACACACTGGTGTTTTCTGATTTGGCACCCCAATCAGCAGGACAAACTCATTTGTCAGTATGTTCCAAAATGTTCAGGATCACAGATGCAAAAATAAAACCAGTTTATCGCCCGACAGCACGGCAATTAAGGTTTGGTTAGCTTTATGCACAAAAGATTTGGTAAACATATGCTTTGATTTAACTTTTGTTTCTCTGGTTTAATAGGAAGACATTTTTTATTTTTTTCTTGGAGCCACCAGAAAAAACCCTGCTCCAGCCCTGATCACTTGTTTAATGTTAATAAAGTGCCGGACATAGAGGTCATTAAAACCAAAGCATCCGTTTGTATTCAGTATCATGAGTGGGTGATGCGGTGAATATGCTGGAGCCTGTTAACAGGGTCGGTTCAGGGACTGAGAATCCGAGATGATGCGAGGACTAACAGTTATTGTCTGGTGATAGAGCTGCATTTTTTGAGGTTACTGCTCTTCCTAAGTGTAATGACAGAGAGAAACACACAGGATGATGACAGCAATGACTGAAGACGAGAGGTGATGGCATCACAGTGGTCACCAAGGAAATGAAAGGTCAAAACCCAGTGTCACCCATTTCTGCAGCTCAGAATAGAAGATGACTCATAACCTGCATCATTGCAGCAACAGCCAATCAGAGCGCTGCCTGTCAGGATGCACATCAACACATAGACAACCAATCAGGGGGCTTCACAAAATTAATGGTCTTTGTTATTAGGTTTATTTTAAATAAATGCATTAATGACATTTATTTTGTTGTCCTTGAAAGGGGTCTTACTTAGTATTGGCAGTTTATATAAAGTGATAATAACAGTTCATTACTATACGACTACATAGAATAAATATGTAACAATATGTGAAAAGGAAGATTGATTATTTGAAGTAGATCATTAGAAGAGCTATGTTTTTTGATATTATCATCATTGCAGCTGGAACAATAGATAATTTATATGAATGGATTTGATGCCTATATATAATGTCAGTGGTATCACTCATGTTGATGTATCCAGATAATCATAGCTCTTAGCATCACTCACCTCATTCATTTGGTTTTCACTGTTTCAATCTTAGATCACCTACTCAGCACCAAGCTGTGAAACTGCAGTGAAACAGAAATCAGGGTCATCAAAGACTCCACCAGATGCCCCTAACTTTGAATCAGCAGTAGTTGGGTTCAGGAGAGAAAAACTGTTGCCAGGGGAAGGTCACTACAGTTGAATAACACTGTGAGAGAAACACCTTTCCCATGGGATTCCTGTAAACTGATACATGGAGAAGGAGCAAAAACAGAGAAAGGAGGAGTGGTGGATAAGGACGACAAGGAAGAACAACAAAAAACAAAAAGAGTAACAGGAGATCATCACATAACACTAAGTAACTTTATTTTGAATGGGAACATAATACATAGACACAAACACCTCATGGTAATCGTTGGGTTCTGTTCTGCAGTGACCTTGATATGAACAATAGAGTCAGGGGCCTACGGTCTGAGCACTGTCCTGAATCACAGTAGACATGGCTTTTCTCGGCTGCTCTACAGGTTTCAGTCTGTCTATTTCTCAGTCTCTCAGAGGAGAAACAATCTGGGGCAGAATGAGGGGGAAGGAATGACATAAGTGAGTCTGAGCAATCATGGAAGAGAAAGAAATATATGTTTCATTTCCACTTTGCTGTGTGTGTGCGTTGTAGCTGGAGGCAGTAGCTCGGAGTGTCAAAACAGATTTTAAAGCCATTTTTCTTTTCCTTTGCTTCCTTCACACACAAACACATGTCCTAGCTTAGACCTATTGTAAGGTGTAAAGAGGCCCATGTGGACCATGCTCTCAACCCCATTTTTGGTCCTTAACAAAGTTCACACTAAATGTTGCTGTTGTTGCCAAAACTAGTTTAACGTAATTTCTCATTCAGCTGATTGGCATACTGCCATGTTTTAGCACAAATCTTAAGATAAGTGAAATTGCAATGATTCCCTCTAATTTGTAAGGGATAATATTACACCCACTGCACTGTGATAAACTCGACATGGCCTGTGGGTCAGTCTTTCCACATTTGTACTTCAAAAAATGTCCAGTTGGAAATAATACCATTAATGAGAACTTGGTTCCATTTGTGTCACAGAGCCAGGATTTGCAAAAACATGAAAATGAACCAGTGTGGTTTCTAAAGGCACCGTACACTCCAGCTGACGAGAAATCTGCACTGGCAGTAACACGAGGTCACCAGACTTGTTCTAATAAGAAAGATAAATGTGCTTAGTTTTCCCAGACTATCAGGAGAGTGAGGAGATCACAGTGAAACAGTGATGGAAAGTGTATTTACTGCAGTACTGCACTAAAGTAGGATTTGACTTGTATATTTACAGTTTCTGAGCCATCATATTTTAAAGAGAAATATCAGACATTTCTATAATAAATATATGATCATTGGATAAAACATGTTACTAGTTAAACGACCACACAATGTAGTTAAAACGAACTTAACCAGCAACGGCATTAAGGTGTTGTCCATGTTAATGTATCAAACATCCAATAATATAATAATATAACAATGACAAGGACTTATATGTTATTGGCAAAGGGCTACTTATCTAAAGGTACAACTTTTAATACAATACTCGTACTCAGGTATTTGTGTATTGCAGTAGTGTTAGTTTTATTTAAGATAATGATCTTGTAGGAGTATTAGCTGGAAATAAGTAGGCTATAAATACTCAGGTACGAATATCCTGTAATTAAACAGCATTAAGTGCGTAAATGACCGTCGTGATAATATAAAGTGTGTATTTTGTGCTTTGGGCGTGCACGTTAGCGGACGCCAGAGGGCGGGGTCACTGAATATTCATTGGCGCATGGGGGGACTCAGCTGTGCGCACACAGCTGGATGGATAGAGCCGTGCCCGGCACAGCAGGAGAAGCATGTGGAAACCTCGACGTTTTGCAACTTTGTCAGTGAAATAAAGCAGCGGCTGGACTGAGCTCCACTCCCCGGCGGAACATCCAGGTGCTGGAAATAACGACTGGGCACTGAAGACTTGACATTTTAATGAGCTGAGTGTAAGATTTGCATTCACCAGTTCAGAGAGATACTGACCATCCGCCCAGTGAGCTGCAGACACACAGTCATGATGGAGTCTATCTTAGACAGTTTAACAGCAGAGAAACTCTATCCGTCCGGAGGGACCAACCTGTTGGACCTGGAGGAACTCAGCGACGGAGATTTCCTCACTAATGTGGTGAGTCCTCCTGCTAATTGCATTTACCTATCAAGTGTCTCATTAACTTCTCTTTATTTCAGTTCACTGTCCACGGAATTATGCGTAAAATTACACGGTTGCGTTATTTCGTCCTGCTGAATGGCATTTGTCTGTAATCAAACGCACCCTACTACCTGTTCCGCCCGGAGCCGGACCTCGGGAGGGCGGTGTAGTTAGTAGATCCTGACTGACATCCGGGGCTCATGCTGTGTAAACCAATATGTGATACTGGGAACACTGACACAGGCTGGAGAGTTACTGGTTAACGTGTGTATGTGTGTTTTCAGCTGCCAGGTGTTGCAGTCCTCAGGAGCACACCTGATTAGTAATGGTAGTGTGTTCACAACAGGTGTGTGTGTGTGTGTGTGTGTGTATGGTCTAAACACACAAGCTATATTAGTAATTATTGCGTTTCAGTTAGTGTCTTTCTTAATGAAACCTTAGTTAGAATTAACAGTCCTAAAATAATGAATTCACCAGCCCTGTAATAAGCAGGAGTTATTGTTATTATTATTAGTTATTGTTTAAATCTTTTATAAAGTAAGAATAATGTGAATTTTTCTGATGTTTCTCAGTCTTGCTCCAGTGATTATCTATGGATTTGTACTGTTGCTTGGACAAACAATGGACTCTGGGAATGTTTGATGGGCATTTTTATTCAGTCAAATGAGAAAATATTTGGTTAATGATAATGAAAGTGATTGTTTATATCAATCAGCAGCAGGGACACACACAGTTCAGACTGTTAACTGTTAAAGCCTCCTCAGCCTCCTCACCTGTTCCTCCCAGTCCCCTCTCCACACCCTCATCCAGAAACATCAGGTTACTGGGGCCACAGCATCAAGCATCACTTCACGTAGCACTCGAGACATCGCGCCTTTAATTTCAGTAGAAGATGAAGATGAACTGTGGCTTTTGTGAACAACAGGATGTGGTGGAGCAGAATCGTATTTGTTAATCAATATAACTTGCTGTGTTGATTGATAAGACTAAAGTGGTACAAGAGGAAACAAACAAGCAGAAAAATGCAAACCTCTCAATAAACACCAAAGGGTCATTATGGAGAATTGTTTCATGCCCAGTTTTGGCAGCAGGGTGGCTTTGTTTCACGCAGCCAGAGCCAAAGCCGACTGTGATGAGCGCACCGACCAGCCCCTGATTGATGACCAAGTGAACTGCGGGTGTGCCCTGGAGCTCCAGCCACATAATGCCAAATGACCCTGCTGTGCCCTCTGTGTACGCCTTGCGTGACCAAGCCTCACACTGTTAATTCATGAAAATAGCAAGGGCAGCTGCATCATTAACACTGAGGGGTTAATGATAAATATCACACTATCAATAAGTGTACTAGGAGGAAGTACTCTTCCTTTATTTCATGTTCTTTTATTCACTCTCTCCTTTTCAACTTGGTGCCATTCTCGCTAGGCTTTTTTTAAACGGCACAGGTTTTTTAAGCAGACCTCTATTCTAGTCAGTGAGTCAGCCAGGCAGTCTGCTCGTGGTTTAACCCCCCCTGTGTCTGGTCTAAATAAAGTAGTCCACTCTGCTGTGAAGCCACTGGGTTGGGCTGTACCACTGAGGACATGGGAAAGGATAACTGATTAGGCATACAGCAGGATGGCACGCCTACATGTACTCCAGTGCAGCCTATAATCTGCAGTTGTTATGGACAGGTGCTGAATCATGAATCACAGCATCAGAGACCACTGGAGGTCACTGATTGACATGAATTCAATCAGAAAACTCTCTAACGTTAATTTCCCTTCTTCTGTCTCCGACTATGTTCTTTTCTGGTGCGAAGTGTTGATTGTGGCTGTGTGGAGATGGACACGGTGTCTCTTCATAATGTCTTTGTTCCAAAGCTGGTTAAAATGCAGAATGAATGGGCACAGACATCAGCTCATTGGTTTTTAATAAGGTGTGCTCAGTGGTGCTGTACAGCAGAGATTCACACCTGCTCTGTGTTTTGTTTGCCTCCTTCAGTACAGTGTGTGCCCTGTTGATAAGAAAGAGGAAAAAGTCAGTGTAGATTAGAAATAGGAGTGTGCGTTACAGAGCTGGTGGAGCTGGGCCACTTAAGAAAAAAAGTGAGTTGACAGTCGTTATCAGTTGGACCAGTGGCTGCTAATTATTTTCCACAGAATGAACTCAAGCATGATTTCCTTTCAGTGGTTTTTCACTTGTATTGAACTAGGATTTTCTAGTTCACGTCGCTCCTCACTCATGGTGTCACCAGGTGGCTGAGAAAAGCTCCAAACACAAGGCATCTGTACATACAGAACTATCCAAGACAAGCAAACCTCACTTGAAGTTAAACTAAAATTCAAGGTTCTTCTCATCTGGGACTGAATCTTATCACTGAAAAATGACAATAGAAAGTTAATGTGTTTATTGTTATTTATACTGTGACACATACTAATCAGTGACACCTGGGAGTGCCGATGCTCTTTTTCCTCATGATTCAGCTGCATCTGTGCGTCATATGCATGTGAGCATTTAACCACAATATCAAGGATTGTGCACTGATAGCATCATTTACCACCTACTGGGGAACAGCTCTGCATGCAGCTCTCCTAAACGCTAGAGGAGAACAGAGTATGGCTGCAGTTAACAATTCATTTTATGATCCATTAATCATTAAATGATTCGCTCCCTAAAAGGAGAGAGAAAGGTGAAAATGGCAACTACTATTTCCCAGAATTCTCACTATTGAAAAGTTTGAATTGAATTATTAAAATAGATGCAAATTATATTTTGATTGAATAATCTAACTTCCACACTATGGAAGTTTTATTGTCTGAAAGAAGTAACAAATATGTGTCAGTTTCAACCTTTTGGCCCAGTGAAGACATAATGTGATGCAGGAGCAAAGACCATTGTCACCATGGTAACCACAATCCATCGTTTTAACGTGTTGTCCATGGCAGAAACATGGGGAAACCAAAATAAAAGTATAGATATTAGTATTGTGCAGATTGTAAAAACCACTGCACCATTTTAGAGTTTAATTGATTGATTGCTAAATCCTTTATCAAGTCACACTGCACTAACTGGTCAACTTGTAAAACAGTTTATCATGAATATATTTGGTACAGGAGATACACAAATGTGACAGCTCGATCAAGTGAGGACGGTGCAGTGGGTTGAAACTATAAAACACTCAATGTGTGTTCTATTTGATTCTATTCTAGTCTATATTTGTACAAAGTTCAAATCTTCACTGTAAATACTTAGGCCACAGACTTTTCTACTGATTCATATGAACAGACACTTATACATACAAGTTTCATCCACTTTATGTTTTTCTCTATGTTTCTTATTATGATCTTTCTCTTCTCTTCCTCCATGTTTTATTCTATTCTGTTTTATTCTACTCTCCATTTAGACCCTGTACTCCAGCTTTAAAAATACACACCCATCTCATTTGCATGGTTGTTGCTCATTGGCTGCTCAGAAGGAATGTGAGCAGGCATGCAGTGTGTGTGAGAGAGAGAGAAGGAAAAATACAGTTTTCTACTGTTTTCTTCTACTCAGTTCATTTCTATCACATGGCCAAACACAGGGCTACAGCTAATGATATTCTTTTTTGATTGTAAATTAATAATTGTGTGTAGAAAACGTCAAAAATTGTGTCTCACATTCCAAAATCTTCATCTTTTGTCTGGTCAGTTATTCAAAACCCAAAGATGTTCAGTTTATTATCAGCTGTGGCAGAGAAAAGCACAATTTGTGAAGCTAAAATCTTAAAACACTGTTATTTGATTTGATCAGCTAATTGGTTAATAATCTAACTGTTGCAGCTCTTACTGAATGTGGGTTTACCTTTCAGGTAGTTTCTGGTGGGATGAGGTCAAGTGTTAATTGATTGCAAGAGTGAGTGAGATGAATGATGCTGATATACAGTCACTGTAACAAGGGCAGCAGCTTCAGGAGCAAACTTTTCTCTCCTCATTGGCCAGAACAAATGAATGAAGAAGAGAAAAAGTAGTTTTAACATAATTTATTTTGTTAGTCTTAATTTTGTTAGTCTTTGTTAGAAACCAGGATTTAAGTACAACCTGAATAAGCAGACTCAGAATCACTTCTGATTAAACCCAGTGGAATCCAAATCCAGCACATCTCTTTCAGTGTTTTTTCAGTGTGTTTCCCTTTGGCTTTTACTCCATGTTCTGTAGAGTTTACGATGGTTTCCACTGTAATGTTGATGCCATAATGACATAAACTTTTTGGCCTGGCTCTCAGTAGGCCAGTTTATCCCGGTGCTTTTCACCATCATTGCACCAGTGAAATGAAACGTTTATTTGCTTTCCTCAGGTAAAAGGAATGACAGATGCAGCTGATGAGTAGACGAGCAGTTTGGCTGTAATGCTGACATTTCTCATGGCACCAAACTTCACATGTAGATCATTGTTAGTGCTTTTGTCCTGTCTTTCTTTCACCGGTGAGGCACCCAAAAGAAAGGGGAGGAGAGAGATGTGTTGAGGTTCAAAACTGTTAATTACAGGCATAACAGAGTGACTCTCTGAATTCATAATTACTCCTTTCGTCTGCCTTCTCAGACTTTTCCCCCGTGTGGTTTACACCTCAGCCCCATCCCCCCCTAATGACACACCAGCACTGAAATAAGCAATAAAAACTGTCAACTGCTTTTTAACAGTGTTTTCCTCCCTGATGTGATTCTTTTCCCAGCAGAGAGGGAAGTGTTTCAGGTAATGAAAGGTCCAGACCTCTGGCTACAGCTGTTCAGCATCAACCATCTAATGCTGAACCACTACGGGCTCATTAAGCTTCCTGTCCTAATAGCAACAGTAAAGGTTTTTACTGTACATACAGTATTTCACTCTGTTACAATAAAACACAGTGAGTGTCAGGCAGTGCAACTGTCACAATGTTGCACTGAATGATGACCTTTTCTCCACCCAATGCAATGATTTCACACATTAATATCAACAACATGTGCAAAAACAATTGAACTGAATTTTCAATCTGTGTCTTTCAGCTGCAGCAACAACAATGTGTTGTCTTCATTGTAATATTCTGCTGTTTTTATAGTCACAATAGCTTAAACCGGTCTGTGATTGTGTCATGATTTCTTTTGGCTGCAACATTATAGTTCATTCAACCATCTGCTGACAGCTTATTCAATGCCTTCTGTCCCATCTGAAGTCTACCTCCAGGTCTTGTCTTTAGGGCTCGGCCACATGGATCAGTCTGCAAATGAGCAGGTAGAGTTTTCTTTAAACAAAAAAGGGAAATGTCAGTGAAACAGTCAGTACATGTCCAGTCCTGAGAGGAGGAGGTCTGAACATTGCATTGGATATCTTGGTATCTGTGCGCGTTTAAAAAAACAAACAGAGCAATGAGTCCATCATCATCATGCCAGGTGATGGATAAGAATAAGATTAGCCTCCAGCAGGACTGTGCTAGTAGTAGGTGAGAACAGGTATCACTGGCTCCAGGTGTTGGAAGTGACTAAGTGGATAAAAAACTTATTCCACAAAACTGGGTCATTACTGTACTATAACTACTGGTTCTGTAGCACAGCACTGCAAAAAGGTCGATAAATATAAATTTAGAGGCTATTGCTAGAACGTCTAGACTCACAGTCAAACTCTGGAGCTTTTCTCCCTCAGCACCTCTCCCATCATTATTCCAATTTCACCCAAATTTCTTCATCCAGGAAACTTTTCACTGTTTATGTTTGAGTAGCCCAGTTTAAATGTGACCTATATTCCCTAATGGGCAGCGTTAAGGGGGCGGTGTTGAGGTTTTTTAAAAGGATCTTGTTCTAACTTCCAACACTTGGTGCAGCAGGAGAACAAGGTGTTACTATTCCTGCGTGTGGGTGTGTTTGTTTGTGAATTGTTGCTGTAATGTCTTTATTTGAGCTGTCATTGAGATTTCATGTGATCATTTGACTGACTTGTGTGACAGGTATGAATTGTGTGCATGTTACTTAAAGCTGACATACGTGAACAGTATTTAAAACATACAGTATATCCTGAACACACCAGGGGCAATTTCCATGACTTTGAACCGGACCCCTTTACTTTTCCTCCAGAACCTCTCTTCTTGCTATGATGGACACTGCTACAAGCACTAAGGCTTTGATGTGTGAATACAATTCAAAAAATGTAATGAAGCCAAGAAAATCAAAGCCCAAGAACCTTTTAACAAGTCCAATCCCATCAGTAGATGCTTGGGTGTAATTACTGCTTTAAATTAATTCAAGGGTGGAAAGTGCCTTAAAATGTTTTAATTTCTTGGCTCACTACATACAACTCACAGAAGAGCTACTCACAGGGTGCTCACTTTTACCTATCAAAATAAAAGTATGCACAAAAATGCTGAAAACTGTTGCAGCCAAACTAAGTGTAAAATAACCATCAGAGTGACTTACATAAGAGCTGGAGTGCAGTGGGTTTATCGGTGTGAAGTGTGTGCTGCTCTGCAGAGCTGGATGAGTTCTCTGTTAGTTCAGCACTACAAGTGACCCCTTTCACACTACACATTTGTTCCATTGTTGATATAAAAAAATATTGAAGTTAGGTCTGTATTTATTACCCCAGCTGTGGCTTTATTTTTGCTACTGGGAGTATTAAATCTGCTGTGACGCTTCTGACAGATCTGAAGTAGTTTTTTTAGGATTCAAACATGCAAATTGATTTTTGTGTTTGTTGTTGATCAAATTAAGTTGTTTCTGTGCAGTGTCTGTCTGAGGAGCCTCCAAGCAGAGTGAATTTATGTAGTAATGGTTTCCAACCAGTCCATCTGTGTATGTGTGTATACTTTTGCACTGCTTTGTTCATGTTTACTCAAGGCCAGGGTGACTCATATTGTGTGTGTATGTGTTTTGTGTGTAAACCAGTGAAAATCATAGCACCGTGCTGTCCCAGGCTTCCAGAACAACGTCTCTCAGCTCAGTGACTCATTCATCCAGACTGAAGATGAATTTATCAATTCTGTTTCCCACCAACTGGCTCCCCAAGAACTCAACACAGTCTAGACTGTGTGTTTTCTGATTCTGAGAGATACTTCAGTCTGTAGTGCAACTGAAACATCTAGTGATTATTTGATTAGCAGAAAACTAATCTGAAAATCTTTTGATAATCACCAAGCTTTGATATATGTGGTGGTCCCTGGACAGAGGATTGTTGCCCACTGAAGTATTATGAGCTCAAAGTGTCACAGTATCTTTCAGGTTCCAGGGGCATAAATGAAAGCTATTTCCAATCGAACATCATCATTTTACTGAATAAAACAGCTGTTTCTGTCTCTTTTTCTCTGCATATGTTCCAGCCTTTCTCAGGGGACCAGATGGACGATTTCAGCAGTGAATTATTCAACAGTTTCTTTGATGACCATTTATTAGAGCGCCCCCTGCTGACAGACAGGCCATCACTTTTACACATGGACATGGACAGCAGCCCAGGTCAGTTTGTCCAATACAAATGCACAGTGGTTGTTCCTTACAATAACATTTCTCACAGTAGGTAAATGAAGTTCGGTGAAATCATTTTCAACTATTGTCTTGAAAACATGTTTTCTACACTGCTTTGCAGCCCCAAAATACCAATGTTTGTCTCTCCTCCCTTCATAGTCACGTTTAGATTACCTTCTTTTTTACTGAATAACCTCCAGCAGTGCAGCAGCTAGTAGCTCCACTCCTCAGCCAATGTTCGTGTACAAAAGACCTCAGTCCCATCATTTGATTTTATTCGAAAGCCAGTACTGAGCACGGAGACCCACTGTATCAAGTAACAGTTCTCAACCACCAACATGAATTCTGGCTTGGCCCTCCACAGAGAGTCCATGATCTGAGAGTCAGTTTCTGATGCCAAATCAGGCGACTTCCAAAACTCCTGCCTGCTCACCAGAAAACACACTGGACTTATATCCCTCACCTAGCAGGTGCTGAATCTGGGGGGAGGAGAAACCAAGTTGTTAGTTCAGGCTACGACTGGTGCAGCTACCACAAGGCACTCACTTACAAAATAAACTGCCACAGCTGCACATATATTCTCTAAGTCTGTTGTTAGGGCCATCACAGAGCAGTACATGTCTGTGAAGATAAATTCATATCCTGTCAGACATCGCTATGATCGCTAGTGTGACTGAGACCTTAACAAAATAAGAGCGTTATGATCAGAGGAAGGGAAGGGTGTTGTAGAAGAAGAAGGAATGCAGTTTGTAAAAAGAAATGCTATATAATAAATCAGTAAATCGTGAATAATGAGCCCCTTTCAGACATACACCTCATTATATAAATGTGGCATGTGCATTGCTGTGTCAGAGTCACACACAGGTTATAGCCGCTCTCACAAGGTTGGCCCTAGTAACATTTAACATAGCACAAGTCTGAGTTGAATGCTGTCAGATTATACTAAATGTCAGATCAGTGCAAGAAACAAGTAAATAAAATGTGCAATGACAATAATCATCAGAAAAATAATCATTTTCAGTTTGCACTGATTCCATTGCATTTTCAGGAAAACGTTTAGATAGAGCATATGAACATTATGCCACTGTTAGATATTATTGGAGACAGACTTTGCCAGAAGTGACATGAAATGATTAAATTAATGAGAAAATGTGTTTGGACATTCACTCTCAGGAATGTCCTTTGTGCTTACAACAAAATCACAAAGTCTTGTACAGCGAAATGTATCTTATAATTCACTCAGTGGCAAATATCATATTATGTTTGAATAAAGTTTTTGGCAACAATACATCAATGGATACCTGTGTCTGAGTAATCAGAGCTCTTACTTTAGGAGATAGACCAAACCAACAGATTGTACATATTCCATGTCTGAAAAGGGCTTTTTAATCTCACAGATATTCAAGCAGAGCACAGCTACTCTTTGAGTGAAGACTCTGCCCCCCAGAGCCCAGCCCTGTCAGTCAAAATGGACCACGAGTCTGGTACGTCACTAACTTTAATATTTTCTTAGAACCAGGCTTAAATTTTATAATTTATGGTTCCTGGGAAAGTGTGCAGCCAGCTGTGCTGCTGTTGTTTAGTCTGGTTCTTTATCATGCTGCCTGTCAGGTGGTTATCTGGTTGGCTCAGTTTTCTAACACTTAACATGTAGTTTGACCCTGTCTGCTCTTTGTCAAACACTATACACTCTGATTGGCTCCACTGTTTGTCATATAATGTGTATGCTGATCGGCTTAGTCTGTGTTCTGTTACTGTGCCTGAGTGAGCTGCAGTGCAATATGAAAAGACTATATTTCCCGCTTTTCTCCCCTTTGCCTGTTTTTGTGGGTTTCTCTTTCTTTCTGACTCATCTTCCCCATTATCTCCTCCTGTGTTCCAGTCTTTCTCTGCCTGTACCTGTCTGTCTGTCTGCCTGCTGTCTTTTCTCCGTTTGTCCCGGGGATCCTGCTGTCTGAGCAGCAGGAGCCCAGTCTGAGCAGTTTTCCTCCAGCTAAGCCCTGCCCACCTAACACACACACACACACACACACACATGGACTCACACAATACTATGACAAGCATATGGTTTTGAGTCTGCAGCTTTAGTCAGAGCCAGCGGAAACTCTCTTTCTCTCTTGTGTCAAGTTATCTCACTCTCTCCTGTTTTCTATCTTTCTCTTCTCTTCTGTCTCCATTAATCCAACTGAATCCAGTTTATTGGTTAGAATATCAGTTTCCTTCAGTGCCAAAATACCAAGGAAAATAATACATTCAGTGGAAGCAAAGGTTAAAGTGAAGGCAGTATTTAGAAAGAATCTGTTGGCTTTGGTTGTTGTGTTAATTTTACACTGATACTCAAAGAAAAAGGTTGTTTTAAAAACTAAAATGACATAATAAACCATTTAGCATCAATATTAAATTTTGTTTAATAAAGGCAAAACATTTAGACAGCTCTTGAGGTTAGTTTATATGCACTATATTTTTCTTGATCACTGTTTTCCATCTGTAGTTGCATAACTACTGAACAACTTGCTCACATGTGGAAAACACACACACACACACACACACACATATCATATGTATTTAAACCTACTGTATTCCAGCCTGTTTGATACTGAAGTTAATACTTTTGATATGTAGCTACTTTTGATATATATATATATATATATATATATATATATATATGTGTGTGTGTGTGTGTGTGTGTGTGTGTGTGTATAGTGTACTTTTGAGGTTTTAAGGAGAAAAGGTACATACATGTGTACTCACTGAGTTTCCAGCAATGTTATTTTATTCTGTCGTTACAGCCTTTTCTTTATTGAGTACAGGTTGATTCAAAACAGAGAAACCACTACCCAGTGTACTGTTGTTAATCTAGTTATGTGTAGAGCTTTAAACATTGACAGTGGGCTGAATGTTCCTTTGATTAAATTCTAGGTATATGTCACTGTTGTACCCAGGTTTCTGAACACCTTCCTCATAAATGAAGTTTGATTTAAGTATCTAACTGCACATTATTTCATATTCATGAACTGCTCATTTTCTGATGATGTGTGATTTGGGGAGTATTGTTCTTGGACTTTAGTTGTACCTGTTTAGCACTTGATGCTCCACCTGTTAAATGCTGCTTTGCACTCTGATTTTGAGGATGGAGATCTGCATGGCTGGTTGCTTCTTATATGTGTTTAGTGTTTGACTTGAGCATCGAGCTTCATAGTGGTGTGGGACTGTTTATGAAGCTTGGAGATGGGGCCTTTGTGTCATTACTGTATATCTGTATATGCTAAAAAATCCTGGATTCTCACAGGCTTTAGTCTCAGAGACAGCATCATGTTCTGGGATGATTGACCCTTTTTCTGTGAGTCTGTGCTGGTTTGACTCACTAACCATCATGCCAAAGATCCTTGTATTCTCTCTTTTCAGAGGCCTTCTAAGCCTCCTCCGAGGACCAAAGCAGGAGCAGCATTAATACGTAATGATGAGTCAGTTTAATTAACCACGTGGGGATGTTAGACCCTGTTGACCTTTCAGAAGCCCAGGCTGTTGTGAATGAAGGAATTCTTAATTGGGTTCTAGACAAGTAATAAATTACCAAAAAAGAAGTAACAAACGTAACAAAATTTGGACTTATGGGGCTGCTGGAGGGCCTATTCTTAATTTTAGTGATGATCATATCTATTCTGCTGACACTGACCTACAGGACAGCCAGTCAGCATGAAGGTCATCTGTGGGCAATTTTAATAGGTTAGTTAGCTTTAACTTTCCTGTCCCCTTTTTTTCTGGTTTGCCCTCTCTATGTGGTCTTGTTGCTCTAATTCAGTCAAAGAGTAGCTGTGTGTTTTACTACACCTACTACTGTGCTACTCCATCTATTGTTTTAATACTGCTGCAGTCCCACTGAGATCAAACACAGTCACCACCTCTCCTTCACTAACCCCCTGTCACGACTGCCAGGAGCCTTTGCTCATTAACCACTGCTCAGAGATAGGATTTCTTGTGTTTACAACAGACAGACTTTCTTTTATTGACAGAATCCAAATAGATTGCATTAAATGGTAACTGAGAGGATCAGGTTTTACTTGTGTTACTTCTATCTGCAGCCTCATGCACGTTTCACACAGCACTACAAGCATACAGCACAATATGTCTAAAATGACATTTAAACCTCTGCACATACTTCTAATGAATAATATTTTTTATGTGAAAATAGAAGATACTCAAAATGTTTTAATCAGACTTGCCCCCCACACTGTGGAAAGATGTGGCCCCTCTATCTTTGATGGAACCACTTGATGTATAGGAAGATATTTCTTTACATTTGCTCAGCTTCTGGAATTCATTTAGAAATGGTGTCACAGGGCTCCCTATCAAGCCCTGGCTTAACGAGGGCAGGAGGCTTAACTAGCTCAGGCTAGCAGCAGGACCTGCCTCATTAGGAGAGACTTCTGAGGATCTTGCTTATACAGAGGATAGAGTCAATTCTCATACTACTACTAATCAGTTTTAATGCTGATCATTGACTTTATTAATAAATGGCATATTGGCTGTAGCAGTGAGTGTGAGGCTGTAAACATTGTCACTGGTCAGGATGAAGAAAAAATCTGCACGAAAGTGTCAAAATTTGGCTACTGGAGTCTAAACCACACTGTTGGTGTTCAGGAAGCTAAAGTGGTTTTGTACATTTGTTCATTCAGCATTATGGTCCACAGCAAGATATCTTGACAGCTGGTAGATAATAATATTGACATGGCACTGTTTACGCATGGACTATCTTAAATTACACTTGCCCATTATTATATTTATCAGCTGTAGCTGTGTTTTCCATGCCATAGCACCGAGGTGATAAACGTTTCTCAGCAGGTTTCCAAACATTACAGCCAATTTGCACAGTCTTTCCAGCATTTTTCATTGTGTTTTACATTACAGTAGAGCTGAAATGACTAAAACTTAATTAATCAGCTGACAGGAATTAACTGACAAGAAGTCTGGTGATCTGTTTATCACCAAACTAAAATCCAAAAATGTATTCAGCTGGATTGTGAGGATAGTTTTTGTATTTCATTGTGCTGGTCAGATGAAACATGACGAGATGTCACCTGAGTGTTTGGAAATTATAATGAGCATTTGTCACTAACTTCTGATGTTTTATAGACCAAACAGCGAATCGGTTGGGAAAGTAAGCTGTCGATAAATG
Organism: Mastacembelus armatus; assembly: GCF_900324485.2. Classification (NCBI taxonomy): domain Eukaryota; kingdom Metazoa; phylum Chordata; class Actinopteri; order Synbranchiformes; family Mastacembelidae; genus Mastacembelus; species Mastacembelus armatus. The sequence continues at coordinate 6,022,207 of NC_046634.1, read as the reverse complement.
ATTAGTGACAGCCCTTTCCTGCAGCTTATCTAACTGTATAAACACGGCTTTGGAATTGTTATGGGCTCATTAGCTGCCCAGTATTCACTGAAGTAAGCAGTGACCAAAATCCAGTTCATTAAACTTTAAGTACGAACAACTGATCTGGGTGCAGAGCTGAGTGTAATGACTGTAATGATTTCGGTATCACTCACACCTCACTGTCAAAACACTCAAAGGTTAAATCTTTACCAACAGTTGGGTCTGTGACTGAATATCTACAAAACTTATGATTACAGATTTGCCTCAGTGCCCTGTAAGCCATGACAGTGAGTCAACATGCACCATACCAGCTCTCTGCAACCAGCCGCTGTAAATGGAAAAGGAAAAGTGTAGTGTAGTGGTTTGTAGTAATGTTATCAGTCACACCTGTTTTTTTCCCCTGTTGTCACCTGCGAAAAGGTCTGTGCTGTGGGCTCATAATTACTCATGCTGTTTGCTTTTGATCTGTCATATTGGGTTAAATATGCCAAAAACAAGAATTTGACTTGAATCAATGCATCAGATACCAATACGTTACTACTGACTCCAGTATTGATCCTGCCAGACAGCTCAGGATTTCTCTAGTGACCACGTTAGCAGTAATGGTTGACAGCTTTCAGGTCATTGTCTGTTGTGACAGCACAGTTTACAGGTTAGTTTGACTTAAGGTTTGTCTCAGACAGAGAGAAGCCACAGGGACTGGTCTTTTGGATGGAGTCTCTGTGTGTGCCCATCCCTGCGGTGGTGATGAACAGGATAACAAGACAAGCTACCAGCCCTCTGACGGACACACACCTCCGTCCCCCACTGCTTCTACCAAACACACACACACACAGCTTGTAAACTTCAGAGCATTTTACCAGCAGAATGTTGCTAGGAAACCAGGAGGTGATTAAAATGATGTTCACAAACATACACGCACACGCACACGCACAAACAAACACACACACACACAAAGCTGTTGTTAAACTGCTGCTGCTCTCTTTCCATAAACTATGGCACCATTTTGGTTTGTGTTTTGTGACAAGGATCAAAGACTTTGTGTTTTATTTCATAATAAAAAAACGCTGACTTGATGACGTATCACACTTCTCAATCTGTAGTTTCCTTTCAGTCAAGTTTTGCCATAATTTCACTTTTAGATTTAAAGTTAGGTGGACTAACGAGGTTCCCTTTGGAGCCACCTTCAGCACAGCCTTAATTGAAAGCATACACATCATGAACTTGCAACTCTTGCAGACCCATCAATGTGTCCATCATTACAACATCATTGTTATGCATAGACACGCACTGCCCAAGTAAACAGAGCATGATGGCTCTTGACAGTATTTATCTAGCTTTAAAAGTGTGCCAGCAGTTTTGCATTGCACATCCATTAAGTTTGGAAACCTAGAAGAATTGGTTACAAGTGGTGCAAAGGACTCTGAGATATCCAACTTTGAGTCCAAAGAATTAGTCAGACTGAAAAAAACTTACCTTAGACCCTGAACCAGAGCTTATACATGCATACATGCAAACAGTATTTGTGTTAAATCTTGTAAGTTTCACAGGACAATATAGGACATGATCAGGTTTATTATTTCAGGCTTGAAGCTCCTCAGATGACATTATGCAGCCGTCACAGGTTTACTAGTACTCCTCCTCAGTTAACCTGAACCTCATGTGTGAACTTTGTGCAATGCTCCTTTACAGCCAGCTAATGAGAAATGTAAAAATTAGAGTTGAACTGGAAGAAATGGCACCCAGTGCATAATCTCTGGATTATACAGTGCTATTGACTGCAGCATCTGGGTTCTGTCTTTGTGGATAGTGTGCAGTGTAAAACAGACAGAAAACAGAAAACAGCTGTTCCAGTGCAGTTATCCAGCTAACTCGCTAATCCTGTTTCCTGAGACCTTCTCACAAAACAGGGTGACCCTCTTTTCCCATGGCAGGAGTTTCTTCTTCCCTGCAGTTCAAGCAGGTTGCGAGCAGTTCTGCCAGGCGCCCAATCTGTGTGGGAGTTAAGGCTGCCCTTACCCACTGTGACAAGTTTTGGAAAAGTTGACAGGACAGTCTAAATATGATACAAGCTCTTCAGTACTATGGAGTTTGCCCCTAAAGAGAGTTTTAAATTTTGAGCAACATTGTGAGGAACCTTTTGAGCACAGACTGAACACTTAAATGTGTTTGTTATATATAATTATACTGCAGTATATTTTTGTACTACTCATTAACTGTCACTGTGATAATGTGCCATAATAAACACCAGCCCCTGTGAGCTTGTGTTTATCAGATGTTATGTCAGGATCATTATCATCATCATCATCATCATCATCACCCACCAGGACACCAAATACACCAGAGCTGTCAGTGAATACTTGTTTGCAGCCCTGCAGTGGCACCTATGCCCCTAAAAATAGGTTCTGCATCTCACAGTAGACTAAACAATAGGCTACCTGTAAGATGCTTCCAAAAATACATCCGCATTGTGTTTTGGTGAAGCTGCTTTGAAATTGCACTCTCATCATTGGTTCACTTGATTATGCATATTTTCTGCAATGTTTAAAGGCTGCATCTGTTTCTTTTCTGAGCAAGGATACTGAAGATGAGTTGCTGCCTCAGCCCATCTTTTATTTCAGGGTAGATACACACTCACTGGAGACAAATTATGCACTGCAGTTGCCAGAGCGACGTCGTCCAGCAGTCTGTAATAACCAGCCTTGTCAGGAAGTGCTCAAATATTTTGGGGAAGCTCTTTAAAAGTGTGATTTACTTCCCATTGGAAGACCTACAGCAAAGCCTCTCTGAAGAGAAATATAGTCAGGTTCACTAAAGTGGATCAGAAAGTTGAATTTCTGGCTAGAATAAGGTCATTCAATTGTAATCAAATTTTGTTTTTTTACACTGCACAGAAATGTGCTGTATTACTGTCTTAGTCACCATTACTCTTTAAAATACAACATTTTGTCTCAAAGGTTAAACCTTAAAGTTGATTTTCAACCTTGGAGACATTTGTCTGTAGCAGTTACCAAGAGATCCTGTGTTTTCCACCCACAAACCTTCTGTCGCCCAAATAAAAGGGGAACAAACTAACGTAGAATTAGTTTGAGTAAGTGACTTTAAAACCCTGACCGACTGAAATTATTCAGCAAAGACCTACAGGACACATTTAGCTTTGGTGTAGAACAAAAATATATTTGTAAATGTGGCTGCTGTCTTTCTGTGTTGTCCCTAGAGTTTGAATGGAGCTTCAGTCAGGATCTGTCAGCCATCTTAGTGAAGCAGGAGGAGCCTGATGTGGGTCAAAGGTTAGATCCTCAGCCTTTGGAAGGCCCACCGCTCATATTAAGCCCTGCACCCCCACACAGAGGATCTCCATGGAAACACACGGTTAGCATCCATCAGACCTGTCATACAGCATCAAGACCTTCAAATTATGTTGCTGATTTTCATTGTTGTTGTTTATGTGTTTATTGTTTATGTAGGAGCAAGATGATGTGAAGCCAGTAGCCATAAAGGATGAACCCAGAGAGATTGGACAGTATCTCAGTCTGCCCAGCGGTACATACACACAGGCAGATGCACAAACCCACTTCATAGCAAAAATAAAAAACATCCCAGCTAACAGTGTTTTTTAAAGGACATGACCAAAAGAGTTTTGCAAATCCATCAGTCAGGTCGTTTTCCGCCTGAAATAGTACAGGTAGCACAGATACACAGTGTCAAGCTGAAGTGCTCATTCAACTTTCTCCTCCTCGGTAGACGATGCTCTTCAGCTGCCGCCCACCCCTCCCAGCAGTAATCACGGCGACAGTGATGGTTCCCTGCCTCCTTCCTCCCCACACCTCGCTCTGCCGCCATCTTCCCCTCCACCCCAACAGAGGCCAGGAGGTCGTTCCTCATGTTCCTCCTCTTCCTCAGCCATCTCCTCTTCACCTCTCCTCACTGCACCACATGTGAGTTAAAGAACATTGCCCATCGTTGATTTAAACCATTGTTCTTGGTTTATAAGAAGTTTTGTCTGAACTGCAGATTCTCTGTGGTGTCTGCAGTTTTGGAGTTAAATCGTGCCTAATATTTTGCTGACCAAAGGAAGTCTGTTCAATAAAAGTCAGAAAATTCACTGTCTTCTCAGATTCAGCATCTTTTCTCAGAATAAATGAATCACACTTGTGCTCGTGCCATAATGTAATGCCTTAAGACCAATTGTTTATATAGTATTGTTCAGTGTCAGCAAACACAGTGATTTGGTAATGATGCATCTGAAAAGCTGAACTGCTGTAAAATCATGGCACAAATCATCCAGCACAGGATAAAGATTTGTTATGAATTTTTTCCCATTAGTTTGAGAATTTGAGTTTGCTCACACTGTAATGACATGGAGTTTCAGCATTATTTGAAAGCACACTGACGTACAATCAGACTCCGTAGTGTCTGAGATGACTTATACTGATGAAGTGCTGGTTTCTTCGTGCAGAAGCTGCAGGGCTCAGGACCCCTCATGTTAACAGAAGAAGAGAAGAGGACCCTGGTTGCTGAGGGCTACCCAGTACCCAATAAACTTCCTCTCACCAAGAGTGAAGAGAAGGCACTGAAGAGGGTCAGACGGAAGATCAAAAATAAGGTAAACACTGCACCTTTCACAGCTGAACTGAGCATGTGACTGACCTGAGAGTGAAGCAGTGCTAAAAAAGTTCAGTTGGGTGGTGGTCGTGATCTCAGCCAAGAAATCAAATGAGGATGCTGAAACATCATCATAACAAACATTTACTGAAAAGAATATATGTTCTAATGTTGTTTTCCATTTTTCTATCTAGATCTCAGCTCAGGAGAGTCGGAGGAAGAAGAAAGAGTATGTGGAATGTCTGGAGAAAAAGTAAGCCTTGGAAAAATGTGGTCCTTATTTTTCCATTGCCTTACTGCTCCTCTTGGTTTACCTGTGTGTCTGTCATACACTTTTTCTTCCTACAATCCTGTCAAATGGCACTAAAGTACAAAAATAAGAAATTCAGATTAAAGTTCATATTTATCCTATTGTCAGTAAATCCCATGAAGAGACCAAAGTCAACCACATGTTAAGACCTCTGTGTACAAAGGACCAACCAACACTGTCCTACACATTATCTATTATTATGTATTTAGAAGTAGTTTCACTGGATCAGTACCAACTCATGGAGTAAACCTGAAACAAGTACATACCAGTCAACTTGTTTGAAATGCTGGAACAGCCAGTTAACAATGCTGTGCAATGAAAAAAGAGCTTTTTTCCTCACTCCTCCAAGCTGTCTAACAATGTGTTTAAGCGTACTCTGGTCCAGAAGGCAGGTCTGTTGGTCAGTGAGGTTTTCCCGGAGCTGAATTTAACCATAGCTGTTGTTATACATAACTGTGTGCTCTTCATGAAAAAGCACAGAAAAATATATTAAAATGAGCTGGCACAAGGGAGCAAAGATAAAGTTTTGTAATGCAGGAGTGAACTTGGCAGTTGAAGTTTAGTTAAGAGGCCGTTTTTTTATTTAAAGGTTTTCCCAACCGGTTTGGACCTGAGTGTGTTAACAGACACACAGTCCTACAGGGGATTAAACTGGAGGCTGTACATCAACAAACGCCAGCAACACACTGGTCTTTAGGCTGTATTTCATCAGTATGCGTCCTCTCTAATTCATTAAAGAACATCAAAACTGAACAGAAACTCCTCTCTCTCTTCTTTCATTTGTTATTCTGACCATCTTTGCTATGGCAGGACTCCAGTAACCTGCTGCACACATGGGTCAGAACAGAGAAGTAAAGCTGCTCATTTCTACATCACTTTTATTCCAAAATGTACGTTAGTCGAGCCAGCTGATAGGTACTGAGAGAGCTTCATACATGTGGTAACAAAATGTCCTATTAATCCCGTTAGGGCATGTGGAGAGTTCTGCCCTCATGCAGTTTCTTTTGACTGAATCCCAGAGTAGAGAGGTGAGAAACTGCATCTAAAGCCCCAGTCCTCCTCTTTATACCTTCTTTGTGTTTATGTTTCTTTGGGACATGAGGACAGGATTAGTGGATGACTAACAGCAGGGCAACGTGCTGAAAAGGATGTGTATGAATAAGCTGTATTCTAACCATAGGAGGAGGATTAAGTAAGAGACTCATAAGATGTTAAATAGATGATAGAGTTCAATAGGATTAGCAGGAGATAACAGAGGGAGAAAAAAGAGAAAGGGGATGAAGGAAATGATCTAGAGAAGAGACTATCTCATCTTCTGTGTCTTCTTTTTTATCTTCAGTGTTTCTGTGTATTTTTGTTCAGGATATAAAAAATGTTGAACCTAAATCTCAAAATGTACTTGAATCAATTTTTTACTAAAAGTTACAGGTTTGTTTATTGTGTACTTCACCTTAGAATGTTAACATCTGCTAGTGTGTTTTAACTCAAGTTCAATGAATCTACCTTAATAACTGTAGATTTCTACATTTGGCATGAAATTAGACAGTTGGACATAATGTGGATGTCTATAATATTTCTGATCTCAGTAGCAGAGTTCAAAATCTGTGTCTGTGTGTGTGCCAGGGTGGAGAGCTACACATCAGAAAACACTGACCTGTGGAGAAAAGTAGAAACCCTAGAGACTGCCAACAGGTGGGTTGTGCACACACACACACACACACACACACACTGCAGAGATGTTTAGATTATCGTCACTGAAAACAGCAACAAGTTTGCAAAGAATGCAGTCCGATAAGCTGAGAGTTGAATTATCTGTGTGTTGCAGCAGGGCTGGAGAAACTAGGTCTCATTTTTCTTTAAACTTTCTTGGAGAAACAACAATTATTACAACTGAAAACTGACTGAGCTGCAGTCATGAGGTTTTCAAAGACAAAAAGTACTCTGCTATTGTAATACTACATTTAATGCTCTGTATGTATAACATCTGGAGCCTACAGTGTTTATGCAGTGAGTTACTGCATATATTTGAGAAATATGTAGAATCACCAGCTCTATCTGTCCCCACTCTTACAATAACAAGATGAAACCAATCTGTTATTATCCTTGAGAAGGTGGGTAGATGGGGTGTGGGTGTGGTGAGAGAGATGGCTGAAGGTTGGGGGGGGCTCTGTTTCTATAAAGTCTGTCTGTGGCAGCTTGAGTCTGTCATTAAAGCTGCAAGTTAACAGTAGCTTTCATCATGGAAGGCAGCCCCCTCCCTTGCCACCACACACACACACATGTTGCTGGGTATATTATACCACCACAGAGGAACAATGAGTTGGCACAAAGTGGGGAACATGAGTCAGCACACTCGTTCTCACATAAAGTGCAGAATATGTGTGGGTATAAAAAAAAGCTCTTCAACAAATGAACCAAATTTAACTTCCTTGTTACTAAAAATGCATGAAATCCAGTTATTAGTGGTTGTTTTGGGCTCCCTGCAATGTTTTTTCTGTACTGCATGTCCATTCTGATTCATGCAGAACTGGGTTGATGCTGTTGGTGTATTATTTGTGCAAGACTAGACTTTGTGTAGCATTATATGTTTTTAAATTTGGCTTGCACTCTGCATTGAATTAGTCTGCGGTTTTAGCCAGAATCAGATGAGTAGATTAACTTAATTTAGCCTAGCTTAGCACAAAGACTGGAAACATAGGGAAACTGCTAGCCTAGTTCCCGTAAAAATAGAAAAATACACACATCGCATTACAACCCCAAGCACATTTTTGTGTTGATTTAATACATGAATTAAAATTTTCCATTCTTGTGCAGAATATTTACACAAACATTCATTCACCCAGTCATCCAGCAAAACTTTTGGGAGGACTGTATATTTTAAGCAGCCATAACTTTAACCATAAATCACTGCGGTTTCACATCAAAGTCCTGTGTGAGCGATGCTGGGCAGTGTCATCCCATATAAGTTTATTTCAGCTGGCAAATTGCTACACTCTGGTGCACGTGACACACATCAGCATGGAAATTAGAAATTTTACATGTACCCAGACTTGCTGTCTGGTTTACTCTCTGAACATCTGATGGACTGGTTGACTGGTTAACTGTGTAGTATAGTTTCTAACTTAATTCACTGATTTGTAGATTTTCTAAGGGCTTGTGAATGTTCAACTGTAACTGGATCTCTTTCTCCACCTAGTGGTCAGACTGTGTCCTCACAGCCACTGACAGCTCATACCATCAGAACCCTGCTCTCCAGATCCCACTGATACACTTTATTGTAGTGGTTTTACTTGTATAATCTGCCCAACCATACTGTAATATTTACTTACTTGGCTAAATGACAACATGCTAGTAAATCAGGTTGTTAAAGTTTAATTGGAAGTGCAATCAGCGTTACTGAGGACCACACAATGAGAGAACAATTCTTTATTTTTGATGAAATACACTCTGTGCCTGCATCTGTGTATGACTCTGTGGTTTCCAATGACTTTAAATGTTTTTAATGTACTGTACTTAGTGGCAGGTGAATGCTCACACTATGAACATAAACACATCAAACTGACCAACAATAAACCACTATTAAAATACAAGGGGTTTCTCAAAGTCTATTAAGACGTGGCTATCAATAGTTCTCCATCTGCTGCCCTAGACAAAGATCACTGCTATGCACATCAGACTCTTTGTATAGAAGAAATGTGTTAAGGGTGTTTTGAATTGGGTGTGAACAGATGGAACAATATTATCTAACTATCTGTTCTTCTCTTGAATCTGGACAATAATGTCTGCCTTTCTACGCCTCTATTGTCACTCTTCTCACAGCATTGCTGAAGTTGTTTCTTTTGCCATCTGCTCTTCTTATTGCTCCTACATAATTTCTCTGTTTCATTCTCTAGGTCTCTCCTACAGCAGCTTCAGAAGCTGCAGTCACTGATTTCAGGGAAAGTTGTTCCCCGTTCTTGTAAAATCGCCTCAACTCAAACAGGAACCTGCCTCATGGTAAATACTACTATTACTATGATACTATAAACCTCTTCACATGTTCACATCTGTTCCCTCTACACGTTATGTCAGTAATTTTATTCTGGCCTCTGTAAATGGCCCCTGAGATAGACATTGCAAAAAAAAAAAAAAAAAAAATTACAATTAGTGTTTCATGCAACTTAATATCTGGAGCCCTTTTTTCCTTTTTTCAGTTCCTGCTGTTTTAGTCAGCTGTGCCATATGTGCCTGGGCCTTATGTTTAGAAATTTGTCACCCTTGCTGGCGACGATGTTGTGTTTGTTTATTATTATCTATTAATGTGAGTGCTTTGTTCCTCTCTCTGTGCAGATGATGGCCTTGTGTTTTGTCCTGGTGGTGGGTTCCTTCTCGCCCTGCCTCTCTCCCCTCTCCTTCGTCACTCACTCCTCCTCTTTGTCCTCCTCCTCTTCCTCTCACTCCTCCTCTCCTCCTCTTCCGTCAACGGACCTGTACACCACCAGTCAGGGTGGGTTTACAAATTTGTTCACTATTCACCATCCTTGCATACAGTACTGTATATAAACCTATTTATGATGTTCAAACCTGGTGAATCTTTTCACCTTAAACCTTTTTTTTAATGAATTGTTTCATGTTTTTAATGCATACAAGAAATCCAAGAAATTGTAATAGTTTACACAATCAGAGATTTTGAAAAGTCATTGCAGTACACATTGCAAATGAAAAGTGTTGTGTTTGTGTGTTATAGTCCGCTCCCGCAGTCTACTCTTCTATAATGAAGGGGCTCCACTGGAGGAGAGCGTAGCAACATCAGAAGGGGAGAGGCTACAGTCAGAAGCCCACTCTCACATCCAGACGAGCCGCTACACAGCTGATGCCCACAGCAACCAGACAGCTGGGCCCAAGTTAGACCGAAGGTAAGAAACACCCTTTGCTAATATTGTGATCTTTATGTTACGTGCCAGACAGTTAACCTATTTCCTCTGTTCTGTCCTCAGAGAAACAAAACCAGATGGTGTCTCAGAGTTTTTCTGACAGAGAGCGTGACCCTGCTCACATGACTTCTCACCTCTGACCCCTAAAAAAGCCCAAAACCTCCAGATTCCCCAATGCTTCATATAATCATCCAACTGAACCTAAACCTGCCTGTGTCTATGTTACCTTGTCATCAGCAAATTTCAGACTGCAGTCCACCCATCCTCACCGCTGGTGTCCTGCTTGTATGTAGTGCTTCACTTCTCTGCTTTAACAGACTCGGCTACACCTGAATATACTTGACTTTAACTGGGCCGTATCATTGGAGTTTTCATTTCTCTGCATTAAATTACAGGTGAAACAACCAGCAAGAACATTAAGTTCAAAATTCATGAAGAATATTTTATAGCTATATTACATTAGAACACAGCATCTAAATCAAACAGTCTGTAGACAATACACAGTAACTTAGAGGTTCAATTTTCAGCATTTTAACATAAATAATTAATGAACTTGGCAGATAATAAAGAAAACTCCACTGTAGGATTCTCGTTTATGTCACACTTATATAGATATTTTACACAGTTCAAACCAAAATCTGCATCATTCTTCTTGGGAAACCGTATTTTCATATCAAAGGACCATTAAAGGGGTCCTGACAGAGGTTGGGAAACATGACAAAGTATTTTTAAGAAATTTTAAATTGTATATGTAATATATTTGCAGCATCAAAAAAGAGCATATTTAATTTATGCAACAAAAAAAAAAACTTGTTTTTAACGTTAGTTGACATTATTGTGTCATTTTTCTAGATAATGTTTATGAAAAAACACAAAAACAATTTATAATATATTCTGAGCATCAAAAAATGCATATTTATTTTATGCAAAAAAAAAGGAATTATACATTGTGATTTGGCATTTAGGATGATGCAAAGTTTTACACGATGGTGTTTAGTTCACATGCTGCTTCATGGCTTGTAAAACTCTGACATGATCTGTTTGTATCTTAACTGTAATACAGTGTTTGTGTTTCACTGCTGTCGCATGAAAACCTCTGAGGGTCCTTATTGTTGCCTTGTAATTTCAAAATGTAATCAGGTCATACAATTGAAGCGTAAAAAAATGATTTTTGATCCAAGAAGACAAATGAATTTTTCTGCTATAAATACATCATTTTGCGTCAAAGTAGCAGTGGAAACACTGACACTAATTGTCCTCATGCGACAGCAGTGGATGTTGTATTTATTCCTGTTTGTAGAAAGTGTGTATATATTGATGAAACCAATCGGGTGACTAATACATTCCAGGAAGTAAAATACCACTAGCTTTATTCTCTCCACAATTTGAAGGAACACCAGGATATTTTTTTTTTTTTAAGTCTTTGCTTCTTCACCACTCGTTTTTCAATGTGAGAAAAATGATGTCCCCTGGTAAATATCATGGTATTCCTTCAAATAAAAGGTTTTAACAGATATTTCACTGTCCCATTCCAAAATTCTTGAGGAAATAATTACACGTTCTGAGTATAAAACACCCAGAAATACTATTTTGATGTCCCAAACATTATAATTAACTAAGATTTTCTTTTTCTTCTATTTGTTTTTTCTTTACGCTAAACACACATAAAAACATCATGTGACTGCAGTCTGTTGCACAAGCATCCTCTCATTCTCACCCTTGCCAGTCTTAATGTACCAGTGTACATACAACAATAACAACTTAATGTGCAAATGTTGTAAATAAGGGGCCTTGTTTTTGTATTGTGACATAGTCCAAGATTTTAACCTGTGGAATCACGTGGGAAAGGAAATAAATTGATTTTTGGGGAACAAACTGGGGAGGGATTAAAAAACACTCTTTCCACTTGTAAAGAAACCTGGACAACACAGTAGCTGCACACAGTTTGAATAATTGTAAAACACCAGGAGGTGCTTGAATATTCTAACCTCTCCGTGAATAATTAGAGAAAGTTTGAATGTCAAGATAGAGTAATCCAGCACTTCCCCAGGGGTTCAGTTATTTGAAATGTGTTTGGATATAATGTTGTCTTGGATTGTTGTATAGCGTCCTGCATGTTCTTCCATATAGTATATAACTATGTTATCTTAGTGTAGTCAGTAGAGTAGAAACCAGCAAAATATTAAAAAACTGCATCAGCAATATTGTCTCTGTGGACTTTCTTGCTTTAACTTAAGACTCTTTCATTTGTTAAAAAAACAAACTTAAATTTTCTCTGGTCCAGGTCTTAATTTAGTCTTTATCTGCTTTAAAATGAACTCCAGAGTCCTGCCACATTTAGCTGAAGTGTTTGAGTATGAGCTGTTTTCGAAGGTTCTCTGCCTGGCTATCGCGGTCTTCAGCTCTCTGTTCCAGGCTCTCAGGCTGCTCCAGAGGGTCAGTCCTCTCCAGAGTCCAGGCGTTAATTCCAGACTGCAGGGAGGCGTTGTGGAGGACACAGCAGGCCAGCAGGATGGACGAACTCTTCTCTGGGGAGTACTGCACATGGTAAGAGGTGACAATAAATGCCTTAAAAAATGGACATGGCACTCAGTGTGATGCTGGTCTGTGTAGTTTTCAATGTTGTGTGATGCAGAAGAATAGATAACAGAAGATTATAGTACAATACAATAGCATAGGACTGAATAATGTAAAGTAGAATAGCATGCCTGTAGGTATCCTTTGGTGCCGTCCAAACATTTGAATCTGGTCTGAATGGCTCTGAAGGTCCTGTCCACTATCTCATGTGTAGCGGTGTGGGCCAGGTTATATTGAAACTCTGCGGGGGACTCTGGAGAGTCAACCGGGGTCATCAACCACTTTCTTAGAGGGTAGCGGCAGTCACCTAAAAAACAGAAAAAACACTGTAACATCTGCTGTTTGTTGGGTTCTTTTCTGACTTTATTTTTAAAACCAGTGTCTCACCCAGCAGCCAGCCCTCCTCTGTGCCCTGAAGCTGTTTGTGGAGGACAGATCTTTCTAGAATGTCAGTGTCCTTGAGTCCACCTGGCCAGTGGGTTTCTACACTGAGTAACAGTCCCCGGGCATCACAAACCAGCTGACAGCCCACAGAGTGAAATCCCTTCTTATTCACATACGATGAATCCTCACTGTTTGGAGCTTTAATGGCAACCTAGACGAGAAGAAAACAGAGGGATCAGTTAGGCTGCCACCTGCCTACACAGTGATCTGAAATGAGCACATAACATTATATAATATAATAAACCTGAACACAGTCCAGCACGCCCAGAACTCCTGGGAATCCTGCAACTCTCTGAAACTCCTGGAAGGACTGGTCTCTGCTTGGGGGATCTCTGGAAAACATTGCTCTTGCTGTTATTATGCATTTTCCTAGTCTTTCTATAATTCCAATGAAACTCAATTTCACAGTATAATTTCACATTTTGTCATTTGTAAACACGTAATTTATTTCCAATACTTCTTAAATGTGATGAAATGAGGAGCTTTCTCCACCAGGGCTCTGGTCACATTGGACACACATCTTGACATTGAAGCCTGGCTGATCCCTATAGTATCTCCCATCAATGTCTGAAAGGAGCCAGATGTGTAAAAGCCCAAAGCAGCCAACACCTGGACTTCAGGACTGATGGCTCTGGACCGTTGAGTGCGTCTACAGAGAGCCTACCACACAGAAATAATAAGAGAAGCACTGTTGTACCTTCTGATTTGATAAAGAAACATTAAAGTTACATTTTATAGATATTTAAAACAGAGACTGAGGACATACTCACCTCTCTGAGCAACTCCACCAGATACAGGATAAACTCTCTGGGGAAGCCAAATTGTGTGATAAGGAAGTCGTCTGAGACAGAGTCTAGATCAAAGCGATCCAGGGTCTTATGTCCTCGACCATGTAAGAGTAGATCACAGTCCAGTATGGCTATAGGTATTGCCATGCTGTGGGTAATAATAACCTGACATCAATAAATAACCTGGAACCATTATATAAGTTTATTTAGCTTCATTTTATTGTAGTAAGTTACCAAAATAAAATATAATTGCTGCTGAAGTTATGTGAAATGAGGGTATCACTTAGGAATGCATCTCGATTTATGAGGACAAACAAACAGAGTGTCCTGTAAAATAATTTATTATTACTTAACACTGTATTACCTTCGTATTTTAGACGAGAGCCAAGATGCTAACTAGCTAGCAACTAGCGATCTAACTATATTGTCTTCAGTTATGCATTCTTTTGCACAAATAAATCCACAAAGCCACCCAGCCAAATGACCATGAATAAAAAAGAAACGACACGTTAATTAATTGCATCATTTACAAAAAAAGCGCTTACATTTACCGAAGCCATGCAATATTTGTCAACCAAAACAAGCCACAGGAACACATATCTTACGGTGCACATCCGCATATTCGACAGTGGAGTTTAACGTTTTTATATTTAATAGTATTTCAAAATGAAAACAAAGATACTCTGAAAGTGTGTCTTATTTTGGTTTATTCTGTTTACTGAGCCGTACAATTTAAAGACGTTGACACAAAAATCAACGAAAGTGCTTTTGTGAAAGTCCTGCTATGCAAACACGTCGACATGGAGAAGATAAACAGAAAAGTCGCATAGCTGACGTTGTTTACTTCTGAATTCTGCGCATAAATGTTTGTGGAAGTTAGCACTGCACTCCATCTTTGCTGACTTTATTTGTATTTTATTGGGTTTACATTGTTGACAAAGACGCTAATGTAGAGATTGCTGCTTTGTGATGAAGTTAAAATGCGTCGTATTCAGCTAGCTAGCCACCATTAGCCGTTGGCTAACGCTAGCTGTCCGGTGAGTCAACAATTCACAGCCGGTGCTTCGCTTTTGCCAAATACAAACTTTAGGTCATTATCAATGACATTTCAGTGTTATAGTATTTTAATTTAATCCCATTACGTGGTTCTCTATGTGAACATGACCTCTAATGCTTGTGGACATTTCCTGACAACGTAGAGGCCTCATGCTAACGTTAGCTTGTAAAAACAATGTTATTTGGAGGGTTGATAAAACATAGTTTCCCTTTTAATTAATAAGTAATTATTTGAATTTGAGCATTTCAGTTTATCAAGTGTAATTTTGAATGTTGATAGAATAACTTCGTGAACATAACGTTTTACGTTCAGTGTCTGCCAGTTCAGTGTTTAATATATTTCGTTCACAGCAGTTATTATTATGCTGCCCTGTTTGATTGCAGGCTTGGGTCAAAATGGAGAGTGACCTGAGTCCCCAGGATAAGAAAGACCTGGACAAGTTCATTAAGTTCTTTGCTTTGAAGGTAAGAGGCTGATATGTTTTTGTTCCCTCTCAGCACTTTTCTGTATGTCTGCCGAATGACAGAAAGTTCCTCAAGGGACATTTGAAGCTTTTGGTTCATTGTAGTAGTAAGTTTGGCTTCTTACTTATCTCTTGCCATGCAGATAGTTTTTGGTTTTATTTTGGGATAGGTTATATCACTGAGGTTTCTGCCTCTGCAACAATGCAACAGAATCTGACATGTAAACTGTCTAGTAGTGTTATGTCTTTTTACAATCAAGGCTGTGGTTTGTCTGGACATTATTGTTTTCACATGGACTGGTTCTGTGACATTTTTAACATCCTGTTGTGCATTTGTAGACTGTCCAGGTGATAGTCCAAGCTCGTCTTGGAGAGAAGATTTGCACTCGCTCTTCCTCGTCACCTACTGGCTCTGATTGGGTAAAATAAATTTGTCCTTACATTTTCTATTCCAATGTTTCATAGGATTTATAATTATGTCATAATATTTTATTGTAGATGTAATCTGAAGTGTGGCCAGTTAGATGTTTTGCTTAAATTTGTTAAGCTGCCAAATCTGAGTGACGACATTAACAGTTTTTGGTCAGATTTGATAAACTATTCCTGTTGAAACTGATCTGAACAAACTAAAACAGAGGCTCACTTATTTCTTAACACAACACAGTAATTCTTGTCATTTTCTGTAGTTTAATTTGGCCATTAAAGACATCCCAGAGGTGACTCATGAAGCCAAAAAAGCACTGGCTGGGCAACTTCCAGGTATCGGACGCTCCATGTGTGTCGAGATCTCCCTGAAAACATCAGAGGTAAAAACCTCCCACCTGCTTCCATTTTGTTTTATTTTGTAAAATAACTTTTTCACCAAAACAATCTCAAACCTTGCAGAGAGCGTTATATATGCTTTACAAATAATCACATCAGATATCAGGTATATGAAGTTTGAGGAGTTGGTGACTCTACTACTGTATGAGTCTACAGGTAAAAAACATGAGCCAGAAATGATGCTCCATGCACAGAAATATCAACTGTGTTTTGAGAATTTTGGTCAATGGACACACACTTCTGTGTGTTTCAAAAAATGAATAGACAGTAACTTTTTACTTGTAGTTTATGTTCCTCTGTTTATCTTGTTTTGTTTCACTCAGGGTGACTCAATGGAGTTAGAAACTTGGTGCCTGGAGATGAATGAAAAGTGAGTGGATTATACCTTGACCTGGTTTTTAATTATTCTGCTAACCAAATGGTGAAGGAATGTTTCACTGGGATTAAACCAGTCTTGGGCAGAAAATTGTGCATTTTCTGAATGGAAAGACTATCATGAAGGCAAAGCAGAATCAGTTAAAACAATATGTTACAATGTCCATTAAGTAATGAACTACAGAGATATTTTAATACAGAAATAACACCAGGTTGCTGTATTGCAATAAATCAGTGTCTTTCTTTGTTGCAGGTGTGATAAGGACATCAAGGTGTCATATACAGTCTACAATCGTCTGTCTGTCCTTCTGAAGTCTCTGCTGGCCATCACCAGAGTAACACCTGCGTATAAACTGTCCAGAAAGCAAGGACATGACTATGTCATACTATACAGGTGTGTGGACTTTATCAACACTTAAACAACACATTTATTTGACTTACTTCTAAGCTACGCCAGCTTCGATCTGTCTCCATTCTGACTGCACTGATTTTACTTTTACTTGTTGATTTTGCTAGTAAGTATTTAGTGGAGTCATCTAAACTTACAGTTTTCTTCTTTCTCCCTCTCTTTCTCTGTGTAGGATCTACTTTGGAGAGGTCCAGTTGACTGGATTAGGAGAAGGTAACTCTAAACTCAACATCTTGCCTGCTATGTCTTAAGTGCCTGAAAGGAAGTCTCAGTTCTAAAAGCCTGGAGTTTTTGGTGCACCTTATCATTTCAGAACTAAAGTGTACCAAAAACATGAATGAAGCACAATGCTGTAAATTGACTCGTGTTTCTTGTACTAAAGCTCGTTGCTGTTTGTTGTAAAGGTTTTCAGACAGTGCGCGTTGGTGTTGTTGGCACCCCTGTTGGCACAGTCACACTTTCATGTGCCTACCGCACCAACCTGGCATTCATGTCTAACAGGTAACTAACCTACTACAAAACCAAGGCAATTTTCTTTCAAAGAAAGATATGTTTTAATTATTTTAATTTCTGAAAGAAAAGAATATTTAATGTTTTGAAGATAGATTGATTTTCTTTCAGCAATTCAATGTCTTGACTCAAAGTATTCCTTCTTAAATGTTGAAATGTTGACCTTTGCAGGCAGTTTGAGCGCTCAGCTCCTATCATGGGGATCATAGTGGATCACTTTGTGGATCCTCCATGCAACAGTCAGCGTCCTGCAAACATGGGACAGCCCTGCAACTACAGGTAGCTCTGGAAATATAACCAATATAACCATTTTAAAATAAAAAAGCTGATGTTACTTGCCCACAGCTTCCGTTAATACATTCTGCTGCAGTTGAGCATTCAACCTGAGCCTCAACACAAACAATACAGAGCTTTTAGGTGACATAATATACACCTTTACTTGTGAGCCTTTTATTGAATTTGTAAACATATGACTCAATTGGATCAAGAGAATGAAGAAACAATTACTCACTGTTGAGATCTGACTGATTTGGTTTTTCATTGCTCCATAATATTGAAAATATTGTATGTAAGTTTCTGTACAATGTAAATGTCATCAGATAAATTATAGTGTGAGTGTGTGGGTGTGTTCAGAGCTCCAGATGAGGAAGATGGAGGACCATTTGCAGGAGTCCAGGATTCACAGGAGGTCTGCACCACATCCTTCTCCACCTCACCTCCCTCTCAGGTAAGATGACATTCATTCACTCCTCTTTATCCTGTGACAACCTCTCCATTTTCATACCTGTTTTTCACTTCACTTTCTCTTTTCTCTCTGTTTTCTTTCCTATTGTCTTCTTATGGACTATTTATGTCTGTGTGTGCGTGTGTTTGTGTATACGTTATCTCAGTGCGTGTGTACCTTGAGCCCGTCTCCCTCTAAACTGTCCAAGCCTCTTCCCCTGGACAGTCTGCAGCTTCCATTGGCTCCTGGACTTGTCACTCACACAGTGAGTCTATACTGGCCACTGAGAGAGTGTGACTATATGTGAGGCACCCTAAAACTGAACTGAACATCTCTGTTCTTCTCAAATTTGTCATTTGTTTTGGGCTGCGCGTTGTTCCTCGATTCATCAGAAACCTTTTTTTACCTTCATACTTTTTGATTGTGTTCAAAGTTGCACCACTTTTTTAGGGCAGATCCTTTTATGCATTGTAGTTTTGGTCAAAGCTGCTGTTCATTAGAATCATTTCATCCTAATATTTTATCATTCCCATCACATGCACCTAGCCTCATTACACTTTGACCCATCTCAAGAGCTTTTACATCATGACTACACAATGTGTGTCTCCACTTTAATCCAGACCATTTTAGTGTTGTGATTCATATTTTTTGTTTCTGTTTCTTTCTGCAGTTGTACACTTCCAGGTTAACGTATCAACCTCCAGCTTTAGCTGGAGCTGCTGAGCTCTGTCACCCTGCCGCCAATGCAAACCAGGTGATGCACCAGTCAGTGAGAATTTCACTTCACTTCCAGAGTGACAGCAGAGTTAAGTGTTTCTAGTGGCTCTGTCATAACTCTGCCAATGTTATTGCTCTTCAGGCATTGCATGCTGGGAAGGAGGGAGGGGTTATGTTGGGTCCGACACAGCCTCCTCATGGAGCTGATGCCCATCTGACAATAGAGCACCCTCCCAACACACCGGGCAGCAGGTAATCTCTCCTGGCATCACCTCTACTCAGCATCATATTGTTAAAGTAGATTTTTAGTGTCCTGGTACAGTATGTGTGTACACTGCTAAAGGTTGTGCTGTTTATTGCCTTTACAAACAAAGAAAATAAAGTACAGATTACAGGTTTGTTGACAGGAAGCACTGAGGTGTGATCTTCCAGGGTGAATTTGAACTTTGGAACCTGTAACAGCATCTCATCTCTCTCCTCAGTGGTGATGACGACGGACTGTCTCAGAGTGGAGAAGGAAGGAGGGATGAAGGCAAGAGGAGTGTTTCTCCCTCTGATCCAGTGGAGGCTCTTAATGCATTCACACGGAAAGTTGGAGCTTTTGTCAATAAACCCAGCACACAAGTAAATTAAATGTCCAGTCTACTGACATTAATTACAGTCAAATCCAAAATAAGCACAATTGACTAGGTTTTGAGCTAGATTTGGATGTTGTCATTTGTTTAGCCACTCAGTACTGTGTGTGTACTTGTAGATAACAGCAGCCAGTCTGGACCTGCCATTTGCTGCATTTGCTCCTCGAGGCCTGGACCCAGAGGAGAATGATCCCATGGTATCTCTAGATCTAATTTTCAAGTGTTTCTGTTGTATAAACAACTGAATATGTTGTTCTTTCTTGAAATGGACAATTGAAGAATGGTGAATCTTTGAGTTGACCCAGGTTTTTTAGCATGTATATATTTTTGGGTTTGCATGTTCAGGTGCAGCCACCGGACTCTCCTTCCTGCCCGTCCCCCCTGCAGGCCAGCCTTCACTCTCAGGGCTCAGAGGGATCCGGCCAGCAGGATGATTTTGTCATGGTCGACTTTGTACGTAATTGTTCCTCATTCAGTCCAGGCTTTTCACTAGAGGTGTAACAGTATATCTGCATAATCTATTGCTGTAAATAAATGTGGGAATCAACTGCATTCAGCCAGAATAAATAGGCATAAAGCATGATAGGTTTCAGTAGCTATTTTTATTCTGCAGATTAGATCAGTATACAGAGATCTGCTTAAAAAGCAGCTTTAATTCTTCTAGGAATTCAGTTTGCATTTTTCTATAAAGCCTTACAAGGTAAAAACTGCACAGACAAGTGAAGAAAAATGAATAAATAATAAAATTAAAGAAGTTGGATGGATTGTGACTATTACTTTTATATATTAGAATATACAATTAAAACATTTAATAATGGGCAAATAGCTGTTAGGAGCATATCGAATTCCAAATTTGTTGTATTGAATTATGAATGTTATGTCATCCACATTACAGGTTTTGAAAAACAAGCTCATGGCAACTAGATTTTTTCCTAAACTCTAGATGATGTTTTGTTATTAAAGAAAATTTGAAACTGTAATCTAATCTGTGCTTTTTTCCCGTGTGTAGCGGCCAGCCTTCTCTAAAGATGATCTGTTGCCGATGGATCTGGGTACCTTCTACAGAGAGTTTCAAAACCCTCCACAACTGGCCAGCCTGTCACTGCACATCAGCTCCCAGTCCATGGCTGATGATCTGGTAAAGCAATAAGTGATGTTTTAAATTGCTTGTATTCATAGTGTGAAATAGGTGCAGGCAATAATAGTGGTTTGTGTTTTCTCTATGTAGGACTCACTGCCAGAAAAACTGGCTGTGTATGAAAAAAACATTGACGAGTTTGATGCTTTTGTGGACATGCTGCAATAAAGGAGGCGTAAAGGGGAATCGACTGACAGGATACAAGGTCTACACATGAGAAAAGACTGCATGGAAGGTGAAAATGAGAGCACCCTGGAGACTGTAGTTTTTTGTTCTGTGAGAATCATTCAGACTAAATTATGTTTTAACTCACGCTTTCTGACATATTCCTCTTATCCTCAGTTCCATGAAATTTATTTATATAGCACCAAATCACAATAAAAATCCCAAGACACTTTACATAAAATGAGGTTCTGCACACTCATCCTGCTTAAAAGCTTGTACAGATCATCCTTTTCACTATAATTACTGTATCCAGTGATGCTGGTTCACACAACCCACCCACCCCCTGGTATGGTAGTTTTAACCAACCTGAACATCTTCATTTTCTATGTGGCACAAATCTGCTGTTGTCATCAGTGTTTCAGATGATCATGGGGTTTTGTTGTCAGTTAAAACTTCCATGAAATTCAATGTATTAACTGCAGTCCATTATAACCAACTGCCCATCCCACTAGCCTCTAGATTTCCTGCAATAGCCCCTGAAGGGTTAAAGATGAGGTTAAAGATGTTACTTCGGAAATCAAACCAGTCATGTTTGTGCAGTCAGATTTGGAAAAAGGCCTTTTTCCTCAATACTGGAATTTTGAACAGCTGGTCTTGGCAAAGAAAATTGTTTGACTGTGGATACTGGTCCTGAGTTGTCCTGGTTAGAACACACACAAAGTGACATGCCATAGCATGGTGTTCCCATAGCAGGTGTTCCCAGCTGGACTGGGGAATAAAACTTCCAACTTCAATGTTAGGAAATGGGCCCAGTGGAAATCAAAGTAAAATAACTATATCCCTTATGTGTTGAGTAAAATTCTGTTTTCCATACTGAGGCAATTTCTTGTGTATCTACAGTCAGTTGCCTATTGATAAAAGTACACTCAGCTGAAACTAATATCTCCCCTGCAATAAATCCCACCTTTAAGAGAATTAAAATGTTCAGTCATTGTTTGAAGCTGTTCTACTTTATAGTCAGTTTGAGGGCTGCTTGAGTATCTTACATAATACTGAGACATACCTAATATTTTGCCAACCCCATTTGAAGATGGATGAATATTAGAAAGTCCTCTCAGTATAACAATATTAGCAAACAGCATCACACGCTACAGCCTCCAAAATGACCATGAAGTTGAATCATAACCAATTTAATCAAGCAGTAAACATTTAAACCTTCATAAAGTCTAGATTTATCACAGGGCTGCTAATTTCAGCTCCCCAATAAACCAAGTGTCTGTAAAAGTTAAGTGTTGTACAACATGAATATGTATATTTTGTAAAGGTGGAAAATGATTCCAGATGTGTACTTAGGGTGCTATGTCACCATCCATTACTGGAGTTTGGTTGCAAGCTTTAATTTAAACATCTTTTGCTGTTGGTCTCTGTGTCCTAATAAAGCATGGCCGCTCTGCTGAAACAAATGTCTGTCAGCAGGTACCTGGTGTCTTGAGTGAGTGGACAGCCCTTGCCAGGATGCAGTAAGCATAGTTTTGCTAGTAATACATTACAAACCCCATTCCACTTTAGTTTAATTCTTGACTCTTTCCAACACGTGAGTTAGGTATGAAGCTATGGAAAGTGTGAGGAAATGGTTAAGACTAATGACCAACTGTAACTTAAGGACATGTAAAGATAGAAGTTTTTGGTTAGTGATTATTAATCTGTGACCCTTTCTAAATTCTATGGGACCATCTTTTTTTGCTGTATATGGATGATAATTATTTACAAAAACACAGCTGTAAATGTTTTTCAGGGCAGAGAATATGGTGCAACACCCACACTGACATCCATCAGCTGGGGGGTAAGTAAGGGCTAAAGTTGTAGTTGGCTTCACAGAGGTGAAGCATCAAGAGCTAAGCAGAACAGGGAACAAATGGTTGGCTCAGGCTTTAGAGGGGTATTGATTAAACAACCAATTTTAAAGTTAAATTAAATCTGCCCATTGATATAACCCAAATAACATGCATTTCCCAAAGTAGGCAAATAAAGTCGAACTCATTTCTCAGAATTCTCAAATGTAATTTTATTGTAGGTATTATCTGGAATTTCATCACATACCTGCAGGGCCAATGTCAAAACCATAAAGTTAAAAGTATGGTATCAGCACATGTTTTACAAATACTCTACAATTTATATTCCTTCAACTTGTCTCAGGCTTCATGGCTGCGACACTACAGGTTCTGAAAGCCCCTAAACCTTACACTGCTACCTAAAGGAGCCAAGAACCAGTCAGCAAACATTTCATCTTCAGATTCATTTCCTCTGAACAGCTGTCTGGAAGGCTATGGACAAAAGCTGCTTAAATCAATGTCAACTCTTTCCAGACAATGATAGAAATTTCCTAACTATATTTTCTAGAGTTAGCCACTTAAACATGCCGTTTCTTTTGAAACATACCCTCTGAAGCTCGGGCAAACAGAGGTTGTTTCCCACCCAGATACCACTGGGAACATGGAACAAGAAAATAAAAATACAAAAAGAAAAAAAAAAAAAAATTTCACAGGAGACAGGCAGTGATCGCCCAGTGTGCATATTCACCTCATTCGATTACTCAGTCCATTAGAATGTCGTGTCCCCATTTCCCCCACTATGGCCCCCTCTGAGCTTGACTGTCCAATGCGTTTTTGGTGGCCGACATGGAGAATGAGTCACTGGGTGTGGCGAGACGAGTCAGATATCACGGAATGGTTGGAAACAAAATGTCTGAAGACAGTTGTGATAAGATGGGGATCACCGTTCTCCGACACTCGTTCCCACTCTTGGTTAAAGGGTGAAAGTCTGAGGTGGATGGCCAAAGTCCCCTTGTCATGAGTATCCAACCTGCTCCCCCATTCGGCTAAATGTAGGTGGAGTTGTATAATAGTAAGGTGAGGGTGTTAACAGCGAGGGATTGTATGGAAGAGAGCCGGGAGCTCAACTTTTCTTCTTGGGCTTTTTAAAGCTCAGGGAGGGAACGGGTTCAGGCTCAGGCAGTATTGAGCAGGTCCTGTATGGCTTTCTGCTGTGTCTCGTTGAGTGTTGATACACACTGTGTCCATAGTCCTGCTGACACCTGAAGGACACAACAAAAAGGTCAAACTCTCCCCTAATAAGAGATACAATTGACTCTTCTCCCAACTTGTTACAACTAATAACACTTCAAAAACATATGTCCTGTTATGACATACCTGTACTTGACGTATGACATTTGCGAGCCGTTTGCTGCAAGCATCGTCACTCTTAATTGACTCATTTGCAACTCCGTCTGCGATGATGAGGAAAATTTTAGGAAGGTTGGAGTTGTCTGGTCCAAGGACAATGGGGTTATTGCTGTGAAGAAAAGAAAACCAACATGAGGAAAAATGGAGTTTCTATGCTTCACATTTTAAATGCAGTATCACTCCAATCCTGAAAGAAAAGTAAGGTGGATGTCCCACCTTTCAATAAGGTCACACAGAAAGTCAAATGTGTGGACGGCCTCCTCTTTGTCCTCATTGAGTGGCAGCCAGCTGAGCCAATGGGGAAGAACTTCATTGACATTGACACACTCTGGCCGAAACCTCATGACTTTTCCAACAGCGGAGATGCAGTTCTCTGTGGCATTGACGTTCTCTTTGGAGCGCGAGTCAGCTGCCTGGATAACGCCGACCAGCAGGGGGATGGCCTCTGGACCAAGGAAATGCAAAGACACCAGGCTTGGTACTGATTCAATGCAAAAAAAAAAAAAAAAAAACCTCCAACATCACCACAAAGGAAACTGAGTGCCAGGCTGTACCTGTACAGAATGGGCGGTAGTTCTCTCCTCCATACTGAGCCATGACACCAACACCGTAGGCGGCAGCCTGCCGAACCTCTGGGCTCGAGTCACACAGTGACTGCAACATCGGCCTAAGGAAATACTCTGCATATTTGAAGGAAGAGGGGCTGCAGTGCTCCACCACATCATCAAAGATGCACAGACCCCACTGTCTGTCTGCCCACGGCCTGTTGGGACACTGAAACAGAAAGACGACAAGCTAATGTTGACCTCTCTTGTGCAAGTGCTTTGATATTGGCTCTTCAGTCAGATGCTGATACAGATTGATTTGTTCCTTGCTGATCAGGAAAAATAAGTTCTTACTATTAACTGGACAATGAGCTGCAGCAGCTGTTCAAACCATGGCAGCACCTTCTCTTTGTAGCTACTGAACACTGAGTGCAGGATGTCTGACACTTTGGTCAGGATGTACACATCATTCTCATCCTGTAGGAGAGAAAAAGAAAAAAGAAGCTGGATGATACTTTAAAAAAAAAAAAAAAATTACATATTGATGAATTCAGGGTTGTGCCTCATGCACCATTTCCTGACCAAATTATTAAAATATCTACCTCATCTTGTAACGTTTCCTCCACCTGCTCATCATAGTCTTCATCCTGTCTCTTGGCTGTGAACAACAAAGGACTCATCTTGTAAGGACTGTTAACTCATGAAAAGTTCAGAAAAATAAAAAGAATATTGTACACATGGAAAAATTTTTGCAGGAAACAGAAGACAGCAAGAAAAATCTAGAAGAAACACTTAAAACCAAGGAGTTTTGAGGAATATATTTCAATGATACTTTACAGTTGTGATGTAGCCTCACCTTGTCTGAGTTCCTGGTTCTTAAAATGCTCCTCCAATTTTCCTTTTAGGATGCCACCAAGCTCCTCGAAATGCTCATTGTTCAGACACCCGTCTCCCATCAGCTCAATACACTGACAAAACACACTCCAGTCAGCTCAAACTGGACCTGGTTCTTGAATTGGAGTAAATACATTGATATCTTCTGTGACAACTAAAGTTACCTTAGCAAAAGCGTGCATGATTTCGGACAGGACATCTGAGTCTGGCTCAGTGCCGATGGCCTTGATGAGGGCGTCGCACATGAAGTGCCACATCTGGGTGAGGTACTCCGGCCCTCGGACCCGGGCACACTCCAGCAGCAGGGGCATGGATTCAGCTGCTGCCACCCGCACACGTGAGACAGTTAAGGAAATGCCAAAAACAACAGTTCTGTAATTGACTGAGTGTCAAATAAAATCGTGTTGTGGCCATCGACTGTATTGTGTGTAACAAAAGGATATCATCATGGAAGTAGAACTTGAGTAGAGGAACCATCAGTTTCACCACCTGCTCTGTGTACTCCACAAAACCTTCCTTCAGTTCTTTGGCATAACACACCTGGAACACAAGACCATGACATTTTACCAATAGGGCTCAACACTCAAAGGCATCGATAGCTAGATGCAGATTAAACAATGACAGTGCTACTGCCATCTAGTGCTACTCACCAGCATCTGACAGGCTGTGGCCTTTTCCTCTAGGCCGGCTGTCTTGATGCCGAAACTCTGCTGGTCTCCCAGGTTGACAAACTCCCAGCCATCATCTTCTGATATGTTCTCCATGTCCTGGGCTACAAGAGACATTTTCAGATTCCATACTGTTCAGAAGCCCAGTGTCAGTGACAAGGTGGTGTCTGGACTTTTAAGCATCCACAGTATGAAGCTAAATAGTACTGGGTTACTTACTGTCAAGCAGGGCCACCTCAGGCTTGATGGAGGCTGTCTTCATCAGGGGGCCCATTACCACAGGTAGGTACTGCTGAAACTCCTTCCCCAGGATCTTACACATCCTGGCCCAGGCTGAAATCATGTAAGAAATCTAAAACCACACAAACAAAAAGTTGACTATGCAGCAACAGAAAAAGAAAGCTGATCATTCAAAGACTATCCAAATTTCCTACCTGAGGATCATCATCCTCCAGGTCATTGAAATCTGTCTGGGTTTTGAGGAGCAGCTGCATGACAGCAGAGGCATCTGGCATGAACTAGATACAACAAAGAAAAGGACAGATAAGACATTTAAAGCATAAGCTGAACTAAATTTCTTTTTAAATTAGGAAGTTCCCAATCAATGATTAGATCACACTGTGTGCACATACCTTCTCCTTGCCAACAGCAAGGCCTATGAGACTGATGCACTCTATGGTCTTGCCACGAAGCAGTCGCAGCTCCTTCTGCACTGCATTTTCTACAATGTGTTTTAGTGAGGGCATGAACAGGTCATAGTATGGCACAAACTTCTCCTCAGCTGTGTCAGCCACTGAGGCAATGGATGTCACCACCTGCTCCAGCACCAGCTTGGTGCCCTTCTGGATCAGCTATGAAGAGAGATTAGATACACTGAAGACTCCTGACAGCTATGGAGAAGACTTGCTGAAGTGGCCCAAAGTAAACTGTTAAAGGCCAGACATTTGCAAGATGCATCCACTTTTTCCTCTGGGTGTGATCTCACTGACAAATCAAAGAATGAATACTTTACCTCTTGCAGCTTGGCAACCATGATGACATGAAGGTGCTGCACCAAGCTGTCCAGATAAGGGATGAGTAGCGTTTTAGGACAGTCTTCAGTGAAATTGATGAGGGCAGCAGCAGCATGCGCTTGCACACGAGGGTTACTCTGGTCCTCCATGGTCTGAAGCAGAGCTGAAATCACCTGCAAGGTAACAGGATGCAGCCTCAGAAATCAGACTTTACTTAAACCTTGCAAATTTCCTTCCAAATCAGCTGCATTACACAGGCAATTAGTACAGGTCTAAAGACAGGCCTCTTCTCTCTACAGTGCCAACACAATGGAGATACACACCACTGTTGGGCTGGATGCTGCTGGGTGCACCTCTCCAGCCAGTAGAGGTTTGTTGCATGATATTTCATATATCTGAAATCTCTAAGCAAGTATTTAGTTACCTTATCATGAAATTTCTTTTGGAAGGTTGGAGCGAAGTCTGTGGCCATCTGTCCAATAGCATTGCAGGCAGCATAGCGCACCCTTGGGTGCTGCAGAGGGAAAAGGAAGCCAAACTCAAAACAACCATACAAGACAGCACCTGCTGTGCACACAAGTCCTGTCACATTAGGAACTAAAAGGTTGAGAACATGGGTCAGAAAAAACTAACCAAGTTAATATCCATTTGTACATTCATGAACTTTACACATGTACAAGCACATTCTGACATTAACCTCAGCTACTCTGTTTGTATGAAACAGTTGAGTTTGAGGTTGTTTTCCTTACAGGGTCAGAGCAGAAGAGGAGGACAAAGCTGACAATCTCTTGGAGGATGGCCTCCATCTGCTGGTGGCAGCCCTCACCGATGGCTGACAGCGCCATCAGCCCAGCGTGGCGGTACTTCCAGTCAGCTAGCAACAAACAACGTGGGTCTCATACTCAAGTGACCAAGTTCAAACTTAATTTAAATGTTTCATAACTGGATTATTTAAGCAAATTTCAAATCTCTCAAAAATGTACATTCTAACATCCCAATTATGACTCTTCAAAGTTTCTGTGTACTATGTTCAGTTGTGAGGGGGTTTGCTTACGGTTTTGCAGCATCTGCATGATGTGCTGTTTAATCATGGGCAAAATTATCTTTCCTCCCAGACCACATGCGATTCTGTCCAGAGCACTCTCCCCAGCCACAGCATTACTGGTGAGTGACAAGAAACATCACTCACAAGTGTGCAAACAGTTAGACCATGGAAACCATGGTCAAGTTTGTCTTTGGCCACCCCAAAAACCATTCTGACTAGTTAGCTCAAAGCTGAATGTCAGTATTCATGGTATGTGTCAATACAAGTGATGCTTTAACTTTAAGAAATTTGCCAAAAATGATTTCTTGGAGTGGAGCTACAGACCACTGAAACAGTTCAATGTTTCTGCTCATGTCAAAAGATAAGAACTCCACTGTACCAGGCCTTACCTGTCAAAGTCATCATCCTCTAGTTCATCAGCCATGGCCCACTCATCATCATCCTCAAGGTCCACCATCATAGTCAGCATCTGGGGCACTGAGCACAAAGATTGTCTAAATGCATTCTACCCAAAAAAAAAAATCTAGTTTTCAAAAAGCAAGTAGGACAACATCAAGTCAGTAAGTTGACTGAACCATATCCTCACCACTCTGAGCCACAATGGCTGTGTGTTTCCTCAGCATGGCTGCTGCTGTCTCAGATAACGTCACTATGACCTCCAAAGCCAACTGCCTTTGCATGTTAGTCAGGTTGGTGTCAGCACACAGCTAGGGAGACATAGCAACACACTGGTCAAGTCCCACATGCAGCTGAGTTTTTCATGTTTAACAGCTTGGTTGAAAATGTTAAGTCAAGGTCCAACTTGCATGCCAAAAAAAAGAAAAAGAAAAAAGAAGCTGTAATTCTCATGAGTTAGAAATCAGAAGACTGAGCCATTTAAACAATACTGCAATGCAGATATGAGGGCCAGACTTTGCACTTAATATCAAAAGCAGTTAAGTGATCATTTGCATGTGTGTACTCTGACTCACCTTCAGACAGAGCTGCAAAGTGGCCTCCAGGTTGGGTCTCAGGTATTTGGGTGCTGTGTCTGCAATTTCCACTAGAGACTTGAGCACAGAGTCATCTCCCTGGTAGCACGACTCGTTCACCGCCTGATCAAAAACATGTTACCTCTGCAGCTTTTAGCTTTCTGTAGCATACTTCCACTGAATTTATAGCATTGACAATTTAACCTCCATCACTCACTGACAAAAATACTTCAGTGTTGTAACAAAGCTTAGTGAGGATCCCAAAACATATACAGCTCTTGTGAAATGATGTTTATTGGACATTCTGAAATTATATTTCTCATCTCGTGCTGAGAAACACATCAACTTGTATAATGATCCCTGTTGCTATTGCTCTGTTACACTGGTTTTCACTTTCTGTGTGAAAATGTCTTCCTTCCTTATTCTTCAATGCAAACACATCTTACTTTCCCAGCTTCCATCTACAGATTTTTTTTTTTTTTTTTTACAAACTCTCCACATATTAAATGTAGAACATCCACAACACAATAAGCTTTGAGTGCATCTACAAAGTTCACCTGAACCTGTTACAGTATGATCCAAGCTAGCATGTGTTAATGCACACCAAGCAGAACAATATTGGGTCTCTCAAAGCACTCAACTTTACTGACTGCTTAACTCATTAGTATGCAAAGCAGTACCTACATGGATCACTAAACAATGCTCTTGATAAGCGCCTAAACTTACAGGAAGCCACAGATAGCATCCAAAATAAAAATTAATGTAGAGGGGACTGTACAATATTATTTCAAAGCCATAGCCACATTACAACATTCTGTCATGGTATCTTACCTGCAAGATTCCAGGCAGCAAGTCAGCAAAGTGTTTCAGCAGTGCTGTGTTGCTTTCATTTGAGAGAACAAATGATGCTGCAGCCCGAGCCGCCAGGGTACGAATCTAAAGGATGACAGTTAAAAAATTAAATGTACACTCAAATAGGAGCTGCCCAACTGCCCAAACTATGGCCCTAAGATCCTACCTGTGGGTTTGCCTGGTCCTGCATGCACTGAACAAGCATGCGTTTAATTACTTCCATATAATGCTGCTGCTGGTTGCCAAAGATTCCTGGGAAATTCCTAGAACAAGGCCAAGAGCCACAAAGTCAGCCACTGCTTCTTCTGCTATAATATACAGGTAGTTCACCTGCACTGATCATGTAAATATACAGTGAATATTTTTTTTTTTCTAAAAAGTGTGCAAAGGGGTTTACCAGAATATATGCAGGGCAGCTTCTCGCAGGCCAACACTGTCAGAGTTTACAGAGTCGAACAGAAACTTGAGAACCTCTGGCCACTGGTTGTTACCATCATCATCTACCCAAAACAACAACCAACAGAATGGGTTACAATAATACAGTAAAAGAACATGATGCCAAGTCATTGCTTGACTCTTAATATGTCACCACCCAGCCCTCGATTATATGCTCCCTTAAGTAAGAAATATCAGGGCATCCTAGAGGATATCTACCAATGAGATTGCGGGCGAGCTCAGCAGCAATGTCACAGACTTTCTTGCGGATGTTTGGTGAGGTCTCCTGTTGGATACTGGTCAGCAGTTCTGTCTTGATGGCTGTCTGCATCTCCATGGTCAGGCCTGGGTAGATCTCCTCAAAGGATGATGACAGCAGCCGCCGCAGCAGCACTGCTGCCATTTGCTTGACCTAATGGGATAACATAACATACAGGATTCAATATACTTCGACCATGACATTTACAAGCTCTGTTTTGATACTACAATTTTCTTTCCATTTATTTAGGCAATTGACATAAACCCTTTTTAAAAAGGGTTCACAGCTGCCAAAGCATGTACAAGAGATATGGAGCCTGAAGTAAAATTTTGAATCTGTGGTCAATTTAAAAAAAAACAAAAACAAAAAAAAACAAACAAAAAAAAAAAAAAAACACTGACTAGACCTGCAGCATCTCAGAAAGGCAGAGTCACTCCTTGGGCCAAGCACCTCTCTGCCTGCTCCCATTTCAAGACTAAAAATATCAGCCTTGAGATAAAGAAAAAGAGGAAGCACGAGGGACTGAGCAGCTGGTGGTCAGAGTAAACATAAGTATCCAAATGCCAAAACAGTGACTCATAACAAGCTTTGCCAGACTGTGGTAAGGACCCATGTGAACATTGGACTACATTCTTAAAATGCCATGAAAGTGAATATATGACGTATCACCACATGAACTATGACTTCTCAACACTTAGGTTAAAAGCAAAACGTATTACCTTGCTGATAGTACAATAACTGCTGAACTTTGATATTCTGAAATTCATAGTAAAAGATGTGAATATTGAAGTTCAGTCAGACATACAATCCATTAAAACCTAACCATGGGATAAATTAACCAGACAGACAAGTCTGCTCCTTTCTTCAATGTAGGCAAAAAGGACAAAACATGTCATGTCTTGGTAAAAAGTCAAAGAACAAACCTCTTCTGCAGCAGATGCATCTCTGACAGCCTGCAGCAAGAATGTGATCTTGTTCTGGCCTGGGATAGTGTCATAGGTCTCCTGCAAACAACCAATCAAAAAAAAAGACAATATACATAAAACAAAAATGGAACATCTGTAAGGATGAGATGTGGCTTCTGGTACATGCTTACAGATGCAGAATTGTAGTCCCATGAAAAACAAATCTCTAGCAGTGAATGAGTGTCATGTTCACTTTATTGCAGATTTCAAACTGAAACAAAACAAATGGTGGAGGACTGTTCGGACATTAGCTAGACAGTTATTGGTTTGTGTGTTGAAGCATCAAAAGGCTGTAATAAAAAACTTTATCTTGGAGGAAAGAAATTCAATTCAATCAAGGAATAAGGACAAACTGAGGATCTGTATATCATACTAAAAGATGTTGATCAAGTAAAATATAAGAATTAAATTAGACTATTTTTGTAGGGATTTCTGTGTTGGAGTTTAGTTTTTAATCCTGTAGTCAGTAATTAAGCTGTTTTCCCGATCTACTTACATTTGCCTTTCTATTAAAGATGAAATGCTGTCCATTGTTGTGTTAATAGACTCAACACCTATACCCTGAGGCTGCTTTGTTTCACACCAACAACTGGAAAGACCTACAAAGTATCACCCAAGTTAGCATCCAACTACTGAATCATTCACCAAGGAGAAGTTTCAACAAGTAAGGCCGGTTGTTCAGATGCCTTTTTAATGCTGCCTCTTTGTTTTGGTCTCAACTGTACTTAAGCTACTTCATTAATGCCACATGAGAAATGCAAACACACATGGCTCTATGGTGATGTAGTGGAGGCTTGGGTGTGTGCTCTGAGTTTTAAAAAAAAAAAAAAAAAAAAAAAAAAAAAAAAGGTGATTCATTTGCAAGCTGCAATAATGGTAACAAAATTCACTCGGTCTAAGGACAGAAAGAACCAGAGTCTTTAATGCTGGAGAAACCTGTAAATAACACCTTGAATGGATTTCTTGTCTGAATCTATGAGAACTAATTCACATAAAAACCAAACAAGGGAGGTGTATCACTGTTGTAACAGCATGCTCAGCAGGTTTTGAATGAAGTAAACCAGGACCTGGAGTCCTACAAATGTTCAGTAGCTAATAAAATATGAGTTTAAAGTCCTTAACACACGGATCAGTTTCTATTATGTGTGTGTAAGACAGGACGACAGAGCTTCTGTAAAGGATGAATTCCAGTGAGCTTAGCATCGTGGTAGACAGTCTGTGTTCAATAAAGAAAACGCTGACTGCCAGTGGGGGTGTGATAAGATTCAACCACCTCATCCAAAAGTGGGGAAACACTGGTAACAATGGTTTGCCGCGACAAGAGGCTTTTAGTGCTGGGGGAAAAAGTGAATGGGCAACTAAAGTCAGCCCAAACAAACCCTGAGAGAGAACTAACCCAGTGAGTGAAGCTGCCCTGAGAGGAGCCTTTCTCGGGGCGACTTCTAACCACCAGTAACATTAAATCAAATAAGGAAGAAAACGGTATATTTTAAACCATTTTGCTGAAATGACTTTCACATGAAATGAAGGCCACTGCATTATTACTGCTAACACAGCTCGTCCTATGAATGACGTGCTTCCCTATGTCCATCTCTAAAACTATGCCATGACCATGCTATCGCTTATCATTGCACGTATACTGTGGCTTGTAAATCCATATTCCATTTCTGAATTCCCGTATTTGATCTTTCAGAAGTGCAGTATATCCACCGCTAGCTCGCTAGCTAATGTAACTAGCAACATTTAGCTCCATGCTACTTCCTGTACTCCCCTAGCGATACTGTTGAAATTACGATCACTCCCCAACACACGGAGCGTTTCATTCTCAACCAAACCAACTGAGCAATCACACCAAAACGCACAGACACGGGGCAACACGACTGCGATCGTGTGTGTAAGGTCTGTGTTAAATCCACATAACTACGCAACACGGTGGAGATAGTTAGCGTTAGCTCAGTAGTACTTGGTGTCGGCTTCACATCGCACGTGGGCTATCCTGCCTGACGTGTAAGCTCGCTGCGCGCGCGGCCGAATTGGATATATAGCTAACGGCCGGTTAGCTTTCGTTAACCCGACCGCAACCACCGAACTTGTCAACCACGAAAACGGCTTCGCGATCACCCCTTTACCTCAGATTGCTTCCTGACGTTGTTGTCAGGGCTCATCAGATTGCCCAACAAGAGGTAGAACTGCTGCTGTTCCGCCATTGCAGTGAGATCCAAAAAAAGACCAGCCGGGTGGAGAAGCGGCGAGATGAGCCCGGCAGACGCTGCTTCGGTCACACAATGGCGCTCTCGTCCCATTGGTTTGTTTTATCTCCTCTACTTGCCGCTGATTGGACGACGGCCCCGCAGCATACCCACGAGATTGGCACACGCGGGTTGTTAGCGCCCATTGGCTGCAACCCGCACGCAATCAGAATGCGTTGTTCCTATTGGCTGATAAGGAATAAATAAAGCGCGGGAAGTCCCAGTAGCAACACTAGCAAAACAGAACCAATTAAACCCGATGTAACGGAGTATATTTACTCAAATACTGTGCATAAGTACAGTGTTAAAGGACTTTAACTTAATTTTATAACCTATTTTTTCCATTTTATGGTACTTAAGGCTTCTACATCACTGCATGTTCAAGGTAAATATTGTGTTTTGTGCTGCTACATTTATTTGACAGCTGTAGGTAATTTTTAGATTAGTGACCGCGACAACTTGCTTGTAACGTTAACTTGCAATATTTTCTCAAAATGTTGATGTCATTATTTTCTTTGGCTGCAAAATTATGTCTTTGGAAGATTTCCGGATTGTATAATTTTCTAAAGTCTTTACATTGGTGATATAAGATATTGTCAATGATTAAGTTTGTCCATTTATAGCTTGAACTTATATGTTATTTGAATTGTGGGCTATTTGCCGGTAGATGGCAGCAGAGCACCACATTTCCCTCCATGAAGCCAACCTACGTTTGCTAATCAGAGTGTTTGTAGGTTAGTGTAAGAAAAACTGCAACAAATGTGCAAATATGACCTAGATGTTTGTATCTATATTCTTGTCATTTTCTATATTTAATTTATGTTTGTGTTCCAACATTCATTTCATCACAATATCCCTGTATCAATAAACACCCTAATGTTTCTTATACAATGTTTGTGGTAAAATTTTGTGATTGTGGGAATACTGGACAAAGGAAAAAAAAAGTTACAGGATATTTAGGACAAATTCTGATGCATCTCTAGACAAATTTTAAAAAATGTAACACTGATATAAGACGATTCTGATGTGGATTTAGCATCATATATATCAGACAATTATAAACCAGGGATGCACAAAAATCTTCACACGCAGACTTATGTGAAACCCTATACAGCATAATTAATAGTATGACTGCTACTTTTCAGGTTGTTGCAGAGTTTATTTGGTCAGATAAGTCCCTTGACAGCACCCCTATTGGTCTGAGTTGAACTGTAACTTGCTACCGTGCACAAGGCTGCAGCAGTCCGGAGCTCTGGGTGGTGGGCTGTGTGTTTCTGCATCAGCTCTGTCTCTGAAACCAGGCACTTAAATCCAGGGGGATACCACCATAAGTGAAATGTGAAAGGTAAGCTCGACATTCATTTAGTTTGCATTAACTATCTTTCGTAAGTTAGCTACTGGAAGACACTAAGCACTAATCTTCGTTGTTTATTTTAGCCCCGACACTGAAAGTACTGACATCGAAGTCTGCACAAAAATAGGTTTATTGTTGTCGACCTATTGGAAAACAAATTTCAACCCAAAACGTTTGTGCTTAGACTAGTGAAATTATTATTATTATTATTTTTTGGAGTGGTATTTATATGGCCTATTCGGCGTGGTCAAGTGTATTGTATATTGTGCTGATTTGTACTTTCGACAACAACCCCTTATTCATACTGCACAAGTTTTAAGAAGAAAATAGTTTGCAGATGACTGGGCTGCATGCTCTGGCACTGGGGTAAATAAGTAAACTTAAAAAATGTAAAGTCTAGGTAAATTCGGCATAGCATTGAGGATGTAATCGAGCAAACAGATCTTCAAATGACTAGTTTTTGCCCAGATTTGCTGGTGGCCACCACAGTGAATTGTGAGTGTGCTTGGGTTAGTACTTCTAGTTGGTATTTAAGGTAGCAGTTTGCATAAATTATATGTTTCTGATTAATTATACCATAAAATATCCATGTGAAGTGCAAGGTTTATTAATTGTATAATATAATAACGCTGGAATGGGCGTGGCCTGACGGCTGTTGGGAGAGTTGGTGACTGTGATGGACTTTATAAAAAGTCTTTGCTGGTTAATGATCTGAATGTGTTCTGTTGTAATTGCTCTTTCAGCACCAGTTTCTGTGTTTAATCTGGTGTTTTAGTGTCTCTCTGGTGTCGTGTGTTGTAAGGGGCACAGAGAGCAGCAAG
This sequence comes from Mastacembelus armatus, assembly GCF_900324485.2. NCBI lineage: Eukaryota > Metazoa > Chordata > Actinopteri > Synbranchiformes > Mastacembelidae > Mastacembelus > Mastacembelus armatus. The sequence continues at coordinate 5,986,221 of NC_046634.1, read as the reverse complement.
AAATCCTGGTGCTGGTTGTGGATCACAATTTTGATAACTTGAGAGGTCATCCTACACATTTTTTTTTTTCTGCCTTCAGTTGTCAAATAGCAAAATGTGCATATGCACACTGCAGCTAAATTCTCTTCACTTCTGTTCTCTCTCAGTTATACTGTATGTATCCAGATAGAATGTATCCAGTTCTTTGCTTATGCAGATGAAAGAATAACAGTGTTAGAAAAAAATCTGGTGGGGTTATTTTGTCACTCTTCAGCTTCTGCAGAAGTACAAACTTAATTAGACACAGGAAGATGTTTTATTCAAGAAGTAATTAAACCTTTACTTTATTAATTTATGTACTGTTTAGTATAGGCAGAGGGTAATGTAAATTGACTGCTCTGTATTCCAGCATTTGCTAATGTTGTGCTAATTCAGAATTTGTAATATCTGGGGCTGTGATCTGATAGCATATGTATTTGTTCCACTATTTACTGAAGATGTTCTGTAAATATATATACTCAAAAACGCAATTGTCAATTTTCTAATTGCTTGGATCATCATGAGATTTTGAGACTTAAAATGCAGGTTGCCACCTGTAAAAAGCTGATAATAGAACTGCTCTTTCGAGAAAGTGTTTAATTTTTAATTGAATTGCATTGCAAATACCAACTTAAGCAACTAGCAATAGATTCAGAGGGGTTATTGCAGCTGTATGTCACTGACATCATTGTTCCTTCTTGTCTCATACCACAGTAAAATGAATGGAAACCAGTGGCTATGCAGAAGGCAAGGAAAGCACATTCAAAAATATAAAGGTATGCACCAAGCCTCCACACATAGACAGGGGCAAATTATGTAGGGAATATCAAATGTCTTTATTGCTGTTTAATGGTCAGAGACATTAATGTAGGACTTTTATTTTCCATCACATTTTAAATGTTAGTGTAAAATCTATACTGGGGCTCTATGAAAACAGAGCTCTTCCACTGGATAGAGGGCCTGATTGCTGCTAATATATAACCCACTAAATGGAAGTGGCATTAAATCATTAAACTGGACATCTGAATGTGTTACCCATGGACCTCCAGAGTTTCACATGAGGCCAGGTTGAAGTGGAATAGCTGAGAAATGTGGATGAGGAGAGGAACAAAGTTTAGTGTTGGAGGGGCTGATGGACAGGCAGTTAGGTGGTCAGATTTTATTTAGTCACTCCTGCCTGTATTTAGAGCTGACTTTGAGACCCTGCATGTGTGTGCTTCATCTATGTTTGTTTAGGGAAAGTTGTTAGTATTTTCTGATTTCCCAGAAAACCCAGTAGAAAGCCATGGTCTTCCAATATCTCCACATGCACATTTGGTGTTTACCTCCTTGCATACTAGACCATACAGTAGTTGCTAGGGAGATAGTGGAAAAGAGAGTCTTAATTAACTTTATCTACTAATATTTTATCAGGTGCTTCAAGAATTTAAGTCATTGTCTTATCAGTCACAACTGAGACCATTTATGTAAGCAGTTTTTAAATACTATGTGAGGTGCTAACACTAAACCTTGGTCAGGAAATAGTTTAAAGGCTAATTACTCCTAAAACTAAAACCTTTCATTTTTACATTTCTTTTTCTACACAAATAAATAAATAAGTTACCAAGTGGAAATATGGCATGTTTGGAGCGCTCAGACTTAAAATACCTATTTCTTTTTCACTTGGGATAAATATTTAATATTTACATGAATGTCAGTCAGTCTTTTTTATCAAGATGCTCACAAGACACTATAAATGTTTACACAAAGCTACCTCTCTAACCTCTAACTTAAAGTTGTCCTTGCCAGTGTGTGTGACTCATGTAAGCAGTTTTATTGCTCCAGAAGAAAGGTAAACCTGAGTGACTGCAGCGTTTTCAAAATCTACACAGCTAGGCTTGTTTAAAACGGAGCAAGGTTAAGGTTTGAAGTATTAAAAGTCAATATTTCTCTGTGACACACATAGACCGGTTTCACAAGGGAGTGCTATGTGTGGGACAAGGCATCCATTGAGGGCTGTGAGGTGGGGGTCGGGCTCTGGTTTTGGGGGATAAGAGTTGGGTAACCACTGTGGCCCTTTGCAGCTGGTCATGGAATAATAGAGATCATTGGAGTTTTTTATGAATTCATTAATAGATATATACATAGCAGAGCTATTTTTGCAGAAAGAAATCAACCCTGCCTCCTGTTATGCAACAAATTTGTTTTATAGGAAATCAAATTCCTGCCTGAATAGGTTCACTAATGATATTTTTTAATCCTTAAACTATAATGACAGTTATGACACTTCAAGCCTATTAAATGTGGATTTTACTTAGTTTTCTCTGACAGTAAACAGATTTTTGTGAGTTTTGGATTGTTGGCCAGACAAAACCAGACATTTGAAGACATTGACTTTAGTTGTGGGAATCTATGATGGACATTTGTCACTATTTTCTGACTCTGAAAAAAAGCTATAAACCAGACACATCTTTAGAATAATACAAGGGCAGAGAAGTTACTATCATATTCAGTCATTTTAGTTGACAGCTCATTGGTCTTTTTTTAACCCCCAGCTGTAATCCTCTGCTGTGTGTAAAGCTGGTCATCTTTCTCTGGTCCTGGTTTGGCTTTTACTCAGCTCTCTGCATCTCACTGTGACTGTAATCTTTCAGCCTCAGCAGTGACAGGAGGGCTGTAAAAACAGAGCCGGAGGAGGTCATCCTGAAGCCTGCACAGGAATAAGCCATTCATCCATTCTGAGGGGTTTGCTGCTCTGCTGTGGTGAGAGTGAGGCTGAGAGAGATGAATATCCTGCTCTGTAAAGGTTGAGGGATGAGGAGGGAAGTGTTATTTGTCTGTTATGCTCTGCTGGGTGTACAAGAAGCTTAACGAGCCTGTCGTTTTTTAGTAGATATGATTTATTGCCACCATTAATTTCGAAATCAGAGCTCACCCCTTCACCTTCTTAGATTGGCATCCACTTCCACAGCCACACCTGACTGGTGGTTCAAAGACCTGTCATATTTCCTACTTGTTGACATAGACAGGAAATTGATTTGACGAATGTGATGTAGACAAAACAGTAAATATAGAAAATGCTATATTTCAACTGCATTTCAAGTCATTTTTAAAAGATCTCCTTTGTCTTAATCAGACGAGTCCTAAATATTTATGGTGCATTTAGAACTGTTTGCATGTAAGTAAGTATCATAAATGTATCACAAACCAACAACCTTTCAGAAATGAGGACAAGAATGTAACTTTATTCAGTGGAATTTGAAAGAGCCTCTAGGACTAAAGATAATGAAACTTAGCACATACAGTACAGGGATGTACTCCTCACACATGGAACGTCTAATGTAATTTAGTGCCCTGAACAGTTTTTGAACAGTGCACAGAAACTGTGTCAGAGTAGTGTTGATTCACCTGTGTGGACATTTTAGTTTAAAGGCGCTAAGCGTACAAACAGGGAATGTATGACTTTGGTGCACCCAGTAATAGAGGAATAGACTCATAACATCTGCCTCTAGAGTTACTTGCTGTAATCACATAAAAACATCTTCACAATAGTTTCCGTATTGGGCTAAATTAAACTGTAGTGTGTTTGTGGTATTTTGTTCGTGAAAAAGTGGAATATCTGGTTAACTTTACTTCTGCCATGTACTAGCTACTTTTAGTGTTTTAGTAGTGCCATGTATTCTGTCAGTGGAGCTGAGTCTGGAGGCCACAATGGATTTCTTTGTTGAGGCAAACAAAATGTTTGTCTGAGTTAATGGCATTTGGTATTGACTTTGTCTCCTGATTCATTTGCACACTGATGATACAGCAGCTGAGTTTGAACAACAGTCTTTAGCAGCGCAGTGCATTTTAATTGTTGTAAGAAGACAATTGGCACTAGTTTTTACTTTAACTGAAAAAAACAAATTTTGTAGTGTAAACACTTAAAAAAAGAAACTGTTTTAAATTACAAAAAATAAAATTGTCAACAAAGATATGATTGGTGCGGTTTTGGCATTAGGTGCCAACGAAGGTTATGCTTCTCATCAAAATACATTACATGTATCCTTATGTAGCAACCATGGCAGCAGCCATGTTTTTTAGTCTTCCTCTTCCCTTCTTTTCTTGGCAGATTGCTGTAGTTTTTCCACCTTACTGCTACCACCTGTTGCTCCATGAAAAACATTGTTCCTCAGTGCTACAAGTGGTTATGAATTCAAAGAGTATCGTTAAGTAGTTTAGGCTTGGTCAAGGTTTAAGCAGGTTGCAGCATCAGTCAGCCACTGTTTTTGAACTATTTATACAAGTCTGAAGAGTGTGAAGTATAAACCTGTTGTCAAGTGACCTGTGGTAAATGCAGTGGAAAAACACCACAGCACTTAGAAGACTAAATATTAGAAACAAAAACACAACAGATTATCTTGTTAATCTGATTTCATTTATAGCTAAATCTAAAACGGGATCTCGCAAACATAAGCACAGCCCCTCTCTATTCAGACTGTTAACAGTTTGGTCTGTACAAATGGGAATGCTGCCCCCCCCCACACCTTCTCCACCAATCACACCCCTTTACTGCCCCCACCTCCCTGCACACACACTGGTCAGTGTGCCACTGTGTGCCCATGTGTAGCAAGTTCTCTCACGCTCTTGTTTCTTATGCTTTTTTCTTCCTCTCTCACCATGTGAAACGTCGGAATCTGTGCCACTCATTCGTCTCTCCAAGCAGTTTGGTGATGGTGAACAAGTAAGTGTATTTTCCCTTATATCTCTGCGAGCAGTGTATGTATCCATGCATACATCTCATGTGGTGGTTGGCTTTGTCAGCGCAATTACTTATTCTTTTGTGTTTTCTTTCTGTCTTTGTGTCTAGCTCGCCTATTTTATGTGCCCGCTTTTCTGCCTGTCTTTCCTCTCTGCAGACTGCTTTCTGGTTTAATGATCTATAATATGACCCTTCACCTCTCCCTCTTCCCAGTTCCCCCTCATTTCACTCCCATCCTCAGCGTATAGCATTCTGTCTCAGACTTCAGAGACTACATGTAGTGTGGATAGACACGTGTTAACACTTGGGGGGGGGTTCAGGTAATGTGTGCTGGATGTTTCTTTTGTTCTGTCTGAGGCATGACTGCTGAAATTGGTATGGTGACAGTGTAAGGTAGACAGAGGAAATGACTGCCACAACCTTGGTTCAGTAGCCTCAGTCTGGATTCTGAAATTATGTCTGAATGTGTGTGTTTTTTTTTTTTTGTTTTTTTTTTCAGTCTGAGTAATTGGCCCTTTGTCTAGTAAGAACCACATGTTGCACTGATTAAACCCACAGGCAATGTTTAAAATTCCCTTTTGCCCTTTTCTAAGCAGATGATTCTTGGAATAGTGATGAATATTTTAACTAGAAGCAGCTAGTACCTGACAGTTTGTATGTAACAATTGCAGTTATCGCCCTAAAATAATTGCTGACAACAGTGGTGGCACCCCTTGTACATGATTACAAGGCTAATGTGATCTTGGTTGACTTGCAAATTTGAGCTTATTAGTTTTTTATGATATTTTTATGGACTGAACTAGTAGTCATTACTGAAATTCATTGTGACATCACAATATTCCTCACAAATACACTCCAGTCTGTCATAAGGAGTAGATTTGAGGACTATGAGCTTGTTATCTATGACAGCAGCATCAATTAGAGGTAATGACTTAGTCATTGAAATACTAAGACTGTTAGTCAACCCAATGCATCACACTGAGATAATAAAATCCAAATGTCAGATTTTTATTCTGCAGCTAACCCCAGAATTACATGCACTTAAACATACATTCATACATTTGTGACATGTATTATGGCTATTTTTACAGCATGGTATTAGCTATTAATCTCGTCACCTAATCACACATGATCAACTGATCATATGATAACAGGCTGTTGTACTGCCCTCTATATGTTTTGGAGATCCTAACCTCTGTCTCTGTTCATGGATGCTGTTTTCCATTTTGAATGCTGTTGATGCCTGAATGTTGTAGTTGCACTATGTGAAGAACAGCAGGCATTAATGAATAGATTGTGTTACCCTGTATGATCAATCTGAGGCTAACTAGTAAGTAATTTATGTACTCATCTGCAGCTTTCTGTACATGTTCATGAATTATCTCAGCTAGTCAGTCTGCACTGGAACTTTACTTTTGAGGCTGACTGCATTTTACAAAACATTTCTTATACAGTTAAAGTTTTTAGTGTCTGCATAGTACCTTATCTGTTGAGAACCCCATATAAAACATAATTAATCTGTATTCAGATTCTGTGTAAAACACCCCCCCCCCCAACCTTTTATTAAGTTGTACACTTAATTAGAAATGTATAAAATTGCCATTTTCACCACCAGTCTACACTCAATGATCCACAATGACAAAGTAAAAACATGTTTTTATTTTATTTCAAATTTACTAAAACTCAAATATGGAAATCTGTCACTTGAAAAAGATTTAGATTCTTTTGTCAGGATAAAAACCAAGCCAGTCTAAGGAACTCTCTGTAGACCTGTGTGATAAAACTGTGATGAGGCAGAGATCAGGACAAAGGTATAAAACCATTTCTAAAGTTTGAGTGTTCCCAGGAGCAAAGTGGTTTCAATAATTGGAAGGTTTGGAGCCACCGGGGTTCTTAATAGAGTTGGCGAAACAAACTAAATGGGAAGAAGGGCCAATAGTTATTGTAATAGAGCTTTAGAGGCCCTGTGGTTGTCTCCCACACTACCTCAGCATTACTTTGTCAGTCAGGCCTGCAGGGACAGAGAGACTGGTCAAAAATTAGGTAAGGATGATTGCAGCCACATACAGACAGGTCACCGAAGCAAACCTGCTCCAGACTGCTGTTCTGCCAGGCAGATCCTTTCAAGCTCCAACAGATTGGATGGGAAGTGTCTGGGTTTTGGCTGGACCACTTAAAGGCAGCCAGAGACTTGTCCCAGACCCATTCCAGTGTTGTTTTGTCTAAGTTGTACTATCACCACAGACTGCTAAACTGCTCAAATCCAGGTGTGCAAAACTTGTAGAGACCTATCCAAGAAGAGTTGGAGCTGTAATTGCTGATCAAGGGCTTCTACAAAGTACTGAATTAAAGATCTGAAAAATCTTAAGGATAGAATTTAAATTGGTTTGTAAAACATTTCTGAAACCATGTTTTGCTTTGTCCCTGTGGGTTATTGAGTGTAAATTTATTGAAGCACTGCAGTTACATCTCTCAAAATTAAATATACACCATAAAGGGGGCAGAAGGTCAAGAGATGTGGCTTTCGGAAGCAACTGTAGGTAGTAATTTGAGCCACTATTCATGTGAAAACCTTTTGTGATTCTTCCAACTATTCCAACAGTTGACTAATGGCTTCAACTCTCGGAGTGAGAGAAATAGGGACTGATAGGACAAGACAATAGTGTAAAATGTAAGATAAATGCAACTTTTCAGACACTTTACTAATTTAGGTGAGACTGCTAGTTTTTCTTTTTGCTACTTTTGCATCCTTTCCCGTCCACTGGTTATTGATTGATATTCATGTTGGGGACAGTGGGCGGCCTGAAAAGTGATATTGGCAGGGGGTGTTTGAGATGATGCTGAGGCTATGCATTTGTTTATACACCCTTGTTATGTCATTTATTCCAAAAGAAATGGAGCTCATGATAAGAGAACAGAGGGGGACAGAAGAGTGAGTGAAGATGGGAAGAGAGATCAGTGCAGCTGTGTGCCTCTTTAGGATTCCTGCTCTCTACCTCCTCTCTCCGGGGCCAAACCGGCATCATTAGGTTTGGCAAATTACCCAAGCGGCCATTGTGGCACAGCCATGGCACGTTAGTGTGTCTTTTTAACTGTGGCTAAACTCAGTCTATTCACTTGTAAAAGAGAGCGGCCATTGGCAGATAGTTGGCAGGTTGCACAGAGAGGCCATTCACCCCTGTAGGAAGGAGCTGAGAACACTGCTTCGGAAATGTTCCTCTCTGAATATTTTGATGGAGAGACTTTGGATGGCGGCTCAGTGTCCATTTGCTCCAACTAACAAATCTCCATGAACTGACTTCTCTGGTAATTCATATTACTGCTTTTAATAGGTGAGGGCTCTGATACCCTTAAGTAGGCACTGCTATTGTATCAGAGAGATTTTAAAGGATTTGCTTTTGGTAGCAGATGCTGTTTTGTGAGCCTTTTTTTATTTAGGGAGGAATTTGGAGTTTGGAATCCCGGGTTTTTGGGTGTATGGCAGTGGAGGGAATTCACTGTTTTTTTTTTTTTAATGATATTGAATGGAGTCCAAGTACTCTGGTGGAGAGGGTTTACACAAGAGGCTGATATACAGGGGTCAGGTGCTGGAGTCTCTCCTTTTATTTTTGATTCCATTGAGGAACAAATTACAGGGCCTCTGAATGAAAAAATAATCAATCTTAATTAATTTCCCTGTCATATATCACCTCAGCAAAGAGGATTTGTCTGGATTTTAATGAAGTTCAATTAACAAGTACACCCAGTATCTTAGCATGCTCATTTTGTGTAATTCTGGTGGAAGTGCAATTTAGCTTTTTCAAGGCCTTTGTGCATCTTTTGTGGACAGATCACGACATATAATTCTCTATAATAGCTGTTTTGGAAGACATGACTGAAAAGCTTTCGCTCAGCAAGCAATAGCACCTTCACAGTGTCAATATGGATAACACTGTCCACTGATCATGCCTTTCTCTTTCCTCCATCACATCAACTCCTTCATATATAAGATGTGAGCTGAGGGTGTCCGTGTGACACAGACCATGGGTGGGCCATCCCTTTGGTTTCTGAAAAGACTCAAATGTTGTTCTGCTTTAGCTTGTCTAAGGACAAAGCCAAGAGTGTTTCAATAGATGCTGCTCGAAATAAATAAGAAGGGTTCACTGAAAACACAAAAGTTCAGTGGTCATTTTAAACGGTCCAAAAATTTTGGGATTTGGATTTTTTTTAAAGTTTTTTGAAGGCAGGACTGGTATCTGTGACTTTTGGGGAGAGATTTTTCATGGCACACCTGTAACATATGCTCATTCAGTGAGAGGAATAAGTCGAAATCAGGATGAAATGGATTAAATAGTTAATAAGAAATCAATGCAAAAAATGTGTTTAAAACAGTTTTTCTACTGAAAATAACTTTTAGAGTTGTGCTTAAACTGTTTTAATCAATGCTTTGATACATCTGCATCTGTGTTGTACAGTAAGGCTTTTGGAAGGAAAATGAAGTGATGCCATGAATAGGGTGGAGCACACAGCACTGTTTATGTCTGACCGTGCTATAAACTTTCAGGAGACGCACTGTTATCTTAGTTATGCAGAGTCTGTGTTTTCTCTCAACAAGGGGAAAGTCTCTATGTAATGTTTAAATGAGCCTTTGCTTTCGCACAGGAATCACAGACACAGTGAAGTCCAATCCTGACAGAAAACACCAGACAACAGAGTTGTAGGTGATGCTAAACACAAAGTACACACCTGTCACGGGTTCATTTATTAAAGCCATGACTTTAACATTATGTACGGTGGATAAGTGGTTAAATCTTGGCAGTGTTCCTCTTTGACTGGAGGTCACATGTTCACTGTGTTCCTGTAGTTTTCCTGACACAGTCCAAACACATACAGGTCACATGAATCTGAGTTTTTGTATTTTTAATCTCTTTACAAGTGTTTGAGGCTTTACAGTGTTTTTCCAACACAGCTGCATGAATGAATTGATGTTCTGACACACTTGCGGCTCCAGAAAAATGCTGCTACACATGAATATTTACTGCTTTTAGTCAACACTTTGGTTTGATTTAGCTTCCTACCAAAGCTAAAATACCTTAAATCTCACCCCACGTTTGTATTTGGAAGTAAAATATGTTGTGGCTGATTTGGGTTTACACAATACTCACTGACTCATTGTACCCTCCTTACTCAGACCATATTTAGAAGCTCTGAAAATCACATTCTCAACTTTATATCATTTATCACTTTATTAACTGATGAGTTAGTCAACAGAAAATTAACCAGCAGCAATTTAAAAAATGTTCTTGTTCCCACTTCCCAACTATCTGAATGATGTCTGCTGCTGCCACCCCGCTCGTCTGAATAGTCAAATCCCAGAACATTAGGCCTCTCACTGGCCAGCATTTTCAGTGTGAGAGGAGCATGGCAATATAACAAAAGTGAGGCCAGCGGTGGAGGCTGTGTTCCTGTCGCTTCATTAAGCAGCAATGTTAGACCCAGCAGGTTGATAAACCTCTGCCTCCACACACATTCAGTTCTCCTGGTGAGCAGTAGACAGGCACACAGTCACTGCTTCCATTCTCCAAAGCACGTAGCAGCTGCAAGGACACTAGCTTTAGGTTAAAAGCAGTGGGAGTTTTTACAATAGAATATCAAATCTGCTGAACTGTAGTGTAAAATAACAAAATTTGTGAAATACAGTGTAAAGGGTTGGATGATTATACCCTTTTAATCTAGGTTATCCCTAAGCAATTTATATAATCAAAAGTTTGCATAATGTCCACTTAAATTTTCTCTAGGATTTTTCAGAAAGTTCAACTATCAGTAGAGGTTATACTTAGAGGCTATACAAGTATATAAGTTAATATGATGACACAGCAGTGAGTCAACAAGTTGTCACCAGTGGTCTTTTTATGTTTTTGTACCACTTTGGATGTTTGCTATCACCCATTTGATATGGTCATCATTGTTAGCGAATCATCTTTGAGCAGAGTCAATGTACATTAATGGATTTTGATGTTGATACAATGGCCCTTCATGTATTTCACTTCAAAGTTCACACCCCCTGTTTGGCTCTGGGCCTGGACTTGTCTGTGAATGGTCACAAAGAGCTCTGTTGATGGCACCCTAGGTTTGAGTGTCGGCACTAGAACGACTGGCGGCTCTGGCCTTTTGAGGTGAATTAGCCATGACCGAGTTCTGCTGACAATGAAGGGCTGGACACCAGGGCAGATGGACAGAGGAAACAGAGGGGCTGCTGGGCTGCTAGATTGGCAAATCTAATCTAGATGGATAGATAGGCGGGCAGAGGGCAAGGAAGGTTGTGTGGTTTATATGCCTGATTTATGAGTCTTTAGGTATTGCTCACAAGACAGTTTTTTCTTTCTTGAGCTTTCTAAGGAGAATTTCTCACAATAGTTATATTAAATGTCAGTCATGTGCTTAAATTTAAATATGTCACTTGTGTTTGGACAGGTGTTTCCTGAGGACCTGATAGAAGACTGGATGTGGTTGTAACTATGCTTACGTCAGGGTGGGGGGTGTGGGCCCTCTTCACCTGCGGCCTTGTGCTGATCATCTGTTCATCCGTGTGTTTGTCCCAGCAGCCTCACAAACCTGCAGACTGCAGTAGAAAGGAACATCCTATTGTGTCATACCAAGGTGAGTGCATCAGCACCATTCTGCTATTCAGTTTCACTGATTTATTAGATATTCATCAATATATATATATATACTTTTGATAACAAATAATGTAACATTATGATCACTGTTATATCCCAATGACAGCAAGTAAAATTACCTATGTCTGACAACCTGTTAGAAAGTTTTCAGCACTTACGTGTGTTTCTTTCTTCATAATCATAAGTGACCATATATTTAGACAAATGTACATATAAATGCAGACTATTCCAAAGGGTAGTTAATAGAGGTGGTGAAAGGGTGAGTCTGTAACACAATACTGCTGCTGGAAAGCCAGCCATTTCTCCTACTGAGCTGTGGGAGTAGTGTTCATGAATACGAGCATATGCATGGACTTTGTGGATTTGTCTGCATTGCCACAGGTCATTATGTACACGGGCAAGTGCACAAAAGCAATTTGGATTCAATAGCTCCCTCTGAAAATCACTGTTGCTCAAGTAATTTTTTAGCTGAAGCCAGATAAGAGTGGTGGTTCAGTTTTGTTTCCAGTAACCGTCTTGACAGTTTTGCACACTGCAGAAAGTATAGGCATATATTTCCATGTACTGATGTGTGGCAAAAAGGGGAAACATTTCATTGATTTAGGTATGTGAATCCTTGTTTTTTTTGCTTAGCTCCTAATATCTCAAAATGTTGCTTCACATTTTATGTCAGATTAATAAAGAATAACATTTACAGTGTGTGTTCAAAGCTTTCAGGTGGTATTAATCTGCAACAATGGGGTTTGGCTAGAGTCATGTTTATCTTGTCTATCAATGTTTGCAATGGGCTACACTGACAGGTAAAGTTAATATTTAATAGAAGTTCATATTTGGGAACTATTCTTGGACACATTTGACATTTAATGAATGTTTTGAATGATATGTCTGCAGCACAGCCTCATTAAATGTTGTTCTTCAGTTGTACAACAGCAGTGAAAGGGCCTTTGATGGTATTAGTTTTACTGGATGTCACTTTCCATTCAGCTCAGTGTTTGCCTGACAAACCGTGTGTGTGTTTTTGTTTTAGATACAATTTTGTCCAACAAGCTGGCCAACACATGAGAAGAACCAGCATTCATTTAGGTCAGGCAGCAGTAATTTGCTCTGAGACACTGTAGGAAATTAAAGTGCAGGGAATTAAATAAATAAAATACACAAGAGAAGTGAGCGTTTGCTCTTTTTGTTTTTTATTATTCATTTTGTTACAGAAATGTTCCTGTTAATATTGTTGTAATTTCAACCAGCTGCAGTCTGATGTTCACACAAAAGAGGGCCACAAAGAAATTACAAACAATTGAAAATGAGAATCGGTCCAGCCTTAATTTTGTTTTCATACCAACTGACTCATTAAGGAGGAAAAACTGTCAAATAGAAAATAACAGTATGTCTCTTTGTATCTATAAGTAGTTTTATCTTGGGATTGTTTTCACATATTTTCATGTATCTCGAAGCCCGACTAGCGGGAAAATAAAAAAAGGAACTGTGGGCTCAGGTTATCACTTTATTGACTGGACAGAAATGTGACACAGGCACCATTTGGTGAAGAGGGATTCACACAAAATACTGGGTAACTTACATTTGTCCCTTTTTAATTTAACCCTTTCATTCTAATTTCTCTCTTCCTCCCCCTTTCTTTTCATCCTTCTGATTTGTTGTCTTCTGTTTGTCCTCATCATCATGCTGCTCCTGACTCCTCCTTTTTCTTCTTATGCCTATGCTCTCATTAATCTTTTTTTCCTCTTCTTGTTGTCCCCTTCATTGTTCATCTTTCATAACGTGTTTTGCCTATTACTACCCCTTTTGTCTCCTCACCTCTCCTTTTATTGACCTTTTCCTCCAACCGTCAACTCTTTTACCCGTCATTCTCCATCCAGCATTAAGACTGTGGATTTCGGAGTTCTCCCATCCAGGGGTGAAAGATTTCTCGCAGCTTGCCCTGGACCTGAGCAGAAACCAGCTCATTGTGGGAGCAAGGTAACGAATAACTGTCCTTAGAGTCAGCATATGTTGCTAGTATATAGTGTCGTAAAAATGTGTATATATACTGCACGGTTTATAGGAATGTATCAGGAGAGAAAAAGACAAAATATTGGATGGAGACATACAGGATCATATTCAATATGCATGAAACATTACGAACAGTAATAAAAACAACCTGAATACACCACAAGTGAGATTTAAGATCATAAACACTGTGCTGTCTGTATGATTCTGGTTCTTTTTCTTTAATGTCATGTGTTTTTCAGAAACGTCATCTTCAGTCTGAGTTTGAACAACGCCTCACTCATACAGGTAAAAATAGCAAAGTCAAGTTGTTACTGTAACCCGTGATGAGATGTTTAAGGTTGGAGCGCTTTTAATGCTGCTTTTACACCAGTACATAGAAATAAAGTCAAACAGTATTTACAATTTATTATAATTTACATTGCAAATACATTACCAGTCAAAAGTTTGGATACACTTTACCACTGAATTGAATGAGAAAGCATGTGCAAATTTTTGACTGGTACTGTAAATACACAAAATCATTATTTCGATAACTATAATTGAAATGAATTGAAATAATATGCTTTTCCCTCTGATTGTCTCCTGTACTCACTTGAATTTTAATTTTGCACTTGTGGCATGTTTTTCACTTCATGAACCTACAAAAAATGTCTGCAACCTCATTGTATTTTATTGCATTTTTTTTTTCTTCAGGCAGCAGAATGGGCACCTGATGAAGACACTAAGCGTTCCTGTCAAAGCAAGGGCAAATCTGAGGTAGTGCACTGTGTCATATAGTACAGGATTATGGTCAAATATAGGCTGTGTCAGCTACTGACTGTGTTCACATTTAAATGGCAGATTAGTAATTATTACATAATAGTAAATGTAGGCTGTGCTGTATTTGTCTACAGGAGGAATGTCAAAACTACATTCGGGTTTTGTTGATCAGTGGGAGGGTGCTCTTCACGTGTGGGACCAATGCTTTCACGCCCGTCTGTATAACCAGGCAGGTTGGTACAGCGGATCCCTGCGAAGTCAGCAATGGATCAAAGACTCCTACATTTCTTTCCTCTCTAATGGATTCAACCATATTCACATCTTTGTCTGGCAGATTGGTAACATCAGTCAGGTGTTGGACACTGTGAATGGTGTTGCTCGATGTCCCTATGACCCACGCCACAACTCCACCGCCATGGTCACAGAGAAGGGCGAATTATATGCTGCTACAGTCATCGATTTCTCAGGACGGGACCCAGTCATCTACAGGAGCCTGGGGAACATGCCGCCACTGCGCACTGCCCAGTACAACTCCAAATGGCTCAATGGTAAAGAAACAGTGGTTAATTTATTTTTTCAGCCATACCTGTGTTTGTGGATGTCTTATCTGTTCTTCTCTCATGTGTCCTCCAGAGCCCCATTTTGTGTCTGTTTATGAAATTGGCCGGTTTGCATACTTCTTCCTGAGAGAAACTGCAGTCGAGAATGACTGTGGGAAGATGGTGTTCTCTCGTGTGGCCCGGGTTTGTAAAAATGACATGGGTGGACGATTCCTTTTGGAGGACACCTGGACCACCTTCATGAAAGCCAGACTCAACTGCTCCCGCTCTGGAGAAATCCCCTTTTACTACCATGAGCTGCAGAGCACCTTTTACTTACCAGAGCAGGACCTGATCTACGGCATCTTCACCACTAATGTGTGAGTGTGAGACCTTTTATTTATTAATGGGCTTCATGGCTCAAATGACACCAAAATCCCCTCACAGTCAGGAAACCAGTGTTGAATGAAAAGCCTAGACTTCAGTCCACATACTGTAGGGGTCAGTTGATGAATGGACAACAGACTAAAAACAAACAAAAAGCTGTTGTAGTGAGAAAATCTAAACCGTCACACTGGATTTCTGAGTTTTGACCACGATTATACCCCCGTCCTTCAGGAACAGCATTTCAGCTTCAGCTGTCTGTGCCTTCAACCTGAGCTCCATCACCCAGGCCTTCAATGGACCTTTCCGCTACCAGGAGAACCCCCGCACTGCCTGGCTCTCCACCTCAAATCCCATACCCAATTTTCAGGTTACTCACATATTCACACACAAAAAAATCCCAACTGGATAAACATAGCTGTTTTTTCTGGCATCATGGTGTTGATAGATGTAAGTTCTGTCCTTCAAGGCTTATAAAGGATTTTTCAAGAATCAACATCCTTATTTTACTCAAACTCATACTTACTCATCTTAGTGTGAGTACAGAGATGACCTATTGCAGCATAGCACACAGAAAGTTGTAGCTTAGGTCCATCAAATAAACCTTTGACAGTAAGTGTTTGGATGTTTCCAACAAATGTATAAAATTCATCTCCACTAAATCATATAATCTCTGCATGCAGTTATGTTTGGTTTTAGATTTGCATTTATTATCATAAACTTTAAATGTCAGTAACAGTCTGCAGATCCTAATGGCCTTTCCCATAGCAGACATTTTGGCAAAAGAGGAACCCACAAATAAAAGTAAACACATTTACGAAGGCTGTGTTGCATTAGCATCTGTTAATGTTCTTTCTGTTCTCTAGTTCATCCTCTCAGGTTGAAAACATACTAATCAGTAAAATTAGCTGCTGGACTGTTTTGGTGAAGTAAAACCTGGGCACTCAGGAGACAGAACTACCAGTCTGCATCCTAAACTCTTGACACTAATCTTTCTTTCCTGGCTGCTCAGTGTGGCACACTGGAGGAGGGCAGCCTCGGGGGGAACCTGACAGAGCGCAGCCTCCAGGATGCCCAGAGACTGTTTCTGATGAACGATGTGGTCCAGCCGGTAACCGTCAACCCTCTGCTCACCCAGGACAATGTGCGGTTCTCTAAACTGGTGGTAGACATCGTGCAGGGCCGCGATACCCTCTACCATGTCATGTACATTGGCACTGGTGAGCAATAGGGGAGTTTGAGCTGATCAAAAATAAAATTATTTTAATTGCACTCCTTATATAATCTTATTAGTTAATCTGTATTAGTAATAGGTTATTTGTAAATTATTTGTTTGGTCACACTTTTTATCTGCAGCAAAAAGATTCACTAATAAATTATTTATAATGAATTTACCACCATTCAAGTCTGCAATGCAGCAGATAATTTTCATCAGTTTTCATCTCAACTCTTTGTTCATCTTGTTAAATCAGAATATGGCACCATCCTTAAGGCTCTTGCCACATCCAATAAAAGCCTTTATGGCTGCTACCTGGAGGAGCTCAGGATCCTCCCTGAAGGGCTAATTGGGCCAATCAAGAGCCTGCAAATCCTCCAAAGTGACAGGTCCTTGTTTGTGGGACTGGATGACAGACTCGTGAAAGTCCCACTAGAGCGCTGCTCCAGCCATCCAACGGAACGGTATGATCCGTTTCAGCCTCAAGGCTGCTTTTAGCCAGAAACGTGATTTAGAGATTTATAGCCTTTGGGTCTTGTTATATCATTGATTGTACAAGAAACTACTAGTGATCTAATCCACAATCCAGAGTCAGTCATTTGTTGCACTTGTCAGTCTGTAAATTTTCTGCTGCTGGTGGTGAGTGTGCAGATTTGTCAACTCACCTTGAAAACACTTTATTAGATTAGATTAGATTTTGATTAGATTTATTAACTTGGTGCCATTAAGGTGACAAATACATGCTGGATCTGAAAGGCCCACAATAAATGCTGGCAAAGATGATTATGTTAAGAGCCCAGTTTATTTTCCTTCAGAGCACACAGTACATAAGTCAGATAGTAATTAATTTGTTGACACTAAAGGCTCCACTAGAATATGCTGACCTTAGAAAATATTGTATGATGTACAGTAGTTTCCAGTAGTTAACATAAAACACAATGGATGTTCTTTGATGCAGATACAATATTATTCCCAAAATAATATCCACAATCCTGCTGACTGTAGAAATGTGCAGAGTTTTGATTTTTTATTAATCAATGTTAATAGAAAATGAGGTATCACAGGAACACGTGATTATTCTGCAGTCTAACAGTTACAGACTAATTATCTGAACTCATATTAGTCATTGCATGGAGGCTCGGGACCCTTACTGTGGCTGGGACCACAAACAGAAGCGCTGCACCACCATCGAGGAGAGCTCCAATATGAATCAGTGGACCCAAAACATCACACAGTGCCCAGTAAGCTACAGCTAGGCCCGTGTATTGGCCTTTATAGATATACACTGTATTTTGAGAAATATCCAAAACAAAAACAAGCATCATATACCCATTTTTTTATGTGACATTTTTGTTCTGTTAAAAAAAAAAAAACTTTGCCTTGAAAAAAACCTTTGACAATCTTAAGTTATAATTTTTGTTTATCATATTGAAGGAAAAAATCTCATAGAGTTGTACATTAAGTAATATTATGGTAATATTTTTTGTGATACACAAATTTTGACAGATTTCATCCATTTAACATCCAGTTGGGGATTTTAGACCAAATTTGGTGCATTTATGCATGTTTGACCCTCTTATATGATCTCTGAAGGTGAGGAACCTGACACAGGATGGTGGTTTTGGTCCTTGGGCACCATGGCAGCCATGTAACCATGATGATGGTGAGGGCTCCATCAGCAGCTGTGCATGTCGATCTCGCTCATGTGATGGACCAGTGGCCCGATGTGGTGGGGTCGAATGCAAGGGTCCAACAATCCAAGTGGCAAACTGTTCCAGGTACAGTCTCTTAGTATCTGCTGTCAAAGGCTTGAACATATTGAGTTGACCTCCAGAAGAAAACAATGAGTTTCTCTTTGATCTTGTGTTTTACTTGAAAATTATGTTTTACTTTGCTTACAGCTGTTACAACCAGATGTAAATACACATTTAACACACACAGTGCAACATGTTAGTCATAAGCAGCTGAAGTACAAGGATATAAATGTTGATAATGTTCTTGTACAGTGCTTATGGGTTGACATGACATTTTGACATGAATTCCTGAGTCCCACCTTAAAGTCCTACACTTTCTGTCTCACATTGTGTTCCTCAGAAATGGCGGATGGACTCCTTGGTCTTCATGGGGCCAGTGCAGCAGCAGCTGTGGTATTGGTTTTGAAGTGAGGCAGCGGTCCTGCAACAACCCCTCGCCTCGGCACGGTGGTCGAATCTGCGTTGGCCAAGGTCGAGAGGAGAGGTGAGGAGTGATTGACTATAGAAATATGATTTCTGTGGTTAGAAATGTTGTCAGTGGCCAGAGTTCCTGCGTGGCATAAAGATTTCAAAAGTCAGCACTTTGGATAAAAAAAAAACATTAGTGACTTGGTATGGCTTTTTGTTTTCAGGCTGTGCAATGAGAAAAAGCCCTGTCCCCTTCCAGTGTTATGGACAGGGTGGGGCCCTTGGGCTCACTGCAGTGCTGACTGTGGAGGTGGTGTCCATTCCAGGACCAGAACCTGTGAGAATGGAAACACTTGTCCTGGATGTGCCATGGTACTGCAGAGCTTCGACATTAAAAAATGACAAATTCTTGCACTGAGAAGTTAGTAAATTAGTTGGTTTGCTTTAGCTGTAAAGGAAACTAAAAAAGAGACTAGTTTACTAAAGTAGACAATCAGCTGGTGGCAACAAGAGTAGCAGTTCCCCCAAGATAAATATTAGATGAATATAGCCATATATAATATACATACACACACACACACACACACACATACATATATATATATATATAGCTGTCATTTCTCATTCATGTTTCTCTACAGAGAAGAAATAATGACAAATAACACATGCCTAAGGTTCTTTTCGAAAAAGTGTGGATTATTAGGTTATTGAAATGAAGGATTTATTTCCTGTGGAGCCTGAATGTGCTCCTTGTATGGAAATTAATTAGCTAAATATTGTGGTGGGTTATAATTATCTTCCAAATTTTTTATTGCTAATTGTTTCACTTCACAGAGAGGGTTTAACACAAGTAGAAGATAATCCTCCCGGTGCTCAAAGAGAGATTGCTGGTGGCACAAAATGTTTATGTCCTCCAACTTCACAAGTACAAGACTCTCCAGAAAAAGTGTATAGCAGTCTGTTTTAAGGCAGTGCTGTTTGCAGTGTCACTACAAACTTTAATGAATTAGCTGCTGAAAACATCTTGATGTGTGATTTTGAGAGACCATAAGTACAAGCCTGTGACACAATGATTAGTTTATCAGCATTAATGCTTTGTCCATCCTGTATACCAGGAGTATAAGGCCTGTAATCTGGAGGCTTGCCCCGAGGTGCGTCGCAACACCCCCTGGACTCCCTGGATGCCTGTCAATGTCAGTCAAGATGGGTCACGGCAAGAGCAGAGATTCAGGTACATCTGCCGAGCTCTGCTCCCTGACCCCAAACAGCTCCAGCTAGGCAAGAAGAAGGTGGAGACCCGGTTCTGCCCTAATGATGGATCTGGAGCCTGTCAAACTGACTGTGAGTGCTGACAACAAGCATGGAGTATATAATGGAATCAACTTGTCTGTATGGACCTCACAGTGAGCTACAATAAACAGCAATAGTTTCATCAGTCTGCAGATTTGTCAAACATCATTTTAAATACAGGTTAAGCAGATGAAATGTTTTTTTCCAGCTCTGGTTGATGACTTGGTGAAGACCAGTGGCAAAACTATCTCCCAGCCCCAAGGTGCCCACTGGGGATCCTGGGAAACATGGTCTATCTGTTCCCAGCAGTGTTCCAGAGGCTTCAGAACCCGGAAACGTATCTGCTCAACAGCAGAGGGCAGGACCAACCCCAGTGCCTGCGTAGGTTCCCCAGTGGAGTATCAGGACTGCAACACTCAACCCTGCCCAGGTAACAGAACAATGATGACTGTCTGTTTAGTTTCAGAACTTCATGTTTATGTTACATAAATACATTTTATTACTTGCATGTGTTCTAGTGAGTGGTGCCTGGTCTTGCTGGTCCTCCTGGACCCAGTGCTCATCCAGCTGTGGGGGTGGGCACTATCAGCGGACTCGGACATGCAGCAGTCCACCTCCTGCTAATGGAGGAGACATCTGCATAGGCCTGCACACTGAAGAGGCCCTATGCAATACACATGGCTGTGAAGGTGTGGAAGCATATTTAAAGCTGCACAGTGGAAGATTTTGATGTAAAACCACTAGTTTGTAATTAGTACAATTCAAAAAAATGTGAAAAGCGAAACCTTCTCCTTTAAAAATTCACTTTGAATTTAAAGATAATTATTAGACTGTCAGATTTGGCTTGAGTTGAACAGCTGCCTTTTATCACAGACAAACATAGTGGCTTGAATTTAAATTTTTAATTATTGATCAGGGCAGGGGTTCAAAAATATTTGTGAAACAATAATACAAATATCTAATCAACAATTATTCTAGGTTCATTTTTTGCTATTACTCATTCAGCAGTCATTTTGTGACTTCGCTTTAAAAGGCAAATTTATTAGCATTTATCATAATTGTTACACCGTAAATACACTCCACCTTGTTTCCCTCTTCAATAATGCGGTTGTATGGACACTGATGAGAAATCTCGTCCACACAGCAAGTGGTGAATCAATATTTGAGCAGCAAAGGCAAACAAAATGGTTGTTGCAGCCCATCCCAGCATGCTTTGGCTGAAAGTCAGAAAATATAATGGAAAAATGGTTAATAAAATAGCAATGGATGCAATTTGTATGCATATTTATCCCTTTGGGCTTTCAAATACATGTAAAGACATGGGAAGCAAATTGGTGTAATCAACTTCTCATCAGTTTTAAACTTTTGTTCAGTAAACAAAGTAGCTTCGACAGGCACACAAGGCGTCCGTAGACTGACCATTGCACTGAAGCCAACATTTCTCAGCCTCCACACTTGTTAATCTCCACAGAGTTTCTCCGTTTGCTGAGTTTCAAGGGAGATGAAAAGGTTTTGCTCCTGGCTGTTTAAAAGAGCAGTAGGGATAATGACATTTTGTGTTCATAAGATATCTCATTACAAGAAAGTTGCCTTTTTCAGGCCAGCCAACATGCAAAATCCAACCATTTAATTATAGGAGTTCAAAGAACTACTCTGCAGTTACGCAGCCCTCTCCTCAGCAGTGGATAAGGATTGGGTCTTATTACATAATCCAATTCAGTTCTAAATAAATACCTTTTTTGAGGCTTTCTTTTGAAGTTGAGGTGTTTAATATTACTTGGCACTAGTTTTGCCTCTGCACTTTAAGATATTAAACAGGAGGAAAAGGGTACAGAAGGAGATCCAAAAATGTATTGAAAAAAAATCTGTCAGTGTTTACTGCGTTTCATATTTAATTATCTGCAGTTTTACATCGAAACTCATTTTCTGTATATTGCCTGTACAATCAGTTAAACTCTTATATGCCTTCTGTGCCCTTGTCTGTCTCAAGCTTTGATTATTCCTTCCACTCTTGTGTTTGGCCATCAGGTTGGGGTGAGTGGACTGACTGGGGGGAATGTGATGAGGAGGGTCTACAGCATCGCATTCGCCGTTGTGGTGAGGACCAGCATGCTGAGGCCAGTCTCTGCCAGGGCAACGTCACCCAGTCCAGGCCTTGCCAGCCTCATGAGGTGCCAGGTAAATCGCTGGAACAAGTTTTCTGAACACGTAAATTACTTCTGACTGATGCTGATATAAGCTGAAAAAATCCTGTTATAGTCACACAAAAAGTTTAATAAGACACAGTGTAACGCTGATTTGTTCATGCTGTGTCTGTGAAAATTAAAAAGACAAATTAATTGAAATGTCAGCATTTTGCGTACTTTGGAAAGAGTGATGCATTAGAGGGAAATTCACTGTTCTTGACATTTTTGTTGTTTAATCTTTTGGAGCTGCAATGATTTTACGTCCCTGCATTGATGTTTTTATGGATCTCTCTCTTTATTTCTGTCTGTGTATGTCTTTCCAGTCATTTTACCTGGACAGGAGGACCAGAGTTGTGGAAGTGAGTTAAAACAAATGTTTCCCCAAATTGTTATAACTTGTTCCCAGGTCACCCACACCTCATATATCTGTCTCAACAGAGAATCTGCGTTGTTTTTTTTCCAGTCACATTTGAAGTGAATCAGTGTCACCTCATTTTGACTGCAGACTCCTAGTTATTGTGGCAAAAGTGATAGTGATAGTGATAGTGATATCTCAGATAGTACCACACTATCAATAATAGTACCCACACCCATACACACAACACTTTTTTGGTTGCGTTGGTTTTTCCCATCCTCTCTTTTTGCCCTCTGCCCCCCCCCCCCACCTGTCTCCAGCCTTCACCTTGTTCCAGTTGGTGGCTGTGGGCTCAGCCAGTTTCTTTGCAGCAGCATTGCTGTCAGCACTGGCCTACGCCTACTGCTCCCACCTGAACCGACCGTCAGCAGAGTCAGCAGTCATCCACCCCAGCACACCCAACCACCTCACCTACAATAAGCAGGGCAACACCACGCCAAAGAATGAGAAATATATCCCCATGGAGTTTAAGGTAGGCTGGTTCAGTTTCAGTATCAAATTAATTCTTTACAGTAAACCACTCCACTGATTTGATCTTGGCATTATGTTCTAGGTCATGTCTCCTTTGTCAGGCACAACAAACGGACACAACAAAATAAAATAAGAGAGAGAAGGAAATAATGTAACAAAGAAACTGAAAGTAGTTGTTTTTCATTGCCATTTGCTGTTGTGTGTGTATTTATCTGACAATCTCTCTGTGTGTTTACACTGTAGACACTGAACAAGAACAATCTCCATGTGAATGAGGAAACATGCAACCACTTTCCCTCCCCACCGCCCTCCAGTAATATGTTCAGCACCACCTACTACCCCCCCAACCTGAGCAAGTACGATTTCCATTCAGACTCCCCCTGCAGGACCTACAGACACAGCTGAGATGAGAACATGCTTTTTCAACAGACCAACTGTCTTTTGTAACTCCAACACGAGGTGTGTCCTCACTCAAAAACACAGGACAGGAGTTGGTCCAGAAAGTCTTAAAAATGAACACCAAAATCATCCCCATATTCCAGTAGATTTTTTACGCCTTGGTTCACTCAAATGACACTTACCTTGTTTTATTCACAGTTACTACATCACTACATTTGAGTTGCTACAACATACAGAGAGAGATTCAGACAGTAATGATGCCATCTGCATGCTATCACCTCTGGAGATATTTGTGCAGCATGAACACAGTTTTCATTAGTCACCTGCCTTGTACATACTCAAAAACACAGTCCTGAGTAAATAGTTATAGACACTTTCCACGACTGAAAGTCTGGTGGTTGAATAGCCTACAAAATAAAGTGATGGGTTGTTTTCAGGATGAACAAAGTTGACTGAATGTGCTTGGACCTTGAGTGTGAGTTTAGTTTTCCACATAGAAGATTTTCAAATACCCATATTTTTTCAATGCTTCCAGTCTCCCATGAAGACTGGCACCCTAATTGTTTCCTCCCACTCTTCAAAATATGGTTGCTCTTTTTGTTTGAGGCAGACATAGAAGTAACTAGTCCCACAGACAATGAGCCAATAGCCGCATGTTCTCAGGTCAACCACAGTCCTTGTTTCAGACTTCGAGATCCATCTGCGTGTGAGCCACAACGACACGATTGCAGAGGTGCAAGCCCCCATCAACCAACAGAAGCAGTATACAGCAACCTTTACCTCTGCAAGGAGTAGCCATGTTTTTATGGAAACCAGCACCTACAGTGCTAGTGTCTTCTTCCTGTCACTCCACCCACCCTGAGGTGCTACATTTGGTCTCAGGGCAGTGTGAAAGCAGTGTTGGACTCCAAACCCCAGGGCTTCAGCTAGACTTCAGACCGGGGTTTAGGCTGAACTGAGAAAAGACTCATCTGCTGATTGCTGTTGTGAGGACTACATCAGGTGAGTTCAGAAGACTCAGTACTACACTATACTGTTCCACAAGCAGCCTGAACACTTATTTAGTGTGGGTTGATGTGTTGTAAGCAACATCCTCACACTTTGTCCTTTGTTTGCTCTGAATGGAGTGAAGAAAATGAGACTTGGAGATTTCTGGTTTGTTTGCTTTAATTTCAGTTCACAAATAAACACAACATAGAAGAGGACGATCTTAATAGGCCTCACTATGTACTATACATCACTTGTTGACATTTTGTCAGTTCATATGAATTGTGTCTGGGATCTTTACTGTTTTTATTGTATCGCCTAAACATAATGATTTATTTTGTATGTCTGTGTGGTCATTAGTTTTGTCATTCACATTCCTGTATTCTGAATGTTAATGCATTAAGGTTTTTGGTCAACATTCACCAAATATAGTACAGCTACAGTATACCTATAGGTTTCAATAAAAAAGCAACTTTGACAAAAACAAACAGCGATGGATTAACTTGCTCATGTAAATTTCAGGTCTTTGCATCTTGTTTTTTCTGTAGTGTACTGAAATAAGGGGAAAACTGGCTGCAAAAACATAATCTACAAGACGTTTATCTGTAGAATGTAATAAGTTTTCATGAAACAGGCTAAACACTTGTTTGGCCTAAGGAAGCCAAGGTGCAGGTGATTTTCACAGATATAACTATGTTTTACTTTTATAGACAACTAATAGTGAGCAAGTTTGGAGAAAACCTGTACAAAACATTACTTCAAATGTTCTGTTCATGGATTAAGGATTTTCCAGTTTCCTCCCATAATCTGAAAACATGCAGGTTAGTTGAACTGGATACTGGAAATTGTCCAGCAGAAGTGTGAATAGTTGTCTTGTCTATATGTGGAGTCTACTGTAAACAGCATGTGAAGAGGTGCTCAGGCCAGATCCAGCCAGTCGCCACATTTCTGTGCTTGTATATAAATGTTTCTCCCATTTCTGTTGCTTGTTTGAGCAAACGGTGGATTATGTAGAAACTATGCTTTCAAATGAATTTGTATGTCACGAGTCCTGTGACATACAAATTCACTTTGAAGGGTTTGTGATTTCAAAATAAATTTCCAATCATTTCCATGAAGTATACTGGAAAAAAAAAAAAACAATGTACTTTGATATAATTGCTCCATTTAAAGCTAGATTGATATTTTCTCCTATATGTTGAATATGTACAGTACATCATATATGCATGATTGCAGAAAAAAATTACCTTTTGCATGTCCAGCTGACCTGCTGTACATCTTAAATGCTCGAAGTTATGCTAACTGTTTACTGGAGGTAATTACAGTAACTTGAAGTGGCTGGAAATGTCTTGGAAATTATTATAACTTATTTTGAAATACGGAGTTAAATAAAGCAGTTTTAAAAGTTTTACTCCCAGAAAAGCCCAAATTTGTAGGTTTTGAAGATTTTAGCTAAATACACTGGCCCCTGAATTCATTAATCCAGCAACATTTTTTGACTCATTTTTTTCTACAACTAAAAACTATATAACATGAATAATTAATGATGCTAAAGTTAAAAAACCTACACATAGGGGCTTTACATATAGGGGTTTTCTGTTATGTTTGTGACAGAAATGTTGATATTTAAGTTAGTTTGTGATGTGAAAATATATTTCATACAGTATCTTGTAAATACCAAGAAATAATTCAGGTGTTTCTCACCATTTTCAGTGTTATGAAGCATGAAAACAGCCCTGATAATATGGGTGTCTCGTTTCGCTGCTTGCATACAACTAAATGCATGCACTGACTCTTACATGAATACTGGTATAGGAATATGTTTGTGTGAACTGTACAAATATATTTATATGTATTTGGCCAAGACAATAGAAATATTCATTTTTCTAAAGTTGTTCTAAACCAGCTGCCTGTGCTGTGAAAATCAAAAATTACCATTCAAAATATATCTTATAAAATGTTCCATATATTGTTTATCCCTGTAAATTGTTGATGGATCCCCCAAATACATTTGTTTTGCACCGACAAACAGCTCTGCTGAATATCTGAATATGATTGATGTGAATATGACTACACTGCCTTTTGGTCACTGTGAACTTTTGGTACTCTATATTTTTATATAATGTACAAATCAGGATGTAAAGAAAATACGAATAAATCAGTTTTGGTGCCAATAGTTTCGTTATCAATGCCAGGATTTTTTTTTTTTTTTTTTCACTTTGAAAGTGTGTTTTTTTTTGTTTGTTTTTTTAAGATTTTGGGATTCTTAGGTAAAAAGTTTATTTTTATCATTCTCCACATTGTTGTTCAATAATATATGTCAGTTGAGTAACTGATTTATCAGCTAATCATTTCAGCTGCAGAAGAAACATTAGGCAGTTCAGATTTTACCTTATGAATTGGAAGAGTGGTGGACAAACTCCCCAAATTCAATTCTTCACATCTGTTGTGACACATCCAAGCTCTTTTCCATCGAAGAAAATGAAATGCTGTTGTCTCAGTAGCTGTAAATGTTATTAATGAATTTGAAAAGCTCTGCAGTTGAGGCAGAAGGCCGTATGTTGACAAAGTACAACCAATCAATACTGCATCTTCTAGCATTTCCTGTATATTGTTTGATTTTGGAAAAATGTCACTCTATTATTGCATAACTGATGTTGTTGACACCCTATTGCAAAATAATAGACACGTCCTGTTTCTCGTTTCTATTGTGAGTTTGTTCTGATTCCTGTTGTACAAAAAGACAATGAGTTCATTGCTAATAACTTTTCTTAAAATCCAGATTAAGGTGGATGTTTTTAGCCAAGCAGAAAGTTATGGGTCACTAGGTGCTGATGTTTTGGTGGCTACATGCTCTCAGGTACCCTCATGTTCTTAACAAATTACATTGCTTGAAAGGAGACATGCAGGTAAGTGATAAATACCTTGAGATTGGCAATTTTGTCCTGTATAGCATAATAATTGTGTTTCTGTTTTTAGGTAAAATGATCTTAACTGATGTAAAAGAGAAACCGTAGATAAATGTTTTTACATAAATGTTTTGTCATTGTTGATTTGTTTAAAGCTGTTTCCTGGGCTGGGACTGGAGGTGAAAATGTAGTAAGCAACATGCAAACAGCTAAGTAACGAGCAACTAATTTATCATTGCACACTATCCCATACATACCCCCCACCTGGATCTAAACTTTAGCTAAATCATGGTTACTATATTGTTAATGGAAACAAGGGGCCCATGAGAGCCCACATAGACGCTTGTCATGCCCTAACCCATTCACGCATTCATGGAACCTGCATGGACATATGGGCAATGTTACACATGTGTTTTCATATAATTGATTTGTGCAGAATGTGGTACACATGTTGTATTAATGGTCTCATAATAAGTAAAGCTGAGTCAGTCAGTCAGATCTACTGCTTGTCCACAGTTAATTCAGTGCAGACGTTCACTGTCTGGGATTAATGCTTTCATCAGATAACGTCTTGTTTTTGCAGTGGTCGAGGTTGTAATCGTGCATGTGCTTCCCACTGCCTCAGGGCTGGAGGTTTAGCAGGGCAGCCTGATCGCTGCAGTAACAGCCAATCCCTGGTGAACACCTCACTGCCACAGGTACACAACAATTATTTTTATGTTTAAAATTAGCAAACAGAACTTGATTGATTGTTTTAATAAATACATACTGTTGATGTTTTCCATTTTATGAAAGGTGACCTCAGGTGATTTCATGTTTTTAATAGTTTTCCGACCTTTGGCAGTAAGTGGAAAGCACTTAGTTCTCACCTCATTGCTCTGAACAGACTGCGCTCCAGTGTTTATTCTTCATAGTCCAATGAGCAGCTCTGCTCCGCTGTCTGAGAGTTTAATCTGCTGGTAGAACAACAATAGATGACCCTCGTGCTCTCTAGCTTTATATTGTTTTTATTCTTTGGAATTTTTTTTCTTCCCATTCAGCATCTGAAAAAAATTGAGCAAAAGCCCATAAATATTAGACAGAGCTTAAAAGATATCCTCATATTCTTTGAGATAGTGTCATCACTTGCACACTTGCTGGCTCAGTTTATTATTTAGTGTTTTTTAAGATACATTCTTAAATCACTGCTTAGGGACGTGTTCAGTCTGTCTCTTTTGACCATTTTATCTTTTCGTAATTCAAAACACTACAATTCTGAGTGATTTTTTTTTTTTCCCCCATGATGTCTTTATTAAGGGGGAAAAGACAAATTTTCAGAGCCTGACCCCAGCTATAACTTGATTGTGAACCTTAATTACC
Organism: Mastacembelus armatus; assembly: GCF_900324485.2. NCBI lineage: Eukaryota > Metazoa > Chordata > Actinopteri > Synbranchiformes > Mastacembelidae > Mastacembelus > Mastacembelus armatus. The sequence continues at coordinate 5,957,741 of NC_046634.1, read as the reverse complement.
TTCTAATGTATACATAATTCATTACAATGGGTTTGTTAGTTCCTTCCTTTTTCATTCCTGAAGCTTCTTAAATCCTATATATAACAATTCCTAACATCATACGTAAACCAAATACTGTAGCAGAATACATAAATGTTTAAAATGTTTTGGAAATAATTTTGCTCCCTTTGATGACTGTAAATGCACAACATATGGGAACTGGCTGTGTAGGTACAGTAGATATCCTCCCATACTGACCAGTCGCTACATGAGTCAAAACAGGGGCAAAACATCTTAATCCTTCCACTTTAAACTTAGTTAATCCTCCACATTCACAAGATTTGTATGATCAAAGTGTCTCTGAGCCCATGAAACCATGGCTAATGTAGAAGTCCTCAGACATACGGGCTGCTGATACCAAGACATTTCTCACTTCCCGGACCCAGTACATTATATGTGTACACCACACACAGGTTTCTGCTTCTTTTGTCTATTGCCAAGGGCCATGGTTGATTCTGAGGTTAAAGGGATGAAATTTCCTGTATCACAAATAGAAACAAAGTGGTGTCGTGACACTTGTAGCCTCATTCACACGAGTGGGTTCTGTGGAATTAATGATCTCCAGTGGCAGTAATTTCAAAAGAATAATTTGCATATTTTTAATCTTTGCACAAAGTTGCTTTTTGTAATAAATGGTAATTATTTGAAGAAATCAAAGAGTAATTTAAGAGATAATGGAAAAGTTATCTTGTTGTCAACAAGACTAGCTGTTTTCCCTGAAAAAAAATTAACCAATTATTACAACAAAAGGACTTTTAAATCAATTGATAATTAACTTGCAATGTTTACGCTTTACTGAGCACTCAAGTAAGGCTGTAGCTCACAATTAATGTGCCAATTATTTCCTTAATTATTCTAAATTTGTCTCTGAAATGTTAGAACGTAGTGAAGCTTTTTCATTAAAGTTCTATTTAGCTCACCATCAGTCCAAAATCTGTTTACAATGATAGAAAACAGTTTTGTTGCTGGCAGAAACAGTTTATAGATGTCACCTTAGATATACCCTACAAAAACACTTAACAGGTGTTTGGGTTCATTTAGTTCACGTATTTCTAGAGATCATGAGAAGAAACCTCTGATATGACTGTGTTGATGTTTGTTTGTGGCACAGTGTCGCCCTCTGCAGGTGAAGCTCTTAAATCACATCTCACTGAGCTGCTGTTGGTCCAGAAACAGCCTGAGATTTACTTTGATAGTGCTGCCACCTGCTGGACAAAGGAAGAGAAAACATTGAGTTTCTTAAGGAGAAAAATAAACTGTATTATTGTGGCTCATTACTAACATTAACATTAGTTTTTAAAATACCACTAAAGACTTATTTCACCTCTAAGTATTAATTTTCAATCCTTTGATAGTCAATTTTTGAAACTTTTAAAAATTCACATAACTCTTCTTAAAATTCATCAGTGTACCTGTATTTGTAGAACATTATTCTGAGACCTAATAGATTTTAAATGTAATAGTTCTTTGTAGTTGTAGTTATTGCATATACAGAAGAGTGTTGAAAGTATTTTGGACAACAACATTTAAACTCTTTGCAACAGCGACATTTAGTGGAACAAGATGCAGATCCAAAAAGAACCTCATTCATAGTCCCCATTCTCGGGTTTTATAGAGAACTGGTGCATGACCTGATTATCTCTTTCTAAATTAGCAGCATTGAGAGTAGTAAGAGAGGACTGACACAAACCGGCTTTCTTTACTCATCTTACTGACATTTCTGATATTTTGTGTTTGAGGACTGGCTGAGGTGAACTGTAGGGTTTATTTCTGCATGTTGCCGCCTCAGTTAACCCACTGATATGACCAGTGGTGAAAAGTAACTGAGTACATATACTCAAGAACTATACGTTAGTAGAATCTTGAGGTATTTGACTGAAGTATTTTCATTTTCTGCCAATTCAGTTTTATTTGGCAACTTCAGTTATGTTTCAAAACCAGATGAATGAAACAAAATAAAGTATAATCCTAAAACTTTTGATCCCTGGTGAAATTCACAAGCTACCCAGCAGAATGTGAAGTACTTCGTTAAGCCAATAATATAAAATACATCAATGTGAGCTGTACCATAATGAATGCTTTTATCTTTCTTTAATCTTTACTGCGCAAGTATATTTGATTATTTTGTAATGTAAACTGTTACTTGTAGTAGAGTATTTTTACACTGTAGTATTTGTACTTTTACTGAGGTGAAGGATCTGAGCACTGCACCCCCCCCCCCCCCCCAGGTTTCTGAAATAGTTCGGTCCATCATTCAGGCGCACCTGGTTTTGAGTGGTGCGTGCAGCAGTGTGCGTGACGACCACCCAGGCGCGCGCAGCACAGCGACCTAACACCTGTCTCGAGGCGGACACTTGAAAGACACGGGCTCGGCGTGAAGCTGGAGCGCGCAGCCCGGAACCCGCCGCCCCTTCGCTGGGCTGGACCGGATCAGCCAGCCCTCTGGACCGATGTCCTGGCCGAAATGTCCCGACACATCTACATACGGAACAAGATCGGCGAGGGCATCCAAGCGCCCATCTTTCAGGTAGGAGCACGACTGGTCCAGCCTCCGTTAATTCTAACATTTCTAAATGTTTTGATAAATACCTCTCTATGTGCCCAGGGACACGGTTACTGTATGTGCAGGTCTGGGAACAGTTTTTCAAACCCTCATTTCACCTGGGAGTGAATGCAGTTACATTAGTGTCCTATCCAGCTTCTCAACCAGGTGACGTTTCATCAAATGTAAGAAAACCTAAAGTACATTTAATAAAGCACAGGTGGGAAAGTCCATGTGATAAAGATGGAGAAGTAAGTTTAAAGGCTTCACTGATAATGTCACAGATCTATCTCCAGTGTGTTTTATTTCTGTGACAATATTACAGTGAGAATATGACAAATGATTGGCTCAGAATAAATATCCAGTTTTGTTCATAGTGTTTTGTTGTTTTAGTTTACATTAGGCAACAAATATTAACCATAAAAACATTTCTTGAAATAAAACATGTAGCTTGGATTTCATAGACTTAGCTTGGCATTGGGCTGTTGGCGTCAACTGAGAGACAGAAGAGAGATGATGACCCAGATTAATGGCCCTGTTTTTTTCAGGGAAGTAGGTCCTGACTTTTTAATGGTGACATTGTCATCAACTCTGGAGACTTGCACAGAAATGGGACAAATCACTGGCAGATAATTAGTTTAGCTCCCAGGAGATGATCTCTGCTGGTATATTTGGCCTGTTTAGAAGAGAAAAAGTAGAAAAGTAAGTCTAAGACAAACATGCAGAATAAGCTGGATTTAATATGTGCTGTCTGGGTGCTGTGTCAAGATGCTTGTAAAGGTTCATAGTTGACCTGATTGCTGTAAAAGCCCATCAGTCAAATTTCTAAAGTGGAAGTGCATTAATGTCACCTTGCAGTCACATCTTAGCAAAAATAAAGGCACCACAGAGGTTGATGAGGAAACTCAGACATTGTAGATAAAAAGTGTTTCTGCTGCTTGGACCTTGTGTTTTCATACAGGTGAACCGAGGGACTTATTCCAGGAGAAGCCGACTCAAGAGGTCCGATGGCAGCACCACCTCCACCAGCTTTATCCTCAGACAGGTAGCGAGCTGCAAAGAAAAGACCTGGGACTGATGGGGGTTCTGAAATTTATGGATTGTTGTGGAAGTTTGGTTATTCCTGCTGGGAAAAAAAAAATCAGCTTTAACACAAGCTGCACTGCAGGCATTTCTACTGAAACAGTAAGAAGTTTCTTAAATCCTTAAGATGCTGACAGTTAAGTTTCTTCATATGCACAGAAAGGTGCCCTGATGCTGGTGATGTCATGTAGTGATATATTGATGAACACGTTTTACAGCTGGTTACATTGCATTACATCACAGACACAGGCAGGATAAAATAAATAAACTTTATTGATCAGGTATGTCAATTTTTACATATGACTTTCGACTGCAGAGGGCAGTAATCAGCTGCCAGTAGAAGGTTGTATTGTAGCAGTAATAGAGATTTGTGAGCCATGTATGCTGCCCATCTGCACTATTTTAATCCTCATTTCTGTTAGAGTTTCTGAGTATTTTTAAATAAAATCCTATGCTCACATGCAGATTCTGCCCCATTGGCTCCTAGTGGTAATTGCTATGATGAACAGTGCTACGTGTTGTCAGGTGCTGAGAGCAAGTTGTCTGGCTTTGGCAAAGAGTAGAAGATAAGTGGGGGTGATAGCAGTTTATTGCTACTTAAGAAAATGTACCTGGTGCTAATGGAAATTAGTAGGTTTTTGGTTTGTTGGTGCTGCATATCTGCAGTTATGACAGAAATCTATCATTTAGTAAGATGCTGAAATGAACCTTCTCATGAGTTCTCATTGTTGATATTATTGTGTGTTGTTAGACTGAGCCCAAAGTGTGGAGGAAAGGGGAAAATGTCTTTTTCTCTTTAATGCTTATCATATTCATTATTTTTATTATTCAACTACCCCTTAAGGCACCTATGAAGTGAATTTTCACCCTGTATTTAGGAAACAGTGGTCAGCCCACTGAAGCGCAATGGCAGGATTATTACTTGCGTTGTACATGGGACACAAGCTGTTACTTAGATGTCAGACACAGAAAGTAAAACATTTTGGCCTGTGATACAGCCTATCTATTTGAGATTTTATGTCTCATCTATTAGAAACAGTTTAATCATCAATCAAGTTAGTTTTCAGACTATGACTGGTTATCAATTCTTTTCTCAGGTATTTTCTTGATAAACAAATTATCTACTTGAACCACAAGGTGTCATGAAAGGCAATGCTGAGCCATGATCATCGCATTTCCACAAACCAAATTACACACAAACTACTTGCACTGTCCAGCCATCAAGTAAACTGGTAAATATTCAGATCTAAGAAGCTGAAACCAGAGAATGTGATAAATAGTTGACAGTTGATGTTCTTAAATAATTGAATAATCAAATCTTCAGATAAGAACTGAGGTTGGATGCTGAGCACTACATGTATACTGGATTGAGGATTTCTCCACCAGAATTCAATGTGATGTGTAGAAATAGCATTTAGCCTTTCACACTGGGTGATCTGATTTAAAGATAATAACTGAATACATACAATAGAAAAAATACAATATGTAAAATACATGGATTTTATGCATTGATGGAACTTAAACTTTCACATGTAAAAAAAAAAAAAATCCATAAACCATAAATACATGTGTCATACTGAGACCACTTTAAGACCATGGATATCTCTCATGACATATACATCAAATGTAAAGATTCATTAGACTTCCTTTCATTATCAGAACCAAGTTGAATGTATTTCTCTACTCTCTCCAGAAAATAACTAAGCAGTGAGTATGAGCGGTAACAGGGAAATGGAGGATGCTGCTCCCCTATTTTACTCCTCCATCCCCTGATCCCCGCTACCTCCCACACTTAAAAAAAAAAAAAAAGAAAAAAATCAGAGTGCTCATACAAGCTGAGTGGACAGCCAGCCAGCCAATCAGCTCCCTGCACACTGCCTCTGTCATCAGGCTTGGATATTGAGGAAGGATCCGCTGCTGCCGCTGCTGCTGCTGCTGCTCTCGCTGTGTATATGTGTGTGTAAGTGTGGGGGTGCATGTGTGCGAGGCCTCGTGAAATGAAATGCCAGGATTGGGCTACCTCCAGGGAGAGCCTCTCCATCCTATAATGTGAGCCAGACAGCAGCACTGTGGGATCAGGGAGAAGCTGCATCCACCAAGAGACGGGCCTCCGGAGGACCAGGCGAGATCCGACAGGAGGGGAGATATTTTTTAAATTATTCTTCTCTGCCGTGAAGAGACGGGATTGTCGTCATCCCCCCATCCATCCTTTTTTTTTCCACTGTGGTGCCCCCTCCTTCTTCCTCCACCTCCACTCTCATTTTTTCTCCCTCATTCTTCTAGAGGTGCTCGTTGGAATATCACACCTCCATGTATGACAATTTGTACCTGCATGGATTTGAAGACTCGGAGGCGGTGAGTGTTTGGATGTGTGTGTGTGAATCTGCTTTTGTGTTTATTGATGGAAGCAGCTCAGCTGCACACACACGCACACACACACACACATACACACATACTAACACACATGAGAGGCCTTTGATGGGTTAGCCAGCAGTATGCCGTAGCGTGATCGTGGGATATGCTTGGCTGGAAGGGGGTTGGGTGGGTGGGTGGATGTTGGTGTGTGTGTATGTGTGTATGTGTGTATGGGGGAGGGAGTGCACATTAGGCAGATGGCTTCTGACGTGTGACATTCACACATTTTGTTCAAATCTCTCTAAACATGTATGTGCTTGTGATGTGTGGCTGCAGTCTGCCTATAAGCCTGTCAGAACGAACGTCATGAAGCCGCCAGAGCCAAAAGGAGCCATTTAGTGTTCATCACACTCTGTTCCTCTCAGAGATGGACCGAGCCCTGATCCAAAGAGGAAGAGGGAAAGATGTAGATGAGCCATTTCTTTCTCACCTAATGCCTGTTACACGACTGCACTGAAATGATAAAACCTCATGTGTCATTTCTACCTTTTTTTTGTCACTTTTTTAAACAATATGCAGCTGAGCATGTCCTATCTGACCCGGCGACTGCGTGTTGTAGATACTCTGCAAACATGCATCGTGATGCTGATGACTCACATGCTGAAGCTACTCCACTGGATAAACCTTGGATGCTACAGCGCACCCTCAGAGCTTCACACACAGACACATCAAATTAACTGTTAGTGCTGGATTGTAGGATTTGTAGAAATCAAGGCAGAATAGTGTTAACAGAGTTTACACAGTTTATGCTTCTATAAATAGTTGAGACGTGCTCGACACATTTGAGAGAGAGATGAAGCAGCAGAAGCAGAATTACTCTGATTTTCAGTCCCTGGCATGAGTTACCCCAAAACCCCAAAGTACACATAAGAAAACTCAACAGCATCTTTCATTAGTAAATCTCTGAAAGTCACTTAATGTGTCTATTTTCTAAAACTAAGAAGCAGTTTTCGTTTCCAAATTGTGCCACTTGTGATTAGATTCACACAATCTGGCCGAGCAGTGTGCTGAAGTCAGGCCCGGCCACTGCTTGTACAAAAACAAAAAGTGCTTAGCTGTGATGACTAGATTGATTGATCTTCTTGAGACTAATGGTCTTCCTAATTGAATCATCATTAGTGGCTGATTGTTTAGATTAACACAGCAGAAGGAAGCTCTTGCTCCAGTCATGTCCAAGCAAAAAAGTACTGCATTACTGGACAGTGTGTCAGGGTGATGTCTGAAGTGATAAAAACTGTGCGCAAGAGAAAAAAACAAACAAATGAGTAATAAAATACCATTTTTGATATGTGCTGTGTCAGCCTCCCTAACCGCCCTTAAGGAGCAAAATCAAAAACAACTTTCTTCTGCAACTTCAAATGTTGTTGCTTCTTAGCAATCTCTTTCCCAACCTACCATTTGCTATCACTCAGTTTAGTTCTGAAATACTTTTACAAGCATAAGAACTGCTGGGATTGTGTTAAGATTCATAGCATTGTGCTGATAATCCCTGTTGCTTTGGCGTTGTCTGTCTGTGGTTTTGAGTCGGAATGCTAATGACTCATACTGCTCTTGGAAAACAATCAATCAGTCATTTGTTATCACCAAGCTCAAATGGTGAGCACACATTTTGAGATGTTGGTCTAACTCAGTGATGTGGATGCAGAAGTTAAAGCTGGTTAATGGCTGTTAAGCCTTGGTGGTCAACTACTTTACTTCAGCAACATGGGGAATCCGATTTCCGCCTCATAGAGCTGTTTCTGTCATCCGGGGTTTTCCAATGTGATCTCAGCTAATCATCAACATAAAACACCATAACTGAAACACAGTAAGAGATTCAAATATTAGCCAGTGTCTTTGAATATATAAAGGTCTACGACGTCAAAGAGACACGTCAGTCAGACGCTGAAAACTGTCTTTCTGGAAACAAGGATCAGGTTTGTCACTATCAAGAATTGTCTGGATGTGTAACATTGGCTGTGTGGTCATTCAAACTGCTGACAGCACAGGAAGGGAAATTCCACTTAGTCTGAGATGCTCCTGGCAGACTGCTCTTTTCTGCATCATCTGTTTCAGCTGGTCTGCCTTCAGAAAGCCAAACTACCAACCACTCTGGACTTGGCACTCTGGTTGCAATTTGATGGGAACCCAGAACTTATGGCAGATAGTGGGTCCATAAAGAAGTTTTTCTTTTTTGGCAGTCCCTGGCATTAGGCGACAGTCCATTTCATGTTGTGATTCCACAGTGAACTATGAGCTGAGAGTTACTGCTCATCAGCATCGCATGTTCACAGTACTTTCAACTTTGCCTACTGTACTTTCCTGATAGGGTAAAATTTTACAGCAAGTCTGTCGACAAGTCAAGACTAATTTAATTCCCTTTAGCAGGACTGTTCATCTCGAGAGGTTTTTCCTTTGTCTGAGAGCTTAGGTGTGACCAATTCTCCCAATACCTTTCACATATCTCCAGCTAATCAAGGCCGTATCATTAGTAGCTGAAGACAAAGCCTGTGTAGAACTGGAAGAATGCATCCATCTGAAAAGACCACAACCCTGAACAACCAAGTCATTTCTGTTTGCAGGGCTCAGCTGATTCTTATACTAGCAGACCCTCAGACTCAGATGTCTCTCTGGAGGAGGAGCGAGAGGTTCAAGCCCAGGTCCAGAGCCAGAGTCCAAGCCAGAGCCAAGGACCGGGACAGAGCCGTCAGGAGAGGGAGCAGCAGGCCGCCGTTCAGCTAGAGAGAGCTAAGGTAGCCACTGTGTGACAGTCGGTCGCCAAAAATCTTCTGTCCTTACTGCAGATGTACAGACGACTCCTACATTTGGCTATACTGAACTTAAGATTACATTTAGATGTGACTTCACACACTTTGACTCACTAACTCTGTACAGTACGTTGTGTCTGGTCTTAAAGCAGGAATATGTGTTTTCTCATTATTACTGTGTTTCAATCGTGCAGTCTAAACCTGTGGCATTTGCTGTAAGGACCAATGTCAGCTATTGTGGTGCACTGGATGAGGATGTTCCAGTCCCGGCCACAGCCATCTCCTTTGACGCCAAGGATTTCCTCCACATAAAAGAGGTACATGTATAGCTGCTAATTTACTGTGTGAATGTTTTTTGATACAAATTTGGCCAAATATGAAGGATTTTTTTCAATTTTCCTTTTTCTTCATCCTTAGAAGTTCAACAATGACTGGTGGATCGGTCGGTTAGTGAAAGAGGGCTGTGAGATCGGCTTCATCCCCAGCCCTCTGAAGCTCGAGAACATCCGTCTCCAGCAGGAGCAAAAGAGAGGACGAGTCCAAGGGTAAGTAACAGGACAGAACACTCGCCTCTTAAACTAAGAAAAACTGTCACACAACTGTCTATGTAAACACACTAAATGATTATTGGAGGTATGTGTAGAACAACAGTAAGATAAAGATCAAATTAATGAACGAGGGAAAAAGAATTCTGTGAAGAATTATTATGATAATTATTTTGATAGAGAAGAGACCTTTACCTGACCTGCTGGACAGCTGGCTGTACTGCAGCTGGTCCAAAATATCTGCCCATTCCTTTCTTTAGTTTCATTTCCATCTCCATGTTCAGGCTTTATTTTGTGACTTAATGTTTAAGCAGCTGTTTTATGGCAGATATTGGAATTCCAAGTTTACCGTCACTTTTCTTCTTACCTTAAACTATAATCAAGGTTTTCAGTCATTGTCCAAAATGATGCTGTGCAAGTTTGCACAAAAGTGTAGGTGGCGTGATTTGGTGATGTTACATGTGGCTGTGGCCACTGACCCTCTGTTTCATGTTCTTCTATTTTTTTTAGGCTAAATTTCAGTTTTCAAACCAGACAGAGATTAAACAAATCAAGGAATAATGCCAGGGATCAAAATAATATTGGAGACACATTTAAAAAAAACATATTAGACCGTTATAGGAGTAATCTTTATCATTGTTGCATAAATGTGTATTAGAGTGTACTAGAGCTGAAACCATTAATTGATTAATCAATTGATGATCCCAGCTCCTAAATGTCTCCTATTTGTCAGGTGTGATACTAAACTGGATGCAGAACATACACCCTGTTACATTGCTGCTGCACAGACCTGGGTTAGACTGACACTGACAATAAAATGGTTTATTCTGATAGAGGGTAGAGTTTATCCATTAACACATGAAGGTGTTATAATCAGTTGTAAACTCTGTCAGTCTATTTTAAAGTCTACTTTGACCCAGGTCTGTGTATGACTCATGCCTGTTTACTCTATCACTTCTACTCATGCTGGCCGTAGCAGGGAAACCGTTTCAATAGCTGTAATTAGCGCTCCTATCAGCCGCCTAGTTCGCTTGTGTGTGTAATGTGTGTTGAAGGTTCTGTCATCCAGAGTTTGTACAGTAGCTCACATGCACTTCCTCCAGCCTGGCTGCTGAGTTTAATACTAATCTCAGTAGACTGGAGAGCTTCGGCATTTCACTCGCTTGACTTCTGTGGCTTTTGTCACCAAGTCTCTCAGAGACATGTAGAGACATTTGAACCCTGTTAGAACCAGGACTACAGTTTCCAACAGTACCACCCTGTAAGATACGGTGTCTTCCAGAGATGGTGGAAAGTCTGAAATTCTGGCGAACACAGAAAATGAATTGAAAAGCAATTTGAGAGTTATAGTTGAAAATGTCAAATGGTAAATGGAAAGACAGGATTGTTTAACATTACTCAGCAACACAGTGTTCATGGCCTGATTATCCTCATGGTGCTTTAGAGATATGTGTTTTAACTGTATCATGTGCTTGTGTTGTCCTGTCAAGTATCCTTGTTGAAAAATGTTCTGTAGATGATGATTATTCTTTTTCATTTTCATTGTCTTCTCTAAGTATCCTCTGTATCGCTCTCCTGCCTTTGTTGGGACCCCTGTACGGAAATAACAAAGACACAGTTACTCTTTCTTTTAAATGTTATTTCATGTCAAATGAGCTCAGTTATATTTGCACCACTGTAAAATGTCATTTGAAACAATACGTATCCCCATATTGATTCTGATAACTACCTATGGCACAGCTGTGTACTGTGAGTACATTTAGTTTGATTACTTACAGTTACAGCACTTTAACTTTCTGCTCCTGATGGCATCAGTTCATCTTTATATCATCTTTTCATTTGCCTTCTAACACACAGTAACACTAGACTGTGAGAGAATTACACAGAAAGTGAATAAGGTTATGTTTTTATAGAATTTGGACAAAAATGGACTTTTGTTAATGAAGTTGTTATTGTTTGCTTTCCACTGCAGCCTTCATCGTCTCTGCTAGTAATTCTTGTCTTTGGGGAGCAAATTTACATCATCCAAATGAAGATCGATGGGTATTTGACCTCTTGGATTATGGTCTTCTGTAACAGATCAGCTGTAAATTTCAGATTTCCAACTTCTATAGGAAAGTCAGCAACACATGAGGCATCTTTTTCACCGCATACTGCAGTCATTTCCTCACACTGTGTAAAACCAGTCCAAAACTCAGTCATCAGTACACATGGACCATGCAGAATACTCCTTAACAGACAGCCTAAAAGTCTTCAAAAGTGATCATCTGTATTAAAAGAGCAGCATGGTTACTGTGACCTAGATTTTAGATTTTGTTGGGATAGTCATAAAACATATGATTATGTGGTAATCTGAGATTGGAAGATGATAAGTAGAGCAAAATCAGAAAATACAATCAATAGTATGACTTGTCAGCGTAGCTGTGATTCTAACTGAAAATCTGTACTTTTATGGCCAACAGACGGCTGCCTGTGACAACATTACATTTTTTGATGCCACGTGGAAGAAATCAGATGTTAGTCCCCAAAAATAGTCATTATAATAAATTCAACATGAATATTTTGCAGCTGACAGCTAATATTTTCTGCCAATATGGTACAGCTTACCAACTCTTCCATTTTTTGTAATCCAGATTTTCCTTCCATGTTTTACACCTTTTCCCCAGTGAACAATCACTTTAATCCTTGGTAGTTTTATTTATTCTTTACTTTTTCTGTCACATTAATACCGTGGTGTGTTTTTGTCTTTTTTATCCCCTCTTGTCTTTTCCAGTAAGTCTGGAGGGAACTCCTCTTCCAGTGTAGAGGATGAGGTATCTGCCTCTATCCGACCCCTCATATCCTCGGCAGGTGAGGACAGCGGACAGGGGGAGAGGGCTGTTAAAGGCCAGTTTAGAGCCAAGCTTCTTGAACCACGACAAGATAGACAGAATAAAACTAAAGCCTTCCCATGTCTCTGCATAGAGCATAAGTTCATTGCGTAGAGTTGTTGGTACATTTTCCCATGATCCTCCTCTTCCTCCAGTTGAGGACTGCAGGCGCTCTGAGACTGGGGCTTACCACAGTGTGAACCCAACGACAAGACTATGAACCCCCCTCTGAACTGCACTCATGTGACTTTGTGAATATAATCTTAGGACAATAGAAATATTTGTTATGTTTCATAATGTTTCATGCCAATTATCCTTGATAGGTTTAATTTGGTAAGAATTAAGATGAAAAGTTGCTCATGTGAGGCATGTTTGCATGTTTCTGACATATTCTGGTGATGCCTCCTCTAGCACAGCTACTGACGACACTGTCCCTGTCTTCTGTCCCCTCCCACAGGAAAGCAGAAACAGAAAGTGGTAAGTTGGTGACGGTAAACTTCTTTACTATCTACCAGCCTCTTATTGCTGCCATCAGAAAATGACAGGGACTCAAGCATTTTATCTGACGGAAAGTTACATCATATGGTGCACAATACTTCAGCCCTATTGAAGTACTGAAGTGCCAAAATCATTACCATTCCTGTGATGCCAAAGTACTGAATGCCAAGTGTTTACACCTACAGGTTTCTTTACATGTAATACTTTTGATTGTGGTAGTTTCAGGGAAAGTACAATGTGTTTTTACAACTCGAGCTCTACACAGACATGAGATGAGAAGATCGATGCCACTCTGTAAGGAAATAAAGACACAGACTGTAGAGTATATACGAAGCCTGAGCCAGGACACTTAGCTCAGTCTACCATCAAGAATAAAATTAGCTTTGGTAGGCAGGTTTTTTTGGACAGAGCTGAATGAACTATGCCAAGCGAACAAGCTGCTGTGTGTCGCTGCATATTAAACAGAAAAGTTCAACATTTTAGAATAAAAATGTGTATTTTTGCTATTCTTTAAGCCTTGGCATCAGTGGGACTAAAATATGTGTGCTGAGGCTAAAACCCAGTCAGTGGAGTCATTAAAATAAAATGGATTATTATTTGTTAGAACATTTTATGAGAATGAAGCTACCTTCAGTCATTGTTGAAGCAAAGACAGAAACTCAGTAGCTAAGTGCTGATTGTTAGCTCTGATAAACCTGCCAATATATGGAAATGTTTTGATTTAAAGAATCATCCACTTGAATTTATTTGCTATGAGGTAAAAAAAACACTGTCAATGTTATTTTTTAATGTAAAAGTTAAAAGTCAAAACAATCAAGTTGCTCAAACTGAATTGAACACTACCTCTGTGACAGCTGCCCAAGCTCCGTCCAACAGACCATATTAGCACACAGCGATGAAATACTGAAATGTTCTGAATTCAGAAATATTTCAGTTTCATTGTTGCAGTACATCCCCAGCAGCTATTCGTCTCCACTTAAAGAAATACAAAGGGAGTTTGTTGTTAGTGTGTTGCTTTAGTGATACAGCAGGACGGTGACTGTATTTTTTCATTTGGTTATTTTTGCCTAAAACAACTTGATTTATTTCATCTTTATTATTAGCCCTTTGGCATGGGATGATGACTTGGTGCTCCTTCTTATTGTGATATTCACTCTGGTATTGTGTTAATGGAGAAGATTGTAGTTTTGTGATTTTACAGTGTAGCTCATCATATCCATTCATCAGTGTAGCAAATGATAAAACATTTATGAGTTGGTCAAAATGTAATTACATGTGCTAAGGGCTATGAAACTAAATCTGTTAAAGAAGTAATTTGTGAAGACATGTATTCAGCACGTAAAGTAATGATGTGCCATGTTACCATTAAAATGTAACAGTGTGAGTCAGGATTCTTCTACATTAATATTTCTTGTTTTTACATTTTGACAATTTATCAATCATTAGTGTTTTATTATTTGCTATGTGACCGAACATGGTAAAGTCCCAGGCTGCCAATTAACTCATTTGATTGTAATGGAAATTCAGACGATTCTCTGGTGTAATGTTATTTCTGTGTATTTTCTGCTGGGTTGTGCTGGGCCCATTGCTTTGTTTATGCTGAGTCGACTGCTGTTGATTACACATATCTGCGTTAACAGATGGAGCACATCCCTCCGTATGACGTGGTTCCCTCCATGAGGCCCGTAGTGCTGGTGGGACCCTCGCTCAAGGGTTATGAGGTGAGCTGCCAGTCCTCACAGTTGGAAAGAAACTCACAAATACCCTTTTAACTTTAGTTACTGATTAAGAGCTTTATACACAGTCAACACACAAACATTAGTGTCACTGCATGAAACCCCCCTCACGTCTTTCCCGAGTCCCCCAAAATTGCTTGCTGTTGGCGCAGTTAATTGTGAGTGTGTCATCGCCCACGTAACATCCCGAGTGCAGCGAGACTAACGAGGAGACTGAGAGGTCAGATGAAAATATGTTGTGCAATTGGCAGAGCTGAGCTTTATTGGGAAGAGCATCCTTCTCTAACTGCCTTATTGCTTTCCCTGCTATCTATAAAGGTAATGTACAAAATATTAGGGACATATGTAGTACTCTAGCTACAGCACTTTGTTATTCCCCTTCTTAGTATATCCCCTATACCAAGAAGAACAGGGTGGACATTCTCTGTGGGCTCATCACTACCAGAAACCCTCTTATGTTTAAAAAACAATGGTAACAATGAGCTTTGGGAACATTGTTTTTATTTAAAATCATACTGATGCTATTATTATGGAAAGGTCTGGACATTTAAAGCCATGGGTGGTTCAGTGGATGTGTCGTCCAACGTTTTAAAATATAATGTAAAGACATAAAATATAGATCTATGTATATATTTTCTCGAGTCATCTGAAGAAAGGTCATTGTAATTCATTTCATTCAGTCATAGGGAGGCTGGAACCTATCCCATCATGCATCAGGCAGAAGGCAGGGAAATACTGTGGACAGATTATTAGTGTGTCACAAAGACATTTATATTAACACTTCTCCCTCTTGCAATAATAAGTCCAACAATTCAACGTGTAGATGTTAGAGAAAACATGAGACCTTCCATTGATGCTGCACAGACAAAATAAAATAACCAGGAAAGATAAAAGAGATTATAAATATTTTCTGTCTGCTGGCCAAACCACATTCCAATAGGAATCCATAAAATATGCTACAAAATTTCTGATCTAACCCTAATAACCCAATCAAGTCAGATTTCATCCTAAGAACAACATGGACATCTCCCTTTACCAACCCTAAACAACAACAACTAATATGAGAGCATCATCTTCTCCTTCTTTGTGCAGGTAACAGACATGATGCAGAAAGCACTGTTCGACTTCCTCAAGCACAGATTTGATGGCAGGTAAGACAAATATGAGTCTGCATTGGTTTTTGTTTTGGCAAAAATTATATCTCAGATCTTGGATTTTGACTAAATTTGGAGCATGATGTATGTCTAGATTACACCCACTGCACGTTAGGAAGAGAAGAAAATGACAGGTCATAATTGATCCTGGAAACTGTTGGATTTCATAAACTGACAGCTCCTGCCATATTTAAGTTAAAGTAGAAGGTGCAAAAATGTTTGTTTTACAAGAGCAGAAGTTAGAAAAGCCCATTGACTGTAATTTGTTTTCACATGAAATGAAATACAGTTTTTATTCTGTATCTAACAGTTTAAGCATTGTTGGTATCATCATTGCTTAGTCTTCCAATTTCTTTTAATCACACTGTGGAAAAATTACATTTCCCTGAGCATCACCAAGGATGTCACTTATCATATTTAAATATGTGTATCCACTTTTTCAGGATATCTATCACACGTGTCACGGCAGATATATCATTAGCTAAGCGGTCTGTCCTCAACAACCCCAGTAAGAGGGCCATTATTGAAAGATCCAACACTCGCTCGAGCCTCGGTAAGAACACTCCACATGCTCCACTGTGCTCAGTTTATTTTTAGCTCAGCTCAAAAATCCCTGGGTGACCAGCAGCAAATCTACACGTTGGTCAGAATAGTTGCTGATTTATTTTTTGTTGATTAACTGGCTGATTAAGTGTTTCTGCTCAGTAGGACTAGGACTAGACTAGGACCTGGGCAGGCTGAATAAGTGCTGAGGCTTGATTTATCTGGTTCTGTATTTGAGTTGTGTTGTGTCTCATCAGCTGAGGTGCAAAGTGAGATTGAGAGGATCTTTGAGCTGGCCCGCTCCCTGCAGCTGGTGGTGCTGGACGCAGACACTATCAACCACCCAGCCCAGCTCCTCAAGACCTCCCTGGCCCCCATCATCGTCCACGTTAAGGTCTCCTCACCGAAGGTATGGTCAGTTTCATTCTCCCTGACAAGCTGAGCTGCAGATTTGTCTGACATTGACTGTTGAAGGTAAATACTGAATCAGGAACTATTTTTTATTTACTGGCTTACAAGGTTTACGGCTTCATCAACCTCGGCAAAACAAATTTTAGTACAAGCAAATCAGACATATGGTATGATCTCTGCAGAGTCATTCTGCTGGTGGAGACAAGCAGCACCTAGACAACGGTCACGGTAACTGTCCCTATGGGAGATTCATATTTTCCCTCCACTAGCAGCTCAGCACAAACACAGTGTTCATTACAAACACAGCATGAACTACTGTTAGTCTCTAAGATGCAATGCTTTCAGATGTAGCATGTGCAGTCAGTGGGAGCACCAAGCACCTTTGCATGGAAGAGAAAACTTCTGCACTTTGTCTATTCACACCAGGGCTAAAGCAATGACCACTCAGACTGGCTCATTACCTCCCAGATACTATTACACACATGTCAACATATGTCACTAAAGTGTGGACATAAAATCAGTCAAATGTAGATGTAAGTACAGTCCATGGCCTTTTGTATTTCAATCAAACAAATCACCACTGTGTGTAATTTGTTGATTGTAGAAAGTCCTTCGTTTCTGATCCATGACACAAATTCACAACAAAAACATTTTATTTTAATGCCCAAACATGAAAAAGTGACAGAACATTAATGTGACTGACCTGAGAGCAGTAAAAGAATGAAATGATAAAGAGCCACAACAATAGAGTTGCCACAAATCTGATCAATGCAGCACTTTATTTTTGGTTGCATTATGTTAATGTGTATATGTTATTATGTTGTACCTACATTTATATATAATCTCTGGTTATATTTATGCTGTCAAACATATGAATCTGCACACAATATCATCCTCATCCATGTGTCTATCTGGAAATTCCAAATCCTTTTACCACTGTACCACTTTTACATGTGACGAGGAAGGTACTATATGACCCTAAATGATATGTGTAACTGGACCAGGATGTTCTTTCTGATCCCATGTCCAGGTTCTGCAGAGGCTAGTCAAGTCCAGGGGAAAGTCCCAGAGCAAACACCTGAATGTCCAGCTTGTTGCAGCAGACAAATTGGCCCAGTGTCCTCCGGTAATGTGTCACCCTTATAATCCAGCTAATGTCCTGATGTTTATATTGTTTCACCCATTAATAGCAGATATGTGGTTATTTAGTCCAATCAGCTTAGTGCAGCTTTTCTGTATTTATATTACATGTAAACTAATATAACATCAATACACAGTACATAGTAATTCTGCAGGACCTTACATGCACAGCCAGAGATCATTGATGTTCCATGTCATGTTTAAAATCAGCTCTGTCTTACTTTCCTCCCTGTGACCATCTGCCACCAAAAGGAAATGTTTGACATCATCCTGGACGAGAACCAGCTGGAAGACGCCTGTGAGCACCTCGCTGAATATTTGGAGGCCTACTGGAAAGCAACCCATACCTCAATGGCAACACCCCTGAACCCCTTGCTGGGGCGTAACCTGGGCCCCACCACTCTCACCCCCTACCCAACCAGCATCTCTGGGCTGCAGGTACACATCCACTAGTCCCAGGGTCCCTTCTGGGAATATTTGTGTCTATGTGGTGTCTAGAGAGGTAACATAAGTGAAAGAGAAACCCAGAGAGTTTCACCTCCTCATTTAATATTGGATTGAAAAATGTGCAAGACAATGGTTAGACGTAAAAGGGGAAGAGATATTTGGGGGGACATTTGTTGGTCTTTTATGAGATTACTCAACTACATCATGTTTTGTTCTATTGCATTGTACATGTTTGTTTTTGTACTCACTTCCCACATATACAATCTTTAATAGAGAAATGCATTCAGCAGTTTAACATATCTCATCCAGTTGTACATGTAAATGTGTTGTCTGTGTGGAAAGTAATTAACCTGACCTTAATTATTGTAAAGCAAAAATGTTATTAGTCAGTTCAGAGCCTTGTCTTCTATGAACTGATGTCCAGTCAGTGTGTTGAGTGGTGTTACAGTCTTACCTGTGTCCTTGGTATGTTCCCATGATTAGCAGAGCCAAAGAATGCGACAGAGCAACCACACAGGGGACCATTCAACCCCGAACGAACGCCGCAACCTGATGACAGCAGATGAAAATTACCACAACGAGCGTGCGCACAAAGGACGCAACCGCATGTCGTCTGGCTCGCAGCATAGCCGAGAGCAACAGGACCCCTACCAGGACTACCAGGACCCCTATCAGGATGCATACAAGCCACACCGCAATCGCAGTTCACCAGGTAGCTACAGCCATGACTCCCGGCACCGGCTCTGAGATCTCCTGTGTCACCGCCGGAGCCCGACCGGTCCAGAATCCACCTAGAAAAACGCTGCAACAGAGCCAGGATGATCCCAGACTGTACCTTTTAGTTTTGGGTTGTGTTTGTTTGTTCTGTCCTCCTGGCTATTTTTCTCTTTCAAGGTCAATCAAAGTTGCGTTCAGGTGTTTGTTTCTACTCTAACTGCCAGAGCAGCCCCTGTCAATCAAATAGTCAAGAGGTCCAGGATGCCAACATCAACTAGCGCTGTAAAATGAGTTCTTTTCTTGAGTTTTATGTTAGTGGGACAGTTTGGGATTGTACTAAAACAATGCTCTGCAGATGTGCAGTGCAGTTTGTGCTTGTTGCTGGAGTCAGCAACCGACTATGGTTAGAACGTCAGATGGTGACAGTGTGTGGACTTCTAAGTGCCTGGAGCATCACACCAGGTCAGAGGGAGGTCCACTGTGCACAGACTGAAGAAAGCTGCTGACCCCTATCCTGGGCCATGTATAAATCCTCTCTCCACTTAGCTTATTGCATGCTGATACTTGATCATCCCTTGCATCCACCTCATTGATATTTTGTACCTAGCATTTTGGATTTTTCCATGACGAGGTGTAGAATATGGAGGTCCAATTTTCCAAATCAGGTGGTAGGTGGTGGGTTTGCGGTGAGATGTGCAGATGTTCTGGCTGCTGGTGTTGAAAACTGGTGCTTCACATTCCCAAATTATTTTGCTATTTGAAAGTAACTTTGAGCAAGGGCAGCTTTTCTGTAGCATAGCTTCAGGATTTCTTTTGGGTGAGACTTTCACTGTCATAAGCAGAACCTTCCGATTCTGATGGTGCTGGGATCAGATCTCAGTTACACTGTTGGGAAAGGCAATACAGCTTCTGTTCTAAACAGCTAGCACTTAGAGAGTTAGAGGAGGCAGTTGCTGTTACAGTCTGTGGGATAGTACACTGGAATAAAATAGCAAAATACCACTTCAGATGCAGATGTAGAGTGACATAAAAATCAATGCTGTGAGAACCTTCCAGCTTGAATTGTACATTTGGGATGTTTTCTTTTGGTTTGGTAGACCTAAAGGAGCGTCTGCTGCTGAGGCTCCAGGTTGTTTTGCGTTTATTAGCAATGAAATCAAAGTCATTTAAAAGGCAGAACGAACACATTGAAGTTCCTCCTGTTGGTTTTGGGTGATTAAAGCATTAAAACGTAACGTTGCAGGGTCAGTTGCATCATATTCATACTCTGAGTAACTGGCATGTTGTCCTGACTGCAGAGCATGTCCACTCCAAACATAAAATAGATGTCTGCTGTAATCAAGTTGATGTTTGAAGAACTACAGCCCCCCTCTTCCCGGCAAAAAAAAAAAAAAAAAAAAAAAGCAGAAATGAGCCAAATTGCAAGTGAATGGTATCACTGTATCACTGAGGACTGTAAGTAACTAATGTCAAATGGCACAAAGAAAAAGTGTTGATTTGAAGTATTGATAATTTGGAAAATTTTAGAGTTTCATCTCTCATATGGAAGGTATTTGTAAGTTTGTGTTCATTCAGGATTGTGCTATACAGTAGAAAATCTAAACCCTGATCCAGTCCCAGCCCTCACAAAAACAGTTTATTTGAGGTAACACGGGCAGTACCTTGTTGTATTCTCACTTTCTTTATGTAGATCTGGATCGAAGGAGAAAACGAGTTTGATCAACCTGAACAGCACAAAAGAGTAAAGCAAAAAACTGAGGTGTATTTTGAGCAAGTGTTCCTACACTGTGGATGTGGTGTAAGGGCACAGATTTGTTATGCATGGTTTGTTAATGGACTGAAACACCAAGACTGCAAATTAAACAAGAAAAATGTCAATGCTCCTGTTTACAAGCAGATTTTGTGTCTCATTCTGCCCCATAGCATAAAAATCCCATTGGTTGATTGAACAAGGAGCCATTTTCCATTTGAAAACAAAGCAACCAATGCTGAGCTGGGCTGCTTGAGACAATCAGAAGGGATTTCCAGACCAGTGTCCCACCATCCTCAAATGATGACAGATGTTTGCTCTCTTGATTTGTGGAATCAATCAAAAAATAACACCTCAAAAAAAAACAAAAAAACAGTTTGTTTGTTTGCCAAACTTTTGTCTCATAACAAAATCCATTACTGATTTTATTTTTTCAGACTAGATCTCAAAATTTAAAACCTATAGGGAGGATATTCTTTAAAATGTCTAACAAAGGAACAACAAAAGAAGCAAAAGAAAAACCTTTATTCCAGTAGAAAAATAATAGATGAATATTTGCTGGTGATTATTTTTATAATAAATAACTGTACATAATGTCTTTAAGAGATGCTCTTTGCTGTACATGTGCTGACATGAGACGACTTCAACCGGTGTGGGACATTTGGAACAACAGCGATGTCCAGTATACAAAATTTTAGTAATGTGCAATACAATACGGCATGCTGTTTTACAATGAGGAACTTCATGTACTGTACTATGCAACCGCAAACTGTGTACATCGCTTCATGCTGTGGCTTCTCCAACCACCTTTTTCCAATCAGCTTCATCTGGACTTTTAAGGGATTTTTTGTGTTTATCGTTTTTTTCCTGTGGAAGATGAAAACCCAAGCGGCTAATGCGGTACTGCATGCATAATGTACCAATCTAATTTATAAAAGGAATTAAAGAAAATGAAATTGGAGGTAATTGTGTTAAAGGCAAAGCGTTTGTTTTTCAAAATAAAAGTCATTATAAAGTTGTTTAAAGCAGGTTTTTGCCATGATGAATGTGTCATTGTCACAAAACTCAGCTGTTTTAGAGCCAGTCATTGTTGTGTTGTGTTATTTAATGCTCTGACTCTCGATTTGTCATCTCTTTAATTTGAAATTGTTAACTTGGAAATAGAAATTTGTGCACTTGACTCAGGCAGTAGCTCAGCTCTAAAACCTGAACCTGTGTGACCACTGACATCTAGTGTTCAAAATCAGGTACTTCTGTCTGACGTTGGTTTAGATCATGTGAGATGAAAACAGCCTGGACTAGGTTGTATTAGAGGCATTAGAGAGGCAGCAAAAGGAAGCACAATTGTAGTAGCTCACTGATAATTTGATCCATACTCTACAGATGTCTAAACATCTATGATGTTAATTGTTAGCAGCATGGAGGAGGGCACTAAAGAAGAAGGAGGAGGAGAAGCAGAGGAGTCTTTCAGCAGGACATCCACATATTTACATTCTACACAGATGACTTTCACACTGGGTTAATGTGATGCTTGGATGGTTTCTTTGGATTCTGCCATTCCTAGGAACAGTGAGTCAAACTGAATGTAAAATATGTATATGGCTGACATCTGACTGATTTACTGTAGTGTCAAAGCCTTTTCCCAGTTGATGTGTGTTATATTAACCTGAGGAGTCATCAGATACTCATACATTTGTTTTGGTGACATTTCTTTTATTTTGGTGAGAAAAATCAGAGAACATGCGGCTGTGAAGTAAAAATCTAAAGATTGTGGGAACAATCTTTCTACAATTCTACAAGCTTTATCTGACTTTTAATGAATATTTTTTTCCCGTTAAAATGGTTTCACAGTAATGTACAGTTTGTTAGGAAAGTATAAAAATATTAAATGTGACAGATATGATAAAAAAAACTGGGTATAAAAGAGCAGGGCAGAGTTGTCAGAATTTCCCTCTGGAAAAGATGGTTTGTATAAAACTTCCAGTGGTAGCTCACTCTGCGCCCTTTATGAGAGTTGATGTTAGTGAACTTTATATTATTTCACTTTGGATGTTGAGTTTAGTGGAGTCTTCATTGTCCTCTGTAGAGTCTGCCTCCTTCCTGACAACTGAGCCAATCTGCAGTCCCGAGGTGTTCAGGCTGCTTTTGTTCTGGTGTTTTTGCCATGGCCTCTCCCTCTTCAGCACCTTCTTCAGTTTTAGTAACTGTCTTAAAGTTTAACCAGTGTTAAGGTTCTTGTGCTAACCATCTGTGAAAAGCTTTACAATCAAAGTGCCATGATGAGTAAAGTTGACTTATGTAACACTTTAATATCATCAGCTAAAATTAGTATTTCTCAACAGTGAACTCACCATCTCCACCAGAGTCAGCAGGCCTGACAGACACCCCACGGAGAACATGATGACCATGAAAAGTGACTTCTCTGTTGCATGAGAGACGTAACAATTGATTCTGTAGGAACATGTACTGGTGACTGCTATGACAGTGGTGGACAGGGAGAAACCAAAACCCAAAGCCTGCCCCACTGCAAATCCCACCTGGAGGCAGAGAAAAACATCCGTGATGTCACAGTCAGAATCAGGCCAGGCAATTAATAAACCTGCTGGGCCCCGTGACAAGACAATACTTTGTCCTGCCTTTGACTGTCATGTGACATCTATAATCGACACTCACGATAAACACTGTGTATGCTTGTTGTGGTGTGTGCATACACTCACCTCCAGCAGAATGACAGCTGACAACAGGCCCAAATATGCCCCAAGTACCTGCCTGTTAACCTGAGAGTAAAACCACAGAAGATGCATTGACAGGCAGCCCAAAGTGAGAAGCACAAGAAAACCTTCTTTTGCTTGGCCCTGAGCATTTATCAGAGGGTTTCCACAGGACACATACTATTATCACTTGTGTTTAAAGTCTCACTGTAATAAACATGTTATCTACCTTTTTTCTCATGATGATGAGGTGGACCAGGTAACAGAAGAAAACCAGACCAGGAGCCAAAACAAGAACCACCTGGAGATAATTCATGTAGTAATTAATCACATTTTTATACAGTATCTGTTTGATCTGCAGCCTAAAACAGGGCGTCACATCTAGAAACATGTTTTTACTTTTAGCACCATCTTATCACTGATACCTGCAGGGTCCAGTACTGATGCAAAGAGAAGGCAGAGACTAGACTGAAGGCAGCTTGGCTGCAGCCCGGTTGTGCAGAATTACAAACGAAGTTTTTTAAGTCATTGTGCCAAACTGGCTTGACCGCTGCCCCGACAATAACAAGCCGGATCAACTGCAACACCGGGAGAATGGTTTTACCTGAGAGAGAGGAACAGTGAGTCAGATCACTTTTCTGTTATTCAAATATTTTAAAAAATGCTTGTTTCCCCTACATTAGCTGCAGCAGGGGTGGGCCACTCAGGTCCTCTATCTCTATCCACCTATCCCTGCCCTTCCCACTGCTGATTACCTGGATCAGATGTGTCTCGCTAATCACAAGCTGGAAGATACCACTTGAGTTTGTCTTACCCCACTCCACTCTAATCTGAGGTGGTATGTTTCAGCTTATGATTGACTGAATACACCTGGTCCAGATAATCACCAGTGTGTGGGGCAGGAATAGTTGGAAAACGAGCAGGGCAGTGGTACTCGAGGACCAGATTTGCCCATCCCTGGTCTACAGTGTTCTACAGTGTTATTTGGATGTAAATTGTAAGTGCTATGTATATTCCTCTCCTCCTACTTGACCTGAATTAAACATTAAAACATAGTTTTTATGTTTGAGGTGACTATCTGTCCCATCCTTGCTGTATTTCTTGTGTGCTGCCTTCAGTACCTAAGAGACCTGCATGGGAGTGCCAGAGGTTCAGCAGGTCACTCAGGAAACTCTGGCTTTGCTCGACCACTGATCCAGACTGAAGGGCCTTTGCTCTGTCCGGCTGCCTCAGCCAAGGCTTGAATCTTAGCAGCACACAGCCCAACTCCACCAGGCTGAGCACAACCGAGACGCAGGACGCTGTAAACATGATGAGCAAGTATACTGTCTTCTGCTGCGCACTGGGCATGGTACACTCTACCCGGTGAGGACATGGAGGTGCTCCACACAGAAGGTAAACGTTCATAGAGAAACCGTAGAGTAGTGACTGTGCCACGAGAAATCCAACCTGTAATGTAAGCATTGAAATACACTATTGTACTTTTACATCTGAAGTGACATTGGGTCAATATGCAGATTTTAAATAGCAAATCAGTCTGAAGTTGACTGTGTTTCTAAAGATAAGAGTTCGATTGGATAGCTTTTGAAAAAGGATGTAACGGCTTCATTGTCTTTTTGAGTAGTTTTTGTTAAAGAAATTAGTAAAAACTAAAATCTCTTCTGCCTTTGGAAATGGGAATATGACATCAAACTCATTATCACCAATGAAAATCTGTTGGTTCAGCCCAGCTTCTTACCTCTAGAATAAACAGAGGTAAGACAGAGGTAACTCTGACAAGGTATACTACTAGCACAGTGTGAAATACATGAAGGCAGTAGTTTCAAGTGATCATATTACTACAGAACTTTAATATGTGTATGTGTATGTCTTACCTCTACCAGTATTACAGAAACCATGCAGGCAATGTACACTCCCAGAGCATGACCTTTGACCTCATCATCTTCCCTCCTCACCTTAGAGAGAACAGAACATGATTGGTTGCTATTGTTGCACCTTAGGTATGATTTAAAACACGGGCATGTCTTTTGTATCATCTCACCCGGTTCTCCTGGTTTGTGAGGTGGATCAGGTAGCAGAGGAAAACAAGACCAGGAGCCAGAACCAGAACCAGCTGCAGAGCAATTCATGGTGTGGTTAATAGAAATCTTTACAGAGCTGTGTTCAACCCCAGGCTGATATTTCAGAGAAAAAGTTTATAAAAACACAACGGTTGTTTAAGATCAAAGAAAATAGAAGAAATAAAAATAGAAAACACTGGTGACCTGAAGTGTCCACAGACGTGTAGGAACCAGAGGTATGAAGGCATCGTAACAGCTCTCTGTACAGCCTGGCTGCTGTGTGTCACAGGTAAACTCATCATCATCCAGCCAGGCTGTCTGCACTGCACTTCCCAGTGTCACCAGTCTGATGAGCAGGAGCACAGGCAGCACCAATTTACCTGAGAGAAATCAAACTCCACTGTAATTCACATTCGCCCCTAAATGCAGAATCTGCAGTGTTAAAAATAGAGAATATAAGGAAAGACACCGATGAGAGTTGCTTGGGATTGCCATTTGCACAGCAGGCTCCTCAGGAAACCCAACTTCTGGCTCCTCATTCTCACTGTTGTTCTGTGAACGTTATAAGGAGAGGTCAACATGTATTAGTCCATCTATCACAGTGTTTCAGTAGAAAACACCAGCTAAGAGATGTGGTTCTGCAAAATATAACGTAAGAGAGATATGGGCTGGTATTAGTCCAAAATTTCTCAATTACTGGAAACAACCACCTCCTATTTCCTGTTAACTGTTCTCCAGATGTTTTCTGTCTTGCTCACTTCAAGAGAGTAAACATGTTGGACAGATGATCAATCAATCAATTAATCTTTATTCATATAGCACCTTAAAACAACCCAGGTTGACCAAAGTGCTTTCCAACATTAAAAATAACTAACTAAAAAAATAAATGAATAAACAATCAAGGGTATCTACAATAAAAAAGAATATAAAATACACCCAAAACACAAAAATGGCAGGATGACGCTATGAACCAAAAGATGATGACGAACTAGTTAATAGTGCAGAGTAACATTAACTCAGTGACGTAGGAATATTACAAGGATGACAGCAAACTCAACTTGATTGAAGGCAAAGTAAAAGATTTTACCTAGAACCAGCGAAGTGTGGCATTAATTACACAATGTAATAAAACTGCACACAGCTCTAAAATAAGTTGGATAAAGTATACAGGTACCCAGTACACAGAAAAGGTTTGACATTATTATATTACAGTACATGACAACACAACAAAAAAGAACAACTTACCAAACTTCTGTCTCTGTTCTAGGTCAAACAAACAGCTACAACACACTAATATGTAGGGGGAGTTTCTTTTTCCCGGATAATTCCTCCCTCCGCAGAAAGTCGGGTGTTGTCCCATCATGCCTGAGACATTTCCTGAAAACTGATGAAAAAAGCTTCAGCCTCCTTAATGGTCGAAAGTGAAATAATACTGAATAGAGTTCCTGGAAATGGCTGGAAAAGGTCCCGAAAGAGGTGGTAAACAGATTTGTTTCTCGAGCAATCAACTTTGAGCACCCAACCTCTTTTAAGTACTTAAAGATTTTGCGATGGCCGGGAATCGAACCCGGGTCAACTGCTTGGAAGGCAGCTATGCTCACCACTATACCACCATCGCTCTTAAGAAACAGCAAATTGTCCTCTGGGATGAACGATGGAGAAGGAGGAGGAGCAGAAAAGAGGGAGGGAGGGAGGGTGAGGTCCATTAGAAAAAAACCCCAGCTCCGGTACCTCTGTTGACTCTGTAATAACAAGTGTAGCAGAAACTGGTACTGAACCGCTCAGAGCAGGATTTAAGGACTTCATCTGACATCACATGACCTTCATCATAACGCAGAGTTTGAACAGTGAAGCTATTTTAAAGGCAGAGAAATTCACTTTGACTTTCAAAGAACAAGTACATGAAACTATTTGAGGGTTACTTGTTGTATTTTTCGTGACTGAGCAGCACTGACGCTTGTCCGTTTTCGGAGACTGAGGGACCTGATTTGTTGAGAGTAAATAATAAATCGCATAAACCCAGTCGGCTAGGGTTCGAGTCCCGCTATGGGAATGTGTTTCTTTTCATCCTCAAATCATATTTAATTAGACAGTGATTTCCCTAAAAAAAGTACATCAACAAAACCAACTTTAATATGATTTCCGAAACTAAAAATAACGTAAGCAATATATGAATAACTACATAAAGCTTACTGTGAGGGAGAAGGTACCTGCTGGCATTTTATCGAAATTACTATTAAACATATTTACCTGAATGTGACGAGTAAAATAAAATGGAGATGTAGGATAGGCGATATTAAATTATTGACGTTAAAATCAAAGTGATTTCTTCGTATCTTATTTATATTTGTGTTGACGCAAGGACACATCTGGTTACGTCATCATCGATGGCCTTGACGAACGTTACGTGTAAAGGCCGCGACCGACTTGTCGCTCCCGTGGTTGATCTTGAGCCGCTTAATTACCGGGGGAAGTAACGTTAACGTTAATCTCTGTCCTGCTTAGCTCGGTGGCGAAGCTCCGGGGCTGCCCATGAACGATACCATGGCTGCGTCCTCGCACCGGATAATGTTGGGCCCGCTGGTTGCAGCCATTGACCAGGGCACGAGTTCGACTCGGTTTCTGGTAAGACAAACCGGTTGCGCTTCATGCGTGGCTCAGAAATGCGTTAACGCTGGAGGTGTCTTTGAGTCATTTACAGCTTCTTTTTTTTTAAATAGCAGCGTGAAGTCTTGTTACCACACTGACGGGTTGGAGTCAGTTTATTGTGTCCTTTAACCCAAACCCTAAAAGCTCCGCATCGCTTAGTTTGTCGCCTTAAGGTTGATCTGTTCTTACATTAGACAAGGTGAATTCATGTGATTACTATGCTGCATTATTACGGTGTTTGGATAACCCAAACTGAATTGATTTGCTTGACAAACGTCTTACCATCAGTAAATTGTTAAATTTCCAACAGCACGTGAAGGCAGCAGGAGATTATTTCCATGAATGAGAGAGTAGCAGTCAAAGAGGAGAGGAAATGCCCTTGAATGTTGAGAAACACTAGAAACATGTTGGTTTGATAATTAAATTATTCGCTTCAGTTGCTGTGTTTGAAATGTGAATATTATATATATATATTATATATATATATATATAAAATATGGCGACAGGTGGCAGCAGTGCGGTTTTTTTTGTTCCCTAGACTTCTCATCTGAGGTTGGTGAATGCCACATGATGCAAAGTGTATTTTTAGCTGTGATAATTGTACAGTTAAAAGTGACGTTGGCTATATGCAGCCAAGTCTAAATAAAGTGTAATATAACATGATTATTTAAAAGTGTTTATGTAAATCCATCTGATTCAACATGTTCTCTTGGTAACGTGTAAAAACATTAAATTCAACTAGCTAATGCTCAGTGTGTACTTGAAGGGAGGAACCCCCAAGTCTAGACAGACAAGTCTGAAATACAAAGGATGTTAGTTTGGGCTGTCACCAGGAGTGAGCACATGCTCCGTCAGCTGTCTGTAGAGGAATGTAGTCTTTAGTCAACTGAAGCCAGTTCTTTCTCTGGTTGCTCTCTTTAAAGGTGTTCAATTCCAAAACCGCAGAGCTCCTCAGCCACCATCAGGTAGAAATCAAACAGAGCTTCCCTAAAGAAGGGTAAGAGAAAAGACAGATTATAAAAATTACTATATATCTATAGATCGTAAAAGATGCATTCAAAGCTTATAAAATGTTGTTTTTTTAATCCTTATTTTCAGATGGGTGGAGGAGGACCCCAAAGAAATTCTGCAGTCTGTGTACGAGTGCATGGAAAGGACATGTGAGAAACTGACCCAGCTCAACATTGACATCACCAACATTAAAGGTATGCATGTGGCTTTCTTTAAGCTGCACTAACATGTGATTTTCATCTATTTCAAAGTAGTATGTGACCTTAACCCTTTGGGACTTGTTGCTTGAATCTGTATAGCGATTGGAGTGACCAACCAAAGAGAGACCACACTTGTTTGGGACAAAGAAACAGGGGAGCCCCTCTACAATGCAATCGGTGAGGTTCGATTTTGTTTCCGTCATTGTTTGTGCACTATTTACTTTATCCTGGCACAGATCTCACATTGGTTGCCAGTACAAGCATCATAAATGTAGCTGAAGTGCTAAGTTGTATTATGTTAATTAAGAACTGGCAGCAAACTCTCTTACACAAAGTGCAGATAGGGTTGTTGGATGTGAGTGATCTTGATTCCTGTCAGATAACAGCAGTGCTTTTGTTCAGTTTGGCTGGACCTGCGGACTCAATCTACAGTTGAACGTCTTATCAATAAAACCCCTGGAAGGAATAAGAACCACTTGAAGGTATGGTCCTGATTTGTTGTCCTGGCTCGTCTGATTTCATCATCAGGTTTGCATGTGAAGGTTAAGCATGTGGCTTCAGCTTCAGTGATCCTGACTATATTCAACAAAACATGTTTTACTGTATGTGGTTGTCGTTTTGTGTTCCTATACATGTAAGCACGTTGCTATTGAAAATAAAAGCACAGTTGTAGTGATGTTGCAACACTTGTAGATTTGTTTATATCATTGTCAATCTGCAGCATAAAACAGGGCTCCCCATCAGCACCTACTTCAGTGCAGTGAAACTTCGCTGGCTGATGGACAATGTGGCCGAAGTCCATGAAGCCATCGTGTCTCACCGCGCCATGTTTGGTACTGTTGACTCCTGGCTCATTTGGGTAATCGGACACTTTCTACATCAGCTGTTTTGAAATTTTCTCTTCAGGGTATAACAATTTTAAGGCCGACTGATTTCGTTTGTTTTTTGATGGCTGGCCAACAGTGTTTGACCGGAGGCAAGTCAGGTGGAGTCCACTGCACAGATGTGACCAACGCCAGCAGAACCATGCTCTTTAACATTCACACTATGGACTGGGACCCAGAACTGTGCAAGTACGACTTTAATCTCACCATGTTGTCTGTTTTTTGAGAAATATTAATGACAAAGATGATCTTTTGACTTTGGAGTTCATTCAAATTTCGACTTTTTTTTAAATATAATGGGAAAGTGGGGAAAAAACATGATCCTTTGATAATTTCACTGAAATGGTATTGCATATGAGTGCAGTGCACACTGTAAGATTTACAATTCTTATGGAAAGCAGAAATGGCTTCATTATTCATAGGCTGTTTTCTACTAATATTCATCAGATATTTTGGCATTCCCATGGAGATCTTGCCCAGAGTGAGGAGTTCTTCAGAAATATATGGTCTCATGGTAAGCATCTGTAATTCTGTCGCTATCTTTCCAAGTCTAGTGTACTTCAATTTCACAAAAATATGTGTTTAGAGGTACTTTTAGCCTACTGATTTCATTGGTGTGTCTAGCAGGACTCTTCTGGTGGTCAGAGTGGAATGTCTCATTTAGCAGGGCACTAATGACAGAATCTAGCTTTTTGTTTGTGTTTTCTTTGTTTGTTCTAAGTGCATGATGGTTGACTGAAAAATTCCTTTAGGCATTTTTTGTGTGCCATTGTCTCTCTTCTCTCACTGGTAGAAAATATGTTCTAGCTGGGTAAGTAACAACTCAACGTCAGTACTTTTACCTCATTATGCAAAGTAACTCATCCTACTTCTCCATGGTGGAAGTGAATGCACCATCACGCTGTGCATTTCCAAGGTGCTGTTCATCTTATGCAGCTACACAAAAGCAATAAAAACACACATGAACACATGAAATATTTATTACACAGCAATAATAACCTGCCATTGAAAATGTGAGTAAGTCAATTACAATACCTGTTTTTTGTGTAAACTCAGTAAAACATCTCTAGGAGTTGATGGATGCTGAAAACTGCTAAAATCAATTTAGAAGTTGCTCTGTATCTGCCAGATGTTGGGCCAGTTGCAGGTGGTGGGATGTTTATTTCATGTCATTTTATTGGGTTGAGTTTTTTTTGTTTGGTTATTTTTGGATCCACACACAAACATGAGTGCTCCTTTGGAAATGTACTGGATGGTCCCTGTCCTCCATTGCTTCTGTTGTGGCATGCTGCTGGGCTGGTTGTCACTGATGCTCATTACTCCATTTTCCTCTGCAGCATCCCATCATATCTCCTAAATCTCTTCACTCTTTGGCCCAGTTTCATTTAACCTACTTTTACCTCTGCATTTAACCATCTGATCGAAACACCAGCCTTGTGAAGGAGTGAAGACATTTTCCTTTCTCCAGGGTCACACTAGCTCTAGTTTTCCCTCACTGTTACAGAACATGCTTTAAGTAAAATGTTGTGGTAGAATCAAACAGGTTTATTGTAGTTATTTGAGTTCATGTAGTCAAATGAGTAGTTGTTTTCAGTGGGATGTTACAAGGTTGTGTCTCATAGTGATTAAAAATATTTGTCCACCTGTGTTTATTACTGTTGATTTATTTGACCAGCAGCTGTGTCTTTGAATTACACTCAGCCGTGTGATTTATTTTATAAGTCTTACTTATTATTCTAAAGATATTTTTGAACTATTGATTCTATTAGATATTATTTTATGCTTCATTTAAATCCAAGGCTGCCCAAGTTAAACGTGATATATTATCAGATGTGTAATACATTTTTGAAGAAAAAATGATTTAAAAAGGAAAAAAGTAGTGTTCGCTTCTAAAATAATCCATCTCTTCTTTTGACAGAAATCAGGGGAGCTTTCAGGTGTCCCCATTTCAGGGGTAAGTTGTTGCTATTATTTGTATTATTATTCACTATTTTACTTTACCAGCAATTCCCTTATGTACTGAAATGTTAATGAGTTGTTAATCTAATGAATGAGTGTCTCATTTCTAAACAGTGTCTTGGGGATCAGTCAGCAGCACTTGTTGGACAGATGTGCTTTCAGGATGGACAAGCTAAAAACACGTAAGAAGCTTTGTGTCATGTGGCAAATGTGCGAATTGCCTTTTGTTAAAAAAATCAACTAGAAGTTTGGTTTATGGTGTGTCGTAGGTACGGAACTGGCTGCTTTCTCCTGCGAAACACTGGAGCCAAGGTACATAACTTCAGATGTGTATTTTACACACATGGAAATGGTGACATCCCTGCAAACATACAGGGATTCA
Organism: Mastacembelus armatus; assembly: GCF_900324485.2. NCBI lineage: Eukaryota > Metazoa > Chordata > Actinopteri > Synbranchiformes > Mastacembelidae > Mastacembelus > Mastacembelus armatus. The sequence continues at coordinate 5,925,248 of NC_046634.1, read as the reverse complement.
TTCATTTTTCTTTTGTTGTGCAGCCTGTAATGTCCGACCATGGTCTTCTGACCACTGTGGCATACAAACTTGGTCGGGACAAACCTGCCTGTTATGCACTGGAGGTACAGTTTCTTTAATACACTGGCATCAATGTTCTTTTTTGCCATTCAACTTAACAATCAGGACAGTTAATCTCAAAACATTCTACGTTAATTGGAATTTGTAAAGAGGGAAAATGTTCATATGTTGGCATCATGTGAACAGTTTCCTAAGCTGTTCACACACTACAGTCTGGCCATTTATAGATTTAGTTGCATTATTTCCACTTCATGCCAGGGCTCTGTGGCCATCGCAGGAGCTGTGGTCCGTTGGCTGCAGGACAACCTTGGGATTATCAGCTCATCTGAAGAGCTTGGTATGTCCTGCTCATCTATGTTCAGACAGATTAAATATGATGAGCAGTTTCTTCAGGACTGTGATGTCGTGTAGACTTTTCCATTTATGATATATTAAGCTGTTGTGGATCCTAAAACCAAGACTTTAACAAAGCTCTTTGTGTTTCCTGTTTTGTGATGTTCCCTGTGCAGAGAAGTTGGCTGCATCGGTCTGTACATCCTATGGCTGTTATTTTGTTCCTGCATTTTCTGGTCTTTATGCACCGTACTGGGAGCCTAGTGCGAGAGGGTAAGACCACACGCTACTCCGTACTGTTCTAAAAATCTCACACAGCCTGCTGACATACGTCTTAGTCCTTCTGATTCATTCTGTCTTCCTGTGTCTTAGGATCATTTGCGGGTTAACTCAGTTCACTAATAAGAGTCACCTTGCGTTTGCTGCACTGGAGGCTGTTTGTTTCCAGACACGAGAGGTGAGCACTCTGTTCTTGTCTAACTGATCATCATAGACATGTGCTAGTGTCTGATGATATGTGTGTGATTTGATGCGGGTGTTTGTAGAATAACTCTTGTTTGTGGGCAGATACTGGATGCAATGAACCAGGACAGTGGCATCCCACTGACCCAGCTTCAGGTGGATGGAGGAATGACATCCAACAGGCTGCTAATGCAGCTGCAGGCTGACATTCTCTGCATACCTGTTGGTAACATCTCCTTTGATTTGCTATAATGTTTTTAAGTGTGAAGTCATGTGAGTCCAAAGAGCTATGGCAGTTCCCTTATTGCACCAAGTCTTTTCTGCCCAACATCATGAGGACATTCTCCTGCTCTTCACATCTGTCTGAGAAGCAAGGACAGAGTGTTCTTTCTTTCTTAAACTTTATGATTAATACATTCAGATCTGTTATCTATCACCATTAAACACTTTTTAATTGGCATTATATTCAGTCTTACAGGAGGCTGAAAATGCCAGTAGATCAGGGAGTTTAAATACGAGATAGTACTCGTATTTAAGTACAAGTATTTTTCAATTTTTTTTTTTAAACCACACTGCCCCTAACTATCTGCAGTCTGTCTTATGAGAATAGTCAGAAGAGCTGTGTAAATTGTGACTGTCTGATTCCATCAACTGTTGTCAGTGAAGCCGTCCATGCCCGAGACCACGGCACTCGGTGCTGCAATGGCAGCAGGAGCAGCAGAGGGGGTGAGCGTGTGGAGTCTGAACCCAGAGGACCTGACTGAAGTCACCTCAGAGAAGTTTGAGCCTCAGATCAATCCTGAAGGTACAGTAAGCTGAGAAGATAGGAGGATGTTGCTCTGTGTTCCTCAGTAACCACTGTTTAAAAATGAAAGGTGCTTCTGTCGATGTACTTTGCAGAGAGTGAATATCGGTACGCCCGATGGAAGAAGGCGGTTCAGAAATCCATGAACTGGGAGACGACAGAGCCTGTTTTTAATGGAAATGGTGAGCAGGGCCACATAACTTTGACATAACTGACATAACTGCCTCAGGACACACTTCACATATAAAGCTATTAACTGCAAAGCTTGGTCATAATATCAAGGGTGTAATACTGTCCCTGTATTGCTGTTTAAAACCATAATGCTGCAGGTCGTCTCATCATGTTCAGGAACTGATCTTCTAGATCTGCTGTAACTGAGCTGATGTGGATGATAAATAAATGTTTTCATTACCTAAACCAACATGTTTTTTTCTACTGTTGAATTGTTGATGAATTATTCCTTTTCTCACTCTCTCTCTTCTCTGTGACATTTGTATTGGTCACTTTTTTTTTTGGATGACCAAAAGGTGAAACTAGTATCTTCAGCAGCGTCCCTCTGGGCTTCTACATCATGGGCAGCATGTTGATGTTAATTGGTGCAAGATACATAGCAGGTCAGTGTCTACTGAACTGTTAGTGCCATGAGTGTGTGAAGCACAGTCTTCTGTTTGGCTTAGAGATTATTTAGTAACACTGTTGGACATTTCCTTTTAAACAACGATTTAGACATTTCCAGTGGAAATGAAGTCATTTAAGTACATTTAGGTTAATTCATTTCTTTGTGTTGGGTAGTTAGCGTTACTTTGAATTTAGAAAATGTTAACTGGATGAAGAAACTGTATAATGCTAAGTTTTCTGTTCCAGGAAGTTTTCACACTATGTGATAACATCAGCTCCTGTCTGCTTGTTTACCAGCCATCCTAAAAGCATTTTTAACCAACTAAGCTAGGCTCACATTTGGCAAATGTTTACATGTCAGTGAAGCGTTCCTGATATACAGCCTGCCTACCATGACAGTGAAACACGATGTCAAATGAAACTAGTCTGTGTTTATTTTCTGTCATTAGGCCACAACTAGGCTCAGACTCCTGGAGGCATTAAAGTAAAACATGAGAGACTCTTCATGTTGGACCACCAATTGGACTCTGTCTTGCACTGCCCTCCCCACCCCCCCAAAAACAGCATTCCAGAGAATGACACTTCCAAGAAAGACACTCCTGTCGAATCTAACTACTGACTGGAAAAACAGGATACGTTCAAACTGACTCATTTCTTTATTCTGCTCCTTCTTCTGTACAGCAGACAAGAAGACTTCAGTCCATCTCACCTGAACTTTGCATGCAATATTTTTTCACTGTTATATATTGTCACTTCTGAGCCCTGTTGATGGTGGTTGAAACTGTAATCTGTGCATATTTGTGTTAGATAAACTTCACCATCTAGTTTGCATTACTGTGTTGATCTATTGCTTCACTGTTACTCTCTAACAGTCATCTAATGGTGTTTTCCTAAACCCCCCACTTAAAGCACTTTATACTTTTTGGTTTTGTTTTGTTTACCATTTGGGATTAAGAAGAAAATTCTTATACTTACTTGAAGGCTTGTTAACAATGGGGAAAAGGATTTAGTTATGTAAGCAATTGGCATTTTTTGTGGATTGTTGTGTTTTATGATAATATATGAAGGCACAGGAATAAATGGGCACACACACATACACACATATTTTTATATATATATGTGTGTGTGTGTGTGTCAAAGCCAAAAACTAACTAAAATATCATCTGGGACAGACAGCTGTTATTAATTTATTCTACAAAATGCTGGTCTAAGCATTTTTTTTTTTTTTTTTTATCCCAGAATGATTTTTTTCATTCCATGGATCTGCAAACAGTATATTTTTTTATTTTTTCAGGCCTGGCTAACCTTTATTTCAGTGTTTAAACATCCTCCACTGTTTGACTTGCAGGTTTGTGAAAATAGCAAACATTATTTTCCTCAGAATGTGTGAAATTATGCTGAATTGCAGTTTTTGACATGTCCTTTATGTCCTCAAGAAATTAGTTGCACTAAAATGTCAGAGCTCAGTATTTTTACTTTGTTTAGATTATTTAAAATAATGGCCCATCAGAGGAAGCTTTATAACATATTGGGAAAGTGAAACTACTTCCCTTTACTGTGTACTTACAGTTTGAATAGTTAACCTTGAATGAGTAAACAAAGTTGTTGTTTTTGTTGCCCGTCAAACATTTGTCATGTTCCTTCTGTGTGAGTCAGAAACGATACACAACAGAGACAGACTGGGTATTTGGTTTAAAAAAGGGTTTCATGTTCTGCAAGCACTAGTTGAAAATGGAAGGGTTTCCAGTGAGGAACCAGCATGTATGTGTACTATCACTTCTTCTGTACAGAAACGGTTTTTTATTCAAATTAAAATCCATGTAATCAAAAATGAAGCTGGTTGATATATTAATGCACATTACTTGACACAGTGTTTTTTTTAGGTGTTTAAATTTGAAACACGGTTTAATTTTTAAGCTTAAACAAAACTTCCAAACGTATTGGTCTGTTTAGTTGCTCGTAAGTCCTTCCCACATCTATCCACACCTGTATTTGGACTAAACCCAAGCACAACCTGTTTTTCGTTGGCTGGGGGAAAACCCAAATAGAAGCTGTGCACTTGGGAGTGGTTTGCACCAATGAATAGTCATTCAATGCTTGTACTTTCATTTAGTTTACCTCGACTTCAGCCTTGAGACACAGGCTTCACCCTGCAGGTGCTCCAACAGTGGAATACAGACGTGATACAGGTATGCAAAACTACAAAAATGATTTTATGCTTTTCCTACAACCTTAATTTTATATGTATTAATGAAAGCTGACTAAAAATACAAGATAGTATACAATCTGATTATGGTTAACTAACAGGTAATGTTTAATAAAGTTTTATTTGCAATGTTCAGTATTAATATTTAACATTTTCTGTGCAGGTTGAGATACTTACAGATGTATTGTTCAGTAGCTTTCCTTCTGTGTTCAGCCACACATTCATCTTATTTGCATATCAACAGCTTGTTTTTCTGTTGGAAGAAACCTCAAACTGAATGTTTTCATGAGCTGTTCAGTCATTAACATTTAATGTTCTTGTTTTTCCTAAAAGGTCGTGTTATCTTGATTTGTGCAGCTTTTGTATTAGTCAGTAGACCTTTATTTGACTGTAAAAGAAATAAAACAGGATCAACTTTGACCTGGTTTAAACCTTTATTTCAGAACTCACATTGGACTCACCTGAGTAACACATCAACCAGGAAGTTGTGCCAGGTGTGGTTCACACTGTGGCAGGTTGTTCCTGCTTTCTAATCTTGTGACAGGTATAGGCAGGTGAGCCGGATGTATGTGGGTTTTTTTTTTTTTGTTTGTTTTTTTTTTTTTTTTTTTAAATACGTTAACCCTGAACTGTTTTGGCACATTTCAGGTGTGTGGGAGAAGAAGAACTTCAGGTCCAGGTGACATGCTCATGAACTTAAGCATGTTGAAGCCGGGAGGGACTGAGACCAGGGAAAACATCTTCAGTCAGAATAACAAAAGTCAGTTTTTATAATAATAGTAATTGATATGTAGTCAGCAGTTGTAAAAGGATGAAATTACACACTCCCTAATCTTTTTTTCATTTGATTCCACTTGTATTCATCTCAAGACAGAGACATGTAAAAGCCAACCTCTGTATCTTTGAGTTGATTTTATCTCACTGTTGTTTTTTTTTTTTTTACAGTACAGGCCAATACTTAACATGTCTAAGTACTTTAATGTAACCAGCCTTCTGCTCTAATTGTAAAACTATAGCTTAAAGTTTTTACATGTTCATGTTTAACCTTTTTTTAATGGTACACAAAAGTTTAGTCAAGTCGGCCCCTGGATGGGACGCCACATTTGAGTGCAGTGATTTATATGTAATCTCTTCCTTATGTTGCTTAACAGACTTTAGTCATTAGACATTATGACACTTTGTCTTTCTTCTGTCCTTCCTTCCTTCTATTACTATATATATATATATATATATGTAAGTAATGTTGTTTTTATTTATTTTTCTTTTTTCAGGCCTTCTTGGCACTGATCAAGTAGGATACATTCAAGCTCTACCCAAGAAGACGGTAAAAGAACTGCTAATGATGAAACGCTATTTTAGTGAAAAGGTGCGTCAATGAACACATGAACATGATGAGACAAGCCTAAACTGCATTTTAGAGAAGGGCAGGGGTTGGATTTCCCAGGAAATGATGCAATCAACTTCACTACTTGTGTGTTTGAAATGTCATGGTTTTACTTCTTAATGATTGTGTACATCAGTGCCTAGTGTTGTTGAGCAGTACAGACAAAATTCACGTTCCTATAGTATGAAGAAGATGTAACATGACATGACAGATACTTTATTCATCCTCATTGGAGAAATACAGAATGTTTTCAGATGTTTTGCATTCCTCCATTTTACTGATAGAAGATATTCAAGTCTTCAAGTGTAATATGCAAATCATTTGAAGACAGTGAAGATTGTGAATGAATGTGTGGATAAAGTTTCTCACAACAATTCCCTTTCAGAAATGGAACGGCCCACCTGAAAACAGCGATGCAGAGCGTAAATTTAAACTTCCAAGACATGAAACTTTTTCCAGTGACACAAGTCCTTGCCCTGAAGGTACTCCACCACCAGTCAACCAAAATATCACCAGTCTTTTCCCTGCCACTGCCCATGTAAACACTTACATTACCCCACAACCAATGGCTCCCACTCCTGAAGTCAAGATGACCTTATTTCACTGGCAAATACAGCAAGAGACAAAGAGAATTGAAGGTGTTTCTCCTGAGCTGCTGAACATGCAGGATGCAGATGGTGACACGTATGTATTCATGGAAAATGTCATTATTTATACCACTGACTCTGTCAGAAATCTTTAGTACATTTACAATACATTGTCCTCAGTCATTGTCATCCCATGATGCTAAGTGTGTGAACAGGAGCTAGGCAGCAAGCAGAGTGTGTGAACTAGGAATTTTCTTTCCCCACTTCCAGAATTCTTCACATAGCAGTGGCACAAGGAAAACGGGCTCTGGCTTATGTGCTTGCTGCAAACATGGCAATGTGTGGCTCTCTGGACGTGAAAGAACGCAACGGCCAGGTACAAACCCTTAACAAGGCCCTAGTGTGCATTCCCCTTCTGTATTATTTAAAGACTTAAGGCTCTAAGTTGTGGTACGGTCTGTACACAGACAGCACTTCAGATAGCGGCTGCCACCAATCAACACTTAATCGTCCAGGACCTGCTGACATACGGGGCACAAATTAACACTCAAGACTTCTGGGGCCGCTCTCCTTTGCATGTGTGTGCTGCTAAAGGCCACTTTCTCACTCTGCAGGTAACCAGTCACTGGAAAATGTAGTACACGAGGATTATTATATTTTATATTTTCTATATATTTTATTGACTCACTTTTTCCCCACAGAGCATCTGGAGGACGCTGGAAGGGAGTGGGCAATCCATTGATATTGAAATGTTCAATTATGATGGTGAGTAATGTGTATTTACCTGAAGACTTGGTGATGTTAGTAGGTTTTTCAGATTAAATACTGACAGTTCTCTGTTTTGAAGGTTTAACTCCGCTACATGCAGCAGTCTTGTCTCACAATGCTGTTGTTAAGGAGTCAAGGAATCTGGAAAAACCTTGTTCATACATGGCCAAAGAGCTGGCTCAGAAAGGACTCATGTATGTTGAATGTATTAAGACTCTTCTGCTCATGGGCGCCTCCTACAGGACAAGGGTGATTATTACAACTGCTAGACTGCATTGAGTTTTGATTAGGAGTTAATAGATTAAAAAGAGGTTTCTGTTGAAACGTGTCGAAACATTTACACAAACACTGCATTGTCACATATTACATACACAGATTCAATTTAACAAAAACTCAACTATCTGAACTGCAGACAACAAAGGTGCAAGCCATAATAAATGACCCAACAATCGGAGTATTTCTAAAACAAGTGTGAGAATCAGTTCATCATCCCATTTGGAAACCAGAGACATTTCCTTTATGTTGTGACTACAAGGCCACATGGTTAAGTGCTTAAAAAAGCTGAAACTTAATATTAGGTTGCGTAATAATAATCACCTACAGAGACCTAGGGGCTGCAAAAATGATCTTGTTTTCAAGCACTATGTCTTTCTGTTCTCACAGGATCTGAAAAGTGGACGGACTTGTCTTCACATGGCTTCTGAGGAGGCAAATGTAGACCTGTTCAAAATTTTCCTTGACCAGTCGCCTTCACTGTCCATTATAAATCTCAAGGTGAGTTGTTTTGTTGATCTGAAAGGTTAAATTGTATGCTCACATGAAATGAAAGATATTAACAACACAATCCACTCACTTTTTGTGTGAAGTAGAAATAAGGACATGGTGTGTAAATTAAGCAGCTTCTAGCACTCATCAAATTAGCATGTCATAATATGGCATATATAATAAATGTATTAAAATCCACAAACTGCTTGTTCTTCTGTGTGCGTGTGTTTCAGACGTTTAGTGGAAACACGGCCCTGCACATCGTCAGCTCTTTGCAAAACCATAAAACTCAGGTGGATGCGGTGAAGCTGCTCATGAGAAAAGGAGCCGACCCGGGGATCAGAAACTTTGAGAATGAGCTGCCATCCCTGCTGGTGCCTGAAGGACCCATGGGTGACAAGGTAGGCTGTGTTATGTAGTATGACTCTTGTTGCATTAAAGGAATAAATAAAAAGGCATTGTTCATCATGACTGAAGTATAAATGATTGTGTGTGTGTACTTTTACATATATGGTCTAAAAACCGAACCTATTATTATATTAAAATTTGAGTTCTGACTTTTTTTCAGGTGCGGCAGATCCTGAAAGGGAAAAGTGTTGATGCTTAGGTGAAGCTCAAAAACACTGTCAGTCAGACAGTCCACTCTAACAGGATATTATTTGCCAAAACAAGGCAGATGCTGGTTGTTTCAGTGAAACTTACTTAGTTGTTCATTACTATGTAATGTTGGCATGGCAGTCAAGCTATGACAGGTTTTTGTTTCTGTGTTTTTGATGATACTTACAGTACAGTTCATGTGTTATTGTACATTGAGTCATGAGTTTGTAATACAGTGTGAATGTGTCTGATGGATTGATGTATATAATGATAACTACAGTGACAAGGACTAGTCTTCTGTAAAGAGCTGAACTATAATCACATCCAGTTCCATTGCTTTTTGATTGAGCAGAGCAGGTGGGGACTGTAAGTGTTGTGTCTATATGCAATAAACTGGTTTGATTAAATCTGTTGTAATGTTGAAATAATAAAAGAAAAGAAATAAAAAAAACAAACAAATCGTGGAGGCTGTTTGTCTTTGACTGTAAAATATGTATTTCAAGTAGAAAATGGAAATACTTACTAGTACTTAACACTAGTACTTGACTAGGTGTTATTAATAGCACACCAGCCTATTCCACAAAACACCGTGTGGGGGCGCTGTGGGCCCGATCTGGAGGCTCTTCCTCTCCGCATGACGCTGTCGTGCCGGGTGCCTGTGCTGGAGGCGGGTGTGTGGAGCCTTATTGTTCCAGCGGAAAGCTCCGTGCACGGTTTCTCCCATTTGTTTCAATGGCTACATCGCAGAAAGCTCGTCCCACCTGACAGGGAGCGGTTTCTGCGCCCGACGCAAACTTGTCCGCAGCGCAGCGCCGTGCGGGATTTCCACGAAAAGCTCGGACAATCTGTGGATCCTGAAGGAACAGGGGGTAAGGAAATCATGCTGTTGGGATTAGGACTCGAGGTTACACGTAGTCTCTCTGGTACTGCTCGTGTGGTGCACACTTCGCTTAGATCTAGTCAGATTTGGTGCAGCTCCGGTTTAAAGCCCAGACGCTGTGGGTCGACGCTGTGCCATGAGCCTGGTTTCCTCAGTACGAGCTGGCTCCATGTCCTAATCGGCTGAGCTTTAGAGGGACCAGCAGGGATTTTACTGTACATTAAGCTTAATTGTGGACGAGGATCTGTGGTGAGTGTGCACATCATAGTTTATTACAGGCACACAGTTTTTATCATTGGGGCATTTCCTGCTTCTGCCCCAAGACATTTCTGCTGTTTTGTGTTGATCATTTTCCATTCACCAAACGCTACAATACCCCCCCCCCCACACACACACACACACGCACGCACTCACGCGCTCACTCACTGCCTGGTCACTGGAGTGTGAGCAGGTTCTTTAGCCTACTGACATCTTTGCTGTGCGTTAAAGGATTACTCTGCTAACCTACATCCTGGGCCTTGAACTCTGCCAGCTGTGCTGTGCAACATGCATGTACATACAGCACATCTAACGACTTAAATGTTCTTTATGTACATGCATGTTGAAGCATATTGCCCCCCCCCAGTGTTCTTGATATTATTAAAAGCAAACCTTGACCAGACCCTGAGACCCTGAGAATTGCAATGTTGCACCTATTAGGTGTCAGCATGAGCTGACAAGCAAATCCCCCTTTGTTATTGATCTGTGCTCCCCCACACATTGCACCCCCTCTGGGATGGGGTCAGAGCACAGGGTCAGTAGGGAAGCAGCACCCATGATCAGCATTGCCTTGCTCATAGGCACTTTGTTTTGCTAATGAGTGGATGGAGCATGGGTTTTCCAGTGGTCTGCTGCCATCACACACAGAGAGCTTCACAATAGAAACTCTCCTGAGGCCGGGGTCTGATAAAAGAGGTGTGAGCGGTCAGTGTTGGAGCGTAGCCATGATCTCGCCCTCGTGTTTGCCTGTACGGGTGAAGCTGACACTCCTGGGTGTCATTTTGCAGCTGAGTCAGTCAGTCAGTAGCTGATCTCTTCCTGTGGTGAAAATGGCAGCAAGTGACACAGTCAGGTGACCGATGTCCTCCCTTAGCTCAGACTCTTGTTTTTGGTTCTTGGTTGTGCATGTTGCCAAATAACACTGCTATCTCTGGACCGTTGTTTATACAAACAGGACATTTATCAGGACCCTGGACGTCAGGAAGGTTTTGGTTAATTGAGAAAATAACAGATGAAGCCATAGTTAAATAAAAGTTGTGTTATGTCCAGCAGTAGCAGGTGGTCTGGGAGTGGCTGAGTAGGTTAATATTTACAGCATTACAGCCCAAAGAATTAATCCATTAGTCAAGTGAGAGAAAATGAATCAGCATATTGCAGCAATATTGAATATTTGATGCAAAGTTTCATTTAGGTTTGCAGTTTTTTAACTAGTGCATGCCTGTATTATATAAGGCGTTCTCTGTACATGCACTTGTTTACACACATACACACTCACTTCTGATTCCCAGGGCATGGCTTCCCTCTCACAGACTCCTGGGAAACTTTCCACCATCAGCAGTTCAAAGGCTGGTTGAGAGGCTTTGGTCCCTCTGAGTTAAAGCCCTGCTGCTGGAAGCTCCCACAGTAGCTTCCTTTGTGCCTGTGTGACCAAATCTCTCTGTATTCGTCTCTTGCTCAGCTAACTCTGTGTGTAATCCTCCCAGCTCCTTACTGGGCCAATGATGAAACTTTTACTACCATATTCCACTATTTACAATTATTTAGTCGTGAAATTGATCTGCAAAAGGGAAGAACATTAAAGTAACAGCTAATGTGAAATGATCAGGGTCTTAAATCAATTTAGGATTTTGTTTATGAGGGAAACTACAAGCAGTTGTGTCTTGATGCTGTGTTGGGTATGTAGGGAGTTTTATGTTGAGAGAGTGTAGCGCTCACTATTGCTGCTGTCTGCACATTATGATCTACTGATGTTTGTTGGGGCAATTGGCACCTACCTGTTAGTGAATGATTAGGTCGAGCTATAAAAGTGGCTGTGAGTCGACACTTGTTTTGCTTTGAAGGATGGCACAGGGAGGAACAATCAGCTAACTCAAACTCAAACTCAGTGTAGGGTTTCCCAAGCAGCTTTTTGTCTCAGGCTTTCCTGATCTGGCCAACACTAACCTGCTCATAAACAAACGAGCAGAGCTCCAGTGGGGAAGTAGCCCACAAGAACAAGCAAATGTTCCCACAGGTGTAATGAGTAACTTGAATGTCAGGTCACTTCCTTGGTTCCAGTTTGTAGTTATTTGTGCGTGCAGGTGGAGGGATTACTACAAGATCATCTCTTTTCTTCTACGTCTTTGCATATGTATTACCTGCCTGAGTTCTCACATTAGGACATAAAGGTTTGATTCGGTGTTATAGAACAAATTAAAGCAGTAAAATGTTTTTTTTAGGTTCATGTGTCTGTGAGCTGTGTTAATTCATTTACACAGAAGACATGCACACATAAAGACTTAGAGGAACATTAAAGAAGATCGGTAATTGTGGGTTATTGATTTTACAAAAGCGTTTGTGACCCTCAGGCCTATATTACCCCCAGACTGTCTTCTTAAACATTCCTCAGCCCTGATGTCACCCGCTGTCTGAGAGGATATTGTCTGAGGTTGAGGTTTATCAAGGGTGAAACGGAGGTGGGGGTGCTGTGAAGTTTGTGTGTGTTTGAGTCTGAAAGAAGGGAGAGGGTGGGACCCATTGGTCTTTGTGTGTTCTTAGACTGTATCTCATCTGCCCTTCATGTGAAGCTTTGAGTCAAGTCTGAACTGGTCTGAAACAGAGTTCTGTCTTAGGTTTGTGCATATGAGTGTCTAGAAGGTGTGAGACGTGTCTGTGGTCTGCGTTGCATTGGCCAGACTGAGTTCAGCTGACATGGCTGTTCTTGGCTGTGGTTTATACGCTGATTTCATCATCCTAAACATTAAACACTATTAAAAGACAACAAAAACTCATGGACTAAATGTCTTGTGGTTTTTTTACATTGCACAAGGCAAATTTAACCCACCTGAATAAATGTGGCATGATTTTTTTTTCAACATTTCTTGTATTAATTAAGCATAAAGTTTCCCTCTCAGCAAAGTTTTCTAAATTGCCATAACAGAAGCTCTTACTCTGTTTAGAACTGAGCTATTATTGAACTTTATTTAGTTCCACATTTAAAATAGTTTCTCACCTTTATTTGCCCAGACAAGGTTGACGGAGCATCTCATTTTCAGCATCTCCCTCCTTTATATTTATATAATAGTTTCTCTAAAATGCTTGTGTATGGTCTGTAAAACCAGGAAAGGCTGTTTAATCCTGAAAAGAAAAACAGTCATATGTTAAAGAACAAGTTATGTACATTCAGCATCATATAAGCTGTGATGTAACGCTGCTATTTAGGATGACAGCCTACAGGAAATGCCCCCCAAAATACCTCAAATGACAGACTGAAGACATTGGATTTGCTGTGTGAAGCACAAAAAGGACACAAACTGCAACCTCACATCTCTTTCCTCTCTCCTCCAGACGTAAACAGAAGCCCCTGCAGCTTGAGAGCCCGGCACCGTAGCATCTGTCATCATGGTTGAACCTACCGACAGGTCGTCCACAGCCGGACAGAGGCTGGGCGCCCCTGAAAGTTTTGGGGTTTCCACCCTGGAGCCAGGCCTGCGTCCTCCCACTCAGCCTCCGGGCAAACTGGTCTCCATAAGGGTGCAGATGCTCGATGACACACAGGAAGTCTTCCAGATATCAGTGAGTAAAGGCTTTGAATGTGTGTCTAGTCCTGCTTGCACGTGTTGTTGGATGATTACAGACATGACTAAGGGATTTTGTTGGTGAATCTTGGTATCTTTAACTTGGAGCTGCTGATCGTTATGAAACCTTTCCAAGATAAATAAAATACAATCCAAGGGATGTGACTAATCAGTGGAGTTATCCTGTCTGTATGCAGTTCACCTGCTGTTTGTGGTTGTAAGAAGATGGCTCAGTATGTTGCAGTCACTTTGAGTCCTATTGAATATGCCTACTTCCTCATGATACACAGGAAATGGGATAGAAGCCAGCTTCCTGTCCAAGTACACCACACCTACAGAACCCTGATCCTGCCTCATAGACCAAAGGCTTCAGTCCATGTCTGTTTTGATCCGTTTCTGTTTATTACTCAGTTGCAAACATAAGTAACTGTTTAGATGTCTAACATCTCTGGGAATTTTGTGCATGTTCAGAGTGCAGACATATGTGCTTGCATATAGGTGAGTGTGCAGCAGCTCACCAACAGAGGAATGTGTCCTGTGAGAGGCCACGATGGCAGCAGCTGTAATGACAGTGGTGTGGTATGTTATCACCGAGTGGCTCTAGTCTTGGTTTCTGAATTAACATCTGCTGCAGGCAGTGGCTGTATTATGTGCTGAAAATTTGAGGAGATTTTGTGGTGATAATTAAGAAGGAATCCAGAAAGAGCTACTGTCTCTGCTGGCTTCTTAGAGCCATAAATGGCTTTCGTGAAAATGCCAAGAATGTATGTGGTTGTTATTGTGTCAGTTCCTGAGGATGTGCCTGTGGCTGAGTGGACAGTTTAATGGGGAACTGGGCTCTGGTCAGAGTGAGGGATGCCATTTGTGTGTGTGTTTTTTTTTTTTTTAATTTTTCAAAATCCTAAATCAAAGTCTTCTCAAACGGATGTAAGAGCAGAGAGCTTGTGGTTCTCCACAAAGCAGCGGAGGCAGTGCTCTTCCTCATGTCAGAGATCTCTGAAATGACCTATCTCTGTCTAACTTAGATCTTTAGTAAGTAAAGCAATGAGTAGTGAAAGCAGTTGAAGACAGAAGCGAGCAGAAGACCATGGGCAGTGAACTCACTCATTTAATGACTGATTTTCAGGTATTCAGTGAAATAAAGGAGCCATTGTCTGTTAAGATTGACTCACCTAATCTGTCTTTTCCCACTTTCAATGCCTTTCAGTGTATTTGTGCAATAGGTGCAGTGTAACGTGAATGAAGGGATAAGCCAACAGCTTACACTAATGTTGGCACTCGATTGGGCATTTTCTCACTGTACCGAGGTAAAGTGGAAGTCTAATACGTTAACCAGGCCTGGTGGTTTACAGGATACAGCAGAAACAAAGCAGTACGTTTAACCGAGCCAGAATATGGATCAACAGGTAGATGAATGTAAATACATAATAAGGATGGATACAGTTACTTTGATTACTTATTTACTCTATTAATTTGGTGCATAAATGAAAAGCATTAGAAAGGTTCAGGTGCAACATGCAACTTCAATAAAGTTATATCATTTAGGTAGTTAACATTGAGAGCGCAGCTTTTCATCCTCAAAGTCCTTTAGATAATGTCTGGTGTTTATACTGTATAATCAGCCATGTCCACAGGCTTTCAGCTGAGAATGTGGCCCCTCAGCACCATGAATGAACTCTATTAGGCAGATTCCCATGGGGGTAACATGGAATCCATTAGATCAAGAAGAGATCCTACAGTGCATTGTGTTTTTGGAGGCACAGACTCTAAATGGCTTTAAAACTTAACCCAGCGTTTCCCTTTTGTGGAATCACAGCCTCAGTGCAGAGCACCAGCTTATTGATACTTCATATTATTATTATTATTTATAGTCATTTTCTTTTCTTCTGACCTGAATTTGTAAAAGTGTTTGCGTATACATCACATTAATAAAACATCGAAAGGCATTGGCACACTCTGCATTAGTGACCACTGTAGTTACACACACGCACACACACGCACACACACACACACACTTGGAGGCTTCATAATTAATGTGGATTGAAGCAGCATGGCAGAAGAGTATGTGAGTGCAGAACATCATTGCTTACTCCTACCAGGTAAATAATTGAAGGTGGGGCGGATGTTATCTCTCCCTCTCTCTTTGTGTGTGTGTGTGTGTGTGTGTGTGTGTGTATTTGTTTGCATGGTGGGTGATGGGGAATATTTGTTACTCTTTTGCTTTGAGTTGGTCTTATCTGTTCAGTACCAGTGACATCTCTCACAGAGCCTATAACTGTATTTGCTTTAATTGTGTGATGATAAATGCTCAAGCAGTTTGTCCTGGAACCCCATAATCCCCCTCTTCATTGTTCCAAACACAAATGCAAGCACTACACAGGTTCTGTACCACATCTGACTCAGTCCTTTGATATGTGATTTCATTACACTTTTAATCAGTTTAAGCTGCTTTGGTTACATGTGGTATTATTGGTATGATTAGCTGTCACAAGTAAAAGCTCCCTGTCACAGATTGTCTCACTTTTCCTTGAGGTCACAGCGTCTGTAATTGAGGGGAATTTTCCAAAGGAAACTGTTGTGGTTTATATGGTGGGGATCAATAAAATCCAGAGAAGAGAAACAAGTGACTGCATTTTAACTCACACCTGTTAAACAGAAGTGTGGATAAGGACGAGTGTCTGCATCGTTCAGGCACTGATGTCACTGTAGATTTCTGAACTTTGACCTATTCCCCTGTACAGAAATATAGTCAATTCCAGGATATATATAGACCTGGTCTGCATTTAGAGGCCAGAACAAAATAAAGAGCAGACAGGAAGGTAGAGCAAAACAACACACCAGCAAGTTTGAAATGGCAGGTTTTGCTCTGCAGCATGGAAAAACAAGATGTGTTTTATTTCTGTCTCTTCTGAAAACAGCATCCAGCCTGGTGTTTTTCACATTTAGCTCTGATTCACACACACATGGTTTCAAGTGGACCTCCACGATGGCACCTGCAGCTGCAGAACTGTCAGACGTGCAGTGTCTTCAGATTCCAGCTTGGACTGGAACTGCATTAGGATGACAAGGGTCTTTCTATCAGTGGTGTCTGATTGGGTCATTTTTTTTTGTCTAGCTTACTTACTTGATCTTAATCCCTGCAAGACAATCCAATATAACCACATAGAAACTGACTTTCCCAGTGGACATGAGACATCATGTGTGATAGTTGGAGAGGGTGGACAAAGGGAGGTGGGGTGAGATGCATGTGTGTGTCCAGGTGCAATAAGAACACACATGGGTTTTTGTCCCATGATTGGATTCTGGCTTTATGATCTGCACGGTCCTGACCTTTTGTGTGTGTTTTTGTCTGGAAGAGAGCCGGGTAAAGATACAGGACTACAGGGGGAGGGTTTAGGGAGGATTAGGATGCTTTATAGACAACATCATCTGATGGACTAGCAGTCCCCCAAGGCTGATAATGAATGAGCTCTGAGTCCCCTGCCACATTATGCACAAACACTCTGCCTGTCGCTTATCTCCAATGCGGAGCAGTTGACATTTCAAATAGATGGGCCTTTGTGTTGTTGGCTGCCTTGGGAGTAAATGATACACATGGACATAGCAGATATGAGAGGAATGAGAGTGGTGGATAGTAAATCAGTCACGCCTTTAATAAGTGTTTTAAAAAGACAAAAGGAGCAACTTAGTTACCTAAAGATACAATTACACACTGTCCACGTGCATTTTCTTTTAATTTCTTCAAAATGGCCATTTATTTAGGCTTGTATTGATCTTCATGCATGCATTAAGCATTTTAATGGCTTGTCATCAGGTGGTCCAGATCCTTGCAGCCAAACCTCTCTTTTCTTTAAAACACATTTTGGGTTAATTGTGCCTCATCCCTCCTCCACAACAGAGGTGTGACTGCCTCACTGTGGTTCTTCCACCACTGAGACCTTAAATATTTGGCCTGGGCAGGAGCAGAAGGAATTAGATTTACTGTTACAGTTTTCTCCAAAGTTACGTCTAAGCTGAACAATAAACTTTTCTTTTTACAAGAGTCATCTGGAATCCACTGATGACATTTGGTGATGTTTGTATGCAGGATTTCACCCTGAAGCTTGTTAAAAGTCGTCCAAATTCTGTACCTCACCCCCGATCTACCTTCATGGACATATTTCTGACATTTATGCTGCAGGAGAAAGACAAGTGATGAGAAATGATGTGTTTTGAGGATTGGAACTAAATTCTGATTATATTTCTTTATGTCTTCTAAAGCAGGCAGTGGTTCCAGTGGTTTGTTTGTATGGGCAGAGCTGAGGTGATGTTTAAAGACAGTCAAATGTAATTATTCAGGGTGAGGCTGCAGTGCTGGCTTTGTGATCACTTCATGTTTATGGCCCATCAACTTAGCAGGGCAGATATGAGCTCTCTCTTCTCTTCTTCTCGAGTTATCCACCCCATCTCCCAATCCTCTGCTCTGATCTTCTTTCTTTCTGCTTCGTGGAGTGCATGCAGATCTAACAGTAGCTCTGGCAGGCTTCACTCATCATCATCCACAGAGACCTGCTCTGTGTGTGTGCTAAAACCCCCAGTCCCTGTTCAGTCCAGTGCTGTAACATACTAAACATTATTGATGCTGTTTAAAAAGACTCACGAGGGCCACATTAAACCATGTTACATGGATATGTGAGTTTATAGGACAATGTGCATGTGTGCCCGCTACAACCTGCCCGGCAAGTGTACAGACTCTTAAGCCTGGTTAATTAGAGCCCTATTAAAATAAATATTAGATTTGACTTGCAGATGACTTGCAGATGCAGTATCCTCCCCCTTCATGACTCTCTCATAAATGGGAATGCTGGATGAACACGACTAAATAATGCATTGTTTTTAATAATTTAAAAAAACTATGTCATAAAAATGGGTCAATCATGGTTTATTGGTCTTTTCTGGCCTATGGTCCCATTTCTGGGTCCTACAATTGACCTAATGCTTAAAGCTATATTAATATCATTTACATGGCTGTTCAGCCAGTGAGGATAAATTTTCCACATGATTTTTAGTCCAAACTTTAAGCCAGAAATTAATTTTTCAATCAACTTGTGTGAAACAAAAGATTCACTGTTTCAAAGCTAATTTTGAATGTTAAATTGGCCTCTGGTGCGACGAAGGAAAGTTTAGACAAGCGTGGCAGACTTGGAGTGAGAGTGAATTGTGACCCCAGCAGATACAGTTGTTATGTTATAACATTATGTTATGCTATATTTTGTTTCCATACCAAACAATATCAGATTTTCTTAGCCAAACAACTTTTCTGCGACCCTATGTGGTGTCCCAGCCCCCTGTGTCTGGATGCTTGCACACACAGGCTCACCCAAGGCTGTGCTGGATTATGTAATGCTGGCATTCTCTGTGTCATTCCTGTGGTCAGAGATCTCAGAGAGGGACTCGTGACTTTCCTCTCAGCTACTTCTTCTTATTTTTCCCCAGAGTTTGACCTTCCTGTGGAGAAAAGGAAGAGAGTTTTCCTCTAGGGAAAGTAATGAAGTGCCATATTGTTGAATATCAGTGTGAAAGCAGTAATAGTGTTGCATTTCTACTCTTTCAGTCTGTGCAGTTAGTTAGGTATGTAACACACTGGTGCCAGACATGCACAAGTAGGTGCAGTAGCACTGTTGCACTCTTAAGGTGGGTGTGTGCACATGCACATGGAGCCACGTGGAAGCATTTAGTCATACAGAGTTCAAAGACAGGGCCACAGACTAAAGTGCCTTCGAGCTAGGAAGGAGGGAATGATGGAACCACAAAGAAAGATTATTACTCAGTCAGTGGTAGACTTTTGCTGACGGGGAGAGAATGACTGAGGGATTGTTTTTGTAAGGGAGCAGGATGGGGGTAGGAAAGAAATGAAGAGGGCCCCACTGAGAGGCGAAGAAGACATGGTGTTACTCTCACTGTGACAGAGAAGGAAGAGAGGTTGCAGCACTGGGAGAGAGAAAAAGATACTTGCAGACACACATCCGCCTCCCACAGAAGCCCTTTGCATTATGACAGCACCCAGTGAATGAGCAAGCTCTGTCTCCTCTGCTTGGCTGCAGATGGGATCCTTTCTTTGGAATTGCAGTGAATGAGGTCCCCAATGAGGAGGCTAGTCAGGCCAACAGTGGAAGAGCTGGGCCCCATTTAGGGCAATCACTGTGCCTCTGCTTCACTGTGCTACATAAAACCACCATAACAATTTCGTAGTATTTGTGGATTGCCTGTACTGGTTTGGAGTAGGCTGCAGTAGCTGTTGAGGTGGCCTTGGGGGGAAATTTTCACTACTGTCTGCCATAGTATTTCCTCTATTGATAGGATAGGAGTGGTACTTCGATGTGTTAATAATAAGGCCCCTCCCTTCTTGTCATCACAACCTCTGTTCCAGTTTGGCATGGTAATACTTCAGAACTGTTGTTTTAAAGACAATGGAAAATGAATGCCAGCTGCTAGACCAACGCTGGTATGTTTATCATCAATGCCAGACCCATTGGAAGGTAGCCAAGAGAAATCTGGAGCTCCTGTATTTAGAAAATGAATCGGGTCTGGTAAAAAAATGAGGTGGCTGGTAAAAAGAAAACAGAAGCTGTACTTTAGTGATACATGTGTGTTTAGTGATACATGTTGCTGTTGGACTCACATGTTAGCTTCAGGCAATAGTCCTGTTTTTCCTAATCAGATCTAACTCGATTCCCTTCTCCACTTTACGGTCATGGCTTCATTTGATTGAGTGAGCTGGAGAATGGAAGGAGGAGAAACAGGGTGAATGGTAGAACAGGCAGAACAGGTTCTTTAGTACATTGTACTAAGTAACTAAAATTAGCCTTTTTCTTTTCCTTCTCTGGTGAGAGTTAGACAGGTCTACAGTTATTGACTCTATGTGGCTCCTTGTTCTGGCTGTCTGCTGCTGGAAATCTGAACCAGATGATGGAGCAGAGCAGTTTTCCTGTGTCAGGGTTTTCCCTTAGTACAGGTGATAAAGTCAGTGGTAAGGTTGGTTGTGTAGGGCAGGAGGTTTATCCCTGGCAAGACACCTATTATAGAATCAAGTAATAAAATATCTCTTTCAGGTTCATTTGTTCTGTAGTTTGTAGATTTGCTTTGTGTTGCTTGTTTAACTGTAGTTTGAAAGACAACACTCAGCTCTCACCCAGTCCTCAGCAGGGGCTCTGTAATAGAAGTGGAGTGGACATGCAAAGTGTTTAAGCTGGAGCTTAAAACCAAGAGGTCAGGTTCAGCATCCTAAATGTCTTAGTGCTGTAAAGTGTTAACCACAGCTCTTTATTAGAGCTTTCTCTGTGGAGTTGCCTCACTCAGTCTCTGTCGCTGATCTGGCCCGGTAACGTCGCTCCTTCACAGGCTTTAGGAGGCTGTTGAGTGAGTGTGTGGGAGCGTGTTGCACTGGGATCTCTTTCAATAGGTGAAGTGTTTCTTAATCTCTTCCCTTGCTCCCTGCTCCCTCCTCCTCTGTTTGGATGTTTTCCAGAAGCCTCTGTGGAAAACTCAGTGGCGTCTCTCCTGCTGTGTCCCCAGGTCTCCAGTCGCTTGTTTCTCTGAGAAACTAGCACAGGAATGTGGGCTGAAATCTGATGTTTGGGAGAAAAAGTAGTTTTGGTTTTCACCTTTCTCTGCCTTCCTGTTTTTTTTTCTCTTGCTTTTATTATTCCTTCTTTCTCTCAGACATCATGCCACTCTCTCTCAAGCTATGTTGTCATAGTTAAATCTTAGTGCTATTTCTTGTTTGTAAGTCATCTGTGTATCTTCATAACCACACACACATGTGTTCATTGCAGGCCTAGTTCAATTATTCATTTGTTCCCACACCCTGTTTTCCTCATAAATTATCTGTTTTAGCAACATGTGCAAAGATATACACAAAAGCACATGCCAAGCTGAGGCATCAGTGATTTGCTTTAAATGGCTGCTTCTTTGCAGAGAGGTCAAATGGGGTGAGGAAAGCTCTTCAAACAAAAGCATCCACCATTATTGATGCTGCTGTTTTTCATTTTTGTCGCACTTGTTTTTTATGGATAAAAATGCCTTTGTGTTTGAGTGTGTTTGACAAGGTGGCACTGTTGTAATTATGCCGGATCAGCTATTAGCAGCAGTTTGTTTGGAGTGTGTGGCATAGACGTTCAGATGATTATGAAGTGATTATTTGATCATGAACTTAAAACTTAAAATGTGACTGTTCTTGTTCAAGCTCTGGATTTATAAGGAACATTTTTTTCTGATCTTTAAGCTGATTTGACTCCAGTGATGTTCATTTATTGATCATCGCTCAGAATGTCAGACGTGTTAGACATAAAGATATTACAGTAGATGTACTGGCAGCCTGCACTCACAAACCAAACCACTGCAAACTGCACACACTTACAGTACATTCATGGTTCTGTAAGATGTTTCATATAAGAGTGTCTACCATTATGTCCACTCTTTCCATTTTGTCATTCTCTTTCTTGGATGGTGCTCCAGAGGCATCTGAGAAACAAAGAGGCCTGTTGTGAGATTTACAGACCTCATTACTGCACGAGGCGTAGTACAAATGTACCCACCACCGTTCTACACAAGACACTAATTGCTTTTTTAATGGTACAATATTGTGCATGTACTCCCTTCTGCTGCTCAGTTTAATTGTCTGCCTCGAGTGTGCTGTGAGCTGTAACGCACACACACACACACACACACACACACACACACACACACACACATATATATATATATATATATACACACATACATAGACTGCACACTGAAACACAATGTCGTGTTCTTAGCAGCCTGTGGGTATTTTAATCATCCCCTATCAGGAGTGTTGCAAGTTTGATTTCCCACAGTGCCTTGCTGTCACAGCTGGCAATGCTAGCAGGTATTTTTCCAACATGCTGTTATTTCAACAGTCCAGGTGTGTAACTGTGTCCGTCGGTCTGTCTGCATGTGCCCTGCATTCTTTGCCTCCTTGCAGTGTGGAGGAACTGGCTTTGACGCCTCGCCAGTAGGTTAAGCCGTTTAACCTAATCTGTGATTGGTGGACAGTCGAGGAGGGAGGAAGCCTGCCCCAGCTGTCCTGCTGTTCCATGGTACTTTTTATTTCGCTCTCTTTCCTTAAAGGAATGTAAATAATCTGAAAAACCTTTTCTTTTACACCCAGATTGTTTAGGTTTTAGCGTTTGTGTATACTCAGCCTGCTGTTCTGTAAA
Organism: Mastacembelus armatus; assembly: GCF_900324485.2. Classification (NCBI taxonomy): domain Eukaryota; kingdom Metazoa; phylum Chordata; class Actinopteri; order Synbranchiformes; family Mastacembelidae; genus Mastacembelus; species Mastacembelus armatus. Next base: position 5,902,747 of record NC_046634.1, on the reverse strand, counting down.
GTTTGTACAGAGATGCTGTTGCCAGGGTCTGTGGTGTATGTTGTCTATTAGCTTTGCTGTTTTACTGTACTGTTTGCTGAAACAAGATGTTTATACCTTACCTTTACATTATTGTCCTGGATTTGGTTCAAACATGGACCATAAAACACAACTGAGGGGATCGTTGTGATTTGTGCTTGAGAAGCAGTGCAGCAGCTTCAGGCGGCACTAAAGAAAACAGCACAATTAGTTCTAAAACTGAAGAAATGGCACTATAATGCTACTAAACCAGATTCTATGGACTACACTGTGTGTTGGGACTAATAAACATTGCAGCGACTTATTGTTTTGGTCCTGGGGGAACAACCTGTAATCTGTCCCATTTCCATTTGTCCCTGGCCTGGGGATGGGACAGATGCATACTGGCATGCATACTACGAGAGAGAGGAGGAGCTGTGTTGTGCTGCTTGTTGCTGTAAATGAAGCTGTCTTCTCTGTTGATTTATGGTTGAGTGACCTTCAGTTTAGCAGCGGGACACAGCATGCTGTCTGGTATAAAACTTCATATTTTTCTGATAAAGCTGACCATGAAAAGAAAAAAGCACAGACCTATTTACAACTCCAATCACTGCTAACTATATGCACTCAGCGCCAGAGAGGGGTTTAGCTGAGGCTCACGTGATTCCCTGGTGCTGTCTCAGCACAGTGTTGGTATCGCTTTCATTTTCTGCCATATTTTTATGTCGCCACATCTCTTTGTCACATAGCTGTAAAGGCAACGCATTTTCATCTCTTTTTAGGCAATTGCCACTAAGTTGTCAGTTCAAACATCTATTAATGAAACAATTTTAAAGTGATATCACAAAGCAATGCTATCACACCTCTCCCTTCTGCCAGATAAAGAACTGTGATGAAAAAAATCCCTGCTGGAATTCATAGCAGAGGAGAAGAAACAGCTTTGAGGTGTTTTTTCCCCCTTGAGTTTCCCCCGTGGTGAGTTCTTATCATCAGTCTCACCCATCTGGTTTTTATCCCTGTTGACATAGTCAGAGTGCTGCAGACCATAACAGGACGTGAAGACAAGTATCTTTGAAACCTCGCCTTACTTCACATCACTGTGGCCCAGACATTGTCTTTTAGTACAATTACAATATTCTGAAAAACACAGTTCTGTAAGTACAGTTAGATTTCTTCATTTTAATAAGTCTCAATATTTCATAGGTTTGTCATTTTCACAGTGGAGCAGAGCAAACCAGACCAGACCAGTGGCCTTAGTAGAAACCGTAATAAAACACCCAGATGTAATCAAACCCAAGGTATGAATGCTAGAAATGCTTTGTCTATTCATTTCTTGGATTTCATAGGTCATTTGCATCAGTGATGCTGTGGGACCTTGTAAACTCTCACCTCAGCGTGACAGATGGTAAGAATATTTTGCTTGGCCATGGGTTAGAGGGCAAGACAGGATTCACAGAAAGGGAGAATGAAGGAAAAACATTGGAAGATAAACAATAATTGATAGATGAAATATGGCTAAGTAGACTTTTATAAATGAAACAATAATATAGGATTAGAGAATAGATGGTAGTGTATTATAAATCACAACTTTCTTAAAAGATGAACTCAGGTTCCCCTCCATTAACAAACAAATGGATTTATGTGGATTTATTACACATTTTGAATCATTCATGCAGTTTCTCGGGGTTTAGGTTTGGTCAAGTTACTTTTATACTTCAGGTACAACTAGCCCTTGGAATCGCTGCTCTAAGATGCTCACACAGATGACCGATGTGACTGGGTTACTAACTACTAACTTGCCAGGGACAAAGATGGACGTTTCTAACTATAATTGATGTGTCTTCATTAACTGTTCATTTCTAACATAAAATCAGCTTTGGCTACAGAGAAACTGTGACAATAGGGGAGAATTGAGACTAAAGAGAAAAAGTGAAGTGAAATATATGTCGGTTTTCTTAGCTGTAGGCCTCACAGGGGAAAAGGGGGCTGGTTAGTTGAAAAGAGAGAGCAATTACTTTGATATACCACATCCCAGTTTGGCCAGGCACTGACCTTCTGCCATGAGAAAGGTCTTGGATTAAAAGGAGCAAGGGAGCAGGAGAGGAAGTGTGTTTACTAGATTTTCTGTGTGTGTTTTGCTGACTGATGACTATTCTGGGCAGCAGTTAGGGTGCGTTTGGCAGAAGGACACTCTGATGAGTAGACAGGTACTGTATGCTGACAGCTTACTGGCAAATGTCCTTGACAGGCAAAAAGCCACAGGTGTCTGGACATCAGACAAGGGGTGGAGTCCAAAGATAAAAAGAAGGACCATATTTTCACTTATTTCCGAGCTATCTGCATCATGTTAATAGATTCAAACAGATCTCATGTTTTCAGTACCTGTCTTTGGAGTAGTTTAGTACATTTGCCATGAAGCTGGGCTTTGAGTTCTTGCTGACACAGGCTACTGCAGCCTTGTTTATTATCAGTAACACAAACCAGAATCACACACTGCACAGGAGCTACCACGATCAACCTGCCAGCTGACCATAATGGATATTTTTAGACCTAGTTGTGACCCACAACCCCCTAAAGTACATTTTGTTTGAGAGGCACCACTATAATTTGAGTCTAGTTTGGTGCAAAAAAGGGGCATGAGTCATGTGGTGATAGGTAAACAGAGTTGCCACAGCTGCAGACGGGCCTCTGTTTTATTGATATCTTTTTGTGACCCTCATTTGCTGGAAAAATCTGCAGTTATTTTTGCTCTTAGTGCCCCAGCAGTGAAAATGCGTTGTGTTTTCCTCATTTGAACAAGAACATTGGATCTTAACAGCAGAGCTGTTTCAAGCACACACTGGAAAGATGCAGTGCAAACAGACTGCTGCTTTTTGTTCCTTTTCCCATGTCTGGAGCTATTTTGATGACTTCATATGACTCGGTTTGTCTTCTTGGATGTTTTCTTGGCTCAAATGGTTTGATGATGGTTGCCAGGCCTGAATCCAGATTTACTGATGGATCCCTGCTAAACTTACTAGCCTTCTAATTATCTTAAAGCAGAAGAGCCATGTTGGTGTAAGTCCCAATAGGACAGCTGTATGAAACTGGACCCTACTTTTAAGGACGTGACCTTGGCCTTTGCAGGTTGTTTTTAGAGTCTGGAGTTTGAGCAGGAAAATCTAACTTCATCCATTTTTCAGACTTTTTATTGTGTGTCTGCAGGCAAATACATGTACCAGTGAATGTTTAACTGTATGCATATGCAACACAAAAAAAAGCTAAATATATCTGGGTTTCTAAAGCCTCATTCCACATCTGCTATGTAAGACAAAAATCATGTAAGATGTCTGTCTCTATGGGTAGTGAGTGCATACAAGTGTGTGTTTTCGGCCAAGAAAGGTTCATTGATGGATGTGGCTGAATGAAGTGATTGTGATTTGAACTGAAAGGACCTCAGTGTGGGCTCCACAGGGCCTAGTCAGCTCTGTTCAGCTGAGATCTCAGCCCACAAATACACCAATTCTTTTTAGACCAATTGCATTTGTGATAGTTAAACTATGAACTTGTAGACAGGTGTAGAAATTGGCCTAAGGTGCTGTGTTATGACCATCCTTCCTTTCCCTATCCTTTGCCCAGTAAGTGTGACTCCAGGCCTATTTTTATTCTCCTGTTTCATTATAAACAAACCCTATATATATATATATATATATATATATATATATATATATATATATATATATATATATATATATATATATATTGAGACGCAGTCGTGTGTAAATATATATATATATATATATATATATATATATATATATATATATATATATATATATATATATATATATATATATATATATATATCTATATATATATATATATATATATATATATATATATATATATATATATATATATATATATATATATATATATATATATATAGGGTTTCATGTTTGACCTCGACTGGGTGACCGTTTCCTTTGCTGAAACTGTTGCCAGGATCAGAGCAGGCTGGACTGTTCCATTTTAAGTGCTACTTCATTTAACAAGCAGCATTAGCTCCACATTAGCACCACTGTCTACAGCAGGGGTATTCAACTAAAACTTAAAGAGGTCCAGTTAGAGAAAATTTCTTGAAGCAAAGGTCCGGAAGGTCATAATGTCTAACTAGTTAATGTGATATGTATTTAAGTAGCCTAGTAGTTTTATCAACATCTGCATGTAATCAATACCTGACTGTCAAAGCAAAAGAATTCAGAACAATTGAAAAGCTTTCTGACAATATTTATTGTCATGTAACATACAACTGAACATATATGTATGGCTGTAGATATGTATAATGTTCTCTCTCTTTCTCCGTTTCACTCGCCTGTTTCTCTCCCTTTGTTTTCTACATGTATCGCCTTTTTTCTTTTTCTTTGTACCGTCTTTTCATGTGTAACTTGCCTCTAGCTCTGTTTACACTGTAGAGTCATAATGTTTACCGCCTGGAATGCACAGACTTGATTGGCTGAGTGGTATCACGTGGGATGGCTCAACTCGCATGTAATTAGTCTGTGCGTTTCCACTATCGTAAAGTCTACAAAAGCTGCGCCAGTGGAAATAGAAGCGCCCTGTTAGGTTTTAAATCACAATCTACTGTTTTAGCTGTTGCCATCGCGGTCCGCCTGTTAGTGACCTTTGGTCTACAGCATGTATATAACACCAGTTTTGCCTGATGGTCACACAGTAAAATAGTTTGGAAGTGCAGTAGTTCGTTTAGCTATTTAATATCAAGGTCCACTAATCCTCTGCAGAAATGTGTCAGGGGCGTAAATTTGACTTTGCCCTCGTAGCCTGAGGTGAAACTGACGCCTCCTCAATTCATTTATCTCCTTTAAACTTCTCCGTGTTCCACCTTAGTAACTGCAGAAACTATATAACTATAAATAATTACAGTACAAAATGTCCGATGATTAATAGTTTTATTAAAACTATTAAAACATTACCACCTAAGTCTTATTTAAACCAGGAAGCAGCTCTTTTTTTTGTCTGGTTTCACCTTTTTCCATTATCCAGGGATGTTATTTTGAAAATTCTCAAGACGTATTTTTGGAATTCAGAGTCCTTGACCATTTGAAATATGGCCTTTGGGTGTTAGAAAATGGAGCTGAAAGGTACTCCTGCTGTGTTCTGTGACTGTTCTAACGACAAGATCCCACTTCTTCAGAAGACTACATGCTAAACACATGTAAGCTTAAAAATAATTTGGGGTTTAAAAAACTGCCATGTGTCATCTCTGAGATTATCAGGCTTTACTCTCTTTACACGCAGTGTTGAAACATCTTTGCATGTCAGTTTACCAGGCACCGTATCACGTTTTTAGAGGTTTGTGTCGCTGCCTGAAAAAAAGCTAAATCTGACTGTCTGGTTTAAGTCCAGTCAGGATATTCAGCAGCTTTTCACCAGCACTTTTTGACACAGTTTAAATTCTGTTTGCTGTTTTCATGAAACAGTCCAAGGTTTCGGTTTCATGACAGATACAAGTTCCTTGAATCGAACAAAGCATATCCGCCTGAAGGTATTTCATTTTGTACACAGATTTAAAAACATACATCGGTCCCCCTTATGTCAGTGAGTCTTGTGGTTGGCATGTAGTTTCAGCTACACACACCAAATATGGTAGATGTATTGACATCCCTAGTAATAGCCACGCCCAACAGGAAGTGATTTGAGATTTAGTGTGTTTTCAAACATAGTGGCATTTATCATGCTTCTCTTACATCTTACATGTGTCATAAATTGAAAATGTATTCTTTGATACACACGTGCAACACAGCAGACTGACATAGAGCCACCGTGTGGTAAGCTAGTAATTAGAGCTTCCTGTGTCTAAAGGTTGTGAAATTTGGCACACTCTCATTAGTTCTGCACATTTGATGGACATCCCATGTTGAGAGTGCAGTATTCAATGGTCACATGTCAGGGCTTGCAGCACAGGATGTGCTCGGGCCCATCATTGCTGCTCACAGCCTTATTTTTATATTATAAGTAGTATTTAAAGACTTCCAACCCCCCCATCCATCTCACCATTCCCATAATGACATTCCGTTGTCTTACATTACTTGAAAGTGACACAGGATATCCCGTTGTGAAAAGGCACAGGCTTACTGGAGTTACTGGAGAAGGCTTTTCTGATGTACAAGGAAAATGCTTTTTCTTAAAATAGTTGTTATTCTGCCTGACATTTCATTAAAGTTCTTTTTTTGTAGAAAATGGCCTGCTGCACCCTGTTTCCAAATACTATATGGTTACTCCTCTTACTTTTTTGCCCTACTTATCTCCTCTTTCTGGTTGGAGTGTAAAATTATAGAGAAAAGGAGGAAAATGGGTGAATATGGGCTAAATTACGTGCACATTTTTATGTCTGTGTCCTCCCAGCCTTTCATATAAGGTGTTTTTTAGATACTTTAAAAATAAATGTCACATTTAAAGTAAAGTTTGTCAGCAGTTTGTCTACTTACTTTATTACAGAAATCATGAGATTTTTTTTTATTATTTTCTCTCTCCAGCCTGTAAAATCTAAAACACTCCACTCCACTATCTCCCTCCCTTTCTCTCTCAGCATGTGTGCTGTGTTTTTTAGGTCACATGATAAAGCTCCTGTATCTCCTCCAAGCCCAACATTGTTTTGTGCGGCAGAAAGCTGGACCTTGAATTGTTGAAGTTGGACATTTCTAACAGGAGTTTCCATGCATGCTTTTGTTAATGAGGCACATTTGAAGCAGAGAAAAGTGCAAGCAAAGGACATGTGTGAGAAGACTGTAACATACAAGCAGCTGCAGCTAAACAGGCTGGTCATGCCAGTTTAGTTCTTAAGGGCAAGGATTAGTTTTAGGATGAATCGATATTGTGAATGCAACTAATATATTTATGGCTACAAATGGAGAACAAAAAAAAGGAAGTGTGAAGCATCAGCAGAGCGTCTTTGTTTTCTGTTTTGATTTCTTTTTCTCTTTTAAGCTGCAGTGCTTTGGGATTTTCTTCCAACCTGTTTGCACATTTCTTCTTCATCTCTCCCCTCTCAACATCCTTCAAACCAAGTTTGCCACAGCCCAAAACTGGACCCTGTCCAAACTCTTAGAGGTCCTGTAGGTTTGTATGCACAACAGCATCGTCTGTCAGTCAAGCTGCCATTCTTCCTGTCATTCACTGACACTTTGTAACTTCAGTATCTGGCACCAAGATGTGTCCATCTGCAGGATAACAGAGGTGATGTGGTCAGACTTGGGCTGGGTTGCATGAGAGTGTGTTTTGACTGCAGTAAGTGTGTGTGTGTGTGTGTGTGTGTCCCTACAGACAGACTGGCCACACAGAAGCAGATGGAAACACGCACACACACAAACACACACACACACACACACACACACACAAAAACACTAACCAGTGGGTCACATACTTGGCTCCCTTGGCCTTTACTGCTCTGATTCCTCTCCTCATCATTTTTCTTCATACCTCTCCCTCAACTCTGTGCTCTCTGTTCAGTTTTCTCCATAGTTTAAATTTGCACCTCACATGATTCTGATAAATAATCACAACTGTAGAAACTGTGTATTATTTGCACATTAAAAATAGTTTAGAAAATGAATTGAATTACTGTTCCTTCTTATCCAGGGCAAAATAAAATCAAACTATAATCATAACATTGCTATGCAAAGAGACAAAGAGCATACAATCCAAAATACAACATCAACACCTACGTTTACTGATCCTGGTTTGTTCTGCAAGTGAGGCATGAAACTATGTGAGGGTTTAAAGCACAGCCCTGTGCTGATGTGATCTCTTGATAAACTCAGTCTCTTTTTGGTTGTGTGCACTTGTAGAAGGCTGGAATGTTTGCTTTCATTACTACATATTAACTTGACTTGACTCATCAGACTCCCAGGTGAGCCCCTGCCTCCAGCTATTCATTAGGCACAAACCTGAAGCCAGGGCTACAAATCAGGGTCAAAGGTCAGCAGCTTGTTAAGTGAGAAGACATTTGTGAGTGAAACTTGGATCTGGATTTTTTTGGTGTATTTGTCTCCACTCACCTTCATTACTGTGTTTTACCAGTTTCTACCAATCTCCTTAAAAATACTTTCTGAGGAAAGGCTTCAGAAATGTCTCCAAACCTTATCAACATTCTCTCTGATGCATTGCTGTGTGATATTATGGCCCTGGGTTTACTTGTAAATACTTCATGTTCTTCTTTATGTGTATTATTGAAATTCTAATATATGATTATTTATAACTAATGGATTCTGCTTCCATTCTTCTCTTTCAGCAACGTTCCCCTGGCAAAGTGCTCTTTGACCTGGTTTGTGCTCATCTCAACCTCACAGAGGGAGATTATTTTGGACTGGAGTACCAGGACCAGCGGAAGATGACAGTAAGACACATACACACACACACACACACACATACTCAGACACACTGGTATCTATTATGAGACATTTTCTTATTATAGTTATCTCTTATTTTTTTTTCAGATTGACATTTGCATAAATTAAAGTCAGTGTCCTAAAAACTTTGAATTTCACTTTACTTGCCTTGAATTCAGGAAACAAACAATTTGATAGAATGCCTGTAATTAACAGAATATATATTTGTTCTGTGATTTCAAACCTCATGACTTGCACATATCTACATTTAGAATCTTAAATTCAGAGGATTTTCCACAAGTTAACTTTAGCTTTAATCACACTGGTGCACTCAAAGGTTGTGATGAGTCATGGAAGAGCTTGACATACCGCGTGAGGACTCTGCAAGAAACTCCCATTGCACCAATCCTCTACATTTATGTCAAGTTAAAGCCTCACTGCTCCAGCTTTTGCCTGGATACAGTTTTTTCCACCTATGTTATGAAAGTATATCAGGTTCTAATAATTTGCACACTTGGTGAGAATACTGAAGGGTCTGCCTGTCATTTGCAGATACTTTTGTATCCATAGCTGTACTACTGGGCACTATTAGAATCTCCATCAGTGTGAGAATCTCCTCTTAGCTGGAGGACAACAGTCTGATGACAGCCTGTTCTGTCTGCTCTATCAGAAAGAAGACAGATGGACCGAGCCATTCATCAGTCATACATGCAAATACATCACTGTCCTCAAACACAGATGCTCTCTGTGCATGTGACTGCCTCAGGCATAAGAACAGTTGTTTTGCAGTGGACAAGTGGAGCAAATGATGCAATGCTCAATAAACAATGACAGCATTGTCAACACAGATACACACATGTACACACATGAAGCTATACACCACGAAGCTTGACATTACATAGATGTTCATTTGTGTGTGTTTGCTATGATGTTTATGTTTCATAGTGGGACTTTTATAGGTGTAATATATGATCTGGATTTATTACAAGCAGCATTTGAGGCATGACATTTTATATGCGACATTATATACTTGCCATTAATCTTCATAACCTGCTCACGATGTATTTAAAGTGTAATCGTGTATTCAGTGATACACCAACCAAAATACAGCAAACTAAATGATTTTATTATCATAAGTCATTTGCATGTCTGTACCATTTATATACTAAATGAACTGAGGTACCACAATAACAGCTGACACCAACATTTTGTAGAAGAGTATCAGTCTGTGAGGTAATGATAGTAATGTTGTGCTGTGCCGTCCACAGGTGTGGCTGGATCTGCTGAAGCCGACACTGAAACAAATCAGAAGTGAGTAGCTCACACATGCAACCTCATCATTCAACCATCCCTGTTGTGACGGTTATAGTTTTCAGGAAATAATGCATCATAATTGCCAGGAGTAAAATTCTGCCATTTAACATCAGTCATGGTGGTGGTGAAATGATTTTCTCTGCATTCTTTTCTGCCTCTCTCTTCCCATCCCTTCCTTCTTAACCATATCATTTTATTTCCCTCCTTAAGGACCGAAAAACACCATCCTTCGTTTTGTGGTGAAGTTCTTCCCTCCTGACCACACACAGCTCATGGAGGAACTGACTCGGTAGGTCCTCTCCACACAGAAACCACACCTTTGTAAGGAAGAGCTTCTTAAAAGACTTATTGGTTTTCTTTCTGGCCAGTGTTTTCTGTCCTTTGTTTTAGGTACCAATTGTATCTGAACATCACACAACATGTTTCCATTTTGTTTTGTACTTTTTCTTGTTCTTGGTCAGCCATTCACCGTTTATAACACATTTATATCCACATGCCATAACGTCAAATCAACGTTTTTTTTTCTGGGCCCAGATGAGAAATTTGGGAACCAGGCTCATGAAAACATTTGTTATTCCAGACCAGCTGAAAGAGGATGAATGTTCTGACCACTTACGGATCTTGATTCATAGTTTTGGAAAGAAGCAGTTTTCCTGTAAAAAGACTTGTGTGTCAGGATTTTACAGTAATCTCAGACAAGCTGTTTTTCCCCCTGTTAGCATTCAAAGATTTGATTTATAGGACCCACTTTTTGGCTCAGCTGTTTATACCTCCTTGTTTAGAAAGTAAAAATTATCATCAGGCATCCTTAGTAAATACATGTGCCTTTTTGTTTTCTTTAGGATGACTTAGCTCATCAAGGCCAAAAACAAAGTTTATGTTTGTCTAAGCTCATTCGGACGTCTACAATGCGGCATCACATAACCAAAACAGAAATAGAAGTATGATTTGACCTTCCACATTTTCCCATGATGCTGTGGTTCCATCAAACTGCCCAGCTGGATTTACTTGAGACCAAAGCCAAGTAAGAAGCAATCATAGGGCCTCATCTGTGGATCCCCCCACAGATGAAGTTTTAATCCTTAAGATTTTCACACCCCATTTCTGACCATATTTGCCTTTTTCAGAAGGAAGAATTTATCATGATCATGAGATTAGCATCTCATCTGCAGATACCTGACATGCGTCTCACAGAGAAAACACATTGACATAATCCAACATTACTGTTTTCAATTTGAAGCCTCACTGTTTAATACAGATGTATCAGCCGTGTTGAGTTACTGCTAATGCAAACCCAACATTTCCTGTATTCAGCTGGTGAAACACAGGTGGGCTTTTATTGTGAAACAGTCACTGGCAATTCAATGCATCTGTCACCAAATTCAGTGCTGACTTCCACTGATCAATAAATCTGTTGTACATCTACAACAGTCACAGTGAGATGTCAACGGGTGGTGCAGTTCAGCTCCTCGACAAGATAACCAGCTTTACTGAATCACTCGAGTTCTGTGCATCATGAAGTCAGATTGTCATTTGTGGCTGCACTGTAAACAGATACCCGTGCTCCCCTTCTGCCTTATATTGACAGAGTTTTCACTGTGGAATGAAATCACACTTGTTTTTACCACCAGTAACCATGATTGTCATCCAGGACAGAACTCTTAAGGATTGCACCTTTTAATTTACATTATATCATCACCAGTTCAGAATGCTGTGCATATTTTCCACTGACGTCGTTCGGCCTCTTGTGCTCTGCCAGCTGACTCCAGCATTTAACAGGAAGTGGGCATGCAGCCTTCTTTCCTTTGTTTGTCTCTAACAGTGTTTCACTGTTGTCAGTGTTTCCTTTGATGGGTAATGTGGGCACAGACAGACCAAATGTGTAGATTTTTTTTGGAGGGCTGTATTAGCCTTTTATTAAAATGGGATGTTGGCCAGTGTAGTATAGTTAAATGGTAAGAGAGTTTAGAGACTAAGTGTTACTAAGTGATTATTTGTGTTTCTCATGTTACCAATATATTACAGTAGCTCTCTAAACTGTGATCACAGTAAGGTGGCATTCTCCAGTGTGACCTGGCAGGTTGTACTGTATTTCCCACTAAATGATCCTGGTGTAATTAAATAGTACCTCCAGGCTAGAATAAAACAATATGGACTTATTAGTGACGTTATCATACAGTTATAAAAAGGTTGGATTGGATATCGCATAAAAAGCTGCTGTGGCCCATTAATCAAACACTCATACACACATGGATGCAGTCTGTGTTCCTCTGGGAGACATCCTGGTCTTTGCTATTTGTCCTTCTGCAAAATCTGAGCTGATTCATCAGCAAAGCACTCATGGGAATCGTTAAGTGAATTCTGGTGAATTTGTTCTTTCCTTTGACTGAGAATGTTTGTTCTTTGACTCTTTTCCCCTAAATATGTAGCAAATCCTCAAAAAGTACACTAACTAAAGTACACACACCTATTATTTTCTTTGAGCTGATGTATCAGCTGCACTACAACCGTAACACCAACACACACCACCACATTAGGAATTACTTTCAAGTCAGCATAACATATCTGCAGTTGGTGTGTGTGTGTGTTTTAGTGTGTAAAGATGCCAACAGTTTGATGGTAATGGAATTGATTTTAACACTGTAAGCTGTAAGTTTATAGAGTGCATTAACCTAATAACCTCACTTTCTGCTTTCTGTCTTTAATCATCCTCCTTTTCTCATTTCTTCCCTTTTTTATTACACACTTTTCTGTGTTGTGTCTTTCTGTCTTTTTTTAAATCTCCTTTCTTGTTCTGTTGTTTCTTTCTTCAGGTATTTGTTTGCCCTGCAGATCAAACATGACCTGGCTTGTGGTCGTCTCATCTGTAACGACACCAGTGCTGCTCTCATGGTCTCCCACATCATTCAGTGTAAGTGCATCATAAACAAGGCAGGTGGGGCAGATGTTGAAGAGTTAGTTTAGTCCCATTCAGACACGCACCACATCATGATAATGTGATGACAAGCTGTTTGAATAAGCACCTGAGTCAAAAAATGGCAACCTGCTTAGATTATATTACAATTTCAACACTGCATATTGATCTGGATAAAGATTGCAGCAGATAGTGAATGTGGTACATAGTAGTATTGCTAGTATGTCACTGCCTTAGTGGAAAATATAGAAAATAATTGACACAAAAAGGTGTAATTTTAAAACAAAGCTGTCTTTCTCAACATTAAACCCATAAAATCACATGAATGGGAAGAGGATCTCACATTTGGGATGTTTTGTTGGGATTCAGCAGGGCAGATGTTTGTTAGCATGAGACCATGATCCCAGGACTCAAAGTGTTTCCCTCCTGTCACTTTATTTAGTTTCATACAGTGTCAGTATTTCCAGTGACATTATACATGGTATTTGAATCAAATGAACACTGTATGGGAGCATTTCCTCAGTGTGCAGACTCCATATATGGAGGATATAGAATTTATAGGTTCAGTTTAATCTTACAGACGACAGCGAACTACAGCACAGCATGCTAAAGAATATCACTTGGTTACCATGGTAACAGCCAGTCTGTATGAATACCTGCAGGCGGTACAGTATGAGGTTATTATTGTTGGTGTTGACACACTTCATCTGACCTCTGGTAGCATAGATTTTAGGGTATATAGGATTAAAATGAAATGGAGGTAGAAGTAAATCACACAAATGAAAGGAAATGAAATAATGGATTTGTTCTCTTTTTGTTCTATGTGATTGTATTTCTGCTGTTATTTCCTTGGTCTCCTCTTCCACCCTGTGCGTCTTTATTTAATCCTCTTATCGCCCCATCTCACCCTACTTCTCTCTTCATTTTCACTCCAGATAAATATTGAATTGTCACTCCTCTCCCACTTCTGCTTCTCTCCTTCTCCCTCCCCCACCAGCTGAGATAGGAGACTTTGATGATACCCAGAGCTGGCAGCATCTCCTCCACAATAAGTATCTGCCCGACCAGGATGCCATCAGGGACAAGATCACTGACTGCCACCGCAAGCATGTGTGAGTTATCACATGTACATCCACGCATTCATTAACATAGAGTCAGTTTTTAGAAGAGAAAGAGAGATGGATAGTTTCACTGCTCACAGTGGTAAAAACTGGTAAAAGTGGTATTTTTCAAGATTAAGTGCAAGGATTTGAATGGAACCTAAGATGCTGTGTGTTCAGTGCGGATGAAAACGTTACATTGATTTACTAAAATATTTAGCATATATGGTAATTAGACTGCCGTAATAGTTTCTCAGCCTCACTTCCCTTGTTTTTATGGCCAACGCAACAAAATCCAAAAAGTTTTTAATATTGTAATCATATCAAACTGAGAAAAAAAGCATGAAATCCTGACTTACAGAGCAGAAATAAGCTAATGTAAATATATATAATTTTAAAAAATCTATCATTACTATTTTTATTATCTGAATATTTGTTGATTATTGTTCTGTCCCGATAATTAGATTTCCACAGCTACCTAGCATTAATAACGAGAATGTAATTCAAATATAGGTCATTCTAACAGGAGCAGCATTGTTTACCTGCAAATAGCTGCTGAAGATTATCCCTGTTTGGCAAACAACACTGAGCTGACCTCTACTCTGCCTGGGCATCAGTTTTGTGGCAACGTTAAGCTTGAAGGTGTCAGAAGACCTTGTTTTTGCCGTAAACACACACGGCACACACACTTAACTAGTGCTTTATGTCTGACCCACAAAGATATTTATCTGTTTATTCAAATGTGCAGACACAGAGACACACTCACACCCATTACACAATTACACCCTCCCATAAGTCTCTCTCCTGCTGAGATCTTTATCTCTTTAAGTACAAATGCACACAGACACATGTTTAATCTCTCCCCTGCAGTGGTGAGTCTGTGCAAACATACCATTGGCACCAACTTTGTCCTCCTGGACAACACAAACCCATGAACCCCTCCACTCATTTACACTGTAGCTGGGATTTCTTCTTCACTGTTAGCAAAAAACTGAAAATCCATTTCCTCGTTTTCTGGAATGTAAATCAGGAAACACTTTCCGGAACCATAGATAAGACCTGAAAACCAAACCACCGACTTATATTATTTGTCATAGTCACACTCTGCCCCATATGCTCATTCTCTTTCTGTGGGCTTTCCTCTCACGCCTCCTTTTCAATCCCTCAACCTCCTCGAGCTGATGCAGGAAGGAAGTGGCCAATTCAGCAGCTTATACAGGAAACAGGAAGCTCATTTGAGATTTTCTGAGGAAACAAAGTTCTTTTGTGGCAGATTTCTGTGGGCACCACCATCTGATTGGGCTCTATTTTTAGACAGCTGTTTGTTTCTACAGTCACAATAAACCTGGAATAGAAACCTGGAATAGAAACCTGGAATGGGCCATGTCTGACATCTGGGCCATACAAAACAATGAAGGATGTTGATTTCACCCTAAAACGTATGCTAAAACATCCCTGAGGTTGTTGCTATGGAAACCTTATCTGTTGCCAACATATAGCCTCTATCACAGAGACACTATACCTAAACAAAAGAGAAAAATGAGAAACAAGAATTAATGTGTTTTCTGCTTCAGCTTGAGAAAGGTGGATAAGCTGCTGATTGGCTGACAGTTGATTGATGAGTTTGTCTGTCTCCTCCACAGTGGGCAGACTCCGGCAGAGTCCGACTACCAGCTGCTGGAAATTGCTCGGCGGTTGGAGATGTATGGTATTCGCCTGCACCCAGCCAAGGACAGAGAGGGCATTAAACTCAATCTGGCCGTGGCACACACTGGGGTCCTGGTTTTCCAGGTAAAACCTTAAACTAGAAGCTCAAACCTTCTCAGCGTACTGTATTAAAGTGAGACATATTTATAACGCTACTTCCTCAAACCTATAGTAAAACCAATAAATAACCTTTAACACCAGCTCTCATTGATTGCAATTAATCACATTTGTGCTTCGAGCAGGAATAGCCAATCAGAAACAAGGATTTACCCTTCTTCTGAATGATCTGCTTTCTTGAGTGAATCCAGAAACGTAAAAGTGCGACAAGGTCATAGTGAGCTCTTTCAGCACAAGCTTAAATGTAGTGCAAGATTAAATGCTGCTGCACAATGCTAGTCAGCATTTCATGGTCTAATGAAGGCCATGCCTTCATTTTCTCTATTATGTTTTGAGCTAAAGAAAAAATGCACCTCTCTATTGACTGAACTGACCCCAATTAAGTCCTGGATGCACTATTTCTTTGGCCTGATTTTTTTCACAAGTGCTGGTGCTTGAATTTTTAGCTGATATGACAACTTGGTTAATTGGTTCATGAGGTTTTGCTGTAAGTCTCCACCCAGCTTCCCACAGCTTGGAAAGAGGAAGCCACTGAATGGCAGTTTGTTCTAGTGCAGAAGTCCCACCATCCATTTATACTGTCTGTCTTTGATTTCCAAGAATGAAACTTGTCTGTTTGGAAGGAGTTAAAGAGAAAGTGCTTGAAATAATTTTACATTTTATTTTTAAATTTTCTGTTATGGTTTGTCTTTTTTCTTGTATGATGGGAATCGTTTTCATAATATCTTTTTTTATTCAGGGATACACAAAAATTAATGCCTTCAACTGGTCTAAAATTCGCAAGCTGAGCTTCAAACGCAAAAGGTTCTTAATCAAGCTGAGAGCTGACCCCGCTGTAAGTCCATGCTGCTTGTCTTTCCCTTCCTTTACTTCCCTTGCCTTTTTTTAAATTTTCTTTTCCTCTGTCTTTAATCACATCTGCCTCTTCATCTTCCAGCAGAATTCCCACCACGACACGCTGGAGTTTGCCATGGCCAGCAGGGATTGCTGTAAGATCTTCTGGAAGATCTGTGTGGAGTATCACGCCTTCTTCAGGCTCTTTGAGGAGCCCAAACCCAAACCCAAGCCCATCCTCTTCACCAGAGGATCCTCATTCCGGTTCAGGTCAGGAGAGGATAAATAGGGAGGGACAGGAATCTATTACATGTCTGCATTTGTCTTTGATTTGTTGTTCCTCACTTAATCTCCTCTCTTTGTACCTGCAGTGGTCGAACCCAGAAGCAGATCATTGACTATGTAAAGGACTCAGAGCTCAAGAAAGTTCCATTTGAAAGGTTAAGCTCCCTCCTTTTAGGTTCCTCCAACAACAGAAACAGCGATCATTGCTTGAGACAGAACATACCTCCACCACACTAACAAACACAGCACTTATTATTGTGGCAAGGACACAAACCAGTTTTCAGATTTCTGTGTTTGCCTCTTTTTAGGAAACACAGTAAGATTCTGTCCATGCCCCCTCAGTCTTCTTCCTTCAAATCACATATGCCCAAAGAGGTAATACATCATCATTAGTCTCTATTTACTTCTTGTTTAGTGCATTTTTTCTGTCTTTGTTACTTTCCTTATAAAAGTTGTGGACATTTATAGGCTCCTTGTGTCTGTTTTTATTACTGCTGTGTTTAAATCTAAATCTGCTCTGTGGCTGTTGGTACAAAACTGTTTTTGTCCTGAGCAGCCCCAGGGAGAAAGGCAGTGTGAATGTGTGCTTTCACTCTGACTGTTCCTGTAAATAACAATTTTTTTCAGAGCCAGTAAATCACTTTAATGAGGCCAGGTTTACAAAGCTTTCTCATCAATTCTCTCGTCTTCTCTTCTATAACCCATCCCTCCCTCTTCTCTCTATGTTCTGTTTTTTTTCTATTTCTTATTTGCAGAGTGCTTTGTCTGTCCCGTTAGCAGACCAGCCCGACTCAGCCAGACTGGGCCATCAAGCTGCATCTAATGGTTTAGATGAGCCACCTGCAGGCACGTCCTCCACCAACGGTTTCCACAGCCTACCGACAGCACCTGGCTCAGACCCGATACAGTCTAGACAGAACCACCATAGCACTGGATCAGCTCAGGACCAGCAGCTCCTCAACCCAGGTCCATCCTGCAGGGCAAACAAAGGCAGCAGCTCTTCTATTCCTTACATAGACTGCAGTGACAGTGAATGTGACATGACAAAGAACATCAGGGCTACCAGGGGCCACAGCAATGGGAATGACAGCAATGAGGATGAGCCTGCTGCAAATAATAATAAGCATGGGGGCAGTGTTGGTAACAATGGGGGACAGACAGGGAGTCTGTTTGGGGTTGTAAATGGGTTTTACCACACCAATCACCAGGGACTGATGCAGCAGCCTCAACAGCCAGGTATATTTAGACAGCAGCAGCAGCAAAGTATGCTGGGTAAGCCTGTAAATCAGGCTCCAGCATCTAACAAACTAGGCGCGAGTCACGAGCTAACAGATGATGAAGTTTTGCCAAATGGTGGCTCGTTTCATGGCCGTATCCCACTCCACAGCACACTGTTAGATGAGATCTTTCAGGGTCGAGACAAACGAGGTGCTGCAATAGGTCGCCCGTTAGGAACCGGGACTCGGAGCCAGTGCTCCAGCCCCGTCATCAGCAGCTTCCACCACCGCACAAACTCGCTCAGTCACACCGAGATGACCAATGGTCACGGTCAGCCGCCCTCAGCCTCACACTGGAATGATGGTGGACAGTATTATAGTAAACGTCCAGGAGTGGTCCCTGTGGAAACCCCTACTGTTCCGCCCTCATCCCACCCACTGAACGGCTACGGCAGCTACTCCCCAATCACCTCAAACCGCACACCACCACATTTGGCCAAACTGTATAACAACAACATGAGGAACCGCTCTGACACCGATCCATTCATTCTCAGCCAGCTGACATCTACACCCATCCACCACCCCGACACACAGCGCTCCAGGCTGCACACCCAAGCCCCTTGCTCTGCACCACTGGAGCGAAGAATGATAATAACTAATGGTAATCATACAGGAAACCTCATGGTTCAGGGTCAGGCACGGTCCAGTGCGGTGCAACGCCTGTTTGGAAACCAGGGAATGCCCAGTAACAGCCCAACACATAAGAATCACAACAATTTAAACCAGCCAGTTCAGATGATCGACGGGTCCACAAGCAGTGGCAGTGACACCAGCGACACAGAGTCCGACACTGGTAGTAGCGCGTACAGCCATCCGTTAATGTACGGCAACCCTGCTGCTGTCAGCTCCCTGAATTCAGTTAACTCGAATGGCGTGAGCTCGTCCCCGCCTCATAACAAGCTCTCCTTCGGGAGTCTGCAGCTGCAGGGGGGGGGACGATGGTGAGGGAGAGGCGGAGGAAGGGTGTTACCACTTTAATGAGGAAGATGTAGGTGGTCAGGTTTTTAGCTGTTGAGAGGGATGTGCATAAAACATAGATTAGCCGCAAATTAACAATTATTATGAATAAGACATACTGTATACTCATATGTATCAATTGTAATTTCCTAATTTAGCGTAGTACAGATGAACCACTGTTATGTCCAAGCTATATGAATGACAACTGAGAAGCATTGCATTCATATTTGAATATTAAAATAGAATAAGTAGTTTTAGTCCACTTTTTTACACTAGGTTAGCTTTGATACACTTTATATACAGTAATCAAACACATTTTAAGGCAAAGCTTCTAACAATATTTTTAGAGTTTGGACATTTCTGACATATTTTGTCATTTTCTGAGAAATCAGTAATATTGCAGCTGTTTCTAATCTCCACAGTCTTCATTTTTGTATTGAGTTTTATATGCAAACCTCTTGACTTTACACATAGCAAAAACGTTAGCTGGCTAAGTTTAGCTAGTCAATGAGAGAATCAGAAAAAATCCTGGCGGCAGTCCTAGCAGTTGGCTGTAAAGTATAAAATTGGTTAACTGTGGGAAATGCTTTAAGGAAAACCTTTGTTTTAATGTGCCATGACTTTAAGCTTCACTGTAGAGGTATGCGCGTATGAAAACAGGTTATGTAGTGAGTTAGGAGTCATTTAAAACCTCCATATGCAGGATTGTAGTTTGTTTGAGAGCCTTGGTAAAGCTTATGTCAGGTTGTTCCATTTAGAAATAATGAATCTGGGGATTGTGACTCACTTTTGTAAATGAGGAGAAAATGATATTTGTCTGTTGTGAATTGCTCACATGTTGAAACAGAAGCAGTAAATTGATTTTAGTTGGTGTTGTCACACAGTTGACAGTCTGTTCTGTAAACTCTGGAGTTGACCAGGAACTGAAAAAGACTGTTTGTAGTAATGTAGTGTCCTACTTGAGGATCTTCTCTAAAATCTAACTTCTAGGATTATTCGACTGTTGTCTTGTGTAATAGATGGGCTAAGTTAATTAAGGGATTGCAGAGGAAGCAATGGAGGTTTAAAGGTGTACACAGATGGTAAACACAGTTTCTGAAGCAGTCTATGGTGGTTTGGACTGTGATAGATCACATAGGATAGATATTACCCTGTAATTGTACAGTGTATTTGGATCTTGTTGGTAGATAACGGATTATACTTGAATTGGTAGAAAAATGTGTTTTCATTCGTAAGCTACTGGGATGTGTTGGAGGAGGAACTCCAGCTAGTGGCCTGTCTGCCTTCTCGTTTGGTTTTGGCCGAGCTCACATCCCTTGATTGGAGCACTTTTTAATGTCGATTTCTCTGTCTGGTGTTGTGTTGCATTGTAATGTGGATGTTTGTGGTAGAGATCTTTGTAGTGATTGTGAATAGATTTGCATCAATCCAAATGTTAGGGAGAGCATTGACCCTAGAGTTTAACATGAGCCTAACCTCTATTTTTGATAGTACCTGAAGCCCCACGTTATCACTATATATCTAATTCAGGTGCATTATGTGCGCTTATGCTTTCTCTTTTGGTTGGTCGTGGGCTTTCTTCAGTCTTAATTTCTTTCTGTGGCTTTTATGTCCTTTTGTTCACAGTTTGACACACATTTGTACACACAATAAGCAAAAATCAAACACAGCAGCTGTGACTGTTACACCTGTGAGCATCTAGAGCTGTCTGCTTTGCTTGGCTTGGCCCCTGGCATGTACTACAGCCACACACACAAAAGGTAACTGTTATCTTTCACATACTGTGGATGCTGTTTTCTGTTATGATGCTGTTTTTTGGAGGTGTGCTGGACTCTCATCTCCATCACTGTTGTTTGCTGGCTATGAGGTGACTTAACTTACTATCAGGATTTTACCACCGTCTAAAATCTGAAAACATTTCTTTCCTTGGAGCCACTGCTTCTGCTTGGAACAAATGTTGATGTTTCTTGCTTTGTAAATGCACAGTTTTGAAGCATGTTCCTGGAGGAAAATGCTCCTCACCATTTCCTTTCTTTACTGTGAATGCATGTTAACCAGGCAAGCAAAATCTCTGCTTTACTGTCATTCTGCTCTGTTTTTTGCTCACTCAGTGTTTCTGACATGGGGTAAAAAAATGACTCTTCATATTTGAGAAGAATTTGGTGCAGTAAAAGAAAAACTTAGAAATGCGTAGGCTCACATTTTTCACACAGTTTTCATGCCTTTCTCATTACTACATGCGTGGTTGATTTACTGCACCATGTCTTTTTAAAATATTTAGAAATCATTTTTGTTTTGCCCCAGGTTTTCTCACTGTGCACAAATATGGAACAGGGTTGATTCGACTCCAGTGCTCTTGAAACTGAGCGAGAGGGTGGATGTAGGCAGACAGACAAGTGAAGTTAAGTTTAATGCAAATGCAAGTGCAAAAAAAGATCAGGAATCAGGAGAGACATGGCATTTTATGTTATATGGTGTTAAAGTCTGAGTATTGTCAGCAGCTGGACACACACACATATATATATATATATATATATATATATATATATATATATATATATATATATATATATATATATATATATATGTATATATGTATATATATATGCTGGAGTCGAATACACCTTGTCTCCACTATCACTGTCACCAAATAGCACTTTCAGCAAGTCACTTCCATTGAGGTTTTTTTGTAATTGTACTGTACATACAGTAGCAGACTGATAGATAATGATTGTATTGTAATTTGTATGTAAATGGAGTTAATCAGAGCCAGATTTGCTCAATTTACCTTAAATTGAAAAGTTAAATGATAGTAGTTTTTTCTGCACACACTGATGCTGTGTTTGGAGAATTTGGTTGAAATTTTGGGAAATGTGCTTATTCTTCCTGAGAGTTTGATGAGAATACCACTTATGTCACTAATTATGAAGCTACACCAGGCAGCCAGTCACTAAGTAGAAACAGAGTAAACAGTTGACCCTGCTGTGTCTGAACATAACAAAACCAGTCTTCATCGCCTCTGTATTTCAATAATAACATATTCTACCTTGTTAGTTTAGTCTATACAAAAAACTATAGTGTAAAATTTTATGTTGCTTGTGGAAAGAGCCAGGATGGCTGTTTCACTTATTTCTTCCATTTTTTTATGTCAATATAAGCCAAATGCCTGCAGGTCGTAGCTTTTTATTTACCTTACATTCATGAAGTTTAAGTTTAAGTGACCTGCTCATTTAAGTCTCAGGAGGAAAACAAACACACATATTTCCCAAAATGTCAAGCTATTTTCTTTAAATTGACATTATTAAAATGATCTAGAGTTTTAAGGTTTTATCTGTGCTTTTCTTTCTGTTTACATAACACACTTTTTACTGACTTCTTTTGAAGGAATGAACCGGCTTCATGGCTGTTCTTATTTTGTGATGTGAAGATTGGCGGCAGCGTATGGCTTAGCAACATTTTTAGCCTAAAATCATAATCAATACTAATGCACAGGTCAGACTGCTGCCAGTTTAGCTAGAACTGCCAACAAGTCTATATTCCTGTCTAAGAAATGCACTGAGATGATCAGTTTTTCCATCAGTGCACACTGACTATATGGCCTAAAGATGCACTGACTCACAGGTTTTCTCTCGCTCTTGTAACACTTTGGATTCATCTGTCCTCCTTTATTTTCATCACAAAACATCTGCTGAATTTTTCCTTGTGACTTCTCTGTTTTACTTCACCCTTCATCTCTCTTTTAACACTGTAACTGATTGTGTGCACTAGTATCAATAAAAACTGACTTTGTATGTTCGAAGAAAAGGGACTCCAGAATTTTCTGTCGAGGGAACTAGTCTCCAACTACCTCTGCCCCACCCCTCATACGCACCCACTTCCCGGCACCTATGTCTCGTGTTGTGGTAGTTAGACTGTAGAGTAGTGGCTGTTTGTTTCGTTCAGCATGTGCTGCACATGTGATTGGAGCCGTGTCTGTGTTTCACCTGTGTTTTTGTTGTAGCACTGTGTAGTTGTTTTCTGTATCGTGGTAAGTTCTTTTATAGCACTCATCACAGATCTGCACTCAGTGATTGCCATGGTTTTACCCATGATCCAGTTTGGTGTGTAACAGTGGACTCTTTGGAAACTTTGCACATGGGCAAGTATACAGTCACAACCTAGTACTCTGTAGTTAACCTCTGTAGTGACTCTAGCTGTAGTGATAAATAGGGTTTAACTTTTTGTTCTTCTCTACAGATGCTGATGTTTTAGTTGCCAGAAGTAGATTTAAACTACAATCAGACCAGACTCCTATTAAAAACCTGTCACCTGTCTATAGAAGACTGTGCATTGTAGGGGAAATAGAAAGACTAGATATTTCTAGTCATAATGCAGTCATGCTACTTGTTTAATTAGAGATAACATGATTACTTAATTAATCAGCTGACAGAAAGTAATCATTGTTGGATGTGAGCGTTTCAGCTTGTGAGTGTAAACTGAATTCCTTTGGGTTTTGGATTGGACCAATCAAGTCAATTAAGAAATATCACCTGGGATTCTCAAACACTGTAATAGACATTCCCATCTTCTTTCATTTTATACCTGCTTAACCAAGAAAATAATTGGCTGATAAAACTAATTATGAAAATAATCATTAGCTGCAGCTCTATTTTACATAGACTGACCTACATTGCTTTACAAAGGCTACATGTATGTCTTTGCTGATAACCATTTTATTTCAAGCTGACAGCTTTTTAATGTATACACCTGCATTATTTGTCTTTTTACTTACCCTGATAATGCACTGATATGGCTTTCATTTAAAGAATTACAAATCAACTGATTTGTATAATCCATAGGTCCTTATTAACCATCTCCTTCTTAATTTTTATTCTTTTTCTTTTTTACTATTTGTAACCTTATTATAGATGAGAATCCAAATAAGTAAATGAGGAGTAGATGTAGCCTTGTTCAGGGCTGAGGGATTGTAGCATTTATGTCATGTGAAGATCTGCTGGGTCATTTTAAGACCTGGCACGTTAAGCTTGAAATTCATTGCCATGCAGTTTGCTTACATTGAGAAGATTTTTTGGAAGTGTTTATGTTTTCTGAATACAGCAGTATGAACCCTTTTCGTCTACCAAGAAATTAAATGAAAATACTTCCATAATAATCAAATAAGAAAATAGACAATGGCAATGAATTTCATGAAAACAGCTGAATCACATATATAAAATCTATTTTAACACCTTCGTTTGTCCATCCTCTCCCGATCTCACTGTTTGTTTTGTTCCTGTCCCTGTCTCCCTCTCTCCATTTTCCAATTTTCCTCTCTTCTACCAGGAAGTCCCAGTTCAGGCGACTCTCCTCTGGGAAGTCCTCATGTAGTAGTTAATGGCAATGGCCCAGTGAATGACCAGGTGATGGGCAGCCCCAGTGTCCTGGGTCCAGGTCAGAGCCCTGAGAGGCAGCAGCTGTCACCTCTCACCAGCCCACTGCTCACTGAAGCTGGATATGTCCGCAATGATGATGAAGACGAGGCAAGGAGAAAGGTGGGTTTAGAGATAGCAACAGGGTGGAAGATTCAAGTCAAACCAAAATGAATATACTGATGGATGGACAGTTGGATCAATCTCATCTTTCTCTCTGTGTCCAGAAGTTTCCCACAGACAAGGCCTACTTCATAGCCAAGGAACTGTTGACCACAGAGCGGACCTACCTCAAAGACCTGCAGGTCATCACAGAGGTGAGGAATTCTACATTTTTCTGTCTCTGACAAGACCAGGACCAGGGCTGTCCAAGTGTGAATATGTTCCCTGAGGTATACAGCCCTGCATAACATACAGGGAGCATGTAAGCCAAGGTTGGCTTCCTTTAAGGCCAGAGTACTGCCATGGTGTGTTGTGACCATGTGCAAGTGCTTTAATCTGCATGTGAATGGTGGGGGGTGTCAGCCCAAGGATTGTAAAAGTTGGCATGTGTTTGAAAGTCCAAAATATTAGGACTGAGAACTTAAGTCTGTCTTCATTTATTGTGAAACCAAATGTTAAGCTGGGAGCCTTTTCTCTCATGTGGCATTAATATACTAGAGCTGTGCAAACTCTCTGTTCCACTACTTTGGACTTCCCATCCTCAACGTGTTAAGTTTGACTCAGAACTGAAGACTGAAGTTCAGCTTCTGAGCATTTGTGATCCGTATTATTGTGCAGATGACAGATGATATACAACTTCCAAATGTGTCTTTTAAGTGACATTCACCCTTTTCCAGAGGAACAGAAGAAAGCAATGCATGTGTCACAGCTGACCTCCTGTTCTGCTGGCGGATTTATACCCTGTTTGATGTTTGAAACTACGCAGTCTATTAGCTCTTTAGTTTACAAGTAAAACCACTGAAATCAACACAGAGGAAAAACTGACTCTGCATTCACATAAACAGCATGTTGAATGCCGAGTCCTGGGATGGAAGTGCAGCTCAGGTTGGGTCAGACTGTGGCTTTGCATTTATGTCTGTTTTACCGCAGGTTACTAACAGATGAGGGGAAATCAGCAGCAGGAGTTTATTGAGTAGAGGCCACTAATTGTGGAAACACAGGTTGAGACACCTGGTTCCTGAAGAGCCCATTACCTTAATATTATGAAGCTGACCATGATTTGTAGCCTCCCTGTGGAGGGGAAAATCTCATATTAGCCTCCATGTGTATTTTTCTCCCTCTCAGCTGTTTTTCTTCTCCACAGCAGTTTACGCCCTCTTTGATGTGGCAGGAAGGGTGCGCTGGTGCTTTTTTAAAACCTTTAAATATTTTTTTTGGCTGGTACAGTTCAGGCCTGAGATCCCACACCCTTCCCTCCCCTCCCCCTCTGTCACCCATCCTCTCTCTCTTGCACC
Source organism: Mastacembelus armatus (assembly GCF_900324485.2). Lineage (NCBI taxonomy): Eukaryota > Metazoa > Chordata > Actinopteri > Synbranchiformes > Mastacembelidae > Mastacembelus > Mastacembelus armatus. Next base: position 5,876,993 of record NC_046634.1, on the reverse strand, counting down.
AAATCCTTCTGTGAAACAGCTGGTCAGCCTCTCGTCTATAGGAACTGTCATAATCTTGTGATCTGCTCTGAGGGAGAATATATATGTCAATTGCTTCTTAAATGTAGAAGAGCTGGCACATGGGGAACTGTACAAAATACTTGAAGAGCACATGACGTAACTTATTATCTGTATTTGTATTTCTGCTGTGTTTATCTATGGTAGTCCTTCCAGAGTATTGTGGGGAAAGATGAGGCCTTCCCAGACCCTGTTAAGAACCTGATCTCTGCCAACTACGATCCGGTCTACAAATTTCACCAGGGATTCCTCAAAGAGGTGGAGCAGCGGCTGGCACAGTGGTCAGTATCTGTTTATTTCCATTCAGAAAACTGAAAGGTTTCTTACACTTCCATGCAAACAGAGCATCTGTAAAATTGTACACAGTGGGAACCTGTGCACTGATAATCATACTTACAGGAATACATTCTAGGAAAAACACTACAGCTCAGGTTGGCAAATGATCTCTTTTTATGGTAATAATACCAAAACTCAGTGTTGTTACATTAGCTGGGTTGAATCCATGGGGAATGGGATTACTGGATGGAAGAACACATTCTGCAGAGAAATGAGAAGCACTTTAAGACCAGATTAGCCAACAAAGGATTTCACACTGCTGTTGAATTTCTGTATCAGTTGCATTGTTTGACATTGGCTTTTTTTAATCTGAAGCAATGTTTCACAGCTTTGTGACAACATAAATAATACATTTGAGTTCTGTATGTCCATTCATCTTATCAGTGATAGGAAAAGTTTACAGTGCATTTCTCACATTTAAGGTTGTAACTCACTGCATGGGAACTAATGTGCACATACAAATTTGAAGGCCTCATTTCATGCTATGGGAATGTTTTCTGTTGTTTTATGTATTGACACACAATAGAAACACACACACACACACACACACACACACACACACACACACACACACACACACACACACACACAGGCCCAGGGAGTTGCTGTAGGATGAATGGGATTATGGGAATTGAGTGACAATGGGCCACTCACATGTGAGGAAATGTAACTCTGACCTGACATCTACTGGTGAATAAATGTCACTGCACTTAAATGTGTCTTCGATATTCACTGCTTTGCCTCTGTTAGGGAGGGTCGATCCAACGCCCACATTAAGGGAGACTATCAACGAATTGGTGACGTTTTACTTAAAAACATTCAGGGTCTGAGGGTAACTATAACCTCCCTTCTTTTAATTTTTTTAAGTGTGTGTATTGGATTTGGATTACAGATGTAGAAATTACACTTTATCATTTATCTTTTCTCTGTTGCTTATTTGTGGTTGAACTCTCCTTCTCTCGTTTGCATCTGTAGCAGTTGACAATTCATCTCCAGAAACATTCAGAGTGCCTGGTGGAACTAGAGCGGGCCTGCAGGTAGGTGTATTATGTATTAACTATAAAAGAAAGTAATCCAGTGGGTCCCAAGTATACGGGTGTGTTTATGAGCTGCTGAGAATGTGAGCAATATTAATATTAAACAGGTATTTTTGTTATTTCTGGTGTTCTTAAGTAAAGCTTGGCATCCCTCCTCCCTCTTTGCTCCTCAGGACCAGTCGGAAGGTGGAGACTCTGTGTCGGGAGTTTGAGCAGCAGAGGGTTTGCTACCTGCCCTTCAACATCTTCCTCCTGCGACCTCTCCACCGCCTGCTGCACTACAAACTCATCCTGGAGAGGCTCTGCAAGCACTACCCACCCACCCACGATGACTTCAGGGACTGTAGAGGTACAAAATAGGATATGTGTGTGTGTGTGTTAGTGGATAAGGATGTTTTCTTCTCTCCACCATCTCCCTCTATATGCCTTCATACATATATAGTTTTTCCATCTCCCCTTCAGCGGCCCTGGCAGACATCTCAGAAATGGTGCTGCAGCTTCAGGGCACCATGATGAAGATGGAGAACTTCCAGAAGCTTCTCGAGCTAAAGAAGGATCTGACTGGCATCGACGGTCTCGTCATCCCTGGGAGGGTGAGTGTTTTTATGTTAATTAAATGGGAGACAGGACATTTTGATGGTATTAATCACAGATACTGGTTTTATGTTTTTAAACCATTAGTTACCATGTTTATTTTATAAATCTTACTGTGCCCTTGTCCCCTCACATTTTTCACTCTGGCAAATAGGGACTCATCCTACTAATTTTTATATGATTTGTCTTTTTCTCTGTTGCTCTGATGTCATTTATAGCATGTGTGTGTTCGGCTTACAGGAGTTTATCAGGCTCGGTTGTCTCAGTAAACTGTCAGGGAAGGGTCTTCAGCAGAGAATGTTCTTCCTGGTAGGATTTTATGTTTTTCTGTGGAGAGATTTTAAAAAAAAACATAGTGTAGTATTGATAATGGCAAAAAAAAAAACATCCTATACTGTGCTTTCTGTTATTTCCTTCCATCCTCCTCTCAGTTTAGTGATTCCTTGATATACACCAGTCGAGGGATGACCCCATCCAACCAGTTCAAGGTTCATGGCCAGCTGCCCCTCTATGGCATGACGGTAAATAGTCATCCTGCCTTTTTCATTTTTAAACTACACTGCATGTAATACTATACTATGTCAAATGATTGTACCTCCATGGATGAATTCAAAATGCGATGTTGTCCAGGGTTGTATTTGTACATTATTCAAAGTTCTCCCAAAAAAAAAAAAAAAAAAAAAGTGGAAATTACATGTGTAAACATAGTGTGTGTGTTTCGGTTTAACGGTGGCATGTGCTTTTGCAGATCAGAGAAAGTGAGGAGGAGTGGGGAGTCCCTCATTCATTCACGCTGTTTGGACAGCGCCAGTCTGTGGTGGTGGCAGCCAGGTATGCATTTCTACATGTACACTTAAACTAAACCACAATCAGCATACAAATTGAAGAAACTGAATGAAAATCAAAGAGAATAAGGACTTAAGAAAAAGAGCATGAAAACATTCCAAGTACAAAGAAAGGGAAACAAGTGAGCCATTATGAATGGCAGCTACGTGCCTCTAGAATAATAGTTTCCAAGATGAATACAGCTCAGCCTCATTAAAAACGATCTCCCCTCTACAGGACCTCTGCCACAGTTTGGTTTTCCTCTAATTTAATTGGACTTTGTGACCTATTTTCTATTCAGTTATTCATTCACTGAGGATAACGTGTTACCTGTAAAACAGAGATTGTACTGCATGATGTTGAAAAGCTACGAAAGTAGAGGTTGTTGGATTAAAAAACATTAAAAACATTTTACATTAAGTCTCTCCCTCCTTTTCTGTGTGTGTCTCCCCCAGCTGTGCAGCAGAGATGGAGCGGTGGGTGGAGGACATCAGGCTGGCGATAGACCTGGCAGAGCAGAGTAGCAGCCCAGACACTGACCTGCTCTCCAGCAGCCTGTCTGAAAACAGTAAGTCTGCCATCTACTGCGTGTACAGCACATGTAGGTGAACAAATATAAAAATAATTGGTTCCTTGTTTTACAGTCACTCCGTTTCATGCCCACAGCTGGTTCCCCTCTGCTGTAACTTGTTTATTCAGATTCCCCACCAACATTGACTTTTTGTCTTAGTGTCTCTTTTTTATTTTTTACAATCCTCTCACTTTTCATCAAGGATGTAGTTCCATATCTAACCTGCTAACTACATCCTGCACAAACATTACTTCACCATCAAAGCATTGTGGGACTGCCTGAGACGCTGTGGGATCCAGAAACTAAACTAGATGAGTCACAAACAGTTATTTATGGAAACACATGGGATTTTTCACCCATGATGCCTTTTCTTGCCAAAGTCTTCCAGCTGAATTGAATGAGGCACAGGGACTTCACCCTGGACCAGCCAGCTTTACTGAATGGTAATACCTACTTTCATTAGGAGGTCTTTCCCTAAAGGAAACTGATCAACCTGTACTTACAGACTATAGACCAGTTCTCACAGAGAGCAAAGATATTCTCAACCATTCTCTTCTTTTTTAACTGACAGCTGCTTTCAGCACCTCATGAATTTCACAACATTTTTCCAAGTGGTCTTTGATCATATTTTTCATGTCACCTGATATATGCAGGTTCAATCCCCAGCTGTTGTCCCTATTTCTCTTCTTCTTTTCTCTCTTTTCGTCTTTGTAAATGCCTGTCATTTTGTTCAATGAGGCCTCCACCTGGTGACCTTTGGTTTGACGTGCCCATTGTCCTGCAGCTAAATCACCTGCTAAGTACAGTTTTAACTCCAAACACTTAAAGAGTATTGGCTTACGAGTAACAAAAGTGTATTTTTCCCTCCTTTTTTGTGCAGATTGGTTTTAAATTGCTTTGATCGTTGTGTTCTTTGTTCTGTGTCACAGAAGCTTCTTCATGATAAATCTGAAATATCTGGTGTTTTTATGTGTTTGGGTGATTTTGTAAAGTTTTTACAAACATCTTTGGTCTACTGTGAGTTAATCATCATCGTATTTATCTGGCAGGTAAGTTTGTAATGCTAAAAGGTGAAAGTAGTAGGAGGTATGCTCGGTTGGTTGTACTCAACAATTAGCAGAACGCGTCTGTTCAAAGCCAGATTGTTATAAAAATACATCTGAGTCCCATAAAAGTCTCAGTGACTTCAGTGCCTGTGAAGTTTGACTGAGAAAAACACATCAGGAAACCCAAACCTGGTCTCGTGCTGCTCTGGACCCCTCCAGACTTGTTCAGTGAGCAGTACCAATACAGAACATTAGTGAGTCATGTGTAACAAAACAGTCCTGACGATGTTGCAGAGCTTGTTTATCAGTCGTGATGACCTCTATCATTCAGCCACCAGTTCTTCAACAACAACAATCTGCCCCCTGTCTTAAATGCACTACTGGTCATCTCCACTATGGCATTTTGTTCTTGGATCAGTTCATCAGAGGACATGAGAAAATTGGCGTGTGTCACCATTTTTGCCAGCACAGAAAACTAAACATCCTCATGTCATGACAATGGATTTTTGAGTGTTTTGTTCTGCTAACCAGTGTGTTTGACCTGCCCCTCAGAGCTGTCGGAGGACGGTGGAGCAGAGCAGGAGATGGAGGATGAGCTCTGCAGCTCGCGCTCATCTCTGGAGCGTCAGGGTCACCGTGGCAACACCACTGTGCACGTCTGCTGGCATCGCAACACCAGCGTGTCTATGGTGGACTTCAGTGTTGCTGTAGAGGTACCTCACAGTGTTTCCCTGTCTTCTCTCCTCACACATCACACTCCTGCGTTGTTTTGTAGCTCTTGAGTCTTCTGTTGTTGTCCAGTGTGTCCAGCTCTGTGTGTTGCATGTCCTGGTCTTCTTCACAGTCAAAGGACCACTGATCCAATGTCCTTTGTCTTACTTTTCTTCTCATTCCTGTTTGTCTTTTCTGTCCTCTGCCCCTCCATCTCCTCCACCCTCTGTCTGTCCTGTCTCCCTCTTCCGCTTCTCTGTCCACCTGTTTTCATCTCTGGCATTGCTAGAGGCCAGTGAGTCAGTGAGGCCCCTCAGCAGACTTCAGGGGCCCGAGTCTCTCTATGGTTTGCTAGTACAGAACACACTGCCTGTCCTTTAGTGACACCTGCTGGAGTAGAGAGGTACTGCAACAGCCACAGCTGCTGAGGAAATTCACCAGAATCAGATGACAGATACATCATAATGACATGTTTTGATACTGACAACTGTTTTTTACTGTTTTTTGTGAGAAAACAGAATCGAGAGAACATTAGAACAAAAACTTTTGTTGTGCAAATTCTGGGATCAAGACTATTGAATCCTGAATCTTTACTTTACCAACCACCTGGAGGTTCCCCCTGATCAATGTTGTACAATATGGGGTTTTCTGAAATAATGACTCCATTAAATCATCTATTACATGCACTTTAGATTTCTAAACTGTTCTTAACGTGTTTAATGGATTTCAACATTGTTATCATGGTTTTGTATGAGAGAAGGAAAAGAAACAGAGCTAGGTTTCTCTGTTTTACCACTATAATGAAATCAGAGACATTGTTTAACTTCATCTTTTACTGAATTGGTTTTCTTTCTGTTTTTCCCTGTTTTTCCAGAACCAGCTGTCAGGTAACCTGCTGCGGAAGTTTAAGAACAGTAATGGCTGGCAGAAACTTTGGGTGGTCTTCACCAACTTCAGTCTCTTCTTCTACAAGTCGCATCAGGTTAGCCATGACATAGCACAAACCTACTCAGGGATGACACAGTGGTGGGATCAGTACAGCACAGGGAAGAGAGAAAGTTGATCTACATAATATGATTGTTACTTTATGAAACTGAATATGATTCTTACCGTCTCCTGCCTGCCTGCAGGATGACTACCCTCTGGCCAGCCTTCCTCTACTGGGCTACTCTGTCACTGTCCCATCAGAGTCAGAAAACATCCACAAAGATTACGTCTTCAAACTCCACTTTAAATCCCACGTCTACTACTTCAGATCAGAGAGCGAGTACACCTTTGAAAGGTACAGCATCTAGGGTATTGACTGATGGGAAATTCTTCACCCTGCATGTAATCTTTTGTGTACATTATTGACATGTGAAGTCTGTAGAACCTTTCACTTTGACTTTAACAAAAGCCTTTAGTCACAGCTCTTAAATCCAAATATATGCTCTTTGGCTATAAAATGCTGGTTACGTGATTTGTTACTAGCCAACTCAGTTTTTTTTTTAATGTGTACTTTTTCTCCCCTCCAGGTGGATGGAGGTGATCCGCAGTGCCACCTGCTCCGCCAGCCGCTCCCTGCCGAGCACCAGGAAAGACCTTTACTGATGAATCTCCCTCCTCCTGGCTCTGACACTCACCTGAGTGAAGAGCTGGACTTCAGACCACACAGACATCATAAAAGACTCCTGTAATACACCCAGAATCAGGCTGCACTCAACGGGCGCTCAAATCCACATGAATTTAATACCTCTGAATAGCTGACTGTCACACCTTCACCATTACACTCTCTCTGCACCACTAAGTGTCCACCGTGTAATTCATAATGTAATTTAACTTTCTCTTTGCCAAACTGGCAGCAAAAAGTCTTGGTGATTTTTGATTTTCTGTTTGTTCACATGCACACACATGTTGGTTTAGCATTCACACTAACAACCTGTTTTAGCTTTATCATGTAGCTCAAAGACTTTCATAGGATTTACTGGAAATATTTGGGACACTGAAACATGGTTTGTGCACCGTATAGTATTTACTTTTTCACTTTATGATATTTCCTCTGTGATTTATAATATTCTCAATGTTCCTGTAAAACAACACATTTGTGATAAGGTTTGAAAATGTACAATAATTGCTTGAGTAACACCTCAACCAGGATTTACTATACATGGAAAACTGCGCATGTGAACTCAGTCATGAGTATTGTTTTTATTTGTATGACTATATATAATTTGATGAATAAATGTGATGACAGTTTGGACACAAATAGAAAACATCTGTCCCTTTTGTAAAGCAACCGTTTGTACAGTAATATGTTACACTGTGAAAAGTTCTTCCTGTTTTTGTTTTCCTGTATGTTTTGTCTTGTTTAAGAGGACAAGCTGATTTCAACTCTTCCTATGCCAACAGAGATTTCACTGGTTCAGTGCTCCGCATTTCTCCGGTTTTCTGGATTTTACTATTTTAAATAAAAGGAAAAAACTAAACCGGTGAAAAATGACACTGTTCAGTGTAATTTTTAAGGAATTTTAACCAGTAAGTTTTTTGTTTCGCAGCAATGTGTTGCAAAAAGAACATTTCATCATCTGAGACCAGCAAGACAGTAACAGGCTGTAAATTATGAATTTACAGTGGAATGTGCGGAAGGTATGGAGGACTGCTTCCAGGTATCAGCAGAGGGAAAAAGTGTTCAAACCTGTTTAAAGATCAACATTTCAGTGTTTGACAAAGTACAAGTAAAAAAAATGTTAAACTCTTTAGAGGGAACCTACTAATTGTGTCTGGTACACACGCTACCATGTACACACTACTAGATATTCTTCTCCACCTGCTCCGCTGACAATGTATGCAAGCTGAAACATTAGTACATGGTCTTTACTATCTCCTAATGAGTGAGCCACATCAGTCCCGTGCTTCTCTGGTCACATACTTGAGCCCATGATCTCCGTTTGCATCATAGCTCTCGAAGCAGGGCAGTGACGGCCAGTCTGGCTGGTATGTTGTCGTAGTGTACACAAATGCCTCTGTGATCTTTCCTGGTGACAGCGTCTCCCTCCCCTCCATCTGGCTCACTGACTCCTCCACCTCCAGCTGGATCATGGTGCGCTGGTACGTTTTGGGAACGCCTTCAAAGTCATCCAGGAACTTCAGCATCTTGTCATCCACTTTATAGATCTCTCCATGGACTCGCTTGCCCTCACCGGGGATGTTGAGGAGGAAGGGGATGTTGTACTTGCCAGCGATCACCAGTGGGTATTTCTCACTGGTAAGTGCTGAAGCAAGGAACTTAGCCTTTCCATTGTTGTGGTTAAACATTCGGAAGTAGTTTGGCTGTCCCTTCTTCAGGGTGCCATAGACGAAGACACGAGTCATGTGGCTGAGAGAAGGGGGCAGCCACACCTGTGAAATAAAGCAATAAAGAAGTGCTGAGTTCTGCCAAATGTTTTCACTGGCAATGACAACTATTACTAGATCATAGTCAGCGAAGCTCTTGAATGTTGCAGCTGGTTAGGATGAGACTCATTTTCATCTTAGAGTCAATCTCTAGCTATCTCCCGGACCCAGCCATCAGCTAAAGATAGAAACAGTATGAAAGGTATGAAAATGAAGTCTGTTTACCTTAAAAGCTTTTCCGTGCACGGCTCCGGTTATTCGCCCTTAAAATAACAATCAGCCTTACCGTAATAAAGAGAACGGCTCCTAGGTTCACACCCAGGAAACGCTTCATACTGAGGACGTGTCTGACACAAGCGGAAGTCAAATTCAGAAGAGCCAACGAAAAAACAGCAGGTGGCGCTGAAGTGACAGAGAAGAGCCAGCAGCTCGACAAGCCAAGGGGCCAATATAATCACTATAGGGGCCCAAAGTGAATAAGCGGGGCAGTGTCGCCCAGGAAGCGTTCGGGCACTGACCCTGACCCCACCGTTGTTACTATAATTATTATAATTCGTGTGTGAGTGAGCAGAAGCGCCGTTTCTATTATTATTGTCCTTGTATTACACTAATTAACTGAGGAGGATAATTAAAGTAAAAACAAAAGTGAAACAATAATGGAAACAAAAGTCTTAGAATAAAAGGGCGAATTTAAACACAGGATTACACCCATACAAATCTAGTGCTCACCAGAGTAAGACGAAATCAACCAAAACTTATTTTAAAAAAGAACTAAAACAATCCCATATGTATTCCCAGTGATGAACAGGCAAACAGTTAGACATGGTGCTATAAACTAATACTCAATAATTAATCATTCATAATTAAAGGAAGATTTTACTCTTGGCTCCATTAAAATCCACTTAATGACCACAAATAATACAAGGCAATGGAACAATAATATTATCATTGCAACATTAAAGAAACTTACACAAAAGGGTTTAAACTTCATTTATGTGAGCTGCACCTTTTTGATAAAATTGGAGCCAAAAGGACAACAGCCTCATTAGTGGCCATTCAACCAATTTCAGCAACCATGCTGGCTCCCAGTAAACAAATAAAGATTATGACTGTAGCATAATGAGAGCAGTGACGGGGGTCTCATAAACATTAAGTAGAAAACATCTCAGGAGAGGGTTATGTTTCCCCAGACAGGCTCTGTTAAAGACGTGCATTTTTCAGCATGCCTCATTCCCCTGACTGCAGCCTCACCTGTGGGTGCTTGTTGAGATGAGCTGGGACAATAACTCTGCCCAGCAAGTAAAGTGCATCCATCTTTGACTTAAACCGACACTTGACATTCATTCTAACAGCAAACCAGCCTCAAGACTCAGCCCAGCTAATATAGCTCTCACTTTAGTGGAAAGAAGGACAATGACTGATTTAGAAAAAGCAATTAAAAAATTACTGCTGCTGCTCACTCTTTTTGTCTGTCATTGCCAAAGCTAATGAAAGAAGTCAGTTAAAATATAATGTGAAGGATGATGAAAGGAGTAAAATGATTCTGTGGTGGTGTGAACCGTCAAGTTCACTCATTATTCACTCTAATTTCCTGAGATTTACTGATTCCTTTGCTTCTAATTTCCCATCCACTGTAATTTAGGTAATTTCTCTTTTCTTTATCCTTTATTGAGACAGCATATATTTCAGTTCAGATTATCTGTTGAGGACCAGCTTCAGCAACTTTTTCTTTTTCTCTATGTCTGTAAAAGTCTTTTGATGGTTTTTACAACCATCAGAGTTATTCTAGTGGTTAGTTTATATATGCAGAATTAACAACAATTGAGTTTTCTAAAGCTGAAAAGGAGATAAAACAGAAGCACCTCTCTGGCTTTCTCTTTCTCTCTTTGAGGTATATAGCTTTTATGAGCTTGCAGGTTACAATGTGATGTTTTGACGTTGGTTGAAAATCACTAGTTTTCAGACGTATTCGTATATATATATAATATATATATATATAATGTTATATATATATATATAACATTTTCTTTATGTAAAGTCAGAGTATAGAATGAATTATAGCAGACTGTGCAGTGAAATAAAAAGCACAATATTTCTTTTTAAAATGTAGTGAAGCATGAAAAGGAAACACTCATGTAAAGTAAGAGTACTTTAAAATGTACCTAAGGGCAGTATTAGACCAGATCGCTCACATTCATCCATCCATCCATCAACTATACCCACTTATCCTTATTTAGGGTCGCAGGGATCAGCTGGAGCCTATCCCAGCTCTCTGTGGGTGACAGGCAAGGGTACACCCTGGACAGGTCACCAGCAGCGCTCAGCATCTTTAGGGTTAATCTGGAACGACGCTAATTAATTGCTTACGCATGGTGACGTAAGCACGTTCGCAGCCTAGCAGCGGCGAAGACGGCATAAACAAAGACAACAGTAAATGAGCTAAGTAGCTAATGTTTTGTGAGTAAAACACCGAATGTAGTTGCATTCGGCTATTTAAGCAAAGCTGTTTTGTTATACTGGCGCGCACATGTTTTCTTCATGTGGTAACAGGCTCACATGTGCTCAAACTGGAAATAAACGAGTTTAACAAAGTACCGTTATCGTTAGCAACATTAGCTTCAGCTAACTGTTCAGGTGTGTTTATGGAAATCAGTGTTGTTGAAATTAACGTTTATTTGTAACACGTGGTAGCAGCCACTTGATGCACCAGCGCTGGGTGTGCTAGCTAGGTTTTTTTTTAAAAAAAAAAAAGCTGTTTATGCTCTCGAGGGTTAGGTTAGCTCACTATGTCGCTAATTTAGCGTAAGTAACGTTATCGGCCAGCTGGCTAAACAAGGCTGGATCGTGGTGTGACGCCCCAGGCTTGATGAGCACTTGATTGCACCTGGATTCAGACTGCGATGTTTAGCCTGATGGCTAATTGCTGCAACTGGCTCAAACGCTGGCGAGAGCCCGCAAGGTAAGCCTAAAGCATGGCCTGTTACTAAAACTTAGTTTGTGAATATGCATAAATCAGTTGCCAGCACCTCACTGGTTCAAATTGTAATTCATTCATTCATATAATCGTTTTAGGCGTTTTGCTTTCTTCTCAGGTTGTCATGGATGTTTCGTTATTAAAGGTGACATGATGTATTTACTTTCTTCTTATATTTTAGCTTTTTGTACCACTACAGTTGAATAGATACAAAGAAGGGACGCAGTTGTAGCCTACTCTTTTAAAGAGAATCAGGTTCACATCACAAACCTGCTTTATTTTGTATAAAATAATGTATATGTTAAATAATGGTGTTTCAGTGTGGAATGTGGCACGGCAGGGCAGTGGTTAGCACTGTTGTCTCACATCAAGAAGGTTCCAGGTTTGAATCCTGTTTGTTCTGTTTGGAGTTAATATGTTCTCCCCATGCATGGCTTGCTCCCACAGTCTAGACATAGGCAGGTTAGGTTTAGACTTGGTGACTTTAGATTGCCCTAAGATGTGAAGCTGATTGTCTGTGTCTGTGTCAGTCCTGTTAAATCTGTCCAGGGAGTTTCCTGCCTCTCGCCCAATATCAGCTGGGATTGGCTTCAGCATAGGTGTAGGTGATGGATGATGTGGTAGATGATATACACGTGATTGATTTACATATATTAATGAATCAATAATGTGGCTGATCAAGAAGTTAGCCCTAAATAACATAGTCTACAACTTTGATGGTGGCTTAGTTATCAATTGTTTTCAAGTATAAATGCCAAATATTCTTACGTTCTGTGTTATTTCGCCTTAGACTGAATATATTTGGGTTTGGGGCAATGGACTTTTTGACTATTATCTGACATTTTATGGACAAAACCATGAATCTATAAATGGAGAAAAAAAAGCTTCCGACATATAGCCTTAATGAAAATAACTGTTGCAGTCCTAGATGTTTTTTAATTGATTCCAAGGACTGGATACAGAGTATGTAAAACATTGAGTGTGTATCTGCAAGACCAGCAAAATATAATTGACAGTCCTTAACCCCCACGTGGTTCCTGTGAGACACCTGATCCCTTGGATTTAGCCAGAAATCCTCCCCTAATCCCACATCGAGGTCGGTTCAGTTGGTCTCTCTTTTTTGACTTGTTGTTTCGAGGAGTTTGTAGCAGTGACAACAGGTGGTTATGGGTTAGTGGACAGGAGAGCAGACGGTGTCTCACCTTTTTGAAAGTCTGCATCAAGAGCTGCCCAATGAAGGCCAGTTGGCTCCAGAAGACAGTTAGATGGATTGTGCGGTTGATGTCCTTTCGGCGCAAGTGTCAAAGTTAAGTATGTAGCCAGCCAAGCAAAGATTGATGGGTTTATGTGCACAATATAGCTTTCTATATAATTCTATATATTCTTTTTACTGTGGGTCCTTGCAGTTTTTTGCTTCCTTGGTGTGTGTTTACTCAGCAGAGACTGTTCTTTTTTTTGACAGGTCTAATTGAGTCTGTCAGAACTGTAGAAAATTACAGTGCAAATCTTGAATTGCTTTCAGAAAAGTTTGTTACACTTGCATGTTAAAATTTCCACTTCAGTGGTAATTTAAGGTGTCTGGACTTTTGAGGAACCTCATATTGAACAGTGTTACCTTCCCATCTTGCTGCCAGGTGTGTACATGCTGCAGAGAAGTCTAAATATGCATCTGTTATTTTGTCTGTGTTTCTTACACAAGGTTACAAGATGTATAATAATTAATTGTTAGAAAATTAACAAGGTGGTTTTTTTGAACATTACAGTTGGCTTATACCAACACCAGTATGCATTTGTGAGTCTCAGTAAGCTTCAGCAGCTGTTTTATAGCACTTTGGAAGATTTAAAAACAAGATGACGATAATTAAACCTTGTTGTTGCATAAAATATTTATTGCACATTTGACAGTCCCACAATCTGCAGTATAAACATGAACCAATATTGCCCTTTGGACTTAATATAACTTTTAAGCTAATTTACTAATGGTGCTACTAAATATTGTTCATGTTATTTGTGGTGGCTGACCTTGCTGACTCATTCAGTCCACTCTGCAGATCTTGTGTGATCTGATTGTGTTGGTTGTTCAAATTATTAATTGGATTATCTGTGACCCAAATATCTCATGTGCCCTACCAGATACTTTTTTTTTTTTTTTTTTTTTTTTTAAAGCCAGGTACTGCACACTTTGATGCAGGTCACCATTGATTACCATAGATCTTATTCATTTTTGTCCTGTCTTCGTTTACAGGAAAGTGACTCTGGTGATGGTGGGACTGGATAATGCAGGGAAAACAGCCACAGTACGAGGAATCCAAGGAGGTTAGGGTCTTTGTTATTCATTTTAACTATACAGGCTTAGTGTTTTGCAGATTTATCTTGTTTTGAGAAGCCTTTGTAGATAATAGAGACGTGTGTTTGGTGGACCATGTTCTCCATTATGTTTACTTCGAATAATCTGCCTCACTTGCTTTTCTATTCAGTGTTTATCATGTATATCTTACATCAAACTTGACTGATTGCAGTTATGTCTGCTCTTATATTTATCACTGATAATACATTTTTAATAATTTGAAGCATGAGTTGTACTCTAAAATTAAAGGGTTTTAATGGCCTTATGGCATCCATTCTTTCTACTAATTTTCTTTCCTTTTCTGTCTTCCGTTTATCTTATCACTCAGAAAATCCCCAAGATGTGGCTCCTACAGTAGGCTTTTCCAAGGTTGACTTAAAACAGGGAAAATTTGAGGTGACCATCTTCGACCTTGGTGGTGGAAAGAGAATCCGCGGTATCTGGAAGAACTACTACTCAGAATCACATGGCGTGGTGTTTGTGGTGGACTCCAGTGATGTCCAGCGGATCCAGGAGACGCGGGAGACCATGGCTGAGGTCCTGCAGCACCCACGCATTGCTGGGAAACCAGTGCTAGTGTAAGTGCTCTATTAACCAAAAAAATTATGCTATACTCACACTTAAGAAATAAATATATTTATTGATAATATATATTTTTTGAATAGGAAAGGTAGACTGGGCTGCAAATATGTGCATGGCAGGTTTATTCCTGCTAGCAGCTGCCTAATCAGTAATCAGGATACAAAGTGTGATTGGTGCACAGATATTTAAAACTATTTTCAGGTATGCAGAGAGTGTTTCAGTCAACAATCCACAATAAGGACAGAGTCACATTTTTAAGATTTCCATCTGCTGTAACTATGGAACTTGCATAGAGTTCAGTTTTGTTGAGTTTGATAACTGCCCTCGCACCTTTCTCTTCAGAAATCTCTTCTAGAAACAGGAGACAAAATGCAACTTTTTTTTCCCAAAACCACTAACTGCTACTTTTTACTTTGTCTACTTTCAGTCTTGCCAACAAACAGGACCAGGAAGGAGCACTGGCTGAAGCAGACATCATTGAGAACCTGTCATTAGAGAAACTTGTTAATGAGAACAAGTGTCTCTGTCAGATTGTAAGTATTTGTGCACCTGTTGTGGAACGGAATTTGAATGACTATAAGGGCGTTCCTATTCTGTACCACAGGACGGCCTAAGGGCACATGTGGTTTTTGTGGCTTTTTGATCTAAAACAATAAAACCACATGTGAATCATAATTGTTTGTATTCCTCAGTATTTTTTCTAATTTTTGAGGTCTGTCAATATATATTTTTACCCCAGGAGCCATGCTCTGCAGTCCTAGGTTATGGCAAAAAGGTTGACAAATCCATCAAAAAGGGTCTGAACTGGCTGCTTAACAACATTGCAAAAGACTACGAGGCCATTACTGAGCGTGTGCAAAAGGACACGGCCGAGCAGCGTGCTCAGGAGGAGCAGGACAAGAAGGAGCGGGCAGAGAGAGTGCGGCAGATACGACAAGAGAGGTGAGCGCACGAGTGATTAAAAAGATAAAGTCAACACCTGTAGACCAAAAATCACAGTCCTAATGAAAACCTAAAGCCAAATCCTTTGTTGAAGTTATATTAAGAGATATAAAATATTGGTTTCTATGAAACTCCCACCAAATAGTAGAAATAACAGATTGTAAATTTTGTAAACTTGTTCTGTCTGTAGGGAACGCCAGGAGCGGGAAGAGGCAGAACGAGAGGGCAGGCCAATCCAGGAGGAGCCGCCTAATGATGAGAACATGCCCAACCCCTTCCAACCAATAGAAAATGTGATCTCTGAGGTGTGTATCCACTGTGTACATGCACCACGAGGTGGTGTATGAATTTTTTTTTTTTTTTTTTTTTTTTTTTTTGCATTCTTTTTAAGAATGCTTGTTGGAGCTAAAGTTATAGTATATTTCAAAGGGCTTAGGAATGATAGCTTTTGGCTTTCATGTTCCTTTCAGAACAAAGATAAAGAAAAGGAGAGGAAGAGGCAAAGAGAACTGCAGGAGGCAAGAACCAACAGCCCGAAGGCAGATGTTGATCAAGAGGAAGAGGAGTACGATGAAGAGAATGATGAAGACCCAGACGATATCAGACAAATGCAGGAAAATGCCAGTTCAGGTGAGTGATCTCTAAAACCACATTGGAATTTGTAGTTTAGTTTATAAATGTATACAGTGTTATTCCTGGAATAGTTGTCAAGTCTTTGCCTTGCTGATTGAATTCCACCCCATTATTTCGATTACCTGGTGAATGGTTCAACAGTTTTATGAAGTGTGCTTTGTTCTAAGACATTTATATGGAAGTTGTGTCAAAATGAAAAATAAGGATTATTATCTGTTGAGACGTGAGGGCCGTGTGTATCTTTGAACAGGCTTTGCTTGCAGCATGTGGTTTGATTTGCAGCAGGCTGGGAGAAAGGGATGACTTGTTGGTAAATAGACAGCAACATATTAAAACTGTTTTCACTTTGAAAGCAAATGAAACAACCAGGATTTGTTAGCAATATTTAAAAACTAAAAGCTATATTGAGTCAAATTAACTATCTGATATGCTTGCTCTCTTGCTTCACTAAGCTCACTGCACTGAATGGGGACTTGATAAATTAAGGGACAGAGCTAAAACTTGATTAAGATCAGTGATGAAAAATAGTGAACATACAGGAAGAGATATTTTTGTATAGGTTTATATTGGAAAAAGTACTTTTTACTGTATGCCTATACTCCAACCCCTGAATGTGTCTGTACATTCAGTCCCAACAGGTGAGCAAAACAAGAAGAAAACAAGGAAGCTGCATCTGAAGAGAAAGCACAGGGTGGACCCTCTGAAGACAGAGGATGGACCAGCAGAGAGCCCCACCCCTCCACCTCCTCCGGGTCAGTTGCTTAGAAGCTGCTGTTATGTCATTTGTCCCCTTGAGCAGAGACAATGTCCTTAAAAGTACTTTAGTAGCTTCTCACTTAATCTCTGAAGTTTGGAATCCCGTTTTACATAATAGCTAATATTTTAAGTTACTACTGATCTAAACTGAACATTTCCAGGTGCTGCTTTACAGTAAAGGTTTATGACCCAGGGGCCAATGGGAGGCTTTTATTGTGAAACAGCTATAAGACATGCATTGTGTGTGTCACCCAGTTAGCGAAAGTGTAAACAGAACAATGCCTTTCTTCAATAAAACTTCTTCTATGACAAGAAGATCTCAGCACATTTGCAGAAACAGCTACACTGTTGTTGATGCCACCTACCTGTCATTGGCACCTAAAGCTCAGATGGTTGCAGTTGCCTGTTGCTCATCTCAGGACAGGTATACTTAGCTGTGTGGAAGGCATCAGTAGAGCACTTGTCCTACATTTTCATCATTAGTTGTCTAAGGATTAAAGGATGTATAGAAGAAAGTTTGGTGACAAGTCACTAGGATCACTGCCTACATATAAATTGTCAAATGCTTTGTGGTGTTATTGTTGCTAATCCTTCTGAGCAACCTCAAATCTCTAATGATCAGAGTCAGATTAACATCTGGTATAAAGAGGAAGACTGAGCGTCACCTCTGTCTTCTCTTTTCATTTTTCAGGATTTTTCACATTTGTCCTGATGAATCTTTGTATATTTTATGTTTTTAGTGGGATGGGCCACACCCAAAGTCTCAAGGCTGCCAAAACTGGAGCCACTCGGGGACTTGAGACATTCTGGTAAATTGCCTCTGAAGTCTGGTTAAGCTTCATCGTCCAGTGCTAACCAGTGCTAAGTTTCCTACATTACTAATTTTCTTCTATAGCCAATCAGCCTCACTAACCAAGGCTTTGTGGATTCATGTATTCACTTAGTGTTATGACTGCTATGTCCTCTATGCACTAATGTGCTGGGCTGTAATTTGTTTCCACTTTTTGAACTTGCTGTACTACCACAATATTTCATCTTAAAAGATAAAAATACAGTGAATAGTGTTGCTACATTAGTTCTGAAGTGAAAGTCTGGTTGATTTGTTTGTCACTGTGGTGGTAAATGTCTCAGTATGGTACTGCAGAGGAAACACTGAACTTGTTTTGCCTTAAGATGTGTTTTGACTGTTAATTAGTATCACAGACCCACTTTACTGCCTTTTTCTTGTCCTGCATCCCACCAGGCATGTGTATGACTGTGTGTGGATCCTGCATGGTGGCAGACATCTTTATCAACTCAAAGACTTGTCTGTGTATTCATCCACGGTTTCCCTAGAGTACATATCACTGCTTCTTCCACAGCTGCAGCTTTGAATATTTTCAGTCATAGATAGAACATTCATCACCAGTGGCAGTGGTTTGCAACCAAGATGTAATTTACCAACATAACCAAACCTTTTCTCCTTCCCTCCACAGAATTTTACAAGAAGCCCCTCCCACCTGTTGCCAACAGGCCACGGCCTAACGGTGACGCTCATGACATCATTGTTTAACCTCCTTTACTGTTTGACGTTGACTCTCAACCAATCGTGGCTCCCCCCTTTGCTTTCTGTCTCAAGTGAGCAGTGCAGGTAACTTGGGACACGGAACCGAATATAAGTGCAGAGGAGCAGCAACATGGGAAATGAAGTCCTGTGCAGAAACTGTTACATGGTTTCGCAAACTGGCACAATTAAGTGTGAAACACTGAGCCTGACTGAACTGATTTTGTCAGGTTCTGTCTTCGGCTGAACGATGCACATTTGGTGCTGAACTCTTTCCTCTAGAGTAGACTGAAACTTTATTTTTCATTGTTCATATCAGTGTTAGACACTGGGCTTTGTGTCCAACTCGAAAGCTTTTATTGACAAGAATGTAAATATTTCAATTATAACCATGTATATGTTTGTCTGTTGTTGAATAATGGATTTGTATACACACCACCAGTAAGAATGATCATATTTTATTTATTTTTGCACTTTTGTAGTGTAAATAAGAGTATATGATATACCTGAGAATGGATCAAAAAGTTAGAGGTCTTCAGTGGCTTTTCTCAGCTGTGTGCTTTCAGTGAGATTGTTTTTAAAATCAGCAATGTTTCCCTGGTTCCAACAGTGGTGTGTAATGAGGATGAGTCACTTCTTCCATGTTGTGGTTGAAGAGGGTGGGCTGTGGGTGTCATTTGTTACACTAAGCTGTACTGTACATGGAAAAGTGTTACGCTGCATCATGATTGTTAATTGGTCTATGAATGTCTTGACATTTCATTTAATTACAGTTGAGGTTTAATGGATAAGAAAGATTTTTTTTTTTTTTTTTCCTCTGGACAGCAACATCATAAAGGATCATTTTATTGTTAAAATGTAAACATTTGAAAAAGTCTTTGTTTACAGGGCTAAAGTTTTTTTTTTTTTTTTAACGCATTCTGCTGATTACACTGTTTTTTTTTTTTTTTTTTTTTTTCTTTTGTTTTTTTTTTTTTTTTTTTTTTAAAGTGATATTTCTTTAGGCAGGATTCAGCCCCAGACTTGTTTCCTTTCAGGAGGCCCTGAGGTGTAAGCCCAGCTCTGTCGTTCTAGTTTTTCTGAATCCATTTTCATTTGAAAATAGCTGAAGTTGCATGTCAAAGCACAAACACAAATTTAGAAAAAACATAGTTGGAACACTCTGTTGCCCCAGTTTTACCTGTATGTTGGAAGAGGTTGCAATGGGATGAGGAAGAATATATCACCACATGTGTTGGCTCAGAACACATGAGAATATGTGTAGCAAATATCACTTTAAAACTGTTTCTCATTCCCCACCCAGAGTATAACACTCAATATGTTGTCTGAACTAGATCTATGGAAATGTATTTTTTCTACCCAGTTTGAATTTTTTAATGGCACAACTAAAGATGTTTTAAATCGATTCTTTGCTCATTAGACTCAGTTTGTTCTTTGTTTGTTTGCAATGTTTCTGCATTATGTTTAGCTGATGTTATTCAGTCTTACTGGTAATAGTAAACACAGAGGTTATTGTAATGTACTTTTCTAATATGAGGACCAAGTTACATTTGCGTAATGCGTGGCCAGGTGACAGTATTGTAAGGTTAACTCGTTTCCCGAAGTGCACCGCGCATTCCGACTCAAAGTAACGGTGACGGGTCAAAGGTTTGACACACCTACAACTTAGCAATTTACTTAAAAACAGGTTTTCGTCGTGAAGATGAAGAAATATTTTTCCAGCCCGATATTTGAAAATGTTTTCGGAGACTCGACAGAACAATGGTAAGTGTTTTCAAGCCACTTCCTGTGTTTTTCAAACAGGTGCTGACTAATTAGCATTTAAATGAGAAACACCTGGGCGGCACAAACTGACGCTTCATTACTGTTCTCTGCTCTATCGTAAGTTGAAAATTTTACTGTTTAAAATGCTAGTTTTTTTTTTTTTAAAAATTACATTTTAATAATAGTTATTTCTAAGAGACTAAAATATGTATGTTAGTTTGGTAATGGTCCAAATGCTTTGCAGCGGTAATTTTGGGGGTTGAGTTTAAACACCTGCTCAAATGAACCGTCTTATTTGCAGCTGACTAAGAACTAGTCATTCATTTTATTAGGCTTAGGCGTTTTAACTTCTTCATTAGACGTAGTCATGCCCTGGTTCACATGAATATGAAGGAAAAATGCTGAACTGTGGGTGAAAGAATATTTGGGCATTTAAAAAAAATGCAGCTAATATCAAAGTCATTTAGTCCCTGAAAGAAACGGAAAACAAAATGACTTTATTTAAAAGCAAAATGATCTTAAACATATTTCATATTTTCTGCTGAATGTTCATTAGGCTGGACGGCGCAGATTATGTTAATCCAGTGGTCAGTTTGTGGTTAATTAACTGTAAAGTTACTTAATTATCGTCTTTCTAATTAAAGCAGGTCAGAGTTTCAATAACGTGATCAATAAAGATGGTCGACAGTTTGCACATTTATAACAGTAGTTTACATCTTTGTGCTAATGTGTGGTTGGTGCAGCAAATCTACTGGCCACTGTGGATATAGTCAGCTCCTAATGTAATGGTTCTTAGTGGGATGAGATAATCTGATTTTGTATGTTAAATGTATTTTTGTCTTTTCTGCTGTTTCATTTGCTTGTTAGCAAAACAATCAAGCTCTGCAACCCTTTTATTTCTGTTGGGCAGAAAAAAGTGACTTCTTCAAAGTGGTGGATAACACAAAATGTTACACTATAGCAACAGTTTAGAGAATGGGGGGTGATTTAAAACTCAAAGTAATTATAAATAAAGGGCTGATGGGAGTGTGCTGGCATCATCAGCTCTATTACTCCTTTACCTAAAAGACAGCAGGTCGAGAAATGTCTGCTGGGATTTTAAGACTAAAAGAGGAAAATGTAGCCCAAGAGAGAAATGAGGATTATTATTATTTTTCTGTAAATGTATACTGTATTTGACATTTTGGAAATGAGCCTCAGCAATCTGCTTTCCTTTTAAAAAAAAAAACATTTTTGGCTGTTCAAACATCTGTTAGCAGCATCTACAGTCCATGTCACTTGCAACCAGAACATTGCCATAATGTGCTGCCTCATTACTGCTTTCCCTGTTGTCGATATACAGACGGGCTCATTTAAGTGAGTGATGCTATGATGCGGGAGGTGAAGTTCGTGTAGTGATGCTCTGTCCTGCAGGGCCGGCCTGGCAGATGCACTGGTGCCCCTAAGCTGGTGCTTTCAACCATCAATCCCTCCCTCATTATGCTTATACTCTTTGATATTATCAATCTGTGACATCCAGCTTGTTCCAGGAGCAGTTTTGTGATGAAGTGTTGTAATTTACTTCCTTCCCCCCAAATCTACTTGTCTGAATGTGTTTTATTTACTTATTTGACTGAAGATAACACAGAATGCCTTTCAGCAAAGCCTAGAAAATGTAGAAAGAGCAAGTTGAAATAAGCAGGGGGGAAGTTTTATGTCAAGGAAAAGTTAAGTTTCCCCTTTAGGTGGCCTATACAATTGTAAGAATTACACAAACACCCTGAGTTATGAAAGATGTATGATTATATCATGACACTACACTGGATTTCAGTGGTGAAATTGGCATCATTTCTTCTACAATAGGAGTCAGTGTATTGTGCAAATGTAGGTATGATATGACAGGACAAACATGTTTTGCTCTCCATTGCAGCTTTGTTGGAAATATTTCAGTGTAACATCATGTTTAGTTTGCATGCCATAAGAAGAACACTGAAAAGCTATTTCAAGTCCTGTGGTTAAATGGGTGCGCAAATGAAACTAGATGCCTACATGATATACATGACACAAGGTCATACTGGAAGTTTTGATAAGTATAAAAATGAGATGAATCATCAGCTCTGACATCCCTAGATAAGGAAAAAACATCATGAATACATGCAGGAAAAAGGGGAAAACCTCAGGATCTATGTTTTTTGTTCTATCCAATAGCAAAAATACTCTTTAAGGATCCTGGTACTACCAGAACAGTGAGAAGAACTTGTTTCTGTAAAATCAGACTTTGTGACTGTGTCAAAGTACTGTAATAGATGAGAGGCATAGTCTGGGCCTAGGTTACTGTATTGTATATGATGTAAACTGTCAATAGAAAATGATAGTTCTCCTTGGAGGAAGAAGAAAAAAAAAGCTATTACACTAAATCTA
Organism: Mastacembelus armatus; assembly: GCF_900324485.2. NCBI lineage: Eukaryota > Metazoa > Chordata > Actinopteri > Synbranchiformes > Mastacembelidae > Mastacembelus > Mastacembelus armatus. Next base: position 5,854,503 of record NC_046634.1, on the reverse strand, counting down.
TTTTAGTGCACACTGTATTGTCGCTCCAGTTAAAAGAGCATTTGTGGTGCTTTTAATTTCACAGCATAGCTCAGAGAACAGACCTAACAGTGCAAGTGGTATATGGTTGAAATGAGAGGTCATGTATGTTGGAAATTTACCCATAAAAGCCCAGTGTATCACAGGTTTCACAAACCATTTAAATATACAGCTTTATCCTAGACCTTATCTCATAAAGTCCCTAAGTGGCATCTGCTGAACGTCCTGGTGCAGTCATGTGACAGTGTCTGAATTTGTGTAAGCCAGACGTAATTTTAAAAATAGTGTTGTGTTGGGTTCTTGTGGGTTAAAAGTGCTTACCTTTTGTGAATGAAACAAGTGGAGGCATTTTTACAACTGTTATTAAAAGTGTTTTCGCAAGAGCTAGTTGATTTTAAATCATTGAGACATTGTTGGTCCAAAGCTCTCAATGGTGTTCTGTTCTTATACATGTCAACAGATCCCCTTCAATCAATCTGTGTCCACCACCATTTTTTCCCTTCTGTTTACTCCAAATAAAACTGCTGCTGCTAGTAGCATAAAATGCACTGCTTTCTGTGCATCAGAGCATTTTCCCCAGGAATGACCTACAGTGCCAGGCACTGAGTGTTTAAAACAGCAAACATAAAAGCTTTCATGAACAGGGAATAGGTTGAATCACTGTTGTGTTAAATCACTTGGCAACAGCAAGAAGCAAAAAGGGCCATGAACTGAGATGAAATCTTTGTGGGGCATTGTGCTTTTGCCGTTAGGGCTACCATTCATCTAAAAACACAGACCGAAAATGTTACAGCAGTATGTTGGATTTGGTCACATATAAACCCTCTGGTGGTGCCCTCATGCTCCTATGACAGTGTTAATAACATCAGGTAATATTGCTGCTAGCAGTGAGGGAATTGTTCAGTTCACTGCTCATTGACTCTTGACTTCAGAACATGCTGGGAAATGCTGTATATACTGTACACATGGTTGGTTTTTTTGTCTGAAAACAGCTAAGTAGATGTAGTGATAGCAATTTTTTCTTGACATGTACAGTAGCTTAGTCCATTTCAAACTATTTTAACATGTCCAGGGAAGGACACACTGTAACTGTATATTTGTTGAACAGTAAGACTAACTAAATTTCTCAAATCGTACGAAAAAAGAAAAACCAACAATTAATTCCACATTCATTGTGTATACACCCAGTCTGTTTTTCTGTTCCACAAACCTAAATAATTGTGCAACGTTGAAGTTGGCTGGGTGTTGCTGGTGTCTTCTTTGATAAATTAGTAATAGACTAACACCACTGGTTTCTTTGCAGTGCTGGAGACATCAGAGATGGGAAGAAATGACCAGAATACACAGGAGGACATGCACCATGAAGAGGTAAAATAATACTGTACCTTTTCTTCTCTTAGGTTAGGAATCACTGGACTGATATACGTGGCTGTGTAGTAAGTTAATAAGCATATTTTACTAATGGTACATGTACCTCTTCTTAAGTGGGAACTTAAATGACAACTTGTAGTTTTTTGCAGTTACTTTTACCTTTAGTGAATAAAAGGTCTGAATAAATCATCTGCAAATTGATAATGCTTTTACTTCGTTGTGGCTTTATGAGAGAATTGATCTCATAATAGGGTACTCAATACAATCCTAGTTTAATTTGATTTTATCATTTGAAATTCATGGGATGGGACTGAAAATATCAGCAGTGCAGAAGTGCCACAAAGCTAGTATGTACTGTATATGTTCCCTTTTACACTTTGAATCAAATAAGCAGAAAAGGTTTCAGTATCTGAAGGACATTGGGGGGGCTGACGGACACTTTGATTGCATGTAGAATTCAATCCTGTAGCCATTAAATTACTCAGTTTGTGGATGTTCTGATCTCTTTAGCAATGCTGGGAAATGTGCCTCATATTATTTTCTGGCATCTGCTCAGAATATTCCCAAAGTAGTTTTGATAGTAGATTCATTGTGCTGTCGTATCATTTATCATACTGTATCTCTTTAAATGCAGCAACGATGCTCGCTGCAGGCAGTTGGTCACTGCAGGAAGCTTCTGCTCCCTTTCTGTGCCATTAAAATAGACAGTGAAGAAGACAAATAATCCACTACTGTGTGAAGGAGAGGGAAGTGTTAGGGCACCTAATGATGATAAGTCATCACTTTACAACTCTAGTACTTTTGAGCTTTCATCACACACCTGACTTAAAGCTTTGTGAATGGATAACCAGGCCAGTCCTTTGCTGTTCATTCTCAGTTGTGTTTATGTGAATATTTGGGTGTGCGTTATCTAGAATGATTGGTAGTGGAGCTCGTTTGTGCCTTGTAATGAGTTTTAAAAAGTACCTACAGTGCGCCATGTGTTGACAGGACTCAGCCTGTCAACATGAAATCCTGAGGGCTGAATAAAGAGCAAATTTGTGTTCAGGCTTGCAGCAGACAACAGATGCGCTGCTGCTCTGTTGTCACTGTGCAGTCATTTCTTGCCACCTGCAGAGGGCAATGGAGCTCTAGTAATGAGCTCCACATAAATAGCACAGGGAACTGGGAATACTTGGACACTAATAACAACTGAGACTTGCTATTCATGTGATACATCTGGGCTGAATAACATGTTTTAGCATGTTTCAGCTGACAACTAAGTGTCTCACCTAAGCCTGCCGACAAAATGAAGCCCAGGTCAGGCTGAGTATAAGTATCGAGCCAGGAGCTGGTTGCTGTTTTTAACTAAAGAGCACCAAGCTTTCTTGCATTAATGGAGGTCATGTAATGGCTCATTATGTAACTAAACGGGGTAGAAAAAGGGAAAGTTGAAGCATGTGAAAATCAGATTTTGGACCAAGCTCCTGGAGGAGTATTCAGCTGTTTAATGTACATATGGATTGGTGAAACATACACTTACACAGTTACTTACACAGAGGCTGCTAGCTAGATTCAGCATATGTTTGTTACGAATTTCCACAATATTGACATATTTCAGTTGTGCAGTTTTAGGCACAGATGAACTCTGCTAGTTGTCTAATCTCTAGATCTTCTCTAGAGCTGACAAATTCTGCTAATTGCAATAGGATATCAACTGTCTTTGTCAAGTGTTTGCAGTGGTGATTTAGTTACTTCAAAGTGAATCCCTTTTATGTGACATTTCTGTTATGCTGTGTAACCCCTGTAGAGATATTATCGCTTTCTTTATCGTGTGATTGCATGTTGGTCTGGTGCTGAGTGAGTCTGCCGAGTCTGTAAACCCCTCATTAAGGTGTGTTACTACACCAGGAAATCACAGAAACTTTTTTTTTTTTTGAAGAAAAAAGTTCACAGATATCATTTCTGACATTTTATGGACTTAACAGGTCTTTTTTATTCAAATGAATTGATTTTTTTTGTCCTGTGACAGATAGAACAGTAGTGTTTAAGCCAGTTACAGTAAACGATAACTCAACAATGTCCACATATTAGAGATATCTGTTCTTTTTCCACATGAAGTGTGTTTGTGGATTGATTATCACCAGATGATGTCTGTTATTTTAACAACTAGAAGGTTTGTAAGTGCTGGCTCATGAGATTCAGAGTTGATTCCACAAAAGCAATTTGCACCTACTGGTGAAGATGAATACAGTTAATGTAAATGAAGAAACTACCCCGCAAAGCACTTGTGCTGAAGCTCTAACTATCTAGTGCTCTTATCTACAAATGCACTCAGCTATGGTAATAGTGGACCTATTTCAGTGTCATATTATAATATCATTTCTGATCCAATAGCCTCATTTCCTGCAGTAAGCACTCATCTAAAGCAATAGACAAATGCACCAGGTGCAGTCTGCTGTTACTACGTTTGTTTCCCACAACGTCAGCTTTGCATTTTGGTCTTAGCACATCCGATAGGGACATAATGCCTGGCTTGATTGAGGTCAGTAAAATAAAAAAAGTGGAGGTTAGCAAATGGCAGAAGGAGATGCAGAGAGGCAATAAAAAGAGTGAGATTAGCCTGAGAAAAGGCAATGAGAGATGAGAGAGAGAATAAGAAAAGCAGATAAGGGATAATGAGGTGTTCACAGGAAGAGTGATAGGGAGAAAAAGGAAAAATGCAAATATTAGGCAAGTGGAATTTGGGGAAGAGACAGGGGAGATAAAGGTGAAAAAAGGTTGTGGTGTATCTGGCCAGACTCAGCAAAACAGGGGCTAAAAGTGTGAGTGGGGATAGAGAGGAGCCACACAGAGACTAACAGGATTGTGAGAAAGCTTGACATAGATGAAGCCTGTGGCTTTTGAGTGACAAAAAGGTGTGGAGGCGCATTGAGGATGCTCAAGGAGATATCAGAGCCAATGATGAGGCAGTTTTGATGATTTTTGACCTCAAAAGTAGTGTTTCCTGACAGCATTCAATAATTAGCCTACAAATTTAGCTTATTGTGCTGTGGCTAAGAAGTATTTTCCTTGGTTAGAGGCAGTGATAGTGGGTGCAGACCTGAACCTAAATTCAACTGACAGATGATTGACACGTGTTCTTCTGTGCTGAAATGCCAACAGGAATCCTGTCTGCACCTGATTGGATAAACATAGCATGCAGTGGACTGGCACTGAGGTTTACTTCAGGTCTCATATTAAACTGCCAAAAGTGAAAACTTTACATATAAAGTTTTTATACCTTTTTACATTTTTACACGTACTCACAGAAGATCTATTTAGCAAATGTCTTATACCTTGAGAGCCCTTAAGGTGGTTATTTTTAGTTTGGTATGACAGGAACCATGATAGCTTTGGGCCCAGGTTTTCAGACTATCCATTGAATTCAGTCTCTGACAACGTGTGAGGTGGGAATATACCATGCATATTCCAAGAGATGCTTTATTTTGATCAATATAACCTGTGCAAGGTCTGGGAGCTTCACATGGCATGTTCTCCAAAACCACTGCCTGTAGTTTGTCAGTTGCTTTGTCTAACTTGCAGATGATGTTGTCTGATGTCTGGAGATGGTTTCCAGATGAAACTCTCATAGTAAAAACTTAGCTAACAAGATTGCTGTTGAGAGACTTGTCAGAAAGGGTCTGAGTAGATGCAAGTAACTGAAGGGGGCAAACATAAGTACAGGTGAGTGGATTATTTTTTAACTCATGAGCTGTAGTTGGTGATCACCTTGAGATAAACCACCAACAGCATTAGACCAGTATCACCAACTGTCATGTAAATCTTGATATTATTTCCCAAATATGAAGTACAGCTCTCAAGTGTAGGGGCACTGCATTGTAGCTGATGTAGATCTATTCTCCATTGCATCTCTGCATCTAATATTGAGGCTCAACAAGTCATCAGTGCATGCAGGTTTAATTAAAGCACAGCTGTGGGTGGGCATCAATATGCACTGGGCTCATTTTAAGTGGAAGGAAAATATTAGTTATATGCCCCTGCTGATTAGAAAGGATGGTCTGATACAGGTCAGGTTTCAAGGACATTAATAGAGGTGAATAACCACTGTCAGGAAATTGTGTCTGAGTCTGTGTTTGTGTATGTTCACAACAGAAGTGCAAATCATGTGATGGGGAGAAATGTTGGGTAATTAAAACAAATTTAATTCAGATCTGAAAAGTACTTCAATGTAATATCATTAAGCTTAGATTGACAGCACAGTACTGTAGGTTTATGCATTTATTTTCATTCAAATACCTCTTTCTGTCAGACAAAATAATAAACTGACAAATATGTATCTTTGTCTGACAGAAATTCAAACACGAATGTGCTGTTAGTGTTACCTTCTTCTGGCTCCAGTGTGTACGTTCATGTCTGCCCAAGCCTGTACACAACTGAGATTAATCTCAAATGTGATTTTGACACACACCTACACACACACACACATACAATTCTGTTCCCACTGAAAGACTGATCCATGCTGACTTGGGCCATAATTACTTTCAGGCAGACAGTGGAGGATTGGAAAGCCAAAAGAAATCATTAGCTGTCAGGTACCTAAAACACTGTTTTTAAGGGTGTCTGCTTTGCTAAAGAACACTCAAATGCGAGCGACTATAAGGATGAAAGAGAGAGGATATGAAAACCAATAAAGACGATGCAAAATTTAGACCCATGATGATTCAAATGAGAGTGTGGTTGTGTGTAGATGAGTCCATAGGGCAGCTAGAATACACTGTGTAGGAAAGCGTTGATGAAGCATTATATGGGCCTGATGCTGCATGACTTTTAGAGTAACTTCTCCCTCTAGATAAATTACAGTCCCCATTGGCTTCCCTCTTCAGTCTGACATATGTTGTTGGGTTCATTGATCACTTTTAAGGGTCTTCATGGTTTTGCTCCATTTTATGTTTTTTTTTTCTTCTTTTTTTCTGATCCACATTCTGTTTCTCAGGACTATCAAAGTGTTTTAGTTTTGGTCAGGTCAGCTGAAACAGTGCTAAGTGTTTTTTTTTTTTTTTTTTTTTCAGCTTGAACCTGTGTTTATCCTGCAAGTAAGAAACATAATTTGTTGAATCCCTCTTTTGTTTATTAGTAAATACCTTTATTTTCACCTATTACATTGTAGTCTTTGTGATAGTGTTACAGTTTGAAAGTTTTGGACTTCCGGTTTATGGACTTTTATTTTGTGTCTGGTTCCCGTTTTTTTCCTGTATTGATCTTGGGTAGCTTTGTTTTCGTTAGTTTGATTAGTTTCACCTGTTTGTCATTAGTCCTTTGTTCTGAATGTATTTATATCTCCCGTTTTTCCTTTGTTCTTTGTCAGAACATTAGTTGTAGATGTAGTTGATGTTCGTTTGTGCTTGTGTTGTGAAGATAGGCTTTTTGTTTTATGCGAGTGGTGGACTTTGGTGGACGGTCCTGCCCACCGAGTGGCCTGTGCCTAGTGAGTCCAGGTGAATAAAACTTTTTTCGTGTCCTGCATTGGGGTCCTACCTTCCTTCATCCTGCACCGCACCCACACTTTGTAACAGATAATTTTACTAAACCGTTCAATTATACTGAGAAAAAATTACCAATTTCAACCTTCACATAAAAGATGTTTTCAGTGAGCAACAACAAAATACTACATTACAAAGTCAACACTGATGTTTAACCACATTAATGTTCTTATGAAATATCTAGCTCTTTAGCTGCAATAATGTTTCCATGCTAGTTTGTCTACTGCTTAGTGCTGTGTAGTGAGCTTTAGCAGAGCGTTTTTCCACAGAACAGCTGGTTGTTTGCTCCTAGAAATTAATTTCTGATAAGTGTTGAACGAGAACAGTAAAGTTAAGGATCCTAAAATCAAAAACAATAAGTTAAAAATTGTTGAAATGCTTCATAGAGTTGAGGGGGAAAGGACAAGTATTTATTAGAGTAGTTAAAATTACACTGATATGGCATCTTTCATTGCCAGGGTTCCAAATCTGCTAAATGGAAGCAAAATATTCACTGTAGAGTCACACATTTTTAGCATACTCCACTTGGAAAGTAAATTCAGGCTTAAACAGGAAATTATTTTGCATGGTGAATGTATGTGGGCAGTGGATGACTTTCTGCTGCTGTGAGCAGATGAAGGCAGAGAATTATGGTCAAATCAAAGCAAGTCAAAATAAGTGAAACCAAGAGAAGTGCAGCTTTGACGTTGACGTCTTGTGCCACTGGACAGCATTTCAGGTTCAGATGGTGTAGAAGGAAGGATCTCATTATTGTTCCATGTTTAATCATCCAGTGCATTATGCCACACATGTAGAAATTACAGTGCCTAAATATGGATTATTGTAAAGTGAAGGATATATAACAAGATGGATCAAAGATACTTTTCATCTTTGGCTTCTCAAGTTCACAGATACACTGAGTCACTTCAAGGTCCTGAAAATGGGATTTATTTACAGCAGCAGAAACAAGGTTGTAAAATATGGTGTGGTAGCTGAAGGAAGACCTGAGTTCATCTCTGTGAAGTCATCCAGTCTTCATCATGGAGACTCAAAAGGCAGCCTTGTATCACTGTGATTTGAAGTTGTCAATCAGTTCTTTTTGTAACACTAGAGTTTATTAAAGTTGTGATGAAATATGGATTTTTAATGTCTTTGTAGAAAAAAATCTCTTGTTCAGACACTTCTGGCATGAATATCCATTGCATTCATTTAGCAAATTTTGGTGATGGCACTCTGCCTTTCTCTTGGTACTAAGCATCAACTTCAACACCAATTTCAGACTGTTTTATGAGGTGCAGTGTGTAATTCAGATCTTGTTTGTACTGAAGTAATTGGATAATCGCTTCAGAGAAGCAATAAAGAGTAAGGGATAGAAGAATGCAGCCAAATTCAACATAGAAAGTCAGGCAACTCCATGGGAATAAGGGTCTTCTTTAACATCAATGACAGTTTGTAAAGGAGCACAAATCATTAGTGTTTCTGAAGTACAAAAAGCTTGTTGTAGTGGGGACTTATGTTGTTGCTACGTGCAGCGATACAGGCTCTGCAGGCTGTGCCCACCTTGATCAATACATTCCTGTGCTCTTCTTTTTGATATTTTGGGACCTGTTCCAGTGGAAAATCCACATAGCCATTTTGGCCGAACAATCCAATTGTAAGCCCAATATTGCAGGGCCAGATGTGAAATGAGCAAATCAAAACTAATTTGTGAGTGGACAGTGTGGGCGGTCTAAAACCTGTGAAAAGGAAAACACTTCTGGGAGAATTGCGTTAAGTGCAATTGGCCATTTGTGTTGTTACAGAAAAGAGTGGGTGAGAACAGTCATACCTGGTTGAAGTCATCGACTGAGAAGAAGCAGTCTGTCTGTTTGTAAGACTGGGGTGTTGTGGTGTTGTGTGTGGGTAGAAAGGACAACCAAGAAACACTCTGCAGCCCTGCAGAGACCGTTTATTGTTCAGTGCAGTTTACATGACCTGTGCCTGAGCATGTTCTGTAGTGAGAAATAAAGAAAGTTTGACAGGACAATGTAAAACGATATAATTTGGTAGCTGTTGGGGTCATTTCACACCAATTTACACCCTTTTTCTGCCAGTCCATAAAAATTTGACTCATATTGTACCAGAGTGCTGTAAGTCAGCCTCAGTTGAAAAATCAATCCCAAAAATCCTGGCCACGGCCTGTGTGTCTCTTTATTAATATCCTAAATATTACCCTGACTTTACCTCTAATTATCTCTATACCATGCCCTAATCCTCTATACTTACTGCTGTGCCTGTCGCTTGCTTCAGATCCTACTGTTGATAATGGGCACAGATTTACAATTTACAGTAGGTTTCTTGGTTATTTTATAAATGATGGCTTCTTGACTTCAGATAGGAGCAGACAGAAGCAGCCTTGTTGTACATAGCCGGCAGCCATCAATTTTTGCCACTTGAAGTAACAACCGTCACTAGCAGATTTTATCAGAGGCTTGCTGTGCACAAGTTGCCTGGAAACATTCAAAACTGTTTTCTCTAATGGTAAACATGAAGCATGCAGTCAGTGTATCGAAGTGCACCATGGCTGTCCAGATTAGATCATAATGCTAATGAGCATTGTTAACGGGGATATGAGAAGACCTTTCATCCCTTTGTATCACTTCATTTCAAGTGTAATGTAGATTTTATGCTTTTTCAACGCAGGGAGTGAATTGCTGACAATCAAAACTCTTCTGCAATCTTTTTTTTTTTTAATTATTATTATATAAGGCCAATCTGTGTGCTCGGGTGATTGTGGCTGTGTGCACATCTGCTGTGCATGTGTGTAACTGGTATTTGGGTATGTGCCTATGTGTAGAAAACAACTTGAATCAGACCCAGCCAAAAGTTACATATCAAACCTGTCGTCAGCCACTGGACCTTGGGGATGACATTGGCTGTTATTGTGAGTGGATACTTTTTTATCTGGCAATGTCATTTTATAAGGTCATCTTTCTCCACAAAGGCTAGACTCATTAAATTCATTGCACAGACACAAACTATTACATACAACGCACAGACGTGTGCAACTGGCCCCAATTGCAATTGTCTGGCGAAAATTAACAATCAAGATCGTAAGACAAAGTAAATTAATTTGGCCTTTAAAAAGGCAGAAAAATTGCACGTTTAGATCTTTAGTGTCAGGTGCTTTGAACTGTGAATATTGGAACTGTGTATTAGTTTTATTTAAAAACCTTTCTCCAGTCTTTGTCCCCTGAGTTGCTTAGTTTTAGTATCAAAGAGGACTGGGGGGTGTTGGGATTTGCAGTATATTCCACACATCATAAAAGCACTTTCCTCTAATTGTCAGGCATGCTTAAAAGTTTTTGCTTTTATTGCTTCTTGAATGCTAACATAAAATTTTATCCTTTAAAATATAAAATTAAGATGGAAACTAATGGAAATCATCACAGCAGACTATGCTGCAGACCTGGATGCTATCAAAGATAAATGATAGAAAAAGGCCTTTTATTTATTCACTAACTGGCTTTAAAGGAAATTGTTTGATATTTTGGGAAATTTGCACTTTCCTGCAGAGATTGAGATGAGAAGCTCAATGCTATTCTGATGTGTTTAGGTAAATATAAAGCTTTAAGCATATAGGGACATGGGGAAACAGCTATGGCCTGTTTCTCTCTAAAGGTAACACAATCAGCTTACTAAAGAAATGATAGCTTTATGGGGGCAGCAGGCACTTGATGATCTCACTGCTTGGCCATAAAAATGTAAGCCAGTCTTTTTTTTTTATATACTTTGTTTTTGGCCAAATTAAACAAACAAGTTGTCAGTTATTATGCTTTTCACTCTTCATTTCCCTGGCTTCAGCTTAACTTTTACCATGGCCATTTGAGAGTGCTCTTAATCTTCTCATCTCAAGTCACAAAATGTCTACCTATTTGTTTAGTCTGAGTAGGTGAAAGACTGTACAAGTTGTAGTTCCAGCTTGGTAATATGTCTTCATCTTATTTTCTGACCAAAAAGAACAGATTCCTTTTTGGCTGCTGAGAAATAACACTCACTCTCTCTCTCTCTCTCTGTTCTGCTGCTTGATAAATATGAATATGTATAAATAAATATATTCAAACATCAGTAGCCAAAGTACTCCAAAAACACACTCTTCTCTATGCTGGCTCTTTCACAGTAAATGTATGGATTGATCTGAAACTCCTACTCACAAAACATTACAGATCCTTGTGCCTCAGTATCCTGTTGCTCTGATTTATTGTCCCACCCTACTTTCCACTCACAGGATACCTTGCCACCCTCCTCATTTGAAATTAAACAGGTAGCAGCAGAGCCTTGGATGTTTTGCTATCTATCTTAAACATCCTTGCAGTCCATCATCTGCTCACTTCTGGCTGCACAGCTTTGAAGTTCATAAACTGTGAAGCAAAGGATGGCTGATCTGATGGTCATTGCAGCTGAGGCAGAAAGGACCCAGTCAATAAACCCAGAGAGTGAGATGACTTTTGCAGAACTGCAGACCGACATTAAAGCAAGGCCCATGAAATCATGCATCCAAACACATTTTACCCTTTGCTCTCTTTCTGTCACTCTGTCTCTCAATGTGTTTAGGTGTGGTGTGAATTCTCCACAGGGCTCTTCAAGGATAGTTACACTTATGAAAATAAGCTTCAGCAGCTTAGAATATGAGCAGTTGTTGTGTTTTTGACTTCCTTCTCAAAGCTGGAACTTTGTTTCCCCTTTTGACTTTATCATGTTCTCTACTGATGATTTTATTTTCAACCACAGAGTGTCCATTTTATTGTAATTGCATTTGACATTACTGACACTGAAGGTAAAATTAGCTCTAAATCATAGCACAAAAGTTCAGGGGCACATTGTAAGAGAAGAAGTTGTAAAAAGTCTTTTTATAGCTAAACAATGCTTTTTTTCACATTTTAGTCAGAAAATGGATTGATGGCATTTATTTTGACATTTAACATAAATACTGCATGAATACATCATAAGAGCTCAGGAAATCATCAGCATTCAGGACTGTGCCTCGAGCTGTTATGGGGTCGCTGTTCAGACATAATGAATATGTTAGAGATGCAGACTTCATGTAAAGTGAATGTGGGGGAAAATTAAGTTCACTTGACCTCAATATATTCCCCTTAGCTTCGAGAAATTGCTTTTGCTTTGGTCCTTCCACTTTATCTTTTTGCGAATCAGAGAGTCAGAAAGATCCACAGTGTCCTCTCTGTGTGTGCACTGTCAGCGCTGCTGTCATAGCTAAGATTGTGCTTAAGAACATGATGCACATGTGCCAACTCAGCAGCTGTCACCTAAAAGTGAGGAAGGCCAAAGTATGAAAAGAAATCTGTTCTTGCTTGACACTTTTCAAGTTGCACGAATGGCAAAACACAGTTGAGTGGCATTGTGGCCTGGCGGGTAAACAGAATCTTGTCTCTCAAAATAGAGAACCAGACTCAAGTTGCTGTTGTGGAAAATATCCACCCTGTTGAAGTATCCTTGAGCAAGACACTATATGGCCAGCTGTTACTAGGATGCAAAGATGCTAGAAGCACAACAGCTACTGTAAATACAGATGGCTGCTATGTGGTGCTTGAAGCTACACACTTTCCCTGTCAAAGTCAGTAGTTTTAATTGGAAAGTTAATTTCACCTAAAGTTTTTCCTCAACCATTACTACTTTGTTGATATCAAGAATATAAGATATTTGATCTGTTTAATATGGTTCTTTTACAGCTGATTGTCTTATTGTCTGTTTAGTGATAATGACTGAGCTTTTATGCTAAAAACATTAGCATCTCGAGAGTGAGCATCTGGTGACAGTGGTTAGGAGCTGAACGATGCTGTAAGGCACCTGAGAGCAGAGGGGAGCTGCTGATGATTAACACTGAGTGTCCTCCTTCATATTGTACCTCGTCCTTTTGTCCATTGTTACTACAGTATAAACATATTAATTATGGCAGCTTTTATAGCAAACTTAAAGCCAAAAACATCCCAACATACGGTTGTAGAGGCGGCAGAACAGACAATAACCTTAAATACTGACTTGACTGTGTTGCTTGTTTTCCCATGATTATATATGTTAAATTTTAAAATACTAGTCAATACAGGTAAATCAGGTTTGTCATAAATGTATTTAAATTAATGACACAGATAAGAGTACTTTATCATTCTCTGCCCTGTGTAGAAGCAGATTCACCTGGTGCATTAAGAAATCAATTTTTTAATGAGTCAAAGCATCAATAAACTAGATTTTATGGTGAAGAGCAGCAGTTGGTGTAAAGCTCAATAAGAGCTTATTGAAAGTCACATATTTGATCCATATAACAGCCACTTTGTCTCTCTATAATACATAAGCCCCCTGAATGCATTAATATAATAAGCTGAAGACCTAAAATATAAAAGAGACATAATTTGACCACAGGGAATGAAAACCCTTAAGGGCCTGATCACATTTGCCAGCAGGTTCCCTTCCAACAATCTGTGATCATTGAAAATCTCGTAAAACACCAAGGTACCTGGACTTTGAAGCCCAGCGCTCTGTTGTTTACAAGACAAGTGGCTTTTACCTGCCAAGCTACAGCATCTGCTCCCGCTCCATTTTTCAAGTCTTGACTGAAGCATCAACCAGCTTTGAAGGGTGGCTGTTTCATTTTCTCCTGCACAGATTGACCGAATTTTAGTGCTTTGATTTTAGACTTCAGTCTATTTATAGATGTTTGATCACAGCGTTTCACTGAAAAAAACAGAAAACCAAAAGAGTAGCATCTTGCCAAAAATAAGAGCTTATGTGATTTTATGTAATTTTATCCATATTACATCATTCACAACCTTGTTTATAATCACCATCACCAATAGTCTCCTCTTCCTACTTCTCCTTATCATGTTAGTTGTCACACAGTGACATTTGGTTGCAGTGGGCAGCTAATGCTCATAACCCAGCGGAGCTATGACAGCATTTCAAACGAGCTGTTCGGAGGCTGTGACACCTGATGAGCAGCTCATCCTTCTCATGTGGCACATAACAGACGGGGGTTTGGATTGTAAGTGACGCAATGATATATTTTAAAGATGAACACAGGTATTTGGTGCACTACATTATGGCAGTAAATAATCAAAATCATCAGCTATACCTATCATACTTAGCCATCTTAATCTCTGCTGCTCACTTAGACACAAGACAAGAAGAAATGAAAACTGTATTGAAATGTCACATAAAACTTGACTTACTTTATAGGGAAGGAAGTGATAATCTGTATGATTGTGCAGAGACGAGTGTGCATGAAACTGACTCTTCTAACCTAACCTGGGCCTTGATCTTTACTCTCTTAAAACCCCATGTCATGCTAATGGTGTCAGTTGTTACAAACTGATCCCACGCAGTGACACACTGTTCTAACCCACAGAACGTCCTATAAAATTTTCATGCAGTTACAGTTTCCAAAAGTAAGAAATATGTCTAAAATTGTGACAAGACATTCAGAATAGCTTTTTAAATACTCAGTGTTATCTGTGGCATTATTTCCTAAATAGATGGATGCTTGCTGCAATATGTAGATCCATCAGCTCAAAACCTAAAAGGAGAATGTAAAAATATACTAGTGCATATAGAAGTCTTTGTTTATCTCATGTACTTCTCATTTTGACGATTGTGGACATGTTACTGTTTTTACAGATACTCCTTGTTTTGTTTGTATCCTACCAACAATACCTTTATTCTTGGCAAGACCAGAGAATATGACTTTATATAATTTAACTTGCTTGACTACTGTGATAAAAATAATATATCTAGATCTTCCATGCATATATTCTGCAGTAATGAGAAGCTGTATTTTTATATGTGTTAGATTATTGGAATATAGCTTCAATAAAGACCTGGAACAAGCTGATACAGAATATATATGACAGACAGTTTGAAATAAGATGGTAAAACCATTTTATGGAAAATAGAAGGTAAAACTGGGTGTTAAAGGATTATGATTTGACTTTCCGGGCTAAATTTGGACCAGAAACGGACTCCTTTTTATTTATTTCTCCCTCCATTAAGTAGTTGTGATTTTTATTGCCCAGTTATTTTTATTTTTGCATGCCTGCAACTTTTATCTGTTCTGGGCCATGTATCATCTTACAAATATTTTTATGCAACAGAGAAGTTAAATAAATGAGAAAGCAAGCCTTTCTATTGATGATAGAAAAGATTTACACATATACTCTTTTTTTTTTTTAATACAGTGACATCACCCTTTACTCTTGTCTGGGTGTGAGTGCAAGACACTGATTTGGGAGATGTAGCAAGAGCAGCTTTTGTGCTTTCACAATCCAAGAGCACTTGCTGTCTGGCTTCTTAAAGTGGAGTGAGGGGCGACAAAGGTGGTTAGCCATTGTTGCATAGACAGGTATAGTAATTACATTCTGCTCCATTCAGTCCCTATCTCTGTACAGCACTAGCATACCCTTCTCAAACTCCATTATATGCTTGCCAAATGGAACAAAAGCCCAACATTCAATGATTCTGGCTCTCAAAAAGAGACACTGTCCCCTTCTAGGGTTAGACATCAAATTGTGTCATGGTCTTGCAGGCTGCAGACTCTAACTTCTAATTTCAGAGTGAGGTGGTGTATCAGCCACTGGATATCCTCATCATGCCACAAGTACACTTGAAAGTCCTCACCCTCAAGCTGAATCATCACTAAGGGTAGCTGTTTTTATTTATTGTGGTCTTGTAATACTATAATATATATATTCTCTGTAGTTATGATCTTAAAACATAATATCTCTAAGTGAGCTTCAAATCCACCAAATCCTCTAGCATAAATGATCACGTTTCCTGGTAATGCTTTTCCTTACCTGCTGAAAAACACAACCGGTAAGAGTGTCTGCTGAAACAGTGGCAAGTGTGCCATCATGGTTCATTTATCATAAATACACAGTTAAGGTTTTGGAACAGTCAGTCTGGTTAGGTTTAGCAGGAAAGAGCACCCATGATTTAACCCATGCCTTTTCAAGGCACTTATCCACCCCACCCTCTTTATAATGTCACTCTACATACCGTGTCACCAGACATGTATTTACATGTGTTCTTCACTTTATCTTAATACAGTTATCCTATGTGCTCTAAGATAATTGTGCTCTATTAAAATATAATTAAAGTCGGCACATTTTTAGGACAGTGAAAAGGAAAGTGATTTTGGATGAAAATGGTAAATATTTGCCACAAAGAATAACTGAACGCAACATTTCAGCATAGAAATGCTCTTGTTTGTCCCAGCCGACTTTTCAGATACGCTTGAAATTAGTCTAAATTGAACTGTTAGGGCTCAGTAGACAATTCATAATGAACACAAGGATGATACACATCGCAGCACAGTAGCTTGAGAGCAGGCAGATGTTATAGTGGAGCCTGGAGTAGCACACAAAGCAAGGCACTTGTCTTGTATGATGAGAGGGCTCATTTGGAACTGCCATTAGTAGACATATGATTTATGGTTTGATCTGCAGCTCCTACTTCACTTCAGCAACACCAGCCCAGAATAGAGCATCTCTTGCTGCTTCTGTCTTGTTGTTCAAATGCAGCACAGTGAGCTTTAGTGATATGGATAGGTGGTAGAGGAAATGTGTCACAGACCACTAAGTAAGACTTAAACGGGGCTTGCAAAGTTCTCTTCAGCTGTTTTAACAATATTCCACTTTTTTAAAGACTAAAGACATTAAAATGAAATGATACTAGTTATAATACTCTGATTTATTTACTTTTAAACCTTTTCTATTATACTGTATACATCTATTTGTAATTTTTTTTTTGGGTTGTTGAATTGTATATTAAAGTTCTTGGCTGGATTTTATTAGTGTTATTTGTACTGTCACTGTAATGTTCTTGTAAAATAATTGGTGGTTATGGGTGTGGCCTTTTGTGGGGATGTAAGAAGTGGAAAACTGACCCTGAACATGCAGGTGTAGGTGTTGATTGTTGATCACATGCTGTCCTCACCCAAGCCATACCTCTTTAAAAAGAGAAAACTAATGCTGTCACATGTGCTTCATGCCTAAATGTCTCAGCTTACAGCTAGTACATGAGATGATTTTTTGCATTTTGTGCATGGAATTGCACCTTTATTCCTGACTTGGTTATGAGGAGGAGATGATGGTTGCACTTATGGTGTTTCTGCTTTTTTAATGAACACTGACACAGTGAGGAATGAGAGGCATCCAGCCTTTAAAAGGCTACTTAACCTCTTGTTTTAACTTTAACGTGTGTCCTTTACAAAAATGCTTTATAGAGTGATCAGTGGCAAGGATGCACACTGCTAAACTGAAACAGTCTAGGTGTGTGTTTCCCTAAACCTAAAATAATAAAAAAAAAATCTGATTACATAAAATGAAGTGATTTGTACATATAATTTTCTTTTTCCACTACACTTTTTGAGCAGTTGTGGGCCTCACCATGGTTTCCTGCTATGCATGTTAGCTGACCTTCAGACACACCCGTTCACTTTTTCTTCATCCGCAGTTACCTTTGCTGAGTATCAATAAATTGCTTTATTCCTGTAGCTCTCTAGTCTTTATTTCTGGCTGATTCTGTCAGTTTCTACTTCAGACCACTGAAGGTCTGCTTGATTTTAAACTGCTTCATCATATCTCATCTGCCTCTTGAATCTGTTTTTGAGTCTAAGCACAATAAACCACTCTTAAAAACCTAGGACTTGTAAAGCATGTACTTTTTTCAACTGAGCCACTAGGAAGCCCTGAGGCAATGCTTTTTCAAATGCTTCACAATACAAACATGCCCTCAGAGGGTGCATAAACCTGGTCACCCGTCACTTTTTGTTTCAAGTTTTCTCAGTGATATTTTCCAAAATGTCAACCACAGTTGCTGTTTTGACCAACTCGTAACAGAGAAAAAGATCTGAACCATTTTTACTTTGAAAATGGCACATTCATTTTCTCTCTTTTTTTTGTCTCTCTCTTTCATAATTTCCTCTCACTGTCCTGGCTAAGTAGGAAGCGGCTGCTGATGGACCGGGGTGTTGCTCACTGCCTGGGTGCTCTGCCATGCCACATCTGTCCATCTGTCAAGCCTAGAGGCCCATCAATCAAACAGCTGAAAGCAGGTGAGTGTGAGGTGCAATGAACAGCCATTAATCACTCTGAGACATGGACACTGGTGAGCTGCTGTATGGGGTGTTTAAGTACTGTGGTTATTGGTATGTCTGAGAGATAGTCAGGATAATACTTGATGCAAATGTGTTGTGATGGCAGGACATTTTGCAACTTAGTGAAAACCAATCTTCCTGAGTTTAAGGTGCATTTATTCAAGAACTCGATGCTCAGCTGATCCATGTGTCTAATGATGCGTTGTCACTTTCAAACTTCTCAGCAGGAAAATGCCTGTATTATATCATCAAGGCCAAACCATGATCACTCATTTGAAGGCTTTTTGCTAGATGCACAGATAAGGCAGAATAAAATTTTAGCATTAAGGTAAAGTTATGTTGCTGGTCAGTATTATTTTTTGCTCATACTGTAAGGGCAGCCTGTTGTTGAGAATGTAGGCTGGGAAAAACTCTGGTGATGTTTTTTAGCTGTAGTACATTCTCAGAAACACCTTTGAATTGGAAGAGTTTCTGCAGGGAATTGTGTTGCATTACATGAGGAAAAGCAGGACAAACTAATGAATTTTAAAAGTACAGTTTTGTTTTATTGTGGGATTTTATTGGCATACTGCATTACTACAATGCAGAAAAAAATATAATATAATATAAAATAGACCCCAGTCTGGCCCCAGCATAAGTTGGAGCTTCCAAAACTGTACCCGTGAGAGACATGTTAAAAAGTAATAGTTAAAATCTTAGCATCAAAGACCTACCTCCTGTTTCCTAGTACCAGTCAGTGTCTAAAACCAATGGATCCTGCACTTTCAGAGCCACAGATCCATCAGTTTTCAGAGACTGATAAGTTCCCTATGGCTACTACACTAGGTGAAGAGCATCTTCATTTGATTGGTTGCCAGATGATTACCATGTTAGGCTAGGGGACAAAATCTACATTTTTCTCACTTAGGAATCATAGACTATATAGGGCATATGTCCTCTGTTATTTATTTTTGTTGTTGTTTGGTTTGACAATTCGATGTTTATGTATTAAGAAACAGAAATTATAATAGTCACTTGGTCATTGTGAATAAGCCATGATCAGTGTTTCTGACACACTTGGGTTCAGTTCTGTCAGAAACACTCATGGCACAAAGCAAATGCAATCACACTTTGGTCTGTTAGTATGGCTCAGCTCTTGGGGAGTCCTCCCTGCTGTGGGAAATCTGCATATCACCATGAAATCCATAGAAACGCGGTAACTAATAAACAGAGAGCATTTTAATAATCCACTAGTGGGAATTAAAATAGACAACACAGCCCTCCAGGGTGCATTCAAACTGAGCACTGGTGATGTAGGTGGAAAGTAAAGATGTTTTTTTTGTTGGTTAGTGCAGCTGTAAGCACATGTCAGTGGGAATATGAGTGTAATAACCTTTACAGGGAGATGTGGTGGGTGTGGTGAGCTCAGTTCAGTGTATAACAGGACATATGAGTTTCATGTTTAAAGACCTGTAGTTAATTTGACTGTAGACATATGTACGTGGTTCTTTGCTACTTCCTCAACACTTTTCCTAATGCAGTTTCTTAAATCCCTGATTATGTGCGATTTCTCAAACTTGTACACATACCTCAGGCCAAAATCTTCATGAATCTCCATGGATGTGCTAATACTTCTATGAATGTCTTGATGGACTCTTTCTGGTTTCAGCAAGACTGCAACCTCCTGCCTTTTAACATACAAATTTGCAGTCAGTAGAAAAAGTTTGCAGACTGAAAAACAAAGGGAAGCTGCATTTCACTGAAATAAAGGTGGATACTCAGCCACCCCTCACTGAGCTGAGGACAGCGCAAAAGAAGCTAGAGGAGTAATGGAGATAGATAGCAGTATTTGGCTGCTTTATTTCTGTTTTTGTTATTTCTGCTTTGGTTGTTTTGTTATATTATAGCCTTTAGAGCCAACGAGTGGCACAGAAACACCAGTCTTTGACTGTTGAATTTAAGAAAGGAAATCCCTGCCTTACAAAATTGAGTTGATTTATTGCTGCACTGTTCAATAGGGGGCAGTTTATTGATGGCAGCAATACTCTTAGTTATCCTGTACAATTTGTCGGGATGTGATTTGAAAGTTTTTAAAAAACATCCATTTGTAATAATATGTAATATATGCATGTTTACTACCTAATCTGACAGAAATATGCCCACAAGACAATTAGAGCAAAAAGACTCCAAGTCATGGTGTAAATTGTCATTTTTCAGACTGAAACATGTAAAGAATGTAAAGCATAGTAGTCCATTAATTTGGTATGGGGAGAAGACAGTCTTGCCAGAGAAACCTTTAATAAAAGATAGACACTCTCCAACTTGATGCAGCTGGTTGTAGAACAGGGGAAGAATGAAGAGCAGCTATTTGGCCTCATATAAATGTAGGAAAAAGAAATACCACTATTATTCAAGATCTATCGACTCTTGTTGATACCCTTTCAATTTTTATTTTTTCATACACACAATTGTGACTGACATAGATGTGACTTTTACCCAGTGGAATGCGTACTTGTTTCAGTGTGACCATTGGGTGATTTCCCATTGTGATATGCAAGGGCATATTAGCCGCGCTGATTCAAACAGTAAATTACTTAATAGTGGTGTTGAGAGAAGGTGTGAAATGGTTTATTCATGATAGAATATTTCTACTGCTTCTCACCTTGAACCTCTAGATTTGACTGGGAATGAAAATTGAGAGAGTCTGCGCTCAAAGTAAGAGAGTGAGAGCAGGAGCGTAAAGAATAATAATTTTCTATATGAATAAATAATTTAAAAACAAACATAGAGCTGAGTTGTAGAATAAAATGCCCAAAGGCAATTAACTCAGGGAAAGAGAGAGGACAATTAATTTTGTTTATCAGTGATGTATAACTTTTATATGAGCCCATGAGGTTTAGAAAAGTCCCCACTACCTGATTTTATGATGCATGTTTTATTCATGCACATTTGTGGCTTTGTGGCCTCTGTGAATGCCCAGCTGCTAAGTATATGAATTACATGCTTTTCAAGAAAGTAACTACCCTGAGGTCCTGGCTGGAGCTGCATGAATTTTTCTTGACAACCATTGTGTCCTCTATTCAGTGTGCATGTTTTTGCTCAGCTAGCCGCAAGTTGAATGGCTGAAGCCAATCGTTAATCTGAAGAAGGTGAAAAAATATGCAGAAAAATATTTATATTTTAAAAGTCAAAAGCATGCACTGCCCAATGGATCATTTACTTTTCCAAAACCAAAATCTGACATTATAAAACATTGCTCAAGTTTGATATGTGTAGCAACAGGTGCAACTAAAGACTTAGCAGGTAATTATTTCATTGCTGCACTAAACCACTCCAGTAATTGAGAAGTGTAATGAAAATAGGGCAGTGTGTTCTGTAAGATCCTCTACCTGTAACCATTTCAGTTGATAGTAGCTTCTTTTGAAATGGTTGTATGAGGATGGACCTCCTAAATGCAGTATAGGCTGAGGGCCGAGTGGGACTGATATCAGTAGCCTTTTATTGCTTATATGCTGCAGACCAGATATAAAAATACATGCAGCCCCAATATAAAGTCTTCCCACAATTTGTGCTGTGTTTGTGTTTCCTAATGAGATGTCAGCTGTTCAATGTGACTTTGTCATGAAGTGAGAAAATGGTAACCTTCAGGTGTCCATTTATTAAGTTAACTTTTGTATTATTATTTCATGAGGAATGACAGTTCCTTGACATATTTCCATGAAACAAGACACTGCAAAGAAAGACAGATGTCCCTAGAATACTAAAAAAAATGTAAAGACTTCAGTGGTTCAGCCTTGGTCAACATGGACCATCTGTGACTTCAAAGACCATTTTAGTCTTAAGAACAGGATTTTGACCTCATGAAACAGGATAAATAGACATTGTCAAAGGACTTGGACAGACAGTAGTCACTTGATCTACTCAGTAGTTATTTAGCTGT
Organism: Mastacembelus armatus; assembly: GCF_900324485.2. Taxonomy (NCBI): domain Eukaryota; kingdom Metazoa; phylum Chordata; class Actinopteri; order Synbranchiformes; family Mastacembelidae; genus Mastacembelus; species Mastacembelus armatus. The sequence continues at coordinate 5,832,551 of NC_046634.1, read as the reverse complement.
GAGACCACAGGTGTTTCTGCCAATGTAACAATTCAAAACTAGTGCTCAAGTGTCATATTCAGAGTTGTTCTGATTGAAGTGTGTCTTGTTAAGTCAGCTACTCACTGGAGCAAATGTTCATGAGTCTTTGAATGATTTTGGCTGAGTGGTATTATTCAGAAAATTGGATCAATCAGTTAGTGGTCTGAGGACAAGGACGTTCTCAATGGTTTAAAAAAGATCATGTAAGTTCTACGGAACTGTAAATACTGCTGTAATTCACAAAGAACAATGGATGATCTTTCTCTATAACAACCAGTGAATGGTCATAGGCCCAACTCAAGGATCATTTTTTTTATAAACTTGAGTAGGAGAAATCAGACTGAAAGCTTTCATCAAAGGTAGTTTCTTTGGTGTAGAAATCAGGGGCCATTTTTTTGAGTGCAGTGAACATTACATTTGAACAGTGGAACTGTGTAGCAGTGGGTACTAAGCTGTGTCAGGCTTTGGCTAATTTTTGTAGTTTTTTACCACAAACAATTGCTTATTGCTTTTGCCATTTTCAGTCATTAGTTGACAGACTAACAGACTGTTATATTTACAATGTTGTATGTTAAATTGATACAAGCCAACACTTCATGGGAAAGTAACTGGTAGTTTTTGTGCTATGTTCTCTCTGAACTTGAGGCAGTGCAGACAACTCACAATGCCAGTCTAAACATTTATGATAACAAAAGTTCTTTAATCTGTGGAAATTAGTGTGCACATAATCAGGAGGATGATTTCATTATTACCTTACCTATATTATTTTCTCTCCAGTTGGACTGTCAAGAAGACAAGCTTCACAGTAGAAATCAGTGAATATATTACTATAGTACACTGAGTACCTGCAGTCATCCTGCTACATAATTAAACTAGCACCATCTTTTTCATCACTGTACTTGGAGTTAGAAGATGCAAGAAAAAAACCTTTTGAATATCAGAATTGTTAGAGCCTATTTAGTAAGCCTCTCCACTCCCAACCTCCCTACCATCAGTGATGCAACTATTTCACACACAAATACAATAATAGCACATGTTCTAGGTCCTCCACTCGACTGTCCCTTTACAAAAGTCAGAGCCAGAACTACTAGTGTATTTTCACTACTCAGAATAGTAATTAAAGATATCCACAATAACATTTTTTGTAGTTGAAACTGTATTTGACTGTCTACAGCATAGTAGTGCTATCCATGATCCATAGTGTTGATTCCTTAATATGCAAATTATATGCACAACATGTATTTACCACATTCCTCAGTCCCACCCATCAGGGCCCTACCCTCTACAGCAGGGGTATTCAACTAAAATTTCAATTTCTTGAAGCAAAGGTCTGTAAGGTCATAATGTCTAGTTAATGTGTTAACTAGTTAACGTGATATGTATTTAAATAGCCTAGTAGTTTTATCTGCATGTAATCTGTGAAATCAAATGAATTCAGTACAATTCCAAAGCTTTCTGACAATATTTATTGTCATGTAACATACAACTGAACATATATGTATGGCTGTAGATATGTATAATGTTCTCTCTCTTTCTCCGTCTCACCCGCCTGTTTCTCTCCCTTTGTTTTCTACATGTATCGCCTTTTTTCTTTTCTTTGTACCGTCTTTTCATGTGTAACTTGCCTCTAGCTCTGTTTACACTGTAGAGTCATAATGTTTACTGCCTGGAATGCACAGACTTGATTGGCTGAGTGGTATCACGTGGGATGGCTCAACTCGCATGTAATTGGTCTGTGCGTTTCCACTATCGTAAAGTCTACAAAAGCTGCGCCAGTGGAAATAGAAGCGCCCTGTTAGGTTTTAAATCATAACCTTCTGTTTTGGCTGTAGGTCCAGGTCCGTATGGAGTGTCTTCTGGGTCACTAATACCCGGACCTCGGTCCGCCTGTTAGTGACCTACGCTCTACAGCAAAAGAATTTCAGAAATCTGAAACAAAAAAAAAACGTTGGCAGTGAAAAACACTGACGTCAACTGAAAATCAGAAGATTGTCACTTAATAAAATACCTTTGGTTTAACATAAACTGAGAAGATTGTAGTTTTTCAGTATTAATAATCATTTCAGTGCCAGTGTTTTATTTTTCAGTTCTGGCTTTGTTTTCAGTGTGAAAGTTTAAAGTCATTGCTATGGCTCCATACAGGAGAGCCCATTCTGCAGCAGCTTTGCCATGCATGAGCCATAGAAATTGTTAGTAGTGCTTTTATAATGGAAGACTGAATGTACAGTTTTCACATTTTAGAAGTAGATGTAGCTAAAACCTTTGACAAACTTTCCTATTTGAATAGGTGTACACAAAGCCATGTAAAAAGTTTTAACAGCCAAATCCATTGAAAATGCATACTGACAATTTTATGTTCTAAGACGACCCAACAAAACTCTGAATCAACAATAAAAAGTGACCTTGAGGCTGTATGTCAATTCTGATTACTGTAAATTGATTGAGAGAATTTTTCTTTGTATACAGAAAAAGAGACTTAACGCCCTTATACACCACCTGTACTGCAGGTTTTTCTGTACTAGTACTACAAAGAGGTAAAAGTCAACATTCAAAAAGTAAAAAATAATTAGTAGTTGTTATTAGTGATTTTATTTGTTTGATTATTCCAAAGTGTTAAAATGAGGAGTTACGGTTTTACTCTTGTCTGTTTGAAACTTTCGTGCAAGCTGTGACAGTAGATGTTTAACAAACAGATATGTAACTGGTGTTGATCTTGTCACATAGCGATCATCAAGAAATGAGCAAGTTAGTGTACCACATTGTTAGGTAGTGGTATTTTCAGGGAAAGTAGATCCCAATCTCCTGTAGGCTTTGTTTTTCACTCTGTGGTGTTATCTCTCACAGCAACATTAAGGAATTTTTTTTCTGCTGGCTCCAGTAAAGTACTAAATGCTACGTTTTGGTCCTACTGGTTTCATCCTTTCCCTGTGACTGATTGTGCTGTTGGTCGGACAGACTGAGATTCCTTTTTGTAGCCACAAATAATCTTTTTGATGTCTAAAATCCCCTTTGCAGCTCTTATAGCTGAATGGACTGTAGTGTGCTCTTCCTGGGTTTCCCAGGGGCCTGAAAATCTAAGCTCACCTTTCCCTCTACAGCCATCCAGTATCATGGTGTTTGGATGGTGGGAAGTAAACCAGTCTGTCACAGCGATACAGAAAACAACTGCAAAGGATTAGAAACAAATGCACCCCTCTTATGAATATGATTGAAAACAACTGTATAGAGGAATCTACATGTAATGTGTAATGGTTGTGAACTGCTATTGTGCTGAGTGATGACTGGGGTGACTACTAAGGACTACTACTAATGATTTTGTTTTGAAAAGCAGCAGATTTATATTGTGGCTTTTGTAGGACCATGTGCTTTGAGTGACTTTAAATGCAGCACGGTTTGTTGCGTTTTTTACTTGTTTAGAGGGGTCTATAATGACATCAGTTGCCATGGTCTATAATGAGCCTCAACAGGACAGCATATGGTTTTGGATACAGGACATTTTTGCTTACCATTTTATTTTCCTCATTCATTCAGAAATTGTCACACAGTGTTTCACAGTAAGTTAGAAACCTATTATATGCAGGTAATTGAGAAAATATTGGTATAAATTCTGCATTTTACTCCAAAATGTCAATCCTTGTAGTTGTGCATCAGTGCCCTGCTGTTTACCTCATTATTTTGTGGTTCATATAACTCGTAAAGTACTTTTTTTGAATTGGCATTTTGACATGGCATCTTTGTAGATACAGTGCAGCATGTCAGAACAAGACAAGTTATAGACTTTAAATGTCTAAACCAAAACCTAAACCTTCCACCAGTCAGACATGGTTGAAAGTTGAAAGCAACGACTTAAGACCATAACTGCGAGCAAATGAAACTATAAAAATGGTATTAGACAACAAATAAAATTATACTTATTACATTATATCACCCGGTATTTAACCACACACAATGCTGAAGTTCCAAGCAGAGCAATGCTGCACTAAGAACTAATACAAATAAGATGAAAAAACCTGGGGTAGTGTCCTAGGGTTGAACTTTCAAGGTCTGCTATGAATCAGTTCAGTCTAATTTCACACTGTCATTTTAAGTTGAAGAAGGAGCCATCAAACAAGGCAAAGCTAATATGTTGTTTCCTCTTTAATGGCTGACTGCTTGGCTCAGATTTGAGCGCTTTTTGAAGTTGTGCTTTCCTTGAGTTGATAAGTGTGACTAACAACCAACAGCGGGTTTCCACTAAGGAACAACAGTATTGTTAAAAGTAATAGAGGTGTTATCTCCCTAATGCACTTCATACTTGGCAACTGTAGGAAGGAAAGCAAAGAGGGTGGGAGGTATGGAGGAGAACAACTGATGCCTGTTAGCTGTGTTTTTCAGATGCTCGTGGTATTTTATGAAGCTGCAGATTGTCTTGTGGTGGCTGTTTACTGAGGAGAAATGAATTGCACAACAGCAGTGCCATGTCTAATGAAAACAAATCATAAATTATGGCTTGGGAGCCAAACTGAATTATATGGAGCCACATAAGTCCCAAGCTTTTGTGGGGTCGCAGGTTCTTGAACCTAGATCCTCTAGATTTAAGGCAGCTAATAAGTTTCTGGTTTCAATACTGCAGGGTAATATGATGTAAACCAGAAATGACTGCAGAGGAAATTGGCCTTGTGGAGTACCAGAGCAATGATGGAAGGTTATTAGAAATGCAGCATGAAATATTTTGGATGACATTATGTAAATCCTCATCTGGAGAAAATTGTTTAACAGAATTTAGTTTCTTCTCTCTGGACCTGGCAGTGCTTACAGCTAGAGACCAGAGCAAACTCTTTAATATTACAAATGCTGGCTCAAACATTGTGAACCTCTCCAGTGCCAGCTGATCATCTGCATCTGAAAATCCTAAACATACATAGCTCCAGAAACACAGGCCATCTCTCCAATTCTATAAACTAAATATATTCTATTATGTGATACTACTGATTTGGACTTCCATGTATTTGAAATTTCTATTGTACCTTTTGTGATGCTGCCCAATTACAATTATAAAGTTATAATAAAAGAAGAATTATTTGTGCTAGTTTATGCCATTTATAACAAAAAAAAAACATTTCCTGTGAACGTTATCCATTAAGTTTTAACTAGAAAAACACATTAGTGGTGTATAAATATTATTTTATAGGAGACAGTAGGATAACCCACATTCCTGACAAATTATGTCTGCTTTGACCTTCAGGTTGAAACTAGCTTACTTTTTTCTTTTTATTGGATGGCTATTGGCAGGATTAAAGGTAAACCAGCAAATGAAGCTCTTGATATGTAAGTGTTTCAGGAATTGGCCTCATCCTTGGTAACAGATCTTTAAAAAGCAAATTCATTTATCAAAACATAAAAAAGCTTTTTGTGACATGTGCTGATCTTGAGCTGTATTCAGCCGTATTAATCAGCCTGTATGGTATGGTATGGTCTCTTGCTTGCCACTTTAAATACTTTATAGTAGCTAATATTTAGTTTTTAAGCCATTTCTTATTCAAATAAACACTCTTTATCCAGGTCCACAGCTTTTTCACCATAGGCTCCATTATTAGCTGCCTGCTTCCAACCATCGTCAGCTGCTGTGTATGGGTGAGGTTGTGTGGGGTGGACAGGCCTGGGGATCACATGTCAGCCTGAGCATGTATAACAAGCAATAACAAGCTTACTTCTGTCTACATCTGCCTGACATATTGTTTCAAACTAATACTATACATTTTGAGAAACAAATAAACCCCCATTAGTTTTGTAAATGTGTGCTGAGTGAGAATGGAAAACCTGACAGGTGTAGCTACAGAAAGTTAGGTAGAGCTAAGGCAAATGAAGACAAAGACAGTCAATGCAAATTTTGAGTTTATCTCTATTAAGATCAAACATACAGAGTTCACTGTATTATCGATGACATAAAGCCCATTTGTGAATACTGAGTAGGGGACACTTGCTCAAGCTTTTTTATAATTAATCTTGTTCACTTTTTAGCTAAAACTAATCAAAGAGATTGATAATTCCCACATCAGAGTAGATTTCTGGCTGTGGTTACCATAGCAATCATACTTCTGTGCAGGCATTTATGTCTGTGTTTATTTGTATTTTTAAAATCATGTTTACCCTACCCAGCTAAAATTGTCAGGAAAATACTTGTTATACCTGTTGTAGATGGAATGAAAGAGTTTTTGTTTGGTATTGTGAAGATAATTAGTTTTCCAGGTGACTGAATCATCCATGTGGATGTGGTTATTTTGGGTTTTGTCACATCATCCTCCTCTCTGGAAGCTTTTTTAGCCTGTAATTTTCAAACCTTCAATTGTATTGTGTATTTTTGACTGTGAAGATTCATTTCTGACCTTTTGAAGTAATAGTGTTTCAGAAACTCACCCTATCTTGTGCAGTTGCCAGCTCCAGAACAGGAGCTGCTTAGGATCTTACTGTTTTTACTGTTGAGTTGAACTGATGAACTGGCAAATATTGACAGATAAACTTAAGCAGCTGTTCTTGATGATTTGTTCAGATGCCTGCAGTGGGAGCAACATTGCAATTGAAGAAGTATGTAAAGCTGTTATGGATTAAATATCTGCATGTTAACAATGTTGCGAGCAGATTAGGATGCATATAGCTCATAGCATTACTGTGCCTAAATGCTGTACAGTGTTACGAAGCTGCTAGCATGGCTGTAAACTCTGACAAGCCACTGACGAAAAAAATGCTCTGCCAAATAGGGTGCTAAGTCAGAAGTAATTATCAAGCGGTGAAGACCTATTTGTGGTTTAGTTTTGGAGGATTTGTTGAATCTTATACACATAAAATGATAAACTCCTGTCTTAAGTGGCCTTAAATGGGAACAGCAGTGACTTTGCCAATACATTGCTGCAATGTTGTAAAAGATTTACTTCTTGTTTACTGAATCTGATAACGTGTTTTTCTGTGGCCTGCTAAAACTAAACTGAAGGACATACTGTCTAGCAAAATGACTATCTGTGTGGGATTTGCATGTTTCCCCATGCCTGTGTGGATGCTGGATAATGATTGTCTCAGGCCAGTGTCAGCTGGGATGGGATCCAACAAAATAAAATTTTCATGTGTAGGAGGAAGAACGTGTTGTTTTTCCTTATTTTAAAAGTTGTGTACGCAAAGTATTTTTCCAGTAGGTGCTAGTTTTTGTACTGCCAGTCTGTCTGGAGTTCATCTGGTCTGTACAGGGATTAGCTGGTAAAGACTGAATAGATAAAATGTGTGTACTCTAAACTAGATAAAAAAGAAATCAATAAAAATGTTGATATAGAGAGGTGACAGGGCGCAGTCTGCCACAAAGAATGAATTCACATCATGTTCCTCTACTGACTGCTCCTCTTTCTCTGTCAGTGATTTACACAAGCACGACATGTATAAGCCGAGGAGGAGCAGGAGCTAGGAACAACAGCGTAACAGGAGTTTGACAGTCACTCCCCTTCTCCTCTGCAGCCTCCCCCCACCCAAGTCATTCTCAGAGGAGTTGTCCCCTGCCCAGTGGCATGTGGATGTGTATAATGGAGATGGATGGTGGCTGGCTCTACCACACTGTGGAACAGACGGACTCCTCCCTAAACGCCTGTCTGCCAGCCTCCATCAGTCTCTCTCCGACAGCCACCCGGAATAGAGCCCAGGCTCGATATTGGCCTGTTCAGGTGTTTGTGCCTGTGCTCTTTTAATAGACTTGGTTTAAAAACATTTTAACATGTTGTATAGTTGACTTGAAACATGGTTGAAAATGACTGGACAAGTTCCAGCTTTCAGTGCTGACATGTCAAACTTTGGAGGCAACAGAATCAACATGCACAGCAAGCAATAGCAGAGCAATCCAGGGGTGAAAAACTGCAGCAAACACCCCAAAGAGGGCTCCCACAGTTGTATGGAAATTTATATAGTTCCTGTTCGCACTCTACTCCTGCACCTTGCTTCTCCCTTTTCACGTACTTTCCTGAGCTTATAGCTAAGTGAGGACTTGGAATGTGTATGTGTGTGTTTATATGGGCATCTAGAAAGCCTGTATTATCTCCTGGTTCCATATGCATTTGTGCCTTTGTGTCTTCTGTCTGGTAGAGTTTATACCAGATGCTGTGAAGTTCAGTTGCTATGCGGTCCAAGCACTGACACTCAGTCTTGTTTAATTAAGCTGCTGGATCAATAAACTCTGTGATTTCTCCCTTTTTTTCTTGCTGTATTGCCATCTGTTCACTGTGACTCAAACAAGACCGCTACAACCTTTGCTGGAGCCTCTGAAGTAGCCATTACAGACCCACTGAGGCAATGCTGGAAATAGTGGGGGGAACATGAGCTTATTGGAAAAAAATAAAGTCATATTCTATTCTATTTATTACTGGCTTTTGATGTTTTTCTGTTGCCTCTTGGACAACACTAAAAGCTGCAGTAATGCTAATTTAAAAGTAATGAAAACAAGACAGAATAGTCAATATCTTAACTGTATAGACCACATGCTAATAAGCTGTTTTCACACACCCTAAAACACACACAGGCTGTATTAATGTCGTAATTACTTTCTGTGTTTTCTTCCATGGATAGTTTGACAGAAAGAATGACACACCAATATAGGATGAGTAGGATGAGGTGCTTGTCATTTTGTGTCTTAATCAGTTTTTAGACACAGTTATTTCCTTTGTTGATTTTTGCTGTCAAATGTTTTCCTGCCATTTATGAACAGGGTTAATGTACTGAAGTTTGGAAGTGGGTAATGGAGGTCATTGGTTCTCCAGGTAACCGCTGCATGTTGTGTAGCTAGTAACTGACTGGCTAATTAGTCAACATTAGCTCTAAATGAAAGTACCAGCTGTTAAACATTAAAAAGTCCAGGTTGTATTTTTAGCTCATTTTAAAAAACAGGCATATTTTTGCATTATACACACAGAATGTTTTTAGATCACTGTAAAGTACATAGCTCATTTAGCTAGACCACAGATGGCGAATGTATACTGTCAATTAATCACATCAAAATTCACTTGTAACACATGTAAGTCAGTGGCTAGTACCTAGTGTACGCTGAGCTCTCCATCAGAAAGAGTTTTAGTTGTTCTATTTGTGTCGGGCTCTTAAAGCCTTTCCATATCACTCTTCTGCAAATCCAGGTTTTAATTCATTCTAATGTATAGACCCAAATTATAGTTATTGCACATGTTATGTTTTAGTGAGCCTGCTTGTTTAGTTTGTGTTGTGAAGAAATGAGAATTAAGATCTAACTTCTGTGTCCCACAGTGTTATCCTCTTACAGGAGTCATGACTATGAGTTATCTGGTTTTAGTGTTATTGTCCTTGTCTTTCTTAGTCGTACAATGTGACCTTAGCAGGGACAATGGCCTTCCTCACTGTTGTTTGTTGGACATGTCTGTAATTGGTTCATTTTTGTGTCTTCTCCCTTTTTAGCAAAACCTTTAATATCTTTCATACTGTCACTGACAGTATACCTATAGAAATAACCAGAGCAAAGGGATCTAAAAAAATTCCTGTCTCCTACTGTAGAAATTGTCAAAATTGCAGCCCTCTCAGTCATGTCAATCAGACCACTGTATTGAGCTGTCTAATAGATTACATGCAAGCTTCATGGGTTTCATTCTGTCACTAAACCTAAAACAACAAATCCCTTGTTTTATTTTTACGCTCAAGTGTTTTCATCTAAACCCCCCAGTTAATGACAGTTCTGCATGCCACATCTTAGACATGCATGTGTCAGCAATGGTGCTCAGTCAAATAGTGATTGAGAAGTGAATATACTGTGTAGATTCTTTCATATCAGTTACTGTGTACATTTAGTAAGATGTCCAGATCTAATGAAGAGAGCTCCCTGAAGTGAGTCAGTGAAGAGCACTCTGGAAATGTAGACTGTTAAGAACTGTTGTACTTGGAAATGATATAGTTCAAGGAAAGTCAGAGCATGAAAAAGTCAATTATAGCCCCTTCAGTGCATTTGATTGCACAATTTGATAGTATTTTTGCTCCTAATTGAATGAAAAATCTGATCTGTATTTGTGAAGAGGTCTGAGAATAATAGGTTTCCAAGTGGCTAAAATGCTTTGCCAGTGTTTTCTTACTTTCATTTACCTGGACAAAGAGATTTCTGTTCATAAAAACCTCTTTTGTCTTCTTGAGGTCAGAAAAGATTAAAAAACTAAGTGCTGCAAGTGAAAGAATGTCTCAAATAGAGAGAAAGCGGGAAGAGAGAAAGAAAGAGGCATCACTGACTTATTAGACTGGTAGTCTTGGCGCTGGAGCAAGACACAGGCCAATAAAAATGCCATCTCTTCTCTGGGATTATCCTGGCATTGATGGAACTGACAGGGTGCGTCTCGCTCTGGGGTTCCCATTTGGGAGAGAAGACAACTGGTTTCTGTGGTTATATTCAACTGTCCTGGCTCATCACTCTCACATACTCTATACCCAAATGGGGCCTGCACGTTCAGGAGCAGGCAAGCAGCCTCCGCCTTAAACACAGAGCTGGTGTAGAGTGACTGAAACAATGGTCAGTAACACAAACATTATAGATAAATCCTGTCACAAAGTTTAGTGAAGAGAGTAGGCTAAATTGCTTTGTTTGTGGTTGTGTTTCTGGTGAGATGTCAGCTTTCTACAATTCTCAGAATATTTGGCTGTTACTGAGAAGCTCATTGTTATTTTTTAATGTTTTACTTTCTAAGGTTCTAGTGTTTCTGGGATTATTTCACATTTTCAAGAACAACTCACTGTATATCAACATTTCCCCTGACAAACAGGCTAAATCTCCAGATCTGAGAACACAAAGAAACCAATAAAGAAGGTGCTAAATGATCATTTTGTGGTTGTCATTGCAGTAAACTCTGCAAACATTGTCTCACTAATTTAACTCACTCGCACACGTGAAGCTGCCAGGGGTCATACAGGGGCTTGACCAACCTAGTATTTTATGTTGTGCACTGGATTGAATTGGAGTTCACGTACTGTAGTGGTCTTGATGTGAAAATTGGAAAATTGGCTTTACAGAGTACTGGTCATAGTGCTTTCTGTATCATCCATCAAGAGCACAGGACCTGTCTTCAAAATGCATCATCATCTCTGTTGGCCAATGCTTGTCTCCCTTGTTAAACATGAAGTTTACATGTTTCCCTTAGTTCACAAAATTAATGTTCCCTGACTGTGAAACAGCTTTGAATTCAGTGATTATTGATACACTGTTTCCAGAGACTTTTTTTTTTTTTTTTACATTCACTGATGTACTGTATGTAATTAAGAGAAGCTTGTTCATACAGCAGGGTCTTATTGTGTTTGTTTGAAGTACCAGATAGTAATGCAGTTAAACCCGGTACAGAGCCTGGAGTCACCATCCTGTCAGGAAAATGTGGTGACACAAATATCTTCCCTTTCAGTCCTGTTAAGCTTCCTGTTATCTTGTCCTTGACACAGAGGGCGAGCAGTTCTAATTTCTTGGCCAGCCCAGTTTCTAGACTTTTTTTTTTTCTTCTACCATTAGTGAAAACTTAAACTTGTGGCTTTTTAGTGATTTGTGACATTAGGCTCTAGTTTTTAAGATGTTTTTATAGAACAGTGCTGCAATGCAAACAGCAGGTAGGTGGGAAAGACAGAGGCTAGGCATGACAAACAGGACTTGTAAGTAAGTATGGGAGATTACACTGGTTGCTAAACTCTCCATGGGGAAAATGTTAAGCAGATCCAATGGATGAAGTAATTCAATTTGAGCCCCTGAATAATAGCATCATTTGCTACGGAATTAGCATCCGCCACTATCAATCAGCACGGAAAAAGACTAACACAAGCTGCGCCCACCAAGGACATTGGCTTTCTGTAAAATTCAACTCATTTATTATGTTAACTTGACTGTAGTAACAGCAGGAACATTGCTGATTTTTAATAATGAACAATTTTTTTAGTTCATGTACATTAGTGAAAAGGTGAAATTTGGAGCATATTTCTCTGATACATTTTCAGCATACTCATTTATTTTTTTTTATTGGTTGGTTGTAGGTTATAAAACCTCCACTATGCTTTGCCATGACACCCTGAACTGAAAATTAAAAGTAGTTTATTTATTCCTACAACCCTCTATGAGATTTATGTCCCTATGGACCTTATAGACTGAGAGAGTGAAAAAGTGAAACATGAAAGTGGATAAAAAGTCAAAAGTCATCATCGGCACCTGAAATTGGTCCAATCAAAAGCCAACACTATGTAGTTTGCAATAGAAAAGGTGCAAAGCATGTCGGCTAGGTTCCTTCACAGATGCTTGTGTGTAACAAACGAATTAGTGTGTGTAATAATTTCTAGGTCAACAATGTGAAGGTGTGATTACAGTTTAAATAGGGAAATTATTATAGAGAACCAAACCCAGAAAATGCCAAGCACAAAACTAGCCGACTATATTGGTAAAAAGAAAAACTAAACAATCAGTAACCTTTTCCATAACAGCATGTTAGTCATCTTCAGTGGATGGAGTTGTCACAGAGAGCTCAGTTGTTCAGTTGTCAAACAGAGAGCTTAGTCACATTCATGTGAAGTGTGGATGAGTTAAAAAACAAAATGATAAAATGAAAGCTAAAACCAATCAAGCAAATGTACATTCTTCTGCTGATAGTATGAAGTTAATTAAAAAGTCACTTTTTGTCATGTAACAATGCCATGTAAAAATGTATGTGAGCTCTCTATACTTCTTGACTTCCTCCAGTGCATCCAGAATCTATTTTACATAATTCTATTGGGTGGCCACAACCAGTATGTTCAGCGATTTGAGAGAGTTGAGTTTAATGTTTCTAAGGTGGACTCTTGATGTGATTTCTGCTAAATTGAAAATTCCTCTCCTGGCTCAGCAAATTGGTACCCTTTCAGTGGTGAAAATTGAACAAATTAGATGGTGCCGGCTTCTTTCAAAAAGTGGTAGACATGTTCCTTTGTAAAGAATTTATTTCATTGCGGAGAATACAGAGTTGACAGTTGTCACCACAAGGCCTTTATTAGTGTCATTTTCTTCCAGAATGTACTGCTCGGCGTCAAAGGGATCTTTTCTCCGCTCGTTTGAATTAAACAAAAATCTAAAAGCATAAAGCAACATGCTCCTTGACTCAGACCACACCATCTTTTTATATTTTGCTGCACTTACTAATTCTCAGATTCTCAAATTGCTAGCCAGTTGGTTCCAATATGTAGTAAAGCTCAATGTTTAGGCAAGGATCATTCACAGCACCATGTAGGTTTTAGAACTTTCTATTAATGAATGCAGATAGAAGTGGAGAGGAAGGAAAGTAAAGGCTCACCTTTGCTTCATAGCTCCGTTGGTGTTTGTCTTAGAATGCTGCAGTGTGCTTTCCTCAGAGCTAATGTTTTCTTTAATCTATTATCAGTGACTTTTAGAACTGTTACCCAGAAAAGCCAGCTCACTTTGTAAAATGTGCTCTATTTGTCAACAACTGAATGAAAGTGAAAACATGCTTGAAAAAATTATTTCACATTGTTCTTTTCTAGTGACGCAAGGGCATCCACTAAGGACACTGTGTGTTGGCTTATTCTCCAAAGAAACAACAGTGTCATGTAGAAGCCTGCTGTGAGATGACCGGGTCATCCTTATCACTGACCGAGACTGCCAAAACGTCAAAATATCCCCCCAATCCTCTTATGAGGCAGAAGATCAGCACTTGTAAAATGACTGGCATTGCCCTAAGCAAGGTTTTTCAGGACTCAGCAAAAGGCAGCTTACTAAAAACAACCGATGTTCAGGAGACTTAATCATTACCAATGTGGGTTTGTGGATTTCTGGATTCAATAACTTTTAATCATCTTCAGTGGTGTATCAGTCTTGTCTGTATTTTCTGCTACAAGTCTACATTTAGAGCTAATTTGAGGATGGCTGGATGCCATGCCACCCAGTGGGGAGTCCACAGGCATGTTGAGGGATCTATTTAAGATGACCCCTACTTATCCGGTAGTTTGTGTTCAAAAGAAAAACACTTACAAAGGCCCTTGCGGCTAGACTGTACTTCTCTAACATTGTCTAGGTGGTGAGTGTCAGTTTGCTGGAGGTAAAATAGAAAAGTAATTTTACTTTTGAGGCTCAGTTGCTTATGCTTTTGCTCCATCTGCCAGTCACACAGTATTCTGGCTGACACTTTATCAGCCTTTGCCATGGCAAGAATCAGATGATCCATGAACAGAGGCATGGCTAAATGTAAAAAGTGTAGCCTTTGGGTGGAACTGCTGCCAAGTTTCTCTTGGAGAGTGATCTGACAATGAGCCTTTGACATCCAGAGAGCATTTATTTTTGCACTGGATGAGTGGAGAGTATGTAAAAAGTCAGAGCTCTTATCTTTGTATCTGTTTTTGTGGTTACACAGAACGAACAGTTTGCTGTCATAAGTCAACAATTTGTGGCTTACTGGCTGAATCAGTTAGAAGTTCAAAGCTGAGACCTGTGGACAAAATTCACTTTTTTTTTTAATATCTTCTATATCTTATTTTTTTTTTCAAGAATACATTTTATTCTAAAGTTAAAGAAACGTTCCAGGTGTTAGTCAGTGCACTAGTAACAGAGATGTAGCAAATGAACATGTAGCTTATTGATCTAGAGCACAGAACTTTATTGCAATATTTATTCATTTATTGACCAGAGGCAACAAACCCCTACATCACTTGTCCATGGTGATGAGGTGAGAAGTTACTTGTTATTGTGGAAAATGACAATTAACCCTCCGTGCATCAAAGCGTTAATGGCAACGGTTGCTTTGGAGCACAGCATATCAACAATTGTGTGTTTTTTACTAATAATTAGCTAAAGTAAATGTAAAGCCTGGTCTCCAGGAGAAGCAGCCTCAGTCTAATGCAGAGGCTTTGCACTTTTTAAAATATCTAAACATCTCAAATGTTCTGAGTGCACCCACTGTGTGCACCACTCTGGAGACATGATAGGGCTTGAGCTAATTGCCTGAAGGTGAAAACTGTAGTTATTTCATTAATCTCTTAGTTGAGTTTCAGTGGCCTACATCTCAGAATTATTTAAATGGTGTTAGTTGGTGTAAGTGAGACCACACTGGACACAGAACTGAGAAGAAAAGTCAAATTCTGGCTTGCATCCAATTTTTTCATATTATTGAAGGGTTTAATTTCTGCTGTTTGATAGAAGAACAGTATCCTGTTTTCTCACTTTCACTTTAAAAAGTGTCTATGACAGGCATTAACATTTAGCCTTGTTGTTTGCACCCTGAAGGTAATTTATTTGATTGTTGCAACGGTTTTGCTGAAATTGAATTATTTTCATGGCAAGTCATAATTAAAGCCTTTATAGAGTTAGGGTGTTTACTCACTGTCAAACTCCTTTGGGTTTTTCAAAACTAAATTTGACCCACAAAGCAAATGCAGAAAGCTATACACACATACACCTTTCTGTTTGCCTGATAAGGAATCACTTGCTGAGCAAAAGCAAAGGCTGTTCATGTTTATGCATGAATTTGTATTTGGCTATGTTTTGTCTGTCCAGGCTGGTGACATACTACAGTGTTGCATCCAGGCTCCTTCATAATTTAGCATTTATTTAGATTTTTGAACAGGTGACTCTGCTAACAGCATGGCTTCAGGGTGGCAGTGTCTGTTTTGGTCAGTCATTCTTTGGTCTAGGTAGAAATATCTCAACCATTACATGGATTGACACGTTCATGTGACTGTTAGGATGAACTTTAAAAACTTTGGTGAGCCTTAGAGTTTTCATGTTGAATAACCCTGAGGTCAACATTTCTTACTCTTACTGCATCTGGGAAGCTCAGTCTGAGGTTGTAACTGGAGTATAGAATCAGTAATAAGTTGAATTGATTTGGATGAGACTACAAATTTGGTGACTTTTTCTTTCTCCTTTGCTTTGGTGTGATTAAAATCTTTAAATATACATGAAATTGATCAAGGGGATCGGCTGAAAAACCGAACAACACAGAGCTCATATTGCTCTTCAGCTGAAAAAAGATTTAAAGCTTTGTTCTCAGCCACTGTGGTGAGATACTTTCTTGCAAATTGAGGTTTGTAATTACTAGTGTTGGTGTGACCTGTGGCACAAATGACATGCTAATTATAAATAATTGGAGCTATGTAGATTGAGTAACTTGGCACAAACAAGTGTCGTTGTTTACACTAACAAAATGAGAGTCAACAGTCCAGCTCATTATGTTGCCAGTTAACTGGGGAAATTGGCCAGATATCTTGTAGCTCTGGTGTTGAGAGGGATTTTGGTGTCTTGCTTAAAGACACCCAGGCAATATAGCTGTAAACTAGAAATGGGTTTGAACCTCTTTTTTACACAGATGATTTAAATCTGTGTTGGACTGACATCTATATATATTTGAAATATTAAATGATGACTGGCTTGAGAATGTTTTAATTCTAAAACTTAACAGACTCTGGCTGTTTGATAACCCTTCAATGATAAAGACTTGTAAGATTTGACAAAAGCTAGCTAATGTTTGTAAGTGCTGTCAAAAAATAAATTAGGACAAGTACATTTAGATAAAAAAAAAATGCACTTGTATACTGCATATATTTTCGGAGCTTATGGTAGTGAAGGGAAATCCATCCATAGCACTCATATGTTATTTTTATAATCTTAGCCTAGATTTGCAAACACAAGCACCAGAGCCAAAAAAAATCATCAAAAGGAAAAAACTGGAGCTGCTCTTCTGTGCTGTCAGAGGAAGGCAAACCAACTTTTGTGGATACAGTGAATTTGGAGATTTGACAGGGATATGTGCCTTTTTCTGTTAAATATAAAAACTGGTAGCAGTATAATTAAAGAAAGCTCATTTTGGATAAAAGCACTCAAAGCTAAAGATGGTCCATAAAGTCAGTATGCAACTCGTCAGCTCTCTTGGATGATGCTACTAACAGTATGAAGGATTATCATCCTGATCATTGTGTCAGTCTGTTTGGATATTTTTTGGTATATTGTTTGATATCATAGATTTTGAGTCACCGTCTTTGTTGTGTGTTTTGTTTTTCATATAACAATTTTTTTTACGTTTTGACCACCACCCCTCCTCTATTTACTGGCATTTGATGAATATCATAAATTCACTTAAATCATGGTATAACTGCACAAAAAACCTAACAAACTCCAGGTTTTGAAAATATTTGGGGAGTGGACTGTTACTTGTAAAGACAAATAAATTGTATTTAAATTCATTAGATTATCAGAAAATGTCATGCTCTAACTTTTAGCCAATACTTGGTTTGTCAGTGGAAATGCACATCACCACTTCCATCCTTATCCATTTTAAAGGCAAAAAGGTAGAAAGAAAAATAAAATATAAACTCAAGCTAAATAGTGAAAATGATTTGAACTTTGGCAAAAACATGCTTTTTGCAGGGCCCCATTAATATTAATCAAAAAACTGACTGACAAAATAGATTTTCAGGGTTTTTAAGCAGTGGTTGGCCCTAATACTGTTAATGTAGCCTATTATTCTACTTTGACTTTTTCTATTTAATTTAACAGGCAATCTTTCTGTTGACTTTGTTATACTGTGTAACCTAAGCAGTCAAATTATTTAGCTTAATGCAGTTTTCTACTTGATATTCTGATGAAAAATTGTTGACAGGAGATACAGTTTGTGTTGTTAAAATGTTGGATTCTTTCCACTCTGTCAGAAGTGTTTACTGATCATATACATTATGTTGATGCTACCAAGTGACACATCTTTTGCTGGCCTTGGGACAACTACTCTCTTCTTTTTGGGACAACTACCCAGCTTTCACTTTGCTCACATTAAAATCAGGTTGGAGATGAATATAGCAGTGATGTGAAACAATGTGACAAACATCCCCTTTGCATTTTAATTAGATACCGCTGTTGGAAAGAGGCATTTGACCCTATGTGCAACTCTTCATATCCTGTTATACAGAATATCCTTTTTCATAAAATTGCCCAGTGTTTTATAGAAGTAATTTATGAATTATTTGCCCAGATACCCCCAGTCCTAGACCTCATGCTAGTATCTACATCTGGCACTGTTCTGCCTGGCAATCTGGCCATCCTTTTTTTTGGTGACATTTATAAAAGTCTTATTGCAGCAACATAAAACATTACATGTCACGCTCTCATGAATCATTTGTGTCATGGATCATTGCTTCAGAGCTAGACCAGAGCACTAATGGGCAATCATAGGCAGCAAGTCCTTGTATTCAGCAAATCTCTTTTTTCCATTTGTGCCATACATACCAAGTGGTAAAGTGTAAAATATGCACAATATGTCATATAGAAGTGTTTTTTATTATTCGCTTGTGCGTGCCTTAGCAAGTGTGGAACGAACCCAAATGTGTCCCAAACAGGAGCAAAAAGCATGAATTTGTTCACCTGTGAGGACTTTTTAATAGATTTATTTGTCACTGGAAAAGGTTAAGCATGTGTTATGGTCTGGGTTAAAGTTTAGAAAATAAATGAATGCCCCCCTCAGTTTGAACATCAGGACAAGGACATGACTGTGTATAACTGTCCTTGCAAAATGGAAGCAGTCTTGTGTTAAGTGTTCTATCACTTCAAGAACAGGAGTGGTTTTAGTAACCTGTGAATGGGGAGGGGGGTGGCAGACTGCTGGTTTTTGTAACTCCTAATGCTTTGCAGCCAAGGAGAGTATGAGACAGTGAGCCCCTGGACACACAGACACATAAGCCCTGCATCCCTTCTAGAAATTACATTTACATGCAACTAAAGTCCATCAGACTATGTTTTCATAGGAAATATAATTGCTGGCTGTTATTATGTTGAGAGGTATTTTTGTAAACAAAAGAGGTACTATTTATTAACAGGAGTGTAGCAGAAGCAGAGCTGACAGAAGATGATCGGGATGTGCTTTGTTACACCAAGCACCATGTTTGCATACACAGTCCTGTTGGTGTCAGGTTTAGACAACAAACACATTTTGATTAAAATTTAGGACAGTTTGTTTAGGTAAATAAAGCTTTGTGTTTCTGAAGTCACTGGCTTTTCTGCATTGAAATACTTCTATGATCTCTCACTAATCTTAAAGCGCTATGAGTATCTAAACGTAACCACAAAAAAAGATCAATAATACTGAGAGACTGGATATTTAATATATTTTTGCATCTGTGTGATCTTTTTTCTTCATCAGTTGGTCATTTTGCTCGTCTTTGTTCTTATGTTCCTTCTTTTTGTGGTAGTTTTGTATCTCTTTGCAGTTATGTTGGGTCACTTTGTGGTCATTTTGTCACTGCTTTATTTCTTGTAGTTGTCACTTTATCACTTTGATATGTGAGACTACAGTTTCAAATTCCAAGAAGTGAGGATCCAGTCTAGGTGCCCCTGGGCCTGTTTAGTCAGCTGTGAACAAAGTTTCTCACATCTCTGGTCCCACTTCTGTTCAGGAGCCTTTTGGATTCATACATTTGTTCCTGTCTCTTTATCATTCACAAAGTCTTTCTGTGTTGGATCAGATGTGACAGTGTGATATTGTCAGTCAAACTGAGTGATGACTCAAATTATGCAGCAGTCTCTACCCACTTTCTAAAGCTGTTGTTTTTTATATGGATGTCTGCCAGCGTGTGTTAGTACATGAATGAAAGGGAATTGCTTCACACAAAGATAGAACTTCATGGACTGTCTCTTGCTAACTATGCTAGCTTCCCTATTGGTAAAAAGGGCACATTAGTGGCTATAAGGCACTGCAAATGGTAGTCAACCATGTATGAGAGAGTCACCAGCAGCTGTGAATGAGAGGAAAAAAGCTCCCTCATTGCTAAGCTTTATCCTCTGTAATTCTGTCTGATCTGTATCAACTGCTCCGTGGAGAGTAAGGCCTGCAAGGAAAACATTTAAGGGGAAACTACGAGATTCGATTTAGATTGTCAGCCTCCAAACTGTTTTCCCAGTGCCTTTATTACATGAATGGAACAGAGCGCACTTTACACACAATTACTTTTCCATTTGAGTGCTTGATGACCTAAAACTTACTGATGCAGGATTAACTTCATCTACAGGAAAGTATGTTATTACAAGAAACGCACCTCATTCTCTCAATTACTTCTCTCAGTCCCAGGTAAAATGAGCATGGATTCATTTATGATTTCTGCTGTATAGTACATTTCAGCTTAGAGCAAACTTCACAAACTACAGATGAATAATGAGGAGTTTGGGGTCAAGAACTTTAAAGCCCAGCATTTAAATGCTTAAAATGTAAATAGTACATCAATACAGAAAATGGCCCCTGGTATATGATATACACATATCTGATATATTTCTGGGTAGTTTATATCAAATCATCATTTGTGTATGAAAATTTCTAATTTGCTTCTACTTTAATTACAAAACTTTAGTAAATGTGTAGTACCATACTGCCAGCACAGCAGTATTAACCTCCTACAGATCAGACGAAAACAAATAATTGACTGATAGTTAATGCATTTTAGTAAAGAACAGACAAAATATAGTTTGTTAATATCAAACTGATCAATTTCAAGAGAGCGCTTTTGAGTTTCAGTGAGCTGACTTATGAGTTTTCTTTATGCTCTGCTGAAATTTCTGTTTGAACACAGGGAATGAGATGTTTTTGGGTTTGCATTCTGGATTTTTTAGTGAAGGAAAAGGAATAGATTGTAGTAGAATTTGCACCAAGGTATGAGAAGAGTCACAAATCATTATTCCAGTGAGTGGTTTAATTTGAGAGGATCTGTTTGCACAAAGGTATCACTAGCTTTATATAATCAGGATAGACCCACTGATGGCAATAAAATTTCTACTTTAACGTAGGTGCTTGTTTCTTCAAATTTGGATGATATTGCTGTTGTTTTTCTGTTATTATTATTTAAACTTGAACAGAGCTGTAGGAAGTTATTAAAAATACTTTTTAGAAATTCAAGACAGGTACATAAAGGTTTCATGCCACTGTAGGCCTTCATCTCTGTATTTTTTATCAACAAATGTTTGACATGAATATTAACAACTTCAGCAAAAGTTCATTTTGCTCTAAAGTGCTCCACTGAAAGTGGCAGGAACAAAAATGTTAATTTTAAATTAATTTTGTTGAGGCAGTTTGATTTGAATTTTTTATTACATTTTAAAACTGTGCAGATGTACAAGTGTGTGTGTACTCAGTGATTGCCAAATAAGATGGCCATAACTCACAAGTTCCATTAAAAATGAATGAGATTTTCACAGACCTTGGGGGAAAGACTGGGGAAGAAATGGACTCATGGATTTGAGGTAATTGGGTACTAGGGTACTTGGTACAGTAGAAACCGACTGCTTCCCTGTAAGACTCATGTTGGCAAACAACTCAAGCAATTACATGGTCTTGTTGTGAATTACAGTCACACCTCACCCACAGTGCTGAAAAAGTCTCTGCATGTTCTGGAGCTTATAGCTGATTCTTCACTACACTTGCAGATTTGAATTGGATTTTCATGCCTTCACTTTTGAGCCAGAAGATGTTTAGTTACATAAAATGTGGATTCTTTATGATGCCCTGAGATTACTGAGATTATTTCAACGCAGGCGCAACTATGATTTAATTAATTTCCATGAAGTGAGCTCATGAAAAGCTTTTTTGTGTGCATTCAAAATAACAAAATAATAATTCAAAAGAGCACCATAGGGCGGACAAACTGCGAAAATAATAATCTGCTATTTATCCGTATTTCCTACTTCTGACTTTAGCTTTCATTCTGCTAACTTTTTGTTGTGGTGGCTGTAGCGATCAGATGTGTGTTTTGGCTCGAGCGAGCAGTAGTGGCAAAGACAACCAGTTGTCTGGAAAAGTCTTGGGCAAGTCTTAGGCACCAGCTGGCCGCTTACAAGACTTGGCCCATGTAGCTGACCAGCAGAGTCAACTTCACAGATCACAACATGGGAGAGATGTCAGAGGTTCAATCAGATATTTGTTTATGGCCCAACAAATATCACAAATATTATTCAAATTATCTTATATGCAGTGGTTAACCATACAAAATGAGATGCTTAAATTAATAAACACCATCTCTCTGTTGATACATGTTGGGACAAAATAAACAAGTACACAGATATTTAATTTTGCCTGAGGGAGGGCTATCAGCAATATGGGAGACAACATAATGTTTGGTTTACATAATCTTTTTTGCCAACTGTTCCTGTATAGAGTTGCCAGACCCATTTAGACAACACTTTAAAAGTTATGTTGGTGTTGGTACTATTAATGTTGTTATCCCCATAAGTCTGTTTCACTGACTCTTAGTCTTGATCAGCAGCAAAGAAAATCCAAATCCATTTCTGTTGATAAGAAAATCTTAATTTTAGCTGGGCGTCTTTAACATGATTTGTGCCTGGTTTAATGGCAGATATTTGTGAAGTGGCTTTTTCTGTGTAGATGGAGAAATTGCTGTATACTGTAGAAGTGCAGCCCATATACTACATAAAGCATGTGATGATGGGATACTGCTGTTGCATTGTGATACCCCTCCAAACCCTGATTATGAGCACAAGGACCCAGCAATAGCAAAATATTGGAAGCTTTGTTGCAAGAAGAGTTATGACAGCCAAGACTGATAAGTTACAGTTTGAGGTGGATCGCCGCCTCCTGAGAGTCCTCACCTGGCATGAAGTGAAATATCAGAACTGTGAGAGTGTTGTGCAGCATGTAGGAGTAACTGCAGTGCCAGGGTTCAGTTCTGATAACATTTTAGGTTCTCTCTCTTTCACTTACTTCCTTTCAACACACAAGCTGTGAAGTACATATTTTCTTTTATATGCTCAGAGTGAGTTACATAATCTGTAAGGAGAGCTGTTGTCTCTTTGTATGAGTCTGAATAAGAGCCATTTATTATGTGCAAAGGTTTTCTGAATCACAAACAGAATGTGATATTAAAAGATGTGATATTAAATTTGGTTTAAGTTGCTTCCTCATTTGTTCATGAATGACTTGTTGCTAAAATCGTTACGTGATTTTCATTTATTCAGAGGCAGGTATTGTACGCATCTCTCCCTCAGTGCTTTATCCTTTTATTCCACCCCAGGTTCACAGTGAACTAGAAGCAGGACATCAACGCATTCATGTTACAAAATCACTGACGTCAAACCTTGTTAAAAATGTCTAATTAAAATTGGGTTTTACAGTGAAGTAAGCAGCATAATCTCAAGTCAGTTTAGTAAAATTATAGTTGAAACACAGATACAGTTTTCTTCAGGTACAATTTTATGCAGGCCCTTCAGTAGATTCAGTATGATAAATCTTCAGATATCTTGTTTTCACTAACTAGATAGTAACTAGATAATATAAAGAAACCCATCCCACATAGATACACAGCTATATTTATAATGTACAACCTCAGAGATATAGTTTAGCACTAAAATCCAGCATTTTATCATATCATGCATCAAATGTTTTGGCCTTGATCAAGCAGGCATTCATTCAGTGCCTTAATCTACATAACATCATGGTGAGTTTTCCCCCAAATCTGGCAGATCCATAATTATTCAAAAAGCTGCTGTTTTATGGTAATACAGCTCATTACTTTGCATTGATTGGAAGAATAGTTCCACAAATGCGAAATGTAAGTGTGCCTTTTTTTTTCTCAAGAGGTTTATTAGGAACTTTTTATCCAGATTTTACAATATGCCACACAATGTTTTCACACACTAATCAGGAACATTAGTTGCAAAGAGCGAGCTGTTTTCTAAAATATGCATGCCATGAAGGAAATGTACAGTTAAAAGGATGAATGGATAGAAATTAAAGTGGAGTAATCCAGTCACAAAAAGCAAAGAGGCAATGGAACAAAATCAATGTTGTGCCACAGTTACCTTGTTTTAGGTGTAAGTGAAACACATCTGCCTGCAACACACACAGAAGCAGGTATAATGTATAATGCAGAATACACAGAGTACACAGTATTTAACACATTGTTTTGGGTGTATAATTTATGCTTTTCAGAAATTACTCATGATGGTAGGACATAAGTTACAGTTCATCCTTTCATATAGTATTAAAGCAGGGGAGATACTGACTCTCTACAAAATGCATCTTAAGTTAAGAATGTATGTCAGACCCATTATTAATAATAGATAAAGGTACAAATTACTTACTTAGATGCCATTAATGGTTTTTTCTTAACTACATGCAACTTGCTGGGTATACTCAAAATTGTTACCTGTTTATACGTCTGGACGAGGAAGAAAATGTGAGGAAGGTTGTGGATTCTTTTTTCTCTAAAAATAAAAACAGTGTACTGAGAATTTAAATAGAAACCATGCAACTGAAGATAGAGGACAAATCATGTTAATATGTGTTCATGTATTGGGGTACACAGTGTGCTTCCTATGGTTTACCAGTTGAACTGGCATATTGTGATTTAGTTGTAAGCAGTCAGTTTACTTTAGTGTATTTTAGGTATTTTGTGCTACATTATTTTGGTTGCATTGCTCTGTTTTCTTCACTTCATTCTGACAGACCAAAGCTGCCAATCAAACATCCTTTTTTGAATGCATGTTTTGACTAGTAGTCCTTCCCACCAAGGTAAATAAATAAATAAATAGATCAATAGATAGACAGGTCGATAAATAACAATAACATAAAATAAATGATGAAAATATGAAAGAATCGGGTGCAAATCGTCTGTGAAAGTCCCTCAGTAGTTCAAGGAAAGGCCAGCACACTTGTGACTGCTGCACAGTGGACAGATTAGTCATGACATTTGCTGAACTGCAACACATTTAGCTGGGCAGATGAAAAAGGAAACAGTAATGGTGGATGTCAATCGAATATACCAATCACTGTGCCATAGATCATTTCCACTCCAAGAGAAACTTGAGGTAAAGTTGCCATGGCAATGCGGCCATTTGGTCAAAGTAAAGCTGAAAAGTTTTTTGCTCAAAGCTGAGAAATAGTGTAATCAAACGTCTCAGTTCACTTCCCTGTTTGCCTCAGATGTTCTCTATATATAGAGACACTTGCTGAGTTGTGACCACTTGCCTTGTTTAGATGCATTTTTAAGAAGAATCTGTGTAATTGCAATTAGAAGTCTAAGTTTTGCATAGTTACAGCTGGTGCAGTCAAATTATATCCAAAACACACGGCAGGTTAAACCATGCAT
This sequence comes from Mastacembelus armatus, assembly GCF_900324485.2. Taxonomy (NCBI): domain Eukaryota; kingdom Metazoa; phylum Chordata; class Actinopteri; order Synbranchiformes; family Mastacembelidae; genus Mastacembelus; species Mastacembelus armatus. The sequence goes on along the minus strand of NC_046634.1, from coordinate 5,807,435 downwards.
CAAAAGACCTTATTTTCTACCAATCTTGAGGTACTGGCAGCAGAAAAGCAACAATTTCTTTTCTTCTCCAACTCAGCACATTACATTACTTTCCCTCTTTTCTGGTGATACTGTCTTTTTCTAGGGTCTCTTTTGTAATTACACTGGACAAGAAGGAATGTATTATCAGCCCTTGCTTCATAAAAATAGTGTTAGACATATTAGACTGTGCTTGAGGAGTGGGCTCTTTAGGTGAGGAAACATGAAAGGACACACAGAGAACCAGAAACCAATGCTGCACTCCACACTGATTTACATGCTACAGTATAAATTACATGCTTCATGTGTTGTGCAGTCCTATCTGATGTGTACTAGTTGTGTTAAATGACGCGTCATATTGCATGCTGCTGCACTTCCCTTGAGCTCAATAATACAGTTAGTTTACTAAACTTATGCAAAATCTTCCAGTGGGGCAGTAGGGCTTGTGCATCCATAAATGGACAGTATGATGAAATTACTTGAACAGCTTGAACTAATTTTATTAATCTTTCTTTGAATGAAATGTTTATTCTAATTTGCTATTATATGAAAGCATCTTTGCAAAACATGGATAGATTGTTAAATACTACTGTAATATTTATTCTATTTAGAGGTACTTGGAAGAGGTATTTGCATTTTCTACTCATGTAAATGTACCAATTCAAAAACATCATAGTTATGCATTCTGAAAAAAAAGTGCTTATAAGTAAAACATTCATTATACAGCAGAGTAGCCCCATGTGAATTAGCATCACTGTGTATTACTATTGCAGCTGCAAGTTAGACCATGTGTTTTTATATTTAAAATCTTAATCTAAAAAGTATCTATAGCCGTTAGACTGATTATAGTGAGTACAATATATCCCTCTAAATTGCAGGAGAATAGAAGTATACTAATAGTATACTAGCAGAAAATGGAAATACTCGTACTGGTAAATGTACTTAGTTATGTAGATGACACCATATGTCTTATTTTCACAAAGTACCTCTTCAGCCAGAGATGACATCATACAAATGTCTTCACAGTCTCAGTACTCCTCACTGTGATGAGTAAACCACCATGTATGTGTAAAATTGGTGTGGTACTGGTCATTTTTGTGAAGTCTCTAAAGCCCTCACTCCTTCACCCTGAAATTTTCTTCACTCCACAAAGGTCTGTCTTCCCTGCAGACCACACAATCTCTCTCCCATGACCTGTGCTGTGCGTAATGACTCACAATGTATAATGCAAAGACATTATTCAGTTTCCACCTTGTAGACCTGATGGCTTTCACATCTAGTGTGCACGACAGGGGATGGCATCAGTTTGCTTGAGAAGAAGATGGACTTTAAATTATATTTTCTGAACCTTGTCCAGATTCAGCAGTGATTTTCACATTTTAACAAACAGACCGAATACTCAGGGCAAATGATGTCGGGCTTGAAAACAGACAGTGGACCTTGGTGTTGGTTGGTGTCAACTGGTTGGAGCTGTCTGTGAGGTATAAGAGAACAACTGTTGTGTAATGTCCTGTGGTTGTTTTTTTTTACTTGTTTGTGCAGTTAATGTTTTATTTTCAGTTTGAATTACCCACTAAAACATTAACTGTCCGTTTTTCTGTAAAGTGGAGAACAGAGGTGAAACGGGGGGGGGGGGAAGAGAAGTGAATTTGTGTTTTAGCTTTCACAACCTTTTATTTCTACTGTTATGCCAAACTTCTAGAAGTAGTTGGTCCCCCTCCCACTGTTTTCTGCTGTTCGTATTAGGACAGACAGTTTCATCTCTCATCTGTTTCTCTGTGCACTTCGCTATTAAGGGGATCTGTGGCATTTTGAATTTGACTAGGCTATTTGTCTTTCTGAGACACTTGTTGCATTTGGGTAGATATTTGCTATGACTTCTAGTTCAAGTTTGAATACAAACACAACCATTTTAAAACATCTTAACACCAGGGAATAAAACAAAATGTGCTTTTACCACAATGCTTTTTAATCCACCACAGTGATTACAGTGAGAGAGGTTTGTCATGGTCCATTTTTCCACTCACAAAATGTATCATACCAAAACAACAACAACATTTTTCCTTATTGGAGAAAGAAACTTCACAATCAGATTTCCAAGTATCCCACTTTTTTTGAAATTCAATCTGGTATGCAGATACATCTCGCTATAAATGGCATGCCCACCAACTGTAAGAGAGGCTCTCTCTATGTGTGATGTCTAGTGGAGAGGCAAACATTACACACTGATTGGTTTAATTAAATGTGCCAGAGTGACAGAACATCCAAGGGTGGTCATTTTGAAAACGATCAGTATAATCACACACTTGTTGTAATTGGCAATCTGATGCGACCGTAGATTCAATCACATCACAGGATAGGCACACTGACAATTTATCTATCAAACACATGTGAATTGAAAGTATTTGTGTTGATTCTTGTTTAAGGATGCACCCGATTGCAACTGGTGTTTAAATTCAATTTTAACTCCACTTTGCTTCACATTTGCATAATTTGGAAATTGACCACTGCCCAAGATATATTTTTGTCTCTTCCTCTCAGTAACAAGGAAGAGGATGGTGTATTTTGCACTTCTACTGCCTGTCAGCTACATTTTTTGGAAAACTGAAATGCACATTAAAAGTTGAAGAATAAGTTCACATTTAAAAAAAAAAAAGTTTCTTAAAACTCACATGAGCATGTGTATTGCAAGAGGTGGTTGCTGTTTTTGTTTCTCATTCATACAGGCTGTAAAGAGAAAGTAAGTTTCTTTGTTCTGTGTAAAATCAAATGGGTATAGTTCATGAGTTTTTGAAGTTCACACTTTTTAGTTTCTTATAGCTCCACCAAATCTCAGAAGGAAATAATGAAGTGCTTTAAAAACACTTCAGAAGAAAACATTTGATTCAACTTACACATGTCTATTGAATCCTAACAGCACAACCAGTATGGACTAATACCTCGTTCAGTTCCTGTGTGGACCTGTGACTATGTTTTAAGATAGACTACATTGTTTGCACAGTGATACTTGCTATGTAGCTGCTGCTATTATTAGTAGCTTTTTCATTGCCTATTTGTGAATTGAATAACCTTTCAACTTGTCTGAAACATTATTTTCTTCATGTTGTGGTCACACTGTGCAAAATTCACACCCCTCTGCTTTAGATGTGGCTTGGAGGAAGATACTTTCTTATATTGCCACAAAATTACACAAAATATATAGATATTGGCAGTGAGTATGTACTTTTCCATCACAATTTGATGGGATTAATTTTCCAGTGAATCCTAATATCTGCCTACTGGGTAACTTCAGCAACTTAAACCTTAAGCTCTCAGAAATCTTACTACTTATCACCACAGGATGCATTCAGGCATCCTGGCTCAGGAGGTAGAGCAGGTCGACCGTGAACCAGAGTGTTGGTGGTTTGATCCTTGGCTTCACTAGTCCACATGTCAAAGTGTCCTTGAGCAAGACACTGAACACCAAGTTACCCACCGGTGGCTGTTCCACTGGTGTAAAAGTGTGTGAGTGATTGTGTGTGTGTGGATGCGTGAATGGACAAACAGTGTAAAATCACTTTGTGTGTCCTTGAGTGTAAAAAAGTGCTATACAAGTATAAGACCATTTACCACAGAACTATTTCCCCTATTTAGGCAGTGCTGTGTGGGCTGTACAGTCACTGAGGTTTTGTGTGTAGGCTTGAAAACAAAAGAGATTGAAAGCCTGTGTAGACACTGCAGCCTCTGTGTTCTGTCAGACGTGTATGACATGGATGACTTAAAAAAAAATCAGCTGATACACTTCCTGTGTCGACATCTGTGCAGGCTATCTTAATCTTTAAGTTACATCTTAGCCAAAGCGAGGAAAATGTACATGATGCTAAGTGTTTTTTCTTTTTACATGAGGAAGACATTATATAATTAATTTCACAGGTGGTGTGTTGCTCCTCATGCCTAATACACTCACTGACAAGTTTAAAAAACTGACAAATTCCTCCAGAAAAAAGAAGTGACTGAATTTTGTATACATCTTTTACTTCTTTTGAAGCTAAAATAGGACTTTTGTAGCTGTAGAGTGAGTTATTTGTCAGTTTTATGCCTTTGAAGCAAAAAGAGAAACAACTCTTAATGCACAGCTAAGATGATAATAGTGTAAATACACAGTGCTATACTGGCTATTATTTGTTGCTACACTTAGCCATGTCATTCATAAAGATTATTTCTGCACAAACTGCTATAAAGTAGCCTGTTTCATTGAAATCAAAGATGTAGTGTAAAAGAAGGGCAGCAAATATTTGTACCTGTTAGCTTTTCTTTATCTGTCTGCCTTTCACACTTGTATACAGCTATTCACTTTTCTCTCAGGGCAGTACATTGAGCATGGAGGCTGTGTTGCTGTAAGTCAGAACATTGCTATTGATTCATGTTCACCTCAGGTGACTTTCTGAGGGATATTGGGTTGATGGGTTGATTTGACTGTCAAACCAGCGAACAGCAGATTCTCCCAGACACAAAAAAAATAGGTTTTATTTAGTCATTTACTGTCTAATGGTGTTACAGTAAATTAGTTCTGCTTTTAAACTCAGTAATGTATTCCACAGTTTTTCTTCACACTAAATAGTTGAGACGTGGGTCAGTCTGCCTTCAAAAGTTTCTAACTCATCAATTGCAATTTAATTAGTTTGGCTTTCCGTAGATGCCTCCATGCTGCCAAGAGCAGAAAATCTGAGAGAAACAGTGAAAGCTTTGGTGTGAAGAAAAATATTGAGCATTGGCTCAAAAATAGGCTACTGGCAGCTGAATACATATTTTAGACATATAGTACTTTTCTAACAGGTCCAGGGTTAGAAGCAGTGATTGGCTGTGACTGAAGGAAGACACAAAGAGCGTGAATGAATAAATTCAGACTCCCTCTGCTGCTTTCAGTGTGGGACTTTGGGGAAAGGCCCAAAAGGCAGAGTGAAAGCTAAGTGCAACTTCAAAATGACTTTAACATCAACTGTGAGTCATGTTAAAAGCTCATTCAGGATTTGAGTGTCTAGATACAGCACATTCATAATGACTCTACGTGATATTTTCTCAAATTAGATTCCATCACATATTAATTAAACTCATTAGGATTAAATTGAATTTGCTCAGCCATTTCAGCCATGGATAGGAAGTGCTGTGCTATCACACAGTTGTTTTGGATTGATATGTCTTTCCCTCCTGGGTGTAGTTTTGATTGACAGGTACTTGAGTGCTGGACTGGCCAGTGAGATATAGTTTAAAGTGCAGCCACCTTACAGTGTGTAAAAAAACCTTAGTATGTTTCAATTAGTTCTGGGTACAACTTCAAAACTGAGATGAGACTTACTAAATATGTGATGCTTTCTAATTAGCTAATTTGGCCCTAAGCTTATGCAAAAATGAAAACAAAAAGGTCAAAGAAACCTTTTAGGTGCTTAAGGAAGTGTACCACATTGAACACTTAATGTTCTCAGATACAGTGAGATTTGATCCTGAATTGTTTGTGTAGGTATTTATGAATTATGCCATATTGCAATGATCAATTTTAAAACCTCTTCTCTTGAACCTGTATATGCTGCCTCTGGGTCATATAATATACAAAAAATAATATTGCCTAGCAGTTATGCTGATGATGCACAAATTTATATTGAGCTTAGGACTAATCACCATGGCCCTCTTAACTCCTTGCTGCAGTGTAGCAATCAAATTAATGTCTGGATTCAGTAAAATTTATGTTTCAGTACTAGTTCCACTGTAAGGAATCTAGGTGTTGTCTTGGATTCAGACCTTGGTGTAAGCAGTCAGGTTAAGTCTGTGGTAAAATCATTCGAAAAATCCAAGCAGAATTAGAGATGTTGTGTCTAGATATGACCTGGGAAAAGCTGATTCATGTTTTTATCTTCAGTAAATTGGACTACTGTAATGCCTTGTATGAACAAAATGATAACTACAACAGAATGCTGCAGCAAGGATGCTTATCAGAACAAGAAAGACTGAACACATTACACCAATTCTTTAGATGGGCCTCCTTTTGGTTTTCAAATTTTTTAAATTCTTTTACTTGGTTTTAAATGCAGCAATGGCTTTGGGCCTAAATATGTTTCCTAACTACCTATCCCTTATTATATTCAAATCTAGACTTAAAATCTGTTTCTCATAGTGGCCAGTGATGAAATTTAGTATTTTGTTTAATTCATTATATTCTCCTATGTTCCCCTGTATTTTTATGTTACTATTGTATTTTATGTTTCTGTACAGCACTTTAAATTGCCCTGTGTATGAATTGTGCTATATGAATAAAGTTGCCTTGGCTATAATAAGGGAAAATAATGTCAGTGGCGTCAACTGGGCTCCACAGGCTTCCAAGTAAGTTAGAAATTTAAGTATGACTGAAGTTGTAGTCTGGAGGCTGCAATGCTGCTAAAGGACACCTTGTGATGAGTCCTACAGTAAACCTTTAGGTAATGGGATTGTCCCTTTAACAACTCATCACCTTTGCACAAACATTATTATGATTAATAATGTCTCTTCCCTGCAGATAATTACAGTTGTTTGTATATTTCTCTATGTATCTAGTTGTTGATTTACTAATTTGTGATGTGGAAGTCATTGTCAGGAGGCCAATTTGCAGATCCTTTATGATAAATGATGGTATGTGTCGTAGCCAACAGTGTGAGACTGGGTTATGACCAAGGTCACTCCAGATGGAATTTGCGGGACTGTAGGTGCTTGCAAGTCAGTGTCATCAACATAGATCACAAAGTCCACTGAATGTCCGAGCCGCTCTGCTGCTTTTTAACTGCTGTGGACAGAGCAGAAGATGGTGGCAGAGGGTTGTGTTTTTCTGCATTTGCAGCTAAATAAATGAAAAAAAAGGAAGATAAAGAGACAAAGGCAGCTCTGACGTACAAGTTTGGTCTTTAAGAGCACTAGTAGTGGACTGGGTTGGCCTCACTTCGACACTGACTTGATTTATCATAAGTGGAACATGTTAACTGCTACGTTTAGTACGGCCGGATAGAATACCCATCTTCCCCTCCACTTTTCAACGCCACCCTGTGATCATTATGTCATTTGTTTATGATCCACAGCTCTCTCATAATGGCCCGTTCGGCGTAATGCTATCCATCAGTCTTCTCAATGACCTACTTTTACATGGACCTCCCCTCTTTGATGCATTACAACAAAAATGTGTTAAACCAATATTTGACTTTGAAATAGTGAGATGAGGACATAGGTGTGTTTTTAGAAAGGCAGAGTCATTTCTGCTGTGATGGACCATAATACTTCTAAGACTATTTGGCAAGTGAATCTGGCTTTATGTTTTTGTTAAGATCTTTACATGAGTGAGAGGGGAAGTTGAATGCATTTGGAAAAAGCTTTAGGTAATCGACACAGTGAGCTGAAAGTGGTAGTGAATATGTTTCAGATTCTAAGCACGTACCAGCAGAATACCAGACTAGTTTAAGGATTGTAAATGCTTTTCATTCCTGTGAAGTGTATTATCAGCTAAATGAAAAATGTACTTAAATACTTGCTGCACTTTTCTTGACATTTTGAATTTTAGTTGATTATTTGTTTTTGCTGGACTCCCTCAACAAGGCACATTTTCTTATCCTTCATTTTCAAAAAAAGTTTGGTAACCCTGTTAAAATTCTTCATTTTATTCAAGGGCCATGCCTTGAAAATGTCAAGGTATCACATAAATCACACTGCTATCTCATAGGGCGGCTTAAGTGCTGAACATTGTCCATGGGCAGAAATAACTTCACATGAACACAATATCTACTGACATTTGGTGTCAGTATCACAGAGATCAGTGTCTTCAGTGTTTTCTTATAATGACCTGCAGAATTATTTCAGCCTTTGAAAAAGTTATTATATGTGGCACAAGGTGTAATATCAGGAACTGACTGTTTCATTTGCTGCGACATGACCTGACCCCCTTTACAGACCCCTGGCTACTCTGGTTAGTTGAAATGTCATAATACTCATGTGCTGATCACCTGTGCTCAGGCCGCAGTGCGTGGTGGGACAGGCCCTACACAACAGAGCCAGCCATTACACGCTGATATAGATGAGTGGCAGCAGATAGAGTTTTGAAGGAGGGTCTATTGACACTGCCATAACAACTTAAACTATTAAAAGACACTGTATGAATATGTGCACATACTGTAGGTACTGAATGGAAGCATATTGTCAGCCCTTAGGACAGAGAATAATTTTAAAAAGTCTAGATAAATGTTATAAAAAAAGGTCTTGTTTCGTAGCTGTGGGCATTAGAAAAAAAATATTTTTCTCTTTCAGTTAGACTCCTGAACTTTTATTTACAATATCTTTGCTAAAAACTTCTTCAAATACTGAGAAATGTCATCAGAGTTGGCTAACAAGCTGATGACACCTTGAATATTGCACATGAGGAGCTTTCACATTTGGAGCTTGACAGAACGGTATCACACTGTCTTGTAACTAGCACCTCACTGAAACTGTGTCACTGATTACACAGTAGGAGTGATCTGTCTCTTGGGTTTTCATATTTCATATAGTATGCACGTTTCATGTGTCAGTGTGTGTTTTTGGAGTGACAAACCTACAGAGAGTTATGACTGACTCCCCACATTTCTACAGAGCAGCTTATTTCAGTTCATTGTTCTGTTTTGTAGTCCAAAGTGTTATTGGTAGGTTACTTCAACTAGCACTGATTTTGGACACAGCAGGCATAAATGCTCTAAAACCTATTTTTTACAATTTGGCCTGCAACAAATGGCACACAGACAAAACTAGCAATTAGCTGGAGAATATAGTGGGGCCTTTAGCAGCTAACATGTCAGATACTGTAACAACACACACACATGCATACAAAGGTGCCTTTCCTCTTTATTGTTGTTGTTGTGTCTGATGATCACTTTTAAATGTCACCATCTACTCCTTTGATTGCAGAAAATCCAATTCATTCTCCACGTGTTATTGTAGTCTTATCTTCTTTAGGCTGACATTGATATGTGTCTTTTCTGACATTTTCTCTCCTTCCCTTTCTTTCTACTTTCAGTATTCACAATCTGACAGAACTGCCATAAGGTTTTTAGAGTGACACATCTTAGAACATGTTTTCGTCTGGTGCTCTGTATGCTTTTTGTTTCAGATTTTGCCAAGATGTAGTGGACCATATAAAAAAATTCATGGGCCCCCATTAGACATTGTGTATAAAGTGGCATAGCCACAGATGGTCATTCACAAAGGTAGACACTGTGGTGGGAACATGTTAAGATTAAGTTAGATATTAGAATAGAATTCCACATGCATGCCTAATGCTTCCTATTTGAGGAAAAGATTCATTGACTGTGTTTAAAAATGAGACTTAAGGATGTGCTCTTTTTAGAAGGACTTTGTCACGGTTGATTTATGTGCCCAAAAAGTGTCCAGAAAGACTTAACGTCCCTGCCAGATCACTAGTCCATCTAAGCCTGTCTGAAGCATGTTGCCAGTGTATTAGTTTTGGTGGTGCACCCTTTTACTTCCTTTTCTTATCCATAAGGCACCAGGGCAGAGATTGGTTGATGCCAGGGTGTATAGATCTACACTACATTAGCCAGAACATCCCTGCAACTTAGCTCAGGCCATTTAGGCTGTAGAGAGACATGGCAGGAGTCCGGGTGATGGTGAGGCTGTTTATTGGCAGTGGAAGCCTTTAACTTGAGATCGAACAAACAAGCTCTAAGGCATGCACCTTCATTGTACCTGCTGCTTCTATATCATGACACCCAGTGGGTTTCTCTCTCTCTCCCTCTCTCTCCCTCTCTCTTTGTCACACTTATACACACACACACAAAGTGAAATGAATGCTTTCACATGCTCTACATCAGCATGTTAACAGCTGAATGTGTAATGTGTGGAAGTGGTGGCAGTTGTCAGGTTGTCGCAAACGAGATGACATATCGACTGTTTTGACATGAGAGAAAAAAAAAACAATCTGCTGCAAAAAAGGGGAAGAGACTTTTCTCAGATTTCTGCTATAGCGCTGTGACTGCCATTAAGGAGATACCAAGGTCATGGCCTCTGAAATTTTTTCTTATGTCCATTGGTAATATTCACACAAAAATGGAAAGCCTTCCAGTTATCAATATGATGAGCAAATGTTCATAATAAATCAGTTAAGTTGCAAAATGTTAATATGGGATGTGTCAACAAACTTCTACAGTATACACATTTAAAGCATGAATAACATTTTTGGTTTTTAGACCATCAAGCACTTGATTATGGCTAGTATAATGTATTTTGGTTTAATATTGACACTGTCACTTGAAGCTTGAGACATATAATCTGTATTCTATTCTACACTTGAAACTAAATAGGTAAACAAAATAGGATTATGCACATCTTATCAAATTATAACTTGTTTTTTACTGCTGATATTTGGTCACAGCAGTGTGCTAGATGTCTGCTGTGACAGGCAGGTGCTGCTGTGTGATTTAGGCTGGTCTGACGAGCCTTAGCAGAGGCCCAGGCAGATTTAGCATGTGTTCATTAGAGAATGCTGTGGAAGCTTATCATTCTGAATGGCCTCATTAGTGACAGGGATTAATATGCTGCAGGTTCATTAGAGAGACAGGCAGAGGAGTATGTTGCCAGAATGGCAACAAGGCTGCTGGTCTGGACTGGCCCTCGCCTCTTGTGTTGTTTCAGTTATTAACAACAAAGCCTCTGAAGAGTTGTGATCACTTTATTGTAACTGATGACACAATGTGCACTAAGGCTGAAGATGAAAAATTATAAACACTTGTTGGAGTTTGACAATAAGGAAGGGAAAACAGCACTTTGTCCTTTTGTATTAATGATGTTGCACCATTCAACAAATGATTCTGCCTGTTATTTCAGTATTATGGTGAAGCAGCATGTAGACAAAATGCCTCATTGTGTTTTAATTGTAATTGCTACCTTGACAGCAGTGGGTTACTGTAATAAATCACAAGCACACACTACACAGTGAATAGGCTAGTGAGGAATCTGGCATAATAACTGATGGGTAGCATGTTGTAGTATGACTGCACTATTAATACTGCTAGAATATATGTAGGAGTGATGGAAAAACTAAAAAATGACACGACAATTTTGCGACAATCCAAATAAATTACCTTTCTGATTTCTTAGAAGTCTTTCATAACAGTCTTTCTAATGCCAGTGTTTTAAGAAATCAGAATACTAGTGAAGATAAAAGTGTGATGCAGCATTACATGATACAGAATGTGACAGATCTTGGCATTATCTTGTAACAAGTACGGCACCATTGGGCTGCGAAACATATTTCAGGATGAAGTTCATTTTCAAATTCCAGATCAAACCCAGTGGAAATTTCAGCCACAGCAAAGCTGAAAGCTGTGTGATTGTTAGATTGAAATATACTGGGAACTCACTTCTCTTTGCATTTGAATGAGTAAGAGCTGCTGGTGGGCTTCTGTATACTTGTCCTGTGCCAATAGCATGCTGAGAAAAGGGACTTGTGTGCCACACAGCTGTGTGGCACATTAAATATTAATTGAAGCGCTATCGTGTGTTCTTTTATTCATTAAATATTTCATCACCAGAGATTCAATGCCCAGTTTGAGTTAAAAAGTTCAGTGGAGCGCGTTGTTTCTTCATACCAGGCTTTCAAATGCCCAAGGGTGAGAAAAACCTCTGCAGATACGCTTTGTTCTTCCGTCTTCACAGTAAACCCAGAGGAAAAACTGCTTTTGTACCGATCTGCTGATCACATGTGTTGACTTATGTTGTGCTTTTGTGTTTGACTTGTCTATAAAATGTTTTTTTGTCACCAGATCTCTGTTATAGTACATGCAATATTCCAATAACCTTACCTCTCATAGCGATGTATGTACTGTTCCATTCTGTAGGGTAGAGTGAGGCTAAATTACCAGTAACCTTTTCTTTCTGTGCTTTGTCATGGCAAAATGCCACTGCATTATTCCAATCAACAATAACCGTCACTCAAGTTTATATATATATATATATATATATATATATATATATATATATATATATATATATATATATGTATTGATTCTTAACCTTGCCCTCTTTCTGTTCTGAATCAAAATGCTAAGTCATATTTGTTTGCTTTTTGGCACTGTCAAAAAGTGCAGAAAATATTGCAGCCACCCACCATTGGCAAGCCATTAGCATGCTACAGATGGCATCAGTATTCCTTTTTCATAAAGATTGCAACAGAGCATTTAAAACAAACTCAAACACAGATATACTTGACAGCAGAAGAGAGTGCAGAATGAGGCTGGAGCATGTCAGTGATACTAGGCTCAGCTTCAGTGTATGATAAGTCTCTTTCCTATTGTTACAGTAAATTCAGAGGTGATGCACCTGTTGTGAAGAGGACAAAACAGCTAAAGCACAGTAGATTTACATTATGAGCCCTTCATAAATACTCATCAAATTCAGTAGGCACACAACACATTGTACCTGGAGCTGCAGGGATTTTCTTACACTATGTTAACATTCATGAGCAGTGTGTCCTCTTTTTGCGTCACTCACTGTATCTCTTCATGATCATGTTCTTTCCCCTAATGCTTTTCTTTTGGTCTCTTTAAGTAAGGCACAAGCCATTTTGGACTTGCAGATGATGTTGGAAATATGCCATGGCCTTCGAGATAATCCAACTTGATCCAAATTTAATGTGCATTGAGCATCTTTGAGAGATGGAGCAGTAGTATTGGATGCATAATTCCCTTCTGTCATCATGAAGATAAAAAGCCAGAATGACCACTCACTACCATTGTGTTGGTCGTGATTAGCGTTGCCCTTTGCTTCTTGAAGATGCCAAAATACGACCCAGAGAAGGCAATTTACGCCAGTAAAGAGCTACCAACTCATCTTTATTCCAGTGATGAGGTTATTTTGGTCATGACCTGTATTTTGATGGAATTTCAGCAGCAAACAATTCAATGATCAAATGTGATTGGCTGCTATTTTCAAAAATAAGACCCTAAATCTGTGGCTTAGTTACACTGTGTGCATCTGTCATGATCATTGACTTGTTCTTGAACACAGCTATGATTCTTGATTGTTGGTTCAAGATTTTGGGGACAAGTATTCACATGGAAAAAATATGCCAGACATGAATATATAACAGCAATAATGTTCAGGCAGTGGTTGCAAATGCTGTATTTTTTTAATAATGGGGCTATATTGCAGATAAACCTGCCTCTAGATTAAATTTAAATAGATGTGCTTTATTTATATGGAAATAAACTGCATGATCATGAATGTTGTAAGCTGGCAAATGAGCGAGAGATGAAAGTGCAGCAGTGTCTTGCTTTTCAGTGTGTTGTTGCTTGGCAGATATAATAGCACCACCAAAAACTTTGACCTGAATAACAACAACAACATGCATCTCTGCCATTGTAATATGAGCATAATGGATTTTCCCCTCATAACTGTTTTAATGGACTCATTTGCATAAGGAAATGAGTAAATACAGTATATGTGCTATCTAAAAATAGCAGTGAATGAAGAATGTCATTGGCTGTATAAAATTGAATTCTGAAGATGAGTAAAGCTGACACCTGTGTCAGTTTTATTTTTCCTATAGCCAACGTGTAGCTCTGCATATCTGGCTCACAGGGATGATGGAAAACTTTTATTTTTTTCCCTCACAATGTTAAAACTTGCTGAGACATTTAACTGGCTTCTCCCCAGTTGCTCATGAAGCTACGGCTTGATGAAGTCTGTTATGAGACTCAGGCCAGAGTTTTACAAGATTTTGCAAGAGTTTGGGGAACTGAGCCTCATAACTGTTGGGTAAGACTATTTTCTGCACTGTGTTATTTCTTTTAAATTATGCTTTTTACTTTCTTAGCCAAACATATTTATTATGGGGGAAATAAAGTAAATATTAATGTTGTGGCATTTGGGCTAAGCCATTTTAAATCTTGCATCCATGTTGCCCAAATTACACTTTCATTTCATTATAAGTTCTGCAGACTCTTGTATAATGTAGTGTATCAGGTTCAGGCTTTGTAATTGTCTATTACCTGAACACCACCCCTGAGCAGTGATTGTCCAGTACAAAAATTGCTCAGTAATAACCATAACTAGTTACAGGAGGCCTGTCACACTTTAAATTTCTCCACATAATTAAACAGTGCAACCTGAGGTCTAATAGGGCTATGCTGTTTCAAAAAGTATTTGATTGGTAAATCTGAGACCGTTATCACACTAAACGTCATACATTATGTGACCATGAGCGGCACAACAGGTGAAGTAACTGGGGACAAGACTGCAAAGGTCAGCTGAGGACCCTGAAAGCTTCATTATAGCAAAACAAGTAAAGAAGATTTGATAAGTGAGGCTTGGTGACCCTTTATTCTGAAAAAGACAACTGGCAATAAATAGGAAGTGTCATTTTAAATTCATATAAACAGACTCTTTGTAGATACATGTTTTTATCTGACGGCAGACTTTGAATTTCAGTCACTACTGATGAAAAATGAACAAAGTCAACTGCTTAAGCTCGGTCAAAGAACAGCTCTGTTTGCTTATCTCTGTGTACATGTTTGTTATAGCAAACACAACATGAATTATGGAAACAAACACTTTGCATGTTTAACTTTGGAGGGGGGAAATGGGTTTCCAATTCTTCAAGTGAAGTCAGAAAGACCACTGTCAAGCAAAACTATTAAAAAACACAGTCCAGACAAACACAAACAATCTCTGCAGCAGCAGAATTGCTTGTCTTTTTCTTGTGCAGTGTAATTTATTTCAAGAACGTAGAAGATAAAGAACAGAGCTATCCCTTTGGCATGACAAAGGAGGGCAGCAGCACAGATATGGAGTTCATTACCAGCAGGAAGATATAAGTTTGGAGGGATAAGGAAGAGACAGAAGCCCAGTGAGTCCAAAACTTTACAAACACATGTTTAACCATAAACCACAATGTCAGAATGAGTTTCATCATATCTCAAGCAGCTTCAAGAAATGTAAGAAACCCTTGTGAAAAACTAAAATTCTTCTTCTTCTTAGCAGTAGTAGTAATGGTAATTAATAGTTATTGTGATAAATTCTAATATTGGGTACCGTTTCTTCTAAAATATTATGTTTATTTGGAGCAAACCCATTCCTGCAGTAACTTAATACAGTATATTCTCTTTTGCCCCAAAGTATGATTAACAACTCCAATTCCATGCAATTGAGTTCAGTTTATTTGTATAGCACCAAATCACAATGCAATCATCTCAAGGCACTTTACATAGAAACCTAAAAAATCCCTTATGATCAAGCACTTGGCAACAGTGGAGCGAAACACTCCCTTTAACGGAAGAAACCTCCAGCAGAACCAGGCTCAGTTCGGGCAGCCATCTGCCTCGACTGGTTGGGGTGAGTGGATAGAAGAGAGAGGAAAAAAAAAAAATCACTGTGCATGTTGGTGGGGCCGGTAACTGCACATCAGCAATATATAGGTTCAGGACCAGGGAGACCTGTAGAAGGTACAGAGGGAGAGAGAGCACAGAGAGAGCACAAACTAATATTTTTTCAGCCCTCGATGCACTTGGTTAAGGTGAGGTAGTGTTTACTTTTTCACAATTTAAGCAAAACACACCTTTTTCTTAACCTCAACCAGTGTATTGCATTTTATAGCCTAAACATGAGAACCTCAGCATCATTTTTTGAAGACACGGTTGGCACAGCCAGTGATGTCAGATTCATTAAAGGAGATCATTCTACTTTATTTCCACATCACTCACACCAAGGCTCTCCTACGAAGTCTGACAGCCTATTCTTGACCCTCCATCAACTACAAAGTCTAGTACTGTCACTAAAGCATAGTGCGCACAGTCTGTACAATGGGAGGATGAATAAATGGATGATAATACAGTTGGGGAAGATGGGTTTTAAAAAAATGGTGTTCAGGATATGAGTTTTTGCAATAATATACCCAATAAGCATTGTCTGAGAAAGGAATTACAGTGCACTCTATTTAGTTAAGACACATGACACAAAACTTCTTTGTCCACAAATTAGATTCTCAGCAGTCTCTTCTTATTTCCTATCTTTCACTGTTAATTTCAGGAGACAGCCAGAAGTTGTACGGACACTCATTGACGTGTTTTGTTAGGATGCTTATTGACGCCATTTCAACAAAAACCTAAATAGCAAAACGACTGTTTAATAAGTTAGTCCATCCGTGTATTTTCAGCTGCTGATCTGCGTCCAGGCATGGACAGATTCTGAGACAGTGGCATAGGTATAGTAAAAGGACCCCCACCCTTCTTTATGGAGCCATTCATTTGTGGTTTGCAATGTCTTTTCTGTCATTTTCTGGTAATTTTGCCTCTTTCTGTAGTCTTATAACTGAGCTTTGTGACTTTTTAACCAGAAATATTGCATCTGGACATACAGAAGCTCTGGGTCCCCCTGACCCATCGAGCCACTACGTCTATGCCCTGTAGGCCTGTTCAGTAATCTGTACACGAGTCCATGGCACATTAATTAATGAAATACTAAGAATTACTGATGTATACAGCAAGGGAAGTAGGCTATTCCAAGATGTGTTTTAAATGTCAGTAAATTATAATAATTTTGGCCACTCTTTGACCTCTATGACCATGAATATGGTGTAAATAGTGATGTACTGTAAACATACTACATGTCACCACAGGAATAGAACTATAATCCTCTTTAGGAAATGATGTAATTACACTTAATGATACTGTCAGTATCATAGCAAATGCTAACATTTTTAGAATACTTCTGTATTTCATATTTTATCTCTGCAAATGCAAAACAACATGGTTCAAGGAGCAGGAGCAGTTGCAGTATGTTTACCTTGATTTGTAATTACACAGAAATGTTTTTGGTGCTGTAGTGAAAAATGCTGTAAACATAGACATGAAAATAAAGTGGTCTGTGTTGTATTTTGAGGAATAGTAAGATAGGCATCCGTAATGCTAAAGTCAAACATACAGAAAGAATATATGAAAGTATGCAACGTGTATAGCTTGTCATTGTTGTGGAGAATCAAATTGGTTTCAGTTTTGTGTTTGCTAATTAAAAACCTGTAGATCACAATGAGCATGCAGTTTTTAGGAGTTTGTGCCTAATTCAATTGTAAATCACACTGTAAGAACAGTTAATTTACACTAGTTTTACCTCGCCTTCTGGTAATTTGCTCCCACTCTGTGCATACTAAGTCACTTTGAAAAGTTCAGTACATTAGGCATGAAGAGGTGGAGAGGAGAGGGTCTTTGGGCTGAGTTAATTGCTGCACAGAGAAGCATAATAGGATGTTTCAAACATTCACAAGGTGAAAGCTCTTGTTTAGTTTAAATAAAGTTGAATCTTGGGCCAGATGTTCTTGAATGAGGCTGCATCTCCAAGTGAGAACAGGCTGTTTGTTTAAACACTGGAAGCAGGCATATTCTGCCAGATTAGCTGCTAAACATATGGCACTGGTACATCAAATTCTGACAATATGATTGCCTTTTGTTTGTCATGTGGCAGCATTATTTTACAGCTCCAAAAAGTGTTTTGATGTTCTTCCTTACAAGATGCTGTACCTGGAGCTAAATGTCAACATCAGCAAGTAATTATGCTCACACTGATACTAACATGATGATGTTTAGAAGACGTCATAGTTTTATGCACTTAACAGATAGTTCAGCTGAGACTGCTCTTAATTTCCTTTGCAGGTATTTAGTCATTAAACCAAAGTATTAGACAAAGTGAAAACTTGACTTGATGATACTGCTGTTTCACCAACGTGATTACACTTCATCCTGTGGGCATCATGGATATTCACAGTGCCATAACAGCCCATCCAGTGATTTGCAAGACATTTTAGTGAAAGTCAACAATGTCAGTTTCATATTTGTACTGGATGTAAAATTAGGTTTACCTTCAAGAAAATCTTACATGCCTCTCTGTAACAGAGGTCTACTTTTGGCACCACTGTATAAAATACTCAGGGCATGACAATACAAACGATAGGTCAGACAGAAATGAATGATGACATTTTATCACACACTCATACGAGCAAGGAGAGATGCTCCTGTGCCACATTACGGGCTGGTATTGGAGACAGGGTGGCTAAGATTGTATTGATGGCAGGCAATCTAATACAACCTTTATGTTGACTGACTTTCTTACAGGGTCACAACTGATTTCATATCAAAAAGGAACGATATTGCTGCAGTGTTGTTTCCAAAATAAAATACACATGGATAGAAAGGTTTATTTCTCATTCATTATGTGTTAAGAGCAAAATTTGCTTCCACAGACTTTATGTTTATGAACCCTTTGTTTAAATTTATCTCTTCTACTTCAGCCATGTTTTTTATGGAAAGTTATAGCAATAAAGGCAATTAGTTCTGTAAATGTTTAAAACCAGTCCTATTAAAACATGCAGTACACAAAGGCTTTTATGTCTCATTTAATGGAGAACCTTACTGAAAGGTATGTGATAACTGGAGATTAAAACATAAAAAAACACTAATAAAAAATTATGAGGAATACATTTTGTTGATTCATGATATGACCATATGAGTTTATGGTCATATGAGTTTCATTTAAATGTAAATTTCAGACTCATGTATTTGTGAATACACAACCAGCACAAATGTCTTTGCAGTCTTTTCTGCATGTACTGTAAACAGAACCATGAAAAAAGAAGATGTAAATGCAGATTTTTTTTTTTCCCCCATTGGGTGCAGTATTTGAAGGTTTGTTGTTTTCAGTATTTCTGCCTTACTGTGTTTTTAATGCTCCCACTTCTTGCTACCAGTTAATAATGTGTCACTGAAGGGCACATCTATAATATTAATGATACTGAAGGGAAGACTTTGTGCAAGTATTTCTCCTCTACCAAATCATGAAAACAGTTTAATCTGATTCATAGGTAATGTGCCTTATAGCCACCTCAGATCAGGAACGTGATGAGATACAGCCTACTGTAGTAGTGAAGTCACAGCTATCTGTCATCTCGGATTGTCAGTGTGTGGGAAGATTGTGTTATCAAATCACAGCTAGTGGTTTTTAAAATTTGTGGATTGCTTATGTTTCTGTAACTATCAAAGTGCAGCATGTTTACAAGAAAATATCAGATTTTTGGTGAGAACACAGAGATTAGCTGATAGAAAGAAATTAACAACGAACCCTTTTCCATTTTGCAGAAGAGAAATTTCTGATAATATATGTGTGATAAAAAAGGCTTTTCTTTGCAACAGTTCTCATAAACTGTATAAAAAGACAAGGAATATTATATGACATGGCACACAAATTTTCCATTACTGTGGCAGCACCTGAAAGCACACGTTTGGCTTGGCAGTCACCTCTCTAAATTTTAAAACTTTTTAGGTTTTTGGTATAGAGACTCAAGCCCCATTTGCTGGTGCCCAGTACTTCCTTGAATACTGATAGACCCTTTTGTTTCACATTTAAACCTATAGTATTTACACACAAGGCTTATTCTGATAACACTTGAATTTACTGTAATTCTAAAGGCAACAAGGACACTTAGAGGGGTTTGCCTGTTTTCTGATTCATGTGCACTGTCACAAGAATCTGCTCTTCTTTCAGGGATAAAACCATGAATCTCTCTCTGTCTCTTTCATACTTTGTCTGCCTCTTAAAAGAAAGCGCAGAATAATTAATGATATAGGTTTCCTTTTTTCTTTCAGATTGTCAAGGTGAGATACATTTTAGCCACAATACTCGACCTAAAGAAATTATACTTGACCTACAAACTGTGAATCTGTTTCTCCTTTGGCCTTTGCAGCAATCATGGTAATGAATGGCTGTGTGTACAGTAGTTGTGTATTAAAGAGATAAATGCCACAGTGATTTCTCACTGAAATAAATGCTACCAACATGACTGCTAAAGAAAACTAATTACCTCTGCTACCTGTGGCATTGCATTGCTGTTTCTATCTATATATCAGTTTGTGACTGGAATAAATTAATACATATGTCTTGGCAGGCTGGCACCACCATTTTATTTAATTCATGAATATATATAAGTAAAAACAAGTGGTGAGATCAGATTAGATTATTTGCCAAAGAGTTTACAGTTATTGCCTTTGTGAATTCACTTCCTTGTTGCTGTACCAGTTTGTTTTTTACAATACCATTGGTCAAGGTTGGTCCATTGTACAGTGTTTCATCTTTTCCTATTATTTCATTTGTCATTTCATTCTGTTTTCAGGTACAGGCAGTAAAAGCTGCAAAGGTCATCTGCTTTCTTCAACCTTTATTTGAAGTGTGTTTAGCACTGTTCATTATGTTTTGCCACATGTAAACAATTTATCTGTGTATTAATGACTTTGTGGTGCCGTTTGTTGGACCGTGGTGTGTACATAATGTATTGTAAGCTTATGAAGCAGTTATTTAAGTCTCGTGTAAAGCTGATTGTAGCTGTAAATCAGGATGGTCAGAGTTAAGTGGGTGAGATGGATTTGAAAGGAGCTCAGTCTGTTTTCACAGAGTGAAATGTTTTCACATCTGAACAAGTGTTATTTATGAAAATCAATAAACTGATTCACTCAGGACGAGTTCTACATAAAAATACAAATTTTGTAAAAATCAGAGTAGAAAATTCACAACAATGTTCCACTGAAATGCAGCTAATGTTAACACTGTTCAGTTCAATGTTCAATTATTTGAATTACCCACAAAATACACTGTCACCATTTTTGTGTGAGAAGTGGCTCAATGTAAGTGCTCATCTATTTCATACTGTTTTCTCAGAGTAGGCACTAAAACACACTTCCTGATTTGCCTCGTGCTCACTCAGTTAGAAAGTCTAACAAGTGAATGAATTATGGAGTTTATCAGAACCAATGGAAGAAACTGAGGTGAGGCCATTGCAGTTTAATGTCTGCTATGCTCATGAATCCCTGGACTGGGCATCATGGGAAACCAAGGGTGCTTATAACTTTTCTCAGGGGGCGTTCTCTCCGATTGGCATCCCCAAGGTGAACATCCTATTAACCCCTCAGTGTTTGTTCTGGGACAAATTGGTTCATTTGAGTGCCAATGGACCAGAATGATTTTGGAAAGTTACACTATCACATGCTTACATCTCACACACACAAGCTGTGTGTACTCTAAATGTCCCTAAAAAGGTTTAGAAAGACAAAAAATAGATAATTAAGTTCTGTCTTATAAAATATAAATGGCCAATGGGTGGGCAGCACAATGATTAGCATTGGGCAAATCTATGGGGTAAGGTTGCTGTCAAAAAAGACGTGCGTGTACTAATAAACATTTGTACAAATTGGCCCAAGGTTGTGCATAAATGAATAAAACGTACACAAAAATGTGGTTTTGTAAACTCTCGTATGAGTCAAATCATACATAAAATATGTAGTGTGTGTTCAAAAACTAAAAATTAAATTTATGTATGATTATGAGAGTTTACAAAACCACATTTTTGTGTACGTTTTATTCATTTATGCACAACCTTAGGCCAATATGTACGAATGTTTATTAGTACACGCACGTCTTTTTTTACAGCAACCTTAACCCATACAAATCTTACTTTATATGAAATTAACCCATCCTCCTCATGTTTCCTGTAGACACACATGAAGGCTCTGTGGTTTACTTCACAATGGATGGATGGATGGATGGATGGAAGTCCAGGAATATGCAACAAAGGTCAGAAAACCTCAAATTACAATCATAAATTCAGTGCAAGATAAACAGGATCAGGTAAATCAACAGGGATGATTATTGGTTTTGGTGGTTCCATATTATTTTCCTAAAAAATAGAATAGAAAACACAAACAATCCTTTGTAATTAAACACCACCATTTGCCTTTATTAGCCTTGAACTGAAACCTAAATTCAACTTTCATTCAGTTTAATTAAATAAGTGTTTAAGTAACCACAAGTTGTGGTCCCCCTCAAAAGTTAGAAAGAAAATTGTACAGGAATAGGGATGGAGAACAAATAATTGTTCTTTTGCTCTCTACCAACACAATAACAATGTGTCCTCAAAACTGAGCAAAATATTTGGCAACAAAACATTATAACTTATTGGCAAAAATGGCAGCATTATGTTCAGCAAAGCCCCCACATTAGAAATGTCTTTACCATTCAATACAAAAAGGTTCTGTTGTTCAGCTGTGCTGTCATGTAAATAGCAAAACAAGGTCCTGGCAGCCTCAGCTCATTTTTGAGATGATGTCAAAATTTGCACAGTAACACATCCTCAGCATTAAGCAAACACAGTGAGCTCTGGACTCGAAGGGTGAGAAACTGGTAATGAGAGGGGAGCTCCATGTTCCCTGCTGCTTCCCACCTTAGCTGTCTGCCAGGAGGCTTGTTATCTCTGCTTTCTACTTCTGGGCAGCCTTGTTATCCTTAAGTCCTGTCTATTGTCTTATCACCTTTAAGGCGAAAGAACCAGTGTCATTTTAAAGAAGTGGACAGTATATATTCATAGACACCAGGGCCAAAATTCATCACTGTACCTTGCCTCCAAAGATTAGCTGGTACAGCAAAAATCACCTGTTGTCTTAGAGTGAGGGGGCATCACTGGGATCTTGATAACAGAATCAGAATCAGTCCTGTATAGTGGGAATTTCCCCTCTGACACTAGAATAAATATGCTGTGGTGTTGTCAGACTAGCTGCAGTTAACAAGCTCTATCCTGCTATACAGTGACAATGTCGCTCCATATTTACATGTCTTCTACATGGTCCTGTACATCAATTGATAAGAAGGCTGACCTTTTGTCATTTCAACACTATCACAGGTTTTAGGATTAATCATGTGTAGCACATTTAAGACCCCTTTTAAAATATGCCAGCTAGAAACATTTAAAGGTCAGCTGGAGATCAGTTTTTAGCCAGAGTTGGTGTTAATGAGCTCACTAGTTTCTGCTAATAAAATAGGCTAACATCAGTTGTCATTTCTAGCCAACAACAGTAGCCTTTGTTGACTTTTATGGGAAACCCAGAGTGGTAAATCTGCCCCTGTTAACACTGTAAACTGGATGTTCAGAGCTAGAATATAAAACATGAAAATGTGTTACAATGTGAGTGGGTGTTGGCGAACAGACAATAGCCTACATTTTTTAAGTGTTGTTTGGAGCAGTCACATTTTTTTCCTATGTGAAGTGACTGAGCCACATTATACGCTATGGATCTGTGATATGTGCTGATCCAGCCACTGGCTAAACAGCTTGTTAAAAGTCATTCCAGATTTTTTTCAGAGCCTTCATGTGTGTCTTCTGAGCCTCATATTTCTTACTATTACTCTGAGTGAGCAAAACAACAATTGTAACTGGTCTCAGCTAATTAGTATGTCAACCTGCCTGACAGCTGTTTCTTTTATAGTTCAAAATTAAACTGTATGAGGAACAAATCTCGAAAGAAGTATTATAAACTTAGTCAGTCACTAATTGTGGTGGTATGAATAAATAAAGGTGGTCAGATAATTTTGTTTATATATTGTCTTTAAATACTAAACCCTTAATGCTAAAAATACTCAGATAATGTTTCCACTGTCTTGAAAGTATTGTCTCAGGCATCTATATCTGTCTCCCTGATAATATGCTATATAACAAATTCGACTGTGCAGCTTCACAGAGCTTTTGCTGGATTTTCCCTTTAAGACCTAAGTGTCACGGCTCAGAACAGTGTTTACTCTGAAAAGCAGGGAACAAGCCAGACAGTTTAAATTATCATCACTTTCTCCTGACTAAACACCAAGCCAATCATTTGAATAGCTCTCAGACAGACTACATATTTAATGAAAGCCTTCCCTCAGTTTCCATAATAAAATTGATTTATTTCCTCGATATGTATTTTAAATTGATTAGGGTTTTTTTTAATAGACACTTTAATTGATGACAAATGTGCTACTTAATATTTAAGTTCCTCAAAACGATCTTGTGAAAAGGGGCTTTAATTAAACAAAAGGCAAAAGTGCTATAGCCTTAAGCTGCTGTATCTCCTCAGTGCTCACAGTCCTCTTGATTTATAACAAATAAGCCAATTGCAGGAGCTCAGTGGGCTGCCTTAGTGTATACAACACAACAGAGGTTCTCAGGTGCACACATCTGAAAATCTTAAAATCCAAATATAACCTGTCTTCTAATGCAAAACATGCAGGACCTTTTATAAGGGACAACACACAGGAATCTTTCCATTCATTCAACCAAGGATAAGGTTGGAGACTTTAAGTGAACACCACTGATCCACTGACTAACCCGGCAGCTTCCAGTCCTATTATGAAACACATTAATTACTCATCACCATATCATTTACCCTGTCACCCTCCCAGTTCATGTCTTGGCGAATGTCTTGTCACAAACAATTAAGCCAATAAAGATGGAAGTTAATTAAATCAAGTGCTGGTGACGTGCTGTTTGTTGCAAAGTCATTACAGTCACGCAGCCTGGAGGGTTGAGGTTATTGATGGCTGTCTTTTTTTAGGTTCAGTCAACCACAGTGACTCACATTAAACACGTTGGAGAGACCAACTTGATTTAGCTTTGAGGGGATAAGGATGGGCAGCAGATTTTTGTTCTGCAGCTGATACCAGTTCGCACTGTGAACCATCTGTCTGCCCTAACCTCACGCCCTTGTACCATATGCATTTTTGCATATTTTCCTTTCTAGTTTATATACACATCATTAAAGATTTTCTACATTATTCAGTCAAGTGCAAAAAACATTATTAACCTATGTAATATAATATAATTGTTAATTTGTCTCTTTCATGCTATAGTTTAGTAGGATTTAGTAGGAGGAGACCTTTACTTTTTAATAACTAGAATTTCTTATAAAATGAAATGAAACTTTTTTAAAAATCACTTATTTTAATGCGACATGGTAATATAATACAATCCTGCCAGAACAGAACCTAAAAGAACTGATGATGATGTAAAACTGTAACACTGATCTGCTGGGCATCAGCTCCTCCAACACTAAGCTTCAAGATACTCATACTACTGAATGTATCACACTAAGCTGTAGTTGTATGGCTCTTGACTTCAGCATCTTTTCTTGTTTTGTTTCTTATTATTTCATATATAATGGCACAGGTGTCAATATAATGTGTCTTGTATCTCTGACATAACTGCCATGATAAGTTTATCAAAAATGTGTTTAGGTCCATAAAATATATATATATATATATATATATATATAAAAAAACAGTCCTGGACATTATTAAATTTCCATACTCACTTAAAGTCTAACTATGCAAATGCAGAGGCCAGGCCATTTTACATGCATATTTAATGCACATATCAGTCCTATGCACATATTCTTAATTGGAGGCATAAAGGATTAATGAATGAATTACATGCTTTAGTGATCCCTGCTGGGAAATTCTGTTTTTGCTCACCTCTCTGTGCAGGAAGGTCAGAGTACAGGGTCAGATACAGAAAAACACCCCAGGAGATAATAGGGCTTCTTTCTGAAGGACAGTAAAGCAGACTGGATCCCTGCCAATGTGTTGGGCTTGACCCTGGGTTCATACGTTGAAGGATGGTCTCTCTAATCATTAAACCATTCCACCATCTTCAGACTATGACAGTATCAAGAATCTGAAGCAGCTAGTTCCAAAAGATTAACAGTGCAGGGAATATATTTATTATTATTATTATCATTATTATTTATTTCTGAGGGTATTGACTTTACTATGAAGGTTGAAAATAATAAACCTTACTACAATAAAATGTCATTGAGATTTGAAATGAAGCTTCCACTTAATTAAGGGAGGAAGTGAACTCTGGGAAGTTTGAACAGCCTCCGCAGGGTTTTGGTGACCAGGCCTGTCCACATGTTGCACATCATGTTTCTATATCTCTCTGTGTCACCAGGCAAGGGAACCCCATCTGCTGCCACACAGGGGATAAGAAGAAGCAGCGCACAGCACTTTCAGACTCTTTGCCACTTGGGTCTTACTCAGGAAAGCTGGATGACACTGCTGACATACTGGTGAGCATGCACAATATACACCATCGTGTACTGCAACACAAATCCAGCTTACTGCTTTTGCTGCCATGTCAAAAGACTTTCATTAATAATATTTCCTGTGAGCTGCTTGATATTTTGCTGTATTTTGCTACTTATCTTTGTGCTTTTTTACTTTGTTTTGTCATAATCACATATCAGCTCTTCACTTTATCATGGCATATATTGTTATTTGTAGTAGTAGCAGACATAACACTGGTATCAGTGACATGGAGTGCTGTGCAGCTATCTCTGACTTTGCCAGATATGAGTTTATCCTCTGTGGCCTTGCTTCCTCACAGCAGGTGTTTTACTGCTTTTAGAAAAATGTGTTTCCATGCTGGCTCAACCCTACTTCAGGCTGCACAAAACTTTTCTGTGGCATAACTTTGCCTCTCTTTACAGTGCTACTGACTAGCATAAGATTCTTATGTTTGCATGGTAAAAATTCCTCAGTGCTTACAGCATGTTCTAGTGCTTGCACTATAGTCACGTTTAACATGCTTAACCTCTACAGCAATGTGATGGCTATCCCTTGAGGTTGAGGATGATGGTCTTTGTTCTGTTGATCTATTATGGACTCTCAGATGACTTTTTAGTTTTTTCTCATTCAGGGCAGGGAGTTTAATTTGGGTTTTGGTTGTTGTTGCCTCTCTTTTCTTCTACTTTGTGCAGATATTGCAGAGAAAATGTAATATGTTGGAACAGAATCTCACAAAAGGGGGCAGCACAGTGCCTTGGTGGGTAGCATTGTTGCCTTACAGCAAGAAGGTTGCTGGTTCAAAACTCAGCAGGGGCCTTGCACAGAAACATACTGTAAAGTTATCCTGTTTTGCAGTGTGACAGGGTTGAGGATAAAACAATTCTATGCCTGTCATTGTTTTGTAGTTACACAATATTTGTACACATACATGTATACCTTTAGTGACAAGATGTAGTTCTAATGCAGGTGGTAGTAGTAGACATGGTAGTGGTAGTAGAAGAACTGTTAGATTGGTATTGTACTATGAAAAGGCCAAGATTTGACCTCATATGGAGATCTGGATTTGTGTCTTGTTCCCAATCCATGTAGGATGTCACGTGACTTTATTGTAACCACAGTTCTTTGCCTAAATTTGTTTACTTTAGCTGCTGCAACTAATAATAGCTTCAACTGTAGCTCCTGTGAGCCTGTATTACCTTAACCAAGTGATTTAAGTTGCATAGACAAAAGCATTAATGCCTTAATCATGCTTTAGTTCAGTAGAACCAAACACAGGAAACATTTGGCACTGTAGATATAGTTTATATGGTTTCATCCAGTTTAGCAAATCCAAAACTAGCTGCATTTAGTAATCATTTCTAAAAGAAAGTTGAGACAAAGAGGAGACAGCTTGCAGTTCAGTCCTGCCTTTTCATGAAAGTGAAGTCCTCACTTGGGATTTTGTGGGTCATATCTGCTGGAAAGAAGCTTGGTCTGTTATGGAAAGAAGTGACATGTTGTGCTGTGGGAGGAAGGTTAAGGCTTTTGACGCTGCTATTTCCTAGTGCTGCAATTTCCCTTAAGATTTTTGAGATTTCTTTTACTTTATATGATGAACAGTGAGAAGACTGGGAGAAGTGAGCAGTATAATGTGCAATAAAGAACAGACTCAGACAAACTGGACACAGGAGCTGAGGTACATCTTTTTTTAGTGCAAAACAAACATGGTTGAACTAGACTTCAGGTAGACTTAGTCAATACCTCAGTGGGCTCAGTTTGACTGAATTCACTGTAGAGCCACATGTTATTGTCCTATTACAATTATTATTATACTGAATTATGTGTTTTCAGTTTATTGCACATCCATAGTATAAAATGGATTCCCATTCCAGGGGCTTTGGTTGAGTTTAGGTTGTAAGACTTAAAGGTACATAGAACTTAAAGGTAAAATTGACTTTCCTAACAGCTCTCAGTAGTCCCAAAGGTGTCTACAACACTTAAAAACACCTACAATGTTTTTTCTTTCTGTAGAACTTATATGGTCTCATTTCAGGAGACTGAATTCAGAAATGCTTTTATAAGTGCATGGAATTTCACTAAAATTGTTCCCAAAGTGGAACACCAACACACAAACATACTATAGACTAGTGAAAGACTACTGTGTCCAGTACTGTACAAAGGTTTTAGGCACTAAATATACACAGTAGTTTTTCATTTATTAAATAACTTTCCATTGTTTTCCTCTTTCCCTCAAACCAGTAGCAGGTTCTTTATTGGCTTGTTGTCCTGCAGAATGGGCTGCACAGTGAATTTGGGATCAGTCAGATACCTGATGGTGCTGTGTGAGTCTAAAACATCTAAAGTGCCTAAACCTTCTGCACAGTATTGTATTTGTCCTTAAACTGCTCAGAAAAATGAACATTTTAACACCTACAATATGACACCATGACAACTGTATTTTCTTATATCAGTAATTTGTCCTCCAGACATATATAGAATAATTACTGTAATTTTCTTATTCTGTTTCATTCTGTTACCTGCCACATTATAAAGTTCCTGAAGCACTTACACAGAAAACTAATTCAAACTAATAACCTTCTTTATCAGTAATTGACTATGCTGCAAGCTTTTGTTAGTCTGATAGTCTTCAGTTTTTACCAAAGCTGTTATCACTTTATTTCCATTAATTTATTTTTATTCTAATATTAGCCATATGTTAATTGGCCTGTATTGTGATGTGATGTTTGGTTGTTGGAAACCCCGTGGGACACTCATGTCCAGTTTGTTGGTTCCATGTCAAAATGCTCTTCTATTAGCTGTGAAAGGCCATTTAAAACAACTGTCCCTGGTCTCGCTGTGGTTGCTGATCAGACCTGCAACAGTTGCAGGCTGATTCACAGCATGAGATAGTCTGCACAACAAGTGCCATCTAACTCAAACATAGTTTCTTGCCATTAACTCATCATATCCCTTCCACAGATGCCCTCCCTTGAGTTCCCATGCATGTAATAAAGACTGTGTCACTCTATGGCTGGATATGGTTGTCTGAGTCTGTCAGGGTCCAGGTTCCTTGGGGAGAAATGAAAAAGGATTGTAAAAGCAGAGCTACAGAAACCGGATAAAATGAGATTGAAAGCTCTTTTCCTTTTTGTGCCTAGATATTTTGAACTGATGTTCCACTTTATAACAGCATAATGATATAAGTGCTACAAATTCACAGACATTTCAAGATAAGTGGAGGGAGTCATTGAGGAGATTTTAGGCATGATTATTATAAATTAGGATTCTGGGGAAATGTGTGGGCACATTCTTATGTGGTTGGATCTTGTCATTTGGAATTCCATAAATATATTCAAATTAATAGCTGCTTCTGATGACACTTACAAAACCTACACAGTTGATAGATCTACATACAAGCAGATAGTTTTTATGTGCTTGACCTCCTCCTCTCACCACACACCCACAAAATCCACTCTGAGACAAAGTTGTTTGCCCTGAGGTCACTTGCCTCATTGGCTACAGGCTAATAGCACTGACCTCAGCCACAATGAAAGCCTTTAAGTGCCTTGTACTTTCCTAACTGAATGCTTCACAGACCTCCTCCTTGACGCCCGTTTGCCTCAAATGCACATAATACAGTCGGCATTGGCTTAAACTTTATTAAACTTTATCCACTTTCCTTCATTCTCTTTCAGCCACTGAGGAAGGAGGGGTAGTGTGTTGTACAGGTGGGAAAGTGATTGTGTTGGACTGCCTTAGGTTGATGAAATTACATGAAAAACTCTGAGAAGACTGGTATTTTTCTCACAACAAATGATACATCAGAGAGATATACTGTAGATCTGTTGCATTACAGTCTACTGAGGCTGAGCTGTGGGTAGAAAAATTGATACTTCTAAGATGGATTTCTCCCTAAGGGATGCCTGTGGATGGCCTGGCCTCTGCAGCTCAGATGCTTTTAGTCATCTGAGCTGTTGTAAAAACTAATTGTTGATAGCTTATCATTTTTTTTGCCTAAACGTCAGCTCCATCTTAAACTAGTTTGAAGTGATGTCAGGTTGTTCACAGAGAAGGTGGTTAGAAAATATTGTACAAAAGATGATCTTAAGCTAACGGACGTAGTAGATGTTAATTTGGCTGGTGACCTGTACACACTTGTGAGAGAAAATATTTCCCTTAAGTCACAACCCAATAATATTTAAACCCATTCAGATTATTACTACTTAAATTCACACACTGGTAAAAATCTTGCTAAATCTCGTTTTCTTTTAAATATGACAATAACGCTATCGATGAACATTAGGTATTTTGAGCCATAATACTATAGAATAGATTTCACCTACATGGAATATCAAGATTTTGCACATTGTAACAGTAGAAATATTCTCTCCCATCACTGGAGTATCCATTATTTTTCATGAGAGACTTGCTGTTGCTTTGTTAGTACTAAAGGCAGCAGAAGAGACAGACAGCCCTCTTAAAAAAGAGTTTAGACAGCTGGAGACAGGCGTTTTGGAGAGAAATTGCAAATCTGTCTCTTCACTCTTTTCATTATCTAACATCATGACGAATTGAAAGTACCCAAGGGACGCAGCAACTGATATACCAGCGAGTATCAATAATTCATGCGTTCATATATTGGACAAATACGAGCTCACTATTGTCAGGCAGTTAGATATAATGTTTCTGAAATGGAGAGGAAAGAGCCAGGAGCAATCTCAAATGGCCCAGTGATCGTTATTCAGCAGTGGTTAATTGTGCTAATTCTGGAAGGGCTAAGATATGCCTCTGCAGACCAGTGAAATTAATGTGTAAAGGAAGTCTGCTGTTGTTTAAGAAATTAATTACAAATGTTTAATTACAAGGAAATATTACAATTTGCATTTTCATGGCTTCTCATGTTGATATACTGCATATTGGTAGGGTTTTATTTATTTCTTTTTTAAATCTTGACCACACACTAAATGGACTGACTTTTGTCATGTTTAGATGATGTCACTAAAAGTCTTTTTCACTGATTTTTGTACAGTGTTTCTGAGTAGCACCATCATTTATTAGCAGAATTATACAGTCACTGCCATGCACCTCTGACACTGTGCTTTTGCCATTGTTCAGATATTCAGTAATGCTCCTTCCTGCAGCGACTGGACACATCCACTTTTTGAACCCAGAGGGCTGCATGCCTAGAAGATGAAAAACCATTTTCAAGTATCCAGGACATTCCAATGATGCCACAAATTTATGAAGATGTTGTTTTGAGAGCTATTTTGACCCTAACATGATGGCACAATACCCTGAGGATAAGTTGTAATGGATCGCACGTTATGTCCGCCGACCCACGCAACATCAGTCACTACCCAAGAGGGAAACAAGACAGGGGTGCAAGGACTCTCATTCTGATTAGGAGTGCCTCATTCCCTCGCTTGTGGTGTTCAAGGCCTAATGTTTGAGTTTTGAAAGCACGGGACTTTCGATGATGTTCAACAGCGCAATTTTAACAAGCAATGACAAACATCATCCCCTTTACCCCTTCTCTACTTTCCCACTCTCCAAGCTTTTATCTTTGCTCAGCCTTTGAACCAGGCCTTAAGGCAGACACAATGAAATAAACATGGTCCAGAGGAAGCCTGACTCCAGATAGAAAGCCTCTAATTCTGGTATCTCTGTCTTACAAGACAGCCAAGTGGCCATAGGGAAGGAAAATGATGGTGATACATCTCTGCCTATTAAGCAAGCAAGGTTTCAATTTTTAGTTTATTGTCACATGGTCAAACCCCCTCCTCCCACACACGTTGGGTAGGGTATGCTTTCTTACAAAAATTTTTATCAAGTGATTTATCCAGTGGCCCTTCGGAGGGTGCCTCAACCATATTTTGGGAACTGTACTGTAACTGTCTATAAACCTTTATTTTTGAAGGTTGGTGCATTTTGCTGATACTTCTGCATGTTTTTGCCTCTTCTATGTAGCATAAAATTAAGTCTGATATTGTTTTATTAGTCCAATCTTTTCTCCTCTTTCTGATTGCCTTTGATCAAACTTCTGTGCCCCCGTTTGCTCCTATTTGTCTCTGTTAGTACTTTCTTCAGTACATCAGCAGTGATCTGTAGTTGTGTGTGTGTGCGTGTGTGCGTGTGCACGTGTTTGCATGCACTTAATTTTTAATCTGGTGAGATAGTAGGAACTGCAAACTCTGGGTTTGCATTGAAACCAAAATTATTGCTAATTGGTAATGTTCTTCTGGTGACATTTTGTGTTAATGTTAGTGTCTGTTGACATTTAGTGTCACTTGTCAAGCAAGATATCAATAAATGTGCCTGTAAATTGCATGAAGATCCTTTTGCTGAAGTGTTTGGGCTATTTATCAAGGTTTATGGAACACAGATTTGTGTGTAAATTTCAGTTAAGTCAGGGGAGAAATGATATATTCAACAACTTTTAATGAGAAATGAAGCAGGAAGTGTAAACACTGAAAATATATGTTTGAACTTTTGGACATGAAAAGGTAATAGTTTGTAGTTGAGATGAATTTGGATGGCTTAAGATCAAAATGCCTTGGAAAAGATTGAACATTCTGCAATCTTGTGAAAAAACTGATTCTTTCAGAGTTGTTTAAGGAATTTTAGCCAAACGCAGTTGCATTTAAATAAGCATAAATCACTCTAAAAGCTTGCTTTGGCTTTCCACATTCACCCCCTGAGCTAAGTAGTTTGTCTATTCTAGACAAATTACCAAAGAGCTTATGCACGTTGATGGATGCAGCGCTAAACAACCTTAATGTTTATGCTAACATTAATCAAATGCACTGCACAAAAGGGCAAGAAAAGAATTAGTTTATAAGCTAAAAGTTGCCACTGACGCTGTAATTGCCGCATCTTAACTTGCGCTGGTTTGTTCCTCATTGATGGGCCCAACCAGTCCTGGAGCCTAAATGATGGTCATCTGTACCGTCTAATATGAGCCATAGAAGTGACTTTTGAAATCATGTCTGTGCTATGGCACAGATAATGTTAAGACACAGGTGAAACTAAATGAAAGTAAGTTTTTCGTTTATGACAGGACAGTTTTAAAGTAGTTTAGGTTACGTTTATGCAGAAAACTTACCACTTGGGTGCGTTTCAGGAAGAATCATGGTTTGAGTTTTGCTCTAAGCTTGACTTTAATTACTTTAAATCAGATATTGAGTTAATTTGATCACAAGTTTTAATGTATATTTGACAAAACTACTGTGTGGCTAAAACAATCTGAATGTGCACTAAATAATTTTTTAATAAAATGTATTTACTCAAACATTGAAAGTATGCACATTTACAAGTACTTTATGTAGATATTTCCATTTTTATTGCTTTTTTATGCTTGTACTTCACTACATGTTTTTTTCTCCTATAACAATTTGACAGATTTAGTTACTTCTTACTTTACACTGCACATTTTACATACAAAAGAGATACTCATTTGTTGGTAAATAGCCCAAATAAACAAACCTAAAATGATCTAGAGTAATAAGTACATGTTTTTACTTATTTCACCTACACATTCATGTACAGCTGATTCTAGGTGCTCTCTCATTATTAAATGATATTTTATTTATGTCAGATTACATGCAACATTCAAGTGAGTGTATTTCATACACAGCAGACCTGCAGAGATGAATAGATGTTACATTACACCCCAGTTTTTTGAGGCTTCTGTCAGGAAAAAAATGACTGTCTGTGACTCCTCCATGATGAATTTCTCCCCATGTGATCATTGAACGTTGGTGTGAAATGGTGTTTCATGGGAATGAGCTCTCACTCTCTGATTATGAGGGACTGATGCCAAAAACCTGCTGCGTATTTCTGTAAACATGTTAGAATTATTTTCTGCTATGAAATGCTGTCATGATGTCATGTTGTCTGTTTTGCGAGTTATCTGCACCACCAACCACAAAATTGACTGAGAAATAGAAGCTACATCATTAATTTAGTGTTTTAGTGAGAAGGTTGCTTCAAGAAATGGCAGGAAAAACTTATTTTGATGGTTAATATGTTATTCCACCAAATTAATTTATAAATATATGTGAAGAAATCCAAACCTTACTCTTGTTTTTTATACCACTAAAACAGGCAGAACATTAACTTCAGTTTTTTGTAGGGCAGTAAAAAATAGCTCTGTTTGTGTGTTTATGCTGATGGATGAGACGAGCTGCATCTTATGTAAAGCAGTTCAGCATTTCTTTTCCCTTAGAACTGCAACATGCAAAATACCATTGCTCATCACCAGGGCTTGGCGTACTTGGATAAGGTCAACTTCTATACTGGATATGAGTCTACTTCCAGGACAAACAAATTAAAACTTTGAAAATCACATGTAATAAACCAGTTTTTCTGCTTTTGGCATATTGTATGTGCTATTCTCTTGTCTTCCCAGCCACTGCCCAAAGAGGAGGATGGATTTTTATGGGCTATATCTTTCTCATGGTGGCAGGTTGAGTGAGAATACATTAGTTGCTGAAGAGACAACTGACTTTTCGAGCTTAATTTCCTCTCTGTGATATTTACACACCTAACACACTCTGAAATGAATTAGAAAACAACTTAATGGAGTGGCTTCATGAGCAGGCCTAATGATGCTCGCCTACACGAGGCTATATGGAGATTGAAATCTAATTCACACTGCACTTTAAACTAATTCAAACACCAGTACAAAGATTTTTATCATTATGACTGGCATCTAATTACAGATGGTGTACATGGTGATTGACTTAGAGAGAAAGGGATTGGCAAATTAAAAAGTTGTGTGGTATGTAAATCATGCTCTATTTAAGCATTTCATCTGTCAGAAAAGGATTGTCTGAATAATTTTGGCTAAATGGTGATAAAAAGCCTAATGTCTAATTTGTCTTTAGTAAAGGAAAATAGATCCAAGCTGATTATAGGGCCTGTCACATTAGCAGCAGGCCCCAGTAGATATGTTGTTGTTTGTTACCCTGTTTGAATCGGTGGAAATGGGATAAAAGGTGGGAGGGTGTGCAGGCTTTCTAACTCACTGTCAGTTTTGATGTTGGTGTTTTATGGCTAAACTAGCTACAACTTCAACCCACAAAACCATTCACTTTTCTTTTTATCTGCTTAAATTTCTGCATCACCTTAAACCTTTTTCCAATCTGTGATTTTTAGTAATGCTATTGCTCTTCCAGCAAAATATCCTCAGCAAATAATTATTTAGTTTAATCCTGTATTCATATACATTTTTTATGCTGGAGTTACTATTTGCCCTGTTTTTGTTATAAAGACATTTTTCAGCATTTATTTACTGTACCTGCTTTATTTTTATGACATTATGGGGCAGATTTAGCCAAATGTTCTACTTTTTGTCTTTATTTTGTGGACGTGCCCAGAGTGATTTTTTTAGCGCGTCAGGAATATTTTTTGAACTAATAACTTGTCGATAGACCATTTCACACTGACAGAAGTTCACTGCGTGAAAGGAACACCTCTGACCAATCACAATGCCGCTTGTTGGGACGTCACTTAAAACTATTCAAAGGCTTCTTCCTCTTCCTATAACACATTCAACCTGGTGGACAGGACAGCAGAAAATGAACCTTTGCATGCCTGCATACAGGCAGGTGCATGGAGGAATAACAAGGCCAACAACAATAAAGAGCGTAGCTACATGTCATACATCACAAAAACAGAAACGGTGTTAGCACAATGTGATGTTAATACAACTCCTGAAAAATATCAGGCTTTTTAACTTCTAGATGCTTCACAATGTTCACTTGCTAGTTGCTAATGTTTTGGTACCGAGCAAGTAGTGGGATGTCGTCTTGGCAAGAAGGTTAAACGTGAATTGCCGTTTTCTTTCTTGTATGGGCAGCTGTAGTTACAAACATGTTTTAGCTTGGAGCCATTACAGTACCTGTCTAGGCCTGGTTTTACAGATGCCCTTGCAGACATGTATTTTCTTTTATGTGCACTCACCAAATGTATTAAACTTATGACAACAAAAGAAATGCTACTGAAATTGTGACTGTTCAATGACAGCTAAAACCTGTGTAGTGATGCCCACAGATCAGCTGGGGCAAAGTCGAGAAGTCTTTTTTCAAAAACGGTGCTGAACAAAGCCTTTTTTGGCTTTTTAGAAATGACAAACCCATTAAAATGTCTGCCAGGACCCTGTGACTGGGCTACCATAGTCACGTTGTGGGGTAATTGCATGCAAACGTGTTGAAAATCTGCTTGAGGACAGCACATGGCTTTGAATAGCAGTGACCTGCTTGATTCATCTTGTGTCAGCAGTGGCCACAATGAGGAGAGATGAATGGGAAGACCTTCATCTAAAATAGTGCCTCTCTCTCCTGAGCGTGTTGTCTTACATGATTTCTCTCACTCCTTGTCTCCCTGCCTTTATCCTCTCTCTGTCTCATATTGTCTCTCTGAAACACAGGCTCAGTCTTTATGTTCCCTCTCGTCAGAGCCTTCGACTCTGTTTTCCCATAATTACAGTTGGTATCTTTGCCTGACCTTGCTGCATTAAGGTCACTATTGCATAAATGCGAGAAATTGATGAGAACAGCCCTCCCTGACTCCGGTGTCTTCAATACGTTTTCTCACTTCAGATCAAAGGATTGCAGTGTATTATTGAAAGGGGACTATTTGGAAATTTTTTATTAGGCGTAAAAGATAAATGGGTGAAAATCACTCGGTTATGACTCAAATATCGTTTAAAGAACAGGAAGAGGATGATTTTGCTTTTGGCTCATTACCAGCTTCAGTAACACACCTTTCCCAGACCTCTCTCTCTTTCTCCCACTTCACAGTAAAACAGATCCCACTACTTGTTTGAGAGGCGTAATCCTCTATGGTAAAAATATGAAGAGACTATGAATGTACTATCAAATAGTACTGTATAATTGTAGTACTAACGTTTTGAAGTGGCACAGATTAATTTATGCTGGCAGTGAGGACGGAAAATTAAGCTCTTCAGGAGCTAAGTATTAGTGTTCTGTTTCTCTGTTGGTACGTTATTTGGTCGTATATTATTCTGCTCTAAATTCATTCAATTTATATTTTATTACAAAGGCTTCTTCCTCTTCCTATAACACATTAAGGTATGTTTGAGGACTCATTTTGAATTTTTGTGTGTAAGATATATTTATCCAAATGTAATTTTGGGTGACTAGCTAATCTACACCCATCAAATTGAACCACATTTGAATTTTGGCTCAAGCCAATGGTTGTAGTAGCTAGCAGACCAATATTATCGTATCATCTGTATGTTTGGATGCCAGTTGTCTTCCCTGTCTTGCTGATGTAACAATAAGGGTGAGGGAGCTGTGGGTGGAGGCCAACAATCTGCTGTAGTTCCGTATGGCGCTGTTTGCTGAGCCAAGCCCACTTTTCAGCCATCCAATCAATTCTCAGGGATTTGATTTAAAACCATCTTGTAACTAAATCCATCCCACATATTTTGGCTCGCTGGGACATGTGTCACATTACAGAAGATAAAGACACTTAATACACTTCAAATTCTGTTTCAATGTTACTTTTGTTATTAAACATTGCATTGCAATTGC
The DNA here is from genome assembly GCF_900324485.2 of Mastacembelus armatus. Lineage (NCBI taxonomy): Eukaryota > Metazoa > Chordata > Actinopteri > Synbranchiformes > Mastacembelidae > Mastacembelus > Mastacembelus armatus. The sequence continues at coordinate 5,769,939 of NC_046634.1, read as the reverse complement.
ATTAGACAAAAAAAAAATCACTGGGCCATATGTATTTAAAAAAAATGAGCTTGTATATGTAATGGGTAGTGGTCCAGATGTAAACGAAGGTGGCTTAAAGTTTTATGGAAAAAGTAGAATGTTATTGACAAAAATCTGTAATTGCTGCTGTTTTGCATATACTTTGAACTTGACGGTGCAAGACATGAGCGTAGAAGCCAGGTTTCATACTGTCATCGTGGGCTAAAATCATCTATCAAGCATTATCCTGCATAGTTCAGCTGATCTGATGAAGACTGGTGAAAACTTATTGACCTCATTGAGCTTAAATCTGCTGTACCTGCACCTTTGTGGTTCAAACATCTAGCATATTTAATTATATTTGAAAACTGATATAACTATTTAAACATGTAACACTATTCATATTGGTGTTGCAGTTCAGTCAGCAATGGCAGAATATTTCTTCAAAGAAAGGTAAAAGCCATGAGGTCAGGTTCTCCACTTTGTAAACTCTGGGTATGTTTATTAGTTAGCACTCTTCTGTGTTTTCTAAGGTGATTTATTGGAATGAATATTCTGGTGTTGTGGTTTGGCAATACCAGCCTGCTCACAGGTCAGCATGTGGGTGGATGTTTTGCCTGTTCTCAGTCTTTGTGAGACTAGTAACGAATCCCATTTTTTATTCAAAATCAGAAACACCGCTGAGTAATTGGAAAAAGAAAAAAAAGCCATTGTAACCAGGTGCAGTTTTTATTATGTGATGACTCAGTGTGCTAGTTATTTTTAAATTCGGTGTACAAAATCTAGCACATTATGAATTAAAATTAATATCTTATGTTTTTCTGAGGTGTAGGCTACTATTAAATTCAGTTTGGTTTCTTGAAAAACTCTTGTCCTTTTCATTAGTTGCCTAGCAACTGTAGAATTGTTCCCCCAAAATTTATTTATATTTTCTCTTATTTATTTCCTTTACCTGTCATGAGTGTCTGGAACACCTTGTTCCACTTAAACACACTGTTAGGTAATCGACTCTGTGTTTGATGCATTGTATGCAATAAGACCTGTGAGTTAGTGTATGAATGACTTTATGTTCGAACTCGTGGCACAGAGAAAACTAATTACATTGTTATTGGTGAAATGGCTGAGCACTACAGTAGAGCCAAGCTCCAATGTACTGTTGGTGTACAACATCTAGTGTTTAAACTAGTAAAGCTGTCTTCTTCAGCAATTTCTCAGTAAGGTATTGACTGTGTTATGTGAGCTAAGGAAACCAGGCCGGGTAATAATGTGACGGACCACCTCAAAATTTATTAAAACATCGTCCAATTCTTAACTGGAGAAGATCTCAAATCAGCAGGGCTTAATACCAGCCTTTGTAGTCATTAAAGCTCTCACTGAGACTGGATTATAATAAGCAATTAATATTTAATGAGTACATTGACGGAAATTGAAGAAATTGAGATGTATACCACACAGTGTCTGATACTTGCCTTTGTTTTAGTGACAGCAATGGATTTTACTAATCTATTTACATTATGTGTACACGTTAATAGCCACATGTTAAAGTAATTAGTATGTCTCATAGTCACATTTTGTACATCATGTGAAAGCTGACGCTTTGACTTTATAGCAATATTGAGGGGCTCTCTGACTTTAACTGAATATCAACAAATGCATGTTAAAGCTGTTTTGCTGCTGCCAGGCAGTTGGTGTATAGGAAAATGGAGACTGCAGATGATTAGAAGGTAAACAAAGCTCTTGTTTTGCTACACAACTTAGAGACAGATACATTTGATCCGTGAAATCTGATGAAGCCACACCAACACTATGGTGATAAAATAGGTTAGCTGGCTTTTGCTCTGAAGAGAAGAATGGTAGTTTATTGGTAAGGTCAAGACTGAAATATATTAACATATCTGCAAAGTTATTGGATGGGCTGTCATGAGATTTTGCACAGCCATCCACAATGTTGGTGGTTCTCTCACTTTTCCATTAGTGTCACTATGAGGTTGACATTTGTGGTTTTACTGAAACATCTCCACAATCATTGGATAGATTGTATTTGGCACCCACAGTTTTAGTTTTGTCAACACTTGGAACTTATGGAGTTGCTAGAATGGCATTGTTAAGTGCTAAGGTCAGCGTCATCTTAACACTCTATATAAAAGTTTCCCCAACCCTTGCTGCTACTAAAGAAGCAGCTTGTTTGCATGGTCAAATGGAGCGCAGTTAGTGGTAAAGTTGTTTTTCCATTCTGGCAATCAGGGAAACCTCCGTCAATGAGCATAACAGCATCAATGAAAGGCAGTTCAGATGTCTGAAATCACATTTGTCCTATTTGGATTTATAGGACATAGTATAGACAACTTACATGTACAGTATGCATTTATTTGTAATTACTTAAAGGACCATGCATGCCCCATTTAATATACTTAGAATAAGTCTTTTATGTCTATTTAGCTTGATTAAAGACAGTAGAGCAGATAAACCTGCAAATTAAGGTGAATTAACATCTGATTAAGCCTTTGCGAGACTGCTCTTTGACACCTGTGCCTTGTATTTTACACGGCAGTAGCTCTCTGAAGCTCACTCTGTATTTCCCTTAATTGCTCAGTGTTGTTGGCCTGGGAGAGGACTGAAAAGAAAAAGGAAAATAAAAGAGTGGATGTATAATCACCATCTGTTGTCAAGGTCATTTGCCACACTATAAACACATCCATCATGACCAGAAAATGCTCACAGTTAACTCAATATGGAGTCGTTAGTCTTGGTGACATTTCACATTCAATATTTTGGATCATTGTGCAGTATAACAGTGCAGTAAAGACCAGATATAATCACCAGACCAGATATAATCATGTATTTGATCTATTATTCATCATAGCTATAGTGCTAAAGTATTTTTTTTTTTTTTTAGTTTTTAACTAAATTTAAAAAAATATTGTGAAAAGTCTGAAGCGGTCGGTCTTTATTCTCAGGCAGTGTCAGGGTGTAGTACAGCTTCTTTGACAGTCTCTATATAACCTTTTTGAGAATCGTCTAGCCAATAAGGAGAGCTCTCACAAATCCCCAGCATCAGTCATGCATACAGTATTTCACCTTTGTTTCATTTCAAATGCCAAAGTCACGCTACAATGTCTTGGCAGTAAACTGCAGGTTATTTGGTGGAGAAATGTACCAGGAGGCTTGGAACCTGGTTGCATGTGATCACACTTTTGTACTTTGTACTGTAAAAGGCTTTTTTTTAAAGGTTTGATTCATTTATTTTCAAACCACATTATTAAAAGCAAAGCATTGTTTAAAAACCAAGGGCAAATGAACTCACACTTGTTTTATTAAGCAGTGTTAGGTAACCTAGCATCCTTCTGCTATTAGAGATTTTGTTGGCAAGGGGAGTTAAAACAAATTCAATTCTAGACTCTGTAACTTCAATTAAGCATGATGGATCTGCCTGTGCTGTTTATCAGCATTCTCCTTCTTTGGTGTTCATGTCATGTTTGTCAGGAAGCATATCACCTCATCCCAGTTAGGCTCAGAGGTTGCACTGTTGTTACTGTCATAGAAGTAGAAACTTCTGGCTATTGATGTTAAGTCCCTCCATTTCCTCTGATCTGAATAATATTCTCACATACTTGCTTAAGTGTGCTGGGTCATAGACACTCACATTGTCTTCTATACCCTCCCTTTCAATTTGTAAATATCACCACATTGGCCTGCTTACATTTAGCAACAATGATAAATTGTCTGCAAACCTGCCAGAGGCCCTCTGTTATTGGTTTTTAAAGTAACATGAAGTCCCATTGGAGAGTAAGTCTGAACCAATAACAACAGAAATGGATTTATGATAAAAAGGCACAGGAAGACTGGGACAGGGAGACTGAGTGACTGAGGGAAAAGCTCTTTGGGGATAGGAAACCAACTAAAAATGTGGATTTTTGTAGCTCTTCAAATTTTTGCCTGCGAGACCTGAAGGGTCAGATGAAAATTGAAAAGGCAGTTTTAAGAAAACATTGCTGGCCATCATTATTAGCTGTCAGGTTTTATGATACCCAAAGAGCTAGTTTCTTTTTTTTTTTGGTTTTGTCCTGTTTTTGTTGTTGTGCACAGTATGTTGTGTAGTAAGAATGTTGTCCATTCAGAAAACACACACTGATAGCTGTCATATAAAAATCACTCAGGAAGATGTGTACTGGCTTGAAATAATACCATGATGACTCACTGGCACAAGGCAAACAGTTCCTCTTGAGTATTTTTGCTGACTAGTAATAGTAATGTAAGATAAGTAACTTTAATTGGATCCATTTTTTTTATCCATGGACCTGGCACATTCTTTTTCTTTTCTCTCGTAATGTCTCGTTAATGTTCAAAGACAAAGCTACTTAAAGCTGCATGAATTGATTTTTTTTTTTTTTTTGGCTATTTGGGGTCAGTGCCACAGGTGCTTAAACATAACCTTGGTGGTAAAATGGTTTAATGTACCAAAGGTTGCACGAGCATTCCCATGCCCCATGCTTATGTTAAATGATGCTATCATGTTACATTAATATGGGGTTGTGTTTTTGACTTGATGATGAATATAAATCCAATATTCACTTGCTATTTTGGTCTCCACAGAGTCATTATGAAATATGTCTTTAGCTGCCAAATGCTCCACTCTGTTCACCAGCTTGTTTGCTGCTTCCTCTGTCCTTCTTTCTCTTGTCATACTGTATTTGACAAGTGAGGCACCATCACTGATGTTAATGAAATGTGTGATACTTGATGCTTACTCACTGACGCAGTGAGAGGTGTAGTTGATGATACAGGTCAAAACAAGTCATATTTATCACATAAGGACTATACAAATATAATTAGTGGCTTGGGGTAAATCTAAATATTGTGGTAGAGTGAAATATTTTTTTGTTATTTGAGGTCTACTGTTCACAGATACAGTATCTGCTTCATTATTTGTGTTTCAATTTTTTTATACATACAACTGTTTATCCACTTCTTCAGCAATTATAAAAAGTTGGTGTCCTGAAAAGAGAAAATTCTCCAAAATTAGAAGAAAGAGGAAAATCACAAGACATTGTTTTTGTGACCCTCCGAGAAGTGAAGAGACAGATATAATAGTAATTTGAAGGAAGGTGCCCTCAGTGCTCTACAGCATGTGTGGTTTGAAATTTCTTGATAGATGGACAGGTGAGGTGGTGTAATCTTTTACCCTTGCATTGGTTTTGATGCCTTTTTATGGGCAACGTTGATTTTTCTTTAATGTTTCAGAACACTGAGTGGGAGACAATGGTGTTGTTTTAGACAAAAAGCACAGAAGATAATATCAAACGTTATATCATGTAACATGTTCAGTTTAGATGTTGCTGCCACAGGATATTTACACGCAAAGAGCTGCAAAAATAAGAGGCTTTTACAGATAGAAACGTGAAGTACATGCATGTCATTAAGTCTATCAGCACTTAGCTCTTAGTAAATCCAGAGGAGCGGAGCTTGGTGTTTGAATAAGGGCAGCATTATCAAGCTGTCACCATATAGTGAAGCTTAAATCCCACAATGACAAGCCTTGGCTGCCCCTGGGACAGCACACTGGTCAGTCAGGAAATAGAGCTGCCATCCTCCACTGTCCTCTCGCTCACCCTGTGTGTCTGCATTGTTAATGATAAGTTGATGCGTGCACATTAACGAACACTCTACTACTCTGCTTTCACAGTAGTGACACGCTGCCATGAGGTGGTCAAGAGCTCAGTTAGCACAGAAGACAGGTCAAACTGTTCACTGCCGAGTTATACATGCTTCAGCTGTCAAACTGCTAAGTCACTCATCTACTTTCTGATGGCTTTGACTGACATATGCCAGCACATCCACAGAAACATATTTGCAAAAAGTAATATCCATTAAGCACCCAAACATTAAACCCACATTCTGTACTGTACATTAAACTGACACACAGAATATGCACTGTAATACAAAAAGCTGTGAAGCAAAATGCACACGTGGATGCTCACACACGTTCCTTAACTCTGAGTCATGCCATTCCTCAACACAGTCATGCTTCATCCCCTACTGTGGATGAGTGTGTTGGCATGAAAGTTTGATTTATCCTCGTAATAGCCATCAGGTCAGTGGGACCTTGGGAAGGCTGAGCCATAAAATCAGGGCTCTGGCTGGGCCTTTTTAATACAGTCCCAGTAAAATGGCTGAAGGTCAATGGCACTCTCACTCGATCAGATAGAAACAGCTCCTGCAGCTGGAGCAACTGTTGTTGCATTAAAGTTGCACTGATACACTGCAGTAGTACTGCTCTGAATAAAAGATGTTTGCTCACCCAGTAGAAACGCTGACTGTAAGATGTCCCTCAGTAGAAACACAGGTCTAAGAGAAAGATGCCTCTTCCACAGTGAAGCCATTTATTTGAGCTAAAAGATATCAGTTCTGGAGTGGAAAAACAGTGGAAGATGTGTGTTCTGCTAGAGAAACAGAGCTCTGGGTAAAATTTCTGTAACCAAAGAAGACATTTAATGTGAGCTTTATTTCCCAGTAGAAACACTGCACATTGATTCAAGGGAATTTTTCCATACTAATTTTGATGTGTAAAGATTACTAAGAGACTGAACTATTGACAACCTTTTAACATCACACTAATATCCCTAAAATGTATTTTTTTGAGGATAAGATGTGGTAACCTGAAAGTAGGTTTTTATAAACCATCAATAATACCATTAGGCATACCTAAGGGACAGTTCTACAGGAGATGACTAGAAACTGATACCAACAGTGAACCAACACATACCAGTAGAACCAGCTGATTAAATGAAGCTGAAGATGAAGATGAAGGCAGAGGCTCATGTTACACATACATCATATGTTTGGCTGACTAGTAACACCCAGTCATATTTATATAGTGTACTTGGTATGTGCTGATTCATATTGCTGTAACTTGCAGCCTCCTCATGTGATTGAAGCTGTGCTATTATTTATTTGCTGTCTGTGACTTTGTATGTTTATATGTTAGACAGAGGTGTTCTCCTGGCAAAAATCTTATTGCTGTTCAGGTTGTTTGAGAGATACATGTAACAGCAGGGCTGAATCTGGCTGCACACCCATTTGTCACAAGTGCTTGCTCCCAAGTATAAATCTGGGTGAAGACGTAGAATCACTGAGGCAAAGTGATTTTGTTTTTTATGCTGTAAATATAATCACTTGAAAAGCTTTGTTGACTCTTAGAGACAGTGAGTTAATCATAGCTGTGTTCGAAGTTTCTTAGTAGACACACTAAATAAAAGCAAGCTTTTCTCTCAGCAGAAAACACAGTATATACTTTTTTGTGCGTACAGTAAGTTGCCATTCTGCAATATTTGATGGGAAACAGAAACATTTGTTTCTTTTAACCATGTTTTTAATTACTGTGATTCTCTAGAAAACCACTGAGATAAGTAATAATATCTTTGAAATGCATGTTGAGGTGAAAAACCCCAGCTGCACTGTTTTTATGGTCACAATCACTATCTGATGACTTATTGAGGATTTGCCATTCGTAGATTGTGTTTTGTTTTAGTGACGAAATTAAAACTTAATTCAGAATACAGCGATTCCCACTGAAAGCACACACTCAAAGCACAAGTGATAAACAAAAAGAGCTGCAGAGAAAGATGATAGTTGTGATAAATTGTGAGTAAATTTGCTTCCGTTAATTCTTGGAGCGCCTCTGACAGATGAATAATGTCTGATGTTCACAGCTTAATTATATATACAGCATAAAGTTCTGGCTGACAGCATGATCCAGAGGAAATAAATATGTTTGTAACCACACCTGTTCAGCTCTCATTCAATCTGCTGTCTGTCATAGCACATTCTACATATAACATGTTAAATCAGTTTGTAAAATATTACTGTTTTCATGCAGTATACATTCAGTCTATGTTGATTAATGGCATCTGATATTATGATGTATTTTTGGTTAAATACAAATTTATTCTGTTTGTGCTACAACTGACTCCCCTTTATTTTCTCATAATCATGATAAATACATTTCTAGACCATTTCTTGGAAATGATTTACAAATGTATATATTCAGTGCAAGCAGGAAATGCTAATAGGCAATTTGGTGAATTTATTTATGTTTGAGTATAAAATGTGTAAAATAATATAAGATGTCTGCATAAAACATCTTTATATCAACATACAACTACTTAATGATGTCTTATAAATGATCTATTAAATGTTTGTATTATACTTAAATGTTACGCTTTATTTATGAATTTAGTCAAAACTTTGAAAATTGTTTCTGTAGTTGACAAGAGTTTGTTCAAGGTGTAATACAACAGTGGAAAGTAGATAATTTTTTTTTATTCACTATAAATTCTAGGAAATATGGAGATTAGATTAGAGGAGCTATCCTGTTAACAATTCAGTCCCACCAGCAATCATTGTCCATCAACAGTTATGTTTCCTTTTGACATTGAACACCTTCTGCTGATGAGAGACAGCTGAAACTCTCAAATCTGAAAAATAACAGAAATGAATGGCACAGCTACAGCTACTCTATGAAGTCATACGTTAACAAGACAACTGCTGCTTACTGGTTTATACCAGCATGCCAGTCCTGTCTTGTCCATTTTGTGTAATCTCAAAAGAAAATGCACATTTCTCCTTGTGAGGGACTGTCAGGTTCGCTTACTGTTGTTTAGAATGACCTTGTCACTCGCACTCGGCAGATCTTTGAATTACATCCCACAGGGCCCCCCCAATGCTATCGTTACCATTATTAATGGGACATGACACAAGTCATTGCCATACATAACACTCTCTCACAACCGAGAAATAATGGCTTTGCTCTGATGCTGGCAGTTTCTTAGTTAGTGTGTCAGGAAGTCAAATATTGAGAGTGCTGCAGGCTTAACAATGCAAGTGTAGTGCAGGGAGTTTCATATAAGCAATAAAATACAATCTCTTCTGTGGGTGTGTGCCTGTGAATTAAATGTCCCCCATCTACAATTAGTTTCAACACTTAAGCTTATCAACATTATCCGGACACTGATTGAAAAGGTGTCGTTGTCTGTGGTACTGAAATCTATCAGTGGGTGTGCAGTCATGGTCAATATCTCTGTGGGGCAAATTTTGTCTGACTGTAAATCATTCCTGATTACATGTAAATTATGCAGCAGATTCAACCTTACATTGCTCTTTAGACATGAGGTGGAATTTACCATAAATCAAAACCACTTCTTACACAGAGATTTGTTTCCCCAAACATGTTATGTAGACAATTTGAATTGTGAAAAAGTGTATCTATATACATCTATGTAGATGTATGTTTTTTCCAGAAAGGCATTTTAATTACAATATTAACCCTTTTTTTTGACTGTGTAGGTACAGGGTAGCATGTCTACCCTAAAAGTCTGTCTGTATTCTATTATTTAATGGTATCCTTTGTTGGTTTTTACCTTTTATGGATGACACAGTAACATCTTTACATGTGGGTTCTGGTTTTATTGGTTGACTTGTTGGTTTCACTTTGTTCCATTGATGGGCAGTTGCTGGCAGTAATGTGTGAACAGATGTAAGGTGTGGTTACAGATGCAGCACAGCAGACCTTTTTTCCAGGTTTTAGTTCATAATTATTATATTTGTATATACTGTGTATGTTTGTGTGTGCTAGTGCAGATGGAGCCTTCTGGCTATTGTAGACATTAGCCTGGTTTTATTAGTGATGCTCACGTTGGTGGTGTATAGTGCATCAAAATGTTTCGCAAACTTCTGAGCATCACAGTATGTTTCTAATAACCAGAACCATATTAACTGGGCTATCAAAGTCAAGGTTATTACAGTATTCCTAGTTGCTGTTTCCCTGTGGATGTAAAGATATAATGCACATGTTTGTGTGTTGTTAAAACTAAATTCAGAGAAATTGTTCTATGATATTTTTACCCTGTGTTTTTATCCTGCTGGAGGTGAAGATGTTGCAGATTTACAGGACAATACTGCTGAATTTCAGGAAGCAAAGATCTTGATATTGTGCCCCAGGCAGTCATTATGTAGTATTGAGCTCTATGTGTTTGTGTGTAGGTGGGTGAAGGATGAGGGATTTTTTGCTTGTGGAGACCACTGTGTTAGTGGCCTCATTATAGTCTGCATCATAATGACTCTATGGCTGCTATCCATTCTGTGGAACACTAAAGGTCAGGTCAGCATCTTAATGTGCTATCCTCACACCTTCTGACCCAGATGCAAACTTCACTTGGATCAGAAATCAGATTTGAAATCAATTTTTACTTAATCGCATTTCAATTAATTAAACCCTGACATTTCTTTAAGCATCCATTGCAGGGATCACTAACAGCAGATAAGTCTATAGCTACAGGCTTCATCATAACTTTATCATAACAGCTTTTAGAATGGAGGTTCAGTCGGGGGAAGAATTATTGAACTGAATATAAGCTCTGTTAAGAGCAGATAGACATTAAAAGGCCAAAAGAATGTGGGCAACTGACAATTATTGGTCAGATGTTTTGATGCTTGTAAAAAAAAAAAAAAAACAAATAATGGAAAAGTTTAGAGTAGGAGGAAATTTTAAAAAATGGACCTGCAGATGGGGAAATTTTTTATTATTGTTCCATACAAATTGAAGGCACCATTAAGATAGCAGAATGGCAAAAACAGATAAGAGAATATATATGTGCCTCCTTTCACTACTGCTGGTTATAAAAAGCACCAGGCAAGACTTTTAAACAAAAAATCTGAATCATAAAGTTGCTGCATTAGAAAAGAGTATCTGTGAAGATTTTCTGCTCTTTTCTTTTCCATCCTCACTTTCACTTTGTCTTTTCCTCTGGGCGAAGAAATGTCCATAACTCACCATAGAATAAAATCAACCAAACTGAAGCTTTGGAGTTAAAATATATTGAAGAAAACGACCATGAAACTCTGAGCCACCCAGCCTTTAAATCCAACCAGCTAACAGTTTTTGCTGTGAATACCAGTTATTATAATACCTCTGCAATGTCAGATCATCATGCCCTAAAAAGTCATTTTTGGCTATTGTTGCTGTCACTGTAGATTTTACTCAGATTGGTACATGAGGAGAGAATAATTCTTGGGTTAGGAATCTAAATTAGATGTCATATTCTCCTGATTTATCTAAAACGCATGCCATGAAAATCCACTGCAGGGTTTCAGCACATTGGTAAGTAACAGATGATAGGGCTACATAGGGTAACACTGGAGTACACTGGTTTTGACTTGATTACATCTTCATTTCTATTGCCTTTAATACACATGGTACATTTTAGTCCACATGTAAATCTATTTCTTTGTGTCTCTGTGTGAATAACTGTTGGACCATTCAAGACGAAGTTGCTTTTGTATTATTTATAACCTAAGTCAATAAATCACATGTGCAACTATACAAGGGCAGTGTCCAGTTTAGCAGGTAGATTACCCGAGTTCCAACCTTGGTAAAATATGCATCTCATCATTTGGAGCTTCCTTCCTGTACTTCAGAGCCTAGATGCCACTCCAACACAGTAATTACCTCTCCCTTCTTTACTGCTAATGAGAAGGTAAAATATGAGCGTCTGGCAACAGCAGTCATTTGCGACCATAGCTTGCTCCCGGCAGGAGTGGAGAGGGAGAGAGACTAATTTCTTCCCACAAACCACCACTGAATGGTGCCATCTATCCTTAGTTCACCTGTACAAGTAATTCCACATAACCCTGTGTCTGTTCATCTTCATTAATGCTCATTGTTTCTCATAGAATCATACATGTTGTTTATGAACATGCCCACAGTAGCATCTTCTCAGCTATTGTCTTCGTGATTTTTCTAGTGCTAGTAGATAAAATGCCTTGCAATTCTTTACATTTTTGTCCTTTTTGTCTTAAATACAGATAATAATCAGTATCTTTTACATGCACATTGCTTCAACAGTGGAGAACGGTGTGAAGCTCGACAGACGTGTCACACCTGTAGTTATGGTCAGTAAGCTATATTACACAATCAGCATTCAGGGAGACGTTTAGTGCCCAAATAATGTGTTGCCTTTAGGTTATTGAGATTTGGTTCCACTTCTTTTCAGTACAGCCTTGTGTGAAAAACAGTTTTCCAAAAAAGAATATTTCTTAGACAATCGTGTAGAATAATATCCTACATAATTTAAGAGTTCTGACAGATGACCTCAATGTGTAAATGTGACTTAAATTTGATCTGTCAATGGCACCTTTCACCTCCTATCAGCAACAAAACATGAACATTCAAATGCCATCAAAATGAAATACATGCTATATTCGGCCCATAAGACTCTTCATTCACCAGCCAATACATATTTCCATGTCATCACAGCTGTCCATTATCATTTTTTATCTGATAGAAAACAAATCAGTTTTTTTCCATTGTGAGGAACAAAAGCCATTTTCATGTTGAAGGTTATAGAAAAGTACAGAGATGTAAGGGAAAAGATTATATTGGTGCCCTTCAGATAGACTCCAATGACACACATGAGGAGACAAAGAATTTCATCACAGCGACAGTAGTTTTTGAAGGCAGTGAGAAGCATTTTATGCTTTTTGCAGAGCCTCGTATTTGCCATAAAATCTTAGAGATCGACTCGAAACCCTTACCACATGGGTGACAAAAGTCCCATTAGATTGAAAAACAGCAAGGGACACTGAAAACATATTAGCAATAATGACAGAGATAGCTAAATGCATTGCATTCAGTAGGACTATTTTAGAGGAAGTGATATGGCCACAACATAAAAAATTAAATTCATTTCAGAGGGTTGTGTAAATGCTAATGTTCCCTGGTTATATAGACCTCCATTAGAAGAGTGGAACAATACAAAGATTAACTAAAAATTGACTTACTGAATCCATTCACTGATGCTACTGACCATTTTGCAATGTAGCTGCCAGATTATGAAAAGACTTGTTTCACTGTATATTCAGTCAACCTCTGTCTCATCTGTGGTAGTTTTCTGGGGCAGCTTAATTGGAGATTTATAGTCGAAATCACAGATTGGTAGATGCAGCATGCCAGTGTTTTTACAGGGAGATTATTATCGTGCCCTCTAGTTTCAACAAGAATGAATTCAGTTCAGTCAATACAATTACAGCCAGATAACACAATGATTTTATTGGAAGTGTGAAGTTGTTACAGCAGCCTTTTCATTTACTGCAGTCCTAGCACTTTCACATTGTTCAGATCAAATCATGTTTCATTTCCAAGAGGTGATGTGAAGGTCAATTCCAAATCAGAGTGGATGGTGCAGGCTGTTGTACAAACAGTAACTCGCTGAAACATGGCTTCAGTCCCAATGCACAAAACACCTGCACAAAACTGCAGTATGTCTTAAATATGTTTGCACATTTGGCTGTTACGTCACTGGAAAACCAGTGACGTAACAGCCAACATGGAAGTCATATCTGTTCCACACATGGCTTTTGGATTTGGGTAGATTTTGGGCAGGTTAGTAGCACCATGTTATCCTAAGGAATTGTGAACCAGACTACTGTACTTGGCCGAAGTTTTGTGCGACATTCATCAGGGTCTGCAAAGAAACCGTGGAAATATTGGCTTGAACTGGTAACTATTGTGTCTCCCCTATATCTGGATTTTCACCTCATCTTCCTCCTTCTTCATCATCATTTCCTTTCCTGCCTGGCCATTGAGCATGTCATACAAATTTGTCCTTTTTAAATGTACACCTTCCTGAATCTCCTTTGTGCTGCCTGAGGTCCACTAGCTGCCAATCAAAGCCGTTTTTGTGTCCTCCTTGCCTTTTAGTGCTTTCGTTTGTGCACAAATTGAATAGATTAAATATTCTGACTTTTTCATATTGAACTGCTCCGTTCCCTTTTTCTTTGTGATTCATCAGCATTTCCTGTGAGTCTGGCAGGCAGGAGTAGCAAAATTAGGCTGTTGTTAGGTTGAGGTATCTTGGATACTAATGTTTATGATACATAATAAAACTGGCTTGCTGCAAAGTGTTGAAAAATGTTATTTGCCTTGGCATGCTTCAACTTTGCTTTTGAAACCTTATATACACTTAGCACCATCAAAGGGCTCACCACCTACTTAACAATATGGTTTTTCCAATGCAGTCTTATAGAAGCACCCTTTAGATAAAATAACTTGTTATCTGTGGCTCAGAATGGGAGAGTGTGAAAGTGTCTGATTAAGGTTGGTAGCACTCTGACTAGAACTGACAAATAACCAGCTGCACTATGCAATATTAAAAAGAAATCTTGGTTCCTATTGACCATGGATGCTCAACAGAACACCAAAATGTGTGAAGTGGCAACATGTTGTTTACAGTCTGCTGCTACTGACACACTCATTCTAGGCCATTTAATTATTCATCTGCAGGTTTATGCAGATTCCCACTACTCTTGAGGCAAATTAAAAAGTAACAAGCATTTTAGGAAAATAAGGTGTTTTTTTTTCCCCAGACAACCTAGAAAATAAAATGTTTCTCACTGAACTTCCCTAAATCTCCCCCCCCCCCCATGCTTATAATTAAATGGCAGCTTTTACATTATTGTGTTAGCATTGTTCAGCTACCAGTCAATTAACTGTCTCTCTCTTTTATCACATTGTGTTTGTTTAATTCAAGGAAAGTCCTAACTTTGCTGGTAAACTTCTAAACTCTAGAAATAAAAATAAAATAAAATAAAAGGTAACAAAGGGGTGTGGGTCAGATTAGCCATTCCCATTCTAAAGTAGCTAGAAAATGTTATTATACTTACTTTATATATATGTATATGTATCTATAAATAAATTAAAAAAATATATATTTAATTTTATTTATGACCTACACCTTTATTTCATAATTAGTAAATGTTGCTCTGATGCTTAGATTATTTCATTGTATTTATTGTAACTAGTTTGTTGTGCATATGGATATTATAATTGTCAGAGTTGCATTGTGTGTAGCTGATTCTGTATATTTCTATTCATTTTTAAAAAATAATTTCTTCAAGGCTTCTCAACATAGAAGCAAGAAAGTCACCTGGATAATAAAACAATGTAGATTTACATTATGTTGATGAGTTCTGATGATGCCATTACTGTGGTGTACTAGCTGGACAAATTTAAAACTTCATGTTGTAGTTGAAAGAGAACACAGTACCAGTAATTGTTCAACTCATCCTAAATTGACTAAGAATCGAAAAGGCATTTAGTTTAAACAGCAGGTTTTAGTATCACCTTCTAAAAAGTGTAATCTTCAGCTTTTATCTTCCCAACTAAGTGTCACAGTAAATGTAGTAAAATGACTCTGTGCTTTAAGGTGATTCCTAATTTCACAGTTCTAATGTGATGATGTTTTCTCAAGAAGTATATGCTTTGTTCACCGTCCTAGTTTAGCATGTTAGAAAATTAAGATGTTCTCTTTACCATTAAAGACAAAGCATAGCAGTTACAGCTAAATCTCCATAGGATTAACAACAACACCGATGTTCTGTGCATATAAGGTATTTTTGCTTTAATTTAGTGCTTTAACATAGATCCTCTACATTATGTCAATTTGTTTGGGAACTCAGGAGTTTAGCTTGTTTTTGTATTGAATTAGTTTTCAGGAACAGCTAGCAATAAAAAATTGTTCCTCGCATTAAATATTAATAATCTGCACTACTGTCATTTCAATTTAAACTGTTTAAACTGGCTAGTACAAAATCAGATGAAATTGCAATGCTATAGGGTAAACTAGATCAGAAAATGCTGTCCTCCTATTCAGATTCCTGTCATGGCTTACTTGTGAAAAGTGCATCAAGCTGCTAGGATAGAAGACTAACCACACATAGATAAGGTGAAGCCTTGCTGGTGACATGCCTGGCTCATAAAGAAAAGCAAATCATTCAGGACAGTCTACTGCAAGTCTCTTCACTGCTGTCAATTCAATACCGGCTCTTCTGGAGCAACACCACGGCCTGTGAATACCATTTCCATATAATTATTCCTACATAAATAACACAGCTTGCTGTTTCATCAACCTTTTGGACTGCACACTGGCAAACGGATAAAGAAATAAATAAAGTTCCCACGTAAATATTGTGAAGGGCTCAGGAAAAGCTAATGGAATCTGGTGTCCTACAAATGGGCAAGAGCAAGTATTTTGTAGCTGTAGTCATGTTCATTGTTGTATGGGATGACCTCCCATCCTTCAAGGAACATTTTACACTGTGGAAACATTTTTCTTTTGTAGAAACGAGTCTGAGGGTCTGTGCAATCAACAACTGTAAAAAGTCAGAAAATAGGCTGCAGGTATGAGTGGGTGTACTAAGTATTATTTTATATCCCTTAGGCTATTGTGGTAATGCAGTTTTCTGTTTTCCCGTTAGTGCTGTGTAGGCCTGCACTCAAAGTACTAATGGTGTAAATATGTACTTTCAATGAATTTGAACAAATTGGATCAAATTGTTTCTGCGCTTTAAAACAAAGTTTGCGTGTGAAACTCTTGTCCCCTCACCAGTGACTTTTCCTTCAGACTCCCCCCTGCTGTGAAGTTAAAAGCATTTGCATTTCACAGCCACACTGGTGTGACTGAAGCTTTTATCGACCTTTTGAATTCTTAACATATCATTTGAGTATAAAGTATCCTTCTCATCTGACATTCATGGTGACACTTGTAACAACATGGTCCTAAAGCTTATTACCTTTAATTAAATTTATGTTCTTTATACACAGGATAGATTTTTTTTTTTTTTTTTGTACAAATCACTCTGGAGTGACTGCAAACAAGCTTACATTTATAGAAAATCAGTGACAAGTGAATCATTCCAACATGAATCACATATACTAGAACCATCTCAAATAATTGCATTAGACTTTATACATTCATGCAGCACTTACAGAAATGTCAGACTGTTTGTGCAAACTAATCTGTACTTTAGAAGCAAAGCAGGAGCTGCTTTTTCTTTAGAGAATTTGATCAAAGCTGATAGATTTTGTAGAGCACATTCGGTATTCTTTCAAATAGCACAACAGTTCACATAGATATTAGATTGTAAGGCATTTAAAGCATGCCGATCAATGACGATAGTTGATTATCAGATTTAAACCTAAACTTTTATCACAGCATGAAAGCTGGAAGATTAATTATACTGTCTCAAACTGTGTGCAGATTCACAGGAAACAAGGCATGCATGGAATCCAATGTAATTTTATTTCATCAATATCAGCCTTACAGTTTACACTTCAGTCTTTTTACATCTCGTCAGAGTTGTATTAAATTTCTGCATCGCAAATTCCTATAAACCACAATCATCACAGTGCACAGTAACTGTCACTGCGGTTAATACTAACACTGATCGTTCATCAGCAATGTGTCTGCGGAGCAACAGATCAATCGGCTGTCCTGTAAACCACCACACTAGAGGCCGCTCGGTATTTCTAACATAGTCGATGCTCAAGGCATGTTTTCTGTCTCCAGAATTTTGTGATGGGTTGGATTAATCCATGCCTGCTGTTACCACGGCAACCATGGGTATCACCAAATCAACCAGAATTTAGAGACTTATCAGTGGTACAATACAAAAATACATGCAATCTTTAAATTTGTTTGTTAAAGGACCCATTCTATACAATTAGTACTATTTAATGTAATAGTCTATCGGCCGTGGCTGATTTTCTCAGCTGACAAACTTGCTGATCATCCACACAATGTTGTTTTCCATGTACCTATACTGCAACATAATAATATGCTAAGTCAGTATTACACATAGATGATAGATTGGGTTTAGCTTGCATTGCGGAGTGATCTACCTCTCCATCACCTTCTTCACTTTCCATACACACACGCACACACACACACATTATGTACTCAGCTCACAAACATTATTCACAAATAGTCTTTGCTGGCAGTCATTAGAGTCCCATGAGCTCTTTTGCTTGTACCTCGTCAGTACCATAGATCTCGATTGCCAATAATCGTTATAATTGATGTTTCCCTTCTAAGCCTCTAATGATGTTTTTAGTATTTATGGTTACAGACAGCCAGGCATGCTGATTCATAATAGTTTCTCCCTGCCATTTTATTGGCATGGCGTTTCTCACATTCATATCAGTAAATTAAATTTGACCGGGTGACGCCATATATCATGGCAAACCGCTGCATGCTGTCTCTTCGTGACCAGGTTTTCTTAAGCTGCTGCTGTGAAGAATGGTTTATTGATCCTCCCTGCTGACGCTTTAATAAGTGCTTTGCATAACAAGTGTTTTACTGTGGGATAAATCACATGGGCCGGCAGCAGTCAAGTGCACAAGTACACACACATGTAGACAAGAACAGTTGGAGTAAGCAGAAATGAGTGACCAGGTTGAAGGAGGATGGATCAAAGTTTCTGCCTCACCACGCAAGCATGAGTGTAAACACAAAATATAAGGTTATTTTAGTTCTTCCACAGTTAGTTACATATCATAATTATAGTGTGACAATGATACTGAAAAGTACTTATTGACTTTGATGCTTAAATAATGTCTCCCCTATTGCTAGCAAGCTAAACAGTGCCAGAGGATCTGTTAGGAACAGGGCAAATTCAATCAGGGAGATCCATGGGCCAGTGCAGAGACCCCTGAATGAGATCGATGACTTTAGAAGCAGGTTACGAAAGGAGCAGCTCTCATGGTACTGTGTTTCATCCATGTCCTGTTGCCAGTCCTGTTTAGGGAATGTGTCTCTGGGTGAAAAGGGAGGGGGGGGCAGAAGCACCACTACATTCTGGTCCCAGAGGCTCAGTCTAGCCCAGGCCTATGGAAATAATATCATTTTATGTCAGCCATGAGTGAAAGTTTCTCCAACTTGGGGAGTGCTGATTGATGGCTGCTCTAAATCAGTGTTGAGAGTGCTGCATGGGGTTTTAGAGGCAGGGGAAATGGTGCAGGTTGTATACAACTCACACAACTCTCTCCCTACCCCATATGCTTTTACCTCCCTCTTTACCGTTCTAGGCTTTTCAAGATAAACATGTGATAGAAATCAAACTAACAGTGTGTAACAAGCCGACAGTCAATCAGACAAATTAATCATTATTGCAGAATTGAACTGCTGCTTTGGAGGTGATTGTGTACTTACACATTGCACAGTGAGTTGTACTAGGTGGGGTTCAGTATAGACCCATCTGGCCATTTTACCCCAGTCTCCTAACAGGTTAATATTTCCCCAATCTAGTTGGTTAACTGCAACCTTGACATAATCATGTTTTAGTTTCCATAACAAAAATATTTGATATTAAATAGCCTAAAGAAAGCATTGTCTTGCTTATAATCTTGGATTTGGCAGCAATGCTTAAAATTTACCATTTTGCCTGGTGATAGAATTGAAAACAAGAGTCTGGATTGAGGTCAATAGATACAGATAACTAAACATCATTACTGGGCTCTACTAATAAATGATGTAGAAGAAAAATACTATGAGGGGTGATAGAACATGTTCCTCTTTTTGTTCCTCTTGTTCTTCCCCTGGATTATCCATACAGGATAAAATCTTACTTGTGGTAACTTGTTACAAATGACACAACTACATTTTTGATAATCTTCTATCTATCTATAACTGTGCTGCATATAAAGCAATAGAATAACTGAATATGTATTTCAT
The DNA here is from genome assembly GCF_900324485.2 of Mastacembelus armatus. Lineage (NCBI taxonomy): Eukaryota > Metazoa > Chordata > Actinopteri > Synbranchiformes > Mastacembelidae > Mastacembelus > Mastacembelus armatus. The sequence continues at coordinate 5,750,377 of NC_046634.1, read as the reverse complement.
TCTCCATTTAATTTGCCAATAAATGTTATATGGCTCCTAGTGCTCAAAAATAAAAACATTATTGTGAAAAGCTTTTGAAAGTCTAAGAGAACTTGATTGAGAGATCAATACCAAAACCTTGTGAAGATGCAGAGCCTTCCCATAAAGTGATCAGTGACCAGTGGGGAAAAGCACAAAAAAATCAAAGATTATGATTAGTCTGTTGATAAAACCATCTGTGAAGTTGAGACTGAAATGGAGGGCTTATAAAGATCTATCAAACTCAATAAGAAAGTCAGACAAATAACTGACAAGATGTAAGAAAAATAACAGGATGCAAAAATAACATGAGAAATAAAATACTACTAAGAAAACTGAAGACACACATCCAGTCATACTCTTCAAAGAGAATCACAACAAAGGAAGTGTAGGGAAAAACAACTTTTAATCACTACTTTTAAGAGAAGAGTATGAGCCATTTGATTAGAAGTATTGTATATCATTATTACTATTATTATAAAATATGTATTTTTACACACAGCACACAATCAACAAACATGAGCTTTAGCAGAAGTTGAATTGGGATTTAAGTAGCTTTATTTTCTTTTCCTTTAATGTAGATTTGTGGAAGAAGAAACTGAACAACAAAGAAAAGTTTTAAAAATTAATTTAGAGATAAAAGCTAAGAGGATAGACAACTAGGATAGACACATTTAGCTTTAGTGTTTAGGTAAAACCAGCTATAGATATCGCTTCAGCTATCTCGTACTTGCTAAAGTGCCTTTGCTTAAATTGGTGGATTAGCTGATGTCACTGTAATATGGATTCATTTTTAGCTTTGCTCTGTTATTAATGCAAATATAAACATGTGGAAATGAAACATTTATATGGAATAATATTTTTAAATAGAATCAATGTCTAAGTCAGATTTAGATTACTAGATTACTGCATTTTTTTTTTCCTTAGCATTGTCTTGACATTGTTGTGTTGACTTATTCAGACTCATTCAACAGCAGTAGTGGTTGCAAACAAGGTGAACATGGTTTTTCAGTCACATAAGTGCTCTCCATCAAGACCTGTCACATGTTTATTGAACTCATTTTCCTTTTAAGCAGAATGCATGTTCAACCTTGCTTTTGCTCTGAGAATGACTGGTATTTGAAAGAGATCAATCACGATATTCTCTTAACCTTTAATTCAGCTCAGTATGAACTCAGCTAAAGACACAGTGTTTTCTGTGTAACAACTGTGATAGCCTATGATAGCTATAATAGTATGTAGAGTTGTGTGAAAAGTTAGAAGGATACTGTAAATCCTCATCTCCAGTGTACTTCACTTCAGGTCATTGATCTGTGCATGGCACCATTCTTCATCTTAAGGCAATGTTCCTATTTTTACTTCTCAGAGGACACCTGAACTTGAAACTTTTTGTTTTCACCTCCAGCATTTCTATTCAGGTTCAACATAGCGCTCAAAATGTCATTAAAACAGTGGATGAGATATTCTTTTAGGCTGCAATTTAAAAGTGGTTGGATGAAATAGACCCTTCAGTGTATATAAATATACTCAATCAACATGCAGTGCAGGTTGAGGAAGTAATAAAGCTGAGATGTGATTGCTTAATGTGGCATTATTCTGCATGATTGTCCTGAAGGTCCTGTATTTGCTCGTAAGTGACTGAATGTGTGGCATATAGGGGGAAGTTACTGAACAGCAAATGTAAGGCTTTATAAATTAGTGTTATGGTACTGTGGCTGTGTTCAATGTTCTTTCTCTATAGTCCAACCACGGCACTGTAAAGAAAAGACTGCAGAGTTGAGGTACCTTAGATTACAGTATGTAATTTACTGTCATAAAATGCAGCAGCTATAGTGTTACATGTCCAGAAAAAGGAAGTGTCTAACATACTGCCTTATTATCTATAGGCTATTTTGACATGATCGTTACAACACTGGCCATATTATAATTATGGTATTTAGTTAATTAACATTATCAGACTGTACATCATTATCAAGGGTGTATTAGTGGTGTTTTTATTATAGCCTGAGGTTATTGTATAATATCTCATGACTATACTAAAATGATTATAATGGTGAATCCTGCTCAAAGTATGTACATTTATTTTGACCTGAACTTTCAAATTCAGTGTTATCTAATGTGTGTGGTTTTGCTGCACACTGTTAGCTTACTAATAATGCAACTTATTTCAGACATCAAATTCACAGTAAAAGAAGATTTGAACCAATGTAATGGTCAAATCAACACCAGAGAAAATTACAACTGAAAAAAACATCAGTATATAGTTAACTCCTTTTTCAAATGCTTTTTGAAGCCTGTGGCATTTTCTATAAACTTACTGCTGACTGTGTGTGGGAAGTGAATTCTTTGAGAGGTTTTATAAATTTAGCAATTACACCTTGTGCGCTTAAAGCTGTTGAAGATGTTTTGATGAATTTTGAACAGACAAACAACCTGCCAACAACGCTTACACTTTTGAATTTATTGATCTTGTTTGTCTCAGGTTCGGGATGTATTTGATCAATTGTCGATGTAATTGTCTTGTGGCTGCGTGGTTTCACTCATATTTTGATTGAGTATTGCAGCTGTTGACTGTATAGATGTTTTGTATTGTAAATTTAAAGCTCAGTGATAGACAGATAGACAGATAAAGTTGTGTTGGAAGTTTGCAGGAGTTCAGGAGCTACATTGCTAGAGATGTTTTTTGAAACATCATCCAACTCAAACTACATAAACATTGATGCAACTATATTATTGGAACTTTACTTGATGTGTATTTTGCATTTGGAGCTTTTTTTTTTTTTATTTGAAGACAAAATCAAATTGCTTGCACCTTGATTCAAATGTAACAGCTTTGAAGAAAATTGGGGCCATAATTTCACTTGCAATTTAGCCAATTTTCTGTTATTTTCTCTTCGTCTTTCACAGTTACAGGTTATAGCTTTAACACACACACAGAGACACCCACACAAGTCATAATCTTTTTTACTGCATCTAGCGATATGAGGAAAGCTGACTTTTCCACATCAAGATGTGTGTGTGTGGGGGGGGCATTATCAGCCTGAGAGAAAGATAAGAGTTATGCTGGTGGGCCAGGAGTCCTGTGTAAAAATCCAAAGGTCACCAGAGCTTGACTTCACAAAAAGCAGACATGGAGACACTGAAGGTCAGAGAGATTGAAGGGGTAATCCATTCACAAGGATGACAGCCACACCTTCAGTTTCACCTGAGCCCATTTCTTCACAGTATTTCTTTTTTCACACTGTTGCGAAAATGTTGTGTTTTTGTTTATGCCAGATAATGCATAGGGATTCTTTGTGTTTGTAGAGAGGACAAAAATATCACTATTAACCATCCATAAAGGTGAAGACAGTGAGAGATGCATCAACAGGGAGTAAAAGTACACCTGAAGCACATCACTGAACCCTGGAAGTATCAAGTAGCATATTATTTCTAGTGGGGCACCCTGGATAAGTGGTGCCCTTGGGCACTGCACATTCTGGATATAATCAAGAGGCCATGGCAGTCGATAACATAATAAAATATACAGTACAATGCTAAGGTGTGAAATAGATTTAAACAATCCACCAGCAGACAAATAGGAAATTGCAAAGACTTTTCTCAGTATTAGGGTGAGACATTAGTAATAGATGAGGTGGCTTTTTAGTGAGAAGTAATGTGACCAAATTGAACCATGCATGTGCTTGCAAAATTAAATTTGTGCAAAAAAAAGTCAGTCAGTTCAGAAACACCATCCACATCTGCCTTAAGAAGCTGTGTATTTAAATCCTGGCTTTATAACAATACAGCCGACACACATTTATACCTGACACTGTTTTTGCCTCTACTGCCTGTTTGCCAATGGTACACCTAAAACAACTAATTTCTGTATTACTGACAAATCATACTGAGAGAAAATAGTTGATACTGGCAAATGTCTTGTCCTTATATAGAAAATCTTTCTGTTCCTTCCCATCAGCCATGTTTTCTGTTTTTTGGACCCATATTATCTGTTATTTATATATTTATTTGTGTAGCATGGGTCATTCAAAACAAATAAATACTAACACTGAAAAGTCTGCAGGTCTTAGTCTTCTTCAGCATATTGTGCTGTGGGGCAGCATGTCAGGAACAAAAATGCAATACAAACTCCCACAGTTTTATCCTAGACAAACTGTACAGTCCACTGACCCAGAAACAGTACACAAAACACAGGTTTTAATGGGGAAAAGATGGATCTTGGCAGCTGATAGCCAGTAGTTCCTCATGTTTGAAAAGCATGTCAAAAGAAAATTGATTCAGAGCAAACTGTGGAGTAGACCAGTAATCATAATTAGTTATTTCTTCCATGTGGTCTATACTACTCTGAATAGCACAGCAAGTGAAATATAGGCAAATTTGTATTGGTTGCCAGTAGCCTGTTGTCAGTGTGTGTTTGAGCCCACTAACCTCGGTCACAAGGTCTGTTGGTGATAGTTATCTTTTGGTGGTTGGACAAATTCTGAAAGTGCAGCTAATGAGTCTTAACATGTTGACGGAGCTTGTTTGCATTGAAAGCAGCCAATTGAGGGCATATTATGGTCTAGCTTCATGGAGACCCAGCGGCAGGCCCAGAACATGCTGAAGTAATAATATATCTCATCTGACTTGGGACCTCCCTTGGATCTGCAATGAGATCCTGGGGGAAGTAGGGAGAATGGCACTGAGGCTGTTTTTTAGTTTGCTAATGGATGAATGAATAGCTGAATCCATAATGCTTCGTTACAGGGACTCTGTTACCAACACTCAGTCCAATAAGCTTTCTACTGGTGAATCGTTTTTTCTTTAAAGGTGCTGGTGTGCTTGTAATCAGACACTGTGCACTCAGATAAAGCAAATACAAAACACAGCAGATTGCACTGCCCTCTGGTTTGAACCAAACAAAAACTAACTGCACGTACAATCAAATCTTTAAGTGCCTCTTCAGTCTGGTGCACAGCATTCTTTAGATGTCTTTAGTTCCTGGCCATTACCTATAACATCACTCCGAGCTTAAAGACAGTTGCCACACAGTGTGGAGCCATTAGAACTGAGAAGTTCTTCAGAGGATAAAACCTCTCTTGGATTTTCTCAGCTTTTGCCCTTTGACCATGCAGCGTTATGACCGAGCCTAATCTGACAGGATGCTAATAGATCGTCTATAATTAACATAATGTCCACCCATTAGGATTGGTTAACCTTTAACTCATCCCTCTGACAGGGGTAATAGGAGAAGCTGAAGGAAGTGCACAGATATTCATGCACTGTGAACTCATGTTATTTTATAACTTATTTGCACAACTCACAAGGCCTGCACACAGACACTGAGCGGTTTTATATCTTTCACTTGTCTTCTAACAATCTGTCCGACTTCTAACACATAAGACGTACAGTTACTCTCCGTGTCTTTCACCCAGTTGGTTCTTTAAGTTATGCTATCAGCGCTAATCCATCATAGACAACAGGAACATAGAGTGGTCAGGCCTTCGTCACCTTCACCTTACTGATCTACTGTTGAGTTTCATGCATCGTGAAAAACTGATTCAACCACGTTCCACAGCCTTGAACTTTGCTTCGCCCCGTGCGTGTGCATGGCACACACACACAGCCCACAAACATGATGATCCTTCATGACGTCTCATTCCACCTCATTTCCTCAGACCCCTGCTTCTTTCTAATTGAGGCGGCAGCGAATACAATTATGGTGAGAATCATCCCGGACTGATGTGAGGACGGATTAACGGGATTAAGAAGATAATCTGTTGACCCTCTGGCCCCAGCGCAGTATGAGGCTGGGAAGGCAATTTGAAGCAGAGAGAAGGAGAGATAGGGGGGCTTTAATGAGCAAGCTGACGAAAGCCTCGGACCATTGAGACCCGTGCTTGGTGTGCCACTGGGGGATTACTTTCTGCAAGACTCTCCTCCACAATCTTACCTAACCCCTCACATCTGCTCTGCTGCCCACACATATTCCTCCACGAAGGCTGTTCAGGAACAGCCCCCCGCATGTGCGAATAAAGCTTGCAACAGCGGTATACAGTCTGTGTGAAGCACAAATTGTTAATAATGAATGTGTTTTAGATTTTGTGCCTATTTGAGTGATGGAGGTTCAAACATATGGTTGGATAAATAAACTGACTTTGCCAACTTTTTCTTATTGTGAATTGAGTTTACATTCCTTCTTAGGCTGACATAAATCATACTGAATCATTACAGGCCCTGTGAAATGGACACTTTAATTTTGAACTGTCAGCTCCTGGAAAACAACTTTAATGGGGACTTCATCCTGCACAAATAGGTGTAAACAAACTATTTTCCCTCCCATCTATCCGTCCTATCAAGTCATAAATGTTTCGACACCTTAATGCAATATTGAATTTTTTTAGCTACTTGGGGGCACCGGAACAAGTTGTAAACACAACACTGACATATTATCACTACTAAAGTTCATTTGGCTAATGTCTTTGTCATCGGCTTCATAAAGCAAAAACGTTGTCTATTCATACATTAAGCAGACAGGAGCTATCATTTATATTATCGTTGGAGTTGGGTTTGTTTCCACTTGATGAATGTAAGTCCAATATCCATTTTCGCTTTAGTTCTGTTTTGATTTTCACTAATATCTGCAGGAAATATCTGGCTCTTTAGTTGCTAAAACACTTCACTAATTTCTAATTTCCATCTAGCTGCTTACTTGTCATTTGGTGCTGGGCAGAAAATATATAACAGTCTACTGCTGCAAGAGTTGGGAGAGTATAAAGTAAAGGTTCAATCTGTAAACAAAATAATGAGCTGAAAGATGCTAAAATGCGCTGGGAATTGCAGACTTTAGTTATAATCCTTATTGAAAGCGAGCTCTTGACATAAAAATATTGACTGTTGTAGCTTTAATTTACATCCTATGTGTAGTTTGTATTGTGTTTCCTGTTCCAGCAGGAAATACATCACGTAGGGAATTTAGACAAGTGGGCAAGTGATACATGCTATATGGAATGCTTGAAAAAACCAAAGGGAAATGATTTTTTCTAAAAACAGATATTTGTTGCTCTTATGTGTATGGCTAGAGGTTATAACAATAAAAAGGCTTAAAAAAAGTTTTGTCCTGTAGTTTTAAAGCATTGCATAATTGATGAGAAGATCCAGGCAGCTTAAAGTCCTGATTGCAGTGTTAGATTAATGACAAAATTACCCCATAAACTGAGTAAACAAATGAGTTTTACACCTCCTGTGTGACCCAGGCAACTGACAGGCTGTAAAGGATACTTATGGGTGTAGTCAGAACAAAGTTTTCAGTGGCACACACCTATACCGAAAGAATACTTAGACACTGGTAATGTGTCATGTCCCTATGATTTTCTAAACACTTATGTTAAAATGATGAGAATGATGCATAGGAATGGCCCCCATTAGAATGAAAGATAAAGAAATAATCATGGTTAAGAACTGGCTAATAGTCAGTTCATTAAAACAGGCTATATTTCAATGCGACTGGAATCTTCCTCAAGTTGTCTGTTCTGATTTAGATCTTCAGACAGTAATAAGGATTACTCTTTATCATTTGTCCTGCAAGTAAAGTATATTCAATTTTTTTTTACCATATGCCCTGTCAGGTATCATCCAGTAGACACCCTTTTAATTTAATAGCTGTGATACAGTTGTTGATCTGTGGCACTCTGGATCAATAGAATAAGATTAAAAACGATGTTTAATGGATGTTTGATGGGATTAAGTGATGCATTTAACGTACGCTACAAATCATCTTCCCTTTGCTGTCTAACAAAATGTCTAATAATGAAAGAATGAAGAGCTTTCCTCTAGTTTGAGTCTTTTATCCCTTGATGCTTGTCTTTTTTAAAATAACTACTTAAAGTCCTTGCTTGACAAAGTTAATAATACATGTACAGATTGGATGCTTTATTAAAGTGTCAGACATCCTGAGATTGTGTCTCTCTCTTTAATTAGAAATACACATTAGACAGGTTGAGGTTAGTCATACATGTTCCACTTGCAACCTTTTCTTGTTGCTATGCCAGTTCATAGTTGGTTTACTCAAATCTAAGACCACATTTGGAACCACTTAAACACTCGCTTGAGACACTATAGGTTATATGAACAGAAATATAAACATACATAAAACATTTGATTTTCAGCAATTTGTGATTTAGACAGGAGAGATTCATTGTAACTTGAAATGTAAACTTAAAATGTAATATTTAATATTTGATGTTCTGTTATAAAAAGATATAAATATTGAAACATTGAGTGTATTAAGGTGCCCAAGGATCAGAAAAGATGCCCAAAGATGTCAATAAACTGCTCCAATGTGCTTTATTAAATAATGCTTGGTAGACTGCCATATTTTACACTTTTATGCTCTTCAACAAAAGCATTATTGTATATCATGTTTTGTTTGAGCTTTCACTAGCTGTACACTGAATGTGATGAGTGTAAAGTTGGCATGATCCAAAGTCTTCCACACAGCGACGGCCTTTTGAAAAGAATTTCCAATTTCAAATGTTCTTTTCATTTTAACATAATTAATTAAAGGCAACTATTTTACCTTTAACCAAAAAGTACTTCTGACAAATTTGCAATAGTCTCAGAGCAAGAGAAACCCACCAGCACTTTCCCCAAGCACCTATTTGTAGCATACAGCACTCGTAGGTTGTGCATCTGCTGTAATGTTTTAATCGATTTGCATGTTTTCAGTGCAATTGCACTGTTGTCAACTTTTTGTTTCTATGAATTTCAGTATTTCAGTTTGAAATACTAGGGGCAGATATTTGTTTTGCAGATGAATCCAAACCATAATTATTCGTGTAGGTAGATAAAATAACAGAAAAGCCAAAACCAACTTCCAAAGGACAATAATGCAACAGAACGTGTATACATGGCTGCCATATATGCAAATTCAGGTAGCTACTGTACTTTGTTAATGTTTCAGTTCAGGCTCTATGAAACAACAAGCTGAGGTTGACAGTCCCTTCCAGGCTGACAGACATTCAATTTGTCTGTGTCTGCATCACTTTGGTCCATTTACTGTATACACACTGTATACACGCTGTATACACGCTGTCACCATTCGTAATTTTTCTGAATCAACAATGTTCTAGTAGCTCCGCTCTGTGTCATTTGCTTAAAAACATTTATGCACCACATTAATCATAATAATCCATCTCTTCTTGTGTTGAATATAAATTATGTGTTTAAGAAGTTGCTGATGCAAGTCTTTTTACTTTTTTGCTGCCTCAATTTCACCCAGTGCACAATGTTTTCTTTTCACTTGAGAGAAAAAAATATTTGAAGCAATGATGTGCAGAACTCTGTTTGTTTAATGAAAATGTGTAGCTCACTTTCATACAACTTCATAATGCATGGTGTGATATATTATCAAGGGAGCTGATGTTTTGACGTGCAACCTGATCACTCCTGGCTGTAAGGGAAAAATGTCTCTTTCTTGAGGGATATTTGTAGAGGTGAGTTAGATGTTAAAAGATTTTGAAAGTTGTGGGTCATTTCATGTGTTAAATCCCAGAAGAAATAGGTTGATAGAATATATTTATTTTTCGTTTGAAGTACTGTATTTATATGCAATCTTCTCAGTTGTACTGGGTGAAAACTCTGCCTTGTTTTTCTTAATATGTATTTTTAAAGTCTCCCAACAGAATAAAAGATGATTATAAGAACCAATTAAACACTGCAGGTAATCTGCACTGTTTTTAGAAACAGACCCACTCATCCAAATTCCTTTTGAGTTTTCTATGAGCTTTCATGGGAAATTCAGTGAGTCAAACTTAATCACAATATACGTCACTTATCCTGTCTTTAAATATGAGCGATAGCAGCACAATTACTGAAATTACTGTTGTTACAACTGTCTTTACGTCTTGAACAATATTGCTCAAAATAAAATTAGGAACACCAAGATGAAAACTCACAGTACACACAGTACTTCACAATACTTCTGCATACAAAATATGTCTAACCCATTAAAAAGAAAACTGCTCACAATTCAAAACTTATTTTTAAGTTTATTATGTATGTTACAGGGATATGAGTACAGATGCATTAATAGCTAACCAGCAGTTGGTCAAATTGGAATATATTTGAACCACTATATATACTGTTAAGTTGTTTAAAGTATGACAGGGCTTTTTATTTTATTGTTTGTTCATAGGCTTTGGACTGTAAACCAGTGTTTTTTTGATTAAAGATGAAGTGATAACAGTTGTTCATCGCTCACCAGGGGGGTGACTTGTTTACTTGCTTAAGCTTTGTAAAGACTTAGACAATGAATTATCTGTGCACACAACTCCGGTGTGAGACCCACTCTTCAATATGGCCATTTAACTTTGTTGCTATGGCAACTGGGTTTGCTCAAGTGACAGTGGTGATGACAGACCGATCACTGACAGCCTGACTTCAAGACAGGCCACAACTTCTTCCACTTGGTGCAAAACACTTAGTCTTTTGTCCTCCAGCACAAAGAAGGCTGCATTATGCAACACTTCGCAACAGTGAAGTGGTGGGTTCATACCAGTGACATGTTTGCTGTAAAATGGACTGTGCCTTTTAAATTCAGTTGGACATACCCTGACAGCAGTTATTATGTTGTTATTCATTTAAAGCTAGTGGAAAATTTTTAAAGTAATTTATGAATATATATATATATATATATATATGCGTGTGTGTGTGTGTACATACACTTATTCTGAAAGCATGACGAGAAGATATGCTCTGTACTCACAGAATGACATTAATGTAATCGCTATGATGGCATGAATGTTGCAGTGCAAGTGGTGCATTATGAAAGTGTGTTTTCTTTTTATGAGTCTCATATCAGCTATTCATATGCAGAACCTATAGAGGTTTAAAAAGAGTTTTCAGTCTGCCTTGCTTGTGTATCTTAAGACTCTAGAAGACCCAAAGGAGGTGAACTTGCATACAAGACACAAAACAGACCAAGCCCCACATCTGCACCGATGACCTTCTTACTGCAAGCAAATGTCCTTTTCTCTTTAAACAATCTCGTTTTATAAATGTCGAATAGTTAATGTCAGGAGTTTTTCACTTAAGGTTTGAGTTATTCTGCGTTACAAGGGCTTTTTGCACCTTAACGTCCTGTTAAAGGGCAGGAAGACATTTTACAATTCTGGACAGAAAAATAACTTGAACTTTGCCATATTAATGACTCAAAGAACCATGCTCTTAAAACAATTAAAAACCACCATTTTCCCTCATGCCACATGGGAACAATTTGTCACAGAAGAACTGATGTGAATTTCGCACTTGTACTTGTCCTGAAGCCTGATTCAGTTTCTTTTCTAATGATCACACCTTACAGTAGGAGAGAAACTGGAAGAATATTAAGAGTTTAATGCAGCAATACACATGTATAGTATCAGAAAATAGTCATAGTCAGAATTTAAGGGTAACAATAACTGCTAGTAACTGCACCAAATAAATATTTGTTTACCTGTACTCGTGCTAAAAATATAAATCTGCTCTTCGGCCAGGCCACTCTGCCAAATTATTGTTGCTCTCCATTTTCACACCTTCCCAGGTTCCCCTTGGAAAGTGTGACACAAATTGCCGCATAACGGAATCTGAGAGCCAACAAGTCACCTCTAGATGGCTGTTAGGCAGGTCGGGACTTTTCCTTATCTACTGCAGTTACCTTCATTGCATCAGTCTGTCTGGCGACTTTGGGGAATTAAACTCATGGAACCCTTTTGACATGTGTCTGTTAAGAGCAAAGCAATAGGGGTTGAGTCACAGAAACCCTGAGAGGAGGGTGCTATGTATCGAATTCCTTCCAGCAATAAAAATTCATATTACCTAAGATATCAATAATTTGTTTTGACTACATTTAGAGGATGATCTGGGTCTTTCTGCCTCAAAAAGAACATCATCTCCAGTCTTCAGTATAGATCAGCATAACACTCCCAAGTGAGGACTCCATAAATGTAAATATCTTGTGTCCTTTGCGTTTTGTTAGTTTTAATTCATCACATCACTTGCTCTTATTATGGATGCTTGCAAGGATGATATCTTTTACTTTGGCTTCATGAGAGGTGATAATCTCTTCCTTTACAAGTCCAAATATGCTCTATGACACTGTAATTTGTTTGTGTTATTACATTTTTAGATGGAATCAGTTTTTCCTGTGATCTGATCAGAACAGGTAATCATAATGGGTCATCCTGTAGCATAGAGCTCAGTAAAGTTGTAATAATGTGGGGGTTCATCATTAAAGCAACATCTTTAACATATATCATTTCAGCACTTAATGTAGAAGGAGTGCAGCTGTCAGAAGTTCTGTTGCTTTAAAGGGGGCACTCTGATTAAAAGAAACATGGATTTGATGAATACTGAGACAACAAAAATCAAAAATTAGAAGTGCAGCTATGGTACTTAATTTTAATCTAACTTCATGGTAGAATGCATTTCAGTATTGTGTTCTGGTCTAATGGAGACAATAAAATTGAAGATAACTGACCATTAGCAAAGTTGTTAGCTCAGAAAGCTTTATTTCCCTCTTCAATAACTCTTTATTGAATTAATGGTGTGTAATGGTGAACAAAATGCTGGGGGGAAGTAAACAGAACAGGAGGGAGAAACAGAATTTCTCAAAGCTACTGAGACGGCTAGTGCTGGAGTAGTCAGTACATCACCAAGCTTCTAGCCCCACTCCTGCTGACATACAACTGGGACATATAGACCATGTGACCAGATTTTAAGACATTTTCTTTCTAACTTCACAGCATGTCATAAATAACCCAGTAGAGTAATGCGAAGCATAAACATGTTTGGCTTGATTTTCCTCCTTGTCTGTTTTCCAGCAGCAGCTTCCAGCAGAGAGGATGGAGAGAAGTGATGCTGGGGGTCCTCAGCACAGAGCAGGCACCGTGAGCGAGCGGAGAACGGGAGCGCGCGTATAGGAAGGAAGGGAAGGAAGGAGCTGAGGCAGATCAGTCGCCAGCTGAGTCCAAGACGGTGGATGAACGGAGCCGAGCGTGTGTGTCGCCCTTGTCGCTTTTTCCATCAGCTGAAAGCAGCGTCCGGAAGCCCGACAATGATCCTCAAACTCGTCCATCTCCTCGGGGTGCTCGTCTGCGGCAGTCAAGGTAGGAATACTTGCTGTGTGTGTGAAACCCTCGGGCTTGGTGACTTTGTGCACAAGTTGAGTGTATTTGCCATCGTGATCTGCAGCAGGCAGAGAGCTGAGGGAGAGAGAGATAGAGTAAGAAGGGGTGAGAGAGAGAGAGAGAGGGGTGGATTGTTTAACTGGACGTTGTTTTGTAGTTGAAGCACGTCTTCAGGGGGCCAGAACGCTTTCTTACTGAAAAGGGGGATTATGATGGGGTCTTGTTTTGGGGTGGGTTAGCTGTTGAGATATACACTCTGCACTCGCCGCACTAAACTGTTGTTTTTAACATGTAAGATGGCTTACTCTTTAGTTTATTTATTTATTATGTTTAGAAGCCTGCAGGTTGCTATGTTTATTTGGTATATGGTTCTTATTCGCAAAGAGCCCCGTCCTACCTGCTTTAACTGTAAAAATCACTAATGTCTCCCAACTTAAACTGGCACCATACATGGAGACATTCATTTCTATTCCATATTCTGGGTCATATTTGTATAGACCGCTGCATTTCATGTGCATTTCCCCACTACTCCTCTCTGTGTTGCAGTGTGCTGTAAAAAGAGTAGATTGAGTATGTGCCGTTAAACATTTTCCTCCGGTGTCTGCATATTTGGCGCAGGCTGTGCATGGTAATATCGGGGACATGATGGGGTTAGAGAGTGAAATGCTGCGGAAAGTTTGGAAATACTGGCTCTACTGTGGTGACAACACACTGACACTTCGCCCTTAATTGGGTTTGGTGTGTTTGGTGCACCTGATCTGGAAGGGGCGGTTATTGTCTGCGCGCGCCCCTGTGTGTGGGTTGCACGCGCGGAGGAAAATGAAGATGTATGACAGACTGCAGCTAAAAAGCAGCAAGTGAAAGTGTTTGCACAGTTCCCTCTGGCCCTTGTGTGTCTACGTGTTTCTTAATTGCGTCCTGGTCAGTGAAGCGCGTCGCCGTGTGACCGGGAGCTGAGTCCTGCGTGCACTGCGAAAAATGCCCAACTCCTGTAGTTCTTGTTGGACTGTAAAACCATTCTTCCCGAGAAAAATAACTGCTTGCAGGCTATAACTCTGTTTGTTGAAGTGCAGATGTAATTCAGACGTCTTTGTCCCGAACCATCTTGCAACAAGTTAATTTAGGCCTGAATCGAGCATTGAACGGGTATTCTTATCCCCATGGCGAAAATTTCCCACTTATTAAAAGAAAACAATGGTGTCCGGGCTATAAAACAAAAAAGGAGTTCTTACATGGGCATTTTTTGCAGCGTGGCCACACTGGGTTCCTGGCGCACAACGGCAGGTGGGGGTAGAGCGCTGCAAAGTGTTGTCATGAATGAACCCATAAGCCATTGGTCGTTAAAGCATGTAGCATCTCATTCATTCCCATTGCTTTGTAGAAGTCCCTCAGTGTAGTGGGTCTTAAAGGGTCACCAAGGAAAAATGGTGAATCATGGATACGTTTTTTTAAAAACTATAGTTTGGTTTGCTTTAGCAGTGTAAAGAGTTGTAAAATGACAGGTCCCTTTGAAACACTAATGTATAATTTTAACACTAGGGAAAGTTGTGAAGTTTAGAATATAAACCAGTAGCTACATTGTCCTGTGAATATTTCTAGGGCAAACCTGCATCAAAAGGAAGTCCACATGGTGTAATGTGTATGTGTTGTGCTGGATGGTGTCATGAAGACAGTAGCAGATGCTCAGTATTAAGATTTTAGGCATACAATACTTTAGCAAGGAGCCTCAGGACACAGAGGCACAGAGTTTGGGTTTATTGTCCTCATCAGTTTAAAAGCACCGTTCAACCATTTCAATCAGCAGACTGTTAGAAACTGCTGTTATGATAAAAAGCGAGAGGGAGAAGAATTCCCTTTGAGGTAAAACAATGAGACGCAGGCTACTGTTTGGAAGCCTTAACCGGACTATTCATTGCTTTGTTAGTTACCCTCTGTTGCAGTTGTATTACATCACCCTGCCAACCAATTTCCATTTTTACCATGCTTTTCATGATAGCAAAGTCCACACAAATTGACCTATTAAGAAGTGCAGAGAACTGCTGTGATGTGAATAATGAAGGTAGTTCTGAGTCAAAGGCTTTGTATTAGAGCCTGAGTGTGATGCTCAGTTTTCAGTGTCTTTTATCACTGTGGGGCCTTGGAATAGACACTAAGCCAACTAGACCCAGAAAGAGGTTTTACTCCCCTTCATCAATTCGTGATGACAGCTTGATTTGGTGACACGAATCGCCTAGTTGCCCTATCTACCACCACACTAACTCAGCAGACATCCTCTGTTCTACCCCCTCTGGCTCTAGAAGGAAAACATTTACTTTTGAAGTCCCAGCTCACCATCCACCCTGCACTCGAGTATGCATCCTAGGTTTATGTATTTGGCTTTTACTGATGCTTAGTACAATGAATTATATGCTTGCTTGGGGTCGCCTGGGACTCAGCAATGGTATGTTAAGTGGCATAATTAACTGGAATGTCAGTGGCTCAGGGTTTAAAAGATTTATACCCATGCGCTTAAGTATCTCTCATTGCACCCTGAGCCCAGGCTTAAGCTTGTGTTTGAGGTTTGCTTACATCCTGTAGTTCTGGTTTATGTATATGCTCAGATCAGCGAGCATAAATGCAGGGACACACTCACTCGCATGTGCACACTGCACTCAGTCTCAACTACTCAAATGAATCATTGGGTAAATATTTATGAGGATAGTACATTTTTTTCCCTTTCTAGAAATTCTCACCAGTAGTCTTGCAGTGAGTATTTATTTTCGTTCTTTGTTTCTGCTTTCCAACATTTTCTGCCATACTCATAAATTGACCCTGGAACAATGCTCCAAACAATGCAACACTGGTCACAAACTCCTGTTAAAGACAAGAAAAGCTGTTCACAAAAGAAATGGCCTGTGTCTTGGTCCCGCAAGGTGGAATTGATTGCATTATTTGATTAATAGACTAGGACGGAGAGCACATATATAGAGAGCCTGTGTATATATGAAAATGGAATCGCCCCCCGAGGCAGCCGCATCTGAGAAATCAATTTAAGGAATGACTAGAGTCAGCAGGCCTCTGAATTGTACAAAGGGCAATCTCGGTGTTATGGATATGATGTTTATTTGCCTGCAAGCTTTTGATTTCTCATGTGTGCCCTTTAGCACTCAGTGTGCTAAGTTTAGGTCCTAGCATTGAATTTGTACACTGCATATAAGACAGGAGAAGAGTGTTATTTTCTAAACACCTGGATCTATTAGAAAATCATTATGAAGCATCTGTACTGCAGGGTCTACAGCTTGCTGTGAATGAAATGGCACAAGTAAGACTGAAAGGAAATGAGTAGTTGTTTGGAGATATGACATATTTTTCAAACTCCTACTTGCATGTGTTCAGTGTATTTCCAAATTCAAACTGTAAAACTGGTAAATGACTAAAGAGCAGGAGTGGGTAGCCCATGTTCCCCTTGTTTTTGACCTGTCCCTGCCCTGTTCAGTCAGTCAGCAGTGGTTAGAGCAGGGATGGAAAAAACAAGCAGGGCAGTGGCCCCCGGGGAACATGTGTTGTCCATGCCTGGAGTAGAGGGTGTGACTAATACTTTGCTCAAATGCCTGATTTCAGCAGTGCTGGGAAATTCATGTATATTCCTTTTAAATAACATTATCATCTATACATAACCATGCTTGGATTACTGAACAGAGAACAGCAAAACCTGTGTAAGAAATATATTTGCTTATCTGTGGACATTGTCTTGTAATTCCTACATCTTTGGCTCTAAACTAGTTTAGGCAAATGCAGAAATGCAGAGAGGTGAGATGATCTTCCAGCAGGAAGTTTCAGTATGTGAGAATTTGACATATTTTGAAAAATTTCCACTTATTTGCAATGTGTAGAGGAGAGATCAACAACAGATCCAACAATCTCCTCTGTCAGCTTCAGTCTATTTTCACAAACATTCCCCATTATTATCATAGAAGTGAACTAATGTTCTCTTTGGGGAGTCTCTCTCAACCAGAAGCAAAGAAAATATAAATGCGCTAAGTAGTTGGGGTCTTGTTGTAGGAAGACTTTGGCATTGCTCGCTATATTCTGAAATCCAGAAAGGAAAAGACTGGGAAGAATAGAGTGGGCAATAAGAAGATTTGTACAGAAATAAGAAGGAAAGAAAAGATTGTCTTTAAAAATTCATTCAATTTAAGTGAATCTGATTGTATCTAGTTAAATTGCATTGCCAGAGATTGAATCAAACTCCATAGAGTTGCACTGTGCGAAAATTAATAAAATGTAATTGAATCCTGTCAAGATGGAATCAAATTAGGCCAGAGTGACGCGATTGGAGGAGGCAGTTGCTGCATGTTGCCATTTGCTTCTGTGGGTTTGTCTGCTGTTTTACATCAGTTTGGTGGTAGCCAAGTAGGAGACCCGTTGGCTCCTGCTTATGTGTGTCCTGCCAGTCTAAATGCCAGTCTAACTAGCAGGCTAATAGGCAGAGCCAGGATGCCAGGGCGACAACAGAATGAGTGGGCACACTGGCTGACTGACAGATGGATGGAAGGAAAATGGTTGCATGGTCTTCCTCTCCCTGTCTTGTTGCTCACTTTATATCTGTAGCTTAGGCATTCACATCCACAGCATGCAAACAGTCACATTTCACAGTGTGGTCCTCCAAAGCGCATCCTCTCATGGGGTGCAGCACTGTTGGTCAGGGGCTTACTCCAGGGTTTGGGCACCAGCAGGCATGATTAAATGAAGAACAGAGGGATCACAGAAATGGCACAGGAGCTCCAGATCCACTTCAGTTTTGGCTGTACATTTGAGTGACCCACTTAGATCATATTAATAACCGCAGTGATGCCTTGGGATTTGCTTCACAGTGAGCTGATGTAAATCATTTGTGAAATATGAATTACAGCAGATTCCTATGACATAATACATACATAAACAAATTAAATAGTAGCAGACTGCTTGTCCTAGCCATCTCTTGATCAGTCCAGTTTTCATGCTATTCTAGTGAAAAACATTGACGCAGTGTCAGTGATGTCACAGGTAGGACATTTGGAGTGTGATAGATCATTTTTCAGAAACTAAAACACCATGTTTCCAGATTTGTAGAATAAATTTTAAGAGTTTATATGAGTGTTTGCCCTGGGGATGGGAGGAGGAGGAAAACTGACCTGATGCATGTAAACACAGGCATAATGTAGATTTTATAAGATATGTCAGTTTGATTAACAGTGATTACATTCATGTGCTAGTTTGCTGAAAAAGCAGGGGCAGGTTTTATGAAAAATATGGAACTGTTACCGTATATGCTCTGATGTCTCTGATGTCATGTAATAGTTGATTAGGTTATTTAAGCTGGTGCAAAGAGCGATTTGTAGTACCACTAACATGCAGTATCTTTTTGACCAAATAATTTCATTTGTTTACTTGTTTAAAAGTTTTTATTCTTAACCAAAGCAGCCATTTTAATAAGCAGTATAACAAGGTTGAATACCATCTTTCATATTATTTGTCACCTGTGTCAAAGACACAGTAAATGTAGCATTCAGACATTTCAGGCATTTGTTCTCTTGCAGTCGTTGAGCATTGAGTATTCTGCAGGTAGGTTTTGAAGTGGTGTAACTCCAAGGTCCTGTCTTTTTAATATCAGTTTTCATTTTTCATACATTTCATATTAAAAAGTAGATTGCCTGTCATTTAATATTGTCTCAGTTTATGGGAATAAGCACATTTTTTCATGCTCCAAAAAGTACACTTAACAAAATAAAGTCGCACCCTGGAGTAAATCTTTCAAGACTAGTTCACTTCTCTCTAACTTGGCTCTTCATAACATTACACTAAACTTAAGTTGAGTAGAACTGATGGTGTTTGACAGAGTTCTTCCACTTTCTCAATTGTCAGTCACGATAGTTGTTCCAGATACACATGGAGTGTTGACTAGCATGATAAATGTGAGGTGTAATGACAGCACATGTGACTATATCACATTCCTCTCTTATACATAGACATTAGACAGTGTTTTTACATGTTTTTGTCTGTTTACTAAAAGTCTTGTAGTACAACAATAATGTGTATGTGATTGGTAGATCTCCTTTAGGATGTAACTGAAGTTGTCTTAAAGAAAAAGAGCAACAGAAACTTGCTCAGAATTGAAGAGATAAATTGTGATGGGTAGTGAATTGGTGCAGACATGAAGATGCTGCACATCAGGTTCACACTAAGAAATAATAAAACCCCTTTATGAGTCATCATTAAAGGAGTTATTCATGGAAGAGAACTGATGCACCACAGCAGGTGAAGTATTGGAGGGGTACTAACACACTGACAGTTGAAATTTACACTCAGATGGACACAGATGGATGACAGGAAGTGGTGGCTGGATGACAGATTAACGGACAGCTGAATGTGCTAATGTTGAGGCAGATAGAACCATAATGAAAAGGATCCATCTATTGACAGCCAAAGAACAATATTTTTCAGCTTCTTCCTGCTGAATGTGGGCCTTGCGTCGATTGAGCATTAGTTAGAGTGAGTCCAGAGACGTTGCTGAAAGTCTGTGTGGTCCATCACCATGATTGAAAAAGGGGCTAATGCTAATTGTAGTTGTGCTGGATAGGAGACAGTAATGAGAAAGTGGTGCAGGCATTTGGACACACCTATCAGCATAATGAGATCAGCAAGAGAGTGACTTTTTTTTTTACTGCAAACAATTTTACATTTGTGTATGTGTTTAGTGAAAATCTTATAAGCTGAGAAAAGCATTAGATTGTGAAAAACTGGGCTCGCTATAGAACCTCAATAGCTATTCGGCACTTTCTGAAATATGTCTGTTTCTATGAGTTTTGGAAACTACAAGCACTAAAAATGGACGCTGATTGCGTGATGGATTTTATAATAACGTTTCCCTATTATTTACTCATATTTAGTTCCTGGTTCCAGGTGCAGGTTATTCAAGCAGTGCTTATGTTTGACTGCTTGTTTTCAGCCAACATTCAAGATTTCAGAACATTTTTATTCAATGGAAAGAGTTTTGTAGAAAAACATGTTTATATTTCTAAAAGTAATGTATGGGAGAAGATATAATTATGATAGTTGTACCAACACTCAGGCTTTGCTTTGCCACTAGTGTCAAAAATACCCAGCTCAATCACAAGATCTTGTCCATATTGGCCTAAAAGTTGAGATTGAAAGTTCATTCTCTGCTTTTTCTCATCACAAGGACCATTTATTGGCTGTTCTTCAGCATTCAGTAATATCACATAATCCTCCTCAGCAGAGTTGTGGATGTTAATATTTCAATTTTTCTTAGCACTTAAGGGATACTCAATCTTTTTTGATATGATTGCTGTGGCTCTATGGTCAGCATTTTAAACTGCAATAATAACATAACAGCAATAAATTAAATCAGCTCTTGGAAAAAAAGTTCTGTAATGGTTAACTGAATGTTTTGGACCAGTCTCTCTATTGGTTGGTATCAACTGCTGTGTGCTCTTTTCTCTGCTGGCCTTGCAGTCTGAGTTTCCCTTTGAGCTTACAGTATTAAATTATCTTTTGCAGTATTGTGTTGTATTTTATCCATCATATTTCCTTGTATCCATTCATCCATCCATCCATTCAGGCTGTGGGCCCTTGGCTTGTCATTCCTGCTGGTTAATTAAGCCAAATTGTGATTGATGGACTCTCAAGTGAATAGCCTGTGGTCTCACTGCTGACCCGCCCAAGGAGATCGGTTCATCCGCCAATCATACCTCACACTGTGCTCGTAAACAGCGGCTGGGATAGTCTGAAATACTGAGGGCGTATCCTGTTTGAACACCCCCCCCCCCCCCCCCCCCCCCCACACACACACACACACACACACTTATACTTCCCAGCATTAACATGACTTCAGGTTGTCCAGAATCCTTGCATAATTGGTTCTACAAGGAAATGATGCAGAGACAATCTTGAAAAGGGATCGGCCTACTTGGATTTCTTGCCTGGTGGCCAATGTCCTTGTTTATGGGAGGCAGTAGTTGATGAGAAATAGATGAGAGCGTGAGTGATAGAGTGATAGATGAGAGAGGAGGGACACTTGAGATGTGGTCGTAGTGCAGCAGAATAGATCGCACTGAGGCCAAACAGTTTCTGCTCTCCTGATTGCCTCTCCATGCCAGAGAATCTTCAAACAGAATCTCCTAATGCAATGTGGGCCAGCTTATTTTTGTTTCTATCTCTTCCCATTTGAGCCCTGCTCTTCCACTTTTTTCCCTCTCATTTATTCCTTTTTTCATGTACTCACTCTGTTTCGTGGTCCTCCCACACTAGTCTTCACAGCAGCATCTGTAGAGGAAAGATATCCTGTTTTCCTCTACGTGGGAAGCTTTTCAAGCAGCACCTATGCTTAATGTCATTTGCTTTGGAAGCTAATGATGTTTGTTGTTCTGCTGCTCAATATAGTTATTAACACATATAGATATAGGTTACTTGACTCTTGACTGAGAAACGTTCAAGTGTAGTTGTATCAGGGTTGTTCTGTCAAGCGTGTTATTATCTCTGAGTCCTAATGATTGTCTTGCAAGCGCTCATAAGGTGCACCAGGCAAACTGTAGGTGTGTTTTTAATTACTTTGTATATCTGCACATCCCATCATTCCTAGTTGGCCTATTCCCAATGTGGGCACTGTGGGACTGTTGTCTTCCCGCCCACCATTCGAAGAGTTCCCAAGGACGTCGGCCTCCATGGGAATACACAAAAGATCTCTCAGTAATTTAAGAACCTGTCTTATCTTTACTTAGATTGGATGGTGTGTTTACTGACATGCTGCCTCTTCAGGTGAAAAAAGCTTTCTCACGTGTCAGTCCCACTCCTTCTTTGCCTTTGAAATCTGTAAGTCCCTCATGAGGCTCTGGGCTGAAGATATTTTTGGATAGACTTCACTGTCCTAGCTACCAAAACCCATCTCTCATTCCCTGTTTTTCCTCAGTAGGTGCACAGAAAGGCTGAACACACTGATCAACATTTGTTAAACCTAACTGATCTTTTTCATTAATTGGACAACATTCATATTTGTGCATAACTAAAGGTAGTGCAAGACAAAATGTGACGCTGGAAGCAGCAAATGAGGAAGGACTGTGGAAAGAGTGCCAGTGTTGGCCATCCTTTCATGTGAGTGTATATGCTTCAGGGCTTGAGTCTTGAGAGAGCCTTGTGATTTAACACATGCCTTTGTTGCCAGCAGGTCCAGTTTCAGTGGTAGCAGTTTCCTTACAGTTATAGATTCGTTGGCATATGTCATTTTGTGTCAAAATAGTTCACAATTTGGATGATATACTTTGTGTATGTGTGTGTGACCAATTTTGAGAACTGTTCGCAAAAGATTTCTGCTCATAACACACAACCACCTTGATCTTGTTAGCTTGCAGTTCCTGTTATTGTGGTTATATGTCAGCAGGACATCCAGGACTTTGTAACAGAAGCAGATTAGATTTCTCAGAGCATGCCATGCCAGGAAGAGTGTGTTCTAGCTACCTAAAGCCTGTGTATTGCTCCAAGAAGCAAGATTACTTTTATTTCATGCTGCTTTTCATCCATCCTATAGAGTGTGGAATAGGCGACCAAAGAAATGATAGATCGTCTTGGCACTTGAGGCAAAAGCCATAGCCACAGACGTGAAGAAACATTGCAATGCAGCTCTTCAGTCAATAAGCAACAAGAAACTTTGCTGGAAGCTGCAAAGGGAATGCAGTACAGGCTGTGGCAGCTTTCTCCCCAAGGAGGCGACCTGAGCCACAAATTAATAGAGCACTCCCACATGATCTGGGAGTTTCATTTGGAACCGTCACGCTACATAAAACCCTACAGAAATGAGGAGTTCACTGAGGTCCCCCTCCACTTCCCCAAGAGTCCCCAAATAACCTGTGTGATTGTAACACTGCCCACTGCTCCCCCACGTTTGTACCTCCCTTCTTGAAACTCCTGGGAAAAGCTTTGCCTATGCTCATCCTGGTTCACTTATCACAACTAATGTCTCCTTTTCGTATATCTTACATATCCTGTTGCCACGTTGTTTTGCAAACTTGTCTCTCAACAACAGGAACGCATCAGAGCATTTCTAAAATACTGACAGTATACGTTATGTTATGTAATATTAATATCAAGGCTAAATGTTCCACAAAAACAATCCAGAGAAAGCAATAAATGATAATGTTTAAACATTTAAAATACAGGGAAAATAATTACATTAAATTTTTCTGTCCTGATTTATTGGCCTATAACTTTCTCAACATTTTGTATTTTTTCTCTTTCTCATTAAATGGAGCAAACATTCATTTGACAACACCATGAAATTCTTGGTGACAAATGTGGAGAGTGGTGCACCCTGAGGCCTGCTTTACTCTTATCATTATCTTTGCATTGGCCTAGATTAGACACAGCAACCAACTCTCAAAACAACGTGCCTCAGAGTGAGGATTAACACAGTGACTAATCACTAAATTCACTGGACAAAAAGCATACAGTATTGATTTATATTTTCTCACAAAGTATGCTTAGTAAAAATTTGGCATAGAAAATTTGCTTGTCATAAAATAGTATGTACATATATATAATCTATAAGGTTTATTGTATTTATTTGTATATCTGTCTGTCTGTCTATCTCTACAAATAAATATAATAAACCTTATAGCTTTTGCATGACTTGAACAAATGTTTAGAAATATGACAGCCATTACTTTTTGAATCAACTTTAGAAAGAGGTACTGCATCTTTACTCTAAATTCTTAAGCATTTGTTACAAACTGTTACCCAACCATGCACTGGGGATTTATTTTCTGCCAAACACTGGTCCCTGTCACTGCTCCCCTCATGTCTATGGGTGGGCGTGTGGTGCTTCTGCCTTGCCCAGTTTTTAGTGCAGCACTTACTTAACAATTCACTTGTACTATATAAGCTGAGAAAACCGGAAGCAGAAAGACAAAGTTTCAATACTATCTTAGCAGTGCAATGCGCCTCCCAAGCAAGTTCATTTGTTATGTGAAGCAGTAGCACACTCTGGGTTTGTGAGAAGTTGAAAGTGTTTGCTGTGATGAAGCATGTGGAGCTTGGCATGAAGCATGTCCAGGACTCTGGCGGATGCTGTATCACACCCAGGTTGTTTAATGGGTGTCTTTGGCCTGTTATAGATTTTGACAATATGAGATTCAGCACCTGAGAACTGCATCTTTGCGACAGGAGCTTCTTTTGGTGTATGTGTGTGTTTGTGTGCTGAGGATATGAGCTGATATAAAGCCCATAGGTCATCCTAATGTGAAGTCTGACACTATATGTGTGTAAATCAAAAATGATTCTTGCAAGGAGCTGCTAAATTGGAAAAAGAGTTATAAAGGGGATAGACTGCAGCTGTGTGTGTTTGTGTGTGTGTTTATTTCAGGATTTTGCTTACTCTTTTATTTTTGCTGTTTTGGGTTTTGCCCCTTTCTAGCTCAAGGCTCAGAGCATTGAATGAAAATGCAGATCTGCGTGCATCAGCAAAACTATATGCAAAACAACATACACACAAGCATGCAGGCAAAGTCAGAAACACTCGCACATTTAAGCTGCCTAGCCTAAAATCTTGAGATAATTGTAAAAGTTTCCTTTAAGTGTTCTGCCATGTGACAGGTGTTCCTGCAATGACAAGAAAATCAGATAACTAGCAGAGAAAGGTCAAGCACTGAATCAAAATCAGGACCTCCCAGCTAGCCGGCAATTATAGGCCAATCATAATCTCTTGGCGGGATTCCTACTTCAGTAAGTGATCACGAGAATGCCCGATAGTCCATCAGCAGCACAGAGGGAGGGACACTGTGCCTGTGCTCCACATACTCAGCCATCTGCGTGTCTTCCTGGCTGCAGTAAGCTGCAGAACTCCTGCAGTTTTTGAGAAATATTTTGTGAGGAATAAAAACGGAAAATGAGTGCGAAGTAAGGTCAGCAGTGCATTGCTTACCACTGAGCTGTATGAGATATTTAAATGTCTAAATGCAGTATAATGTCTCTAGGCTCATCTCTGTGGCACAAACGAAGAATCAATTAGATTATTTTACAATCCCAGTCTAATCCTGTGTGCTATATAGTAGTCAATGCTTAATTTGGTATGCTGATGATCTAACAGCATGTGCTGTAGATCTCTTTGTGCAAAAAGGGTGGTGTGAGCTGTGGCTCAGCATGAACCTTGACAAAGCAGCTTGACATCTGAGCAGCAGGGGGAATCAGCTGCTCCCACCTCTGCAAGAGCCGTAAGTCATTTTAAATTTCACTCTCGCCTCATTTTTGACACTTATCTTGTAATGCTGTTTCACCTGCTGCTGTTTGTTGAAGAAACAGCCACCATGCCATGATACTGAACTTTCACTTTCTGATGCCAAATCAAGCTCTGCTTTTCTCCTTTCAGCACATAAGGAAATCTATTAAATTGAAAGTTTATGTATGTCAGGACTGCAGAAGGTGAGAAAAGTCAGCTGATTCTTCATGAACAGCAATTCTCATGTGCTTTGACCACAGGAGTCAACTCAACACTGTGTAACTGTGTATTTAAACAAACACATACTTGCCAATTTCACACAAGTGGGAGTCATGTGAAATGGCCCTGTGTTAGTGTGCGAGACAGAGAGAGGGGCCGTTGTTTGCTGTGCTGGGCCAGTGATGCTATCACAGCTAATCTACTGACTAGGTCATTGTGTCGGGAGCTGCCAGAAGAGACGGCACCACTCCATATAAAGCTCAGTAGGGGCCAGTTAGAGGGATCGATGTGTGTGTTAGTTAGCATACTTGCATACATTTGTGCTGTGTGTACTGTATGTGTTTTTTATGAGGGGAGATAATGCTCAGTATAAATGACCTTCAAGTAACTGTCAGGCAGAATCTGTGGGTGTTTAACCACCAGGACTGTGGCAGTTAAAACGGGGCCACAGTTATTTTTATTAAGGATTAATCTGTGGGTTTTTTGGATCTTCAGGTTGTTCTAGTCTGACCAACCATCCAAATGATGATACAGCAAGGATGTAAATCTAAGACATGCTATATTTTCAGAAGCTGGAATTGGTGTCAAATTACATTAAAAACGTAATACATTAAAAGATCCACGACAGGAACAATGTGTCTCATAACAAACTCATTGATGACAGTAATTGAACTTTTCTACCATAGATCAATGGATTACTTACTATTACTTCTTGTCAGTTAACTACTTGGTTAATCTTTCTTTTTCTATTTATATAGCCAGAACCAGAATGTTTTGACCCACACCTAAAAACATTTCTCCATTGTCTTAATGCAGGTAGAAGATGCCACATAGTGAAGTATTCAGTTCAGTTATTCTGTATGTAAATTTCATTTCCCAACATAGCTTTTTAAATCCGTCCACCTTCAGATATACAATCTGTGGAAGGCTGCTGAAGACTTTATTTACAGTTTTGTGGGCATTTTAATTTAATTGTAAACCATCTGCTGAGCTGACAAACACGTCAATGTACACATAAAAAGGGGCATAACTGCAGCAGAAAAAATGCCAGTTAATCCTTAATTAATTAATATTGCCAGAAAATTCAAAAGAGGAATTTTTAAACCCAGAATGTTAAAGACATTATCTAGTCCCAGCTTCCTAGGATTGAGGATTTGTGCGTTTTGTTGTCATATATTATAATAAAGCATTGGGTGTTAGAGTGGTGGTCAGACAAAACATTCACCACTCTATGATTAGCACTTTTTGCCATTGTTTTGCCCAAAACATTTACTACTGATTATTTCACAGCTGTGAACAATAATGAAATATTTTTTTACTGCCGCTTTAGACATAAAAGCTATATACCCTCATGGAACTAAGTTATAGAAAAAAGGTAGTGTGTGTGTGTGTGTGTATGTGTGTGCATTCATGTGTATGTATGTATGCAGTTTTCCTCATGTACACAATGAATGCCTGTCATCCACATGCTGGGACAATTTACTTCCTCCTATGTTCATTTCCTCGTTCAGTGATGTATGGAAGATGCAAACAATAAATGAGGCTGGTGAGGAAAATCAATGGTGAGGGTGTAAGAGTGAAATATATTAATAAGTTCTTTGCTCATCACAGAGTTGATCACTTATTTCCATTGTTCATAGTCCTGGTGGAGGTCATTATCGCCCCCTTTGCATTTTTATTGCCTCACAACATTAAAAAATAAACGGAGGGTGTTTTTTGCATAGATATAAACTATATAAAATCAATCAGTATACTAAACATTGTCTGAGTATAAACAGCCTAATTTGCACTGGCTTTATGTGACAGTCAGACATGGTGCAAGAGTAACAGTGTGTCCTTCAGGCCTTCAAATTGGTTGTACTGTATTTTAGTGTGTCTTAAAGGCATGTGGCTGATAGCTCTATTTGAGAATGTATGTGTGTGTGTGTGTGTGCGTGTGTGTGAGGGTGTGTGTGTGTATGTGTATGTGTGTGTGTGTGTGTAGGGACCCAGGTGAACAAGTGATTTATGGGCTGTTTTTAATCAGCCAGTAGAAAATGTTATTAGACAGCCTTCTCACACTCCCTCTGCCTGCAAATGAGCCACCCCCCACTGCACCCTGGGATAGCCTCCTGTAATTAGTTCTGGGAACTCACCTGTTACTGAGCAAAGGAGAGGGGGGGGGGATGAGAGGGTAACAAGAAGGCAAACCAAACAGGGATGACAGAGACTGGGGAGTGGGGAGGGGGAGATGGTGCACAAAGTGAAGGAGGTTGGGGTGAAAAACAGTACCAGAGAGGAAGCAGAGGAAGGGGTGCCAGGATGAGAAAAGCAGAGGGGAAAAGAAACTAACCTCAGCACCCCCACAGCTCTTGGTTTTCTGGCCGTCTAACAAGCTTGCCAGCCTCTTCTTCTCCAGCATATATTAGAATTGGGCAAAACTGGGGAAAATAGGAGTGTGAGAACTTGCTCTCAGGTGTAAAGACAGAGTTATATATGTACAACAGCAGAACTTTCTTTCACTAATGAGATATTGCCACACCAGCCATTAGTTGTTTTCCAAGCATTTTCAAAGTAATCATCCTGCGCTGAAAGCTAAGCTTAATAAAAAACATTGTTGCTGTTCCATTACGTGTTGATATTATGTCTGAACCCGTCATTACCACTACAACCATTTCAAAATAAGTCATTTGAAAAGTATGAAGTTTATTTTCTGTTGGGATGAACCCAGAGTGAATCTTCTGCTACACATTGCTGAATCTTTCAGCTCTTTGTTTTGAATTTCTGGCCTGCAGCTTTACTGGGTTCATCCTGCTGTCATCAACCCCATTTTCAGCTGCAGTAGGCAGCAGCTAGTGTCCATGTAGCTCAGAGAACCAGATATTACCTTCTGGAGTGAGTGGAGACCAAAAACAGAGCAAGAGAGAATACATTTGCATTCGTCATTCAATTCAATTCAATTCAATTTTATTTGTATAGCGCCAAATCACAATACAAATCATCTCAAGGCACTTTACAAAAACTAAAACTAAAAACCCAACAATTCCCTTATGAGCAAGCACTTGGCGACAGTGGAGAGGAAAAAACTCCCTTTAACGGAAGAAAAAAACCTCCAGCAGAACCGGGCTCAGTTTGGGCGGCCATCTGCCTCGACCGGTTGGGGTGAGTGGATAGAGCAGAGAGAAAAGAACAGCAACAATAAACAACAAATAGACACTGCAAGTTGGTGGGGCCAGTAACTGCACATCAGCGATAAACAGCTCCAGGACCAGGGACACCTGCAGAAGGTACAGAGAGAGAGAGAGAGAGAGAGGGAGGGAGAGAGCACAAACTAGAGGAGAGAGAGAGCACAAGGTTAGTAACATTCAATGGTGGAATATACATGAGGTGGGAGAGAGGGGGGGGTAGGGGAGCTCAGTGCACCGATGGTCCTCGGGCAGTCTAGGCCTATAGCAGCATAACTAACTAAGGGATGGTTCAGGGTTGCCTGAAGCCAGCCCTAACTATATGCTTTGTCAAAGAGGAAGGTTTTAAGTCTAGCCTTAAAAGTACAGAGAGTGTCTGCCTCCTGAACCCAGGCTGAGAGCTGGTTCCACAGGAGAGGAGCTTGATAGCTAAAGGCTCTGCCTCCCATTCTGCTTTTGAGAACTCTGGGAACCACAAGTAGGCCTGCACTCTGAGAGCGAAGTGGTCTATTGGGATAATATGGTACTATGAGGTCTTTAAGGTATGAAGGAGCTTGATTATGAAGGGATTTGTATGTGAGAAGAAGGATTTTAAATTCTATTCTATATTTTACAGGGAGCCAATGAAGAGAAGCCAATATAGGAGAAATATGATCTCTCTTGCTAGTTCCTGTCAGGACTCTGGCTGCGGCATTCTGGATTAATTGGAGGCTTTTTATTAAGATATTAGGACATCCAGATAGTAATGAGTTACAGTAATCTAGCCTTGAGGAAACAAACGTATGGACTAGTTTTTCTGCATCATTTTGAGACAGGATGTTCCTAATTTTGGAAATGTTGCGCAGGTGAAAGAATGCAGTTCTAGAAATTTGTTTTATGTGTGAGTTAAAGGACATGTCCTGGTCAAAAATAACTCCAAGGTTTTTTACAGTAGTGCTGGAGGCCAGGGCTATGCCATCTAGAGTAGCTATAATTTTAGAAAAGTTATTTCTGAGATTTTTAGGCCCAAATATAATGACTTCTGTTTTCTCCGAGTTTAAAAGTAAAAAGTTACTGGTCATCCAAGCCTTTATGTCAGTTAGACAGGCTTGAAGTCTGGTTAACTGGTTTGTGTTAACAGGTTTAATAGATAGATATAACTGAGTGTCATCCGCATAGCAGTGGTAATTAATAGAGTGCTTCCTAATGATATATCCTAAAGGAAGCATGTACAGGGTGAACAGAATCGGTCCTAGCACAGAACCTTGTGGAACTCCATAACTAACTTTTGTTCGTGTGGAAGGTTCATCATGGACATGAACAAACTGGAATCTGTCCGATAAATAGGATTGGAACCACTTTAACGCTGTTCCTCTGATACCAATCACATGCTCCAGTCTCTGTAATAAGATGTTGTGGTCAATGGTGTCGAATGCTGCACTAAGGTCTAGGAGGACAAGTATCGAAACAAGTCCATTATCTGAGGCTAAGAGAAGATCGTTGGTAACTTTCAACAGTGCTGTTTCTGTACTATGATGTGCTCTAAATCCTGATTGGAAATCTTCAAATAGTTCATTCCTGTGTAAGTGGTCTGATAGCTGCTTAGCAACAGCTTTTTCTAGGATTTTAGAAATAAATGGCAGGTTGGATATTGGTCTATAATTAGCCAAGACACCTGGATCAAGACTAGGCTTTTTGAGTAAAGGTTTGATTACTGCAGTCTTAAAGGCCTGTGGTACGTAGCCTGATACTAGAGATAAATTTACCAAGTCCAATAAAGATGAGTTCATTAATGGCAGGGTGCCTTTAAGCAGTCTAGTCGGGATGGGGTCCAAGAGACACGTTGATGATTTCGATGAAGCAACTACTGATGTAAATTCAGAGAGATCTATAGGAGAGAAGCAGTCTAAACATAACTGAGGTCCTACAGATGATTCAAGAGCTACTGTAGTAAAAGATTCATTTATTGCAGGTATAGGAAGCATCTGCTGAATTTTATCTCTAATAGTTGTGATTTTATTTGTAAAGAAACTCATAAATTCATCACTGCTGAGAGCTAAGGGAACACTGGGCTCAACGGAGCTGTGACTTTTTGTCAGCCCTGGCTACAGTGCTGAAAAGAAACCTGGGATTGTTCTTATTTTCCTCTATTAGTGATGAATAGTATGCAGTTCTGGCTTTACGGAGAGCTTTTTTATATGTTAGTAGACTGTTTCTGTCATGTAGCCAGAAGTACGTCTAAATAAATGCTAATGTTGCTGTTGCTGATGGATGTATAAGTTGGATTCTCTTTAACACGCTCTTTGTTAACAACTTTGTAAAGTATTAATGTGAATAGTGCTTTTTCTACTGTCCCAAAGTGGCAAAAGAAACGTCCCCCATAATGAATAATCCTACTTTAAGTTTTTGACTAATGTAAGGCTTAACAGTGGAAGATTGATGTGATTATTTTATATGTGAAAACTGTTCTGTTTCTTATATATGAACTATATATCATTTACAACAGAAAGTATTTTGTCAGTATGGTATTACTCATTCCAATCCTGTATACCTCAGTGCTATTTTGAGGGCTGTGTAGAGGAGTAAAGTGTCCAAGTGGCTGAACTGACTGACAGTCAGTCCCCAGTGTGTAGTTTGATTTCAACATGATATGCTTAGTGTTCTTGTGAAAAGGTCATAAAGGCAAACTCAGTAATCCTCTAAAATTTATCTCACCTTCCAATAAATAATGATTCAAAGTAAGAACATTTGTTTTAGAAATTAAATATTGCTTGGTAGAGACTGTAGCTTTTTCAATTTTTAAAAATATATTTTTCCTGGCTTTCCTGGCAAATAAGTTTCCACCCTGTCAAAATCATCATGTGACCTGCCTGCACTCTGGTGCATCACTGAGCCCTGATGAACTGACTGTAGCTGCTGGCCACAGGCTCTGCAGTGAGCGCTGTCTTGACAGCCAGTCATAACAGTGGCTTGTCACTCCCAGCCACACACACCCACAAAATACACAAAAACACTGAAATTGTCAGCACACATGTATACTATTTAAATCTGCTCATATGTAGACACAGCGTGCAAACACACATACATACACACTGCACTTCTCAGAAGCTCCTGACAGGCCAGTAAAAACATTATGAAATATTCAGTAACTCTGGTTTGTGTTCTACCTGTCTCAGCTTTTCTTGTGTCTTTGTGTGTTTATTTGTATGAGCATAGAAGAGATAGTGTCTGTGCATGTTGGCGGCAGCTCCGTTCAGACTTTTCGTCCTTGTGGATATATTCAGTGTAAATATGTATATGTACCTGCATGAGAGTGTGTCTGTGCTTATATATGTTGGCAGTATCTCTCAATTCTTGCTGTCACGGTTGTGTGTAATTGAGTCGGAGGCAGTTAAACCTTTTGTCTGCGTTTCATTGTGCATACATCAACTATGCTGCTTTTAAATGGCACGGCCAAGTAGCTACAATTAACCAAGAACCAGACTTTTATCCCTTATCTTCAGCATCCAAACATTTATTAAGCACATTGTTTTTCCTGTTCAAAATCAACAGTAAAGTGCAGTTGCAGATTCTAGTGACAGGCTTTGACCTGATATACAAGCATTACCATAATTACGGGCTGTTGTTCATTGTCACGTATAATGCAGACAGATTTTACTTAGGAAAGGACTTTATTCTTGGCCCCATTGTGTTTTGTTTATTTACTTTTGCTTTACCTCAGTCTCATTATCTCAGTTCACTGACTCTTTGTTGGCATTGGTGAGTATAGTTTCAGGTGAAGGTGAGACTTGAAGATTTTCTTTGACTGCATTGTTACTTTTGACAGGTTAAAGGTGTTATCTTGCTGTCTTTCTTGTGTTTGGAAAATTACACCTTTCCTACCCTCGACTGCTTTTGGAGAAGCTCTTTTGCACAGTAATATCATCATGATTACTCCTTTGCACTTCTGTTTCCTCCCACTTGACTCCAAACTTTCTATCTGAGTCATTGGGCTGCCACTGCTGATTAACAGACCAAATCACCATTATAGCATGGAGGAGGGACTGCCACTTTATTGGCATTTAGAAGAGCAAATAGAAAGGGGTTGTTAAATGTCAATGGTGATATTTCTAGATAGATTAGCAAAATGGAAATGTATTTATCTGAAAGAATTTCAAATTATGAAACATTTTTTTAGCCATTTTTATGCTTTATTGGATGATGTGTGAGAACGACAGCCAGTAATATTAGTCATAACTTAAACTTCATTCTTTTTGACATTTTAAAAAGTATAAAATCATCTGTTTTAACTGTAGTTGCTAGATGAAGGGTTACAAATTAACCATGTTCAATAAATGCGTGGCCTTTGCTGTGTGCAGCAACACTTAATTTTCTTGAAGGTTTTTAAACCTAATTCTGTGCTCGATAAAAATGTAATATTTCTTCCAACATTTCAGTTGGAAAGAAATGAGTGATGTAGCTTGAAATCTATGGATTTCACTCTATGCATGTTAACAGTTTCATTAAATACATTTCAGATCAGACCAAGGCAAAATCTGGTTAAAAAGCCCAACGAAATCCCTGCACACAAATACATCCATACACATATGCAATATCTAAACATAGGACATGTGAACACATAGTTGTAAATAGGGTTGTGACTATGTATTTGACAGGATCAACATCTCTGAGGAACTGATTTCGATAGTGTGTACTGTTAAAAAGCCATCTATGGCAGCCTCCCAGCCCCTGCTGTGCTTTGAAAGCCTGTTCTCTTTCACTGAGACATATCAGCCAGCAAAGGGCTGAGAAAAAAATCCTGTCAAAGAATATACTTAGCACAGTACTCAGCACCAAATAAAACAGAGAGAATGGCTGAAGACACTTTTGTTGGCAAGTCTGTACTGCACTTTTTTCCAATAGGTAAAGTAAAACAGTAACAGTAGATAATAAATTAAATGTATACTGGTAGGAAAGTTTGGGCAATGGATTTAAAATGGGACAATTTAAAAATAAATAAAAACAAAATACAAGGACATAATACCAGATATACATTATTAGTTCAAAATCTTTGACTTTACAAATCGGTGTTTGCAAAGCAAAGTTGGATTTTCCTTCTCTTTGTCTTAAATTTGTACTGTAGACAGTTCCACTATTGACCAGTAAATGGTGAACTTTATTAATCCCCAATAGGATTAATAAAGGTAGTCTTGTATTGAAAGTAATAAGCACTAAGTAATTACTTATAATATGACAACTGGCATTATTTCTTTTTTTCTATGTTTTGCTTCAGTTTGGTGATTACGTGGGCCTCTGCAGACTGAGAAAAGGCTTGAATCCGCTACAAAATCTGGTGCTCTTTTAAAAAACAACAACAAACACCATCTTTCTATAAACAGGAATGATTTTCTGAATTCCTTAAAAGTTGCCATTTTTGAATACACCGTGCATTATCAATTTTACCTTTTGCTAATGCTTATCTGGAGCATACCAGTGGGTAACCCAGTGCCAGGGCAGAGAGGCAACATATCCATGTAATGGGATTACACTGATCTACTATAAAAATGGTAACTGTAATCACTGAAAAAATAATCACATAAGTAGTTGACAAAAATAATTACTGTTGGATTAGAGATTGGCCAAACCACTGAGGGGAATATTTTGGAGAACCAAAAATGGCCAACTGTAGATTATACAGAATGACCAGTGTTGTGCAAACAGCAGAGGAATGTCCAGGTGCTGACCACTGGCTACCTGTAGGTCTCCCATTCTGGCCTAATATTTCAGTCTAATCAGCTAATTGATTATGCAAACTAAATTAATTTGTAGTGCTTGTTCATTTAGAGCTGTTAGACTATTTCTAATCAAGTGATCTTAAGTCTTATTTCTATCTGTTTACACTGAAAATAGCAAATTAATTTACTAGGATGCATCTGCTGTGCTTTGACGTATAATGCAATATCTGAGACCCCCTCCTCAAAAACAGAGTGATGGCCGAACATGGTCCTTCCATTTCAAACACATGTTGAGTAGCATTTTATTAGTCCCGCAATTCTGAGAGGTTCATAAATCACAGCCATCTGGAATGCTTTCAGTGCTGCAAAGCGTTACGCTCGGTACACACCTTCCCCCTTTCCCTCCCTCCCATCTTCTGCTGCTGGCAAACAGCCAATCAGATAGCAGATCTCATAATGGCACATCATGGCTGAGCGAGACAGGGAGCAACACAACAGGCACCCTTTATTAAAACTTTCATTCTGTTAAAGGTAGACGGAGTTATACTTGAGCTTTTCTAGGGTTTCATAGATGCCTTCTATGAGAGCAGATTCTGAAATGACGAAAAAGCATGAAATATGCATTGATTCAGATTTTTAATCACAAACCAAGGCTGATGTCATTAGTAAAGACTATTTAAGTTTTCTGTTCAATCTGCTTCCATGACACAATAAATAGCTTCATCGTCTCTTTGCAAAACAAATTTTGAGCAACACCAAATTGCAACCTCCAAATTTGCCTTGCACTTAATGCAGGATTTATTGCAGGACTGTTTTATTTGGCTGCATTAGTTTTAGCCTTGTGTACCTATTAAATTTCCAACTGAGTATATGTATTCTAGAGAAAAGTAGGGACCTAAATCCACAGTTCTGTGCCAGCAGCATTAGTGGACTTAAACAGTTCTTGCTTGCAATTTTGCATGCAGATGAGCCTTATGACATTTTTCTAGCTGTGCCCACTGTTTGGGATGAAACACACGAACAGATATGCATAAAATCACAGAACATGGACAATACTCTGACTACAAATTCTGATTAATCCATTGTCTTAATTGTATTGAAATTAGTGTCAACATGCAGTGCTATTTATTTAGTAATAGTAGTAGGAATAAATTCTAATTTTGTCTTAGATGACACTTTAAGAGGTGGAATTAGAAAAGTGTGAGCCTTCTGATTTATGTGTGTGAAACTAAAACAGTCACGTGTATTTGTGTGTGGGTGTGTATGCATATTCTACTCAACACCTGTAGCTCATGCTGAGCATAAAATGACTTATTTGCTTGCGGAGTCTCAATTCTGGTGTTTATGTGCATCACGTTTTGGGAGTCAAGCTTATCCTTTGCCAAACAGAGAACAGCTATTTGAAAGTTAGCCTGCACACAAAGACATGCAAAGACACACACAGTAAGTCTCATGTTATCTGCTGATTTACAAACCAAATAACACAGAGGAAATGAAATGGAGACAAAATGAGTAAGATCTCAATAGGGTTTTAAATAGGCAGTGTTGAACAGTCTTATTTCATCTGGCATATTTGTAATCTTCCAGTCCATCTGGATACAATGAAACTGACTGAAACTTCCCAAGGAGAAAGACACAGCAGCAACAAGACAGAAAGAGACATTTTCAGCCACAAGCAAATCCTCTCCTTGCCACTGCTTCTCTCCTCTCTGGGGAAATCACCAATGGGGCAGAGAGAAGAGATGTTGTTTTCTTTTCACTCAAGTGCTGTGTTACCCCTGCAAATCCACCACCCACCCCCATCCACCTGTGCCCTCCTTAGCCCTTCCTGCAGCACAATAATAATCTTCTGTAATCAAACTTTTTCCTCTTACCCCTCTTCTTCTCATCTTGCTCATCACTCTTCAGTGCCCTCATTCTTATCCACCCTTCATCTGACTTTGCACTACCCTCACCTTTACTCTTTTCCGACACAATTCCTTTATTTTCCTGCATCTTTTCCTCTACCCCCTCCGTCAGTCACATCATCCTTTCCATTGTCCTCATTATCCACCACCTTCTGCCTCTTCCTTCCTCCCTGGCCCTTGTCTTTACATCCCCTAGTGTTGCCTGCATAACTCCAAGAGACCATTATTGATCAGCTTAATCGGAGATGTTAGAATGCAATTCCACCCATCTTCTCCGCTTCATAGCTCCTAGAGCCATTCAATAACGTTTAGATGCTCGGATGCAGATGTGGCTGTGTTGGTTGTCAATGACAAAGAGGGAGGAGAAAGGGAGGGATGGTGCTAATGAGGAGCCACTGCCTTCAACACTCCCTCAGTGTTTTTCTTTGCTGCCTGCCCAAAAAACAAATCTCTCTATTTTTTCTCATTTGTCCTCTACTGTTTATTTTTCCTCATCCTGTCTTTGTCTTATTTACCCATCTTAGAGTATCTATCCTTGATCTCCTTTTTCTTATCTTTTCCTTGTTGCCTTTTATTTAACTATAAATGTCCCATTTTTCATCGTAGCTGAGAGGGGATATTTTGAACAGGCCTGTATTGATATTTAAATAATGCTCCGCCAGGAGATAAGAAATAATTATTGTCTCTCATCCTTGATGTGTAAACTTTAATTCCCATTTTTTTCCAACTTACATTTTGCATGCATGAAATAAATCCCAGAGTGGATGAGAAATTCTAGTCATGGTGAAGCATTTACTTCTCCATCAGCAACTTTGTGCATATACCCTATAGTAAGACATTTAATCCCCAGATTTAATCCCCAGGTTTGCACATTGCCCAACAGTACAAGATTAAATGTGTTTTACTCTGCTCCCAGGTATGAATACATGTTCTTTTTTACTATTATCTTGCAGTGCATTTATAGAAACCAGCAGCTGGGAGGTGACCAGTTCCATCAAAGTCTGCTTTGAGCCTGTCATTGAGCTGCATAAACAAATGCAGAAATAAAAAAAGTGATGTTATTGTTAATTTGTCATGAAAAGACAAATCATGCCTACTGTACGTATGTTATCATCAAACTCTAATGTTTAAGATGCTAAATGGTTATTGTGTGATTGTGACTTTCCTTCTGTTTGCTTCTTTGTTTTTCTCTTTTCCATACATTTTGTTTGGAGAGCTTCAGGGCAGGAGATGTGCAGTTGTAGCCTTCACTGATAAGTTGCATGTTCAGCCCAAATGAGTGAATGTGGAGGAAGTAGGAATTTGATCTTTAAGAGTTTTACATACTATTACAGTGTCTTGAAGGTCTTGCCAGTGGACAAATTCTTATCATTTGACACAAGTGAACATGATTATTTAAAGATAAAAGTATGTTGTTAGTGAGGTCTATTTGACTTGTGAATATCAAGGCATTTATTCTTTATTTGCTGAGCATCTGCTGAGTCACTACTGCTGTGACAAGGAAACTTTACTCCCAGGGCAACAAATAGTCAGATTTTCATAAAAGTAGTAGCAGAAATATGGATTTGCACTATCAGTGTGCATGTATTCAGGGCCAGATTTACAAAGGCAGCACTTTGGCTTTCATTCTATTTATTCAGTAAAGCTTAATTTATACAAACTTTAAAATCATATACATCCCTGTTTCTAGGTGTTTAAAACCAAGAATATTCAACAAGTGGATTTAGTTTATTGTAGCTGTTTATGGTATAATGTTGTTTTCAACATAGGATTTATTGTTGCACGTGTTTATTTTTACAAGAAATTTCTGTAAAAAAGTCTTTTTAATTTCTAAGTGCTTTCACCAAAACAGTTTTTTGTTCTCATATAGAAATAGGAATACAATCAGCCATAATTAGCTATACTGAAAATTGTCCAGGATATACTTCAGAGCAGTCAGTAAACCCAAGAAAATGAATAATGAAACAAGCAAAATGAATCATGGGCTTTTTAGCCCATAAATGTGATTTCTAAGTAATCTCAGGCTCCTCTGAAAGGCTACTGTACTCAGCTCGGTGGGGTGACACATCGGCTCCTTGCAGAGTAGAAGGAGAGCAGGTGTTACGACAAGCCTTGGTTTAACCCTAATTCATGTGAGTGTGTCTGAACAGGCTCTGTCTGATTGCATCAAAGCACACACGGCCTCTTGTTGTGTTGCTGCCCATGGTGCTTAGTCTGGCTCCCTTAGTTCCATCGACACATAACAACTGGTTGAATCCTGCAGCTGGTACTGTATGTTTTACAGGTATGTACTGTATGTTTTACAGGTATGTACTGTA
Organism: Mastacembelus armatus; assembly: GCF_900324485.2. NCBI lineage: Eukaryota > Metazoa > Chordata > Actinopteri > Synbranchiformes > Mastacembelidae > Mastacembelus > Mastacembelus armatus. Next base: position 5,711,669 of record NC_046634.1, on the reverse strand, counting down.
TGTTTTACAGGTATGTACTGTATGTTTTACAGGTATGTACTGTACGTTTTTGTGGTACAGATCATAAAGGAGATTAGTCATTCACATGTTGACTTTGCTTAAGAACTGGAAGATTTCCTGTGGCAATATTAGTTGTACTAGAATAGTCCTTGTATTTTTTGTGATCTGAACATTGTTGGAGATTAAGACAATATTTGAGGCCAAAGTGCCTGTAGCCTGTTTAGCGAGTCTGATGGAAATACATTCAGTTAGTTTTCATAGAGGAGATTATGGTTTTGGCCAGATTTATATATAAAGTGTGTGGTAGCTAAGACAGACATACAGCTGGTTTGGCATTTTGAAATAAATGACCTATCAAATGTAAAAACTATATTTTGGACTGTGTAGACCTTGGAGCAATTTTGTTATTTGAGTTATGAAAATATGTTTATTCAATCATCCCTGATAACAGTTGTCTCAGCAAAAGTTACACAAAGCAATACTTTCCCCCATGTCAAGTGCCAGTGTTTGACACAAATTAGTTAACTAGTCCTTTACTGAACTCATATTTCTAAACGATTCTGTTTCGGTGTTTTGTTATTAGTTTAACTCAAGTTCGTGTTTTTATCTCTGTACTGTGGCTCTTTGATGCCACACACTCACTTCCCAACCTTACAGTTCTGCTTGGCAGGCAGGCAGCAGCAGTGGGGCAACAGATTGTCCTTGAACTTGACATTCTCTTAAAATCATTTGAACTCCTTTCACAATCCGTTACTCCGAAAGAAAAGCACTTCCACTCACTAGTTCTCATCTCAGTGACTTTAAAAATATACCTTGTTGAGGGATTTTGACCGAGCTTTCATCCTCTGTTACAACTGTGCCCTCCTTCACACTCACACTTAACACATAGTGACACTGTTACTGCTCTGTATAAATGCCTTCTACTACTGTTGGCCACATGGATATTCCCCCTGGAGCAAAGTGGGGTTCAGTATCTTGCTCGAGGGCACCTCTATGGAAGATGTTAAGGGAGCAGAAAGCCTTTCTCACTCAATTCCCACACACAGACATTCCCAACTGAACTGCCAGGCCCCTACCCCACTGTACTACTGTCCCCACATTGGGACTACAAGGTTCACAGGAAGGACAAAACTTAGAATGTGGGAATAAAAGTGTGTGTGTGGACCATGGCTCCATTGCCTTTCTTTGTGTTTCAGATATTTCAGATAAAGACGATGCGTTGCATTGCATCTGCCATGCTGCAGTGTAGTGGTGATAACACTGACCTTAAAATAGAATAGATAAATAGATGTTGACACTGGATCGGAGGAGGCATAGCTCTTTCCATGGCACCAATTAATATTAATCCAAATAAGCAGTAATGGCCTAAGCACATATAAAAATAACTGTTTATCCAGGTTAACAACACAGGATGGGGTAATTTTGGGATATAAAATAAAGTGATAATAAAGGCTGCATTGATTTGAAGGCTCCAGAGGTTAGTGGGTTAACCACGTTTAACAACAGAAAACCAGCAATTTTGCCAGTAAGAATCCTTTTTGATATTAAGTAAAATTAATCAGATTTCATCTTGTCAAATATGTGAATGTGCTTTTCCGTGTTTTATATCAGTGTAAATTTAAGATATTTGGGTCTATGGCAAAAAGCTTTTGTATGTAGCTTTTTGTATGTCACTGCTGTCGCTGGGCCAAACAAGGCTGAAGTTAGCTCAGTTTAACAAGGCAGCTGTAGCTTAGTTAAACTACTACAGTTAGCATCACACATCAGGGTCAGGTGTAAATGGAAAGCAGTCTAACCAAGAACTATTACATTACCAACACAACTTCATGCAATTTTTGCCTTTGCAATATCTATCTACTAAAACAAATTTAGTATCTACAAACACACACTGTTTTCAACCATCTTAAGCAAGTTTGGTGGACATTATTTAGGGGAGGTTGAGCGTATACGGGAGATAAAAGAGAAAGGGAGGAAATTCAGCAGGAAGGAGAAGGACGGATGTGATATAAAGAATATTACATTACCTTGCTATAAAACTTGCATGTCAACTTGTCTCTCTGTTAATTTTGTCTCTGCCTTTGATCTGTCTTCCTGTTGTTTCAATCCTTGGGCTCTCAGGGCCCCAGCAGTTTGAAGACCACATATCTTTGGCCCAGCTAGCCTCCTCTCTGCCCTGGGCAAGCCAGGAGGCAGACTGCAAGGGGAGCTGTCCAGCTGCCAGTGCTGATTTGCCTAAGCACACAGTATCTAGCAGTGGAACTTTCTGTGGTGCTGAAATGCAGTATCCTTACCCTCAGAGACAGAGAGTGGAGCTGCTCAGCTTTCTGGTCCTGGTTGTCTGGCCCTGTCAGTAATGATGGCAGTTGGGGGTGTTGTGTGATGCTATTTTCATGTAACTGTGTGGATGACATGAGCAACACAAGCACAGTCTCTTTTATTTTTTTATTTCTTGCACGTGGCGTGTTTTTCTCAGTTGAACGGCAAGGAGCATAGGGGAAAGAAATGTAGGAGGGAAGGCTTAAAGATTTGACAGGGATGTGTGGCTCTGACAAGAATAGAGCATTTCAAGGCAGGCAGGTGAAACGGGTAAGAAAATGTTTCCTACTGGTTGTGCCTGAACACAGTGACTCAGGACTCAGTGACACAAACACACTAGAACACCACTCTTACAGCAAGAGCACATCCCTTTGTGTCCTGTGTGTGTATGTTTATGATGTAGTTTCCTAGCCTGGATAGCCAAAAACAGAGAGCCTTGTAGAGGTGAGTCGTGTGGAGCTGTGTCCTCAGTTTGCCACAGCAGCCTTCTGACATCATATCTGATTTCTCAAGTGAAAGGTTTTAACCTTGTTACATGCTGTCAGAAAACACAGAAGGACGTCTTCAGTGTTGCTCTCTACCTTCACAAGTTTCTCTCCTCAGAAGTGAGTCTAAAAGCGATTGGATGAGCATTTTATGAAGCAAAGGGAGCATTTCTTTATGTCAGAGATACTGAAAGTAAAAGTCATCACAGAAAATATAATCAGTAGGCATGAAACAGCTTTGAAGCCAGTTCTCAGTTATGTCCCAATTTGGGAGTGTATAATAAGACACAGTTTGACTTAATTTGTCCAGTGTATGGATTGTAGTGACTTTCTTTAGAACTGCAAACAAAACTTGCTTGGGCGGGCTGAACCGACTCCCCGTTGTAGTTTCTAATGACTCCTTAATGGCTCCTTAAAATATTTTTCACAAAACATTTCATGTGTAATCCTTCATGCCACTTCCACTGCCAGAACGAAGAAAAGGATGCCATCAAGGAGGGAGAATGACAGATTAACCCCCTGCTGGTAATCAAACCCTAACACACAGGACACTATTAGTGTTGACTTTGATTTACTTTGAACCACCATGAGTTCATACCAGAAATCAGTTAGATTTGTACAAATCACAACGAGAGACACTTGTGTTGTGTCATCAGGCTGCCACCACGTCAGCAAAAACATCATTTTCAGATGTATTTCCGTCTTCAAGGAAAACGTCAAAGCTGTGTAATCGGCTCAGCCTGTTTGATTTGACTCATCTTTTTTCCTTCCTTCTGCCAAAATCAAAAGTCGCTGTGATTACCATAATCGTACAAATCTGACAAGATGTTTAATCAAGATCAAACAGGGAAGAGATTATTTTTTTTATTCAGATGTTAGTCTTCTTCACTTCATATGTCGATGCGTTTGGTGACAGAGGTAATCCATGAAAAACTGGTGTTACTGAGCTGTGTAGCACTGCAGAGGAGAAGTCCACACATACACTCAAATGCGTACACTTGCACCTGATAGACACACACTCGCAAAAAATCACAGACACAAGCACGCTAAATATTTCTTCAAGTTGTGAAAGGAGAGGATACAGAACAGGGGGAATTGGTGAAAGTGTAGATGTGTGTACAAAAAGAGAAGACTAAGGGAGGGCCAAGCAGGACTTCATTAATATTAAAGTTCTTGTTTGAATGTTTAATTATAAGGCTCAGCGGTTCCTAAGCTCGTAACTTTCAAATATAATCTGGCAGTTGAGTCCAGTAGAGCACACACAACGCACATTTTATGTTGTTCAATACAACTTTACACAAGCGCAGTAAATGTCACAGACAAGCGTGACTCTCGCTTTAGCAATGAAATGCAAACCTTTAATCATTTTTATTTTATGAGGATTATTTCATTGCATCTTATCATAAAGCAGCAGAATGATCTGATGCATTTATTTTAGAAATGACAGCCTCCTGCTGGTGTTGATAAACATGAAAGCAGCTAGTAAAAGTTGAAGAAACATGCAACAAACAGCAACAGTGGCCGTAAATGGACTCATCAATCAGTGTCATGTCATATAAACAGCCTGTTTTCTTTATGGACTCTGTTTGCAACATGATGCCTTATGATTCAAAATGTCTGTTTTCCAAAACTTTAAGCTACTGAAGTCATGTTTTTATAATTCTACCTAATTCTTAATTCTCTTTTAATATCACCACTTCAGTTCCAATTAACAAAAACCTTTGGTTGACTTTGTAATGTGGGAGATATTTAAACCATCCAGCCATGCATCTCTGTACATCTTCATATCAGTCTTTTCTGTTTTATTGCAAAAAAGTCACACTAAGCAAAATAACCAAGTGGAGGAACTTGGAACACTGTGCTCATGGTGAAAAAAACTAAGGGGCAGCATGCTAATACAGACCTAATTTTGTAAAGCAATAGAAGACTGACGGTTGATGAGAGCAGAAACAAGTTCCATTTCAAAGACAAGCAAGTGCCTCAGCTGTGTTGTTTACTTTATTTAGGTAAAGTAATGACAAAAATGTAGATACTTTTGCCTCAAAGACAGATTTTACACCTGGCCCCTTGTGTAAGTGTAATAACTGTCAAGAGATTAAGGAGAGGTCTTCAGTTATACAGTCCTGATCACTGTATGTCTGTTTGTGAATAAACAAGTTACAAACTTTTAGTATATAGTGATCGTCTCTCTTCACCCTAAGCGACCCCCACCATCACTTGAAACCTCCCGCACCTCCTCCTCTGCATCTGCTCAAAAACAGAGAGATGCTTCAGGAGGGTGAAGTGTTGGAGTCAAATGTGGCACTGACCTTAGTCAGCTCAAGGGCAAGTGCTCACATTCAGTTGAGCTTAAACATCTGCGTGTGGTCACTGGGGATAACAGCCCTTGCCTCAACACACTGCACTGCCTCCATCACACCCCCAAGCCCTCACTTGTCCCTTCTCTCCCTCTCCAGCTCTTCATTAGCATATGCAAAGACAGGCGTAGCTCAAGGATGCAAATGATGCTGAGCTCAGGCATGCATATTGATTTGGCTGCTAAAACCAGGGCAAAGCTGATGGGGAGAGTTTGAGTGCTGACCCTGGAGTGGTGTTCAATTTTTATATTAACCCAGAGACACCCACATGTAAGCTTGCCCTAGTAGTGGAGGAGTGGGAATCATCGCACCACATGTGATTTGTGACCCCAGTTACCTTTTCACTTTTGTGCTCCATATACTGTATGTCTCATGATAGGTTAGCCAGGTTGGTGTGGTTGGTGACTTCACTGAAAGTCGCTGTGCGTGTTACTGTGTTGCTCAGTTGACACCAGTCACCATTTTTTTGTCTGTGCACATAAAATATGCCCAGGGCTGCCCTGATACTTCTAGTATGTGTATTTGGTGGTGTTTTCCCTATTTTATTTAATAGCTCTTCTTTAGTTGAAATGGTTTGAGCTCTCAGGGCTGCTATACTTTTCATCCATTCTGTGGTTCACCACACTCTAAAATGAAAAGAAATAAAAGTTCATGATAAAGCCACCAGTAACAGACAGAGATCGCAGACACTCTTCATGCAGTATGTGATGTAGAGGGCAGCTGGCATTTGAAAATGGAGGGAGGATAAAAAAAAACAACAACATGTCCCACTGGCTTTGCAGACTCTGCTGGCTTCAACACTCAGGCCTGTTATATCTCCCCCTCCCTATAGTGATTCATTCAGCTGCTGTCAAGTGAGTGAGCTAGTTCTGCTTTTCTCAAGTGAATTTTTAGACAGCGAGGCATTGTCTACTGCTAGCCTTGAATGACAAAGCATGGGGTGACACCCACCACATCTGCACACTCAAAAGAGGTTAGAAGAAGGGACTTGAATAGGCTGAATTGGCTGAAAGGTTTTCAAGCAGGCACAGAACTATCTCCCGTGGTTTCTCTTATTTAAAAAAATGAAAGGGGTCAGGTTTAGATGGAGGTGTAGCACAGAATTTTTCCTTTTAATTTAATGAGTGAATGCTCTCATCCCATGCACCTTTACATAAGGGCAGGATAATGGAGGCATATAAGTTTTCTACATCACCATCAAAATCTCTACAGGCATCTGAAGTAACAGATAAAAGCATAACACTGCAGAGAATTAGAAAGAGTCGTAAAAATGTACAATATTTTGCTAAGTAATTTGTGACTAGTAAAGGACAAAGAAGCAAAGGCAGAGAGATTGTTCATAATGTGTATGTAATGAGACATAGACATAGTACTCTACAGATCCCAGCTTTTTGTTTACTAGGTGTCACTGAAGTTTCTTCTTCTTTAGTTACCTTTTCTTACATCTTTCTGCTCGTATAGAAAATAAAAGTTTATCACATTTTTTAATTGGTTAACTATAAAAATGATTTGGTGGTGGACCTCTGGTGGAAGCTGTTTAGTAGCTGTCAAAAATCACCAGAAGAAGAATGTCACTTTAGCAGGTTAGTTACAGTTGAAATACACACAGCTCACAGGATGGTTTTACTGATGGACAATCAGATAAATGTTGCAGTGGTTCACTGCACCTTCTGTATAATCATGCTGCCTGTGTTGAGATCAGCTGCTGACTTGCTTTTGCTTCGTGTTTGACAGGAATAAAGACAGCTGATTATTGCATCATTTTAGCGTCACATCAGGTGGTGTTTTGTCATGCGAGAGACAGCAGGCAACTTCCACTGACTGCCTGCTGACTTGGGTGGAGTCAATATTATGAATATATTATGGGAGAAGAAAGCCACCTCATGAGTCTCATGAGGTGGCAGTGTGAATGGAGTAGCAGTCATTTTGGATGGTAATGGCATTTTTGGAATGAACCAAACAGAGTCAACAAAACACAGACATTACAGCAAGTCAGTCATATGTTGAAGGTTTAAGTGTCTTTGCTTTTATCAGATTTTTTTAAAAGTGGAAATGTAAATGTCTGCAGCTGCATCACCACGTAAATAACATATGGACATGGCTGTTTAGCCTCTGTTGGCAGTTGCTTTTGTTTCTTTGTAGTCATGTTGTATGGCTTCTTGGTCTTTTGCAGATATTTGTTCTTCTGCATTTCCTCTTGATAGTTTTGCCTTTTTGAGGATTGTTTTAGGGGTGCTTGTTTCTTTTAACTGAGCTATATGACTTGGAAAAAACAGATTTATGCAGAGGCAACTGACTCCTCCTGGCTCTGTAACTGACAGCCCTGTTCAGTAATCAACTCATTGATTGATTGATTGCGTTTTGTATCTCAAGCATGATTCAGGTCTATGCAGGTTAGGTTTTTATAACGATCATCCAATCCAATCCAATCCAGTTTTATTTATAGAGCCCTTTAAAAACAACACAGTTGTCCAAAGTGCTGTACTGTTGGTGTACTGTTGGTGGAGTCACTGTACCAAAGTGCTGTTAAACAGTAAAAACATAAAATATATATAAACACACCTAAAGGAACAAACACAAAGAGATATAAAGCATAAACATAATAAAATAAGAAACAAATAATAATAAGAGTCAACATCTCAAACTGAGATATCATGACAATGAAATTATTAGAAGTCACTGCCTGTCTGGAAAGACTAAAATCTATAACGCTGTATGGTAAAGTACATGCAATTCATTATTAATGAGGTGACACACCCTTATTTATAGTTTGAAAATATTACATATTTATGGAATCTACATTTGCAATATAGTTTCTTTAGCCTTTTAATTAAGAAAAAATATTAAATACATTATACACTTGTTTATAGTATCGTACCTACATTTGCAGTGCAGTTTCTTCACTATTGTACCTACATTTGCAGTGCAGTTTCTTTCCAACACACTGTCAAGTGGTGAGCTCAGTGATCTACTCCATTTTTGTGTTGCACTGTTGCCTCATGGGCTGCTGTGGCCATTTGATGAAAGGCTTGAGGAAAGAGTTTGGTGAGAGGGTATGTCAGTGCCTTGGTGGAGCTGTAATGAGCCTGTGGCTGTTACAAATGTAAACATTCACACATGCAAATCAGGGATGCATGCTTACTGTAACGTAGATACTGTACACTCTAATATTGATCTGTTTAACACTGGTACACACACAAATGAAGGCATCTTTACACAACAAAGAGAAATTCCATCTATGTCCAGCCGCTTCCATTAGCAATCCATCAGAAAGAAATCACTGGCACTATAATAAATCAAGTCTACAAGGTGCATAGCCATATGGCCCCAAAGCCCTCGTGACATGATATGTAGGATATTATTACCCCCTAAGCCCCTGTGTTTTTCTGAAAGACTCTTCCGTCACATGGTTGGTAACGAGGTGAAGCATGCACACTCCAAGGCCAAGGTGATGCTGATGAGGAGATAGGCCTCATAGGTCTGCATGGCCAAGGTGACTTTAAGAACACAAGCAGGGCAGAGGCAGAAACCACAGCTGTATTGCTGCCCTGCTTCTTAAGCTTTGTTTAAATGGGAAGAGAAGTGGCATTTGTACTGGCTTTGAATTAAGTGGATGTATGTCTTACAGAGATTGGATATTAAGATTTAGGTTTTTGTGTTTGTTTGCTAATATCATTACCTTCTGAATTTGACCTATGACTTAACTGCTGGTAGTTTTTTATTTGGATATTTTCATCTGAAGGCAATTTACAACACAAATTCACAAAATTGTAGATATTACAGTTTTCCTGCGCACTTTCAAAGGTTTATGCCCATTTTCCCTTATTCTGAAATAATCCACATAACAATCTCAACTCAGTATCATTGAGGTTGGACCACCCAAGCACAGCGTTTATGATAGCAGGTAAGATTTATGTTAAAGTGCATTGGAAAAAAAAAAAAAGAAGAAATTCTATAACATGTGACAGCCAAAGCACCGAAACTATGAAACGTACAGTTCATTGAGGTGAGATTATTTTATAAACTGCTGTTTCCAAGGCCTAAAATGAATAGTGTAGCTCAGTTTCAATCTGCTTTAACAGAGTTTTTGGTCATTTGTGTGCAGCTGACATACTGACACTGACACATCATCATCATCATTATAAGACTGTTAGCAAGCTGTTGTATATATACATGATACATAGGCTTTTGAGCAGCTAAATGCTGCTGGCTAACTGTATCTGTCTGCTGTTTGGTGCTTCATAGGTAGTGCAGTGGGTTTTTAGACCATCAGAGGTTGCCTCTGTCTCGCTGTGTTTCTACGTCCACCTTTCCACCTTGACAATAAAATAAATCATGTTTAAGGTGCTAAATTGAAAGTCATATCGGAGCCTAATATGCTAATTTGGTGGATGTATTCTCTGATCTACTGTATGTTGCATTCTGAATTTGTGGAACTGCTAACAAGTGGAAAAAGTATTTTTAGATGGAGTGTGTTGCTCTCCTGTTGTGTGTCACATGAGATGTGTGTCATATGACAGGTTTGACACCGGTAGTGTTATGTACAGCTGTTGAACAAAGAAGTGAACTAAGTAGATACCTGCAAGTAACACTGGAAAGTAGTTTGGTGTGTATAGCTAACATGAATTAAACTTCCTATCTGCAGTGTGACTGCTCACTAACTAGCTCTTCTTGCATATGTAAATTAGAGACCTGGTAGCTTGTTGAAACACTTACACTAAGTACAGTTAAATCGTACGTACATCATACACACATGTAGGGTAAAAGTCCCTGGTAGACTTGTAAAAGGAGAGGTTAGAGCAACTTTGGCTCCAAGAGCTCCAAAACCAGTTCTGTTTAAGAGATATTTAGCAAATATCCTGATAAATCATTTATATCTTGTGGCTTTGTGAGTGCAATTTAACATTCATGACTAATTAAAGAAGCATATAAACATGACTACTTAATGTTTGATAAATTATTTAAATGACATGAGCAAAAAAGTTTTCCCAGAGCTTGTATGAAGGCCTGACTGTAAATTCATTTAACATAATTCGAAAAAAAAAGAATAACTTCAAATGTAGCCATTAGTGTTAAATGACTAATTCTTCAAAGACTACTGTTTTTTAATCAGATTTTGTTATTTAAACCCAGGATTGTCATACATTTTCACAAAATGTGTGTCAGTGTCTGAAAAACACAGAGACTAGGAGGGAGAACACGGTTGAGGCATTTTCATGCACTCCCAGATGGAGTTTATGGTCACCTTGTACTGTGCATATAGTAAGGAAACAAAATATAAAATTGACAGCTGGCAGATAAATTTGACAACCAGTAAAATAAAAAGCCAATGAAATACGTGCCACCATCCAGCTGTCCCTTGGCACACCCTCCCTCTCCTACTTTCACATCGTCTTTCTCATCACTGCTGTCGTCTTGGTTCTTCACCCATGCCCTGCGGATGAGACAGGACAAGTGTGACTGATTCAGATTCATTGAGTTGGGGGTCACTCCGCAACCAGGCAGAACCTGCTGTCAAGTGTGCACAGGACAGACAGAACAGGGACAGCAAGGTTGCGAGACATTTGCCATGAACTCCCAGTGAACCTTGCACTCCCCTGCTGACATTTTACACAAGCCTTCCTGTTAATACACACATGCACACAAATACACACTTAATTTTGCACAGCTGCATCCTTACCCCTTCAAATGAATCACAGCATCACACATCATCCCATCACACAGCACACACATTTTGTCTGTTTTTCAGCTATTCCTGGAGCGAGAGCTGTGAGACCTCTAATAGGTTCCAGAGGTTGGCTCTGTGTGCTGCTTTTGACTGTCACTTAGCGCAATCAAGACTGACAGTCTGCACGAGGGGCACCTTTACCCCACTGATGGAGTAGGTCAGGGCAGGACAGGTGTCTGTCAGCCATGGTCAGTTACAGACAGGCAGAGGAGAGATATACGATGCTGAAGGCATTAGGGAAGAGATATGATAAACCAGCACCCTCTACTTTCATACACTAACATTTTATAGACAGATATACTGTACAGCTTGTATGTAAGAAATTCTCTTTGTAAGCAGAGGTCAGTGCAGTCCTGTAGTTAAATAGCACATCTGATGATTGACTGTGTGTGGAAACTGTGTGGTTGTGTAAGAGACTCCACTCATGTAACCTGGATGAAAACTCCACATTGGCACTAATTGTTGATGGTCATTGCCAGTGATTTAGTTATCTGCTGTGGTTTACACTCTGGATGTGTAACCTAAGGCACATCAGCCACAACGCTCAGAAGGGACACTGGCAGCTGGCTCCATCTCAGAACATTTCAATAAACTGTGGGGACTTTTTTCTTACAGCGTGCACAGTAATTCCTCATGCAATGACACTTAAGTGCAGAAATCATTTGATATCATCATGTGTGATGTTTGATTTGACAGAGTTACGCTTCAGAAAAGCAGGCCCACCATTTCTAATTCAAAATCCATCAATCAGATTCCAAGGGTTAATAAATATATACCCTGTGTGTGCATCTAATTGTTTCTTAGGTTAAAATTGAGTCAATAGAGTTATAGTGTGTGATGTGTATGCAAGCATTATCAGGCTTTGACAGACTATCCTTGGTATGATGATATATTTACTGATTGTTTTAGTGTTTTAATTGAGTTGAAGTTAAATGAAGTAGCAGCCTTATCGTTTATAGAACAACATCCTTCATCAATATCTGTAGTGCTTGCATTAAAGCAGGTACTAATTAAATATATACCAAAACAAACAGGCGTGGCTGTCTTTAATGTCAGCGCACTGCTAAACGGCACTGGGCAGCATTTTGAGCCTTCTTTACGTCTGTGATGAATTGGCACATTTGGTGGCATTCAGTGCACCATATCCCAGCATCCCTCAGACACTCTCTTCTCACAGCCATCACGTTAATACAGCTTAGCCTTAATGAAGACAAATCATCCAATGAAATCGATCGGTGATGGAGTCACTGTACTTAAAGGTCCGGAGGATAAGAGCCGCACACCCAGGTAGCTTAAAGCATAATATGCTTGGATGCACATGCAGACAGGGAACACAGCTGGAGGCCCACACATATACACACATACACACAGAGGTTGTGTTGAGTTGTGCAGTTTCAGAAACTTCTCTGGTTTCATTAAATTTAGCTGCACAAGTACATCATAGCTGTGTTTTCGACTATAATTCAAATTCACACTCAGTCTTCAGCCTGTATTTTCAGGACACCAAAACTCTTTCTTGTCTGAGTTGTGGCTGGTACTCAGGAGGAATAAGGCATCAGTGCCAGATCAAAGTGAGCTCAAACTGCACCGAGGGAAAGCAGAAGTCAGAGCTTCACCCCGCTGCCATTGTAAATGCATGTGCAACAGTAATCTGTATGTGTGTACGTGGAAATCTTTGCAGAGGTGCTTTTGAAAAAACTTTCAATTTTTTATTTCTAAACGCAACATGCTCATACTGACCTATATATCATCACTTGACCTTTAAAACTGTACCTACTATAAGTGCAGCCCTGTAGATAGCTGTCTGCACTACAATAACTTCAGCATGAATGTTGCGGTTGATGAATATTTTCTTTTTTAAAGCATTATTTTTGTCAAAATTCAGTTCCATCTCATACAGAAAAGCAAAAGATTGATTTCTTTCTTTGGCTTTTCTTTATTTTCTATTTTTCCATTTTTCCATTTTCAGTAGAGATAGAGGATGTGTCTTCACCGTCACACCAAATGAATCAGATATTTTGTTATATTTGTTTTGTAATAACATATTTTGCTGCACACATACAGGCAATCAAACACATGGGCTCCAAAAGTGGGTTCCAGGGCCACTCAAGTGCCCTCATTGCAACCTCAAACAATGTGGGTGGATTTTAGTTCAATATTGTTTGATTTATTTGAAGGTAACGGCACAATGACAGAAACCTGTTGTGGGGAGACGCTTTTTTCTTTACATTGTTATTTTGGCAGGGCTGCCTGAGCAACAAATCTTTTAGACCTTAATGTTTGTCTCTGAACTCTGACATAAAAAGGCTGAAAACAATAATGTGGGTCTGCTCTGGACAGAAATGATGTAGGTTGTGGTCACAGCATTGTGATATAGTATTTATTTAATTTTTATTGTATTCTAAAATTATGTACATACTTCATATCTCTATATATGTTTGCACTGGACACCAAGACAAATTCCTAGTACTGTAAAGTTTTCTTTGCTGTACCTGGCAATAAAACCTATTCTGATTAAAAAGTACTACTTTGGACACTTTTTAGGAGTAGTGAAAATCTAAAAAAGCTCAGCATAGCACAGGCAGCTTATTTTTCCTTATTATCAGAACTAAGGACTGCTACTACAGTAATTATTTTCATTGACTAATTTGATTATTGTTTTCTTGATTGAGATTTACTTATTTCAGATGTTTTCAGAAAATAATAAAAATCAAAAACACATTAAAAGTGACAACAAATCTCAGATATCTATAAATTAAAGTATAATCATACTGGACTATTATTTATAGTGATGTCTATTTTTTATCTTCCCAGTTTACATATACAAGGGGTTCAGAATATTAGGAACACCTCTGCTGATCATTTTGTTAATGGTTGGTAATTAATGAGTTGAAGAATCAGTGTGATGTCATGTAGATGTTTTCAATGATGTAATAGTATTTTACACAGTATTTCACACTTGTACTTACCATGCCTTTTGCTAAGTCAGTGTGTCTAAGTCATTATGTCTGGCTGCTGAATAAAAGAAGAAGAATCTGGAATCAACATCTGGACTGTGAAGAAACATTTCTTAAGTAATTTATGCGTACAAGCTGACGCAGTCATTGTTTTACTGGTATAACTGGCTTAACTACAGGCAAGTGAGTTATGTTGGTTAGCTTAAAAGAGGCAAAACTACAGGCTTGGTCTAAGCAAGGTGGTGAAAGGTTTCTGTTGGTACTCCACTGTTGCCCTTATTGATTTATCCACTAAGACAAATGTTCTGGGCATTTGGTGCTTGGCAGGTGTTTAATTCAGGCACTGGTAGTACACAAATGAGATTTAATTAGACTTTAATGATTCCCATGGGGAAACTGGTTGAAGTTTACCTCACTGACCTTCAGGTTATGAGCATGTTTCCAGTGAGCACTACTCTTGTCAGTCAGCTTCTACACCAGTAGTGGTGTTAGGGGAGGGATTTCACATTTCACAATCTCTAGCTTCACACCCAGCTTGGATTATCCAAAATATATGAATTTGCTTTTGTGTAATCAGGATCATAAAATGCTCAGAATCTTTTCTGCTCTTGACTTGGCATACTGTTTACAGTCACGCAAAACTAATCCTAAGCAATTAACTCAGAACTGTGGTGAGGAAAATTAGGGATTTAGGTGGCGTGAGGGACAGATGACATCCAAAATACATATATATATATATATATATATATATATATATATATATATATATGTATATAAAACAGTGACTCCATATCACCTATTATATTCATTTTACACACGAACTGTAAGGGAAGATGGTCATTCCAAGTTGAAATCATTTTGTGTGGTAGATACAAACTAAAATGACAGTGTGCCAGGAATTGTTTGAGACACAACCCAAGAATATGAATTTCACTTAAGACTTCAATTTAGCTTCTGCTCTGACAATATTCTAACTGCTTCCTTAAAGTAGTACAATGTTCCCCAAGATGAAGAGCCCTGCAGCAGCTCCAAGCACAAAAGGACAAATCCTCTGGGGAAACAAACTTTCAGTTTCAATAGGTATAGGGTGGTTAAAGCAAGGTTCTACCTACCCCCTGTGCTTCCCAAAGGTTTTTTTTTTTTTTTTTTTTTTTTTTGTGGCTGCTAATTCCGTAGCGTCTTAATACAGGTAGCTACTTAGGAAAGATGTGGTTAATCTTCATGGCAATTCTAGCATACTCATGGAATTTTCTTCAAACTGCATTAGCATTTCATTCTTTAGTTTTTGGTATGAAATTGGACTAATACAGAATATAATAGAGCTTAACACCCTTCTAAATATATCTGCATCTGATGATAAGATGTGAACAGTGAAATTTCTTTCTACATAGTGTCAGTGTCTTTAAAACATTTAATAAGAAAACCTAACCACTGGCGTCTGACATATTTTCTCTATTTGAAAAGATTAGCCAATTAAAGAATTAACAGCAATTATAAAATAGTAATAATAAAAAAACTCTAAATTGCATGAATTGAATATTAAGTGTTTTAAACCCAGAAACACTAACTACTATCTTAAAGAGACAGATTCAGGTAATATTTTGTAAATGTGCAGATTAAATTCAAATTAAATGGGGCACTGCTGAGCTGAGTGCATATTCTTAGCCTGGAGAGAAAATGTCACTGTAGACCTCCCCCCACTCCCCTTCCACACAGCCAGAGAGTGATATCTCAAAAATCTTACCTTTGATCATATCCCTATACACCCATGGGTGGTAGCTGCCTGGGTTCAACATCAAACATAACACATTGCTGCACTAAAAAAAATGTCCTCCTTATAGCAGCTGTACTGATTTTTGAACATTAAGGGCCAGAAGGACCCTCCAAAAACGCTAGATAACCTTTGTATTATACTAACTTAAACCCTTAAGGGTAATGTGTTTGCATACAGTTAGCTTCAGTCAGCTTATAGACCTGTATCAGAAGTAGAGCATCATTAGTGTTCTTTTGTTTTGGAGTCTAATATTCACTGAATATTTTGATGCTTAAACATGTTGTTTCTTTAAAAATGATATTTCCTGGTTTCCAGTAAGATAGAGCAGATTAATACGTTCCATTTGCTATAACGTTTGTATTCAGATTCACTTTATTGTTTATCTGTGTCAACTGTTCTGTTAAACTGAAAGAAATAAAAAAATAGAGGTTACTGAACTATTAATGCTTTTAGTCAGCATTATAATACAGACAGAAAAAACAAATATATACAGTGGACGCCCCAGTGCATTTGCAATTGAATCACATTCTAGTGAAGAGTGTGTGTGTGGGAGCACCAGTGACGTCAGGGCCAGATGACTCTGTTATATTTGACAGACTGACTTGACGATTGTTGGTGATATGGTGACATCATCATATAGTGGTTAGTGTATTGCATGCTGATTTATTTTAACTGCAATTTGCTGACTGGTTTCTAAATCATGTTTTGAATAGTACAACAGATTTAGTTTATTTTCCCTTCGGTGTTATGGAGCCCTTCACCACAGAAAAGTCATGCACTTTACTGTCTAACTATCAGTGTTGTCCAGCTATCACTTACTGAAGCTTAATGTGCCCTAAAAGATGTGATACTTGCCCTTTTCCTGAGATATGAGTTGTGCTAGTTTGTAAACGTCTTGTTACCCATATAACATCTTACATCATTTTATGTAATATTTGTAGACTTAGCCTAGTGCTTCACTTATAGCCAGCTCACAGAATTAATATATTATTTTGTCATTTAGTGGCCAGAGGAGCTTTTGAGATGCACTAATGTCCTCTTGGAATATCAAGAATCAGTTTGTGTCTTAGTGTTGTGCCAGAATCTTCCATATGTCTGTTGTGACTTTTTAGACTTTCAGTATCTTTTGCTATTTGTGTGGGTGGCCTGATCGGTTTTCCTTTTGCGAATTTATGAAGTTATCTGTTTTAATCCAAGTGCAATGGTTGATTGATTAGCCAATTCTGAGTACAATGATTAAGCAAATTTAGATTTTAGAGGTTCATGCAACACTGAATTCTGTCCTGTGATATTTATGCATTATCTGAACTGTTGTGACTGCAGTTGTAAACTTTCAGAAAAACTTTCACCAAATAAATGTCAGCTCTAGGAGTTTATAGATAGATCATGTTCTTAGCAGCAAACTAGAATTTGTAGTCGTCTCAAAGTCCCGAGTATTCCTGTAAAGTTCCTTAGTAAGATTCAACTCAAAAGGCTTTACACGTTTGGTGAGTGTTACAGTGCAAACACCCCACATCCATAATCACACACTTGGCAGGCACGAGCTATAATTTACTTATACTGAGCTCCCTCATTTGCATACAAAGATGTCTCTCTTGCACAGCAGCTGTAATGAAATTAGCATGTAGTGTAGAAGCCCTTGGAGAAGTCTTATTGCGCCTCAGCAACATGTTAATACTTAATGCATTCTGTCAATGAACTCCTTGATGGGTGTCCGTGGCACGTCACTGTGAACGTGGACAGACTGAGTAATCACTGCTCGGCTTTGGTCTCCCTGAACCTCTGCTTTTTTCTTCCTCTGTCATTTTCAAATTAAGGTGCGGCCTTGAGAGGTGGAGACTGTTATCTCTCAAATCTGACTTTGTCCAAAAAATTCTCGCTTTGTGTTTTTTCACCCCCACAACATCTTCATGCATCGCTGCTTCATCCAGTTTTTCTTTCAAGTGCAAACTCCATAATGAGGCTTTTGCCAAATGTCTCTTTGTCTCTTCCTTCTTTATTTTCTTGTCATTCTTTGTATCAGCTGCTACTTTGCTTTCAGGGATACTGAATCATACTTAGCATACTTAGTCCTATTGTGCTTAGCAAGGACACACTGTCTCCATTATAAAAATAGCTGAATTGCTTCTCTGTGAAACACAAATTTGACTCTGAAAGGCCATGAGTTGCCCTTGGCTGATGTTAACATTATCCTGAAATGTAAACCTGATCTAGTCTAGTGTCAAGAGGTTCTTATTCACTGAGTGTGTGTGTGTGTGTGTGTGTGTGTGTGTGTGTTTACTTTAAAGAGAAAATCGTCAGGGATCTTGCAAATGTGTAAATTGAAACATCTGTTTGCCCTGTGGCTCAATTTTTGTGCTTAATTCTGAACAAGCAGAGAAATTAAAGAGACATGTTTTAAGAATGCAACAGTGAGAAAAGAAAACTTCAAAAGGAAAACATCCAATCTGAGAATGAAATTATTAAGAAGATCATCACCTTCCATTTGTACATTTCAAGATGTGGTTTAGACACAAACAGAACAAGACAAGTACAAGTGCAAACAATACTTTGCAATGGATTCACTCATACATTTCATATGTTTAATTTTATGAAGCTATCATATTATTTTGATAGCATGTAATGTTAACATGTAAATTAACTGCCTCTTTAAATTGTATTGTCCATAACGAAGAGAACTTGGTGTAATGTTGTCTAAATGTTGCAGAGAAAGAGTTAACAGTACGATACACAGATACACTATTGATACTCTGTGTATCAATAAAAGAAAGGCACTCTCGTTACTGTGCTCTGCTCTTAATTATAGATAAAAATTGCACTGTCTATGAAGGGTGCTTCACTGTTTAAGACTAAAAAGTAGGTTTTTTGTTTTAAATTAAAAGTACGAGGCAGGTTTTTAAACAGAATTAAGTTGCACGTTGTAAAATAATCCACCAGGAATGTGTTCTTACATGTAACTGATTTACCAAGACAGTGCATGGCCAGACTGTATTTGCACTGCACAAACTTAACTTTTGAGAGGCACATAAACACCTCACTACACAATGGATGTACAGGATTATAGTCCACAAATCATCTCCTCCAAAAATTAAAACCATAGAAAAAAAAAGTCATTAAACTGGGGCAACAAAAGCAAATCACCGCTTCATACTGCAGTGATTAATATTAAGTTATAACAGTTAGAAATAATGAAATAATTTTGGTCTTGAGACTGAGATATATGATTGTGATTAATAGCTTGGATCATGTAATTTAGCAAGTAATCAAGATGAGCATTTCTGACATAATCAAGTAGTTTTACATCCATTGTATGTCTGATTATTGTTAGATCCTTCAGCTGATTATAACCATGTTCATTATTTTGATAATATTGTAGTAATGATAAGTAGGTTTCATTAGACTCTGACATAATGAGATGCCATCAAACAGGCTATATTCAGAGACAGGGAGGTGGACAGGGAGAGGAGAGGGAGGAGTAAAGATGGAGGGAGAGAAAATGGGAAATGACACATTGACAGCTTCTCAACAAGGCACAATCAGCACTGCACTTCATCATATTTAGATCCCCTGCAAGGTCTCTGCGGAGCTTTACCTACAGCATTGTTTCCATTGTGGACCCAATTTTCTGCCTCGATCAATAGGAGCTCACAGCATCTAAATACTCAGATTGCTGGTTTGTGATGGAATGTGCTGTTGTCTCACGTTGCCTTTAATACTCCCTTAGGAGGATGTCGATATCCTCAGAAGTTTGTTTAGTCGTTGCACTCTCTTAATATCCCTTCAGTGCACTTTGGGAAGGTAAGCAAATACGCCAGATGGGTGAAGGATAATGTGTTCTGCAGCCCATTAGTGGAGGAAAAAGGTTTGAATACCAGACCCTTCTCTGAATGTTGCTCTTCATCTGACCTCCACATTAACAGCTCAAATGAACTGAGAGACCCTGTGGTGTTTTGAAAAGTGATTAGTGACGCTGGCACCCTATAACCTGCAGTTATCTCAGGCACAAATTTCACAGTGAGACGCCATGCAAAATAGTACTCTAAGCCATTCTAACAAAATTAAACTTGAATGTGAACTTGAAATCAAGTGTTGCATAGAACTTGATTGTTCTGTGATCTATGTATTTATAGCAACAGAAACTTTATTTGTGGTAAAGTTAACAGTAACTAATGTTTACGTCCAAGTTATGAAATTGAGAGCTGACCCAGGGCACAAACAGGGCTGGTACCAAACAGTGCAGAAGCAGAGTATAGTGATTGGAAAGGCAGACAAATTTTAAAAATGGACCACTGAGAATCAGTGCTCTGATGGAGTGCAGTTGTGTTTTTAGATTCAACTTCTTTGAGTGTCTATTTTTGTTCTCCAGATGGTATTTGAGAGTTGAGAGCATGCACTATAAATTACTCTAGTGAACCCATTGACGTAGATACTGGCTAGAAGTGATTGGCATGATGGAAAATAAATGGAAAAATCACACCAAATGACAAATTGACCAAGCAGTGCTGTAAAGATAAGAATCCAAAGTACCATAGCCATAGTAGAGGTAATAGTCTGCAAGCATTTGGGAATAACTCTTAAGAGGGTTAAAGTGTGTGTTTTGTTAAAGTGTGTGTTTGTCTTTAGGACTGTTTCACCGCTGCAGGAAGATTTTAAACTCTGTCCTGCCACCTTTCTTGGTTTCTTCTCCTCATATTACCTCAGACTAAGGTGCATCAAATCACCAAAAATGACTGAAAGTTGAAGGAAAGCTATCATAGTAGATGTAGCAGGGATGATTGTACAGAGTAGGTAACGGTGTCATGGCAAGAAAACAAGAAATATGGACACAAGTGGCAATTGAAGGTTTCAAGTCTGGTCCATTCGAAACTGTGCAGTTATCCCAGAATTTGTTTCTTAAAACACTCCTGTTTAAAAATCTCCTGTTTCAATTTTTTAATATGTTTTTGCAGCAGCTTTCAGGTTTCAGTGTCAGCAAATGTGTGAATGTGCAACCAGAGGTGTTGCTGAATATCATGTACGCATAGCTGAATTTCCCTGTGTGGTGCCAAACAATGATTTTGGTTTTATTAAGCACATAAAGATTCTTCTCAGACCATCTGCGATCATATTTTAGCTCATAGTTTCACACAAATGACAGGAAAAGTGAAGAAAGCCACACATTGCCATTGACGTGTATTGACATATATAGTGCTACACTGAGCATCAACTGGAAACTGTGTTTTATTGAAGAACCAAGAAGAAGTAAAAGAAAAGGTGATATTGTTGTAACCAAGATCATTTTTGAATTTGTCTTAATTGTTCCTTAATTGTTAATTGTTGGTTTTACTGGTAACATACATGTTTGCCACACGCATGAAAAGCCACAAATACTCTATGAAAAACTGCCGTTTCTGTCCACAATGTGATGTAAGAATGATGTTGGTTTGTTACCATAGGGAAAATGACCTGAATATGACTCTCAAGAGAATATGGATAGTTTGTTGTCCTAGATTTGTTTTGTTACTTAAAACTATAGGAACACATTTTTTTACATAGATGAATACCCTGTCCCTTAAAGTACATAGCTATTTTCAGCAAAATGCACTTTGAGCCAGTGTTACATGTACACCTCTACAGAGTATCAAATAATTTTGTGTTATCACTGATACGCTATTTATGATATGTTGGAGCCATGCTTGGCATTATGGAGCCAATTTTAGATACTTTTAGTACTCGTATGTTAGAATTGTACAGTACTTTTAGAAATGTACTTGTATACATTCAAAAACATTTGTTTAGCAGGATAAATGTATTTTCACATTGCCATGCAAACTGCGATGAACATTGTGTCAGTGCTGGTTTGACTTCCATTTCTGCAATCCCCTTTTAAAAATAGGGATTGCTGTTATAGAACAGGAAGAGTGTGTGCTCACCACTGTTTAACATTTACTCTATAAACTGAGGATTCATACCTGATGTATCACCGCTGTTGTTCCACTTCTTAAATTCTGTTTGGCACAGCTCTAACAATCCACCTCCCAGCTCAAATCTGCTTAACTCTTTTTCTATACATGCTGTTTAGTTTCCCTCAGCATCTGGCAAAATGACACAACAAGGACATCAGAAGTGTATCGGCAATCATTGTGCCGCCTGCCTTGATTCATTTTCCAAGTTTGCTAATTACTTCTTGTGTCATAGCATGTTTCCCCCCAGAGCCCTCACTCTCCACTGCCTCGCCTCCTCTCCCCTCCATCGATCACAACTAAGAGGAAAAAAAAGTTAACTTTGCAAGTGCCCCCCTCCACCACCACCACCACCACCACCCTGACGATTCCCAGTTGAGCGGCCTGATTATGAGTGTGCTAGCAAAGATGCTAATTTGTTCTTGACTAGTGGAGTAAAAATCATTAAGGACTACCTCAACACCCAGAAGGAGTTAGAGAGGACAGGTATGGGAAGGAGGATGTGTGTACACAAAGTGGATTCCACTGTGTGAAAGCTGAAGCTGTGGGACTTCCAACAACAATTTTAGATCAAAGCCTAATATTTGCAACATGCACTGCACAGTTTTTAAATAATTCTCAATTGAACATGTAGCCTGATACTCTGTTGACAGATCTAATTAGTGATCTCAGTGCAACAAACACATATAATGATTGTCTTTGTGTTATCACTAACCAAATGGCTGTCACTACTTTACAACATGCACACCATGTGCATTGGAGAATCTGTCTTTCTGTCATGCACAGTAATTGATACCTGTGCAGCTGACTGTACGGCACATACAATACTGTGATTTAAGCTGTGGAGAATAGAAGCAGATGTGTGTATCCTGTGAGGAAGGTGCAGGGACATTTTGAGTGCATGCAGAAAACAACTGATCAGTGACAGCTGTGCTGCTGCAGTGGCTGTGACAGAATGCATTGGATTGAAGTGCATGATATTTCTGGTGTATTCATGTGTTGGTGTTAGTGTTCTCACTTGTAATGAATTTTCTATCACCCATGAAGACAACTCAACAGGCTTCTCAGAAATGACTTAATATATTTTTGAGGATGGGGAGAGAAATGTGCTTTTTTTTTTTTTTTTTTTGTGATTTGTGGCAGAAATCAGCTTAGACATTTTCACTCAAGAACCATCGTGTGACAGCGTTTCAGGCAACAACTGCAACAACAACATAATCATTTACTCTTTTACTCTTAACATTTAATTTGGTGATAGACAGGAAACAAATTGTATTTATTGTTACTAATACTTAACACCTAGTAACCTCAAGGGGTATCTGCTGCATAGCTAATAAAGATAATGCTCTTATGGTGCTTAAATGTTCTGTAGTAAATGTTTTAAACATTACTTCATGTCCTTAGTGATGGATTTATGAATAGCTAGTATGTGAAATTGTCAAATTTAAGTTAAAGCTATGACTACAGCATTATGAAAGTATAATAATATTAATAATAATATTAATTTTCATGGCAATGTGGAAAAATACTGAAATACAATTTCTGAAGACAAGACAGTTTAATGAATAACTAAATGGAAATTTATCAGTTTTTGATTTACCAGGTTTTCTATGCTTTGCTTGTTGTATGCTTTGTTCCAAAATAAATCTACCTATCTGTCACCAGAGTTTCATCCATAAAAACAAATTGAATCTGCAGGCTTGAAGTTAAAATAATGGGATACTGATTTTTATTGCAACATCTCCCTTGTTTAGAGGTGTATTTTGTTCATTTTTTTCCATTGATCTAATTAGTTTTCCTAAACACTCTTAGTGATTTTTCGTCAGCTAAATCTGTGGGCTACATAATGATCAGATTCCTTTTTGCTGCACTCATGCAGGACTCCCTCAGTTAATAGCAACAGTAATCACTTAGCCCGCCACCAGTGCTCATTTGGCATTATGGTTGGATGAGCTGCAAGCTGTTCTGGAGGTATTTGTTGGGCCCTTGACATCAGTGTTTTAGGGACACCCAAGGAGATGATATGCAAAAGCTGTTAGACTTAATAAACAGAAAAGACCAATGGCCTTCTTGAGTAAAATATGAAAAGACATAAGATTACCTTGGTCAAAAATCAGTCAAACATTGAACTAGTTAAGAACTTACACAAGGATAAAGCTTTGAACTGGTATTCATAACATAAAGATGGGCAGTCATTCAGCCCACTTTGACCACCCAAAGTTCTATTGTGCCATACCTCACTGAAACATAGCATGTTTAATAGTGGATTGTACCAGCTAGGAATTTATTGTCTGTACTGTAATTTCCTTCCCCACAATTTAGAGAGGTTACCTTTTATCCTCAAAGATCATATATTATAGCACTAAGTGCTTTTTATACTGCCACACACTATCATCCAAGCTGAAACTGGCTGCAGGTATATTAAAAGCTTTTTTTAAGCACAGTGGGTCACTTGAAGAAGCACTGTAACTTTGGCTCTCTTCCCCCTCAAACCTCTCAGTGCTTTTTTTTAAATACTTGTTATCTTCAGAGCTTATGTCACTCCAGCTTTAGTCATGTCTTTGTCATATGTTAGGCGATGCATAAAACTCAAGTGTTCCGATTAAAGGTCTGTGATTATGCATTTTATTTAAGTAGGGATGTATGAGGATTATTTTTGCATTCACTCCTGTTCTTGAGGAGGGATATCCAGTGTCTGGGGAACAAATGACTTTCACTATCCTTTCCTTTGTGATTTCGTTTTAACATTGATTCAAAGTCATGTGGTAAAGAGTTGGTCTGAAGGTTTATAAGACAGCACTATCATGATGGTCGATCATTAACTTGACTCCTGCCATTATGAGTTTAACAAGCAGCATGTGTCTTGTCCAACAAGACCCCATTGTAAGTCTTGCATTCAGTTGATACTCTTATTGGCGCTCAGCTGATTTCTTCAAAGGTCAGGTGACAGTAAACAAGTGAACATGTGTACATCTAAAAATGATGCAGATATTCCTTTGGAACAGTCAATAACAAGTTGCACCACATCAGGGGAAAGACCAGAAACTACATCTGTGACTTCATACAAACAAGACTTTAAGAACTCAGCAAAATAGTACAATGGTGTGATCAGATAATTTATAGTTGATAGCAAATGGTTCAGAGTTAAGAATGTTGAATTGTTGTGAGGTGAAGACTAGAGACTGCAGAAAGTTATTAGTTGAGGTGCATATAGATCATTAAATTAGTTGTTTTTCCACCTTTTTCATTAAACGATGATCTTATACAACATGTTAATTAGTGAACTTTAGTGGTGCTGGTACTGTGTTACTTTCAGACAGAGCCAGGCCAGCTGCTTCAGCTGGAAGAACTACATGAAAGATGAGAAAGTGAGTAAAAGTATTTCTTTTTTTCCAAAAAATATATTCAAGAGTATTATATCATTAAGACCATTATAAGTCTAACTCCTTACTACCCATCTTTGCACCTGTTTTATAAAAACTTTCCCAAAGCCCTTTGTAAACTAAATGCTCCTGAAGAGCTTGTCATGGTTTCAAGATCACCTCTGCTATGTGGGAGGAAGACACCATTTTCTGATCCCCAGATGTGGTATTGATTGAGCTCTCAGCTGGAGTGTCATCTTCTCACCAAGTTTTCTGCTTTTGTCTTCCTAAAGACATGGGAGGTCAATTGCGATTGGGCTTGACCTTGTGAGTTTGACACAGTTGAAGGAAGGATGATTTTATGTTCCTGCAGCAAACAAGGGAGGCAGATCGAATGTAGCAATTTCTGACAGCTTTTTCCTGAAAAACATTAGAAGAAAGAAAATTAACTGGTGAAAGACAGAATAGCTGTGTAAAGACAGAGATATGTGAGGGTTAGAAGGATAAAATGAAGGACGGCTTTTGAGAGGTTTCTTGAAATTGGTTAGCCCTTTGGGGTCTGTGACATTTCTCTGAAAGTGCTTTGGGCAGCAAATTCAAGCTGTGACTCAGTGTGTTGGCTTGCTACTCCGACAATACAGTATGTCTCAAAAGAATAACTAAATAAGTGAATAACGCTGCCTTTCTTGGGCTTATTTAAAACCTC
The DNA here is from genome assembly GCF_900324485.2 of Mastacembelus armatus. Classification (NCBI taxonomy): domain Eukaryota; kingdom Metazoa; phylum Chordata; class Actinopteri; order Synbranchiformes; family Mastacembelidae; genus Mastacembelus; species Mastacembelus armatus. Next base: position 5,686,042 of record NC_046634.1, on the reverse strand, counting down.
TTAGACATGCATATTACAATGCAAAGGTAATACAAGTATGAAGTAATAAAAAGAAATTACAGATATTGTCTATATATTATATTTACATGCAGAATAAAAAATAAATACTTTAAAATCCAACTGCCAGGCATGACAATAGATTTCATCCAGTTAAGCCATTCTGCTGAAAGGTTATGCTAAAAATTGTATTTTTTGTAGATTTTGTCATGATTTTTTTTAACTAATACTGTTTATCCAAGTAGAAATCTGAATGAACTTATTTTGTTGCTCATAATAACTGAAAGAAGCATCATCTGAGAGATAAACTCAATTTATTTTCTTCTCTTTACATGTTATTGATGTCTTGAGTGAAATTGCAAAAAAAATTGCACTAGTTCTGAGGTTGTCACATGGGTTTGCCCTGAAATATTAGAGATTCACATTGTCACATGGGCTCTTATGCAGTCTGAGCTGAACATGTATTTGCCATACTGGTCTTGGGCCCTGTGGCTGTGAGCGAGGGATTCTTTCAGGAGTGCTGTAAGTGCTAGTTTGAATTGGTCATTTGTTATATTGATGGTGCAGTGAAGGCTTCCCATTGATTTCCCATCGATGTGTAGGTGAGCAGTAGATAAGCCAGCAGACGGGAGGAGATAAGCACCTGTCGTTTTCCCTGACAGATGCGGACGCTACAAAGGATGACTCAAAGTCAAATGTCTCCCAAAGTCGCCCAATGAGCATCGAGTACCGCTGCAGTAACACGCAGATCTCAAACAAAAGAGCTCAACATTTTTGTACATATTCCAACCTCTTGCTATGTTAAATTAGCTATCATCTCTGTCACATTAGAAGCCCTCCTCCTGACAGGACCATATCAATCAACTGATTCATTCTTATTAGATTAAACTATGGGGGTGTCACGTCATTAATGTGAAAAATGTGATGTTGGAGTGGGAGAATGGAAAGTCTATTTCTACAAAGGGCCAAGAGTCAGAGAAAGATTGTCAAATGTTACTAATGGTAATGTTTGCAGCTTAAAGTCAGGACATTCATACTGATCAAATGATTCCTTAATCTGTAGATCTTTCATTCAGATCTTTCCTCCATGGTCAAATGCGAATGTACTGCCAAATAAATTACATCTTCTAATATGAAGTAAACTTTGAGAATCTGGATATTTGTTTTTTTTGAGACCACAGTTTGAGAGCATGATGTGAGTCAGTGGTGTCTAGATGAATATAAAATGTGATGAATTTGTGGATTTGTTACCACCACTGGATGATCAGAGGAATAGTTGAAAGCAGCTGTAGGATATATGTCTCAGAAACTGTTCCTATGCATGTGTGTTCTCAGTGCAAACAAAACAGAGATGCAAAATTTCTCTAGAGCGCTGCTATTAGCTTTCAAAAAAGTTTGACAGCACAGTATAATGACTTCGTAGTGCTTCATATTTATAGTACTGATTTGATAGCTACTACTGTTTTAGCAGTAGGGAAGCTTTGCCCAAAATTAGTTGTCCCTAGTATTTCTTCTTTTATACACAGCCAAATCTCTGAGACATGGTATTTAATGCAGTATTTTTCATTCTGCACAGCACTCATTTTACAGGAGAAATATAAATGTTCAAATTAAGTGTATAATTTGGCTTTCTCCAGTTCAGTGGTGAGACTGAGCATGTCAAACATTTACATGTGTAGACAGTGACAAAGACATTCTCCCAAATTTAATACTACTGCCTGTCAAAGCAGTGATGACAACGTACAAAAACTTAGTCTAAAGTGGTTTTTGGCAGCTTGAATATTAGCTGAAACATGGCCACAAGCTTCTGGAATGTAGACAAGCTCTTTACTGTGTTTTGTGCCAAATTTGACTATCCTGTAAATGGCCGTTTAAAGGGTTGTGAATAATGCATAAGGATGCTAGCCAGTTAGTTTCCTCTTTTTCTGTCTTCTCCTGGGCTAACTAAGGCGAAGCAGAATAATATGGTCAAACAAGCACAATCAGAGGCACTTTGTCTCTTCTCCCTACTTCCTCCTAAAGATCCACAGACATTGCTTTTTTTCTAACAGTGATTATGTTCTGTCTTCTACCTTCAATCTTTTTCTGTCTGTGTATCCCTCATTTGCTCCTGGGCTTAAAGACTGAGTGGGACTTTAGTGGAAAAGAAATAGAAGTTGATAAGCCAGCATGTGAAGTTTTCTGTCACACTTTCCTGTGGCTTCTGCACCACATGCAGTGGGTGCGCATGTGTCTAATCTCCCCTGAGCAATGTTCGCCCACCTGGGCCTGCCTGAGACTAGGGGGAGTGGGAGTCAAAGGGTGGTGATTAAAGGAATGGCATGGTGGCAGAAAGAGAATGTGGGGTGAGGATTGGTGAGACAATAAAAAGAGAAATATGGTGGTTAGGTGGGGCTGCAGTGGGAAGTGTGTTTTGGCAGCAAAGTGGCTTTGGTAGCTCAACAGCCTCTTTTTTTTTACTGTTTCATCCAAGTCACTAGTCCCTGAGGGTAATTTTGAAAGAAGTGATTTGCCTCTTGTTTTTCTGACTTTGTTCCAGCCACACATGCTCCTCTTGGTTGCCATAATTATGCCATTTTGTGGATACATTTGCATATGTACACATATACAAATCTAGAATGAAGCTGTAGCACTGAAAGCCATTGCTTTTAAGTACAGCCTTGGCCACTGGAGCTAAATTTGAGAATATGAACTTTTTTTAATCAGCTCAAAGCTGAGCTTTGTGCTGCAAATAACAGAAGTTTTGTTCCAGAGGCAGCTGATTTGAAGACAGTAAAATTACACTGTCTACAAATTAACAGCAAAACATCACACCAGCAGCACAGCATCAGCTGCAAGTCCTTTTTAGTGTCTAAACTGAATTGTTTTCTGTGTGTTTTCAGAAACATTTTGCTGAGATCACAGTGCAATAAACAGTCATGTGCTTAGATGACAAACAAAGTTACTGAAGCCTTAGCTGTTGCTGCTCAGTGGCTAAATTTAAACCAATGAGCAGAGGTCTTTTACAGCATGGTGACAACATATAAAGCTACTGTATGTTTTGAGATGTGTTTTTAAAATGCCAGGTGTACAGCAATTTTCCAGAATACAATAGCATACTTGGAAAAATTCAGCTCAGATGTTCTTGAACCTTTAGAAAATACCTGAGCAAGGATATTTCTCCCCAGAACTTAATTTAGACCCAGGCTACTCTGGTGGAAAAGCAGGTTGGGGAGCTGAGTGCCTCAAAAGGTTTCAGTTCCCCAAGGAAAGTTCCTGCAGTGGAAATGCTCCGACTCCAAAAATGTGTAAATACATGAAGCTTATGCTTTTGTGAGGAAGGTATATTTATTCATTGCATATAACTGAGTAACTGTCTCAATCAAAATGCCAAAAATATACTTGTTCTAGCATTTTTAATTTAATGATTTGATATGTTTGTCATATATGATTGAAAAATAAATATTGGGTCTTTTTGGATAAAACAAGGACTTTAAATACCTTGACTGTAAAGGTTTCCTGCAAAATACAAGAGGCAAAAAAATCTATCTCTGTCCAAAGAAGGCTGGACTTAGTGTTGGATGTTCAGCCTTTTTAGTCCCTTTGGTCTCCTTTTAAGTAATCACAGACTGACTAGGGTGTTAAAATGTAATTTGCAGTTCACTGACATCATATTATACATCTTCAGGGTACTGGCGTGGAATGGCTCATGCACAACAAGCTGCCAGCATGGATAGTTGCCGGGTGCAGGTTTAAATCTTTGTTTGATAGACAATAATTACAGACAGAATCCTCTGTATTACAGGGATACAGCACAGCAGTTGCTCGATGGCTCAGAGCAAAATCAAGGACACCTACAGAGACTACAAACGTACAAACTGTATACCCAGATCTTTCACACTGACACACCTCTTCCTGTTGGTTGCTAGGCAATGAAGGCCACATGTCCGTGTGGCGGAAGCACAGTGGCAGCCTCTGGCAGAGTTACAGTGGTGTGAAAAAGTGTTGGCCCCCTTCCTGATTTCTTTTTTTTTTTTTCATGTTTGTCACACTTTGTTTCAGATCATCAAACAAATTAAATATTAGTCAAAGATAACACAAGTAAACACATCATGCAGTTTTTACATGAAGATTTTTATTGTTAAAGGAAAACAAAATCCAAAACTGCATGGGCCTGTGTGAAAAAGTGTTTGCCCCCCCCTGTTAAAACATAACTGTGGTTTATCACACCTGAGTTCAATTCCTCTAGCCACACCCAGGCCTGATTACTGCCACACCTGTTCGCAATCAAGAAATCACTTAAATAGGACCTGCCTGACAAAGTGAAGTAGACCAAAAGATCTTCAAAAGCTAGACATCATGCCGAAATCCAAAGTAATTGAGATCTATCAGTCTAAAAAAGGTTATAAAGTTGTTTCTAAAACTTTGGGAGTGCAGCAAACCACAGTGAGAGCCATTATCTACAAATGGCGAAAACATGGAACAGTGGAGAACCTTCCCAGGAGTGGCCGGCCGACCAAAATTACCCCAAGAGTGTAGCGACGACTCACAAAAGGTCACAAAAAACCCCACAACAACATCCAAAGAACTGCAGGCCTCACTTGCCTCAGTTAAGGTCACTGTTCATGACTCCACCATAAGAAAGAGACTGGGTGAAAATGGTCTGCATGGCAGAGTTCCATCCATTCATCCAGCCATCTTCACAGGGGCAGTAGCCTAAGCGGGATACCCAGACTTCCTTTTCCCTGGACACTTCCTCCAGCTCTTCCGGGGGGACACCGAGGCATTTCCAGGCCAGCCGAGAGACATAGCCCCTCCAGCGTGTCCTGCGTCTTCCCTGGGGCCTCCTCCGGGTGGGACATGCCCAGGAGGCATCCGGAACAGATACCCGAGCCACCTCAGCTGGCTTCTCTCAATGTGGAGGAGCAGCGGCTCTACTCTGAGCTCCTTCTGGGTGACTGAGCTCCTCACCGTGTCTCTAAGGGAGCGCCCTGCCACCCTGCGGAGGAAGCTCATTTCAGCCGCTTGTATCCGAGACCTTGTCCTTTCGGGTCATGACCCAAAGCTCATGACCATAAGTGAGAGTAGGAATGTAGATTGACCGGTCAATCGATACCTTTGCCTTTCGGCTCAGCTCCTTCTTCACCACGATGGACCGGTACACCAACCGCATTACTGCTGCCAATGCCCCGATCCGTCTGTCAATCTCGCATTCTGTCTTTCCCTCAGTCATGAACACGATCCCAAGATACTTAAACTCCTCCACCTGAGGCAGGATCTCTCTCCTGGCCTGGAGATAGCAAGCCACCTTTTTCCGGTTGAGAGCCATGGCCTCGGACTTGGAAGTGCTGATTCTCATCCCAGCCGCTTCACACTCAGTTGCAAACCACCCCAAAACACGCTGGAGGGCCTGGCTCAATGGAGCCAACAGGACAACATCTTCTGCAAAAAGCGGAGATGAAATCCTGTGGTCCCCGAACTGGACTCCCTCCAGCCCCTGGCTGCACCTAGAAATTCTGTCCATAAAAATAATGAACAGAACTGGTGATAAAGGGCAGCCCTGCCGGAGTTCAGCATGCACTGGGAACAGGTCTGACTTACTGCCGGCAATGCGAATGAAGCTCCTGCTCCGTTTGTCAGAGACCGGATAGCCCTTAGCAAAGGGCCCCAGACCCCATACTCCTGGAGCACCTGCTTCCTCCTCCGCCAGCGGATCCAACTCACCACCAGGTGGTGATCAGTTGACAGCTCTGCCCCTCTCTTCACCCGAGTGTCCAAGACATACGGCCGAAGGTCAGATGACACAACTACAGTCGATCATCGACCTCCCGCCTAGAGTGTCCTGGTGCCATGTGCACTGATGGACACCCTTACACTTGAAAATGGTGTTCGTTATGGACAAACTGTGACTAGCACAAAAGTCCAACAACACTGAACATCACTCGGGTTCAGAGCGGGGAGGCTGTTCCTCCCAATCACACCCCTCCAGGTTTCACTGTCGCTTCCCACGTGAGCATTGAAGTCCCCCAACAGAATGATAGAGTCCCCACCCTCCTGCGGGTGGTGGGCCCACAGAATGGCGGCTTCTTTCGGGCTTTGCCCGGCTGGGCCCCATGGGGGGAGACCCAGCCACCAGGCACTCGCCAACGGGCCCCAACCCCAGGCAAGGCTGCAGGGTGGGGCCCCAGCTTCGCCATACCGGGCGATATCATGGTCCTTGCTGTTCTCTTCATAAGGGGAGTTTGAACCACTCTTGGTCTTTGCCTTGGGAGACCCTGCCAGGGGCATATAGCCCCAGACAACATAGCTCCTAGGATCATTCAGGCACTCAAACCCCTCCACCACGATAAGGTGGCGGTTCAAGGAGGGGTGCATGACAGAGTTCCAAGCCGAAAACCGCTGCTGAGCAAAACGAGCATAAAGGCTTGTCTCAGTTTTGCCAGAAAACATCTTGATGATCCCCAGGACTTCTGGGAAATACTCTGTGGACTGACGAGAAGAAAAAGTTGAACTTTTTGGAAGGTGTGTGTCCCATTACATCTGGCTTAAAAGTAACACTGCATTTCAGAAAAAGAACATCATACCAACAGTGAAACATGGTGATGGTAGTGTGATGGTCTGGGGCTGTTTTGCTGCTTCAGGACCTGGAAGACTTGCTGTGATAAATGGAACCATGAATTCTGCTGTTTACCAAAATTCTCCTGAAGGAGAATGTCCGGCCATCTGTTCGTGACCTCAAGCTGAAGTGAACTTGGGTTCTGCAGCAGGACAATGATCCAAAACACACCAGCAAGTCCACCTCTGAATGGCTGAAGAAAAACAAAATGAAGACTTTGGAGTGGCCTAGTCAAAGTCCTGACCTGAATCCGATTGAGATGCTGTGGCATGACCTTAAAAAGGAGGTTCATGCTCGAAAACCCTCCAATGTGGCTGAATTACAACAATTCTGCAAAGACGAGTGGGCCAAAATTCCTCCACAGCGCTGTAACAGACTCAATGCAAGTTATCACAAACGCTTGATTGCAGTTGTTGCTGCTAAGGGTGGCCCAACCGGTTATTAGGTTTAGGGGGCAAACACTTTTTCACACAGGGCCATGTAGTTTTGGATTTTGTTTCTCCCTTAATAATAAAAACCTTAATTCAAAAACTGCATGATGTGTTTACTTGTGTTATCTTTGACTAATATTTAAATTTGTTTGATGATCTGAAACATTAAAGTGTGACAAACATGCAAAAAAATAAGAAATCAGGAAGGGTGCCAACACTTTTTCACACCACTGTATTGATGACTTTTAAAGTCAGCAGTGATGGGATCAGTTCAAGCTTCATGGCTGAGCAGGAGGAACATGCTGCTACTGCAAGGGTTGAATCCCTTTACTGCACACAAACATACAGATATAAAGATCATACACACAAAACTAGAGAAAATACATTCACATCATCTGCATCCATGCTTTAATTTGTGTGGTTTGTGGCTTGCATTCATAGAATAACTCACACTGTCTCCTGCTTTTCTGTTTTCCATGCACACACACTCATCCCACCACTTGAATCACAAATGAAATCATGCACACACTCTTAGATAAGCACCACAAATTAGATGATACAACACACATGGGTTTTTAGCCTCTCTATTTTTACACGGATGCCACTGTCTGCATCAAGCCAAATTCCTCTCAGCAAGGGTGTAATCAGAGCAGTGGTCCCTCCATATGCTCCACCTTATACACTGCCTTTATGATTTCTTCAGCCCAGTTACATCACAGTAACTCCCCCACGGTGAGGGTCATTACTGTTGCTTCACTGCAGTGATTTGTAGCAGAGTCTCCGCCACCAGCTTTACAGCTGTAATTGTGCAGCTTTAGACTCCAATTAGCATAGGTTTCCATATGTATGGAGGAGATCTCCATATATTATGACTATCACCAGAAGAGGCCATGGGACCTAGAGCTAATGTGTTTTATTATTATCGTGGCTGGTGAAGGGTTTGGTAGGGAGGGGTAGTGGTTGCAAGGGATGGAAGCTTGTCAAAGATGTGGTTGTGATTCTGCTTCCTGTCAAATGAATCATGGCCTCAGGTGACCTAATTAGAGTGGCAATAAATCAAAGCACCCCACAGGCTCCCACATTCTGTTGGTGTGAGATATGTCAGTGACCCTCAGGGGAGGCCAGGGCAACCTTCATCACTTCCCTGAATCAAGGTTAGCACTGAATTGTGTTCAAACTGTCTCAGCTTGCAGGCAGTTACATATTTAATTTGCAAGTACACTTATTTTAGTTATTCACTTAAAGAATAAATTCTGTAAAATTCTAGGGGTTTGTCGATTCATATTATCATGTCGAGAATCCAGTGCATGGGATGGTCCTCTATGCTACTGCTTTTTATGTTTTATTAGCTGTTTTTGCAAGCAGGCCGAATTGTGTCTAGAGATGTCATAGCTCATACAAAGCTGCACTAGTGCCTTTTTTATTTTAACCGTGGTATCACTTGCAGTGACAAACCAATGATGAATTATTACAGTTCTGTAGTTCCTCTCACCACTGCCAAGCATTTCAACATCTTTCTGCTCATTGTTTTGGTTCTATGGCCTGCGACAGTAACGTTTTGATTCTCTGCAGCAACAAGCAGCTGTTTTCAGTAAAAATTGATGAGAGGCAAAGTGAGTCAAGGATGTGGAGTGTTTTGGAGAGACAGTTGTGGAAACGGAGCTAAAAGGAGAGTAAATATTGGACTTACATTCATCAGGTGGCCAGAAACACACCTCTAAATTAATGTTTGAATTTAGAGTATGTGTACATATGCAGCTAAACTGACTTGGTAGTTTATTATGTTCATCAGGCTAAAATGAATGTAGTCTTATTCAACAGCCCTGCAGTTCTGCCTTTATGAAGGTGATAATGTTCAGTTTGTTTTCAGTTTCATAGAGGTGTTGATTGAACTGTGTGTGGAGGTTAGAGTTTGTGCTGTACTGCATAATACAGACATGAATTACCTGGAAATAAATGTGTATACTTTAATACAGTTTTGGGTAGATAGTTAAGAAATTATAGGGTCTCTTGAAGTTATGCTTTCACAATGTTGGTGTTTACAACTTATTTTATGACTTTTTATAATTCATTTTATTTTACTTGATTATAGGCAACACAAGTTATTACTTAGAAATAAAGAAATGTGAATGATTGAATCCTGCATTTGGCAGTCATTTGTTTATTGTACTAAAATCATCATGATATAAACATGGCAAAGTAGAGAGAAGTTAGTAGTAGAGCAGTTTATTGCTCTGTTTGTGCATTTACAGTAGCAGCACTGTTGATAGAGTAAGCAGCAAGATGACAAGCTTCTTCGATGATGATTTTAAACTTTTTTCATATATCTGATTATAGCCTTCATGTCTTCCTCATTGCCAGCTTATTTCCAAAAGACATACAAGTTTTTATGTGTTCCAACATTTCTGGGCTCTCAGAAGAATTTCATGCTCAGAGTGCCAGAGTTAAAAATATGTGAACTTTTTTTTTGTAAAAAGCTGCCAAAGGGCTCATAGCAACCAGCATCTGTGTTATGCTTCAAGACAGATACTCCATGGGTACTGGGGCTTATGCATTTTACACCAGACTTATGCTGACTCTAAACCAACAGTTTATACTGTTTTTGTACTTTGTACCTTTTTTAAAAAATGTTCTTTTCTTGTTTAAGTAGTCAAACCAGTGACATACTCATTTGTTTCTTAAATGCAGAGCAGTTTTGAACTTTTACAAGCATCATAAACAGATCTCTGCCATAAAACTTTTATATAACTTATAGAATGATTACAACAGTTTATAGGGAGAGTGAATAAAATTAGAAGTGGTAAGGATAAAAAGTGGTCAGACTAGCTCAGAGAACAGTCCTTACTTGACAAACTGATGAAACCACAGCAGTACTCCCCAGGTCCAAGTCACTTATTGACTAAACCCTCACCTGAACGCAGAACATGCTGACACACACAAACACATCTGCAATGTGTTTCTGGATGCTGTATTGCTGGGAGGCTCTTAGTGTAGATGATGGGCCAGCAGGCTGACAGGTGTGACAGCCCTCACACACAGAAGGAAGAGTAGAAGGAGGTGGCGGCAAACATCCCTGCATGGCCAATATCTCAGCCCTAAGACCTCTGGGAAATATCCAGCTGGTCTTATTGGTAGAAAGCTGAAGCTGACAGGCCTTGGAGCATGGTGCTCAGCGGGATGCTTTGTCTTTTTCACTTAGGCTTTCTGTTTCTCAATTGACTCCACTTTTTTTCTCACCTGAAAGTCTCCTGGTAGGCTTTTGAGTTTCTAAAGCAGCATTATCTGTCATTGGGATAATAGAATCAGAAGTCTAAGTAATTGTCATGTATCGTATATCTCATACTCTGCAACTGTGGTTTATAGTACTGAAGCTGAACACATGAAAATAAGACAAAGAGATGCTTAATAGAGATTGCAAACAAACTCTTTGCAACAGCTTTGGTGTGGTTACTTATGCCAAGGGAAACAAATAAAAAGACACTATAACATCTGGTACAAAACTGCCCTATTCTTGTTTATACAGATGAATTCAGATTACATATTGTTGATTATGATGGATGTTACGTTGCGCTGTACAACAAGGGTCTCTGAAATTACCTGGGTGACCCTAGCAAAGTTGTTCTCCCTAAGGGGGGCACTCGTTGGTCTTTTCTTCTCCTGTTCCTGTTCCACAGACTTTGAATACTGATTCTGTGTATTTGTTCCAGGAGTACAATTGTGAGAACAGTACTGTTTTGGTTGCAGATGATGAGACAGGTACTAATCCAACTCAGTGACAATACAAGTCCATTGTCCACCTCTCTTGAATCTGGCCATGCTCTAATTTAGCCTCTCTTTTAGGTTTGCTAGAAGAGGTTTTAGTATTTGATGTCCTGTGGTTATTTATTGTTCAAAAACATTAGAAATGCTTAGGTATTTGCCTTTTAAAACTTTTGATCACTCAATTTAGTCCTCGTCTCTTACATTTCCCTCTTAGCAGTTTGAAATACATTGTGAACCCTTGTGGGCTTCTGTGCTACTGTGACAAGGCTGCTGTAATGTGTGGCTAATGTGTGAGCCTCTTTCTAGAGGAACTCTCCCTGAGGTCATGCTTAGGTTAAAATTCTATTTGTCACATAAATTTCAGGCTTCCACTGGACATGGATTGTTCTATAATAGCTGTAAATGCTACTCCCACTTTTCAGATTCACATACAAATATGCATAGGCACCAGTCTGACATACATTCGTGTTTTACTCATACCGACCCATTTAACCTCTGAGTATGAGCTCAAATGCTTCAATGAAGCATAAGAACAACAGTAACAATAAATTATCATGATGTGTCACTGCGTGTGTGTCTGCTAATATCGCCTTGTCTGACAAGGAATAGATGTAAACAAGTGATGGATAAATACATAAAGGTTTGAATAATTCATACCTAAGGTAAGCAGTGCCTCAACAAAGAGAGGAAATGTATTCCAGAGTTGCAGCTCTGTTATCTGGGTATAAGGATATGTAAATGCACATGTGCAATCTCAATAGGAGAAGACATCAAATAACACTTGAGGCAGATTGTGTCTTCCTTACCAACAGCCAAAGCAGGCTTGTTTTCCCACAATCAATCTTGTTTCTGTGAGATGCCCAAGGTCACGAGCTGAAAGTTGGGCTGTGTGCCCTTCAGCGTCCTTCACATGGTTGGAAAAACTGTGGGATTCACTGCTTACCTTACCATGCAGCAGAAAAAGCATGTAAGATGAACAGCAAACAAGAAAGTAAGAAAACACATACAGTATGAGACAGCATGAATAAGGGAAGCACAGATACACTGAAATGACATTATTTCCCCCCTTTTGTGAGCAGAATCAAAATATTTTCATGCTGCAAGATTGTTTTATTCATCCATATTTGACAGAAAAAAGATTGAAGCCACAATAAAAGATTGATGGGGACTTGAAGATTCCTTTACTGCATGTTTTAGCAGTTTCTCTTACAGAAGCGTTTTAGGCCTTTAAGGAGAAAGTGACATTGAAAACTGAGGTAAAATGGAGTAGTTGGGCATTTTTCACTATAGCTCTTGTAGTAAAATTTAATGCTATCAGTAAATATTGAAGTAAAATTTTCAAGACAAGACTTTTTAAGACAAATTTTTCCAAGATGTGAACCACCAGTCTTAGATATAGCTGCGCTATAGGTTGTGTAAACAAGTGACATCATCTCCCTCCTGCGATTAAGCCCCTCCCCTGTGGCTGTGAGTGACAGCTCCTGGCTGCAGGGCCCCGGGGCAGTGAGTCTTAAACACACCGCTCAGAGCCACATAGTCCCAGAGCCCAGGGCAATGCCAGCTGCTGCACTGATACCCCCCTGTGGGGTGCCAGCAGTGTTGCCGAGTGGGTGTTTGTGCACGACTAGTGTCTTGAATGGGTGTGAGCATGCATGCATCTGTGTGTTTATGCTTACATTAATCCTTTGTGTCTGTGTGTATGTGGTCGGGTTTTTGTGTGTGTTTTAACAAAGGATCAGAGACAGTGCAACCAAGGCAGTTCAAGATGTTTACTTTTAATTATGTTAGGTGTTTTTTTACCCCCTTTCTCAGCAATGAATGAGGGTTTCTATTAATTATACACAGGAAATGCGCTATGGGTTTTCACTGATACGTCTTTTGTACGTCCTCACAATTTTGTTCTATTGACGTCGAGCAGATAAACAAGGTATGTTCGGTTCGTATTCAGCAGCTGTCAGTGGCTTGTGTTTAATGTCTGCTATTACGAATGATTACTTTTGGATTAGCTGTCTCAGTTGCCTGCTTTGTTTTTCCTGTCTTTTAAAAGCCAAGTCATTTTCAAAACTACCTCTTTAGAATTGTATCTAAACCCAATCAAAATGCGAGACAAAGAAAAACCTGGGGACTTGTCTATTGTCACAGTGCTGTTTTTGATGGGGAGTCTTGACTTTGATGGTTAGACATGTTAGCAAACACTGACTTTTCTCAGAGCTGAATGTTTACTGAATATAAAGCAGGCTGTCAATATGGTCATTGTTTGAGTATTGGATAATGGATAATGATCCCCTCATGACACAGTGGGTGTTGTAGTATTGTTAATTTTTTAATTAAAGAAAAAAATCAATACTAAATCACAGAGGGCAGACAATTGCTGTTCTCCATGTGCTGACATTCATTTTAGACCAGATATAAAAGCAAATGTTTTGTTTTCATCTAACAAAAGCAGCACACATTGCACAGTCCTGATTATAATACGATTCATAGATTGCACATTAGGTAAAATACATCTTGACTTATCAAAGCATCTCTGTGATTATCTGCATCAATGTTTGTACATGTACACAGGCCTTGCACCTTGACCCTTAACTCCTACAATTAACAATAAATAGTTAATGAAATGGTTAGTGTCGATTTCTATGCATATAAATCCAGTTATTAGAAGACCTGAACAAATTACCCAAATGGTACTTACAATGACTTTTAAATGGGGTGAAGGTTGTGACTAGACAAGCTAATATGAAATATTAGTCTTTTGTGTCCATGGCCATAAGACTCTATAACTCCACAATATAAACAATTACACACACACACACACACACACACACACACACACACGTGCGCGCACACACACACACACTACTTTATGACTTTATTAATTAATACAATTTAAATAATATTAAATTTAATAACTTTAAATTAGAATAACTGCTGTAACAATTGAATTTCCCCGTGGGGATTAATAAAGTACTCTTCTTCTTCTTCTTCTTAATATGTTTGAGCCTCGGAAAGATAAAATTCATTGATTTACAACCACTGATGAGCATCTGTCTTACACAATTTAGATAGGAATATCCACATTGAGAGCATTTCACATCTAATCTAGCAATGCCTTAGGATTATCAATTAAAGGACTTACCTTCACAGCAGGATTTAGAAAGATTTTTTCCAGTTATTGTGTGTTCATAGGTAAAAGGTTAGATGCAGATTGGACAACTTCAGCTGAATCAGAGCGCTGCTAGAGTCCCTACATAAACAAAGGAAGTGAATCACATTAGTCCAGCTCTCAAATCAATGTTCAGTTTGTATTCGCCAGGTATCTAGAACTGGTGAAATGCTGACACTCAAACTGAGATAGTGAACATAGTAAACATTACACTACAACATCAGCATCTCAGTATTGTCTTTGTGAGTATATTAGCATATACCTTGAAGCTCCACTGTGCCCAAACACAGCTTCACAGAGCAGCTAGCCTGAATGTTGAACCTTATTCATATGTTCAGGTTTAACTTTTTCTTTGAGGTCTTTTCGTAAGCTTTTTTTTAATAATGTGTGTTAATGCCAGGTCTTAGGTTGTAGCACTTCAACTGGCCTGTGGGTCAGTACCTACAAAAAACACACAAACAAAAAGTTCTTGGAACAAAGAGCAGCGAACATGTTTTTTGCATTTTTTCATGCTTTTTACTCATATGACTTATATGACTTTTACTTATATGACATTAATTCTGAGGTCTGATAATTCCATTATATACTTTAACCTTATAAGTACATATAAGAAATGTGATCTTTCCGGTGGTAATTTAAAATGAGTTGTTGTCATCAATGGCGACACACCTTTTTTGGCAAACAATGAGATCGTTCTCCCTCCTCCTCTTTTTCCACAAAATAAACGCGGTGTGAATGTGCTGCAAGTATTCTACCAAGACTACTGTCTGTTGGTATTTGTGATGAAATTCACACCTGTGTGATTCAGCAGTCTTACATGTGAATCACACAGAGTGAGAGTTAACAAGATAACAGCCAATAATAAATAAGTGTTTTTTTCCTTGTCTTTGCATCTGTTCATTTTTCTGAGGTTTGTTAAGTACACAGCTAAAGGCATAAATCCATGGATCTGTGTAGCTGCTTGCCATTTGGAAAAACAGATACCCCTAGGTGTTGTTTGATAAGTTGTTCTCTATTGTAAAAGAGATTAGAAGCTGTTATTGTGAGAAAGTGTGGTAATTGATACAGCAGGGCTTGTTAGATAAACAATAAGTTGACTTGCTCTCGGCTTGTAGCAAGAGATGGCCAATTTAACTTGTGATACAAATCAAAGTAAAGTAATTGTGAATTTCATCACCTGTAATGAAGCAGGGGGATGATGTGGTAAACTGCACCCAGTGGAGACTCTTCTATTTCAAAGTATACATAAAGGATTTTTCTTTTTGGGCATGAATTAAAAAACAGTCTTGTTATAGATATAACAGTAATAACAATTTATTTAAAGAGAAAGCCAGTTAAGATAGAAGATGTCTCCGCATTTAATATTTAAGTTATATATTTTTCTCATGCACTCAGAATTTAGCCTTAAAAATCCAGATGCTCTGATTTTTATAGAGGGCAACCTGAGCTGTAGCCTGTCAAGTGTTTGTGGCTTCATCCCATTGTGTGGAGTCAACAGCTGAGCTGCTATCATTGCAGCTAATCATCTCCATGCTCTGTTGCCTTCTGCGAGACGAGCCAAACACCTTTTCTGAGTAGCGTTAAGGCCACCCAACTGACCGACATGTGACGATGTAAACACACTCCTCTGTGTCGCAGAAGGGTGCCATCCACTCAGCAGGGGGATCCAATTACCTGAGCTGCAATTGGAAGTGAGGGGAAATGCCGGCAATGGTTAGTGCACACATCAGTACCCAGGAGACAGACAGATTCTCGCTTTTCCCAGTTGCCTCGCCTTCCCGTACACATACACTCACTTACATGCAGAGCTCAAGCCTATTTATGCACTTGCTCAGTGAACCTTAAAGTCCCTGCTGGTCCTCGGTGCTTGAAAATGTGTTTGTACATGTTAGTGTGTGTGAGGAAATTGCTGGCAGTTTCTTACTTATATTTGAATGTCACAAATCCATGCATGTGTAGCATTAGTGAGTGACAGGCGAAACTTGCTGAATTGTGCATCACAGGAACACATTCTCCTTACATTCTCTTATCAGGCCTACAAATGTTAGTTTACAAGCAGGCAGGAAACATTCCCAAATATTTCAAATGAATGGCATCGGCCAATTAGTATGTTTTCTCTTGTCTGACCTGACAGCTGTGAATGAGGTGTTGTACTTTCGATCATAAAGGGGAGGCCATTCCTCTGCTCCACTGCCATTTTGCTGTTTTGCAGTGGTAAAGAGCGATCAAAAGAACACTCACAATGTGATGGTTCAAAAAATGTTAACTCTGTCTGTTTGTGAAACAAAGAAATGTGCTCAGGGAAATGGCAAAGTACCAGTAGACTTAGAAAAATTGAAAGTAAAGAATATTGAAGAATACTGGAATATATGAGAGCTGCAGAAAGCAAAAGAACCTTACATGTATTCCGTCACAGAAAGTTGTTCTAATGCATAATTCAAATACCATAAAGCTGAAAGCTTGTGTTAGGCATAGAGGCAGGTGACTATTATGACTCATATGCTAAATGCTAAATTCTGTCAGTACAGTGACAGTCATGTTGTGCTCACTCTGCTGCTCTCACTATGCATTTCACCAGAAATACTGTTTTCATTCACCAGCCTTTCAAATCAAAACCCCAACATGAAATTAACGCATTGTGATTAGATTGTCACCTTGAAGTGAGGTCAACTTCAGTTGAAATGCAAAGTTGGAGGAGCCAATTTGGATGCAACAAGTTCCATTCAGTTTTCTCTATACTGAATGTACTGGAAAATGTATGAACTTGAGTTACTTCAACTAAAATCAGAACTCTGAAAATCTAAAATTATACTTTGGAGTTCTACATCTACCTATTTGTCTTGTTGATAAATATGAGCATTTAAGTTCTCATTTTTTCTTCACATCTTTTACTTTGCTGTGTAAAATATGATCATATGAAAAACCAGAAAAATTAGAAATACATGTAAAGCATTGCAAGATTGGTTCTCTGCAGAAAATGTAAATAGTCATTATGTGAGAATTTACAGTGGTTCGATTTTTGGACAGTAGCCAGCTGTCAAATGTTAATTATTGTAGCAAATACCTGCTTACTTTGCAAACTGTCTATTAATTATGATACAGCACACTTGAAAGCATAGTAAGTACTTGTCCTCGCATGTGCTGCCCATCGTACAGTACTGTCATTCATTAAGTTACCCTGTCTGTGGTCACACAGGTCAAAGCATTTGCACACACACTGAGTTGCTCATTTAAAAATAAAAGTCGTCACACACAGCGTCGTTGACACTCTAGTTATTGCCATATTTTCTGGACTATAAGTTAAACAACTCCTCCAGCGTCAGGGAGAAGGTGAAGCGGCCTGTCCGCCTCCTCTCTCGAGTCATTTGAATGCAGACGATCACTCCAAACTTTGTTGCAGCTGCATACTTTATTACCTGCAACTTCAAATCTGCAGTATAGCGCTTTCTTTTGGATGGCATTTGCACTTGTGTTACACCAGGAGTTGTAATTTAGCGTGAACATGTTTTTCCTTTTTCGGAGGTACAGTATTATCTTTAAATGAGGCGGTGCATTTTAATGCTTCTCCTCAAAATGACTATAAATATACACATATAAGCACTTCACTATATAAGTCACACTACAAGCCAGAGGAATAAAAAAAGTGCCACTTATAGTCCAGAAAATGTGGTATGTAGTGTCTTTGTGGGCGTGGGTTCCCCTCCATTTCTTTAATCACTCAGAATAGTTAAGACTCTAATTACAACTCTTGTGTAAGAATATAAGTTGTGGTGTCAGTTTTGCTGCTAATGGCTCTCGTCATTATCATGTAGAAGCTAAAACATCAAGTCTTTTTCTCACTAAAACACCAGAATTACATTCTCTTTGCTTAAGAAATGTGTTTTCTTCTACTCCAAGTCAGCTAATTGAGACATTATATGACTTATGTGTTGCAATGAAATGAGACATTAGATCAGACAGGAACATAATAAGAATGTAGGCAATGTCCTATCTCTCATCAAGAAATGTACTACAAGGTTAGGCAACAAAATAGATTGGTTACCTTCCATTGATGGCATGTGTAGCAAGACTCTGATACTGACAGTCAGTGAAGTATATAGTGAAAAAATCTTTACTCTGTTTAAGGACTTATTTGACTTTTTCTTAGAATCAATATAAGGCAGACGAGAAGTGTCATGGTTCTGACCAGATTTAGACCAAAAACCACAACTCTAGAGACATAGGTTAAAAAAGTAAGCAAGTATCTTTAATTACGGTTTGTTAAAAAGAGTTTGTCACAAGAGGCAGAAATGCGCTAGCAATGATATAATGATAGACAATTGGGCAGGCAACACTGGAAATTGGGTTTGTTTAAGTATTGGGGGATGATGAATGAGGCACAGGTGAGCAAAAGAGCTGGTAGAATCAGGTACTGATGGGAAAGCAGAGTCTGGAATGACAGGAAAGTTAATACAATAGGCAGAGAGAACCAGAGAGAAATAAATGCATGAATAAGTGTGACAGAGGAAGCAGTGTTACAGGTTGGCTGCCAATATTGTTGCAGGCCCCTGACACCTTTTAATAATTTGTAAAATCATTTGCACACACACCTGCATTTTCAGGTTAGTGTGCTTTCTGTACAGTATTACTCAACCAATTACAGTATTTGTATACTTGATGGGATGTCAAATTAAGTATTTTTCAGTACTGTTATTTCAGCCCAGTTGGATAGCAAATATCAGCTGAATGTAATCTGTGTTTTGGTCTGACTGGAGGATGTTTCACAGGGGAAAAGAGATACCTACTTTTGTCCCAAACCTGGCAAACAGTCAACTCTGATTGGCCTGCTTTCCCAATACTGTCTCATCTTATCTTGTCAAAAGCTGTATCCCCTTAAAGCTGTAATCGGGTTCTACAAACGCGACTGACAGTTGACAAAAAGCCTGGTAGATTTCCAGACTGATCATTTATAGCAAGATGATATTGGTGATTGTAATTCCAATTTCACAGCGGTCTTTGTTTTTCACAAGCATATGATTAAAACAAACTGTGAAGGAAGGTTTCTGTGTGTGTGTGTGTGTGTGTGTGTGTGAGAGAGAGAGAGAGAGAGAGAGAGATAGTGACCACTTAAATGATGGCGACAGATAAAGGGACCTTAAGAGGTAGTTTGTGGGAGAGAACAGCAGGTGACAAGGGCTAGAAGGTACCTGCCTGCCGAGAGGAACCATTTGCTGGTGGCAGGAGCAGCATGTGGCCACATTTCTGCACTTGTTTCTCTACACTTGTTTTTGAAAAACACCACTTGTCGGACACGATTGTAGAAGAAGCTGGATGCCCACTCATGTTGACAAATGCACATTTATGCACACACACGCGCACACACACACACACACACACACACACAGGGAGAGTAACATTTTCAGAGATGACCATGTTACCTCGCACAGACATTCATAAAGGCGAGGGGCTCAGAATGATCCATCAGTGGGAGTGGTTGGAGTGCACAATCAGACGAGTGAAATGACAAAGGCAGCTTAGACAGATGAATCAGCCCAGTCACTGTGAAAGGAGTGTTAAAGAGATGTTCACATTCATCCATCCATCCTCGTCAGCAGTAGCAGTCCACATGGCCCTCACCCAACCTGACACCTGACACTTTCACCCACACACACTTGCGTTAGAGAGGCATGCACTGATATCAGAGACACTAACTCAGTCACACATTCACACATTGCATGGTTGTAACATCTACATGGACACACACACACACATACACACACCAATCTTCTCTCCCCACACACCATCATGGTAGGACTGGATATCTTGTTGACATTTTCATAGGCACTAGGAGTAATTTATGTAAGGTTAGCTTGCTCCCAGTGCACCAGACCAGAACACAGTAAAAGCAAACAGAGGGAGAAAGAGAACAAATTGCTTTTTTAAATTGCTCAGACAAGGGGTACTCTTTTTGCTCTATTAGGACAAAGTGCAAACACTGCTACAAAGCAAGGGGGCAAACCACAGGAGTGTGACTAAATCTAATAGAAATGCCATTTGCCAATGTGGATATGAAAGGGCTGTTGGCATCTGCATGGAACCTTTTTGATCTGGATGGAAATACATTACTGCACAGTGCACTGCTAACTGGAGTTAGCATTTACCTACAAAGTGAGGATAACTTGTCTAATGAGGGATGAAGCAGGGAAAAGTCTAAAAATATCAGTTGAGACACATAAGTTCCACTTTCTTTTTTTGTATTTGCTGGTGCAGTATTACTTTTAACTATTGCTTTTTTTTTTGGTCCAACAGCGTATTCAAATTGGCTCTATGGTCTTAACTCTATGAAGAACAGCTATATCATTTCAACGTTTTTGATCATTTTAGCATCTCATGTTCTCTGAATTCATTTTGTAATTTCATACCTTGTTTTTTTTTATTTAAACAGTCTGCATTTTACTTTGATTTAGATTTGATTTAACAAGCATCATTTATGCTGACTGCTGAGTACACCCACATGAATGGATTTGTGTTTGCTACATTTTCACTTGACTGCTTTATACCAGTCTGTTTTACATGTAATTACCTATTCCAAATATATACTTTTCTCTCTTTACAGTGAGACATAATTGTAAATAATGACAAAATGTGAGGATTCTTACATGGTATGGGGATGGTTGTTATGCCCTTGTACTATATTGTCAGGGCTTTCATGTCAAAGAAGCCAATGACAATTGCATATATATATTTTGGATTATCTTAAATCATAATTGCTAATGATTTTTATTGGGCTGTTTGTAGTTTGGTATCATTAACTATGCTTCTGATTATGGTGTCACTAAGAATGAGTCTTAAAGTCACCAGATTCAGTTGTTTCTTTTGGGAGCATGGCTGTGCTCAGCAGGTCCATGAATGTCAGTCTTCAGGCAGTATCTTGTGTTCAAGTGTTTGTTTTAGTGCCCTGGGTCATTAAAGGTAAAGCTTATGGGATATCTAAAATTAGTAGAGTTTGTCCTCAGAGGGCCATGATCATCCACCTCAGGTTCATGACTGATGTTTTAGCCTTAGCATTGTGCTGTAGAGGTCATAATTACCAAGATAAGGGACACTCTGGAGACAGGTAGACTGAGAGGAAAAATGACACCAGAACTGAAATATTCATGGGGACGTTTCATGTGTTCATGACTGTGAACAAGGATCTCTTGTGTGCTCTGCTGTATCTCAAGTTCAGATTTCATTACATAAAGCAGAAAGTGGAATGGCTGCCAAGGACTTAATCAGATTTTATTTGGAGATTCTGGGTCAAAGTACCATTTCATACACTTTTCACAATTACATCAGTTCAGTAGACTTTGGCAATGGTTTAATGGTGATCAGCACAGAGTAAAACAAACTATGTTCTCTAAAATGATCAGTATTGATGGAATCAATTAACAGCCCCATGATATGTTTAAGACATTTCTACACTATAGGTTCTATATTCTTTAGCCTGTAGAATAAAATGTGACAGCAGAATACAAAGGTTAGGCTGCAGCATAGTGTATGTATTGAATGACCAAATATAACAGCAGCAAATTAACAGTTCTACATTGAAGTATTTCCTTCTGTGTAAATTTAAGGTGGTGAACAGATAAAGCCATACAGGAAGCTAATTTTGTTTTGTGGAAGCAGTTGATAGCCATGTCCATATCCACATTCCCTGTGGTTCCTGGCTGGTCAATAACCTTCAGAGTGGCCTTTTCCCCCTCCGTGAGTATCACAGCACTGAAACCACCATAGGGAGGGGAAGATATTGGCTATCTGCAGGTGACACCCCCTGGTATTACCATGTCCTGCACATGAGGGGCCTATCTGAGCCAAACCTAAATGAATGTCTGTAATCTTGCTCTGTTCATATGCTTGTTTGGCCTCAACAAGGCTTCCCTGAGAGGGACATTGACTTTGTACGGTGGCAACAAGGAATTCTGGGTCTCCTTGCATTGGGACATGCTTAGAAATGGAGGCAACACACTCGTTAACCAGTAGAGAATCAGTTAATTTTAAGTGAAAAATGCGTTTTCAAATCAAATTATACACAACACACAGCTGAAAGTTGATACAACTTACATAGAGTAGTTTGTTGTATATATCCTTCATGAAAGATGCTACATAAGGTTTAAGTGTATGTGCTGAACCTGAAACCAACAATGAAAGAGATGTTGAAGTTTTCCTTTTCTGTTCCTTATGGGGTCTCTTTCCAAAATTATATCTGCAACCAAAAGAACTTTTCATTATTGGAGCAAATTTGCAATTTTAAAGGCAAATGTTAATATGTGCTTATTTTTCACTGGATTGAATTCACTCAGTAGTACTCCCATACCACTTGTGTTGACCTTAGGCATGCACACATTCCTTCAAAGACCTACAATCGGAAGCATTTGCCTCACTGGCTTTGATGAATTGTTTGTAAAGCTTTTCCATGCATGGACGAGCTGAAGATTAATAGTGACAGATACATCTCGTGCTGTCTTTTACTGGGGAAAGAGGTTTTCATCTCTAGAAGCATGCCAACACTTCCCACTTACAGTGTGCTGACACTAAAATGCCCTTATGATCTTCTCGGTGAACACTGCACGTTGATGCAAAGCGTCAAGAGTCCATCGATGCATGCAGCATTTTAACTGCAAGGCTTTGCAGTGCATTCTGGGTAGAGATGGGCGGCTAACGGCTTGGTGATTTATCTTTGCAGGTGATGAAATATACATTTATCAGAGAAGGACATACAGCTGGTCCTGGCGAATAAGGCATTTGTAAAGATAAGACTATGATATACTCTGGGTGAAGTTCAAGAGGGCTAGTCCACAGCATATTAACTATGATATACTATCTACTCTGCTAAACTGGAGCTGTGCTGCAGCCAATCTTCTCTGCATTTCTTATTGGAATCATTCATTGTTATCAGATAGATAGGCTCATTAGCAACTTCCAGATGATTTTTTAAAACATTTTTATACTTTGGAGTCAAGAATTCCAGCTTTGACCAGTTTGAAGCCAGCTTTTTGAATGCCAGTGACATTGTTGACTTTGTTGTTGTTGTTTGTTGTTGACATTGTTTGTGGATTGTACAGGTGTTTTTAGTGTTACTGGAGTTCAGGCGCTGGAGGCACAGCATTGTTTAGTGTTGTTTTCTTTTACTGTATGTATTGATCACTGACATGAATTATCTGTATTATTATAAAACCATTGGAAAGGAGTTTCATAAAAAGCGGACTGGTAAATGCATGCATTAATTTGCGATATCGCTCTGTGACTTCAAATTGGCTCCTTTGTATCAGGAAAAAACAAACTATTAATTATCTGTTTTGTCATAAACAATGTACTGGGAATATTTCTTTGAATCTCATTCATATAAATAGCTCATTTTTGTGCTGCTACTTTTGACTTCATGTAAACATGGCTTCTGTTTGGATAATGCAAGGAGCTTTATTCCATGTCTATAAACAGTGAGAAAAGATGGATAATGGTCCTGCTACAAGCAGTACAACCATTTTGAAGTAATCCTTCTCCTGTGGTCCCTTCCTTGTTTCCTCCTTTTTCTTCTTTTCTGTATTTTCCCGTCATCTCGTCGATTCTCTTTCTGTCATGGGACAGTGTGTTCCTCTCCATCCTCTATAAAAATATGAGGGATGCAGCTGCACTGACAGCCACCGTGCATCAAAAAAATGTGCTGCTATCTTTTGTCTAGGTGGAATGTAAAATCCTCTTGGTAGTTTGGTATTTTGTGACTCAGTACGACTTTTGTTGCTAAAAAAATGTTAGGTTTTTATGTGTGTTTGTGAAGCCAAAAAAAAAAAAAACTTTCATAACTTAATCGATGTCCAACCTTTTTCTTTCAGACCTGAATGTGTAATGTTAAAATTGATAAAATTATACTTGACAGACGCGATTACCTCTGCGGTAGGAAGTGTTACACACATTAGAAGTGAATTTAAAAATGGATTTTCGTGGAATTGGTGGGTGAGTGTCAATCAAAAGTACATTTTAGGTTTAATAAATGTGTGTTGATTGCTGTCTTTCATAACAATTCTTGCAGTACACTATGAAACTATGTAGACACCTGTCAGTGACCCGTGGCGTTAAGTAGTCTGTAATTGTGAGTCATAATGTATTTTATATGGATTTGCCCCCAGAACTTGCTGATAATTTGAGCTTTCTACAGGCTTCATGTAGGCCTCCCTGTGCAGCCAAGGTGCCCTATTGTTTTATGGCCATCCACAAAACAAAGACAGCACATCCCTAACTTTAATGGCAGAGACGGCTCTCTACGCTACTTAATCTGCACCTTGATTTATGCATGACTCCCCATCACTCCAGCTCTCAGACTAATGGCATCTCCTTGCACTTTATTTCATTACATTTAATGGCTCTCTAATTGTGCACGTTTAATAAGAATCAAAGGAACAAAAATTACAAAGAAAGGCCTGAAAAGATGGACAACCTGGTATATACACACATAACATTCTTTCAAAGCTTTTAAGCTTCAAATAAAAGGTACAGTAGTTTCCATAATGTAAGCACACAGTAAATGCCAATAAACTTAAAATTCCAACATTACTGACACTACAGTTAGAAAACAACACCATACACCATATTGAAAGAACAGTCATACACATACCGACAGATAAAGACAAGAAACATAACTGTTTTTAAGACAGTAAAGAGCAGGAACATATAGAAGAGGAACACATTAGAGTGAGATTCCCAGAAACGTAAAGTTTTTCTTGAAAGATGAGTGTTCAGCTTACATCTCTATCTAACTGAAGAAGATACTGAACAGCCCTGTCCTTATCAGTGCATTGTCTGTTATTAGTTTAAAACTGACAGTGGACTGAACACTGACATTTGTGCACATCCTTTCAAAAACTAATCAGCCAAGTATAATAGTGTTTTAACAATTGCAGTTAAATTGATTTTCTCGGAACAAGCTAGGTTCTCAAGCAAGCCTTCACTCATGGTGCCACTTTGACGTATATGTCCATACATGATGGGCAAAGGAAATGATGGACCTGCTGGAAATGTCAGTTACAAACTAAATTCAATAATGTAAGGTTCCCTTTGTAGCCATATTGAATGTTCTATTGAATATCTAGATTTCTATCCAGCATAACAGCTTCTTGTTGCTGTTATATTCAGTTGATCAAATTATTTTAGGCAAGGTTATTGTTGGTCAGAGGTCTTTAACAATTCATCTCAATTCACTAGTAATTTTAAATTAAGTATTAGACTGAAGAACTAGACAGCAGTTGTGTGGTTTTAGTACGTATTCACCCCTTGTTCTCTGATTGATCTTCTCCACAGTCAAGCACAGGTGGTGTTATGTGATTGCTCCTTCATTGATTGGGAAGCTTCCTGTAAAGCACCGCACCTTGCTGGACTATTACACCAGAATCAGCACCAATGTGTCCAAAATGAGTCTGTTTGGAACACATTCAATATTTTTGGCCAACTTTAAGTGCTCTACAATTGATCCCAGTTTGATCAAAATAAACACTCGGCACTGTAGCTGTGGACCTCTAACAAGTCTTTTGGATTTTTTTGTTGTTTGCCCACAACCTGCAAAAGTATGGGGCAGTACAAACGGTTAACACTGCAGTGACATATAAACCCTAAAAGTTGCCTGTTCACACATCCAGCAGACACTTAGCAACATTAGCCTTTATTTGGAGTCATGGTTCAGGTCTACTCTTCACGCTTGTTTTAGCACTGAAAACGGCTGCCAGCCATGGTTGAAAACAGTGTTAATGAGAGTGATGATAGTGACCAAAACACAAAAACAATCTGAAAAACTCTTTAGAGCTGAGGGCAATGGCATAGTCTGGTGATAATTTGATGTGGATTTGTCAGTATGAGTGATCCCTTTTTGTAGCACACATACTCACAGAATTCATTGTTATTCATTGTTAATGTAGGAATATTAATTACAATAGCTCTAAATCAAAAGTTTCAAATTGGTTCATTTAATTTGGGAAATGTGTAGTCTTAAGATGTGGCTGACTATGGTTGTATGGATGTTCTGCACATGACTACTGTAACTCCACAAGACACAACTATTTTTATATAACAAAGACTTGGAGCAAGCTTATGAACATAACACCACAATTGTTTGTGGATCACTGCCAACACAGTAGCACAAACATTGGTCATTTCACACAACACTTTTTCATTCATTTAGATTTCTCCATGCATTACTCCCTCCCACTCTGCTCCCCCTGACATCAAAGACAGCTTGCACAGCTACACAGTGGGCAGGATTGTTGTAAATAGCAAGCAGAAGATGAATGCAAGAAACATACATAGCATTATTACAGTAATATTCAGTTGTCTGTCAGCACCACACTGTTATTTATTTCCAGTGCTTAAAAGTGGGCAAAATAAACCTAATGTAGCAAATACCAGTGAACAAGCCATATTTCATGTGTTGCTTCAGTATCTTTTATTGCAATGATGGATCACAATGTTTAAAGGAAGTAGTGTCTCTTTGAGTTGGTTTTGATGCTGGAACAGAACCAGAGATACTTTAGTGTAAAATAACATGGAGAAAAGTAAAATATGGGTATGTGGGAAAATGAGTATCATTTTTTCTTTAGGACACTGAGCTACTGTGTGGTGCTGTGTCACTGAGTGAAAAATGAAATCCCATTTATACCAGAGTGAGGATAATTTAATTTAAAAGTAAAAACAGCAACAGAAGTGCTGCTTACACCATGTGTAGCAGTGGGAGAGTGCGGAGGCATTATTAAAACATCAGACCTAGGACTTTCAGTACCTGAAATTTGCACTTCGTGAAATGAACAAAAGTTCTGCATGGATTGTCAACTATACAGGGTTGTAGTTAGAATGACACTGCATTTAGTTTGTAGGGTAGTCTGTCTTAATCTTTCAACAACCATAAAACACGTGAGAAATAAATTGAGTAATGGATTAAAACTGTGTTTATTGGCACCGACCTGAGGTACAACTGTCAGCATGTCCAGCTAACAAGATTAGTACGTACATACAGTAACAACAGTAACAGCAGTAACAGCACAGCATCGTCTACATTGTAGTATTTTACCATACTGTTGGAAAATACAAACAACTATGTTAGCTAAGCAACAGTCGTATCTCACACTTAACACAGCAGGACTGAATAGCTCTGCACTGCAGTACGGTTCTGTTCCATGGAGTAATGGCAGTGTTTTAGTGTTGCAGCTTAGATGTTGTTTCTCATTTTACACTTTCTTTTGTGTCTTCTTTGGTGTAAATGACCTTTTACAAACATCACCAAAACATCTGAGTTGCACATCTGGCAGCATTATTCTAAACTGCTGTGTGATTTGTATAATACCCACAGACAGTACACATGTATTTTATTAAAAAGTAATTGAGAGACATTTGTGTTGAAGCGTCTTTGTATCGGTTTGGATACGGTGCCTTGTTCAAGAGCACTTTAATGATGCCGCTGACGCAACACTGGCCACCCACCAGTCTTGGGCTCACTGCAGAGCCACTCTGTTCTTTTAGTCTTGCAGATGGAACCAGCAACCTTTTGGTTACTGGTGCACTAACGTGTCTAGGGCAAACAGCCGCCCACATGTCCACCCATTGATTAAGTCCTGATGCTCTAGCACTTTCTCTGACAAGCATTCAAAAGAAGTCAGGAGAGAAAGAGACAGAGAAAGATTGAGTGGGTAGAGACTGAAAGGGGAGAATGCATGTTGAAGAAGAAAAAAGGGAGCAGAGCAGAGAGTTGTTCTGTTTTCCCATCTGCAGGAAACAGGAGGGCATTCTCATTTACATCCCTGCACGTTTGCCTCCCAACAGCCTCTAGAGGATCCCTAATCAGCCACAATTGAGAGATAGATTTTTGAAAACGAGTCTTTGATGTGAGGGTTTAACATTTGTTTTTTGATCTAATTATATAATAGGCAGGGCAGCTATGTCAGGGGTGAAGCAAGCACGTGTCTCATCTATGAAACAACAATGCAGGTATTATCTGTTGCTAAACAACTGTACTTTTGTTAGGTAAAAGACTTGCCTTGTTTAAGGTTTTATGGTATGTTTTATTTTTTATGCTTTTTATAGCTTAGGGTAATAGTTCTTGTTATTTAAATCTGAAAATATTAATAAACAGCAATACTGAAGTTTTCTCTTGGGGACACATCACATTTTTAGGATTCTAGATTGCATTATTTTGCAATTACCGCTCTGAGACTGTGGTGTGGACATCTCTGAATGCTGTTGAAGTAAAGATTAGTTAAGTAGATGAAAACAGTTTTTTTTTATTTTATATGACAATTTTAATGTTTTCTTTTTATAAAAGGTAACAATTAGGTTTACTGCTACAGAGCTCTCAATGTGTCTGTGCCAGGCATTATGTTACCTAAAAAAACAGCTATTAAATTTCACTGGAGAGCTACTGCCTGGATTCTGCAAAGTATTTTCTTCCATTTAACAATGTATGTCTCTCAGTGCTGTACTAGTAATAACCATCTGGCTGAAAAAAGTATGATAGTCTGCTCTGAAACTCAGGATTCTGACAACGGAATAATTAATAATACAGAATGAGAGAGCTCATATCTGTTCTTAACATTTAGTTATTGTAGGATCTGCTTTCTAACTGCTTCATCTCTATTTAGGGTTTTCTAACAAGAAAACAACAGTTACAATAAATGTCCAAACATTTTAGAATACACAATTAGATACACAGTTTGTTTAAAAGGTGATTACATAAAGCCGACTGACATCCACACTTATAGTTTACGATGTAGTGTATTTAAATGGTGTTTATTAAGAGAGGTTTCTGAGTGATATAGTCGTATGTGCGTGTGCTTGCAACACCTGAGGTTGTATTTGCTACACCTTTAGTGGTCTACATCACAACATGTAATCACCTTTATTAAAATTACTTGTGACTTAGCAGTAATCTTTTACAACTAGCAGCGATTCTCTGAGCTCCCCAGTGCTGTAGTAGCAGTCTGCTTTTCAGATTTGACCATAGTGTCAGGAGTGTAGCAACACCAATTTAAAATGTAAGAGCAATACACATGAATGAAGAAGCTAAATTGAGTGTGTAAACAAAAAAGAAAGTGTTAATGGTGTCTACTCTGTGTTGCTCTCAGGTTGGGGTTGAATCAGGGTATATTAGTGCTAATAAGAGACAGGTTGTCCTGTTATATCTACTGTAAGACATTTATCAGCAGTCACAGATTATACGTTTCATTCAATCAGTAATAAATAAAGTTCAGACATGAATTACTTCAAGAAAATATAGTAGAACAAAAAAATATTCCCTAGGGTTAGTAAAGTTTTATAGTTGTAAACTGTCATTCGTAGTGGAGGAACCCTTTTCTGCCTTTTTTGCCTGGGTTTGCTGAGTATATCATGTCTTCTCATCACTTATACTCAGCTTGGCATTCAATATGTAACAAGTTGGCCCAAGAGTGTTATACCTCTATAATTATTACAGTCACCAAGCTTAACATTATTCTTATAGACTGGTGCAATTAGATGAATATCTCATCTTCAGGGATTATACCAGAGGATTTCAATTGTGTTAAACAGGGAAGTATAGGATGGATAGTACTTTGGATGTAGTTATTCAAAGCTCAATATATTTCTGCAGCCTTTCCTTCAGTTTTGAACTAACCTGTATGATTAAAGCCCTGGATTCAAAGACAACTGAAATGCTTATGAAACACTTTTGCAAAATGGACCTTTATTGATTATCTTTAGCACTGTTGCTTAGCATTTGCCAATAAACACTCTGGGTGTTTTGACATGTCCATTAACTCTGTTAAATCTCTTTGTATGCTCTCTCAGTGCTTTATATATCTCACTTCCCTATTATTGTTGGTCCTTACACGTTCTGTATGTATTGGTCTTTTAGGGGAAACTCAGCTTTATGGTCTAATGTCACTATTTATATCAGTTTACATTCTTGCGCTGCTCGGGTTTTATATGATGGGAGGTTACATCTGTGATTTCTGTATATCTTTGCATGTTGTCAGCCAAATCTGTTCAACCCTAACCCACACAGTTTAGAAGAAGCTGTTTAGCTGTTTTTGAATGTTAAACTCTTAGTTAAAATGTTTCTTACCAAAGTTCTGCTGTAATTGTTCTTTCATGAATATATTACAGAGAAGTGTTCAGGGTTTGAAACCTTTCAGGAATTTAAACTTATGGTTAGGACAGTGCTTCTTAACAGCAGTGTTGCAAGGGAAAATGCCGTGGCATAAAGATGCAGTGGCATTAAGATGCAGTGGCATTAAGATGCAGTGGCATTATTTTTTTCACAAATGGGAAATAATTTGAAAAAAAAAAGATGAAGCTCAGTGTAAAATGACAAGTTAGATGAAACATAGCTTCGGGTGCAATAGTCCTCACTATTCCACAGAAACTTGTTAGATGTTCTTTGCCAAAGAAACATCCCTCACAACAAATCAATTTCAAGCACAAAGAAGCCACAGTCCCAAAGGAAACCAGCTCATTGTAGTGCAATCTGTTTAGTTAAGTTCATTAAAGACAAAAAACAACAAAGTTTTTCTGCCACTTTTTCTTTTGTTTTCAGGGAGCCTGGGAAAACCCATTGTTACTGTTTATTAGCACCATTGTCTTTTATCTCATCAGTGGTCATCTTCATTGTCCACACTTTAATCTCACAGTTTGAGTCAAGGCAATTATCCAAATAACTAATTACTCAGTGGCTGCTCAGTGGGAACATAAAGTTTCGAGAGTGATTACCAATAGACAGAGATCTGTGGAACGCTGGAGAAAGTTTCACCCCTGTCACAGTTAGTAATCGGAGCATTCATAGACCTTTACAGATTTCCCTTCTGCTTGTGGCCATCATTTAGAAAACTGAAAGTTATTACAACTATTTAATCATAATGAGAGAGTAGACTAATTTAACTGTACTTCGTTTTGTTGACCTCTATTCTTTCTGTTCTGTTTATCACTTTCTTTGGGTTTAAATCTGTGCAAGGATCCATGGTAACTGGAGCTGTTGATGAAGCAGTGACCTTGTCCTCCTTCCTTAGATACCATTCAGGTCTGGGTATGATGTGGCACAGCTTAGTGACCAATCATAAAGCCAGTACATGTTGTACATCAGTAGTTTCCAAAACTATTTAAACCTGTACCTTTTTTAATATGATCACAGCACACTCCCTTTATCAACAAAATGATAACACGGCTATCTGTTATATAAGACTTGAGTATTAGAACCCACTGTCTGTATGCAGCCATTCATGGCGTTTTAATTGGCGACAATAAGTGGCTTGTTTTTACATGCATTTTTTAAATTTGCACAAAATGCAGTGCAGTGGAAAGACAAAATAAAATACATTTAGTAAAAACATTTTGATGTACATTTAGTATTTAACTTAAACATTCACTGAAGAGACAAAAATCGCAGCAGGTATCAGATCTGGTCAGATCACAAAACCCCTAGTACTGTGCAGTCCATTTATTATTCTTGTAGATTTTCATTCTGGTGTTCTGGTTATAAAATGACACCAAATTCATTAACCTCCTTATATTACCTGTTATTTCCTCCAGTGTAATGGGTAAAATGGGTTTAGTGGGGCATCAATAGTTGCCTATCCACTAGGATACTATCCACTATCCACAATACATTATATGGATGTGTATATTTTAAAAACATATACACATAGGATACACATGACTCCTGGCATCAACCTGGTCAGTGGACAGCAGGTCTTCGGCATCTCTCTCGCTTGTAGTTTTGGAGCTTCTCCATAATGCATGAGAAGTGCCAGAGGCTCATGGGTAATGTGGGAAGAATGACGGGCCAGTCCTGATCTGACATCAGGGTTACTAACCTAGGTGCTGACAGGCCTGATCTGCTGCTGCTGCACCCCTGTCCCCATCAGCCAGAGAGCATCTTCCTTTTCTGACCTGTATTTGTGTGTACATATTACCTTTGCACATCTTTTCTGTAAACATGGTAAGATCCGTTCATCATCCAGCACAGTGTGAAGTTGTCTTCTTGTTGGAAGGATATGGAACAGCTACTGTTTTCATAGTGACAGTCATTAAGAATGGATATGCAAACATAATGTTTCACTATGATACTAAGCATTATGTGGTAGGTCTGGTTTTACACACCTCTTGTAGGTGTCTTGCTCAAGGGCAGTTAAGTAGCACAAGTGTTTGCCATCCCTGGGGCTTGTAACCAGGTTTATGCAGTTGAGAGATAGTCTCTCTAGCCCACACTGCTCAGCTCAATTCAGCTCCATTGATCTCCCTGTCTGCCAGCTCCCTGCAGGCTAACATTTATCAGTTAATTGGCCTTAAAGCCGCTTCTCTTGGCAGGAGTGCATCCTGGCGACAACTCAATATGGCCCAAGCAACTGTATATGATGCTGCAAGGTTTGAAACAAAGACCAGTTTCCTTCATTGACTTTTGCCTCATGTGCCTGAAGTGTAGTCTAAAAAAACATTTGATCTTACCCTGTGACCATAAGGAACACTGAGTTGTGACAGGAGAGCATGATTGTGTGCAAAGCCTTTTAAATCCATAGATACTCTCGATAGGCTTGCTTTTCAGCTGAGCAAGGACCAGATTTTAAATTGATCTCCTTTGTCTCTAAAAATGGATGCTTGAATGAGCTCAATAGGCTGCAGCTAAGCATCCACTACAATAAACGCATGTTTAGTGTATGTGAAGCTGTTTAGGATTCATCACCTTTTCCCTGCTACTCTTGTGAATACAAATCAGATACAATGGGACAATAGACTAATTGTGACTGTTATTAGCCTGTTAGTGAAACTGTCATGTTATTCATAACCACCAGGTGAGAGCATAGTGTGTGTGACCAAGTCAATGGTGTGGTGGCTGCATTTAAATGCACCATACACTCAAATTGCACCAACATAAATGTGGGAGAAGCGTGACCAGTGCTAATCTCCAATAGGACACGGCTCTCCTTCCTAATATTGTTTGCTGCTGGTACAAAGCAACCCATGTGAGATTTCATATCGTGTACCCTTCACATTTGTCATGGCCACAACAATGTGTTACCTTTTAGTCACTGTTTAAAAAGGATTATTTATATCAGTAAAGGCTTTTTATTCCTTTGTTGCAGGATCAACTCTGACTCTCTTATACATATTCTGTCAGTGTTTCTCTTCCTGATAGATCATTAACAATTTCATAGCATCTGAAATTGTCAGTGCTAGTGTGATGAGAATTCATTTGTTGAATGGATTCATTAATGATTGATTTGTGGCTGTTGTGGATCATGCAGGGCCCTATGGAGCTCAGATTGTGCCTGCAGTCTGCAGAGTTACTACTCTGTTGCCATAGAGACAGTGTGCAGTTTCAGGGGGCATCAGAGATGACAAGAGAAACAAATACAAATTAAATCACCGAGAATCAGCTTCGTACCAATTGAGCCCTTGAGACAAGAAGTCAGCTTGAAATACTGGGAAATATTTTGAACAGCCAGAATATTCGCACTTGAGCTTTCACTTTGTGAATTTTGCACATCACCACAGAGGTGTATTTACAGGTCATGAACATTTAATTGTAGACAGTGAGCTGTCTTTATGATTTACTTTGTAGTGTATCTGGTAAAACATTAAATTGACTGCTTTTGTTATTTGATTGCTTTGTGCTTTTTTTGTACCTTTGCGTGATGTTTCATCTGTCCAAGAGTAAATTCAAACTAAATACATTTTTTTGTTAGTAAAATTTGTTACCAGTTACTCCTGGTCCCATTTTATAGTGCTTTATCCAGTTGCAGTTACATTTCATTCCTAGACATGAAGATGAGTTTCATATGTATCTATGTTGTATGAATGCTCGATGATACGGGTGCTAAAATGGCTTATAAAGGCAGTGGGAGGGTCAGTGTCATGGGATAGCAGCAAGGGCAGGGGCATGCTTTTTTTTTTTTTTTCAGATTGTGAAGGGACAAGTGCAAGCCAAAATACAACAGTAATAATGTGATTTTTTTCATAATAAAGCCATCCCTGGACCCAGGCATGGGAAATTGTGAATTACCATAAAACATCTTAAAATCCAGACAGACATCTTTGTAAAGCACGCTGAGTAACTGAGAGAATATGTCTTGGACAGTGATATTACAGCCATAGTTACTGTAAATCACAATGCCCTAAATGTCATAAAAAGATATGAGAGGCCTTCATTTTATGGCAACATAAAATCAGATGATTCCGTCCAAGGCTAAAACAGCCATGCAGAGAGCTTTTGGTTTTTTAAACTCATCAGGCGAGGCTAATTCTCTGCATACCCCTCATCACCATGCACTGATGAACAACCACATCTGACAGAACTAACAGCATTATAGTCTCAGTATACATGTGCATGGTACGTGTGTAGTAATTTAGTTTTGAGAGTGCATTTCGATAGTAACTATATTATTTTCTTCGAACAATGTGAAGTTCTAAGCATTTTGCATCCGCCCAGATGATGAAGGGCATTTTATTTATGAACATGCTCTATGATTTTACTTTATACACATGCTGTACTCGTATGCTGCTACAGAAGTGGACATAGGAGAATATTTGGTATCTCATTGTAGTTCTTCAGTTCAGCTTGGTTTCCATTTACTTTGATGTACCATCTGTGTCCCAGCTAATTTTCTTTCCTTTTTAAATTTACAGATTCACTTGGGTAATATTTTCACCAAAAGTTATTTGATGTCTAATGCTAGGATTTTCAGATTTTTGACAGTTATTCTCTGTTAATTGATAAAATCTGTCAGATATATTCAATTCAATTCAGTATATTCCAGAACCAGAAGTAATGATGTTCAAACCATTGTGTGAAATGTAATTTCAAAAGTAGCATGGGAGTAATATCGTCGGTGCTATTTGTGTAAAAAGACATTTCGTACATGGGGCCAACCAGTTGGTATTTGTAGTAATCATTATAGTGCCTCAGCTAAGCCGTGCGCTTGGAATAACTTTGATATCTTTGCCTCAGTTGAGTGAATGCGTCACTTGCAGGAATTGTAATCGTTTTAAGAAGTTGCATGTGTGCTGATGAAGAATAGGCTTATTTAGCTGTCATCGTGTCTTTCCATTCATCAGAAGACTCCAGTTGTTCTGCTCCCAGGAAAGAGCCAGACACAGAGAGATTCTAAGCACTTGTATTATGTCAAAAAAGTCCATTTGTAATTGTGTCAAATTCACCAGCAAATCTCCCCAAACGACTGACAAGGAAATGTGATGATTAGACCGTGCAGGCAGAGCTGCCATATGAACAGCAGTGTGCTGTGGTTTTGTCTCCTCAGGTTTTATGGGGAAAAAACATTACACTCTAACTGGTTAGTGCTCCAGCCCACCCATATCTACACACACACACATACACACACACACACACACACACACATAGAGCTGCTCTCACACGTATACAAACAGACAAAATCAATCTGATTCCCACAAAGTCTACCAGAGTTTTCGAACACTTCCACTTTCTTAGGGATTGGTGGAGTGAAGCAAAAGCATAAATCAATAACACATCCAGGCTGGTCTGGGGGAGAGGAGTGTTGCCAACTGGGACCATTTTTAACTACAGAGCAAAGGCAGCACTGGTCTCTTTGCCTTCCAGTGCTGAGAGGCTGCAGTGTTTGTCTGCACGCTTGCTAATTTTTTTTTTTTGATCAGACAAGATAAAGAACAGGCTTTGATTAGTATGGTCTCATTATTCTGCTTGCAAGTGCACATACATTTGAGTGTGTATTTCTGTAAGTGGGAAAATGTTGCCAGGGTACAAATATTAAACTTGAGGAGTAGTAAAAACATGACATGCAGTGCTACCCAGCAACATCAGAGCATTTATTAGAAAACCTGCAATTAGTTTAATTTTACAGCTCCATGCTTGCATTCAGTACTGCAATTTTGTCTTCTACTTGTTTATATTAACTAACATTGACAATTAATTGTAACCCAAGGGAGACACAAGTAATGTACATAAGGCACAATGCACTATTAAGAATCATGGCCAAGAGTGAGCCAAATATTTACTTGGTGTCCCAAGAGTTGGGATGCAGGCTTCTGTCTATACTGATTGCACACAAGGACACACATGGTAGCAGAGAGCCACAAAGCTGCTATAAATCCACCACGGGTGAGATGCTGGGATAGCACCTGTTTCTGTGTTTGCTGAGTGCTGTAGCTTTCTAAGGTGGCTCACTGATTTATCTCCTTGAGCCTAACACCAATAATAGCTCCAGTTACAGTGAAAGTGAAATTTGCTTCGACTTCAGTAGAAAAAGCACTCAATTAATTTCAGTATTTAAAGTATAGGGCATAATTGATATAAAGTTCAAATTGGGTGTACTTGAATGTGACTGTCAGTTCTACACCTTGGGCAAAGTAGTTTATAGTTCAAGTAAAAGCACCAGAAAAAGTGAACAAGTGGAGGTAGGACCTTCTTTTAGGCACAGATACAGCAGCTATGTTTAGCCTCTGACCTTGTAATAACATAATTTAAACCAGGAGTGAAACACAAATCACAAATCAGCCACAAATCTGCCACAAATCAATCATTTCACTGCAAATCTCATTTGCAGTACTGTCCCAGCCAAGATAGCAGCAGCACATAGACTATAAAGGTGTATAATATCGTGTGAAAACAGAAATCACACAAACAGATGCGGCCAGAAAACAGATATGCCTATACAAAGTAAAATCTTTCAACAAAAACACTGATTGTCAGAGAGAAAGATGTTAGTAATAGGTTTCCAATAGCTTGATAAACAAGGTTTACCTGTTTGAAAGAAATTGTCACATCATTGTCCAACTGAGCAACAGCGATCTGTGATAAGAACGAACAATACAGCTGGAAAACTTGTGTCTCCTGTGTATTTTGGGTCACTTGTGACACTGACACAGATAAGACCAACCACAGGTGTTAAAATTCAGACAGTTTTTTTTTTTAAATTTGTGGCACGGATACAAAATACTGTGGGTCTGGGAGATTTTTATAACATCAGAGCATGGATGTCTGCCAGGACTAGATACTGCATGTCAGGGAGGATTGTTTGGGCATTAGTGAGGTATCAGTAGCCAAACACACTCCAGTGATGTGTCCTTCTCTTTGTGTTCTTGCTTTTATGTTGCTGCATGCTAGCCACTGGCAGTAGTTGACCTCTCCTCTCTCATCTTTTCTCTCAGTTCTCATTCTCTTTGTCACTTTGTCTTTCCCTCTCTGTTAGGATTAGCTATAACATCTATCAAGGAGACTGGGCCACTGGAATCTCAACCACACAGGCTTATATTTGGAAAACAAGCATTAAAAGAGTGGGGATTAAGGATGAAACCCTGCTCAAGAGCAATGTGTGCACGTGTGTGTGCATGCTTTTGTGTACAATTGTGCTGGACAAAATGAGCCAGAACACAAGAGAGTTGCATGAATAGGTGGCGAGTGCCAGGAGGAAGGTGAAGTGCTTCGTTGTTTTGAGTACCCAGACTCTTGTGCACCCTGTGATTTCCCACCACCACACACATGCACACCTAGGGATCAGGACCAGACAGCTGTAGGACTGAACCAGGAAAAAAGTCACATTTTTCAGTGTCCTTTCTTGGTTGTACACATTCTTCTCTTTGTCATTCCTGCTTTGCCACATACTTTTTACCCACACTTGTTACTGTGCTCCTCTCCCTTTCTTTGTCATAATAGGCTGCAGATGCTATTCATTTCACAAGCAGGGTGTAGGTGGAAGCAGAGCAGTGCTTCTGCGGAATCGTGGCCAATGCTCATGTGCACACGCACTCTTCGGCTCAGGCTGATTTAAGCCAGCAGCCTTCTGTTTCCCTTTTTTCCTAGCAAAGGGGTTTTGAGGACTTTTCAAATATTTGTATCTCGGATGACATTCCAAGTGCTAACACAGTAAGATAAAGAAAACTAAATAAACCACAAGGACTTCTTTTGAGGGAAAAAAGGAAACATATTGATTCAGAATGAGGATTTTAAATTGAGGTGTCATTCTGTTGAAAAAGGGCAAGGCTGGAAAGCTGTTTTGCCTTTCAGATGATGTGATTTGTTTGTGTGACACCATCATAAATGACTCAGTAGACAGAGCAATATGGGGCACATTGCAGCACTTAAATCAGCCCAGAGAAAACAACCGTAATGCCTAACGCTTTGTCAGTGATAGTGCTGAACTGTCCTCGTCAGTGTACAGTGTAATTACAGTACATCTTACTGTTTAACAGTCCATCCACAAATAAATGATTACATTAGTTCTCAATAGTAACTGAATGACCGTGAGGTGACATCTATAATAAATGGCTACTTTAAAACAGACTCCCTCAGTTTTTTTTCTTCACATTAAATGCAAATAGAGCATAATATAGCCAAATGATGATTTCAACAAATGACCTGTGCAGAAAACACTTTCTTTGCATTAAAAATTGAAAGTGCATTACAGTCACACAGCGGTTCTTTTTGTTAGTGACACACGCCACCATTTCCATGCTGAATTTAAATTGCTTACAGGTGTTCAAGGGATTCACAGGAAAATAATACTTGTATGTTATCCACACGCATATCACAGTAGCACAGCTTGTTGTTCTCTCTTAATAGTGTTAGCTGTTCAGATTCTGTGATTTGTTGACAAACAGAAAAATATAAATCATTATCCTTTTAACAACTGACGTATATTCTGAATGATGAATTTCTGAAGATTTTGTTTCCATCTATACATAACTGGGTTCAGCTGGGACTATAGTGTGACATTGTGCAAAAAAAAAGATTATGGTGAATTTTATTTTATTTTTTTAATTTGAGTATTGTACAACTAAAAATTCTCTTTTGGGATTAGTTTAAATAATAGTTTACTGTCAAAGGAAAAATAGCGATGATTTATAAACACAGTATACTAGTTTGATTGTGACTGTGAAGTAGGAAGTAGCAAATGTACAGCTGTACAATGTACAATGTTGAATTAAGACTCGTGTAAACAGTGTATGAGTACATAGCGAGGGTGGACACAGCTTATGAATGCACATCCATTTTATGATAACATTGGTTAATGAAGTGTGAATAATAAAAGGGTGATGGCAAACACAACTGATGAGTAATTAGATTGAAAATAAAAAGCTTTTAATGTGTAACTTTCAAACATAAAATTTAAAAGTTTGGCATTAATCATTTTAGTAAAACTGCATACAGCCCTAAAAAGATGTTAAACAGCAGGAGTCCATTTTAACAAACATCATGTCAGACAGTAGATTATAAGCTACTCTAAAATGTCACATTGTGCACATCTTAAGTAAATCTGACTGAAGCTTGAAATTCATCTTTAAGAAATGGAAGTCACACAGAAGAAAACCTGAAAGTCTGACAGTTTACTTATAATGTCTGTTAATGTGCTTTATTCTTTCTCCTCCCACTTTGCAGAGTGAAATTATTTTGTGCTCTATAACAGCTGCTGCATTAGAGATATAAAAAACTAAAGAAGATGAGGGAGGCAGACAGATTGTGCTCAAAATCAGGAGCACATCAGCAAAACAATAAATGGAAAGAACTTAAGATATGTAACCTTAGAATGCCACGGCAAGAGTACACCCACCTGTAGCCTGAGAACGCAGATGTCAATTTTCACTTATTTTCTATTTCTCTTCCACCAAGCTGCACTCAAAGGACTCATTGAATGAGAGGAAGGACACCTGGAGCAGCAGGCAGTCCAATCAATACCCACCAGGCTTTGGCAATACAAGGGGTCAGAGTGTTGAGCGGTTGATTGGTGGAAAGCCCGAAATAACTTGCAGCTTGTCACAGCATCTGTGACCCCGTCATTGACACAGCACTTGGCTAGATTGAAGTAATGTCAACGAATACAGATGGCAAAATGGAGCAATATTGGATTTTCACCTTCTCAGTTGAGTTTCATCCATTTTACTTTATGATTTTAGGTTCACATGTTCAGCACTGGTTGATAGATTGTGCTTGTTTAGAGCACTGTGAAATAGTTATCTGTCTTCATGTCTCCTGCAGTGAGGAAAATGCATACCTCCATTATATCCCTTTGTAAACCTGCTGTGATGTGCAAAATAAAAGTTGATGCACTTCTCAGGGTGGAAGAATCCCAGGATCCTTGTATGAACTTGTAAAATGAAAATACCACACAGCCTTTTGATTTTTCTGTATTCAGCCTCCACTGGCAACAAATATTTCACCCATTGTCAAAGAAAAAACAGACCAAGACAGACCAAGTCAAAGCCAAGACAGAAAGCAAACTGAAAATGGAACACATTTTGACCAAGGGTCAAACTAATGTCAAATTGACTAGATCATTAGTATACTAAAGCTATCAGTATGAATATTGGAAAAGATAACTTGGTGTTATGGTGGGAAGTT
Organism: Mastacembelus armatus; assembly: GCF_900324485.2. Lineage (NCBI taxonomy): Eukaryota > Metazoa > Chordata > Actinopteri > Synbranchiformes > Mastacembelidae > Mastacembelus > Mastacembelus armatus. The sequence goes on along the minus strand of NC_046634.1, from coordinate 5,645,744 downwards.
TCTGTTTCTGGGTTTGGACTTTTATTTTGGGTTCTGATTTCCTGTGTCACCTATTTTAGTTATAGGTAACTTCATGTCTCTTTAGTCTGATTATAATCCCCTGTGTTCAGTTAGTGTAGGGTACCTGTGTATATAGACCTCCTCTTGTCCTTTGTTCTTGGTTGGAGGATTGAAGTTAGTAGTGTTTTTTCCCGTGAGTGAAGGATCATGGTTTAGTTTTCGATGCCATGTGGCAGAGTTTTCCAAGGTCTGTGTATTGTGTTCTGAGTGCGGAGAGGGTTCTCCACGGTACCTGAGCCTGTGTGTCCTGCATTTGGGTCCTGCACCAATCCTTCCACCCAGCCACCACTTAACACTTGGTTTAATGTGAAGGGTGTTTGTGGTTGTGACACACCCACAGGGCATGACCCAATGCTTTGGTTCATCTCAGCTTTACTGGGCTTTTTAGCTTCTTTCAGCTTGTTGTTTTGTTTTACAGATTTGGTTGTGTTTTTTTGGATTAATGTGTTTTCCAGTGTTACTCTGCCTGAGAGTATCAGAGGTAGAATTTGAGACAGTAAAATCTAAATTAAAAGACAATGGAAAAAAATCACCCTTTACCTATACTGTACCAGTGGTTCCAATCAAAGCAAAATCTAGTCACACCTAAATGTTTCAAGCCAGAGTGACCTCTGACAGATGTTTTATTTTAATTGCTCTTAAGACCTGAAGTGTTAAAATTACCAAGTATAAAAAGCAAAAATTAGAGATGAGCCGTGTTTCCTGGTAATTATCTCTAGACCATTTTAACTTACGTTATTTATGTTCAACTCATTGCAAAAACATAATGATTCCTAGGCCCTCTCCATAAATAGAACAAGTAAGTAAAGTATTTGCTGTAAACATGGCAGAAGAAATAATAATGCTCTATTAAATGTCCAGAAGACATTAAGAGGGAAGTCTTGTCTTACATACAACAGCCCCACATATGACTTGAGGTTTTTATTCTGACCAGGTGTGACCTAAAGCTTCTAAATAACTATTCCACAATAAAGATATCCCATCTAGCTGTTTATGAACCCATCATGAGACAGCCATTCTTAACAGCCAACATCCTCCATCTATTCTACCATCCTTAACACTTTAAATAAATCCCCTGTCCATCTCAGATGACAAGATAAATACCATCTACCTTCCCAGCTGACAGAGAAACCTGTCCACCCCAGGAGAGCAAGCATTCACTTCCCTAAAGGGGAGATGAGGATAAGTGACGGTTTGTAAACCAACAGAAGCTCTTAAAGATAGAGTGAAACTCTTAAGGATAGAGTGAAGCTTTTGAGAAAGCTATGGAATTTATATTCCCAGATGAAGGGCAATTACCATTACAAGTGTTTATGATAGCTGTAGATAAAACTGTGCTTAGCTGGGATTAATTTACATTTATCCGCGTGTACAGTAATTATTATTATTATTTTATTTATCAGCGCAAACAGCCAAACAAACAGCAAAAGTTTAAAAGAAGTGAAGACAATAGCATTTCTGTGGTTTGGGGCTAGAGATGCTATGATTTCAGATACTTCCAGCAAAGCTATGATGGAGTTTGAAAGCAGAAAATTTCTCAGCTATCTTAAATAACAGTTGCAATCTGGAAGATGTCAATCCATAATGACAGAGCAGCATCTTTTCTCCAGTGTAGATCATCTATGTGTAAAAATTGATTATAGAAGAGGAGGAATAAACTATTTTCTCCACTCAGAGTAGCCTGACTACTAGAATGCAATCACAGTATTTGTTTTGTTTGTGATGCAACAATTTCATTTTGGAAGGCATTCTGGGAAATGTAGGAAATCTGTGCTTTAAGTAGAGCATAACAGAACCACTTCTGGAGTGAATTGATCATTACAAATTGATGATTTAGTACAGCATAAGAAAATATGAGGGTGTGTTTCTTCACCCCAGTGCTGTGTATCTCAGTGGCAGATTTAGAAGGACATTGATTATTTCTTTTTCAGTCTCCCTGCAGGCCATTTTTTTAAATGTTTTTCCCCGTAGCTTGCTTTTAAAATCTATTTCTCTTTACACCTGTCTCTAAAGCCACCACAAATATATTTTCTTCGGTATCTGTCTTTGTGCTTCAGCTGAAAGAATGTCAAACCTGATTTAAAAAGTGCTGCCTTTTCTGCCTTTTCTGTAGCCCTAGTTCTCTTCTCTTCAAAACACCAGGTAGTCGTTTGTGCCTGTAGATGTGAGATCAGTTTTGCTTCTTTTTATGAATATTAAGCTTCATACTGGGTAATTAAAAATCCAACCAATATTCCACATTTTTCAAGTGGGATTGAATGGTCGCGTAACACCTGTTCAAAATCTCCCCAAACTGTAATGAAGTGCAATTAAATGTACTAAATATGGGAGGTGTGGTGCAACACACTAATAGCAGATGTGGAAAGGATAGAATGACTCGTGTGGGGATGTTGTGTGTTAGCGCTGGAGAAGATTAGGTGAAGAGCTGGTCAGCTGTAAATTTTTCATGCTCGTGGCGTAGTTTTCATTAGCTAGTAAAGCAGATGTGACGGTCACCAGCAGTGATTGTCACAAGCAAAGACAGAAGCAGAGGGCTAGGGCAGGATTTGTCATTAGATGTGAAACCGTTGTGACGGGGTTGTACGTTTCCCTTGAACAAACATTGGCCTCATTATGTTTGGAAAATTGACCTCTATATATGAGTCCACATATAGATCATCCACCACAGTCTCTTAAAGTATCTGTTCAGATTAGAAAAATAACACATGTTCTGCTTTTCCCTTAGTTGTATTAGTATGGGAGATAATTTGCTCTTTATTGGTCTGTGGTTTCTGATGTCCACCTGTTTGAACTGTCTTCCCCATGAAATGGCCCCTGTTTACAGTGTTTCAGTGGGTTGGAGCATTAATAATTTTCTGGAGATACATGTATGTTTATCTCTGAGGCTGCTAAACAGTAAACCTGCTAATATGTGTGCCTTTAACTTCACATCAACAGACATGATGGCTGTCTACTGTATCCTGCATTGTTTGTACATGTGCTGAGAAGTTTATACCTTTTGGAGATACATGGTTTTCTATGGACACCATCAGTATGTTGTTGACTGACCTCCTGTTACAGTGGAAACAAATTGAACAGGAGGACAGCAGACCACAAGCAGCACAGTGTACATTCAATATTTGATGTCTTACAGGCAAAAAGTGCATTTGCTGTTAATCTTTAATTGATTTACTAGATTTAGTTGTTACTACATTCTGATATTTTGTTGTTTTCTAAGATTCATTACAGAGATTTCAGCAACTTTTGTTTCTTTGTGTGTAATGATTCAGCTGACCTTGGTGTACGGGATGGTTGGCACATCAGGCCCACTTAGGTAGCGTGAAGCTGGGCACAGAGGAGGCAGTTTGTTAGGCAGGTGCAGGCAGGTTGCCAGGACAGAGCTTCTTTGATATTCATGAGTCTTGAGGGAGAGACCGATGTTGAGAGAACAGCGTAGAGGGTAGGGGTGAAAATGGGAAGAGAAATGACAAAAACAGGGAAGATGAAGATGGTTAAGGAAATGAAGACAGGAGCACAGACAGAGTGGTGGAGGGGGGAGATGGAGATCTGCTGCTGTTAGGTTTGACAGCATCACTGCTTGTGGTGGAAAGAGGGAAGGGGGTGGAAGAGGGTAGTAAGAAGTGAGAGGAAGGGTGTTTGCTGACCTGTTTCTAATATTATCTCTGCTTTCCTTATTGCTCACAACCTTTCTCCTGCTTTCTTTGATTTGTTGCTCACGTCTTTTGTTTAATTTCCTACATATTGTCCTTTATCTGCTCCTGTTTGCTTTCTGTCACTGTCTCTCTTGAAATTTCCTCCTTTTTATTTGTGCACCATTACTGGGTTTGTTGTCATTTTCCAACATGTGCATATTTAGTTATTACCAGCTCCCTGTTTATTTCTCTCTTCTACCATTGTCCTCATCTCCTGTTTCAATCCCACTTTATTACTGTAAAACAATGGCCTTCCATGCTCAATGGGCTAATTGGCCTTTTACAGTATGTACACATGGGCCAAGTGCATTGCTCCCAGTCCCAGACCTTCAAATCCTTGCTAGCATTGCAAAGTTATCAATTTTCCCACTGTGACAGGGAAAATGACCTGATATGTAAAATACTTTTATAAAATGACATCATGTAGAGCTATTAAAAATGCAAAATTGCCAGATGGCTGTGGATTGGACTAAAACTGGGTCCACAAACATGTTAAGCTCTACCACTCCACATTAAATCCACTTCCTAACACTACATTCAGAAATCAGATAGTTTTATATATATATAGATATAGATATATACACATATATATATGTTTTTTGTGTAAACATATAAGTTGAATACCTTGAATTCTGTGAAAATCGGAGGATTAGAAGTTAAAAAGATCTCATGATTCAATGACATGTCTAACCTTATGAAAATGTATTTTTCTTTACTTGGCTTTAGCCACGTAATTAGGATAAAAGTATATATTTGATAAAAAATAGCATGTTGGCTTTGTTAGCATTCCACTTTTATCCAGTGAGTGTTATCACAGTGGATTGGAAAAGGTGGCTTTTGTTTTTTTAGTCTGGAACACTACAAGGCAGCAGTTTTATTTTAGAGTTACCAAAGGTCCAGTATAGAAACTTGGCAGTGACCTGATGGAAGAAATACAACATTGTAAAATCTAGTAGTAAATGCTGTAAAACATTCAGGTGTTGACTTAATTTCATCCAGGAAGCTGGAACTGAAAGCAAGCAGGGCTCTGTGATGAGACGTTTTACATAGGGACCGATTCAAGGGTCTGGTGCCAAATAAACATAGACAGAAGGCTGCAAGGAGCAAAATGAGATGAGACAGCAGCACTGGTAGAGGATGTTTGTGTGAGGGTGTGTGTGTGTGAGTGAATCAAACCCGCTCTTCACACATACAAAGAGACACTACCCAAGCCCAAATGCTGGTTGGCTAATTTTGCATCATTAGCTAACAAGGCCTCAGATCTCCCAGTCACGCCTCTTTATTTCAAGTTTCATAGAGAGGAACCTAATTCATGGTATCTATGTCCTCTTCAGAGGCCATTAGATTCACAGCCAATTACTAGTAAAGATGGCATGTTCTCTGGATTACAACTATGTATTTATGCTTTTATGATAATCCAAATGTTTGGTGATTATGAGTTTGTGGTTTTAAAATATCTATAGCAGCAGTAATAGCTTGGTATGCATGCAATGGCACCAGCAATGTATTTTCTGCATGCAGATAAGCAGACTTGTGAGATTACCCGCCTTGCAGTCACAAAGTGTTGATTTTTATCTAAACATACATGCACAGAGATTGACCAGACATGGCGTACACTGCAGGATTTCAATTGGACTGGCCTGCCCAGGCCTGGGCAGTTTTTTAAAAGGGCCACAGCAATCTAGTACTATTAAAAAAATAAAACAGTGAATGTCAATAAATCCATGAAGCTAAATGCCAAGCCTATGCTAAGGAAATGTCATTGGTGGTTTGTAATGCGATTGCTATCCAGGGGGGTGACTCTACAGCACATGCCACCTGCTTAGAAAGGCATTGAGCATGTATATATTGGTTAGGCAGGTCAGGAAGGGACAGCAGTTGGTGGGGATGTGTGGAGCAGGGTGAAAAATTAAAAGAGAAATCTCAGTAAGAGCTCATAACACACACCCTTTTATAAAGGCGTATCCATGATAAAATATTTCGCTTGCTTTGACATATATACTGTACAAAATTGCAAATAGCCTCATTTGAGCTCAATTTACAATGCACTTTCTATGTGTTTCTGCCCCTTCCCATGACAGACTTACTGCTCAGAATTTGAATATTTGGCTTAAAATTCAATCAATATGTCCTTAATTGCAGACATGAGAAGACAAAAGCAGCATTTTAAAGATGAAGATAAATTCTTGGTTACATTTCCCCAGATGCAGCAAAGAGCAGGACTGAGCTGTTAAAATTATTGTAAGCAGTTAGTATAATCTGGAATAGGTTTCTACTGCTACCAATGACATATGTCATTCCTGAACAAGGATTTATATAATGGAGCATGGAATCACACATTATAATGTAGATTGCAGTCAATAATAGCTCAACAATAGGAAATAATGCTCGGTGTCTACTGCAAGTACGTGGTTAGGGAGGCGTGCTAATGTTAGAGAAAATCACAGTTCGTTGACACTTTACTGAGGCACTTAATGTTAGTTTTTCCTTTTCATTTGTCAACCATCTGCAAGATTCTGCATACTAAAGTTCTGCAGCCCTACTGAACAGAAAGCAGTTGGCTGTGTTTCATGTATCCAGTTGTCTGTTTGGTGCTTCACACCCCTTTGTTTGCAACTAACACCTTCCTGTCCTCTGCAATGTTAAAAGGTGTCACACTGCCCAAGTCCCTGAGCAACACAACAGCTAACTTCTATCTCATTAGCTGTCCTGTCTTTAAACAAAAATGGATAACACCTCCCACTCACACACACTTTCTTCTTCCAATACTAGTAAGTAATTTTACTTAGCTTCTGCTGGGCCTCTGTAACAGTGGCATAAGGAGAGGGGTGTGTGTTTGTGCACTGGTAAGTGTGTGCACCCTCCGCCCTCTTTACTGGCCTTTTTCCTATGATGCAAACTGACATCTAGCAGGAGTGACATTAATATTCAGAATGCGGGTATGTGTGTAGGCGTGTGTGTGGCTATTATCACGAATGAATCCTTTCCTGAGATGTTCAAGTCCTGCTCTGTCTGTATCTTTGATGTCTATGCAGGTTGTCATATCAGCCACAACATTCACTATGAATGTGGATAAATGTTTACAGCCACTGCCAAGCCACATTAGCACTGTGTGCTTGTGTGTGAGCAACAGGAGATAGGAGGATCATAAGTACCATGACTGTAGGCATGTACAGTAGAGTGAAAAACCAAATCCCTTGAGGAACTGAGGTCATTGAAAGAGCTGCAAATGATACAGAGGAATTTCAGCCCTTAATGCTGCTGTGAAATCATAAAACATTCATGTGCAAGCCAGCAGCTATACAAGCGCGTTAGTGAGCAGAGCTTACATGTATCATCTATGGCACTAAGCATTTTAAGATCACTGCATGTAGTTCTTCATGTAGATCAGTAAACTAGCTAGTGTGTAATTTGGATAAACGCTGCTGTGAAAGAGTCTGCTTTCAGACTATTTTAAGAAATCATGAGTTCTGTTGCACTGTATTTCAAGAAAGATTTCTTGATGCTTGATCCGTGATGACTGAAGGGATAGTTTGACATTTTGTGAGATACATGACTTTAATACTACACTCTTATGTGTCTGGTAAATATACACCAACCTAGCTGGTTACACCTTATTTCAATGATGTTTACCAGATGAGTCACATATTTTAATTCAATGTTTTAGATAAGAACTACATAATAGTTTGTAAAGAAAGGAGAGGGGGATGAGGTCAGCCTAGCCGTACATCCTCAATCTGGCTTTCCAAGGCAGCTTTTTAGCACTCGACGATTAGCAGACAGCATCAGTCTGGTTTTTGTGACAGAGTGCAAGCAGCTGACGACATGCTGAGCACGTGGAGTGCATGGAGTGTTTTTTTTTCTGAATCTACACATCTCTGGGGTAATCTATCTTTGAAAATAAAGGCTCTTTGGTGACTTTTTACCCTGATTATATCTAGAAGCAAAGAGACAACAGAACCTGTGTTTGTCTGGAAACAACAACAAGCCGACTTAAAATGCCTCAGGGGTTCAGCATCCCTTTGACACCAGGATCTGTGGACTGTGTAGTGCAGAACGGGAGCTGGATAGAGGAGCTGCACAATCAAAGGATTAACATTAGAGCTAGTGGCTAAAACGCTGCCCACAGGTCAGATTAACAGAATGTAAAGCTTGCACCCCTTACAACACACTTTGAAGTGGGGCTTACATTCCCAGCTTCATCCTGTCAAGAGTCAGTGGTGAAAGGAAGTGTCATGATAGGTGTTTTTTTTAATATTTGGCATGTGGATTTGCTTGAGGTGATAGGCAATGAAGGATCACAGCAGTAAGTAGGAGCTGTTGGTGTCTCGGTCAGGCCTCAGCTGTCACTGAGAACAGGCAAATGTTAGCTGAGGGTAGGAAGGTTATCCCTGCTTTAAAGAGTATCTCACTGTTTCTTTCCTCCCTCTGTTCAACTGATAATTCATTACATTACAACTTTATAATCCATTATAAATACTCTCTGTATACTGTATTTGTAGGTCCTGCCAAAGAGCTAAAACTATTTTGGGCTGAGCCATTTAGTTGATCAACATAAAACAATTGGCCAAATACTGAAAATCAATTACTACTTATGCTCATTATTTCTAGCAAAAATGCCAAACATCCATTAATACCAGCTTTCTAGTTGTGAGGGTTTTAGGTAGTGAGGTAAATAATTGTAAATGTAGTTATGAAGCAAATTACCCACTTAAATGTGCAAGAAGTGATTGCCTCTACAATTGAATTATTTTGTCAGACTGTGGGGATTTAGACAGTGACATCCAGGGGGACAGAGCAGCAGCACAGTACAGTTAAGTGAGATGAGGAGACGATGATCTTGTTTTAATAAGGCTGATTTACTATGTGCATATTTTAGATCATATTGAGCTTGAACCACATTATTTTATGGCAGCGTTTATGTGGAGCAAAACGTGTGGACCAAAGTTTTGCTGTTTTTTTTGTTTTTTTTTCAATTATCATGCTTGGAATAAATTCTGACTTTAACTGTAAAATTGCCTAAATTAACATGATTGACACCAGTGATCTTTTGTTCCTGTCGTGCATGATAATTTCTCCTCACCCCCATGCTTATTTTAGCAGTTTCCACCCATGTTAACAATGACAGCTGACACATTGAAATGCTATCTGTAATATAGCACTAGCTCATGAAAACAGACCTATGTTAAACTGATTTCGTGGATTTATGTTGAGGAGATAATCAGACATAATGGCCCTGTGCTGAGACAGCTGTAGCAGGTAAAATGACTTTGACAGAGCAGATATAAATTCCTCCTGACTCTTGTTCGACCCCAAGGCTCAGGTTTCCCATTCCCATTCCTATCCAGATGACACAGTATAATAACGGTCCGTCCCTCTAGTTCAGTGTCAGTGCTCCATGTCAGTCTCTATTTTAGGATTATTGAAAAGTAATGTGTGTTGAATTTTTCCCCTGATTAATATCATTTTCAGAACACAAGTGCAACTGAGTAAAATAATGGTGATGGAAAAGAAAAAGAGCCATACCATGAGGCCCCAGTGGGTTAATTCTGAGGAAATGTTATTTTGAGACTGTCCAATTCTTTTTCAATAGTTTCTGGGCATCAAAAAAAGTTGGTAACTCCTCCTACCCGAGAGGAAGTTACTTTAGCACTTGGAAATGACACAGTTCCATTAAACTGTAGTCAGATGGGCATTACTGTGTCCCTGGTGCCAGTCTCTTCTTTCATTTCCTGTCACTTCTGCTGTATGCAGTCACAAAATAAAGGCAAAAAGCACAAAACAATATAAACTGTAATTACTGAATTTCATTTTAAAAGAAATTGCTCCATGAATGTAGAAGGATGAGAAAGCAGACTCCATAAAAGGTTTTTAATTGGGAAACTGTGCAAACAAATTAAAGCCAGATATATTTTTTTTTCCTGTACAGTAATATGAATGGCTGCATAGTTGCCTATTAAAGCCAATAGAAACAGACTTTGTTATAGACAGCGAATGTCTAGATAGGAAGCACTCATTAAAATAAAAGTAATATTACTGATATTACAAAAAAAAGGTTTTGTGTTTTCACTATTCAATTAGAGTATCAAAAGAAAATGTATTAATTCACTTATACAACGGTTTAATTTTCCCCAAGATTACCATCCTAGTTTTGTGGAAGAAACACTGTATGATAATTTACTGAAGCAACGAGGATGCTAAACATCTCAGTTTCTTGGAGGCACAATAAACTTCTGTAAGCACCATCACATGGAGAGAGATAGACTTGGAGAACTTGGGCATTGTTTTTACCACATCTTGGTGTAATCAAATATGCATAATAGGCATGTTGTTTTTCTCCAGATCAATATGCACTTATCAAAGAAAAGTGAATTTCTTGCAGATATGTTTAGTGTTAATGTGTTGACTGCATGTGGTGTTTCTTTACTAATGAGTGTTTCTTTTTCTTTTCTTTTCCACAATGTTCTGTGTTTGAAACAATGGGATCCCTCCATATCTTCTTGTATGTCGTCTGCTGACAAATGGTGATGCTTCCTTTCTGCTAACATCATAAGGTAAGACAAACAATACTAAACTATGCTGCTGTTTGGATTTTGATCATACTTGACATAGGTTTGGGCTTAGTTTTTTTTTCCATCTCTCCAAAACATGAGGACAGGGCTTATTTATTTGTGGAATTTATCTTTTCAACAAAGATATACTTAAAAATTAGTCGTATTTTAGTCAAATATGTTGTAATTTCTTATAGAGAGCCTCCTGCCTGTTGAGGATTGTTTTTTTTACAGTAAATATAAAAAGAAAACAACTTATGATTCAGATGAAGCTAAAGATGTTTACAAGAGACTCTAAAAAAAATCTGACCTAAAAAGAAATGAAGATAAAAAAACAAAAACTGACTTTTGACTGCACCAACCTGAATACCATTTTATTCCTTAGTGGTATAACTAGTAAAGCTAAATTAGAGCTACATACAGATTAAATAGCCTTTTAATAATTTATAGTTTGTTCTGCTCTTGGCTGCATTGATAAGCTGTCTGCTTAACATATTGAGATCAGGAATAAGTGGAAGTCTGATTCCCACAAGTGTTTCATTTTGCACTTACAAGCTGCAAGCCCAACAAAGAGTTTCAGCACATGGCTTGGAGGTATAACACGAGCAGGCATGATCTAAACATCTTTGCAAAATAGGAAATCTTTAGAACAGCTAAGCTGAATACAGAATGACTGGGCGTCTGCACTGATGGGAGCTGCAGTTCAAGTGGAAGTTTCAGAAGTACTGCCCCCGGCAATGTCACAAGCCATATAACTATACACTCCTCTAGTCAAGAAAAAAAAAAAAAAAAAAAAGCACCACAGCCCTTCAGAAGGTTCATTTTTATGTCGCCTTAGGCATCAGCAGCTCCATTCTGCACTTTTATTTGCTCCAAGTCTGATCATTAGCAACACAGGAGAGTAGTGTGCAGATTAAGGAATCGATCCCACCTACAGTGGTTTTCGTTCATAGTGTCCTGGACGTTGTGAATCAATCTGACCATATCATAAAGAGAGAGTGGCTTCATACTCTTCTGTTGGAAGTTGTTTTTATGTTTGCCTCAAATGATTTTTCGTTGTGTGTCTGTGTTTTTATCTGTTGGTTGATTTTGGTGTAATATCCTGCCACAAATTTAGTTAAATGACTTGTAAAAGTCTGAGCTCATCCACCAGATGAGTGTATAGCCTACAGGCTCAAACTGTGTGTGAACTGTGGTGTGTTGTTTCATTGTATGTATTTATGAGAGTAAGAGCTTTTTTGTAGTTTTATCCTTTTAGAGATGAGTCACGTGCAAAATGACCAAAGCCCTTCAAAAACAGTGAGACATTTTAAAACTGGCTGCTTCGTGCTGAGGTTGAGAATTAAGGTCAATTTAAGTTTAGGGTTGTTTGCGTAATAGCATTAGACCTGAGTGTAGGGGTTAATGAACAAGTGTAAGTCAGAGGGATGCTTACAAACAAAATGTGTAAGTGTGCATGCATACGTATGTGTGTGCCCAAGCCCTTAATCCTTTAACAGGATTACAAGCTGCATTGTCCTTTGTTCACTTGTTCCTTTCCACCCTCATGTGCTGGTAGTGGAGATGTCAAAGCCCACATTCAGGATTACAGTGTAATGGGCTCCCTAGAGGCCGAGTGAGAGGAAAGCCTGCTGGTTAGATTGCCACTTTACCAGGCTATATTACAAAATTATAATGTTTTCCCTGAGAACATTATAATTTTGTAATATAGCCTGAGATACAGGTTCATATTATTTTTGCTTGTTTGACACAGAGAAAATGTGTGTTGAAATAGCTGTGGGAATATAGTGCTTTCATTTTAACTCCAACTGAAATTCAGCTTTGTATCTAAACTGACTTCTGAGCAAATTGATGTTCCTCAGAATCACCATGAATGAGGTGAAGTGGTGAGAGCATTGATGGGTTATTGATCAGGTCTACTGGGCATGGGTCAGAGAGGTCAGGGGGCTTCTGGGTTGGTGTCTGTTTGGAGTGGCTGCTGACATTTTTTATTGTTGCAAAATTAATCAAATAACTACATAGAAATGCAAAAAGACAAAAATATAATATAAAGTTAGAAGTGAAAGTAAAACAACCCTAAAACAATGCAAAACTACTGAAAAGAGACAAAACAATTAAAAACAATGTGCTAATTATGTTGCTTTTACTGTGTGGGTTCTTGGTAGGAAGGATGGGGGACTTTTTATATGTATTTCCCCAGGGACCCATTGTTTGATAATCCATCCATGCATGGGAGTCAAGGGTGTCAGCTGTGCCCATGTGTGTTTAGTCACAGTATAACTTTAAGGATAACTGAGTTTTTGTATTTCTTTATTCTACAATTCTACAAGCAGAATAAAGACAAAATAGGACAGTCTAGAAAACTCCATGCAGAGATATGTGGGATCCATTAAAATATTCTTGGCTTTCTTCACTTGCCTTCACTAACTTCGTCAACCATTCAAGTAGCTTTTCTGCTGTTATTTAAAATAACAGGATTGTAGTGATGCTTTTTTTTTTTTTTTTTGCAAAAGCACAGATAATGCAGTGAGTTGTATTATTCCCAGTGAAGAACGCCTTATTATGTTTCTACACGTTGGGCGACATTTGTAGCTGTTTCTGATAAAGAAATAAACCAAAATCAAACACGGCATCAATGCAGGCACATTAGTCTGTATGTGTGTTCATGTTCTTTAAAAGATGTTTTAGTTCAAAGTGCATATAACTTGCTCTACAGTCAGCAGAGAATAAGCAAGTTTTTAGATGAATTTCCACCCCCCCATGTTTTTGGCTTTGATTGGAGTATCTTGTTCAAATCAGCTTGCAAATATTTCAAACATGAATTTTGCATAACTATTTGTTGGTGTAGAGTTATTTCAGTTGCCAGTAGTGACTCTTGGTGCATTGGAGGATGTGTGGATATTTCACTTAGCTGCTTAACATTTCTGAATACATCAAAGAACCACATTTACATTTCATGCTGTCCATGTTTACTTATTAGTCATCTCGTTCAAGTGATTGTGGAAAATATCTAGCGGGTTCACAGAGTATTCAGACCAATTTTTGAACACTTTATGTTGTAGATTTCACTTGAATCGGATAAAACTGCACTCTATGATCCAGAACGACCACAAGAAAACATGTTTTTAGACATTTTTATTAATTTAATGAAAATCAAAAATTAAAATCTCTCAGTTACAAACATATTAAGGCCCTTAGTTCAGTATGAATGGTAGAAGCTGCTTTGGCAGCAGTTACAGCTTTGATTATAATCTATGACTTACCACAAAAGTTTTACCATGGTAGTCTACAGAACTGAGTCAAAGAAAAGAAAAATGTGTAGACAATTTATACGCTTTCTATTGTATGCTGAAAATACAAAAATGGAAGTGCCTTATTTTCTGCTTTTCTCCAGTTTGTATGACAGGCTTTAAAAAACATTAGTATTCATGCAGTATATGCACATTCAGTTTATAATATACAGTAATAACATGCAAAACAACCATTATGGTTCTTGAAGTAAATATATGTGTGTGGAAAATATGGATGTAGGAGTTATTTTGGTGTATTGCCAGTCCTGCACGTCCTGGGCCACAGAGCAGATAGCTGTATTTCACAGTGCAGTGACTAATGGATATGATCATAAACAAAACATTGTTAGATGAGCTTTCACTGTGCTTGTGAATTTGTGATTGACACCTGAGCTGCACAGTTGTGTTTTTGTTGGCATTGACTGAGGAGCTAAAAATCAATGTAGGAGATTTGAGCTGATCCAATAATGCACAGTGGCTTATAGACTGTAAAAGGCAGATTGACACCTGTAAACATTAGGTCATGTTCAAATCTAGTTACTGTCTGATGTTTCTGATGTTGTGCGTTTGCTCATGACTGTAATGTTTTGGAACAATGGAGTAAAGGTCTCAAGTGCTAATTCATTATACATCAAAATGTGAGCACACTTGTTTTACTTGCGACTGATGCCCAGCTGATGCAGACTCCTTGGAGGCAGATAGTAACTCTGAGATCTGAACACACAAAGATATATATATTTAGAGTCAGTTTGACTTACATGTTCTGTGGCTATAAATATCTACAGTATAAATATGTTTGTCACAGACAAATGTCCACAGATCTGCTTAGAAATCTGAGAAAAAAGTATTCCCTTTGTTATACAGTAACACCTGAACTTGCCTGTAACTCAGCCCGTTTTAAAGTTTTCTTCAATGTCCAGTGAAAAAATAGGACATAGCACAAAGTAACACTAGTCCTTTACCTCTCTGCTTCCTACTTTATCCTAGTTCATACCAGTGAGAATCATCTCAGCAGCATCAGAAAAAAAGCAACCTGCATCTTCTATCAATTAGGGTGGTCCCACCATATGTGATGCTCAGATATTCTCTTTGTGAATTGCAGTATGGAAATGTCATATCTTGTCTGACCGTGTTATGGAGAGTTAAGCCTTTGTAAACAACAAAAAGCAATAATGTGTTAAATCATAGTGTAACATAATTTAAATATTCTGTTATGTATACTGAGGCATGTATGCACTTAATCATTATAGTTGCTGGGTTTTGTGGCCTTTGTATGTTCAATGTTCAACCTTTCCATCAGTATTCAGTTTTCTGGTTTTCTCCAGGTTCTCTAGCTTCAAAGACCTGTAGCTCAGTTTATTTGGCAACTCTAAACTTATTTTAGTTGTGAATATACCTGTGAATGTCAGCCCTTAATAAAGTGGTGACCTGTCTAGGGTAGCTTGTATTTTGCAGGCAAACTGTAATAATGGAAATGATCACTCTCTTGGTCAGGGCCATTTAAGAATCCAACCATGTATTCAATTAGCTTTCAGTTTTTCCTAATGATAAACTAAAGAAACACGAAAACCTACATGGCAGTCAGTAATCATGAGAGGAATCAGACTCAAAGTGAGGACTTAACACAGTGACGGGAAGAGAAGTGTAAAGTAAGAGGTGTGTGTATCTGTGCATGCAGTGGAAAAAGAGGGTGGAGGCTGTTGGTCTTAACTGAGACAAACTGGAGCTATTAGAAGGCCTATTGTTGCTCGGTTGGCCCCCTGAAAGAACAACTTGTCCTAGCACTTATTCTGTGAATAGATGTGGCCAGTACTCTCGGCTATCTTGGCTGATCGCACAGATCAATCTGACCAGAGAACCTGCAGCAACTGTATAGGAAGGTGTGTGTGTGTGTGTGTGTGTGTGTGTGTGTGAACATGTGAACACATAGGTTTACAGTTAAATCTATTGTAGTTGAACTTAGGCATGTTTACCATTTTATTAATTGCCTTTTTTTGCGTTTGGCTCTGAGTTTTCTGTGAGCTTAAAGTCTACTAAAACTTACAAGCCCTGAAAACATTTTGCCAACAGTTAGAACAGTCTTGGGAATTTTGCATAGGAGACATCTAAAACAAAGATAATGTTAAGCACTATCAGTCATATCTGATCAGGCCACATCTACACAATCCTGATCAAGTACATTTTAGCTATAGTGGAAAGTTCCCAGATCTCAGTAATTACTTTTTGTAAGTGCAAAGTCACCATAACTGATAGAAATGATGGCCACTGGGACTTGTAACTGTAGCTAAACCCGTGTTTGTCCTGGATTTGTTTGTCTGTGTTGTGTTGATTTTAACATTACCATCAGTGGTGAGTATATTTACTCCCATCCATCTCAGTAATAAATACAGCTATACTTACTTTTGACTTTTCTGTGAACTCACTGTTCATTCTTTCATTTAAATCCTTGTCCAGAGTAACATCCTTGTATTTTAGAGTGTAGCTCTAAGTAGTTTTTTTTTAAAAATTGCATGTTTTGTGTTTAATCGGCTCGGTGTGAAATGTGTGGAACAGCTATTCACCTTATTCCCTCCATAGTCCTGGAACATATTGTGCTAGAGCTCACTTTCCTTACCTGTTTTACACATACAAGCAGGGACACAAATCTTTCTATTCTTGGTGCACGACTTTAAAGATGGCTGACTAGTGCTATCTCCTATCCCAATAAACAGCTTCTAAAGAGACTTTCAAGTAACATCAATCTTCCTTTTGCATCTGTCAAACTTCTCTAACATCCACTCTCCAACCAACCAGCCCATCATAGGGAAATCAAAGCCCCTTCAGGCGTTTGACACACTGTAAATAAACTGATGCGGATAAACCATGGCGTGATTGAGCTCTGAATGGAATGAGTCTATTTGCTGGCTCATAACCATGCGGTTTCATCTCCCCCACAGACCATATAACACAGACCTTCTAATGGTCCTCTCATCATTTCAGATTGAACTCACAGGGGTTTTATCACCCCTGCCTTAATTTGTGTGTGCATAATTGAAAGAAAATTAGATTTATTGGAACTCCCACATACAGAAGAGAGAGCCTGCAGCCCCTCTCTATCTCTTTCTCCTCCTTAGACATGTTCTCAAACACACACACATATACTGACCTTGTTGTCTCTTTTATTTACTGCACAATGACTGCAATTTCCTGACTGTAATTAGAGCTGTTATAGCCTGGCCTTTGGTCCCAGTCATTTAGAGGTGAGTACACTATCAGTCCTTTTCCCGTTTGCCACACAAGTTTTACTTCTCATGTCTCTTCTTTCCACGATTGAGGACTAGAAGCTCACACTTCCTCTTTTTGAAGTCAAAATCGAACCATTTTCTCTACTCATTTTCATTTGCGCTACTTAATCATTTCCCCATATTTTCAGCTGAACACCCACAAATTGCCCTGGTTGGACCCTGAAGACAAAGGGATTTTGTGTTAATTAAGCATACAGCAATTCATTTACACACCATTCCCTTCCTCCCACATGGACACATCCACTAACAGCAACGCCGCAGCTGTCACTGCTTTAATTCGTGTGTTCATTTTTCTTTCTTCCTCTGTTTGCTGCCTATGCCTCATGCTCAAGAAAGCACTATACCTTGGCTGCATTCACATTCAGGCATGGAGAAAGGATTTGATTCCAGTTTTGACCAGACATCTGCTTGATGAAAAGCTTTTGTACAAAGAAACCTGAGCTTCAGCAACAGTGGTGCCTTGTGCCATTTTTCTCAAAACATTTTTTTGGGACCCAGAGTGACTTTTTTTTTTTTTTCGAAGATAAACATAACTAAAATAAACTAGCAATAATAGCAAACCGTTGAATTTATTTGTTCTCTATTTAATTATAGTTTTAGTGCAGTATAAAACATTTGAGTCCATCTAATCCAGAAAGCCTGTTCACAGCAACTTTTGCACTTGAATAATGAGCTAAAAGACATCTTAAAAATTCATAGTGAAAGCACTGTTGCCTGTGTTTGCTTCAATGTATGATATTAGGGCTTTGATGCCATAAATCCCATACATAACTTTGAAAATCAGTCTGCTAGTCAGTTTAGGTCAATAGATCATCTTTTCCCAAGGTTGGCAGAGAGATCTAGTCAAGCTACGTTTTCTAATACAGTGACGCAGAAGGCAGGTGTCTCAGATTGGAGCTGATGGACAATGGTGAACTTTCTCTCCAGATACCAGAGATATATCAGCCAGCCAAAATCAATACACCCATAATAGGGCCTTAAAGCACAATTGCAAGGTAGAAATGTACAAAACTGGTACATATATGTTGGTAAATTAGGCATGATAGCTGCCAGTCAGAACTTTTAAGCAGCACATGTAGTTTGCATTTTCAAAGTCATCAGCAGTCATCCTTGGTTAACAGCTGCTGTAAGAAGCATCAGTTCAGGCAGTAAAAATATTTACGATTGCATGTGTTGTAAGAAGCACAGAAGCCAAAGAGACATGTTTTCAGAACTCAGTCTTAATGAGTTGAACCGTCAGCATGTAAAATCAGTAAACGACCTTATTGTCTGACAGAAAATACAAACGGTTTTTCCAGACCCATGGATGCATCCACAGACTAAGGTGTGCCTTGAAACAAAGGCAGATCTTTGTGGTGGTCTTGCCATCACCATGACAACGCATGCAACTGATTTCAATAGCCATGAGACTTCATTAGTTCTGGGCAAAATGCTGCACTGATGGGCTGTGTAACTGCACTAGTTTCCCCCCTGAAATTACATAAAACAAGTGAATGCATTCATCTGCTAATTACAAGGGAGGAACAGAAGGAGGGAGGAATGAAGCGATGGATGAGGGGAGCAAAAGAAGGTGAAAATTACAGTGGTGTTTTTTTCCTGGCTTGCACCACTCCATCATGTTTCTGTCAGCAAGAAGTGAGGTGTGTGCATTGGAGCAGTGAGGGGGCCTCCAGTAGCGTGACAAGCTTATCTTTATCACTTGTCACTCTGACATTAGGTGTCTCTGCTCAGTGCCAAATCCTCTCTGCTTGCCTCCGTATGACTAACACACCCTGCATTTCTCCACCTCTATCTCATGTATGTAGACTATAGTGTCTGTATAGTTCGTTGAATAGTTTTTTTGTCTCACTGCACTGTTACCACTTTCTCAAAGATGGCAACAAAAAGGTCACACAGTACTAGGTAGTACTAGTCATTAGAGGCATTTCACTCACACTCATGCACCAGGAGGACTGCAATGAGTCTGCAACCTCCAACCATCCTGCAAAAAAGGGATAACTCCCCCCACCCACATGCACCTCAGTGTGTTTTAATTTTCAAATGGTGGCAACCTTCCTTTTCTATACTAGTGCCCTCCACCTCCTAGTTTTGCCCCATATAGGCACTTATAGTCCAATACACACCTCAAAGTGAGAACGCAGACGAACGGTGAGCAACAGTGAGGAGTAAGCAAACCCACACTGAATGCAGTATAGTTTAAATTGAATATTGATTGTTGGTAATTCATGTGCACCAGCTCTTTTTGAAATAGTGCTAAAAGACAAAGTATGCTATATTCTCAGAGCTTCTTCAGGTAATTCACCAAACTCCTGTGATCAGTTCTGCTTGGAGTCCATCATGACTGTAGCAATCGGATCACAGTCAAATTACCAGACCACTCTGTTTCTAAGAAAGCCAGTCGTCGCCATTCAGGTATGATGGCTAAATTGGGGTCATTTTTTCTGAATCTATCATCTTTACTGCCACATCAAAGAAAAAATATTTTATAGCTCATGGTGGTGGTTTGGGAAATTTAGCAGGGAGCAGTTAATGAAACACATTACAGTAGAGAAATGACATGGATTTGAGGTTTTGAAATTGGCACCACAGATGCTCATCAAGGAATCAATGCTATTTGGATGTAATTTTATGGTAATCCTTTCATTTTCTGAGCCATTTTGTTCATTGGATAGTTTGTAGACTCTGAAGAGAAAATGGCACATGGCACACAATGAGAGGAATGCATCATAGTTGAAAATGCCACTCTGAGTCATTTAGTGAATAATTGTGTGTAGCACAAACAATGATTGTATTTATGAAGTAAATGGACAAGCATAATACAGACTTTAAAAAAATAGCATTTTCGTCTTTTCCAGAGCACTATACAGTGTCTCTCAGCTGAAAACTATTGCAGAATCATCTTTGTCTAACATACATTTTTTATTTCTATCATCCATCCTGTTGCTCCATGAGGCATTTGGGATAAAAATTCTCTATATTACAAAGGCAAGTGCGATTCTAGCTAATTAAATGTAAATTCTGTGTAAATATCATCCCACGGCATCACTGGTAACCCTTGTTAAATCTGAAGAGGTACCAAGATGTCCATATTAACTCTATGAGTGGACAAAGAGCGCTCTAATCAACACTTGCCAAATATACTTGTCACTGAAAAATCTAAACCTATTAACACTTGAAAGGTTACTGTCAGTCAACTTGATAAGGTAGCTGTAATTTTGAATGGTTGTTTTCAGACTGTGGCTTTTGTACAGCTCTGGCTCTAAACTAAACTAAACTTTTAATCAAAGCTTGGTGAAAGTTGGAAATGGCATTTCTTTCTATAGTTGGGCTTTGCAGGATTTCTCAAGTTTTCAGCAGTGCAAGCAAACATTTTTGTTACCTTTATTGTTAACAACTCTTACTGCTGTGTTGCATAACATTATGAGCTGCTACCTGCTGCAGTAGACTAATTATTTTCACCCCCTGCAAATGCTAAAGTACAACTTATCAGTCTTGGCAGGTGAGGCGGAGCAGTCAGTTAATTTGACTCATACAGTAAATAACAATGCCTGTGATCAAAAGGCTAGTTTGTCAAGAAAAATGTGACTGTTCTTTACCCTAAATGTGCTGTAGCAGATTTGAAGCTATCAATTAGAATCAATTAGTGAAACAAGCAGTTGGGATTCAGGCTCAGGATGTACTATTACTGTTTCAGGAGTCTATAATGTTTGGGATAATTTGATAGTTATGTACCTGTGCCTTTTTAAAACATATTTGTGACTCATTTTTAAAGTTTCACATATTCAGTAAAACAAATGTGCGTTGGGCCGAGAGCCACACACAGGGTAGAATGCCAGCCACAGAGAATAAATTCAGTTCTTCTCCCATAAGCTCATTTTCCTCATCTGTCATACAGTGCTCTTAATGTCAATTCATACAGTGTTTTACAGTCCAATTTTTATATGTTGCAGCTTTAAGCAAGATTTAATCAAAGTAACAGATCATTTCTACTACTTGACAGTGAACTTGGTGACCTTCTGTTGGGATTTCTGTTGGCATTTCCTGCACTGTGAATCAGTCATAGCGTGTTAATTTAATGCAGCAAAAAAAGGCTCAGTGTACATACACTTGGCTGTCTGCAGTCGCTTCATGATGTGGCACATTTTATGTTGTCAAACCAGTACATTATGTTGACATCAATTATTATTGTCTCTCTCCTTAAAATGGAACAAATATTGATGTAGTCTTGCTATTCTCATTGAAGTAATCAATCTCATAAATAAACATTGGATTTGAACACTTTAATTAAATGAGTTAAGTGGCTCGGGCTGTTATTCCCTGAGGTTGACATATCCCAAGACAGCAGAATCAGTTACAGCAATGTAACATACTGGGGCACTTTCCCCTGGAGTTTGTTTTCCAACAATGACAACAAACTGCTCCATGATTCCAAATGTAGTTAGTTCTTTAAATCCAGTGTCCATGGGCAGTTTGCAGCTTGCTTTCTGAACAAATTGTTGATCTTAAAAAATGGTTCATTTGCAAGGACTTTGAAGTACAAAATGGGTCTTATCATCTTTTGCCAGCTGTTTTTAAACGCACCCATTGCTGCGTGCATGCCTGTGTTGTGTTTAAGGTTTCTGAAAACCGCTTTTCATTCATGCAAATCCTCATCGTTGTGATTCAGTGTGCTTCAAAAATGCACTTACCCAAGAGACAAAAAAAAAAGATCATTTTAAGAAAATCAGAGAGAAAACTTTTGCTCTCGTTTCTAAACATTATTTATTAGCCTTATTTAGAACATATTTAATGGAAGGGGATATCAATATAAAGTTTGAGATGAATGGTTTTCTTGCTGATGAATACTGCACTTATAATCTCTAAAACTTAAGGTAACCAGCTTACAGTAAGAAAAATTATGACATTTTCCTCTGGATTACAAAGCCATTTCAGTAAAAGATAAGTAAATGTGCTGGGCCAAGTCTCATCCTGGTAATAAATGTAAAATGGGTGTTTGAGGCAGGATGGCTGAGATATTTCCATGTTGCTAGATTATTGGCTGCAGTTGGAACAATTCAATTAACACATGGATGAGCTCTACTCCCCCACTCCTTGTTAGTAAATGTAAACTTAGGCTGCAGCCAGAATAATTCGTTATGGTCAGCCTTTGAACATCATAGAACATGAAAGTAGTTGGTGAGATTCAATTACGTGGGTTCACTAGATCACTATCTGAGAGCTTTAACATAGAGACAAGCATTGAAATCTGTTAGTGTGGAGCATTTTCAGATACTGTGATTACACCCCTCTCCCTGTTTGAACTCTCAGTACTTGAAGAAAGAAGTTAATGTTATTTGACATTTTGTATGCCTGACAGGCAAAAGTAGATTTCTAAAGCACAGTTATAGATTCAGGATTAGATAAAGATGGATACAGATTAGATGCAGTTTGACTGGAACTGTGTATGATGAGGCAAATGTTAGTTACTGCATGTACCCAGTTAAACAGTTTAATTTGCTTTGTTCAAAGTAAAAACCCAGGCTGGAACAAGGAATGCAATATGGACCTTTAGGCATGCGTTTTACAAGGTGAACTTCCATTCATTCTTTTCTTTTCATATATACACTATAAGATATACACTACAGCAACAGTGATCTATATTTGGCTATGATATGAACAAGATGAACTGCCATAAGAAGCAGTATCCTCCATGGAGGAAGAGGTTGGAAAACAAGTTCAAGGCAGCACGAAGAGAAGTATATATGTGTGTATGTGTGTGTGTGTGTGTGTGTGTTATAATTATATGTATTGCACATGAAAAATGTGTAAATGCATTAGGTGCAATGCCTCTATTCATTCTGTGTTTGGATATGATGTGACAAATAGCACTGTGAGATACATAAAACTATGGCAAATGAATTTATTATGGGATGATAAAAGCATGCGGTTGTATTTATGTTGATGCTTGTGTGAATGGCATGCTTGCTTTCAAGATTTTTCATCAGTTGATTGCCCACTCAGCAGCCGAGCATGCTCATTTAGATTACTAGGGGATTAATGAAAGCATCTGTTGGTGTTTAGGCATGGAGCTATGTCAGAGAGAACCCAACTGGCATATGAACTGTCATGTCTGATTGACCAGGTGATCGAGAGAGTTGAGACTAGAGAAATACTGTGGGTAGACAAAGGGAGGAGGAGGGCTGTGGCAGCACACTAACTGGGTCCATAGAGTGTTTGAGAGCTTCCACACTCATGGTTGGCTGAGCTGTAAGATAGATATCACACATATCTCGCTGGCAGTTACACTGAGCAGCTGAGGCAAGTGAGACATTGACAGTTGACTTGTGTTTTTAGTTTTTATCTCAAGATAAAGTAAGGTAACCCTTTGGAATATACTTTAATGGATAACAAACATGATTGTATTTTTCTTTTTTTCCATCTTACATGCATCATTCAAAGATACATTTAAATATAAAAAAGAAGCCCTGAGTAAATGCTTAAAGGCAAAGTAATTCAATTCAATTCAGTTTTATTTGTATAGCGCCAAATCACAATACAAATCATCTCAAGGCACTTTACAAAATCTAAAACTAAAAACCCAACAATTCCCTTATGAGCAGCACTTGGCGACAGTGGAGAGGAAAAACTCCCTTTAACGGAAGAAAAAACCTCCAGCAGAACCGGGCTCAGTTTGGGCGGCCATCTGCCTCGATCATTGCAGCTACATATTATGGATATATGGCCGCATAGACGATGGTGTCCATGGCAGGTTTGATGGCCTTTTTATTTCTTTTTACTGTTTTCTACTGATTTATAGACCAAATGACTGATCAAATAATTCAGGAAAAAACCAGCAGATTAATCACTAATGAAACTGTTAGTTACAACCTCCGTTGGAAGATGATCCTGGAACCATCAGTTGGAAAAAAAAAAAAAACAGCTGGTTTTTGTAACAGTTAAGGAAGTCAGCCTTCAGTTTGGAGGTTTTGTCTGCATCCATGTTCAAGTGAACAAAATCTGTTTCAAAAATTCGAGAAATCGATCTCAACTCAAGAGCCACTTAATGACTTGTGTTGAAGTTTTTGTACTGCCAGCTATGTGATGTACTCGAAAGCTCCAGAAAGCAAGTGGACCTTAAACTTAGATTGTCATCTGCTGTTCACGTTATGAAAAATGCTTTGGATGTATGCGGTACTCATTTGTCTTATTTAACTTAATGAGGAAAAATAAGACAGGAAATATGATAACATATAAATGAGGCTGGTTTTCTGAAAAGGCACATACAGGTGATTGGGTTATTTCTTAGACGCTGAAATTTCAAACACACATGGCAACACTTCTCACAGAGTTGCTGGAAAAACCAGGCGTCCAGATGTAACCCAAATCTTTGAGGTTAGAGAAAAATTCCCCTCTAACTGTAGTCATTGACAGCAGCTCAGGCATCATCACAAAGCTTCCACTTTGAGTCAGAAAGGGATCATACCTTAATCCTAAACCATCAAAAATGGCATCGATTTCCTGTAATGGTCAATTTTGAATTTTTCCTTTTACATCCTAACTGTGACAGCTGATGGATGTCAGGAGCTGGGGGGGAGCTGAGTTGTTGCCAACACACATGCACATCAAAGGCTCATCATCAAAGTGAGCCACCTGTCCTGCATGGCCTGGTCTCTTCTGCCTTACAGTTGATGATATAAACATATAGTAATAAGATTAGTGCTGCACTGTTAGAAATTGATAACACAAGAAGCTGGAATGGTAACATTAGCTACAGAGTCAATAGAAGAGATTTCTAGGGATGCAGTTTGTGCTGAAATAACTCCCAGTCCCAGTGCTTATTGTGACAATTTAAAATATCCGTTTACCTGCTTCTTTAGTTTTCTGGCATGATCACAGGCTGTTGTTTTATTCATTTTCGTGGATTGAACTGTATAATGCCTTTCATTTTTCAAAGGCTTGTTTCAAATTATTTTGTCAGTACCCTGCCAAGCTAAAACTGAGACCTTCAGAAATATTTTGAAGGATTAAATTAAACAGTCATTATCACCTACTATATATTTGACAGACAAAACTTGTTTGCCCATTTACTGTTATGACAAGTCAAAGATTTCATACAAGTCTGAGGCAGAGAATTGCTAAATAAGGCCAATGACTTGTCTGAATAAGTAACTTATTGAGCACAGTACTGTGTTGCTGCGTAAACAGTATGAGACAAGTTAACGAGAAAAGTAAAGTTTAAGAAACGGGACAGAAAACATCAGATTCTAGAAAATGTGGCTTCACAAGGAACACGGGGGTTCTTGGCAATGGAAACATAAGGAGCACTCTGTGTAACTTACACTGACTCATAAGAATCAACATTTCAGAGAGATAATTAGGGTTAGGTCATGCACAGCTGGTAAATCAGTCGCACAATTAATAAATTCTACAAATGTACAGGCAACCTAGTACACGTAAAGGAGACGTGTACAAGCAGGTTGGAACGGGTGGAGAAAAGTGTCAGGTGTGATGTGAATGAAAGGAAAGGTGGACAAGACAGTGGTGAGACCAGCAATGTTGTCTGGTTTAGAGACAGTGGCACTGAGACAAAGACAGGAGGCAGAGCTGGAGGTAGCAGAGCTGAAGATGTTGAGGTTCTCTCTGGGAGTGACGAGAATGGATAGGATCAGGAATGAGGACATCAGAGGGACGGCTCATGTTAGATGTTTTGGAGAAAAAGCCAGGGAAGCCAGATTGAGATGGTTTGGACATGTTCAGAGGAGGGACAGTGAATACATTGGTAAAAGGATGCTGAGGTTAGAGCTGCCAGGAAGGAGGCCTAGAGGAAGACCAAAGAGGAGGCTCTTGGATGTAGTGAAGGAGGACATGAGGATAGTTGGTGTGGGTGAGGAGGATACAGAGGATAGGGTTAAATGGAGGCAGATGATTCGCTGTGGCGACCCCTGAAGGGAGCAGCCCAAAGGAAAAGAAGTAGTACAGGCAACCAATGAGCAGACACTAAAATGGGGCTGGTTTTTGTGCAATTTAAATGCATTATTCTGTTCTTCTCCCCATTTACTGTAGAAATGGTTATAAGTGTATGAAAATAGTACACTTTCAGATTTCACTTTCAAATCAGTGTCAACCTGTTACATACTGTAGCCTTTATGTTTTAAATCTAAGTGAAATAGAAAAATAGAAAGACCATAAATTCAGCATTTGAAAAACAGTGGCATCAAGGGAGCAGAGTTCACAGAGCAATCAATATTTCAAAAAGCAGAACCGTGGAACGTGCTGAGGTTAGTTCAGAGAAGGCTTTAGCTTATGTTTTCTTATAATAAATAATAATAATTCCTTCATGTCTTGTAACCAGTAGCTTTATACTTTCCTATGTCTGTTTGCTGATGCAGGCAACAGATACTTTCATTTATTCAAAGTAGGTAAGGACAAATGAGCTGGCTGTATAGCTGCTGTTAGTGGTTCCATGCCATCTAAAGAAGGGGAAAGGAAAAGAGAAACAATTCATCAACAAGTACCTGTGGCATCTTGAAAAGGAGATTTGAACAAAATACACTAGTGACACCAAGATGTTTTGTGTAAAGAATGGATTCATCAGAATATTCAGCTGCATAGCTCAGTAGAGTAGTACACTGTGCTTAGTTTTAAAGGACAAGCAGCATATCATTAGCTGCTTTATTTAGTGGAATCGCAGGTTAGATAAAAAAAGCCCCGCTGTGTAATACTACCCACTGTGGGAGAAAGGTGATCCTAAAAGATAAAGTTTCAATTTAAATAAATGTTAGCAGCTCTTTCTTCCTTTGTATTAGATTTGACACAGCAGCAACCCAAGATACTGCTACTTTTGCCAAACTCACTGGTTAATCCTCATTAGGGAATCTTTTTCTCTTGTAATGTTAGAAGTGAAATAGTATTTGAAAATGACTATAGTATAACTATAGTACAAAATAGCCAAATATAGTTATGTAGAGTGTAGAATTAAGTTAATTTTACCACCTTTGCATCAGTCAACAAGGCTGTGTTTCTGTGGTGATAAAACATTGTAACTGTAAACACTAAGGTTCAGCTGTGCACTCTAGCAAACAGAGGATTTTAGACCTAATTCTGTCTAATCATGTTCACGTTAATGAGAGGACAGAAGATGAGTCATTCATCAGTGTGATGTCCTGGAACAATAGTGTTCTCAGTTCTGTGTATTTTCCCACAGACCTTCTCTGCAATATTCTGTGTTTTATTGAGATGGTAGATATTTTAAATTCAAATGTATTTATTTACAGCATTAAAACAACTTTTCATTATCAGAGCAATACACACATACTATACATGACCAAGTTAATGTTATTTGCTATTCTTGTTGAGTTTACATTTGCTTTGGTTTTAGTTTTTTAACTGATCCCTGAAGGTCAGTGCTGCAGGCCCCATCCTCTCCACTAGCAACATGCAGAACATGCTTGACTTGGTGCACTCTTTGGCTTTATGTCTTTGGCTGTACTTGTCTCTCAGACAAACCCACTGAGGTTGAAAGTGGCACAGTGTGATGTCTCAGAGCAGGTCTGGCAGTCAAGTAAGTTGTACTACACTGACACTGTCTGTCCTCCTGGTCCCTAAGAATAAACATCAGAAGAGAGAGAACTCATGCTTCAGGCAAGGCTTTTATTCTGATTAGTTGAATCTTTTTCCAGTTCAGTAAATACTGTATATCAAAATCTTTAGTGTCTTCAAAATATGTTATTTACCATATATTGAAGAATAAGGAAAATTTACTGGAGTTTTTCTAAAAACTCATAGTGAATTATTTGTGTTAGTGGAAATTTATATGACATGGACACTAGGACATAAAACATTTCATTCCAGTACTATGGTTTTTTATATGTAGATGTAAGGCTATAGCACTCTTCTGGGGAATATTTGGAACCTGACTTTATGGATTTGCTCCCATTCAGCCCCAAAATCATTAGTGAGGTTGTCAGTGATGTTGGGCAAAGAGGCTTGGCTCACACTCATGTTCCCCTGTGTGGACAGGACTGGGGGGCATGTTACCCTGTATTTTGGAGCATAAAGAACTTTCCAAAAACTTGTCACAAAGTTTGCACATACACTTTTACAAAACATCATCATAAGCTGCTGCATAGAACTCTAGCCAAACCATGTCACACACCAAAGGTTTACAAAATTACAGGCTTGGCAACATATAGAGGCTGTAAAGCATCAAGAAATCGAGTTATGAAAAATATTGCTGCAATATTAAATGTTATAAGTTAGCTAAAGGGCCAGATAATTTACTGTCTTTACCAAAGACTTCATTGCTTTTCATAAAGTTTCACTGAAAATCTGACATGTAATTCTTTAGTTTTTCATTCAGCCATTCTGCTAAGTACATACAGCAACTATTTACAGCAACTATATCATATCAGGAGTATTTTTCCCCTTCTGACATCTCACTGACCTACAGGAGACATTGTGGAGCCTGTATTGCTTTTCACTTTGGGTCAGTCAGTCTTGTGCAATAATTTGTTTCTGGTAAAAGTTCATAAATATTACTTTAAAAACCCTTTTTAAGTGAGTAAAAAATCCATGGTGGTGCAGTAATGAATTCAGATTGAAAACTGGCCTTGTATAGCCTCTGAACCTTTCTTCTATCCAGTGTACGCAACATCCCGCATCTTCACTCTTGTGCTTTTGATGTTTTCAGCTTCCTCTGGTTTTTAATGGGTTTTTGTTCTCAGCAGTGAACCCTCTCTTTATCTCAGCCATGAGTATCTGCTCATGGCTACCTGCCCTTCTGTCTCTTTTTCTCCGGGCTCTCACAGGCTCTCCTGTCTTTAACGAGCCGATAAGGGACAACTCCACAAACATTCCATCACATTAGCATGAGGGACTGAGGCTAGGGATTGTGTTAAGCTCAGCATTAGCCAGTCTGCCACTGCTTTAATTATGTTTACTCAGCACTAGCTACGCTAATAGCTAGCTCCGTGCCACATTTCCTCCTTGGAAGAAGGGCAAGTGAGCCAGGTGTTAGCTGGAAAAGCCACGGATGATTGTAAGATGGAGCAACTGGGTATGTTAGATAAAAGACTTGTAGTTATACAGTATGAGGAATGGAACAACATGATTGAACTGAGAACAGAACTGAGTATTAGAGATTATAGACACTTTTGCATAAATAGTTAATGTAATTAGAAGTTAGGGCAACTAAGTGAAAATCAGATTATAAATCATATCTTTTCTTAGGTTGTCTAGTGAAGCCAGTTTCTGGGACACTCAGTATGGAGACACTGTTTGGATGAAGAACAAGTGCCAAATGTGATGTGTAAGGCTGTATTCACACCTGGGCAGTTGTTCTGAAACAGGCAGCCCCAAGTTCGGTTCGTTTGGGCACATGTGAACACACTAATAGGGCCGAGATCGTCAAGAAGGGCTGGTCTCGGCCCGGTTGAAATGCGAGCGTAATGGATACAGGAACCCGGGCAACAGACTCGTACCTGTGGTTCACACTCTAGCAGGGGGGCAGTAATGCACCCAGCTGTCAACCAAAACAAAAGAAGAAGAAATAGAAGCAATTTTTTCCCTTTTTTTTTTCCGTTTTGTTGGTTTAGCTAACACTGGTACATTAGTGAGCTAGAGAAACAAAAACAAACAAACTACCCGCACACGCTGCTAACGCTACAAGTTTGTTTTTCCCAGGTAAACAACTTCTTCTTATTATCATTATTATTATTGTTTATATAGTTAGTTATACAGACACCGTATGGTGCTTTACCACCACCTCCTGAGTAACATTTCTGACCAATGAGAGAACAGTTGGTTCCCGAATGACATTTGTTTACAACGTTGGACCGCTTGTAGTTAAATGTAAACACGACGACTCAACAGAAAAATGCAGCAATGTATATTTTAGCCCCCTGACTCGGCACAAAGCAAACGAGCCACAGGTGTGAATACACACTAAGCCTAGCAATCAAACATTGTTATTCCTATAGCTCTGTTACATCACTACTTTTTATTTCCACTTTGTGTGTCCTTGATTCTGGCTGTTTATTCTGTTCCTCAGATCTTTGTCTGTGTTCCTTACTGCTGCTGATAGTTATCCCTGTGGGTGGGGAAATCACTGAGATACCATCTCCCTCACTGTTATGTCTGTTTTCGTCCCACTGCACAATAAACACATGTAGCAGCCACAGATTTGGACTTTTGAATCCATAATGCATGACCCAACCTTTGTTTTACCTCTTTTTTCTCAGTCTTTTTATCTTCTTCATATTTCAGTGAGTTTAACATTGAGTGAAGTGGTGCATTAGACCAAAGGTTCCCAACAACTGGACTGTGTAGTTGAGTGTAGTTGTGTGAAAGTATTAATCACAGCAGCTATTGCCTTTTAAGTTTAAATTTTATGCTCAATATAAAAATTCAATATAGCCTACTCTTTAACAGTAAGTGTAAATCAATATAAGGGACTTTTTTTACTATGTAAAAAAAAAAAAAGAAGCTGAACTGCTACAAATGCCATTAACAGGCAGATAATAAAAATACATGAAATTATGTATTGCTAAATCTGTCTTAAATATATTTATGCCCTTTTGTGAACCCAAAGCAGGGTGCATACACAAAGCCAGAATACTGTTTTTGTAGTCTTTGTGACTGCTGAGCAACTGGAGGTTAAGTGCAGGCAAAGCACTTCAGCTGAGGCAGAGCAGAGCATTTCTAGTGCATTTTGCACATCTTCTCATCGGGTTAGGACACTGACCAGTGCCCAGCTCCCTCAACCCTTAGGCTACTGCTGCCACTTATATTAAAACAGGGCTGAGGCAAATGCCACATGCTCATGACATTATTGAGATGTGACTGGTTCAATGCCATTGTGCCAATTCACATCCCCTCCCATCACTCACCTTTTTTTCCCCTCCTTCCTAATTAAACTCTTCATTTTTACTTGGAAAATCTATTCATGTCATTTATATATATCTAAGTGTTAGTGCAAGGAGAGGATTTCTTAAAACAGGTGTATAAATCATTGATGGCAGTTCTTTTTTAAAGGTATGAAAACATGCAGCATGTTCTGTCTGTGCTGCAGCTACTCGGGTCATTTAAAACCCAGCAATTCACAGTTTTGCTGTAGATTAATGTAGGTTAATTAAAAATTAGCTCACTACACCCTTTTGTAGCTATGTGTTTTGTCTGGGATGATTTTTGACAGTTAAATATATAGTATGTACTCAACAGAATGTCGTGAGGAATGAGAAGCAAAAAAGGAAAATCCAGTGTGTCCCAGGTTAATTAAAAGATGATCTCGTCTTCAGCATCTGGCTGTGAAGTTGTCAAATTCAATAAGGAAAGAGAAGTCAAAGAATTTCCCAAGGGAGTTCTCCAACACAGCAGGTGAGATGAAAAATAACATCTCACTGTTGCATACGCTTGTGTGCAAGCAGGTAGAAGAGATGGTGTATGATAGAAACAGAATAAAGAGACAGATTTTGTCAAAATGTTCAGCTTTGCAGTAGTTAGACACTGAGTGGGAGATTGGAGGCAAAGAGCTGATTGATAAATTCAGTTTCATTGGAAATTTAGTGAACAGACTGTATACCTCAACCATAAGGTAACCACATAAAAAATCAGACCTTTAAAGCTTATGAAAGCCGAATGCAAATGGTTTTTATGCTTGATGTGAAATGTTCATGAATAAATAGGTAATAAGCAAATTTGTAAAACTCTCCACTAATCTGTTTCAACGTGAGTGTGGGTGTGATTGTGCCAGACTTAACTTGTGATGACTAAGTGTCATCATGTTTTCATTTATATGTAAACTGATTCATGTAAAATACCCTGAACTGTTGTAGCTTTGGCAGAAAATGGTGTAAGACCCTATCATTAACTGGAAGGTGTCGAGAACTTAGCTAACACTAAGCCTTGTCGCTACACCAGGTACTTACAGGCCACAACATATGCTCAGTGCTTAGGACGTTGGCCTAACTGGAATGCCAGTGAGATCAGCTGCAGTATGTGGCAGGGTGTTGGTTTAGTGCTGTATCCAGTCTGAGCAATAGGACGAAGCAACGTGCGTTCAAATACACCAACGACAACACTAGTTACAAATAACAAGGTGCCCTTTAAATAAAGTTGTTGTTTACCAGCTGATTGTCAGGTACTAGCCTACAGTATATTTGTTTGTAGACTATTTGGAGTTACAAAAGTTATTTATTGTTGTTCATTTATATTAGAATATTTAATGATGTTTATTTGGCATTCCTTTAATAGACTGAATAATACAGCAATCTCCCCTTTCTTCTTGCTTTTTGCCTTTTTTCCCTTGCACTCAGCAGTAGGCCACTAAGTCAGCAGGTAGACCCAGAGCTGCTGACAGGTTTAAAACAGATGTGATGACATGCGTTGGCCTCAGGCACAAGGGCAGACTGATTCTTCTCCTCCGTTCTTTCCTTTTCCTCCTGTGTATCTTTTCATCATCACAACTATTCTGTTCTCTTCCATCTCTGTTTGTCTCCATTTGTCTCTTTGTTTATGTCATTTCCCACAGGGAGGTGTCAGCCACAGCTTATTATACTCCTCTTACACTAATTGGGGGCAGAGGATGTGCAGATTGAGCCTTGATTGCTGCCTTCCCCTTTGCATTTGTTCCATCCTCCCTCCTGTCCCCTGACACCTACTTCCTCCCTTTTCACACAGATACATTCACACACTCACTCCAAACACAGCCAGCCGTTCATGCTCTGTCTCCCTTTCTGTCAACATCAAACACACCGCAAGAGTGGGCACTGACACAGTTATGTGCAGTTGGTGTCGATGCACACCAGATTATGACTCTATTAGCAAGCGATTTCATTATCTCACTCTGACAGTGGCTGAATCTGCTGCTTTTCCCTTTCACTGCCCTAATCCTCTTTATTTTCTGTGGCCTTTTTGAGGTCACATGGTCTTGTATCTGATAAGTTTATAATGACTCCTAATGAGCAATTGTTTATTCCTGGCTAATCAGCTGCGTATCAAGTGTGAAGGGATCTCTGACAATGCCTATTTCTAAAATGAAGTCTCATTCTTCATGCTATGGGAAGACATCGCTCTTTGACTTTAAGTGTTTGTGGAAAATGACAAACATGATAACTGTTTGAATTTATGAAATGCACCCTAACTTGCTTAACTCATGACGGAGTTTGGATCATGTTGCCAAGCCTGTAAAGGAATATCTTGAGTTTAGCTGGAACAATCAAGTCACTGGAAAGGGCAATGGAGTCTTGCTGTGTGAGCTCAGTGATGGTCTCTGTCAGGTTTGCTCAGCATGTATCTTTTCCTCCCAGACAGCTTAATCATATCTATTTACACAGTTCAAGATGTGATGCAAATATGATACAGTGACTCAAAGCTCACAGCTTTAGTGGCCATTACCAGAATTACTCACCTTGTGCAGCCACATTTGAAGAGCCAATTGCATATTTAATGATACTGCTGCTCATTTTGAAGACTGTTAATACAGTGCCAAGGTTTCAGGCATTTCTAAAGTGGTATAGTTGGCAATCAGACCTGCTTGAAGTTCTTAATTTCAGGTTTTGTTGTATGAAAGGGTCCTCACTTTGCACCTGTTAGGAGATGGTGAGTCGCACAGCGACGGAAAGAGAGAGATTCCGATTTGATTAGAGCTTACATCACTAGTTCTTGAGCATTTTGAGCCAAAACATGTTGTTATGATAAATCAGCCTTGGTGTGAGTGTCCAAACTGAGATGGTATTCTGTTAAGGTAATACTGAGTCATGCTCAGGTCAGACTATCCATTTACATATGCACCCCTCTCTGTACACAGGGAGGTGTGTTTTTATGATCCGTGGTGTAGCACATGTTGTGCTGTCATGACTGTATTTTTGCCTGTCCCTTCCTGGAAAGTTGGTTTTCTAAGCTACAGTATGATAACAGAAAATCCAGCAACTCCAGTTGCACAGGGAGGCTAACAAAGGTCTACCCAGGGGAACTGGGCCCACAGTCCTTGTACACTCACCTCATCAGCAAACAGTGTTTAATCTCCACAGTTTGCATGAGCATATACACACATACAGAACCTGTGCCCTGACACACTTCATTCTTTTAAGGGTTTAGGAGGAACACAACCAATCTGCCCTGAATACCAACAAGCTGCTGGTGATGCTAGGGAAATGTATGCAAAGTTAATGTGACACCTAGCAAAACCATGCAGGGTGAAAAACACAATGGAAAAGAGCAGAAATCTTTTACTTCTTTCACACTTCCTGTACTATGCTACGCCTAGACATTAATCTTGCATTAATAAACAGATTTTCGGAACCCTGCTTTTCAGGCACTCACTTGTCAGATGAGTTTTGCTAATTATTAATCAGTACTGACTCAACAGTCTATCCATGTGTTATGTAAACTATGTGTGGGGTAGTGTACATTATGTTGACACAGTGTCATACAGGAAATTCTCTGCTTTGTTTAAGTGTGTTTTCAATATAGCTGTGGATCAGTCAAGCACTCCTTTACTTTTCATCTTGAATAACCACAGTTGAATGGACAAATGATGAGAAATACCAATTTATTTTTATCCTGTTCAGTCTTAAATGCCATTTGGTGACTTTTTCCCATTTAAACACAGCCACATTTAACTCAGGCATTAAATAGCTTTATCCATACATGCGCATTAAATTTTAAGAGATTCTTGATTATTTCTAGTGTTCATGTCAGAGTTGGCTATTCATGTGAAGAAACTTTGATTTACTATGCATCAGTTTAAATGACTGTTTATATACATCTGTGCCTCATGGGAGAAATAAGCTAGGATTCAGCTGCTTTATTTCGGTACATGCTTGTGCAATCTGTCAAGGATTTTCTTTGTTTACACTAGCTCAGTCTTTGCTGATCAGTCTCTTTGGTTTTGACCAGTAAAGTCAAAGCTTTTTTTAATGCACTTAATTATAATAGAGGATGATGCAATTGATGCATGCCACTCAAATGACATTTTAAACAGAACAGACAAATGGAAATTTGAAAATGCATTTAATTCAAGCGTGGAATTAACAAAAGTACCACTTTAAAGTGGCAGGTACCACTTTAAAGTTCCCCAGCTGTCAAGCAAATGGCAAACTTAACATCCAATCACAGAATGTAGAATCTATAATGAACTACATATATATAATGAATGGTATAAATTGTTTCATATTGATTACATTATATGTTATTCTAATTGAATATTGGGTTGATAGAGGCAATGC
This sequence comes from Mastacembelus armatus, assembly GCF_900324485.2. Lineage (NCBI taxonomy): Eukaryota > Metazoa > Chordata > Actinopteri > Synbranchiformes > Mastacembelidae > Mastacembelus > Mastacembelus armatus. The sequence goes on along the minus strand of NC_046634.1, from coordinate 5,610,664 downwards.
AGTCACATAATGTCATTTTGACCTTAACTTCTCGACTGAACTTAGTTGTTGTTTTTAAATATATATATATGTTAGTGGGGTTTGCCACCATTACTGTCTTCCTCGACCGATTAATCAGTCGGTTTCTATAGGCCTTTACAAGGCCAAAAGGGTTTTCTTTTCAGTTTTTGACTTTTTGTTCACTGAAATGTGAAACCAGGATACTTGGCATGTTTACTGTATATGTAAAACATTCAACTGTAGCTCTGGGCATGGCAATGTCTGCCTTTTGATTGGTTGGTCCAACATTATCTCAGCAAATCTTGGAATGTTAATAAAACATGCCACAGAAATCTATGTGTGCCAGAGGTTGAATCCTAATAGTTTACAATGATCTCTAGACTGTCCTTCTGGCACTACCAAGATTTCATTTTGTCCAGATGGATAATGACCAATTAGGTAAAGACATTCCCATCAGCCTTAGCCATAACTTGTGTTTATTTAGCAATACCATGCTAGCTTGCTAAACTAAGATGGCAATCATGGCAAACCACCTGTGTAGCTGTAGATGTCAGTTATCTGTTTATCAATGTCTTAAGTAGTGTTTTCAATGAGTCCACGGCATAAGCAGCTGATCATATTCTAATAAGGTGAACCTCAAACTACTTACCACCCAGGTACCAGGTTTAGATGTCATAGTGGATGCCATATTGATCTATGTATTGAGAACCTCTTTTATTAAAAGTGAATTAGAAGAGAGGGCCAAGGTTTAAATCCTAGATGGCCCCATGCACATACAGACATGCTACACATGGAGAAATGGCTTTGGAGAAATGTCCCTCAGCGCATAAAGAGGAACCTTGTGGAGTGGAGATAGTGGCACAGACAGCCATGGAGTGGTACCGATAATGTACATCTCCTGGCTGACCAAAGAGCTGTGACAGGCCACCATTTCCTGCCACTGGCTTCCTGCCACCGATAAGGACGGGGCAGGCGGCGAGACACTGTGGCGGACAATCACCATTTCCCACAGCAAAGTCACTCGTTCCCCATGCTGGTCAGATAGCTGGCTGCACTGTATAAGCTGTGAGCTCACTCACTGTACTGTTGATTCATGGAATATGCATGTATGCATCTGCTGAGTCCTGAGATTTTCACATGGACAAACATAATGGAAGGGATGAGAAAATAAGTGGGTGTACATGTAGTGCAGTGTCAGGGCGATGGGTAAATCTGTTTGCTTATACTATTTTATTCATATTTGCAGATATGTATGGATGTGATTTGATAAAATGAACCAAAAACATATTACTTAAGAGCAATTGGACTTTTGAGAACCTGACATATTAAATAGCTGAACCCAAAGTTAAACATCAGTTAAAATCAATTAAACAATTTAATCTGTAATTAATCAGCATTTATTAGTAGCCTCCACTGATGCTGTGCTCTGTTCTTCTCTGTTATTTTCATTTTTTTCCCCTGAATAATTTTCCTACTGAGTTCAATTAGTAAATTAGCCTGGAAAATGAGCATGGATAAATTACCCATTATCGTTGTGAATTATAGTGGCAGTATGATGACAGTGTGGTCCCCTTCTGCTTTTGCCCACTGCCTGTGTCAGTTTCCTGCTCAGTAACAGAGCAAAAAGATGTCACTCACACCACAGGTTAGATTCAGCACTAAAAACAGAAACTATTCAAAAAATATATTCAGTAGGATTATCAGGGAGAGACAGACCCAACTTGGTCTGTTTCAGAAGCTGCTCATTCATTCTGACTGCAGTCAAGTTAAATCGCTCAGTTTGCTCAATGTGATGTTCTTAACTTGTGTAACAGCTGTGGAAACTTATTGACTGAATTTGTTCAACATAGTAATGTGTTAGGTTGTGTCTTGTGATGATGATTCTTGCATAGGTTGTGTGGCTATTCTCAGTGGTTTGATTTAATATATTGTGCATTCACTGCAGCTAAATGGTGCAAGTGTGAGCATAGTTATAAGAGATATCAGGTATACCAGGGATCAGCTGCACAGATAGTCGGTATGCTTGTCAGTAAGATCAGTTCATTGTTAGGTTTGTGGTTTACAATGGGGTATGTGAATACAAAATGTAGGATTATAATAATTAAAAAATATAACTGAATATGCGTATTTGTGCATGTGAGCACATGAGTATGCGTGTGATATTTCTGTGCTTATTGTGAAGAAAAGTCAGCCTCAAGACAGAGATGGAGAGGATGAATTTTTTTTGTCCAAAACAGGAACGGTTTCATGATGGATATTACTGTAGCTAATAGTTTGTTGGCATCAGGACAGACACCAGCAGCAGGCTGTGGTCGAGAAGTGTTTCTTGAGAAGAGAGTGTTGCACCATATGAGCCATGGCTCCGTTGGATCATTCCCCCTACTCTAAATGGTAATGCCTCCCTAGGGCTACACAGCATGGTACTACATATGGAGCTACAACATGCTCACCAGTGGGCGTGTGCATGTGTGTGTGTGTGGCAGCTCCAGTCATGTCTGTGTGTCTATGTGCGTGCATGTTATCTTAGGACATTGAGTAGCAACATGGAGAGCAGCTGTGTCCTCTGCATTCAGCTGGTGGTCACTTCACCCAATCGAACTGGATCTCACGCACTGTTGATCCAATCACCTTGGTTGTCACGCGCCATTGAGCCAGTCAGCTGAGACACCACACTCTGTCAAGCTTTGGCCCACCCATGAAGCTGGACTGTACAGGTTTAGGCACTTAGCAACTCTTTGGCACCAAGATTACTAATTCCACCATGTAAGTAGAGAAAGGAGGTTGTACTGCTTCCTCTGGACTAAAAATATTACCTCACTGTTTTTACACCATGTTTTACCAGCGTTACAGCTGTTCGTCTCAGTTGTAAGTGAGCATATGCAAACACACACACTGAGCTCTCGTTTTCAACCGTGTCAGTTGACATGCACCATGATCTATGTTAATGAGAAATTAACGAGACCCTGTCAGATATGAATGAGTCATTAACGTGTTCATGTTGGTAGCATCTGTGGGTCCACACACACAGAAAATTAATGGAGGGTCTGTCGATTTAATGAATCTTTTTACCACTGTCTATCTGCCTGCCTGCATCTTTCTTTCTGTCTTTTGGTCTTGATGAATTTAAGATTACATGATTGCTACAGCCTGTGCTCATATACACTACATGGAAAAGAAATACATGGATTTTGGCATGGGGCTGTTTATTATGGTTTGGGCTTGGTCCCCTGGGGTGACTTGGAACACCAACTATGTGCTAACAGCCTATTATCCTTGGAATTCTGCTCATGTTGGATAAATCTGCAACACCTTATATATTCACTTTCAATGTAGTTTAGGCGCAGAAAGAGGTGTTTTCTTTGTGTAGCAAAGTATAAAGATTTAACACATCCAACTTGTGTGTGCATGGTAGGATTACTGAATGGACACAGTGGTACGAGAGATCCCTGACTGACTTGGACTTGTCTCTGTTTGAAGTCCTTGTTACAATTTCTTGTTGGAAACTCAGCAACTTATAGAGAAACTCAACATGTTTACAGAGAGACCACAGCAACATGTATTACTACAGAGAAACAAAACCACTGAGATTCAGCCACACGACAAAGAGACACAAGACAATTAATAGAAGGTGCAACAAGACCACAGAAAACCACAAAACATGTCTTTTGTTGTTCTGTGTGTTTACTCTTGCTCCTCCTCCTTACATGTACCATATGCCCAGGGGCTTGACATTAAATACAGTTCGTTCTCTAAGTTAAATTCATTGTCAGCCACAAATGTTTTTAGTGCAACCTCTAGCCTGGCCACACAGTAACATAAAAAAACATTTGCAATTGATTTGACCAGGTACAAATATTTTAAATTTTAAAAGAGTCAGTCATATATTTGTCTTTTATAGAATGCAATTTTAAAAACATTGATGTCAGAGGTTAAAAATATTGGCATTGAATGCGATCTTGCAGATTTGTTCAATATCAGTAATTTATTTTATTTCTTCTCTTGAGGCTAAGTGGGAGCAAATCCCTGCCATCCAAAATCTTGTGGAAATGTTGTGACCTTAGGCAGCATCTAAATTACCCATGTATTCACAGTGATATGTTCAACAATCAGGTGAAATATTTTGGTGTCTACATACTTTTGGTAAATATTGTACATTTTTATGAAACAAAGTATAATAATAGAAAGAAAATAAATATCTGTGATCTGTGGTTAGACCCAACAGACTCACTTTTCAGTTTATTAGAAAACAAAGCCATATCTCACATAAGCACTCTCCCAGGTTCTCCCTTGACTTGTGATATCCTGATACATATTTGGCAGCCAAGACAGCTCTGTCACTGATAACTTCCCAAACTTTTCCCTCCAAATGTGTTAAGAAGGATTTCTAGGATTGTCAAGATTTGATAGTCAGATATCTCTCTCTCCTCTATAGTACAGAAGTGTTTCTGTCTGTTTCCCATAAGATCAACACCGAACTAAAATGCCAGTCTCACACAGAGTGACTGGTATTATTTCCTGTAGCTATGAAGATTATATGTGACTGATTAAGGCTGTAAATCATTAAGTGGGCAGTGAATTGATGACACCTATTTCTGCACAGTTCACTTTATTTCTGCTTGTGTGGCTGTGGCTATTCGTAATAGTTCCATACATTCACTGAACTTCTTGCACTGTGGTGAATTGAGGAGAGAGGTCCCCTGGAAACAGAAGCGCATCTTAAAGTTGATGGTTATTGGGGTGGATTAGCGTTTCAAAACGAGGCCACAACCACAACCTTCTGATGGGCACCTTGTTCAGGACTATGTGCTGTATGAGTCAGCACTGCACTACAGGGGTCTGTTGTTGTGTTTGTTTTCTGATCTAGACTGTAATGAATGGGATCTACAGTAGCAGCCATTAATTTGGTAGCACAGAAGACTAAGTGAATGTGCAGTAGGAACATTTCCTTATTTTTGACTATATTGGGTCTGTTGTGCTTTTTTAGTTTTTATTAAGGTTCAAGATAACAATAGCTTAGCTTAGCTTGTACATGTTAACTGAAAGAGGAGCAACTCATATAGTGTTGATTATTACTGTTGATTATCAACATCAATTCAGTCTGTTACCACCCAGACTTTACTGATACCACCACTGTTCCACTTACCACAAGTCCTTTAGGTAGCACAGCTAAAATCTTCATCTTGCTCACCTTTCAGCAGTGTGGTAACACCTACTCCAGGCTGCATCACCGCTGTACACACTTACAGGTGCAACAAGCACACGTCTATGATCCTAGGTGTGGCCAGTGGTGAAACAGACTCAAGAATTTCAATAGACAGGACAGAAAAGCACTGATTTTCACCCTAGTAATATTTCTTGCTGTGCATATCCTGAAGCTGCAGTAGAGATGGTGAAAAACTTCTCTGTCCTCACTGCCTCCACTTTGCCTTCATTTTATTCTCTGTTCTTTATAGTTCTGGGAAGACATAGCTCTGTCTTTTTCTCTCTGTGCCAATTGTGTGTGTGTCCATCTGTGTCTGTGCGTGGCTGTTAGGCAGCTATTATGCCAGCAGGCCATCTGTTGCCTGCTTAGTACTGGCCGACTGGGAAGGACAGTGAGCATGAGGTTGTCCCTCTTTACATTTCATGGACAACTAATGTCCCCAGCTCACTCATCTGATTGCTTTCTCTGTGACACACACACACATTGGAGCTTATTTACATATACAAAAACACTCATATGCATGCATCTGAAATGTATTTATGCACACGCACGCACACACCATGACACACACCAGACATACGCAGAGGACCTAACTGAGCCAGGTTTGGGGCAGGTGGGGACTCTCTGAGCAGACGGGCACTCTGTTAGGTCACTGCAGGTAGATGGGGTCCTGGCAGAGCCATAGGCAGACAGGCACGTTTGCAGCTTTCACTGGCCCTGCAGTAGTTTGCAGGCAGATGGTCATACATGACCATGGGAGTTATTAGAAAAAAGTAAAGAAGTGAGAGTAAAATCTGATACCTAATTTTGTTTCATATTGCTTTATTCATGTTCCTGTTCTTTTTTCTTCTTTCTCCATTCTGTTGATTCATTCATCTACCCTGTTGTACCACCTTCAGGTCTGTTATCTGCCCTGTTTTTAAATTAACCTTTCCAGTAATAAGTTCTGACTATTCCATCTTGCTCCCCACTGTGCCACTGATGCACATGGTGGACTTTTGTACTTTGACATCAATTACAGTTTCTGCTTGCAGTGGCCTCACCGCTTCAAAAAGATCATGATAGTGTTATCTTTCATCTTCACCAGGAACAAAGTCTCCGAATTTTTAATGTACAGTTAAGGCTATGAGGAGGAAACCCTTTTTCTTAAGAAGTTATCTCTAATTCTTTTCATGCATATGACCTTTGACAAAGAAAATGCAAAATTGCGTCATTTAATTTGATTTAAGGGATGCATAATTTCATTTGAAATACTCAACGTATTAGCCAGTTTCATGTCTTCTTTCTCTGATGTCTCCATTTTTGAAATGTCTGTTTTGCCAGTCTTGTAAAAAATACTTTATGGTCTGTGCTGACATGTTTGTTATTCAGAAAATGAGAACTAATTCCTTTGCAGGGAATCTTTTTGTTTTGTTTTTTTTAGCATGGTGAATGAAAGTAAAGTTGGGACGAACAATCCATCATAATCATACTTAAAATGTTAATATAAGTAATATATTAATAAGAGGTTAATTGTAATATTGTAAATATGGCATATATGCAATAATCTAATTCATAAATATTGTTTTTTGCTTTTGTTTTGGTCAGGTTAAAGGCCATTCTCAGTTTTTACAACCAAAAATATTTTGGCACTGGCTACCCTGGAAACTGATCTTTGGGGTGACAGGCACAGACATTTTGAGATGCTGTAGTTCTTCGAAGATATTTATTAATCTTCTAGTTAAATATTTGCTTGGTCAGACTGTAACCATCAGAACCAAGTGATAACAGAAGCAATAGTTTGCCTTTTGATAACAGATGAACATCAGCAGAACTTAATGCAAAGGATACAGTAAATACAGCTAAATGTCAGATTTGTATTCCAAATGTAATACTTTGTATTTTATTATGACCCCTTTAGAGTAAATAAAAACAGTTTTTGATTTGAAATATGACGTTTGCCTATTTCAACCACATGCCAGGCCAACCCTAGCATAGCAACTTCACTCTGACACTTTGTGGTTAAGGAATTTTTCTTTGCTTAGTTTGTGTGAAAACATTGCAGTAGCATGCTGTTTTGGTATCCACCATGAATCCAAGACCCACAAGCAAGCAGAAAACAGGAAATTAGGCTGCTTGTTTTATTTTTTCCTTTAATGTTCTGGTTGTTTATACACTTGCCAGAAAATCTGAAACCAGCCCAAGCACTGTTGAGGCACTGCTCAAACAGTCTTGACTCCTCCAGCCTGTCAGAGACAGACTCCAGTTTATGTAGTCATAGCAGACAGCTTCCTCTGCTCCTCTGCCATGTCCATTCTTCTGCTGCTGCTGGCTGCCGAGCTGAAGGGTGGTGGCTGATGTGGGGTGCTGTAGTTTCCTAGCCCAGAGAAAGATAAATAAAGCACGAAACAATAGAGTCACTCTCCATGGACTTCACCCTGTGGGCAAAGCTCCAGCCATACTGGCCAATTGCTCAAATGGAAATTAGAAGCAAGGAGACAGATTGTGAATAGTACATTTATCCGAGCCTGGCCGGACAGATCAATGAACCAGATTCCGCAGGGCAAGGTGGCCAACAACAGAGATTGGGGTGACTATCCAGTCACACATCCATTGCCGTCTGCATTGTGTCTTTCTTAGAGTTGCTCTCAGCCGCAGGACATACAGTCAAGGCCAGCCACTAGTGAAGCTGCCTGTGTTTGCCAGGGGGCAGTCACAGAGCAGAACAACCTTAAACAGGGATATTGCTTCCTTTGTCCCTAGTCCAGAGCACTTTTTTGGTCACTCGGGCACAGCAGTAAACAAATCCAAGAACCCTGTGGAATGTTTAAGGAGCGGCAGGAAAGGATACAAACATAGCCCCAATTAAAGACAGGATAATAAAGGTAGCTGGTGGAGAGCAGTAATCAGTATTCAGTGGCCTGTTGTTAAGGGCCACTTGGAGTGTCCCTGAAGGTTGTGTATGCCAAACAAGAGTGTGCGAGCAATCTTGTGGGCACTCAGTATGTTTAAGGAGTTAGCCACCCATTTTGATGTTGTACGTAATGATTCCACTTTCAGTTCCATATTCTGTAACAAAGAGAGAAAAAGAGGCAGGTGATTGCTGTGTGTTGCTGTGACAGCCACACACCTTTCAGTGTTTACCACAGATCTCTATTTCAACAACAGATCAGATAAGTAAAGATGAGAGCCTGAGAGAGACACAGACATCAGGCTATGAGAGAGAGATGGAAGAAGGAGACAGACATGATAGTACGCCACTCTCCTGTATTTGCCATGCATACATCACTCCCATTGTGGCAGAGATAACCTTCTGCCACCATTATCTTCATGCGCCGCAAGGAGAGCCCAATGTTTACAGCCCTCTCATCCCCAGATCACAGGAGAAGGGAAAAAGACTCCCCTGCAATAAATTGTTCCTATCAGACCAAGGCATAAGTCACAGTTGCTGCATCAGATTTAGTAGCGCCACTAGGCTCTAATGAATTCTCCCTGCTCGCCCCCACACGTCCATTGAGCCTCGGCAGCAAGTCTTTCCAATCGGCTGGGCTGCTCAGTGCAGTGCTATCGATAACGAGCCCTGGGGGGCTTGACAGTGAGTATGGCGAAGCCCCATAATGGAGTCCAGGGCTCTACGAGAAAACAGCTGGTGTAATGAGAGAAGCACAGTGGAAACTGGGGGTGCAGGGGTTGCTCAGTTCAGAGTTGGGGGGGAGGCACTGCTTGAGTTATTGCAGGGACAAGCTCGGGGAAGGGTGTGTGTTGTGGGAGATCTGTGAATATGGATCTGTACATAGACATGTATGATCTAGGTATTATTTTCTGTCTGTGGCTTGCTGTAGAAAGGGTTCTTCTCCATCTGTTCAAACATTCCAGCCATAACCAAACATTTGTTGTTTTCTTACAGAGGACAACAGTGAAACAGACTCAGGTTTGGCTCATTTTTTGTTGATTCATCCTATTAGCAACTTAGCATTATTCCTCTCCTGTCTCTTCAATTTGTTGTTTAGACTAAATGGTCTGATTAGTGATGTGCAACCCTTGAACAATTTGTTCTATCTTTTAGTGGATTGGGACTGATGATTCACTCTAGTGACTCGTAAAATGACTGATTGAATGAGCTATTAAGAGAATCATGAACTATGTCATGTCAACTGAACACTGGTAGAAGCTAGGATGCTTTCATCATTAATTGAACTTGTAAAAAGGTTTGTCATCGCTGAGGTTACGGCTACTTTTTTTGATAGTCTTTCACAGGTTAATGGAGGTCTGGTCATGCCATAATGCCCTGGCCCAATTCAGGCACCTTAAATTACATCACTACTTAGTTTCTTATACATTGTGATTAGAAAAACACAGTGGTTAAAGGTGCACTTTAACCAAAGGCACACTTAAGACAGAACGGAACTCATAAAAAAAGTCCAATCACAATACAATTAAAAAAAAAATCTACCTTACATCCACACCAGGCCATCTTGCGTATCTGCCCTTAAGCAGATTAAAGCTTCCATTAAAACATCATCAACCTGCAACTTGTTGGGCTTTTTTTTATAATTGCTTCCTCAATCTCCACACAGCACAGCTCTTATCGCTGGTGTCACACTTAAAGGTCTGAGAGGTCAGCATGTTAATTTGGAAGAGGTTTGGCTTTACTCCTGCTTGTTTGTTGGAACATAAAATATCTTGGTCAGTACAAGCAAACAGAACACAACACTGATTCTAGTGCATAGTGCAATACCTGTACAGTGTTTCAGAGCTGGGTATCAGCTCACTGAGAATAACATGTTGCAAGTACATAAGCAGTAATTAATTTCAGAGTCACTATTAATTATGTGGATGTGCGTCTCTTGCCATTGGACTATTTTTTAGCATAGATTTTTTGCTCTCTCACTATAAAGCAACCTCCCTTTTCTTTCAGTACGCTGAGAATGAGATGAAATTATACTAACAGATGATGAAAGAGAAATACTCTGTAGATGGATGTTCTGAAATGAGAACCATTGGGGAAACAGAGTACGTAGGCATGAGCCTATGAATTAGAATAAGGTGGAAATCCATCTCTGTGGTTGTTATCCATTTAGCGCACACTGAATTGAAATGGGTTAAAGCTTTAATAACCTGGTTAAATCCCTACTGTGCACAGCCATCAGGCATGCGTGTCCTATTTTGACATGTGTCAGCTTACCAAATAATCCACAACAATCAGCCTGTAAAATTAATTACAATAGGTTTGTCAAATGGTCCCTCAACTTTGGGAGGAACATGGTTATCTCATTTCTCTTTTAGCCTCGCTTTGCTTTTTCAGTTACAAGGCAAAGCACTGGTCTCATTGCAAATCTGGTCCAATAAGTAACTGAATGAATTTTTTTACATTTTGAAATATAAAAAACATGATTAATCAGGCTTACTCAAACATAAAAAGTATTCCCCTTTAGTGCTGAAGTATCTGTAATAAGTAAATCCCCAATTGACTGAAATACAAAGCCAAATTCACGCATAATGGTCCTGTTTGCAGTCTGCAAACATTATAGTGTCTGTCTGGAAACATGGGGGTTGCCCATTTATAAGCTTTTTATGGGTAGGGATCAGCACGGTGCACCTCGGTAACTAACTACCATTCATCTATTGCACTGCAATTGATTTGTCCATATCGGTTACAAAATATTCATGAACCACTATGGGATACCACAAATTCACAAATCTGGAGGCCAGCCAAACCCTTGACCCACTCATTCAACCAGATCCCTTTAAACTCCGCAGTATTAAAACAAAAACTGGAAAGGTTTAAACTGGCCTTACTGGTGAGCTTTACATGTTGGCTATGTTGGATTTGTTCACAATCTAAGCTCCAATTGTCATCACATCTGTGGTTCACTGAGCACTTGGTTGCTTGGCCTCATTTTGGTCATTGATTATTGTAGCCTCATAAAAAATTATCATCATAACATCAATCTGTAGCTTGTTTCAAACACACAAACAAAATGTTTTAATCACTTATAGCATGAAAACACATCAATCCCATTCGTTAGATTTCTTTGGCAGCATTGCCCTTTTTGAATAAAGGGCATGAGGCCATCGTTGTAAAGAATTTGATAATTAATCGGAGATTTCCCGGAGTAAATCAGCAATCCTCTTGGAGCCAAGATGCTTTTCAGAAATTAAGACCTACACTGTGTGAAGCACAAGCCAAACAGAAAATGATTAGTAGACATAAAAAAGTAGGGATAAAAATATACTAAAATATGATTGTTGTCATTGTCACTTAGGATCTGTTAGCAACAGCTTATCTCATGTGGACCATTTTATTGATTAGCTTTAAGTGTGATGACTATCATATAGTATTTCATTTCATGCAGCTCTGATCTTAAGTGGTGGTTTTGATATGCAGTAAACTTGTCAGTTTCTGCATCTCTAGAAACTGATTCCAGAATAAAACTATGGGACGTTTAGTCACAGTATATTGATTTGCATACCATATACCAAGCTGTTGTAATGCCTCTTAGTCAGTGATAAGGCACTGTACATATAAAGTCTAGTTACACGCAGCTACATCATACTATTGCCCACATTTGACGGATGGATATCTGCAGTGAGAAAATTCCCACTAGATAGTGTAAGCTCGAGGCAAAGTTGCTGCTACTGCTTGTTTGCAAGGAGTGATATTCTTCCAGTAGCCTATCCAGCAGGGAAGGAAGCTGCCATGAGAGGATAATGCATGGGACAAGACCCAGTTTCTATGGAAACAAAAGCAATCTAAAGGAGGAGTTAGGGGTGGAAAGGGGGATAAGAGAGAATGAAGAGGAGGAGAATGTATTGGAATGTTTTTGGACATAGATGATTGTGAAAGAAGGTAGTGTACTGTATGTGAATGCTGCAAATCTGGGTTTTCCCTGTGTTAGCCAGTGTAATTTGTCCATTGGTCATATGCCTGGCACAACAGGCCACATAGCAGCAGTTTGCAACTTTAAAATCCAAACATATCCAAGTATTTGCAAAGCTGACATGAACACTACTTACTCCATCTTGTTCTGAACCATATGCTCTGCACGGAAATGTATACTTATGCCCCACAAAAGCACTGTTTTGCTTTCTTAAAAAGACCGGAACTTAAATTCCTCTTCCATGCCCTATGGTCAAGGAGCATATGCACAAGCGGACACAAACATACGACCATACATGAAGAAAACTAGGAAGGAATAAGGATTCCAGGCACCAATGGCAGAAAGAGCACGCTAAGTATGAATTATTAAACAGACTGTGCCATTGATAATCAGTGGGAAAACTGCAGCTCATTAGCACTGAAAATGAGACGAGGGGTGACTTGGAAAACAGAAATTGTACTGTCAAAGATAGTAGTAGATATTTTTGCCCCAGTAGTGTAAACAATGAGCTGATAAAATGCAGTGCCAGCCAGGAACTGCTGAAGTCATAATTTTATGAAATGGCCATGTTTTTAAAAGATGCAATTTTCATGATATATAAATTAGAAACTCAACCCCTATAGATTAGCTTTTTCTTAGAAGTAACCCACAGGCGCCGATGGTGCAGCTCATTTCCAATGCTAATCAAAAATGAAGAGATTGTATTTTCTCTACTTGCTTCTGATGTTTCCTCAAACAATTGTTGCATTGTGTCAAAGCAGCCCAGGATTCCCATTGTCTCTAGACCACTGTGGCACAGCTGTGGGAGCATTGCCCCCCCTCCCCATGTGGTCAGACAACAAACACTATTATCAACAACAACAACAACACTAGCAGCAGAGGAAAAAGCAAGTAAACCCAATGGAGAGACTCGGCACACATTGGCATCTTCTGCAAACCCAGCAGGGATTCCATCTCTAAATGTTAGTATGGGCCTTTGCCAGTGATTGTTTGGAAACAGCCTCCGCTCAGTTGTCAACACAAAGGGGTGGTCACAGTCAACTAACTCAAAGCTCACCCACCGGTCACTGTATACAATTAAATGCAAAGTGGGAAATAGGAAAATAAGCAACAGAAATAACACCAGAGCATTTTTATGAGTGTCTTCTAAGAAGTGCTTTTATTGAAGTGTTCAGGGAAAACATAGTTCACCATGGTCCTTGAATGAAGTGGTCCCACATATCTGTTAAGTGTTGTGATGTAATCGGCAGACGTTTCTTTTGATCCTTTTTATTTCTCTATTTTTCTGATATACTGTATGACAGAGATTTCCTAGAAATGTTACTAATAGTGTTCACTAAGGGCAGTGGGGAAGGACACATATTGCACAAGACAGGCTGAGGCAAACAAATATATATGTACCATTAACTATATCCAGTCATATTCTTGAGTCTTCACCTTGACTTCTGAAACTACTCAATTCCTATGGGACACAAGTGAATCACATGTGAGCTGGGCATTTCTACAGAGCTTTATGTAATTTTTCATGTTGTGTGTGTATTTAAGTGTGGAGGGGAAGATTGCTATTGTACTTTATCAAATTCCTCTTTTTACATATATATGCAAAAATTGTGTAAAAAGAATATCGCAGGCTTGTCACCCACACCAGCAGCACACTAACTTTTGCAATATGTCCCAGCAACAAGCCAGCAGATGCTATGGCACAGCAGAGATCGGTTTACCGCTAGCAAGGTTGTCATCCTCAGCAGAACAGCTATAGTACTGTATATGTATCTTGGTGGGAAGCACTTAGCAGGCTGCCGCTTGATGTGTAGTGATGGCCACCACTAAATTCTGTTGCTGTTATCCAACAGTCCATAGATTCAGTTTTTCCAGCCCCTACACTGTTGTACCACTGCCCTGCTGCTGTGCTCCCACTCTCCTGATGCATCCAAAGTGAATGTGAAGCATTTTTGGATGAAGCTGTGTCAGCTTGGTTCCAACACTGTGGCCTGCATTTATGAGTCATTTCCTGTTGGCTATCAGATGGTTGCACATATTGAATGAACCCTGCACCCTTTCCACTGAAAAAAGGGGACTAGTGAATGCAGGAACCCATCAAAGTTTAATATCCTTGACCAGGATCAAGCAGACCTTGATTTATGGCCTGAGAGTGTGTATCATTAACTCGAATGAGCAGGGACAAGAATCTTGGGGGCATTTTTATGAGCACATCCAACCCACTCCTCTTTTCTTTCTGATTTAGTAAGCCGACATGAGTCAGTTGGCTTTGGCAGTCCATTAAAACTGAAGTACCTGTGCCAGAGCTCCACTGTGATACAGTACCTTTCTTCTTTTGTTTTTTTGGAAAGTTTACGGTTAGCAGCGGATGGGAAATTGCGGTAATTGTCACCATATTTTGATGCATTTCTGTTGACAGTGAAACACTTTGTTTGCACACAAACACACCAAAGTTAGTACATCTGTGCAATGTGCGTGCTTATTACATAGACTGTCACTTAGCTCATGCCCCAAAAGTTATCATTTTTTTTCCACACATTCATTTATATTCATTTCCTTTTTGGTATTTTCCCCAGATTCAGTTTAATCAAATTCTGCTTCTCATGTGAACATTATTGAAAGCATTTCATTTGCCAATTAGCCAGCTGCTCCCCAGTTAAATAATGAATATGCTAATTCTAAAGCTGGGGGATATGTTGTCTTTTGAGTAACAGCAGTGACAATTATCCAAGTCAGGGATACTCAGTGGTGTATGTATTTGTACTTGTGTCTAGGGCTATTCTGTTTTTAGCAGGTGTGAAAAGCCATACACTGTGTATGTGTTTATCAAGGACAACATGTATGTATGTGATGAATTGTTTTGTATATCTGTTTGGCAAAATCTTGACTTTGACCTGGGCCTGTTGTAATTGTAGCATATATACGTGTGTATATGTTTTAATATGATTTTGACACTCCATTTGGCATAAAGTGTGTGTGTATGACTTTGGAGGAAATATTAGCTGCAGATGAATGCTACCCTCCATGCATATTGATTTGTTTGTCTATCTTTATCTCAGTGGGGTGCAGAGTGCATGTTCCTGACAGTTCTAATTGAAAGCCATGCGATGCTGAGCCTATGTATGTAGATACACACCCTGGTATCATCCATCAGTGGTGGGGGTGAGTGTGTAGGGGAGACTTGGTGTACTACTCCATGAGCTCAGTAACAGATTTTTCTTTAATGTGCTTACTGGAATACTCAGTGGTGCAGCAGCGTTTGGAGCAATCATTCAATACACATGTACTGTACGTGCACACATAGTTATCTGTCAGCTTATTAATTATAACTGTCAGCTACTCCCAGTATGTGACAGCTGAAATACCCAAGAGCTTCTGTCTGTCTATACATGCATCTATCCATAATTTATGAACACAAAATTACACCAGTCAGTAACTTCCTTGATCTGCAACATTTCCCATTTCAACAAAGTCTGGCCATCTGCACATTCAGCATCTGACTGAATGAACATCTGACTTTTAGCCACTGCACAAGAAAAAACAGTCCTTTATGGCAGTTTAAAAAAAAAAAAAAGTTATCTCGCAAACATGAAAGTGGACTAATTAGCATTAACTTCTGCTAAAATATATTGTACATGCAGGTTTAGCAGAATATATGTAATGACAAGATGCATGCTGCACTGATATCACATGTTTTTGTAATAAATTAAAGGTTCTTTAAGGCAAGGTTCTTTAATGTACACCTGAATTGTAATGGTAAGCAACACTGAGCAGTACCTGAAATAAATAAAGATAATCAGTAGATGCTCTCTACAGGCAGTGGAAGCATAGTGCAGTGTTTAAGATACCCCACCTGAATTGACCTGAATTATGGTGCTCTTCAAAGTCACCACAGTCACATGCTGATTTTATATTGGTGTTGTAAATTAGCTATTAACATAATGGATCTCTTCATCTCTGTTAAAGATTTAGAGACTGAAGGGTTTGCTCTTTGTGAAATGGAGCCTACTTTTTAGACATTTTACCAGCATTGCTTAGGTTGTCTGTTAGTTACCATCCTCTTGTGCCTTTTGATTTGAGTAATATTTATACTGGCATGCCTTGACGCCATAGTGGCTGGTTCTAGCCTCCCAAATTCCTGGTTGGCTAGACCACAGTTGGTATCAACTTCTGTCAGGAGCACCACATGGACAACTAAACTGTCAGAGAGGGAGAGAGAGGGACGAGTGAGTGAGTGAGTGAGTGAGCGAGTCAGTGAGTGAGTGAGCGAGCGAGTGAGTGAGTGAGGGAGTGAGCAGCAGACAATATATCCGAAAAGAATCAGAAAAGGTGAACAGGCAATTCATTGCACAATGAAGCAAGAAAGGGGAAAGATGAAAGGCTCTGACTTGAGTAAAATTAAGGGTGATAGGTAGAAAGGGAAATAGAAATACAAAAGTGTGCTGGAGTGGGAGGAATTGGACAAGCTGAAAAGTGAATAATACAGGTTGAACCTTTGAAGCAATGATCTTATGATCAGAGAAGAGAATGACATTAGGCTAGATGATGATTTTTTTTTTCTTTTTCCAGCAAGCCTAATGAAAAAAACATTATTAGCCTTCTGCTCAAGCCTTGTCATTGTAGGAGTTACTCACTCACTGTACAGAACATGTCATGCTACATATATGTGGTACTGTACATTGTACTGTATTTCATGGCTGCACTTTCAGAGCCATGTAAGTCATGAAATTTGAATGTAAATAAGCATACAGCTGCATGACTCTTTGTACAAACGTAGGAAATCATTTCTTGCTGCATATTCACTGGTGGTTCAGAGTAATTGGGATTTAGAATCCAATCCAATTCATACTTAAATTGTGAGCACAGCCTTATCCCCATTCAGCAGCCAATTTCAGAAAATGAGTGTAATTCACTTTGCAATGCAGATCATTTTCCATGGGATCCAAGCTTTTAGTGGTCTGCACCAGTATTGTCATGGGATGTACCCTCTTAATTAGGGAGACTGTTGGCCTTAAACCTTTGAATGTCTTTGCAGAAAGGCCAAAGAAGACGTTTCTGCCTTGACCCACTCCCGCTCACATAATCCCCAGAGCCTTCCTTTTTCAAGCCTGGCAGGAGCCAGTGACCTCTCCTTTGTGACTGAATTAATCCACAGGCTTGAGATAATGGCCATCTCACAGCCACCAGCATGATGTGGCAGGAGAATAATCAGCCAACCGCTATGCCATTTCAATTCTCACAGCAATGATCGCTTCACCACAGGAAAAGAAAACAAAAAAACACGTTGCTTCCCTCGTTGTCGAGCATGTTCAAAATGAGAATTAAGATTACAGCCTTTACAGGTGGAGCTGACAGGCCCACCGAAGTGATCAGCTCTGATATTTGACATAGATGTAAGTGAGATATTTTGCATGTGTCTCAGGGGAGCGTTTATATATACTTTGTAGGTACATTGCACATGCTGAAAAATCCTGTCATATTAAAATTTGTTAGAAGAAAATGTCATATGTTTGCAAGTGGGGCTCCTGACGTTGGATGTAGCAACAGTTATCTGAATTTCTCCAATGGGGATGAATAAAGTATCTGTCATGTCATGTCATGTCATGTCAGTTAGATTGTTTTTTAAGAATGTACAGTTGTAAATCCTTAATTTGTGACTGAGTTGTTGTTTAAGTACTGTAAGAAGTCCAATGAAAAACCAGTCTGAATTTAGTTGTTCTCTTCAGTGAAAAGCTTAGATCATTGATGCCGGTGACCAACACAGCACATTTCTTCACACTCCTGCAATGATAAGCTAATGTGAGCTTTAATTAGATTTTTTGTTATTCTGAATCGTTTGGCCTAAAAATGTTTCTAAATGTTATTATTCCAACACAAACATCTGGTGGAGGAGTATGGCAGCACAAAGAAATGGATTATTTCTATTTTTATTTGTCCCTGCTTCTTTTTCAAGTGGTAGGAGTGAGAAGAAGCAGAAGAGACTATAATGGTGGGGGAGCTAAATCAACAGCAAACTTTCTTCCTTGCTTGCTTCATGTTTTAGTAAATCTGATGGCAAAAACATGTACATTCTATCACCTGAAGGCTTTTTTTGCTGACAGTAAGCCATTGTAGTTCTAGGTGTTTGGAGCTGCCTGCCTGGTGATGACACTGATCCTCTTTTTGCATTTTGTGCTTTTGATTGCCCTAAAACTGCCATTTATCTTCAGAGATGGCAAAATAAGATGTTAATGCACAGGATTTTATACACAAAATGCCTTTATATGTAGAAATGAATATTCCCTGGATTATTCCTATTTGTATTTTTTTAAATTCAGACTTCTATAGACACATACCGCAAGGCTCATCTTTCTGCTTCCTACAAATGTTGGCCCTTCACTCTCCCACAACTTGTGAGACTACCCACAGCAGTGCCAGGAAATCAGATACTGCCTCTAAGGCCTTTAGGTTTTATTACTGAATCACTCTTTGCAAAACTCAATTGAGTCACCTCCTCCCACAGAAGTGGAAAAACTCCCATCACTCCAGGGTGTGCCTATCTCAGTATTCTTATAGAGGACCAGTGAAATAATCAGCTGAGCTCAGCTACCCATTCACTAGATCAGTATGTAACATTTGTTTGAATGGCAGGATATTTTGAATTTTCCAGGGATCATCATAAGTAAATCTCTCACCTACATCTGCACAAGTCCATTCTCTTTAGTAAGAGAAAACACCAGACTACTATTGGTGTGACTGATGCATTTCCAGACTATATGCAGAAATCACTCAGCAAACATGTGAATGTGCGACAGACTTTAAAGCTGCTCTTCAAAAAATATGGACTAGCTAATAACATAAATTATATATCTGTCCAAGATGCTACATTAGTACAGTAGTTAAGTCTAATAAGCCTTTGATACTGTCTATGCTGATGATGTTAACCTGTAATTTCAAAATGTCCTTTTCCTGTTGACTTGTAGTGCACTGTTTTGAAACTGCAGTCCAAAGTGAAACATCATAGTGGTAGGAGTAGCCTCTCATTATTAATACATATTTAATTTGCTTGTCTGTACTTAGAAAAATGGCCAGTCTTTTTAATTGGCTTTATTACCCTAACCCTTTGATGGGAACCTTTTTGTCTTAATGGATGACCTCATTAATACTTCGAAGAAACTGCAACAATCCTTGGAAACAGGGCAGCAAAAGCAACTCATTAAAAACCATCAGCGTCATTCTGCTTATTCTCTTCTATTTATGTGCCAAGCTGATCAACATATCATTAGCCTGGCATAGTAATGGATAAAGTATTTGATTTTGACGGTCTGAATATAGTTTTAAATACAATTTTGTAGGTCTACATGGTATTTGTTGTTCTTAAAGTATATGGAGATAAAAGGATAGTAACTGTGACTTAAGTTGATAGAATAAATTTTGTCATGTAGAAAGAGTCATTTTTTTCATTTCTATTCTTGGAAAGGTATGAATATTATGTCCACTTGTTTTAGAGTACGGCTGTGTGGGAAAGAACTGAATTCAAATGCAGCATGGTATAAAACAAATTATCATGTCTGAGTGACATACCTGGATTTGTTGTAGCCCCAGCCTTCTCTCCACTGCTTGATGATGTTGGCGCATGCAGAAAACCACACTCGCTTCTGTTGCCATATGCAGAAACAGGTTGCAGCCCCAGGAGAGTAGGAGGAAGAAGGGATGAAAGGGAAAAAATTGAGAAACAGAAATGGTAGGGTGACAGTGATAAGAAAAAATAAGACTAATAAATTAGACACAGGATCCAGACATGCAATGAGAACAAGAAATAATGGAAAAATACCAAAGAAATGGCCAAAACCTCTGTATAATTTCATTTGCACCATGATTCTATTTTAGAAAAGGGAACAGGGATAAGGGTTTTATCTTGCATCCATGTTTACATGTCCTTTTTTCCTTATGTTTCCATAAATACGAACACAATATCTGGGCAAATGGGATTTACTTTATCACAGCTTGATGCTCTAGTTTCTGTGCAATCTGGGATAGAGATCATCTTTGTGATGGAAGATAAAGAAGACAAAGGTTATGAGACAATACCCAGGTCACAATGGAGTCTATGTTTGTCTGAGTGGTATTGTAAGAAGTCTATGAATATTTTTGTGGATGCTAATGTATTTTATATAATAGACTCTAAATATGTGAATTCGCATGACTGCCTGGCTATCTGTGTGCACACTAAGATGTTATTTTGGTGAATACGTTCTCAACACTTTCCAGCACCTTTGGCATCTAGATGGTCTGATTGCAAGGTAGCAATTTTAAAACCTGAGTTGAAGCCCTGGCCTGTTAACCTCACTTATTTCTGTCATGGCTGATGGTGCATTGCCACTTGGAGCTCAGATTTTCCATCCTGATCTTTGTGGACAGAATAGTCTTTTAGGAACGTTACCATTTTCTTGCTGCATATCTGGTCGACATTTTGATTGTGATGCAAGTAGTTTTGATTTCCCTGTTCAAGATAGCAGTTCATTTAGTATCTAATCTATCTATAATTGCAATGTCTTACTTTAAACAGCAAGAATACTGCAACTTTGTGCCTCACACTTCAGGATTTTGTTTCTTAATGGCAAAAATTTGTTAATCAGAATAAACGTATCAATGATACCAATTAATTTTTTATCCAATCAAGTGCACTGCAATAAATAAGGTTTCTTTATGGCTTTTGACCTCAGAGTTAAAGGCTGATAATGGACAGTTGGTGGTACCTCTTTCTAAACCTTAGCAGAGCAAGATGAAATGAGCATTATGCCTTCTGTGACCTGTTGTGGACCTTGCTCCAGGGTTTATCAATATTATCATAATCACAAAGGCTACTTCAGAAATAATGAGGGTTCGTTCTAAAATATTTATTGATCCAATAAATGCAGGTAGCACAAAGATGTGGGAAATAATGCAAAATTCATGTAACTGTGTTACTTAAGACCTTTGTTAGAAAGTGAAAATATGCAATACTAGAAAGGAAATTTTCACACATCTTAGACACTTAAGTGTCAGGGTTGCTGCTGGGGGGTTAAGAATAGGACCAATGAGGGCCCACTCTGGTACTTTGGGTTCAAAAATGAAACTTTATTCAAAAACACAGAACATGAACACAGGAACCAAGGGACATAGGCACACAAGCGAGAGGAACGAGACAACACGAGCCAAGGGGACGAGACAGGAGGATCAAAGTCACACACACACATTCGGGAAACACCTCAGACTTCAAGGGAACAAGTTCAGGGGGCAAACGTTTGGGTCACGCACACACCAGACTGCAAGGGGGAACAAACACCAAGGTACAAAGGTCTAGGGACACACCAGACTCCACACAGACAAGGGTCAAAGGTCTGGGGTCACACACACACACCGGGGACACACCAGACTCCAGGGAAACAAGCACACGGACTAAAGGGACAAAGCAGGAGACACACGACAAGACTAAGACATGAATGAAGAGACTAAACATGAACGAGGCAAACATGAACACTAGGGAGACAAGGCATGAACAAAGGGGACTAAACATGAACACCACGGAGCTAAACAAAAACACGAGACATGGTGAAAAACACATACAAACAGAGGCAGATAACTTAACTTAAAATCTGCGAGAACAAAAGGCAGTCCATGATCAAAATCCAAACAGGGGAAAAAGCAAGGCAGACTTAGGCGTGGCAAACAAAATTCTTCAGTCAAAGAAAACCTTAGCAGTTCTGAGCAGACTGACAGTGATGACAGCTATGGCAGTAACGGCAGAACGAAAGCATGTGGAGCAGCGTCAGTAGGCAGATACGGCAGAACAAATGCATGTTGGGCAGATAACCTGGCCAAGCGCTGTGGCTGAACAAAGGTATATGAAGGGAAAAAACACAACGAGGCATGGGTGAAAACAATTAACTAATTGGGTCAAAGTAAAGTGGAACAAGACAGAACAAAACCAAATCCTAAAGGAACCTACAAAATAAAAGCACAAAACAGGAACTCAAAACACAGATCCTGACAATAAGAGGATTTTTAACTTTTGTGTAGTCATATATTAAAGTTCATTTCATTAATGTGGGCCAAGGGATGACTGCATTTATATACATATATATATATATGTGTGTATGTGTGTGTGTATATATTATATATAAGTGCATGCATGCTTCAGCAATTCTCAACTGGCATGCATGTTTTGTTTACTGTGTTGTTTTGGCCTTGTTAATAGGAAACAGAAAAACAGTGGCATCTAACACATACATATATGTGCAATATTTCTGTCTGCAATACCAGTTTTTCCCACCTGCTAGATAAGATCATGTTGTGTTTTTCTGACTAATTAGCAAAAGACTGCACATCTGTCTACAAATAAACATCTGCATATTTTCATTCTGTGACACATGTGTGCATGGCTGGAATTTTATGAGACAGGTCCATCACAGGCACTGCAGCATGAGGCATAAGAGGCTTAAGGAAGAAGACCTAAATCGCTAAACAGTGGGTGAGCAAAATCGCAGATACAGAGAAGGTGTGAGAGAGAGAGAAGATAATAGGGAGCTGTGAGTTGTGCCTAAGACTGTACACGTGGCCTTGTATTGTATGTCGGTACGATTGGATATGGTTGGCTGAGTAGAACCAGCACTCGCCTCTCCAGCATGAAAGCAGGTTTGTTATGCAGTCAGACAGATATATATGACTGGGGACATAGGGAGCCAGACTGCCAAACAAACAGGCAGACTTGGACAAAAACAACTTTAGATGAATCCATAGACAAAGTCAGTAGCAACTAATTCACAAGAGCTCACTATACTGAACTCAACCGTCCTAATATTGTAATATCTAGCAAATGTCACTGTCCTTCTACTCACAGCCTTTTGCCTGCACCAGAGGAAATTAATATGAACAAACATTTGAAATATGCTTTGTTGCTATGAAATATAATTTACTCCTCTCTTCCCCCAAATATTTTCTCTGATTTAGTGTGCTGCCTCACAGACTCGGGTCATTATTAGAGCTGGCTCATCATCTCTCATTTAAAATACAATGTATTCAGTGTCCCAGCATTTTATGCTTCCAATAAAAGCCTGCATGGTAATTCTGTTACTTTTGGGGGACAGTAATTCTTCTAACAGTTGTGATGAGGAAGCCCAGTACCGATGTGGGCGCTTGGCATCAAAATCATTTTTTTTGTTGTACAAAAAGCCCTTTGTGGTAAAAAAAAATGACATTTTGGGCTACATACAACAGATTCAATTGATTTGATTTCATTTGGGTAGTACAGTGTCACCATAGCCAATAGAAATGATGGACACAAGGCTGCAATCTAAGAAATCACTGGCACCTGCACTATCCCTCAGCACCATGTGCCACTGCTCAATTAAGAGACTTTAGAGCATTGAAGAATGTGTTCAGTGTGTTTTTGAAGCTAATTTTTTTTACTAGAAATTATATTTTCTTCCTTTTCTAACACAATAAATGCACTCAGGTTTCGGTGTATATGAAACATAGTAATTAGTTTATCTCAACCCACTTTTTTACTTGTTGTCTTTGCTTCTCTCTGTATGTGTGAAGACAAAACAGAAAAATCACAGACAATTAAAGCTGAGCATTTTTATTTGCCTTGGGGCATATCTGCTCTCTGTGCTTACACATGTACACACAAATACACACACACACAAAGGGAGGTAAAGGCATACAGTACACATGTGGCATCATGTGCTCACTTGTACAGACACACAGACATACACCTTTGTGTTCTCTGTGGTGCAGTTTATCTGGCCATGGTTTGAATGGGCTTTTTATAAAGTACAGGATTACAGAATCTCATCCTTCACTTCCTGCCAGTTGATTGGACATTCTTCACTCTGTCAGTCAAGAGTTGGATTTAGTCTGCTGCTAAGTGCAACAGTGCATTGAGCCTGCTTTAGTCTGCTCTAGATTTAGTCACACTGACTTAGCTGGCTGGTTTTGTGCACGGCTGCACTGGGTTTAGATGATGCTGAATCAGTTTATTTATTTATTTAATTGGTTTATTTAACAGGGACATCATACATGAATTCACATTTCTGTAAATGTACCAGAGTTAGCCAACTGACTGTTTTTCATCCGCGGTCCTCGGACAGATGTTAATATGTCACCCTAAAAATAAGACGAGGTTATAATATATTATTTACAGAAGATATACCAAGAACAGACAACGAGTACTAACGAGTGTTAAAATTACAAAAATCGCGTCACAAGGTCAACTCAGTCAGCACCTCCTCTACTGGTGACCTTTATTTGAGGAATATAATGATTTGGCGTTGTTACAAGAAAATTCAAACTGGTAAGTTTTACGGAGGGGGAGCAGCTCAAGCCAACTTCTAGCAGTAGTAGAATTTAAACTACAAAAAGTAATATGACTTCCCCAAACTCTGCAGTGCTTTGTGTGTTAAAAGCTTTTTATAAGTTTACCACTGGACTTACTTGATGCCAAGGCCCAAAAATAATACCATCTCAATTTTTACTCTTAAAGTTCTCTATATCTTTGTATCTCAACGCGGTCATTGAGGAATAGCCTGTGAACACTGCATATCCAGAAACCTCCCTCATTTCTTTTGCTTCTCCAACTCCAGAGATATTTTCTCTTATGCTGATCTTTGCTTTGCTTCATATTTCTCCTCAGCTGGCGTTTAAGAGAAAAGGTTCACGCTTTGATGAACTCAAAGTACGAATGTGACTATTTTCATGAGCCAAAGGGAAAACAGTTGTTAGCAGTAGTTTGTTAATTGTGCATAATATGCTCTTTTTTGCTCATCCTAAACTAAAGAGTCAGGGATATCTGAGAAGCTCTAAGCTCTAGCAGCAGCACTAGCACGTCATCACTTCAGTTGATATGGTGAATGTGTTAGCAAACAGTTGCCTAACTGTGTGCCGCTGCTAACTTTGTCTGCTAACTTTGTCTGGCGTTTGGTGCATGGCAGGTGGTGTGCAATGGGTTCATTAGTCACTGTGTAGAATATTTGCTGTTTCTGACAAATGGGTAACATCTCAAACACAGCCAGATGTTTTGTTTTGAATGCCTGGGTATATTTTACTAGGCCCAGTTACAAACAAGACAATTAGTAAATGTTAAGAAGTAGCAGCACAAGTAGAAAAGAATAATTACATCAGTGAACTGCTGCAATAGTGTCAGCAACAGCAGTATCTGAGGTTTGCTGACATTAACTAAACTTAGCCAACAAAAGCTACTGCTAATGAAGAGTTGAAGTTTTTTTAAGGTACATACATAGTCTTTCTTTAAGTTTAAAGGTTTTGTGTAGCTGCACAAACGATGAGGTTAAAACGAGTGGAAACAATGGGGCTTATATGAGAGTATTTTTCATTAACTTTCCTCAGGATAGCATTTAGGATAGCAACCCGTCTCACTGTTGTATTTGACTTTAGATTCCATAATTGATGCTGGAATTGTTTAAGGTTTAGTGTTGTTGGGTGATCTGGCATGTCATGAATGGTATCGACCATCTCTGACACATTACAAATGGCAATCGATGTCTTTGTTTGTTGCCTTATTCTCCTTGTCTTTGATGCTTCTCAGAGGAGTTAATAATTGGAGCTGATAATTGCTACCAGGCTCATAACATATTGACCCAACTATGTAATAAGCAGGTGAACAGCACCAAAAACATTCCATTTCTGAAAATGAATATAATTAGCATGTCTCTTTGTGTCCCCACCAGGCAAGACAGTGTTGAATAAACAAATTCTCCCTTGTCATATTTCAAATTCAGTCAGCACTCTCATTAAAATGTCTATTCGCTGTGGGGACTGTGTATATCAGCTTAAAAATGGTAACAGCAGTAATATTTTCTAGGTTGAACTTAATTATATGATTCACACCAATGACTCCAGCACCACAGAAAAGGCTAAGGCCATTTTTCTTTTGCCTGCTGGGTTTTGTGAGCAACTTATTATGTGATCAATCACATGCAGCATGAACAGACTAGGATCAATTAATAATTGAAAACCGTTAAACTACTTGAAGAACTGATTGGAATCTGCCTAAAGTCAAAGGCAGGCAGCGTGGAAGGGTGCCAGGTTAAATAGACATGATTAATCAACACACTATTTGCATCATTTGAAACAATGCAAAAATTAACTTAAATAGCAAAAACATTTCCTGACAAAAATAGTATAGTAAAATATTTTTTTTAACATAAGAACTGTAAAGTGTACCATAACCATTATTATGCACAACTATCTGGAATTATGCCTGAATCTGTGCAATGTGGTTACATGTTAGTTTTTGAAAGTGCGTATTGGAAAAACTCAGACTGAGTTGCATAAGCTGGTGCACAGGTGGAAAAGATTGGTCACTGGGTATATTGTAGAAGAGATTTTACTTGTTGACTTGCCATCATTTAGATGCACAGCAATGGAGAGCAATGTCTGATAAGCTGCCTCACAGAAAGACATTTGTTTGATGAGACAATGAGACATGATCTGACTGGAAGGCCTGACTCATTGTTGACATTGTTGTTTCACTGAACAAGCCTAGTTTGACATGTCAGTGGGCTACAGTTAAATAGAAAGGATGCCACATGTGGGTGTGGAGGATCTGGAGTTGTTTAAAGGCATCTTTGATGGAGCTGGCAGCTGAGTACCAAATGTAATGTAACTCTTTTGATGAGCAGTTGATTACAGTTTTCAAATATCTTGCTCCAACACTGCCTACATGATCATACTAGTTGAATCCATTAATTGTGTGAGTGATTCCCTGAGCCTCTGAACATGATTGTGTTGTGCTGTTACACAGCAGAAATGATCAAAAACATTGATAAAGCAGCTCCTCGACCTCATCATGCCTATAAATGGCAGTGCCCCTCTATTGCCATCTATGGGCAACTTCTGTTCATGACAGATGGTTCCCAGTGATAAGTGCTGGAGTGCAGCTTCAGTATAACGCTGCTACTAGCTGCAGCCATCTTCCCACAAGAAACAGCAGATAGTGATTTCATCATTTCCTCAATTATTGAAAGCTTCTGAGCCTTCACTGTTAAGTTTCCAGCATTGCAAAGAGAATTACCATCCATTAGAGTATTATTCAGAATGTGTGTGAATATGTGTGTGTGTGTGGTAAGAGTTTGATCCTAACTGGACTTACAGTTCTAAAGCCTGAGAATGAAGAGCTCAGATATGACAGGCTCATCAAATATCTTGTTTCTCACAGTGCTGTGGTGAGACTACCACTGCGCCAAGAGGCTCTGGCCTAAAAATGACCTTCTCCCTGCTGATTTGCCAATCATTACTCATCATGTCCGACACTTAGACACATCCACAGCTCCACCAGGCTGTACTTCCTTTTTTCTGTATCTTCATCTATATGACAAATTCATGCCAACTAAGAAGGAGCCACACTTTTATTAAGTTATCTACCTTTCACTTTAGCTGTACAAAACTTCCACCTGCAACATATGTGTTTTTTATGTCATTAAGGTGCATGGTCATCTTCCAGTGATATTTCCATCTTGTATTTTTCTGTAGTAGTGTGGGACGTGCTCAATACAGTACCACAAGCTGAAATGCAGTGGTAGAAAGTAATATTTATTCAAGTACTTGTACATGTACATTTTACTTAAGTAAAGGATCTGAGTATTACAAACAGCCATGTGCCCAATAGAATCGAGACGTTTGTTGGGAGTAATAGCTTTGTTGTTTTGTTGAACACAAACTTTGAAAGTTGTTCAAGTTTGAATACAAGTATAAAAATGTTCTTTTTAGCAGGGACAGTGTGTCTCATACTAGTAATACAGTAGCTGAAAACCCAATTAATTTCTGAGACTTCTTAATTTATATAAGATATTTGCAAGTACACGACACACTGCCTTTCACATAAATGTAGTAAACTGAGACATAGGAAATGGTCCTCAGACAAAGAAAATGAGCCTCTGTGCTAAACAAGCTGATGCTTTTTGAAAACAATTTTGTATTATTATGTCTCTCCAGGTAGCAAATGATGAAAATCTTTAGCTTTTTATATTTTTACAGCTGTAATAACTAATCCATTTTCTCTTCTTCTGTCTGATTTCTGTTCTCTATTGCAGCTGCCCTGCAGGTGTCCATATCCTTGAACAAAGTGGAGTTAAGTGTTGGAGAGTCCAAGTTCTTCATCTGTACAGGTACAAATTCCACATGCTATGTGTGTTTTTGTGGATATACTGTGTGTGTGTGTGTGTGTGTGTGTGTTTGGACACTGGTCAGAGATGCAGCAGGGAGTCTTATCCCAATGCTTGTAAAGTCTGTTTGTTGTTGATATGACAATGAACACCATACAATTCATACTGTCCATATGGTGAGTGATCCTTTGACCTGATGGTGATTAGATCCACATAGGGAGTACCCCATTCCCTCTTGTCGCACTTCTGCATTGTTTTCTCTGAACGGTATATCAACACAGTCATAACCGAGAACCTAACACCGATGCCAGTGTCTCTGCGGGGTGGCAGCACACTCTGGCAGGCCTGCCCCACCTCCTGCTGGCTGCCTCTTCTGTCCTTCCAAGTCAGTCAGCATGGAGCTAACAGCCAAGGGAAGAGACACACTGGGAGGAGCGTCAAAGGGGTGTGGAGGTCTAACATGTGCTAGGGAGGAGAGAATTGGGGTCATGGAACTAAATGAAATAAATTGGCAGTAATTTTCAGTGCAAAAAAAAAAAAAGCTCAGAACAGAGAAGAATTGAAAGGCTTTTAGGCAAAGGAGTGTTGGAGGTGGGTGATAAGTAGCCACCATCCACCATTAGTACATGTGGCAGTAAGTCCACTTATCCCTTCCCTTTCCCCTTTTCCACCACAGGCATTCACACCAAGCCTGATTTTTACTATATTCAGATGCAGTCCTGCCAACTGGAGTGGCAGCAAGGTGGGATATTTGAGGCAAAATCCTGCTGAAATCAAAGTGAGCCTGTAAACAAATAAGTCTTGTAAAGCAACTTTTTGGCTTTATGTTGCTTTGTCTTATTAATCAGGTACACATAAATATAGATTACAGAAACAAAAGGAACAGAAGGCAAAGGCAGTTTTGTATGTTGATTCATGGATTTGAGCTGTTTTTTCAGTAAAGGCAAAAAGGAGCAGTGAATGTGTTTTTGAAGGAAAGAAACCTGGGTGAAATAAATTTTACTGGTGTTACTTTTTTTAGAAGTTTACTTCTGAAAATGGGAATTGATGGCAGAGTGAAATGATTGAACATCTCATTTTTTTCCAAGAAAGCCCAACCTTTTTTTTTCCAAAAAAAGCAGTTTTAGGTCAAAATGAGATCAAACATTGGTCAGCATGGTAGCCTTGAAGGATGAAGGCTTGTATCAGATCCTGCTTTTGAATCCAGTTCCCTTTATGCATATCATCCATGTCTGTCTGTTGTTCAATGCTGAGTTGGGGTGAGATTGTCTTGTCAGCTGTTGTTTTCAATGTCAAAAATTCTGCTGTTGTAAAATCCAACCTCCAGGCCACCTGTGAGTACGCTTTAATCTCCAGATGTTTTGGGTACAGCAGTAGATTCAATGATTCACTGTAGATTCAATTTTGCATCAAGACTGAATGTTGTCAAAGTGCATAAACACAGTAAATGAATATGTTTATCAATATGTTTTAAGTCATATAGCTTTAATTAATATCCTCCACCTACAGATGGAACCAGAAACAACATACATCTTTAAGTGTCTTAATAGGATTTTAGGCCTACATGTGTGTTTTGTGTTTTTAATGAATCCCTGTGTCTCATGGATCCAAATGTCTGCCACTGGTGCTCAGCTGGGTTGACATTTGGTATCTGTGAAGATCAATGCATATGATTCATGCCAAAACATGCATGGAGAGTATGGAGAGAGCTCCATTTAGTAGCTTTCTCCACTCATACTTCAATTTGCTGCCATTTCTGTATTACTCATTAAAATAACATGCAGTAATATGGAAATTACTGAGCATTCATGTCATGTTATTTTCTTCAAAAGATACTGAAAGCCTTTAGTACATATTCTTTCAAAATATCAAGACAATGCTGTCACCAAATATTCACAGCAAATAACAGTCATAGAAAACAAGCATATAATTATCAAAGTACGGTAGCTTTCTTTGACTATTCATCCTGGAATTTTTAAATGGTCAATAAAACCATTTGTTGCATGTTAAAAAAAAAACACCTACGGCGTTTTCTGATGAGAAATTGGTCTCCTGTCAGCATTAAATGAGCCTGGACTTGTGGTAACAAATACTGAAGTGGCAGAGAGCCAGAACAAGTGTTGGCTGCAAAAAAAAGAAAAAAGAAAAACCAAAACAAACAAAACAAACCAAAAATCACAGAAACAGTGAGCTATTGAAGAGGGTTCAATAGTAAAATGAGATCTAACAGCATTGATGTTTCTGTGTGGTTTTCCTCAGATATGTCTTACTGGAGCACAGTAGGTCACATCACCTCTCCAAGCAGACCTACGTTCATTTATTGGCCAGACATTGCAGAGCAGAGATGGAAAAAGAGATATGGCTTATAATTTGGACTTCATGTTGAGCTACACACATATACATGTTGACCAGTGATTTCTTTCCTTCCCTTTTCTTGTTTCTCCACTTTCTCCATCTTTTCCCTGAAGACCTAAATCAATTATTTCCATGACTCCATGGGAGTGTTTCAGCTTCTTTTGGCACCAAGGGGCATGTCCAGTCAATAATCTGCCTTGTGCAGTAGGCTGAGATCGTTTAATATTTCAGTTGTTTTATATTGCTCCCTCACTGCTAAGAAGCCTCATACTCATTGTCTGAAACACCCCCAGACACAAACTTTGTTTTGTTTTTTTTTTTCTTGACCTTATTGTCCCTTGAGCAACTCAAAAGTGAAGCTAATATAGAGTGGAACTGTTGGTTTTGGCAGCAAGAACTGATGGTCAATCAGCAAGCTTTGTCATTGTGTAAACATTTTGCTAGAATCAGCAAATGTGACCATCATTGTCTTACCAGTCTACCTCTGCAAGAGTCACTCTGAGAATTCTCTTGCCAAAAATCTATGATAATGCCAGTCTCCACGAAGAGTTTAAGAGCAGATTGACAGAAACTTTCAACTCCCTGTTCATGCAGTTGTAAGAGCACAGAGGGGGGCAAGACTCAGTGTGGAAAACAGGGCAGCATGTTGCACACTCCTGTCTTCTCAAATTATCTGTGAAGCAAATGGTTTGTCACCATGCTAGCTGCATCAGCTTTAACATATTTAGCTGTCTCTGCTGTCAACAGACTGTAAAATGGTAAGAGGTGATAATGTTTTAATACTAACTGAAATGCTTGTAGCAATGATACACACTTACAGTATCTGTTGTCACGTGAGGGAAAGCAGAGCAAAGAGGGAAGTGCTTCTGCTGTAATATCATTTCAGCAACACTTGTGTTTGATTGCCTCATCAGATCTGTAGGCGTCAAAACTTAATGAGCAGCAGACACATGCCAAGGATATGAAACTGATTGTTGGAAACACGTTGATGATGATCAGTGTTAACATACTGGGTTGTGAGGTGTAGCCTGCTTATTTCGCTTGAGACATCAGGAGGAAAATCTTTTTTGTCATCATTTTATGTATGGTTATCAAGAATTGTTCTAAGATATTTCTGTATTAATGGCAAAAGCAGCCAGAACTTTTTTCTCAAGGATGTATTGCCAATAGTGACTGAGGGAGAAGAGAACAGTCATAGTGCCTCCTCTTTCTCTGGGCTATTTCTTGGTGATAGCTAGTGCCATTTTCCTTAACATGACACACAATCTTCCATTTCCCT
Source organism: Mastacembelus armatus (assembly GCF_900324485.2). NCBI lineage: Eukaryota > Metazoa > Chordata > Actinopteri > Synbranchiformes > Mastacembelidae > Mastacembelus > Mastacembelus armatus. Next base: position 5,578,822 of record NC_046634.1, on the reverse strand, counting down.
TTCCTGTTTCTTTTTTGTCCTTAATTAAATCCAGAGACCTGTCTCAAAGGGAGCCAACAAACCTGGGCCCATCTCTCTTCTTCAAGGCTTTGGCTGATTGATAGGCCATGTAATAGCCCTCCACACTGACACTTTTATTTGTTGAATTTACAGGCAAAGGGCACCTGCTGCTTGCAGATGTTCCTGTCATCTCCTACAATAGCCAGTAACCAGGTTCAAGTTAGCTTTTTATCAGACTTACCATTTTTGTATGTCTTTATTACTTTTTTGTACATCTGCATGATCTTTGAAGTAACAATGGAATTTACAGTCAACATTTGTCCCCTATTCTTTTACAGGCTTGTTGCCTATATAAACCAGAAAATGTTAGAAATAATCATTTTATTTCAAGCCCTTTGTTCCTTTGATAAGTTCCAACAACAATGTTGGATGATCCTCAGCTGTTCATCAGAACAAAGCAACTGATGTAAATCCTCAGGAGAACAAATGAAGAAACTATGGAAGTTATTCAATAGCAACACTATATGAATACAAAAAGTAATTTCTGTGTGGTCTATTTTAAAAATATGATGTCTGAAAATGTATAATTCAAATTATAGTTACAGTAAGAGGTTGATTAAACCACTTGGTTTACTTTAGTCTTAGGTTCTCAGGTATTTTCCCCCATATCTCTCTATATTTTGGGCATTTTCTCTAGAATTTGATCTGTTTATGATGGTGGAGATTTTTCATGGAAAACCATACCCTGCAGACATTTGCTTTGACGGAGCTGCAGCAAGTGTACTAAAATATTTCACTGTAGACCTACACAGGTAGCAGACCAGCCAGTTGTTATCAAATTGAATTGTGTGGTGCATGCAATGAATGTTATTTGTGGGTAACCCATCATTTATATATGTTGAGACTACAATGTTGCAGGTTCAGCTTTTTGTAGCCATTTGCAAAACGAATAAAGCTGTTGCAAGTCAGCAAGTGGAAGCTTGTTGCAAAGGAAACAATATCATCCATCCTTTAAGTGAAGTCAGTGTGAGAGTCTGAGTGAAGCACTAAATCTAAATGTGAAAAAGTAAATCTTGAGTAAATGTACTTGTTACCAGTATGTTTTATTTCTGTCTTTCTCTTTGTCTGACCTTTCTCCCAGCTATTGGCGAGCCGGTAAAGCTGGAGTGGTACAACCCCCAGGGTGAGCGCATCGTGCCATCCAAACGTATGGCACTCCACACGGAGGCATCACGATCCAGGCTCATCATTTATAATGCCATCATCGAAGACGCTGGCATCTACCGCTGCCAGGCCACTGATGCCAGTGGACACACTGAGGAGGCCTCAGTCGTCCTGGAGATCTACCGTAAGCTTGACAGTTAACATGCACTCACAGATGTCCAGATGTTCTGTGTTTACCTCCTGAGGAGATTTAGACATGAAGACATGAAGAGAATAAACCTCTCACATAAGTGTTTGATCACGGGAGTAGACACCTGATTCATATTCCTGACCTCACCACAGCCACATGCTGTTAGTAATGTTTGCTCTGTCTGTGTGCAAGTGCATTTTAAGTCCTTGTGTACTTTTGACTTTGTGTGTGTGAGAGTGTTACACTCATTCTTGTGATTAAAGTATAATGACAGCTAGTAATGCCATGGGACTCAGATCCTGCCAGGCATAATGAGGGATGTGCCACTGAGGCTAACACGCCTAGCTGACCCATCACTTTTTTTTTTTTTTTTTTGGAGCAAAACCTCATGTTAAGAAACAGCGGAGAAACAACAGAGACCATCCCATCACAGGTTCTAACTTCATGGCAAGCAGTGATTGAAACTTAGTGCCATTAATGTGTCCTTAAGCAAGACAAGCGATTTCAGCCCATCTCAGCCCATCTCAGTGCCGTGACTGCATTTGATGCATCTGAAAACTTATGTACAAAAACCTTAAAGTTGATCCCTGAGATCATGCCCTTAGTGTAGTTTTTGCAACCCGGAGAGGAGAGTTAGGTTGTACTACTGGGAAAAAACACTTGAAACTGTCTAGTATAATAAATAGAGTACTTATACTTTCTAGCAATAAATTGAAGTAATAGTAGTAATTCAAGGAATCAGTTGTCCTCCACAAGGAAACGTTCAGATAAGTGTTTTTTGGACAGATCAAGGTGCTGGTAGCTTACGTCAAATTTTTTAGTCCCAAAATGCTTGTTGGGTTATGACACAAATTTTGGGTGTTGTGCTCGTACTACTGGAGTTTCCCTTACAGGAATCAATAAAGTTATATTGCATTTAATTGAATTCACTGCCATGATATGAATGTGTAGTAAACCAACATTAGGTTATATAGGCTTATAATTCTAAATCAGCAAACTTGCAATACATCTTTGGTGGAATCCAATTAAATGCACTCGCACAAAAACATGAGAAAATCAATATTAGTGTTTAAGCTGATAAAGGCATAGCTGTTGTGTGGTTTTGGTGATTTTCAGGTGAGAGCATATCAACCTGAACCAAATTTAGTAGGTTGAAATGATAACGCTCAGGATTGTACCTTTTATTTCAGTGTTATTTAATGGCTACAGTTTGCCCAGGATCTCTTCAAGACATTTCATAGCAAAAGCTGTTTAAAGCAGCTAAAACTCTCCAGAGACATTAGTTTTATTGCATATATTTAAATGTGAGATGCCACAGTACAGTAATCATATATTATTTTTTAAAGTCCTCTGTGGGACCCTGCTTATGTATGCTTTCCCAATACCTAACAGCTTTAGTTTACAGGTTCAGTTGCACCTGCACCTTGCTGTGACAGGAAATGAATTAACATTATAAAGAAAGGCATACACACAGTGATACACACCAAATTACACAAGAACCGAATGAATTCTGAGATGCGAGTGACCCAAATACACAGCTACACTAGGACTTTGATCAGGAGTTTTTCCCAAGTTTAATTGGACAAGACGTCAGGGTATAGGGATTTGATTCCAGAAGACACACACACAACCACATGTGCACGCACACTGGAACTCATCACCTGCTGTGTGGTTGCCTTTTACATCCTCTCGGCAAACCATTAGAGCAGACATCACAGCCTCAATCACACCTGCCACCACTCCGCTGTCGTCTCATTCACCACATAACCAGCTGCCTAAAACCATTGTTTCCATGGCAACCAGGCGTCACTCAGTTGGGCCTTTGGTGTAGATTGCATGAGCAGCATGTGAATGAAAACCTGCCTAAAGCTCCAGCCAGCCATTCTGCCAGCACACAGCCGGAGCAGGCGAGGACTCCTCAGGCGGTGCTTGGGCCTGTGTGGTACAACATGTTGAACATGAAATTCATGACCTGTGGGAGGGAAAATGTTTATATCTGCTCAGTAGTTGATGACATTTCCATGATGGCCTGTTGTAATCGTTTTACAAGAAGTGGCAGATCTGTTTTGCATCCAAAAATCATTGGTGGACTTTATGCAAGCAAGGTTTTTACCTATCTGGTGATATATCTCATTTTGAGCATGTGAAATACTGATTTGAGCATCTAGCTCAAACCACCGTTACCTGATTGTAGATTCCTATGCTAAGATAAAATTATTAATATCCAACTTAGAGGTGGAAACTTATCCTTACCATGATGTGTAGGTGAACGGTGGAAGAGAAATTCCAGAATAGTGAGTATATTCTAAGTTTACCAGCGTCAAGTGTACAATTGGGTGTTACTCTGGAGAGGATGTTTTCCTTACTGATTCTCTTGTAGAGCAGTGTGACTACAAAAGAGACAGGAAATGGATACAAACATGATGAACAAGTGAGAGCAGATGTGTTCAAACCTGAGCGAGAGATGGAGGAAGTGAAATATTTTGGAAATAAAGTTTATTCAGGAAAAACACAAGGAGGAAATTGATAAGAAACCAAAAGAGTGAATGACAAAACATGCAAAGGCATCCTTGAAGTTAATGAAGACACTGAGATGCCAGACATGTTCACAGATAGAAGGTGCAGTCAGGGAGAGAAAGCTCATTTTAGGGAGCAGCCTGGCATAAATCACACAGCAAAATGCTAATGTTGAAGCCTCAATAACGGAAGGGACTGATATGGGAGCTGTCGTTGATTTATTCACACCTTCCCAATACAGCACACAGATGATAGCAGGTGGTTGCAGGTCTAGCAGTACCAGCCCAGCATATATCAAAGATGGCTATCTGAATGAGAGCAGAGTTGGAAGGAGGATCACGTGCTGTTTGTGGAGAAGTGCTGGTCCAAGAACAGTGGCCTCATAAAAGCAATTTCTCAAAATACCAAATGTTTGTCAAACAGCAGTACACAGCTTCAAATCAGCACACAGTGGACTGCATCATCAAAGTCTTCCTGAAACAAAGCTGTAGTGAATCAAAGAGTGCCTGTGTTCTTGTCTAATTTTGCAAACACAGAGGCTGTAGAATATCTCTGCTCACTGATTTTTTTGTCCTGGTTGTGATTGGCAGCAAATAAAATGGCCACTCTTCTGTCTTCCATGCTGTTTCATCGCAATCATCAAATCTGTGTCCCAGACAACAAAGGAGAATTTAGCTTGTGTTTCAAGTTTTTGAGTGACAGCTACCTATCCATTCCCAGTGCATTTGCTGTTTCTTGTGTAAGTTTTCACTTCATTTTGGTCTGAGCAGATGTGCTGCTAACTCACTTTTTTACACTTCAGTTTTAGTTCTAGCACCATCATAACATTTTAATGTGTCCAGTTCTTTGATTTATAACCAAGTGACTGTAGAACTAAGGACACAGCTGGATGTTTACTACTACTTTCTAGTGCACTAAAATACTAACCGGGTGAACGTGTGTAGTAAACAGTGCACCTACTAAACATTAACAGTCATGCATGCATTATTATTGTGTGCATGTTAACATGCCTACATTTAGCTGGAATCAATGTAGCACCCTAGTAAAGCATCACAGTGCTACTAGCATGGCTCTAAGTCTCCACATAGAAAGGCCCCAGATTGACCAGGGTTAGAAAACTGTACGCGACAGACCTAAGAAATTCTACACCGTGCCACCCTCTTAATTCTTCTGGTACTTCAGGACAAAGGTTTATACAGGAAATTTGCCACATAAAGGCCACCCCAACCTTTAAATCTGTACCATCAACACCAGCACACTACCTTAAAAGGCATTAATTAACATTAAAACTGTCAAGTTACCTGATACAACCTGAATACAAAGATGTAAGCAAACCTCTCACCCTAAACCCTTAAAACAGTCAGCAGTTTTTTTTTTCTTTTTGATGCTTGGATGTGCAATAAATAGCATCTCTGAATGCACAGAGAATAAAAGATGTTCAATCTCCATGATTTTGATCTCACAGAGAGGCTGACGTTTCGGGATGTTCAGTCACCACAGGAGTTTCGCCATGGTGAGACGGCAGAGGTGGTCTGTGATGTCATTAGTTCACCAGTGCCTGTGGTAGTTTGGTACTACCAGGACAAAGAAATTACTGAGGAGCACCACAGTAAGTTTTCATAATCTTCTTTCACATTACTGTTCTGTTTTGTACCATATATCACCACATTGACACACTCCAAATGAAGCTAATTAGATTACTAAAAAAACTGCACATTTTATTTGCTTATTTAGATATCAAGAAGAACCAATGATTTTATAGTAAGTTTTTACAGACTATAATAGTGACTTTTGTCTGCATAGAATTTTCAAACTGTGTATCTGATCTTGACAATTCCAGTAGTACATTATGATGGTAATAAAAGTTGCAAGTAATCTCGAAAGGATTACAATTTGAATATCAAACTGCCAAATGCGCTTGATTATTGAGAGTAGAAATTCTTATAAGGCCTGATGTGCCCAATCCTTTCTTATTGAAAAGATGCGCTAATGTGCCAAAAATACTGTTCTCTAGGAAATGCTATTTCCTTCTTTTGTGTGGATTCACAATAAGACTAGGATATCAAATTCTATGAATAGAAACCCCAATCAGCCCTGGAGGAGGCGTATAACTTGGACAGAAACCATGCTAACAAGCAACTGAGAGGATGGATTATAGAGCAGTTGGATGGTGACATTCAAAGATGCTGCTTCCTATGAGATGAAGTGCAATCCAGTACCCTGCAACATTTGGGCAAAAGCCAGTACTGATAACTCAGCCAACAAAAACTCACACACATATTGTCAATCATCTTCTGTTCTATTTGATCTAAAATGTAAAACATTTATAAATCTCTTCTCTGTAATTGCACCCTTTTCAATTGCTTTAATGATGTTAAATATCAGGAGGGTGGGCTACTTAATTTACAAAAAAAAAGACAGACTGAGGTAGAAAAGCACTCAGAGGACAAATTTAGTTTAGATATTCTTTCCTAATAGAAGGCAGGTGCAATAGAAAGAATTAGTAGACGAAGATTCATTATTTTCTCTCCTCCCCCTCCATGATTTACAACACTCAACCACTTCCTCATCCTCCTTCCAGAAAAAATGCATGCCTGAACACTGATTGGAAAAAGTGACCCCTTGAATCTGTCATGCTTTTTAATTGAAATTCATATCTACAGTAGGACATTAATGAAACATGGAGAAGAGTTTTTTTTTAATCATTTCATTCTAATTACATTGCATAGTTATAAATATCTTTGCTTGAGAGAAATGAGATAGAGGCCTCATCACTCCTGGACAATCTCACAGTGGCCACAATAGGAGAGAGTGGAGACCATTTGAAACTGTAATTGCTTGAGTGTTTATCTATGTGGACTTTATCAGGTAAATGTGCTGAAGTGAAGATTGACAGTCTACCTGCAGAAGAGTGGAGATGGCAATTTTCTCCTGCTGTTTTCCTAACTTTCTTATCTTGCTTCTCTCTCTATCATACACTGTTGTTCTATTGTCATTTCTTCTCTCTACTCTCTGCCGGTCTTTGTCTGGCGTTCTCTCTTTGATCCTCTTTGCCTGTTCTCTGAAGGCAGGTTCCAGGTGCTGGCAAACAACAACCTACAGATTCATCAGGTGACCAAGGCTGACGAGGGCGTGTACCGCTGTGAAGCCAGCGTAGAGGCCCGGGGTGAAATCGATTTTGTGGACATCGCTGTGGTGGTCAATGGTCAGTTACATTTTGAGTCATTACTGATTTGTGACAGTCAAAAATACACTTCAGTTATTTTATTCTATCTCAGTGATGAGAGTTTCTCAAAACTGCTAAATTCAAACAGGATTACTGATGAAAATATCTAACTGTGCTAAACTCAAATCTGATCTTCAAAAGTTAAAGGTGAGATTAACAGATGTTGCATTCTTGCATAATCACATTCATTTTCATATGGGAGTCTGCTTTTTCTGAAGCCTGAAAATGTGCAGAAATTAAGTTGCAAAATGTCCTCAATAGCATAAAATTGCATAGAACGTGGAACAGCTGTGGGATATTTTTTTCTAGTTGGTGAATGACATAGTTCAGTAAACAATTTTGTTTCCAAGTCACAATCAGCTTACGTATTGAATATCAACCAGAATTTCCCAATACAGCTGAGAACATAGCTTTAAAGGAAGATATGCACAAATCACACATCGCTAACAGCATCCATTTAGAATCCAAGCAGACATATGCTTTTCTTTACACAGCAGATTAGGGATTTGGTTTCTTCTCCATACATTCATTTTGTTGTTGGCATTCCTAAATTAATACTGCTTTTTCTTTTTATTGTGGATCTTGCAAGGCATTCAAATGTGTACATACGTAAGGTTAGAACTGAGCAAGACTGGTTCAGTCTCATTGTACTGCTTTGTCTGTCCTGAGTGTCTACAGAGGGGAACAGAAGTAACTCAAGAGGACATTCACACAAAACTCTGATTATTTAGCAATAATTTGTTAACTTTAAAATATATATATATTTTTGGTAGAATTTATTAGATTTGACAAACATATAAAGTATAATAGCCTCACATTGTTGTTACTTGTTGTTAGAGAAGTATCATTGAGCCTGTTACTAGAAAACATGAAGTAACATGAAGTTTTGTGAAGAATGTCAGCTTGGACAGATTCAGCTCCACATACTCACATACAATAAATTCAACACTGGCACAGTCAGAGCAGGTCTGCACTTTCTGCTACCATTGGCCTGATGTTTTTTTTTTTTTAATTCTCTGTATCTTTTCATATGAATTATCAAAATTTTCAATTAGAGATGGCTTTGGGATCTGTGGCCCAAAATCAAAGGATGTAATTTTAATTTTCTCATTTGTCCTCATTTACAGCAAGTCACCTGAGACTGCTGAAGTGATTGAAATGTGATTTCACTATGGCCACGAGCATCTTGTAATGGTTGAACAGTTGCAATATTGTCTCTGCTTATGTAATTCTCTCCCACCTAATGTAGTAGCAGAGCAGCCCTCCACCCAAAAACTATGAATTGCATTCAATTTAGCACACCACTTACTTCACTTCTGAGGAATATCCAATAAGCCTGCTCAATGAGGCACGACCTATTATTGCAGCTACACGACACTTACCATGTGGTGCTGAGACAGGACAGGCTGCAGAATACTTTACAGAGCGTCGTGTGAAGAGCACAGTCTCAGAGGCAGTGGCACCCAGAGGGTGAACTTTGCCTTAAAGACACACATTCTGTTCATCCCCAAAGACTAATGTAAATGACAATTTTCACATTTTCTTTTATGATATTCAGTTAAAATTTGAACTAAATTTACACTTCCTTCAAATTTATACTTCCTTCAAATGCTTAAAATCAACAGTTGAATGAGTTTTTTCTTTGGAGTAGTTTAATCGTCTTTTTGACAGCCAGATTTGGAGTTTGTTGTTGTGAGAAGTGACGTCAGTCAGTTGCCCAGAGACCTTTAGTTAAACCTCTGTCATAGAAAAGAGTACAGAGACCTGATCCATAAGGTGACAGACAGTCGAAGGACAGTTAATGTTTTTTTTTTTCCTGGGGCAGGCTAATTTGAACTGTGAGAATATGTTTTGTCATCCACTCAGCTCTTTGTGGTTCTGCTCAGAGACAAACACCTGCCTCTTTACACATTTTTTTTCAATATGTGAACTGCAAATTGTCAGAGGACAATGTTGTGGATGTGCAAAGTGGCTCCACTGTCACCAGATCAGATCCTCAAGCCACATATTTGCTTGTCATGCAAATGTCCACACAGATTTCAAGGAGCTGTTTTCAGTGCAGCGAAGCCTGTGATATTTGTGAAAGTTGCACCTACAGTATGCCCTACTCTATAGACTCAGCCATTTGTATAAACAAATGTTGTGAACATTTCCATTTTCTGCCATAAGGCTACAGCAGAGGTGTAAATCTCTTCTTGATCTGAAAAACATTTTTTCCAAGCATAGAAACAGGAAAAATGTTAAATCTTGTTCACTCTCTAGACCAATGACTTTTTATTTAGGAGGCATGTCACTTCCAGAATTCAGCAGGATTATTTGTGTTCTATGGGGTGTAATTGTGATGCCAAGAAGAATCATCTTAGTAGGATTTCCTAAGTAATAGACAACCATAGGGACTACTGACTAACAGAGAATATGCTGTATTGACAGCAACTTGGACTGGTCGAACAGCACAGAGGCCCTGAACATAAGGAGATAGAGATAGAGATAGAGATAGAGATAGAGATAGAGATAGAGTAGATTGCTAGGGGGGCCTAGGTGTGTCAGTGGATGTAACAGACTAACCTACATGTTTTATATAAGAGCTGAGGACAATGAAGTATTCTCTGTTGTAATGCCTGGGCATATGACAGTGAGGTAAAATAAACAAACTCAAAAAATCCTGACGAAACTTCCAGACCTCTGGTCCACTCAGGATGGGTCTCCAACCCTGGAGACTTCCACTTACTGCTGATTGCCTGGACCATGTGTGGTCAGCCAATCAGAAATTAAAAGGGCTGGGATAGTTGGAAAACAATTGGTAGATCTGGAAGACCAAGGCTGATGACCCCTGTTTTAGAATAAAGCAGTGGGTATCTGTAATCTGTCATTTCAGAGCTCTGAGAGTTATGAGCTGTCCCCTGAAATATGATTGTCCTGTTTAAACGTCTAATAGTTTTATTTAGATGTGTTCAGAGGTACATCCATAGACAATGTTCTGAAAAGGTGATGGTAGTGTTACATGCTCCACATTACTAGGTTTAAAGAATGATCATAGTTTGGGATATTTCTCCTTTGCTCCTGTGATTATTACAACAGCCTCTAGACAACTTTGGAGCAGTTGCCTAAAAAAACTAGTTATGTTGTTCCACTTGGGAGGGCAGTTTTTATTAAACCCATGCATTGTTGGCCTTATTCAGAGTGCTGCCCAACACTCCCTTCTGTTTTCTTTTCAATTTATTAAACATTTTATTTATCTAGCAGACACAAAGCTCTTATGGTAACATATAGATGATGCCAGCAAGTATTTTATTTCTCAGGTGAACCTCAGGGCACTTAGCCAACTTTGTCTTCATTAGCAGAAGAGTCTTGTTCAGTGGTGCTGTCAAGTAAAGGAAGACAATCCAAAAAGGTTTTTAGCTTTGGTGTAAAACAACAAACATTTCAGTTCAGTTATTTTTCAGTGATTTTGTAGTAGCATGTTTGAAAACTGACAATAGCTTTGATTAATTCATTATTTAATTTTATTTTATGAATTCATGTATTTATCAAAGTGAAATGCTGTCTCCTGAATCAGGTTTTTTTTTTTTTTTAAATCAAACTGTTTTTCAAAATCCTTGCATATGAAGTGAAGAGCCAGCTACCAGCTGAGGTGACTAAAGGCAGCAGTGTCATTATGGTTAATTTTTCTTATGAACTACAATTGAACTTGACCACCATCTCTGAGTTTGTTGTTCTAGGTTATATTCAACTTGTAGCATCAATATGATATGCTGTTCTTTTGACACAACGTGTCAGAAGAATTGTCAGTTCAACTATTTCTGCAGCATGTTAACAGACATAGCTTTAGCCAGTCATGCAGAACAACATTTTGTCTGAAAGCTGGGTTGAAATAGCTTACTGTATACTTTTTCCTCTATGTGAAGTCATAAATATTCATGGCTCTGTTGATAAAAGAGTGGTTTCTTACCCATACGCATGTAGTGAATGAAGCTTGCCTGACCCACTGCAACTCCCAGCCTCTAGTGTCTCATCAAAGCGGTCTGTGGGTCAGGATGATGGCATACCAAGGAAGAGGGTCACCCACTGAATAACTAATCAACCTTAAACCAAAACTAGAAGGATGCAGAACATTTCAGCAACTGAAATGTTAGCACAGAGGAGTTATGTAAGCTTTTCTTCTGCAGTATGTAAACACATTGTGGAGGGACACGGTAAACAAAGGATGTGTAGAGAATTTGAAATGATCTATTATAGTGCTGTAACTGTAATGAAATAGTTGGCATAATTAGGCAATTTGCAAACTATGGTTTTTGCATGCTGTCCTTAGGCCAGTGAAAATAAACAATAAACAATGTAAAGGGAAATATCAAGAGTTCCCTATGCTCTCGCTCTGTGACACATTTGAATTTATCATAGATATATTTGTCCTTCCTGTCATGACATGCTGTAATTTTTTATCTCTGAGGGCAATCCCATGAAATAACAGATATTTAAGTTGAACAAACAAATTCTTTTTCCCTGAGGAATGGCTATATTAGATAGAGACATAAATATCAGAATAGCAAACACAGATCCAATAAATTTGACCAAACTGGCATGCGAGCTTGCTTAATATAATAAAAATAAAAATAGTTCAACATTGTTTATTTGTTTCCTTTCCAGTAGTTACATTAGAAGATCAATACTAATCTTAAGTATACTGCAAAACTACAGCAGCAGCTGTTCAAGTGATGGCTTCAAGCTTTAGTTGCTTGTAAGATTGTTGAATAGGTCCCCTACTGCCACAGCTTTCCACTTTTGATTTAGGGGCTGCTTTGTCCCTCTGTAGCTTTTAGAAACTGACAATCCACCCTTCACCTCCACTTTGTGCCATGACTGGCCAGCTCTGTAGAGGTAATACTGTACAGGAGCCAGGGCTTCAACTTCCCTGTCAAGCTCTATTTTTTCATGATTGATAGAACTGTTTCTGTGATTTTCCATTTAAATACACAAGTGCAATGCAATAAAAGCATTTCTGGTAACAATCCAAAAATTTGTATGATGGCAGGGTTGTCAGTTGTGTTCATGTAGCCATTCAAAACAGGTACAAACACATTTAATTTCCAGTATGATTGAACAACATGGCAACAAAATAGTACCTGCCATCACCTCTAAAATTCAACACACATATTTAATTGTTTGATATGTACAAAGGCTAAAATGTAAAGAGCATTAAGTGCCAGACTTCTACTTGGCTTGGATTGGTTAAAAACCAACTAGTGGAGACCAACAAATAGTTCAGTATGGAGAAAAAAAGCCAACAGATGAAAAGAAAAGATTTTTTATACAACTAAAATAACAAGGTATAACATGTTGGCTGTTGGCTCCAGAAAGGAAACAAAATGCCAAAGTATTCCTTTAATATTCCTATTCCTATTGACTTGATAATTAAACAGCCTATAGGATTATAACTGTACTCTAACCATGCTGTATCATTGGTGTCAGGTTTGGTAAAAAAGGAACCAAGGACCCAATTGCAGGTAACCACCCGGTAAGGTCTTTATTGAGCCGTTGATTATCGAGCTTCCGAAGGGAAGACAGGGGACCGGTTCAGGCGTTGGCTTCTGCGGCGGAGAGAGACTCCGGGTCGGGGAACTGAGATGGCGAGCCGGCAGGGTCGCAGGGCGAGGAAGTGGCCGGGTAGGTGACGGGACGAAAGCTGGCAGCCTGAGGACAAGAAAAGGTAAGTTAGGATCAGGTTAGTCAGCGGTTTAAGAAGCCGGACTGTACGTGACTACCAGGGGAGGTAGACGGACGAACTGGCGATGAGACCGAAGAGGATCAGGGCTTTTATGGCAGAGTGGACTGATTGATAATCGTGCTGCTCGGCCTCCCGCACCTGGGACCAATTACCTGGGAGTAGAGGGATAGCAGTAGAGCAGGGAGGAGAGAGAGAGATGAGGGAGGGACAAAGGAGAAGGCGGCAGGGTCCCTGCCGCCTCATGACAGGACCCCCCCCCCACGGGGCGCCACCTGGCGTCCCCGAGGCTTGCCTGGATGGCGACGGTGGAATGCCCGCACCAGGTCTGGATCCAGGATGGCGGAACGAGCCACCCAGGAACGTTCCTCCGGACCGTATCCCTCCCAGTCCACCAGGTACTGGAGTCCCCGACCCCGGCGACGAACGTCCAACAGCCGACGAACAGTGTAGGCAGGGGCATCGTCGATGAGGCGGGGGGGCGGAGGAGCGGTGGCCGGAGTCTGGAGGGCGCTGGAGGAGACAGGTTTTAGCTGGGAAACATGGAAGACAGGGTGTATCTTCATTGTGGAAGGTAGGGCCAACCGGACCGCGACGGGGTTGACCAGACGGGCAATCCGGAACGGGCCGATGAACCGTGGGGACAGCTTCTTGGCATCTGAGCGTAGCGGGATATTCTTGGTGGCCAACCATACTGACTGCCCGACTTGATACGCCGGGGCGGAGGCTCTACGTCGGTCCGCCTGCCGTTTGTTTTGTGCCGAGGAGCGCCGTAGCGCTGCCTGGGTCCGGGTCCAGGCGCGCTTACAGCGCCGAAGATGGTGTGTGACTGACGGCACCGACAGTTCTGCCTCCTGGGAAGGAAAAAGGGGCGGCAGATAACCCAGGGAGGCCTCGAAGGGGGTCATCCCGAGGGCCGACGACCACAGTGAGTTGTGTGCGTATTCGACCCAGGGTAGTGATGATGACCAGGAGGCGGGGTCTTCTGCTGTCAGGCAGCGCAGGGCTGCCTCCAGCTCTTGGTTCACTCGTTCGCACTGGCCGTTGGTTTGAGGATGGAATCCTGAGGACAGGCTAACGGATGCTCCCAGGGCCTTACAAAAGGCAGTCCAGACCCGGGAGGTGAATTGGGGACCTCGGTCGGAAACAATGTCCTGGGGGATTCCGTGCAGGCGGAAGACGTGCTCAGTCAGGAGCCGGGCAGTCTCTAGAGCTGTGGGCAGTTTGGGGAGAGGGACAAAATGCACAGCCTTGGAGAAGCGGTCAGTGATAGTAAAGATTACTGTGTTACCTTCCGAAGGGGGGAGCCCCGTGACGAAATCCACAGCGATGTGGGACCAGGGCCGGGACGGGATAGGCAGTGGCAACAGCAGTCCGGCAGTTCTTAGATGGGAGGTCTTTCCCCGGGCACAGATGCAACAGGCCGCCACAAACTCCCGGATGTCGGAGTCCATAGCGGGCCACCAGAAACGCCGCCGCAGGAGATTGCGGGTCCGAGTGACCCCCGGATGGCAGGCGACCCGGGAGGCGTGGGCCCATTGCAGTACCTGTGGACGTACAGCTGAGGGGACAAACAAACAGTTCGGGGGACCCCCTCCCGGGTCCGGTTCCTGGCCTTGTGCCTCCTTAACCTGGGTCTCGATGTCCCAGGTGAGGGCGCCGATAACCCTCTGGGCTGGCAGAATCGTTTCGGCAGGAGCCTCCCTGGGGAGCTGGGAAAACTGCCGTGAGAGGGCGTCCGGCTTCTGATTGCGGGAACCTGGACGAAAGGTGACAGTGAAGTTAAAACGGCTAAAAAGCAGGGTCCACCGAGCCTGACGGGAATTAAGTCTCTTGGCCGACCGTAGATATTCCAGGTTCTTATGATCGGTCCAGACTAAAAACGGCTGCTCTGCTCCCTCTAACCAGTGTCTCCACTCTTCTAAAGCTAGCTTTATTGCCAGCAGCTCTCGGTCCCCCACGTCGTAATTTTGCTCAGCAGGGGACAAGCGTTTAGAAAAGAAGGCGCAGGGGTGCAGTTTTTGGTCTTCCTCGGACCGCTGTGAAAGAACCGCCCCGACGCCCACATCGGAGGCGTCCACCTCAACGATGAACTGACGTTGGGGATTAGGTTGGATTAGAATAGGGGCGGTCGTGAAGCGACACTTCAGGGACTGAAATGCCGTTTCGGCCTGGGGATTCCAACGGAAGGGTGTTTTGGTGGAAGTGAGGAGAGTCAGGGGCTGTGCCAGGGTGCTATAGTTTCTGATGAACCGGCGATAAAAATTGGCAAAGCCAAGGAACCGTTGTAATTCTCGCCGGCTTCCGGGTCGCGGCCAGTCCACCACCGCCTTGATCTTTTTGGGGTCTGGACGGAGCTTACCCGCTTCGATGATATAGCCGAGGAATGCAACCTCCGAACAGTGGAAGCTGCATTTCTCAGCCTTAACGAATAGGCGGTTCTCGAGGAGGCGCAGGAGGACCTCGCGTACGTGGTGCTGGTGCTCTGCTTGGGACCGGGAAAAAATTAAGATATCATCTAAGTACACGAAAACAAAACGGTTCAAGAAGTCCCTGAGCACGTCGTTAATGAAGGCCTGAAAAACGGCTGGGGCATTAGTCAACCCAAAGGGCATGACGAGATACTCGAAATGCCCAAGGGGTGTTTTAAAAGCCGTCTTCCATTCGTCCCCCTCCCGCACCCGGATCAGGTGGTAGGCACTCCGCAGGTCTAATTTGGTAAAGACCACCGCCCCCTGCAGGATCTCAAAGGCAGAGGTAAGCAGTGGTAACGGATAACGATTCTTTACCGTAATGTCATTTACCTTACGGAAGTCAATGCACGGGCGGAGAGACCCATCCCCCTTCCCTACGAAGAAGAACCCTGATCCGAGTGGGGAGGAGGACGGCCGAATAAGGCCGGACGCTAGGGACTCCTTAATGTAGCTCTCCATCGACTCCCTCTCGGGGCGAGACAGGCTATAGAGCCGGCTAGAAGGCAATGATGACCCCGGGAGGAAGTCGATGGCGCAATCATATGGGCGATGGGGAGGAAGAGAAACGGCCCGGTCTTTACTAAAAACCTCTGCGAGGTCGTGATACAGCTCAGGGACACCGGCGAGGTCCGGGGAAGGCTCGGAAATAGGCTTACTCGACTTAGCTGGGGGCTGAGCGGAACGCAGGCAAGTGGCGTGGCAAAGCGTGCTCCACCCCGTCACTTTATGTTGCTGCCAATCGATGTGGGGGTTGTGTAGAGTCAGCCATGGGCGACCGAGGACTAGTGGGGAAATTGGGGAGGAGATTAACTTAAATTGAATCTCCTCTCGGTGATTACCCGAGAGGAGTAAGGAGAGAGGCGCGGTGGAGTGTGTTATGTGGGCTAGAAGTCGCCCATCCAGCGCCTCGACCCGGAGTGAATCCGCGAGGGGCTGCGGAGTCACCCCGAGCTGCTGGGCTAGGTTCGAGTCTAGGAAATTATCATCGGCCCCGGAGTCAATCAGGGCCGAGAGAGAGTGTGATTGGGTTCCAATAGAAATAATAGCTGGTAAAAACCAGCGAGTGTTCTGGCCGGGTTTCCGAAAGGGGCTCGCCAGTACCCCCACCTTTACTGGCGAGCCTACTCTTTTGGGCGGTCCGGGCGGCTGGGACAGGTGGCGATGAGATGTCCCTTAGCTCCGCAGTATAGGCAGCTCCCCTGACGGAGGCGCCGCTGGCGTTCGGCGGGGGTAAGCCTGGCGCGACCCAGTTGCATAGGCTCCTCATGTTCCAGGAGACTGCGGTTCAGGGCGGGCATGGTAACTGTGGTGACTGTGGGCACGTCCGTGCGTCCCCGTCTAGTTGCCAATTCCGCCTCTCTCTCACTTCGCCGTTCCCGTAGCTGGTTGTCGAGGGAGACTGTGAGAGAGACAAGAGCATTGAGCGAGGTTTCCTCGCTTCGTCCCACCAGCAGGTCCTTTATTTCGCTACTTAGCCCTCGCATAAATATTCCTCTTAGTTCTTTGTCCCCCCAGTTAATAGCTGTAGCCAGAGTGTTAAACTCGATTGCATACTCTACTACCCGTCGGTCTCCCTGACGGAGAGCAAGCAACCTTTGGGCTGTGATACCGACATGATCGGCATAATTAAAAGTGTGTCGAAAAGAAGATAAAAAATGTTCAAAAGTCTGTGTTTCTATGGGACGGGCAGTGAACTCTGCCTCCGCCCAAGTCAAGGCCTCGTCCCTTAACAATCCAGAAAAAAAAAGTAACTTAGATAAGTCGGTGGAAAAACTAGAGGGACGAGCCTTAAACACGTTCGTGCATTGGAATATGAAAGACCGGCACTTATCTGGCTCCCCGGAATAGGGGGAGGGGTCCGGGACCGGCGTGTCCCGGAGACACTCAGGAGGAGGCGAGGCGCTGGCTCCGGGGGGGGGTGCTGGAGAGCGGAGTTCCGGCTGGAGATTTGGAGGGGTCAATTGAGCGGAGCGAATGCGCATCTGGTCCGTCAGCTGCGCGACCTGCTGCAGGAGTTGGTGGTTGGTGTCCATGAGGGCCCGCAGCATCCGGTCGTGTTCCCCCAGAAGACGGCCCTGACTGTGAAGGGCCAGCTGCAAATCCGTGGCCGAGGGAAGGGCACCTGGCGCGGTATCCGCTGGGTCCATACTGGCCAGTTCGTTCTGTCAGGTTTGGTAAAAAAGGAACCAAGGACCCAATTGCAGGTAACCACCCGGTAAGGTCTTTATTGAGCCGTTGATTATCGAGCTTCCGAAGGGAAGACAGGGGACCGGTTCAGGCGTTGGCTTCTGCGGCGGAGAGAGACTCCGGGTCGGGGAACTGAGATGGCGAGCCGGCAGGGTCGCAGGGCGAGGAAGTGGCCGGGTAGGTGACGGGACGAAAGCTGGCAGCCTGAGGACAAGAAAAGGTAAGTTAGGATCAGGTTAGTCAGCGGTTTAAGAAGCCGGACTGTACGTGACTACCAGGGGAGGTAGACGGACGAACTGGCGATGAGACCGAAGAGGATCAGGGCTTTTATGGCAGAGTGGACTGATTGATAATCGTGCTGCTCGGCCTCCCGCACCTGGGACCAATTACCTGGGAGTAGAGGGATAGCAGTAGAGCAGGGAGGAGAGAGAGAGATGAGGGAGGGACAAAGGAGAAGGCGGCAGGGTCCCTGCCGCCTCATGACAATTGGGGTAGCATCTGCCAGCTTTTTTACTTTGCTCCCTTCAGTAGAATCTAACTTTTCCTTTTATCAGTGTCTAAGATCTCTCTCCTCTCTATTATGATGGAGCAGTAACCACTGTAGTCACAGTGTTTCTATAGCAACTGAAAATGGAAATAACTTCCTGATTTCCCCCTGTATTCTTCCCCGACACATCCACTTAATTGTTGGTTTAGCCACGCGCACACTAGACCCACAATTTTCCCTTTTCAGCTGTCAGTGGAAACTACCAGCTGTGTCCTTCAAGATTTTTAAAATTATTTTGCCGTGACATCAATCATAACCATTGGGTGTTCAAAAGGAGAATACAAATACAGTGTGCTCTAGTTCTCTGTTTCATTAGGTTGCCAATTATAAATCAGAGCTAGTTTGATTCCAGCTCGTGTGCTAATCTAGAAGGCAAACAAACACTTCTAAGTACTTGAGCAAAGGTCTTGTCCTAGAACATTCACTTGTTGAATTTCTAGTAGGTGTAATATGTTTGACATTTACCACAAACATTTCACGACTTGTAAACATAGATGATCCTCATTTCATTGGATCCCATTGATGCTCAACAGGAAAGTCCTCTATCTCCTATTGAAATTTGTTTGCAGTGTTATAACATCCTCTGTAAACCTCACATTATCTCCACCAAGCCTCTGAAGTATCAAGGATATGACTAATACATGAAGAATTCATAACACTTGCCAGATTCTTTTTGGAGGCTTAAACCCTGTTGCTGATTTGGTCTTTTGAAGTCTTTCTGCTTAGCAGTGTGTCTCATTAACAGGACTGTTTCAACAAGGCTCACAGATGTGGGAGTATTGCATATGAAGAGAGGAACACTGGGAAATGGAGATCAATTGGCGTGCAAATCAGTGGTTATCATTTCAGGCAGATGCTTGCTTGTCTCATTCGCTGAGTCAGTATTATTGGAAAGGACTTTTTAATAGCAATAATGTTTTCTGCATCTCTACGTCTGTGTCATTCAGACCTAGGAGTCCCATTGTTTGTTGAATTTTCTAACATAAATAGAATTCATTCTTTTTTTTTTCTAGCATATGGCGATAACTAAATGGCAGACACCATAAGACAGCAAATGGTTCAGACAGTGTAGAGTTCAGTTGTGCTCTGAAGAATTATTCCCTTGTACAATAATACACACTGGTGTCATTAGTGTAATTAATATTTTAAGAAAGACTGCAGTACACGGCCGTGATGGTTCATTAGGTGTCTCTGTTGAAGCTTTGTTTTGATTAGAATTCCCTATTCATTATCTGAAGTATGTAAAATGTACTTTTTCAACCAGCTTCACCACTAAATCAAACCAGAACTTTAATGAGACTTTTCACCATAAAATTATGCTAATTATTTTTCATCTTTTACCAAATAGGAAGATGTTTGTTTGTAAATTTATCTGGAATGTCTTTCAGACGACATCACATGAAGGACATATTCATTTCATTAGGAAGGCAAAAATGAGGTCTACAGTTTTGAAGTATAAAACATTTTTGTCTTCCTGCAAATTGGTTCCTTTAATGTCATTTCTGATCAGAGAAAAACAAATGGTGGTGAAATAATGTCACTATGCAGCTGCCAGTTGCAATAACACATATTTAACACAAATGCTAACATCTGTACTTTATGTTTGCATTTATGGGGAAAGAATAACCAGCTTTTTAAAAACAAGATCATATCTTTAGAATGATTTCACTTTGTGAGGGTTGTGTTGATGTTATCTTGATTTCCTATTGACCCTCATTGTAGACAGATTAAATAGCTGCATTGTAAATGAAACTAATACCAAAATACTAAAATAGACAGGGTTAAAATGTTGAGCCATTGTGTGCAAACAGAAAGTGAGGGAACAGTGTAACTCGGGAGAAATGGAGTGGGTGCTTAAAGAAAGATCTCAGAACACTGATAAGATTTTAAGATACAATACAGTACATGGCGTATGAACCCTACTTATTTTTCCTTTACTGAGAGAAGGGATCCCCTGTAGCTTTTGGCTACAAGCTTTCAGTACAGACTGCATTTATACCTGGCCACAGAGAGGCTCCACATGTGGTGTGTTTGACCCAATAGCATTCAACTAGCAATGTATTCATATATTCATGTTGACATAGTTAATTATCCATAAAATATATTCAGATACAAAACTTTTCAAGACTTGTTTTAATGCAGATTTGCCAAAAACCAGATTCCTTGTCTGATCATTTTATGCACTCGCCATATCAGACAATTTATATTAATATCATGATATAAAATGATATTTACATGTGACCAACTCCTACATTAGAAATGTAGTTCAGCATAAGCATTGGACCAAGTCTTTTTAAAAATTAGTTCCATGTTCAGGCTCAGGTTTTCAAATGGTATTCTTATTTATAGGTAGAGGTACCGCAAACATTCGGGTTTGAACGAACAGAGACGTCTGATAAACATGCTACTGTAGTGGCATAAAGCTGTCATTCTCTTGTCACATCACAGGCAACCAGAGAAAAGACCAGGCTGACTCTGCCTGTGCTCTACTTTTATTGAATGACAAGATGACAGTGCACAGCTGATTGGATGGCAGCGACACACTCCGTGTCCCTGCCAACACTCAACATTTAGTGTTGATAAAGTCATCAAGGCTTCTGCTGCATCAGCACAGCTGTTTGTAGGCAATTAGCAACAAAATAGGTGAATATGTACAGAAATAAATGATGTAAGCTTCCTTCCGCAGTATAAAAACATGCAAGTTGGATTAATTGGTGACAGTACACTGCCTGTAGATGAGAATGAGTATGAGTGTGACTGAGTTGTCCTTCACTCTGTGACAACCCTGTGACAAAGTGGCAATCTCTCCAGAGTGTACCCTGGCTCTCACCCAGTGTCAGCTGGGATTGGCTCTAACCCGACCCCTCAACCGTGAAATCACAGTGATGAATCGCTTCTGAATTTGACTCTGCAAAAATTGCCCAAACAAGACAAACAATAGCTGGAGTTGGTGCACTTGACAGTAGTTGAATAATTTCTTCCCAATAGAAAAGTGCTGTTTTTATAGTTAGTACAGTTGTATTTGATGTTGGAACACATTCTCTGTGCTGCCATTGTTCATATGGATTTAGCTGGGCATTTCTGAATCAGTCAGTAGCATTATGGGTTCACAACAGTGTGTTTAACTCCTTTGTGTTTTTACTAAAGCTGGGTCAAAATGCTACTTACAATCCCCATGGGATTAGCAACAGAAGTAGCATTTTCAGTGAATGTTTTCAGGCCAGTCACAGTGCCAATTTATTTCATTTTAAAATGTAAGCCTTCACCATGTGGTTTCATGAAGATTCACATTTGTTTTACAATATGTTCAGGTTGTAGCTTTAATGTGGACTAATCTTTTAAACTCTAAGGGTCTATTGACAGCTTTCCTGTCTAACTGTTATTTTTTTGCTTTTTTTTTTTTTTTTTTGCCTTCAGTCCCACCGGTGTTGTCGGTGTCTCAGCAGTCCTTCAATGCCACAGCTGACTACCAGGAATCAGTCACCTTTACTTGCATCACCTCTGGATCTCCTGACCCTGTGGTCTCATGGCACAGGTATTGTCTGCTTCTTTCATACTTTGCATTGGTCTCAGACATATTGCTCAGGGAGATATTGGATAAAAACAACATTAGGCTTTGAAAGCTGGAAGTCATCTAGATATCACCGATGTATATGATTAATTTCCAAAATCATGAACATTACTCAGCTGCTTTAATAGTTTCTATTATTCTGAGCAAGCTCTCCACAAGATTTTGAATCCTGGCTGCAGGGATTTGCAGCCACAAGCGCATTAATGAAGTCAGACACTGATGTTGGGCAAAAAGTCTTTCACAGCTTTTTATCCCAAAGGTATTGGGTATCACCATTTTTTCATTCACTTCTGTCTGAACATCGGGTCCTTCCAGAGCTCTTATTAACTACCAACTGGGTTCCAAACTAGCAACTTACTAAATCAGGTTGCACCATATTAATTTCAGTGATTTTGCAGTTGGTGGCTAGGAAGCAGTAGTGTTGTCCAATAAATAGCTAAGTTCAGGACTGTCTCATTCACGGCATAGGTGACAGTCCAGGTAGTAAACTTTGCTTTATTCATTACTGCACATACAGTATATTCTCTCAGTAATACACACAATGAAATATTGTTAGTGTTACCATTAAGATTTCCTTTAAGTTATATTTTCTTGAGAAAAAATGCCAACCTATACATTATACAGTTGTAATGTCCTGATTACAGGTCAAGCAGCTATTTTTTTCACAGTTCTAAATGAGCCATTGATAGTGTATCCTCATACATTGCCTTCAGCCACCTCTCAACAATATCACATGCTGCGTAGAAACAGTAAAATTTGCATCTGGAGAGCATTTGACACCCCTCTATCCACTCTACAACACAACATCAAGTAATTACCTTGCACCCATTCAGCAGGTTATTTGCACCTGAACATCTATTGATTACACTTCACACATTACAGTAAAATTCATATTTTCTGTGTAGTTAGTTAGTTAGTTAGTGCACTTAGTTAGTTTTATGTTGAGTGTTTTTTCTAGTTTTTTTCAATTAATTCATCTTAATGGGCCTTATCAGGGGGTTTTTATATTATTCCCAGTTCAAATCAAATATCGTGTACATAAGTGTTGATGGAAGCATACTGCAGTGTTTTTGGTAATCACTTCCTATCTTGTAGGCACTTATTAACTTCACTGTACTGTAAAAGTCCACTTTTATGGGCCTAATCGTCACACTAAGCAGCACGAAAACTTTTGCTAAAGTTTTTTAGGTTACATTATTGTTGAATTATAAAATCAAGTTGCACTTAGAACTGCATTACCACATGACAATGATGTAACTAAGGAGTGGCTCAGTTGACAAGAGACATTACACATTGTTTTTACTGTGATTTATTACCTACCTCAGGCAGATTTCTGTAAGTTGTTTATTATGCTGTACTGAAATGAATGTAAATCTATGCTGCCTGCAAGGAGCTACAGAAAAACACTTTCAGATTTCCAAACATGCTTGTAAAAAATTTGATTTGTAGAAATTGACCTAAAAACAGACCCTCTAAAACATAGCACCATTATTCTTAATTCAGTTCTCTTCATTCTGTAAAGTCGGTTTTTCAGCTTTGGCAATGACAAAGAAGGAAATGTGGCAGGTAAAATAACATTTGATAATTGCCCTGAATTGAACATAATGACACAAAGCAATGTTTAAATCTGAAGTCAAACACCCACACGTAGCTTTCAGTCTCATATGTTAATTTATTATTTTCTTTTGTTAACTACCATCTAGTTTTTACTGCACACTATAAGAGTTTGATTACTCTGGTGGCTGATTGTCAAAGTTACACATGATGGCCCCTGTCAGATGTATAAGTTTTGTGCCCATTAGGTATGAAGCAGAAGAACAGTCAGAGCTACCTGAGGCAATTCATTTAATAAATATAGATAAATATAACACATAGTGACAATGGCACAATTTTTGCCTACTTTAAATCCAGGTACATAGAAAAAACAATCAGAATTATTATGTGGGATCATTAGCTTCTTTGAATCTCTTTTTGTTCAATTATTGATATTTTCAGCATATTTGTTTTCCTTAAGCAAAGCAATGTCATTACTATGCATAAAATATGTTGTTTTGGGTGCACAAGGCTTAGACTGTACAGAAGTGATGAATGATTGTGAATATTTGCTTCAAAAGGTAAATAAACCGATTTGCATTTAGATATTCATCACAACTGAGAGGTGAAATATTCCAGTATTTAACCTTATGACAGGAATATTGCGCAATATGCTGTGTAGTATGCAGTTAGACTAGTGAGGCGAATGCATCACTTTTGTATTTTATGTGGAATTGTCTCCAAGAGGAATACAGATATAATGAGAATTGAAGTGTCTGTGTAGTTTAAAAGTTGAGCAGAAAAGGCGAGGCACATGCATTACTTTGCAAAGTACAGCTGCACAGCTGGAAATAGCTCCAGTTCTGTGGTCTTCATTTATCTTGCTCTCTAGTTTCCAACCCAAACAGCAGAAATTGTATTTACTCCAGCGTGTGTTACCTTGTCTTTTCAGCAACAGAGCAAAACAGGGAAATGTGATTTTAATGATTTAGCAGCATGCATAATATAAGGCAGTAAATTTCACAATGATAATGAGCTAGAGTTAATGTATTCATTTTTACTTTCATATGAAGCCCATCCATATGACAGCATTGCTGCTAGATAAACATTTCACTCACTTTCTGTTTTTATAGTTTAGTAAGAATCTGATGTTTGGTTGGTGTGGTAATGACAAAAGGCAACTGAAATGAGGAACCTGTTTGTAAAAAATGGCATCTTGATCTTGCTTCCTTGTGTCATTAACATAGTCCGATTTACAATGGAAACAGCTGATTGAAAGATTCAAAAGCTAGATACTCTGATCAGTCTTATGTTCTACGATTGATGCCAAAGTTGTCTGCTGATTGTCACCAAATTTGCAAAAATGGTCTCTCTTTTATCAGTGTCTAATGTCAAACTTCCATTCATTATTTGAATGAAATGTTTTCACAGTAATTATGAAAACAGTGGTAGTTGGAAAACTACTGGAACTGGCAACCATTTACAAACTAACAAGCTAGGAACATGTCAGCACCAATTAGTCGCTTACCAAGCTTCTTCTGTGTTCTCTGTACTGCACCATTTACCTCGACCCTGTTATTTTTGCTCTCTGGGCTATACATATTTTAATTCAGTGAAAAGAAGGAAGGGTGAAAAAGTTCACGAAGCCAGCTAGCTTGCTTATTGTCAATCGACTAGGACAAACTCCCAGTTTACAGTTGACTCAAGCGAGGTATTTGTACTATCCACTTCTATCTCACATTTGTCTACAAAGAATATTTCTTTTTAGTGGAGGAGTTTATATTCCAAAGTTTATATTCAAAGTTTACCAAAAAAGTTTTCATAAAAAACTGCACATAGTAGCTTTGACACTGTGGGTCCACTGATCATATCATTTAACTGAAATTAGCTGAATTAATGGCAGAAAAATAGCAGTTTTAAATTCTTCTGTGAGCAGGCCTTAATAGAAGTTATTAATGTTATTGATGTGAAGGACTGTGCAGCATGAAGCTTTGTTTGGTATAACATTCTTCAGAAGCTAAATGGAACATCTTTGTACGTCTCCTCACTTACCTTTTTAAATACTAGTTTGATAAAACATTTGTCAAGCGTAAATGGCTGCCTCTCATTTTAGCGCTCACTGCTTTAACTCTACAACAGCACTGTTCTTAAACTCTGCATTGTTCACTGACTGCCAAAACCTTACAGCGCATTCTCCTTCATTTCCCAGGTCAATAAGTCCTGGGTGTCGATCTGAGACTACAGAATTAAAATCCGTACATCACAACAAAAGAACTGGCTTCAGTGTAAACAACAATCACAAACCAATTTAGTTTTTCTTTTGATGTTACCCCGCGCAGCTATCTCCAGTCTCCCAGTTGCATTTCCTGTCAATGTGAGGTTTTGCTTCGTCCTCTGTGCATCTTGGGTAATGGACTACCTGTCAGCAGTCAGTCAGTATAATGACATTCAGCGCTGCAGCCCATGCTGCACTGTCCGCTCCAAAGATGAGGCCTCTCTTCATTTCCTCTTTGGCTCGCCAGAGATATTATTACTTGGCTTTGGTGTTTCCTCCATCGACTTTCAATTATCCTCTCTCTTGCTTTTCCTACAGTACAGTGCGGCTCAGCCTGGGCCTCACTACTCAGTATTGTGGCGTTTGTGTGTTTGTCTGAGTCTAGAAGTCCAGAGTTGTCTACATTTGAAATCCCTAAAATAATAAGATTTTGTTTTTCATTCACATGCAATGTACAGTGTGAGACCCGTACAGAAAACGCTCTAAATATACATAGAGGTGTATCTTATTCTAGTTTTTGAATTCAATTTTCTCTATAGCTTATGAGAATAAAAAGGGGGGCAGTTTTATATTCAGGGCATTATCATCCATATTGAACAAACAGGTGACAATCTGTTTTTATACCAGTTATTCAAATAAGATACCAATCAGATTGTAACCCGTAAACATCATCATCTTCAGTCCAATAGTTAATAGAGTTACTTTTCACTCAGGCATAGTTGAAAGTGTGTATTCTTATTCTCACACAGACACACTGCCTAGCATGGCTACCACTAGTCATTGAAACAGCTGGAGGTTAATCAAGAAGACATAGAGTGTTATTTAAAGAAAAGAGAACATTATTTATTCATTTTGCTTATCTGGATTTTTTTCCTGATACACAACTTTTTTCCCAGCCACAAGCTTCTAGACTTTCATCTCGCACTTTCCGAAGAATCCCTTTGAGAATTCTCCTCTAACCTGTGCATCTTAAGGGAACACAGTTTAGTTTGCACGTGTTACATTGAACAATCCTCTTACCTTCATTTTATAATGTTTTTGAATTAAGTAGCAGCTTCACTAAATGGACAGGAAACGACCAGCTTAATGACCACAATATTATCACCTTACTGTAATTTGCATCCAGTGAATGTGGCGCAACATTATCATTCACTTTGAGCAATCTTGTCTCAACCTGATGAATAGAAATTCAATACTCATACATTTTTTGGGTCTCCATCAATTCGTGAGAAAACTATCTGTCTCTTTGGCAGCTACCTAAATGCATCACTGTGGCATTCAGTAACTGGGTTAAGTGATGGGAAATACATAACATTTCCCCCCAGAATGAAGGAATCCCTTACAGATTACACAGCTGGTTAAGTGGTTGCAAATAAACACATGGGGTTGGCTGCTGACAACCTTCACGTCTTCTGCTATGAAGTTTAAATATAGACATTGATCAATTTAGCAGTTGCTTTTTCCAAATAATTTCCCTACAGAGTCTAATAAGAAGAGACACTAAGTCAGCATTGTATTCCACACCACACTGGAGTCATTTAGTGAGAGCTGCAGTCCATAACACAATGTACACAACTGAACAAGGGAACTCAGATGAGACTCAAACATTGACTCAGAATATGATGATATTTTTCTGCATGGGAGAGTTTGAAAAGTGACAACATGAAGAATTTTGATGACATCTTACAAAATGATTAATTGAACTACACTTGTGTCAACTACAGTATATGTCTATCCTCAACAACATTTTTAAAGTGTTTCTATAAAAATTATGTCATATTTTCACCTGTTTATGTGCTATACATAGAAATACTTTGATAGCTGAGCTGTCTGCAATTATAGCCTCTCTTTTATGGGGTTAGGTGACATTCAAAGTGGTAGAATTATACATCTTTAACATCAAACGTGCTGCAGTGTGAATTTAGTGCAGGTCAGGTGTGAGTTGGATACCATTTTTTCAACTCCTTGCTCAGCTGTGGTGTGTCATTCTGCTTTGTATTTGTACAGGAAAGGACAGGAGCTGGAGCCATCAGAGCAGTATATTTTAAACAGACTGGAAGGTGGTCGTAGCATGTTAACCATCCGCAACATCCGGCAGGGTGACGGGGGTACCTACTCCTGCAAGGCCACCAACAAGGCAGGGACTCAGGAAAGAGAGCTCTTCCTCAAAGTGTTTGGTAAGGTTCTCACCAGCATACACATAATATCACAAATCATTTATAATTCTGCCAAATTAATAGAACAAGTGGATCCAAATCATGCCATCACATTGGAACTCACTTGTATCACTAACCGTAACATTGTCAAACAGTAACAAGTTTGGAATCTTGAAGTCACTTTTCAACAGTGTAGAGGTTTGTCACTATATAATATATGGTCCTTGCTGGGCAGGCAGTAGCCAAAATAATCATGTTTTACATTTGTTCAGTCACTGTGAAAAATGTTGTCACTGACAATGACTTTGTTACAAGTATGTTACTGGAAATGAGCAATTTAATGACCCTTTTTTCAATTTGGTTTATGTGGTTTTACCTATAAACATGCACTTGTATCTTTTTTGCACATGTTTACTATAACTATAGCAACCTGCTATGTAGGCTATGCTGCAATAACCACTCAACTGATTGATATTAATCATCTGTAAGACCTGCAGGGACGATTCCCCCAAATTTAAAGGTTTTTGGAGTACACATAAAAATAATAATAAATAAATTACCTTTACCCCAAAATTCAAAAATCTCACTTTAACTATTGATTGGTATAATTTATTGTACTGGGATGTCAAAAAAATGGCTGTGTATTGTACAGCATCTCACAGTCTAGACAAACTATCTCCATGAATAGATAAGTGTAACTGAAAACAACTCTTTTAATATTTACTTGAACTGGCCCTTTAATTTAGACTATTAAAGAAATTGGTTTTCATTTTAATTATCTTTTACTTTTACTCCACCAAAGAATGTATATTAGCACTGCCCATCACTGTGAAAATGTTTTATGATTATCCATAAAGATTTACTTCAAGGATCTCCACAAATGCTATTTCATAAAAAGTGTTTTTTTAAAAGCACAAATGTCCAGATATGGCCCTGAGCCCGCCACAATAACAGCCGCATCAATATGATTTATTTCAGCTGAAAGAAAATATTTCATTTGTTCATTCGCATTTTCATTACTGCACTCCCCATAAAAAAATTTCAATTTATATTTTCATAAACCTGCTGGCTATTTCTTCACAGATCACTCAGATACTGCATATTCCACTCATGGAAATGTATGGAGATTTGTGCTCCAGACATCAACATCCTTGCGTTGATGGGAGAAGCGCTTGTTCTTCAAAATGCACATTTAAATGAAGAAGCTAAAGGGGAGGGAGGAGTTCTGCTTTTCATAATGCAGCAGGAAAATGCAGTTGTAACTTAGTTTTATTACCCTTGACAGCACAGTCAGGAGGAGAACAGGCCATTTAAGTTAGACAAGGTGTGTGTACAGGTGTGTGTATACTCTTCATTCATGTTTACATACCGTGAGCCTCAGTGCTTTATATCTGTTGTCAGTCACCCTGTTTGTTTGTTTGTTTGTTTGTTTGTTTTTATATTCCTGAAAATGTAAATGCCAGCTTTGACCTCCCTCCTTGACAGATACAGTTTAGATCACATTTCAAACTGCTGGAACCTATTAAAAATGGTGTAGACACGACATTTACATTTTGCTCTCTAGGCATTTAACTTATCTCCAGTGATTTCAACAGTACTATACTGCTGAAACCTGATCACAGATATTATATATAAGCAAGTGTAGACGGCAAAAGCACAACATATTCATTTTCAATCAACAAATAATTAAGTGATTGTAAGTGATAAAATTAATTAGGCAAAAAGCTAATTTGCTTATTTTGCACAAAACAAGATGAAAAAACAGTGAGGGGAAAAAGGAATTTCTGCAGCAAAGTAGTTTTTATTTTTCAACATGGGATAGGAATGGTCTACAAAGCTACAAGAAAGTCACTTTCACAGATGGTTTTCTACATGTAGACTCCTAACTATGTACTATCACAGACAGGTTGTTGTTGCAATCAGGTGCTTGAAGACTATTCACTTCTGTTTCACATTCCTGCACCATAGTAGCCATTCAATCGTCAATACTAGAACAGTTGATCCTTCAAGGTACATCAGTGTTTGGACATTATGTCAAGTTGTCTTGGCTTTTAGTCTCTTCAGTCAATTGGTGTGTCAGTGGAAAAAACATTTATACTGTGAAGGAATAACTACACTGTATTTCCTAGTCACACTAACAGCATGACTGCATGGATGCTTGGGCTGCAGCAGTTTGGTCCAAACTGAAATATTTCAACAAATGGTCATGATCTCTTGAGGAAGAAGCATTATGATTTTTGCAAATTCCTGACTAGCGCTACCATAAGGTTGACATTTGGAATGTGAAGCTTTGGTGGGATACAGTGGGTACGGAAAGTATTCAGACCCCTTTAAATATTTCACTCTTTGTGTCATTGCAGCCATTTGCCAAAATCAAAAAAGTTCATTTTATTTCTCATTAATGTACACTCAGCACCCCATCTTGACAGAAAAAAACAGAAATGTAGAAATTTTTGCAAATTTATTAAAAAAGAAAAACTGAAATATCACATGGTCATAAGTATTCAGACCCTTTGCAGTGACACTCATATTTAACTCACATGCTGTCCATTTCTTCTGATCCTCCTTGAGATGGTTCTGCTCCTTCATTGGAGTCCAGCTGTGTTTAATTAAACTGACTGGACTTGATTAGGAAAGGCACACACCTGTCTATATAAGACCTTACAGCTCACAGTGCATGTCAGAGCAAATGAGAATCATGAGGTCGAAGGAACTGCCCAAGGAGCTCAGAGACAGAATTGTGGCAAGGCACAGATCTGGCCATGGTTACAAAAGAATTTCTGCAACGCTCAAGGTTCCTAAGAGCACAGTGGCCTCCATAATCCTCAAAGGGAAAAAGTGTGGGACGACCAGAACTCTTCCTAGACCTGGCCGTCCAGCCAAACTGAGCAATCGTGGGAGAAGAGCCTTGGTGAGAGAGGTAAAGAAGAACCCAAAGATCAATGTGGCTGAGCTCCAGAGATGCAGTAGGGAGATGGGAGAAAGTTCCACAAAGTCAACTATCACTGCAGCCCTCCACCAGTCGGGGCTTTATGGCAGAGTGGCCCGACGGAAGCCTCTCCTCAGTGCAAGACACATGAAAGCCCGCATAGAGTTTGCCAAAAAACACATGAAGGACTCCCAGACTATGAGAAATAAGATTCTCTGGTCTGATGAGACCAAGATTGAACTTTTTGGCCTTAATTCTAAGCGGTATGTGTGGAGAAAACCAGGCACTGCTCATCACCTGCCCAATACAATCCCTAAAGTGAAACGTGGTGGGAGCATCATGTTGTGGGGGTGTTTTTCAGCTGCAGGGACAGGACGACTGGTTGCAATTGAAGGAAAGATGAATGCGGCCAAGTACAGAGATATCCTGGAAGAAAACCTCTTCCAGAGTGCTCAGGACCTCAGACTGGGCCGAAGGTTCACCTTTCAACAGGACAATGACCCTAAGCACACAGCTAAAATAACAAAGGAGTGGCTTCGGAACAACTCTGTGACCGTTCTTGACTGGCCCAGCCAGAGTCCTGACCTAAACCCAATTGAGCATCTCTGGAGAGACCTGAAAATGGCTGTCCACCAACGTTCACCATCCAACCTGACAGAACTGGAGAGGATCTGCAAGGAAGAATGGCAGAGGATCCCCAAATCCAGGTGTGAAAAACTTGTTGCATCATTCTCAAGAAGACTCATGGCTGTACTAGCTCAAAAGGGTGCTTCTACTCAATACTGAGCACAGGGTCTGAATACTTGTGACCATGTGATATTTCAGTTTTTCTTTTTTAATAAATTTGTTTTTTTCTGTCAAGATGGGGTGCTGAGTGTACATTAATGAGAAATAAAATGAACTTTTTTGATTTTGACAAATGGCTGCAATGACACAAAGAGTGAAAAATGTGAAGGGGTCTGAATACTTTCCGTACCCACTGTAGATGTGGTCCACAGGCCTCCAGTTGACAATCCTTTCTCTAAAGTCTGTATAGCTATATGAGGCATCAGGGATGATGGGAGAATATATTGGCATTTGCTTTGTGGATCTCTACAGCTGAAATAGCCAGTAATCATTATTATCCTTATATATAGTGGGTACATATACATATTTTGTTTTCTGCTATCTGTCAGTGGGTGGAATAAGAGCTTTATGTAATGTCAAATATTACTACCGGCAGAATATAAATACAAAAAGTGCAGTTATGTCAGCAGGTCACACTGACACAAGTAATGGCGTATCCACAGTTTGAGGACAGTAGACAACACAATTAAGTGTATTTTTTATAGATAGAGAATCAAGACTGACAGATAGCTAAATGCAACAAGCATAATTGTTATAATTCCTATAATTAATATAATCAGTTGTAATCATAGTTATTAGCACACGCTAGAGTAAAATACCCTTGTTTTTAATTACACTGGGTTAAAGAGAAACTTACATAAGCTTAATTTTACAAATCAACTCCACTCTGTCAAATTCCTGAATCCTGGAAGGTCAAATTAATTATCTTTGCTTCTATGCTTCTCAGTTCTTTCTCATTTAGAGTTGAAATGTTTCAGATAATGTGTTATTAATAATGTTCCCTGCAGAGTGGTCTTAACACCATGCTTGATAAATGAGTCATTTTCCATTAAATATTTGCATGATGAAGGGTATCTGGAGAAAAATGGTTGCAGATAAGTGTTGATGGGGAACTGGTTCAGACTGGTCTCCATCAACTGTTCTGGCATTTGTATGAGATTTGGATGGTTTTGCATTGTGTTATTGGATGAATGATCTACATACATGTGTATTTCTGATATGAAAGCCTGAATTTTAGAAATTCATTATAATAATTACAGTTTATTTAAATGTTGGGCTTTAATGGTTTTTGCCATCATTCCTTCTGGATATCATAACTTTTATGTACTCACCAGACTAATTGCAGCGATTACAGAACACAGACAAAGGGCTAAAATAATGTCTGAGGTGGAAAGAAATAGAGAAGTCACATATTTTCATATGGATTTTAAAGAAATCCCCAGAATATCCAAACATACTTGAAGGATACAATGACAGGGATGCTAAAATGATTCTGTAGAAATAACATTGGTATTAGGTTTATAGTGCATTAAGTTAACGATAACATTTATTTGTTATGTAGTTTCTATTCTTAGAGCATCTCTTCACTGACAGTTCATGCAGGAATAGTAATACAGGCATGTGTCTGTGTGTATGTTTCTGTAACCTCATGTTTTGACAAGCTCCCCAAATCCCATGGGATGACTCGTCCACTTTGAGGTTGAAGCCATGTGAAATTGCCCAAAACTCCCCAGATCCCCCAACATGGGCAATGTTAAAAGCCTTCAATACACTAGTCACTATTTTCCACCTTTTTTTCCTTATGGATTTTATGCCATGCGACTTTGCAGCCACCCTGTTAAGGATTTGAGTGCAGTGTGTGTGAGAAAAAGAAGCCATCCATGATTCATGCCCTTGACATGCATGGTGTTTCAGGGCTTGCTTAGAGCATCTTATCAGGGAGCAGCACTCAACAGCATGTGTTTCAGCACTTATCTTGGTGCTCATTCTGCGTCGAAAGTGAGTCACACAGTGCTAGAGAGGCGGTCTTCCAGATAAAATCTATATTTATTTCAAACAAAATAGTTGGAACGCACATAGAGTTAGGGGCACTTTCATATGTTTTATGCTTTAAAACTTTGGCAAAGTCAGTTTTTGTGACATTTAGGGTGAGGAATCTGCACAAAACAGGCCAGAGGGCATGATTTCCCACTATGCCAAGCCTGGAAAGAATGACTGTGTAGAAATGATCTTGGCCCAGACTGTCAGTATCAAAGTCATGCATCAGATCTGAGTTTCAACCCTATGGTACAGCGTTCATCTCTTCTCCCAAATGCGTTAGATGTCTGACAGTTTCTCTTCTGTTCACCCTTTTACTTCTTTACATCTCTGTCTTCTCTCAAACCAATTTCCCCTGCCTTTTAGTGTATTTTTCTTTACTCACTTATGTATTTTTTTCTCTTATTCTCTTCTTCCTCCCACCCCATCATCCTCGGTTGCTTGCAGTCCAGCCTCATATTATCCAGCTGAAAAATGTGACAGCTGTGGAGGGCAGTGCCGCCATGATCTCCTGTGTGGCTGAGGGCGAGCCTCTGCCTGACATTTCCTGGAGGAGAGCCAGCGATGGCCAGACCTTCATGGACGGAGACAAGGTAGAATTTGTCCATCTGGCTCTGTTTATGTGTACCCGTCATCATAAATAGGGATAGAGCTATGAACTGACATAGATCTTAACTTATGAAGAATTGAGCATATTGATGATGCTCTACTGTCTTCATATATATATATTTAGAACATGCAGAATGTTGAATTTGCTTAAATAGTTAGTGTATAAAGTATAAAGCATTTGATTAAGTTGTGAAAATTAGTCAAAACATCCCTGGAGTTCAGTATAACCTTAAAATAAAAATACCATATAGTTATGATGAGACCTCATTGACCTAAGTGGCTGACAATTCCTAAAAAAGTTGGCACCAATGCCTCATCATTTTATTGAAAAAAGTACTATGATTCAGATATCCTACAGGCTCTTGAAAGTTGTTCTAATTAGGAAAGCATTAATTATGACGTGACCAGAGGAGATAGTTAAGTGACATTGCATATACAGTGACAGAGTCACTCATTTCACAGACATGAGGTTTTGTTGAGAAAATGTAGATGACATTTAGACTCGGGGATTAATAGCTGTCATGTTGGCATCAGAAGCTGTGAGCTCATATGGTTGATATCTTTGGGTTTGACAACTTGATGTTGTCAACACTCAAGGAGTTAAGGTATTTTCAGGCAACAAGTGGTTGATGTGTGTTTACAGCCTCTGTGGTTTCCATTGTTAACATGACAGCTGGTGTGCCACAACTGACAGTAGTTTAACTTTCTTAGCTTTCAGCTGCGGCTCCTTGTGCTGAGACAAACAGTACAAGAGATTAGTTTTATTAGTTTCCTGCATTATACATGTCTTCAACAGCAGTGAACAGACAAGAAAACCTTTAGTAACATTAATTTCTGACTTTGGTTATCCAACCTGGGCCAATGAACAATACCTGTAATATTATTTAGCAAAACTTTCTATACTCGACGTGTCATGTTGCTAACACTTTTTTCTATTTTAAGCTACAGCTGATTCTATTTGAGTTGTGTGATATGATTAGATTACCTGTAAGTGGATAGCAGCAGGCTGTGAGGGTACAGGTGGTTAGTACGATCCAATGTAGAAGTGGGATCCAATGTAGCAATGGGGTAGTTGGTGAATCAAAATACACCATCTTAGACTATCTGGCGGTAGACAGTGTTAATCGCTTGCCCCTTCAATTTGAAGGGGCACAGTTAAATATAAAAACCACTCAGGTATGTTTATCCTGAAATGGCATCTGCAGTACATATACAACTTTCTATTTGTGGCAGTGTTTTTGCATCGTTTTTGTATATGTTGTTATAGCTCTGCAGTGAACACCTTCTATTTGCTAAATGTCAGCTTTAAATGGAACAGAAATGCAGCCCTGTTTTCAGACTGTTTGGGCCCACTAGATTTTTCATAAGACAATAGTGTCTTAAAATCTTAAGACATTATTTTAACTAGAGCTTCAGCATAACAATCAGTCAACTGGTGTTTTTGTACAACAAATATGACATTCAGCAGTACATGCTTAATATTTTCCTCCTGTTTTAGTCCATATGGTAACCATTTAAATATCACTAATTTTATTTATTTAGACAAACATGCAGTACTTGTGTAGCCTGGTTGAGTACTAATAGAAATTGCTTACAATAACAGCTAATTACTTGTATATGTCCTCATAAAAATAAAAGCAGATATAATCATTTTCATCTGCCATACATGAAATGTTGCAATTACAGCCATTTATTGCTAGCATTGCAGCTCAGGGTCTCTCTAAAGGCAGATTCATGAGTTGATGATTAATCTTTCCTATTGAAAACACAAGATAGACAGTGTAATCATAAATGATGTGATAAATTACTGCTTGTACAATGCGATTGTTTTTCATACTAGAATCTTTCATTCTATGACGTGGATCCTCAAAGACTCTTGTAGTATTAAAGCTGCACTCAAACACTGCACGTACATTCACCTTGATCCATGTTTTGCAGGGGCTGTTTAAATCTCTTGACTTTGCTGAGATTATTATCTCAAGGGAAATCAGTGCACACAGTTTTTATTAGCTCTCTGCAAAAACCAGAAAGAGCCTTGATGTTTTCAGGGAAAACAATAATACTTTCAATTTATTTGGTTTTTATCTCCCTTTGACTTGGTGACATTTTATGTAAGGCAACTTAAGAAACTGAATACATATCAAGCTTTTATTGTGTATTTTTCTATCAGCATCCATTATTCACTTTGTCCATAAGAAAAGCCCCACAAAACAGAAATTGAATGAGCTCCAGCCACATTTTCCTGGAAGAGTAATTATTCTTCAATGAGCTGCCATCAATGTCAAAACCATATGCACTTCCATTACAGCTTTCAGAGATCCAGTCAAAAAAAAAAGAAAAGAAACAAAAACAAAGATGGCAGCTGTTCTTTTACTTAGGAAAAAGGTCACAGCAGAGATAAATGAATATGTCCATTGGCTCGAATCACTGCGCTTGATAAATCACAGCCGAAAATGAGAGTAAGTGCTTCTCTTCCCACAGCAAATGCAATTATGGAAATGTGCAGCAAACCACCACACCTAAACATATGCAAAGACAAACACAGCTTGTGCAGCACGAGGCATGATGGACGGTTGTAGTCATTTAGGTTTAAGACAGGATGTTCCTCTCTCAATTTACTCTCCAAGCTGCATATCCAGTCTGCACACACTCCTGTTGTGGAGACATTAGGCTTCAAGGGGCTTAGTTTTACTCACTGCATAATGTTGCTTCCGCCATTCGCATTCTTTGTCAACTAACACTGTGACCCTCAGTAAAATAATATAATGTGATGCAGTTTGTGGAATTTAATTTTAAACTGAGGTGGAATTTGTTGTTGAGATATTGTTTTACTTATGAGCAGGGTTAGCACACTGTAGTGTAGCATCTGTTCTATATATGTAAAACATGTTTGGAGAGCTGGTGACATTCAAATTCTGTACTTAGATGACTGTTTCAATAGGCTTAAACTTTTGAATTGCTGTTAGCTTTATTCTAAACTATTCAAAAGTCATGTTTTGATATGTATATTTGCTTGTTCCTATGACCTCTTTTCAAAAGAGATTTTGCAAGCAAACCTTCATTCTTTTGTTCTCTATTTGATGCATGGTCACAAAAGCAGAAAACTGTGCTACAAAATACAGTTGAATAGATAATAGTAATGTTTAGCTGAGGATTTGCTGTTGCTTGCTTTATGAAACCCCCAGTTGGCCTCTATTTCCTTAAACCAAACAGCCGTTATTAAATGTCATTTTCTTGTTGTTATAAGGAACAAGTGATACAGTAATCATTAGCTTGGTGCAACTATGAAGACCCTATGTTCAGCCCCCGCACCAAACTGTTCAAATACATTATGCTTGCCAGAATTAGACTACAGTATGTTTTCAGCCTTGCTGACATTTCCAGTTGACATTTTTAATATCTGAAAATTCTCAAGTATTCGCATTAAATATCACAGGGACAATTTCTGGAATATCTTAAAGAGATATATTTTGAGATTTAGCTTTATATGTTCTCTTTTGAGGTCTTATGGATCAGGCACTGGCAGAATTTTATGTTTTCCCTTTTCTGCGCCCCTTATATAGTACTACCTGCTTATCCTTTATCTCTTCCAGTTCCTGTATTCTCAAAATATGTGCATTTCTTAGCCTTTCATCTTTTATGTACTCATGTTGATGCCAGAACACATAGTATTTGTTTGAGCCAGCTGTTGCAGAAGCTTGTATGTGTCTGTGAGTCCATGAGTATGCATGTAACTTGGTGTTGTGTTCACATCTGGCTGGTTGCCTTGTAGTTCCAATCAGCTGCATATCAAACAGGCTGTGCTTTAGGGCCTGAGTCCATCTGTAGACACACTTGGGTGAGGGGGGGGGGGCTCAGAAGCTGCCTGCCTCCTGGAAGATTTCCTCTCCTTTTCCTCCTCCCCTCTCATCTCCCCATTCCTATTCAACACACACCACCCAATCCCATTGACCTCAGATGGTGAGGCAAACAAACAAAGTGTGCAGTGGCAGCATAAAGAGCCCAGGACTGAACCTTTAAATGCTGCTACACCTCATTGGTTGATAGTATTGCTATGATAGCCGCAAAGATAAGCCATCCTAAACAGGATAATGTCAAAGCAGTCTATGAGCAACAGCACAAAGAGTCAAAGAGTGTGATTCAAAAGAGACGGCTTCATGGCTGAGGTTTATGAGGCTTATACACATAATGAGTATTTGCAGAGGGAAATCTATGGATGAGGTGTGCAGAATGTGCATGTGCACACATAAACTTATATATACATAAGTAGATTAGATTACAGACACATATGCAATTGTGTGCACATCCCTCAATAACAGTACGGACACAATGCCCTAGAGGTCAGAATGTGATAGATGGCAGCAACCAGTTAGTTTTGCAAAGGGATTATGTGCCTGACTATTTCTTGGCTAGAACCTTTGAGTCACATACTGTATAGTAAGTTCACTCCAAGTTAGAAACTGATATTTACAGTAACTCTATCTATCAGCAAAAAACCTTATTCCACGACCTTTCCTGGAAAGGTCAGGAAGTTATGTTTTACAGTAAATGTTGAACGTTTGTACAGTTACATCCAGTTTTCAATGGATAAGAACTGAGTAGTTAGAATGAACAGCAATACTTAGAGCCTTAAACTAAAACACAGTCTCTGCAAAGACAAGATGTGACAGTACTGGAGACACTGTTTAATTGTCAGGTAATTTCTGGGAATTGCTGTGCAAAATTACAGAAATCAGTGATTATCATAGAGATGCCACAGGAGTACACAAAGCTACAGCTACAAAAAAGTACCAAGGTACCAAAGGTAGCTTTATAGTTTTATTCCACTTAGTATTTTTTAATATTTTTAATTTATTTATTTTACATCTTTGTTACTTTTGGCACTCTGCTGTGTACTTGCAATTTCTCCGTTGTGGGACAAATAAACAATTTCTTATCTTATCAAAGCACTATGGGGTATCCCTTTTCTAAACAGGCCTACTAGCCTCATTTGACTCTCTTTCTAATTCCTTTATTAGGGACAAACACAACAGAACTTTTGTGTGATTCTGCATTAACTCCGTCCTTGATCTAAATAACATGTTTTTTGTTTTTACTCTGTTGAAGCTGTTTTTCTTAATTTGCTCAGTTGTGTAATTAGAAGGCAGTAATATGGGAGAAGGAAATTTGTATATATGAGTGTATGGTATTTGCACACAAACCAATTGCATGCATGTGTCCATTTCTCTAATCATTATCTCATTGTGTTGGTGGAACATGTTTATATAAGCTACCCCACTAAAAATAAGTCCTTGCTCTGTATGTGCTAAGTATGTTTCAGTTATATGAATTATATAAGCCAGTGCATAACTGTGTTAATTGGCAGTTATAATGCAATATTAAATGTTACTGCTGTCTCTGCTTTTGTGTCCAGTATGTCTTTGAGTTCACAAAGACTTCAAGAGCCTGGAATAGATGATTGTGTAACATATGCCATTAGGGTTTGGTGGATGCTTCTGTTTGGTGGATACTTCTGTTGAAAATATTCCCAGTATGGCAATATGAAGTAGAACCAGTGATGTAAACTAAAGCGTTTGTCATCTGATTTACTGACATGAGAAAAAGAGTATTTCAAGACTAAATGCAGTAATTTTATGCAGTGTATTTGGCCCTCAAAGTTAATAGCAAAAAAGCCTGCTGCAGTCACACAGCTCTTAAACGCATCAACTGAGTTCATGGGCAGTACCTTTAAAGTGGCTTCTTAGGGGCGACAGAGGTTATCTGTTAGAATAACAGGCAACCAGGTTGCTTGTCTGGTGTTTTTCTCATTACAAGTGAATGTCAATTACAGAAATGATAGTCTCGTCTGCAGTAATTGACCCATTGCTTCAAATTGTTGCCATCTATCTTCATACAGATGTAATAACCTTGTAATAAATCAACAGTTCATTGCATTAACCATGACTCTGTGTGACAAGTGACAGTGGCATCAAAATGGACCAATGGGTTGTCATTTCAAGTTGGATGAGGAACTTTCTGTGGCAGTAATTGAGTGATGATTCCAGGGCACTCTTTTGCTCTGTGATCCAGAAATTGTTCCTCCAGCCTCACCCATCACAGTGGACTTTCTTTCAAATAGAGTGTCACAAATAAATTATTAACCACATTAGACTGTATTCAGTCTTCTTCTGTTGCAGCAGGCCTTTCTGTTTAGCTGTTCATTTTTACTCTGAAACATTGTGTTTAGGTGATTTTTACTCAGATTTTCACATGCCATGCCACCTCTTAAAGGCGATAAAGCTGGTTTGACACTTTACCAGTAGAAACTTTGTCTGTGTAACAGTTATTGTTATGGCTACAAAAATGAGGTGTTTCTGTTTGTGTCGTCAGAGCCAGGATGGACGCTTTGAGGTCCGCGGTCGTCACGGCAAGTCAGTTTTGACAATCAGTGGTGTGAAACTCGCCGACCTGGGACGCTTTGACTGTGAGGCACTCAGCAGGATCGGAGGTCATCAGAAGAGCATGTTTCTGGACATTGAGTGTGAGTATGTTTATAATCTGATGAGTGCTTAAAGACTCTGCAGACTTATACAGGTGTTTTCAGTTATTCCTGCTAATTAGACTGTCCATACCGTCCTGAGCTGAGACCTAGTCAAGCAGCGTAACTTAAAATCGGTGTAGCTGTGCAGTAGGTGACATACTGTAAATTAACAAACTTTAACATTATCAGCAGAGAGAATGAAAAGACTGCCGGAGCCCTGGTGACCTTCTATTCCCTCCCCCACCTCTCCACTCTCAGCATATATTAGTTTTATTACATCCTTATTGTGACAATGAAGCGCAAACACATTTCAGCAGTCAAATCAACAACCTTGCAGTTATGTGTAAAGTTCATAAGTTCAGCCGTGCTTTATTCCTGTAATTCTTTTCACACAGTGTATGTTTTTCTTTATGAAAATCAATATGTTATTATAAACAATTCAGCCCCCACCCTTACCACTACACCATACACTCACATCCTCCAGTAGGGTTAATTAGTGAGGATATCATGCATTGCAGTATGTTTCCCCCACTGACAGCTCTCCTACTTCCCAGTGAGTGCACCCATTCCTCAGTGCTGGTTGTTTGGGGTTATTTGGGGTGGGATATCCCCTGCTTAATGAGCTTTGAAGCAAAGATCTTCATTTTGGCCTTGGACTAATTAGGTTCATAATGAAAGCAGCTCTGTTCACAAAATGACACCAGTAGAAAATGCTTTTTTGGTAGCAACATTTCCACCTTGATGATCACAGGTGCAACATAGAGAAAGGGCAGATAAACAAATATATTCAGAGAGACAGCTAGGAAAGAATGAATACTGCATCTCAGTTGTCATGTGGAAACCAGTTTTCTCCTCTTATGACTTTTGGGTTCATGGATCCATTCAAAACCTGTTTTGCACAGTTGTTGAAAAGCTGACATTTCGTAAAAAGGTTGATGGCATCCTTGTGTTAAAAAAAAAAACAAATCTTACATGCATGCACCTACTCTCAATCTATGAAGCAAAGTTGCTGTCATTATACTGTAAACTTGTTTTGCTGGAACCACAGCATTTTGCAGGCAACATTTTCTGAGACTTCACTCCCACTCTGCAGAAAGACACAAGCTGTGTGTCTGAGTGTGGTGGGGCGGAGCCAGCCGTTGCCACCAAACTAATGAACTCATTTACTAAGTCACTGCAAGCTTCAGGGGGATAACATGTCCGCGGCTGTGACAGAGAGCCAGGCATCAATCTCTTTAATGGAATCCTGCAAGTGAGCATAAAACAACCATAATGCCTCTCTTACTGAGCTCGGCTGACTAGGCCAAAAGAAATCCACAGGAGAACTTGCCCTTGTGATCAGCCATTACTGCCTTCCTATTTGCAAGGGCAAATTTTGTTTGCATCCCTTATTTTTATTCTTATAGGGTTGATTGTAATAGAGATACCCACCACCCACAGCATGGTATGACTTCAATTAAGTTGATTTTTTTTAACATTGCAGAGGGAGTTAATGAAATGCTTTTTCTTCTCCCTTTGAGGAATTTGTTGGTTAAGCAATCTGCAAGTCATTTTTATGTCTTTGATCATCCAGTGCAGCTCCACCTTTGATTTGACTGTTTAATTGGCTGTCACAAATTCCACACACACCAGCATTAGCAATTGAGGTCATGCTTTAGTGCAGTATCATAAAAATGAGGCATGTGTTACAGATATTATCTCGATTTTTTAACAGATATACCAAAGTTCCTCACCAACCACACTATATATTATTCTTGGGAGGGGAACCCAGTGAACATTAGCTGTGACGTGATGTCCAACCCTCCTGCCACCATGCTGTGGAGGAGAGAGCGCTTCACCATCTCTGCAGAGGGAACTGCCAACACACGGGTACACAGTGCAGAGGGCAAGTCTGTGCTGGAGGTGGGTGCAAGTCCTTTGATTGAAGTCGAAATTTCCCAGCAATTAGAGAACATGAAAGAATTCTCATGCTACAATATTGCACTACTATCATATAAGAATATTAAAAATATACTAGTTCAAGCTTTGGATCTTTTCTCTTTTTTTTTGTTAATTAGGATCTGAGTTTTTTTTTTATTGTGTTTACAGCACACTAAACTTAATCAAAAAAGAATTAACAGCATCTTATGTTAATACTCATTCTGCAAAAATTGACTAATTTAGCTAAATGTATGTCTGAAATGTAATTTATAAAAATATTGATTAGTTGAGCCCCACACAAAAATCCATTCATCTCCATTGTGCTGGGATAGGTGAAGTCAACTCAGAGACAGATGTCTGCAATTTATAACATCCAATCTATTTGCATGGCAACACACGGTATCAATAGAGATGAGTTATTAATACAATTTAATCCATTTAACTTGTTTATTAAGCTTTATTTTAAATTATTATTTTTTGGTTGTAGGTGACTCCTATGTCTGACAGGGACTTTGGCCGCTACAACTGCACAGCCAGGAACAACATTGGAGTTCGATACCAGGAGTTCATTTTGGCCCAGGCAGGTGAGTCTGCAGAACTGCCACTATTGTGTGGCACCTTTAGCTGAGATAATGAGATTGGTGACTTAATTTCAAGTCCAGAATGTGTGGAGTCAGAGACCCACACCTTTTGAATCACTGCTCTCACAGTAACTCTAACCATTCAACTACTCTGTAACCCTCTACCTCTCTACTAATGGTAATGGCCTTATTTGCAATTCTCAAGAAGATAAATTCCACTACAACTCCCAACCCCTATTCAGTCTTGCCTAATCTCAAATAGTGCCACCTGATTTACCATACCCCTTGCTATTTACTGAAGTACTCCCTAATTTACTGTAACACAGGCTAATACGCAATAGTGCAGTCCAATTATCTTTAGTGCATATTGAATTGCTCTGGCTTAGGAGAAAAGTAATGAGCAAAAAGCTGACCTAATATGTAGTTTTCTAGGAAACAATGTGTTTTGAAGTGGTTCTGACACTTACAGTTCTTCAAAAATGCACCCAGACACATACCCAGGGAAGCACTCATGCACATACTCATGCTGTAATAAAAGTCTGAGTCAGTAATAGCAAGTCATAAGGGAGCTGAAAGAACTCATCACTTCTTCGCTTACTGTTTTCAAAGTTAAACCTAAAAATTGAGTAGACATTTCTTTTCGTGTAAACAAGTCTATAGTGAATCAATCTGTTTTCATTCCTGGTGACCAGTAAATATACAAATACTGCATTGATGATTATGAGGAAACAGTGTAGCAGTATTGAAAGTGCTCAGGTTCAAGTCCATGAATTGAAAATGTCACCCCTTATTTCTGTCTCCTAAGTTTGTAAAATATGATTTTTAGATCCTGACATCACAGACAAGATGGTCGGAATAATGCTCCAAAATCCACAAAGTGAAACAGTGTATTGGAAATTCTATGTGTGTTTGACCCGTGTTGTTATTTTGTATTTTCAGATGTACCATCAAATCCATACTCAGTGCGCCTGTCAGCTGTTTCCCAGCGCTTAGCAACTGTTACCTTCATGAAGCCAGACTCTCATGGTGGTGTACCCATCAGCTACTACTTGGTCCAGTACAAGGAGGTGGGCTCACAGGACTGGAGAGATGTCAAGTCACACAGCATCCAGAGTGAGTGGTGTTTATTTTCATTTCACCACCTTAACCATGAAACTATATTTCTCACACCATTTAACTTTAGGGAAAATTACTGTAATACACATTCAGTTCAAAACATAAGGAACATTAGTCTGCTGTTGAGATGGATAACATGTTCTTGTGGCTGCTAAAAGCTCACTTGAACACGTCTATTTCTGCAGCTCCATTTCCACACCGACCAAGTTGAATATGTCAGAGAAATAAGAAAGTTTTCAGCTGTTCACATCCCAAGCTCGTTTCATGGACAGAGCCAATTTTTCTTAAGGTTGGTTAACATAGTATATCTTAAAGCTGGTTAAAAGCAGTGATCAGTATCATTGTGGAACGAAAACCAGGTCAGAGACCATCTAAGATTTTTACAGTCTATTAATCCCTAAATAGTTGTTGATATAAAAGTCATTTTCTTAGTGCACCTTGAGCATAAACTGAGGGAAAACGGTCATACGAGAGATTATGCATGTGTTTGCACTACTTTATGTAGACCATTGAAGCTGGTTGTTTTGCTATCAGTGCTGTCATGTTTCAGATTTTTTATGGTAATTGTCAGATTACAGATTTCTATTCATTTCTGCATGACATAAAAATCAAAGTAACTTGATGTTTACTGTCACTCAAGCA
This sequence comes from Mastacembelus armatus, assembly GCF_900324485.2. Classification (NCBI taxonomy): domain Eukaryota; kingdom Metazoa; phylum Chordata; class Actinopteri; order Synbranchiformes; family Mastacembelidae; genus Mastacembelus; species Mastacembelus armatus. The sequence goes on along the minus strand of NC_046634.1, from coordinate 5,534,282 downwards.
TGGAGAGCCTGTTTATTTTTAGAACATGTGGAATTGAGAGGAAACCAATGACTGCCTGGGTGGGAGGAAAATATAGAATATTGTAGAATATGGGCCCATAATATATTTCACTCAATTTGCATGATTAATTATGAGTTTAGTAACCCCCCTCCCCACCTTTGGTCAAAACATGTCATACAACAATTCCACAATGACAAAATGACAAATAGACATGTACATAGTTTAAAATGGAAATAGGCTGCTTCGCATTTGAGGATGTTCAGAATTTTGTTTTGTAATTCAAAACTCTTCAAGTTATCAGACCAGCAAGGTTGTTCCTCAGTGTGTCAGATCTATCATGCTTCTGCTTGTTAATTTTTCATACATGGACTGACACTAGTCAAGCATGAGTAGAAGCTGTATCAAATGCTCTGGCATGCGATCCTTCAAAGACCCATCTTTGAGACGTCATTGGCTCACATGAGGGAACTCAAACACCTCATAAGGAGAGAACCATCACACGCCTCCTTTTACGCTTTACAGTTCATGAATCCAAATTGATTTTTGAGCTGGCTGGTGGAAAAATACACCATGGGTGAAGAATGTATGGATAGGAAATGCAAGCCAGGGAACGAATGGTTGGGTGGTACAGTAAGCTGGCCTAACAAGCCTATCACTAATATCCCTAATTTCAGGGTCGCTGCAGGATAGAGATACAACAATGTGAATACTAAACAGCAGTTAGCACTTCAAGTTTGTGTTACAATGTGCTACACATGTGAAGGAAGAAAAAGACACAGGAGGACAAAGGGATGAAACATAAGGAACAGAACTAGATAAATGCATCTTAATTGTACGATTAATTTTGTTAAATTTGGCTGTTTTTTCACAATCAGGGCTAGAGTATTAAAATAGTAAACTGCACTAATTACAATCCAGTTAAGTGGCATCATGTAATCAGAGAAGCCACTTCAAATAGCCTCAGTAGAAAGTACTTACACAATAAACTCTTCAGTATAATGAGATGCCTGGACTCGTCTCATTTGAATGCTTTTGCCCAAATTGAAATGTCTGCTTATAGCCTTAGAAAGCAACCTAGCACGGCTGCAAATTACAGAATTTGTTTTCAGTTCCAGGACTAAAGAACTGCAAAAGTACCTATTACTATTCAAGTATTTAATTTGTGCAGAATGACAAAAACAACAACTTTCGCTTCCGACTCTGCTGGTTTTTCTGAATAGTGAAGATTATGTAAATAGACTCTAGTGACTAGAGAATTTAAATAGGAATCTGTAATGTGGTCTGATAATGAGATTTCAAAAACAGATGCAATTTACACTACAAATGCAACACATTACACTGTTGCAGTATTGTTCTAGTGTTGATATTTCTCATAAAAAGGTACAGCCATTTCAATATATTCATGCTTACACCTAATCTTTGAAGACATTGTGTATCATAACTTTGTGTTTAATATTATTGTAGGTGTGTGTGTCCCCTAAATTTCTGTCCATTTCTTTTTTCTTAAATACAGTAAAACTATTTACACAATTAATATAGTTTAATAGTTTCATGCTATGTTTAAATTATTTGCTCTACTATCTACATGATTGATGGTTGCCACATATTTCCAGGTGACATGAACTGTGGTCCTTTCTCTCTCCAGCGACAGTGGTGCTGACAGGACTGGAACCGAACACGACGTACGAGGTTCGAGTGGCAGCGGTCAATGGGAAGGGTCAGGGAGAGTTCAGCCACACAGAGACCTTCCAGACTTTACCCATTCGTGAGTCTGATTTTCTGTGCTTTCCCTTAATTTGCTTCGTGAGACATTCTTCAAAATATCAGCTTCTTGAATTATTAGAATCCAAGCTACTCCAGCAGCCACTTACATACGTATCTGTGAAATGAAATCCAGTCATAATGACTTTTAGTCGTTACTGCATTGGGTTTATTGCAGTTAGAGTGGTTTAATTATCCCAGTGGTTAACAAATGATGATGTAAAAAAAATATTCTTATAAAATGGGACACTAAACACTGATAAACCTGACAAATTTATTTTGATTGACATCTCAAGTTCAGATTTTCTACAATAAAATAAATGTATATGATAGAAATGCAAACATACTGGAAAAATCCTTTCAAAGCATCAGCACCTTGGTAAAATGATAGCTATTTGCCATTTTATGAAACTCTAGCATGCTTTTATTTGAAATGGTTACAACCTCCTCATATTTCGGCGATAGTAATACAGATTGGTGGAGCTTGGAATAGATTCTGTCAACTTTGTGTCTTGATGTAAAACTGTTGCATTTAAAAAATATTTTCTACAGGGGTTTCATGATAAAGATTTTATTTATTCTGGCAAACTGGCCAAGCAGGATTGCAGTAAATCCAGACAAACCCATAGAAAAAGTGTTTCCACTGTCTATTATACAGCAGTGTGGCGACTGGGAATGAATTTTGGAACGAAGACCCAATTAGCAGAATACAGTGAGTAATAAGAGCCTCCAGTCACTATTACTTAGTCAGGCAGTGGGAGTTTCCTTGTAATATAAATTTATTTCACCTTAAACCATCTCTCTCTTTGCACTGAATCCTTATCTCATATCTCATGTTACCACCTGCTCTCCTCTTTGGGATTGCACACACAGGCACATATGCATCCTTTCACAGAAAAGCACATAAAGAGATATTATTTTGCTTTCTTTCTCAAGCCTGCTTCTCTTGTCTCCCTCAGGAGAGCCAAGTCCGCCAGCGGTCCATGGGCAGAGAGGAATGGGCAAGACCTACAGACTGGGGCTGGTCAAGCAGGATGATGGGGGGATGCCCATTGTGGAGTATATAGTCAAGTACAAGACAGTAAGTAATTTTACATTTAGACATGGTTGTTGAAATTAGGTTTGTCCTCAGAATTCACCTTAATTTGGTGTAAATAACACCTATGGTTAGGTTCAATTCAAGACATGATTAAGTTAGAAAGTGAAACAATAAGAAAAGCAAAAATAAAAATTATAAAGAAGCAAATATAATTATTTTCATAAAGATAAAAAGAGATTAGTTAAACCCTTGACATTCAAATCAGTTAGGGAATTAGCATAGTGAGCCAAACCATTACACTGTTCTATGTTCTTTTATTGCAATGAATATAGATACTTTACTTCAATCCCATGTGGAGTTCAGTTTGTTTCACATTGCTTTCACAGGTTGAACTAAACTAAGAATCAGTGTTGTAATAAAGCCTCATGGTCACTACATTTTATAAACTGGATAAATCATGCTAAACTGCTAAATTAACAAAATGAGGATCATCCAATTTTGAGTAGGCATTTTCTCTAATTTTATAATCTACAGTTTTGTATAAACATTATACCACGGTATCTAAAAATCATTGCTTGTTCTTTATGTTTGAAATACAAGTTATGACACTGAGAATGCTTTTACCTCCCAGTAGAGTGTGACTCACTAGTTTAATTTCTGTTTCTTTTGACTGAGTTCAGTGAGTGTGTTGGTGGCAAAATGAATAATGTTCTGCTTGAGGATCTCTATTTTTCAATCCTTGTGTCACTTACAATTTATGTTTTAAATGAGAGCCCACGCAAGCTCTTGGAATTCACTCATCCATTTAAGTAGTAGTAATAGTAGTAGTGTGTGTGTGTTTTTTTAGGCGTGTGTGTGTGTAAAATAGCAAAAAAGCAGACTCACAAGATAAGGAAAGTGACTGAGATGAGGCCAAGAGGCAGAATAGATGGCACTCGTACAAAAACTCTCCACAAGACTAAGTGGATTTGAGCTGGCCCAAATCTCCTGTCTCTCCAGTGTTAATGTGTCCAAGCAGGCGTTTCTCTGTCTCATTGACAAAGTGACAGTGAAGTAAAATAATGGTGCTAGAGATTAAATCTCACAGTGGCTTTTGAAGGCCAATGCAGTGGGAAAGGTAGATGCTTCACACCCCAGTAATCTTATGACCTTGTCTGGTATCAGGCACATACAACTGCTTCATTATATAGGGGCATGCATAAAGGTTGAACCATGAAAGCATCATAGTCACGTGACAATCCAGACAAATGCTATATACATTTACACACCAGATCTTGACTTTATAAATGCCCATTTTACGCTGTTGTTCCAGTAACATTTGAGGAAAAGGTGCCAGGAAGCCAAAAATGTTAAGCACACAGTAGATTTGGCATGTTTGAGTGTACAGCTCCTAGCTTGAGTCTTTGGTTTCCAGTCTTTTGTTTGCAATTGGTGTCAAGATGAAGAGCAAGGAAAGATGGAAAGGAAGAATGGTTTAAGGCAGGGGAAAAGAGAAAAGACTGAAGCCACAAAGAAATGAAAAGGTATCAGACACCATGTTTGAGCGTGATGAAAAACAGAGGATTACCCTTTCCTTTTCCCTATGCAAGTGCAGCTACATGAGCATTGGAACTGGAACTCTGATTGTAGTAACTCACAATCCCCAGATTAAAAACAAAAGGGTAAGCTGTTTATCTCGTAAAACAACTTCCCCTGCTCTCCTTTGATGCTTTTCGACAAAAAAGAAATGTAGCGCATCGATTGATCACAGCTGTAATTTATTCTGGGGTAAGAGGATGATTTTTTACATTCTCTTTTTCTTTTTTGTCCCCTTTTCTCTCCTCTCAGGATAAGGAGGAACAGTGGATGACCAAGCTAGTTCCAGGAGCGAATGATTTTGCAATGCTTCAGCCACTGCAGTGGAACACAAGATATGAAGTGGAAATTACAGCGCGCAATGTCAAGGGCCTGTCAGAGCCTACCTTCTATCAGTTCTTCATGCCACAGAAGCCCGACATTACAGGTAAGAGCATGAAAAATGTGTGTTCTTATTACCTCTTTAGTGTAACCACTTCTCATTTACTTTGCCATATCCAGTAGGTTTTGAATGTCTTTTGAATGCCCTAGAGAACATTTCTGAACTTGCTAAGTGGTGTGTTATTACTGCGACCGGAAAGAGTGATAACTCTTGTGATAAGAGAAACTAGAGAGCAAGATGTTTCAGTCAAGATAAAGAAAGCCTCAGAACACAGCAGACATTATTGCGGCATTGCCTTTGTGGACAAATGAGTCTGCTGTCAGTAGAGAAACTAGTGCGTGAGTCTCCCCTACAATGGTTTTTTTCGCTGTATGACTGTCAAATGGTGTTTAAATCTGAGAAACCAGAGAGAAGCACTTTGCTCAAAACTCAGCATGTTTTTGCTGTATCGGTTCATTGTAGCTCCTCTACAAACCTCAGTTTGACAACACCTCTGCAGGTATTAGGAAGAATGAGCTGAGGTACATCACAGACGCAGTAGTTACAGTGCAAAGGATGGGTTTTGCTGGTTGCTGCAAACAGCTGGGAGCTAATAATTTTAGTTTGACCCATGTTTTGACTCATGAATGAAGATGGTTTAAAACACTTTGTGCTCAATTACTGCAATTCGTATCAGCATCATGACTTACATTTTAAATAATACCATTAACTCCAATAGCCATCATAAAAATGTGCATACATTTGGGAAAAAAAGTCAGAACTTTGCAGCGAATCATTACATGTTTAAATTAATATTTAAGTGAGAGTTGTCTGTACATCTATGGGTAAATTTGCAAACTATTATGTTAATGTTAATTTAGTAAAAATTAAACAAATGTAGGCTAAAAACAGGGCTGAAGGATCCCATTATTTCAGGTTGATTCTTTTTTCTAGCAACACATTGTCATAGTTTAAAAGGCTAGTCATTAATGTATGTAAGTAAAGAAAGTAAAAATGTTGCGCTTATAATTCCTATTTATAACATAATTGTATCATGTATATCTTAAACTGGTAATTGATTAGTTGATTGATTTATTTTTTAATTAAATACTGATTTTTAAAAAAAAATCTGTATTTCCAGCTTTTCAAATGTGAGGATTAGCTAAATTTTTTTATTGTTATTATGGTTATTATTGACTATATTTGGGTTTTTTGACTGGTCAAACAAAAACAAGATAGAAATATCAAATTAATAGCAATTTAATTTTCACCACAAAGAATCTGCTTATCAGTGGCCCTAAACATTTCTGTTGACGTGTTCTCACTGTTGATATCTGCACGCGGAGATTCATTCACACCTGTTTAAATAAGCAGCTCAAGTGGTGCAATCACACCAGGGTTCGCTTCAATGAAATCCAGCAGACTGCAAGTAAAAATACCCTCAGGCTGCAGCTTTCTTCTTTAAAATGATTCTCTTCTTATTTCTATTTATCTTGTGGATCTACTGTGGTGCCACTTTGCAATTCTGCACCAGGATGCAGAGCTAGTTGAGCTCATTTCTCATTTGAAAGACCAACACGCTGACGATCATATAAGCCAGGGCACAAACATGGACAGGTTTTTCTGCCTAATGAAAGGTTTGTGTGTCTTTGAGTGTAATGCTGTTGTTGAGTCTTGTGCCTGATGTTCCTGGAAAAGAAAAGGAAAGTCAAAATGAAAGATGTGCAGGAAGCTTTGTGATTTCCAAGTCTTTAAAGGTGTTTCACTGAAATGCAAATGCACACATGTAGGCAGAATTGTGAACATGTCGCCAGAGCACATACAGGGTTAAAGAATAACAGATACATATATTGAAATAAAAACAGTTTTATTCTGTTCCCCCAGCAGACCTCACATTCACACATAGAAAACAAAAACAAAGCAAATCTGCTTCTGTGTTGTTTCTCTCTCCACTCAGAACCTGTTACCACATCCATTTGTGCTGTTTTGGATCGAGCAAGTGTTTGCCTCTGTCATTACTGCACTGGCTAAATGGCCTGTGAGAATGTGCACTGCTTTTCAAATAGAAAACGAGACTGGGGGAACAGCAAGCTTAAGGCAGGTCACTTCGATTGGTTGTCCTCTCTTGTTAGCAAACAGGGGTGCATTGTGGGGAAGAGCCTGAGAGAGCGAAGGGAGATGAGGAGGAAATGGTTTTCTCTTAATGTGATTGTTTGAAGAAGACTAGCGCTGTTGGGCTTTTTGGATAAGAAGGCAATATAGGGGAGCACAGTAGACAGATAGAGCACTGTCCCAGAGAAATAGAGCAGGATTTTTAGAATCCAAGCTCACCTGAGAATCACTCGCTCATTTGCTCAAACTTTCTCTCTCAACTTTTCTGTCATGCGCTCTGAACTGTGCAATTACTCCTTTTTTAAACCAGTCACCAAATCCTGCTGATAGCAACCCAATACCAATTTCTAAGTTAATAATAGCAGTTTATGTTTACTGCATTTTCATTAAGGAAAGTCATCAATCTCAATATTTTTCAGCCAAAATGTTAATTTATTTATATAATCTGGGAAAATGATGCAGGTTAAACAGAAATATGACTCAGTGGTCACTTTTTCTATTACACTGATTCAAATTGGATATTGAAATAGTCTGGTCAGTGTTAGCTCAATCAATGATATTAAATGTGAAATATCTGCCAATCTCAATTATGGCCTATCTTTCCACTTCACTGCTTCAATTTTTTCTCTCTCATATAAACACATGCATATATACACTTGATGAAAGAACCGTCCCCTCAGTTTTTTTCTGACAGAAAGTAATTCATACTATTGCTTAGCACTCATTTTCTCTCCTCAATTCTTTCTCTATGTATTATACATCTGCAAGGTATTGAATTGGCCCTCTTTTTTCTTCCTCTTCCTTTCTTTGTCCTATTTCAGTTCGTAACAGGCTGCATAACCTTCTACCCCTTGTGCTCACAGAGAAACCTTTAAGAAAAATTCTGCTGATTGCAGTGTTACCCTTGGTTCCTTTTCATATTATTCTTCTCCATTGAAGTCTTTTTTTTCATATCAAAGCTTTCTTTTCACCTCTTAAATCACTGTGCTGTCCCTCGCTCCTCCCTAATTTCTACATTGTGTCTGTAACACGAGGCTTTTTTTCTCTATCAACATTTTTCTATCAGTCTACCACAATGCTGCTTTGATAAGGACATTTTGTCTTGTGTTTCCCTCCAGCATTGTTACCACAACATATTTATGACCTGACAAGAGCAGACTTTAATTAGGCAAGGACGTCTATTAGGTATAAATGTGCTATGGTGTTTAAACATATGCTAAATTTTCATCATTATTATATATGACACTGTCATTATTTTTTGTTCAGAGAAGCAGAGGAAAAATGTGATCCTTAATATGAGTGAAGGACTATTTTTACAGTGTAGTAACGGTTTTACTTGAGTAAATCAACGATTCTCAATTAGAGGGAAAGCTAAGGCAGGGTGGAGTCTTTGTGTCTAATACAGTAGTGTGGTTTTTCATGTGCTGTGCTTTGTTGGGTTGCTGTTTCTTTCTTGGCTCTCTCCTCTCCTTCCAGTCATGCACCATAAAAGCCGTGATTGAAACAGCCGTCATAGATTTTGTTTGCAATAATCTCATCAAAGCACTTGAAGAAATAATCTGGAAGGGCTTCTCTTCTCTCCTGAGAGCTCAAGTAAAACTTTTCCTGGAATTGAAGCCAGCAAATCAAAATGGGAAATGAATACTTTTATAGCTGTCCATTACATTAATCAACTCACTCATCAATTTTCAAAATGAAAGTCATTATTTTTAAAGCAGTATTGTGAAGAAGGTGTATGACAATTAACTCTGTTGTAGTTTGCTGTGTAAAAAGGCTACTCACCTGCTATCCAAGTAAAAGGTTTTTTATTATGATGCTGAATAAATTTGATTAATCTTCCACTAGCTACTGCTGATTTAATTGCACATGACCTTCAACAGTTAAATATAACTAACACTAGCAGTCTCAGGTTAATATTCAGGTAAGCAAAGAAACTGTGAGGTTGAATGAGCCTTCCAAAGACATACTGGTTCAGCTATGTTTACTGATTCCAGTAAACAGTCTTTCGAGTCCTTATAAGAGATGAAAAAGAATTGATTTGTTGGATATAATCAGTTGAATTACCACAGGCACTCTGAAAAATGGCACACCACAAACAAAAGGGCATCTGCTGCAGAAATGGTGTAACTGAAAATATTCTCAGATTAAATCTAAATGTGGGCTCGAGATGACATAACTGTCATAAATTTTGACAGAAGGGAACAAAGACAGTGGGATTTAACAGTTTATTCAAAGACTTTCATTTGTTTGACTAAATGGCTTCACTGATTGAACCAGAGCAAAAATGGCAATCCTTAGTATGGTATTGATATTTACGTTTACTTATTTATTCATCGAATGAAGATAATCCTGTTGAGATTAAAGGATTGTGTTTGTGAAAGATCACATTTAACATTAGAAAATATCATTGTCAACTGTATAAATAATGTATCATGAGCAAGGCAGGCAGCAGATGTGCTGCTGAAATGGAAACAAAGCAGGAACACTGGCACAGTCCTAAAACAGTCAGTTTATGACATATGTATTTTGTGCAATCCTGGACTTTAGTCAGTACACCTTGTTATATGCACTAGTTACTAGTGGCTATTGTGGCTTCATACAGTAGGGCTAATTTAGATAAGACATAGAACAGTGTTTCAGTGTAGACAGATGCCATGATTATTCTCAGGCTCATTCTGGAGCTATTTTTTGATTTCTAAGCAGATTTATGGATTACATTAACAATGGGGACAAAGATACAATAGTATAATAGTATCTTTTGAAAGGATGCTCATTGTGTCTGTGCATTGATAGTTAACTGAATTAACCCCTTTAGCTTAATCACAGTTTCAAATGCTCTGCTGTAATATGATGTGCTTTTTTGATGCTCATAGTCATATGAACAGTAGTTTAGAAAAAGACCCTTCAGAATGGAGGCTGGCTCCCCTTTTGTACAGAGTCTTGAATAGTGACATCGTGTACTTTTTGTTTGGGCATAGAATCATCACTGTGTTGTTAAACCATTATCTTACCAAAAGCAATGCTTGAAGGACAAAGTGAAGTGAAGAGAAACAATGAAAAATAAATTAACAATAAACACAACAATAGCCTGTTCTGCTGCAGGATAACCTGTCCACTACATTATGAAACAAGTCTGGCAAAATTCAGCTAGGTGTTTAGTTCCTTCAGGTGTTGTGTTCTTCCTAATATTCAGCTTTCGGTCATGTCTTAAGTAGATCAGTTCTAAGGCTTTCAGCATCCTGAAAGGTTTACCCTGAAAACAAAGGCTTTGTTGAACCTTATTTTCAAACTATTATCTATGAATCTGTTCTTTTTTCTTTTTTTTAACCTGTCCTGTCCAGCTGCTTGGCATACAGTATTGAGGATCTGGACTCTGTTGAGCCAACAGAGTTGCTTTTCCAAGAGATGTTCAACCATCTCCTGTTGTTGAATAGATCTTGTTTATTTTGATGATGCCAGCTACAGGACAAGTCAGGGGGTGGGGGGACAGAAGGGATAGGGATGGAGATAGAGTGTCGATAGGAATGACAAAGACAGATAATACGAAACAACAGCTGCTGTGATACATACAATAAAATATTCTTAAAAATAGTAATATTAACTAATGTTAATAATGCAATTTACAGCATCAGCAATGGCAGAGATGAGAACTACCTGCTGCACAGATGTGTCAGCCACGACAGCCCAACAACATCCAGAGACTTGAGGTACTCAGGGCGGATCTCATCCACCCCGGTGCTTTGCCACCGAGGAGCTGCTGAACTACCTCAGTGACCTCGGCTTGGGTGATGGATGGATCAGCCTCCGAATCCCCAGCCCCTGCTTCCTTTATGGAAGACATGTTGGCGGGGTTAAGGAGATCCTCCAAGTATTCCTTCCACCACCGGGTTTGGGGATTGCCGCCACGACAGGCACCCGAGACCTTATGGCCACAGCTCCTAGCCACCGCATCGACAATGGAGATGGAAAAGGTCAGATGTGGGACCTCTCTGACAAAGGATTCGACCAAACATTCCCAACAGACCCTCACATGTATGTTTGGGCCTGCCAAGTCTGTCCCGCTTCCTCCTCCACCAGCGGATCCAACTCACCACCAGGTGGTGATCAGTTGACAGCTCTGCACCTCTCTTCACCTGAGTGTCCAAGACATACAGCCGAAGGTCAGATGACACGACTACAAAGTCGATCATTGACCTCCGGCCTAGGGTGTCCTGGTGCCATGTGCACTGATGGACACCCTTATGCTTGAACATGGTATTCGTTATGGACAAACTGTGACTATCACAGAAGTCCAACAACAGAACACCACTCGGGTTCAGGTCAGTCATGCCCCTCCAGGTTTCACTGTCGCTGCCTATGTGAGCATTGAAGTTCCCCAACAGAGTAATGGAGTCCCCAGAAGGAGCACCTTTCAGCACAGTCCTTGCTGTTCGCTTCATAAGGGGGTGTGTGAACCGCTCTTGGTCTGGTCCGTCACCTAGGACCTGTTTGCCTTGGGAGGCATATAGCCCCGGACAACATAGCTCCTAGGCTTATTTGGGCACTCAAACCCCTCCACCACGATAAGGTGGCGGTTCAGGGAGGGGCTAACCAGTTAATTTCTGAATATTGGCTCAATATTACCAGCCAGATTAGGGTCATGTTGCTCTGCGGCATTTTTAGTTGTAAAGTGAAGTGGCTTGCTTTGCTGTTGAAATCTGGATTTCAACTACAAAGCTCAAGGTATAGACACTTGAATTACCCCTGAAATAAGTCCAGACAGCAGTAATTACAGAAAAGTGGATCAAATTTCTTTGAAGTCTTGTAAGGTTGATGTTAAGGATGTCATATTCTTTTAGTTATTTGCCATGGTTTTTCATTTCCTCTACACTGGCTTTAGAGTGCACTTGCATCACAACTCCTCTGCTTCCTTTTTGGAAATGGAAATAAAGGAAGAACTCATCCCTCTCATCAAACTAGACAGGATTTAATGATTATCTTTAATCCTCTGAGGGCCTCCTCAGACAAACTTTCCTTTCAACACTCCTCATCACATCCCAAAGTGAGCACTTAGCAAGAATCCTCACTCACATCCACAAATGAGTATGTTTATCCCCCACAGATTAGCGCCTGCTACCTTCTCGATCAATGAACACCCGCTTGGCCATCATTAACAAGTCACTTCCTCTCAGATCCAGTGGAGGGACAGTCAGTCACAGTTCTGGACTAATGAGTTTGCATTGTCAAAGAGAGATGTGTATGAATGGCTACACAAGCAGAGGGGTCAAGTAGAATCGAATGATACAGCTAATGGGCCTATATATCAACAAGTAATCAGAAAGTCAGTAGAAAGGTTAATAGAGCAGGGAAATAAGAATTCATGTGTTTCAAGAAGAGAGTTTGTGAAAATTCAGGTCAGACAGAACATTGAACAGACAGAGCATTGAATAAAACATGCTGGTGATAGGTGAGAGTAGGTACCTTGAAGTCTGTAAGTTTTGTCAGATAAAAACAAAAACTCCTCACTTGAAAAATACTGATTTAATACTGACTTGCACAAAACAGCAGGTAGGAACCAGCATTCTCCAAAGCTAAGGCATTGGCACAGACATACAAACTAGCCATGATAAAAGTTATTTAGTTAACTTTTTATCTTATTTTTCCACACTCATATCACTGCATAAGCTGTATTTGTATTTTAATTTCATATTATTGATTTATTCTTATTTCTATCTAAGATGACTATAATGAGCTAGGATAAGATCCTGTAACGGTGAGTTCATATATTTCATTTGAAAATGGAATTAAATAAATACACAAATAATTTGCTTTTTAGGACAACAGGGTTTACATGGACAGTGCAGCTCTGGTGCATAAACCCTTGCAGGCAGTTTGCCACACTGACCTGTGAGTTATTACATGGGATGCTTTTCAAAGCCACTGTTGCTTCTTGCAGTGTCAGTAAAAAAGGACACCAGTGTTGCTATTGTATTTTCTGAAAGACCCTCCTACGAAATTTAGTTGATGACAGATTAATTGCCTCAATAGCTCCAGATCCTTTTCTGGGGATGAACCAAAACTCAAGGTGATTAAATATAGAAAATTAATTATCTATAACTTATCTGTTCAGTAGTCAATCAATTATTAATTTGATATCTGAAGGAGAACAGCGGTGACCTTGTTGTTATCACATAACTGAGTTTGTGTCATTTATTACTGCTGATATAACAAACATTTCAACTAGTGAAGTAATGTGACAATAGGTAAGACAGCTGGTGAGCCTGAGCAGATGGAGTGATTTTAAATTTGATATGTCTGAACATAAAAGTTGTGGTGAGATCAGATCAATGTTATGATGGATTAACCTGTATTATAAAATTATTTCAAGCTAAGGGAAACTCACATCAAGTCCTACATGACCCCAGTCTGAAAAAGGACACCAGCAGGCTTAGAGAAGACAAGGAATAGATCTTGCCTACTTTGAAACCGCTGTGCTCTGGATGGTACCAGGTCAGCTTGGGTTGATTCTGGCTCTGTTCTGGAGCAGCACGGTGGTCTTCCCTGCTGGCTCTTCATCACCACACATTAGATGCTGGACCAGACTGCTTCTTTCTGAGTGGCTTGGGCCACAGGCGTGGCGTTGATTCAGTGAAATGCCCAAAATTGAGTAATTATCAAAAAACATTACAAAATGCGACCTTGGTGTCTGATGACTAAAGTTAGAAAATAGTTTTGGGCTAACTAGTAAAGTTCAAAATGGAAATGAAGAATTGAAGCTATTAAAACAAATAGACAAATACAGCAAAGGAAAACTGAAAAATAAATAATTAAATACAACAAACCAGCAATTTTCTCTCACCACTACTTTGGTAAACATTTGTTTTGTTCTTCATCACCTTCAGTGAAATAGACTGGTTATCTGCCCATGCATAAGGACCAGGGTTGGGCACTGAGGGCCACGACCATGCCTGTTTTCCATGGTATCTTCCACTGTACACACCTGATCCAGGTGATCAGCAGTGGGTGGGGCAGGGATAGTCGTTGACACAGGACATAGAACAATAGCAAACATTCATCAATCAATAATCTTCAGATTGTTTTATAGAAAGAGACAAGAGTCCATGTCAGTGGAGTGGACTGATGTTAATGATAGAATGTTCTTCCTGAAGATGGGCTTTAGAGAGTAAAACAGATGATTGTATTCAAATCAAACGAGGCAGAATTAGCGATGCGATGTGAACAACACATCTGACCGCTGAAATATGTTACTTTTTTTTACTTTCCGTATAACAGACAGAAAACACCATTCCAGTTACCAATTCATTCAGCAATACAACTTTGCTTGATAGATGCGAACTTACAATGCCTTGCAGTCCAGCTGGTGGCGCTGTTGCCTTATCATATCATCAAGAAGCCTGTTGTCTCAAGAAATTTAAGGCTGTGTGACAAGTTAACTAACACCAGCCTGTCAGTTAGCATTTAATGTGATGAGCGTTGTTTCATCTTGTCAAACGGATGGCCAGTGCTTTTTGATGTGTTGAGCCCTGGGGAGTTAGGTATGTCAGGATTCCTCCAGCTTGAGTGATCAAGGTGTTTGTCCTTAGTATCCTACTGGGCAGATCTCTGGCCAGAAGGATTTAACACCTGGGATTACCCAGGGGTTACTGTGAATCCAGTTGTCTGGTCTCCCTTCTTGTTACAGATTTTACAGCACTGTGTTATGTGCGAACACTACTGTATGTGCACATCCTTTCCCTGTAATTTGCTCTTGCTTTCCTCCCATCATGAAGTATTACCAGTATTTGGAAGGCATCTTGGCTGCTAATTTGAAAGCATTTTGACTTGTGGCCACAGACTTGTTTTGCCGTGTTTCATCTCTGTTTATTAAATTTAAGTTTAAGCTGCTTTTCATGCCTTAATTCCTTTTGCAAAGATCTAAGTTGTTTCATGAAAAGACATCTTGTTTCTGGAATGTTGAGAAATGCAGATAAATAAATCCCAGGCTGACCTACTGAAAGCAGTAAAGGCAGTTCTTTAATTATTTTAAATTCCTTTGCTTTTACAGTCAAATAAACAAAATAATACAAATAAACAAGCTTGTAACACATCAATCTAACATCAAATTATTATTCATTTAAGGTAGTACTCCTTATCTGATGGAAGTTATTTTACTGTATAATAGAGAATTCTGCCTAAAATTATTATAAATGCTCCAGTATTTGCAGCACCATAAAAGTATAAAGAGGCAAGGGCTTTATGAGGTGTAAAATGAAAGCTCAAGGCCACAGCAGACTTACAATGAAATAGAAATAAACCACGGTTTCTCTTTAAGAATATGTGGATGCTTGAAGAGATCTAGAGAGGTGCTGTTTACATCTGAATCTGTGCCTTCAGCAGCCAAATTAACTCCAATAAACTTTCAAAAGGTGAGATACTAAACAGCCTGTGGAGGCAAGAAAATATTGATCCAGTCTACAAGTTTCAAATCCCACATCCTGGGATTTACCAAGACGCAAACTGTTTTAATTAGAGTTGTTTCTGCCACAAATTTCTCTCTCTCTGGCTTTCTGTCTGCTTCTGTGTGCTTTGACTTGCTGCCAGTGTCTATTGTCTGCAGTCTCAGCTCTAAGTCAAGAACAAAGTCACCAACATGAGTGTCATTTGGATTGCAATGCACAGTGAGAATTTTCAGTGTGGCACAGTAGTACTTGGAAGTTGACACATTTATGTTGTGTTGGCCCAGAACTTCTACACACTGGATTTAAAAGTGAAACAATGACTGCAAGGTTAAAGTGTTGACTCTTAGCATTAATTGGAGGGTGTTTTCAGCCAAGACAGTGCAGAAACCTAATTTAGCATTGTTGTATTACACTGCACAAAAAACTAGGGACGATAATTAGTTTTATAATTCCTATGATGGAAGTGATCAACTTAAAGCATTCAGCCCTAAACCTTGTAGTCATTGTTTAATTTCAAGTTTGACTTGTTGGATTAGGAAGCTGATACAAAAAAAAATGTCTATCGGTGCATACTGTATTTCTGTCACTGTGCAAATACTAATGTACTGATTTATATAGTGATAATTATCTTTAAAGGGCACTTCACTGATTTTATATGTTAAGCGCAGGCTTTGAAACACCTCATTAATAAAGATATGGACATTTACGAGGCAGAGGCAGTCTGATGAAAAACCCTATTAAGCTGCATTATAGAAAATGTAGGATTGTGCAAAATAAAAATCTGTAATTGCAGTAATGAGATCATAAATTCTGGTATAATTATGAAACTCAAGTTGTGTATAATTTGTCACATTTAGTGGCGATTCAAGTGGATGCAAAACCCCTTTCCTGAGGGGTTAAAGACATTTTTATTTTTTGTAAATTAAAATAAAATTTACACAAATTTTCCATCCATCCATCCATCCATCCATCCATCCATCCATCCATCCTTCCATCTATCAAACCATCCATCCATCCATCCATCCATCCAACCATCCATCACCTACCACTTATATCCTGGTATATCCAGGTTTGTGGGTGGCTGGAGCCAATTCCAGGTGACACTGGGTGAGAGGTAGGGTACACTCTGGACAGAGCATAGACAGAGCTCTGTGAGCTTACATTCACATTTACAGGTAATTTAGAGTGTGTCCAAACTTTTGAATGGTACCGTACCTTTGTCTTAAATATTCAGAATGTGAGTAGGAATGTGGGAAAACTGGCTGAAGACATCAAATATATTCAGCTCACACAGAACAGAAGGGACATCACAGAGAAAGCTCTGACAGCATTCACTTCTGCCTCATGAGAGTTTTTTGTTGTTTTTTTTACTTGAAGATGCCAGACTTCATCTCTGGGTGCTTCATTTTAATGTCTGATCTCCCGTTTTAACTCACAGGCTACTGAACACCAGTATCAGAGCATTCTTAAGTAGGAAACTTCATTCACTCTCACTCCTCTATCACTGATTACTCCTGGCAAGATCTGACCTCCAGCTGTCAACAGTGATCCTGCAGTGGATGTTCAGTTTGTTCAACCCCTGGATCACTTAAGGGCACAGCTCTATTCAGCTGTGCCCACAGGGGAGCCTCTCTTTACTGCACTGGCTTCATTTTCTCATTACTTTCAATTGACAGCAGGCCCTGCTTGTTCCCGAATGAGCTGAGAGCTTGATGTGTTTTAGAGCGTTAGAGTGCTGACCACTCTGAGAGAAAGTATTTTAACTCTTAGCTGAAAAATTTTAGTTAGTTTGCTTCCCATGTGAATCTGTTTAGCACTGCAAGCTACAAAATAAGAGTCACCCAGTGGACCCTATGGATGAAAACATCAATATGGTAATGCTGACACTTGCTACCTTGTGCTGCAGTTTGGTACAAAGAAAAATGTACACTAACTTCTGCACCTGAGGAAACAGAAATTTTGACAGTTGGCATTTGTGTTGAAGACAGATGTAGATCCTAAACACAAATAGAAAGGAAAACATGTATTTTCTAGTCTTGTTTCAGGCCTATAAAATGCTCATGGATCAGATATTGTTGATATAAAAACATTTACTATAAATAAGTAAAAGCTCTTCGTCTAGTGTCAGAGTACTGCATGTCTCTTTTTCCTCATTTATTTAACTCTGAAACTTTTACTATATATTAAAAATAAACTTTGTACGGTTGAAATTGATTTGTTTTGGAGGAGATTTGGTGGATTCACGCCAATAATAGAGATCCTCCACTGAGGATTATGTTGAGGCATTGTGGATTAGGAGTTATCTAGGTGCTGGAAACTGTCCAACTCTCTCCGGAGGAATTCATTGACCTTCGCGTGGTTCTGAAAGTATCTACAGTAAAAGTTTTTTGAGGTGAATGTACACTTGTCCTGTACTGCTTTCGGGTTTTTGGTTCTCACACTTACAGTACTGTAACACCCTCCAGGTATTAATGTGGGGTTGATGGGTGCAAGAAGCTGACCTTCATCCAGAGGTCAGACTTGTCTTAGTAGGCGTCTGGCCTGCGCTCACATCCTTGGAAGAAGCGAGCCCCTGCCAGCTCCACTGATGCTGCCCTACACCCGACCTCTGTCTGTGTCTTAGAGAACCAGAATTACTAACAGTGTTTTCTTCTTGTTTGTTGTGTGTCTGTGTGTGTGTTTCACTGCCTTAGCAGAATCCCTGTTCAGCGGCCTGGGGCTGGGGGCGGTGGTGGGCCTCGGCCTGGGAGCACTGCTGCTGATCCTCGTGCTGGTGGACGTCAGCTGCTTCTTTCTGCGTCACTGTGGCCTGCTGATGTGCATCACACGCAAACTGTGCAGCAAGAAAACAGCCACCAGTGGCAAGGGCAAAGAAATAGAGGAGGGCAAGGCCGCCTATCTGTGAGTTATTGCCTGGAACTTATATACATTTACAGTTCCTTTAATTTCTACAGAAACAGTATTGGTATTTGTCAGTCCCCAGATGGTTAATGTTTGCAGAGGGAGCATCTGCTGTGGGTGTATCTTGATGCTTTTGCTTTACATTGAAGAACTCCTATTTCTTGCTATGTAATTTTGCACAATGAAGAATGAACTGGAAGACCTAAATGGATGAGTACAAATTTATGCAGAGATTTCATGATATTAATTCCAGGGCAGAAAAAATAACTTGAAATTGAAATTAATTCTGTCAAAAAGTTATTTTGTCAAAGATCTTGATCTATTACTCTCTCACAAATGATCACCATTCCTTTTTTTGTATTCAAAATCACATTACAAGATTAAGCCTCATCTTTCACATGTTGAAAGACCTTTACTGTAGGTACACCTACAACAGTCGTCCAACCATCCTTTCAACCACAATATATGTACTTTTGATTAAATCTTATTCACTAACATAAGCCTTTCATGCAAAGTGCAGTGATTTGACTTTAAAAAATACCTTGTTTGTATTTGCATATACAATGGGCATTCATGAATTGCATGTATAACAGCGTTTGTAATTTTTCAGCTATCAGGCTTTTGTCTGTTAAACTTTTGTTTATAAAATGGATGAAAATACTCTGAGTGGCCCCAGAAAAGTCTCACTGCGTACAAGAGAAGCAAATACACACTTTACTGTTTTTGCTCTCATCAAGCAACATGCAATTTAAAAGCCCTACTGAAATTGATAGTGCAATTGATTTTCAGGTTTAGCCCCAGTACTGTGTTATGCAGGGTGCTAGCCAAACTAGGGTTTTGTGAGATAATACCCACAGAGTCTGATTCATTGGCCTCAGCAGTGCCATTTTTGTGTTAAAACTGTCAGCATGCCAGCCCAATGTCTGGGATGCAGAGAGAGGGCTTAGAGGAAGAGGAGGGGGTTTTGACTTCTGCTGAGTCACTAAGCTCACAGTGCTGGAGGGCTGGGGGACTGCCTGCACAGACGCCTTGCAGAATCTGTCTTAGCTTTATGGTAGAGCCGGCACAGCAACTCACACAGGCATTTACAGCCGGTGTGAAGCTTTTTGTTACTACTACAGCTTCTTCATGAATATATCAGACTTGATAATTTTGTACAATCACATCATGAATACAGAGCAGTGCTCCACACATGCTGAATGTCACATTACACTGCTACAGTGCAGCAGAATGGTGCAAGGTGGTCCTGAAAGGCATTTTTTGTTTATTTTATGACCATGTATTATTATGAGAGTTGTGTCCATCAGTGAGTTGTTCATGATGTTCTCCTGCAGCTTATGAGAATCAGGGGTATGGCCCTCTGTAATGGAGTTCAATCATGAAAATGAGGATTTTATTATTGCTATAAGGCATTCGAGGCCTTTATTTGACAAAATAAGAGGTTAGAGAGAGAGACACACACAATAGCATGTAAAAAGATCACCAGGCTTAAGTGTTGGTATTAATAAAACTATATTTGCCAAATTCAAATATTCCACTGATTCAGTATTGTGCTTCTAGGACATTTAGTTACATTCAGGACACGGTTTTAAAATATACTTTACAAGCATCAATGGAGCTAAGGCCAAGCTACATGTAGTCAAACTTTTATCTCTAATAAGTGTAAGGCTCTAAAAACATAAATATATCCACTCTGCATTTCCCATAAAACCTGGTAAATGACCAGGCATTATGGGATATGGGGGAAAGGAACAATATAACATAATCAAAATGCTGTCTGAAACTATAAAAATAAAACCTAAAGAGAAGAGGAAATTTGCTTGGTTTACACTTCAGAATATATAGGACACCCCAACAGCAGCTACTTCTGCAGTTGTCAGTGTATAAAAATATGGATATCTCCAAATATGTGAATACACCTCCCACCAACCTGAGTCAGCTGTATTGTGTGAACACCATGTGTTGCAATTCATAAAATCTAGTTAGCACATACTGTAAGCAGAGTAGTCAAATAGATCACTTCAAATTGCAGAAAAATGTGTGAGACATCCAGTTTTTCTACTCCAAGTGGTAATAGTAAACCTTAAAACACATAATTTATATAATTGGTAGTGCCAAACAATATCCAGCTTAAGATGAATTGGAAAGTTGAAGACCTGCTTTATAGCTGGCAGGAATGAACTGCTTGTGTACAGTAAAAATTGAGTTTTTCTTCAACCTAGTGTGGAGACAGCAAACTAATAGACTAGCTATCTATAGAATGAGTCATACCACTGAGCTGAAGTGAATATAATGAGATAACACTTGAAATAATACAGAGCTCAGACACACCTCCTGAGTCTGCAGGTGCTAGGAAGTAATAAGTTCTAAAGACCAGCAACAATATCAATAATGATGTGGATAAGAGTGTAAACAATGATTAATAGCATGAAGTGAACTTCACATTAGGTCGTTGATAACTGGCACGGATCAGAGGCTGTTTCTGTTGGTGGTGTTTAGGGCTTGTGAGCTGAAGAGTATGTGTGGAGCCTGGTTTAGGATCAAGGTAGAAGGTAGGAGGTGGCAGGTGGTGCAGTTCTGACACTGACATTTTGAAGACACAGGGTTTTTAGGTTCAGCTGGGTCATAGACAGTCTTTACATTTTGGTTTTCTGAACCTGATGTGGTTCTGAAGCTTAGCAGGGAGCAGGCAAGTTCCCTCTCAGCAGAGTGGTTTAACTTAGTCAGTGCTGGGCCAGCAGATGATGGAGGATGTGAGTGTATCTTGCTTTTATGAATCAGTAAAATTGTGCTAGGATCAGTTGGGACATGCTGGGCTTTGCAGTTACCTCACAAAAAGTTGAAAGGCTTGCTAGTGTTTGCCAGTGGCCTTCTTGACTTTAGAAGTCAATCCTTGCTTCCAGTTTTTGAGTGCAGGTTCTTGACTGCATGCTGTGATGTTTGTCGGCCCAATGGACAGATGGAAAGAGTAGCAAACCTCAGGTTAACAGATGCAGCACACGATCACAGTCCGACTTTATGTTTAAGCTGTTTGAGCCTAAAAGTGCAAAAAATAAATAACACTGGATTAACAAACATTGTATGAAAAATTGAAATACATACATGTTTAAATACATGTTTTGTATTTTTACTAAAGAAGAACTTTAGTATACATTTAAGCAATTAATATTTGCTGCTGGTGATCGTCACAGTGGAAAATCTGACCCATCCTGTCACTCAGTGATCCAGTAGTAAATTTATGAAGATTTATCACCCTGGGTAACCTCCCAGTAAGCACCCAAGGGACTGTGTTAAACCCAAATACACAAGTAAATGTGTAATTGCAAGAATAGGTTAATGCTATGTTTAAACATTGGGTGACAAAATTACAATGTTAAGTGTCATTTCCCTTTATGCTTCAAATTTTGTTTTTATGATACTGGGCTCATGGCATAGTGACAGTTTATACCATGGGTCTCTAATTCCAGTCCTTGAGGTCCACTGTCCTGCTTCTTTTCCAACTATCCCTGCCCTACCCACTGGTGATTACCTGGATCAGGTGTGTTCAGCCAGTCAGAAGCTGCAAGGGCAGCGATAGTTGGATAAGAAGCAGGACAGTGGACCTCAAGGACTGGAGTCGGAGTCCAGTGGGCCCGTACTCACAAAGCAGCCTAAAAGTTGCTCCTAGTGACGATAATCTAAGACAATTCTTAGAATTATGACGCTTTCTTAGAATTTCCCCTTAAATTTTGAAATTGGCAAGCGCATTTTCAACATTTGGCTGTTTTAATTAACTTTTAAGATATTTAGCCAAACAGAAACTTTGCATAAAGTAGCCTGTATTCATGATTATACAATTTCTTAATACAAACATTTTATAATTTCGCTGTTCATTCTATTATTATTTATTCTATTTTCAGAATCTTCAGAATCTATTTTCAGAATTTTTTCAGCACATTTTAAGACCTTTACAGATCAACCAATCACAGCCCTTGAAATGCTGTATCATCCCTAGCAACGCAGTCAACCACAGCTCCTCACATAAATAAAGGTTTTTGTACTTTCCTTACTCAGAGTTGCTCTGAGAAGTTTCCTCAATCACTTGTAGTCTAGGACTCCCAGCTAGGACTTCTTAGGCTAAGATAGGAGCTCTCCGAGAGGATTCTAAGAAGCTTTGTGAATACAGGCCCTGGTTTATATGTTCAGGTGAAGCAGGTGAGGTTTGTGCTGACATCAGTAAATAGTTTGCTGCTTACTCATATATGTCAGGGGTCAGAGTAGAGACTCAATGACAGATATGACTTGGAGGGGGCCAGACCCTCAGCGTCTTCATACTCTGATGACTCATGGCAGGAAATATATCTAGATTATAGTTCAGGCTCTGGCATCCTGCGGCAGTAGGAAAAAAACATTTCTGTCAAACACTGAAGAAAATCCATTCTATGAGTAGCCATTAAATCATTTTATTTTGACTTTTTGTCAGTCTGTAAGCACTGCTGGGTCTTCTTCTGTCCTCTAACAGTGTCTGGAAGGAAGCCGATATTTTATTTATAAAAAGAAACTCACTGTGTAAACAACTATTACTCAACCAGAACTGTCTTAGCCCTTAGAATAAATAAGCTGCTGCCTGAACAGACATTATGCCTATTGAAATGTAGATAAATATTAACTTAACGTTGAAGTGATTTATTTGTTTTGACCTGTCTACTATTTTGGTCATAGTTTTTATTACCTAAAAATAGACACCTCAGTTTTCTCCAGGAGCTGTGAATTAATTGGTGGAAATACAAATCTGAATTATTTTTCGTTCTCTTTATATAGTATATTCAATTGAGTTAAATTACAGTGGTTAGTGGGAAAATGTTCTTGTCTTAATAAGATGAGTATAGTTTTGCCTTAGCTATATATATATATATGTATCCACAGACATTTAGTGTTGTGATGTAAAAATGACAGTAACGGCACAGTGAATTCATTAATATGATTAGATGTCCTACTTTAATTACTGCTTTTCCCTTTTGTGCTACATTGCATTTTATTATGCAAGCATGAGCATTTTTCCACTCTTTGTTGTGCTAGTAAAAATGCACATCAGGAATATAGGAGTGCAGGACTACAGAGACCCTTGATTGTGCAAACATTTTAAGAGACAAGACAGTTTGTGTTATTGACACGTAGAGAGCACATAATTTTAAATTCTGGAGTGGCAGGCTCAGATGTCTGACATTTAATTAAGTGTGATTTTGCAGTATTCCCTGCTAACTCCAGAACAAACACAGAGCTGGATGTCTCAAGAAGCAAAAATACTCTGGAGTGAACACACCTGACTTTGCAAATAGGGGGGAAAACATACATAGATGTGTTTGGCTTCGGTGAGGACATTAATTCAAACAAACTGATTTTGATAACATGTAGTAACAAGGTCTCTGATCCTGTACTGGACAGTGAAAGTGTGCATCAGGCAGCTCTGTCAATGTGTCCCTGGTGAAGGCTTCCATTTCTATACTCACTGTAAGATCCTGGATGTCAGCTATGATGAAATATGCTTGCTGAAACTAAAAATGTAAATGTAAAGATTTAGATAAGAGTGTAAACAAACACCCCTGAGACATGCTGTGGTTTAGACCCCAGGCCACCTAATTTATCTCTGTAAGACAGGGATTGTATTCAGCTTTCATGGCCTGCTGTTGATGGCTTTGTGCTTAATTAGCATCAGCAGAAGAAAGAAAAAGTCACCTCTGCTGTGCTGTGATGTCACTTAAAAACTTACTGATTGCAAATGCATATCTGGATACACATTGTGATATCCCTCCAGCCCACCATGAGAGATGCTGGCTCTCGCAAGATAATCAAAGACCTAGTAGCAGTTCTTTTTACTTTGTGTCTCTACCATTGTTTTAAATATAATTTCTGAGGGAGTGTCTCCGTGCATAAATACAGTATATGCACACGAGGTAGCATATGTACAGGGCTGATGAGTCTGGTAGAGGTGACACATAAGGAGACAGTGATGCAAAATTTTAAAGCCCATTGCTGTAGTTACTTCAGCATTTGAGGGTGAATCCAAGCTCTGATTCGTTTTAGGTTGAACTCAAATTAGTCGGCCAATAAGCCATATTTATGTCATTGTTAACATTTTACAAACAAATCAAGTTGCTAGGTGAATGGGAAGTACAGTTACAGTTTTGTTTTGGGTATCAATGATAAGATTGCCATCAAAGTACCCCTTAATGTTACAGAGATCATTTAGTTTTCAACTGGAACATGGAATGACGTACTGCTCACTAGTGCTATGAGAGTAATAAAGGTACAGTAGGAACAGAGACAGAAACTGATTCAGAGACAGCCCAGGAGTCACGTGAGAGAGACTCACAAATACTAATTGAAAACGAGTTGGATCCTGCTTTTATGGACAGAGATGAACACTAACAGCTATGTGAATGTATTGTCTTGTTATGCTGTAATGTGTAATGTGTGTAGACTCAGCAGTAAAAGGGTATGATAGTTTTAGTTCTTACCACATGAGAAACACCAAAATGCTCGTTTTCCATCTATAATTCAATTTGCTCCCAGTTTTATGCAAATTCCACATTGGTCATTTTTTTATTCAGTAAAATGAGATAAAGCAGGTTTTACCCACCTGCCAACACAACAGACCCACAGTGTTAAATTAAATCATTAAGAAAGATTAGTAAAAAGAAATGCCCCAACAGATTATTTGGTGATGATTTAAATACAGTGAGGAATAGCCCATTCATGAATTATTCACCTTAAAAATCACAGTATCTTTATCTTTTGGTGCATGATAGTACACAATGCTGCAATAGGCAGTATTGATATTGGTATTGATCTACAGTATATCAATGTCTTAATGGCACATTGTGTTATTATGTTTGTAGTTTGTGTCCTCCACATCTGAATATAGTTCTAATCTGGGTTTGCATGAAACTAATGGCACAAGACTCTGGCTCCACTGTGCAGGAAATATTGTTACATAGCATTTCACCTATTATGGACACAAACATTCTGCTGTTACATATATTAGGCTTTTAAATAAAGAAATAATTGGGATGTAATTACTAAACTAAATAAATAAATTTCTCTCATATCAGTTATGGGCAGTACCAACTGGGAAGCCAATATGTTGCTGTAGTCAAAAGATGAAAATGAGTAATTCAAATAGATTTTATCTTGCAAATTTGGTGAGTTACCCTGTTGTGAAATCTGCTGTAGGCCAAAGCACAGGAAACCTTAAAAATACAAATTACAAGTACAGATTTTGTTTTTTTTTTTGCCTAAAGGAGGCGATAAGGCAGAACTCATAGTAAAAAGCATTGATTGATGGATGGTTTATGTTTCTCAAAAGGTGATGAAAAAGTATTGAATGTTAACAGGAGCTGGAAACACAACAATATAAGAAGTACAACACTGTAAACCCAGGAAATGAGTAGCCCTCAGCTAAAGTGTGTTAATACTGGCTTGCTGGTAGCCTGATAATGATCACTTTAAAGCACACAGAGCTGGATCAAGTCTACAACTGCTTTCTCTGCTTGTGACACAGCTCCCTTTTCTAAATCTCTTAAGAATTGGAAAAGTGCACAATGAATGAACAAAATACAAGGGACATGAGTGAACCGATAAGGTGCAAATTTCAGAAGACGTACTTTAAAAGAAAAACTAACCAAATATTTTCATCATATTTGCAACTGTTGTATTACCTGTGTCTTTTGTTGTTCACAGGAGCAAGAAGAGTCTTCTCAAGGACAAATTGTTGAAATTTTAGAACAAAAATCCAAAATCAAATGACAAAAGACAGGCAACTCTTTGTTTGTCATAGGTGTGTCATAGGTGTGTGCACAGCTCGTATTTTTACAAAAACATGTGTCTGGTGGTATTTTTTGGTTAAGCTAAGTTAATATTTGCTAATATTTGCTATAGCAAAACAAACCGAAGTGACTGATTGAAATTATTTTGAATATGTGTAGTTAAGACATGCAGATACATCAAAAGACTACAACATATACAACATGCAAACAATGCACCACCTGTCAGCTTTGTTAAATAGCTACTGCCTAATTGTGGGCCATTTTAAATGTGCAAATTCAATATAGCTTCAAGTAAAATCGGAATATAAATGATAGTGATTACAACAAACCCATTCCTCATAGCAAATTGTATTAGATATTGAAAATTGCCACGATTGAAATCATGCTTTGTCACTGTATTATTCTCTCCTGACATTTACCCAGTCTCTGTATTGACTGCATTAGGATAAAGTAGTTTAATGTGCTGAATACAGATAAAAGCTCTCATACATCACATCACTAGGCTGGTTAGATTTTCTTCTTGTGGACACATTAACATAAAGATAAAGCTGTGATGTCCCTCTGTTGAATTACTCAAAACAAGAGTCATGGAAGATGAGGTGAACAAGTGTGCTTGAGAAGAGTCAGTCAAATGGCTGAATAATACACTTTTGCATGTATATTTTATTTCTTCTTTTCCAGCCAAAATGAATCAAGACCTATAAACAGGATCTGCTGTATCCACGTACTAAATACTAACTACATTCTAAAGTGGTTAATGAGATTTGTTTACTTATGCAACCATGAAATTATGTTTATATACTATTAAATGCATTTGCCAATTACGCTTTAAAAGAAATCTAATTGTTGCCTGATTTACTTTCAGCAGCAATATGGCCAGAATAACTTGTTAGATGGCCGTAGGCTGAAATTCATAACAGGCTCTTATTAAACCCACCCCACACCTCCAAGTTCCACTCAATATTGCTCCAACATAAAATATGGAGATTATTTTAAATAGTTGAAATTGAACACCTATAACATGTCAGACCTTTCCTGTGTAGTAAGTGTTCATGTCTGTTAAACACCACAACCCCAAACTGACAGGGCCCCTCAAAAAGACAGCAACAATGGACCTGCCTTGGCTGATAATGTGCTGCATTAGTGTAAATTGCTGTTGCTTGATTTGCCTGGTTGGTAATCCAGTCTTGTCTAACAAGTTGGTCAGTCGTGGTAGGTGGTGTTATTTTTGCTTGTTTGTTACTATTCATGCACTGATTTGTCTCAGGTATCTAAAAGTTAGGAAAAAAAACAAACAAGCCAACAGACCAATCAGTATTTGAGGTTTGGTCTCCAACCACCCAGGCCAATGAGGCAATGATATGAATAATATGTCTTTCTTGAACCCTATCTGATGCCCTGTAGTGGCTTTTATATTTAATATCCCTGCTGCCTTTTCACTTCTGTTGAATTCAGCTTTATTAATCCTAGTGGGGGCAACTCATACACGAAAAGGTCTAAAAGGTGATTAGTGGTGGGCTCTACAGCAGGAAAGCAAATATTTTGCAGGGGAAAAAACATTAAGCCCACACTCTCTCACTGCAATTCAATTCTAATTTAGCCAGCGTTTACAGTATGTGCCTGCATCATACAAAAACATCATCTGCATGGTCACTATAGAGCCTGTGCTTGCTCAAATTAATTATATGTGTACTCCAATTTCCTGTAATTAGTAAGCTAGTTTGTAACCAGCTGCAAATCTTTTCTCTATGTTTTGTTTCTTTTTTTCTTTTTTACCACAGGAAGCTACCACTGAAGGAAGAAAATGGAAAAGAGTCTCTCAAACCAGATACAATTGAAATCAAAGTGCACAGTGACAACAGCATCCACACAAAGCCTGACGACAGCAAAGCGTAAAAGGGTCTGCCCCCTCGCCACCAAAAGAACATTCGGATCCCAAGACCAAAACCCAGAAAAACTACAACACTGGAGAGTAGTGGAGTAAAATACCATATCTGTTTATAACAGTGCCCCAGTGAAAGGCATATGTAAATACAAATAATAGAGAGAAAATAGAAAGGAAGAAAGGGTCAAACTTTTAGATACCCTGCGTGAAAAATGTATCATGTTCTTGCAAACATGGCATCAGTGGAAAGCTCTTGTTGATCTATGATTGTATATCATGTTTTGCTTAATTTGTCTCACTTGCATCTGTTCATAATGTTTGTTTTTCTGAAGATGCTTTCATGCTTCTTTTCCTTTCTTTTTCATGCAGGCAACTGATTGAATTATGTCTCTGCCTGCTTTCTATGGCTTCTCACACAACAAATGCAAATGCAGGCACATGCTAGTATGTTACGGTCACACTGCTAATGCACTTTTTTTTTTTTTTGTCAGTGAATGCATCGTCAAACTCGCTATGGGATATCAAGGATTTAAACTTAATCTCCTGTTTCCATGCCTGTAGTAGTAGTGTTACACTACAGCAACCCTTTTATGAATTTAATAGCAGACAAAGGTGTTTAACTAATGAGACATAAATGCTGTAGCATGTGTTTGAAGTTAGATGGCTTCAGTAAGAAAAGCTAAACCACTCTGAGATTTGAAGCCTCAGGAAAACCTGATACGTGTTATTAGATGCATTTGTCATGGTATTATATTAAGGGGGAGGGACCTAAATATGAATTATTATGAAGATTTTGACCTTGTATTTGATGAATATCGTTGTGTGAAGGGCTGTAGTGGACCATAGTTTGTGTTGCAGGAAAACTTTTTTTCAGAAATCTTGACAAAAAGAATGTGTCGCTGTCCAGAAGTATACAGTATTACACCACACATGTGCATTGATGTCACTGTTAGTTGAGATTTTTATATTGACAATGAATATTGTTGACACTCAACTGTCGTGACTGTCTAACAATGTATGCATCACTACGTTTTATTCATCTGTGCTCAAATTGCAAACAGTATCCTGTTGCCAGCAGTTAACTGCACTGCAAGCCAATTTGTGCTTTGATATGCAACTTGAAAATATTATGTGATGAAAAACATCCCACCAAATGCCCTGAAAGGTGTCATATTATCACTGTTATCTTTAAAACCAGGAAAGCAGTAAATGATAAGATTTAAGGCATGGGAACAAATAAGTATGCTCAAAAGAAATAAATCAGTATGTGTCATATGTTTTTATGATAAGCTTTGATTTCCTTATTCATCCGTGTATCAACTATGGATCAGATGCATTTTTAAACTTTTTTTTTTTTTGTTCCTTGGTCTGACCACTATTCTCTCTAATGTTGTTATGTGTTGTATATAGAAGAAAAAAAGAATATTTTACAGAGCTTTTATGTAAATATACCCTAAAGGATGTGTCTTTTTTCAAAATGCAGGCTTGGCTTTTTTGTGAACGCTCCTCAGATGAAAAGTTGTTCTCTCTCTCTCTCTTTTTTTTTTTTTTTTTAATTTATATTGTGTTTTGGTCCAAAGTTCAGTGATAGTGTAATATTGTTTTTTCTAGTCATTTGTTTCCCCTTAAGAAAATCCATGCCCTAAGGCTATTTCATGGCATTTCAGTGGAGGCAGTAATTACAGCATTAGTGTGCCTTCTTTGTCTCTTTTTTTTTCTTACCCCTTTGTGGCCCAATGCCGCCTCAGCAGTGTAGACCATTAATGAATTCTTGATCGCAACTTTGCTGCTTTTTTGCCATGGAATGTGTCAGAAAATTAAATTTTATTCTAATGCTGTGAATTGGGAAATGTAGTTTTAGGATTGTGGGTTGTTGTCGACAACACTGGACAGAAATACACGTGTATAACTACCTAGTACAACTAGATGTCAGATTGATGCTGTAACTCTGGAGTACAAAGTACAGTGATGGGCTGCAGAAATCTGGTTTTAATGCAATGTAATGCATCACCACGAGTGTGTGATGAGTGAATACACCTGTCTACATGAATCAGGTTGCATGTATGTCTGCTGAATGTATCTGCACGTACTGTAAATCAATTTGTATGTGTATTGGTGAGTGAATGTGTATGTCCATTTAGATTTTTCCACAATAAGAGTCTCCCAGTTAGAAATAATATCTTAAAGAGTTAAGAACCCCAGATCTTTATATTCTGACGTTTATTTTGCCATAATTAATTTGTTAAATTTGTTAAAGCTGTTTATATTGTAGATTAAAGTGTATTATTGAATACACTTTGGGCTCTGCAAGTCATATTGGTTGATGACCACATGCCAAGTACGAATGTCCAAGTGGCTGTGAGTGTTTCAGTGTATTTGGTGTGGAGTGAGTTGGCGAGAGCTCTCATGCCGAGTTTCAGAGTGTGCTGTGATAGGTAAAACCTGATTATGTAGTTCTCGACAGTGATTAATTCCCCAGGCTGCAGCACTCCACGCATGTGTCTGCGAGGTCCCCTGCCACCGCCGCACCCTCACCAATGTTCCCTGCCTCTCAGACTCCATTGGTTTTTATCTCAGACCTTGTAGCGCAGGCTTTGTTTTCTCACAGCAAGCTCTTGTACTTGCATATCTGAAATAGATGGTACTGCCATGGAGTGGTTCCACTGCCTGTTATGATGACTGTAAATATGGGAGCACAGTGCCTGGAGGCTTTACGATTTGTACATGTTCTTTTGTATTTGAATATGAGTCTAAATCCTAACACCACTCGTCCTCCCTTCCTCTCTGTCACCTCCAACATGTCTCAGTCCTTTTTCTGTAAAGGGTAAAACAGGTGTGTTTGAGTTCAGTGTACAGTGTGTGTCCTCTTTGTCCCACATGCTCCCTGTGTCCCTTGGACTGTCCCTGCTGAGTGTGCTTTGTGCAGGAGGTGGGAACTATTGATGTCTCTCTGTATGTACCTGTGGAACACTTGTGACTCCTGTCATTTGCCGCTGTAAATAAACATGTCCTGGTAGAACAGAGAGAGAAGTCATTCAAGTGGTCTCATTATAAGCATTATAGTTTTAGCTTTCCAGCATACATATGGATGTAAAAAAAAACATACAAGGTATTTCGAACTACTGTAATATCTGCTAGTTATATACACCTTCATGGATGGATTATGAGACAGGGGGCCCTTGGGGACAGGGAGTTTAAAGGCCTACCACCTTTCCTACACAGGACCCCCAGACATGCGTGATCACAACGATGTAGTTTTTTTTTTACTTAATCGTTCAGTCATTTCATAGTCATTTTGTATTTATTTTTTTATCATGAATTAGTTTTTTGTCTTTCTGTGGTCATTTCTCATCCAGTCCTTTTTCTATTCCATTGATTCTGTTGATGGTTTTGTGGTTTTCTTTGTAGAGGTGTGTAGATGGTTTTGTGTGTGCGTGCGTGCGTGCGTGCGTGTGTTAAGGGGGCAACCTCACACTAGGCAAGTGGTTGGGTACACCCTGGAGAGATTTTCAGGCTTTTACAGGTCCATTTTCATCTCTTAATTCATTGTGCATACATATTGTCATATTCATCTCTGAAGTCATTATGTGTCTCTTAATGGTTATTCTTAATCTGAATTAATGGTGTGTGTTCTCATTGTCATTTTTTCATATTTGAAATAATTTAGTGTCTTTTTTTCATGTCTTTATGGCACAGGCCCAAAGGCCCCCTGACCTCTCCTAGGCTTCTGTGTGGTAAGCCTCTCAGGTAATCCATCCATGTGCATGTTAAATTTCAAGATGATGCTTCATCATGAAAGTAAACTACATTGGCAAAATTGCAGAAAAAAATAATGGTCCTGCTATTAAAGACATAGTTTGGTATTTTGAGAAATGTGCATGTTATATTAGCCAGAGTGTAAAATTCTATATTTAATTTTTACAGGTGTTCTGTGCCATTTCTTTGATAGATCAGTAGCTTTTTGCTTTGCAATCTGACAGTGGCAACAAGGCTTCAAAAGGGATACAGCGTTTTAACTTCTGAGCTTTAGAGGTGCTGATAGGCTGATAGGTGGATTTTGTTGTCTTTAGACAGATCCAGGTCAGCTGTTTCCCCCATTTCCATTCTTTTTGGTTCAGCTAAGCTCGCTAGCTGCTGACTGTAGCTTACAGATGTGTAGCTTTGAGCATATAACACTTAGAAACACAGCAAAATAGCATATTTTCCTTCATGCTGAACTATTATTAGAAAGTTTAAAGCTACATATAAATCTGAGATAGGCTGTAAATACAGAGTCAGAATTTAAAAGGGGAGGGAAACTTTAGCTTCTAACTGTATTACTTTTCATTCCCTGTTAGATAGATGATCAGAAATCATTTCTGAAGCATCCATTTACAATACAGTATCTACAGTGATGTCGTTAACTCCACAGCCCTGCATCATACCCACTTTGGTTTGTCTTCCAGTTTTAACTTCCTGGACTTCACTATGAGGTAATGTAACACTGACCACCAGGGGGAAAATACTGTTCTAGATACTGATACTGGGTGAATATTTTATTATAATCCTTTGCATTGTAATGGAATGTGGTTTAGTCTGGAGAAATTCGGAGATAAAAGTAGACTGCTCCACAAAGACACAACTTTAATAGCTTTTAATTTTTTCACAATTCAAGTTAGTGGAGGACGAAGTGTTATTTCCATCAAGGTCATTCCTAAACCTTCATTACTCTCATTTTAAATAGTGAATGTATTGTATTAAAATCTGGCCTCCCTTCCTGGAAACAGTAGAAGTGCCTTGATGATAAAAACTAGAGACTGAGAAGCTGCGCTCAAAAGAGGAATTAAAACAATTCTGAATAGCACTGAGGAGCCACCGGATTCCTTAACAAAGCTGCCCCCTCTTCAGCGCTCATTTGAAGTCAGCAGATGACATTTCTTAGACATGTCCCTCCCACGTGATGGAAGGAGGGAAGTGACAGGCTGCCTGGTGGATCCTGACTGCAAGGGCCTCTGTTAACAAGGGGAACAAACTTCAACTTCATCTCCCACAGGGGTGTAAAGGAAGTCTGCACATCAAACACTGAGTCTCATTTGGATTGAAGAGACGCAAAGAGCTCTGGGAGGTAGGGTGAGTGGCTACGTGGGGATGAGGTGGAGATGAGCTGAACAATCACAGCAAGTCATCCTCTCCTTCAGTTTGTCACATGGCCTGACAGTCTACCAGTGGTGATTACTTTCTTCGACACAGGAAGTTAGACAAACAACAGAAGTGTTGGACCACATACAAACACACTCATAGGGAACACTCTGAGTCTGTTGATCACCACTGGGAAGTCACACACCACATGGTAAGGTAGCACCGTAAGCCTTCAGGTAATATTTCTTCCCTAATCTTTCTGTTTGCAGAGACTCCCATGATACTGTGTGGTGACAGCACCTTAATCCCAGTGAGAAGTTTGGGAAGTCTGGGAAGAAATCTCTCTGCCATTGTTGAAGTTTTCTCCCAAGCATGACTTCTCCTCTCACAGGTTTGCGCACACAGACACAAACTAATTTCAGAAATTTTCTGAAACTTTGCCAATGAGTGCTACACGGGCAAATCCAGGAGAGAGCTGTTTGGCAGGTACCACCCTCTGCTTTCTTAATCTGCCTGATTTCAGACTCTCCCAGCAGAGGTCCGAGTCTCCTCTGGTTTGACAGGATGGAAAGTGGCACCTGTGTGTGTGATTAGTAATTCTCATTCAAGAATTATGATAATTATAAGATAAATCTGTCATGGTGGAAAGGTATTGTTTCACATTTCTCTTGTTTGAAAATTTGATCTCTGTGGCATTTTCACTATGTTAATTAGTGATGTGATGTTTCACCACATTGAATAAGGTCAAATAAAATTTAGAAGATAAACACCCATCCATCATCTATACCCACTTATTCCTAATTAGGGTCACAGGGATCTGCTGGAGTCCATTCCAGCTCTCTCTGGGTGGACAGGTCACCAGTCCATCAAAGAGAAGCTAACCGTTAACTAGTGAAATGTGCTATTTATCCTTGGATGAAACATTTACAAACTAATCAGTCTTTTTTCCCGCCTTTCCTGGCACATAGATACAGTAGGTACACTGAACTGTCATTGGATGGCATGAACAGCATCAGTGAGCACTTGTATATAGCAATAGTAGTCCCAGTCACTAAATGAAGTCAGCTGACCTTATGTACACACCTAAATGATTTTTCTTTCTTGACTCTTACAACAGCTATAGTGATAACAAGCTTCAATGTGTTTTAGTGTGTGTTGCTCTGATTGTAGAAATGTGCTCATCATGCTAGTACAATGAAAACATGTGCAGCCAGTGGGTCAGTTGTCGTTTGCGTCAGGAGACGGCGCTGTTTCTGTGCCGCTGTCATGCTGGGAGTGCAGCGGGAGCAGCACTTTGTTTGTCCTATAGGTAAATATCCCATAACATATGACTTTAGTAGCAAAAATAGATCAATAAAGTAATAAACATTTCAAAGCGATGGACATTTAAAAACATATTGTGGTATTTTGTTTGATAACAGTGTTGCTTGACAGAGGAGACGCTGAATAGTGAGTATTTAATGTGTGTTTTTCTGTTTGCACTCGTACCTTGGGTGTATTTTTGCTTAGAGAATTGTTTGCTCGGCTGTGAGGACAAACATTTTAAAGCAGCCCACATGGACCTGGCTGTGCAAACAGGGCCGTCCTCTTGTGTTTGCGAGATTTGTGCACACCGCGAGAAACTTTGGATATGAAAGCTTTAGTCAGACTCTGCACCAGCTGGTCTGTGCTGGTTTGTTAAACCTTGTCCACATCAGGCACTTTGAGTGTGGTTAACATTATTTATGATGGCCAAGTGTCCAAGTAAACGGCATTAACTCTGCAAGCATGCACATTACCAGGGCCCTGGAAATGGCTCACATAAATGTGCTTTTCTTCTGTGACATGTCAAAATGTTTGCTGTGAAATTGTCGCCTTTACTGGGCTGTGTTTGCCTGAGCTGTGGAGGAACTTTTCCCTTTTAGATGCTCAGAAGAGCAAGAACATTTTATTTTGAAAACCAGTCATGTGGTGCTGGCTGTGAAGTGGAAGTGGGAGTGTGATGTGGGGCAGTGCACAACACAAAAGACATGCAAAAGGAGAGAAATGACATTTCTAGATGGCACTGAATACAAGTTAGAATACACAAATACAAAATGAAAAGAGGACAGATCACAGTTTCAAGAAACTCGACAGGAGAGGAAATTTGATCCCATGACAGTGATACCAAACACACTGTAAAAAGTTTGTAAAGGAGTGAAAAATATGACATGACTAAACATATCCCCTAATTTAATTCCAGTGGTCTGGTAGTATGGAGCAGAAAATGCCATTTAGTCGTAAATGCCAGAGATTATTACTTGAAGATATTGTTACGATTTGTTATATATTAAAACACTGCTTGGCATATCCAGCGAAGCAGTGTGATCAAGGATTCAAAGCAGTTGCTGAGAACTGCTCTCTCAGGGTTTTCCAAGAAGAGTTGAAAAGGTGAAACACAGCTGGTGCACTGAAGACGTCTGACTCTTCAGCAGGTTTCTGTAGCCGTAACTGAGGGACATTTCCCACCAGTATTTCTATTGTAAGCATTTCTGGTAAGTTCAGTAAAGAAGCATCACTTAGCATTTCTATGAAGCCCATTACATGCCCACGTCCATATTCATTTGCAGCTCCAGCTGAATATGCCATAACATGACTTCTCCCGCATTCACATCTGTCAAACTCAATATAACCCTGTTAACTGGTGCCAAGAGGAGCTACTGGGCAGAAAATTCCTAATATCTTCTAGAACTTGCTGACTTCTGTTTTATAAATTCAAGATGAGTCCCATCACTTGCCGAAGCTTATTAAATTTGCTTTTATATCAGCTCATACAACAAATATTGCACTATAACAACAGGGAGCAGGCATTGGAAATATAAAGCCACACAATTTCTGTTTTTCTTATTAGAAGCAACCAAACATCAAGCAATAAAACAGTCCTCACAATGTCTCTTTCTTTGTCCCAACAAGCAAGCTCTGGAGGAAACTGAGACACGATCCAGATGACAAATGAGAGCTTTATGGCTGTTCGCACTGCAGGCTTAGTGTTCAAGGACACACCGGGAGGATTTTCCAAGGGAATAGGCCTAAATTACTTGAGGTTGTAACTCCTTCAAAGTGATGCAGTGCCTGAAAAGAGAAACACATCAGGTGTGTTGAGCTCAAGTGAGAAAGTCCTTTTCATATTCACAGCAGACACGAATAAATACATTAGGGTGGAATTCTTGAATAAGTCACGTCCGCTTGTCACTTTATCTTGCTGTGCTTTGATTTGGGCTCTTTCATTATAAAGCTCAGGGCTACAGGAGGCTATTGAGTCTGTGCATATACAGCTGAGAAATTAAATACCCTTTCTGCTTAATGGAAAAAACATTTGCTTGCACAATAGAGAACTTGCAGTGCACCACTTAGCATGCATTTTTTTGCTCAGTAGAATCAATGAACGTATTTAATGTCAGTAATTGACTCGTAAGCACCTATATACCTAAAGAATAATGTAATGCTCTCATTGTCACAGTTTGCAGCAGCCTGTCACAGTGGGATAATAATGTTCAAATCAAATATGCCTTTCAGCTCTGTGAATTTTTTTAAGTTTTATATTTCATGTGACTTCAGGTATGGGTATGCAGAAATCAGTTTCCTCCTTTGCCACCAGTTTTGCTAATGCTACACATCTATGAGTTCTTCTCTAAAGTAAAAATCAAGCAGTTGTTGAAAGTAACAAAGTACATTTACTCAAATACTTAAGTACTGTACTATCATTGATTCCCAGTGGGAAATTCACAATCTGCCCAGCAGTACAGTATGTAAACTAACTGAAGTTATAAGTATATAAGTTTACATTAGCTCCACCTTTACCAGCTGCTACACCAAAGCAGGGGCAGTTGTGGCCTAATGGATAGGGAGTCGGACTTGTAACTTGAAAATCGCAGGTTTGAGTCTCAGGTCTGGTGGGAAAATTGTCAGTGGCACGTAGTGAACAGCCAGTGCCTCGTCCACCTTCAATACCACGACTGAGGTGAGACCCCTTGAGCAAGGCACCAGGCCCCAACTGCTCCCCGGGTGCTGCAGCATTGGCTGCCCACTGCCCCTGGGTGTGTGTGCATGGTGTGTGTGTTCACTTGGCCAGTTAAGTCACTTTCACTTTATAATTCCTTCACCACTGAAATGTGTTTCTTACAGGACTTCTGGCTGAGTTTAAATTATTATTAATTATTCATACTGTGTTTATATTCTCAAAAAAGTGAGTAATTAGTAACATTGTCTTTTTCTTTCTTCTTTTTCTTCTACAAAGGAAATGGATCAAGCTTTTTTGTGATGTGGCTCCAGTGTGACCTAAAAGACGACTGCATGGAAATAAATTCATCCGTTTGTTAGTTCTTTGGCTCAGTTTATGTTGTGTTACCTATGTATTATCTAGCTTAGGGATTTGGGGCTTATTAGCCAACTGAGAAGCCACCAGATGAGAAAACTGTCATGAGCCGCAAAACGGCCTACTCCCATCTCCGTAACATAAACCGCATCCGTTCCTCACTCACCACCGATAGCACGGCAATACTCATTAACGCCTTTGTCACCTCTCGTTTGGATTACTGTAACTCACTCCTCACTGGTCTACCTCTCAAATCACTTCGCAAACTTCAACTTGTCCAGAACTCTGCTGCCCGAATCATCACCAGAACTCCATCCTCACATCATATCACCCCTGTCCTTAAACAACTTCACTGGCTCCCTGTGTCCTTCCGTATAAACTATAAAATCCTCCTTCTCACCTACAAAGCCCTCCACTCTATTGCCCCACCATACATCACTGAACTACTTCATATCTATTCTCCGCCTCGTCCTCTCCGCTCCTCCAGTTCCACTCTCCTCTGCACCCCTACAGCGCGCCTGGCCACCATGGGCGCTAGATCCTTCAGCCACACTGCGCCCCGCCTTTGGAACATTCTCCCTCATCGCATCCGGTCGTCTCCGGACTTATCAACTTTTAAATCATCACTCAAAACATATCTGTTCCGTATAGCGTTTTCCACCTAACTCTCTTAACTTCTCAAAGCAGCCCGTGATGTCCTACCACCCTCTGCCTATTTCATATTGTCTCATACTGTTTCATATTTGTTGTTCTGTCATCTGGGTTTCTGTATTTCAATTTACTTTTACTGTACTTCGCCCACTTCCTAGATAATCCACGCTTTTGCCTTTACATTCTCTCCCGCCGTTTATGTATTCTTGTTACTGTTGTTTTAATGCACTCTATGTATATCATGCTGTATGCTTCCTTTTCTATCTGTAAGGTGACCTTGAGACTTTGAAAGGCGCCATGAAATAAAATGTATTATTATTATTATTATTATTATTAACTGCCAGAGTTTCCAGATCCGCCTCAGCAGCCAGAGCCTCCAGAATTCCCACAGCCGTCTCTGCAGCTTCCCGATCCACCACAGCTTCCCGATCTTCCTCAGCTTCCACAGCAGCCGCCTCACCTGCCAGAGACCCCAGAGCCGCCGCCGCAGCTATTTCCCTGAGCAGCTTCGCAGTCGCCGGGCCATCCGTCCGGACGATGCCGGGCCCACACCCGCCAGAGAGGCCGCCCGACAGAGCAGTCCCAAACCCACACCCGCCGGATAGGCCGCCCGCCAGAACGACCTCAACCTCGGGTCCTGTTTAGCCCTGCCCACCCACCCAGTTGGTGTGTTTTTTTTGGACAGTATTTGAAGGCCGTCAGCAGCCGGCCTTTTTAGGGGGGGTAGTGTCATGATCTGCATTTTGGGACTTCCTGTTTCTTTCATTCTGAAGGATCATGACAGGAACTGGTTTTTGTTTTATTCTGTTTTCTTTACTTTGCCCCAATTAGTTATCAGTTTCACCTGTGCCTTGTTTTGTTCGCCTTCCTTATATACCTTTTAGTTAGTTTGTTGCCGGGTTGTCTGCTCTGAACTGCCAAAGCCTGACTGAAGAGTGTTTGCCACGCCTGCCTTGCCTTTTTTCCCTTTTTGGATTTATGTTCATGGATACCTTGTTTTAAGTTAAGTAGTCCTGCTTTGTTTCTGTTCCCTGAATTCGTTTTCCTCATGTTCCCTGTGTGGTCTGGTGAGTCCCTTGTGTGTGTGTGTGTGTGTGTGTGTGTGTGTGTGTGTGTGTGTGTGTCCCAGACCTTCCTGCCTTGTCCCCTGAGTTCATGTTTATGTCCTGTCCCTGTAGTTCATGTGCTTTTAGATTCCTGTGTCCTGGTGTTCCCCAGTTTCAGGTGTTCCTGTTTTCTGCTTTCCTGCTTTGTTCTAGTTCCTCGTTTAAAATAGTCTTTTTGTTTAACCCTGAGTACCAGAGTGGGCATTTCCTTGGTCCGAACCTAGTTAACCCTGACACATGACAAAAACAGCACTTTAGTTTAAAGTTTTACTGCATTCAGTTCAGCTTGACTTAGAGGTCGACGATAGATCGGCCATTTCTTTTTTGTTTGTTTTTTCTGCACATTTTAATTAATCGGCATCGGCCCATTTCACTGCACATTAGGCCGATTTATAGACAGGCACATCTGCGACCAGCTAAGCGTTGTTGTGGAGCACGTGAAGACGCCTTGCGATAAGCGGGTTATCACCACCGGTGTTTAGTGAGCTGAAGAGCGTCCAAAAACGGTAAGAAAGTACTTATCTTTCGTTTTTAATTTAGCCTTATACATTTCATTGGTTAAATATGAAGCTACTTTTGGAGAGAGACTGTCTGGTCTGTATTGTTAGCGAGCTGTACGTTAGGCTGTATACACAGGTACTAAAACATGTTAGCTTAGCTGGTCGCAGATGTGCATGTCTATAAATCGGCCTAATGTGCAGCGAAATGGGCCGATGCCGATTAATTATATGTCAAAACAAAACGGCCTGAACAATCGGTCGACCTCTTATTAATGATTTCTTGCAGGAAGAGCGTCGCCTGAGCCAGACCAGATGCAACCCTGACTGTAGAGCCAAGACCCTAATCCCTGTGAACCACAACATGCTGCATCCAAGGACCTGAAGGTATGAGTCACCACACGTCACGTAATAATTGGTACCATTTGTGGGAGAGGTGTTGATAATATTTGACAATTAATTAGTCAATTTAACCTTAATAACTGTGGTGACTCCAGGAAGTGTCTGTCAGGTGATTAGTTGGTCTCCATTTTTGGTTTGGAATAAAATATCCAGTGTTACGAATATTGGTAATTGGTTGTGTTGTCACAGAATTTGTTAGAGACATTTGTGGTGTCCAGAGGATTAATCCTAATGACTTTGGTGGCCTGTTGACTTTCTCTCTACTGCCACCTTTAGCTTGACATTGTGTTTTTGAATGAAATGTATTCGATAAACATGAGAATAATTATTGTGAGCATGCTGACCTTAGCATTAAGCCTGTGTTTTTAAATATGTTTATACTAAGATTAGATTAATATGTGAACAAAAGTTTAAACTACCTGTAGCCCTCTACAATTTCTGTTTTTCTTGGTGTTTAGTGTAACAGTAGGTGATTAGAAACTGGTGGCAAAAAAAGCTCTTTACTCAAGTCATTCAATTAATATGAATATTTTTTTCCCCATGTTGTTTCTAGCAGTTGTGAGAACATGCAGGAAGGGCTTTAGTTTTTTTTTTTTTTTTTTTTTTCTCAAGTACACTTTACACCTGGCGAGTGATGGGGGATTATCTTCCAATTTGATGCTATCTCTCCAAGCACTAAGCCATCCTGCTAAGCACATACTTTGGCCACATATCAGTAGAGCATGTGTTACACTGTCCCTTAAAGCCTATATAGATTATTACCATTTGCAGAGAGCACCATGAATAACTGAGCACAGCCTAAGGATAAAATTCTCACCCAGTAATTGAGTGCATGGCAGGGTAAATGGCAAAGTATTTGCAATCCATTCGTGAGCTGTGGTATTCTTCTCTATTAGCCTAATGTGCCAGAGTTACTCCTTTTGGCTTTGTGCAAATTCATATTGGATTTTTATTAAAACTCAAACCAACAGTAATAGATGTGCCTCTGGGGTAGCTTTAAAAATCAATTTGCTAAACAGCACAAAATTACCCCCATAATTGTCTCCTTGGACCCGTCGAAGGTGATTCTCATTTAAATGTGAGTAAACTTTGCCTCATCGACCAAGACATTCCCTCACTTTTGACTCCAGAGCCATGTGCTCCCTCATTACTGTAACAACCCAGACAGACAAACGGGATCCTGTGCACACCGCTGACAGGAAACTCAGAAAGCAGGTCCTGTCTGTCAAATGGCCCTCCGGCGATTCCTGCTCCTAATGAAGTGAAATATTCTGGCATCTGAATCCAAAATAGAGCTGTATATTTGGACACATGAATATGAATACAATCAGCTAGAGTTGGCTTCTTAATGAAGCAGGGAGAGCAACCAGCAGACAGGATTAATTAATTACAGACTGACATTTATGGATAATAACCTTCTGGTGGATATCACGGATAATGAATATGCATAAGACTACCAAAGGGGAAGCATCCAGCATAGATGAAATATTCGTGTTCAGATCCACGATAGGGATACTGC
The DNA here is from genome assembly GCF_900324485.2 of Mastacembelus armatus. NCBI lineage: Eukaryota > Metazoa > Chordata > Actinopteri > Synbranchiformes > Mastacembelidae > Mastacembelus > Mastacembelus armatus. Next base: position 5,492,779 of record NC_046634.1, on the reverse strand, counting down.
TGTGTCTTCTGAATCAGCATCATGATTTGAGTGTGTGTGTGATATTTTGAATGATTTTTCACAACTTGGCAGCTGAGACAACTGTCTCCTATTAGGTTTGCTTTATGACCTAGATATTGGAGTTGGATAAATAGAAATGCCGAAGTTCCATGACACAGGCTAGCTTGTGCTAACAGGAGTGATCTGGTGTTACGGCTGGCTCAGTTGTAAACTGAAGCAGTGTTTAAGTTTATTTTGGCTGTGGTTGTGTGTGTGGTAGGGTGGTTTTTGGTAATGTCAGTGTGAAAAAAAGATCATAGCAGTGCAGTGACATTAAAGGACTGGTTCAGTTGTTTTGTCTTGTCCCTAAAGCTTGTCAGAGGTCTTGACAAATGTGTATACTATTGTTGGTGATATTTTGCTGTACAGTCTCTACTGAGATAGTGATGTCATGACTATCTTATGTAGGCAGTGTTGGATTTACATTGTATCAATGTGATTTGTTTAATATCTGGGTATTTAATCTAAACTTTCCAGGTTTTCTTTGTCTGTATATGCTAAGACTCCCACTCCTAACACATGATAATGTGTGCGTCAGTACTATGTTTTTAGTGTCTCTTAAAACAGATGTGGTTTTACTTTTACACTTTTTTGGCAGTTAATAAAGCTAAATTATAAAATATTTAAATATTACTGATGGATGCATTAGATCAAAAATCTTGAGGGACCAGGAATTGTAGTTTGCCAAATATAAACCTATGAACTGCATTTGTCCACAAAACTGAAGGTATCCAGTGTGGCATAGTGACTGGATCTGCTGCCTGTGTCTGTGGTTGATCTGGAGTGTTAGTTGTTAAATATAATGCAAGTATTGTGTTTACAGGTTGTTTCTGCTGAAGCAGTTTTGCTAAAAAAAAAAATCATTTAAAAATCATAGTTATGATTTGCTGAAAGATTTCTCAGTGCAGCAAATATGCCAAAGTAGGAGGAAGGTTAATAGTTAAATTTCTTTGCTGTTATCAGTCTCTCTTCATGCTGCTAAGCAACAACTAGGTAGAAATGGTTAATGTTGTGGTGCATAATGTGAGGAAACTCCACTCAACCTCAAGGAACTTTTGAGCAAATATTTAATCAGTTTAGTAACGTTTAAGACTGAGTTCATTGTATGAACTAGAGAACAACACTTCCACTAATGCATTTCTGTCAGTGTACCGCACATAATTAACCATCACAGAGAGGCAACACCTTGTCAGTGCAGCAGATGGTGGATAGGAGCATGAAAATATTCGTTAGGAGCAAAGGGCTACTGTTGTTTTCATTACTGTTGAATTTCCTAACTGAACATTAATGTGATATACCAGTAGGTCAAACTAATTAAATTTCCATAATCAATAGGATTATACAACATGACATGTTACAGAAGATACAGCTCTCCTGTATGAGAATAATCATCTTTCTGGAGGTCAAGTTAATTTATGTCCCAGCCTCATTATTGTGGGATCTTTTTACCATAATATCCAGACTCCTAAAGCAGACTGGATGTTAAATTTAAAACAGGGCAGAACAGTTTCAATGTCCATGCCAATGACCTTCTGCAAATGATGATTGATACCGTGGCCCTTATCTCATTGTCTCCTTCCTCTGCTGTATCAATCACCTACAAGAAATAATATGACAATATGGTCATTGTTCTTTGAGTCAGATAGAGGTTAAAGAGGAATATGTATCAAACTACCAAAAATTGAAAACATATTTCTTATGTTACTTAACTAAACATCTTCACTGGTCTGCTGCAAAAAAGTCCCCAAAGTTTCCAGAAATTGAGGAGCTCTGAATGTACAGGACAGTGGACAATCGACTAGCTACATGTAGGTATATATGTCCTTGTGAAAGAAAGGGTCAGTTTCTGCCTTTTGATCACCTGCAATCCTCCTCAGCTGTGTACAGTGGGATATTGGCTCAGTCCTTCAAAGAGAAAAGCTTGTAGTTCTTTGAGAGATTTGGAGTAGGAGCAATTGCTGTTTTCCACCCTGTGCTACACAGCATCGTGTGAAGGTTCAGTGATGTTTTGATGTGAGGATCAAGAAGGCCATAGATGGTTTTTAACTTAATCTTTCTTTTTGTGAAAGCTTTCTTTTCATTTCCACAGCTGTCCAGATGTTAATGTTTCCAGCAGGTTGTGTTTCAGCATGTTTGTTTTAGATGCATAAGGCTAAATGGCATTTCTGTCTAGTATATATCATTTTCAATGTGAATTAGTCTTATGCAGATTTTAGCTAATGCAGTGTTTTTGAAAGCTATATGCATGCATTAGTATTTTAAATGTGAATTGAATGATTGAAATTCAGTTGTATGTAAGCTTGTAAGTAACAATGCTAAAGACTAATTTTTCTCTTTGCTGTAGGAGTTTTTGTTGTAGTTTACTTGTTTTCAAAAATCAAAACGTGTGCATGCAGGTGTGTTTTATCAAAGCCAAACTGGTAGAATGATGGTAGAATGAGATTGTGTGAAAGTCTGACTGTAGTGGTGTTTACTAATACATGACCAGATATTTACTGATTCAACCACTGCATCAACAGAACAGTTTGTCCTTAGATATTATGCTATGTTTAATTATACATTGCATATCTGAATGAGGCTTTCACAGGTGCCATTTGTTGTGTAGCAATACAATATTTGTTCATTTTAGGGTTTGTCAGTGAGGGCACTGAGTCGTTTCATTTTGTCTCGTCGGTGTACATCCCCGTAGTCTTTGCCTATGGCCTCCAACCCACCCGCCTGGCAAGAACAATGAAGCCTGTTACCTTTTAGTGTTTGCTGAAGGTGAAATGACATTTGATGCCGTGCCAAATGTGAGTGCAGTATCCACTCATGCACTGCTGTCAGGAGTGATCACTGTTATTTCAGCTGCCTGTCCAAAGAGGGGTTTCAATGGCTCACCCCTTTTGCTGCATTAAGGTAGTCGCGGTAGGAGGCCTGCATTTGGCCTCACTTGGCAAATCTGATTAGAGGGGCTGTAATAGTAGGTTGTGTGGGAAAAGGCACTATAGTGCATGAAGAGAGGACAGAGCAAAAACACCAACCATCTTTGCGCCCTCCCATCGTCTTTTTCTGTTGTTGCTTCCAAACTGCATGGAAGTATCATGCTGTCACCTCTGGATGTGTTGCGAAATAGATTGGACTACTCCATAGACCGTTAAATGAACTTACTTTAATTTTAAAGACCATGCAGCCCACAAAGGTTGAATGGCATATACATCTATTACATAATATGTAATTTGGGTCCAGCTTCAAAATGAGGTGTCCACCCTCTGCAAAGGTGACTGTGCTATTTGAAAATAATTGCTGGTGCACTTCATAAATAGTAATGACCGAATGTCTCTAAATACACATGGATCATCCAGGTGCAGCCAGGTCTGACATGCAGTCAGTATTTATGTTCTGTAGGTTTGTAAAGTTGTCTTTTTGCCATCAAATAAATAGTTCTGCATTTTAACATTTAATTTTCCTAACAATAATTGCACACTACATGATGATTATTGGTGAGAAAATCTTTTGACAATTGCATCACAAGATTACAAATTGCTCTCAAATTTGAGAAAAATATTAGAATGGTAGTAATTTTTTTTTTTTTCGATACAGTGCCACTGATCTGATTTAATTATTGAAATGTTTATAACACATTCATTTCAATAGTGCTGGTGTGAATGTTTGAGGCTCTACTTACTCTGCAGGTTTACCAGCGCTGCTTCAAATTTCTGCTCAAACCATCTTTTGGATACAAATGACACATTTGCAGTAGGATATACGTTATAAATGCTTGGCATGTTATGACCTGACACTGATGTCAAAAAGAGGTGACAACAGTGTGGCAGACTTTTTCCAGTAGGCTTTAAATGTACCCTCTGAAAAGCAAGGTGAAAATGACTACCATAATACGAAGCATAGGGTGTCACTTAGTTCCGTGTGTGTGTGTGTGTGTGTGTGTGTGTGTGTGTGTGTGTCCTCAGTTTTCCGGTCTGTTCTGTGTCGTCGTGCGTTGTCAGAACTCTAATGCACTGTAAGACTGTTCCTGCTTTGAGAAGGTAATGTTAATGAAAACAGACTGCAACGGCTTTGTAGTTAAACCCTCAAAGTGGGCTGTTTTTGCTTTCATACGTATAGTACCCCCCACTGAAAATATATCCATCAGTACAAGACATGCGGATTATCTTAGCATAAAGGCTGTAAATGGGGAAAACAGCTATCCTGGCAGTTTTTGTTACATTGGACAGATCCTGTCAAGCTGTTTTCTCCTTATTTTCAGTTCCATGACTGTCTTCAGTTTGAGCTGTACAGTCTTTTCTATTTGATATTTTTTGCTTTCACCTTCTATTTTCAAACTGCATGATTTCAGTTTGTACTTTCAAAATTGTTCTTATACATTTCCTTCTGGGTTGGACCTGTACACTGATGTTCTAACTTTTTAATCCTTACCTTTCATTTTCATATTACACCCAGGCTGTTTGTTACTTTCTCACTCACTGAATCACTGCACACGTCCTGCCCTTTCTTGTCCCCTGTCTTTTCCTCTCAGTAGCGAGTGATGCCTGGGGGTATAATTTGATCTTCACTTTCATCACATGTACATTTTTCAAGCTTCAGCTACTTATGCTATATATATATATATATTCTAAAGCAGCTTAACTGAGATGTTCTCTGCTCATCGTGTGTGGGTTTTATGACCAGGTACTGCTTTCAGTAAACTGTTAGGTTTTAGGAGTCGGCCAACCTGATATTAGATTGTTGGTCACATTGGTGTACAGCAGATTTTATACCTTATAAAAATTTAATTATATTGCCTTCTAGGCAGTTGTTCGTGCCTGGTCTAACCTCCTCAGATTATGTATTTAGTTGACATTTGTGCAGTGCTGTCATGACATTATGGGTTTGTCTGAATGATGGGCTTGCAGGACTCCTATTGAAATTAATTTTAATGTTCTGCTTGTTAGTTTTGTCCTTTTGGTTTAATTTGAACCATAGATTAGAAAAGCACTGACTTCGAGATCTAAAAAAGTGCTTTTTGGATGAGATTTTACCACGTTTATGTCCCAGTGTGCCATGTGAAAGCTATACACCACACAACCTCTGCCAAAACCAACATTGCTGCAAGGAAAGCAAAAGTGCACATCTTAAGCCAATGTTTTAACTTTTGTAAACAAACACTTCTTCTACCTACCTACCACATTACTGAAATCACATTTGACCCTGAGATGTTTTTATAAATAATGCCTCCAGAGCGTCCCAGTCACCAAATCAGCATTTGACATCTGCTTCGGTTGGCTGCCATCCAGCTTGAGCTGTGGCTGTTATCCTTCTTTTTCTTGTAGTCCACCAGCATCCTATCATGGATAGCGCCCTGTCCGGCTCATTTCCCTCCCCGATCACCACCCTGAGCTGCCTCCAAGGCCTCTTGGTAGGCCATGGCCTGCCAAGTCACCCTGTGGTCACACATGGTGATGGCTAATGTGACAAAGCCAGCTGCTCATCATTGCCCAACCAGCCTCTTGCCAGCTGTGATTAGATGTAAAGGGTTGTCCCTTCTTTTCCCCCAGCGGCCCTGGGGCAGATCAGCCAGCTCAGACATGTCCTCTACACAGATGAGTGAGCTGAATTGTGTTCCTAACTTTGAAAGTGCTTCATGTACTGAGATAGCTGATCAGAAGTTTTTTTTTTTTTTTTTTTTCTCAGAAAAGTTTATCCATGTGATCTGTCTTCACCTCAGGAAAGTAGATTCGATGAGACACAAGATGCAATAAGAAATGGGGAGTAAAAGAAAAGGTCAGCTCTCTGGAAACGGCAGAAAAGCAGCATGACAGTGAAAAGATAAAATCATGAATGTACACTGGGAACAAATGATTTTTCAAAGCAGGTGTCCCTGTCCTATTTTTTCGGTGTTTATTTAATTATTATTATTATTTTTTTATGCTGTTTGAGCCTGTTCACCTTTACATGGTGTTATGTACTCAGATGTTATCTAGACAGTGTACTTTTCATTTTTGATACTTTTTTCTGTAAAAGGCTCTTTTGTCATGGCTTTTTTTTATATATATATATATATATATGTGTCGTCAGCACTGATTTCAGTAGTGGTAGATTAAATTATAGATGCAAATGTATTTTGCAGTAAGACCATAGCTAACACTTCCATAACTGTGTTTTCATGCTCAATTATACTCAGGTCAGTTGTGGCATTTTGAGTTGAAGCAGGTTGACTGAAGAGATTGTGGTCCAAATAAATTAGGCTGTGCTCTTTAATCTCTAATCTAACACCGTTTGGTTACCTTCTTTAAGTAGTCAATTAACTCTGATTGGTGTGCAGTTATAACCGCCAGCTCACAGTTTAATGTTCTATGGCAGGCTAGGTGATTGGTGAAAGTTGGTCATCTTTATTGGGCATGAAATTAAAACTGCACCAAAACATAAGTATACTATACTGATTAGCTACACATGCGAAACAATGTGGGGGGGAAAAAAAAGCTTATTTTTTGATGTTTTCTTATGCTAGCAAATTGCTTGTAGTCTTAAACTTGTGACACCGATGTTTGAGTTTGTCTCCTGTAAAACTTGTAGACCTAGAAATTATATTTGTCAAGATTCCCCTTTGGGCAGTGACAATCAGTATTGAAGACAATAGTCAGACAAACAGCCCCAGCTGCCCAGGATGCCACTCTCAAAACAATCAGCCACAACAAAAGCAAGAGAAAGCCCCCTCACCAGTGCTAATTGTTAATAAGGGGTTTTGGCATAATTGATTTTTCTTTCATTCAGCTCCCAGTTTGCTCCTGTTGCGATGGAGTTTGTGTCCCTCGGGTCTAATCTAACGTTCCTGGTTGAATGCATTAACTTTCGTAACAAACAGCCCTGAGGAGGAGAAGGGTCAGGATCAGCTCAAAGTTGCTTGAGAACCTTGACAAATCAGATGTATTTCATATGGAAATGTCAGTGTGCTTCAGAGACTTTACTCATGGTAGCGATGAAAATGACAACTGCAGTGAAGTCTCCCATTGTGTTGTGCACTACATGTTCATCTGTGTGGATTCAGTCATTCTGCAGATCTGAACTTGGTATTTCAAATTAATGGTTCCACAGGTAGTTAATTTAAATTAGTTTGGGTTATTTAGTGACAGCATTTGATGTCAGCCACCTGGGGCTGTTGCAATATTTTAAAGGCCTTGATATGCATATTATGTGTTTAAAAGCTACTTGTAATATTTTATCTTGATGGCATGCAACAGGAAATTGCAGTTTAGCATTAATGAGCTTCCACAAGCACAAACATTGAATACTGTGAAATAATTTAAAACAAAAAATCATTGAGTTTGTTAGGGAAAGTGTCGACTTGCATGAGAATGACATTTCTAAAACCTGTATACAAAACACATTACATGGTAGCTTTACATGAAATAATTCACATCCTGGTGCTTTATTGATGTCAAATTTGATATCACTTGTAATCAAATTAGATATACAAGTTAATGTTAATTCTGGAGCTGTTGACTTCTTTTGTCCTGTTTAGAGAGTGGTTTGGATGGAAGAACCAGATGTCTTCTTATTTCATGCCATTTTCTCTCTGAGAAAAGCCTGAAGGAGGCAACAGTAGTAGTTTTCCTGAGGGCCTGGGCATAATACTGAGCCAGATGCTTCTTTAAATCTGTGTTGAATTGTGCCTGAATTCTTTGCTATTGCAATGGGAGATAAGGCAGTGAAACTTATCGTGGGGCTGCCACACATAAACATGCAGAGTTGTACATATGCATCGATAAGCAGGCCAGCCCGCAGTACTATCTAGTCTTGCCTTGGTTTCTCACTATCACATGGCTGGGTTACTTTGAAAATATCACTGATTTGATATTTCTCTTACATTTAGCTTTTACCTCTCTTAGACCCTTTTTCTCACATGTTAATTAAGATGAACACTATAGTTATGTGATATGTGGTAGAAGAGTGAGAAGATACTATCATACATAAAGCACACCTTGCAGTGTGAGGTTTTGAAATTTATTAACCTACGGATAGATTTGACTCGTGCCAACACATGTGCTGCACTTGGATAGCCTGAATCATTTGGTGAGTTATCCATCTGAATCATGCCCTCTAATTACCATAAAAGCTAATTACTATTGCAATCATTACACCATCAGATAATTTAATTGGGTTCTGAAATAAATAGAAATGTTCATGGTGTCATAAATTAAGTGAGCTTTTTATAATGCTGTATCACTTTTGATCCCTTCAGTAATAATTATGTCCTGGGATGTTTGAGGCATTAGGGTAGAATAAAGGTTTCAGCAGCAGTCAGTTGGTCAGAGTCCATGTGACAGCCCTGTCAACATGAAGCACAGTACAGTTTGTCTTTTAATTTGAAGGACATCCTGGGGATGGATTAAACGGCAGTAACGACACTAACCCCAAGCTTCAATGCAGTCTGTCTCTAGATGACATCAGTACCAACTATGGTTTTTGTGTATGTTGGCCAGCTCTGCATCGTCTTCTAAATTTTGTGCATTAAAAACATGCACAAATTGTTTGAAGGTGGCCATGATCATAGAAGAATACCTAAACTCTGTCCAGAAATATCAGGGCTTTATACAAAGAGGGTTTGTGGACAATTATGTGACTAAAGTTTTCTTTAATAGATGTTTACTTTGGTGGAATCATATAAAACCACACTAAGGACATAAAACGGGGTTAAAAACAGATAATGGCCATAGCCGAGGAATAAACTGCAGCCTAAATAGTAGTGTAATAAAAAAGGACTCCCATGGGATACTATCAATGCCATAAACCAAATAGGATGTCTGTATTGTATCTTATGGGCAGCAATATTAGTAGCACATCTGGACTCAAAATGTCTTCAAATTCTGCAGGATCATTTGGTAGCAGTCACTCAATGCCTTCAGTTAAATCACAATCTGTGGGCTGTCATGTCATCACAATGTGTCGTGTAACACATTTGGTGAAGATTGGATGAAATTTGGAGATGAATAACAATTCTACTTACTAAAAACGCAACAATTACTTACCAGGTGCCAAGATTTCAGGTTTCCATAGTTAATCTTCTATGTTTTATCAAACAGATGTCAGTATTGTCATATTTTTCACTCTGTAGCATTTTCCAGGTTGTTTTGAACATTTGCCTGAAGCCTTTGCAATATGCTGCATCACCTCCTTTTACCTTTTTCTGCCTTCTAATTTCACAGAAATTCTCCACAAACGGTTGTTTTAGTCATTGACTCTGTTTTGACCAAAATTGGTAACAGGAATTTGGCAAACACCAAATATTGTCAATGAGTGTATTTTGGAGAATCAAAGACAGGTCAAAGTGCAGCTGCTCTTTTGAGGCAAGCATTGTTACAAATGAATGAATAACCAAAGCAAAAGGTTTTAATGTACTGCTTTTCCAATGTTGAAGATAAAAGACTAAGATTAAACAGATGTGCTTTCTCCTGGGAGCTTGTTAATCAGTCACACCCTGTAAGATAGAGGTCAACAACCGGTTGTGGCAAGCGAAGCACCCTGTGGTGAGCTCATTTTGCCAAAGTTCCTAATCTTTTTTTTTTCCTTCCTTGCTCACCATTCTTTACCAGCCTTTTGTAAAAATGAGTCTCGCTGGGTAAAACACAACTTTTCGTTTTGTCATTTGCATTTAATTAGATGATTTAATTTGTAGGATTCAGCCAAACAACCCATGGGATCTTTGTATCTTTTCTTTTTTTATATATATATATACATATATAAAGACATGGCTCTCTGTTGTCGAGGGTTTTTTTTTAATTATTTATTTTATACACAAAATCAGTTCAATCTTGATGCTTTTTTTGAAATTTCTGGCCAGTATACTTTTACTAAGTGTACTTTTACTAAGTGCTACATTTGCTTGCAGATTTATAGTTAGAATCATAAGGAGATGATTTGATGCAACTTCATATTTCTACTCCTCTACCTCAGAGGCAAATATTGTACAAGTCTGATAAAACTCACATAGAATATACAGTTGGATAATCACTGGCATTGGTTCTTTTTTACAATTATAGAGGTCAATTGTCTCAGGGCAGGGGCGTCGGTGGGCGTTAGAGAGTCAACCAGCCAGACACTGAGGAGCTGTTGTCAGGCGCACAGTGGGAAATTTCATTTTTGTGATGGATTATGCACTGCTGTAGATTCTGTTGTTTTTAAACACAAAACATTTTTTGTGCTCTTTATTTCTCACCGTGCTTGAAGCTATATGAACCATGCTATTTTTAAATGTAGCTACAGGCGCACAAACACCCAGCGTTATAATAAAATAAATAATCGGCGACTGTGCTGCAAATCAAGATCCCTTTTTAAATCTGGTCTTGCTAGTAGATAAATACACATTTGGGCTTTGCTTTCAATGGGTTTCTCTCCACTTCAAAGAGCCTATACTTCATCACTACAATTGAGTCTGGATTCATGAACTTTCTCTGGCCTTCCCACAGTCAGTCTATACGTTTGGCATCAAATAGTTTTAGTTGGTGAAAACATTTGCAGGTTGTGGATGCATTGTTTTCTCTTGTTTAAAGTAATGGAAACTGAGTGAATTAGATGCGGCTAATGTAGCTGTCAACTTTATAACCTCCTCAGGTTTCATTAATATCCCCAGTCCATATTACCACAGTGACAGACTATACTTGCAGAGTGTGAGCATTCATTAACAAGAATGCTGTTCTCTGAGAAATTGTCAGAGCAGATGGTTGCTATTCCAGGCCTAGGGACAGGGAACAGACAATGCTGTTTATCTGTTTTGATAACTGACTTGCTGAATTGAAATCATGTGAAGCCTTTTTTTTTTTTTCCCCCCCCAGCCACATTCATTTGGTATGTTTTGTCCTCTAGTGGTGCCTTTGGAAGCTGTGGGACTTTGACTCCCCTAACTTCATTGCATCTTATTTGAAGAATGAAATGCAGTTGCTATAGCAACTCTGCAGATGGATGACAGTTGGCCAAAGTTGGTTTAACCTGGAGTAGCCTCTTTTAAAGAGCAAAAAGGAAAGGCAGGACGATCCAATTCTCATGAACTGTAGATTCTTTTCGCTTCTGAGGGCCACACTTTAGCAGGATCATTCAATCAATAAATGTTTTCAGATGGAATTGCCTCTGGGAAACATTCCCCAGCTGAAACAAAACATTTATTGACAATACAAGCCTTTGAAGGCTTTTCTGAAATATACTCAAGGGAGCAACACAGAGAAAAAATTTACTTAGATGGAAAGATGGAAGTGGAATGCTACAGGTGACCAGTTTTATCTCTCACCATCACTGCAGACCTGCAGGTGTTGCATTATCAGGATAATGAATATGCTGCTTCTTTGGTCTTTTCAGGTGACCTAACCTGAGACTACAATAAAATGTATTTAGTCTTAATATGTTAGACATACTGGGATGACTGTTCTCCATGATGGGAGTGTGTGTTGTCAGTAAAGAGTAGACATAATTTGTAACAGTTCCAGCCTATCACTAAGTGCAGTTGTGTCATGCATTTCAATACAGAAACTCCATTATCTCTGAATGTGTATCATCGTTTTGCAAATGAGCTAATTAAACAATGTGAAATATGCTGTGCTGTTGTACAAACAAATCCAGCCAAAGCCATTCCCGTCACTGTTCAGTTCCCATTACAACTCAGTGGGGATTTTTGTGGCCTGGAAGTGTTGCCCCATTTTGTGGTGTTTCTTTGCTCAGGTCTAAAGGTGGGTAAGCTTCTTGCTCAAAAAAAAAAAAAGAAGAGACCAGATTTTATTTATATATATATTTTTTTTGTCTACGTAGTGTTGTAGGGCACGAGTAAGACCCAAGCCAAGGCTTAGCCTTTGTGTTCTATTACACAAAATGGACGATCCTATTACATCGCTGGTAATCTCACCAGGGCCAGGTACAATGAAGGGTATATGCCATCCACCCCTTCATCTCCTCAAGCACAAGCTGTCCTTTGACCTTCTGCTTCCAGCAACACATCCACTCCAATAACCATTTTGTTGAGCCACTGTGGTGCACTGTGCTGAACAAATTAAATACAACTGGAAACTTTGGACAATTATGTTCATGTGATGTGCTATGAATTTAAAAAAAAAAAAAAAAAAAAACTGGGATACATTGAGCTGCTTGAAATGATACTTAAAGAAGCAGTGGAGGAAAGAACCTAAGTACATTTGCATGAGTACTGTGTTTTAGTACTAATGTAAATCCCATTATTCATTATTTCCATTAGGATTAGAGTTTTGAAAATATATTATAGATAGTGGTTCCCAGTTTTTTTTTTTTTTTTTTTTTTTTTTTTTTTTTGTTGTTGTTGTTGTTGTTGTTGTAGTAGTATTGACATTTTTATTCAAGTAAATGATCTGAGTTCTTACTCCACCACTGAACAAATCACACTTTAGCACTGTGGGGAGTGGCAGTTATCAATATTGCCTTCTCAATGTGTTAAGCATCTTAATTCTCTTTAAAACCAGAAATAGTATGTGATTCCCTGGATCGTCGTCCTTATGGTACCAGATGGCACGCTAAATTACATGTGAAACAGAAAAATGAAATGTGAAGTTAATGATATAAATTTTGGCAGCTTTACGATATGAGCCACTCCATGAGATTTGCTAAGGATTAAATTAATTTTGCTTGGAGTTCTAATTAATATATTGGTTTAAAAAACAGTGATTGCATTGCAGGCAAAAAATAACATTTTCTAATTAGGCATTCTGGCATGTTTTGCACTTTGATATGATCCATTTTGAGAGTCCTTAGTTTTTTGAGAACTCATCCTTATAGCCTGGTAAGAAAAGGCTTAGAAAATCTTTACTCAAAGATAATGGCTCTGAATGTTTCTCAGGGGGAACTGAGCCTTGTTTATTCATTTTCATACTCCTGAGGCACCTATAAATTATAGATAGAAATTTAGTGTTGTGATTTAATTATTAGAGTTTTCATAATCATGGCAATGTGCTATAATCCTTAAGCAAACTTGAAAAACAGATGTGGTGTTTATTTCAGTGAGCTTTTATCTCACCTTTTCTTATTGCACGTGCTTCAGTAATTTTTTATCGCGCTATCAGCCTGGCAGGCTCTGGTCTTTCTGTTGGATTTTTTTTTCTGTCATTATCGCTCTTGTCTAGCAACCTCAGAGTTGCATGTGCCAACTGGATTGTTGTAATAGGAGTCGGCTTTGTCTGTAATCCTCCTTGCTCTGATTGAGTGCGTGTCTTAGGTTTCAATATCAAATGACCCAATATCGCTCCCAAATCAGCAGGTAGTTATTGTATTGATTTGAGTCTGGCAATATACAGTGTACCTATGAGTTGAAGAAAATAAGAAATTATGTTTAGTGAGAAAACTGGCTTTTCCCCTCTTTTCTTCTGTTTGGCATAGGCAAATTTGTAGTGTTCAGATAAGACTAGCTTGTTCCAGTCTTCTGTCGTGGCCTAATGGGAGTCGAACTTGTAACCTGAAAATTGCAGGTTCGAGTCTCAGGTTCGGCAAGATTGTCAGTGGCAGAGTGAATAGCCAGTGCCCTGTTCAACTTCAATACCATGACTGAGGTGAGACCCTTGAGCAAGGCACCAGACCCGGGCGCCGCAGCACTGGCTGCCCACTGCTCCGGGTGCTTTGTGTGCACTTTGGAATTGGGTTAAAATGCAGAGCACAAATTCCGAGTATGGGTCACCATACTTGGCCATATAAGTCACTTTCAATCTCATAACCTTTGATGTCATGTTAGTGACAGTCACAATTCCACAGGGAATCAATTAGAAAAACTACAAAGTAGGGTGACATTTTTAGGGATACAAGAGCATTTTCTGGCTCAACTTCAGTGATGTTAATGTAGAATCAAAAGCTGCAGCTATAAGCCTGCAAATTCCTCCAGCTGTCAAAGGAGCAGCACAGACGTTTGTGGTTTTGTTTTTTGGCATCAATCTTCATAGTTCTATTCATTCCAGATTGTATATACTAATATCTGTCAAATTACATTTAGCAGCCGACCAGTTTAAACAAGCACCTTGCCTTTCTGCTAACTAACATCACATCCTCTATTTGACTCAAGTCCAAGAAGTTTTCTTTTGAGAAAAAAAACTAATTTGTGCTACAAATCTTACCTATATCCCTGTCACTGGGGAGAAATGACAGCGGCTGACAACACACACTGTGAAATTGATAGCAACAGAAAACCTAACTGGCATCCAATGGTTTGGCCTCCATCATGTAAGTCATATTATTAGCCAGTTCAATGGACTGGTTAATGACATAGTGGTCTATTACACTCATGTCTGTAAACAGAAGCACATGTTGCTGGTGCCAGAAATCTGCCCATCACAAGTTTGTTTTTATGATGGGAGTCTCTTTTAAAGAGCTGCGACTTTCCAGAAACAAAAGAAACATTAAAACTTTTTTTTTTTTTTTAATTTTTTTTTTTTTTTTTTTTTAAAGAAAGCCTCCGACACTCACGAGTCTAGGAATCTGTAATTCACTATTTGTTGGTCTGTTTAAATCATGCAACATTTGAAAGTGTGTGGGCACCATATTACTGCTCTGTTCATAGTACAACCCACCTATTTTAATAAAAAATTGTATATCCTACATTACATTTTCCATATTTTTTTTTATATACATTAATATCTTTAAAAAATGTAAATATTGATTTTAGCCATAATACCAAACAAACTGTCTCGCTGAAGAAACTGCACTGGTAAGGTTTCAAGTTGATCAATTTTACGTTTTCATTTATATTTCTAGGTTATAGTGGAGGTTCACCCAGTGAATGCAAAAGAAGTGAAAACATGTTACATTTATTCCCCTCTTGTGTGAAAAACTCACCAAAATGTAATTTCAAAAGCAGATTTCAACAAGTTCTCCCTGGAGCATTTCAGTGTATCTGTCTTTGTAAAGACTGTTTTCATGGCTGTTTTGCCTTATTAGACAGTTCAGAGTAAAAAGCTGAAAAGAGGGGAAAGTAACAAGCAATAAAAGCCTAGGCTGGTTTTTAAAGTCAGAAAACTGCTTTTGTATGGTAGCTGCATTCACCATCTCTCAAGGACAGAGCTTTCCAGAAATTAATACATTTTATTATTTTAGGATAATTTACATGTGCTTTTTTGCATATGTCTCTGTGAAGGCAATTAGAGTAATGGCCTCATGTAGTATTTCACAAGTTTAATGAATACATTTTTAAATGGTGAAATCATTTTTAGCTTTCTTTCCAATAAATATCTTCAGCTTCGCTAAATGTTGTGTATTTTATTGTGGTTTGCTTGCCATTTACAACATGCAGCATTTTAAAAAATGTATCCTTCACAATGAAGGTGATCTATCACTGCAGACTCATTTTTAATCCCAGGTGACTGAAACATCTGTCAGGAAGACTGAATGTCGATAGAGCAGTACAGCAGGGAGAAGGGGAGTGGAGGGAGAGGGGATCCAGATCCAGCCAGGAGCGATGACTTTGAACCAGCCGGAATCTCATCTTAGTATGAGTAGTATCATTCAAGCTTATATGTGTGAAACGATAGGACAGGCAGAAACTTTATATAATACATAACTTGATGCTCATTTTTCCACCTGATGGATGATTTTGTCTATAGGTATCATGGCTGTATGCTCTAAGGTGGCAGCAGCAAACCTCAGACAGATAGTGTCATACTTTATCCACTAGTATGAGCTGGGACCAACGGTTGGTCTATTGGAGGCTATGTGGTCCCGCCGTGGTGCTTTCCAGGGCAGCTGTAGAGCAGACACCCAGGAGAGTCAGCCTTTCTGTGTTTAACAGAGAAGGTTATCTGATACACAGATACAGCCTGTCCCATCACACATTGGAATGACATGATTCATTTGTGTTTACTGGAATATGATTTCAGCTGTCATGCCCTTTAGTTCATCAGCTGTCCTCCACTCTGCTTTGGAGAATGCAGCAATGTGAGTCTATGTGACTTGTTAATTGTTATAGACCTTACACCATCTACTTCTGCAGTGTGTAATTTCTTCCATGTCCTTAAATGTGAATTGGCAAGCCTAATTGAGGGTTATCGAATTTATTTTTACACTACATCTGCTTTTCACTATATAGACCCATAGGTTTGTGCATTAAACAAAACTAATTGTATTCATATTAATAGAATAATCCACAGCTCAGACCATGTTTCAACCTTCATAGTAAAGAGTTAAGTGTGGAGATTATTGAATGTTTGAAGACAATATATTTTGCAGAATTGTCTGACTTATTCATAAGTAGCTTGGACATCACTGAAGAATGCTTAAAAACTTAATTATTAGTTGTTTGAGTTAATGTGTAATTACACAAAATATAAACCAAATAAGCGACTGTCCCACTGAAATTATTGTGATGACAAATATTTGAAATTGCTCTGTTACAACCTGTAAATCTGTGGTATGGTCTTCCCATCTGCACTAATGCAAATTGCGCTGCAAGCTTTTAGATTTGTCATTAATTAACACTTGCACACCTGTGGTTTGGCACGTCTTGATACCGTTAATTCCTCTGGTCAATTTGCCAAATGTAAATGTCATAAAACCAATTTGCTTGTCTGAAGAAACACGAGAGACAGCATGTTTAAATTCAAATTACACTACCTGACATGACCACAACCTGTTCTCTCGTCATATGTCCAACAGCTTCCACAGTTTATAAATTACAGTCATTGCTAATACGTGGATTATAATGGTAAAATTATAATTAGCCATAGATATGATAAGGTAAGATAAAGGTTATTTATCCCCAAGGGGAAATTCACGAGAAGGCATTCAGGAGATTCTTCCGTTCAGCTGGCAGTACAAAGAACTGAACAGATTGTGTAGAGAGAAGGGCTTGGGATCATGAAGTTTAGACTTTAAATGTCTGCGTCATCTTGAGGTTAAAGCATCAAACAAAAGTCGAGATTCTGCATTCAAGTGACCTTCATGTTCAAGCACTGGCATACCAACAGTATTATCTGAGCCTTATTAACAATCCAAACAGACTGCTGCTCACTGCCCAAGTACCTTATAAAAGTAGTTAAAATCTCAATAAAGGTGAGAGGAGACGCTGGCTGGATGCTTAAGTGGCTGCCTGGACAGTCACCTGCATCCACTCCTGTCTTCCTTTTCTTAATTAAGATGCAGATGTCGGTTAATGAGAGCGGACACTGCTAATGAGTGATGCTAAATCCAATGGGTTATAGTTGGCAGTCCCACATGTGCTGCTTTTGATCATGCTGGCTGGTGTCTCCCTGCCTCTGGAATTATACAGATATTAAATAGAGCCCAGGTTATTCACTTAATTATTTATTTAATCATTATTTGTCACATATTTGACAGTTGGGTGCTTTGAACTACAGTTTTGTTATTTTCAGAGTTTAAGACCATTTAAAATCTTTTTTTTTTTTTTTTTTTTTTTCCCCCCCACATCTCTCTGGCCCAAGCACAGTCGAGCAGCTGCAAATGACAGGATAGAAAAACTCATTTCACCTCTCACACACAGCATTGGAATGAAATGACTTTTCCCTTTTAAAAGTGCAGCACAGTGCTTTTTCTGCTTTCCCTTCTTTCAAATGTGTTTTACTTGTTCTAATGGAAAACAGTAAAGTTGATGTAAGTATTTGATTAAATTGCCTGTAAATATTTGTGTGAAGGCATGCAGCTGAGAACCCTATTAAGTCCAAGGTGGATAAATGAGGAATTTTATGCATTATCTTATGGAAGTGGAGAAGGAACTGTTAATCCAATGTTTGCACACTTTTCTCCATTCCAGCCCCTGCCCCTCTGAACCAAACTGTGACATGGCATCACGATTCACATGGCATCCTCTGAATCACGCACACAACTCCCATTATGCTGGAGGGTTCTGGTTAATCCAAGACCTTCATAAAGCATGTGTTGGGCTTTAGCGACACATCTGTCATTCTGACGTCCATTAGCATGGTCTGGACTGTTGGTTTCTAATCCATCTGTGCTCTACAGAGACAATCTGCTGCCAACTGAATCTTTGCTAAGCCTTTGGAGAAGCCGACTGATCGGCAGCTCCTGCCAACTTGCTGAAAGTTTTTATTTATATTGTACCGTTTTTTTTGAGTGTTTCCTGTGTTGTTTTTTTTTTTTTTTTTTTTTTTTTAATACTTGCCTGCCTAAGTGAGTGTCAAGAAATGTTTCCTGTGATGAATCGGATGCTTGTGCTATTTGCTTTGATGTTGCCAGGCGATCAGAAGTCCATGGAAAGAGGGTAACTTTAATCCCAAGCACCAAAGGCAGAATAAGACCAATATCTTTGATCTTCTTCATGCAAAGAGCCCAGTAATTTTTCACTGCAATGCTACTGCACTGGTAATATTGGATTAAAACCTCCCCCCTTTCTACTACTGTCCACTCATGTATGGCCTTAGGTGTGGATGAGGCCTGTCAGGGACACTTTGGCAAAATGCACAATAGAGAGAGAGCGTGAGAGAGAAAGGAAAAAAGAGGCAAGCAATTTTGACACGTCGTCTTCTGTGACACACTGAGGCAATTCAGCACAGCGGAACTACATTTTCACAGGGGTATAAGAACTCACACAGGCGCGGTTTGTTGATGGACAATCTGTAGGTGATATTGCACCTCTTGCATGTTTCAAAGTTGAATGTTTATGGATAAGTGATGTAATAGTAGGGTAGATGAAGAGATGTGTGTGTGTATGTGCCTCAGGCATGTTGCATTTAAGAGTGATTGTAAAGGGCGGTGTCAGTGGTTTCCCCAAGCAATCAGAGGTCAGCGAGCTCATTCACAGCCACTCAGCTTCCTGTCAAAGGAGCAGTGTCAGTTATACAGCAGGAAAGTCATAGAGCCATAACAGTGTGAAGTTCAGATAATGAGTCATTACCAAAAATTAACAGCCGTGGTGATGGGCTATCTAATAGCAGATGATGGATCCAGTAATAGGTTTTTCAGCAAGTGTTCATATCGTCATAGCCAGTTTCATTACCAAGAATCTCCTGCACATCTCAACCTCACAGCTGGTCTAGTACTAAATTCAACATGCAATGACTGAATTTCGATGTTCTTTGCTAGTTGTGAAGACGATTAAAACCGAGTTGGTGTTTTAACTGATGCTGTAATGCACAATGTTTCCTCGGGATCTTGGACAACAGCTGAAAGTTGGACCAAACTGATATTTTGTTAATTTAATGAAAATACTGTGGGATATATATAGACCAAACAGCAAGCGAGCAATGTTAGCAACTAGCTGGTAAACATGTCTTCTTTGTGCTGACCTCAGGTGGCCGTTAACATGACAAAATACAGTGAGGGCATGTAAAAGGAAATATAGACAGTCACTTGTTGTACTTTTTTCTCTCTGTTGAGCTGAATACAATTTTATGTTTACACATTTATATGGATTTATAAAACTATTTTACCTTTCCCAGCGTGTGATTTTCTTTTTATGTCTGTCATCTTTAACATATTTGCTTACACAATTCTTCTAACAGTTGCATCCTTGCACATTTAAATTATATGTGGCTTTTATCACTGTTTCATGCTGTGGACAATGCTAGAAATGAGATTTTGTCGTCAGATCGTCAAAGTAAGACATGTAAGATGTCACTGTTGCTTAGTGATCAGAGATCTACATAATGTTTGGTGCAGTCTGCAAAGCCATTTAGGAAAATGGAGACCTAGCCGGGGAAAATAAGATTTTTTTGTATGTTAAAGTACAGATGCGCATATATGGATCTATGTTTTGTGAAATAGGGGAAATAAGATTGTAATTCAGAAACGAGACTGACACAATAGAGGTGTCTCTTTGGGGTGAACAGTTTTCCCTGTTAAGGCGTTAAAAAGGAGAATGTGGGCAACCTAGACAGCAGAATTCAGAAGAGGTGGTGGTAATAGACAGAGGAAAGTTGAGTGGCAGAGTTTGAGACAGTGAGGTGAAAGAGGTGTGAAAAGAGAGTGCTGCCGAGACAAAGATCGTGTTACACTTCATCACTGTATAAACACTGGAAGGGGCAGAAAGTGTTCAAAGGCCATCAGAAAGGTTGTGAAGATGCATCACTCCAGAATGTAAAGGAGATTGTCAACACTTGGTTTGTGAGGTTGGTTCTGTGTTGACCTGTTCACACAGAGGACGAGAAGGACTCAACGAGCAAACAGATGAATTTTCTTATATCGGTGTGTAAAGCTAAAGTTTGCTGAAATATCATCCTCCATAATCTGCTTTCTGTGTATACGCACATTTCTGTGTTAAAGTAGTTACCGGCTGTACGTACACTAATGTGAGATCAATTTTTTTTTTTTTTTTTTAACTGCACTGAAATCTCAATACCAGTGTCATTGTGGGATTATTTATATAAAGAGAAGTGGAGTCAATGGATGTGGAAATGCTATGAAGAGTAGCTACCATGATGTAATGAGATTCCTTAATCTTAACACTTACATGCAAATAATTAATGTAGTGGGAATTTTGTTCATCCATGTTTGCATTAACCAGAATCCATCCTCTCATTCAGCACTGTCAGATTTCACAGCTCTTCAGGTTTTAGACCATAGCCGTGGATTAAATGCTGCTATCAATGTATGTTATAATTAGTGTTCTAATTTGTTTCACAAATGTTGGCATGCCAGTGAAATACAGATTTAAGCCCCGTCTCACTGCTGTATTCTCACATTTCATTTAGCTTTTGCTTGTTATAAATGGAGTACCCCAGCATTTTAGTGTAAATTGGTGACTTCACATGAGACTTGAAGTAATGGTCTAAATTACAGCAGTAGTCGGACATATCCTGATGTTTAGTCCCTGTTTTGTGTAGGATAATCAGGCTAATTTTAAAGAATGACATCAGATTTTACATTAGCTGATGACAAGCAGCTAACATGACAAAACTGATACTGCTGTGTTATCATTCTCTGTGGCCATTTTATTGAACGAGTGGCTGAAAGAAAGTACAGGCTCTAAATTTGTCACTGTCTGATGCCATAGCAACCAATTTCTTACCATTGTCCTGTAATGTTGAACGTTTTTTTTTGATCACCCTCCTCTCCCAACACCCTCATTGATCACAGTTGATATTCTGGCCCAGATCTTGCCTTAAAGATGGATGAATTCACTTTCTATGGACCTTTGCAGATATGGTACTGTCCATACCAAATGTAATAAGACTTTATCAAGCACATATTCAGATAAACACTTTATTTCTCATTTCTTTGAACAAATCTGTATGAAGTGGTGCAATCAGGGGCTGTCTGAGGACAAGCACAACATGTTTCTGAGTGTTTTGAGCAGTGGCTGCATGTTTTGACTCAGCTGTCGGCCTTCTTCACTGGAGCCGGATTGGCAACGATGAGAGGCAGTTCGCTGGCGAGCAGCAGGTGGTTGGGTTAATTGCCCACGGCGCTGGTTGGAGAGAAAGTGTCTTGCTGAGTGTGGAGTGCCTTCTGCACTGGCAGAGCTCAAGTCCGGATAAAGAACAGCAGTAAGCATATTGTCATCTCCCACCTCGCCACCCTAATCAGTACTGCTCTGCACTCCTATTGTTCAACTGAACTGGCTTGTTTCCCAGAGGAATTCTCCCTTTCCCTCTATCCCTTTTCTTCTTTCCCAGTGCCACCCACCACCCTCCCTCTTCTTTTCAGTCCCTTTCATCTCCAAATTCACTTTCTTTCTCTATCTCTCTTGCTAATGCTGCTTGATCTTCCTCCCTCCCCAGTCCTTAGCATTGAACTTTCATTTCTGTGGATTAGCCCTCCCATCTCCCTTCCCTCCTGCATGTGTTCTCCCCATGCACCTTTACCTTATTTCCTGTTATGTATACCCCACCTCACTTCTGCCCTTTCTTTCTTTATCTGTATCCCTTTCCGTTTTCTCTCCCCCTCTTCCCAGAGGAGTGGGATATTGACGTAAACGCACACAGAGCTTTGAGTGGGTTTTAAGCTGCTTTGACCAGTGCGCAGGCCCCTCCATCCATTGTCCCAACAACTATAGGAAGATACTCTAATTCTAATAGGCTTATCCCACCAGTCCTCCCAGTGCCGGGTTCAAAAAAAGATGGTGAAGTGTTAGATTAGATGTGGCTTGGCTGGACTAAGCATGCCTGGCTGTCAGTGTCACAGCTCCACCGTGGTAATGGATCAAAGATGTAGGCATCTGGTGAGAGGTAGTGCTGTAATTAAGCAGAAGTGGAGCTAAAAGGATGGTTAAGGATGACTAAGAAATCCAACAAAGCCTTGAAATTTAATGGAATCAATTCAAACTTTGGATGCCAATCATAACAGCGCGGACATAAATGCTGCAGATTGCTGTTGTGTAACATGAAATGATCATGTGACTACAAAATAAGTGGATGCAACTTTCTCATATGTTGTATTTATTATGTTCTTACAACCAGCCACATTGCTCAACCAAAGTATGAAACTGAGCTTCTTGGGCATGTTTTCTTACAGCACCACAAGTAGCTACAAATACCCCTTAATCCTGTGGATGTGCACTTTTTATCCAGGGCCAATAAACCACCAAATTTGCCCCTGTCTATATATAGGATGGACTGGAAACGTATTTCAAGGCATGTCTGCACAGTGACATTTCTTTACACAGCAGATGGATTGTGCTTGTGTATTGATGTTGTCTATGTGTCTGCTTGTGTTATTTTTTTTTTCCTTAACAGTCACTGTATTTTTCTCCACAACCTTTCACTTCAAAGTGGCATAAAAGGCACCCGTCATGCCTGATGATCAAAGCAGCGCAGCCAAAGCTCTAGCTCTGTGTTGTGCAGCTGTCATTTCTGCTCCTTCACACGACAAAACAGAAACCTTCAAAACTCCCGGCCACTCTTGAACATGCAGTAACTTCACACGGTCGACTCAGGAGATCTCGTCCCTTTGCTTTTAGTTTGTGTTTTCACATGAACATGTTACAAGGTTTGAGTTGACATAACTGATCCTCTAGCAGGACGTTATGTAATTCTGAAAGTTTTGTTTTAAATCAAGTAGATGTTGTATTATTATTTACTTGTAGTCACTTAGTCAACGTTTTTTATAAATTGAACTTTACAGATTTCTCAACACTACTTTTAGCCCACAAAATGATATGAATGAGATAATATCTGTCACAGTTGAATGTAGTGTTGCGTGGTATACAGATACTAGAAAGGTACTGCAACATCTTGCAGTTAAAAACTGTAACATACCTTGTTTTATAAGTACTTGAATGGCAGTTTTAATAAGAGCTGTATAAGTTATGTTGAGTACAAGTTTTCAGCATTGGAGTTTTACGAGGAAATTAAAGGCAACTGTGTAATTTAACTATTTTTTTATCTGTTAATTTACTTATGTGTAACATAAATCATTCTTGTTTTATGGACTCTTTTCATGTTCTCCATGGTGTTGACATTATCAGAATGTTTTTTGTTTTTATTGTTTGTGTTTATGTTCTGATATCTATAATCCCATGACTTCTACTGATAGTTTAGCTTTTCTCCGTGATACCGTTTGTGTTGGTATCGAGATACTAAGCCAGTTATTGGTATCAAAGTCATAATTTTGGTATGGTCTAGCTTGTCTGTTAATCCATGAAATGATTTACCTATGTAAACATTACACTTAGTGACATATTATATTAATAAATAATTAAGTGAATACAGAAACATACATTTTGGATGTACTCCACTGTGGTATTGCAACTCATTACATGTTGTGGATTTCATGGCATGATTGAGGTTGTCAGCGGTGACTGTTGGTGTCAGAGAGGATGTGGATTTTTGCAGCGGTGAACATGAATCGTCCATATAGCGAGGAGCCGGACTGTCAGAGATGCATCAGAGAGGGATTGTGTAGCTCTGACGGGGACACAGAGGATAGAGACATGCTTGAAAGGTTGAGGTATTGAATTTTACTTCCTGACAGCTGAGTGACCTTTCGGCTCTCAAGGGGGAAGAGACAGAGATGGATTTCGCAGTTGTCCGCCTTGCTCTCTGCTGCTCCTCCCACAGGGTTAAGAATTAATGCTCCTTTCTGCCTCTCTGCTGAGCAAGGAGAGTTGAGCTGAACAGTAGCAGCGAGCACAGCTTGGCGATACACGAGACCAAAACGACCTTACAAGTGGCTATTCTCATGTTAACTTTAGCAATTAAAGGAAAATTATATGAATTAGCCTTACATTTTCATCCTCCATTGAGGAACTTGGCAAAGTGTTGAACCTGGCGGTATCAGGAGAGTTTTAAGAAAGAGGGGAGCACAAACACACAATAAATTGCACCCTCTTCATACCCCTGAAGAAATATTCATAAATATATGCAGCACGACTGGGTTTGGTCCCATGCTAATGCACTGAATGCCAATGAGACTTGTCTTGACTCTCAGACTGAGGTGCCTCTGGGCAGAATTTACAATCTCTCGTCCTCTTTCTTTGGCTGTAAGGTGAATGTTACAAATCAGTTTCATTTGATGGCCTGACTAACTCTCCACAGGATCACCTGAGATAAGAATACGCTTCTTTGAGTCAACTAGTTTTATCTAAGCTGTAATGCTTCTCTTCCATAAACTGACAGAATGAGTTCTAAGCAATATTTTTCCCTTTTAAACTTCATTGACTCTTGGCTTTGCTCATGTTATCCTGCTTTGTTCCTGCAGAGGGCACAGGGACGGTTTAGAGCTGCTTAGGTGGTGTAGTCACGTACCACTAGCCTTCTTGACCAAGTGCTGAGAATGATAGAGCTGAAATGACAGCAAGTGATTTCATTCTTCATCTATCTTTCAAGGTATCGCACACAGCGGCCAATGCCGTGGCACCTGTTTATGCTCCATTACTCCAACTGGCCAATGAGCCGTCTGCATGAAGGGTCTCATTGATTCCTATTCACTCATTCTTTGTGAACATATACAGAGTCCAGGGGAAGTTAAATGCCGATACATCAAGAGGTGGTTCGCTGGACAAAGACAGAAACCAGCTGGTGGGTCGTCACAATGCAGAAAACCTCAGTTCATAATTCGTTGGCACTTCATTAATTTTGTATTTAATTGGCAGATCATTGAGGTCAGTGGTAAAGCTTCGTTGTTTTGCTCAGGGACACTTCAGCAGGACAGATGGGTTACCAGCACAAGGGACAGAGCCCCACTAATAGGACTCTGCTCTCAGTAAGCCACCATAGTGCTGCAATATTTACTCTTAACAGTGTTCAGAGCGTTTCTGTAAGGTCTTCAACAGCATGTCAAGATGTGGTGCTACAGAAGCACTTCCATGTTTCATACCTAGTATTTTTGAAGATCTTACCTATTACAAAAATCTATTATATACAGTATGAAATACTCAATTTAGAAAGACAACAAAGACTGCACTAAAGCTTCTTAGAGTAATGTCACATTAATATCACATTAAGAACAGTGGAATGTCGTCTTGTCAGTTTGATAGCAATATTTGGCTTACTGAAATGCAGAAAACATTTTTCCAGCATTGACTCAACTGCTAATGAACCGCACCAGTGCATTTGCTTGGGACTATTTTTACTGATGTATTAATACTCTGTATATTCTAGTGCAATACATGTTTTGGCATGTGACCCCTTTTAAAATGAAGCAGTGGCTTCTTGCAAGCACAGGTTTTGTAACCTCTGGTCTAGATGATCTTGTCACCCTTCAGATTTATCTTGCAAAACTTTATGGTGATCCTGACCTCAAGTTGGGAACCTCTGCACAAATGAGAATTTAGCACAGTATGACAGTGGACCTAGGACTGACCTAGAGTACTGTGTGTGTGTGTGTGTTCATGCTAATGAGGGAACATGCTATCCAGTGCAACCATGTGGTTTGCTCATTTTGAAATATCCACATTTAGATTTAGATTTACTTTTATGCTAAATTAGAAATTCATGGTTTGTCTTTTTATGGCATTTGTCGATTAGTCTTATTCTTAAAGTTGTTCACAAATTGCTCTGTATGCAGCACAAATACTTGTGTATTACTGTGTTTATCGTCATGGTCACCCATCGAAGAAAATATATTGGTTTTAAGATATGGCACAACAGAAAAAATACAGGTTTAGATGGTAATGTGGAGGTAACTGATAAGTGTGCTTTCATATAGTTCATAGTGTGTTTTTTACACTTATCACAAACGGTCTCTGCATCCACACCCTTAATCTTTGCTCTTTGTCACTGCCAGTTCTTCTAGGGTATAATGAGACTGTAAGGAAAGGATGTTAGAATAAACAAGCTGTAGGCACAACTATTGCTGGTGTCAAGTAAAATACCACCTCAGACTGCCATCATGCCCTCAACATAACCTGTCAACCCCTCTGCGACCTCTCCCCCAATCCTGCTCCTTAGACAGCCACTTTATTTGCACCATGAAACGTGTCCGAGGAAAGGTTAAAAATAGAGGGCAGCGAGATTGAAAGTCTGTCATGGTGAGGGACCGAAGAAGAGGAGGAGGTGAAAATGTTTCAGTTTTATGGTTGTGTAGCTATTGAGTTGATGGTCCAGAGGGAGCTTACGGAGAGCCCTGATGCCAACAGGTTAAGAGAATCAATGTCAGCACCCTGTCTTCTATGTCACACCTGCCACATTAACCAGAACATTCATTTGATTTGATTTTTAGTTCATTCATCTGCATCATAGTGAGTTGTGGTGTTTATAGACTACAGGCAACCTTCATGCTCATACAGCAGCTTTTCCTGTTGCTGGATAATTGAGTGAATAAGTCATATATAATATATTGTCTTTACTTCCTTATTCCTCGTCATGGGTGCTGCCAAAAATCTGTGCACTTGGACAGGGGCAACACAGAGTATGGAATGAATAACTGCTGTGTTTATGAGCAATTTCTCATTATTTGAAAAAAAAAAAAAATGCGTAGGAATTTAAAATGATATATTATGTAACTGCTTTCAAGATGATGACAAAATACTACTCAGTTGTGTTGGGGGTGAAACACAATTTTAAGAGAAAGCAGTTTATGTAAAAATCCCATTGATTTAATTTTTACTGACTATTGTCTCACATGACAAATGGTGCTGTCTTTGTTTCTTGAACTCTCCTTTGTGACGATTTTTTTTTTCTCTCTCCTCGAAGCACTGAAACATCCGTAATTACATTTCCCCATCTGTCTCCTCGTGCAATCCCCCATACATCACCATCACAACAATTCCATTAACTCCCACTGCGTTAAATAATGAGAAAAAAAGTGGAGTGCATTCATAAACAAATAAGAGATGATGCCATTTAATCGATTGGAGGAAATGTTTGATGAGGTTAATCCTTCAATGCCATTTGTTCAGAAATGTTTTGAAAGAGATTCTGTTGTGGGAAGGAAAGAATCAGTGGGTTGTGTTTCAGCCTCTGCCGCCTCCTACTCCCTCCTCTCTTTGACCACTATGCCCTTGGCACCAGTGAAATTCCTCCACAAGATGAGTAGTGTAAAGCGCACGACCACATGGGAAGTAATTACAGCAGGCTTAAAGCGAAGAAGTGTTCAAATGAGGAGGAAAAAATAAGTTGATTGAACGACAGAATCAGTAATGACCACATTGTTTCAGACACTAATGGGAATCTCTTGACAAATTACCATCAGGGTTTGTAAACAGGCACAGGCAGTAAGACAGGCACAGGCAGTAAGACACACACAAACGCATGCTGTGTGTGCAAACAGTACCGGTTTCCAGTAGGCGTTACACTTGAGAGGGTGTCTCCTTCACTCATTCTCTCTATTTAGGTATTCCATATGAGACATACACCTGTTACAACAGCTTGAATTCCAACGTAGGGGGCTCAATAGTGATCTTACCTCCTAGAAATAATAGATGGTGACAGCAGAATAACTGTCGTTCGCAGGGATTGATTTTGATTTTCTCCCGACATTAAATGCCGAGCTCGAGCCAGGAGGATAATATCTAGTAGTTTAGCAGAGGCACTCGCAACAGGGGGAAACAACTAACCTGCTGGCATCAAAGCTCAGAAATCCTCCGAAATCATCAACCTGTTGTCTCCTTTGTTTAATCAGTCTAGGTTCATTAGTGGGTTTTAGAGTTCCTGTTAAATGTGTTCTTAAATTCTATGCTGAGCTATATTACCTGACCCCCGGCACCAACTCCACACTTACACGTGCACAATGTCGGGTATTAATCTTATCATGTAATTTACAGCAAGAAACCCATTAACTTCATATCAGTATCTGTTCCTTTAAAACGCCTATTTGAACTGTCTATTTTAGTTGCTTTAAATTAGAAAATATATGTAAGCAATCTGCAACTAAAAGCAGCAACACACATTCACCAGGAGCTCTGATTTGTCAGTGGACATTTTAGTTGTTTTAATTTTCTCACAAAGTTCAACACAGCATATAATAAACTTTCCCTGCACAGAGACATTGTTATTTCTTCAGGCTGATTAGGCTTCTGTTTAGGTGGATGGTGGGCAAAGCAATGCTGGGAATTGCATGAGATCACCTGAAATTAAATAGCAATAAGATTGATAAAGGAATAGGCCACGTTAGATCTTTTGACTGACTATAATAGGAAAGATGTGTTGCTAACTCCATTAAAGAGGCCATCATTGTATTCAAGTGTCCAGGTGCGTTATGACAGTTTGACACCTATCGTTACATTGGATTTTAAGACATCTGTTTTTCTTTTTTACATGTCTCAATGCCTTCAGCTAAAAAGGCCTGTTTGTTCCCTCCAAGCCAGTGCAACAAAACTTTAAGAAGTCATCTAATTAGCCAAAATAAATCAAATAACATAATGTGGGTGACTGTTAACTGACCATCAAACAAGCAGCTAAATTATTATTTGACAGGGCAAAATTAAGTTTTATTACTCTTAATTATACATTTGTTTAGCCCAGTAAGCATGATGCATTCTGGTTATAGCAATTTAAAGTTAGATGAATTAGGATTTCCATGATTCCTGCACACTGACAAGGAAGAGTTACAGGGAAACTTTTCTTAGGGGCACTTTAACAATAAATAGTGTGAGAACGCAGACGATTATGAGATACAGCTATGCCCTCACTTGCTGTGGAATGGAAATGGAGTGTTTAGCTGACCTTCATTATTGATGCTGCTGAGGCAATAAAAGATTTTCTATTCACTTTCTTGATTGAGGTTTTCTTTGTTATTCCGTAAATTACAGTTGACATCAGTCATAGAGGTTGATAAGCATTCTGGCGAGAGAGAGAGTTAACCACTAACAAGGTGCAATGGACAGATAAAAAGAAAGTTGCAGAACAGGACTGAGATTTAAAAGTAGAAAGAAATTATTTGAGTGTAGTGTCATGTTTTGGGCTGTTTTACTGCTTTACAATGTTTTTTATTCAGTCACAGCCAATGATAAAGCCTAACAATGCAGCACAATAGCAGGAATATTAAACCTAAAACTAACCTTAGGCCATGAACTATTTCTAGGTTATATCTGGGTACAATTTTATTGACATTCCTTAGTCACAGGAACATTGCAGCTTAAAAACATCGGTATGAATCAAACTGACCTAGCCACGCCACGCCACCCACGTACACACACACACACACACACACAGTCACTCCATACTCAGATGGTGAACAAGGCTTCAAGATGGGCAGTTGGTTTAGTGTTAGACAAGTAAGGATAGGGTGCAAATTGGAGACGGATGTAGCGTCGGAGCCAAAATCAATAATAGAGACTTTCATTTCCCAACAAGATGGGGCATGTGGAGTTGTTGTGTAGACATAGAGCTGATTTATTGTATGCCTGTCAGCTAGACAGGAAACCTGATCTGCCAGCAGCGTGTGACAAATGACCAACAAAGCCGATGCTACATTAGTTCCATATTGGTAATCAGATCAGTCAGAAGATAGGAGGGAATAAACCAAAGATCTGCTGATCTTAACATTGCTGGAGTGTCTCAGTAATTGTAACAATTATATTAAACATTCCTTTGTGAGTGTACTTCCATAAATGCTTGTAGATGTAGGTAGAGTGGAATGCTCAAGCAGTCTTGCCATATGTTTAATCTTATCTGTTCATGCTGCAGACAATGTGGTGAAGCCATGAAAAGTCCATTCTTTTCTTGCAGAGCTGCGCAACAGGGAATTTTCTGATCAGGTGCCAAATACAATCAGGGTGGTACTTACTAAGGGCTACAACAGTACAAGTATACACAAAGGCAGTCCACTGTAGTTAAGGTTATACTTCTGTCTTGTTCTATTCTCATGAGACACAAGTTTGTTTTCTTTAGAGCATGTTACTGGAGACTGAAGTCAGTGAGCTAACATTGATGCTTACTTGATATTTTCTCTCCTGCTTGTAAATTTTCACCCCAGCTCTAATTGGATGAGAAAAAATCAGAGATCCAAAGTCTCTTGATTAATTTGTCTTTGCAGCAAGTCTCAACACTCGCAGGTTTTCCTTTCTCTCATTTGATCACACGTGCGACAATCAGCTGAGTGCCAAATGCTGTGTAATATCAACCCTCACTCATAGTACAGGTTGGGCCGGCTGTGCCTCTGCAGCTTAGATCGCTTGATTATCTGTACCCGCAGCATCTGCACAAGTTGAGAAAATTGTGAACTTTCAACGGCCAGTCCATGACTTGTTGCAGCTGTAATTTCCGCCTCCTTAGACACACTGTGGAGAGGATGTTATCTGGAGTCAAATCTCAGTTTAGTATTTTACTAAGTTTTGTTTAATATTAACTCAAAAGCAGAAATAGTAATAATTAGATGAAACATCTGGGATGTCACGTGGCCCCCAAATTGATTTGACAGTGAGCTTTATTATGTATTTTGACACCAAAACATACTATAATCATTTAAATTAATTTATGTCCTTGTGAAATTACAAAGTGGTTCAGATTTTAAAATTGTACATTTTGACAGTGAGTTGGAGTAATTATAGGAGCGTAGGCTGATTTTTGTTGATGGCTAATAGAGAATAATAAGATCATTGATCTATTCAGGGCGAAATTAATTGATGCATGATTTTCTGACAACCTTAAACACCCCAAACCACGTTATGCGCTGGAATTATATTTTTAGGAGCACTTTTCATTTTTTTAATTTAATGACAGAAAATTAGATCTCATTCTGTGCACACATTGATACCTTTGGAAATTAATGTTTTGTTTATCTATTTCTTTCTATTACTGGCCTCTCTTTCTAATTTTGACCTCCATTATGATTGTGCTTTGCCTTTGGCTTTACCACACTGAATGAAAATCTCATCAAAAGTAGATATCCACATCCACAGTAAGCACCTGCAATCATTGTGAAGAAAAAGGCTGTCAAGCATGTGAGCTGGATAGACAAAAGTGAAAGAAAAGTTTTGAAAAAGGAAAGAAAGATTTAAAGGTTCTAAAGGGAAATGAGCAGTAGTTTGTCTTTATTATCCCCTTAGAGTGCATTTTGGGCTCTGTTCAGCCTCCACAGAATGAATGAAGTGCTTCCCTGTTTGAAGCAATCTGAGTGAGTGATCATATTTGCACCCTAAGCAACAGTGAGGATAGTACAATTGTGTGTTTGTGTTCATATGTGTGAATGCAACCTCCACCCCCCTTTACTCCTTCGTCCCAGACACTTCATACACTCGTATAAACACCATATCACCTCGGTAATGCTCCCTATCAGATTAAGCCTCTCATCCCCATTCAAATCCAGCGCTTCCTTGCACCTTTCCCATTTCAATCTGCCGTGTATTGTAATAGAGTTCACTATCACCCTCTCCCAGTGGGCCAACTCTGCCTCCCAGCCAATCTCTTTAGCTGTGTGTTTTTATACTGTCCATGGGTGTGAGTCATAGGTCAACAATGAAACTGAGTACTTTTTTCTGCTTTCTGCTAGTGCTCTGAGATTGTGGCGCCTTGCAGGGCGTGGGATGCCCCTACATTGTAATGTGCACTGTTAACAGCCTCTTCAGTCTTTGCACAGGGGTGAATAAATTGGGGCTTTCCAGCTGAGATGTGTTTTACTTAGATTGGTATTGTGGTACTTTGCCCTAGTGTAATCTGTTGTTTCACCTCCAGTGATGGCACTTTTATACCGAAATGCATGTAAAAATTAAAATGTGATATTCAGGTCAGTACCATCACTTTTTAGAAATATAAGAACATATACAATAAATATTATAAATGTTATTCTTGTTTTATGTGATTATAAAATAAATCTGAGTGTTGGACTGGGCAAAACAAGACCTTTAAGGATCTGGCCAAGAACTCCACATGATTAATCAAGAAAATAACCTGCAGAATGAACACAATCTGTGGTAATTGTTAGTGGCAGCTCTGTCTTTCTCAAAACTGTCTCTCTCTCTAGGTAGATTTATAGCTGATCCATGGGTTAATGGGAGATTCACTATAGATACCTAGAGCTTACATTTTGATTTATAGTTAAACGTTAGATTTCACCCATTGATGTCACTGAAGCACTAGAGGCGTAGTAATGCACATAATCAGGCTGCACCTGTGTTTATACACTTTGATTTTTCTTTGGGATACATAGCAGGAATGAGCACCAAATATATTTACAGACTAAGGTTATATCCTGATAGTGTTATTTGCAAGATGGTTCATTACCTAATAAGAGAGGCACTGTGTTTACATTAATTTATTCACAAGGAAAAGGCTGTTGGGAATCTTTCTTCTAAAGAAGCATCCATCAGCTATGGTTTAACCTTTAAGCTTATATACTAAACCACTGTATGTACAGTGTAGCCCCTTATTACAGAAGTCTAAATCCACCTTAGGGCAAAGATGCATTCTCAATATCTCTATTTTTATGTGAGATGACAGTGATTTATCTCCACTTTCACTGAAGTACAAACTGGTTTACACACTGAGGTGCAAACTTTGTCAAAATCAAACAGCTATTTGCTGGTTGCATTAAAATGTTAAAGGATCTTGTGTTGCTTTACATGCTGCAGCATCTCTGTGTTTAGTGTCCAGGGGTGTTTCCTAATTAGGAAACTTCTCGTTGAAAAAGTCACTGCAATCTCTGATTTACATGAGAATCTGTTATTGTCATCTCGCAAACAATTTCCAATTTCTAAATCATGCAAAACTGATTGGAGTCTTTTCAGAGGGTGTGTCAGTGTGAAAGCAGCAAACTGTGCTGATTGAAAAGATTTATTTTTTTGGCAGAGCATGCTGATCAACGCCAAAGAGCCTTCTGTAATGTGCTAATCAACCCCTGTGTGAGGAAATGTGTGTCGGTGATGAAAAGGAGACAGATAGGTGTTCTCACCTTGAAAAAAACTCCCATGAATTAACTTGGCTTTTATTTGTTCTTCACTGAGCAGTTTGCTCTAGTAGTCGACGTAGTTAGCGGTTCAGCACATAACAGATTTTAAAACCTTAATGTTATGTTTTTACATTTTTATTTTTGTATCGACAAAACAAAGATGGCGCGTGTCGATTACTGAGATAGATAGATAGATTTGGAGGAGTGGGTTGCATTGCACAACCAAGATAGGTTTTTCTTTGTACACGTACCCACCCTCTGTTTCCTCAGTTGCATGTAGAGAATAAATTCTATTCTTGTCTCTGAAGCCTCCACACATGTAAAGCACACAGTACAGTCTCTTGGCAACTGGCACATTATTCTATTCTATTAGAGACTTTAAGATTAATAATTGTGGTGTTTAATCAGAAGCATGGCTAATGTCCGGCCTTGCTCAGTGTGCCATTGTGCTTCAATACATTTCAGTCTCAAGCAGAAGAGAGGCCGCCCAGGTTTCCAATGCAGCGTCCTTTTGTAGAATGTCAATAGCTACAGAAAAAAAACAATGCGGAAAGAGCAGATTCTTGCTGAGACTCCAAATGAAACAATTTACACACAACTCGGGACCTTGACTCAAATCCTCATGAGCTGGGCGCTAATTAAAAATGTGACCTCGTACAAAGGGGATCATAAACAACTTTTATCCCTTCTGCTTTGCTCCGGTGCCATTCTTTTCTCTATCTGCTGCTGTCTCTCTGTGTATACGCTCAGCGTTCCCTGTATGAGTCTCACCGGAGTCGGAGAAAAATGAATAGCCGATTTTACTCTGACAACCTGACTAAGTAGCTTACAATAGCAACAAGTGCACTGCTTAGGCTCTTTAGGTGGCTCCAGGGTTTCATGGGCAAAATTTTCCCTGATCATTTATGAAATTATTATATACACCTATACAGTGCATACTTATTGTCATAAGTTAGAGCTACTGAATTTTGGCTCTTGACTTTTTTAGGGAAAAATTGTGCATAAAAGCTTTTAAGGCCTGTGGTCTTCTGAATTTATTTCCTGTTTTAATTGTCCCACTTGGAACTAAATTAATCACCAGAGCAGCAGCATAAAAGTGGGTCAGTTGATACAACATGGACCAGTAGCTTTGGGAGAAATACTGGAATTTGTCTTCCTACATAATTCATACAGACACTGATTATACTTTGTAAATAGAGGATGACATTTGATGAATACCTCAATCAAACACGTCGATCGGATCGGCTTCCGGTACATTTACGAGTGCTTTGATGCATCTAGCGGAGACTGCCAGCTTTGTCGATATTCACATGAAATGTTGAGGATTTGCTTTTGTTACGAGGCCTTAGTCAATGGGGATTTTAAAGATAAAGAACAATGGACATGCTATGGACATCACTGCTGGTTGTTATTGAGATAGTGTCACTATTTTCAATCCAAGTATCCTGCTATTTCACAGTTTACTCTTTAGGTGAGTTTATCATCAAGATATGTAGCTGTCAGCCGGAGTGGCAGTGGGTGAGCAGGAAGCGGTGCAGTGTCTTGCTGAAGGACAATCAGAGAGGATAAATGGTTTTGGACGGATACACCCTGGCTGTCGGCTGTGCTAGAACCTGTGACCTTTCCAATAAAGGAAGGTCTCTGTACCCACTGGGCCACCAGGCCACTTCAATTTTTTTATTTTATAGACAACCACCAAGGCCAAGACTGTGTGCATGTTACATTTGCAGCCCGTAAACATGTCAAAGTAATATAAGATTTTAGTCCATAGTGTAGGGTTCTGCACGTGGTCTCTGTGCAGATTGGAAGCGATGAAATGACTGTGTCCTCCCAGCCTTCAAAGGATAATTGATGATTAACAAGAGTAGACAATAACAAATTCCAAGCAGTCTCTTAATTAGAATCTGTGCTTGTTTTTATACTGTTGTATTTTTGGAGTACACCACTACATAAGGAAGGGTAAAAATACCATTAGCGTGTGATGTTACAAACAGGATTTTCCACACTGATGTGATGAACACTTTTTCATTCTGAATGTTTGCCGAGCAGATACAAGGATCAATTTAAGTGTTCCTTCTCCTGCTTCAGATACACTGAAAAAATTATGTAAATTTTTTGCAGGTGTAATTTTATGGGTTTTGGAATCATCCCCATTGGTAATAATTGTTGTATTCGCAACATTTTTTTACACGTAGTCCAAATGTTCTTGTTTTTCCAGTGTCTGCATGACAGCGACTGTGGTTGAGGATGGGGAAAAATAAACAACTGGATAACAGCTGTGAGTGTGTCGCTGCAAGTACTCCCAACCAGTGCAATTTTGCCTTAAGAAATAAAAAAAAAAAT
Source organism: Mastacembelus armatus (assembly GCF_900324485.2). Lineage (NCBI taxonomy): Eukaryota > Metazoa > Chordata > Actinopteri > Synbranchiformes > Mastacembelidae > Mastacembelus > Mastacembelus armatus. The sequence continues at coordinate 5,457,256 of NC_046634.1, read as the reverse complement.
TTTAAAAAAGCTGTAAACTGAAGTTTCTCATAATAGCAGTATTTCTACTATTAGTGGGATAATTAAGTATTCTCTCTACACAGCCGCAAAATAAAGACATAGAGGGTATGCATGGTGATAAACCACGTATTTTGTAGTAGCTACAATATCTGGCTGTGTTAATTATATAGAAATGGTGCATGCTTGTTAATATACTCCAATGATAGTGATTGTTGATAAATTAAGGGATTTCAATGTAAATGACTTTCACATCCAGCATGACAGACGGAAGTAGAGAGAGAGTTGTGAAATATCCATATGGGTATTCCAGCAAAGTCCTCACCTACCGGTCCTTCACCATCATAATGAGACACCTATTGAGTAGAAAGGGGGGCAGCTGGGAGGAAGACAGCACAGGGCAATCTACCACTGAGCCACCAAGGCCTCACTCTTCTGGTGCTTATTAATCCCAGGAGTGAAATGAGGTTAATGGTACTGAGCAGTTCAGAAACAGACATTAGCTGTTTGGTGGGATTTTGATCCGCAGATAGAAGAGAGTTGAGCTGTTAAGATTCTGACAGTCAAAGTGAGTGAAATGTGAATAAGACTTGTGAAGTGAAATACCCCAGTTTTTTTTTTTTTTTTTTTTTTTAGTTTTTTTTTTAAGTGATGTGCATTATATAATAAAAGGTCTTTGGTTGACAAAATGCGACAGTCCTCTTCCTGTATTTGGGATTTTCTTTTCGTACATGTTTGGAACTAGATTCTGGTGATTTAGAGGTTAGTGGAGCTGGAGCTGCTAATTCTATTTGGTAATTTCACAAATGGGACTGTTGAGGCTTGGACTTTGCACTGGTCCTCGAATCCTTTACAGATAGCCTGTGCACCTGCTGCCCGATCTACTGTTTATGGGCTTACTGCACTATGATTGAAATGAGTGATACTGCTGAACGGGAAGGTTGTGAGGATTCTTAGTCTTGTGCTAATTTCAGTGTGTTTGCAGAAGCACTGTATAGTTTGGACCATATGCTCACAGGCAGTATTTGTTTTTATCAATACCATGTTGTCAGCATATGTATAGTGTATTCTGAGCTTATTTTTCTGCAGCTGGGGTTTAAACAGAATGAATTTTTGGACTAGATTTCAGAAAGTCTTTATCTGATATTTTTTGTGTTCTCTGAGCAATCCTACTAATGAAGAATCTAGCATTTCATTTGTATAAATTACTAGGACTTTCTGAACTTTCTTTCATTTTGCTGACAGGATGACAGAGTACAGTGGCAGACTAGACTTTAAACCCTTTGATCATCAACCATTAATTATCATTAGTTAAAAAAAAAAAAAGTCAATCAAACCAATCAAGATGATCTAAATAAGGGTGTGGATTTAGGATGTTTATTTAAAACCCATTATCAATTATCAAACCGAATAGCACAAAATGTGAACTCCAGTTTCAAATTCATGTCACTATGGCAAGCCGTTTGAGCATAAATTAGATATCCTTGATATCAGATGTTCATTTCACATACTCACATACAGTCTTTGTCAGAACCAGTTCGATGTTTGATTGCAGTAGTTGGACGTGATTATTGAAATATCTCACTAGTTGCACATAGTCGCTCACTAGTGCCAATAAATGCTAAACTAGCTAAAGAAAAGGCCTAACATGTAGGAAAAATGTCTGACATGTTCAGTCATAGTCTGAACATGTCTGATACAGACTTTCACTAGTGAGACAAAATGTCTTCCACTAGTTAACTAGTGAGGAGAACATCATTGTCACTAGTCAACTAGTTACTCCATTTGGACCTTACTAGCTCACTAGTAACAGATTGTGTTTAACTAGTTAACAAGTAAGGCCAAAATGATCACCACCTGTGGAACTAGTGGACATTTTGGTATAAACATCTGATATCAAGGATATCTAATTTATGCTCAAACTGCTTGCCATATGTCACTGTGGTAATGAAACATTTTATCAAATCAAATATTAAAGTTGTATAATAGGATTTTAAGTATTCTAAAATGTTTTCATGTTAAATGTGCTTTGCTAAATGTTTTATCCTTTGGTTGTCATCCTCTTTGCTATAACTGTCTTTGTTAATCCAATCAGCTCCTCATGGACAAGTCAGGGTGTTTGTGTAAAATCCATATTCAAAGTGTCAGACTGTGTTTCATGCTTTATTTTTATGCTCTAATGCTTCCTTGGTTGTTTGTTTTATGATTCTTAATGCTTGGCATTAAATAGAATTTTGCTTACCCAGGCATGTCACTATCACTACACAGATTGTTTCAATAATTGTTGCATTTCATCCTGCTTTGATTTTTATCTGCAAGGTGAAAATGATGGCCTATAATTTTATAACTCCAAAATGTGATGTTTTGTCAGCTCGGACATACTGCTCTGAAATATGACTCTTGCTGTTGCTTTTGGTTTGTTTCTGTTCTGATGACACCTTTACTGCCAAAAATTGCCTCAATGTTTTCTCCTGTATGAGGTAACAGGTGGTTTGTGCCTGCGAGAGCAGACGGTTGCTTCAAGTTTAAGAAAGGTTTGGAAAAACCTTTATGAACCTATACAGAGAAAGTACTTAATTCACCTTTATTAATTAAAAAAATGCATTTTTATTATTTAGAGCTCAAATATTTTATCCACACAAGCAACTGTCATGAATCTTTAATGCAAAGTGCATGATTCACCAGCTCAGGACAGAATATGTTTAATGCTGGAAACTGGTCAAGGGCACTCTGAAGTCTTTGATAGGCTGCAAGTGGCCCCTGACTGGCGGTACTTGAGTACCACTGATCTACGTTGCCATGTGTCAACACGATCTGAGCACGTTATTAACTGGGGGAGCTGGCTCCTCTTTCCCGCCGTGATGGCAAGTGTACAAAACTTTTCTTCAGCGCATGTTTGCGTAGTGATAAGGGATATTTTATTGAAGGTGTGATATGGTCTCCCCCACAGAGGGCGGAGGCAGCCTTTGCCTGAAACAGAATCGCACATAACAAATGCCAGTGCCGCAGACGAGATTGCTCACGTTCCCTTCGATGTCTGAAAATAGGGGTCATCGCAATCCTGTGAAGGCAGCCAAAGTTCCCTCTGTGTATGTGTTTGTGTAAGGGGGCGTGCACGTGCGAGTGAAATCGCGAGGCAGCAAATCCTTTGCCGTCTATTTATATATTCTTTTGAAAATCCCGGCACTCTTCTCTCTTCCACTTTCATGGTTGATACGGCCTAGAAATTTAGCACAGTGGCACTATTTTTATGGACAACAACAATAGCTAACCATCATGACCAACAACCATTAACAGCACTGGCACACATGGTTTCTGTGCTGAGTACCCCGGGGCGTTTGATGAAAGGTGCTGCCCGGCTGAAACATTGCAGGCAGCAGGCGATGATATTTGTTACCTGAATGGTGTTTCAGAGCTTCGATGTAGTGGACGAGAAATATGAGCGCCGAGGTTTCTGCCCCATTGGCTAAGAGGAACATTTCCCTGCAGTTTCACGATTAGTTTGCCAGGTTCTTCTTCTCACAAGGTGTGATTCTTCCCTACAGCTGTTTGTCACTAAAATGCATCACACAGCGAGTTTGTCAGAAATATGACCATATGCCGGGCTTTATGTGTCGGCCCGCTTGGCTGCTAGTGTTACAACACCTTAAGCCTGCCCACACCGAACAGTGGCAGCTTCTCCCACATCAGGTCGTAGCATTTGCATAGAAATTGGTTGTAGATCCAGAGATGGGCCGTGAAAAACTTTCTCTCCTTCTTTCTCTCTCAAACACAGACACAAATAAACACAGTCATATGGAGGGTCTGCTCCTAATCACTTTGGAATGAGCACAAAGTCAGTGGGGAGGACGTGATGAGAAATAGATCTAAGGTGATGCTTCATGTTTATAAAAAGACAGATGATTTAACATTCTGAAATTATATGTACGGCATTCTCGTTTGAGATATCTGTAATTTACAGGCCTTTGGACCGCCAGTTATTTCATATTCATATAAAGTCCTTGGAGTTTGCCCCCTAGTTACATCAAATATGTAATTTATGCTTTGGTGGAGAGTAAATAGAGGAGATCGATTGGGCGGGGGGAAAGAGGGGACATATGGCTTCTAAAACAGACTTTATATGAGCGTGTTGTGACAGTAACATTGAAGAAAACGTGCTTATTCCCTTTTTTTTTTTTTTTTTAACACCAACTTAGATGTTAATTCAAGTCAGTTAAGGTTCCATAACCACAACTGCTCAGCTTAGTTTAACAAGAAGAGCGGAATCAACGAACCGACTAGCCTGGCCATGTCATTTCGGAGAAGCCCTCTCCAAAATGTAATGAGAAAAATAATCTGTAGGCATATTAATCTCTTACCATCTCCCATCTTCCTCACATTGAGATCCTGCTTCCTACGTTGTTCCCTAAGACTCATAGTTAGTATATAGTGAGTAGGATATGAAAAATTCACAGAGCTGTACAATGTAAGGAGATGCAAATGGCTGTGGTTTTCCTTAGTAACATTGGCAAGATAAATGTCAGTGGTCGATGGCTAAACTGCAGACTGAGCAGCAGGGGTCAGAGAATTGAAGCAGAGAAAATGGCATTGTGTTGTGGAGACACTCAGCTACAGAGACAGCTACCACAGCGTACATCATGACAGAATGCCAGGCTGCCTGATGCAGGTGCGTGAGCCTAAAGAGCACCTTTCAGTCACATCTGCCTGATCGGCGTGCGAGGGCCGTGCCGCCACGGCAGATCAGAGTCGAAACGATGCTGCAAGTTAACAGATGCAAAGTTTTTTTGCTTGCTTTATGAAAGTCATGTGTGATTTGCAATGTCAGTTCCACTATTTTAGGCTGACATCTTTAGAAAAGAACTCATTACCTTTATGCTGTGATATATGAGAAAGGAGCAGAAATTGTCCTGGTGTCAGTGAAACCTGACAAATATCTCACAAGGAGGAAAATCAGCCAGCTTGAGCAACTTTATGGAACGTTATCTGCCAAGGACAGTTTGTTTTTGTGGTTAGGTGATGATGTATAGTATTTCGCAGCCAGCTTAAACGTGGCTTTCATCGGTCTTCAGACAAGGCGGAGGCTGAATTTGATCCTGGTTAAAGACGATAATGGGCAATAAACCATTTTTGCAACACAACACTCAAAATCCTGAACAACAGTTTTGTATCATACATTCATAAATAACGACTTCACGGTGCTTCTATTCATGTATTGTTTGTTGTAGCTGATGTAGTGTTTTACAGCTGCCGTTACAGACTTTTGTCAAGCTGTTAAAATTATTGTGCATGCAAAGTTCATGTTTTGACTGGAGCTTTAAAAGGCTCAGACTGAATTTTCAATGTATTGCCATTGCGATTTCAAGCCTTGTATACTGTATCCTCAACACCATTATTATATTATTATTATTATTATTATTATGATGATGATATTATCCTCATAAATAGATTTGCTTCAACTTCCTCTAAATTCTCCTGTAGTTCAACAGAAGGATATACGTGTAGATTAACCACTGACACTTAGTGTCAGAGGGGATTATTTACGTTGCGCTTAAAGTTCACTGAACAATGCTGCTACACAGGATGTCGGCATGTCATAAGGTGAGAGCTTTACAGCAGGAAAGGAGTGTCTACATAAAAGTAAATGTCTATAAAATGGTAAGTAAGGAATGTTTTACAGCTAGTTGAAGTGAAGCATATAAGGTACAAATCTCATAGACCTTGTGGGATTTGTATGGACTTTTAAATTTTACAGCATGTGTAGAGAAGTGCCATGGATGTATCACATAAAATGAAGCAGGGTTCAGGTGAATTCTGTGTAGAATAGATGGCTCACAGCTCAAAAGAAATTCATCCCCTGCTCCTCTGCAAACGAGCCAAGATGTTCACACTATTGACATTAGCGGTGCAGGCGTACCGGGCCGGGGAGGCGACAGCATAGTGAGTGCTCAAGTCCCCCCCGGCAGTATTCAGCGTTTGTCTCTGTGACCCAGAACTACCTGCCGACAAAAGTGCTACCTCATTTCAATGCTAATGTGCTGTTATGTTTTTTTTTTTTTTTTTTTTCAACAACATGTTGCTATTTATTATGATTCAGCTTACCTGAGAGGCGCCAGTTAATCCTGTAGATCCCTGCAGAGCTGCTGTGCACCAAGAGGTCATGGAGATAGTGTTTAAATAGACTCTGAGTCCCTTATTATTCCAAGGGGACGACCACAGTTCTGTACACAGCTGACAGATTCACTACTTCTCGCTTTTTCTGGACCATCTGGTACGTGACAGCAAGGCAAAGATCACAGGATTAACTAAAATTCTGCTTTACATTACAAGACCTCTACTGATTCTTGTTTCTGAACTTGGCGACTTTTAAACTTGGCAGTTTATAGCAACCAGTCATGACCTGGAGGCTTGCAAGATGTTATCAACAACAATGACACTTTTCAGAGCAGATTTTTGATTAGAGAACAGAAAAATAAAGTATTTAGACTCTAGACACTGTGTAATGGAAGAAAAAACAATCTCAAAAGGCCTGCAGCTGTTCACTTTAATAGATGTTAAGATATTGGAAAATGTATGTAACTGTATATGTACCAACAACAGTCAGCGCAGCTAGAGAACAGTAAAATAGGTTAGGCATTCTTGTAGCAAAATATCAGAGTGCAGTAAAACAGGTGTGCCGTGGTTTCATCTGGTCTATGTGGTGGTCCAGATGTTGACCGGAGGCGTTTTGGAAGTAGGGTATCTGAAGCAGGCTTGTCCTCAGCAGCCGACTATACAGTTTAGTGTAGTTTTTGCACCTCCACAATGTCTTTATGAAGCATGAATCTGTGTAGCGATTGATCTTTATCCAGCCTCTGTATTTTTCGTGAGTAGTGTTATAATTGTGAAGAGAAAACTACAGCATTCATTCTCCTGTTACTTAGGGAAAAGTGTAAAAAAAAAAAAAAAATAAAAGTATATGAAATTGTCAAAATGAATTTAATGTCAGTTGTTGTAAATATAGGATTTTACAAGTGAATTGTACTCTGTTGGGATGCAAATGGCTTTAAAATAGAGCTGGTAGAATAACACAGCAGAATGGAGAGAAGAAGCCATAAGCGAAGCTTGTATTGTGCTTCTCCAAAGACGTGCATAGACATTTGCTAACCTGCGTAGAGAAGGGTGTTATGGGTAAAAGCAGGGTAGTCCATGCGTGACAGGGGCAGGTTCAAAGAGAAAGAGAAGAAAGAAGACGACACAAGTGAGAGGAGCTCCAGTGCTAAAAGCTACTGTCAGCAACACTGATGACTCAGTCCACTTAGTTCAACTGGAGGATTTTGTGTTTTCATAGTCAGGAGTTGGTTGTGTCATTCTTTGTCTGTGGTCAGGAGCTGCTGTCAGACAGTGGTGGGAGGCTTTGGTTATTCAATAGCATTTTCAGGATTGATTTTTGATAATAGCCAAGCCTTGTAGTGACTGCATAGTAAGAAAATCTTACTGCAGTGCTTTCAACTCTTCAGCTTCTCCACATCTGCAAATGGCAAAAGGTGCCTTTGAGGTGATGGCTGCCTGTGAGAAATTGAGACAGCCTCTCTGTTTCTATCTTTCATCCCAGACGGGCAAAGACTCTTTCCCCTCCTACCTCATCTCTTCGTTGACATGCTTCATATCAGCTGTCGGAGCTTGTTCGAAGAGCCCAGTCATTTTTAATCTCACTTCTGCTTGTTGTGCTTCCAGCGGCCATCGCCGCAGCTGTGGGAAACTGGGGGAAAGCGGAGGTGAGGCGAATACCAACCAGGATCGACGATCTCACGATTACACTCACCGATAACTGATGCTAGATCAATACAAATCAAATTCATCTAGGCAAGATGAAGGCAAAGTGGCTAATAGCAATAATAGTGAATCACAATTCTTAAAATGTATGCTTTAGGTCCAGATGATTTAGGACTGTCTTCTTATAACTGTTTCCCCCCACCAGATGGCATTGTGTAATAGACTGACTCTGTGTATTTGGTTCTTCAACAAAAAGCCAAAAAAGCCTGTTTTGCACTGTTTGTCAAAAATAACTGGGGGCAAACTGTTGTCCAGTGTCCCTGTTTGGACTATTAGGAAGTAAGTGGTCTAAATTCAGATGCTGGTGAATTTCATGTGTGCTGCAAGAAACTAACTTGGCCCAAATTGAAAATCATTGAAGGTGTACTAATATTTGTGCATAAGTGTAGCATAGCACATGCTCTAAACTTCTGATCTTGTAAATGACAATAAAAACTGGTGTGAACATGGAAAGGGGAAAAACAAAAACGAATGAAGCTTCAGGATTACAATAAACACGTTGTGACTTGTCTCAGGGAGATTTTATGCCTCAGGAGAAGCAGAGAGTTCAGGTTCTGTGCTACATGAACATTTCACCCTGATGCATCCTCCTCATGCGGTAACTGTGCACGAAAATGTGCACATGGCGAGCCTCAGGCTGTTTCACCAAACATCAGCCTCAGTGACAGCTGTTTAAACACATCCACATGTAGCGACGCTGACATCTCTTGGCCTGTCATAGAACTGCATGGCTCTAAATGGCTGGAGGTTTGTATGCAAGGTGTGAACTGAAATACCAGAAATGTGAAGAAACCCTTTAGGTCTAATGAGACTGACCTCAACAGGTTAGGAATTCTGTCCTCCAGCAAATGCTCAGTCTGCTTAGTAATCCCTACGACTTAAAAAAAAAAAAAAAAAAAAAGGCAATGTGTTCATACCAATTTTAGGATTTGTGAGTAGGGATTGATGAAGTACTCCCCATATATATATATATATATATATATATATATATAATGTATCTATCTTTTCTGTGATGAGTCTGAAGAACAGTGTGAAAACAAAGCTCAGCTCTGTGTCCCGGCAATTCTCACATTTCTCATTTTCCCGACAGTGTAATGTAAAATGTAAATCATTTTCTTTGACCTTATGAAATCGCTGTCAGGCAGCAACAGATCTGATAACGTGTATCCAAATATGGAGATGAGCTTCGCGCTTTATTTTATCAAATGTTGGTCTATCATTAGTGTAACTTTTCTGCACAGCAACAGGTCGGCCCACGCACGGACCCAAGCTGTCGATAGGCTTTCAATTTAAGCCTAAAGTCCGTATGTGGTTTCTACCGCTGCACTTTTTTTTTCTGTGGCGTTGAGTGGTTTATTATCGGCAGTGTTCAGTTGTGCTGCGGTCCCCAACCAAAGGCTGAATAAAAAAATATTTTATTGATTATCGGAGTCTGAAAGGTCATTTATTTTGAAAAACCGCTCGTCTCGGTCACGTGATATGGTACATCAAAAATTTAGCCCACAAACTAGCAAAAAGGAGTAAAAACCAAACGTGTTTGGAGAGCTTCATTACCCCCAGATGGGATCGGAGGTCCGTTGGAGGGAAACAAGCTCATGGCTCCCACTAATTCAGCGGGATGGTGAATTGTATTTTTACGCACTTTGTTTCGGTATGTGAAAATATTGTGGCGCAGAAAAGGTTGGGGACCGCCGGTTTAAGAGACATCAGTCTGCGGTGTCAGCATGTTGTCGTCTCTGGTCATGGCTGACCGTGGCGCTAGTTATCACCTTCACTCTCTGTCCGACTGGTAAAGACACAACCGAGGAAAGAACCACGTGTAGTTTGCGCATGCGTGTTGCTTTTTGTTGTTGTCGGCTTGTGGTTGAGATAGTGAGGAAACAGGTACTTAATTCATTACAGTTTGACATTGGCGCTTGACAACAGCAGACTCGTTTGTGTGTGTGTCACTGTGCAGGATAATCGGTGTCCTTTAGAGGAATCTAGAGTGAGTTTATGGTGAAGCTATTTGTGAAGAGTGGGGGGAATTTAACTCTAGTCTCCAAAGTGAAACTAAACTCTAAACTTAGTGACATATGTTTGCACCTTATTCTGATGCAGCACAGTGTGAGAGCACTTTCTTGAATTGATGTGCTTTTGAATATTACGTTAATTATACGTCTACGGACTTTAATCTCTTTAAAACCTTGTCTCCAGCTGCGGCTCTATGATGGAGGGAGTGTGTAAGCAGACCCATGGAGGAAATAATGAGGAGGAGGTGGAGGAACAGGCAGGAGCTGATGATGAAGTCATGTTGTGGTCCATTCAGGAGGCTCTGGAGAGGCAGACCCTGCAGATAGGAGCATCAGCCTGCGGGGCCACAGCGGTGGTGGATGTGTTGAAGGCCCTGGGCATAGATGTGTCCCCGGAGGAGGCTGACCGCTGCGTCCAGACATGCGTGAGGAGGAATGAGTCACCGCTGCCTGACTACCTGCTGTCCCGGAGTGAGGCCGGTAAATGTCTCGATGTGCAGATGATGCATAAGCTACAAAAATACATCTCAGGGTTTTATTTAGCTGAGAATATGACTTGGCCCCTGTGCAGTAAAATAAGGCTGACGTCAGGAGCATACTACAGCAGGGGGTGTGTGAAAGAGGCAGAATAGCTGCAGTTTTCAGATGTGACTTAAATAATGCAGACGCAAACATGCTCTTATCACGCTGGTACTTGCCATTTAGCAAATTTGGTTATTTGATAGCATTTTCAGGATTGATTAGTGAATCGTTGATGGATTTGTGTTTAACAGTGCACTGTCAATTTCAAACCAAGGCACAATGAGTACAGTGATAAAGCTGCTGTAAAACCTCAAAGCCCTTTTAATTGCATCAACAAATATCAGCAAAGTGAGTTGTGCAAATACATTTTAGTCTTCAAGGTTTTTGATGTGATGGTTTACTATCAAAAGATAATAAATCAAATTGAAACAGCGTGTTCCACAGTAAAGGATTAAAATGAAAACAACATCCATTTAGGGATTAAAACCATGCCTTGACTGTAACAGAATGAGTTATTGAAAAGTAAGAATTTCAGATTTTGGGTGAAACTGGCTGACGATGTAAATGAGATATTTCATCATCATATTCAGGTTACACACTGATCACACAGCATAAAAAATGTTGACAATGACCAAAAAGACTAGAGCCTGGGTCCAAATATAACTACATTTTCAAATTTATACTTTAGAGCAAACCTCATTTTGTCAAGGTGAGAAATGGTTCTGAAGTTTTCTGGTGTCAAATTTTCCATTTTTATTATAGTACTAGCAGTGATTGAAGGTTTCACATAATCATTTGTCTATAGATGGCCCTTATAAAGCATTTACTAAATTGGCAGACATTCCACTACAAACTCTTGGCGTAAACTCAAAGCTACCGCTCCCTGTTCAGTGACGTTTCAGGTAATGAAATATTAATACATAAAGGATGACTTTGTGTAGGTGCATATCTTAACTCGGCTCCACAGGCAGTAATAATTCAGGTGTCACAGATGCTAGCAGGGGCTATAACTTACCCGCTGAATGACGCTCTGTAACATCTTGAACCCATAAGTGCCGTTTCCTGCCAGTGTGACAGCTGGATGCACTGCCAACCAGGCAAATTCAAAAGTACCCTCTTGAATTAGACAAAGACATTTATGCCTCCCAAAGGAGTGACTGTAATTGGCTACACGGTTTTTACATTGGCATTTTGGTTTAGCTCAAGCTGTCATCGAGTATGAGATTGTAAGTGAAAGAGAAACACATTTGCATGTATAGATTTTAAAGCTAAAAGTGTCACATCTTCTATATTGCAAACGTACTTAAAGACTTTATCTCCTCATAGGCGCAACTCATGCTCAGCTCATCCGAGGAGCCGAAGAGGCCAGTCAAGGGAAGGTAACGGGTCGATTCTTCCACTTTCATCCTCGCCGGCGGGTGAAACTAGTCACATGGCTTGCACGCTGGATCCAAAAAGGCGCCGTTCCCGTGGCGACCATGAACATGCAGCTGGCTGTACCTGAGGGAGAGGAGGTGCCTGACGCCTGGCACCATCAGTTGATATTTGGTGTCACTTCAAATGCCGTTTTCATGACCAATCCCTTGGATGTGGGTGAGTAAAGGGGAAGGGATTGACTTGAATTTCAGCATAATTGTGGCAACTGATGGTTTATGTCATGTAATTGTTAAATTCTTTGTAGTAAGCGAGGGAGAAGCGCACCAGCGGCTGTGCAGCAAATCCGTGCTGCTGATTCGTCGAGAAGACGTCCTGCAGCGATTAACACCAGATCGCTGTCTGTCCAGCCTCTCAGAGAACCAGTCGGACCCACGATGGAAAGCCCTAGATGTTGAAGGTATTTTTTTTTTTTTTTTTTCCCCCTACACTTTTCACCTGATGTGCTAGCATATTTGAAACATTCATACACTACACTTGAATTTCTTCCTTTTTCTTCAGGTCAGGTGAGGCAGATGTTGCAGGAAGAGGAACAGCAAGCAGATCGATGCAGGTTAACACACGTCACGATCCCTGCGGCGTACAGTTCAGGGATCACGCTCTTCACTTTGCGACACTCCGAGTTAGGAGAAGAACTTCTTACTGCTCCTGAATTGGCTTTGTTGTGACTGGACAGGGACACATAGACTGAAGAAGAAGAACTTAGACTATTTATTGAAATCTGAAAAATAAAAGAGACAAAACTGTTGATGTGAACGTGTAGGATCAGACTACCTACCTTGCAGAAGTGTTATGTGAAGCAGATGTTTCAGTTGTAATAAGCAGAGGCTGTCTGTCGTGACTTAGATAAGTTTTTGCACTTTTATGTAAGCACCCCGATGGAATAAGATTTTAAGACATAAATGAGGCTGTTGATTAAATCTTGTTTTGTATCTGTCTTTTTGTATTCACTGTTTTAATACACGTGAGTCACACAGAGAATGTGTTACAGAATTGTGGAAGTGATATATATATATATATATAAAGACACCAAAATCTGTTTGGTAGTCGGTACTACCTGTTCTATGTACTCTGGCTCTTATCTGCAGAAACACTTTCTTGGACCTTTTGCAGCAGCTTAGAATAACCGTTTCTTTTCAGTTAATTACTGGAAAGAAGTGTTTCTAATAATCTTAGGAGCGTTCACGCACACTGACACAAGACTACCTGCTTGGATTACTTCATCTGCACCTCACGGCATCCAGAATCTTAAGTATAAAGAAAAAAAGCAATTCCCATCAGTCCTTGCTCGGCCACCTTACGCCGTCTTCCAGTTAACTTTATCGTTGACTTTCAGAATGTATTGATTTCTTTTAGAAGCAATGCATGGCAGAGCTCCATCTTATATTATGTGATTATGTGCAGCCAGTTATGTCAGCAGACTAAACTCCCCCTTATTGCTTCACAGGCCAAATTAAAAGTGATGAAGTCCCTGCAGCCAGTACCCCTCACTGTCGGCTCGATGGCAGATGTAAAAGACTGTATAGACTTGCCTGGTGTCATTACGGGATCAAGTGGCTTTTCCATAGTTGTCTTGAGGGAGCTAGGCTGTAGTTAGGCTGTAGTTAGGCTGTAGTTAGGCTGTAGTTAGGCTAGTTAGACTGTAGGGTGGTTTCCGTTAGCATTAGACTTTCATTAGACTAAACATCAGACTTTTAACGTTACATAAAAAATATAAACTAAATATCTAAATGTAACTAAAATATATTGGGTTTAATTTAAGTGTAATTTAGTAAAACTATTGTAATATACAAAATATTCTGAATTAATATTAAATGAAAAATAAGTTTCATTAAACATGTATGGAATATGGCCTTTCCATAAAAGACCAAAAGTTAGATATGCATCGTTTATAACCCGCATATGACATTCTTCATTCTTTAAAGCAAAAGAGCAACTCTGAAAAACTACTTCTTTGTTTTCTCCAGCTGTTTCCATGTCATTATAGTTTAAGTCGGGCACAAACCCAGTGCAGGCTATGATGATGTCGTGTACTCGCACATCCTGCGTCACTAGGTGGGTCAGTTACTTTTTAAATGTGCGTGTGTGTCTAAGAAAATTAATTCTGATTGGCTCTTTTCTAAAAACGTCCCTCCCTCACATTTTCGTCTCGTTTTTGTTAGTCAACGAAAATGTCAATATATTTTTTAGTTTTCGTCATCACTTAATTTTTATGTAGTTAACGTCTCGTTTTTGTCAGTGAAAACTTGTTGACGAAACTTGTAACGAAAATACTTCAACGAAATTAACAGTGCCTGATATGACTAGTAAACTACTACACTGTATACAGGTCTGTATGTTCGGAAAGTCTTTCTGGGTTTTTTCTTTAATCTTAATCTATGTATTCATGTAATTTGTTTTTCAAATCCTGTCGTGTTGTATGTGAACCACAAGGAGAGAGAATGTCCCATCCAGAGATATGTGGCTCTTTAGCTCGTGTGTTGTACGCACATCTATTTGGCTATGTGCTGGCTTTATCAGGAAAAGCCACATTACCCGAGACATGATATGGACAATCCCTTATCTCCAGATTCGGATGACGACCTTGGCGATGGACAACATCAATTTGAAACACACAGCTCAGAAATCCGTCTGACCTCTACACAGATTACAAAAAAAAAAAAAAGAGTAAGATACATGTTCAGGTCCAAAAGGATTCTGCCAAGTCAACCTGACCACCTGGTTAACACAGCATCTGACATCCCAGAAGAAACAAAACGTCCATATTGCCCAGGCCCAACACCACCTGATCTGAGGAGAAACTAGTGATCAAAAATGGAACTATCTATGGCGTACTTACAGTGCATAAAGGTTTGTCTGTTTTAATTGCTTTCAAATGGGAATAATGTCCCGTTGGAATACCTATTATGTACTAATGTTTTTGTTTTTTTTTTTCTTAGGCATCCATGTTTACATTAAAAATGGCAGTGTCTGTGAAGTACCCATGAGGTTTCAGAATTCTACAGTTGGATTTCACAAATACAACAGAATCTTCCTCACAATACAGTTGTGGTCTTACTTGTCTGTGTTTTGTCTGTAGAGCCACACAGCAGTGGGAAGGTTTACTGGAACTGGAAGTTGGCATTTGACTTGCCTGGTGTCATGTTTTAATTTTTTTCTGACCTTAAATGTGTGTCTTGAAGTTTCCAAACTGCAGTCACAATTACAGTTCAATACTGTGGTCTCAGATACTTCATTTGTTTCCAGATAAGTTAAAACAAAAGACATGTACATAATGTGAATTCATGTTTACAATAATTAGTGTTCTAAGGAGACCCAAAAGCCAGGATGTTAAGCAAGAAAACTTGTCCATCGACATAAAAGAAAAGTGGCAGCGACTGGAAAAAGAGCTGATCGCGAGTGGCATCTGTGAAGGTTGTTTTATATTGATCATTTACAATGTGGCTCAGGATGTGCAAAGAAGGCATTTGAAAATTGTAATTGCAACCTTTTTATTCCTTTGTAAGACTTATGAGTCGAAAACCCTTATCCTAAGGAGATGGACCATGCCAGTTTTGCACCATGGATTGGACCTGCCACAAGGACTGGTGATGTTCTATCAAAAACTGAGATCCTGAAAGGACTTGCTTCCAAGTCTGTCAAGGAAACAGATGGGGCACAACCTTCTATCATTTAATGAAGATGAACACCTCCTCCTAATTGAATCAAAGAAGGTGCCATACTTTCATATTTTTCTAATGTTACTACAAAGTAAACATGTTTCTGTTTTGTATGGGCTACCACCCCTTTTGCTACTGGTTACCTCTCTCTGGCCAATACCAGTACTTCTGAGAAAAAATTGCAGACTGGTCCTGGCACATCGCTCAGGCCTATGTAACAGTTGGGCCTGTGGGTAAAGGTTATGCACATACTCATAGAACTGGAGTTATGTCCAGTAACTAATATTTACCCATTTTAAATCAGACAGTGTTTATATCTAACTTGCCTATTTAAATATTTTCTTTCCTTTTCACACTACAGCCGAGCAAGAGCGAGCTCTCGAAAGCACGCACCGATCTTGGGCTCTCGACAGAGGGGTCAGAGAGTGATATGATAAATCAACTTCAGGAAATGCTGCTCCACAAGGATATTTATCCCAAGATGTTTGTGAAGCTTCAAAGAGCAGGAGGTATAGAAGCAGATGCACATGATCAAACTGTGATTTATATTTAGAACAGCCGATGCAATTGCATGTATTAATCTTTTTTTTTTTTAATTATGGAAAACCTATATATGTTTTATGTTCCTCCAGGTGGCGTACTGCACATGGGCTGCACACATGGTATAACATATTACTGTTCACCACTGTTGTGGCAAGAGAGTGCAAGAGACCATGCTGATGGTCTTTTAAGTTTTGCATGTCCTCCAACTGTATACATAACAGATATTGCCGGTCAGGTGACAGAGCAAAAATTTTTCCAGCCTCACGACGGGTGACTATGTGAGGCCTCTGATGAGAACCTAAATGCAGCTAAGAACAAAACCCTAAAAGTACAACTGCCTTGGGTCAAAAATCTCTGGACGAGAAAGTACAACTCGTGAGTTGCAAGAGTCAATGGACAGGTTTCAGAGGCCACATCCCATTACGGGGTCAACAGAGCAGTATTCTCTATATGATGTTTTCCACCAGAAGAACCAGTCCAGACAGGAGGAAACACTGCGGAGCCTAAAACTTACCCCAGAGCTGTGCAGCTTGATAAAGTCATCTGAAGCCGAACAGAGAACTTTCCTATGATCGCTACTTCCTTTGTCAAATGAGGGATACCCACTTCATTCCTTTCCTTGAGGTGAATATTTCACCTTCACAATGAAGGTATAAATCACAAGTTCACATCCAGCATTCAGAAGCAAACTCTGAATATTTTTGGCCTGAGCTCTGACGGACGGTGCAGGTAATTATAGCTGTAGTTATTAGTTATCGATAGAATGTGTGGGATAGTAGATGATAATGTACCTATCTTTGTCTTCAGAGCTGATGACATCTGCTCCATGGGGGTGTACAGATGCTGACGTGCTGGAGGAATCATTGGAACAAACCGAGCAACAAAAGCGCACAAAGGGGTTCTCTCTCAATGGCACTATTCAAAATACAGGAAGAACACAAGGTAATATAGTATGTTAGAACGTCTTCTGCTTCTGTGCAGGTGCAGATCTGCTTTTGTTTCCAACTTATTTACTCCCTGGATTGATTTTTTTTTTTTTTTTTGTAAGTGTTTACAAGTTAAAACGATGAAAGGCAGGGGGTTCATGTTTGTCGTCACTCGTTCTGAGATTTATCTTAAACAGCAAATTCCTAATTTTAACCTTATTCTGAACTGGCACACTTCATTATTATGCCTACAATATGGATAATGTAATACTATTTACTCACAATTTTCACACTATGAAATGTTACATATAAACTATAAATTACTTTGTGTGTTTGCTAATCCTCTAATCATAATAATTATATAAGCTTTCCTCTCTCTACGTGACTGCTTCCAATGACTATGCCATAATCAAAGTGGACCAAGCTTTGGTTTATTTGAGTGACCTTGAAAGCGTCTGTCCAAAAGATCTATGGAAAGACAACCCACACACCACATATCCCTGGCTCACAGATGATGTAAGTTTCAGCACCTTCGAGCGCATTGACCAAAGGGATTTTTATAAGATATTAAGAGCTTTACTGTTTTCTTTACAGGTCGTGAACGCAAGACTTCTCCAGCTGACAAGACACTTACAAAATGTAATACACTTATTGTTATTGTAATATGGCATGTCAAGCCTAAACTGGTACAGTCATTGCCTTAATTATTTGCCTCTTTACAGGCGTTTGCATTACAAACGTATAATTTCACTGCATGGTGGAGAAACTGGATAAATGGGGAAAAAATAAACCCAGACACTTGACATGCTTACAGGTCAGATGCTGTATTTTTTTTGTCAACCATTACTGTGTATTTTTTGAGTGATTTCACTAGTGTATCAACA
Source organism: Mastacembelus armatus (assembly GCF_900324485.2). NCBI lineage: Eukaryota > Metazoa > Chordata > Actinopteri > Synbranchiformes > Mastacembelidae > Mastacembelus > Mastacembelus armatus. The sequence continues at coordinate 5,439,467 of NC_046634.1, read as the reverse complement.
GGTCTGCAAATACTGTCATCTAGGATTTGAGGAAGGACTCAACTGTCCTTTTTCCCCAGAGTTGTTGGGCACCAGACCCCTGAAACTGGCAACCACTTCATTTTGTGGGTTAGTACTTTATATGGTATAATGGATGTTTTGATGTTATTAAATGTTGTACTTACCTGTGAGTTGTAATGAGCTTACCTTCCTCACTTGTTGATAGGGTATAAAAGCAGTCTGAACTTACATGGTGGGAGAGTGACCACAAGAACCTCTAACAGAAGTCTGTAATGGATGTTTTAATGACATTATGAGAAGATATGCATGTCATAAGGAGCATATTAGTGTCACATTCAGGCTTTTTTCTTACTTACTTCTTTCTTACTGTGTGTAAGGTTTTCACTATAAGAGTGTTGTCGTGGTAGTAGTAGTAGTAGTAGCAGCAGCAAACTTTGATCCTAAAAAGAATGTTCACTGTTTTGGATGGCTCTAAAGAAGAAATACAAATCTATGATGCCCTGGAAGAGTACACAGACATCTCAGACCGGGTCATGGACATACTACGGTGTGGATGATCTTTTCTTCTAAGAAGCTGTGTTGTAAGTGGGTCCAAAATTGCCAATTTCATTGGCTGCTCTTTGAAATTTCATCTGATTCTGTCATTTTAAGCCAAGCCTTTAAAAAGACCTGGGATGTGACGGAATGGAACGGTCTGTATCCCAATCGGTGGAGACAGGACGTCGTCAACTGCGGAGTGCTCGTCTGTACAGTAAGTATCACTGTGGTGAAAGATTGAGCGTATTCACAATATGTAGCATTAAACAGCATTGTAGAGTTGAAAATGCAAATAAGTTACAGCTTGAAGGTAGGTCCTCAATTTTAAACCTTAACCATCGATGTCACCATGCCAGGCAGCAGACCTGTATGTTAGAGGAGTTGAAGTCATTAATGAGCCCGTGAACCAAATTCAGTTTTGCCATCTGAGGGTGTACCATACAACGAGCTACCACATTAGTTGTATGTACGACTTATAACTGTATGTAGTATACCGTTCATTGGCCCTAAAACTTTTGTCTTTCTAAGGGAATGAAATTGAGGGAATCCTGTATGGCAGAAGCAATCCATGCCTGCATATACTACAACAGAAGTGGAAAGGGGCATAAAAGGTACATAATGGTGTTCAGAATGACCATGTCTTTAAAATTTGATTTTAAATGAACCCCCCCCTACCCCTAACCTTTCTCAACCTTCTATTACAAACTGTATCCTATCAATGTTATGGTCCATCAACCAAATTTATGTCTTCTATGGGCTATTTTTGACATTTCTCCAAAAATGCAAGTAGAATGTGATCAGTACTATATCAGTATCGGTAGAGGTCAGTTTCAGTGTAATAAAATTCCTGTGCAATCCACAGTATCTGTAGGCTTTTCATTCTGTTTTTCCACCTCTTTATGAAGTGAAATAACAGAATAGGTGGTAAGACAATAACATGTGGTAACTAGTAGATTTTCAAAAATGTATAAATTTCAATGGTGATGCATTTAGAAAGTATGATAAAACTCTTACAGATACACATACACAAAGTATGTGTTGTACCTTGATTATTATTATTTTGTTTCTTATAGGCGTTTATATCCACATGTGAAGACAGAGGATTGGGTTAAACGTGAAGCCCGCAATGGCTGGCTTCACAGAGACTGTGCCCATTCTCTTAAAACGGCAACAATCTTCACGTGCGGGTGTGACCTACCTGAGCCGTATCATTTCACCAGGTTTGCCTCATTCAATTTATATATATATATATATATATATATATATATATTCACATCTGAGGAGAAGATAAAAGTTTGTTTTATATTTTATCCTTCTACAAATCAGTACAAATGGGTGTTCTAACTAAATCATATTCAATAGGCTGTGAAACATATGCTGGACAACCAAGAGTCCAACAGAATGTTCCTTTGGGAAAATCCAGGCCATAACATGATACTGAAGAATAGCAGACCATCTTGTTTCAGTGAGATCTATGTAAGTTGTTTTGGGTAAAGATGAATTTTGTTAACTTGTTGGTTAACAAGTATTTAACAGATTTTTGTTAAATTCTACAGCTTGATGAGCTAATGAAGCTCGTCAAGAAAGCACTGGACTTGGATGAACAAAATTTAAGAAATGTGGACTTCATCATTGATGTTATGGTGCCAGAGGCGTGTAATCGAGGCATGTGCTTTCCAATAACTGCATTTATTGCATTTTTGTCATCGCATACTTCATATCAGATGTAACTGTGTTCATATTATATTTAATGTCGATGTAATTTGTTTTGTCGTTAACGTACGTCATCTTCAATCTTTGCTTCTGTAGGTGACAATAGACATCCTCATGAGACTGCAAGGCTTTATAAGGTTTCATGCAGAGAAAACCCTGGGTACAATTCTTGATGTAAACGTTCCATCGTAAATCATCATAAACAGATAATTGTAAGCACTACATATTGTATAGTATTATTATTATTACAGAAAAATGTCCATTTGATTTAATGTTATTCATACCTGACATCTAGATCTACATGGCTCTAAATGCAGTCCCAGTGTCTGTTGGGTTATTCAGCCACCACACACAACTCAACCGCAATGCAGAAATCCACCGGTCACCCAAGGTTATAGAAGTTGTAGTTGTTTATACAAATAGATAAGAGAATTAGTTCTGAATTTTTTTTTTTTTTAAGGGTACAGAACTGTTACATAGAAGCTTCCCTTCTTATTTGTAGAAGTGCCATGTTTTTATAATTTTGTAAATTATTAGAGCATGTTGTATTTTTACATATTTAAATTAAAAAGCTGACTGTCCAGAAGCAGTCACTCTCTGTCTGCAAATCTGTGTGTAAATCTGGATATATAGTGACTTTTATTTCCACATAATAAAATCCTTAGACATTTGATCAACTGTTTACGTTATTTTTTTTATTACCAATAAGTTGTGGTTATGTTCATGTCTTGTGTCGCAGGGCGAGTCTGAAGCAAATACTTAACGCAGAATGACATGTGTATCATATAAATATAATGAAGTAGCTGCTGTCACTGTTTAGACCAGCTTCCATGCTGACACACCTGCCTATGTAACACAGCTCACAGACTAAACACAGCCCTCCACAGTATGAAACTGAAATTTGCACTTTTTTTTTTCTTAATACTACTACTAGCCTACAATGACTTTGAAATGACTGTGATCCATCACATGCACATTACAACTTTCTCATGTATCAATCAATCAAAAGGGGGAAAGGGCCACTCAGACCACGGACGGACCAGACCAGTGGACCAGGTTACATGTTACACCTACATAATAAAACACATTTCTATAATACCTTGTCATGTGCTCGCGAATAAAAACAGATGCCTAAGCAAGACGCGGTTTTGCGACCTCTTGGACTAGGGGTATGTACTTATGCCTATGAGGTAAAGAGCCACACAACTCTGGATGGGACATTCTCTGTCCTTGTGGTTCACATGCAATGCGACAGGATTTGAAAAAAAAACTAAATACATAAAAAAATAGATTAAGATTAAAGAAAAAACCCAGAAAGTCCTGCTGTATTTGATTTTTGAACTGTCCTCGAAATCCTGCTGATGTCACCATCGTGTTGTGATTTTAATGCAGTGACGTGCATTTTTATAGATGCCACAAAGCACCAGGACCACACATACCATGGCACGGACCTCAAATCCTTGAGCGAGACCAGACGCCTGGCAGGCGCGGACCAGACAGGCCACACTGCTGCCACTCAGACCCTTAGAGGTGGCCCCTGTAATGGTCCGTGCCACCGACAGGCCACACGAGCCACAGAACAGCGCCCCTAGAGGCGGCTCCTGTAATGGCTCGTGTCACCGACAGGCCACGGGACAGCGCCCCTAGAGGCGGCTCCTGTAATGGCTCGTGCCACTGACAGGACAGGCCACACTTTTGTCTACAACCCCTGCAAGAAAAAAAGTCGTTGGAGTAGCGAGGAAAGGTAAGAGACGGATAGACAGGAACAAAAACATGTTAGTGCCGCGAGAGAACTTTGCGTGGGGCTTGGCTGCGTAGCTCAACGTGACATCTAGGATCCACGTGGTGTGTATGGTAACAAACTTTTTCTCCACGGCAGGCTGAGAGCTGGGGAGACGCTAGCGACTGCTGTCCTGAACTGGGCTCCGTCTATTACCTGCGACAGACTTAGGCACGCAGGTGAGTGTTGAACGGGCTGCTAAATGTTCATTGCGCTGTCGCAGCTGTGGTATTGTCATGAAATTGTAAAACTAGTGCAGTAAAGTGGGGCTCGGTTGTAGTCAAAGTCCAAAGATGTTGGTCGGAATGAATGATCCGGGATATCGGTAATGATGTCGGTAGAAACGGCACCAGACATGAGACTGTACCGTCCGTAGAGATGCAGAGGTGTCTGCACGTATGTCGATGTGTCGTATAACGTGAAATATGACGACACAGTTTATAGGCATGTAGTCAGTAACCGTGTGTGTCATTTAGAGCAGAGTGCAGTGCGGGGATTAAGTGTTTAATGAGAATAAGTCAGTCTAAATGCTGCAGTACATGAAGCGGCGCTTTCTTTATGGGGCTGTGAAATGAAGGTGCATTGTTACGGTTCGTGCGTGTGATTTGTCACAGTGAGTGAAGCGATCGTGGACCGTGGGACCACTTTCTACATGATCTTCTGTGTTCAAGGCAGCTTGGAGCTGATGTATTGACACATGCGGACACGATCTCTAGTGAGTAACGCAGGTGCACAATCGCCAGAGTTCGCATCATTGGTTGTGAGTGTACAGAGGGACGTTTGACCTATGACCCGGTTTTGTTGTCGCTGTAGGGTCACAGTACAGCTCAGGTAGCGGTGTCCGTCCATCCCTTCTGTCCACTTTTAGGACTAAGACTTGGAATTGCTTTTCTTAAATAGGATTCAGGGGTCGAGTTAGGGCTGTGAAATAATTCAGTTGAACGTAGTACAAATGTAATGATGCAGCGACCCCTGGTGTTAGACAGTATGGTTACAATATGGAAAAGGAGGACAGCCGTGAGAGGGATCCTTTTTAGTTCATATGGCCTCAGTAACATATTTGTTGTCGATTTAGACAGAAAAGATTCCAAACTGTGAGGTAGAAATAACGCTCGAATATTTTAGCCACTAGTTAAATAGTTTTTGTTTATTAAAGTGGTGTAAACATGGAGCTCGTCCGCTCAGTGATGAGACGACATCAACAGTAATCGACGTGATGAGGGACAGTGATACATCAGAAACATGACAGGTGTTTGCAGAAGTGATTGATGGTTACAGAAACAAAAGTGGGGGTGTAGTGGCTGCTCTTCAATAAGTGAGACAAAGAGACACTAGGAAATAACCGCGTTGCCAAACGGAGGTCACTGTATATATCGGCCTGAAAGTGGCTTTGTTTTTCTATGCAAATGAGCTGTATCCAGTGACTTGGCCTCGCCTGGAGTCCATGCCATTTAATTGTTGACTTGTGTTTTTGTTCTACTTGATTGGATAGTTGTTAGTCTGGCGTTACAAGATAGTATGAGACTGCAGGCCTCAGAAAAGGTCAGCACTCCATCACAGCTTAGCAGACCCTCTCCGTTATAGGTCAGTCTTTGCATGCAATTAGAAGGTGACTTTGCGAACAATTAAAGGCAGACGAGCAGCGATCGGTGTCAAGTAGCAAAGCCACGAAGGTGTGAACGGTGTGAATGCAATGGTACACGGTGGCATCTGTTATTTTGCTCAGGTACCGTGGCAGAGCGCGTGCTTGCGGTCGGGAGCGGCGGGCGGGAGCACGCACCGGCCTGGATGCTGGCCCAGTAGCCGCAGGTCCAGCCGGCGCTGGCTGTTTAGTGAAGTTTGGAGACTACAGGAAATATAAAACTGTAGCTCGTCCGTGTCATTGTGGACAACGGAAGCAATATGGAATCATTTAGACAGCAACGAACAGTTATTTAGATTAAATTTGCCCCTGAAGCCAAAGCTAAGATGAAAATGTGAAAAAGTATTAAAGATGGCTTTATTTTTTATGACGCACAAAAAAAGGACATAATCCTGACGTAAGATGAAGTGTAGGATCAGGCATTTGAACAGTGTGAAGCATCTGTAAGAGCCCCATCTTATGTGATGTTGGCATTGTTTTCCATGCAGAGGTATCGGTAATTAACCACAAACATCTTGGCTCAGTTCTGTAAGGATCACCACGTGGGGCTTGTTGTGGTTGGACCTGAAGTTCCCCTGGCAGCTGGTAAATGACCATTACTGTATTTGACACACAGTTTGTCGCAACTGGATCTTATTTAGTGTCACTGACTTGTACTTTAATGTTTCCATCAGGTATTGTAGATGACCTGACAGCAGCAGGAATGTCGTGTTTTGGTCCCGCGGCTCAGTCGGAGGCCAGCAAGAGCTTTTCCGAGGCTTTTGTGGAGCGTCACGGCATCCCTACGGCCCGATACGGCTCCTTCGCCGACCCCCAGGAGGCCCGCGGCTACATCTGCGCATCAGTACGGTAACTGTGCGTGTCTGGGAAAGAGTCTGTGTTTATGATGGATAAGATATATATATATATATATATATATATATATGTATATATATACAGACACCTCTCTGTATCCTCATCAGTTGGCATTATCCATCTAATGAGTAAATGAAGTGATCATGAAAGGTGAGACTTTGTTATGGCAGCATGTTTTATCAGCTTTGCTTTCTGGCAAGGAAGTTGTGGAGTTTTGTTTTTCAGAGTTGTTATAATAGAAAATGACACATTGATTTCAGATTTGAGGAGTTAATGATGTGAGATGTGCTGAGCATCCTCAAAGAATCTACAGACACCGAGAAACAGCCTCTGTGATGAAAGGAAAAAGACAATTTTCACTGACAGGCATCTCTGTAGTTGCACAAACCACTTCAGGCAGAACAGTATCTGCCATATTCTGACACCCATCATCCATCCGGATCCGGAACCCATTCCCAAACAACAGCGTGCTCTCCAACGTTAAATTGTCTGCAGAAGAATGTTTGCGGTTCATATCGGCGAGGCAGGGTGTGTCGCGGATGCGTTTTCTGAGCTGAATGTTTTTGGTTCCATTGTTTGGGGTCTTCAGGGCCGACTGTCCTGCCCCGGTAGTGAAAGCTAGGACGTCATGAAGGTACGGGAAAAAAAACAAAACAACAAAAAAGAGTCAGCAAAGTGTCGAGCCTCTCGGTCGTTGTGTTGCTTGCTATACTTATACTATACTATACTATACTTTGCAGTCTGCAAAGATGTTCAATATAGCAGTGAGTGTATTGTTGTAGTCGGCAATTAATTGTGTAAATTGTGTGGTGAATTTAAATTTAGACTGTGCGTTCCTCTCATCAGATTCTTGTTAAAATGATATGCAGAAGGTTTTTGTGGTTGGACTATCTGTCTCCAAGTCTGCGCTGCAAGCTCAGAGAAATTGTACCAGATATGCCACATTTTCCGTCGTCATCAATTTCTACATGGTCGATAGTACAAAGAAATGTGTCTTTGTAACACTCTGCGTTGCAGGACAGAGCATTTGGAGCCGCGGGAGAAACCGTGGCGGTGGAGGAGTTCCTACAAGGGGAGGAAGTGTCTGTGAGTAGTGAATGAAAGAGTTGTACCAGTTTCCTCACCACAAACTTGGAATTGGAGGTAAACTAACAGAATGTTTATCCTTCTCCCCCTTGCTCCCGTAGCGTCCGCGTTTCAGCGAAGGCTCCTCCGTGTGTCCGACGCCGCCGGCACAGGATCACAAGCGGCCGCTGGATGGCGACCTGGGACCGAACACTGGTGGCATGGGGCCTCCCGCCCCACCCCTCAGGTACTTGGAGACGAGACAAATTTGAAACGCTACTCCCGATTCTCCCGCTTTCTCTCGGTCCCACGTAGGTGAGTCAGGAGCTGCCGCAGCAGATCGGACGGTCTTTCAGAAGATGGTGAATGGCATAAATACTCTGGCAGGTGATCTTTTTTGTGTCACTCTGTGTCGCCTGTTTATTTTAAAGTGGTGACTTTATGGATTTAGAGAAAGTGAATGTAGCTTCTGTGTCATTTTTTTTCCTGTGCTTTTCTAGGAGTACCGTATGCAGGCCTAATGCTGACCAAACAGGGGCCAAAGGTGCTGGAGTTAAACTGTCGCTTTGGACACCCAGAGGGTCAGGTTTGTTTCGTCGAGCGTCATCTGTGACTTGATCTTGTGACTGTAAAGTTGATATGAAATGTAGGTATTTTTTGACCCTCGGTCAGGTCGTTAGGATGTGTCAGTGTCTGTGAAGATGTTCAATTTGTTAGTAGAACATTGTAATAGATGTTGTAATAGATGTCTTCTCGGGTTCAGGATGAGGGCCTGCAGGTTTTCCATGCTGGCAACGCCGTGAAGGAAGGAGCTGCGGTGTCCAGTGGCAGTTGGGTTCCGATGGCGACAGTGGGCAGCCGATCGGGGAGCGGTGGCAGTCGGGTTTCCGGGCTCCGTGTATTGCGGTGACATCGGACCATCGGCCACCGGAATCGACGCAGGTGTGTGTCAGTGTTTGAAGTTTTCAGAACAGTGGGTTTTCTATTTGTAGACTTGAGTTTGGATGTACTGGATGTACAGAGATGTTCAGAGAAGTCGTGATATGGTGTGATTTGATTGACAATGATATGAGTATGTGGATCGAAAGGATAATGAAATTTGTATGTGTTATTATGTGTGTTAGTTTCTGTCAAGAGACTGTATCACTGAAAATGAAAGGGAGCTGATGTTTGAATACGGGTGTGTGTCGCTGCAGATTTGTGCTCAAAAATATGTGTGGAGGTCTTTCGCGTTAGGTGGTGAGAAGACGGTGGCCTTCAACCATGGTCCTTGAGAGCTATTGTCCCGCAGGTTTTGTAACTATCTCTGCCCTTGCAGTTTCTGATGACCTGTATCGGGCATGTTCAGCCAATGGACAATGGGCAGGATAGGGACATGTGGAAAAGGAGCAGGACAAGAGTTGTGGAAGGTCAATTTTGGAGACCACTGTTTTAAGAGATGGTGAACCCAAATTGGGGGGCTAGTAAATCGCAGGTTAGCATTAGAGAACGAGCAGAGTGTTTGTGTGTGTGTGTGTGCGTGCGTGCGCTTGTGTATGTCTGCTCTGTCCTGTTTGGCACTTTCTGAGCATGTGAAAGTGCAAGAGCTCAGCACATGTGAATGTGAAGTTTTGTGTTATGTAGAAAGGAAAAGTGGGTAGAGGGAAACAAAGTGAATGTTGAGAAACATGTAGAAAGTGTTTGAAAAGAGGTTTGTTGTTATTGTTGCTGACAAGGATAACGTGGTAACTTGGTGTCATATAGATAGCTGTCAATAGAGTAGAGTTTTGTATGATAATGTGAAGAAATGATGGTAGTGTTGACCTTCATGTGCTTACGATATGGAGGTTTTAATTTGAAAGTAGAAGAAGGGGTTTCATTTTTGGGTGAAATTGAAGATGTCTAACTAATGCCACTGTAGTAGTTAATGTTACCACTAAGTAACTTCATCTGTCAGCTCCTCAGTGTCTGACCTATCATACAAATCCTCATCGAGAAGAACCACTTCTCTCAGTATGACCACTTTTTGTGGTTCAGAAGAGGTCATAGTGTAGTTTGTGTCTGAAAAGTGGTCATGTTATAGGCAAAGGTGGTCATAGTATCCGGTATCCACTTTCTACATGTTTCCAGACCCCTCAGGTCATCTGGGACAGGTCTATTGTGTGTTCCCAGAATCGGAACCAAACAAAGTGAAGCAGCATTTAGTCACTATGCTCCTCACTTGTGGAACAAACTTCCTGAACACCTGAGGTCTGCTCCAACTGTCAGGTCATTCAAATCTGGACTGAAAACTCTGTTGTTTACTGCTGCCTTCGAATAAGTGTTATCTTTGTTTTCTTAATGTGCTTTTATGTGTTATTGTAATTGACTTTACCTGATTGAAATGTATTTTGTGTGAAATGTCTTTATTTAGAAATGCTCTTTTCAATGCTTTTAATGCTTTTAATGTAATTATATGCCTTGTAAAGCACTTTGAATTGTCTAGTGTGTGAAAGCTGCTATACAAAGAAATTAGCCTTTGCCTTTAGTGTAGTTTGTGGGTCCAAATTGGTCAGTTGGGTGGTTAAGTTTGTCCAATATGTGTGTGCAGTGTGTGCATGAGTTTAGCATATTGCTTTTAAAGTGCACACGTTTAATATGTTGAAGTGCAGAACTGAAGTCACGTCAGAGCTTTGGCCGGTAGTGTATAAGTTTACGGCAGCATGTAGGTCTCCTTATGTGAGATGCTAACTACTGTGTTAAGTTTGGTCAGGCTTCTGTTGCTGAATGGTTTGGTTGTGTCTGCTTGATGGTTTGGACAGTGTGTGGCATGGCAGCAGTGGCATCTGTGTGTACATAAGTGGAAATAATGTCATATCAGTCTTATGTTGTGTGCAGGGCCTTGGCAGTCAATAATATGCAATCTATTGTGCTTTTTTGTAGTAATGGCTGAGCCATTGGTGCAGTATAAAAAAAGAAACTGCTAAATGTGTACCAAATGAAGTGGCAAAAGGTTGTCATTCCCTTTTTCAGGTGCAGAACTGGGCCACGGAGGACACGGCATGGTTTAAAGAGAGTTCATCCAAAGTCATGACAGTAGGTGTGGTGTGGTGTGTCATTGTTCATGTCATAATATGTTTAAAAGTGAGAGGTGTGTTCTGTCGTGTCGTCAGCAGGTTGTCAGCATCGGGGGGGGGGGGGGGGGGGGGGAGAGACTCTATCCCGACGGTTTCCGTAGACATTGGCGTCGAGGGCAGATGGTTCGGTCATGTGGAAAACCAGGTGACATGGCCGGTGTCGGTACCTTTGTTTTCATTCTTGGTGACAGTGTTTAGTGACACATCACAACTGAGTTTTGTCTACATTCAGAATCCGGAATTGCAGTGCAATGTACAAAATCAAGTGGAACCTTAAAGAGGATTCAGTGTTTATTGAGGTAACAGTGACAATCAGACATATATGAGAGAGTAATGCTTTCCAATTGTTTGTTGTATTTCAGGCAGAAAGAAGGAAAGAGGTCCTGTTTTTGGAACTGTGCGTGTAGTCCAGAGTGTATCACCAGAGGAAGGGGGAGCAGAAGATACCGGAGGCAAAGTAAGAACACCACATTGACGCAGCTTATCGGAGAGATGCGACAAAGCGAAAGGACAGTTGAAATTAAGGTATAGTAGAATGTGTGAAGTCCACGACAGTAGGTGTAAGTGTGATACTCTTTGTAGGAGTAGGGTTTATTGTAGTGTTTGAAGAAGTTAGCCTTAGTATAAGTGACATGTTAGAGCCAGACGTCGGAGCATTTTGTGACTTAGGGCTAGATGTGTTTTTGATGTGGGGAGGGGTGAGAAAAGTCCTTTGTGATTGTTGACAATGTTTTCTATCCAGGTAGGGGGAGGAGAAGGAGGCAATCGGCACAACGAGAGGCAGGTGCGGGCGATCAGAGGAGAGGAGCCGGAACGAGGCGAGACGGAGTTCAGCTGGGAGGAGGCGGAGCCCGGGGCCAAGGAGGGGGCGGAGGCGGCAGGAGAGCCCGGCAGAAGAGGCCAGCGGGCATAGGAGCGTCAGCTCCGTAGCGTCAGCCCCGTAGCAGCAGCGTCGTAGCGACAGCAGCCCCGTAGAGGCGTCAGCAGCCCCCCGCGAGCGAAGACCCACGCGAGAAAAGACCAGCAGACAAGCTCGGACTAGACTGCTCCGACTTTGCCTGCGCCGACTTTGCCTGCGCCGACTTTGCCTGCGCCGACTTTGCCTGCGCCGACTTTGCCTGCGCCGACTTTGCCTGCGCCGACTTTGCCTGCGCCGACTTTGCCTGCGCCGACTTTGCCTGCGCCGACTTTGCCTGCGCCGACTTTGCCTGCGCCGACTTTGCCTGCGCCGACTTTGCCTGCGCCGACTTTGCCTGCGCCGACTTTGCCTGCGCCGACTTTGCCTGCGCCGACTTTGCCTGCGCCGACTTCGCCGAGCAGGCGCCGCCGAGCAGGGGCCCCCGCGGCACAGGTGACCTTCTTTGTCCACTCACTCTGCTCTCTTGCTTCCCTCTTTGTCTGCGCCTCGCCCGCTCCTTTTCCCTGTCCCCGAACCCTTCCCTCCAGCCTCTGTCTTCAACAAAGGCTTCTCGGCCTAATGTTTGCTCGTTGACTGCACCTGCCGCTTGACTGTCTGCCTGCCTGCCTGCCTGCCTGCCTGCCTGCCTGCCTGCCTGCCTGCCTGCCTGCCTGTGTCTCTGGTGCCTTCCGACCGCCCTTCTTTTGTCCTGTTATGTCCAAACCCTTGCTCCTTTCTTCGCCTACCCCCGACTCTCATTTCGCCTTCTCCCTTTTACTTTGCACATGGAACGTGTAATGCTTCACGTCACTCTTTCTCTTCAGACTAGGCTTCTTGGCCTACGCTGTGGCGGCCGCGTGGCCTCTGCTCCACCCTGGACTGCCCTTCCTGCCTGTCCGTCTCCTTCTCTACCTCGTCCTTATCTTTCCCTCCTTGTGTCGCGCACACTGGCTATTTTACCTTCAAACCACCCTTTGTTTGTCCTCCCATGTCCTTGCTCCTTTCTTTGACATCCCCTTCCCACCACCCACCTTTCTACACATACCCCAAACACTAACCCTGTTTCCTCTGCGTCTCACCTATTGTCAAATCCTTCACTTCACCCTTTTTCTTCAGACTAGGCTTCTTAGCCTAACTCACACCTCACAGACCATTCTCGGCCTTCCTCGACTACGCCTGCTGCTTGCCCACCTCTTTCCCTACTCCGCTCTTCCCCCTTTCCCGACCCTAACCTCCACCCTCAAAGCCCAAACACTTTACTGACACCCACCTTACCCCGTGCCTACTGATATTTTTAACAGCAGGTCAGGAGTGTGGAGGGCTAAGTCGGCAGTTACCGCCCTACTCCCACTCTTCAAGCGCTGCAGCCTGCATTTCTCTTGTGTCCGTGTTGCCCTTGCATGAACAATAAACACACTTGAAACTCCTTGTCTTTTTCTTGATATATTTCTGCCAAAGAAAGAGCAAACCCCGATACCCCACTGTCCATCCCCCTTTCCCGGTGGTTCTCCGGTTCCTCGGCTCCTCGGCTCCTCTTGCTTCTTCTACAAACGGGCCGGGTACCTGCAAATAATCATTCCGGTCGTCAGATTGTTCGGTGTGTCATTCTCTAATGGAGCTACATTCTAAAACTCTTTCTCTTTCCACAGTTAACCCTGCATCTGGCACCTGCCATCCTACAGAACCTTGATCCCAGATACTCCTCACCGACATGCTTGACAACACTGTATCCCTTACTGCCACACTATACTAGGTCAGGAAAAACAGAAACATGACATACCGTTACAAAAACACACAAACCTTTGTGACCTCTGTCAATCCGTCTCTAAAGCACAAACTCTGACACCTCAACAACCGACAATACCGTAACGACGACGACCGGAATCGGCGAGAATGATCCATCGTTGAAACTCCCTTTTCCTTTACAGATACTACCTCCTTCCCTATCTCTCTCACACCTTCTCTTGCCTCACTGTAGCCTTACTCGTCTAAATCGTGAACGCCACGCCGGACCGAGCCGCTTCCTGAATGTCCTTTGACGCATTTCCAGCCTCACACCTAAGTTGCCTGACTGCGGACGCTGCAACATACCTGTCCCTCAAACTACACCACCTATCCACACTCACCTCACTTCCCCATCACACCTACAAACAATAAATGGCATGAAAAGAAGAACCACTCATGTCACATACTTCACATCTTTATTGTTCCTCGGAAAAACATCACATCAAACACAAACCACACAGTTACACAAATGCGACAAACGACACACATGCATTTCTAAAGCCTCATTACATTTCTTCTACTCCCACCCACGGTGACCGACACGCAAATACTGCCACACGACAGGAACAGCCGTTCTTAAACAAATCCACTCAAGATAGTCCCTTCCACACAATATACCATGACAGTAATCCAAACCGTACCAACCGGTTCAAACCCTTGACCTCCTCTACCGTCTCCACCTTTGCCACAACTCCTCCATGAAGACAAAAAAACCCCAAAAGCTCTAAACACGCCATACCAAAACAATAGAGGACAAGCACAACACAACCCAAATATGCACTCAACAGCACCACCTGGTCAGGAACACTTGTCAAAAGAGTCACAACATAAACACAACAAAACACAGGAACCAGCTAACAACAATTACTCCAGATCCTTATACTATATCATCCCTGACCTCAGCAGGATCACGAGCACCTCCGATTCTCCAATCCATGCAAAGGAACATCCTGTTTAACAAAGGCAGGCAGAAAACCAGCTGCATTACACACTTCTGAGAAACTCTCCTTCTCATTTCTACCACACCCTACAGTACAGTACCATTTCCACCACACCTACCGCATACTAAAGTAAAACATAATTTCTAACATATACTACAGTAAAACTGTGGATGACACGACATACAACTGAAAAACACAGCTTCGCTCATTCGCATTACACATTCACACCCCTGTCCGAGATTGTCTACACATTGAAAAATGACAATCTACCTGTCGCCCTGTCCGATATCGGTCCCGGGCCCGGGTCGACCGAAGACGGAGGCGTCTGGCGGCGTGACGGAGAGAACGGCGGGGAGGAGGGGGTTCTCTGATCCGTCGACCTCCCTGAGATGTCGGACGCTGTCTGCGTGAGAGGGCTGCCCTCGTGTCCGCGGTGTCGGGAGTCGGGGGCGTGCCGACTTCTTCTGGCCTCCGCTTGCTGTGGACACAGATACGTGTATGATCAAAACAGGGATGACAGCAAAATTACATATGTAGCTTCAGGTTTTCATATGAACATCAAAACCATTTTCACATTTGCTTTCAAATTTTCCATCATCCTCCTCTGCCTCTCTGTCATCTCTTAATAAAATATCTCACATTTTCATTGCATTGCTTTTGACCTATCAACAGTATCCAAGTGCAAATAGAGTCTGGAAATATGGTTTCATTACCTTTAACAACTGATCTTTCAAAAAAAAAAAACCAACAAAAAGCTCAACGGAATCCCAGTAACGACGGACGATCGCACCAGACTGCCGCCGTGAACTGAATATACTCAGATCTCTGCCGCGGGTAGTGAGCCGGCCTTCCCCCGGAATCCGCGAGGTCTGCCGCCGCCTCGTACACGATACTGGACATCCTGGTCGCAAACTGACAGTCTATAGAACAGGAAGGCCTGAGACACACAAAGTGACAAAGATTAACATTAAAATGTCATCATTCTCACACATCAACCTGCCATCCACCACCTGGGTCAGGTCACAATTCACTGTAGAAACATTTGGATTGTTGAAAACAAGCTGTCGCCGCCATTTGAGGCTGTTACACCCGGGAGCTTCAACATACTGAGCATTTCGGGAGCGGGAGCATATTCGACATTGTCATGTATGGAAAATATCAGAATTTTAAAGAATTGCAATCTCCTACATGTCCACGTGATGGTGCCGTAGGGATCGCGGTAAAGTTTTTCAAGCGTCTCATCGTCACCGACCGACATTCACGTCTTCACGCTCAGTAAATGATGACATCAGCAACACTCCAGCGGGTGGCACTGTAGTATCGGGCTTCGGTGGGGTTCACACCCACTCGTGGGGAGTGTCGCTGGTAACGTCTTTACATTCGTCACTTGCATTTACACAAGTAGCCCCATGGGGGCAGGACAGCTGTCATTGTTTTAGTACGTTTGGCACATAGACGCAGTTCAGCTGTGCGCCACATTTCACGACGGTGCCCGTTACAGTGTTTCACATATACAGCTGAGAGCATTACCCCTGCTTGTGGCACCCCCTACGGGAAAATCTCCATGAAACTACAGGATTGCCGAGACTAACACCCCAAAACTACCTACCAGGCTTCAGATGCGTGGCTCATTGCATTATTCCAAAGACCCATCCCCTTAACGTTAAAGGTCTTACATTTCTTCTAGCGCTTAGGACGAACAACTTTTGACACAAAACACAAACATTAACAACTGGCCACATGTTGGCGTTGTGCACTTCATTTTATTTTATCAGCCGCACTTCACCATGGGATAGCTCTGCACTGACTTTCAGCGCTGGAGCCTTTAGAGTTTCTTACAAAAGTATGTCTTCTTGGACACTCCCGTAGACCGCCGATCAAAAATCAGCCGTCACACGTATCGGCGTGAAAACGAAAGGTACGCATCTTGTGCGTTTTGACCACGCTCTTTATGCACGTGGTATCAAATATGGTTTTATGAGGCCAAGACAAAGGTTTGCTTCTCTCAAGGCCTCACTCGTAGCAATGAAGCATCACTTGTTTTGATTTTTCATCAAACAATATCCTGCTGACACCAGTCATTCATTGGATTGTTCATGAACTTCTTCCTCAGTGCTGCTCAGACTCTGACCTGTTCAAACACCACAGTGAAGGTGAGGGCCAGTGTATCTTCATCAACTAAAGGGACCAGTTAAACTATGACCACTTTTGAGCCACAAACTACACTATGACCATTTTGGAGACACCAACTACAACATGTCCACTTTGAAACCACAAAGTACAAGATGACCACTTTTGAGACACCTACTATAACATGTCTACTTTTGAGCCACAAAGTATAAGATGACCACTTCTCAGACACCAACTACAACATGTCCACTTTTCAGCCACAAACTATACTATGACCACTTTGCAGACACCAACTACAACATGTCCACTTTGGAACCACAAAGTACAAGACGACCACTTTTGAGACACCAAATATAACATGTCCACTTTTAAGACACCTACTACACTATGACCACTTTTGAGCCACAAATAAATTGCAAATAAAGTTTTCTTTTACTTCCACTGCTGATCTCTGGGACTTACAGTGATTTTCAGTTTTACTGACATTTTTTCACTTTTTGCAGTTAGAACAAAGTAAATGTTAATAAAGGCAAAATGACAAAAGGGGGTGACCCCAGACTTTTGACTGGTAGTGTATCTTGATCACTCTCTCTCAATCACTAGCACATACTGGCTGGGGATGATAGATCTGGGTCTGGGTCAAATACAAGCCCCAGGTGTTTTATGAAAAGACCAGCAGGCCAATTGTATCACAAATTCACTGAATTAATTGAAGAGAAGAAGCAGATGAAACTTTTCTACAGATGTAAACTGCGATAAATCCACAACCTTCACTTTTCTCATTTACAGGGAAATACGATTAGTTTCACCAAAGTCAAAACTACAGAACAAAAAGAAATCACCTGAAACCTGAATGACTTTGTCTACCCCTCACCCTGAATCATCCTGCGGAGAAAATACCAGGCGACGTAAATACATCAAGCGTACGTGACGGAATTGACTTGAGTTTTGGGAAAACTGGACTGTCGCTTCAGGGATAGCCACTGACGTTTTATTACGCTGTTACAGGAGCACGTCAGGAGTCTGTGAAAAGGATGCCTAAACCTGCCAATTATGTATTACAAGCCATACCTGTACCTGTGTGTTTAGAGAGTTAAAGAGTCCCAGTGCTCTCTGTGCAGCCTAAGAAAGGTCGATGCCTCTGAAATCTTTCTATGTGGGGTACGAGCCTTTAAACACCTAAACCCTTCAGCTTTGCGACTCGGTTTTTACTTTAACTTCACATTAAGACTAAGTGTGTCGTCGCTTGTGTTATTCTCTACCCTCTTACTTCAGTTAGTTCTTTTCTACTTCAGTTGAATGACTTCGGATAGGGCGGTAAATGTGTCAGCGTCACACCTAACTTGTTTGCTTTACCTTCGGACATCTTTCGGCCCTTCCGCGGCGATGTGCCGGTCTTCACGGCGCGGGTCGCTGTGTCTGTTGGTCTGCTGCTGCTTCGTGTCTTCTACGATAAACTAGAAAAGGAAGGGAGACGATATTGAGCTTTGTGCCCTTTTCACAAACATTATAAGACATATATTTGTGTTAGTTTTTCAGGACCGTAAAAGGAGTTTTTCTCGCTAAAAACCCTTGGGTAGATACAGATGGCTGTGCTGGCCATGTCTGCTTTTCACAGAGAGCTGTCTTTGCCTTAAGGTTTGGCTTTTGGATCACGCATGCTTTCTTTTCACACAATTTCCTTTTAGGGACTTTCAAAAGAGAAAAGAGACCCACGGTGGAGACGCCACTTCCACCTGTGTGTGTGTGTGTGTGTGTGTGTGCCATGAGTTTCCGGCCGTCCTCTTTTGGTAGCTCGGAACTAAACGCCCCTGCGGAGAAAGCCGCGGCAAACGAACCGGCGCGGGACTGCCAGAAGTCCAGTAGCAATGAAGAAGGCTGACTACCAAACACCTCACAGCATTCATCCTGAAGCCTTGGCATTAACTAAAAACTCCCTAACTCCTGACCGATTCATACACCCTCCCTGCTTCTGGTAAACAATTAGGCCACATTGGAATCAAAGGTGCTCCCACGATTCCAGACTGATAAGTGAAAATGAGGAAGGATGGAGTGTGTTTAGGTTACACCATCCTCCTCCATCCTCACTCTCCACCCCGTGTTGTCAAAGTATGGTCCGTAAATCGGATTAGCGAGGGTTATGAGAAGCGTTTATTGAATAGCGGCTCCACGGAGGAGCTCTGAGCAGCCACAAGTCAATCTGGCCTCATTCTGAAAGTACACACGACAACTTTATCTGTGCGATAACTTCCCGAACCTTTCGTCGACTCGTTTCCTTTCAAAAGTTTGGTGCGATTCGACATCCCCATCGCGTCGTGACCTATCGACCGTCTATCGACTACAGAAACATTCACGACTAAACGCGCACACCCTGTACAGACATCAGCTACATGATAATAAACCACTAAACTGTTGACCTTACCGCGCCGTGCTGCCGTCACGCACGTCATGTTTCTTTAGTATGTCACTGGACCGTCGAGTGACTGAAAGGAAACTCGGTAAAGAATCTTTAACCTGACTGTGAAGATCTACGTGTTTTGGTCCTGCACTCGTGGTCACGTGATGCCATTTAACATAGACAGCCAAAAATTTGATGAAAGAAGAATCCATCGTATTGTGAAATCCTGCTCTGCCTGCTATCGGATCTCAAAGAAGAAGCTTGGAAATCCCCGGTGATGAGTGAGGGCCGAAAACAACTCAAGATTTCTGCTGGAAGGAAAGACACACGACTCACTGCCCTTATCGAAGAGGGTGGGGGTGATATGTAACACAATCCTATACTGTACATACACACATCGGTGACACGTCAACAGATACGTCTGCCTAACGTGGGCCGGGGGCCGGTTCTAACACTGCAGCTCCGAGGGGTCTGACCGGTCCGGCTCTTGACCGAGGCGCCACAGCAGGGCCGCGGGGTATGACGGTCTCTCGCACCGGCGCTTCTCAGCCAGTTAAACGCGACTCCTGCCGACACGCTCACAGACACACAGAAAATGCGACCCGAGTCCCGAGTGGTTTCTTTTGAACCTAAGAGGTCGTCGATTAGCGCGAGACGCGGCAGGTCAGACTGTTCTCGGATGCCCGTCATACGCCTGGGATCGAAACCTTGTGCCTTCTTTCTCCAGAAACCCCACAAACAAACACGCACAACACGCTACGTCGGTATCAGGACATAACTGCAAAAACGGTGCCGTCGGAGTTTTTCGACTCTGTAAACGCGTCGAGCTCAGTTATAATGTCTGTAAACGCACCGCTAAGAATCATTTTACTTTTAGGACAGCTAAACCACCTAGAGCGCTACTGACAACTAAACATTTTTATTGTATGGGGCGATCAGCTTTCTAAGGTGACGGGCAAGTATTCTTGTGTCAACATTTTTCATTGGTTTAGTTTGGCTAAAGATCTCAGAAACACTGCAGTGGTTAATTGTTCACGATATGCGACAAGAAAACCGATCACTTTAAAGTTTTAGTCATAAATGTCTTGCATGTAGTGAAGACAAAGAGTCCAATGATTCCATTTACTTGGATTTTTTTCAAAGCAAACATAAATGTGCACTGACAAAGCTGACCTCCACGCTCTCGTCGACCTCTGTTCCCCCGTCGTCGTCCAGCTGTTTGTGGATGTGCCGCGGCGCCTCCGGACCGGAGCGGTCGGCCTCGCCCGTACGTGGTGGCGTAGCTACGAGACGGGGCTCTGTGAGAGATGCGAAGAAAAAAAAAAACGAGAGAAAGACAATCGGGTCAGAGGTGAAAGGTCAGGAGTTAAACAGTAGCAAAGACACTTGTGTAGGGACAAAGTGTTAGCGAACGGTACTTTTCAGGTGGATGCTGCAACACAAACAAAACATTTGTTCTCCTAGGAGAACAGCGGGGACTCGCGGTCTCCCGAGTCTACTCCTCACGCACGGTCTGCGGTGACACGGCTCCACCGGGGGCCCGACCGCACCCGCTCTCCTGGCATCTATTCATATGTGTCCATCTTCCTTGTAGGATATGGAAGAAAGACAAGAGTTTTGTCTGCATGTTTTCTCCTGCGACACCTTGATCTTCTTTGCCCTAATGAACATATACACTTTCTGATTTCAGCGGTTCCTTCTCCTTCTCTGAGGTGTACACTCACACTGTGCCACTTCCACTGCTCAGACAACACCTACGACCTACTGACTGCAACGCTCATATTTCATCTATTTCTATAACAACCACTGCCTCACTCACGTACCACATATAACACCCTCAAACCACACATCAACAACATCTCCCCTACTACTTTATGAAACCTCACCTCATTCACAACACTGACTACCATACACAACAACCAAAACAAGCACTACATTACCAAATTCACCCATATCAATTTCTCTTCAACACCACCACCACCACCACCACCACCACCACCACAAATAGGGGGACACGTCGCTTTACGTCCCCCTATTTGTGGTGGTGCGCTCTTAGATTGCCTGAACGTCTACGATATAGTTCTTTCTTTTGGGCAGCATGTTCACTTGTCTTACACTAGTAGCCACATTTTACAGTCTACTTTACCTGCACGCCATTCTCTTCACTTGGCCCAATAGTGCCATCTTGCACCACTCACACAATGGCTACATATAACAACTCACAGGACGAGCCGCAGCAATAGTAAAAGTGAAAC
Organism: Mastacembelus armatus; assembly: GCF_900324485.2. Taxonomy (NCBI): domain Eukaryota; kingdom Metazoa; phylum Chordata; class Actinopteri; order Synbranchiformes; family Mastacembelidae; genus Mastacembelus; species Mastacembelus armatus. The sequence goes on along the minus strand of NC_046634.1, from coordinate 5,418,373 downwards.
TTAGACTCCTCCAAATACTGTACACATTAGTACTGTCAAAACATCACCACATCTACTACGCTTGTTTTGTTCATCGCTACGAGCTCTTTATCCTTCAAAACCAGTCGCGTATATTCACGTTCCTCTTGCTTACCGAGCTCGACCGCATTTACGCTACACTCGGCTCCGTTCACAAATGACGGCGCGCTTTGCCGAACGCAGACACGTCACACTTGGTCCGCGTGCTGGTACGCACTTACAAACACTCAAACTCACACAGGCAAAGTACAACACAACACAGCTATGTTTCACTGCACATCCTACACTACACTACACACCACACTTTCCATCCACACCACAAGATAGCTGGCACAACCCTAAAAGACCTACACTGCCTGAACACCACAGTCTTCTGCAACTACATAGCAGTACTCACCTGCCCGGTCTACAAGTTTCCACTACTTCCTTCCAAAGCTCATTGTACTGTAGCTGACATCGACTGTCGCGCTTTGCCGTATGATACCTCTCCTTGACCCCCTTGATGGTGTCACTTTCTCTCATGTTGCAGCCTCATACTACAATTACTTATTTTTTTCTCATTTATCTGCACTCGCTACCCCACGATAACAACCTCAAAAGAGCTTTTGAATGTTTGTATATTAATTAAAAAGACACAACCTGGTTGTGACAAACTGTTTTCATTTCAGTATTATTCCCTCCAGGCCACTCTGCTCCCGCAGCCACAATTGTTTGGTCAGGTATGGTCACCAAAACCAACCAATGAATCAAGTGAGCATAAAACACATGAATAAAAAATAAGTGAGTCATGATAATATCATCAATAAAACATTCTATACGTCAATTCATAAATCTGTCAGTCACACCAGTCCAAAGGCTGCAGAATAGACATTGGTTTTAACTCTCACCTGCAACATGGATAATGTAGGAGCTCTCTTGTATACAAAGACAAATTGACTCACAACCTCAGGGCAGCAATAGAGAACCCCACACAGAGCGTCCTCCTCATCTTCTGTACATCATTAACATTTTTGGCACACTTATTGTATATTGTCTGCTCACTCACATTGTATATAGTTTTTGGTATATAATTTCTATAATCCTCTATCTTTTCTTCCATAATTTCTTACATTGTTTTCTTTTCCTTGTGAGATTTATGTTTATGTTGAGTGCCTGTAATTTGCTGCTGCAACAGCGGAATTTCCCAGTTTGGGATGAATAAAGTATTTCTTTCTTTCTTTCTATCTATCTATCTATCAAGAAGCAGAAGGTCAGCTAATCTAAGTGAGCAGCCAGGACCGTAAGGGTGCGGAACTTCAGTGAGGTAAGGTGGGGCGAGGCCATTTAGATTTCAAAAGAAATAATTCAACCTTACACCAACACAACCAAACACAAATGACAATGGCTTTCAACGTCACACGTACTTAGCCTTACCATCAAGTTCCTCACTTCATTGCTCTTCCTCCTGCTGCAGACTATTTGAGGGTCAGGACACAGCCAAAACAAAGACTGAAGGCTACCTCACCGAGTGGCTCCCTCAGAACCAGCACACAACCAAATTCTACACACTAAGACTAATGAAGGGAAAGAAAGTGACACTCACTTTGCCAGTAAATATCATTGACAGTTTGTGTGGACAATGACTACTACTGCACTTTACTATGATGCATTTATTGAACCCAATATTTTCAACTAAAAATTTCTCAGTTGAAAACTCTTACATTCAGCCCTCTTTCACTACTCACACTGCAAAAACATACAAGAAGGAAGTCAAACATTTCCCACATGGGTGCATAATAATTGCTACTACTAAAACCATTGCTACTCATTGGTAACAAACCTGACCGGAAAACAACTGTCCTGCTGTCTACGATGGCGAGCATGGTATCTTCTGTGAACTTCACACATATGGGTTCGTGGATTCCTTTCTCTCTCTCCTGAACAGACACGGCACGTGACCTCTGACACTTAACATCTCAGTGTTCCACAACTGCACAGCCCCAAAGTAAAACTTTGTCAGAAACTGGTTTGGGTCCACTATTTCAACGCTGCCTCGCTGTCGTTGCTATGCGCCAATCCACCCTAACATTATGACCACATGCCTAACACTGCGTACACAGGAGTCAATGCAGCAATAGGTTGACACTTGTGTCATTTGACAGCTCACTGTGAGTCGTCTTCTGTGAGTCTCTTTGCTTTCATAGTTCTACCGTCAGGAACGGCACTCGTTTATCCGGCGTTCGGTGAAAAACCTACCACAACAAGTGAAAACTACAATCCTGACAACAAATCACACTTCATTTCTTTAAGGTCATGCAACATTCTCCCCACTCAATATCACCACTGAATGCTTCCTTTCACAGACAGCAATGTACATTCTCTGAAACATTGCAACAAAGACTCCAACTACATGGGATTTCTAAAAAGTATGAAGTGACATTTCAAACTTTCACCGACTGTAGATTATCTTCATCATCACGTATCCATAGACATCCATGACCGAGTAGACAACCTTGGGTCAGTACTAACCACTGCAGACCAGGAACACCAAACATCATCTGTAGTTTGGGACCTATGCTGACCAAGTCATCTAGCCACCACAATCACTCACTCATATCCTTAGACTTGCCTGTTTTTCCTGCTTCCAACACATCAACTTTGAGGACTTGTATTTACCGAGATAGTCGGTGTTATTCACTTTATCTGTCAGGAGTCATAATGTCATGGCTGATTGATGTATGTCATCTTCTCACTCCATACATAGCAACTGTTTTCTCAGTTTGTTTAAAAATCATTTGGGCTTTTGCAGCAGAAACTGAAAGACAAAGCCAACACAAACTTAACATTCGTTCCACCAATAAAGATTATCTGCATTTGTCTCTCATCTCTATGCCTGATATAAATATATGAGGGGCACTTACACTTAGCCATATCCTTAGCAATGGCTATTTCTTCACAACACAAGGACCTCTTTCCGCAATCCTGGAACAGTTTGTTTGGGCTTTGCCACCATTACCTTCCCTTTATGCTGCATCTCCCTGCACTCTTGTCTGTTCTCTTCTGTCCTCTCAGTGTCCCACTTCTTCTTAGCTAACCTTTTCCTCTTAACACGCTCCTGAGCTTCCTCATTCCACCACCAAGTCTCCTTATCTGCTTTCCTCTTTCCAGATGACACACCAAGTACCCTCCTACCTGTCTCCCTGATCACTTTAGCTGTCCAGTCATCTGGAAGAACCTCCTGACCTCCCAGAGCCTGTTTCAGCTCCTCCCTGAAAGCCATACAACTCTCTTCCCTTTTCAACTTCCACCTATTGGTCCTCTGCTCTGCTCTGCTCTTGTCCTCTTCATCCTCCTCACCACCACAGACATCCTACACACCACCATCCTATGCTGTCTAGCTACACTCTCCCCAGCCACTACTTTGCAGTCACCGATCTCTTTTCCGGTAGTGCGGAAGCGGTCGTGGGCCATGCGAAGCGGTGTTTTGTGCATTTCGGGTGGAAGCCTTCCGGTGTAATCCGATGTAATCTATGTATTTGTTGAATTTGCTTTGTCTGTGCAGGTTTTGGCAGAGGATGATGCAAAATAAAGTGAGGACGACAGTGATTATTAGCAAAGTCATTTTTATTGAAAAGTGAAAACAAGAGCAGCAGTGCTTGGAAAATGTTTTTGTTGTCATTACAGGTGGTGATATTGATAGATTCCAACAGTTTCACTATCACAAAAGAAACATTTCACCCTTTTATCGTTTTTCCTGGACTCTTCATGCTTACTGGTTCTTTGCTTGTCTTAGAAAAAAGGTCAACTGAAAGCCCATTTGATTTTTGGACAAACTGAGCAAAGGAGGAAAAGAACTTAGTGTTTACAGGTGGAAGAGGTTCTATAACTGTTTGCTTTGGATGACAAAGGAACAGCCATCGAAGTGAAGTCATTTTTGCAACACAAAGCCCAGGAGTGCACCTGTGGCTGCAAAGCGACTTGGCTGTTTGCTCTGGACTGCAACACTGACAAAGCAGCAAAGAGTTAAAAAGATGAGTTCGTTTGTTGAAGTGTGATTTGGATGAAGCAGCTTTGCGCATTTAATAAGTGAAATGACTTTACAACTTTTGGACTTATAAGTCTGTTTTTGAGGTGATTTGACTTGAATGTGTGCAGTCCAAATGGAAGATTTCAAGGAACTCTTGTGACTTGGATCTTTAAGACTTCAAATATAAAGTTCTCACAAGCACTTTAGTACAGTTCTTCTCCTTGTTTTCTCAGTTTGTTTAAAAATCATTTGGGCTTTTGCAGCAGGAATTGAAAGACAAGCCAACACAAACTTCACATTTGTTCCACCAATAAAGATTATCTACATTTGTCTCTTATCTCTATGCCTGATATAAATATATGAGGGGCACATGATGCTCACATCCAATACTTAAACTTAGCCATATCCTCAGCAATGCTACTTCTTCACAACACTTAGCCTTGGAGCACAGGGACCTCTTTCTGCAATCCTGGAACAAAACACTGACAATCACTTAACTATGTATATACATGACTTCACCTGGACTGCTGACCATCTTCACACATAACCTTTCACACCTAAACTCCCTCCTTATGCAGATACTTTACACATACCTGACCGTATTACTACACCTTCACAAACCCCTTTATTCTACGTTACTGTCTTGGGCTAGTTAGTTACAGCTGCAAAAATCTGACAAAGTCACATTTCACTAGTCGATTTATTACAAAGAACAAACATCACACAAGTTACATGTATTCCCACCCTTTCCTACTGTTCTTTCCCTTGACTCTTAGTAACACCTTCAGCTCTACTGAAACACAATGACTGCATGTGAGTTGGAAAGGAGCAACTGACTTGCAACACTAATAACCGTGAATGACAATGGACAACTTTCTCTCCACACACACAAGCTAACCTTCATTCTTCTCTATTTCACAATTACACAAAACATGTTACCTCTGTCATGTTACCTATTTCAAAAACCTGTTCTTTCCATAAGGCACTATTGACTTCATATATCTACAGTTAATTTACCATACACGACCCTGGATGTATAACAGTACCAAACAAACACCTATGTCCCCACGATATCGAAACTTTAGACGCTTACGTCTCTACGCGCCGCTGCCTGAAGTCTTCCCGAGCTGGCGTCCGTCCGCGTGGCTTCTCTTCTCCTGCACCTGGCGGACGTGGATGAACAAACATTTTCAGAACTACAAACCAACACCTTACGATATACGCTGTTATTCAGATACTCACCGCTCAGAGGCGTCGTTTCTTGGACGACGACGACTCGTCTGGACCTGGCCGTCGGGTGTCCCTCCGTACCTTCGACAAAACATGAATAATGCGAAAACAATTACAACTACTGCACCTGATTATGAACCCCGTTTTTCGTCACAACGACAAAGGTACACAGAGTCGTTTCCTCTCACATATGCACAATAGGTCATAGCAACATCACCTTCTTTCTGAGTCTCTTCAACGCGGGTGTCGGTGGTGGTGTTGTCGCGACGCATAATGTCGGACGCTTCTTCGGTAAATGTTGCTCCGTTTACGATGACACGACGCCGCTACGTGCTCACAGCACGTGTTGGACAATTCGCCCTGACGTGACCGCGACTGTCACACGTGGCGTCCGTCTGCTAACTGCCCAACCGGTTAGCCCGTTAGCTAGCCGCCATCCTCCACCGCCACGACCTTGTTCCTAAACGTCCATCTACGCGGTCCTACCGTTCAACTAAGGCCGAGTGTATCGCCTCGATCTCCACCACCTGACGAGCCGCCGCCGACACCGAATCCCCGTCGTTACTTAGCCAAACGCGGGTCGCTGTTCCGGGCTCTTCCGTCCTGTTCCGCCGATTGTCAAAGAGGAAGTGATAGTTTCCGAAGGGATTTATGGGAGGAAGTGGGCCGCGTACTCTTTTCTTCTGCCGTTTTTTCATGGCAGCTTGCAGCCTAGCCAAAACTGCTTTACCGCCGCCTACTGACCAGCGATGTGAACTTCATTCAACATTATCTGTACTTACATCCGATTTCTAATATTTTTTCTCTTCAAATATGACTCGCTATGTTCACTCTGTTTAAAACACCTTCCATTGACACGTCACTGGCTGTCACTCCCCGCCGTCTCTCCTTTTGTCCGACTACCACACTTTCCTTTCTGAAAGCCCGGCAACACCAAACCGCTGTCTCAATAGTGGTTCACTCATTGTGAAATGGCGACATCTGCCGGTCACCCCATAACTGTGCATTTCTATACCATGTTCCAGGCAAGATGTCCTGTTTGACCCGTGGCCTAACCCGTAGTAGGAGATGTGGAAAATGCAGCCATAGACAGTAAACAGTGCAGCAGCAAACAGAAATGGACAAAAACAAAGGTCTTCTGAACGGTACGTCTGCAGATACTTACTTGAAAGATTTGTCTTCACTGTCAGGGCATGTTCAGAAAAAGCTATCTGCCCTGTGATCTGGAAATGCAAACGGGCTCATCTGTTATCTTAACTTTTATTTATTTTATTTATAACTTTTGTTTTCTATGTTCCTCTTTCCTTATGTTTTATAGACATAACTTCTTTGAAAAACATATCTACTGTCTTTATCTATGCTGTATGTTTAAGGTAGTTTCACTAATTTCACTAAAAAAGTATTCGAAAAGGGATTCGTTCAAGGTACAGATACACATGTGCGACTATGTTGCGATTCATTCATTTACAGCCTATTATACATTTATAACTATAAAAAACAAACTTTGCTTCTTTTCTGTGCAGTGGTCTTCGGTCTCCTCCTTCGGGACTCTCCCTATCCTGGTCACCTTCAATTGACACACGACGACATGGGGAGCTGTGGTCAGGGACGGTGGCTGTGGAGCTGAAAGACCACGGCGGAAGGGAGCAGGTTCGGGATGAGGGTGTCGGGTGGGAGACGCCCAGCTGCTCTCTAGTCTCGCTTTTATGATCCATTTATTACTAAATACTTTCTGTTTATCTAGGTACGGTTTTGCAATAAACAAGGATGAAGGTCTTCAAACGGATTGCATTATTTGCTCAGCGATTATCATTTCCCATTGTCATAGAAAGGATGCACCCAAACCACAAGTGCATGTCCAAAACATCACACAATCTGATTACATCTTTGTCACACAAAGACCAATAGCTTACACGATACTCTGACATCACTTTATTTTTGTTACCACACTACAGCAAACTACTTCATCGGTGTCAAGTGACAATGACAACTGTCAGGTTTCAAAACATATTGATATTTGACATGTCAGATTTGATAAAAACACTAAATGTCCATTCGTGTTTACTCTGCACAGTCAAAATCTCTGTCGGACAGATTAAAGTACAGAACAAACATGCTGTCTACATCTTCTGCAAACAGCTCAGTGTCATCAAATACATGTTTCAACATTGATGAAGAACTACGTTACATTTGGGAGTCACTTCTCAGGATCTCCACGGGTTTTATCCGCAAGTTCGGTGCCCAGTTCTATAAAAGCACAACAAAAACAAAAACACCTCTGTTCGGTGACCTCCCTTTAACCTTTAACTTTACGTACCCTCACTTCTTCTTCTTCTCCTGGGTGGCGGTAAACCACTGGTCCAGCAGCTTCTTGCTGTAGTAAATCTGCCAGCCGTGCACCTGCACGGCTATGACGATCACCAGGTACATGATCGACACGGCAGAGAAACCGAAGATAAACCGGTACGCCTTGCCGTGCCGATACAGCTGCTGTGCCACGGGGAACATCTCCATACCGCCGTAAATCAGCGGTGCCACACAAAACAGCCCGGCGCTGATCATGGAGATCACCAGGTAGCTGATGTTGTTGCGCGGCAACGCCAGGAAGCTGAAGACCGTGGGAATGATGCTGAGAAGATAGGGGTACTCCCACTGGTACGGAGAGGCTATTATCTTGTGGGACACTAAGCTCAGTTGGCTCACAGTCACCTGAGAAACAAAACACACCTCAGACTGGGACAACCACCCGTCAATGACGACAATGTGTGTGTTTTCTTTATAGTTTGTTCGCCATTACCTGAGCTGCCATCAGTACCCAAACCAGAAGGTGGACAACGTTGAGCTTACGGATTTCAGACTTCAAGGCAACGCTGTGAAAAACGACGCAGATCACAAGACTCATAACAATGTACCGCATTTATCGTGTGTAGTTTCTCACTCGAGAGCGGCAGCAACAGCTGCGGCTTTCTCTTTACACACATTCACATTGGTTCGTTTGTCATACGCAGGTCAACGTTCCGTTATCGATGCCGTGAAACATTCATAGACAACAAGGAACCTACCGACTCACTCATAATGACACACTGGTAAACTAAACGGTCAATACAAAACTAAGACAAAGATAGAAGACATGTATAGAGTCACAAAACGTCAACGAGGTCCACAGTGTCAGGTCATTAACACACACACACACTACTGTGTGCTGCACATATGACATACTACTATTTATTCAGCACTACAGTGAGTACATTTCCTGAATAACATTGTGAAATACATATCAATATTGCACAAGCGACGAGTAGCGTGACATTATAAAGTTATTTCTACATCAATTACAGGACGCTACGGTAAAACTGTGGGAAAGAGCACAGATTTGCTTCTTGTTCCTGTTCAACGACTCTAACGACATGCTGAAAAGGTACAAGCCCCCCCCCCCCCCGCAGTGTCCAGCGTCTAAAACATTCCGCTACCTCATTAAATAAACGACTGCAAACTAATACAACGCCCTTAAAGCCGCAACATACCTCATCTGGTAATGTGCCGCGACCCGCTCCCGGTGCTGAAAGTCGCTGCCGTCGGTGCCCGCTGCTCTCGGCCCCGCTCGAGAAGCCATGCTGCATATATGACGGAGAGATTTCAAAATAAGACTCCGCTGTCCACTCTTCGAGCGCCAGCGTAAACACACACCATTAGCAGACCCTGTTGTGCTTCAGCGCTGCCGAGCGACGATCTTTGCCTGCGCTCTCATAAAGCTGTGGAAGAAACGACCCCGTTCACTTCCGTGGCATGAAGCAGCTGTGCTGATACGGCAAAGCTAGCGGCGAGCTAACTGTTAGCCACCGTAGATGACGTTACTTTACGTTACACACCCAGTAAACGTTTCCGTAACGCTACTCTGGGAAACACATCACACGGCAATGATAGCACTTACTTGTCACAGGCCGGTTTGCATTAAAAACTTCAAACTACTACAGAGACCGACGTCTGCCGAAAGCGAACAGGAAATGCCTTACAGAGAGGAAGTGCGACGTCACAACCTGTGATTGGCTGAACGCTCGCAATTTCAAAATACCTTTATTGAAAATCACAGTGTGTTCACACAAGTCACTATATAAATATCGTTGACATTTACATGCAGCACACGCATTAAAGTGTGACAACGCATATGAAGCTGAGACAAATGTTTTTTATTGCCCCGAACCATAAACAGCAAAATAGATGAGACATATTTAGGCACAGGTAAATTTGCCGGATATACCGGTTTTCCACACTTAAAGTACTTAAAAAAAACGTACACGAGGATTCTTACAAGCTTTTAAGTACAAACAAAAATATACTGACACATATTATTAATGGTGAGCATTCCTCAAAAGGCCTATATTGTGCAATTTCCAATGATTTCCTTCATTTGCTGTCAGAAACAAAGACAAAACAATTCCAATTCTTCAGTAGTCAAACAAATAAATTACAGACAATACTGAAAAAAACCTTTCAAAAAGTCATATTTATTACAAACTACACAAATTTACAACACGTAAGAACATTTTCCAATGACAGTCAATGCAAAGTCTTCTGTTCTGGACTGTGATGAACGTGGACTGAATACTCAACCAAATGCTTCTTGTACTGTCAGATTATTGTGAGACTTTTCCTTATAACATAAAAAAATAATAACTTAACTTCATCATGCGCCCAAAACCAAAACCCAACACTATGTTATGATTATTTAGAGTACAAGCACTGAAACTGATATGTACTTATGTGCCCGGTATATAGTATAGAACTGTAAAGCAAAAAAAAAATACTGAAAAGTGAGTAAAGTCTTACTGTTCCGGGATTTATTCCAGCCGTGTCGTGAACACGGATATAAGGTCTGTGAATGGATATAAGAATCAATATATCACATAAACGTACAACAATTAAGACGGCCTAAATATTCCATAGTATCTTTTAACACTCGCAAAACCCCCACTGCTTCTCACGGTTCATCGTGATATTTATCAAAAGTACGCTGCTTCCTCACCCCCAGCCCCGACAGAACTCCTCCCCTTAAAATTTTACCCGGTCAAACTGCGCTCTGTTCTGGACGACAAGGTCGGACGCCCTATGGGCCGATGACACATCCTTTTTCCTCTCGTCGTAAACCGCCGAGTTTGACCTACGATCGAATTTACAGCCCGAAGTACTGTCATTTGCCATGGCTGTGTCATCGCCGTTGCATTTCTTACATTGGGTACAATAAGTATCCAGAAAATGTAGAATGGACATATTGACCGGCGTAAAGTCCCGCTGCCTGGTCGGACGGCAGCTGTAAGTGCACGCTGTCCCCTCGTCGTAACGGGAGGACCGCGCTTCCCGAAGCCTGATCCAGCGAGCCTTTTTTGTACTCGTCGTAGGTGTACATTACAGGCTCGTTGTTCTTCATCAGTGCCACCCACACGTTACCTCCCTTGCAGTGGACATGGTAAACAAAGTAGTAGATTCCAGGTACGCTACAGGTGAAAATCCCAGTTTGGGGATTGTAGTTTTGGTTGCCGTTGTGCAAGACTTTGTCAAAGATCACGGGAGACCCGACGGGAGGGAACGGATTCGTGAGCTTTGCTGTGAACGCAGGCGTTTCCAGGATGCTTCCGCCGATCTCGCCTCCGTTCTTCGGCTTCTTGTAACCGTGCGTTTGACCGGCGTACGGACCCGTCGCCGGGAGGATCTGTCCGAGTTCGGGAGCGACCGCGGGCGGTCCGGGTGGACCGGGAGGTCCCGGCTGTCCCGGCCGCCCCGGAAGTCCTTGTGGGCCGCTGGGGCCGGGGTTACCTTGAGGACCGACGTGACCCAGGAGTCCCGGCTTTCCTTCTCCGGGGTAGCCGGGTTTACCGGGAAGGCCCGTTTCACCCTTTTGCCCCGGTAGTCCGGGAGGCCCGATCGGTCCCCCCGGGCCCGGAAGCCCTGGTATTCCCTGTGGTCCCTGGTGGCCTGTCTCTCCGGGCTGCCCTCCCTCTCCTCTCGGTCCCGGTAATCCCGCTGCACCGGGGACGCCGGGAAAACCCCTGCTACCGGCTTCTCCTTTAGGCCCAGCGGGCCCTTGGAAACCTCTCGGTCCGGGCGGTCCGCCCTCTCCGGGTCTTCCCGGCTGTCCCGGGACACCTGGAATTCCTAATTCGCCCTTTGTTCCTGGATTTCCTTTTGGGCCCCCGACGCCACCTTCTCCCTTCTGCCCTGGAAAACCGAGACTACCCGGAGGCCCCGTAGGACCGGGCGGCCCAGGCGTACCACTAGGGCCGGTAGGGCCGATGACCCCCGGAAGACCTCCCTGACCTTTATCGCCTTTAGGGCCCGGAAGACCGGGGAGGCCGGCGTGTCCCTTGTGACCCTTGGGTCCTGGAAAACCCGGTTTACCGTAGCCTGGCAAACCCGGACCCCCCGGTAAACCAGGGGGGCCCGGTTCTCCTTTACCTCCCGAGAACCCCGGTCGCCCTTTGAAACCATCTTTTCCCGGTTTTCCGACTCCCGGCAAACCCGGTGATCCCGGTTGGCCTCTTTCGCCGGGTGGCCCTGCCAAACCTTGCTCTCCGTGAGGACCGGGCTTTCCTGGTAATCCCGGTTGTCCGGGGAGACCGTTAAGACCGGGTTTACCGATGCCAGGGACGCCCACCTGTCCGGGTGGACCCGGCGGTCCGCCGGGTCCTTTTAAACCTGGCGAGCCAGGTAAATCGAGCCCTTTGTCTCCCTTGGGGCCCGGAGGACCGGGTAGGCCAGGGATACCTTTTGGGCCAGGCTCTCCTTGAAGACCCGGCCGTCCCGGTAGCCCTTGGCCTCCAGGTTTTGAAATCCCGGGGAGTCCCGGGGGACCCGGGAGCCCTGCCGGCCCGGGAAGTCCGGTCGGTCCTTCGCCGCCTCGAGGACCGAGGTCTCCTTTTGGTCCCGGTAATCCGGGTCCTCCGGGTTTTCCCGGCAATCCCGGTAGGCCGGGTTTTCCAATGCCTGGATAACCTTGAGGACCGGTAGGCCCCGGCTTTCCCGGTATCCCCGGTAATCCCTGTCCTGGGAGTCCGGGGGGACCTTGTGGTCCCGGAGGTCCCGCTGATCCCGGGGGACCCTGAATTCCTTGCGGTCCCTCTCTGATGCCTTCGCCACCAGGAAAAGCGGGAGGTGGGCCTTTAGCCCCTCTGGGAAATGTTTGTCCTAGGAAAAAGAAGAACACATGGTAAATAGCGGTCCGATCGTGATACGATCTGATAAGCGTCCGTCGTGACGTCGAGGTTTACGGGGCTGGTGGGTTTACGTGAATGATCTTACTTTGTCATTTCATTGCTAGAGGAGTGTTCGATTAACTACCTGATCTCACCTTTGCCCTCAGTCAGAGGTCTCTCTTTGCTCATTTGCAAAGGTAGCTGAGGAAACTCTTTTCCATATTGCTGTGGTAGCGGCATCTCGTTCCCCAAAAACTGTTGTTGCGGATACCCTTCGTTGTACTGCGGCAGGGGCTGGTGCTGTTGAGGTGGCTGCTTGTTTCCATAATATGCCCCGCCGTGGGCCCGGTGCAGTAAACACAGCTGGAATGCTGCGATGACTATACAGAAGTCATGGACGGGTAAAGGCACCATTTCCTGCAATTACAATGACAATCGGGGAAATTGTTACATTAATACAAGCAGATTGGCAATTCTACACAAAAGTGTGAAATGCCACATTTTTATTTCCCTGTGAAACCTTTGAAATCCAATTCAAAGCAGCCGAGGCCAACGTGTCCTGTCCTTTGTCATAAATCGCGTCATAACAGTGTGACGGGATCGGGTCTTCGGTTAGTGCTTCTCTGTGTCATTTATTAAACTTTAGAAAGTCAGAGCCACAAAAAACATTATTTTTCTTTTTCTACAGACTGAAAACTGAACTTTGAAACAGTTCACCAAACATCGTCCTTCTGTCACTGCTCGAGGGTCCTGACTATTGGATGAATAACAATTCAAACTGTGCCTACAAGTCATACAAAGTCTACCAATAAAGCCACAAAAATATCTTGTTCCTTATAGACAGATTCCTTAATGTCCATGCTGACTTCAAAAACCGAAAACCTTTAAACCTTTTTAGATCTTTTTTTTCAGACTGAAGACATCTCACTGTAAGCAAAACTTTTTCAAAGTACAGGAAGCTATTTGCGATGTATAGCTCCAGCACCATGGACAGAGCCTGCAGACGGTAAGAAATAACACTTACTATATTTATATTACATGCAGCACTTTTGGGAAACATTTGATATGGGAATTTGGAGTTTTCCTGTTGACGCCACTGCAACAAAGAAAGACCGGTGCATTTTGTGTATGGTGACCTGAGGTGTGACCTGAGGTGTGAGGGACACCCGGTGCAGGCCTAAGGACATGAACTTTTAGCTATATTGTGAGATAATGTCTTTCCCTATGACAATGACTGATAATTAAAACAACACTTTCCCTTTTTTCATAGAGTACATGGTTGCACATACAAAGATGCGGTGTCACGCAAAACTGTGAACTTCATTTCCCGATTGTATATTTGGGAAGACGCCGTTGTGGAGGATTTAACAAAGTACAGTATTACAGTACATCGATACAGTTTAGTTCCTCTGATGACTGTGTTATTCTCTTTCATTTAGTTGCCTACGGTCAGTGCAAAATGACATTTATAGTTCACTAGAGAAAACTTTTTCCCTTTTGCCGTCTCCACCTTCTCTTTTTGAATATTTCACAGTTCGATTCCATGAACACTTTTTGAAAGCGTGAGGATCAGTTTTCCTTTTTATCTTATTGATCAGCACATCTCATGCTAAGGCAGAGTGGAGCTGGAATCTTCACGTGGACAGTACCCAGTATATCACAATGACCTGTGTGATTCATCTGTACATGTAAAGTGATTCCTCTAAGATTTATTTTTAATAGACGGAGCCCAACAGAGATCGGATCATATCGGAGGCCGTGTGCTTTTTCTCTGTTTTCTGTTGAAAATGTGCCGCTTCTGGAAAGGGAGATCATAGCAGCCCTGTTCTCAGCTACAGAAATAACAATCTCTCATAATCTAAACCTTTATAAAAAACTGAAAACATTTCATTAAATCATTCAAACCACAAATATCCTTAATAATCATGACCTTAAATCCAATAAACCATTCATGAGCCTGATATCCACACTAAGATCACTATCCTCCAAAAACATTAATCGCAAAGTTGTCGCTATAACATTTAGATTATTACACTTCTGCAACTGGATCTTGGACTTTGTGAACATCGGTCACCTCCAGCACTACTACAGTGGCGACCTCCTTACCTCTGTATAGCAACAGCTCCAGTACGACAATTTCTACAGAAACAAAGGAGAGGGACTCCACAACAGCATCAGCCCTGAAACCGGTTGTATGTGCTGGATAGAAAACAAACAGCAGCAGCATTAGTTTGGCAGCCAAGTACAGCAAATAGACAGTACTAAGAACGGAACTGATATATTTATATATATATATATATATATATATATATATATATATATGTATATGTATACACCTTCTTATTATAAAGTCTATAAGGAAACCACACCTGCATTAAACTCTCCAAACAAAACAACACAAAGATCAGTATACGTGTATGCCCGAGGCGTGTTCTTCGAGGAACACGGCCCTGCTGCTGTTTTCTCTGTTCTTTCACAGCGATGGACTGAACTTTCATGATCCCTTGTACAGTCATTTTGCATAAAGTTATTGCTGAACCATATTTCTGAAAGAACCAAATATGTGCAGACAGAGAGCTCAACAATCGTAATCTTCTTGACTTCTGCTCCTCAGTACAAAAACAAGTACATCCTATTGTTCACACAACTTTCTTCCTTTTTTTTTTTTGGTGTTTCAACTTGTGCATGAACTCAGCTGATGAAAACCCTTCAGACATCTCCACACCCTGCACTTCATGACAATCCCATGCAACAAAGACCGGTCGTTGGTTCCTCTGAACCTCTTTGCCAACACGCCGACCGCAGCCGGCTCCTCTTGATGAGCCACAAATCTTTTATCGCCTCCAGCTTCGCTTAGAAAATAATCAAATTTCCATTTCTCCTCTGTATTCCTCTCCTGACCGGTTCCAGATGGGGGGACTCAATAAACAAATCGAGAGGAGGAATAGAGCTGTGCTGTTTCTTATGGGTGCCGGTCTTCAATTCTAGCTTTTGGCTATTGTGTTCTATGCTGATTGATGACAGAGGGCAGCTTCGCTTCTCCCACACAGTGCTAAAAAGATATTGTCGTCAAACTATAAAAAGTCACCTCGAAACATGACGAGGCTCACGCGACCTACGTCAACATGACACAGAAAACCAATAAATGCTTACAAATTGCATCTTGTTTGCGATTCCCACTCTCCTCACAAACTACAATCTAGGCTTTGGTTTCTTATTCTCTCTCACATCTTGGCCACGGGACTGTACTGCACAGCCCTACAATTAATGGTTGACCTGATAAATCACCTGAGCTACAGGACAGCAAAAACTCAAGAATAACACAGATGTTGTTCTCTTTTACTGGCTGTATTTTACCAACTGTTTCACCAATCAATGAAAGCAAAGGAATGCAAGGAATGACCAAAAAAAAAAACGTTTTTCCTCATATTTGGAAAATAAGCCCTCTAACAGCAGCACATTTCACATTAGGTGAAATACACCACGGTGCAACAGCTCTGTGGGTGCCCCGTCAAAGACTTCAGACGCACAAATGCAAAGGAATGCGTCGATCGGCTGATAGAAGCAGCCTAGGCCTAAAACAACATCTGGTGAATGCACCCGAGCGTGTGTGCGTGTGTGCGTGTGTGCGTGTGTGTGTGTGTGTGTGTGTGTGTGTGTGTGTGTGTGTGTGTGTGTGTGTGCGTGTGTGTGTGGGTCTGTCCGTGCACATGTGTGAACTGTTACTGTCTATTACCTACCCTTTATAAGAAAAATAAATAAAAAAAAAACACTGCACCTCTACAGTGATTCTTGGACAGCCCCTGGTTCTCACACTCCAAGACTTCGTTATGTCTGAAGGAAAAACTATTGATTTCTTTAAACAATTTTGTTAGAAAAACTATAAGAGAAATACTTGACTGGGTAGCATCCCCGTATCCTATGCAAATATATTCAATAGAGAGGCTTGTGGTTCAACAAAGAAAAGCAAACTCCATTTTAGAACTGCACTTTATCCCATCAATGTAATTGGTCTGTCTTGTTTACTGGTGTTTCCCACAGCCTGGGTGGAGAACTACATGTGCTTCCAATGGCAACAAAAGACCTCATTATTCTGACAAAGACTGTATTAGCTGGCTGATTTAAACACTTTCATACAATCCGATTAATTGCTACCTTTTCTGTAATTTATACTGGATATTGGTTTTGTCTGCAGTCCGCAGAGCGACCGCTCTCTCAATGGTACATTATTCCTCACAAACCACAAACCATATTTTCAGAATATTTTGGACCCGACTCTGTTTTGCTATTCTGAATCGACTGGCCTTTCTGTCTCCGAGCAGGTGATTTATCCCAGTTCGATCATGAAGAAACATTTTCATTTTCCTCCATTCCTGCTTATCTCGATGGCAAGGGAATAACATTAAGTTTTCCCGCTGCGTGCCAAAAAATAAAGTAAAACGTGCACATTTACTCCACCCGCTCCAGTTACTTTCCAATCTATTTTGCACTTTTTCAGCATTCCTTCACACCTGCTCCATCTCTTTGCAGAGCAAAGGCCACAGTGGTCTTTCCAAACATCTACAGCCTGAAGATGAGGGGTCGGCGGACTTAAGAGCGGAATGAAAAGCCTGGTTTTCAGGCGGTAAGACACTTTAAACTAATGTACCAAATGACCACAAAGGGGAGTTGTATCCAGATGAGTTTCAAACTGCCAACCGCAATATACCTCTCTTCTAACCTTTGACACACACACACTTACGTGCATGCACGTAATTGCACCTACGCCTCCCTTCCCATCACATGCGTGCCCACGCATCTGCGCGGTCTGTCCGACGTCTTTACCCGTCTCGTTGACAGATTTTTCCTCTCCTACATTTCTGGGAACCGCAAGTCACCGAATGTCTGGCCACAATTTTCATTTCAGGCAAAGATCGGGAAGAGAATTATTTTCCCATTAGCTCTGAGTTCTGTCAAAACACAGTATCTGATGTCAGTAGACAGCATTTAATGCTTAATACTAAGAACTGCTTTCAGTTTTTACATACTTTTACAGAAGTTCACATGTTCGGAGGACAAGAAAATCTAATGGGAACAAGGATATGAAGAATGTATTTTTGATTCTGAAAATATTTACTCTAAAGAGAGCTTATTTTACATGACATGTTCCGCTATCTCACACAGCAGGAAGGAAAAGCTTGTGAGGCTTCCCAGACTTTTCTAACCTTTTACTTTCAGCAGCACATGAATCCAAGCTTTTGCCACATTTCTTTTTCGCTTTCTCTCATATTTGCACTGACTCTCAGAGGGACACTTCACTAGTGAATGATTATTTTTATAGGCAATAACAACATTCTGCCAATAATAAGATCTGATCACTTACACTATGCTTAAACCTCAGACTCCAGTGGGGAATTCTGCAGTTTGCAGCTGCATAAATATATTTTGTGTGCTACGTAAATCACTCTGTGAGAGGCTGTTTCTGAGCCTTTCCAATGAACAGTGGCAGGAATAAAGTGCTGCCATTTCTCCTTTCTTCAGTGGACGTTTAATGTCTGCACATGCTCGGCTTCTTCTGTTTTCCACTTTCTGGAATTTTATTTGGTTTATGCACAAACAAATCCACCTTGCCGAGTTTTGCAAGATTTGGAATTCTTTTTTCACGATTCCACATTTTCCCCCCGAGTTTTTGTATTTGCACATTTGTTGTGAAGAGTGGGCACTTCCTCCCACACTGACAACAAATCTGATAAAGGCATGACATGCCAGAAAAGCTCTGTCACCAACTAACAACTAACTTCTGCATTTTAAGCACACAGGACAGGAAAGCACTCACTGGTGAAATTTAACAGCTGTCAGCAGTCAGAATTAAATAAGACGACATTCTATTGCAGACGATTATACTTGAATGATGGTTTCCCCAGAGCATTTTTTATTCTAACAACTGTACGTAGTCAGACGGAGATTTTGGTCGTCCGTGTTTGGTTTTTCTTACACGTGTATCCTTTTATTGAAATCGTAACTGACATCATCCAGGGCTTGCGGCAACCTATATGCATCATCTCTCCAGTGACAGTAATGGGATAATGACAACAGTCCTGTGAAGTTTATTACATTACACAGTAAGATGTAGAATATGCCACTCGGAGTAAAAATACGATCCTCCCTCTCCCTACTGTCCAGATGTTTTTGCAGAGAAGTATTTATGAGGGATAATAAGAACTATGACTATGTCTACTTAGAAGTTTTGATAACAGATACTTTGCAATAAATCTGCAGAATTTAAAGTTGTAATGTCAGAGGGCTGGTTTTAAACTACAATAGATCAACAACACAGATCACTATTACAGCTAATGTAAGAGATGAACTGCAGGTTTGTGATCATCAAAAGTGCCATGATATTAATGTCATATTTGGAGTCATCTGCGTTACTCTGCACGGTAGCAGGAGAACACTTGAACGCATGGCCTCAAATCACAGACGCTACAGCTGCGGGATAAAGACGGACGTTCCCTCTGAGCCACATAAACCCCGTCCGGTATGTGAAAACCGTGAGTGAGACAGAGAAAATGCCATCGAGAGACGATGACAGAGTAACAAATACGCCGCATAAAGACACGGCTGATGACAGGCATCCAATTCACTCTTTGACACAGGTTTGGCTTCAACGACAACAAAAGCAGAGCACAACAGCATTTATGAGAGTCGTTCACACCCTTTCCCTCAGCATTCAGCTCCTTCTGTGATCATCTTTCACTTTAAACCCTAAAACAAAGAGCTCTATTTCATACTGTAAATGAATTTTGCTTCCTCAATCTTTCCCTAAAGTGTTTAATCCAATAAATGTTACATATAACCCTTCAGCAATATGTTTAGTCACTTTCTTGCTTAACATGGTGAGTCTCATTTCTTATTGAGACTGGCAAAAGCCCCCTCTTGGTGAAAACAGCAACATACTCATCACCTGCTGGCAGAGTAACTCCAAATGCACCACCTGTGGCATGTGGTTTCCCCAGGAATGGACCGCTACATACGTGTAACACAACTGAAGCAGCTCATTCGTACGGCAGCATTTTGTGACAACAACTGGGAGTGGCTAAGCCTTTAGGGGGCCAAAATCCGACCAGGCCCAGGCCCAAACATGAATGACTTCAAAAAAACGATACAACTGTCCATACTTGGGGGCAGCATTGGTTCAAATACATTCATCCCCTGACACAAAGCTAGAACTCTTCAGTTAACTGTAAAGCCAAAATGTTACCCACATTATAATTGAAATTGTCTCACTTTTCTATTAAGTACTTCTATGATAAACAAACCAGCCCCCCCCCCCCCAAAAAAAACCCAAAATGTAATGTCATGTAGGCATAACATGATGCCACTACCAATAAATAGTCCATCTTTTTTTTCTCCAACACAAGTAGATACACATCAAGCCAGGGATCCTGAACCTCTACATTCTTTCACAGTTATGTGATCTCCCTGATGAAAAAATCCATAACTACAGTTTGCTGCTACAAATGACATATGGTAACACATGTAAAACGCAGTTTCCCATAATTAAGAATTTTCTCTGAAAAAGAAAAAACACTTTAGACAGAAAGAGCCAAAAGTTACAAAGTGCTGCAAGTTTTTCCTCAGTTCCATAAAAACCTATGCTTGTTATCTACAATGACTTTTTCACATCTTTTGTTTGTACCGACGTGAATTTGCTTTTATGCTTTTGCAAAAGAATTTTTCCTACGCAAGTGCCAGCGATTTAATTGCTTTCAGCAGGAAAGGGTGCTGAACAAACAATAGATTGACATACATTTCACTTTTTGAGAGAAAGGGATTCCTAACAAGTGCCCACTCAGACACTCCGATCAGGTTATGCTGAAAATATGTTTGGCTTGGGCAGAGTGTTGCCATTGAATGATCTCAGTATTAAACCCAATTTACACCTGATTCAGTTTACACTTGATAAATATTAACATCTGCACATTTTAGGTTGAACATAGGTGGAACAATTTGTGAAGCCAAAACGTCACAGAGTCAGTCTAAGCAATATGATTTCAATCTTACTATCTTTATATCTTTAATATAGTTAAAACTACGATAACCTTAACACTGTGTTTTTTGTCTTAAAAACCAAACAAACAAAAACACTTTTCTTCTGCGTTGAAAGACACACAACTACAATTTCTATATGTCAGGACCTTCTATTAACTGCTGCTAGATGGTGTCAAAAAGCTGCACCCTGCATTTATTTTAACAAGCTTAAGCTGAGGTTATTCTTTCCAGGTGGCTCTTTTGGATTTTCCATCAGATGTTATCTGCAGACATTTCTGTCTGCTGCGGCTTCACAGCATGTGATCTGTGAAGTGCTATGTCTTATGAAACGCAAAAGGACAAAAACATACGGTGGAGAAAGTGCTTTTTTTTTTTTTTTTTTTTAAATTGCCTCTGTATTTACATCTAAATCTGTAAATGGTGTGCCATACACAAGTTACATTAAAAAAAAAAAAAAACAAACTCAAACTATAAGTCATGCTGTCTGCTGCAAAACAGTCACTTAGCAGCCATGCCACCTAATGCATCATCAAATCCTGCTGTCTCAGTGGTGATGCATCACTTACCTATGTGTTTGTGCTGCTGCTCCAAGTTGAAAGTAGCACAGAGCTTTGAGGAGTTTGGTATGGACGCTGAACGGCAGCCCTGGTGAGGGTTTGGCTTTTATCTGCAGGTGGGTGGAGTTGCATGAGCTGAGTGAGGAAAACCACTGGATCTGTACATGTATGTGAGAGAGGGAGGGAGGGAGGAAAACAGAAAAAGAATAACATGATCAGTGTAAGAGGGTTAGCTAACCCCAGCCACCACTGGAGCTATATGTTTGAAGCATTAGAAACAAACCGGGGAAAAGAGGAAACCCAGCCACGCAACCGTATAACACGAAGGGGAAAGATTCTCGTTTGACTTGGACCTCTCAGTGCATTCTTTGCATGCATAAAGATTTAAGGGCAGGGTCTTAGTTTGGTTAACCAATGCTAACTGAGGTCACAATCTAGCTGAGAAGAGAGGTTCTCGTGACTACTGCAGCACACACACAGTAGTTGACAAAACAATCTAAACCACAAGTCCGTTCACAAGTTCAGTTTGTTCACATTTGCATTTTCTGAGGAATTTTAAATAAAGATAGAGATATGAGAATTACAACTACATGTACTCATACATGCAGCACAGTTTGAGACTCTTCCCCGGAGCTTTTGGTGTAAAAGGCAGAAATATTTTGCTTTTGCCCAATTTCTACTCTTTCCTGAAGAAACATGGCAGAGGGGCGATCCCTTTGAACAGCTGGTTCATATTTGAGGAATTATTTCTTATGTTTTTGTTTGTGTTGTTATTTTAATTCTTTGACATGTTCTCTCCATGCAGGAACTGTTTGCAGAGAAAACATTTTGATTTGCTCCTTCTGACCGACACTGTCAGCTTCTTGGTGCTAAATTCCACTGTGCTCATTTGAGCTTATTAAAGTAATCTGCTCTGCAAATACCCATGACTTCACTCACTCAGTTGCACAAGATCCCATCAGCAACCTGAAAACCTCACTATTCTTTCTAATGGTATAACCTTTTTTTCGATGTTCGCCTTTCTAAGTCCAGAGAGCAGAAATCTGTTTTCCCAGCATTCACCAGACAGTATGAGGAGCTGCACGGAAAGACTGACCTCATGTCTGAGTGCCTGCGTCTTGCTCATTTAGTTATTAAACTGCCCCCTATATCACAAGGCTGAGTCACTGCAGCAACTTGAAAATAGCAGACAACCTTGGCAACGACTCTGGTCCCCCCTGGTTCTTGTTCTCCAGTCAGCTCGCTTTCATCTTGGGATTGGCCGCTTGCAGTAATTCTAACAGGTGGATGCTCTGTTAAAATGGCCTTTGTTTGGGTTTGTGTGTTGTATGTAGTCCAGGTTCCTTGCAATGTTTCTGTGAAAACCGTGAAGCCAGATGACTGACTGAGAGTCCAACTGGACATCTGTACTGAACTTGGCACTTTCCATGACTTGTCAAAACAACTCCGACTTTTTCCTAAAGCTGCAGCAGGTACAAATGGCTTCCGTGTGACGGACGGAAATGCGATTAGTCCGATGACTGTAAATATAATTTGCTGGTGGGCGCAGATTTCCTCTAACGTTTGGCTAAAATTGGACAGACTAAAGCCAGCACCAGACCCAAATGAAGTCGACCTTGGAAGGAAAACATGTCACAGTGATTCCTTTTCCTTTTCCTTTTCCTGCTCTCCTTGCTCTTATGTGATCACTGAACAGTAAGGTCACACGTTACTGGTGTCAACGCTCGCCACTTTTGTCACTCTACAAACCGTGACCTTTTAAAGAGCAGTGCACCGATGAAACCAAGTCAAAAGTCCACTTACTAGCTGTTATTGCAGCATTCGTGGTATCTCGACAGCTTTCCGAGGTCTTTGGCGAGCCGGTCCCACAGCTGAAATCTCAAAAGAAAACAAAAAGTTCAGGTTATTCTGCCAGACCGTCATCAGCTAAATGCTCTTCAGGCTAATTGTAGAATGTGAAACTAAAATAAAGTCATGTTAAAACAGGAAAGACAATAAATCACAATATTTTTTGGAAATGTTATGTAAACCCTGTAAAAACCAGTGTATTCATCAGCCACATCATATAAATCAGGAGAAAACCTTCAACGGCTGCAGGTTAAAAACACGGCTATATTAAGAAGAAAATGAAAATGTGTAAATAAGGAAAGAAAAACTGACAGGAAACACAATAAGAAGACAGATCTCGGCAGTCTTATCTGGCTTCAGCTCTGTCACCGCTGAGTCGAGCTCTTTGCTTCTGTTCAGATCGCCTGACTTTTTTCCATTTAGCAACCCCATAGCTGCCAATTTTGGCGCTCAACGGGACCAGTCTATTAGCACAACTCATAAAATCACTTAACGATTCAGAAAAATGCAGACGTTCCTTTTTCTCCAGTGCAGCTCTTGGTTTTCTGGTGCTCAGGAAATAACTCAGCTTTTAGGAGCTCGAATAGGAAAATAAAATCAGATGTGAAAAATGTTAGCTACTTCTGTTCTGAGGGACTGTGGCTAAAATTTGGGCACTGGACCTTCATCACAGATGACTGAAAAAGTTAGCCAATTCAAGAATGAGCCACATAATGATCTCTTGTGTTCTCCGTGCTCAAGAACTTCCATTTTCTCTGCCTTTTCATTAGCATTAAGTTATGTTCAATATACTAAACATAAAAGAGCTGTATCACTGTTGTAGGATTGCGTTGATTGTACTGTGTATGATTGAATTGTACTTGGGACCCATTCACATACATAATCCTTCACATACCAATGGAGCATGTTCAGATCCAAAGGACACTAGCAACTTTTGTGGAACTACTTAACATAACTACATTAAGTAAATACAACATTTCGTGTGGTAAAAACACATTTTTTTAAAAAGTTCCAACACAAAACAATTTTATCCATGTGTCATTTTTTACACTCAACCCATTTTTGTAGCTACAAGCAGTAATCAGTAAATGGCTAACAGAGCTCTCTTATTTTGGATCTGCTTTTTGTCCTTTGTAGAGTGCATGTCAGAGCTTTTACATCCAAGACACATATTAACAGATGCAGCTCCTGATTGTAGTTACGTTATGTCGTTACCTGAGATGACGCTAAATTACTACTTTGAAGTCATTTTCAAGTTTCCAAAGAGGTTATGTTATTCACAGAAACATTCTGTGTCACATGAAAAGTGTCTGTTACTAACTTTGTGTGTTGTTTGCTGCTGAGCAGGTAGCGTGCAGTCGGTTTTAGACTTTTTGTAAAGTTACAGGCCATAAACCAAAAACAATGAGATTAAATGCACAAATGCTCTGTGGGGCTGAGTGGAATTAAAGAATCATTGTGTAATTCTCTTTGGGTTTATCAGTACGAGTTGTTCAACATTATGCAGTAATTTGATAAATTTAAAACACCTGAAGTTCTAGTTTTCAAAATAAAATACATCAAAACCTTGCCTTCTCCCAGTCTTTTCTACAGCGAGTACTTTGTCATAATATGAAAAGCACAGGCGTTTCTAATGACATCACTACTCTCTGCTTATTGCCACAAATTGTGCTTTTTCTTATCTCTGTCAGGTCACAGCAGATGACAGCGATTAAAACAATTTTCTAATGAGTCTACATGCAAAACTAAGACTGACCTCACTCACAACAAATACAGAGATCCCACTATCAGAATGGAAATGTTTCATTCATAGATGGGCTTCAAGCAATTCTGTTTTGAATTAACAGCCTCTCCAACTGAAAGTCCCAAGACTTCAGAGACAGTGTCACAGCTGTCGTACTGTCCTCAGAAAAATGTGTGTAATCACATCAGTGCTTGTAATATTTAAATTTCTTTCTTGGAGCTTAGGTTGGTCTTCTGGCACAAAAACCTAGTGCATTTTTGTCAGTATGATTCAAGTTTCATTGCTCTGTGTGCAGACAGACATATCATTGATCATCCCTGACCTTGTTTGAATCACAGCAGGGGAAGAATATTCATAGAGCAGATCTAAAAGAAGAAAAGGCAGATTGCAGAGTTGATCCTAACCAGAAGATGATGATGTGGCTGCATGAGACTAATATAATGAGAAATAGTATCACTGAAGCTCTGCCGTGCTGTATTGTCAGGTTTTTGAGAAAATAACACCTCGCTAACACCGAACCAATACTTTTAAACATTTACTCAGAAAGTTAAATATTATCATTGACATCTCACCATGACTGAGGCTTCACTCTAGCATGGCGGCCGTGCCACTTAGCGCTGGAGGACTGTCAGAATACTGTTTATTCCTTTGGTCACTGTGTGCTTTTCTTCTGTGGTGTCAGACCAATTACACAAAACGCCAAATGCACCAGATCCAAGTGATATCACAGGGAAAGGATCATTAGTTGCCGGCCGCCATTTACTGTGTTCATGAAGTCTGCAGTGAAGTCAGAGATGTTGGGGTTATATGAGGGCAAACCACCTCTACTCTGGGCCATAAGTCTTCATAAACCTGCTCTCTTGCTTTGTCTGCACTGGAAGGATGTTTTCCTTGGCCTGACGCATGCCTCTAGGTTCGGCCGACCACGAATAATTAATACTTCTACACCGATGTGCTGGCTGATGTAACAGGCTAGATTAGCTTTGGTTCTGGGAATATTGCAAATATAATTTTACATACTCTGTATCACTATTAGATATGATCATTCTGGGATGTAAAATGTTTCCATATGTGTTGTTATTAATTTGTATTGGAACACCCCAATGTGATTCTACATTTCCCAGAATACAGCCTGGACAAAGACAGGATTTCTTTAAAAACGGACACACAATGTAACCATCCTGTTAACAGTGCATCCATGATGGTCACTTAAAAGACAACATTGTCTCGCAGCTACAGGGCATCATATTCTGGATTATTAATGCTACCAGAAAGAGAACGACACACATGACACTGCTGCATACTGCTGCTAAAATCTGTATGTCATCACATCAAAAGCTGAAAGTGTTTCATTCTGGTTTCAGGTATTTGCAACTGGACCGATTATGGTTAGAAATAAACATAAAAATACACTGTTCAACTATAAAATAGGTGAAAGAAACCAAACTTTGTGTAAAAACACGTAAATATTCTGGAAGGGTTCTGTTTTTTTCTGTATTACTGTCCACATTTCTGTACTGTAATAATGACTTAAATAGCAACTAAACAACCAAAACTGAATCTTGACAACCTGATGAGACACTTCTCAGATTCAACAAAACTCCTCCAGAGCCACACACAACATTGTACAAGGTAAAAACCCTGTTTTGACAGGCTGAGCAGTACTCAAGACTTCATAGAAAGTACCCAGTTCATTGAGCCGTCTCTAACAGTCTCCATCAATCGAGCTATTGTATGCAGTTTTATGGCCACATGCCCCTGTGTTTCTGGGCAGGAGTGTAATGAGTACTTTCAAAAGGATTTCATTGTGAATATGATCCACAATTGTTTACTTTTTTTTTTTTTTACTTAAGCGGAAGGGCTGCAGCCTTTCAGTCAGCAACTCCTAATTCCTGCCTGGCAGCTTCATGATGCTTTTACATCGCCTCACAAAAATGCATGCACACAAACACACACCTAAACATACCCTGCCGGCCAAAATCCTTTATAAATAAACCTGATTGTACTAGGCGGTAATTTAATTGAAGTACTGGAATCATGTGTCACTCTCAGTATTACTCCACTGCAGTACTATAATACCAAAAAAAGTAAACCAACCATCAGCAGTACAACACTAGCATTGGATGGCCAAACAACAGAAGCAACTGTGTCAGCAGCAGCCACCGCAACCACAGCAACAACTACATCTACAGCAACAACCACATCTACAACTACAGCTACAGCAACAACCACAGCTACAGCAGCAACCACATCTACAACAACCACAACAACAACCACATCTACAGCAACAACCACAGCTACAGCAACAACCACAGCTACAGCAGCAACCACATCTACAACAACCACAACAACAACCACATCTACAACAACCACAACAACAACCACATCTACAGCAACAACCACAGCTACAGCAGCAGCAACCACAGCAACAACCACATCTGTAACTACAGCAGCAACCACATCTACAACAACCACAACCACAGCAACAACTACATCTACAGCAGCAACAACCACATCTACAACAACCACAACCACAGCAACAACTACAGCTACAGCAGCAACAACCACAGCAACAACCACAGCTACAGCAGCAACCACATCTACAACAACCACAACCACATCTACAGCAACAACTACAGCTACAGAAGCAGCAACCACAGCAGCAACCACAACCACAGCAACAACCACAGCTACAGCAGCAACCACATCTACAACAACCACAGCAACAACCACAACCACAGCAGCAACCACATCTACAACAACCACAGCAACAACCACAGCTACAGCAGCAACCACATCTACAGCAACAACTACAGCTACAGCAACCACAACCACAGCAACAACCACAGCTACAGCAGCAACCACATCTACAACAACCACATCTACAGCAACAACTACAGCAGCAGCAACCACAACCACAGCAGCAACCACAGCAACAGCCACAACCACAGCAGCAACCACAGCAACAGCAACAACCACATCTACAGCAGCAGCAACCACAACCACAACAACAACCACAGCAACAGCAACAACCACATCTACAGCAACAACCACAACCGCAGCAACAACCACATCTACAGCAACAACTACAGCTACAGCAGCAGCAACCACAACTGCAACCGCAAAGACAACTACAGCAACAACCACACCCACAGCAGCAACCATGGCAGCAGTGATGGTAGGGTCTGATTGGTGAACTGCAAAATGGAGCCTTTTTGTTGTGTTTTACCAGGTGCAGAAACAAAACAGCTTTGTGGACTTTTTCTTTCATACTGATGTTAGAACTCTCCATTTTTCCAGATTTCATCTACATTATGTGACCTGACTTGGACTACATGACTGAGTCCAGTCTGTTGGCCTTGAATATGAGATCATTCTGTGTCCATTAAGATTACTGTGCATCTACCACAGAATACCACAGCTTTAGGAGAAACTCCCTCTCCAGTGTTTTATTTATTTAGCTCCAAGTTTGAGCCAAATGCTTTGGTTTGCAATTCATCAGTCTACTGCCCTTGAAACAAGGGCCAGGTATGCCAGAATGAACTGGAAATCCCCGGTGTTTGACGGTGGGTAGCAAATTAATCAATTGTAGGTGGTTCCAAAAAGGAGCTTATTCACTGCTTAAAAAGCTGCTGAGTCACTGTCTGTTCATCTGGTCTGCAGTCTGGGCCCACTGAGTTCAGCGTGTTTGTTTGAGTTGGTCCTTTGAGCTCAAAGTGAGGCACGACTGTGGACTTCTACGGTCTATAGAAAAGAAACATGAATAAAATACAACTACTGCAAACTACTTTACTGTCAATCAGCTAATCATTCATCTGTCAACAATCTATTTTTACACAGAGAAAATGTCAACAGGTAATGGCAGCTGTCTGACATTTAGATTAAAGTACGAATACTACGGCTTGAAGAAATGAACAATGTGCCAAAGGCTGTCAAAAGTGTCCAGACTAATGATTCATTTTCTTTTATAGGTCATGCTTTGGGGATTGGGTGAAAATTTACTGCCACCTACTCCAGGGTTAATTTACGACACATTTTACATGCTTTACCAGATGAAGAGCACCGCACCACGGCTATTTTGCTTCTATGTTGGGGAACAGTTGAAAGTATCACAGAATCCTTTCGTGTGTTTTCAGGAACATTTGTCAAGGGAGGGAACGTGATG
Organism: Mastacembelus armatus; assembly: GCF_900324485.2. Taxonomy (NCBI): domain Eukaryota; kingdom Metazoa; phylum Chordata; class Actinopteri; order Synbranchiformes; family Mastacembelidae; genus Mastacembelus; species Mastacembelus armatus. The sequence continues at coordinate 5,389,587 of NC_046634.1, read as the reverse complement.
CTGAACAGAAATACTTTGTTCATGTGACTGAGGCAAAAAAACCTGAACTCCTTCCCGCTTGTGTCGGACAAAACCGCAAAGTCCTGTTTTATTTCTGCACTTGGCAAAATATTTGCATTAATATTTTCAAAACAGGCTCACTTTTATAACTCGCCAAAAAGGCCGGGATGCTGCATTCACAAGCATCAGATTCTTACTGGTTCACACATAAACACCAATTTTTATCCAAAATGCCTCAAACACCAGTAAGACAAAGAGGCTGCAGCGGTGCAACCAAATCCACTGTGCAACATAAAACACAGATGCAATCACAATAATTATTTCATGCATGTGTGTTTTTGTGCACATCCAGACAAAGCACCACTGGTCCAACTTCTGCTGCTTCAGGCAGTGCAAACAATTCCCAGCATTCCTCTAAGGACCTGAGTAAACTCACCCTGGTTCTCATTTTGCCACAAAGGCTGAGACCCTGATGCCTGAGAGTTCGGTGGTGGAATGGCCTCCAAGCAACAAGCCGCAGGGACGTGTCCGAATTAGTTTGAGTCTGTTTTCTATTACAACCTGACTGGCCACATGTCAACCCTTATGCTCAGCTAGGGGAAAATTAACTCCTAAACCTTTCATTGCTGCCGACACAAGTACTAATGTTTCGCCCTATTTTTATATTTCATGTGAATACATGTATTACTTGTATTTTTACTTAAACTACTTTATTACTTTCTGTTGGGATAATTTTACAGATCTCGAGATCCTGTGGCCAACTCAGTGCTACAGTGTTGTTGTATTAATCTCAACTTACCTGTTGCCATATTGATGGAGAGAAGACTCTGGCAGCACCACAGTTTGTTAGAAAAGCAGATGTCATTTTAGACACAAGGACAGAGATGAGGCTGTAAAGTGTGAGAGAGACAGAGTCAAAACAGAGACATTATAATAATAACAACATAGCCAGACCAGAAAAGACAAATTAAAAGCAGAAGTCCTCAGTTGTTCTTCGCAGTGGGTCTGCACCTCCTCAGCAGCTTGGCTCTAGACCCTGTTTGTCCAGCCGGGACAGACTGAGTGCTCTCTCTCTTCGATTGCCAGAAGGACACATTTTTATTGCTCAAGTCTAGTCGCATAAAGGGAGATTACAATCAGACTGTGCTGATGGAAAAATCGCTAACCCAGAATCCATGATCATGCTTTGTGGAAACGGATACCTAGCTTAAAAAAAAAAAAAAAAAAAAAAAAAAATCACAGGTTTGTCTGCATGTCTTTGGAGAATGGATTTTGTATCCAGCAAAGTTCCCAGACTGCCTCTTGAACCCTCAATACAATGTAATATCTGCTTGGGACCCAGATAAGTCATTTTTTGTGATTGATGACATCTGATGTAAAGTATTGTTATTACTAATAACTAAGAATACATCTGTACAAAGAGAGAGGAGGCCACATGCCAGTTTTATTACAAGCCTGAAATTTACTTGTGTCCCCCTTCAGTAAATGTTACAGTTCAGTACCTGCAAAGTACAAAAGCATTGACATCTATACAGTCGATGACTTCTGAGATGGAATGGATGAAATCTAATGGAACGCATCTGCACAGATTCAAGTACACCCCTGTGTTTAAGAATTCATGCTCAACTGATTGAAAAGAGCCTCAGTCTGTTACATGAGCTACAGCAGGCACAGACTAATTGACTACAGGCGTGTGTGGAGGCAACTTTCCTGCTTTTGGGGGCTACTGGTATTTATAGCACTTTTCACATGAGCTGTTCAAAAAACACGTTGGCCTGTTGTGGATATCTTAATGTGCCTGGTTCAGACCACCGAAGGCGATGGCATTTCATTGCCCACAATCTATTCATTTAATGGATTTACAGACGTAGCCCAGTAAACTCTCATACCTGCACAGTACATATGTGACCACAGCCAACAGCTAGACAGCACGTCTCGATCTAAAGGGAACGATCAGCCTAGGACCATCTCTACCGTCACGCCGATTAACACGCCAACCATCCGTCCAGATCTATACTGCTTATTCCAAACCACTGTCAGGACCTAAAGCACAGCTGCCTGTTGAAAATACAAAGCTTCATTTATACCATACACCCTGAAATGTACATTACTTTCACACAGATTTTAGAACTTGATTGGATAAATCTTGGGTGAATGTTTTCTTTAATGTGATAGCACTCCCCTTTTTACCCATGTCAGAAGTTACTCAGTGTGAGTGAATTCCTGCCTGACAAAAGTGTTTGGGGCTGGAAGAATGTTCTCCTCACATGTTGGCTAACCATAAATTGGCTGTGTATATGCAGGCATTGTCCAAATGTTTAGTCTAATGCATTTTATTTCTCATTTTGGTTTTTCAAACACCCTTCCTTCCTGTCCTCTCCTTTCCTGGTGGAGTCCATGCTGTGGAGCAAAACAAGTCACTTCAGTGTTTTCAACAAATTTATCATTGACTTAATAAGTTGCTTTTTTTGCACCTTCCCATTTAACATAGTTAGTTTCAACTCTTACCAATGTCCTTCCACTGCTATCAAGTTATTTAGAGACTTTTCAGTTCTAATATTTAAACCATTTTTTGTATCTGTGGTCAACTCTGCCATTAATAAAACGCATTAAAGCGATTGAAGAGGGTCGTCTGGTGAAGTACTTTCTTGTTTGGGATTTTAGTGCAACTGGGAAAAGATCTGAGCAGCAAGTTTCACACTTTGCTCCCACACTGAGACTTGGATGAATTCACTGAGCAGAAATGTGTTCCTGCCTTCGCTAAACTTGGCACGGCCACTCGTATATGTGTTACAGGCCTCGCCTCCTCTGGTCTCAGCCCTCGCTCTCACTAATATATTTTTACAGGGTTTTGATTTCAGTGTCCAAGCTAAATAGAGATGCGTTACAGGGGAGGACAGATGGTCCAGGACGGCACGAAAAGACTCTGAAACTAAATAACTAAACCAAAAGACTTTCTGTTGGTGGATGGTACTCTTTACCCTTCACACTAGTGTTTTAACAGATGTTAGTCCTCTACTGAATGAATTATACTTCCCTCTTTTGTTGAAAAATTTGCAACAATTAAGGTATAAACTTAAAAAGTATCCTTCCCCCCTGCCCAACCAACTCAGAAACTCTATATATTTTTTCTTCATAACAGTGGCGTGCCAAGAACCAACACAAATATAATTTCTGATGAGCACACATTAGGTGAAACCAAGCCTTTTCATCCATCCACCCATCCATTTTCTATACCCGCTTGATCCTTTTCATTCTTTATATAATAAAGCTAAATCTGTGTGGGTAAAGCATGACATGTACAGCATACTATATGTGTGGCTACAGGCTACTTGTTGTCTCCTGGTTCCTATGCCCATGCTATTCAGTATGTACATCAAGTCTAGCACATATGGGAGACATACACATATATTGTGCTTTATACTCCACCATATGTTAAAACGTCAGCTAAAAGCAGCAAACTGAATATTACAAACTACTTTATATATCAGTACATACATTTGTTTCAGTTAGTCCACTGTTTACCTTGATATTTTAGAAGAACTTGTTTTGAATGTCAACATCCTAATTTGTTATTGAACTATAGCTGTCAAATAATCACAGTCCAATATGGAAGTATAGTGCAATATCTCCCTGACATAACGTATGAAAAAAAATGCTTCACTACAAGCAACATGCATTCTAAAGCACAGAATAAATATCTTTATATTATTCTTTTTTTTTTAGGTTATTTCAATTTTAAAATGTTAAAAGGTTACATTTCTGTTATCATCTATCAACACGTGTCACATGTGCCTCTTATTTGTAAGGTTGTTCTAACAGGAAAACCCAGCATTGCTCCCTGTTCACCTCCTGTTTGATTAATTAAAACCATCCATCCATCCTTTGCACTGCCCCCCAGTGGTGGCTTACACTCACAGCTGCCATGCAAAAAAGTATAATTACAAAATTCTGTATAACATGCTGCACTGAGCTTATTTTAATACAATGTAATATCATGCAGCAGCTCCTGTGTATGCAGACTTTGTATAGAAACATATGGGGTGGCCTATTTACACGTGCATAAAGACGGAGTGATGTTTACCTATCCACAAGGTGAAAGATTTGAGTAAGTCTAATTCTAATCCATGGCCCACAGTTCCATGGGTGAGGATCCTGGCTGTCGGCATGGACTCCATCTGTAAACACGATCTGATTTCTAAAACTGACGTATTTGAGGTAACATTGCCATGCTTCGATTCTGAAAAGCCGTTCAGGGTTACAGGCTTGGCAAATGTGAGCAGAGAAACTCTGAGCCACAAAGAAGAAAAGAGAGATAATAAAAAATGTGGGAATAATAACAAAAACGACTAACATGCTGTAGCCAAAACTAAACTCATTCTCAGGAAAGACTCACTGCTCACCATCAAGATTTTTGAGAGGACAACTAAATGTGTTGATTTTAAACTTGATAGCTGGATCTGAATCTATGATTTCTGCCTTGTGCTTGTATTACTTTGGTCTTGGCTAGGTCAGTGTGCTCGGCTATCATGCAGATAGCTCACCATTCAGGGATACGTGCATGAGAAAAAGAGAGATCCCTCATCAGGCTGTGTGGCTTACAGTCAGACTGAAAATGAACCTCTCAGGGTGAAAGAAAAGTCAAGGATCAAGAATGAAGGTGGAAAGTTAAGAGTGCTAGCTGCTAAGACAGCGGTGACTGTGGTTGTCGAGACCGCAGCCGCTTGTGAAGCGAATCCTGGCAGACGGACAAATCTGTCCATCCGGTCAAACTATATTTGTAACTTCATAAGGTGCTTTGAAACATTTCAACCGTTTGCACAATTTTTCCCAATTTCAGACCGATAGTAAATGTGTAAGACAATGTCTTTGTCCCTGCTCTGTATGGCTGATTGGGAGTTAATGTAAGATTAACACTGTTACACCTATAGTGCTGCTTAGCTGTCCAAAAATTACTATAAGGAAATGATAGCTCTCATGTGATTAGGGTTTAGTTTGAATATTGCTTAAACTCACATGATCATAATATTCTCTGCATCACCGCAGACCGATTTATTATTCGATTTTCACCCAATTTGTAAAAATGAGTATGACGGAAGTGAGTTCCTTTCTAACCACCACATCATATTTAATTTGGGCTTCGGGCCCCTGTGCTGACAAGTATTCATTGTTCTGAGGTGTCCTTGAAACTACATTGCATCTCTAGTCAGAGATGATGCTGCCATTACTAGGGAAATATCATCATGCATATGGGAGCACAAGTGAAACTTTCAGACAAAACAGAAGCCTCACAGCAGAGGAGCCAACAGAGTCAGACAAAGCAGCCAGAGGGCCTCAAACAAGTCACAAAGCAAGAACCAGATTCACATGAGCCTGTGGAAGCAGTGAGGGGGAAAAGAAAGCAGACCGCAGCTTCACGGCTGAAAAATCCACTGTCTGTGCGTTTAATCCTTGTTGATTTACTTTGGTTTGTTGTCTTCTACAACTTATCATTACATTTAACAGCTTTTTGTCGTTACCTTCCTCGATGTTTCGCTTGGCTTTTAGTGGCATGTAGTTCTTCTGCGGTATCCTACTTCTTCCAATTTTGCCTTGGGTCTTGGCTTCTTCTTGCATCCTGATCTGCATCTGAAAAGTTTTATAAGCTTCCTGTGAAACCATATTTTTTCCATTACAGTACAGTAAATCCTTAAAAGTCTTCAGTTTCTGGATGCAACATTTTTTCCCCCTCAAGTCACTGTTTTTCCCTGCCCAGCCAAACACCAAAAAGTAAACGGTCATAACATGACATTAAATCAATTTCTCACCTATTGTTCAAGTTCAGATGTCATGTCAGCAAACTGGCTCATCAGCTGAAAGCAGATACAACTGTTAAAATGATTCTACAAGAATCTAACGTAAAACTTGTATCCTCTTTTAACTTTACATTTCCCACAGTTCTGACAATCTTAACACAGTATGCTTGGAAAATATTCAAAAGTCACGTGGAAGTCATGAATGCTTGACGTGTAAATGATCCTTTAAAAAGCAACGCTGATCGTGTTTAGTGACTCCAAAAGTGACAAACAACTTCGTACATGCAAGCTATTCATTACCTGTTAGTCTTCTCTATTCAAGTGATCCTCATCTCATGTTTGGCTGTCTGCATGTCTTCTTTCATCACCATGGTCAGGAAGGACTTTATGTCTCAACCCTGTCGACGCCAAAGTCATCAATGAGCTGTTCACGGGATCCAACTGACAGAAAAACAACAAAAGGATCAGGAGCACTGGGATCTTTTTGATGTGTCGTGAGCTCGTTTGAATTTGTGGATCCAACCTGTTTTGTTTTTTTTTTTTCATCTAAACAGACTGTAAATTATCTCAAAGGATCCATCATCTTCTCATTTATCTTAACATTTATTCCACTATTGACCTTCAAGGGGAAGACAATTTTTTAGAAAAAACATGTTTGAGGTCAAATCAAATGTTAGTAAAAAAAAAAAAAACCTACAACAGCTTCCACACCACCTCCAGGCCTCGGGGAGCTCAGTCAAAATAGCCCATTGCATCAACACTGCCATCTGAGCAAAAACTATAGAAGAATGACTGCAATTAAAGTGCAACTAAAGAAGATAACGAGTAATAATATGAGCTGGAGTTTCTCTTCTTTCATTCGTTAATCAACTCCGAGTCGTCGGAGGTGAACGGATACCGCTGATTTTGCTTCAACAGTGCAAAAATCAAATGCTTCATTGGTCATGGTCATCTCCGGTACCTGGCTGTTGATAAGACAAAGATTTTTGATTATCACATTTAATATAAGATACAGTCTGATAAAGAATGGCAGTAAAAAACACAAAACATACCTCTATATTCTCCTGCTGGTCCTCATAACCTGCATTTGAATCTTCAGTACAGATGTTTATAGATGTTTTCACTCGTTTCAAAATATCTGTATGACTGAGATTGTAACTGTATGTCTGAACTACACCCAAACACAAACCAAAAAGACAAAAACTCTCGCATACAAACCTGCAGTCTGTTTTCCCTACACTTGCCTTTGCTTGAACAGGGGGAGCTTCTGAATCTTTTTCACCTGTGGCTCAAACTTGTCTGATTACAGCTTTTAACCAGCAGATGGCGACAGATCCTTTTAGTTTTAAAGCACATGTCAACACAGGAAATCAGTGCATTGACAAACTGCCCTGTCCTATTTGTATTTAACATTACATTGTTTCGATTTTGTTAACATACACGCCATTTACTACACTAACACTGTATTTTATGCTGTACTTGTCCATTACATACAAAGATATAATGCTCTGGGATAGGCATAAAGACATTGAAATTACAGTAAACAGCTTGTTCATCCTTTACAATTCAGAACTTTTTTTGGAATATAGTATTTTCACATGGTTTTATGGGATCTAAATGTCTCAGCTGTAAGAGGAATCAGATTTACAGTCAGATACAGTACACAGCACAGATACAGTCTCAGCTCAATTCAGAGCCATATTTTATTGAAATTGCATAAGACACTGTAGCGCAACCACCATCCAATTCTTGATGAGAATTTGATGTCACAAAGTCTCACATATGTTGAATATGTTTCACAATCCCAGTGTCCCTTATACATTTAACTACACAAGTCAGATAGACAGGCAAATGTGCACACAGACAGATGGACACTAGCCAGATAGCCAACCAAAACCCCGTCTATCTTTAAACTGTTGGTGTCACACTGCCAGCCCCACATGTTTTCTGGAGCTCCAGGAACTCTAGAGAGTGCTGAGTCGTAAATACCTCTGTTTTTAAACTGCCCGCTCCCCATAATGGAAGGAGGAAAAGGGTCAGAGAGGGTGTAGGATAAACTGGTGCTTTATAACACTGACTTGGCATATCCAAGTGGAAAACATCTGCATGGTTTTACATTGCAGCTAACAAATCATTCCTCAAAAAAAAAAAAATCAAATTCAAGACTACTTTTCTCATCTTCTTCATACCGACAATTCCATGCTGGTGTAAGTATCTCTGTCTGCCATTTACCTGTTTTTTTTTTTTTCACTGGGAGGAAATGTTAAGCAGATGGTCCACTGCGACCAATACTCTGCTTAACAAGTAGGTGGTGTATGGTGTCGTTTCTATGGCCTTCCAAACCTAAAAACACAAGAACAAAATCAGGAGCAGTAGGTTAAGCTTTTTGGTCTTTTTATCGGCTTTAACATAAGCTGCAAAAAAAATGGTAGTTTCACTACCAGTGCAGCAACCTCGCATTACTTTCACCACTAACCACATTTGTATGTGGGGCTTCAGTTTACGTTAAAAGAATCCTCGAACGGACAAAGGGAGAGTTTGCCCTTTTGTGCTGAAAATTATTCCATGTGCTTTGAAAATAAAAACCTCAAATTATCTCTAAACGCAGACACATTGCAAACCTGTCTCATACAAATTACATTTATACACATCTCATTTCCAACAGCAGCTACATTATGAAAGAAAGGTGCATAATTATCGCTGTTTTTAAATGATATCATGTCTCTCCCTTCTCCGTCAGCAGTTTGGATCAATTTAAAACACTCTGGATTTCTAAGGTGCGTTGATGAGTTCTGAGTGAACATACACTGACCCATACAGCATCTCTGCAGTCAAAGTCCTGAGGCTTGTACATCAGCCATCCACCACAACCACCTCCTGTTAGGTGTGGTACATAAATGTAGTGCTTAATGCATTCATTGAAAGCAACAAAAATGTTGCCTCTGAATATAATCAAGCCACCAAAATACAACTGGGAAAACTTTTTTTTTTTTGTAAACTATAGTGTACAAAAAGGATGGTTTCCAGAAAAAAAAGTGGTTGTACATTTGCAAACAGACGAGTGTGCGCACACATGCAGTGACACACAACACTCTGGCCATTGTGTCCTCTAAAAGCTGTCTGGACCAAGAGAGGTGTCTCAAAAAGGTCATTTACAGCTGCTCCTTGTAGTGAACAGACCATGGAGTCATAAAGGGACTGATGAAATCGCACCTCGGTGGCTGTGGATGGAAGCCAGAGTGAGGAGTGTAGACAGACAGGTGCTATGACTTGCTCTGAGAGACTAGTAGAGAATGGGTTGGTGGAAGTACTCTGAGAAACATGGAGAGACTTTAACTCGTCAAGAGTCTTTTATCAACAGGAATCAGAAGGAATGATAGACTTTACTGCAGACCATTGTGGAAGCATTGACATGCTATAGGTGAAGGCCTCTGACAGCTACATTCACATCATGCACATGCATGAAAAACATTTTTGGTCAGAAATAAGCAGGCTTTGAACAAAAAACAAATTTAATTAAATTAATTAATTAATTTAAAATCTGTTCTGATGACTGCGTCTATGACCTTACTGCTCAGATTGCATCAGAGAGTAACCCAGTTTTTTAAACCTGCAAGAGGGTCAGCGCTTTAAGGATCAGGTTCCTATTTTTGGTGCAAAACCCATCCCACTCCAAGGCAAGGAAAAAAAAAAAATCACTTGAAGGGGCTTTGCTAAAGGGAAACTTCACGAGAAAAAAGAAGCTGAGGAAGTGAGGTTTCTAGACCTGTGTAACCCACCCCTCACATCTGTGACTGAGGCTATTTAATGTAGTAGCATGACACACCCAAATTTGGGTTGTGAGGAAAGATCAGTGGGTGTGTGACTTAGCACAGAGATAGCAGAGGAATGTACAGAATAAAAACAGTTCCTCTAGTTCTGCTTTTGATCTTTTTTGTTTTAAACTCTTCATTTTCTTATAGAAAATGCCTGTTTTATGTTTAAATGTCTGTTTTAATTAAGAACTAACCAAAACAACTGAGAGCACAATCATTATGCAAATACAGCACATAGTATTTTCAGACATGGTTTGATGTCCAAAATCTCTATAAATGAGCACAGCACCCCACATGAAACAAGTTTTCATGTTTTTTTTTTTCTTTTTACTTTTTCCCACTAAAGATAGAAAAAATGTATAAATTCCACTCTGTAACAGACTCCCAAGGGTTCAGTCTTCTGTGAAGGGCCATATGTTAAGCCCCGTATGTGTGTGAGAAGGGGAGGGGGAAACTGTGGCTCAAGGTGTCAGAAAGGAAGGTGGTTTAAATTTAACTGCAACAGGGCTGATATCTGCATGGCAGGACCTGTCTCTCCCCCTCTGCTCTGTCTTTCTCCCTCACTCATGCACACACACACACTGACACACGCAGACACAGCAGCAGCTCCCTTAGTCTGGCAGGAGACGCTCCCCTTGCTCTTCTTCTCTCCCACCTATCAGACCACCTGGATTGTACAACAGGCTAACTGAGGACACGGCGGAGGCGAGAAAAGGGACCATCACCATCAGGAAAGAGGAAGCACAGCAAACATTCACACTGAGGAAAACGCTTCATCTGAGCCGGCAGGCTGCACGAGCAGCCAGTGGCACTGCAGAGGCACAACATCAGAGTGGGCTAAAGATTCCCTGTGAGAGGTACCGTAAGACTGGAACTGGGCTTGGAGAGGCTGTGTGCGTGTATCAGGGGACGTGTGTGTGTGTGTGTGTACTTGCTCTAACCTGACACTCCCAATATTCGTCTCTTTAAATTTGGTAGCAAATGCATAAGCACAGAGATATTTGCAGCATATTGAGAATATTTCTTTAAAAAAAAAAAAAACTGTTTAGTCTGGCATCATAAATGTTTTAAAGACTGTAGAGACATTCATTAATGAAACATTTAATTGAAAAGTTTTCTGCATTTTGTTACCTTTCTCTATTTCTGCAAAGAAAGAGCCAGTTGTGAACTAAAGCTTAAAGGACAGATGCACTAAAATCCCCAACTTGAGTGGATTTGCACCACAGAATATAATCTACATTGTGGCAGCTTTTCTGCAAGGTTGTTGCTAATTAGACAGAGAGATTAGAGGCCTGAAGAGGAAGACTCCTGCAGGCTGTGGGGGTCACACGCAATGCCTCCTGATCTGAATTTAATCAAATTGATTTAATTTATTTCAGCAGTAGACAAAGGATCCAAGATTTATAATTGTTCAAATTTGCATATGACTGTATTTGAGCACATAGTCATACTGATGTTTTGCAGACTTACAGCATCCATGCGTTACAACTGAGTTTGCTGATGACAGCAAAACACAATATCACTCTGCAAGTGGCAACGTATCCTGTGGTTGATTTGCCCATCACATCAAAGCTGCAGTGATAATTTATCTGCCTCTGTGCAGTTACACTTTCTCGAGTGAACGCTGGTCGTGCACGACGGGTCGTATTGGTCGCAGCCGGGGAATTTCCAAAGGGCAGAGTGTCCACGAGAACCCGCTGCAGTGTCATACAGTGTCCAAGTGCAGGGAGGACACTGAGGGAGGGCAGGGGTTCAAGTTACCAGGCCTGCACTCGTGTCTCAGCTTGGAAACATACTGAGTGAAGTGGAAGAGCGAGACAGTTAAACTGCTAAATGTCAGGCCAGTACAGTAGCTTCACTTGGGCCATTATCATGTGCTCAGACTACATGTCCTGCGCTGGCATCTGTAGCTTGATGATGTGTTTGTATGTGGCGGTCAGCATGGTAAAAACAGAAGCATAGCTGCAAAAAGATCCTCACCATGCATTATGTTTCATGGTTACTCGCAGCTTATGAATAAAGAAAGCTTAAAGCTACAAGTATGGGACAATAAAGGGCAGATACGCACAACATTCTGCTGCTTTTCCCAAATATTGACTAGTCCTTTTCTTGGAAAAAAAAAGCCTTTTACCAGACGTGTAATAAACTACAATAAACAAAGAAATCAACAGGCATTGCAACATTTCTCCAAAAGTCCCCCATACCTCTAATACAATAAGTAAAATGAGAGCTCAGAAAGACAGATGCAGATGCAGCTTTAAACAGCTTGAGCTTGGCATGTGACTAGAAGTGACAGGTTAATATGTTTAAATAAAATAGCAGGATGATGAGCCACAGCCTTCTGTTGCTGTTAATCTGCCATAAGCCAACAAGGAGTTCACCACCCAACAGGCTTATCAGCAAGCGTATGGTAGTGTGAACGGCAGTGTGTAGACTTTAGGTGGGCAGTGAGCGTTGGATTGGCTGTGCATTGCTTTTTAATGAATTCCTTTGCTATTTTACACAGATGTTAATAAACATCTGGAGGGGGAGACTGGGTTCTGATGCCTGGGAGCAAGTTTTAATTTGCCTTTTGAATTTTAAATTAGAGACCAATCACACAACCAGAAAGGAGGTTAACACTATGGTCACTTCAGTACATTGATTGTGTTGACATGCATGCACACACAGCAATAACCAGCATACAGTCAGCTCTCTCTAGTAATGAGGTTTCTAATCTGCTTTTAGTCTGCGCATGCATGGCAAAAGACTGCAGATGGGGAAAGTGGAGTGCAGTAGTAGTGGAGTAGAATTGCTGGATGAAAGGAGAAAAATCATTACACAGGGCGTAATAGGTCTGCCTGTCCCTTTCTCCAACCGTGTTATCAAGGTGATCCAACAGATAAAGACAAACCAAAAAAACAAAAAACAAAACTGTAAGGTGAAGATACATTTCTAAACTCACAGGACAATAAATGGGAATATTAATTTAAACAAAAACTATATTTCTACTACTTGCCACTTTATGCCACTATATCAATCAAACAAAACACAGTAATACCACTCTTTGTTTGAACTCTGAGATAACGCTGCAATGACAGGTGAGGCATCTACAGTTAGATGCTTTTCTGCAGCACAACTCCTTCTCTTTCACTGTGACTGACAGTTTGAGGGTAGTGGGGCAGAGATCATTAAACAAGGCCCGCATTAAAGCAAACCTCCTGGCATCTTGAGCTTCACCAGCTGTAGGTCAGATTAAACAGCCTGGTTCAGAGGCTTTATTGAAGGCGTGAGATTCATCAATGGGGAGAGGTTGGTAGTGAACTACACACTAGGATGAGACGGTGTGCATGTGAACCAATCAGGCAAATCTTTTCTGGATTATGTCTTAAAAATTCTATCAAAAATCACTGCAGTTTGGCCTTAAATGCACTTTCATCCTCCTGTATTTTAACTTATTTTTAGGTTTTTCTCATGTAGTTAAATTTGGGTCTGGTTGACACATGGTGTCTATATCAGTGGATCTCATAGCTAACAAAGTCCTGTTGAAGTGCTCTTGAACAGGACACTGAATCTAATACTGGTGTGATGTAAAGAGAAAAATGAATGAAATAATCAATACAAAATTTTGAAGCCACCTCTGCCTTCAGTTGAGCTCAGAAACTATGGTAAGCTGTGTATTAAGTGAAATTATTTGGATCATATCTTAAAGACTTTGTACATTTAAAATGTGATAAGCATCATGCCTGCAGTGCCATGATCATTGTGGTTCGGCCTTTGATTGCTCAGTTCAGTTAAGTCTAAGTTAGTAAGACAAGTAAAATGCAACATGTATAGTGGTGGTGGTTGAAGTGGGGTCGACCAGTGCAAGTAGTGTCAATCAAAGGACACATGCAGTTTGGCTGAGGGAAGAGTACTTGTTTCGGCCGCGGGGTCCAGTTTCTATCACAGAATACCAACCGCTTAGAGCTCTGAGAAAAGAGCACTATATATACCGATAGAGACACCAATGTTGCCCAGCATTACTCCATCTCTCACAGCCTGACCTGCAGCTTTCTGCTGTCAAGTGAAGTCAAAATAAGTCAGCTGAGATCAGCTTGTACAGCAGGGTGAGCAGGGAAAGACCAGCTGGAAGGTGCTTTCGCAGAAACCGTTCCCATGAGAGCAGGTGAAGACGCAAACATAAGATGCTCGGGGATAGTTGAATATAAAAACGGAAAGGTCTGTATTAGGAAAAAGAGCTAAAAGAATAAAATTTAGTCATTTATTCACTAGGTGTATGCAGGGATACAATTTCTGAATATTTCTTAAGAATATTTCTTTAAGGCAGTCAAAAAACAAAATCAACCAAAACCTAAAAGTCAGCTCAGCCTGTTCCGTCAGGGTGTTACACTTGAAGGAATCGCTTGATAAAACACACTATGGATAGCAGTTCTTTGATCTTGATTTTGTGTTTTATTACTGACATCTTACTTCAGCTGTCTTTTCCCCAGATGCACGACCACAGAAACAGCTAGATTCCAGGTGCATAAATAATTCAAATCCATGTCTTTAAGCTTTAAACTGATCAGTTATAGTCTGAGTTGCTGCAGCACACCAAGGTGCACCACATCTCTCTGGAAGCATAAAAGTGAGTAATGCTTGTGCTGCATCAGTACACCATGGAGCATTAGTGATGGATGGTTGCCTGTGCTGCATTAACAACTATCAGCAGGGAGTGATAGCTGCAGGCTCCAATTTTATGGGTGAAAATGCAACATGGTGAAATCCATTTCCTGCAACAACCACTTAACTCAATGTATTCATTGGAACTAACTTTGAAGTATAACTTTACCCTTTACATACTTGGTAAAATCCAATAACTTGCCCTGCCAGGAAGCTCAAATCGATATTTGTCACATCTGATTCATATTTCTGCAAATTTAGAAAATCTGTTCTTCTCAGAAGAACCGTAAATGTTCTGAAATGACGTTCACACGCTGACAGACGTTCTGACTCTGAGAAACACATCACATGCTGTGACAAGACAGACAGAACAGAATAGGCAAGTAAAGATGCTGGACAGATAAAGTGCTTGTGCCTCATCTCATGACAATGTTCTGCATCACAGCTGGAAAGGAGATGATACAATAGGCAGTAGATTTTTTTCCCAGAAAGAAAATGCAGGAAGGAAAAGGCAAGTTATTTTACTGGTCTGCGTCATTTCAGTAGCAACCGATGACTCAAACAGACAAACGTGGTCTGGCTGAATTACACTCTCGACAGTATACCTTGACGATCAGAATTACTAAAGTTTCTTGAAAGCCTCAAGAAAAGAAGTTAAAAAAAAAAAAACACACAGAAAACCCAGGCTCATCTACTGATGCTATTAATGTTAGGCATCTGCATTGGACAGATTTGTGCGTCACCACCTTCCCTTTATTTAGTGGCTATGTTCTATGTTAAATATACAACAAGGGCCCGCTGACCTCAGATTCATGAGCAAGCTGTTTGACAGGCCAGATTTTCCAATTATGCAGCAGAAATTGCAGGTCAGACAGATTAACACTGTAGTGTTCTCATCTACTTCAATAATCTTAAGAAAATAATCATCACTTAATTAGACGTGTAATACATTTTTATTTTGCTGGCAATATTTTGGTTATGTCATTATTAGTTATGTTATTTGCTGGACTTGGCTGGGAACAGTAAAGATTTAGCAAGTTGGTAAGAAAGTACATTTCTTGAAATGTCAACCTGCTCCAGTACAGTAAAGAACAAAGTAAAATCAATGTTATTTCCACCTTCAGAGCAATACTACATTTTTTACACAAAATCTTTACAGAGCCATGTATCATGACAACCTCAAAGTGAACAAGTCACATCTTGCTGCTATTTCTGCACTGTATTCTCACCAGAGACTCGGCTTTGGTTGTGAAATTGCTGGCATATGTTACATGATTGGATAAAGCAACACAGGTGGCAGCTTGACACCACAGGAAAAAAATAAATGTGCCAAGAAGCCCTGCTGTGACTGCTCCTCTTTGAGCCTAATCCTTCATTGTTGCCCCTCTCTGTGTTGCCTGTTGCTATAGAAATGGACCCAGCTGAGATGAGAGGGCTTGACATGGCTTTTGCATTTGCTAAATGACAGGGTCAATTATCGGGCTATTTTCTGATGACCCACTGACATTTTCCCTGCTTCTACTTATATAAGAGAAGTGAGGCATGTTGAGAGCAAACAGAATGAGAGGAAGAAAGGACAGTGGGTGAGAAATGTTAGTGCTGCACCCTGTGACAGTTAATTTACTCTCTACAGCCTGCAGAGCACTGGACAGATTCGTCTTGAATGACAATGATTCTGTACAGACTGGGGCTGTGTTTGGCAGCAGTGACTGTATGACAGAGACCCAGAGCTCGGCAGAGTATAGTGTCGGCGAGTGCGAAGGAGGGCACGTTACACCCATCTGCCAAGATGAGTCATAAGCAGTGCAGGGGGCCAAAGCCGCAATAGTGCTTCAGAGTCCAAGAGTCCAAGTCGTGAAGGACAAACTGTGGCTTTGGGCAACTACTCCTGAAAGGGCAGCGCTCAAAAAGAGCTTTGCATCCTACTGTTTTCATGCTTCTACCTGGAGCAGCAGTAGGACAATGAACATGATGACCCACTGACAAAGGTATAAAAACATATCCAAAGAACATTAATTGGGAACAAGCTGACGTACACTGATTGATGACTCATGCTGTAACTTGGTAATAGACAATGCGTCGCGCTGCCTGTTCAAATGAAGTATGCTGATTGTTGGAAAAGAAAACGCAGCTCAGCTCACTGGTTTGCTGTTTGGAAGCAGCACTGTCACTGAATTTTAAGAAGCTAGAAAAACAGCCAGGGATCTGCATTATTTTCCTCTATTGTCACATGCTGGCCTTGGTGCAGGATGAGCTCCACCTCTTGTGGTATTGTGCGATATATCAGGTCACTGCCGTGTTAACAGCAGTCTTTTGCGTTTTGACTTCCTATGCGTCTGCTCAGTTTTGGTTGTTTTGTTATTATAGTCATTAAAAGGTCAAATGTTTGATTAAAGTGTTAATCCAAATAAAGGGGCACAGTTCTTACAGCCAATATGTTTATGTTAACTGTGGATTACATGACAATTCCCAGTATATTTGACTGGGGTTGTTCATGGTCCAAAGAGAATTGTATGAAACTCTACCAATATGTTTTGCACCTTTCAGCTCAAGTTTTCTGGTTTGCAGATGTACGTTTTTAGACGTACCCATGTCAAAATTCAGTCTTCAGACATGGCAGTACAATATGTACATACCCACACAGCTCAGTTCTGCTCTAATCCACATAGCATTGTGGGCGTACCATGGGTATGTAGGGGCTTTAAGCAGAGGTTTAACACAGCAGTTTACCAAATCCTCTCAGGATTTATTTGCTCTTGTTTTTGGACACAAATAACATTATAGGTGGAGGTGGATGATAAAATATTTTGATTGCAGGAAGCTGGAATTGTAATAGATGAAAAATTACAGACATCTGAGCTCTGGATGGTTTAAACCCACTGACAAGTACAGGTAAATTTAAAATCACACAAACTGTTCTAGAGAAATGTATATACTGCTAGATAATGAGAGCCTGACCGCTGTGTCAGAAAGATGTTTCAGGACATTTTGGATGCACAGACTCTAGTAACTGCTCATTAGAAAGAGAGAAAACACTACCTGTTTGTTTGAAAATCAGAGACCATCCACCTAATGATGCTGATTTGCATTATCCTGAACACGAAAGCGTGTTGTGATTCAGTCAATGCTCTAATTACAGTTTTGATTTGACTTAGATAACCCCAGGTGTGACTCAATGTGTGACAGACACAGAGGAGGTTGCTGGGTAACTGAGCTGTGTGTAAACTGCTGGTACAGAAGCAAATCATTCATTTAATAATCATTTTCAGTACTTTAAGATGCTAAACAGAAAACCTGTGTCAAAGAGCTGTTTCCTCAATTAAGTTTAGAGAGATATAAATGAACTTATAGCTCTGTCCCACAATCATACTACATGCTTCTACTATGTAGTAAATATTAAAAAATAAAAAATAAAAACAAACAGGAGTGTAATGAAATGTGAAATACCAAAAGGAAACTGAGGAACTATGAACAGCTTTGAAAATTAACAAATGATTGTGGATGGTGGCAAAAACCTGCAGGGACACCTAAGAAAACCAACAGTAATTTGCATTCTCTTTGTTTGGTTTCATTTTCAGAGACTTTTTAAAAAACAGACTGTAGTATATATTCTATATAGTTAGTATGTAATATGGAAGTGCTACAAAATATATATAGGTTTCGCTGACAACCACTAACTGTTACATTTTAATGAAACAGCACAAGTGGCAGCAGTATCATTTTATCTCACTAATCTCTCAAATTTCCAAGAATAAAGGACACTATATTGGAAACCACATTAAACTCTATATCCTCACGTGTATAGGCTATGTGTTAGTGGCTGCAGGTGGGGAAGAGAGACAGGCATCCTTGCTGACTCAGCCTTCCTCTGAACACTGTGCTTACGCACTGCCATTAAAGTGACAGCACTGAATTTCATTTAAACACCACCTTTTTGTAATGCATACAATTCTGCAGCATCTCCATTACAAGACTACTGTACTGTGTGATTTAGGGTTGACTGGTAGAAAGTACCTTTAACACCTTACAAATGAAATCTTGACTGCAGATGGATAAATGCAGCAGAGTACAGCGCCCTTCCTCAGCAGGACGTGGTCCAGCACCACTAGGTAACGTCTAGGCTGCTGTCCTTGATTCTACTGTGCAGGGGATTGGATGACCTCTAATTTTAGTCTGAGGTCTGTCGCCTGGACAGCCTGAATAAAAAGAAGTAACTAGTAAAAAGTAAGTAGTTGTGGATATAAGGAGAGCTTTTGCAATTTTTGCTTCATTTGTGATATTTGTTTGTCTCTGCAGCCCTGGGAGAGTTTCTCCCCCTACAGTGTCTTTGCAGCAATCCATGATCATTTCAAGTCAGCCTCAGCTAGATGACCACAGCAAAGGAATGTAAACTGGGGATCAGACAAGCAGTCATTGCAGATGAATAATCCACTTCACAAAATGCCCATTTAAAAACACCTATTATCATTATTTGTGATATAGACTGTTAATGTATACTTCCTAACAGCTTTAAAATATAGCAGGCCTCTTTCTAAATCAATGGTAAACTGCATGCAAAGAGATGGACAAACTAATATTTACTACTGTAACATCAGGATGTTAACATGCTCACAGTCTAAACATACTGTTAAGCAGCTATTTGTCATATTCACCATTTTAGTTTAGGGTTGTAATTATCTTTAACAATGATGATGAAGATGACTGTTCTCAATTAACTGTATAATTAATGACAAAAATCGATTGTGAAATAACATCACGTTCTGATATCCAATGCTATTTAAAGAATTACATGAATCAGTGATAACAGGACTGACAGTTGACATGCAGCCTCTTCAACAGAGTTAATCTTTCAGTCAGACAGTACAGTATGTGTCTGTGTACTGGGGGCAGAGTGACAGTATGCGGACCAACTGATAGATGCTCTGACCCCATAACCACCCACTGTCAATGCTCTGTCACAACAGGGCTGCACAGACTGGGAATGCGGCAGGAAGGAATGACTCCATCCCGCTGTCTAATTTTTTTATTTATCTCTGTTTTTGTCTATCTTTTCTATTTCTTTTGTCTTTGGTGTTTTCTCTCTCTCTCTCTCTCTCTCTCTCCCTTTTGTTTCTTCTATTTTACATAACATTTGGAAAGTGTACTTTTACAGCTTCTATGACACTGTTAAAATTATTGTTCTAAGGAAATTGTCATTTAGTGAAAGGCCAGAGGTTAACACTGAACAGGCATCAAAGAAATAGACATATGGAGATACATTCTCGGAACAGTGCTACATGGATAAAAGCATTTGCCAAGAAGGAAAGACAGACATATCAGCACATGGTCTTCTAGGATAATATAACATAAACTGACAGCCTGCTGAGCAGCAGATGAACCCTTCTACTAATCAGCTGCACGTCCTCAGGGCTAACATACAAAATCCTGAGCCCCCATTTTGTTAAAGCAGTGGGTTCTACCATCTAGGACAAGAGAGGGCCATGCAGGATTACAGATTAACAAAATAATTGCTTTCCATTCAATGTGACACACACATCATAATCATCTACTATCTAATGTGTTAGAGCATCATCTTGTTTACTCTCATGCAGTTCCTTAAAGGTGTCTGATGTTGCAAGCTGTCAGCAGTCATTAATCCAATGATCCTGTTAACATTCAGTGTACTAGACTATGGCAAACTGCAAGGGTAAGACACACCCACACTTTACTTCCTAAACTGAAGTTATAAAAGTAAATAAGCAAACGGAAAGCAAAAGCACTTTCGCCTAATTTATGTACGTCAAAAATAATAAATAGTAAGTGTTACAGAGCCTGTTTATGATTTTGTGAATACAGGTGTAGATGGTCGACCTGATACCTGGGCCATTTTAACTGAACAATGACAATATACTGTAGTTTTATGTGCATATATATATATATATATATATATAGTCAAACATAACAGTCAAAAGGCATTATTGATGAACCTGAATGTATCATTCCAAATTGTCTGAAACACTGTTCCCAAAAATATAAAAATGCTGCCCTCTGCTGGCTGAACAGAGCTAAGGGTCAATGAAGACCCCAGTCTGCTCTGAAAAAGAAAAATCCAAAGTAAACCTATAAGCTGAAACTAAGAGAGACACTACCATAGACTGTAGTAAATGATTTATGTTAAAAAAAAGAAACATCTGTCAGAAGTTGTCCAGATATAATTAAACACAATTTCGAAGTGTAAAATAAAACTAAACAGAAAAGAAATGTTATAATACCACTACAATATTAAAACTAACACTGATTATTTATTATTTAGTCATTTTTTTTCATCTAACACTGACTTTGCTGAACTCTGATTTTAAAACTTGGAAATATTTCGGGCCTTTTATTTTAACGCTACCTAATCAGGGGAAATTCACTAAGGAAGTATAAATAAATAGTTTAGGGCATCACCAGCTGTCACAGCTTCAAACTAGTTATTCAGTTATTGATTTTTGTTGGGTGACAGTAAAAATAGAATGATGCAATTTTAGCAGCAAAAACAATTCTGAGCAGAAGTGTCTTCCTTTCAATCTAAAGGATTGCATTTCTGTAAAGATATTTCAAGTCACTATGCAAATAATATCAATTAATTGGCCACATCATTGTTTTGGAGCCCAAAGTGACAACATCAGGTTTGGCTGCTTTGTGAAATCAACAGTCCAAAACCCAAAGAGATCCAGTTCCAGACCGAAGACAAATAACATGTAACATACACATTTAACATATAAGAAACTGCAGGTGGAGCAGAAGAGCATAAGGACCAGAGGTCACTGCAACACTTAAAGGTTAAAAGGTAACTAACCTCTTTTACTAATAATTTCTTAATAGTAATCAATACGATAATTGCAACCCAAGTCTGCAGGGGATCTAAGTAAAAGTATATGATGTTTAACATTAACTAAATATTAAGAGCAATATGCAAAATAGTTTAAAGTGTAAATCTCTTTATTGTTGCCACATAACATTTGTGTTGTTTTCTTGAGATTGGCACAATAGAAACCAACACTCATTTAAAGTTTGGGAGAGTCAAGACTCTCTGGCGACATGGCGCCCTCTGGTGAAACTTAGACGTAGATTTTTATAGCAAGAGATTTTCAGTAGTTCAACAGTTGATGGCAACTGAGATCAAGTTTAGAGACATTGTCCATGAGCAGAGCACAGTAAGAGAGCTGTTTGCATTAACAGGTAAACTCAGGGCTGCTTGCCATCAGAAGACACCAGTGCAATTTGTTATTATTGCTCCATTTCTAGCTAGAAGATCCTTTTCACCAAGGTGATGTATTTATTCCAAATAACCTGTTTTTAAAATACAAAGTGGAACCACGTTATTCTGAATGTGATCTCTGTCTCTGAGACAGGCTTGCAGGGGACATGTACTGAACTGGCACATCTAGCACAGAACAGGTCGAAAGTTTTTTTAACCACACGGGCATTTTAAAAGCTATGAGCCCTGTAGCAGAAATAGTTGTTATATATCCTACAGGTTTAAATAACAGCGTCTCCGAGCGTTCCTCCTCAGCTGTTCTAGAGGAACTACAGCCACTTCTCTTACAGTCCTGCGGATCTAATTCTTGCAGGAAACATCTCCGACACTTTTATGACACTTTATCCAACCTCGGGTCCTGAATGCTGATCGCTACGCGTTGCTGCGGCAACCCTCGTGTTGTTTGTAAACATTTCACCCTTTTTTCTTTCTGGCCTGGCTCCACCATAGAAACCCCTCTGGCAAAGCATGCTAACCTCTGACAGCAATTCTTCGGGTGCTGTTAACATTACTGATGCATTTACCGGAGTTTAACACTAAATGGATGAATACAAATAAAAACAAGAACTTAATAATGTTAAACTATTTACGAGCGCTCACACCACAACATAAAACAACAAACTGTACAGAGTGAACCCTCTCTTATACTGTTAGAGCTTATTTTATTTCAAGTTTGTAGATTTGAAAAGATTATTTGCTTTCTGCTGAGGGTTACATTGATAACACTTATATCTGTACACTAAATATGAAGCTATCACATGTCCAGTGACCAGTTTGCTGTCAGTTTTGCACAAGCAGGTTGTCCAAAAGGAAAAAATTAATCTGAGTGTGTATTTTCTCATTTATCAACAAAAGCAAACAAGCTATGCAGAAATATAGTAAGACACACTCTCTGTAACCATCATTTGGATATTTATGTGTAGCTACAGCTACAAGTACTTTTTCACAGTGCTACTTTAAAAAAAATTACAATCTGATTTATTTCCTCCAACCACTGTTTCATGTCAAAAAGTGAACTCAGAAAAAGACTTGTTTTTAACAGCACTGTGCATATTTGACATTTTGAAAAGGTTGATGAAAATATTACAGCATCTTCTCAAGCCACTTTAGAGCTGTTTGTATGCAAAATCAAACATGTCCTTAGTTAAACTTACTGTAAATGATTTCATGTATACACTAAGCTCCAGACTACCAGCAGATCTTCTATCTCTCCTAAGGATATTCTGCTGCTCCTCCATCATTTCCTCCCCTTTTTCGTTTGATCTGTGTTTCTCTTCCCCTCGATCATATTGACAGCAGCATGATGTCAGGCTGCAGGAATTTACTCTGTAATTCATGTGTGCCTGTGTAGCAAAGGGTGTGCACATGCATGCCTGTGTTCATGTCTGTGCATTTCTGCTCGCGTGCCAACTGTCCACACAGGCTGTTGTATTTGTATGTCTGTTACCATGCGCAGCACATGTGTGAAGGGAAAAAAGGTATTTGTAGCACACCTGCTTCCTCACCTTTCACCTTTCACCCTCTTGACTTCTCTCTGCTTTACTTACACATGAAAAGTGAAGTCATCACTAGAAAGCTCTCACTTTCCATGATAGCAAGTGCTCACTGTCCTGGTGAGAGCGTACTTAAACATATATTGTCAAAGTTTGATTAACATCTGGGAAATGATTTTTGTGTCTGTGTGGCATAGGTGTACCGCTGGGTTTGATTGTGAGTCCCTGTAGTCATACAAAAGACCCAGAATCATTAAGCCTCAAGATAATAAGCTTAATCGCTTTTTGAAGTGTTCAAATATGTGATAAAATTACTCGATGATCAGTTTGGACAGACCTCATGAGGGTTTATGAATTAGCGACTGGCTGGCAGACCTGCGAGGGCATTGCTTAAAACCCATCGAATGAATGAGGCTTTTGACCTCTGAGCTATTTAGAGAAACCTCGGTGGTCCTGGCTAGACACCCAAACTGCCAACTGCTTCCAGTAACAGCTTAGCTTTTGGCTTTGGACATTGTCCTCACTGCTTAATGAGAGCACAAGGTAATGGAAGGGCCTCAGAAAAGGAGGGAAAAAAAACAGGAAAAAGGGCTTAATAGGGATTCTCTGCTATGGTCCAGGCTGAAATATTTCAACAACTACTGGATGGATTTCCATTACATTTTGTACAGATGTCCATGGTGCACAAACGATGAATCCTAAAAAGGCTTTCAGTGCATGTTCGAGCAGGAAGACGACTGTCAGCCAGACTTATGTCGTCATCACAGTGAGGTTTCAGCTCTCCAGCTCCCTCACTGGGCTTTGTGCACTACATAACCAGCTCAACTAAAAAAAAAAACACCTAAACCTATGTTGCTTCACTATTTGCTGCTTCTTGCCCAGCACAACCAGGGTCAAGCCCCCTATGGGGAACTCCATCTGCATAAGTGTCTCTAATTGACAGGATCATTGTCTACCAGTGAAAAAGATGATCAATATGTTGTGCAGAGCAAGAGAGAAAATGAAACAAGCGCATGGGTTAGGGAAAGTACTCACAACGTAACTATAATATATCCATGAACGTAGCACACAAAGGAAATCTAATCTGTAATACTCGATATTTTGACATATATTGATGTCAAAGTACAGTCTCACAGATCCACAGCCAACATGTCCGCAAACTCAGCTTATCTGGTTGAAAAGTAAATGTTACTACAATTTTGATCCTCTAGAAATGCTCCTGTACTGTGTGTCCACATAATTAGTCCATAGGTCTATCACAATGAATCCATACCATATGATTCTCTCTCTTTGTATAATATTTGATAAGTGGTACATTTCAGTGTGTTGCCTTTATTGCCAAAAGCAAATAGTCTAAGTCTGTTGCATAATATTATAATATCAGCCCCTGGCACTGATCATAAAAAGAAAAAAAAATTACTGGACTTTTTTCAAGATATTTTGACAAAAACTTTGGCACCAGCTGGATGGGATTAGTAAGAGGACAAAGTACACTTCAGTCATCTCTGGGCAGTTCTATACATGTCACAAATCCACTCATTCATAGTGCTATTGTCAATGAGTACTTTAACAGATGGAAATCATGACGTATAAACGCTTTAGGAAATCAGGTATGAACATGATATCTGTAGGTTGACAATTAGGCAATACTTCATTTGAAACATCTATGACCTTACATCTGGTTATTTCCTTTCCCAAATTTCGTAAACTATCCATTTCTTCCCTGATCACTGAGATTTAGATTTTCTGGCTTTTATCTAGAAAAGAGGTACCGCACAGCTCTGACAGGATTATCTGAGGTCTCTTATCAAGTTAATTTTGTGCTTTGGCAACTTTGTTGAAAGGAAATCTCTAAACAGCATTTTACACTGCTTTCCTGGACTGTCAAAGTACATTTAAACCCTGTGTTTATCTAGAGTGTTACACTCTAAAACTGATAACAGACCATGGGAATGGTAAAATGGATGGTATGAATGGAAACAGTATTTGGATAATGAAGAAAGAGTGTTTTGATCAGTGTAACCACAATTTAATAAATAATTTTCACATCAGTCTGTGACTAAAAGTCAGTACAGTTTTGGACAGCTCTTTTGGAGTTTTGCTCTCCATTACAGTGTTTCCAATTTTTCAAAGTTTCCAGTAATATGTAACACGATTCGCAAAAATCTGGGCCATCAATCAGATACAGGAATGATCGCAAAACACTCATTCATGCAACTCTCACCATGAAAGTAAGGGATGGATTTAGATGCACGTATCATATCCAATACTAAGCTATTTTCATGTCCTCTCTGTGAACCCTTTCATGAACGATGTGATGTATTTCTGATCCATCATGGAGATTTTACATATACGTGATACTTCCACATGTAGCAGCTGCGTTGCATGTCTGTGACCTTTGGATTGGCTTCTTATGCATGTGTGTCAGTGTGAACAGTGTGAGTCCTACATGTTGCAGATGTGCTGGAGTGACTAATAGCTAATTTTCATCAGAGTTGGTTGCACATGGAGAGTTGGTTGTACTTCTTCATTAGAATGATTGTATGGATGCTCAGGGTAAAGCTACACACCAACAAACTGTTTCTTTTACATATTGTACAAAAACACACGTATAGTGCCTAAATCTGTACAGTTTCAGCAGTCCTGTCTGTTGCCTGTGGCCCAGATCTCTAACTAAGTTGATGTGGAGTCTATCTTAAACTGCAGGGAATTACCTCAGCCCTGAATCATGTGGCGCCTTGCCTAGAGTGTGAACAATGCAATCATCCAGCCATCTTTCTTACTCATAAACTGTCAGAGGGCCTCACACAGAGGCTCAACACACACTGCAGGAGTCTCGTACACATTGTTTCAAAGCTCCAAATAGGCCGTTTCAGGCAAATTCAGCTTGAGTGGTGAGATTTTGTCTCAGTGGCAGCCCTGGATTGATGCTAAAATCATTTTTTTTATTATTTTAACTTTGTTTACTGGACTGGAAATAAAGAGAAAAAAGCAAGAAAAAGTTTGAATGACATGCACATAGCTACAAAATGGCAAGTTTCGCTGTAGTAAAATACTGCCTGGCAGCAGAGGCAGTGAAACTAATTAAGTTGCCTTAACTGATAGTTTTATACATAGTTATACTGTATGAAACTACTTTAAGAAAACCCTGTACAACGTAGAGTTTATAAATCTATATCTATGTACTATTTAGCTGTTTGTTTTCTTTTAAATAATCTACAGTTTTTGTTATTTTATATATTTTACTTAATATCGTTTTAATCCATGTGAATATCATCTAAGCGACTGCTCTCTAACCATTTCCATAGATCTCTGTGGTCAGCAAACTAAAGCGTCATTTATTTTCAGGAGTAGATTGTTAAAATTGACATCACTGTTTTGTGTTGCCCAGCAACAAATGACAAAATAAAAGTCAGTGAGTACAGTGCTGTGAAATACCGTGTTTAGCCAGAACAGCAATTTTTTTGCTCAGTTCAATGGAAACATTTTGATTTGAGTTGAGTTGAGCCAGAGAGATGATGATGTAATGCCTTTGGGCAGATTATTCACTCTCACATCAACAAACACTAAGAAATGAGTCTGAGCATGTTTTTATTTTAGTTCTGGTTTGTCTTTTGGATATATTTACTTTAGCTGAACATAATGCTGAAAAAGAAACACATTACTTGGCAAACAAGCTTACAATTCCTTTGCCTGTGTGGCTGCAGCTCAGAGCATTCATCTATTCATCATAGTTTATCTTAGTGCGTCACTTTATGGCCCATTCCCAAACCAGATGTCACAAAAGGCACCCTCTATACTCCAAACATGATGCTTTTTATTTATTTCTCACTAAGGCATTTCTGCTGATGTTACCCCTTTTTCTAATCAGTTACTAGGGCCAAGCTCTTTAGACAACATCTGTAAAACAAGCAAAGCTGGTACACAAGAAGACCACAGCAACCCAGAGCCTAAATCCTCTGGCAGTCTGATATTGGTCATCTTTTTTTTTTAGACAGAAATCTCATGTTTTGGGAAGATTCATCATCCACAAATATTAGTCAGCAGCTTTGGGTAAGTAATTGTGACAGGACTGAACGACTAGGGTCCAAAAAGTTCTGGCACTGTCAGAAAAGTTGTGGCGTAATTATGCTTTGTGGCTGGTAATACCACGTGGTGACTCCATTCCACTGAGGAACTAAAAACAGCATGGCAGGCAGTGACAACATGTTGCACTGCAGAGACAAATGAAGAACTGAACGTAGGATGTACAATAGGTCTAGTTTACAGCCTATTTACATTATGATGACAGCCATTGGAAATATTTGTGCTGCTACTATCATACACCTTGTATTTCTCTGTTTATAGTATTGTTTGGACTTTCTTATTTCTGAGGTTTTATTAATGTGTAGGGTTTTCATAAAGTCAGTCTGGGATATGTATCACATCAATGAGTGAAGCACTGGGGGAACACCAAGTAAAAGTGGTATTCATGAACACTTAATTCTAAGGCCAGAAAATATAAATTAAAAGTTTCATCAGTCAGTAAGAAACTTCTGGCAGGTCTTGCAGGCATCTTAGAGTATTTCAAAATGAAGGTCATAAATTCAAATTTGGCACATTACATATTTGTTGTTTTTTTTCTCAGACTTGACTTGCACATCAATTCCTTAGATGTACACACACACAAGGCACATGGTGCAAGAAATGAATGTGCAACTCTTTAAGCAGGATATAAGAAACCCTTTCGTCTTCTATTCGTTCAACAGGTAGAGGAACATGCGATCCCGCAGCAACAGTCTGGAGGACACAACCAAGGCCAAGCCTGCAGAGCAGCAGGCAGACACACGCAGGCGATTTGTTGAGCGAGAAGAACCCTCAGGAAGGGCTGAGCGTCGCAGCCGTCACCGTGAGCTGCCGGACGACACTGGTACCATTCAGCGCAATCACAAGACGGCCAAGAATAGTACCTGTACCAGTGGAAGTGGCAGCGGCAGTGGTGCTGCAAAGGGCGGTCGAAAGGAAAAGGGCAGGGACCTTTCCCGAGATGACCTTGTGTTTCTACTAAGCTTGCTGGAGGGAGAGTTACAGGTGATCCAAACTTTAGAGATGACTGAGCAAACTTCCATTTAACCCTGGAACATTTATCCATTACAGCAGCTGACAGGCCTCCGGACATGGCACTGACCCCAGTCGGACATATAGTCAGACACAGTGGCTTAGTGGGCAGTCAAGAGCGACTAAAAGCCAGTGTTAATGGACAGCGAACAGCTGATGGTACTTCCTGTCATTCCAGCACTGGATCCAGGAATCCCCTGGCAGTATTCTTGTGTTATAGTAACACGACAAAATCTCCTTCATTGCTGAGATTAAGGGAGTTAGACTCAAGGAAACAAAGAAGACAAAAGCACTTAGGGCAGACACAAAAGTATTGTTTCCACAGACCTTGATTTTAAATGTTCTAAATAATAAATCAACCTGATCAATCTCACATTCTTTCCAATTTCCTGATAAGTGTAGGTACACCCCTGGTTAAGAACCAATGCTGCAGTGTCTATGACAGCTGGATCTATTTTTCAACCCAGTGGAACTGAATCTAACCAAATCTGCCTTGCTCTCCAACTGCAGGCCAGGGATGAGGTGATCACAGTGCTAAAGGCAGAGAAAATTGACTTGGCCCTGCTGGAGTCCAAATATGGCTTTGTGACACCTCAGAAAGTCCTTCAGGCTCTGCAGAGAGATGCCATCCAGGGCAAGGCTGATGTCTTCGAGGAAGACATTTACGAAAGGCCTATGGTAGAGGTAACACTAACTCTCGTCCCTAATTGATAAAACAAAAAACTGTTTATAGGATGTAAAATACCCATAAAGATTGTGACTGAGTAAAACTGCAGACCGGATGTGACAGTTTTTTTTCGATGTGCTCTCTCCACAGCTGGATAAGTTAGTGGAGAAGCAGAGGGAAACTCACCGGCGGATGCTGGAGCAGCTGTTAATGGTGGAGCAGTCACACAAACAGGCCTTGTGCAAGCTAGAGGATGAGAAGCGTAACCATGGAGAGTTCATGAAGAAGAGCGACGAGTTTACCAACCTGCTGGAGCAGGAGCGCGAGAGGTCAGTGTGAATTAATGTGAGAGCTCAAGTAGGAAAAGATAGGTAGAGAAAAGCTGCCAGGCTTCCAGCCAACAGCATTGCCACATTTGTTGTTTCAGCCTTGCAGAGCCTTCATGCATTTATGTTGGTTTCCTCTGAGATCATTTTGGATTTCAGGGAAAACTCACACTTTGTAAATTTTTGAGCGGCTCAAATGCTAGTATTGATGCCTCCAGATAATTTACAATTATTTGACACTAATATTATTATGATTGTATTATAGAGTGGGATGAGAAAAACTACACACTACACAATATGCAAATACTACACGTGATACCGTTATGTGTCTGCTGTTAAAGAAAGGTAACAAAACAGTCCTATAATCCAACAAATACCTACACTACACTGCATGTTTCCATAAGATCCAACAGGCTGAATAATAAAACCATTCAAGTAAAGCTCATGACTTCAGCTTCCAAGTGCAGTACAAAACTAAAGCCAAAATTACAGCTGATGCAACTTTCTTATTTTAGCAATATATGTAATCTCTAATTTCCTTGCTGTTGCTGTGGTATGAGTGTCTCTACAAGTCAATGTCAGCATGTTCTTTAATCATGTCATCAGTGGAAGCGAGGTAATCAAAATTTTGTCTTTTGCTATGACCTTGTGATACAGGACAGCCGCCACTGAATAAATGTTCCTTCCTTAACAGCAGTTTGTCAGCTACTAAAAAAACTGTCCAAATCCTCCATCCAACTTCATCTGAGTCCAGCCACTCAGCGCTGCCAAAGTATAAATGTCTTAATAAT
Organism: Mastacembelus armatus; assembly: GCF_900324485.2. Lineage (NCBI taxonomy): Eukaryota > Metazoa > Chordata > Actinopteri > Synbranchiformes > Mastacembelidae > Mastacembelus > Mastacembelus armatus. The sequence continues at coordinate 5,359,677 of NC_046634.1, read as the reverse complement.
CCAATGTGATGTTAGCATTAAATCAAAGTGTTCTTCAGGATTACAGGGGGAAATCCACTCTAAAGAATTCCACTATTGTATCGCCCATATCCTGGAATATGTCCTTTACTTTTATTATCACCTTTTATTGAACAACTTTGCACAAACCAGGACCAAAACTAGAGTTTTGTCTGGAGACGATCCAGCGATTGAGATTGGGAGGCTCAACTTTGTCGACGGACAATTTAAGTTTGAGCTTAAATACACAAACTTTTATACAGCTCCTCTTAGTCAGTGAAGCTCATAGGCAGCAGTTCAGAATAAACAGCACTTGATCAGATCCCATCCTGTGACCTAAGACCACAAACAGATATTTAGCCATAGTAACAGCAGTGACTCTAGGGATTTCCACACTGTGAAACATCCTCATTTTGGTGATACTCTGACTAATTCTCTTGCAACACTATGAAGTCAAAATTAGTGGTTTGAATAAAATGTATCAACACTACTGCTTAACACTACATCTGCTAAACAGCAACATGTTAGCATTGTCACTGTGAGCATATACTGCAGCATTTAGCTCAAAGCAGCGTCGAGTTCCCAGCATGTCTGTAGACTTTCTTCACTAGAGCAGGACTCCTGGTAACAATATCAAGTGCTATGAAATATAACTGCACGAAGCATTTAGAAGCACCGATAACAGACTAAAGCATGTTGGCATTTTACAGTAAGTGTGCTGGGTCTACAGGACATTACAACTATTTTAGATGACTGTAAAGGCATGTTTCAGAGGTCTCAACACCTCCAATGGGGAAACAGTGATCCATAAAATGCTGTAATGTGAGACAAACCTTGGTTGAGTTATTAGGAAGTGCTGTTAAATGCTGCCAGCCAAGACAGAGATGGTTGGAGGGCTAAGGTGGAAACATGTTTCAGTGATTTCTTCTATAAATGTCAGAGACAGAGCAGTTACAGGGCAGCGCTGTCTTTACTGCCTCCTCAGCAATATCACATAACACACACACAACACACACACACACACACACCACACACACACTAACCCTATGACACACACTGATTACATCCATAAAAACACTCATGTTTAGAAAACGCCTTTAGTAATTCATTTCACAAAGGAAGGCAGCTAAACCTCGGCCTATGACCTATATGGGACAATCACATCACTGCACTTTAGCTGAAGCAGAACGTTTGAGTTGGACCGGGGGATGGTGTGACGACAGTCTATGCTTTGTCACCATGCATGTCAGGAAGGACAGCCAGCCATGAAAAATAGGTCTCCGTCCAGGGTTGAGCTAATTACCATGTGAGAAAAGGTGAAAGATTTATACAACTGAGAGAACAACACTAAAATCAAACTAACCTGGGCCTGAGAAGCATCAGTCACACTGCATGTTCAACCTGTTGCCAGACTACCATGGAAATAATAGATAGGGTATTTTTCAGTCTTGTGGCTGACATGACAATATTGGATCAATAGTGACATAAACAAGAATCATAGAGTAGTCAATCAAACTGATAATGTACCCTGTTAAAACATCTGACCTTAACAAGATGTACTGAAGATATACTCATGTAATATTACAGTCCACTGACCCTCAACACGTGTGGACACGTCCACAGGACTGCCTCGAGCAGGAAGAAACAGAAAATCCCTAAGGAGCTGGGGTAAACAACAATTTAGCCCAAAACCCAAAGTTTGTTCAGCGGCTTCTGCTATGCTCTGCACCATTTCCAAAATGTTATTACAGAAGACTAGAAAAAAACTGAAAACCCCAAAATATGTTGACTTCTAAAAGGAAAAGCTACTTATCACTTGTTTGAGGAGAGCTGAAACAGCTCTCAGCTCAACATGTATATTGTGAGAGGCACTCCATCGCACCAGGCTTTAATTTCACTCTTGTTAATCCTTTGTTGTGTGATGCATTTTAGCTGGATGTAATCATTTCCTTTTACTGGCCCCTGGAGAGCAGCAAGTTGTGATTGCATCCCAAGCTGCAGGGGCTGGGAACAGACAAAACCCTTTGCCCTGTTTCGTTATTTAAATACACACAATCATGTGTTACATATTTATAAACTCATCTCCTGTTGATTCTCTTTTCATATGAAGCCTTTTTCATAGCAGGACACCTCTGACTGCAGACTGACCTCCTCTCTGGAACCCCTAAAAAGCACGTGAATCCAGGCAGGGTTTTTGGGATGAACCCAGTTTCCCTCTGATTGTCAATCACTCAGCCATGCATTAGTGATGACCTCATTGCGCGCCAGGTACTGCAGGAGCAGTAGGGGTGTGAGAGCGAGAGCAGCATCCTAACCATCAACAGATGTTACTTTAAACATGACGTCAGCTAACACACATATACACACACACACACTGCATTAGGCTTAACCACGGTAGGCCTCTGGTTTCGCCTTTGCTTTTTTTTTGTAAGGAATTGAGGGGAAGGGAGTGAATCTATCCTCTGGTTTCATGCACAGGATAAAAAAACTCAAATTCTGGCTCAGGTTTGGAACATACAGAATGATGTTAGAGTGAGGAGTTCAACTAATGTTGTTGGGAATAAGAGCCAAGAGTCTACCCTCCTATTCATCCTACCCTCCTATTCATCCTGCTATCTTTACACCAAGCAACTTGACATGTTGACGTCTCCAGATGAGAGCACAAGTCATGAAATACGATCTCTGAATACCTAAAACTTTTGTGACGTAATGTCAGTAAAATGCACAGCGCACCCCCTTGTTTACCAAGCCAGTTGGGCTGGAATCATTTCATACTAGATGAAGAGGGAAAAGTTTGTTTTTGATGGCATTCTCATTTGCTGCTGTAGCTGGGTTTCTCATTAACATTTGTAATTTTTTAATATTTCGTGTTACTCTGTGCCAGACATAAATTTGGAAGCGATATAACCCAAACACTGCCACAATATGATAAACAGAAAAACTGCATTATTAAAAGTGAAAAGTGCTGAGAATGAGATACTCTAGACCACAGACCAGAACATACCTCAATGATAGGTTCACACTGTTGTTGTATCTTGACACAACACTCAGATTTCCAATGACATACGTAAAAGACAATCCAAGAAGGAACAATCAATTTGTGTTTGGACTACTACAAGCTCATGTCCCATCCTGCCCTATGACTTGCACCTACTGTACATGGCAGCTGCTGCAGAATTAGATATTTTGTCCGTGAGATCTGTATTTCAGATATGATCGTGAGCTTTTTGGCTGCCAAATACATGGAAATCAGATCTACAGGGGTTGAAAGTAACATTTCATGATTCACATTAATAGTATGTGGGTAGTTTCCATGAAAGTATAGAAATTGAAATTCCCTATTTTTGCACATTGCATCTAGGTCTTCAAGGGTAAGTTTGCTACAGAACTAAAGCTTAGTGATGAGAAAACAGTTTGCAGATGATACAAAATAAAAGTGACGTGAGGTAACATACTGGTACAGTTAGTGCTAATCACAGTTGTTGAGCTTTTTATTGTGGATAAAAGGCCCAGTAGCAGCAAACGTGACAGCACAGGACCTTCCTATAGCTCATATGAATTTGTGGGGCCTGTGATATATCTTAATGCCATCTGGCTGACTTAACAGCAGCAGTGACATCACTCATAGGATCAGACTGAGAACATTCTCCAGCAATGCCCTCATCATTGCTGAAATGCTTATTATCCAGACTTGCCCTGTTTTGTGAAACAAGAACACAGTGTTTTTGATTTTTTACGATCTGGGATTTTTGGTTATTAATGATCACGGTTCCTGTCTCTGCAGGTACACCTTAAAGCCAGGCTGTGAAGTTGGGGAAAAACATTAAAGCTGGATGATATTTTATACAAATGACAGAATGTTTTAGGAAGTTGTCAAGCAGCTGTTGCGCTGGATATACAGATATTTCACTGCATGCATGAGCAGGATCAATCTTCACCTATGGGCCATTAAGATATTATCAGTACTCCCAAAACTGTTGATGAAGAGACAAAAATCTGCCTTATTCATCAAGTGTAGCTGACATGTGGTTGCTCAGCTCCTAACAAAGACTGCCATGTCTGACTGAGGAGAAGCACACCTGTATTCCTCCCAAAAATGGTTAGGCCTGGTGCATAATATATAGCCCTGTTCAAACCAGGTTCAAATATTTGATACGATGGATGAGAGGAGGAGATATGCAATAACAGAAACTGTGTTCTCAGTTTCAATATACTGTATATATTCTACACTATCTGAGGAAAAAAGTGATGTTTATGAAATCTTGGTACATGATAGTACCCAGTTGTGTAGTGTTTGCTTTGACGCTCTGTGTTAAAGGTTTCCTTTTATGGGAGGAAATGTTTCCTTCCATTACTCAGATATTTGCAATTGTGTGCTTTGAAGCCACACTAGCTTGGCCCCATGCTGAGGTCAGGAATCACACAAATATGACAAATTCCGTGACACCCTCTAAAACGCACATATGATATATAGCCACCTCTTTACACTCTTTCAAAACACATTCGGCCTTGTATCCAAATGCATCAATACATAACGTAGCTGGGCTTCCTTTCATTGAAAATCAAGAGCAAATGGCTTGAACTCACAGTTCTTAGCCCTTTGCTTCATAGAACTCTGAGAAAGTCTGCAACTGCGGTCGCCAAATATACAGCCAAGTACTAAATTTATGGAGAGAGAAGGACAATACAGAAGGACACTGCAGTACAATGATCCATGTGATCTTGGGGGCTCAAATGCCTTAAATGATGTGACATGATGGCCTTTTTGAGTTCATACGCTAGGATTAGATAAAACAGAGTTCCAATGAAATATGTGCAGTAAATGTTCATAAAAGACAATATGGCAAAAAAAAGTGTAACTACACACATCACCTAGGCTAGTTCAGTGTTATTTCAACATAATTTTCACAAGGAAATATAGTCCCCCCCCATTTATTTAACTTATATCTCTGCAAAAATGTTGAGCTTAATTGTTTTAGGCTAGGCTCTACAGTCATGGCAACTTCATCTATTCCTGCACCTGTATAAAGCACTAAATATGCAGATGCTGCTTCCCATCCCTCCACTTATTTTACAAATAAGAGTAATGCTTACATTTGAGTTATGACCTACAGTGACAGATGGGCTGGGAAGATAAAAACTGAGTAGACTCCATCCCCTTCATTCCCTTCCCTGCTTCGCACTACTTTCATTTGAGTATCTAGATGCTTGTCACTATCACTCCCACACTGAAGGAAAAACTGAGAGGCTACTGACCTAATTCTGGCTGGTCAGCCAATACTCCCTTCTCTGCTTTGGCCAGATAATGAACAGATTGCTCCACAATTTCCTCAACCTCAGGCTCATTTGTCTCTATCTACTGTAACAAGGTTGATGATTTTAAGAAAAGGCAACTTACCCTCCTTTTCTTCCACTTACACTAAAAAAAGCTGTTGAACTGGATAACTTTCCAACTCAAGAGCTTTTCACTTTTCCTGAGAATTATGTTTCCTCAATCTAACATCAATTTTAAGAGTGAAGAATGATATTCTGACAACAAATCTCAATGAACTCAAAGGTCATGATGACACATTATATGCTTTGACCAGTTCTGCAAGGCAAATATGCAGGTATTAGTCTATCAACGGCATTGGAAGGCAGAACCCTTTAACATAGAAGAGATAACCACCATATGAAAGTCTACTTTTATATGGGGATCCTTACCTAAAATGTTTGTAAGACTGTCAAAATATTCTTCTAGTACATTAGGAAAGTGGGTGGTAATTAGGCCCAGAGTCGTCATTGTGTGGTGTAATGTGATTACATCTCCTTGACAGAATGCAGTGATTAGACCTCACCAACCACTGGGACACAAGAGTCACTGCTCAGGCTTTTACAGTGTTTTTTCTTTTAAATTAAAAAAAAGAAGATAAGAATCAACTCTAAAACAGAAGTGACATGTTGTATACTATTTCTGATGCAGTTTAGGATTGTCAGCATGCAACTCTGACACAACTTCTAGAGCTGCTAAACTGACAAAAAAGGAAAACTGTTTGCATGTGCCACAAAAACATCCAAACTTTCGATTTAGGCCTTAAGTGAGCAGCAGTGTTAAGAGATAAACCTAACTGCTGATTTGCACCTTTCAACATCTGCAAAAATGACATATGACCTGATATTCTATTTGTGAAAGGAAATAGCACCAAGGGTGGAGGGACTGGGTCAAGGACAAAAAAATATACCTAATGTAGAGTTAGCACGTCATTTCTACACTTGCTGTGAACCGTGTATGGCCTCTTTCAGTGCTGCAGACAGTGAATGATGGCGAGACTCAAATTGCAACAAGCAACAGAGAAAATCTAAAGATTGACATGTAAACGTGACATTGTAGACGATACATTTACCCGCTAGGAAGGGCTAATCTCTCTGATTTACACCCCTCTTACATTTGTTCTAGCAGACACCTTCTTGAGTTACTGCTTGGCAAAACATGGCAAAAGGAAGCAATTTTTTGCTCCCGTCCTGTCAGACTGGAAGGAAGTGTCAGCGAGAAACTTGCACATTGTGTCCTTATACCTGGCAGCTGCAGGGTCTGAACAATGAGTTTGTGCTGGTGCTCCCAGCCAAGTCAGTGTCAAGATAGTGAGTGAAAAATGGAGGTAACAAAGAGGCTGCCTCAATCCGCCAACTTGAATGTCTCAATGTGGTGAATGGGCTACCTGGACGTTGCCACAATGGATCGTGCCAATCAGTGTGGCGAAGTCTATTTATTTATTTTTGAACAAAGACCAGATTACTGCAGTACTGAAGTAATCCATTAAACATGAGGGAAATGGAGGGTCTCTAACACTCTATACCTAGCATTTATAAGCAGTATAAAAGTTAACACATTATAATGTGGAAGTAAGCAGGTACAGTATGTAGACATTCACAGAAGCTTACTAACATTGCTTTATATTTTGTCAGTCATTAACTATTTGCACCAAAATAAGAAGTTAAAGATGTAATAATAATAATAATAATAATAATAATAATAATAAGGTATCCTTATCTCTGCTTATTAGGAATCACTAATGTAATTTTAAAATTATTTTATTGGCCAGTCAGATTCTGCTATTGTTATAGGACACAATGAAACTTTTATTTTGGCCACCTTCAGGGGAAAATAAAGCACATGAAAACCTATGACACTGCAGCTCACCTTCATCATTACTTACATATACAAAACGAGTGTACTGAGGATGTTCATGTCAACAGACCACATGATATCATATCCTCAACTGGCGGGTGTAACGTTTAGTCAGGCCTCAGGCAACAAAACTCCACCTGTGGGACTGAACTTGACATGCAAACATCACTTTGGTTATCCTTTCTTCTCACTACATCACAGTAGGGAAATGTTTGCCTACCAAGGCTTCCCTCTCATTTGGAGAAATTAACGAGTTCACAACAGCATCCTGTCTAGCAGTAGCAGCGTTAGTGATACATGATTCTGCTCTCACTTTTTAATGCACTGTTTTTTTTTTAATTCTTAAACTAAACAAATCACGCAGCAGGTAAAGACTACACAGCCACAACAAACAACACACAACACAAAATCAAATCATTACTAAAATGTGTATGGGAGGGTGTACATAGGAGACACAGACAGACTTATATTTGGTGGCATTTCAGAGACAAATAGCTGCCATATTACTGGTTTAATTAAAACTTCTCTGAATCAGAAGATTAAGGATTGGAGAAAACATGCAATGAAAAAAAGGGTTTAGCAAAAATGCTAAGTTGGGCCTTTATATTTTGATGTTGTAACACAGAACACGATCAGAAAGTTTTGTAAAAAAATGCACCTGGACCAAGCACATTTCTGCATCAATTTTGAGTTTTCTGAGCCTTCACACTGTATAATAACATCGTAACATGTACAACAAGATAAATATTTTGACATTCACTGAATGCGTGCCCTTCCTTGAGCCATCGTGTCTGCACCCACTGTTGGAATTTAATGGCATTTGTGTAAAATTCTAAATAGCTCTTATAACTTTCTCAGGGTGTTAGGAAGCAACTGATTTGGAGGTGGTAACTGTTAATCAGGGATGTTTATAGGGAGCAGGGTTTAATTTACTTTTCCTTGACGAAGGTTGTCTGTGAGAGACCAGAAAACAAAGCTACTATTTATGGTCTGTGGCAGCATATGAATGCAGCTCTTTGCATGTGGAGGCTATAGGAGTTGGATTGTGTTACATTCAGTAATCTTACAATTTTTAACATTTATCATCTCAAAGGAATTTGTTGTGTAGTATAGGATGCACTGTGCCAGATTTCCTACTTTGTAAATCTCTGCAAAAGAAAGTAAGAAATGAGTTTGTGGTTACTGTGGCAGAAAAAGAATCTCAAGGCTGTACACTCAGGCTCGAAGACGACCTGTCCAGACTGAGGCAGTCGGGTATCTTGCTGTGATATGAAAACCAAAATTTAAAACTTTAGGGATTGTCTCTTTGGCGGGGAACAATAGCGAGCTGTCAGAGGGACCACCCTGTCCCAGCACAGGTTTGACAAGACTTCCATGAAATCAGGAAATAAGAACCCCAGCTGGGGTTTAAATTCCCTTCTCCCACATTCGATGCAAGGTGCTGGACATGATTAATGAGAATGTTTTCCTATGGGGCTATGAGTCTAGAGAATAGCTGGCACTGCTCTATTTCAGGGTTGACATAAGAGAATCTTTTTAGACACACCTTTTCCGTCATTAGTAATTATTGTTTGAGGAAATGGATAAATCAAATTATGATGTATCTGTGAGTGCTGAGAAATATATTTTTATGATTGATGTGGAAAAAATATACAACAGCTTAATCTTTCATAAGGCCACCAACCCTCAGCAAAAACACTGTAGAAATGTAATTTAACTCTGGATAATATGCGTGACTTGACATAAAATCAAATTCTGTCTTTTTACATCAGGAGACAAGAGCAGGGGCAAGCTATTTAATATACTAGTACAACAAGCCCAGTGATTGTGTTTACAAACCGCAAATTGTTTACTAGAAGACACTTTGTAAGTAGCAGTGTCACAACAGCAAAACAAAACATTCACCTTCTTCCACCTAAAGCACTAAACCAAACTCTTCTTACAAATCATATACAGGGTAAAGTGTTCTTTAAGATCCAGGTCCAAAACCTCAATTACACCGTATTGTTCCAAGACAAAATTATGCAGTCAACTGAGTTGTACTCCAGAATCTCCCATCCTGATGTTGTGTTGACCTGGTGAAGAGCTGCAGCCTCAGTGAGCCATAAACGGCTGGCAGCTTGATATCCTTGTAACGGTGAAGGATAAAGATGTCTGGAATATAATATTTTGATGGGGTTGCAGTAGGATTCAAGAATGCCTGGCAACTTTGCCATAGAAGATTACAGTGTTGAAATCAGACTTTTGTCAAAGTCAAGAAGCTGATATCTGAGGACAAATGTTTTTGAGTTTGAAACAGAGCAAATCATCCTGGCAGTGACAGAGGTGGGGAAGGGTAGGTGGGGAGTATAACTAAACAGTGGAAAAAGGGTTTAAAGAGTCTATCCAGTTTCAGGAGCCTTTCACGGCTTAGTGAAGTAGAAGAAAGAGGAAGTATCCATGTCAGCACGGAGACAAGCAAAAACGTTACGAATCTCCTGCAAAGAGCCGGGGGTGTCACACAGAATGTTTTATACTTTATTCGTTCTGCTTTCTCTGTTTTTTTCTCTTGCATAAATACACAGTTCCTTACCTCACTGCCTCAGAAACACGCCGATTTGTTTTACTATCAGTACACAAGTATTATGGTGCCTTAGCGACCAGAAAAAGTGAACCTTCCCTCTTCATGTCACCTACAGTATAATGTGTTTTAAAAGCATCCAACAATTTAGCAAGGGTTCTTGCAAAGTTAAGGCATGCCAAGTAGGAGGTGTGGTACCTGCGGTTTGGACAGAGAGTAAACACTAGACAGAATAAATACCATGCTTGTATCTCTCTAATTTAATGTAAGTATAGCATGAGCTCATTCCTAAGGCACAGTAATTTTTTTAACAAAGAAAATGTAGAGCTCACACTTAAAAAAGCCATATCTTACAGTCAGTTCTGTGCTCAATCAAAAATAAAATCCGATTTAGCAGCTATTCTTTTGCACTTTTAGTGTCTCTTCAGAGGAACTGCACTGCATGCAAGACTTTATGTTACACTGAGTGGGAACTGTTCTCCTGGATAGGGTAAAAGTAAGTGATTTTTTTTTAGGAACAATAAAAAAAAAAAAAGATCACATGGTATTTGTTTAAGGTCTAAACCCAAATATATTCCTAAAAACAGTTGCAAGCATTCTTTATTTTATTGAAGCTTCCCTAACTTGGGTAGCTTCAGGAGATCGACGTTTAAAGAGTAGGAATGTGATGAGAATGTTATTGGCTCAAAAAGTGCTGTTAAGGTTCCTTTGGGCAGCTTTGTGGAGCTTAAGCCTTAACCAGGCCCCAGGTGAAGCTGCAGAACGGCCAAATATGAATGACCAGTAAATATATGCACTATGTACTGCACAGTGCCGCAGAAAATTAACATGCTTAAATGCAAAACAGAATTACCGTCCTTCCTTAAACAAGAGATGAAAAATAATAATAGGCTATACAGAATTAGAAAACATTAACATTGTTTCTCAATGCTTCACTCTTATGAAAGAGTGGAGTAATTTGACATTTGGAGTCCATGTAAAAGGAAAAGTATGTTACAAATTAATTGATTAATTAAAATCTGCTTTTATAAATCTGTAAACATTATGAGGAAAGAAATGTTTTGTTAAACCTTCTGCCATTATTTCAAAATGTAGAAAAAAAGATCACAGAAAAGCATGTAAAGGTCTGCACCAACAGATGTTTTTACATTTTTTTAATATCTTGTGAAAGCCCTCAAGACTAGGCACCCTGCCAGAACTAACTGCACTATAAGAAAATAAAAGTTCCATCAAATGTCATTATCAGCACAAATCAATGGACAAAGCAAAACCTCTTAACCCTCAGTGTTAAAATGTCTCGCTGGAACCCCTCCAGATGTGAACCATCTGTTGTGTTCAGTCACTGAGGTGAGACGAGTCGTGTCTATCCAGACGGTGACATCAGCTTGAATAGAGACGGGCTAAGACGCGACATTCAGGCCTTTCATTAATAACGCTGCTGATCCAAGGCCTTTTAAGCAGCCCCTTGACATGCACTAAGGTATCCCACCGGTGTACTTCAACATTAGAACTGTTTTCTGCCACAGGGAAACTAATGCAGCCTGAAAACACCAAGGTTGTACTGTACCCTAACGCATTTCTTTCATCTCTACTTCCCTAAGAGGTCTCAAACTTTATCAACTGGCAGGGCATAAAGTCATGGTTAAAGAAGCTACAAATATGCATGATAAAATTTGACCTGAAGAACACTTCAATCCATTTACTGGCTTCAGCGAACACATATTAGAATGGATTTTCTCCATGTTAGGTGGTGCACTAACTTCCAAATTTCAGCCTTTGAGAATTTCACAAAATGTTACAATAAATGACCTCAGTGTTGCAACATCTAACTAGTATAACAGTCAACATTTGGACAGAGCCATAGTACTGCCAAGTTTATATTCAGCTTGGAAAGTGGAAGCTGGCAAGCTAAAATAATTCCACGTAAAGAGCAGATCATCAATCCAATCATGTCATGTGGAAGGGAAGGTAATGCTGGCAAGATCCCCACGTTTCAGTTGTGCTTTTGTGAGTGAAATATTGGTCATCAGGAATTTTATCTGATGTCTATAATCAACATGATTTGGGTGGAAAAGCATGGATATTATAGATTTCCCTGACTTTAAAAAAACCCAAGCATCTACCCACCCACCATGTTTCAGTCATGTACCCAGTGACTACATAACACGCCGGAAGACAACAGGATGATACACTAACAAGACAAATATATAACATAAATATTGAGACAACAAATACAGATGTACAGCTGGGATGACATACAACAATCCCTGAAAAATTAAAGCAATGCCATGGGGGCTTTATGGTATGAGGCTCAGTCTGCTTCTCGTCACTTAAGTTCAAATTTGGAAACAACTTGAGGCTGATTGCCAAGTAACAGGAATAATGAAAGCCTGAACAGGAAGTGAGCAGACAATAAAAAGTGTGTCCACGATCCTGAACCGCCACCCAGCCTGGGTCTCATCCCTTCTGAGCACTCTGGGAAAGGGGTGATGTCACCCTAACACATACTAGGACAGACACACACAGACAGACTACAGTCCATCACCGTTATGTCTCGATAAAGTAAATTCCAGCATCACAAACCACAACCCAAATCACTATCATTTACATTCCTCTCAAACACAAAGAGGCGAGTAGTGAGTGGGAAGATCCAGGGTGAGAAAGCAGCTGGCTGGTTGGAAAAGCTAACAGCAAGAGGATGAGACCAGAGGGAGTTGACAGTAGAGAAAGAAAGAGAAGAAGACAAGCAAGGAAAAACAGAGGGGGAGAAAGGGTCAAAGGTGGAGACAGTTCTTCTAATAAACCATGTAGAGGATATTGTTAAAATAGGTAGTGGTTACTAAAGGGTCATTACTAGAAAAGCTACATTAAATATCACCTGCACTGTTGTCAATGATGCTGAATTCCTAAACATTTGTGAAGCAATCTTGGTATTTGCTACACCAAAAAAACAAAAGCTAAAGCCTTCATTCATGTGACTGAGGTTAAAATAAGCCGTTCAAGGTAACTGCAACAAGAAAGATGTACTTCAGCTGTTTACATCATGATCATCGCAAAATAAGATAACATGTCGTTTCCATGCAAATGTTTCAAAGCATTAAAATATGATGGTGCTATAGTTTGTTTTCATTAGATTTGCTGACATGGAGGTGGAAGATTAGTCTTGTGTTGCTTTGGAAAGCAAACAACGTATTGTGTCATTTAGGTACGAACTGAGACATTCTGTTCCATGAACACAGGTGTCAGGTCAGAAAACATTTTGTTTAAAGTCAAAGGCAATGAAAAATAATCTTTTATTTTACATTGAATACAACAACTCGCTGAATTATCTTCACTTCACTAACCTATCGTTTTATTTGGTGCAATCTAATAACATTTTCGCAGTAACTATAACAGATTACATGTCATTCTTTCTAATCGCTCTAATCCCCTCACATGTGAGCCATTATGGCTGAAAAATGATGTTTGTCATCTGAGGTCTAGCCCTTATGTAGAAGTGAACAGAGCCAAAGTGTTATGAGAGGGTTCAGATAAATGACGAATGAGGACATCTGGAGAGTTTTGTCAGGGGTGTGTCCGCTACAGAGACACTGTAGAAGCACAGACAGAAGAGAACAGACTGACAGAGATGGTGGAAGGAATATGGAGGGATAAAGAGGAGATAGAAGTAAAACATACAACAAATAACAAAAACTAAGATTTAAAAGTTTGTATCCATGTATTTCGTAAAAGCTGATTAAAGCTATGAATAAGAACTCTGGTAGCACACATCCAGCGATAAACAGGCTTATATTTCTGATTACACTGATATGAGTGCACAGTACTGTGCTCTACAGTTACAGTTATTTACTTTAGACAAGGGCACAAAAGTGATTTTATGCTGCATCACTAAAGATGGAAACTGCCTATGTGACCATCTCTAACACAAACTTGCTATCTTGCTTTAGCAAAATTGTGTATCCCAATATCCCAGAATTTTTGAACTCCAGTTTTGAGCTTTTACAATATTCTGTACATGTTCTTACTAGATACCAAGTCATTCTGCTTTACAGAAACCTTATTTTTCTCACATAAAAAGTAGTCGTATAACTTTAATCCATTGACTTCTGATTCGGGTCAAATAAGTTAAAGTGCTGTGCAAATGAAAAAAGTGTTTTCTGTAAAACAACAGAGCAGTCAGCCATAACTTTACACTCAAATGTACTTTCAACCCGTGCAACAGGCTACACAACGATAAAGTTGTTGAGATAAGAAAATGGGGACATAACAAATCTAAAGCAAGTACTAAGGTACGAAAAAGTCTTAGCAGCCACTGTCATGCCAAATCAAATCCTAGAACAAGAACTCCTCTGGGCCAAATAAAAACCCCACACAGACAAACTCACCCACTGTGGTTTTCATATGCACATTTCCCTCTAATAGCATGACAATGCGTACTGCCTAACTGCCAAAGGGTAAAAACATTTGTTGTCCAACTTGCTGTCCTCTTACTCTGGCCACTGCTGAAATAGCACTGAAATGCACACATATCAGAATATTTTGCAGAGGTTTTTGAATTTTTTTTTCCATAAATGTAGTTCTGAATGGATGACCAGATTAGGAAACCCATTTGCCGTGTATAAAGATGCTGGACATTGTTTGCCGATAAATCAGGGGATGAGTAAATGGGGCAGATATGTAAGTAGGAGTTGGATACACAGCACTAATGGCAAAGTGAGAATTTCCTCTGTTACAGGGCTTAAATTCAACAAACATTTGTTTGTCCTTTGTTATGAACATGTGTGCTGGGAAAGCGTAGGTAGTAAAACAGATTTCGTCAAATGCAGTGAACTGAACAAGTTTCATACATACTACATACATCTTCTTAAAATGGACTTGATTGGCTGGTGGTCTCACTGTAATTAATGCATAATGCTGAACTGGTATTTGGATACTGCATGTACTACAATATATGTGCCTTTTAAACACAGTCTCAGCATTGACTTTCAGTGCTGTATCTTTTAACTGCATAAATACAACCCGTGTTTAGCTTTAAGCTGAGGGGCTGATTAGGACAGAGGTGAAGGATGCAGATGCTGTCGGTAGGCAAATATTAAGAGATTAGCCAGATAGTGGTTGTCCTGTTAGTTAACTACCTGGTTCTGAGGCGGTTTCCTCTTAGAATTGCTATGCAAACCCACACAGAAGCTAGAATTCATGAGACAGACATGAAAATGCATGATGAATACACATGTGGGAAAATAGTGTAGTCTTCAGGACTAGACTATTTGAGAAAGTGCAGATCCCTGAAATCTGATTAGAGGAGTCTTCTATGCCTCCACGGACTGTTTGAAAGCAGTACTAATCCATCAGGAAACCATCAAAGTGTCTCTGAAGCCAGATCCACCCTGCTCACCTGACAGATGGACAGATTAGTGTGTGTGCGTGTGTGTGTTATCGCTTCTCTTTCTTCTGTGAGTTTGTTGCCAAGTTACATGATCCATGTTTTATTGTTTAGCCATTGTCATTGTTAGACCGGGGTGTGAGTTTTAATAGCGGGAATCTGGAGGCAGTGCTTTTCTACCCGCGGTATTTGGTAGTTGCCAGGAAATATAAAAACTATATTACAGAAAAATGTATTCAGATATTTTTGTTTAAAAAAAAAAAAATGAAGACAGGATTACAAATTTGAGTTTTTGCATTTGTAGTGGAGCTAAAAAAATGTGGAATAAAAACTGAATTTCATGGAGACAGGCCTACTTTACATGCTTTGCAAAAGCTTGATTATAGTCCTTCACCACCCCTGATGATCTCTGTGTTTGCAAATAATGATAATGATATAATGACATATTATGTAAAGCCAGTTGGTGCCTGCTTCTTGCTCTACTCTGCATGTAATGACTGCTGGTACATGTGTGGCCCAGGGCTTTGAAAACCAGCACGTTTGTGCAAACAGCGATAGGAACATCCTCCTGTTGCAAAGTGTTGGTGATTTACATCAAAGTCCACAGTGCTGGAGGCATAATGATTATCAGCCGTACCAATTGAGGGCAGCAGACACACATTTACCCTGTCAACTACACACATGCACACAAACACTAGTACACACCTTTCAACAAGTCTGACCCTTTGTTAGGTAATAGCTGTTGTTAGTCTGTAAATTATGGCCTGTCTGCCTGGTCCAGCCCTTCAATCTAAAGCTGCATGATTAGGCCCTGCCCATAATCTTATATCACTCCATGTTAGGATGTTATGTTTTATCTGTTAGGCAGCTGACTATAGGAAACTATATCTAAGGAGCAGAGAAGGAAAAACTAAAAGATTAAGACAAACTACAAAATTAGCTATTAGGCTAAAACACAAAATCAGAACATAAAAACACGTGAATGAAAGTGAAAAAGTATACTGCATGGACTTCTTGGAGTTGCTGTGAGATCCTACTCATGTAAAAGTGAGTTTTGAAGGCAAGTAGAGACATTCAGACTCAACAGATAAGAACATGTGGCTGGATTTTCTTTTAGTCAGATATTAATGATATACAGTATCAACTGCAACATTTCAAACCTCCCTGATGGTTACAGCTGACAGAAAGAAGTGGTGAGAGGTCATGGTCATGCCCCACCCTCACTGTCAATGGAAGAGACACCACCAGAGACCTTGTGCCACAAGGTCCCCGCCATGTGCCTGACAAACATGGAAGCTGAACAAGCTAAAATAACACAGGAAAATTGGCAAAAGAGCATGAAAAAGAAATTAGGTTATGTAGACAATACAATGAGGAAAAACAGGGAACGAAGGTTGGACAGAGTGAACACACACTCAGATGAGACAAGTCCACCTCAAACAGGCAATTACAACTATTTGGGCTCTACAACATGTCATCACAACAACGCACAGAAGGTCTTCAGCCAGAAAAAGGCAGTAAAACACAATTTTGGCCATAAAAGGCCAGCAATAGTCCACATCAGAGTTTTTAGCCTGGCACTCAAAATCATGTTCCATTTTAACAGTGGAGCCCATGCTGAGGCCCAGGCTGAGCTCAGAAACAAGAGACAGACAGCAAATATAATAAGAGAGGGAAAACTTCGGAAGAGGAGACAGAAACACAAGAGAGGGGGACAAGGAATAAAAGAAAAACAAACACAAAGAGGCATGTGAAGACAAAGTTATGGGTGGATTTTAAAAGAGTGAAAAATTTCTGCATGAGAGAGATGGAGAGGGAGGAGGGAAAGAGACATACGGATTTGATTACTAGCCGATGATGTCATGTATGTATGTCAGGTAATCAGCTCCTGGCCTGTAAGCATGTGTCTCAGGCAGTGCTCAGGGTATTGGGCAAGACCAGGTCTCGTCTATGGCGGCTGAAAAGAAGCAGTCTGTCTGACACACAGCAGAAATTACACCAAACATGTATTCACACTCAGGAGAGAGGATGAGTGTGTGCTTATGTCTCTGACTTTGTCTGGATCTGCAGCCTGCAGATGGTTGTGTGTGTCAGACAGACATGCATTCATTCCTGTCAAAGACATAGTGTAGGTGAAATTACTGCAGTCTGAGATCTCGTTTCCATCAGGTTTAGGTATTAATGCTTTATCACATTAATTCAACATATCATGCACATATTAGTCTTTGAAGTCTAAGCAAAAATTAAGAGTGAGTGAGTCTTTGAACTGATGCTGACATGTTGCCAGTGGCAAGAAGATGACATACAATCCTGAATGTCCAGCATAGGTAGGAAGTCACATTTACATCTAAATGTAGCTCCAAAACTACTGTTTAGCAGTCTGGCAAATATTAGGAGTGCGGTGTGTCAAGATAAACAGCTGGTGATGCTGACTCTCCAGACGGGTGATATCACACCAGTGCGTGAGTAATCTGCTACGAGATGTGTGCCAGATGGGCCTCAAACACGCAAACACTATGCACAAAACTTGATTGAAATATAGCATTTCTGCTTCTTTTATGAATTAGTTTGAGGAATGTTATGGTGTTTTCATCAGTCCACATTGATCTGATGTTTTTTCTATTCCCATTTTTACCTCTGGTCTAGCAGATACTTGAGTGACAAGTCACACACTTCCTGTGTGTCACGACCTATTAGCTAAGCCTGTTTCCTAGAAACTTTGACACACCAAGTTTTTCTCTTCAGCTATAAACACACACCTTTTCATTATTTTTTGTTCCATCACTTTTCAATTTAGATTGTGCGAACAAAAACGTGCATAGAAACAGGTGAGTGGAACATGTTACATGAGACTCCAGCATCACCACATAGCAGTTTCATTGTCGACTCTTGATGGTTGTGTGATAAACTAAAATTACACCATTAATGCATCACTAAGTCATCCTCCAAGTATGTGTGCTTGTTGTGTAAAAAGTTGAGCTGAGCCAAAACTGCATTTTTTTTTAATATTATTCCTTTGACTTGTTCCAACAGTCACATCATAGATGGAGAAGGAATTAGGTGCATTAAAAGCAACACAGGTCCCCATTTAGAATAAAGCTGGAATTATATTCTAGACATCTTAACCATTAGGGTGCTTTATTCCCAGAAACTAATGATGAACCTGAGACAGCAGGTCACATTTGGACAGGGATCTGTTTCTCCAATAGCAAATTGCCTTCTATACAATAAATAACTGCATACATCTATCTGTTCTGACACTTGTACACTCTTGGAATTTCCAGTAAGTTCCAGCTCTGAAGAACAGACTGAGATGCTAAGACAACTGCATCACTGAACCACACATTGCTCACCCAAGCCAAATCCCAAACCTCTGCATTCTTTTGGGTATTGTCAATGCTATAGTCATCCCATAGAGGTTACATAATACATCTTAATCTCTCCACTATTTGTCATGTGGCAGAGGCTTGTCACAGCAAACATGTTTGTGTAGCCCGTTCTTGTGTTTGATCCCTGACATCTGTTTTAAGTGTACAGTACTCAGGGCCCCAAATATGTCCAGATCCAGAAATAGAATCTAATTTTGGATGACCGAAATGTTTGTTCCAAGAACAAACAGTTGCAGGGAAAAATGAGCATACGCAAACTAAAATATATAATAGTTTTGAGCTTTGGCACAGTGGGCAGTTGTCGACAGCATCTGTACATGTGAAATATGGCCTTTTTGAAAGTCTAAAATAAACTCAGCTTTACTCACGTATGTACTAGTTTCCCAATTCCCCATGACCTTGTAGAAAAGTATTACAATGGTGCTTTAAAGATTTTAAGAGCTTCAGTCTCTTCTAGCATCACAGGAATTGGTTTCTTTAAGGAGTGTGATCAAAAGAGTCAAAACTTCAGCCTCAGCAGGGAGCTCAACAATTTTAATCTGGATGTGCTCCCAACTCCTCCAGCTACTGATGCCCTGGCCTTTAGCTGTCACAAATACATATGACAATTAGCAAATGGAACTTAAAAATAGCTTAGCCCATCATGTTGTTCCTTGTATTGAATAATAAGATTAAAACAAAACTAAATTTAGTGTGACTGTTTTCTTTGCAAACAGTCAGTTGTCTACCAAAAAGAAATACTATTTTTGGCACTGTGTGCACAGACTGGTCATCCAACCTCATTCATTGTCCTCCAACAACAGTCTCCAACAGTCGTACACACTGATTAATTTCAGTTTATTCTAAATCATCGGGCCACATGTTTTCAGTTTATTTCTTCAGGAATTCACGAGTCGTGTTTGGCTCCCACTGCAACTCGCTAACTCTGCTCCATCTGCCACTGAATGAACAGACTTCAAGTCACAATATATATGCTAGCATTTGTTGTATTCATCAGCAATTGGCAAATTCACTTAAAGTTTGCTTGGCCAAAAATGCTATCCAAAAATGGGGGATGTCTATTTTATATTTCTGGACTTAGAGAAGTTATCTTGTGGAGATGGTTAATAGACAAACATGAACTTAAAAGCTGATTCAATCTCAATATGTGTCTTCTTTCTTATTATTACCATATGATTGATGTTTAATTACACTCTTTAAAACTATGGATGAATTACAGTAAAAAGGGGACAACTTTGCACTGGTAATTGTGCAGCATTTGGTCCAATTGAAAGGAAGGTCCTTGCGTGCTTTTGGTTTTATTTAGATTGAGTAGCTATGTTATTTTAATTACTCTGGTTGGCTTGGCACATTTGCTTGCTGTTTTAATGATAAATAAATAAATAAGGTTTTATTTGATTTGATGTATGACATGTTTGTATTTTCACATAAGAATCTACCTAGTGCAGCTTTAAATTATTCTAGTATATCTCCACTTCCCTCTGCTTGGTTGGCAAAGGTCTATGATTTAGTAACAGTGACCTCAGCCATTGTGAAGCCATGACATATTTTATTTAGTGGGCAGGAGACAGGAAGAGTTTTGGCCTCGTTATTCCATGAAACTGCTGGAATCACTTATAACTGCAATGTACTGCCTGAAGCACACAGTGACAGAATACACTGTTTTTACAGACCGATATGTATGTGTGATTAATTTGCCTACACTTACTCAGATGTGTATTTCTTGAACCATGTTTGTGAGGAAGCGCTTTTGTCACTGCACATATGTTGCCATGTGTTCCTGCACCATGCAGTGTCACCAGTCACAGTCTCAATAAACAGAGAACATCATTCTCAGAACAATAGAGACACTGACAAACTAAATTGTCAACACCCTGAAGAATCTGATGCATAATGAAACTTTCAAGGATGGATTTAGTCACCAGCCATAGTGTGAGAAATTTTAAGTAAGTACAACCAATCTGATAATGAAAGTAAAGACTAGTATTGTGAAATGAACAATGTGCCACTGATAAAGAGTAATGTGTGCTGTCTCAAGCTATCGTTATACTGCTGTATAAGAATCCATTACTTTGTTTGTAGAGCCATTATCTTAAACCCACATTTACACCCACAGGTAAGATGTTAAAATACTCCTACTACCTTCACCATAGACATTCTTCTCTTCTTGCACAGAGAGAGAACATACAACGTTTTACCTTGCCTGTTAGCAGCAGTAGCATACCCCACTGAGACTAAGAGGGTGTTATTATGATCCAGGTAGACGCTAGTAGCACCACATGATTTCAATCAGCAACAGTATTATTAACAAACCATTTCAGTCAAACAGTCAAAGTGTCAGGAGATCTCTTACATGTGGGCTGCGAATATACATTTCACATGTCAAAGACAAATTTTACGTCCTATTTTTCAGCAGTGGACTCAATTACACATCCTTATCCAAGAATTTCTTATTAACTCTGCAAACTTATTCTTTTTTCCTCCCTCCTTGGCTGAACACATGGTTTATGTTGACAAGAGCCAGAAAAAGAAAAAAAATACTGTAACTCGAACTCCTCGTCTCTCTTCACCTACTGCCCTGCCTCTGGAGCAGTGACAGACCAGGCAGATATTTCACACATTACATACGTCAACAAAACTTTTCCCTCTTCTCTGCCACATCCTTCAAGTTAAACAGTTACCTCAGGAGATTCACCCAAACACTCAGACATGAACCACACATTCGCAGATACGAGCAAGCACACCCCCTTGTTGCGAGTCTCTGCGATGCAGAGCTCCATATAAGGACATGCTGATGATGTAATGGGCCATAGGCAGGGAGCACATCCCTTATTGTTTGGTCTGACTGCAGGAATGCCCACATTACAGCTGCTAAAACAGTGAGACATTCAGACTAGAGTTGAGGGACGGGTGTTGCACGGCAAGATAATGAGCTTATGGCAGTGAAACTGAGGAAAGCCTTTGGCACAGGTAGGCACACTGAACATTACTACAAAACTCAGAATTTCACATTTCAAAAAGTTGTCGATTTTAAAACTGGCATGAAGACCTACAGATGCTCAGAGCAGCAGCATCTTATGCTGGTTAGTGTACGTTGTAATACTAAGTTATACTGAGTTTGTAAAACTAAGTTTCATGGTTTCAATGTTTTCAGAGGGATAGAGAGTTACTGTTTTTGTGTACTTAGTGTAAATTAATTCTGAAATATTTAAACTAGTCTAACAAGTTAATAATACTCAGCTCAGTAGAATAATGTTTTTTCCAAGTTAGCAAAAGCTGTTATTAAAAGTACTTCAAGGTATTCAGCAAAATCTAAGTATGTTCCAGTTTAATTTCTTTTTAAAATGTACTGAATTACATCATTAGCTGCAGTGGGAATCTTAATGTCTCAATCAATTCGAGAACTGAATACATGTTTTGAGTTTGAATTATTTGCACCAAAAAAAAAAAAAAGTGAACAGAAAATTTCCATAATGTATATTCAAAAGTTTGTAAAATACTACATAATCTACTTTATTCCTATACAAAGTAGAAGACATCTAAGACTGTTTTGGTAACACACCACGCCACTACCCTTGTTACCACTGCCAGGAAGGTAATATGTATCAGTGCTACATATTTTACACATGTTGATTGCACTCTGGGGGCATATCACTTAGCCTGTGGGGACTTTAAATATAGTCCATGGACTTCATCAATCAGCGTCCTCTTTTCAAACTCTGTCACACACAAGATATTTAGCCCACCATCCACAAGAGGTGGATATGTATATGCACAGGATATATCTGTATGTACATACAGTGCATGACCTAAGCACTTGTGGTTAGTAAGCAGCCTTGATATATGGAATTTGTAACACAGCTTAAAGCAGCGGTCGAACCACAGTCTCCAGCTTTGAGAGCCACGTAAGGAGAGGGAAGCCCTCGGTATGACTGGCAGTGACTGCAGTCTTGTCTGACTGCTACTGCATGTCCTCTGTCCTTTAATGGCATTTATGTTAACTTAAATTTTATTTTAAGTTTATTTTATTTTATTTTATATTACAAGGTGACTTTGAAATTTAAAATATCCAGTTTAGCACTCTAACCCACCAAGTCACTGTGTGCAACTCTGAGCGGTGGTGCTCATGCATCCATTTTGGGCAGAAATCAAGTCCGAAATTGGTGCCTGTTGGGAAGGGTGTATTGCTGCAGAGTGGGTGGTATGGTGCCTTGTAATGTTCATAGACCTGAAACTGCAGTGTAATCCACTAAAATAATGTTCTTTCAAGATGGACATATCTCTGCATAAAAGGCTTCTCTCTAATAACACTGAGATAAAATTATGGGGAAGGAAATGTGGACAAATGCTATATAGATCAACTTCATTATTTATGTCTTCTCTGAATCCATATGGCAGCTGCTTCTGCTGACTTATATTACATGGTGAAAGCTGGCCAGTTGAGCTACTACTACTTGTTAAAGTGTGGTTGGTCTTGAACATTAGTTAAGGGTCGGCAGCAGTATAATTTTTTTTCCTTTAAAAGGTCACTTCAGCTATGACTCTCCCACTACACATTCGCAAGTCTGAACTAAATTATATCTAACAACAAAAATGGTCTCAGATGTGTCTCTATTTTCAAATACTCTCATCTATGTGTCAACTTTGAGGAAAAGTTTAGGAACAACTGATCTACGCCAACATCTCCTTACGTACCACTATCCACATTGTGGATAGAACAAAACGGTCCCATACAGAGGTAAACGTGATCTCCATGGTGTGAGGCAAGCATGTGTTTTGGACATAAGAGCAATGCAGTTTCCTCTCAAAAGACTTTTATTATTAAGCCAAAGTGCTTTTGCATGCAATTAATATCTAAGAACTGACAAGTTTTTAAAACCGACAGCCAAAGTTTGCAGCCTTCCTATGGAACAAAGTACATTTCTCCTAATTTGGCCAATGACGTCACCAGAAAAACAGGGGGGACTGAGATAAGAGATTGAATAAACAGCGATTACAGGCGACAGGCCGGTTTGCAACCGAGATATCTGCTTGTTTGCTAAGTTTCACTAAGCAACTCAAATGTTTCTACATGCACAATCTACTCAAAGAAAATTATATTTTTTTAACCCATGCTCCTGAATAAGACAGGCAGTTTTCCTTTCCCACACTTAAACCATAATAGTAAAATTTGCAAGTGGCAAATACAGTACAATACATTAAAAGTGTCTATTATGCAGACAATCCCATTTCAGAATAATACACATTACTGTATTATAATGATTGGTATAGGCAGCACATTACTGTTGCAACTACTGATATTGTGGTGCCAACATCATTACGTTACATACTGCTTGGTTGTTGTACTTAATGATACATCCTAATTTATTTACTGACCGTACCTTGTGTTAATTGCCTGAATCTGCTATGCAAGTATTTAAATAAAGCTATTAAATACATGTACTGTAAATCAGACAATACTTGCCTACAAAATGTAATGGTGTAGAAGTATAAAGCGGGTGGAATTAAGTTCAAATTTCTCAGCTTGTTGCTTAAGTTCTGCAGTACAGAAACAAACATTTAAAGCGACAATTCATGGTGAAAAAAAAATACTTATTTGCTTTGGAAATGAGGCCACCCAAACCACACAAATAATTAATTCTTAATTGTTATGCATATGATTATAATTTTTTGAATGTTGCTAATTCTGGATCAAATTGCAACACATGGATTCGATGTGTTCCCCTACCCGCTCCTACCATTTAGCAGCTACTGAAGATAGAAATGACATACACCCTTACTGCTGAGAAGTGCCCCACCCAGCACACTTACATCATAGCCAACAATCTACGTGTATATACAGAATTAGTGATCCCTGACAGTGTGTGTGTGTGTGTGTGTGTGTGTGTGTGTGTGTGTGTATATATATATATATATATGTGTGTGTGTGGGGGAGGGCTTAGGTGGGACATTGTATTTTTGTATAAACCTTGGGATTGTAGTTACATTTGGAAGTAGGGGGAATTCCTTTGTATGTATAAAAAATGAAAAGGGTAGGTGGTGGTGGTTTTGGTAAGGGGAAGAGGGCTGGTAGCTGTGGAACCCCTTAATTAAAGGATTTTTCCATGCCATCTGTGTGGAAATGCCTGGCAGCTGCACACACAGCAGTCTTAACATCCAATCCCCTGTGGATATAGGCACTTTGACCTGGTGATGTATGCATGTGCCAGACACGCAGATCCTGGCTACATATTCCAACTGCAATGGCAATGGCAAAGATGGAATGTACCTTGACATAATTTGAATGCTTTATACTCCATCTGGGT
Source organism: Mastacembelus armatus (assembly GCF_900324485.2). Taxonomy (NCBI): domain Eukaryota; kingdom Metazoa; phylum Chordata; class Actinopteri; order Synbranchiformes; family Mastacembelidae; genus Mastacembelus; species Mastacembelus armatus. The sequence continues at coordinate 5,334,875 of NC_046634.1, read as the reverse complement.
TTTGTATACAGCAATATAAAATACAGTTGTGGGAATTTAAATACTGCATATGCTATACTGTCAAGCTGATTTTTACCAGACTGCATATTTATATCAGTTGGGACAATAATTTATTACATTTTTATTTCTTCATAGTACTCCTCATTGGAAATAGTGTTGTTTATACCTATTCTCAATATACTAAGATTTTCATGTCTTTTTTGTGTCTTACTTAGCTCCTTATCAATGCACAAGGACCTGCCTTTATTTATTCATTGACTTGCTCTTATGCAACGCAATGACTATGTCTTCTTTTAGACAACCACTTACACTGTATTTAGCACAAGTGGTGAGCCAGCTAACCACATGAAGTATATGAAGGGTACTGTACATCTTTGCTGAAGGAAAAGAAACTCCAGCAATTACCAGTACTATAAAACAGCAAAAAGGCTGGTTAGAGACATCACTATATTCTGCTTGTCAAGTCAGTGAGATTATCATTTTCAGAGGTCTGCATTTGGTTGTACATTAGTCTACTCTGGTAATTTACCACAGGACTGAATAGGTCTAATGCTACACTGCTGAACTCCATGGAAACTTTTTGAAATACATGGATTGTTAAACTCCAGCTAACTCAGGTTTCCAAACCATAAGAGAATTAGTTGGAAATAAGGGAACAAAAATTGTAACTGTATTTCACACTACTTTTTATGATGTGTTAAATTTTCCATGACATAAAACCTTTAGTCCTCTTCAGAAATGCAGGGAAAATAACAGTGGTTATGATGTGTCACTGGTTAGAGAAGTGGACCCAATGAGGAATGCTGGTGTGGGTGGAGAGATTAAAGCACCGTGTATACTGCGTAACTACATGCAAAGATGATAAGTTTAACAATGATTTCAATACCTAATGCCTTGAAGTTTACTAGAAAACTAGAGTAAATGCATTTTCCTCTTGTCATGAAGATCATGTATGTTTTGTTTTAATTTTTTACAGGTTGAAGCTGTTAATTGATCAAGAAAAGGCCTACCAAGAACGAAAGGACGAGGAGAACAACAGAAAGGTCACACATCTCAAGGAGGAGCTGACAAAACTCAAGTCATTTGCGTTGATGGTTGTGGATGAACAGCAACGTATTACTGAACAGCTGAATCAACAAACAACTAAGGTCCAAGAACTGAGTGCCAGTGCCTCACAAGCCCAGGAAGAGCTCAGTTCAGCTAATGTCCGCCTGCAGGAAGAGGAGCAAAAAGTCATTCGCTTGGAGGCTGAGCTGCATGACCAAGCCGAACAACACCGTCACGAACAAGAGGCCATGACTGCCAAATTGACAAGTGAGGATGCCCAAAATAGGCAGCTGCGCCAGAAACTGTCAACTCTCAGCAGGCAGCTTGATGAGCTGGAGGAGACCAACAAAACTTTGCGCAGAGCTGAGGAGGAACTGCAGGAGCTGAGGGACAAAATTAGTCGTGGTGAATGTGGAAACTCTAGTCTTATGTCTGAGCTGGAAGAGTTGCGGAAAAGAGTACTAGAAATGGAGGGAAAGGATGAAGAGTTGATCAGAATGGAGGACCACTGCAGAGATCTCAACAAGAAACTGGAGAAAGAGGCCAAACAAAGCCAAAGCCTGAAAGCTGAAGTTGATAAACTGAATCACAGAATTATGGATTTGGAAAAATTAGAGGATGCATTCAGCAAGAGTAAACAGGAATGCAGCTCACTCAAAATGAACCTGGAGAAGGAGAGGATGGTGTCCAAGGTTCTGACCAGTGAGCTGGAAGTCTTAAAAGTCAGGGTCAAAGAACTAGAGGCAGCTGAAAGCCAACTGGGAAAGACAGAGCTGACAATGAAGGAAGATCTAACCAAGTTAAAGACTCTGACAGTCATGCTGGTGGATGAAAGGAAGGCAATGGCAGAGAAACTAAAACAAATGGAAAACAAGATCCAGAACAGCACTGGCAAACTTCAGGCTGAGCAGGACAAAGTAACATCAGTCACAGAGAAGCTAATTGAGGAGAGCAAGAAAGCACTGAGATCAAAAGCTGAACTGGAGGAGAAAATGTGCAGCGGTACAAAAGAAAGGGATGACTTGAAGGCCAAGTTGAGGGCTGAAGAGGAAAAGAGCAATGATTTGGAGTCAAAGATCAATATGATGAAGAAAAGGTTACAATCACTAGAGACAATAGAAAGAGAACACCTGAGAAACAAAGCCAAAGAGGAGCAAATAAAAACACCTATTGCTAACCGCTTCCAACAAGAAGACAACAAAGTAAAGGATTTAACACAGGAGGTTGAACGTCTCAGACGCAAATTAAAGGATATGAAGGTGGTAGAAGGTGATTCATTAAAATCAGAAGAGTTTGAATCACTGGAGAAAAGATTCAACAATGAACAAGCGAAAACGAAAACTTTGATGGAGGAGCTGGAAATATCCAGAAAAGAGCTTTCAAAGTACCAACTGGCTGAAAAGAAAGAGTGCAACCAAGAGCATGTTTTGTATAAAAGGTTGAAGGAAGAAGAGGCAAAGTCTAGTCATTTGACCAGAGAGGTAGCAGCTCTGAAAGAGAAGATTCATGAATACATGGAAACAGAGGAATCCATTTGCCGCATGAAAACTGACCACTCTACACTGCAAAGAAAGCTTACCCAGCAAGAGGTCAGAAACAAAGAACTAGCCAGAGAAATGGAGACACTGACACGGGAGCTTGAAAGATACAGACGCTTTAGCAAAAGCCTTCGCCCTGGCATGAATGGAAGACGCTTTTCAGACCTACATGTTGCCACTAAGGAAGTTCAGACAGAGTCACTTGACCTCATGTCTCCCGACTGCAAGACAATGGCACCACTGGAACGTGCTGTGGTGAACGGCAAACTGTATGAGGAGAATGAACCTGAAGATAATGCCAATTACAGCAATGAGCTTCAGCTCAACAAATGCAGCCCCTCCCTTATAAACAATGTAAATAACCTAAATAACAACATGAGAAAAGCACGAGTCCCATTCCTTAAAAACAAAGATACCCCCCATCAGGTGAATGGTAAAGTGCAACCACGGCAGAATGGGAACTATGTTCAGCCCGGGGATGTAGTGTTGACCCACAGTCCTGGGCAGCCTCTGCATATTAAAGTGACTCCTGACCACGGACACAACACAGCAACGCTAGAGATCACCAGTCCGACCACAGAAAACACCCAGTCATTTACCAGCACTGCCGTCATACCTACAAGCGGGGGTCCACCAAAACAGAGAATTACCATCATACAGAATGCGTCTATATCCCCTACTGCAAAATCAATTTCTCCAACAACAAAATGTAAAGGATCCCCTATATCCGATGAGCTGTCTTCACCAGACAGAGCCCTATCACCTTTCACTATGACTACATACTCCAGAGCAATGACCCCAGACTCCTGTGGCTCTCTAACACCAGAAAGAGCTATGTCACCAATACAAATTGTGTCAGTCACAACAGGCACCCCTGACCGCTCCCTCTCTGCAGAACCAGTGGAAGTTGTTGGAGGCCACGCCATCTTCCGTGTGACCCCTGAAAGGCAGAGCAGCTGGCAGGTCCAGAGGTCTAACAGCTCGGGGCCAAATGTCATCACTACAGAAGACAACAAGATCCACATTCACCTAGGGAGCCCCTTCATTCAGAGCATCAGCACTCCATCACAAACTCTGAGTCCATGCCATTCGCCCGGACTCCCGGAGCAAAGGACTCAGGTGCTTGCAAACTGCAGTACCCCTACTGCTAAAGGCAGCAGCAAAATCACAAGTAGCATCATGATTAAGCCCACATCCACCCCAATCCAAAGGCCATCACAGATTACCGTAAGTAACGCCTACGACTGACCTGACAACCCTCAAAACCCTCCATCCCACCCTGACTCCTGCCATGAAATCCAACTCAACCTTAGATCCTTGTAGCCGCCCAAACAATATACCCTGATGCATTTAGATGTCTGTTTTATGTGATTTAAGATCTTCAACTGGGATTTGAATGTTTTCCTTTTTATTTTGGTTGGTTTGCTTGGTTTGGTGTGATTAAGTTCAAACAACTGTTCGCCTGCATGAAAAAACAACAGCATTTGAAAGCACCAGAAAATTTTATTTCATATAACGTAACACCAGGTTTTAACTTATGTGCACTTACTGTATTGTACTCAGTGGCACATTTGCCATGTAGCCAGCCTATTCACACTGATGTATCATGCCAGTTTTTTTATTTCATATCACACATACTACATTATGATTAAGTTGTTTTTGAATTAAAGTGTGCAAAATGATGTGTTATGTTTTAGTTCGTCATCCATGCTTGCCAATTTCATTCAGCATGTCTTGAATGTGTAAAATTAAAAATAATCAGAGGAAAGTGTGATTAGAATGATTTTATTTTTTGTTTGTGCATGCACAGAAACATTTTTTAACACTTGAACAGATTTCAGTGTAGTGTTTTTCTGTTGGAATGTATAGTCAAAATATCAGTTATCAGATTTTAACATGAAGATTGTCAAAACTTTGTTATACCTAATTAAATGCTACCTAATTGGAACATTTGCCTGAAAAGCCTTTCTGCTACACCAAATTACAAAACCTTTAAAGATTCTCATGTTTGCTTTCTTTAGTTAAAATCATGAGCTAGTGTCATTGTTTTCTGTTACTTTCAGAAGACAAAAACCCAATGACTGAAAATGGAAACTAGCAGGATGTAAACTTGGTGTTCTCTTAAATGATACAATAACCTCAAAGTGGTGCTACATAACTTAAGATCGGTGCGAGCAGTCTGATTTTGTAGTCTAGGTTTATATATTACTAAAACATGATCAGGGCTATTGATGACTAAAGAATAGGTGGAATGAAAAAAAACATGATAGAGCAATTACAAATCAGCACAATAAGTAAACTGATCCTAGTTACTCAGGGACAACAGCCTGGAGAACCCATGCTTTATAGTTCACAATAATCATCCACCATGTTGAGATGTCCTTGAGCAAGACACACAAGGACCAACATAGTATCACAAGGACAATCCTGAAAATGAAAATAACCGCGCTTTATTGCTGAATGCTACCAGTGTGGCCACAGAATATTGTACTTCAGGACAACATGCTGTAAACATCGAAAAGCCTCTTCTGAAAACCTGACAGTGTTTAGACCACAGAAACACTAATGAATTTATTATTAGCTTAACCTCTGTGCCCTATTAGCAGGAAGCAACAATGAGCTTTCTATACACTGAAAAAAACCCCAAACCATCTGTTTTATTTTGCTTGCCCCATGAACTACAACAAATGAATGTGTTTGCATTCCTCTACTTGCGGTTTTATGAGCAAAGAGGAAACACTACCACAAATATATAATATAATTAAGCCAAAATGTTGGCTCCAAATGTGTTTCCATGAATTTGCCTAATGTCTTATTTCATCCTGCTCGTGGACAAGTAACTAGATTTCAGGTACATGATCAAAAATATTACTCGTACTACTGGAAAAAGACTTACCAACCTGGCTTAACCTCAAACTATCATCATTTTCTTAAATCCTTACAACTAATAACTTTCTTATATTTTCAAAAAAAAAAAATCAATCAGTTATGTTTAAGGGTGGACGAAGCTGAGAGAAGCTAAACTTTATACTGTTAAACATCAATAATACGTCAGTGTCGTTTAGATGGGGCAAGACAACCGTTTCAGGAAAGCACACACACACGCACAGATGCACGCACAGATGCACACACACACGCACAGATGCACACACATCAGGGTGATAGCAAGGAGATGATTAAATCAAGCATAAAATTGAATGAGTGGGAAGGAGCACAGCTGGAGAAACTGGTTCCAAGGGAGTCTGGGTGTGATGAAATGATGCTGGGGCTAAACAAGATGCTATTCATTAGACCATTACTTGAGCAAGCAGCCAGCATCTGGGATTGCTGTCTGTGACCTCAATTACCCCTTGACTCACTTTAGGATTAGTTGATTCATAAACTGTGCTCAAGGAAGACAAATCTGTGGACGGTATCACTGCCAGACCAATGAAATGAATATCAAATGACATGCTGCAAGCCAGAGTATTTTGTTAAACAGCCTACAGTTGCTGCTGTTGGCTGACAATGAAGTTGTAATCACACTAAGCACACAGGGATACTACTGATTAACAACAGTATTTCCAAAAATCACTAAATACACCAATGTAATTTTAGGTAATCAGCTACTACTGTGACTCAAGTGCAGCCAAGAAAGTCTAATTACAACACTGCATGCCAGAAAGACAAAGTATGTATCATACTGCAGGCAAGAGCGGATTTCCTCCCTTTACACCACAATGATAATAATCACAGAAGAATTTGCCCACCTTGACCAACAGGCACAATAAAAGAAGGGAAGGACAATAAACAGTGCTATGGGGGTTTTCTTTAACAAAAGGCTGTGTACCATGTGTGAGTGTGAGAACACAGACACTGTGAAAGTAGTCTCTCTCCCAGTGCAGCACAAGCACCAAAACAGACCTTGTGTTTGGTTTCCACAGAAACAGTCATACCGGTCTTGCAGATTGCAGGGCAGAGGAAGTACTTAGTTGAACTCCTGCTGCACCACTGATATACGAGAAAACAAAGCCACACATTAAGGTCTCTTTCCATATAAAATCAACAACACTCCCATGATGTGGAGCCTGTACAGAGTTTCTGGCTCATTAGTTCTGCTGAAGCACAAGTCCTACTTGTTCTAAAATGTGTATCCTGACCGAATATTTAAGGATACAGTTTACTGCATATTTACTGCATGGAGCTAATTTAGGAATACAGAGACACAAATACAATACAATATGAACACAAGAACACTTTCTGAAAACCAATACATGACATGACAGCAAATAAGTGTGGTTACATGCACTGTACATTGGATAATTGCTCAAAGTCACTAGAAACTGCTCAGGAATTTATAAGAATAGGGCAAAACTGTGTACACGGCTCAGTGTCCTGTTGCCGAGGTTACTCATAATTATGGAAACATCTTATTAGAGTTTCTGTAAACAGGATATGGTTTTTACTGTACAAACACTTATCCAAAAGGGATGCACCTCAGTATCCTGGCACATTGATGCTCATCTAAACACACTGATTAAAAAGCCATTTCAGAGTAAGTGGAACAGTAAGTTATTTTGGAATCTGATAAATGTGATGTTTCCCATGAAATTTGCTTTTCTGCTGTGCAGATTGTGCTGCAAAAACAGCCAAACATTGGTTTCTATGCAACAAACTCATATTGTTTTTAACATTAAGCTTAATTAAGACTACATGAGGCATAACACACTTTTCTAGTGTTGCAAGTAATCATTTATTATGATTGATTGATATGATTAATCTTAAGACTATTTTCTGATGAGATGAGACAAACTTTGTTAGTTCATTTTGTCTATAACCTGTCAGAAAAAAGTGAAAATTGTATTTTAATGTATTTACTTTTTAATGTATTTATCAAAATAGTTGCCAATTTTGAACAACATTGAATCAACTGGCACAGTTTCACACATTTAACCTTATAGGACAAAACACACAGCAGGAAACAAATATTTTAGCTGATAATACACATAACAGCATGAAAAATATGCTAAAGGGATGCTGTACATTCCCAGAGTGGATGCAATGACAGAAGCCTCCTTTTCACTGGAAACACTGGTAACACCTGAATATTAACCAATGCAATTATCTCACATCTAGTTAGTATGAGAATTCTTTGGAGGATCAAAAACAAACAAAAAACAAAACACAACTTCCATTAAAGACAAATCCAAAGTTAGACAGTCATGCAGTATATATTTTGCACTGGTCACTGTCCATAAAATATGATTTGGTATCATCTAGTGGTCATTACTAGTATTGCATCTTTTCTGGAAACACTGATCCACCGACTTTGGATGAAGTCAAAGACATCACCTTGATCTGGTCAAAAATATGCACCTTTTGTGCAATACCTATCTCCTCCACAGTGTATATTTTTTATCTATGTCTTCATTTTATTGTTTGTGTTTTTCCACAGATACCTCTAGAAGCATTCCGACGACCAGGACCTACAAAAATACCCAAACCAAAGGGCTACAGCTCCCAAAAAGGGACAAACAGCACAGCAGCAAACCTGCAGAACAGGAGTCTGCCACCACAAACCCAACCAACCACCAGGAGGGAGCAGCCCACACATACACCTGCAGCTCACAACAACAACCCAAACCTAGCAAACCGCAGACTGTGACATCACTGACACGCTGCCTTCACCTAGTGTACACTAAAATCATCCACATAGTTACTTCTGACAATGAGTAAAACATCAAAACAAAAAAAAAAGTCTTTAGCTCAGTGTGTTGCATAAAACAAACTACAGCGAAAAATAAAACAAGAACAAAACTCAAACTGCTCTACTATTACCTATCCTCACCTGTGGTGCTCTGAAGTCTTCATAATGCATCTATGTCAATTTCAGTTAAACACACATTAGATTAGCAAGTAGTTTCAAAAGTAAATTATTCACAGTCACAGATTTATGTGAAATTGACACTGTGATCAAAACTAGTGAAGCTAAAGTAGAACACCAATTGTATTTGGGCAAAGAACCAATGAAAATGTTCGTTTGTATTGCATTTGTATTCATCTTTGACAACTGTCTGTTGGGATGGAACAGATAATGAAATAGCTATATATTTCTACAGATGGGATGTCTAGGGAGAGATATTTTTAGAATAAGTGGCAATAATGTACATAAGCATATAACTGATGTGTTGTAATGCAGATCATTGATGGCGTTAATCTCTTCAATGTGAAGGTTGTGTTATTTTTGGTTATCAATAAAGACTTTTTATACCTTGATGAAGAGAAATGTCTGATCGGATTATAAAAAAAACTGTCAGCAGCAAAGAAAGTAGCAAACTAGAAAAGATCATATGATGCTGCATATAATAATAATGTATGACTGCAGTTATGAAAGGGCTCCTGTATCTATGCAGTATTATTTACTTGAATTGTTGTGAAGCATCTGCTGCAGATGATTAAAGAGGTGCAGATGGTTTTCACAGGAGGTGATTATAATGCAAGTAAAACCAAGAATGATCTATTTACAGCAGTTTCACAGAGTGAGCTTAACACACAGGTACTTCACAAAAGCAAGGGCAGGGCAAAACAGGACTTGAACAATACAATACAAAATGCTTTCTGATTTTCACCGGAAAATTTTCAAGGAGTTATTCACATGAGTCATAACAGGTTGAGAGTGCAAGAGCAAAAAAACACTGACTGGATTATACTGAGCAAAACTGAGGTATTCCCTGTGTTTATTTATAAAATGTATTGTTCTACTTGGAATATTACTGCTCAAAGAAATTGTTTTATTTATATATATATATATATATATATATACACGTTAGTCAGCCAGAATACAATTTATACACAGGCTTGGCTGCTACGTCTTTACACACTGTGGAGAGGAAAATAACTGCCTAAAGTTTCCTATGTTTCACTATCCCAATAAAAAGTAGTATCCAAACCTCATGTTGTCTTGCCAGCAGGTCATCGCTAATGTGTTGTCAGAGCAGAGTTAATAGCTGAGCGCAGCACAGACAGGAAGTGGTCTCTCTCCTCACCTCTTTCGGTGGCACAAACCCACGAACGACAAGGACCCTCCAGGACAAAAGCATGGCACACATCTACAGAGGCACACACAATTTCACTGCAACTTTTAGAATTTAACAAAAACCCTGACCATGTTCCACTAGATTACTACAAAGCACCAAATATGGCAAAATCGAGTATATATAATGTATTCTTTACTGCAAGAACTCACAACGTGTGTGTGTGATCTCCCGGACAGCGAGGCTGGTGAGAGCCAGAGAGGCCAGGAAAGTGTGTGTACTCCGATGAGCCAGCATAAAAGGCATGTGAAGCACATTTCGCCGGGTCAACACCAAAGCATCGTTAAACAGGAAGAGACCCACATCGAACACTTGCTCATAAGTCCTAATCATTCATGTACACACAACACACAGAATTCATACAACTATTTTACACATCTAAGTGAAATCAACCAATAAAAAAATCACCACTCTGGAATAGCTTTTACCTGAGATAGTCTGGAATCTGTTCATCAGGACTCCTGAGCAAAGCCGCATCCTGAGTTATTATCAGCTGCCTGTTTCCTTCCCTGAGGTCCTACACACATATACAAAACAAAGCATATTGATACGTGAGATTAATCTGCTGCTGAGAGTGTGAGAAAAGAAAAGAAAAGAAGTGAGAGCTGTATTTTTACTGGACAGCCGTGGATCATCTGCTGTGTTTCCGCTATCAGTCTGTCTCTCTCTGTGCTGCGCTTTAACTGAAAGAAAAAAAATATTTGTGTATACATTAGCCCAAACACACAAATGCTATACATTTCAAATTTATTATTAATGCAGCAACAACATTTACAGGATCTGTATGAAATCAAGCATGGTACTAACTGACTGTGTAGGTATTGCACCTTTTGTATGAACTCCCTGAATTGTAGCAGTGTGTTGATGGCAGAGGAGAGGTGTGTGTGATCAGGGTGACCTGGGTGTGTGTGTGAAGACAGAGCCTGAAGCAGAATCACGTATTCCTGTATTCGCCACACTGGACACAGCAGCAGTTCTTGCAGACTGAACAAATATATTGATGCAGATATTTCACTAAACATCACAATTGACTGTTTAGGTATTTACATATTCAGGTTTAATATGGACAGTAATTTTTGAAAAAAAAAAAAAGATAAGTGAGTGTGCTGTTATGCAGGTTACCTCAGCATGTGTGTTGCAAGGGTTCTGTCTGCTCTCTTTAGAAAAGCCCTGAATGCAGGTTTTGTCTCCCTGCACTGAGACACACAATATATATGACCTTTTGATTATGTACTGTATGTATGTACTCCATGTTAACTGTCGTGCTTATTTTTTAACTACAAAAACTAAGTTTGACCTTAACTTACAAAAACATCTGAAAAATTCATAATAAACACTTTGGAAAATGGGAGGTCACACAGCACCAAATTCTTTCTTACAATAGCCAACAAAACTTTAACTGGTTATATTATGAAGACGTCACAAAAACACCTTTAACTTTACCTTGTCGATGGTATGGAGAGCAGTGGCATAATTATTAAGGTAGTTGGTGTAGACTCTGAGACTTGAGCACAGTTTTACAAACACATCTCCAACACACTGCTCTGCACCCCACTGCTGCAGCCTTGACTGTAAATCTCCATGAAACGCCCTGAAACAGACATACACACTACATGGCATGACTCCACAAATGAGCCAACAATATTCAAATATCTCTACATATGTGTGTGTGTGTGTGTGTACCTGTTTAACTCCAGTATTTGTGAGGCAGGACTCAGGATAATCTGGATGTCAGTGTAGCTAAGAATTGCTCTGTTGGAATTCAGGGCTGCTGTTAGAGGCTCCTGGTACACCTTCAGCACAGTGGAGGGACATGCATATATTAAGCACCCTGGTTTTGTAATTTTGACAGTTGTCATCAACATGAACCCTGATTGCACCTAAATGGACAAATAGAACACTTGCTGGGTTGGTGGCTGCTCTGAAAACATATATATTTTCCTCCCAAAACCTGTCCTATAAAACACTGGAAATAAAAAGTAGGCTATGCAGCTATAGTACTGCTCAAATCACCATTAAAAAGGTATTAAATAAAACCCACAGCCAAGCTGAAAAGGACTCTGTGTCCTAATCAGTTTTCATGGTTTTCTGGACTTCGATTAGACAGCAGTACCTTAATATTTGATTAGTTTCAAATGAGACCACCAGAAACAGGTGTCTCACTAAATAAACATGTGTCATAATAAAGTATTTAAAATTACTGTAACTTTCCTGAATGACTGAAAACTAATTCATGTTTTATTGTTAGTCTGACAATTAACATGTTTGAGCATGGGCACCCATGGGCACTGTACCTTCAGCAAAGCAACAAGACTCTTCAGATAAAGACATTCGCTGTAGTGCAGCTCTCTGGCAACAGCACCTCGCCAGTCTAATGTGGCCTGGAGGCAGAGAGAGAGAAAGCGTTGCACAGATGAGGTATGCTCCTTCTGCCTTGCTCTAAACGGATAAATTCGAAGAACACACACCTGTGGTAGCTCAGGTGTCAGACTGGAGCACCTCTGTGAGCTATCACCTGCTCCTTTGTTTCTGCTCTTCTCTGAAGAACTTTCTTCTCCCTCCTTCTCTTGGTTCCATTTAGTCAGAAAGTCAGTGAGGAACTCTAAAGGCCTGGTCTGAAGGAGCAAAGAGAGAAATTTGGACTGATGGTTCATTATCTGTAGTTAATGATTTTTGATATGGTTTTTGGTTAGTGATTCTCACCTCTTCCTGCCTTGTGAGAACAGTGAGCCCTTCAATCAAAGCCTCACTTAAATCTTTGGACACAGAAAGCTCCTCAAGGCAGATTTTCTCCCACAGAAAATGACCTGATGAATATAATAACAGATTCTTCAGTTTACAGAACAAAGAGTATGCACACACATTTCATACTGAACCAGCTGTGCATCTGCATTCAATGTACATGAATGTGAAACCCACCGAGTGCTCTGCCCCTGGCCTGCAGGCTGAGTCGCTGTAGCTGTGGCCCCAGGTGGTCTCTCAGGTCCCCCAGAGCCTCCTCTATCCACTGGGCCTGTCTGCACCACGCTTGTAGAACACTCTCACACACATATTGGAGTGCCGGGGCTGCTGGTCGCTGGTCCGATAGCCCAGTACACACACTGCCATCAGACCACTCACTCAGGACTGTAAGAAGCATTAAAGAAAAACAAAAAAGAAACATGCTTACTGTGGCTTTGATGCATTCACTAATTTTCCATTTGACTGTGTGTACTGCAATCAACTACATAACAAAGCTAAAATTAAAGAATATATGCATTTCAAGGAATAAACGGGTATAGATAATGGATGGATATTTACATAATTTTATGATCCTTAAGATTTCCATCCTGCTTGATTTAGTGAGAGTAGTGGTTATTATAATAACAGCTAGTTTGGTTTAATACTACCACCCTCCCTGACCAACACTAATAGTGAGATAGTAGTGTAAAACTTTTTTATTGCTTTACCATCTAATACCATCAAAGTACAGATGTGAAATGTGCAATTATGAACTTCAGATACAAGCTGCCACCCGTACTGGTTATTTCTCCTATCAACTGTGACCTGCTCTGTGGTATAGTGAAAGCAGGTATGAGACACACAGAAGGAAAAATACAAAAAAACTGTTAAGTTTAACATGTGTGACCTATTTGCTGCAGACTTTTTTTAAAATGTATGGCTGCATTGAATGCTGAGGTGAAAATCTGTTTAGCTTTTCTACCTTCCTACCTCCATTAACAAAAACAATTGTCCTCGTAATCTACTACCATATACACACAATCGCACACAACACAAACAATATACACTGTTTATCGCTCAAAATTAACATGCAATATGTTTCTTGACAGTTTTGAAACTTTTAAAAAATCAAACGCAAACATTAAACCGTTAGAGCAGGCAAAAATAACCAATACAGCCCAGCACTAAACGTAATGACAAGTACATGCAGTGTGATCCCTGTGGATTCCTCAAAATAAACCAGTCTCATATACACAGTAAAATACTTTTTGTTTGTGAATGCAGTAACTTAATATAAGTCTGATATGCCACAGAGAGAACGGACAGTTCAGAGTCAGGCTGATACTGATATATGCTGGATTACATGCATGCACGAGAAGATATTGTGAATCTAGTGCTCAAGTGACAGATCTCACTATAAACAATAGAGAACAAAAACTATCAGAAGATATTAATGTAAATATATCTATCACCAAGAGCTAAAAATGCAGATGATTTATAGTATTAACAATGGGGTTTGATTTCATGAAAATATTAAGGATCGCAACTTTAAGTGTTTCAGCAAAATCAAGCATCACACAAGGCGTCTGCTGACAGACATTTAGAGGCGTCAGTGGTAGTTTTGAGGTCACAAAGAACATATTCCTAAGCCTGAGGCTCTTAACAGATATTTTTTCTGTTGAAGCTTCAGAGTTGAGTGAAACTCTTGTAGATGTGTGACTCACTGTTCTGGAAACTTCCTGTCGCGAAGCCCATCGGTGCCTGAACCTCTAGCCCAGTAAGAGTAGAGAGAGTCTGGATGAGAGCCAGTCCTGATGCTGTGGGGGAGACAAGAAGAGAGAGGGACTGTGAGAGACAAAAGCAGCAAGTGGAGACAATCGGAAACACTGAAAGAAATACAGATCACAGAGAACTGTGTGTGTGTGTGTGTGTCTACCTACCAGATGCAGCCAATGGGCAGAAAATGTCAATCCCTCCTCCTTCCTCAGCTGGTGCCAGCCAGCCACATAGTTTTTCCCAGAATACTCTGTGGTCAGGTGTGAGTAAAGTCCTCTCTGACAGACTACTACCTGTATGGTCAAAGGTAAAACAAACTTAATGTTCTACTATCTTCATTTGAGTTTGAAATAGATATCCATGCATTTTCCTAATCCACAGGTAACCATGTTACCATCATTTAAGTTAATTGTTATGCATCTAAGATTTTTTGCAATCTAAATTGCATGGACTTTAAAAACAGCTCTATCACAATAAATTGCTCAGGAACTACCCTTCATGACACATTTAGATACATAAGATTATTCATTCTTACTGTGAAGCAGATTGATTTCCTCAGTCCCTCCTGGAGCTAGCAGGCCCAGCCTCTGTGCTCTCTGCCCAGAAAATGTCCTCTCCACTTGAGTTACCAGTGCTGAGAGAGTCCCCCTGTGGTCATATAGAATCACAGTCACTCCTGTCTTCACTCCACTTAGCACCAACTGGATTCAGAATGGGGAGAATGAGAATGGGGAGAATGAGAATGGGGAGAATGAGAATGGGGAGAATGAGAATGGGGAGAATGAGAATGGGGAGAATGAGAATGGGGAGAATGAGAATGGGGAGAATGAGAATGGGGAGAATGAGAATGGGGAGAATGAGAATGGGGAGAATGAGAATGGGGAGAAAGAGCAGAAAGGGATTTATTTTTTAAATCTCTCCAACACAGTTCAGTTCATTTTCAATTCCATGTCCAAAAGGTTTTTTTTACTCTTTATTTTCTTCCACCTCAGACAAAAAGGACTGAGGAATGGGCTGAAAACTGATGAGACTATTAAATTATCCTCTAACCTCATAAGCAGGGATTCTACTGGAAATCAGTAACACGAGGGCAGGAGTGGTGTGATGGATGGGCCAGACTCCGTGTTGTGGTGCGGGTCTATAGGTGAATGAGGACAAAGCTCCACTGGCTTTGTTCGGTCTTTCACTGAAAACACAGCATGTATGTTAGGAAAGACAGGAGTGAGTGCACAGTTCTTGTGTTGAGTGACATTATATTTGTTATTTCTCAGAAGTGTATTATCTCATTAATTATCTCATTAGCTCATTGTATCTAAACACTCAGGTATCTGTTATCAAAACAAGGCTGCAGTCAATCACCTGAATGAACTGGAGGCCTGGACTCTCTCCATGCTTTGAGCTGCACTGACAGACTGTCCCTTGTTCAGGCTAAGGCAGAGGCTGGAAGATCCAATAGGTCTTGGAGTCCCAGAGAGGGAGGGCCAAGAGCTCAATGCTATCAAAGAGCTGGACCTCACTTTGGGAGTACTTTCACCACTAACTGGTTTTGTGTAGCTTCCCCAGGCTCTCCTGTTTCTCATGGATAGTTCTACAAATATCACAGACATGATGGAAATTACACATTTCTACTGAAGTCACAAAGTCAGTAATCAGGCCAACAGAATATTTCTCAAGCTAGAGTAATTCATCTTCACCTGACTATAAAAACAAGATGAGTCTAGTCTGAGGGGAAAACTCAAAGCCCTGATGACACCTCAAAAAAACGTCCTTCCATTTCATGACCTTGTGGCTTTGTTTGTTTGTTTCACACTCACTTTTCTCCTCCTGAAGTTTGTCTTTGATGATCTGCCTGATCCTCCTCTCCTTCCTCCTCTCTTCGTCTTCCTCTATAATCCCCATGTTTTGTTGGTTAAGGGTCCCGTACTGCTCGGCTGCCTCCCTGGGAGTAAGCCAGTCCAGCGTCTTAATACAGGAGATATAGTGATTCTTCCATGCACCAAACTCTTTCTCTCCAGGAGTGTAGGGAAGGAACCAGCCTCTTCTGACACACCGGCCTGCCCACAGACAGTCCTGAGAAAGGGAGCACAAGAGAGTGTACTCATTTTTTTAGACTCACAACTGAGATTCAAATCTCTCCTTTAATTGACCTCTCACCTGCTCAGCCAGGATCCTCCAGTGCCAACTGACTTGGGCGGCGCGACACAGATCACGAGGAGTCAGAAATGACATCACATACAAGGACAGAAACCGAGGCAGGACCACAGTGAAGTCCACCTGGGTCACAGGAAGTGCCTCGATCATCAAATCTCTACAGTACCTGTTCATATTGTTAAAGGTTTTCATTTGATAAAAAAACAAAAAAAAAAGCACTTTAAATAACCTAAAAACTTTAATGCATAGAAAGTGTCATTACAAAAGATCTGAAGAATGGCAGAAGATGAGAGCACAATGGTCATGATATAAATACACATAAAAACTTGGAAGAAATGACTTTACTTGAGCTGTGACTTGGTGCAGCGTGTGAGCAGTGAGTGCAGCAATTGCTTCCTCTGCTTGTCTGACCACAGATCAAACCAGTGGAGCACAAGGGTCAGCCTCTCCTCAAACAACTAGGAGTAAATGTGGAAAAGGCACAAACACCAGACAAAAACCATAAATCAGTGAAACCAAAGGACTGATGAGTTTCATTACATGGGGCCTGGCTGCTCAGCCAAAAGCTCCAAACAGTGAAGATAACCATGGGGACAAAACAAATCCAGATACTGACTGAAAACCAAAACTGTTAATACTGAGTGTGTCTTTCAGCTGCAGTGATACCTGGTAGGCCTAAGTGTTGACTGCAGCCATAAACATGTTAGTCTTTCTGAAGGAACTGCCATATATTGGCTTAAAATTGGGGAAAAAAAGAAAGAATACTCACTTACATTCAAATTGTTTGTCACTGCGTGGAAACAAGGAGGAGTCTTACGCAAGTATACACCTGTTCCCAAACAGCCAATTAACCAAACGCTGCGTCATTTCGATCGGATTTTAATTCTGACACTATCTGATGCGTAATAAGGTAAAATAACTTGGGGACTCCAGCCACATGGTGGCTCTTCATAATAATTTAATATGAATGACTCGCCTTTCCCCTAAACCCCCAGAACGGGGTTGTCGGTGTTTGTCAGTCCCACCTGCAGGTTGTTGGTCTTGTTGTTCAGAGGGGTCCATGTGCTGAACAGGGTTTCGGGGCGCGGCTCAAAGTCTGTCCCGCTGAGCTGCCACCGTTTCACCGAGTGGGCGCCTGATTTTCGGCTCGTCTCCATGTGTTCACCAAACTTCACCTCATTACTGTCAGATCCAGGCCAACAGCGGCTGCTCTGCCCCCGTAACCTTAGAGACGCGTCAACAAAAGGATGCGCACATTCCTTCACAGCCACAATGCGCATAAGTAACCTGCAGCATGGGTTCAAGCGTCTGAGCAGGAAAGACACAGCAGTCAGTCCTTGATGCTGTCCATACCTTTGACAACCTGTTGTAGCTCTCGTTTACTTACAGTCATTTCACTGGAGCGTGTCAGCCAATAATCACAAGGCAGAAAAATCTGCTACGACGTCGAATTTCTTACATCAATAATTGCAAATTTACACTGAATCAGGATTTTTGAAATTTATTTGTGACGCAAAGCCCGAGCTCCTGCGGTGCCGCAAGCCCTTACACGTCGCCATCTAATGCATTTTAAAGTAATGACACATTCACTGTTTATTTGGCGAGATGCGTAAATTCACTGTAACCCTATGTCATCATATGACATATCAAAAATGCTCGCAATATGACATCTGCAATATGTTGGTATCATTTATATCAAATATGTCACAAATTCAAGATGTAAGTATGTTAAGTTCTATTATGTGTGAAAACACAAAATCCCAAATACCTCACACAGGACGTGGTTATAGTATAGGCCTATGTATGTGCCAAAAATGTTCATACTAGAGGTCAATACACCTATCTGGTTTGGTGTGTGTAGCTACATGCCACCCACAAGACTCACTGACATAACTGGGGCCCATGCATGGCTTACACTTTGTGACTGCTCACTGTGGTAACAGATGCCTGTTTTAAATGTCATTAGTTGTCACTTATCAGTGGTCACTTATTAGTTGTCATTTATCTGCATTTCTACATTAACTTCAACATACAGGCAGTATTTTTCTTTTAACAATTACAGCCATCACTGTCAGACAAAAATGTTTATTAAAAGCCAATAAAATAAAAGTTACCAGACAGTTAAAACAGTAAAACACTTCAAAATGCTGGTTAAAATAAGAAGTGACAATAAAATAGGATTTACAGTCAAAGTAGTATTAAACTTATGTTATCTTAAAACATACAATCCAAATTTATAACATCTTCTATGAAAATCATTTAAAAAGGTTAAAACAAATAAGGCAAAATGATTAAACTAAAAAATTAAGGCTGATTGTGATGTCAACATTTGGATTACTCCGTCTTCCCCTGGATCAAAATGACCGTGTTTTGCATGTTGCATGGACATGTGCAAATATATTAAACACTGATGTGATGGAGGTGATATCAGGCAATTTACATGTAGCAAGAAATCATCACAAACCGAAGTCACTGCTGGAAGTTTCACCCAATTCATGCATATTTGGCTTATCAATGAATTCAACTGAAAATTTGTTTCAGTTGTTATTGTCTTGCAGATCAGATCTTAGCTTGTATTTAAAGCTCTATGCTGAGTCTAGCTCTAGGTCTTTAGTTTATGAAGTTACAGACACTTGATCTGTGACAACAGTAAAGACAAAGTGCAACAGTGTGAGTTATGTATTTAAATACATATCTGAATACTCCAGCAAGGAACAAGTTTGCAGTCAGTTCTTTTTTAACAAACCCCAAACAACCACTGATGATGTCCTATAAAGGACCTGTGAATGAACCAGGTGTTGGCCAAATCATGGTGGGTATTTTATATTAAGATCACTTTGGTTAGCAATGTATTGTAAAAGCAGACTGTTTGGAAATGAGTGAACTGACTGCACCTTGACAGCCCATGACAGGAATACACCAAAGCTGATATGCTAGGTATGCTGTACTGTGGATCATCTTAAGATATAGCTACAAGAGAAAAGACATTATACTCTATGTGATTTATCACAAACATGGGGAATTTTAATCATATCTTAGAAAGGCCGTTATTGTTGACTTACCAATTAGTAAGACAATACTCAAATAGTGTAAGCAGTGAAAAATAAGGCTATTGGTGCATCCCTGTCATAGCATCTTATAATACCACCATCACCGTGCAGACAGGAAACGCTGGTGAATAGTTAGGAGAAATAGTGCCGACAAGCTTGCTTCAACTTCACCTTGTCCGGTGCAGCTTCTCTAGGTGGCGTAGACAAATTGCTGGGTTATACGAGGCTGACGAGAAGAGGAAAATCACATGCTGGCAGCCCTCGGAATCTCTTGGCTGTCAGCTAGATTAAGTTTCTGACTGGAGGAGCAAGGTTAAGAAAAAACAAAGGCAAAAATCTAAGGATTTTCACACAATCAGTGCTGGACAGACAGGAAACTGGAATGGAGGCAGTGTCAAATATCAAAAGGATACATTGATGAACTCAGCTCCTCAAGCTGTGAAGAAAAAGGATAAAGTAACCTTATTGTATATGATTGCATGTTAATTATAGATCACATTGATGGACTTAATATAATAGCAGAATTAGCATCTATATACTTGCTGGGACCCCGAGTAGCTACACCACAACAATGGAAAGCTTAATCCAGAGCGTGCTGCATCACAAACATTTCTGTACTGCAAGTCAGAATATTTTCATCATACAAATGTACTTTCATCTTACATTAAGAAGTAATTTGTCCATGTTGGTGTCACAGGCCATTTTCCTCTGGTCTTCGGGCATTTCGTCCACTTCCCCATAGAGATCAAAGTGCAAACGTGCCAGCTTCTCCTGCATCTCTCTCACATGCTCCATTTGGCCGATGGAGCACTCATTGCCTGGGACAAAGAAAACATGAGAGTTGACTTCAGCAGGTATGGTGTCTGAAACACTGCTTTCTCCCAATCACCTGATATAGTTAATACAACACTTAACATTATGTACATATAGTCACCTATAAAATAAGTGTTCTCTACAAGCTGTACAGGCTTGTTTTCATCTCAGGACATTTATCAGACAATGTATGCCTAGTTGAACCTTCTGAAATACCAAATGCTTGTAGTTTCCCTGAGTGGAAGTCATTGAGGAGACTAAGCAGCCCTTTCTCCATCTCCTGGACATCTGAAACGTCAGTCAGGAAGGAGTGCTGGATGATAGGAGCTGCCTGGCCCTGGCTCTGATTAGCTTTACCACCCAAACCCTGGTGCCTGGGTTTATCTCGAACTCCCCTAAAGACACACGATACAAATCGGTAATAAAGAAGTGATTACAGTTCTCGATAATTAAATCAACCTCGATTTATTTCTGGGCAAAGTGCATAACGTTATGATTAGTGAAATCACTGAGGTGACCTCCTATTCTTGCTCTTTTGGCTGGAGTGAGTGCCCATGTTATGGCTGTAGCCGACGTGTCGTCCCCCGGAGGAAGAGCTGTTTTTCCGGCCTGACCCACCGGTTGGAGCCCCCGCGTTGATGGAAGTCCTGGGACTCTTTCTCTTTAGCTTGCGCTCCTCCATAGCTTCATGTTATGGTTCTCTCCGGTTAGCTAGCTTGAGGGTAAACACGAAAATCTGACTCGAAGCACCACAAGCACCCAAACACTCAGTGCCAGACCCCGAAGCTAATAGTATAGAAACAGCGTCCTGACCAGAACTAACGAGCTTCGCAACCGAGCTACCATTAGCTCAACACCTAGCTAGTCAGCCCCTTTATATTATCTACTACAAAATATGCCGATAAACACGTCTACTCACAGTTACACCTGAGCAAATCATATATTACCTGTGATGATGGCAGGCTGTCCACGAGATAAAAACATCTGCTAAAACATGATAATTTCTGTATGTACCCAGCAAGCTAGTTAGTTAGCTAACTGTTAGCCTGCAAACTCTGAAAACTTCCTGTTTTGGTGCAACGCAACGCTGGGCCGAATTCCATATCTCTGGAGATTCACCCTAAAGTTATGATCTAAAAATAAAGTATAATATTTCATAGTGATGAAAATACATTATGCTTGGCTTTCATAATAGCAAGAGAAAACGCATTTTCTACTCAATGTCTACTGTAACTTCGAGAAAGTTTTTCGCCTGCTCTGCACAGCATCCTTCAGAGGTCGCTACACCACGAATTGGAACTGGCCCCAAAATTGACTGCGTCCCGTTGTACTTGTTTCTTTTCTTCCCATTAACAACATCCTCGAAATCTTCATGCAGGATAAATACGTTTTTAAAATATCAAGTATTCAGTAACACGCTTTTTCTAACGAGGAGGATTAGGAGTAAATACGACTTTAATCAATATCTTCCCGTATTTAAGGCATTTAAAACGCAGAGAAGGAGTAAAAGTTATCAAACTACTTGAAAAATGTATGTTAATTTTACGGGACACTTAGTTTGTAAGCAAGTTAATTTTTGTTTAAGCTTGTGTTATATACTTGTATTTTACCTAGCCTACTTTGGAACTCATTTTTAATCTCGTTGTATTTGTATTGGAAACCACAAGAGGGCGATAAGTGAACGCCAAATAATGAATCGGCTCTCTGCCATGTCTCAGTCAATGAAATATGAAACAGTTGATAAACGTGATGTAGATTTTAATTTCATAAACATATATCAGAAATTCAGATTAAATGAATACCATGCAAACATCAGCAAAACAAAATATTTTGTACTGAATTAAGAGTTACAGTCTGTGTGTGAGGTCAATAGGTGATGCTGTTTGCTCATAGCTTTAAATAACTGTACAAATAGCTGATTTTATTTACTTTTACTGGCAACAAAGTGGAAAATCACTTTCATTTTCTCTGACTGTAATTGCAATGCTGCACTTTGTTGGTATTTACAAGAAGTCCTTTATAAGGCACTCTGATGGGAAAAAAACATTAAAGAGCACAACATAAATGCTTAATCTGAATTTGAAAACACATTTCAGCTTGCCATTAAAACTTGTGACTTGCTGCAGTGGCACGGGAGAAAAGAGATATCCAGTGTGGTTTTCTAAAATGTCCAAATGACAAAATCACTGATATGTTGTCCCAGAATTTGGCCTGAGACAAACACTGCACAAAAGCAGAATCTATTTATTTTATTCTGTATTTATAAATGTGGAGAAATCTGAGATGGAAAGATTAGAGACCAAGTGGCTTTTCAAAGTGCAAGATTAAAACAATTTCAAAAAATGAAAATGCATTAAATTAGGTGGAGGGTCCAACAAAGTAAAATGAGGTAAATAACTTTTTAATTTCTAAATGTATTTTTCATTTAAATGTAGAATATGATTCCCTGAGTTTTTGAAAAGGTTCCAGAGTTTGGGGAAAACTATGTGCTGTGATGCTGGCAAATCATTTACCTCTGCCTTTGCTGCCTTTTCCAGCACTCTTCTGCACCCCCCCCTTCCTGCTTTGTGAGCTCATGTGCATGTTTTTGTTTTTGAATGTGTATTTGCTGTGTAAGAGTGGCTGAGTGAGGTGAACCAGGATAAAATGTTACAGATGAACACATTTACACTGTCGCATCCACAGAGCCATTAACTTAGTAGATGTACACACACACATACACACTCTGACAGAAACATGTACACCCCTATCTCTCTGCCGTAATTGCAGTGTAGGTGCTGTTTGGATAGCTGGCTTCTAGTTCCAGCCAGTTCAGTCTTTTCTCATGTGCACGGCTGCTTGAATTATGCACTGGAATGTAAATGAATGACAACTTGTTTAATTACACACTCCATCTTACTGCTGATTCTAAGTTATCTGCCTCTCTAATGCAGCATAATTCCAGCATTTTAACAGTTACTTTAGCTACTGAAGACATTGTAATCTGGGACTAAATGTTATTTAAATAAATTAGATTTTTTAAGTCTCTGTTTTCCATGTAGAGTATAAATTGAAAAAAAAAAAAAACAGTCCACCATATTGTTTCTATTCATTTGAATGATCCAAGTTCATCCGTGTTTGATAATGTATATCCCTCAGTGTGAAAGGACACTCATGGGACTTTTAAAGTAGGTACTGGATGTGTGTGTGTGTGTGTATTGTGGGAGTGGGCGGATCTATTGGGAATTAGGGTTAAGCAGAAGGTTACAAGTGTGTGTGTTTTCATCTCAGCAGCTGTGACCCAGAATAATGTTTTTATCACGTCCTTTTCCTTCATTTACCTCATGTATCCTTCACACACGTACATGTACACACTTAAATACAGGACTTCCTATTAAACATGATTTGATTCATAGCTTTCTCAGTTTACTGTATAAATAAATGTTCTGTGTAGAGAGACGCAGACAGTGCGTCCTTGTCTTCCGTTAGTCTTCTGTGCAAGGACAAGAAGCAAGAACACACATTCACATATACGGCACATGCACAGGGTGGGAGCGACAGAGTTGAATGGTTGTAGGTGGCCAAGAGAAAGAAAGAGAGTAAAAGAAAGCAGCTGGGGAAGAATTAAATGGCCCTGACTATTGTTTTTATGGTTACATTATGCTACAAGATTGTGAAAATTTGCTTGTTTTTGAAAGCAATTCAGTTTCTCTCTCCAACTCATCTCAGATTTTTATTCTACTTATCTTCATAACTCTTCAGAAACTTTCTATCTACCTCTCATTCAATTCCCTGTGCCCCCCCACCCCCGTCCCCCACTTCCCACTTGCCTCTTCCTGTCCTCTTCTCAACACTCTGTAGAGGGTCCAAGTGACATTTGGCTGTCCCCTGCCTCGGGGGGGTCCAGGAGATGCAGACGTTTTTGGCAGGCAAGCACAGGGACGCCTAGGGGTCCTGACGGGGACTCCTGGACTCGGAAGAGAAAAAAAGTACACATCATAAAATGCACCCGCAGTCAGAAACACACATACGCTCTCGGGGTGCGCATGCATAAGCAAACAATTGCACAAACAGAGAAGAGCTAACATGGACACACACTGACACATGTAAATGTGTATGCACACAAACATTCATGCACCTACCAATCAAACACATGTAATGAAGACACAGTGGATGGTAAATGTGAGAAGGCGAGGGAAGCTGTCCCTATGGAAACATTTGGAAAACAGTAAATAAACTGGGATTTGAATTTGAATTGCTAAACCATTGAGCTTCGAAATGCCCAGCTGGCCTTACTCCCTGTCCTTCTTACTATCACAACTTTATTATTACAGCTTTCTAGGCTGATATCAAATATGGGACTGATAAATTCAGATGATACAATCAAACAAAATGAGACAGACATTTGTGTCTGACTTGTCAAAAAGGCTCCACATTACACAAATGTCAATGTAAACTTTAATTTTCCACCTCAGCCATGCATGCTTACTTCAGCAACATTTCAACAATTTTTATTCCACATGTTTTTACTCATGAAAAGTTAGCACCTATGCTACCCACAATGCAACTCAATTTCCAACAACTATGTTACAACTCAAGCTGGTGGCCTCCAAGTGAAGATGTGTTACAAACATCTGGAAAGTTCACTTCTTTCTAAAGGCACACTTCTAGAATTTTTTCATAAGCTACAAAAACCCCAAAATACTTTTTAAGACTTGTAAACAGACTGACCTCTCTGCTGCTTCTATTACTACACGAACCATAATCATCAAAATCTACCCTGGACAGAGTAGCCATCTCACCTCTTCTTCATTAATGAGTTTCTGTACATAGTTACACAAAAGACCAGGCATGCCTTGTATCACTGTTGTTGCTTCTACAAAGCTTAAAAACAGCTTCCTAAGCAAAATCCTGGGGATTTGCAACTAAATCAAGTACAGTTTTAAGAATATGCATGAAATGACTGTTATCCAAAGAAAGACAAAATTACTTGTTCATATGGACAGTTTGGTGGTGACTGTCCTCACCTTCCATCACTCCTGTCCCTCTGAGACCACTCATCTATTTTCCCTCTCCACTCTCCTCTGTCTCTCAGGTCTCTTCAGAGAGATAATAGACTGGTCATCGGGGGACAGACATAGTGAGGGGAGATGGAGATGCAGGGCTAATTGCGTGGTGCCGGAGCTCATCAGCACAGCGCTGCCTGCTGTTTTGGCTCAGCCATAATTACCTGGTAGCCGCAGATGTTTCACGCCATTGTTGCAAACCCAGACAGAGAGGAAAGGATGGATAGATGGGCAGAGAGGTGGGGAGATATAAAAAGGGAGAGACACAGGCTGATCTCCCAGCCAGCTGCAAACTTCTGTGCAGAAGCAAAGAAACAGCAACCAGGCGCTTTCTCTTTCCACACATCCATCCATCTTTTCCTCCATTTTTTTATTCATCTCTTTCAATCCATTATCAAACCAACCCCACCTTGAGTGTTGATGGGGGTGATAATAATTCTTTGTGTGTTTGTGTGTGTGCAGGGTGCAGCCTTCCCACTGAGGCAGAACAAAGTAGCGTAATAACTCAGACACTGAGATGACCCCCTCTGCTGCTCTCAAGTACACTTAATGGAGATGTGTGTATGTGAGCATGCATGTGCATCCCTGTATGTGTGTGTTTGTTGCATTTGAATATGATTGCGTGCATGTGCTTGTGCATGTGTGTATCCCTATGTGTGAATGTATCCTGGTTTCTAGGCTGTGTGTGTATGTGTGTGTGTGTTCAAATAGCTGATTCCCTACAGGGGTGAATTGTTATGGATGCTGTTCTGTTGAAATTACTGTTATTTGTTTCCTTTAAAACAAGCTAATTGCAGCATAGTGGATTGCTGTGTGTACGTGTGTATTTGTGTGTGCGTCAATTTGTTTGCTTCCTTGTTTATTGTTTGTTTGTGTCGCATTGCAGACCCCTTCAATTTCTTTAGTGTGGACACATTTTCACTCCGGCGTCAAAACTCATTCGGCTGCAGCTGTTGGGCAGCAATATGACTTTTTTTTTTCCCAATGTGAACTCAACTCTTCACAAAAATGGAGAGGAAATGATCTGCACATGAATTGTGTCCCCCCCCCCCACTTTCAGTGAAAAGAAAACCTCATAAATAAACAGATAACAGAGTTAATCAATTCATTTTACTAGCCACTCTGTGAGGCTGTATTTATATTAACGTGCTGGTGTTTACAGGTATAACATTTCCCATGTTCATCATTTTAGTTTACCTGTTGACATGCTAACATTTGCTAATTAGGGATGAACATAAAGTACAACTGAGATTGATGGTAATATCAGTTCTCCACTTTTTCAATCATAAATCTAAGTATCATGAATCTAAAATTGAAATTTTGACCTGATAACAGCACTAGATGTAAAGTCAGAGGATCACCGAAGTTATTAAAATTCATCCTAAGGGGACAAGAATCTGCATAGAAAATTTAATGTCAATTCATCCAATACTTTTAGAGATGACTGACAGATGAACACTGCCATCCATAAAGCCATAAAATTGCCAGAAGCAACTTAACATCCTGTTTATTCTGAAAATTCTTCATGATATGGCAAACTGATTCTTTAAGGAATTTTAATAAATCAAAAGTGAACATCTGCAGGGCCATTGTTATGACGGAATTTCTCATTGCAGGGAAAAACTCCAAGCAGCAAATACATTGGGTCAAAATTACACCTTCTCCTTGAATTGCAACCACTGTTACATGAAATATTGAGATAGTAGATATCCACAGTTTAACAAGAATGTCTAGCAAATATAGTGTGTATATTATTGTGTGAGTGTTTGAAACAGGCTCAGAAAGAGAGAGCAAGAAAGAAGAAAGCCATCCGGTGCTGGTGCTGAGCAGGTTAAGTGTGTGTTAAGTGTGTGTGTGTGTCAGTGTTAAGTGGGACATCTCAGCAAGACAGGCACTGTTGTCTGCCAGGCAGGTGAGCCAGTGTCTCTTTATCTGTCTCTCTCTCTCTCTAACACACACACACACACACGCACGCACACACACACACACACACACACACACACACACACACACACACACACACACACACACACACATCACTGCCAGCTCCTTCACGTTCCCCTGTGCCAGGTACGTTCACGTCCTGTCTTTGTGTGTGAATGAAAGCGCAGCAGATCTGACGAGGAAGAAAATACACACACGCGGCATTCTCACGGGGAGAAGAGGAGGGATGAGGAGAGGCCAGGGAGAAGAAGAGGTGGCCTTGCCTTCCCTCTCATCCCTCAATCCAACACTTCTCCTCCTTTCGTTTGGTTCCATTCATTCATCAGTTCTTTCTGTTTTGTGCCGTTCCATGTGCTGCTGCTCTGTCTCTGCCTCAGCTCTTCTCCTGTCCTCCCTTTCTTTGCGCTCCATCCTTTTTCTCCCCCATCGCATTACTCCCTTTCTTTTCCATCCATCCTCTCTCTCTCCTTGCTCTCTCGTTCCAGTTTCCAAGTGCTTCGACAGGGGCTTACTGCTCCGGTCACTGCTCAGGGAGTACGGCGAGCTAAAGTAGGCTCAGAGTAGAACATCATCACACACACACACACACACACACACACACACACACGATCCCAAACACACACTTGAACAAACAAACAGAAAGAGGCCCTTTCTCTTGCTCCAATTTCAATTGTGTCTTGTTTGCTACCTGCATATGTCTCTACCTTCTCCAGATCCCAAGGCTTATCTGTACACACAGCCTAGAAAGCATTATGAGAACTGGTCTGACATCATACATATCCAAACACCAAGCTTTCAGAGATAAGCTTCCCTGCTTCTATCTAAATCAGTTACTCAGCACTCTGGGCCAGGTAAAGTTCAGTACAACAGAAGTTCAAACCAGCAGAAACTGCCCATCATTCTGGCATCTGCAAATGATAACACACAATAAATGAGATTTTTACTGTCCCATCGCATAAAATGTCATGTGTGGTAGAAGACCTGATATTTATAAGACTGCTGAACCAAACAGGTGCTGCCAAATTTCAGATGCAAAGTTAGCACAAAGTGATTTTGCTTTCACACCAGAAATCAAGCTATAAAGAACAAAAATCGAAAAACCAAAATCATAATGGCTGCATTATTAAAACCAAGACCAATGACAACAGGCCACACACAACTGCCATCCTTAGCATCAAACTAACAATTCACTAACAAACTAAACAATTCAAAGCAGTAAAAATAAAACTACACTAAAACTACAAACACACACACACACACACACACACACACGTATATATATGTTATGCTATATTTAGCTTTACTTAATTCATTACTGACATTACATCACCCATCACTAATAAAACTAACTACACATTATTGGCTAGTTTCCCTCTTCCCAGTATTATTCTAGTTATTTTGGACTGTGCCATCCTACATTTCAAAAGGACATTCAGTTGGATCTGTAGTTAGGTACTTTTCCATGCTTAAATTTGTTTCAATTTTTGGTGGTAGTTACAGGTCACCAAAACCAAGGACCAAAGCTCTGATAAGGTGTGTTTGAGCAGTGCCAATAATGATGCAGTTCCTCCTGTTTGCCAGTAGGGGTCATTTTGACCTGATCCCAATTAATGGGAAAAAGTCTCTCTTGCGAGTTAAATAAAAACTACTGATCTGTATTAATAAGATTACAAAAGAATCACCAATGTTTTTCTTTTTCTGCTTATGTAATATCATCTGCCTGTTTGTCATCATCTTCCATCTGTTATTCGTGCTCATCATCACCTTCATCATTGCATATTGATTGTGTCATAGCTCTCCGGGCGTGTGCTGACCTTTCACATGAGGTGCTCGTTCTTTAAGACTTCAAGAGGTGAGAATGATTGATGTCTAATCTTTGATATCCTATGAAGATGTGTGTGTGCATGTGTGCGCAGCATTTGTTTGTACGTGGGTGTGTGGGTTGGTTGCTTAGGACCTCCTATAGTTAAGGAACCAAAGGTGCTCAGGGTATTAGAGCAGGAGATCAGGGAGTCAGCTTACACTCACTCTCTCACACACACAGAAATACACACACTCACATTGTGGTGTCTCAGCGACCTCTTGGTGAGTTCAGTGGCAAGGCGTGGTGGGAGTAGCCGTTTGAACCTGCAGATCTTAAAGATCACACACACAAAAACAACCACACACACAGGCTCCTGCTAAAAGAAGGGAACAACTGAACCTTTTTCAGGTTCATGGTTCACAGTTTGGCCTGATGGATAGAAAGTGGAGAGAAAAAGAAATACCAGTTTGGCAGAAGTGAAGTGAATTTTAAAAAATCGTGACAAGTTAAACTAAGAGAAATAAGATAAGAAAAAAATGTGTTGAGTATTTGTTATTATAAATCCTCAGTACTTTTGAGTACAGTTGGAACACTTCATATTAAAATGTAATTTTTCTGTAAATGTAAAATCTACTCTAGTTTTTTTATGTTATACTATTTAATCTGACAAAATGAAAACCAAATGAAAAACTTGGATAGAAAATGACATTTCAATATTTCAGAGATGTATTCAGTATTAAAATAAAGTGAAATCGCAATTTGTTAATGCTGCGTTACAAACTAAAACAAAAAAGGAGAGAAAGAATGGCAGTTATGTAAAAGAGGTAAAGAAAGAGGAGTGTGTGAGGAAGAAGGAAAAGATGAAGGAGAAGAGAGTCTTTAATGTGTATGGGTCTTGTAAGGTCAGACAGGGGCTGGGGAGGGGGGAAAGGTTACACGAAAGGTTACCATGATTTATTTAATCACTGATCCATCAGATGCAGCACACACACATAAACACAATACCCTCTCACATACACACATTTATTATCTCCTGCTCACTATTTTTTTCTTCTTGCACATGTGCGTGTTTAATCTTTTGTTGGATAGTAAAACAGAAGATGAAGTAGGCAGCAGGGTGGTCCTAGAGCCACCAGATTTTCATGCAGAAACGCAACACAAAAAAGAACTTTAACTTTGAAGGTACACACACTCTATTCAGCTCAAGGTAATCTGAAGAACCATGTAACAGTCAAATAATGTCACAGAAGAATCCTCTCAAAAATCTTAATTTAAACTGTAAATGGAAACAGTGGCTGTGAATCACATAATATGAGTGCGGATAGATGCAGCCTAATAGCCCAACTAGTTACACTGATGCATGGTGCAAAACTTATTTACCATAGAACGGCATCTGCTTGTTTGATAGGGCGACAAGTCTTTGAGTAAACAGGGTTTAATACAATTATAGGTGACAAGTTAAATGCATTGTATTATTTAAAGGTTTTAGTTGTTATCAGTATTGGGTATAAAAGTCTGTGATTTATTGGGATTATAAGAATTACTAGCATTTCTGAAATTTGCCTTAGACTAATCTACTGTAGTATTTTGGCCAAAGCATGAGGAAATAATAATGTTTGTATTTCCTTCGGCTCCAACAGTGTGTTTTAACTGCTTTTGCTGTCCAAAAATAGGCATACTGAGGAAGTTTGGAAATGTCTATAAGAGTAAATTATTTGTTCTATTAGAAGTCTCCTACACTAAGCTTTAATGAACTTGAACTTTACTGGACAACTGCCGAACCTGTCACTAACTATTACCATTAGCTCAACTGCATTTTGTGAACTTTCCTAGATATTTTTGGCCCAATTCCCGGTTGTATTTCTACCCCAAACATATACTGACATGAGCGCCAGGTTTCCTGGAACATGTAAAGAGGCACAGAATGACTAAAGAGAATAGGAGAGTGATGCATTGCCTGTGCATGCAAAAGAACACTCATGAAATATAAAAGACTTTGGAATAGTCAATATAATTAATGTCAGCGTTGAAACAAAATGTCCACCACTGCTGTCATATTACTTGTTTCACGCACACACACACACACACACACACACACCTTATCCAGAAAAGACAGAGGGTGAGTAAATGGATGGAAAGGATGACTGGAGGATGAAAGTGCCACACTCCTTTTTTTTGCCCTTATGTGGTGCAGAATGCCCTTAGGCTAGATTTAACAGAGGAAAGAGACAGAGTGAGCAAATGACGGACAGAAAAAAGGGAGGCAGAAAAAGAGGTGTCTCAGTGACAATGCCAACCCCAGCCCCCCCCCCAATGTCTCTCTCTGCTTCATTCTCAGTTGCTTGAGGCCTCACTAGCCCTTTGCAGGGGGCAACCTTGATGGTCACTGAGCTAGTGTGAACATGCAAGAAACAGGCCATATGGGTGAGACAGAGCAGGAAATAGATTCAAGGAGAGAGCTATCTATTCCTTGATTCGTCCCTATGTCTTTCTCCCCCTCCTTCCTCTCACAGATACCGTCTGGGCTACATATGTGCTCCTTCACCCTTATCTCTTGGCTGGGGCCAGGGCCAGTGCCCCTGCCACCTTACCCAGGGCAAGGGCTACATATGTTGGGAAGGTGGGTACTACAGAGGGGAGAAGGTGGGCTGGGTGGGCAACAGATGGCTGAGCCCTAAGGCCTCCGCTGGCGTGGTCGGTGATGAGTGTGTATGCATGTGGTGGGGTGTAGGATGTAGGTGCGTGCATGTGTGTGTGTATGTGTGTGTACGCATGCTTTAGGTGTGTGTGGGTAGGTTGGAGGAGTATCTGTCTGTGTGTGTCTGCAGGTTTTCTGCTTGGAAGGATGGATGGACGGGCACCAGTGCAGAAGAACTTCTTCTGGTTGCAGGGGAAGGAAAGGGGAAAAGAAAAAAGAGAAAGAAATATGATTCTATTAATCTCAGACATTATCATCAGGATCAGAACAATTGGGTAGTTTGTTTTCTCACAGCGGAACATCTAACCTATTTGATGCTGTATATACGTACTTTTTCCGTGCATGCACTGACTGTTATTTTCTATAGTTAATCTTTCTATATTACGTTTCCTGTCGATCCCTGTGCAAGCATGTTATCTTTGATCCATGTAGAAATGTTGGAGTAACTATGAAAAGTACGACACATAAAAGTAATTTCAAAATGTAAATATATTCAACAGCTGTTTTTGAAAAAAGCTACATCAGTAAAGTTCTGGGTCAGACAGTTACACCACAAGCAGTAATGCTGTTGTATTATTCTTTTTATTTTTCATTACTGATAAGTGTTTTGCTTTTCTTGTTTTACATGATAAAGCCTCCTGCCTAGTGTATTAGGTAGCTGGTGTTAGTTGGAAATGCATTTGATATGTTTGTTAAATATATGTATTTATTAATGCAAGCATGTCTGCGTGCAATAAATGTATGGCATTTATTATCTGAATGGGTGGGTGTGTATTGACTGTGTGTGTGGGTGAATATGGCCTCTGGCACCCATCACCCTCCCTCAATGTGGAAAGGATACAGGGAGAGAAAAAAGACGAGAGGGAGGCAGAAGATATCAGTTTTGTCCTTCATCTCTGCAACAATCCTGCTTTTCTGCTCCATTACAGACATCGAGAATGTCCTGAAGACGCTTGCAGGTATGACACAGCTGCCACGCTCTGAATCACACACACACATACACACACACCTTGCAGGTATGGGCCAGTTGCCATGCTCTAGATAATGGGCTGTTGAGGGTGAAGCTTGTTAGCCAGCCATAGCTGACATGCCAGACACACACACTAGATGCAAGAGCCAAGAACTGAACACAGAGAAACCAGTGTAGTGATATCTCAATCTGCATCCCTCTTTCTTTTAGTATTTCTTTCCTGTTCTGCTATTTGAATCCTTTCCCTGACTCTTCTCAATCCTCTTTTCCACATTTTCCAAATATTCTCTATCACTTCTATGTCTCTCTCAGACAGATGGGTCGGCCTGCTGCTCCTGATGTTTCTATTAAAATGACATTACCAGCCATAAAAACTTGCTTTGTATCGTCCAGCAGCCCATTCACAACCATTTAGCCTGCACCTGTTTGGTGGAAAGGTATGTGCACATCAACTGTGTGTGCTTGTGTGCAACTGAGACATATTAGAAGGAGCTGACTGTACAGTACTGAACTCACACCATCACCCACATCCACACACCCTACAGTCTCTCAGAAGGTCATCCCATCTAAAAATGTCTGTTTGAAGTAAGGACCTCTGTTGTGAGCTGCTGGAGTCCTAATTCACTGTCAGGTGTATTTGGCACTTTGTGGATTTTTACATACCTATACATGTGTATGGTGTGTGTGTGTGTGCGTGTTTGTGGTTAATAGCCTACTTTTTTTTGTATCCAAATTTTATTATTTTTTAATTTATGCTTTTAGAGTTTTTTTCTTGCTTGTATGTCTAATTGCTTATGTGCTATGAGTAGACTTCAGTCTTTTTGGCAAGTTTGTTCATGCAAAGGTGTGTGTGTGTGTGTGTGTGTCGAAACCAAGTGCCACAGGCTGTAGTGTGTCTATACCTCCTGGTAATGGATACTAATGGCCCTGGGCAGGCCTCCATGGAGCAGAGGGGTAGATTCGTCTGTTTGACCCCATCTTACTGCCCTCACCCTGGTAGGGGAGGGCCTGAGGGATGGGAAGCCCTGTGGGGGTCTGGGTCACCATCAGCATGCATAATACTCAATATAAACACACACTGTTAACTGTGTAAGTGACAGCAAGTGCACACATGCTGACATAATATACACTGCATTGTAACAATAGCCTCAAAGATGATGGAATCGTCCCAGCCATTGTTCAAAAATTCCTTTTTAGGGTACATAACATGGTTCTTTTCATACAAAAGTTTCTGCATATTCAAAGAAGGATAAAAAGACCTTTTTAAGCATAGATCCTAAAAAACACTTCCTACAAAAAGAAGCCTAGCTTGTTAGGTCTTTGAAGTGTCATTTTATTGATTAAATGGGGATGGACACAGCTCTACATGCGTACTGTAAACACAGGGTATTCTATTTGGTGTCACCAAACACTCATTTTCAAGGCTGGATCCTTATTTTTAAAAAAGGACACTTGTTTGTTGATGGTGTCCCTCTTATAACCCAGAAGTCCTTTGGAAAGGAACAAAGAAAAGGGCTTTCAAGGAACCAAATGTGTCAGGTGCAAATTGTCTCAAACAATTTTCTTATGTGTAAATGCAGCATCATTTCACTTGATATGAATGCATTTCAAGGACTAACCAATTTCAAAGTTTTTTTTTTATTTCAACGGATAAGGATCTTTTTACTGTCACTTTCTAGTTAGTATCGGTTTGGGGCCCACAGTGGTTCAAGGAAAACACTGTCTATTTCTTACATCTGCATAACTGATGCTTTTCAACAAGCCCAGAGAATTACTTGATCTTGCTGCATTTCAGCTAAATAGACAGATAGCTGTCTGTCTGTATAAATGGTGACCATTACTCCCAAATGTTTGCAAGAAGTTAAGAAGATGTGGCCACTTTGGAAAGGTTTTTAATACCCACTGTGTCATGTGCCACTCATTAAAGCTGCCTGCAGAAAACTGACATCTGATTTTTCTAGGTTTGTAAAGGCAAACCAACCTCCACACCAAGAGTAGCTAAATTTGTTCTTTCCTTTTTCCTTTTCTCCTTCTATCTCCAAGTAGGTGAATGTCAAAAAGAGGGGAGCGGTTCAGGTAAACATGGCTCTCAGGGGAGAGGTGACCTTTGGGTTCGCAGTCAGGGGGACAAAAAGAGGAGGGAGAGGGAAGGAACAGAGGGAGGCCAAGTGGAGAGAACACGGTTGAGTGCAGCACGATGAGAGGAAAAAGCATAAAACAAAACCAGAGGAAGAGAAAAGAGAAAAGAGATGGACAGAACGATATATAAATTACACAGACAAAATAACAGATTGTACAAGTAAACAGTTGTTATTGTGTATCAAATGGGAAATTTCAAAAATAATCCCCAACCACTAAATACTACAAAAGACTATGTAAAGTGTCTGTGCTACACCAGAGTGAAAACATCTTGTGCTACATATTTTCACTTTGGTTTTACAGTATGCGCTGCAAATCCCCCTTTTCAGTCCTTGTGTGAGCGTGAAGTTCTCAGCAATTAACCATTTAAAATATTGAACTGCAAATGTTTTAATTCAATGGAAGCACATTTGTAGGCCTCAAGGATACACTTTTGGTGAGAAACACAAAATGTAAAAACTTTGTGTTAGGGTTGTGAATCTTTTCAGTACTGCATTATTTAATGTAAATTGATAAAAAAGACTTTATAACATTATTTCTCAGAAGTGTAGTGGAAACAGTTATTTATAATTAATTTTCACACATTAATGACTAGACTGCTGTGTTTCAGTGCTGAGTAACAGTGAGATTAGATTAAAATATAAAGCGTGGAAAAATGGCAAAATCTCCTAGATGTAACAATCGTCATTCTATCTTATATAAAGAGAAATATTTTAGTTTAAAGTCAAAGACAAGGATTTACATTGATCTTTTTTAAATCAAGGTTTTCAAAATAATTGTAAAAAAGCTTTCACATCATTTCTACTATCTGCCCACAGCAGGGAAGATGTGTCTTAGCTAATAAGTAAAGCGATAGTCCAATCAATGTCTGCTCTCTGCACATTAACTGCCACTTTTCATAGGGTCGTCTTGCCTCATCTTATGTGATGCTGATTGTGGTGGTATTCAGTGGAGAACAAAATGACAAATTATCTCTTTGAGGCCTCTATCCTTCTGTCATTTTCTTTCCCTCATGTCTACTTCTGCAATAAAACTTTTCTTCATGTTTTAATACCTATCTCAATGATCTTCTCTCTTTCACTTCTTCCTCAGGCTTCTATTCTCTCTGTCTCTCTACCCCTTTGTCTCCCACCGTGGCAGGCAGACATCAGTAGCCCTAGGGAAGTGCTTCGCTGTGGGAAGGAGACTTGGCTTTAAGTGGCTCTAAGTGGCTCTTGCTGTTTGTCTCTTTAGTTGTTTATTTTCTCCTTCGCTCACCCTGGGCAGGGAGGAGAGAGGGACACTTAGTGTCGAGGGAACCACAGTGTGGCCAGGCAGGGAGGTTTAATACTGCTCCGTTGCCTGCAGAGTTTATATGTGAGGGAGGCACAGAGAGACAAAATGCAATGTGTGTAAGTTTATTATTGTAGTTGGTGTGTGCTGGTGTGTGTTTTATCATTAGAAATGTTCTAAAGATGTCAGAGGGCTTGTGTGCAGTTTACTATGTTGCTGTAATTATAGTGTGTGCATGTGTGTGTTTGTATTGACAAAGCCGAAAGGTCCAGGTATGACCTTCTAAGATGACATTATTTGCCATTGATTTGCCTCTGTTTCATAGTTTGTCTCACTGGGACTACTGT
Source organism: Mastacembelus armatus (assembly GCF_900324485.2). Lineage (NCBI taxonomy): Eukaryota > Metazoa > Chordata > Actinopteri > Synbranchiformes > Mastacembelidae > Mastacembelus > Mastacembelus armatus. The sequence continues at coordinate 5,298,487 of NC_046634.1, read as the reverse complement.
ACTAACAATTGCCCTCTATTGTTCTGTTTTTAAAGACAAACAGCTACACTACGTTCTCTCATGAAAAAGGTAAAACAATGTGTTATTGGTCAAAGCCTCAAATCAGGCCTGAAATTTTAAACCTGACCCATACCAAAGGCCAAGTGTTTTTGTTTAAACTCAGCACCAAATTTAGATACAACAATGTATTTTATGAGCTCAAACCACAGCTGAGACCCAAAATAATAATAAATTATTCATAGCCATTTTTTAGGGTCTCTGTTGATTCATTACAACAGCTGAGTCCTTTCATTGGTCATTTGTTCTATTGCTTATATAAAGTATCAATTAGTGCAGTTTGAGCTTTAATAACATCCACCATGTCCCTCCTCTGGATCTGTCCATGGCACTGATTCCCTCTTCAAACAGAGGCTTTGATTCACACCGATTGTTAATTTTGCAACTTTACAACATAAGCCAACATCAGGCCTAATTGACATGACGTTCGAACTATTGCTGCCACAGGAGACTTGACTGAACAACATGTATTTGTGTTTTCCTTGTTTTGGCCCAGCACATGCAGCTACATATATAAGCCACTTGCTGTAGTCTATGGATCAACTCACATGAAGAATAGATATATTTATGAAAAATGTATTTATCACATATATAACTTTTTTTCTCAGAATTCTTTTTTATAACAATTATTCAGACATTTTTTTTTTTTTTTTTTCAAAACTGTTTATACATAAATTGGCTGGTAATTAGATTAACAGACAGGCTTCTCACCAAGTTTGACCATAAAGTAAGTCTTCTGTTTGTTGGTGCTCTTCTGTTTGTTGTTCAAAGTTTAAAGCAAATAAAGGCTTAATTTAATAAAAGTGATTTATAAACATGAGCTGTGAATTCATGCAAAATGCCAGCATGTGTTTGTAAATGTGTGGTGCATGTCTAAGAACCTAAGCGAGTGCATCTTCATGTGCAGTGTGAGCAAAGGCAAATGCACAGAGAGAAATTAGTGCTCTCTTAAATATTCATCTAACCTCAAACATATTAACATACACCTTGCAAATGAACACTTCCACATTATAATGAGGATTACCTGCATGGCCTCACATTGCACTTCACGTCCCCTTGCCAACACACACAAACACACACTTGCGCAGTTGCTCATCTGTCCTTGTTCCATCCTCTCTCTATCACTCTTTCTTGTTCTCATCCTTGTTTTCTCTCGCTCTACCACACACACATGCACACATACACAGAAACACGCACACACCCCTCCAGTGTCATCGCTGTCTCAACTTGAGCAGCAAATGAACACAATTAGCCACGGCTCCACAAACACACACTGGGGTATTGTTCTGCTCACACTCACTCAGACCTTAATCTGGTGCTCCAGAGGGACCTTATGTGTGTGAGTGTGTGTTGTGTGTGTGTGTAGGCAGTGAAGGGGAAACTTCGCAGAGCCCAGCTGACAGAAGGGGCTTCCCGGCCCTTTTCCCTCAGAGGTTTCCACGACGATGATCAACTCCTCGCGCCTTGTCCTTGCTGCGCTCACCTCAGTACCCACACACACACACAGACACAAGTTCACGCGCACACACACACACTGTCTTTGAGCAATGGCCCATTCGGCTTGACTGCATTTCAAAAGCACACAGCCACAGCCTTCGGTCAGAGCCAGATGTTACAGGGTGAGCAAAGGCATTGAGTCACAAGTTACTGTTCTCAACAGCAGGTTGAGCCTCGGGTCATTATTAGCACACACACGCACACACACTGAGCAGTGGACCTACTCACTACATTGCACATCTACTAAGTGCTTACTGTTTCTTCCCCTTGAGCAAGTGTGTGTGCTGCTTGCCTAATTAGACAGCAGGTATCTGCCTGACAAGATTTCTTGCAAGAACACCTACATGAGTGGCTGCTTAATGACTGCACTTTAAGATGCCTGCCAGGCCTCTGCACAGGAGGTGGGGGCCTACACAGTGGCTCAAGGCCACATGGCACACCAGCAGCCTGTGGCATGTATTGTTCAGCATCACTGCTAAATGATGATGCTATACTTGGTAAAAACTGTGAAAGATGAGGGAGAACAGACAAGAAAGTACAATCCAATAAAAGGGAACAGTCTCAATAAGAGTGCCAAGAGCTGAGCGGTATACTTTTAAATATTCACTGGGACTATGTGAAGGAAGAACGTGTTTACAGAAACAAACAACGCAAAGCCTGCTGAGTCAGAGCTGAGGCCCAACTTTACAACAAAATCACTTGAGAACTATATATCATATCATGATTATCACACCACATCTTTTTGGTTTCATCTTTCTATTCAACCATTCTCTGAACTTTCTGACTAGCACAGACCTCTTTTGTCTCTCAGCCATGAGAGGAATTGACAGAGAGAGTTGTGGCATGTCTGCCAATTTGACTCGACCGTGTTTACAGTGACCTTCCCTTCGGTGTGAGGTGCTGTTCAAGTGCCTCTGTCACCATGACAACTGGACATTTTTTAGTAGCCACTCCAGCGTCATTCTGCATTTCATTAGCGTTTTCAGATGTTAAGGCCATTGCACACAGAAAACACTTCAAAGCAAAGTGGCAATTTTGGCAGTTATTTTGACTGTTTTATTACACTTTCTCTTCTGTTGCCTAATGCATTATCTGTTGTTTTTAACCTCATGCCACCATTGTTAATGCAATAAATGACTCCACATTTCCTAGTGCTGTGAATACTTTTGTGTTTGTGTCAATTTACCTAATAAACTTATTTTAAGGTTTTGTCATCAAAAACCTGCAGATTAAACACATATTAGTGTTATTCAAAATTTTCTTACTCGAAGATTTTTTTCCTCTGTAAGCTATAATGCGACCGACTTGTTAACTTATACTTGAAAAAAAAGTTAGTTTTTGCACATCAAAAATGATCAAATGTTTTTAAAATATTATTTCTATTGTAAATGTCTCTCTCTCTTTGCCCTTGGCACCTTGAACAAGTTAAGCAGTTCAAAAAGTTAAGTTTTACTTTGTAAATTATTTTGCAACATATGATTAATATAATGGGTTGTAGTGTTAGCTTATTATCAGAAGACATAAAAATGAATACATCTTAAAATAAATCATACATCAGGCATATTGTCAGTATGTAGGACTAAAAATACTCTTATTATTGAATCCTACTAAGAAGTGAAGTACAGAGTAGCCTATGTATGATGTCTGCATGCCTCAGGTTTTTGACATTGTTAGGAATTGGAAAATGTAAGAAAACATTTCTTTATCATGACAGATATACTCTTTTTGCTGTATCTGCCTTAAAATGAATTAGAACAAAAATGATGTTCGCAATGCAACTGTTCCAATTGAGATGAAAAGCTTTTTTTGTCAGGGGGTTTTGTGTTCTCCTGTGAGTGACAATGAGAGGAGCTGAACCCTGTGAAGCACCACAGTGGCATTTGGAGTGGACACACACACGCACACACACTCATACACAAACATACACGCACACTGTCATTACCACCACTGCATCGAGCCAGAACTCAATCTCAAAGTGCACCAGATGTGCTCGCTTGTGCAATTATTCCAGCAAAGACATTGTGTGCGTGTGTGTACATACGGTCTTGTTGGAGCTGTAAATGTCTTCCATTTGAGTTGCTGGCTGACCTTCCAGATTTCAGTTTTTCATGTTTAGCCTTTCTCTGTTCTCACCTTTCCTGCCAAGTCAACTGTAGTCTGTCCATCTCTCTTTCACGCTATTGTGTGTTCTGTCTTTCTACATCATTTTTGTAATTGTATATTGCTGTAAGAATTTGATATTTTTTATGTATTTATTATCCCCAGCCATTCTTACTTATTGCTGGGCTTCGTCACTCACTAAAAGTGTTATTTCATAAGATAAACTTTATTAATCCCTGTGGAGAAATTCAGGATTATCTTGGCATCTATTTCTATCCATCTCCAATAAATACGAGTACGCACGCCTGCCCACACACACACGCATGCACGCACGCACGCACACACGCACGCGCGCACGCACGCACACACACACACACACACACACACACACACACACACACACACACACACACACACACACACACACACACACAAACTGAACCTTTAGTTAACGTGTCCGTTAGTCATGTCACCCCCTGTTCCCTTTGTGTCACGTGACAGCAGTGCCAGCTTTGTTTGGGTAAATTGCTGCCAAGTCATTTGCATATGTCTGTGCTTACAAGTTCACATTGTTTTTAATCTGAAAAATATGCTAATGCTTTCTGTGTGTAGTTGTGCCTTACATTTCTGTGTGTGTGTCATGCAAGTAATAACAGCACAAGGTGAGGGTGACAGAGGTTAGAGCAGGTGTCATATTAATACTCACTGCTACTATTAAGTCAATTTGCATTAGTCTATACACTGTTGTCTGTCCTGAGATCTGAATTTTTCTCTGCATTACCCCAGAAACATATATCTGGACTAGGTGTTTTGGTGGATGGAGAGCAGTAACTATTGTGAAACATAAAATTTCAACCCAAAGAGGTGATTAGTTGTGAGAAATTCCCACAGTACCCCTCAGCCACGGTGTGGGGAGGGACTTGACCCTGCATCAGCACCTGCGTGGCCTCTATGTTAAGTGCAGATTACAGTGTATCAGTCTGGGTAAACAACAATTTTCCTGCCAGTCATAACCATGCTGACTTTAAAAAAGAAAGTGGGACACAGCTGAGAAAGACAGAAAGGAAAAGATAGTGATTTTCTGATGTGGATCGGGATCTGAAGCCGGACTTATTAATGAAACTCACAACCTGTTAAAATACGCTATACTATGAGGTATTATTTCTGTGCTCCTGTGAGGTCAGAGCATCACATTTTTACAAGATATGTCTTTCAGAAACATCTTTCGCCATGCACCATCCTCACCTCCACTTCTGCTTTTCCCCTATTGCCTCATTCACTTTTACAGGATTTAATTTAATTATTTTTGTCTCTTTAAGCTTCAAGCTCTTTGTCAATTTCTTTTCTCTCTTTTCTTCCTTCTCACACTTTCACACAGGCTGGCAGATTAAAACATACACATACAGTGCATATTCACATACAGTATACCTGTGTGATACACAGATCAACTGAGTGAGCATTATGGCAAATGATTGACATGCAACAATAGTCCGTTTTGGTTGGTCTTATTTGTCTTGTCTTTCTGGCCAGTGACACACAGTACATCATGTGTTACTTCAAGTCATGAATTAAAAAAAGCAGCTGTATTTTAGCTCGATGCTTTTTGAACAAAAATAGCTGCACGCAAGCTTTTTACAAGCTACACAGCAGAATGCACTTTATTAACACGCCTGAAAGCATGAACCTTTGCATTGTCATGCAAAAGTAATGATATAATGAATGTGACAAAGTTAAGTATGTGTGTTTACTTGCTTTTCACTGCCATCCACTATTTTCCCCCCTTTCACTCTCCCCTCCACTCAGTGCTCACTCCATTCTCCTATCTGTCTCCTCTCTCTCTGTGCTCCTGCCTCCAATTAAATGTGTAGGCGTTTTATCCTATGATTAGTATCTTGGTTGTTCAGTGGGCAGGTTCATTATCAATGCGCCCCATTTGTAAAAGCCTTAACGATGCCTAACGAGACGTCTAATCAGACTGGTTTTAGCCACAAAGGGCTAATTACAGCTGTTGCTTCTGTCCTTTGCCGAGGCTGAGAGAGGCAACAGGAAAACCTGTTTGGATTGTTGGGTAATTTTAAAAATCCGCGTGCACACACACATACACAAATACACACAATGACAATACACTCACATTAGTGGTTATTTCTGTGTGATATGTGTGTGTGCGTGAGCTTCACAGAGGGGAGTCTCTCTCTGCTCACTGCTTGTCATCACAGAGCTGCGGGGTTTGACATGACGGCATGGCAATAAGGCCCGAGAGTGTTTCAGGTAGCTACAAACACACACACACACAGACACACACACACAGACACCCTGACACACACAGACACCCTGACACACACACACACACACACACACACACACACACACACACACACAGAAAAACTATTAACAGACACACACCTCAGCTCTAAAAGGGTTTAGCATATAACTAACTGGGCAGTTGTACGAGGAAGCATTATAGAGTGTGTTTCTGGATATATGTGGGTGTGTGTGCATGCATGTTTTTAGATCTCTTTGTTGATGTTCCCTCTGATTCTGTGCCAGCAACACATCCATCTGTCTCTCCAACACACACACACACACACACACACACACACACCCACAGACACACACAGGTAATGAAATTTATTTATTTTGCCAAAGCCAAAGTATCCTGATGTATCATGAGTAGTTAAAATGTTTCTTTATGTTGTCAAAATTATTATTCTCAACTTTCCTCAGGGTTCACATAAATGATCTAAATCACACACACACACACACACACACACACACACACACACACACATATAAAGCACATAAAAACAGGTTAGTGAGAGAAAACATACATCCACATCATGTACACAATTATCCAACACATATTCACATAGATTTGTAGATTTAAACCTGATTTTTTTTTTTTTTTTAAATCGTTCATCACTAGTGAACCAACCAAACAAAGATCACTAATTTCCAGTGCCCTGTTTAAATACAGATTCTGATTCTATTGAATGTTCTAGACACCAAAATAAACACGTGATTAAAGAGTACTGGGATGGAGTTTATAGACTAACTGAGAGTCAGTGCTGCAAGCAGTAAGACACAATGAATCTAATAAGCTGAAAAATATACATCTGGAACCACAGAACTTCAATATCATTGAGAAGGTAGCAAATAAGTCTAGAGGTGAAAATACATATTCCCACAAAGGGATTTTTAATATCTTAATAGCTTTAAATATCTTTTTGATTTTTGGTTTCTTTTATCAAAGATTTAAAAATTATGAAAGGTTGGTTACTATACGATTCTACAATTTAGTCAGATTAATGTTTTGGAATTGAATTTAAAATGTTAATTTACATTATTTCAGTGCAATCTATTTAGTTTATACACAGATGACTAATTTATCTGTGCTTGTAGCTGCCATATTTGACCAGTAGGTGGGGATGACTCCATCATCCAATACTGCTTAATTCTCAGGTGTGAAAATCACTTCAAGCAAAATGATTAAAACAAAGATTTGAAATTATTCAAATAGTTACATGTGTCTTCTTTAGCCAGTTTTTTCTTTAGTTAATAAAACAGTTACTTTTCTCCTCTCACTCCTTTCAGCCCAGCTCTCCTGGAGTGTATTTCATTTTTCCTGCCTGAGAGAGCTTCTCATATGGCATTTTTTTCTCTGTGTGTGTATTTTTAGTTCAGTGAGTCCTCTTTTGTCAGTTCAGTAAGTGTGTCTGTGTGTGTGCTGACCTTATAATCTGTGTGCTTTACAGAGTGCTGTTCACACATCAGTCTCCACTCTAATCCCAAACCCAAACAGAGCTCCCCCTGCCTTTATCAACACATACACACTCACGCCGTCATAATATCCCTCCACCCTGTGATTAACAAATCACTCTTTTACCTCATCCTACTTTTTTAGGACAAAAGTGAAAATGCTAGAAAAATAAAAACTTCACTTGCTTGACTGCTAAAAAGAACTTCAGTCGATTACGCACTTTGAGTCATAAAGAAACTGAGATACACTGATGCATCACCAACATATCCCCCTGTCTTCAGTCGGTATTAATCTCCATAGCTTGACCTGTCTGTTTCTCACTCCCTGACGCTCTCTTTCCCAGAGGCCAGTTGTGCTGATCACACATTGAATCCTGCACAGATCCCAAACCCAAACACAGATTCTTTATCAGAGAACACACTCCCACATAATCCCTGGATAACTACACCTAAGTGTGTGTCTGCATCTGTGTATGTGTGTTTAAATTTGTGTGTCCTCCATCCTGTGTTAATTCCCTAAATACACTCTTGAAAATACAACATTGCAGAGATTAGAATATGACAAAAACTGTGTTGAAATCCAAGCAGTTATTGTGATTTACTTCAATTTCATTATTCAATAAAGGCAATTTCAGCAGTGTAGTATATCCTATGCAAAAGGTTTTAACACTGTGACAGTGACCAAAGAAAACGCACTTTTCTTTAAAGATGTCAGGGCGCTATAACTCAAACACCCATCTATTGCTGTTGATATTATTTTGGAAACATAACCTTATTCTACCTTGATGACTCAAAGTAAGATACTAGATATACACTAAAAATATTTATTTGTTTTTGTTGCTTTAGTCACTCATGATTTCACCAAAATCTGGAGCACAAGATCAATACTATTCAATACACAACGTTACAACAGTTTAAACTAGAACTAATAAAAAGCTAAGTAGAGAAACATAACCAGTCAATTATGACTTCATTTTCACAGACGTCTGAATCAAAGGTTCCATTTCCAGCTCTAACCAGGGGATTTCAAGTGACGTTGATGAGGCAGAGTAGAAATAAATGTCTAATGATTAAATGGGGCGCACTGAGGTTTCCTTGTTAATGTCAATTACATCTTTAATTAGTGCATGTGTAATGTAAATACAGTCTGTTTTGATTGCTCCTGTGCCTCCTGTCCCACAGTAAAACAGATTTTCTCCCTCATTAGGCAGTCACTCCTTCAAGTGCCTTCATCCCCCAGGACCTGCCCTGTACGAGCCTGTGCGTGTGAGTGAGTGAGTGTGTGTGTGTGTGTGTGTGTGTGTGTGTGTGAGTGTGTGTGTGTGTGTGTGTGTGTTTTGGAAACATATGGTCTATATGGAAAAATAGTTTTAAGAAATAAAAAAAACAAAAAAAGTTGGTTCAAATTGGAAGTAAATTGCATGGTGATGTAAAGAAAACATACAACTATTTAACTTTTTATTAACTTTGTCTCTCTTCTTATTGATGCCCTTTTTATTTTTCTCAGAAAACGTCAAAAAGCATGTAATCATAACCCTTCCTTTATGCATCCCTGTCTGCTGACCTATTCTCTTCAAACTGTTTTTTATTGTTGAAGATGTCATTATTTATGTCTCATCATTATTCCAGGGTTGTTGTGTAAATGCCGAGGCACATAAAAAGAACAGGACTATTGAATAAGCAAGGCTAAAATATACCTCAAACACTGTGAAAAGGTTTTGTTTTCCAAGAGTTGGAAGCTTTTATGTGAGCACAAGCGGACAGCGTGGTTGACCACACTGTCATCACAGGATGTAGGCATGCTGCTGTGCGTGTGTATGAGTTTGCCTTAGTGCATGCTTACAATGCTGTGAACTAGTAACAGACTTCCTGTCTATGTTAATGAAAAGTTTCTGGAAAGGTACAGTAGAATGCAGAAGATGAAAGAACAAGATCAGAGAAAGAAAGACACAGAATGAGAGCAGTGTCAAAACAAAGTTGCTCAGAGTTTCAATGGGATAAAAATAATGACGAAAGAGAAAGAGGGAGAAACGAGGCAAGGCAGTGTGAAACAAGGGAGAAAAGAGGGAGAGATGCCATGTGTTGCGCACCTGATCCCTGAGAAAAGGAGGGAGGGTTGGGGTGTAGGATGAGGAGGTGGAGGAGGAATGAGGGGGATGATGGGAGAGAATCAGTTCCACTACACGCTCATTACCACCTATTCATCTGGAAGACATCTCTGCACAGATCTACTGCTGGCTAACTCAGCCGCTCTGGCTCTCACCATCCCAGTGTGTATGAGTTTATGTGTGTGTACTTATGTGGGGCTGTGTTAATGCATGTGTATGTATACATGCAGGTCTGCTTTTGTCTCCCTCCCCATTCCTAATAAAATAAACGGCTCCATAATGACCCACATTTTTCATTCTACCCTCCCTTCATTTCAAGTCCTGTCTTTCTTCCTGCATGTCTACCTTTCAATTTTTTTTTATTTACGACTGTCCAACATGTAAACATTAGAGTAAGAGTATGTAAAAATAAGGATAAATAAAATAAAATAAAAAAATAAAGTAAATATAAGATAAGGATAAAGGTAAGATAAGATAAAAATAAATAAAAAATAAAAATAAAGATAAGATAAAGGATTTGACGACTTTCTGCTGGCATGCTCTTACTATAAAGTGGGTGACAGCAATTAGAACCCTTTAACATGAAAAACGCGGGTGCTTACATCTTCATAGCATAATGGAAGTTGACGTACCCTCGTTGTATTACGAGGTCTCTCATTAGGCCAGTTGAGGCCTTTTAATATTAACTGCAGCAATAAATGTGCTTTTTAAGCCGCTCAAGGGCAGAAATAGTCAAGGACGACTGAGAGGTTCAAATGCTAATATGTACATATGTTTATGAAAGAATGTCTTTTCAAACTTCAGTGCTTCCTAATGGTTTTTAAAGTCATCAAAACAAATGTCCAGATAGTTAGAGACATCAAGAAGGGCACAGAGATGAAGGCAACAAGTAACCCAGAGGGAGTTTCATGATATCTACAGAATATATAAACCACACCTTCAATAATAAACCACACCTCTTAATTTACATTCAGTGCCACTTGGTCCTATTCATTAGTGACAGCACAATCTCTAACCACACAGTACGTTTATATATGGGGTAATTAAGGCACTTCATTTGTACCAACCACTCCTGACTTCACAATGCAAGAGATGATAGAACAGTATTCTACAAATGTGTGCAGTGTGCACTTCACACATAGACAACACTGACAAAATAAAATGCAGAATACAGAGCAATTACCATTGTTAAATCCAAGGTTAAATCGGCGTTTGTTTCCGACTAATTCTAGACACAAGTATCACAAAAAAATCTCTATATATTTTGAAGTAGGTCAGATGCAGGAGTCTATTTCAACTTAATGCAAAAGTTTAAACAATTTCAAACCTGATCAATCAATCCATTATTGCACTTTGTAAATGTGTCTTCATGCGTTCTTGTCTGCCTGTTTATCTGTTTATGTGTTGACATTTTTGTGTGTGCCTCAACACCCATATGCACGTGTACATATGTGTGTGTGTGTGGGGTACAGCTGGCAGCCTTGTAGACAGGTGGGCAGGCAGCACTTCCCTTCCAAAGAGTCGTAGCCTCACAAATGTTCCCTCCTCCCCCGTCCTTCCCTCTCACTTCTCCCCGTGCTGCCTTCCTCCTCGTCTCGTTAGCTGTTTTTTTTTAATGCGCTGTCCCAATCTGGAGGGACATATGTAGCCGCACATTTCCTCCCTCGTTTGAGCTCCTAAGAAAATGTCCCACATAAATATTGCAAATTAGTGAGACCAAATGGCCTTTTATGAATTCTTCTGTCACCAAACGATTTGAAATGGCTGCTTTTATTTTCTCTCAGATGTACATCTGTTAAAGGAAATAAACAAGAAAACAACAACAGATTTTTGAATGTGAGCACATGTTAGTGCACACAGTGAGCAAGATGAACAATATGCCTGTATGTGCTCATAGATGTCTGAACTTCAATACTTATCTACTGTATGTTTTGTTGTGAGAGAGTTCATTAGCAAATAAAGAAGATCTCTGCCTGTTTTTCTTACAAAAGAAAATATCTGCTGGATATCTGCTTCAGCACATAGTGACATTCCCAAATTGGGATGTTCCTGTCTAGATTTCCTTCCCAAATTGAGCTATTGTGTCAAAGCAAAAGGCCGGCTCTGCTGAGACACACACAATGTCACCCTACCAGCTTGAGCATTTGTCCATATGTGTAGTGTGTGTATGTGCATGGTGCAGACTATCATGCCAGAGCCCTCTGCCCTTCTTTCCATCTGCTGAAGCCCCCCAGGCTGGACCAAGGTCACTTCTGTAAAATCCTTTAGCATAGATGTAGATCTGTGTGTGCATATTAGTGCACGTGTGTTAGTGTGTCTGTTTGTGAGTGTGCACATGTTGGTGTTTGTTCATGTAAGAAGAACAGTGTGCCATCTAGTCAACAGAAAGTTCAAATACTGTACAATACAGTAAGGGGAAGGACATGCACACTAGTCTCATTACATATGAACATGAAGTGCTCCTTATATATATTAAATCTGATATATAAGCTTATATACAGTGGGTACGGAAAGTATTCAGACCCCTTTAAATTTTTCACTCTTTGTGTCATTGCAGCCATTTGCCAAAATCAAAAAAGTTCATTTTATTTCTCATTAATGTACACTCAGCACCCCATCTTGACAGAAAAAAACACTCCTTTGTTATTTTAGCTGTGTGCTTAGGATCATTGTCCTGTTGAAAGGTGAACCTTCGGCCCAGTCTGAGGTCCTGAGCACTCTGGAAGAGGTTTTCTTCCAGGATATCTCTGTACTTGGCCGCATTCATCTTTCCTTCAATTGCAACCAGTCGTCCTGTCCCTGCAGCTGAAAAACACCCCCACAACATGATGCTCCCACCACCATGTTTCACTGTAGGGATTGTATTGGGCAGGTGATGAGCAGTGCCTGGTTTTCTCCACACATGCCGCTTACAATTAACGCCAAAAAGTTCAATCTTGGTCTCATCAGACCAGAGAATCTTATTTCTCATGGTCTGGGAGTCCTTCATGTGTTTTTTGGCAAACTCTATGTGGGCCTTCATGTTTCTTGCACTGAGGAGAGGCTTCTGTCGGGCCACTCTGCCATAAAGCCCCGACTGGTGGAGGGCTGCAGTGATAGTTGACTTTGTGGAACTTTCTCCCATCTCCCTACTGCATCTCTGGAGCTCAGCCACAGAGATCTTTGGGTTCTTCTTCACCTCTCTCACCGAGGCTCTTCTCCCACGATTGCTCAGTTTGGCTGGACGGCCAGGTCTAGGAAGAGTTCTGGTCGTCCCACACTTTTTCCCTTTGAGGATTATGGAGGCCACTGTGCTCTTAGGAACCTTGAGCATTGCAGAAATTCTTTTGTAACCTTGGCCAGATCTGTGCCTTGCCACAATTCTGTCTCTGAGCTCCTTGGGCAGTTCCTTCAACCTCATGATTCTCATTTGCTCTGACATGCACTGTGAGCTGTAAGGTCTTATATAGACAGGTGTGTGCCTTTCCTAATCAAGTCCAATCAGTATAATTAAACACAGCTGGACTCCAATGAAGGAGCAGAACCATCTCAAGGAGGATCAGAAGAAATGGACAGCATGTGAGTTAAATATGAGTGTCACTGCACAGGGTCTGAATACTTATGACCATGTGATATTTCAGTTTTTCTTTTTTAATAAATTTGCAAAAATTTCTACATTTCTGTTTTTTTCTGTCAAGATGGGGTGCTGAGTGTACATTAATGAGAAATAAAATGAACTTTTTTGATTTTGGCAAATGGCTGCAATGACACAAAGAGTGAAAAATTTAAAGGGGTCTGAATACTTTCCGTACACACTGTATATATATAAGCTGATATTAGATAATATTGGTACCATTGATGGACTGAAATTCATGTACGCATGGATGTATTTATCTGGGTTTGACTTGGTTTTAGAGAAGTTCCTTCTCAAAGCCTTAGTTTTAGCTGCCTTGATGTACCTGTTGGGTGGATTTCCCACTCAGCAGAAGCTTTAAACTAGTTTTGAGAAGGTATATTCTTATGCCAAATAACATACATGACACATTTGGCACTTTAGGGGACAAAGTGTAATTATTCTGACTAGTGTTTAGTAGTTTGCACACAATGTGATTATTGATGCATGCAGTTTAAAATGAACGATTTTGATAATCTATGGAAAGTCAGTGAATTCAGGATAAAAAACTGCTCTCTGTGTTCTGAAGAAAAGCAGTACTTATGAACACTTTTAGTGACACTAAAATATAATGTTCTGTCAGTAGAACAAACATATTGGACAAGAAAAAAACAACATCTCTTCTCCTCAAATCTCTAGACAACACACACAGAGCAGAAACCAAACATTGACAGAGGCCTGCTCCTTTTCTCAGTCTTAAGACATGCCTGTTCTCTCTAGAGGGAACAGACTGGGCACACTGCCAGACACTAGTCCACTTAGCAGCTAATAGCTCACATAATCACCACACACACAGACACACACACAAAGACACACCAACTATTACAGATTGTACACACAGTGACATGATAATTATTACAAATAAAAACAAATAATATGGTAAATGCATGCTAAAAGAAGTGTGTTTTAGCAGCACTTTAGAATAATTACCTTGCAAGATAGGAAATGTGTCTAAAAATAAGCAGGAAAAGGTTTGTCTTCAAAACGTGAGTTTTTTCAGCCTGTTTTCATCTATTCAACACAAATAAAAAGTGGCATAAGAATGGCAGAGAAACAAAGTAGTGAAAATGTGGCATATTAAATAGTCAGGTAAAAAATGCATATGTTGCTCATTAGCCTGAATCCTGACGGTTTGTGTAACTGGTTCTGTGCTGTGTCTCATCAAATTCTTCAATATCCTTAACTTCTCCACAAGCCCTGTGACAACTAAAAACTACAAAAAAAAAACCTCAGCCTGCTGCATCACAGATGTTTCGCATGATGCCTTTAAGCTTTCACCTTCCCATTTTTCATTCATTGACAAGGTGTATAAAAACCTTTCACCTATCAATATCTTTGTTGTATAGCACAGAATTAGAGTTATCAACAAAATGAAATACCACTACAAATTTTTGTTTTCATCGACACACTGAATTGAGCTGAACTGTGTCTTTATGTGACTGTTAATTATTGCTAGTTATTTCAGTTTTCACATCTACCCATGTCTTTTGTCAACCTATAGGTCCATATACTGTTAAACTGTGTCAAACTGTGATAAATGCTGGTGTCTACTGTTTATTTTTAATTTACTTTATAATTGTCTCAGGAATAGTAGTTGTGTTGTGGAAAACACAGGTACTAGTGATTCCCACTGGTATCTGCAGTCTATGAATGGCGAAGTCAACCTACTCCTCTTTCATCAATGATAAACTGGAGAGGAGCCAGAGGTTGAACTTGCTTTGTGTTTTCTAATTAATCTGTTCAGCACAGCAGCTACAAATTAACTGCCTTTTAGTCACTCTGAATTTATTAAAAAAGAAAAGCTTGTTAAAGGCTCAGGTCAAAGAGGAAGGTGCCAGTTTGAATGTGTGTGTGTTATAATATGTTTAAATACAGTGTGCGTCTCAAGGTGAGAGCACCTCCTCCCTTATCTGTGTCTTCAAGGTGTACTGTTGATTGGTCGATAGGGGCGCAAGCACACACACACACACACACACACACACACACACACACACACACACACACACACACACACACACACGTGCACAACACTTTTCATTACATTGTAATTTGCTATAGTTTAATCTTCAATATTTATACATACTTCTTATCACCTCATCTGACATTTACACAGTTAAAGCCCATAAAAAAAAAGATGAAAGTATCTACACATTTTTTTTAGGGAAGCAAACATAAATGTAAGTACTGTGACAGCAAAGCTGGTACTGATGTGTTTTTTTCCTCTGAGGCTTTCTGGTTGTGTATCACACGATACAGAAACAGAAAAAAGGCTAGTAGTTACTGAGAAACATCAACACATGAAACACAGAAACGTGACTGCAATCCAGATATTTAAGTTTAATTTAAGTGCATGGACTGTAAAAGCCCCCACATGGGTCACACCTGTCTATACTGACAATCGCACGTGCAATAAAAACAAAGCCAGGAGAGTGGAAGCAGCACATTTGCAGCCATGTTTCTATTTAAATGCACTGACAAAAACATAAGATCAATATATGCAGAATGTTTAAAATTTTGACATAGTTGGTTTAAATAAACAGTAAATTCCAAAAATCACCTTTACTATCTTTGTCATGGATTTCTGGTCACTGCAAAATTGAAAATATGCTGCAGTGTATTTAAACTTTAACTAGAAAAAGACAGAAGCTCACAACTTCATATTAACAAATGTCTCCATCATCACGTGGTAAATCAATATATTTAGCATCCAAAGACTTGTTCTGTCATGTTTTTGGACTCCATGACACTTAAGTAAGTTTTTCAGAAATATCATGTAGATGCCAAGTTATTATCAGAAATAATTGATATGATATAATTTAAACATCTAGTTATATATATTTTGCATAATCTGTCAAAGCTTAGATAGACCAAAATCTACACACACACACACACACACACACAGAGTACACAAGCGATGATGTGCACAGTATATCTGCTACAGATACTGATGTTCAAACACAAATTTTAAAACTTGCATTTAAAGCTCACATACACCAGCTCAAGCATAGAAACTTCCAGAAATGCACCTGCTGGTTTTATACATACAAACACACACACATATACATGAGTCTTCATACAGAGAAATGTCACCTTACTCTTGCAAGCTGTTAGCCAAGCAGCTCCATGCCAAACCACCCTGCCCCATTGGAACATGGAGTGAGATGAGTCTGTGTGGTTGTGGTTGTGGTTGTGGTTGTGGTTGTGGTTGTGTGTGTGTGTGTGTGTGTGTGTGTGTACGTTGGACAACTCTTTAAAGTAGAGAGTTGCCCAAGGCAGAATAGGTTGAGTGGCCGAAGACAGGTAGATAATGGAGGGGGGCATCTGTGTGCCAAGGACTGCAACTCAAAGTCACTCACACACACACACACACACACACGCACACATATATAACCACCTGAAACACACACATCCCTGCCCTTACCATAAACATTTTCTGTCCTTGTGTGGTTCTATTTATCATTTCTACATTTATCTGAAAGCTTTTCCAAGATGTCACTCTCTTTTTTTTCTCTTTCCTTGTGTTTTCCCATTGCTCTCTGCTTCTCCCTCTCCCATCTCTTCCTCCCTCTCACGCCATATCTCCCTTCAATTTCACATATCTTGAATTAGCTGGAGATAGCCTTAAGTACCCTGCAGTCCACTTCAGATAGGCCCTTATTCACTGATGGACAGATAGACAATATGTGTGGGGTGAAAAGGGCAGTGTTTCAGAGGGCACACACACACTTAATGGACTTAATGTGGAGTTATAAAATGGACAATCAGTATTAGAATGTTTGCATATAGGTTAAAACTTATTTGCCAATATCTGAAATGTATCACAAATAAAATATCTTGAATTTTTGATTTATTCCCACATAAAACATAAAATGTCATAACTTTTTTCAGTCATATTAGATTTTTTTATCATCAGCCTTATATAACTTGATAAGTGAACAAGCTTTAGACAAAAAGATCACATTTTTGCACCAAACAATGTATAAATATAGTTGATATGATTCATCACTCCCAGTTTAATTAAGATAGTGTGCAGCTGTAAATGATGGTTTGCTTCCCAGAAGGTTTGTATTGATAACAACCACAAATCTGTAGAGTTACAGTTCTTATGTGTAGATGAAATAAAAGGCTTCCTGCCATACCATCCATCTGTAAACAGCCTCCTGCTCTGATTCAGGGAAATACATTTTACTGTGTGTGTCTCAGTTGGATGATGTGCTATATGTTTATGAGCTGCTAGAGTGTTTCCAAGCTCCTGCGCCGTACAATGTCTCACTACAGGAATGATTATCAGCCAAAAAACAGGTTTGATTTGCACAAATTGACAACTAGAGCTTACAGTATTAGTTTTAATTATCTGGGAGGGACATTTTGAAAATGTGAGTAAAATTCAATCTCAATTGTTTGAGGTATGGAGTAATTCAAACAGTAGGCAACTCATGGCAACTCATGTTGCACAACCTGCATACAGACAATTTTGCTGTGAAAATAGACTGTCCACACATGCAAAACTGCATGAAGAAATGATCTTTTCAGCAGTAATTCTACATTGTAATACTCCTTTGCATCATTGTATATTTTTGTAACTGTGCATTTTAACATTAAAAAGGCACAGCAATGCTCTGGTATGGTTTTACCACAATCTGGGAGTCAGTTCACTTTTAGCTGCATTGTACTGTAGGTTTTACAATGGAAAAAGTCCAAATTTGGTATTTTACATTTACATACTCTCTTAAGGTGTAAAAAAAAAACTCTCCTTTGGGTGCGATCAGTCTATCACACAAAACATCTACTGAACACATTTTAATGCATTTCCAGCTCCCCCTTTGTCTTATTCTGTTAATCTTGCTGATTTAGTATGAAGCCAGAACAGTGACAGTTAAAATTTGGCATTGAAAAATAAAATAAACATTTGTGCTGAAAATAAACACACTGGCATGGAAAAAGAATTAATACTGAAAATAAATAATAATGAGCAAGTCTGTCTCTGTCTAGTTGAGTTTTTTCCATACAGTATTTGCTAATGTTAGCATATATTTTTAACACTAGTCCTTGGCTAGGCAGCTAGTTAGCTAAGCTGCGGTTAATGGTTATATTAGCTAAGCTCTGGTTCTTGAGTGACTGGTTTTGCTTCAGTCCAGTGTGATTGCTGCTGCTGCTGCACAAGGTCTCATAAATGTGCTAACACAAAATATGCAGCAGCCTCCACACTCAGAGTTAATGCTCAGGGTTTGTACTCGTTGATTCTGCTGCTCATGCTGCTGTGCACTTGCTCCAGCAGCCCTCTGCCAAAATCAATATTCAACATTCAATATTCACATATCAACAATATTAAGCTGGTCAAAACGTTGTTACTACTACGATAACTTCATAACAGCCCAATTCTGCATGGAAAAACACATTATAGACACCCATGTTCACTACACAGAATGCTAGTTAAAGATATCCACAATTACATTAGTAGTAGAAATTGTATTTGACGATGTTTACAGCATAGTAGTGAACAGCGAGACATCAGCTGTGCTGCTTGTTCCTTAATATGCAAATTATATGCAAAACATGCAACCATCACATTGCTTAGCCCCGCCCCTCAGAGCCCTCCCCAACCAAAAATTAGAAGATTGTCAAAAATCATCATCAACAAAAACTGAGATTACCGTAATTATTTTCAGTATTAATTCTTCTTTTCAATGCCAGTGTTTTTTTTTTTCAACATAAATGTTTCAATGCCAATGCCTTTCAGGTTACATGGCAAAGAGGGATTTTCCAGAAGACCAGGAAATATTATTGCATTCTATATCAATATCAAAGAAAATATTCTGGGATTTTAACAATCACACATCTAGACGTAAACTATAACCATACAATGAACCAGATTTCAAAATAACTACTTGACATCAAAAGTTTAAAAAATTCAAGAAATCACAAAGATTAAAAGACTCAAACATTTAAAGATGAAATTCTCCCCCAGTGCTGCCAGGTCCTGTATGAGACTTCACAACATGATTTCTTCTAATTTACACTATTGATGTATGCAAGATCAATGCATTTCCTGGACCCTTACCCTGACCATCATAATTAAATGCCTAACATCAGCTCTTACCTAATCCTAAACTATAGCTAACCCTAACCCTCAAATCAAGTTTTAACCCTGAAATAGTCTGAAAAAGTGAGGACTGGCTAAATGTCCTAACTTTGACAAAAACTCTTCATTCGAATGCAATTATGCCCAAAACAGTCCTAATTATGATAGGAACACACACACACACACACACACACACACACACACACACACACACACACACACACACGCATTTTTCACTTGTCAGGTGTCGCTAGAAAAGAGCCTAGTGAGGAGAGTCTGGGACTCCTGAAGGGACACACAGACCTAGAGAATTTCAGTGAAATCTCAAAAATGTATACGCATTATAGCAGTTTAACTTCTCTTTTAAAGACTTTAACCAGTCATTTCAAAATTAATCCCTCAAACCCAGTATGTACAGTATAATACAATTTATGATTTGTGGCATAAAACCTAATACTGATTACACACATTACTGATGCACACACAGGAACACAATAACTTATAAATAAAATTCAGCTCCTTTATGAGCAGTATTCAGTGTACTGGGTTCTCTCTTTATCCCTTCGTGTCTTTTTCTCGGTCTTTGTAATGCCATAGGAAAGACTTTTTTGCATGTCTAAATGTGCATCCACATAACTGTTTTCAGGTTATTTTTGTTCAATATACCCATCCATATTGAACTGTCTAATGGAGCACAAGTAAACCTTTGTGAATGTGTTTTTGTTCTCTTTCTTTATTTCACCTGTCTACAGTCTTTTATTTACACAATCTGCTCTACTGTTTCTTGCCTAATTCTGCTATTTTCTCTCTCCTCCATCATTTCTACTCTACGTTTTCTTCCATCTTCATCTAAGTGTGTTTCACCCTCCTCTGCCTCATTTCTGTCTGATAATCTAACACATATGACGCACAAAATATAGTTTACAATAATAAAACATTGCACTATTCATACTGTGCACATGCATTATTCACATGACTGTTTTATTCACAGTCCTTCACAACCTTGATTCCTGTGCAGCAATAGAAAACAGTATAGTTGCTCTACTGCATGTTGCTGGTCACTTCCCAGCATGCATCATTCAGCAGACTGCTGCCATTAGTGTGCAGGGGCAGGTGACTGCCTCAAGACATATTAAAAAGTAATAATAATGAAACATGCTTTGCAGCTTCCAGAAGAAGCAGAGTATACAAATCCTTTTTTTTTTTATTTGAAAATACATTACTGTGATTTACTGATGCCACTTGCTTTTACTGTGAGAAATAAATATTGTTCCAGGATATTTACATGTATGTGAATTGACTGTGGGCTGTGTGTGCATATGTTTAGGTGTGTGCCTGCCTTATATATTAAATCTGGTCTCTGTCCTATAAATTACAATCCTTTCAATCCTTGCTATTATCCTTTTGCAGTTTATGGGAAAAAAAATGCCCCGGTCTGGCCTCAGTGTGTATGTCTGTCAGTCTGTGCCTTTGGCTATAAGCGTGCCAGTATGAACACGTTTGTGTCTTTGTCTCCTCCAGAAGAGAGCAGGGTGCGTACATTAATGACTGTTTTATGTGTCTTGCTATCTGAGTCTCTTTTATTCATGTTGGCCATGACGGCCTAATATCTGCCTGTCAAACAACTTCTATTCACTCTGCTAACAGACTGGAGACTGATACTTAAGACACAAAAAACACACACCTACGTATAGGGCGCTTATACCCTCCTCAGTAGATTAGTGGGTGGTGAAGGAGCCACACTGGGCATAATGTACTGTTCATGCTCCAATCAATTACTATTCATTTATTCCAAAGGAGTGACCGTGCCCTGATCTGAAGAGGTATTATAACTACTGTGTGTGCCTTGTAGTTTATTCAAATCTTTTTAACAAAACTTTGTCTCTGTTTTATTCTCCACCTACCTCTGTCACCTTTGTAGCTGTGTTCACTTATTTCTTTTGTCTGTTCTCATTTTTCCTCATCCTCCATTCCCTTTCTTTTGTGAGCATTCTCCAGTCTCTCTCCTGTACATTGATTACTTCCCTCCACAACCCTCATCTCATCACTGTCCTTCCTACTCTCTTTTTAACATCTGCACAGTCAGTTCCCTGCCTCATCCATTCTCTCCATGGATTCACACTATGTCTTTCCCACTCCTTTCTACCTCACTCCCCATCCCAAGAGTATCTCAAAACAATCTATAGAATTTACCTGTAGAGTTTCATTATCTCCGGTACTTTTTAAATATTCTTATTTATGGCTGGTGCATTTCAAATAATGACAGAACTCTATTTCATTGCTGACTTAAAGGATATACATACTGTAGCCTCCCACCTTTTTTTTGCCAAGCATTCACCTAACAGTGCGTTTTGGGTATAAAAGTTTACATTCTTCTACACGGCCACTAACACTGGCTTTTGCTTTACAGCCTCAGACTAAGCCCACAAAGTTACTGTGCATACTTTCACTGTAGGAAAGCAGAATCGCTTACTTGTATTTGTCCAAGTTCATGTTTTAGTATGCAAATCTGAAGCAGCTCTCAGCTGTAAATCTATGTAGTTTTATGCCTTATACTTCAGAATTTCTCAGGTTGTTTCTGCTACGATGTGCACAAAAGTTTCTCATGTAACACTGTCACATGGCACAACCTCTGGATACATTTGTACTTGTTGTGGAAAGTCTATGTAGGTATTAAATGGACCTTATTTGTCAACTTGCATATTCAAGGTCGACAACAGCAATAATTGTGAACCTCATCTTTTTAGTGGTTCCCAACATGGGAATCACCAAAATAATAAAATAATCACTAAGTTAGGAAAGAAGACCAGTTTCTTTATATTATAGTCAGCAGCAACACAAGAAAAGTTCAAAAATAGCACTTTCTGAAAAAAAAGATCCGACTACAATCACAACATACATTCTATTACTAAGTACTAGGACTACAATCTACTACTTCACCCACAAGTTAATGGCTGGAGTGTACTTCATGGACCCCAGAGGGAAAAAAAAAAAAAATCCCAACCCAGACTTTCACCCCCAAACTCCCAGAGACCTGTATCTCCATTGTGTCCATGTAAAATATGTACTGTAGTAAAGCTTTGTAGCCCTAATAACATCCAATTTTAAGCCCTTCCCATCCATTACCAACAATACTATTATCCCCCCTGCCATACACATACGCACACTGCATTAGCCTTGGGAGAGAACAATGTGTAGTGTGCAATGACAGTCTAAATGGACTGCTGTATCCTGTGTCTATATGGTTTTACTGAGAGGGTTTATCTGCTTGGTTCATTTTTAATGAGACAATACATTTAAACTTTCAACAGTGAGTGAGTTTTGAGGATTTTTGCACTGATCTGATCACAATGCACTAGTTTATCACTTGGTATCAAGCTCAATAATGTATATATGGTTTTTCTTTGGAAAGGCCTCTGAAATAGTGCTAACAGCATTTACAATGGGTCTAAGTTAGTAAAAATTCATAGATTCACTGCTAAATTTCACAGTAACATGTTACAGTAACATGTTTTTCCAGTGTTGCACACAGTACAGGCAAGTGAAAGCAACAGGACAAAGTGTATGACTTCTGGCAATGCTTTAGGCCACTTTGGAGACCAGGAAATTATTTAAAATAGTATTTGTGATATTGCAAATGATTGAAACAAGCAAACAATAGACTTGAAATGGTGCATATAGTGGTGAACTAAAAGTTTAATACATACAGAAGTCCTAATTAAGGTAGTCCCACAGGAAAGACAGACGTTAATTATCGTTATAGAACAGCAGACACTGCCTCTTTAACAACCGTGCCCCTCCCTGCTCTTTTAAAAATGCTTTTATTATGTGAAGGGGGTAAAACCGATACAACAAATGGATGCATTAGTGGACTAATCTAATTAATTGCACTGTGAAGTAATTTGATTTTCAGGTGTAGAGGCTCCTGAATGATGCTCTGGTGAAGAAATATTTGTATGTGTGAAAGGGATCAGCAGTACAGTCCATTTTTTAGCTACACTCCAGATTCACATGCACCAATTTCCACTTAACTGTTTCATTCAAGCTTTGTAAAGATTATAATAATACATAATAAATATTTAACTGCCGTCTTCAATGTGCCTCAGAGCAATTAACACTACTCAAAAATATTAAACGAAAATTCTAAACACATGATTCAAGTTAAGATTGCTATGAATTCAGATCTTGTGTTTGATGTTATTTATAGGCAACATTTTTTATTAGCCATTTAGCCATTTATTGTGTTTGCATTCAGTAATTACTTTCCTATACTGTAGTGTTTATCATTAACATGCGAGACTACCACTGGATTTAAATGACGTTTGCATGCACAAGGGATTCACAAGATGCGAAGCATACATTTGAAAGCGTTACTGTCCTCCAACCAGGACTAAAATCTCCAGGAAAAAACAATAAATCTGTCATCCCAGTGAACAATTCAACGTGCCAACCTTCTTTTAAACAACTCATGTTAAAACCTGCACTATGAAGGAAGAAATAATTTGAAACAGCAGTAGCATTAAAATTGTGTGGCCCTTTAAGAACAAATGGAAATGAGCTAAAAATTAGGATTTACTTAATAACTTTCTTTCCTATTTATTCCTGTATTAGGCACATGTGCAGATTAACTCCATTCCTCCTTATTTCACTCATAATTTTCATCAAAACTCTATTTTGCTGAATTCTCCCCATCAACCTTCCCTCCTCCAAAGCCACATAAAATCACCCCCTCTCCTGTTTTCCTCTCCTCCCTCTTCCCCTCTCTGCCCATTTCATTGTAAGAACCAACAAGTCTGGCAGACAGAAGGAGGCCAGACTTCTTATTGAAGCTTCATAATGGTTTCTGAAGAGCAGGGCACTGTGCATTGCAATAATTAGCAAGCTATCGGACAATAGATGCTGCATAATCAGTATGGAGATGTATGCTGTCTGTCTGTCTGTGCCTTTCCCAAAGTAAACACTCATCGTATTCCTGCCTCCTTGGAGTATGTATTAATTTGTGGGGCTTTTTATTCTCTTTCATTCTTGTGTTATATTGCAATTTTTCCCCTCACTGCTTAATCATGTTTCCTTTTTTTTCTTTCTCTCCTTTTTTGCCCCCACTTCTTCTTTTGCTCCTCTGCTTTTTTTTTCAGCTCCACTACTGCACCTTTTTCCAGTGTCTTCATACCAAACATCCCTCCCTTCTTTTTTGTACTCGCCAAGTCGCTGAGGTGATTTAGAGAGACTGCATGATGGGCTGTAAAAACACCATCTTACTTTAATTCACAGCAAGGTCAACAGGGTTTGTACTGATGTGTATGTGTTGTGGAATATGTATATCTATATCTGCACGGTCAACAGTGTGCAGGTGACGTTGTGATGTTTACATACGTGTGTGTGTGTGTGTGTGTGTGTGTGTGTGTGTGTGTGTGTGTCCGATGCGGTGCAGGGTCGAGAGCAATAAGCCGCCACCACCTATTGGCCCTGAAACAACTGCACCTACACTTTTAAACCTCTTCAACCTCAATGTCCCACTTAAATTTCCCTTTCAAGGGTAGTTTTTAAACATATTCTAGATTTGCTTGTTCCAATGCTTCACTGAAGACATAACACACTGACATTTAGTGAATTATTCAAAAAGCTCCTTCATAGGAATTCAAACTTTTGTCATTAATATTGTACTAAACTTAACTGTTGAGCTATCAGAACATGGAAACATCACAACAATAAGTCAGACAGGACAGGGAACAAGCCAACAGGCTAATTTGACACATTTTAAGCAAACTCTCATTTTGTGAGAGAAAATGAAGGTGAAGGTGTATTATTACCCAAACTGACTGTTCACTGTACAAATTAAGTTTCAAGTAGAGTCAACTGTGCAGCTCCTCCATTTGTTACATCTCCTCTATCAAATATAATGATGAAAGTATCTGAGTGACCTCTGGAGGTACCGTCTCTGGATACAGTGTAAAGTACTTAAAACATTAGCATGACGAGTTTTACTCTCTCAGGGCTACTGGACACAGGTTTCCAACAAACATTATATTCTGCCATCCCAATATATCTATTGTCTCCTGCTATCCTTCTAAGCAAAAGCCAAATTTCACCTGCAGGTAGAAGAGTGCAGTCGAAATGAACTGAACAAATACAGAGCATCAACACTGAAACCTCTTAGAGACATAACTAAAAGATGTGAGTCAATTGTGCAATAGCAAAGCAATGTAGATGCATGTTCATTAACATATCAATGCTGAAAGGAAGCTATTTAGTATTTGCATATCGTCTCATTATGAATTGTCTGAACAAAACTAATTTATCAATCCATCATAGTTAAAGGCAAATACTGTACACTACACTTTGGCTTTAAACATAAGTAGTTGGAATTAAAGTGAACTTTTAGTAAGTATATACTTTATAGTCTTGGTGTAGGTCAAAGCTGTATGAACTAAAAAGAAGAAATCTATATTTTATATTGTTGTTAGTGTCACTGTCAGTAATTGAAGCACTGACTAAAACTTAAAAATGGTTCCAAGTGAATGTTGAATGTTGGATGACAAGCAATGCACAGTCATCCAAAACAATTATGAAGCTGTCTTTCTAGTCAATTAGAGGAAGAAATAAAGATTTAACGACATGACATGTCTAAAATTAAAAAAACACAATTAAATAATAGTAATAGTCACAACTTGACCGGGGGGAAATAAAAATTTTTGTCTCCTGCAAGTGCTCAAAATGTTGGCTCTATTATATTAGAATCATAACTGTAATCAGAAAATCGTAACTGTCCTCAAGTTTTTTGTTGCAGTTTTGTTTTTTAAACCATGGGAGGTTATCAGAGATCAGGAGGGAAAATCAGAAATATGATAACAATGTAAAATAGTTACCATGAAAAGGTTATGCTACATGTATTTGCACTTGTATTTAGACATGTTTTCTATTCAGAAGGAAGGACAGCTTCCAGTCCTAGAGCAAAAGAAACACGAACAAATAAAAATATATCAAATGCTCCTGTTTTCTTCAACTCTCGGCCTCTGTCAGTTTTTTAGAATTACTCATAAGAAACATTATTTTCTTGTCTCTTGTGACATCAGACAAGAGTTTAATAAAAGATGACCTCTGTCAAAACACAGATTCCTTTCAAAGTGATCCAAGAGCAATTATGGTATTTGTAAAGAAACATCATAAAAATCTGGATTCAACTATTTAAAGTTGTACAGCTTTCTTTAATTGAATCAGCAGCGAGGATTAAAAAAATATTAATTAGTTTTTTTTTTTTTTTTTGCTATTGGTGACTTTTTATTAGACTGGAACAATTTGAATAAAGGCAGAGCTATGCCTGTTTAGGACCAAACCAAGGTCAGTATCTTCCTATTTATCTGCCTCTGTGATTTTGAAGGGATATTCACTACTTACTATTGTAAATTTGAAATGAACTTGAAGTTTCCTTGAATACTGTCATTGGTACAAGAAGACAGTATATTTATGAGCAGAGGGGAAGAAAAATAAAAATGTTATCACACACTCTGGAGAACACACACACACTTCTGATTACATGCAATCCCACACACTGACATACTGCCCATGCTTTAGAGGCAAGCCTATTTTTTCTTTTTCAATTTGCATATGAGGTCGTTAATTTTCTCAAAGCTGTAGACTTAATGAGTGGATGGCTGAGAAGCTGAACGGGATGCAAATAATAACATTTGATAATGCAGAGCCACAAAAGAGGGGGAGAGGCCTCCCATTCACTGAGATGGGACTTGAGGTAAATATGCACAGTAATTATATATCAGTGCACTTTAATTATGAGGCTACACAGGGAGTGAGAAAGAGAAAGAAAGAAAGACAGACAGAAACACACTGAATTAGATGTAACAGCATATAAATTAAACATTTGAAATAAAGACACAGTGAGGGAGAGGGAGACTAAGAGTGGGCTAAGAGAGGAATTAGTGGTAAAACCACAGAATGACAACGATTAGACATGGACTTTCACACACATATTACTTGCAAACACGCACATGCTTAAACATACACAGATTAATTTCATGAGCGAGTGTGTATGAGTGTGTTTTTGGAGACATCAACTGGATAACAAAGTAATCCCTCCAGTAAATGCCACTTAATATAGATGGGAATCTTGAGTAGAAGACAAATCAATAAATTCAAGGAAGACTCTTGTGTATGAGTGAGTGTGTGTGTGTGTGTGTGTGTGTGTGTGTGTGCGTGTGTGTGTGTGAGTGTGTGTGTGTGCTTAAAGGTCTGAGTCACATTATTATAGCAAAAGCATGGGAGTGTGTGAGCCAAACACGAGGTTGCAACAAGACAAAAGCTTGAGAAAGATAGGAAAGTGAGAATAAACAGTATCATGTGACCTGCACGTTTTGTAAAATATAAAGACAATTCACTGAACAAAATGCTTGGATGGATGGATGGATAGAGAGATAAAGAGAGAGAGAGCTCTTCAGAATGGGGAGGATGGGGAAGTTGAGGAGTGGGCATGGAGTGGACAGATGTGCTCTAATGTGTTTTGGCCCAATCTCTGCAAGGACAAAAACATAAGCATACACACACACACACACACACACACACACGTACGCACGCACGCACGCACGCACGCACGCACGCACGCACGCATACACGCACACACACAGCCAGCCAGCCAGCCAGCCAGCCAGCCAGCAAATCTATTATCTACTACTTTATGTTAGTTAATTTTCAGGGAAAGAAATGACTTATTCATTTTTTATCTTTCGTTTGCTCTGCATTTCATTTGCTTTCTTCTCCTTTGCAAGTGCCATTTTGCAACGCATCAAATAAAGCCACGTTCATGTACGCAAAAGACTCAGGAAATCACAAACTTACAGCATATTCGTACACTTGAACATGCACATACTCACATTCCCTTTTTACATCGAAAGAAACCTAATGTGTCATCCAACCGTCCTGTGCATGCTCAGCCGCTGATTTCAGCCAATCACACAATTAGAGAGCTGATGACCCATCTGTCCACACGATTGGTTGATAGATGTGTCTGAGTGTGTGTGTATGTGCATGTGTTTGTGTGTGTCTCAGTGAGAAAGGGTCTGATGAGCCCCCAAACACATCTAGCCAGTGACAATTTTCTTTTGTTACCCGCAACCAGCAGCATTTTCAGAGAGAGACACAGAGCTAATGCAAGCCCATGAACAACTTAATAGCACTTGAACCAGTTTGCCAACTTGGAGAAATTATTTCATTCAATTAGATAATTCTCCCCCTCTCTCACACACACTCATTTTCTTGTTCTCTGGAATGAGTCATTTGTGATATAATAGCCACATAATGGCTTGAAAGCGGGTTCGGCAGAAAAAGACAGATGTAGGGTGAAAAAAACAAAGTGAAATGTGAGGTGGAAGAGGCTCAGAGCTGACACAGACAAGCTGTACATAGTACCATCACAACAGGAATCATATATATATGCATGTCAAAAACACACACGCACATGCACACAGAGCTCTATTTATTGTCCATTAACAGTGTGTGGTGCTGAGCGATAGCGGAAGCGATATCATCTTCTCAGATGGTATCTGTTATCAAAGTACACACGTCCTTCAGGCGTCCATCGTGCTATCGCTCCTCTCATCTCTCTATCGCTCTTGCCATCCTCCTCCCTCTCTTCCTCCATCCTCACCTTGCCTCTCCTCCACTATTCTCACTTCTTACTTGTCATCTTTTTTTTTCTTAAACACCTATGTCCCTAATGTTTTGTACTATTTTGTTTTCTTTTCTTACTTTCTGTATTACATTTACGCATACTGATCCAATCAGGATTTCTGGATGCCAAGACTCTGCTGCATTTTTAACTCAGGTAGATTTGATCTCTAATCACTTGTGATAAAATCTCAGAGAGGCAGTTTTATCTATCTTGTGTATAACCAGTGTGAGACATGAATTTTCATTTCAGCATGTAATCAGGTAGATCATACACAGTAATAAGAAAATTTATCTCAAATTTCAAATTACTAGCTTTTATGCTTATTTGATGGCTTGGCCTTTTTCAGTAGGGGAAGGTTTATTCTTGAGCTTGGGAAACAAAAATGTCTTTCTTCCTTTATTCCTGACCTTTTCCTGAAAACCTGGAGGACCATAATCACATTTTCATTACTTTCTTGATATTGTCTTTTAGGGGCAGATGCCTGAAATGTTGTCTGGGCTCTCAGAAAGCGCTGTTATGGAAAGACTAGAGAAAATTCTGTCCTGTTAGTCCCATTTAAATGCTCATGCAGCTCCTCTGCATGACTCCAAACAACAAAAGGTATAAACACGTCCTCCCTCAGACTAAAACCGCTGAAAGAATTCAATTGGTGCAGACATTTTATCAGTACAGACAATCACAAATATTGCACACTGAAAAGTTTAAAAGAAAAAGTAAAGTGTGCAAAACAGTCTCCCAACTTTAACAATAATAAAGTTGACAAAACACTGTGATGAATTAGTCATTTCAAGCAAGCTTCAAGTCTCACCAAAGTGAATTTAATAGTGTGCTGAGATGAATGAGAAACAGTGGCTAATATGAAGGTCCCAAAAGCTTCCTATTCTCCTCCCTTTGCATCGTTTTGTGGTAGTGTTTCGATAAAACCTTGATCCACAGCTGAATTGGTTGTACTTCAATTCTTAATCACTCTTGTTCCAGTGTTAATGATAACTCTCCAAGTGAAAGGAGAAACTGTGCTTTGTTTGAATCTATACTGTGACAGAAAAACACTCATTCTGGGTATTTGATTCAAGCAAAAGTGGGTATTTTCTATAACTGTATTATAACTGCAGTGTAACTGTAACAACAGAATTGTATTGGATTGTCCGTGTTTGAACTTTGCTCCTCAAAGAATGTGGCAGTCCTGAAACACACAGCCAAACTCACAAGCTACCTTGTCCCTCAGTGACTTTAACAAATGCTCACACATGACACACAAACAACTGTCGCACATGCACTGATTTCAATTTCTAATCAATTTCTGCTTTTTTTCTTCAAGTGATCTCTTCAGGTAAAAGACTGAATTGGCCAATCGTTTCTGTCAAGGATTTTTTCAACCTACCATACTCGGCTGAGAGGAAGGGAGGGAGTGGATGTGCAGGAAGACAACTTGTCTCTCTACCTCTTCTCTCTCCCCTATCTTTCTTCCTTTCGTTGTCACCTTTGCCCAAACACCCACACAAACACACACATTCTTAGCTCCTCCTGGAGGCAATCAAGCTCTTGTGGAAAGGTTGGAGTAGTTCATATGTACATTGTGCTCTGAGTGGTTACTGAGTCAGGAGGTCATGTCTTAGCCACCACCTCCCTCTTGCCCCTAATCATCCTCCATTAGCCATTTTTGTGTGTATGTGTGTCTGTACACAGTATGTATATTTAAATGCTCATAAGTGTGTTTTCTACTGTGATTGTGTTTTCTTGCAAACAAAATCTGTGCAAATATACTTTTTCTTTGCACTTGTCTCAGAGAATGCACTCATTTCCCTGTGAATAATGTGTTTGCATATGAATACTGCAGGTGGAAGTGTGTGCGTGCATGTGTGTGTGTGTGTGTGTGTGTGTGCTTGTGTGTTAGAAGAGCATCATCAGCAAACTGCAGGGGCTACAGAGGTGACGAAGGAAATGAGGGGAGAGATTAAGGAGGTGACGGGTGAGACGGATGATGGGAAGGAAGGAGCAGGGTGAGGAGAGGAGTGAGGACAGGAGGAGGCCAGGGGTGAAGAAGGGCAGTGAAGGAGGGATGGAGAGAATGAAAGAGAGCTCTTGAGAGGAAGAGGTTGGTAATTACTTGAGTTCCTTCTCTTTGCACTTTGAATGAGTTTTGGAGTCAGTGAAATCTGTTGCAATTCATTGGTGGAAGAAACCAGATTTCATAACTGATCATAGCTTTTTTAAGGACCTTTCTTTAATATTTTCACAAATCATTAAATCATTATAATTTAAATTATTGCATGTATTATTCATTAAGTGAAATCAGCAGAAACAAAGATTCATGAATCCGAACAGCATTAATGTTAGACATTATGCAGCATGCTGGTTGCCAATCAATTTACACTGTCTGGTACCTGTGCAGCTCTCAAAGCTTTCTGATCTCACAAAGTAAATATATCTTAGATGCATTCAAGACAGATCAATCATCGGGAAGTGTTTTGAGAGAGATTCTAATCAGGTGCTGAAAAGCTGTAAAAACATCTGTTTTCTCCTAACTGTAACTTACATCAGCAAGTGGTTTATAGAAATGGCCACTGTATGATCGCCTGTAATAATAGCTCCTGAAGTTACACTGAAGTTAGCCATAATTCTCCCTTTATTATTCAAAACAGAAAAAATAGCTCCAGAAAGTTTAACACACACAATCACATGGGATGCACTGACTTTTGCACTGACTTTAATCTGATCCCTGGCCAGTTCAGCCATTGAATATTCTGTGCAGGTGAAAAAAAACACTGATCTATTAGGATGATGGAGCAGCTGCGTTGAGCTACACTGCTTTTGTTGTAACATAACTGCTATTAATTAATTAATTAATCTTTTAGTTTTAACAGACACATTCAGGGAAAATGAAAGTATATTTAAATACATATAAGACAAAGCTACATATCTTTTGGTGTTTAGCTTTTTAGTCGCACAATATTTAGCAAGACAATCTTTGACAGCATTTTTTTTTATAGATTTAACTTACAGATGATTCATCTAAAAGACAAACACAAAGCAGCATAACCATATTATAAAAAGAACTGATAGCTGCAGTTTTTTCACTGCTTCTTTGAGTGATAAATTGTCAAACAGTGTATATCTAACAAAACTAGGACCAATCACATCAAAGAACCATTTAAGGCCTTAAATGGCTGCAGCAGACAGTAATGATGTATAGGCTAACCAATGGCCATGCCCTTGTCAAAACATTACCACTAACCACTGATGGATGGAGGGACAGACAGAGGAATGGAGACAAAGAAAGTAAGAGTGGAAGGAGAAGAGGTGAAGGCGTGATGGATGCAGGCAGTGTTGAAAGCATGAGATGGAGAGATTGATGATAAGGGAGCGAGATCAGGAGGAGACAGCAGGTGATGGGCAGACACAAAGCCAGGAGGGGTGTGTCCGCTGCAGTATGCTACACTGGAACACACGTACTTATTTCTGACAGCACAAGTGATATTTGTGTTTTTGACATGTGAAAGAGGATGGAATGTGTGTGTTTGTGTGTTTTAAGGGTCAAGAAGGCACATATCTTTTATGAAAAATCACTCTCTGATTCACAGCAGGAGGAACAAAAACCCCTCTCATCTGTCTTTTTCCCTCTACCTCTATGCCTTTCTCTCCCTGCTCCACTTTCTTTTTTACACTGCAGGATCCTGTTCTTTGACAAAGGGCTAAAAAATGAAGTCAAGGGGTGGTAAAGCCTCCAACTGGAGGAGCATCTTGCACGAAGGCAAAAGAGGCCAAAATGTCAGGTGACCAGTTTTTTTTTCTGCCTTATTCACCATTTACCAACAAAACAGAAAATCTCAGCCTTAACAAAAATGAAATCTGTTGTAGAGCAACTAATTATAAATTTATCAGTATTATAATGTCTTTTATCTTGAAAATTCTCCAGCATGTGGATTCAGGTGTGTTCTTTTGTAATACTTTATCTTTCTCTCGTGCAGTCACAAAAAATTTCACATCTTGATGAACTTCCAGAAGTGTTACACGAAATACAGTAAGGACTTTAGTGACACTCAGAAAAGAATAGCTGTTATTGTGAGGCCAACATATTCGCTATGACTCTGAATGGGAATAAGAACAAAACAGAAAAACCTCTATAGACAAATTAGCTTGCAGTGGTCACAGCAATTTATTACTATGCCAGAGAAATGGTGCAAATGCATCTGTTAGGATTCAAGCCATGACAAAGGCACACCACTACACTCACCAAAAACAAACCAACAAAAAAAAAAGACAACAGAAATACATCCCAGTCAGGTATCAGTCAAGTATTTATACTGACTCTTATATTCACTCTTTATGGATTAAATTATTTTACACTACAAGTCCTCAACCATGCTAAGACCTCTGTGAGGCTGTGGTCAAAAATATATACTGACACACATATAATCTTTACAATGTCCACATATTAGTTAAGTGTGTCACCATACTGACATTGGTGCCAAACACAACAGTACAGCTCAGACTGACAGAAATATCATTGGCTTTGTATAAAACCAGTCAACCAGATTTGGGCAAACTAGATGTGTAAGATTAAGGGTTTAGTGGTCTCCAAAGTTATTACATACAGTTATTACAATACATCCCATGGGGGAGATTTAACATCTCTACAAAATGTCACGGTTTGATATTTTAGCATCATAAATAACTTGATTTTCACATTTGTTAAACCTATAACCTGCTTACATTCCTAACCCAGCTACTGTTGAGACAAGCATGCTTATCTCCCCTTCATTTCTTTTCCACCTCTGTGGCATCTCCCTGGTGACCATCTCTAAACAATCATCCAGCCTGAGCATCTCCAAGACACTCACAACATCCCGAGAGTGCTCTCAACTCTTCTGGCAGCCTCCTCCTCTCTCTAGCTTCCTCACACACATTGATTTTCTTCCCCCCTCTTCCTTCTTCCTGTCCTTTTTCCTCCCTCAGGTGTATTATCTCATGAACTCTCTTGTTTCTCAGTCTGTCGGCCATTGTCACATCCTCGGTGGCCTCCCAAGAGCCTTTCATTTCAGTGTGCATGTTTGTGTTTGCTCTGCAGGGACATTCTTTGTAGCATCAAGAGTGTCACCTTTTAAGAAGAACAGTAAGTTCTCTACTTTCCAGAGGATTAACCCCTTTATTTGTTCTTCACATCCTCTGGGATGTATTCTTGTCCTCTCATCTTTTATTCTCTCTTTCATGTCCTTTCTTTCTCCTGTCTTAGCAACTGCAATGTGGCCCTTTTTTGAATCACTGTTAGGATTACAAAGTTATCAGTTCTTGTCCAGTGTTTACCGCAGAGCAGTGATATGCGTAAGACAAAACATGATACAATTCTAAAAGCATTAAAATGGGCAAAGGCATCTCTTTTTAGGAGCAATTGTCCAAACAGCAAAAATAAATAACTACATAAAAAAATTTAAATCTTCACTAGCCGATTTCAAGCTCTATAAGAAATGGTAAATAGGGAAAAGGGTATTTTATAAATGAAAGGGCAAATGAACAGGATCTCCAGTTCCCTCAGGATGATTACTGAGTGCTTTTAAAACAATACTATTTCCAGGATTTTCCATCCTATCCCCCATAAAACAATAAGAAAGGAAACACTGCTCCTTTTCTCTTTGACTTTCCAAGTTACTTGGAAGGTATTATTCCCCCGATCTCCTAGTCCCACAGAGAATCACATTGTTCCAGCAAGTATAAATAGAAATCAAGAAAAAGTAAGTTGGAGACAAAAACTTTTTTTTTTCCCTTTAAAGTGAATCCACTTTTTAAAACCATCTTCGACCATGGAGTCCAAATGATAATCCGGGGAATAAACTTCTACTAATGCTCTTCCATGTTTTCCTTCAAACAGGCCTTCAGTCACAGTAAAAAGGACTGCTGTCTTGGCTGTCATTATGCCGTATAGACAGACAGTATGGCACTAGAAAGAGACGTGTCAGAAACCATATGCTCACTTGAACACAATGGCTTGCCTATCCTCAAGACGGCACAGGCAGACATGCATAAACACACACTCAGGTGATGGCATAAACACACATTCTTATCATATAATATATAGAAAACTAAAAGCATATCTTTCCCTAGTACAGGGTAGAAATGTGCACCTCCAGTCTTATAATTCTGTGTCCTGCTGTATGCCATTCTTACTCTTAATTTCTCTTACATATTCTGGCTCACTCCCTTCTTTCTTTCCTTTTCTTTGCTCATTCCCCAGTTTGTCTCCCTGCTCTCTCCCTCTCTCCTCTGTTTCTGTGCCATGCAGTGAAAACAGGACGCATGTGATAGACCAGGAGGCCCCTCACTGTCCCTGGGTGCTATGATTGTGTGTGTGCGCATGTGTGTGTGCATGAGTGTTTCTCCCAGTGCATTTGTGTATGTAGATGGATGCAGCTGTCATTTTAACACTTCCTGTAGCCCCTCCACTGACCTTGCATTAACCTGGAAGTATTTCTCAACACCATGACCAAATCTTCCTGTTTGGAAGTGCTCCAGGGCGAAGCAGCTTGCCTGTCTCACACACAAACAAATGCAAGGATGTATCTGCTTTTGTCTGCAGACCTCAGAGAGACAGGGAAAGGAAAACATGCCAAACTGTATCAGCTATACACACTGCTCTTGATATTCATATCTTTGTGTTTAAATTCAGCCTTCATCAGTACAATTATGACCCAACTCTAACTCCCACTTGACCCTGCTCTAACCCTATAAACATGACCTGCATCCACTCTTTAGCTCACATCTGCTCACACACATTCATACAGACTAAATCCAAGCAATGACATCTTTCAGCCTGCCATTGCATGTGGTCTGTGCTGTCACAAAATGATCTCCTAATCTCCTGTGAGCGAATGAATAAAACAGATAAAACAATAAATGAA
The DNA here is from genome assembly GCF_900324485.2 of Mastacembelus armatus. Classification (NCBI taxonomy): domain Eukaryota; kingdom Metazoa; phylum Chordata; class Actinopteri; order Synbranchiformes; family Mastacembelidae; genus Mastacembelus; species Mastacembelus armatus. The sequence goes on along the minus strand of NC_046634.1, from coordinate 5,262,663 downwards.
TAACTAGTTGTATGCATATAAACAAAATGTGACATGACCAGTATGAATGGCCCTCTGGATACTCTGCTCCATGTTTGTTCTGTCTGCTCAAGTGCGTGCAGAATAGTTATGAGTGGGATTTCAATATCTCAGTGTGAATGTGTGTGTCCAGGGGCAAGGGTGGAGAGCAGAGCTCCACTCAAGAGGCCTTGTCGGGCATGGGGGCCCAGGGCTTGCCTGAAGGCACAGCCGGTCTGGAGAAGCCCTTGGCTGGGCAGCAGCTGAATAAAAGATGGAAGGGAAGTGTCAGTCTGGAAGGCCAGGAGCACAGGGAAGATTGAAGGAAAGACAACAGAAAAATAATGAGACAGAAAGAGAAAAACAATTAAATAAATATGGGAAGTATTTGTATGTGTCGTCTAATAGTACTTCAAAGACTGGTAGTGGCATTCACAGAGCATACAAAAATATAAAGGTGGTCAAATACACATTTAGATCCTTTACTCATGTAGGATCAGATATATTCTAATTTAAAAACACTTTACACTACATCAATGAAAATTCTCCAAACACTTCACAAGTAATGAGGTGCTTTTCCAGACTGTTAGATCTGCAGTGGCATGACTATGATTACTGATGCACTAAGAAATAAGCAGCATTTTGATTTTCAATTTGTCAGTTGAAGCCAATTTTAACTACTTTATGTAGCTCAACATAAGCAATCTACGCTGATCTATCAAAATGTATAATATGCAGTTTTCTTATATTTTTTGTAAGTATAGTATAAACTATACTGGAAGGAAAGTCTACAGATCTGGGAGCACCCATAAAATTAGTATAAAGTCAGTATAGTATCTATTAAAAATTCTTAATTTTCTCTCTACACTCTCTCTCACTCTGTGCTGTAAAACACAGCAATAGTCATAGGTGTGTGTTATTGAGTGGCCATGGATGAGTACTACACGTGTGTGTTTGTGTTTGTGCAACTGTTTTGCATTTGAATAGAATCTGAAGAGTCCCACTGTGTTTCACTAGCACTCTGCACAAACATGGCTAGTGTTTCACCTTTCACACCTGCTGAAGAGTATGTGCATATACATGTGTGTCACACACATTATCAACGATCCCAAATAATGAGGATGTGGGTTGTTTTCAAGAGTATAACTAATGCAAATGGTCCGTTTTGTAATGCAGCACTGGACGATTCGTAACACGTTGAAGAAATCATGCTTAAATGTGAATATGAAAAGAATCTGAAAAATGTGAAAATTAACTGTTGCAAGCTAATAAAACTCCTCTTTATCTAGATAATTAGATGAGAGTATAACACATTTCAAGTAACTGGATGTAAATATGATAACTAGGGATATAATCTGGTAAGTAGTCATGAAAACATGCAGGAAAAACAGCACAGAAAGCTGAAGGATATATTTGGAGAAGTAAATGACAGAAGACACAAAGTGATACAGAAGTGGAAAGGGGAGCATATCTGGCGTTACTTATCTCAGCCTCTCAGTGTTGGCTGATAGAATTGAAGTGTTTAGCATATATGCTAATCATTCACACAGGCACTGGATTATCACCGTGCTCTGCCAAGAATCCTCTCCCTCCTGCCCAATCCCTCCATCCATTCCTCGCATCCACTCCTCTGGTGATACCTTACTCTTTACCTTTCCACTCTTCATCCAGAAATCACTCTGTATCATCTTTTTAGGTCTACATATAATTTTTCCATTTTCTCTTTATCTCACTTTTCTCTTTCTCATCCTTATTCTTTCCATCTCCCCATCCTTTCTTTCTTTCTCTGTCCCTATATCTCCCTCTGTTATATCGATGTGCACTCTGGAAAACACGCTGTTCTGCAAGTCGAACAAGACAGCAAGACTTTTACATCTGATGGGCACTCACACACACAATGATTGGCTCCATGCAGGCTAATAATAGATGACTGGTCATCATGGGTGGTGAGCTGAGTTTATAAAAATGAATATATTAGAGAGAGACAGAGGGATAGATTCAGAGGTGGTGAATAGATTTAGAGACAGCCAAACCCTTGTTTTCAGTGAGGGGGGATCATATTCAAGCTCTGAGGTTATCTCACTCACCCACAGTGCCTGCTGTGCAAATATTTTACTAAAGATTTCATGGCAACACACACAGATGACACAACACACTCATGCTGTGGCCCTGACAACACTACACACACACACATCCAGGCCAGAGTCCAGACACAGGGCATTTTGTGCCCTATGTCACTCTACCTTGTGAAGGCGATTTTAGGTCCTTGGCTAGAATAGTAGCCTGAGGGCAGGGTGGGAGGAAGTGTGGACAGAGAGATTGCCCTTCAACAGTGTTGGAGGGCGGGGGCTAAATTTTTCAGGGGGCAGTGCTGGTTAAGTCGACCACTGACTCTGTCCAGGGATTAAAGGTATTTTTGTGTCAAAGCTGTTGTCAAGGGGCCTGAAATTTTCAGGTGGTGCCACTGCCTTAACTGCAGTAAGTGGGTTGCCCAAATTGTGTTGTTATCATTATTGATTAAAAAGTAATCAAGAGAAGCTGGATGATTGAGCTTTGTTCAAACAACAGATACATAAAAGGAAAAAAAAAATCTGGCAACATGTATGTATTTTCTTACAAATCCCATTATAAGACCAAAACAGCCTGTTTAGCCAAAGATTGACATTGCATGTTGTCCAAAAACAATTAACACACATCAGTGAAAACTGTCAAGCAAAGTGAATAAAGCACAACAGACAGTACTATTTTCCTCAGCCACAACGTTGCCAACAGAATAATGGTACTGTATATACATAGGCATATAGAGTACGTGTTTTATAAAAATATGGATAATAATATATAATAATCCCTTTTGATTGCAGAGGAATGATCGGACAAGGGAAAACACACACACACGCACACACACGCACGCACGCACGCACGCACACACACACACGCACGCACACGCACGCACACACACATACACACACACACACACACTCATTTTTGCTTATTATTCTTCTTTCATCACCCTCAGGCCATGTGTGTCTTCTGGCAGACAGCAATTCCTCAGATGTCAGCTATAATGGCTCTGAATGATGTTTATGCACACTTAAACACAAAAAACAAACCTTGGCCCTTTAGTGTCTATCTGGATTAAACTTATCTGTCTCCTGCTCTGTGATTTGGTTTCTCTCCAGGCTCACCCTTCACACAAAAGTTCATTGTAGACAGATGTGCACTGACATACCCTGTACACTCAAGTACAGACATCAGAAATGTATTCACAACCTACACAGTAAAGACAAATATAATGTAGATAAGGCAAAAAATGATTATGAGGAAATGTAATACTTGAATTACTCTAGTGACTGGTTGAAGTGATTCTTGAATAAAAAAGCAGAAAATCTGTGGCATAATGCTGATATATCCTCTGGGGAATGCTTGAGTCTGCTCTGGGGGCACAGTGAGATCAGCATCATGGACAGTGCTAGTGACAGTGCCGAATCCAAATATTAAGACAAATTTCACCTTACTACAGCTCGTGCCTCATTTTCATTGCTTTGCTTATCCTTTTGATTACCATAACACAAAAAGTTGAGCCTGACACCATCAGTGTTAACAAGTGAGATCTGGTAGGAGCATAACATCACTACACATTACAACAAGTCAGCTGAGTCAGATTAGCAGATGAGTTAACAGCTTAGCCAGGTAATCGCTGCAGTTGGTAGCAACAAGAAATGGGAACATGTCCAAAATGTCTCTCACTTCAACTACAGTCAGAGTTGAACCTCTAGTCGGTCAGAAAACTGGTGTTTGAATCATGACTTTACTAACCCCTTCATTCTCTCCTGCACATAAGTTGGATTTAATTGCTACAGTATGATATGATAATGGTGGTAAAAAAGATGCCAAAACTGCAACAATAAGACCCAGATCGCGTGAAACTCTTTCTTTTCATTTTTAGGTAAAAATGCCCTAAATAGATTTTCACTATAGTATAAATAAGAGCCAGTAAGACAGTGACAGTTAACTTTCATTAAATCACATGATCTGGGGACACTTCTAAGGATGTCTTGTGCAGCTTTGATTAAAATACATGTTGCATTGACTTTTACTGTGTCTACAGTATCTACAGTTTTCTCTCCCTGCTGTATTCCGTCTGTCTTGGCATCTCTCACTCCCTCCCTCCTCGTCCATCTCTCTGCCCACCACCCCATTTTATTTTTCTCTCTCTCAGGCTGTCTTTCGCCTTCCTTGCACATAGTGGCAGATTACAGCAGGGTCCTGGTGTGAGGTCACAGGCAGTCTTCTTGTAGCATATGGACATGTTTCCTTCCAAGAAAACCCCAGCCAGATGAGACCACACACACGCACAAACACACACATACAGGAGCATACCATGTGCATCAAGAAACATGATAATAAAATAAAAAGCATTTTGCATGTTTGTAGACATTCAGCCCAAACTACTTCAAATAAACACATTCACACACTGGCAGTTGAAGTATGAGAGATTAAAGAAAACCAAAGGCTATCTGATCTCACTTCTCATCTTCTTTTTGATCCAAAGGCTCAATCTACTTGACTTGGAGTAATCTTGGTGTTAAACCCCCCTCCCCAGCCCAACCCCTCACATCCCCCACCCTGAACAGACACACACACACAAATCTTGCAGCTGAAGAACTGTTATCACATGTAGACACACTTAATCATGGTCACAGGCAAAAATATAGCGTTAATAACAATAATAATCTAGAGCACTCTAAACTCGCTGACTTCTTATGGCACTCTAAGCACGACAACACACACACACAGGAATGCTGGTCAAACACACACTCCAACAGAGGCTTATAATCTTAAATAAGTGTCTCAATCACACACAGAAGTTAAGTGGTATCGAGTAATCTTCAGCAGGCTTCAGCGTGAGCTCTTGGACACACAGACACACTTGAGCATATGCAAGAGTACACACACATACACACACAGAGCTGGTAATCTTCCAGCCAGCTGAAGTGTAATCAAGAAGCAGACAGCCATATGTCTGAGGGTGCTGAGCCTTGGCCTCTCTCCTCCTTCTCAACTGTCTCACTCTCTCTGTCTTTCCATTTTGTTCTCACTCTATTTTTCCATATAGACTAGTGGTCATTTCTGATTATTTTGCTCTTTACTTTCATTTATTGATGTCTGAAGCAAAAGGTAAGGTGGTGAGGAAAGCCACCTCAGCTCACATTACAGACCCTTTTTCAGCAGAAATACATTCCTGTCAAAATTTTGCAGCGGATTAGAGCCTTCAATGAAATGATTTAATTTAACATAAAGCACAAACATAAGTAAATGTGGCTCCATTTATTTAAAAGCTTTTCACTACTTTTGGATATATGGTGATCATCTTTTTATTCACTGCTTTATTCACTGTCTGATCTCAGCTTCCCTTTCCCTCATTTTTTAAAAATTGATATTTCCATAAAGATTGCATCTCTTGGACTGTTTCTTTTTCTTTTTTTTCTCTTTTTTTGTTTGGTATGTGTGTGCATGTCCCGGTCTCCTGTGTAGAGACAGCTGGTGTGGCAGTGACCCCGGCTGGAAGGAAGCCTCATGCTTTTTCATGTCTGCCTTCATATAATTCCCAGGACCATTTGCGTCCTTTCAGATTTTCATTGCCAGTGGTTCTCAAAACAAAGGTGATGTGTTTTTGGATTGACTAGAAAACTCACTTTCTGTTGATGACAAATGAATAAACTCCTAAACTGTCCTTGATTGTAAAGATCTAGTTCAATTCCATGAAAGGCAAGAGTCAAAATTATTTTTTTGTCTCCTCCTATCCCTCAATCCCCTCATCCATCTCTATTTCTTATCATCTATTTTTTCCTCTGCTCATTCTGTCTTTTCTTAATCCTCCACCCGTCCGCTTCCTCGTCTGATAAAATGACCACATCTAATCTGTTGGTCCCCTTGGGAGAGATGTAACTGCATTAGACAGTAAATCCATGTCCTTACAACTGGTACAGATGTCTTTCTTTGTTATCCCCTCTTTCTTTTTCTATCACTCTTTCTCCCCATCCCTTTACATCTTCATCTCCTAAATCTGTTATTTATAATCTTATGACTTTTTTTCTGTGTTCCCAAAATGCTACTTGTATAATCTGATATTATGTTTTTGTGGCTTTCTTTTGCTTTTTCTCTTTTGCCGTCTGCTTCTAAATGCCTTACAGTCTAAAGTCTCACAGTGTTCGTAACCCAAATTGCAGTTTGTCTGATTTTCAGGCTTTAAAGACATCTGTATCTATAGTAAAATATTTTCAGCTCAAAAGCTTCAGAAAAAAAATATTTGTCTGCATAATGCATGATTTACAGTGTGAGCTGGCAACTGTCATCTAAACATGGTGAAAGTGCAGTGAATGTAAAGGCGTGTTGCTTTACCTAACTTAAGTGCACAACTGATGCAGTGCTGATACATCAAAAAGTCTTTTTTTGCTTCTGTTCAGTGGATAATCAACAGGAGATAGCAGGGATTAAATGAAGAGAGAGTGAGATGGGGAATGACTGTAACAAAGGTGCTCAGCTTTACACGAATCAGGGACATTGAAGCTTATTGTCAGCGCATTAAAGTCCCAGGCCTTCACACACTCCAGTTTTTTTTTAAACCTTTCGACAAATTGATTTCAAACATATAGACTTAGAGATTTGTGTAAAACTTTATCTAAATCAGAAGACTTTTATCGTACTCCAGTATTTTTAGTGCAAATGCTAAAATTAATCTTTTTACTGATGCTGAGGATTTCCAGCATAGGAGTCAGATTATTACTGTTCATCAGTTTGACTGCCGCAGCTAATCCATACGCACATGTTCATTACTTCATCTTTGTTTCTTCCCCTCCACAGCAGCTATGTGCGGATGTGTCATTTCTTCTTCATTACACATTAGCCACTCATCGTAGTGGACACGGTGTGTGTGTGTGTGTGTGAGTGTTCCCTTTGGAGTCTGTCCAGGTGTCTCAGTGCCGCCCTGCTGATCAGACAAGCAGAAGAAAAGCTCAGTATTTTTCTGCTCAATCAGATGCTGCCACTGTTTCACTCCTGGAAGCAGGTGCCAAAGATGCACAGTGCAAAGACGTCCAACAAACTGCCTGGTCTCTACTCCTCAGGCTTATCCCACCACATGCTATATGAAGTCAGCTTTTATCTTAGCATGCTAGCAAATAATCTTTAATCTCTTTCAATAAGACAAATATAAAATTGCATATGGTTTGCTTGACATAGGTTTTCAATGTAATAATATATTCTAATGTTAAGTCAAATTAGACAAAAGAGTCAACTGTCTGTGTGTGTCTTATGCTTGTTTGGCATGTAGCCTATACTGCTGGACTTCACCATTTGCTACAGTGCCTTCGGCAGAGACACACAAAGACTGACACAAACATGCACTTGGAAGGGGTGACCAAGGTTAAAGAAGGAGACAGGACCAGCTGCTGGCTTTCTGATGTTTAACGGCAAATGAGATGCAATGAAAAAATAGTGGATAGATTGAAATGAAGGGATATTAGAGAGAAAAGGGGGGAGAGAAAAGTAGGTGAGAGGCAGCCAGCTAAGGAGTGAGTAAGCAGATGAGACAAAAAAAATATGTTGAAGAAAATGTGAGACATGAAATACCAAAAGCTTTTTAAAAGCAACAAACATATCAGTTTGTGTTGTCAAATGTGAGTCAAATTGGCCATGAAGCAAAGAACGTCGAACTGCAGCTGGTTAACTATGCTTCACAAAATATGTATTGGAATTAGAAATGAAGCTGTTAAGAGTAAAATGCAGCAAATCAGAACAGACACTAACAAACTGCTTCTATCTACTGCAACTTCAGATTTCCAATGTTTGTAATTGTTCTGCACTAGGACAAATAAACTTTGAATATGTATATTACACTTTTTCAGGTTAATTAGATGACATATTAATAAGCTATTACTAATAAGTTAGCAGAAATTAGAACAGAAAAAAAATCTCACCTCTTATTATTGCCTTAACCTTATTGATATTTTTTTTCATTTTTTGCAGAAATGACACCAAAGTAGTATCTTGAATAAATAATCATAAAGAACGCATTATAGCAAATGTCCTTCAGAAAGTCCTTTATGGAAAGAAAAAAAACAAGCTGATCTGTTCCTACAGTGCACCCAAGTCACCAATAGACATACACACACATTAGGTGGCAATTTCTAAGATGCAGGCAGGGTAATGATGTTTTTTCAGATCAACAGGGTATCAAACACAGCTCAGTGTTTGAATTGTATCTTCTAAATGGTCACAGAGAACTGCTGGTCAATCAAAGGCAAAGACAGTATAGAAACCCACCCAGGGAGACAGACACTGGAGACACACCTTGTGAAACCCCAAACACAAAACCCTAGTTCAGGAAGACAAAAAAAAAAAAGGGACAGACTGATTTTGAGACAGGCAAAGATATCCTTTTTGTTACAGAAAGCCACATCTAGTACACACATCACATAATAATAAAGCCACTCTATTACTGGCACAAACTTAGAGCCACCTTGATGCAGGTCAACCCTCATTTGAATTCAAATGTAACTGACATCTCTAAGAAATTATTATAGCACGACTAGCAGATTTTCCATTTAAAAAGGAATTCATCCTGTTTCACTGGGTGTGGACAGCATAGTGCAGCTCTTTCTGTACCTCTGCTGAAAAACAGTGGGGCAGAACACTAGACCCAACTTTGGACTTGCATTTTAAGAGACATTATATGAAATGGTTTCCACAGGAAATGAAATAATGGTATGTATTTTCTGTGATATAGTAATTATATAAGAAATGAAGGCAGATGTCCAAAGAAAAAAAATACCTATGGTCAGATGCAGATGCTCTGATAAAAGATAATGACAATACTTCCTAATAATGATTCAGGAAAAATAGCAGTGCTGGTGCTCCTAAATTTGATGTAACCTTCAGTACTAAAGACTAAAAAATTGCTGAGAGATCGAACAGGAAATAGGTGATGTTTCAGACTCTATATGGAAAAGCAGGGACTGTACCACTTCAAAAATGGATCTCAGCTGATCACCATCATATGTTCAAAATGTATGCGTCGATCATTTAGCCTTTACACATGCATGCTTCTTCAAACCAACTCCCAACCACAAATACAACCACTTACTACAATGATACAGACAACAATCAGATTTACATATCTGTTAGTCCTATAATTTACTTCACCAACCCTTAAAGCACATAAACAATTGGATGCAAACTAATTCCCTGAAGGTAACCAAAGTTATCATTTTGTTGATGTTATTCTACACATCAAGGTCATAAAAAGTAAAGGTTATGATAAATAAACGTTATGACGTGGCATCTTGAAATCCACAGGCAGAAGACTTCTATTATCTTAGGTAAACACACAGCATGTAGTAAAGCCAATTTCACCATCATTTAAAACATTCTTCACAATCTTTACAATGGTGTCCGAGTATCCGAGTCTAAAAGTCCGATCTAAAAGTGCAGCTGCTTGTTTTGTTTCTGTTCCATATTGGGCATGGCTCAATAATAAGGTGTGCCTATTTTTCCATTTTTAATTTAAGGAAAATCATGTGCGTCAGTACTTAATGACAGGAAACTCCTGTTGAGCTGCCAGTGCCAAGCTGAACTCTGGTTATCCTTTAGCCCACTGCAAGAAAAAAAAATAGTCTAAGGTTTCTGAAAAGAAAAAAAAATCTTTTTTGGATTTGGCCAAAACACAAAATATTGGGATTGTGCAATAGCCTTAACATTGCAGTTTTAGGTTATTTTATGTTGTACTGTTACTTAGAAAATGTTTCCACATTGACGTTGTTAAAAAGCCACTTTGGAGCTGTCATGGACACACTGGCCTGGTGATTTCCTCACATGAGATGTGCATAATGGGTGCTGACAGATTTACTCTTCCTGATGTTTAACAAAAGTATAAGAATACACACCACACCTACAGTATGTGGGTGCCTTCACATGAATACACACAAATCAACACAAAGTCACGTACACTTACAGGCTATAAGTTAAACTTTGTTTTCAGCACAGGAAACACCAAGTTTGTCTTAAAACCTACACTGCAGTTTGTTACCCCCATGGGTAACACAGCGCAGTGTTTTTGTAGTTGTACTGTTTCACTATTTGAAGCTCAGGACAAAGTAAGGATAATTATGCATGTTTTGCAATAACCACCAATTGGTGTAAATGCAAAAACAGAGTACTATTACTACAATTAGAAACTTATAATCAGACAACAGCAAGGTACAAAAAACACATGGTTGTTTATAATATACATGAAAGGATTTTGTTAAAATAAGATAAACACACAATATATCCAATGAATATAAAAAGCGTTATAAACATAGTTGTGTTCTACTAGTTATCCTGCACTGCTTCCTGTTCAGGGTCAGACATGAGGTGAAATACCTCTTACTTCCTGGGTTAAAGGTCGGGGGCAGGTATAGGATCGTGCTGCAGCTGCATCCGTGAGGATATAGCAAAATGAACATGTGTATTTTAGCGGAGTATGTTTTTTCTCGACTTGTAACCATGCACCCACATTAGGATTTTAGGTTTTGTTCACTGAATGACATCCATTCAGCTGCAGCCCTGAGGGTGCAGCTGAGTTTGTCCTCTTGTTTTTGTTGGAGCAAACGTTGCTATTTATGCTGCTCTTTCTATCAAATCTGTGTGGTGTTTCTGACTGAACTCATCTACTTTAATGTGTGCATACTGTCAAATACCACAAGGGGTAGAGGTGGTACAGAAGAATAAACATCAGTTTCTTATCACAAATACACATACACACACACGCACACACACACACACACACACACACACACACACACACACACACACACACACACACACACACACACACACACAAACCACCATTGATTGGACAAACTCAATACACTCACAGACAGTGCTGGCTGGAAGCAGGAGGCCAGAGCCTGTGGCAAGGTGACTGAGAGAGGAGAGTGTGTGTGTGTGTGTGTGTGTGTGTGTGTGTGTGTGTGTGTGTGTGTGTGTGTGTGTGTGTGTGTATACGTTTGGCTGGCAAAAACAACTGGTGACATCTGCAGATGAGTGGCATTAAAGACAGGCATGAAACACACAGTCGTCATACCTGTCCCTGTATTCTTTGTCTTCATATGTCTACTGATAATTATTCAATCCATTTTCCTACTTATCTACTCATCTACCTACCTACATATCTGTCTGTGTATCTATCTATCTATTTGGCACCCCACTCCTCTCCCTCTCTGATGTGTTGAGGTCTTTAATAGTGTGATCCAGAATCACCTGCCACTGCTCTTTGGGCTTCAAACACACATGGTGAGATCAGTGCGCATGAAACGATCATAAAAGGTTAAAAAAAAAGAGAGGGAGAGGAAGGCAGAGGTGGGACTGAGAGGATGTGGTGAAGGAAAAAAAGCATAGGGAGGAAAAGTGGCAGGAAAGGATGAAAGTAAAGGGTAGGATGAAGAAACTAGAGGGGAAAGAGAAAAGCAAATGATGGAGGAAAGTTCCAAGTTTGCTTGAGACATATTCCAGTGAGACTAATGAGAACTTTAAGTTCAGGTGCTGTTAGTGCCGGCAAAACAATCACAGACCAACCTAAAACTTGCGCAAATGCCTCTGCTGTCATCTAATCGAGCTAAAACCCTAATAATACAAAATCTTAGAGGTCACCACCTTTGTTACTGTAGTTTAATTAAAATGGCAGTTTTCAACAGTTAAGTATGTCTTTATTCAATGGAATGTCAATGTACCTTATTATTGATTTGAGGCTAAATTCTCTTTAAATAAATTTCTTTAGGATTTGTTTGAAATAAAGTTTAGAAAATGTCTATAAGGCAAATCAAACATTCCAAACATTACACACAAAAGAAAGAAATGCCCTCTTAGTCTTGCCAATATGTCTCTGTCACAAGGAGTACAAGGAACCCACCAAAACTCTTTTTAAAAATGCTCAACCTAGTCTCACAAGGACAGGTGAAAATCAAAGTATTTCTACACGTCTAAAAAGCCACTGTTCTCATCAGGACAGTTGTTTTAGCTGTGAGACTTTGTCTGCCTCGCAGCAGTGGTGGCCATAGTGAAGCTTTGGGCAAAGGGAAGTGAAGGGCACTGTTAGCTCAAAGCAAAGCCCAGTAGGTAGTATGGCTCACACAATACAGATAGACACACACAGCCATTAGTTCACTTTAACATTTGTTGTACTTTCATTGTTAATTGTACACATTTTTTTAGAGCACAGCGATTGGTAACTTAGCATCTTAAATGGTCATTGGGGTTTTTCCACATTCTATTTATTGTGCTGTATTTTCCAGGAGACGAGTCATGAGACATGTAAAAGCTGTGCAGAGTTAACGACACACAAAATGAATTTTGTGACTGAGAAACGAAGAAGAGGAGAATGCATTAATAAAATTGTTAAAAATACAGCTGTGTGAACTGCTCTAAAGTAAAAGAACAGAATTACAATGACTTGCATATTTTCTCATCGCTGTCATTTGTTGTTAAATCTGGTCTGCAGTGCTGCTGATAACTGAGATAATTATGCTAATGCTAACGGCCCTGCTTGCTGTCCTTGGTTCACAGTGTCAACGTTTCTCACGTGAACCGAGACACTCTGCAAAATGTCAGCCTGCGCCTCGTGTGTGTAAAAATGTGTGTATGTACGTGTGTTGAAGAGAGATGGCTTGAGATAAAAGAGAGTTGCCACAAGTATGCAAAGAAGTACACAAACATGCACACACACCATCACACGTGCACATTTGCATACTTTAAGAGACACACACAGACACCAATCCCAGATATTAATTAAAGTTCATTGCTTCAGTAATTAGCAGCACAGGATAATACCGATATGTGACTTATTGCCCCCCCAGGTTCAGCTCTACCTCAAACTTTAATTGAATGAGCGACATTAAAAACTTCAGAGGCCATTTGGCAAGGTTGACTAAACAGTCGTAAACGCCAAAGGAAACACTTTAAGCTGGCAAAAGGCTCCTCAAAAACCATAAAAAGTGTCCTCTTTCTTTAGCTCTAGGGAAGCAATAATTCAACATGAGTACGTTTAAATTTCACATTTTGGACTCTGAATAATGTACTACAAGTTACTAGTATAAGAACAGATCTACAACCTGTTAGAGTGCGTAGTTCAATATTAATGAAACAGGTTCAGGTTCAGGTGTTCAGGTTTTTCCTAACAATGTGCCACAGTTAAAATCATCACCTCGCCTAATTGGATTGCACTGCATTGTACAGTATTATTGATAAACTAGAAATATACTACTCCTCCCAAGAAAGAAACGGCTAAAGAAGCAAATGGAGTTTTGAAGAACTAGGCTGACATGAGTCTTATTTGCTTTTTTTTTTGGATAGTGAGAGAAGATCAATACTGATGTCAATGAGAGTTGTAGTTTGAACAGGTTTGATGAAATCACCTCCCCCTTGTTCCTTTCAGGTAAATAAATAAAACCTCCAAAAGCTCAGTACTTACACAGGCATGAGACTGATATCAGACTTACTCTTGGAATCAAATAAACTAAATGTATATCCTGAAACATTAGACTAGTCCTTTAAAGCCTGATTTTCACTTTCCTGCCAATTACTTGTCTAAATCTCATCTTCAAATCTCACTTCTGCTCTCTCATACTCAGATGTTATACACACACTCACACAAGCACACATACAACTTCTTGAACACATATGCAAAGGCATGCACAAAGTTACATACACACACAACGCACTCATTTCTGCTTTGCTTTTGTGCTCCTTTAACCTTGAGGTCTGCAAGCACCCAACTGTGATAATCTCTCAGACTGCCATTACTGTTATAGCACAGGCACACAAGCATACACAAACACACACAGAGACAAGCATCAAGGAAAAACACATACATTCAACCCCCAACAAAACCACACTTACACACATATATGAACAGACAAAGAGGCCTGGTTAGAGGTGGAACATTTAAAACCCATCTTTTTTTTTCTCACTATTGACTTGGATCAGCATTAGGCTCATCAGATAGTCAGGGCAGTGAAATGTGCACGTGTGTGTGTGTGTGTGTGTGGGTGTGTGTGTGTGTGTGTGGGTGTGTGTTATTGGCTGTCCTCCCCTAACTGGCTAGACGGACACAGCCTCCAGGAATGTCAAACCTCCAACCTGCATTCTGATGTGAGCACCCGCAGTCACTTGTACACCATCACCCACCGTGCACTAGTGTGTGTGTGTGTGTGTCTTTGTGTGCGCTTTACTCATCTTTTGCACAGTTGTCTGAGTGACAAGCCTTGGGCAACATGGTAACCAGATAGGTACAGAAATAAAAAGTAGAGAGATGAGGAGGAAACTTTCAACAACACATCATTATCATGTGTGCTGGGTGTGAAAATGTGAAACTAACAAAGGCCAATACAAAAAAGTTTTTGTCATAGTTTGGTCAAAATGTGCACAAATATGAAACATTTTATTAATTATTTATTCCTAATATGCAACTAGGTCCATTTAACACCCAGATGTGAACATGCTGGAGAAGTGGGACTATACAGTGCGTGTGTGTGTATCTGCCCTTTAACTACCAGTGACAGTGGCTTGGCGTGCGATCTGCCCTGCCAGTCAGTCATCCTGCTGTTCTACCTTTCTCTTTCATTTACACTTTCCCTCTCCTTTCATCCGCCTCTTCCCTCTGTGACTCAACCTGTGGTTTTGGAGAAAGTTTTCAATGATTGATTTTTTTCATCTTTTTACCTGTGTGTGTGTGTGTGCGTGTGTGTGTTTGGGTATGTGTGAATGTCTGTTAGTCTCAATCAAATGTCTTTGCCCTGTTCTGATTTTCCATTTTTTCAAAACTGAAAGACTGAAAAAGGCCTTTAGTTCATTACTAAACAAAAAGCTGAATGAACAAAGGGGGTTAATTCTTATTCATTAAACTAGAAGATGCAAGAAGGTGATGACCTAGACATTTCAAAATAAGAGTAGCCTTAATAAATAAGACTGTAAAGGCTATTGGCTTTTGGTAAAACCAGCTAATTGTTAGCGTTAAAGCAAGTGTTGTCACAACATCAAACTTTGATGAAAGTTGCAAACATCAGTCCACTTTACGTACTTTACATTTGACATTAATGGCGATGCACATGAGTTTACAATATGTAACAAACATCATGAACATGCCAATAAAACAAGCTTCATTTTAGTGAGGAGCACTTGGGTCAGTGCCACTGTGCCCTTCATTCAAGAAAGAGAAGAAAGAACGAAACTTCCGAGAAAGAACTCAGAATAAAAGCAAAGCAGAGCAGCCTTTTAATTTCTTGATCAAGCAAATCCTTAAAAAAATCTCTTTATATATACAGTGCGCCTTTAATTGAAACTGTATTCAAATGTACAATAAGAGGTAAGGACGGCACCTTACACCTTTTCTTTCTTTAGAGCATACAAATCCTTTACATCTCTCTTAACCTTACAGAATATTTTCAGATTTGTTTCTCAGATGAAATGTCACTACAGGACATTATTAGCTTGTATGAAAAAGATTTCTGCCATCATTCTGGAGACAATCAGTATAGGATGAAAGACTACTACTGCGCTACTGTACTAATAAACTGAGTGAAATCAGGAGGAATTAATACAATGTCAATTACAAATAAATATAATAGGAATATTTCAAAATGGTGATACATTTTTTAAAAAATTACTGAACATTAAAGTTTATATTCCACCAATTACGCTGCAGGTTTGCAGCTGCAAAATACCGCAACCTGTCAGGCTGGTTGATATATGAAAACTAAACAAGAATGTAAGGGTACGATTCCTTATTCTTTTTTTTTTAATTTAGTGTCTTACCTGTGGCATACAGTACACTATTTCTTTATACCACTGTACCCTAATCTTACAAAAATACATTTGTGAAAAGGATTTATGCAGCACAGTGAATCCTGACTGAAGGATGTGAGAGTGTTCCAAGAACAGGCATCTAGTTTGTAATTTGTAAAGTTAGACTAGTTGATAGAGAATGACTAACTTGAATCTTTAAAAACAAAGCTCACAGTATTTTAAATGTCTTCCAGTATTTAGGATACAAATGAACTATTTGAAATTTGCATTAAATCTGTCATACATCTTCCTTCCAAGCTCAATAAACATGAAAGAAAAAATAAACCTGATTACAATTTATGGCTAGATGAAAAAGTGTGCATTATGAAAAAGAATTTCAAGAAGACATAAAAGACAAGGTAACAGCCTAGACAGCTACAATTGGAGAATCTGTGAAAAAAAAAAAACTTACAAGGAGAAGTGCTGTGAGCTTGGTGCCACTGCAGGGACTTCTTCTGACTTTGGACTGAAGCAATTTCATTTAGTTTTTTTTTTTTTTATTTGACTGAAGTTTGATTGAGAAACCTCTTCATCTCTTCATCCATTGAAGAGGAAACAAATAATTCAATTGAAACTTTCTCATCTGCAGCTGTGAAGAAAAATCTTGTGCTAAGCCTTCCAAGGCAAGTTTCCCCACCTTTGGAACAGCATTTAAAGCAGTATAAATGAATCTATATCTATAAACAAAAACATCTAAAAATTGAAGATGAAAGAGCCAGTTCAATGTACATGTATTTAGACACAAAACACTAATCTTTTCTCAATGCCCCGACAGCATCCTTGGAGAGATTTAATTTTCCCTCAAGTGCCTGCCTCCCGTCTCTTAGAAAAGTATGTTGTCGCTTCTCCACAAGGTTCCCCCACTCACAGGATGTGTTCATTTGGAGTTCAAGTGTCTAATCTTCTGTGTCTCAAGGTCAGCATCTGTATGCACTCTTAAGGGTCTTGATTCAAACAAATGAGACAAGAAAATTAATCGGAGGCAATGTATGAAGTGTTGAGGGTGTGTGGGGTCATGTGTGTGCATGAATGCAAATGAGCGTGTGTCTGGCCAACCTGAGTCTGTGGAGGCAGAACTCAGCTGCTGCAGGTCTCAGGCCCAACGGGACTGAGCAAGGGATGAAAGCGAAAGATAAAAGATGGGAGAGAAAAGGTGAAAGAGGAAGAGCGGAAGAGCTGTGTGGAGCGGAACATTGTTCTGAGCATTGTGTGTGTTTGCAAGTGTGTGTTTCTAGGTCTCTATATGACCAGTGTTTGTGTTCATTATAATGAAGTGTGTTGTTTTCTAGGACTTCACAGCCATCGTGGTATATGGACAGAGGATGCAACTACTAGAAAAAGGAGTTTGTTCTACATGAAGCATAAAAACTTACACATCCAGGAATTGTACTTTAAAATGTGATTAAGATAAGATGATTGAAAATAATGATTAATATTCATTAATTATTCAACAGTGACATTTACATTCATAATAGGTGTTCATATTGCTCATATGAACTATTAGCTACAGTAATTGGACAACTGCTTACCTTAACCGTAAAACATGTTTTTACAATCTACAGCTCTTTCAAGGTTGATCTAATCATTATTCCAACTCCAGCCAAACCCAACCCTGACCACAAAACACTCTTTATATCCTCAACACAAGGATGTACAAGATGAACACACCCAGAGAATAAGTGGGGTATTATTAAGTAGTGAGTCATCCCGTTTAGGCCAACAGCTCAGGTATCAACACATCAACAGTTTCTACTGGAACATATACAAAGTTCTGGGCTCATCTGCTAAAATCCTACGTGTTAAGCATGTGTGGCCTGTATTTTGAACCCTGTTAGTACAAAGGTGATCCTGTAGAAGACCAGGAAATACCAGTAAATTTAAATATAACTACCATCCTTAAATCATTTTTGTTGTCTTCTTTTCTATTCAGTAGGAAGCAAATTTAAGATCAACTGTGATGTGAAATGACAAATGTGTTGGCATGTCAAAGTGACACCCACACCCACACGTTCAGAGCTGTGCTAACACTAGGTTTTCCCACATGTGCAAACTCCAGATGGCCTCAAAGAGACAACAGGTCCTGCCAACATCACGCAGACAAACATTTAAGCGCACACACACGCACACTCTCTCTCTCTCTCACACACACACACACACACACACACACACACACAACAATGAGCCACCCCTGAGACCCAGTGAAGCAGGTTTCATGCTGGGATCAAAACAAAGTATAAAAAATGAAGGCACAAATCAAAAACGGATGGTGTTGAAGGCCTTTGAGGGAGAGACAAAAACACCAACAATAAACAAAATGAAAATTAACAGCACTTAATATCACATATTGGTCAAAGTACCTGTTAATGTTTTTGCACGTGAGGGGTTTAATTTAGTCCTGAAAGTGGAATTCCCTTGAAATGTTACTTCCAGCATATTCCTAACATTTGTTCACTAAAATGTATGTAATAGGCTACATCTTCAATTCCCGAATTTCCCTTTGTTGATTGATGAAGTTTATCTCATCATTTATCATATCATGGTCAAATTAAATGCACTTGTCTTGCACCCACTTGGGCAACAGAAGACAAGTATTCTGTCCCACAAGTATTAGGTATTAACAGCCAAATGTACTCAAAATATCAAGGTAAAATACTGAGTATACAGCAGATTTGCCTCTGTCAATATTATAGGTGTTATATTATTGTATGGACAATAGCTGATTTTAACTTTTAGATGTATAGTAAATACTATATCGCTTAAAAAATTGATCAGTATTTTATAAGAAAACCTGACCTGCAAAGTAAGTGAGTCTGGGTAGTATCTCTACTTACATGTTCATTTATTCCAACAACATAAGAGTTAAGGAACACATAAAGCAACATCATTTGAACTAAAAGCTAAAAAGAGAAGGGGAAAGAAACAGCAGAATAAAATATAGTTTTTGCTTTTAAAGCAACTGTACAAAGCAACCAATGCAACTACTGACTCCTGACTAGAGATCTCTTACAATAATACATTTCTCTCATCAGATATTTTGACATTTCGGTGGTTCTATTCCAGCAATTAATCCGCAAATAATAGTACTATACCTATGTTTGAAAAGTCATAATGCATGCTGTAAACTGTCTAAAGCGATTAACAGTAAAACACGTTTGCTTCAAATAAGTTTTCTGCTGATTTTTCACTCTCTATTTTATGTAACACACATGTTAAATTGCTAGTGTCAGGAACATGCAAAAATACAGCTTCACTTAAATGAAATAGTGCTACTTCCTCCACAGAAACATGTCATAGTCATTACTTGAGACAACAGCAACAGGTCATAAACACTATGTTGGCTGACCACTTAATTAACTATTATTATAAAAGGTTTGCTCAAAATTATGAGACAAAAAGCAATAAATGTAAAAAATGTGAAAAATCCATTTTAAGTGACATGATGACAGTAATGACTAGCATAGCAGAATGAAAACTAAAAAAAAAAAACCTTGTGCTGAACTTGCTTAAACCATCTCTACAATATTACTGAGAAAACCATCTTCATGATATACAGCCCCTCACTAGACCCTGTAGGAAAATTATTTCTCCCTTGTAGGAGCACACTGACCTTTCTGAGCTGGTAAATCAGAGCAAACATGAAATGACAGAGCTAATTGTTTCACCCCACAGTCCATTCTGTCTCTCTCATTCCTCTTTACTTTGACCAGTCCCTTCCATCATTTCTTCTAATTTCACTCAATTACCATCTCCTTATGCTGTCTCTCATGGGTGTGTGTGTGTGTGTGAGAGAGTGGCTGACCTTCCTGAACTATATGGCCATTTATGGAGATTAGATAAAGTTGCCTCTTGAATGACTTATTGGCATGCATTAAGCAGAGTACAACAATAAGCAACATACAACAGAAATACACAAAAACGCCATCTTAAATCGAGGATATAGGGCCAAATTACAGGTAAAAGCACACTTGGTTTTCTTCTTTTCTGAGACATTATCTGTTTTTCTAAAAGCCATGTCCAGTGTCCTTTTCCCCTCTCTAATGGATTTTTGATTTTTCCAGAGCATGCAACACAATTAGCTCATCTTTCTTTTTTATTAATGACACATTTATGCTTTTCTTTTTCCTCGCTGTTTATTCTTACACTAAATTGGAGAGCGAAGAGGTCTTAAAAGTGCATGTTATGTGCGTAGGTGGGTGAGCGTATGTGTAATTTGAATATGCTTAGAGCTCATTATTTTAGTTTCTTATTTTTACTTGTACTTATAACTTTATCAGTGTTTATGTTAAACAAAAAAGCAAATGAAAATTTAATTAGAAAGCAAAACAATGGCACAAAAATCAAGTTTAAATATATTTTTAAAACACTTGAGACACGTGTATTGAGACACTTGTTTAACCATTTGTTGTTTTTAACAACTTTGAAAGTCTGTAATGCATAATCAGAAGCTCATGCATTTTCTATAATTTTTTCTTTCTGCTATTATAATCAGCATTAATAAGCACAAGGTGGCCAGTGACAAATGAACAGTATCTTCCTATAGGCATACAGATGAAATTTATCTTAACATTATTTTAATTTACAATTTGGACTTTAGTCCATATTTTCAGTGAAAATTATAGACTCACCAAATTTGCAACATACAATCTGCAAACTGCAACATGAGATTTTCCCACATTTCATTAATAAAAATATATGCCACACTTGCAATCCTATCATGAGCTTTCAAGATCACCACAGGACTCACAAATCCACCTGCTGTTTGCACATGCAATGACATATGAGACAATAGGAACGGAACAGAAATTAGGACACAAAGTAAATAAGCATTTTTTTCAGTTTCAAGTCTCATTTCTCAGTTTCAATTTTCTATTTTTTAGTTACAGTTTTCCATTTCTCAGTTTCAATTTTCTATTTTTTATAGTTACAGTTTTCCATTTCTCAGTTTCAATTTTCTATTTTTTAGTTACAGTTTTCCATTTCTCAGTTTCAATTTCCAGTGTTTTTTCCAGTTCTCATTTTTTCAGTTTCAGTTTTGGCACAACAGTCTTCTGGGGGCAGGTGTTACAGGGCGTGTCCTTATTGGCCAGTTACTTTTGAGTGACTGTTATTGTATTTCGTTCTTATTGGCCAGCTGCTGTTGTCAGGGCTGTTGTGCTGAAGACTGAGTCTGCCTGGAGACTGATTACAGAGAGAGAGCGCTCGGACTGTTAAATGTGACGCTGGCCCGGTTTTTCCGTTATACAATTAGAAAATAAACACCGTGTGTGTTTGTGGTAGTACAAAGGTATGTCTTTGTAAAACTAGCATTTCTGAGGAAATGGTAACTGAATAATCATAATAGCAGCCAAAGGAAGCAGTTTTTCTGTGACATATGTTGGTTTCTTTCTGCTGTGGCCTGTTTGACTGGACCAGGGTCACATTTAAAGCAACACTATGTAGTTTTTCAACCTTAATAGAATGTCTCTAAATGATTTTAGGACGAATTCGGGTTTTGTCAGAGAAAGCGAAGAAAAGAAAGAGCAAATGATCGGACACGAGCCGGAACACGAATCAATACCAGATGGGCTTACACTTTGGATTTACCTGAATCTGAAAAACGGAAAAATTGAAACTGAAAAATAGAAAATTGAAAATGAAAAAAAACTTTGACTTGAAAGTGAAAAAATACTTATTTACTTTCAGTGTCCTAATTTCTGTTCAGTTCTTATTGTCTCAAATCTCATTCCATATCCGCATTGGGCAATCACCAGTGACACTATGAAAGCACATCACAGGTATAATACTTCCTGCCACACTGACTGTGCTGATGGCATATGTACATATGCAAATGAAGCAAATGAAGTAATTACATGGAAGAGCAACCTCCACATTCCTGGTATTGGCACAACTGACATCTACATACAAAGACTTTCCTCCTGCTTCAAAACAGGAGCAACAGAAGAAAGATGGTACCAGACAGTAAAGGAAATCACACAACTGCGCAGCCTTCTTCAGTGTAGTCTTGCAAAGCTGTATTTATCATGGCCAGGGTTACTTCCAGGAGAAACACAAAAATCCTGAAAAACAGCTTTGTTGCATTAAAAAAAACTGCTTCTTGGTGTAGAAACATGGCATGTGCCGTGTGACCCTCATTAATTCAGCAGGAGCTGAATGATTAAGAAAACATACTGTACATTAATTAGGAACAGCAGTGTTCAATAGCATACTGTGTGGGTTCTGCTCTTAGTAAATGTAT
Source organism: Mastacembelus armatus (assembly GCF_900324485.2). Taxonomy (NCBI): domain Eukaryota; kingdom Metazoa; phylum Chordata; class Actinopteri; order Synbranchiformes; family Mastacembelidae; genus Mastacembelus; species Mastacembelus armatus. The sequence goes on along the minus strand of NC_046634.1, from coordinate 5,240,552 downwards.
ATGCTTCTGCCTCTGTTTTTATTAGTGTGGCTACATTAATAGTCAGCCCAGCAGGTGGTTATAGCTCCAGTCACATTCATTGAACCACATGTCATGTCAGTACATCAGTATACATACATAGGTCCTTTCTTTCAAAACCATATTTAAGAAACTAATAAGTTTTAGATAAATCTTTGCTGCCTATAAGCTCTTACACTGCACAGTACAAGACTGGGTTTTAATTAATTAATAGAGATGGGACCAGGTCCATGCAAGGAGCCAGTTGGCCAACGTTAAACAGGAACACACAGAACAATCTAATTTCTGCAACAAATAAGAGCTCAGGATCGAGGCACATCCATATACTGACAAGCCCAAACTTTTCAGGTTTCGCTTTTTCACTGCAGAACCAGGGAAGTTATTATTAATCAATTAGTCATTAATCTGCAACAAAGAGATACAGCTACAACAGAGATCAACAGGATGATCATAAGTTTTTCATCTTTTCTCACCTGCTTCCCATTTGGCTTTTTAATACAAAGCCTCTCTTGCCCCTCATGTTTAAGAGATTGCCTTTATATGCTGGTTTATAAATACTTGTCTTTCCCTGTCCTCCATAGTGATTTTTTTCCATTGACAGGTGTTATTCTCTGCTATACAGCTCTGCTCTACAGTGATCTACTGAGGAACTTGCACCATAGGGCAGACACCCATATGAAATCAGGCAAAGCCCACTGGGTTCATGTCCCACTTCCCTGCCAGGCACTCCATGGTCATACTGCCGCCGTGCAACTAACGGACTTCTGGCACAGAATAGCAGAGCCACAGACACAAAATTCCTCTCAAGGAGCAGATGCTTGTTTCCTCTTGACATATGCCCCTGAGATAGAGGAGGGTGGATGGGAAATGGAGAAAAAAGGCTGCGGATATTAGAGAGGGAAGAAGGGGGATCAGGGTGTTAATCTGATGGAGGAGAGCACAAATGAAATGAGGATATGGAAGTAGAATGAGAAGAGGATCTGAACAGCAGTGAAGTTGTTTCATATGTTTTTAAGAAAATTTGGCTGACATATATATATATATATATATATATATAAAAATCAAGTCATGAATTTTAAAACCATCATTCAAAGACAACTGGGCATTATGATTTTGTGTCAACTGTCATGCTGGCCATGTTGACACACTTTCAAATCAGATGCAGATTTAAAGAAAGGCTTTCTGAACACTTTCTGAAAAATTAGAGCCACACGGATAAAAAGAGAGTGTTCAAGAGACCAGAGAGCAAAGCGAGCGCCTTCTCAGCTTACGATCAACAGAAGGGGACAGGATGAGGACAGAGAGAAAAGGATGAAGGTATCTTGAAAAACAGTTCCCACATTCATATGTCTTTGTATCCTTGGACACATTTTCTACTGTAGATATTCTTGACAGGTAACCATTCTGCATAAAAAGTGCATTAAAAGTCTTTTACTCCACAGGGAGACAGTAATTGAGGTGATCAATGAACGCTATGGAAAATGATTCAGGTTAGTTGCCTTTTGCAGCCTGAAAGCTATTGGCAGTGGCATTTTGTAAGAAATGGACAATATTAATAGATACAAATAGTCACTATAAATTAATTCGGACATTTTCTAGAGGCAAGGTTTTAATGTGTGAGGAATGTACATGGAATAAAAAGGTCATGAGCTGTTTTCAGAACCAAAATGTTTAATCAGTGGCTCGTTTCAAAGACTTAACATTAAAATGGCCTTGGTGTTTCAGTGTGTTCAAAGAAAGAGGAAAAAGTGATAACCCTCTTTATATATGTTTGATTTAAAAGATGGGGTCATTTATTTTCTCACTTAGGAAGCCAGTCAATAGTTATTGAGACATTTTACCAAGTAACAAAAATGCCAAACCTCACACAGGTGCCAAAGGAAAACAACAAGATCACGAGGCAGCAGGCTCTATCCTTTTGGGGCTATGGCCTATGGACTCCACAGAAGTCCTGACAATCCATCTTACAGTTGTGGAGATATTTCACAATGGCCCATGGCAGACCAACCTACTGGCCAATCAAAAATTAACAATTCCATTTAAACCAATCAACAACATCCACACAACTCAAAGAACACAGAGGTAACTACTTCTTAATATGCTTTTGCCGTATGTTACTTACTGTGTGTAGTGACAGAAACACACAGAAACACACTTCCAACAACCAATACTCTTGCAAGATGAAATCTCATCATTAAAGCAAACAAACAAGCAGAGAACCTAAGCACACTCAGAGCATCATAAACAGCAACTCTTAAGTCTTTCATTAATACTAGAATTTAATTAACAGCTGTTGATAAGCCTCATCTGTCTTGAGTATGTTTGTTTGTGAATGTCTATATGTGTGCGTGGGTGTGTGTCTGTGTACAGTATCTTAAAGACACATTTGTTATGCAGTCATTATATATTGATCTTGATTTATCAAGAAGTGCACATACACACTCATACAGTGTACGGTATAAACACAATGTGTTGGTGGATTAGAGGGGAGTTTTTAATTATCTTGATGAGGCCTAATTGTTATTTGTTGAATATGTGGCATTTATGAAGTTCAAAGGGATACAACTGAGTACTAATTAAAATGCAAGAAGCACATTTTATTACAAAAATCTGCTAAGAAGTGGAAAATGTTTGGTGTTGGTTCAGGCACATCTGAGTGAGTTTCTAAAATGAGGATTCATTTTTGAAAACCTCACAAAGTCATATTCTGATCACAAAAAACTGTCTACCAATTTATCCTTTAATTATGGACTTCCAACTAATTCAGTAAAATGCTGAAGAAAATACAAGTGAAACCTTGAAAATAAAGGTCAAAACAAGGTTGAGGATAAAAATATCCAATATTCACAAAACATCCAATATTTATAAAAAGGTAAAAATAGGAGAAGTCACAAAACAAAATCAAATTTGTTTTTGCCACCTCTGATTTATGTGGTGACCCAATGAAGCAGACCCAGGCTCTGAGATGGAAACTACTGGACAACGTTATGAGAAAAGGCATGTTTCTGAATATTGTCGAGTAGAGAACCACCTCAGCAGTCACAGTGAAGATACTAGGGTTATTTTATATATTTCTGCACATATGCCACCATCATCAGAGCTGCAGAGAGAGCATTAAGGTGGTTTGTCTTCAAGGTGTGTTTAATAGGCAGGGGAGAGTCTGTAATTGGAAAGAAGCATTTATACTGTGTTTTAAGATGAATGTCTGCTTTGGCTGGCAAGAGTCAGACAACAGTAATTACAGATCCTCATCTCTCTGGAAGATGAACCAGAGTACACACAGACACACATGCGCACACACACGCGTACACAGACAGACACACAAAAGTTCCTGCCAAAAGACAACACCTCAGCATCTCCTCCCCCCCAATGCACCTGAGGAAAGAATAACTGTCACTACACACACACACGCACACACACACACACACACACACTTGCACCTGAGTACACTTACATGCCAGTAAAGGCCAAAGCACCGTCTGTCTGTTCCTAACACACACACACACACACACGCACACACACAGTTCAGTGCTTTTTGTTCTTTCTTTCTGTGCTTTCCTTTTAACTTTCTTCGCTGGATTTGTAAGGGACTATGCATTTTTGAGTTTATTTGCAACAAATTGCAACAAATATAAATTTTTATTAGTGAATCTCACCAGCAGGTTTAGTGTGATTTAAAATGTTAAAATCTCATTTTTTATATTTGAATCATTTTTGCATATTCTTACAATTATTCATAACAATTCATTATTACTACAACATTTAAACTGATGCTTGACAGTAACTGACAAAACTGACTTGCATCACAGTTTCACATCAAACAGAACTCTGCTGTGAGATTCACAGCTATGAGTTTGACATAATGATGTATTTTGTCATGTTAAATGTAACACTATCATACAACACTGTGGTTGAGATGGACTGAGCTTAAATCTGCTATTAAAGCTACTTTACAAAAACTGAGATGGTGTTTTTCAGTATCCCTGCAGCTTTCTGACACTGGGTTTTTACTTCTTCTTCCTTGGGCTTCCCCACACTGGTCAAACACATTATTACATCTTCTATCATATAATCATCCACAGTGAGAAAGACTTAAGCTGCCAGTGCTTCAAAAGAACAGCTCATACAGCTTTGAAAAGCTTTTGCCCTACACCTTTCTATCAGAATCAAAGGGCTGCATCTGATAATATCTGTACATTTCTGAACCCGAAGGTCCCACATTTGCATTCAAGCAGCGATTGGTGACGAGAGGTGGGAAAGTAACAAGATTTTGACCATCTCCCTTAACTCCTCCTTCTCCACTTGCTACACAACCCCTGAACTTTTCATGTCAACAAAATAACAAAGCGTTGTGATTTCCCAGACAGAAATCTACCCTTGTAATACAACACTATGCTCATCAAGAAAAACTACAAATACAGAACAAATACTGTGGATTTCCAACACAGCTGGACAACATATAATATAAATCTAGTGTTTTTCTTTTTTTTTTTAACCAAGCATAGACTGGCCCTTATGAAAAAACAATATATATGCATGCATTGTAAAATGAAGCCAAAGAGGTAGTAAATTTCAGGATTACTACACAGTTAAATCTTAATTATACTCCTGACTTAAATGAAGGTAATCATACATATGTTGATGTTAAAATGATACAGGTGGAACGTGAAAATGTGTCATATCAAATACAGTTACTGAAGTTTTAAGTGCAACTGTGTAATTGTGTGTGTTGGACAGATGTGAAATAAAAACACTACAGCAAACAGATGATGGGTGAGTTGATGGTGTGTGTGCAAACACACACTCATTTAGCAGATCGCCAAAATGCCACCTTGCCCAGGTGGTACACACACCCAAACTCTTTAGCACATTTAACACCTTGTAGAAGAGAAAGAAAGGCACACCTGTTATTAGCTTTTCTCCAGACGGTTGATCGGATGGAAGTTGGGACGTATGAACCAAAGAAGGGGCGATGAAAAGGATGATGGGGAGAGAGAAGGAGATCCTTGGAGAAAAAGAGAGAAATTTTCAGGCATTAATAATGAACAGAAGATCCTTAGAGACCCTGTGCAGACATTAATAATGGATAAAACTCATCTGGAGAGGGCAAGGAAGCACCTCAGCAGAATCTACGTGAGAAAACAGCAAGGAAGGACACTTGTTTAGAATGTGTTAGACTTTTTGGGCAATTAGGACATTTACTGAATTTAAATTCTTGTACAATACTGTTTTTTTCATAAGCACATCTTTCCATTAGTCTTTCTTTTGTACACAGAGTCAGTTTGGATAGATATTATCTCGGTATTACGACAACTAAGTTTTGTTCTGTTTTTCTGTTATTATTCTCTCATGACTGAAGGGGTTCATGACTGTGATATGTTGTTACTCTATATCATTTCCTGACAAACACCTGACCCCCACAAGAAGCAACAGAGAATAAAGTCTCCAAATGTGCTGCATGACATAAATGTCCACTTGCAGTACACACACACACACACACACACACACACAAAACATTCATTGCAATAGCTGCAGCATTCACAGCAAAACTGAATAAGTAACCAAATCCTGCAAATCTAAACTGGATCAGTGGCCATTTCAATGAAATCCTTGAAATTATCATCATTCTGAATCCCCTACAGAGTCTGATTGGAAATGAGCTGTGAGAAAAGTTGTTTTCAGAAGCGTATGATTACACTGCAACCCTTAACAGGACAGATTAAACCTTCAATCAGCGTAGAGGTATGAAAAAAAAAAAAAACACCAAAACATTTCCTGAAAGAGCCCAGAGGTGGAGATTAAATTATCCCAACGAGGCTGGCTATCTGCCAGACTGAAAATCAGACAGACCAAAAACTCCAAATTTCTGCATGAGAGGAACAACAAGGAGAGTGCGCAAGCTAGCTATCACATAGGACCTTCTGCTCAGACACACAGACCTACAAATGTGAAACACAAAATACAGATGCTTCTGCACAGATAAACACAGTAAAACACACAAATGAGCACAGAGTTTGGTGCGCTGCCAGTTTCTGATGACAGGATAGGGGGAAAAGTGCGCACACACACACACACACACACACACACACACACACACACACTTTTTACGCCATTCACATCTTCTGTTACACACGTGTACATGTGTGAAACATACACACTGTATGGGTGTGTAATTACAGTGAGCAGCACTGAGGAATAATTACAGAGGCTGGTTGCTGTTGTTATTGTTGTTGTTTCCAACAAATAAACCAGTGCACAAACAAGATGGAGGGGTGAGTGACAGGCTAATCTATCTATGTGATAGTGCTGTAATACAGCACAATCTCCCATATCAGAATGCTGCCTTTTTCACTCTCTTTTGCTCTTCATGGACAAAAGTTGGTCAACACCTAAACATGGCACTCACGTAATTGCTGAGCCTCTGATTCTAAATACATGGCCATTAATTTGTTGCTATAACAGCCTCCATTCCTCTGGTTTCAGGCCTTCCACCAGATTTGGAACCTGGCTGCAGGGATTTGCTGTCATTCAGCCACATTAGCATTAGCTTCAGTCAGACAGGGCTCTGTGTAAGCCAGTTCTGTCTTTATGTTGTTCACTCTGTATATATTACCAGTGTCTTCCCCAAACTACTGCCACAACATTGAAAGCTTGTCTAAAATATTACAATACCACTAAGATCCCCCTTCACTGGAATGAAGGTGAGCAACCCAAGCCTCACAGTCCCAGGTCAGCGTTGTCTACATACTTTTGGCCATATCCTTTCTCTCTTTTTAATCAATCCCCTGTCTCTCAGTTCTGTTCTCTTTGCTTTTGATCTTTTTTCACTTCCTTTTGAAGTCTGAAAATTCACTCTCTCCAACACACACACACACACACACACATACAAACACGCACACACACATACACACAAACACACACAGTGCCCATCCAGTCACCTGCACTGAAGGTAAATGGAGTGTGAGGTTTTACTGGTGATGTGATTGCAGGGTACTGCTTAGAAGGAAATAAGCGTTTGGTTTGTTTATGTGCTATCAGACAGCAGGTGGCAGAGTCAGCACGCCACCTCTTGACCCTCACAGGAAGAGGGGGCTGACAGAGGTGTTCAGGCAGGAGGGATGAGTACAGGGTGGTACGCACAAAACTTAAGTCTTAAGTCTAAAATAATTCTGACAAGAGGCAAAATGCTGAAAGTGGCAAAGTGGATGACTAGACACTGTTACAATCAAATAAATGTGATATGAATACCACAGACTATTTCTCTCTCTATATACATATATATAAATATCATACCTCTCTATACACACACACACACACACACATATATATATATATATATATATATATATGCATGCACACAGACATGCATGTGTTTGTCTTTATGAATGGAAAGTGCTGCATTCTTGCATGTCCATCAGAATCTGGCATAGACTGCATGTGTGTATGTTTGTGCAGCAGTAGGGGAGGTATGAGATTGTGAGGCTGAGGGTTATCCCACTGGGTCAGAGAGAAAGAGAAAAAGAGGGAGGGGGAGCTCTCTTGCATGTAGGAAAAAAAGGGAGAGATGAAAAATGGCCGATAAACGAGTGCAGTATGAGGTGGCTTTGTTCTCTTGAAGGGCTGGGTTCACTGGCGGATGAAGAGCTAACTCTTACTGGGAAATCACAGCTTGGCACAGGTCTCTGTCTTTCATTTGTCTGCTCTCTTTATCCTGTGCCTAACCCTCAGTCTTTTAGTTTTATCTGCTTTTATTTGTCTTTATCAACTTTTTTCTTTCCTTTTTTTGCTTCTTGTTCTTTTCTTCTTCTTTGCTTCAGAATTACTGCTTTGGTTTGAATAAAATTATTTTAAAACTATTAATCCATCCCTATATCTTGCATATATACTAATAACCACTCCATCCTCTTTTCTTTTTTACTGATTAGAAATATCTGCTTCAATCTTTTAGCTTGTCTGTCTAAAATGTGTAAACCAGCTCCCCATCTATTCATCCACGCTTCCTTCTCTGTGGACCCTTCCTACTTCTTCTTCATCAGTCTATACGTCCATGTCCTGGTGGGACTGGAAGGGTGTCCACTGAAAACCCAATGATGAGCCCATTGCCAACAAACAGACGGCCAGAGCTTGACAAATGTTTCAGACTAAGACATAAACTCACTGTATCTGCTGAAATAGCATACCATCATACTTAGTGATGACTGACATAACGATAACAAAAGCAATATTATGTAACAAGAATAGTGTCACAAAAAATGTTATGAGCAGCCAACCATGACCAAATGATTAGGATAGCTGCAGCATAAAATCTTGTGGTTTATCACATTTGGCAAATACCCAGCGCAAAACATAGCTGCTTCAATTCCAGTCTGGTGAGGAAAATATCTAGAGCATTAAGAATCATATGTACCGTATTAATCAACAAATTACAGCATGGGGAAGAAGACGTGACTGAACTTTCTTGAGTGATTAAAGCTAGAGATGGAACATACAATACTGCAGGAGAACCTAATGATTCAAAGTGGTATGTTAACCTTTCAATGTAAAAGAAAAGTTAAAAAAACTATTAAATCCAAAATAAAATGCTAAAACTTCAAATTACTAAAGCAGTGATTGTGTTATTTTAGATTTATTTTAGTTAGATTTCCAGTCTTAAATACGTTCCTTCTAGACATGTTTACTTCAGCTGCACTGAGCTTTGTTATATAATTACCTTATTACTTTAGCTTATATGTGTGCATCCCAATGTGCATGCAAGCCTCTTGTTGTGTGTATGTCTGTTCCTGAGTTTTTATGTGTGTTACCATATTTAATACCCTAACAACCTTATTACTTGCATTGTTTTTTACCTTAAACATCTTTTTGGTTAAATGGGATGATGGTTGTGCTTTAGATCGGCCTCAGGCGGCTCCTTACATGCTCAGTTGAAGGAGCTGGAGGTAAAACTCTGCAATTCAATTTCAATTAAAGGAGAGTAGAAGAGGAGGCTTTAATTGATTGGCGTTATGCCAGAGCTGTGTGTGTGTGTGTGTGTGTGTGTGTGTGTGTGTGTGTGACTCACTCAGGCTGACTGTCGACACACACACTCACACACAATGTCCTACTTTCTCTTTGCTTTATTATGCCCAGCTTGTTTCCTGTCTATGTTGGGGAAGCACGGAGAGAGAAGGGGGGTGATTACTATCTGCACATTTCAGATTACTGATGTACTTTATTCCATTATTTATATTATTACATGAAATAATCGAAATACATGATTATTATATAGCTTCATTGATAATTTAGTTAGAAATAATTCACATATGACTAAAAATGGTTATGAATGTGTATTGCAAAAAATACTCAGTCTAATTCATTTGTATCTAAAGTGATTTTTTTTTTTTAAATTTAATAAATAAGTCAACAAACTCAGTCAAACTGTTTGTTTAAGCTACTTTTCTGGTCCAAAGCTTATTCTAATGTGCCAAAGGCTATCATTATAATACGCCACGCAAATATAGCAATGTTATTACACTGAGCGTAGTTTGATCCCCAAAGTGATGGCTACTCAAAAACGCCCTGAAAGTCTGCTCTGCCATGTCTGCCTGTCACATTGTGTATAGAATGACACGGGTCGATGAGTCGACGTAGGAAAAAGAGGGGGGAAAAAAACAACACAGAAATGCTTTAACCAAGTTTGTTTTTTCTCTTTTTTCACTCTTTTATCCTTTGTTTGTTTGCATTATTTGGGTTGGGATTTTTTATTCAGCATCTCCTTGTCCCTCATCGTGCTGTTTTGGCTCTGCTACAGAACATTAATGAAAGCATTTCAGGCAAACATGTTGATTTTTGTTTCCATGGGGATCCAGAAGGCCTGACAATGTCACAGAGGCTTCGGCCAACAGACTGGTGGAAAACACTGCAGCCTTTTTCCCCCTTTTTATTCATTGTGTCCATTTTTTTCTACTCTCCTCATCTGTTGAATGTTCTCTACTACCTCTCTGTCTCTGTTCATCAATCTGTATTTCTTTAAATCTCTCCAACTCTCTTCTGTCCTTTCTGTCCTTTCGTTTACCATTTGAGTTTCCTTGTCATCTTTTTAAACAGCCCTTTAGCTCTGTTTCTCTGCTCTGTCATTTTTGTCTTTTCTCCTCTCTTTCCTTTTCTGTTTCTAACCCTGTCTATTCTGCTAACTCCTTTCTTCCTTTGTTGTCATCTATGTGTGAAGAGCTGTGATAAATAAAGACAAACACAGCAGTATGCATTTGTGTGTGCATTGAGAAACAGACGCCAGCTCTCTGATAGCATTGTTAGCCTCTCTACATCTCCTCACTCCACTGCACACCCAGCTACTGGCTTTCTTCCCCCTGCATCCCTCCATCCACCCAGGCCCAGAGCCAAGAAAGCAGCTTCGGGGCCAAGTCAGACCAGGACTTAGGCTTCATTGTGGGGCTGCAGGGGGCATCGGTGTTTGAGGATGAGGACCAGGGATTGAGGCCAAGCCCCAAACCCAAGACCCTGAGCTGGCTTGCCAGCCGGCCCACTAAAGGGCCTTCGTGGCTGGGCACAACATCAGGGCAAGTGGGGAGGAGAAGGCTGGAGGTCTCAGCAGCAGTAATGGCAGTGGCTAGATTAAGACCTTCACTTAGAATCAGCACAATGGAGGAGATCCAGAGCAGAGCTACACACAAGTGAACACATACACACTGCCTCTATTCAGCTTGGGCCACGTCGCCCATCAGAGGCAGAAAAGCATGAATAAATACATGAGCAATATAGAGCTCCATAGGACTGATAAAAAGAAAGAAAAACACACATGAATTACAGGAACTGAAAAAAAGAATAGTAAACTGAAAAAAGGGAACAGATGAATAATTTTGATGGTTCTGTAATACAGTAATTGTGATGGGAGAAAAAAGAGAGGAAAGGAGGATGATGAATTATGAAAATCCTCCAAGTCCCTGAGCTCAGGAAATGGAATAATTGGGAAAAGTTAAAGTGCCAAGTTTGGAAATAAATTGAGAAAATTAACTTTCAGGTTTACTAAAATACTACTAAAGTAATGGCAGTATTGGTGATAGGCAGAGCAATGTAGGCTACTGCTGCATACTTCAGGCATAGTTTTTGATGACTCAAATATAAAAATCATTTGCAAAAATATTTGACAATAAATTCAGTGTTTACAGTATTAGCCACCAAGTAGACTGATGTTTATGACTTTATCATTACTCTCACTGTTACTTCTGCATCTGCACCAAGTTCATCTTCCCTAGAATTACAGTATCATGGCTGCTGTTATCATGACAGTCACATGAAGTGTCACTGTCACTTCTGCAACTCAATATACTTCCACAGACTAAAGTGCCAGTTACTGCTGCTCTTATGAGTCTTTTTTTTAGTGGATATGTCTATGATCAAAACTTTCAGTCAGAACCAAGCTGATGAGATTTAATTTGGGGTTGTTAGGCTGCCACAGACATCACCTCTTCTTATTTTATTAGGAATTTTATGGCCTGTTCTGGTTGGTTCCTTTTAGCGGGTAGATTATTCTATCTATACAGTCTGCCTGGACAAAATATTTGAACCCATGTGTCTGTCGCTTATACACAATAGATTTACAGCCACACATCTGCACTAAATACATGTTTAGCGTTACTGTTGGCGCAGCAAGACATCTTCTACTAAGACAACTGATTACCACATTTTAGTTTCTCTCTAGCACAAAGTGAAGACACAATCATGTATTCAGATGATGGACAAAAACATGTCTCAATATGGTCCATAGCTGGAAGATACTTAGAAGCCGAAAGATTTAAACTTGATTAAAAGATGCACAATTGAATACACTGCAAAAAATTTCACAAAAGATATAGTAAGATTAACATAATCTCTTGCCAGTTGTTACATTGCCAGGAGCACTGCACACATCAATACCCTCAGCTAATTTGTTCACATAATATGTAGCAATTTTGAGCATCTTTTCAGAGATTATTCAAGGTATTATGGGAGAACCAGGAGAAAGGAAAGTGGAGAAAAGCAACCAAAGAGAGAAGATGATGTGTATCAAAGTTCACAAAGTATAAATAAACCCATGAGGACACAGTGTCTGCCCATGAAACACACTGTGTGTTGCTTTATTGAGCACTGTTCATTTTTCTTTGTGTCAGGTAATGTCCATGTTTTTGGCCACACAGAAGAGAAGCCTAGATACCTGGTAATGTCTACAATAAGACCTTTTTACCACCTCTTACCTCTTCACCTATACTATATGGTACTTCTGTAGTCAAAGTGTGTGTGTGTGAGTGTGTGTGTGTGCGTGCGTGTGCGCGTCACAGCTCTCAGAAAGGACCCTGGGACCCTCCTCAACAGTGAGAGCTTTTAGCTCTTCTTCGCTAATGTCCTGAATAATGGCATCTTGATGGAGAGAGAGTAGATGAAAAAGAGAAAGAGGAGAAAGAGAGAAAGGGGGGAGAAATAGAGACAGAGAAAAGAGTGGTTCGGGGGGAGCGATATGGAGGAAAAAAAACAGAGAAACCTCTACATCCATCTGTCCTTACCTCCAGACCTCCATCAGTGGCGAGCCTGTCATTATTCCCTCTCTCTGCCTATTTTCATTATTCCCTTTTTGTCTTTTTTTGAGCATGATGATGATCCACAGAGATTTAGCTTGAAAAAAGACACATCTCAGCATATGGGCACATGTCCATCCACATATAAGGAGTCTTAATGTGACATGCCCACCTTGTAGCAAAGTGAACTTATGATGAAACTGATGCATTATTTGGAAGAAAAGGGGATATGCTATTTCAGCAACATTAGCTGAAGCCACTACATATGTTCCGAGATGCAGCATCGCTCACAGCCACAAGGTGCTGACCCTCCACAAAAACTCGAGAGAACTCACTCAAAAAGTTGAGTTACCTTTTCCCTCTGTGCGTATTTCAAGCACCAATAATCAAATCTGCTTCATGCAATATGTCTTCAGTATGATTTAAATGAAAGAAATATATTTTTCTGTCATGATAGTTGTACTTACTCTTCCAACTGTAGCTTCACCCAGACTTCCTTGCTCTTCAACTACATTTAGATTCTCTGACTTTTGTAGATGATACAGATACCAGTGAAACATACAAGAGCAAAAAAAAACATTGACCTTCTCTATAGAAACAGTCCTTAAGAGCTCACATCACTGATGCTACAGTATGTCTTCTTCAGGCTATGGTTGAAACAGAAACGTGGAACTGGAATAAAATGGTTTAAGATTTGTAAGATAAAACTGGTTCCTGTTTTGTACCACAGAGAAAAACAGAAAATGCTATACAATCCAACAGGAGTTGATGGAAGCTGGTGATCTGCTGTTGGTCTTCTCATGTACAATACTTGTTTCAAATGTTTGAGTTTGTCATTTATGGCACTGGCATCTATATATGTGCACCTTTAAACTGCCTTGGAAACTAGAAATTTATTCTCTGTTGTTTCAGGTTTGTTCTTTAAAACTTGGTTTGGCCTGCGTTCCTCACTGGAGCAGGACAGTTGCTCCATCAACAAATTAAATATTGACACTGGTTCCTTGAAAAATGTCCCAAGAATTTCATGCTCTCAACTTCAAAGCTGCCTTGAGTGTTAGTTTCATCCTTTTGTGGGAAACCTGCTGGCTGGATCAGAGTGCTGGAGGAAAGCGAGGTGCTTTGCGCTGTCTGACCAAGTCAATTTGACTCTTTAGTTAAATCCTATAATATTAGTAACAGGTGGTTGATTATAAACCTGTTGGTATTTGGGTTGCAAGGTCACTCTGGGAGGTCGTTGTTCAGCTGCAGTGACTAAACTGTACAGACAGTTCAGGGTGAATGACTGACTGAAACAGAGAAACACACTTACTTTCTCACACACTTCTCAGTTTCCACCTTCTTTTCCCTCTGTTTACCAGAAACGAGCACACTGGCTCTGTGTGTGTCATTCAGTAAAGAACACACACTCACACTCACTCAAACAGTGGTGAGGTTCATCGCCACATCAGGCAAGTAAACACCGGGAGTTCAACTAGTTAAACATTAAGACATTTCTATTCTACTCATGACTCTGCTGCAAATAATTTCATAAAAGTGTTAAGCACATAAGTGTTACTTTGTCTATTAGATCTGCACTTTCCTTTTAGTTTTTGTCATCCTGCATTGGTCTGTAAGTGGCTAAGTACTGTAAGGACCCCTCTTGAGAAAAGGCCATCTTATTAAGTTTTAGTAGTGCTTTAAATTTCACTATTTCAACTTTCCTCCTACTCCTTCACTGAAATAAGACAATTCTTATTAATATGACAGCGCACAGCTTCCTTCTTCCTTCTCTTTTGACCCGTCAGGAAACCGGGATTTTTTTTAAAAACTAAATTTTTATTTTTTTCATTGATTCGAGGAAATGATCATTTCGCAAAAGTTAGACTTCTCTAAACACGCGCATTTTCTCCTCCAGCTGTGATCCAGTGCAGGCAAATATATAAAGGGAAAAAATTCACGTTTATGGGAAAGTTACAAAACTACAAAATGGCATCACCCAGGGCGCCGTCGCTGAAATGGGTCACAGATTTGACAATGAGACGTTATGTAGGGAAAAAAAGGTTTGTGTGTTGCATTGTGGTAAAGTTCAGTTGCCGTGTCTGTGCCAGATAACTGGCAACAGATCATTAGAAAAACGGGGCCTGTTCCTCTCATGCAAGGACAACTTGTGCACGGAGCACACCTCTGTCTCCTCGGGGGAAATATTCACCGGACATTTGTGGATTCTAATTTGTATTTTCCTACAAATTAAACCCACGATGTTGCTGCTGCGTATTATATTAATTGTATAACTTCGCGTAAATGCCTTTTATTCCCGTGCGTATTAACATAAGAGGAGGGATGCTGGATAAGTGGCACTGCGGTGCAAATCCCTGATGCTGCTCGTTTATTAAGGAGGTTCCGCTGATATTTAATACTGAATCAAAATGGAGGAACTTCGAATCATTTTCTATGACCTCGTTTAAAACAAGAGGAACACTATGCTCCAAGAAAATATTTTTCATGCGAATAGCGCTTCTTTCATAGGGGAAATTAAGTGTTTTTCATGAGGTGGCCCACACAGACACGAAGCGCTCTGGCATACCTCTGCATAAATGTACACAACAGATAACTCCATATTTACTTTAATTGGACCAGTCTTCCTTCTATTTCCATTTAAAACAGTTTAAAAAACACCAATCATACAAAAATGTTGACATTATATAGTTCAACTTTTATTGAGATTTCCTTTCCTTTTGTGTTCAATGAAAGCACAATTTTCCGTTTTAATAATTACTGTACAGAATTTAGCGCCTTTAGGCAAAGAGAGGCAGACGTTGGTTCACTTCTTTAAAATGACATTTTCCTCTGTTTATAGATAATAATTATTCAATTCCCTGAAACATCCTTTTCGCTTAATACATTTTTCCGTGATTTGGATTTCACTCATCTGTCAAGCACTTGTGGATTTACACACGATGCGACCTACAATAAAGGTCTGCCAAATAATTGTGGCTTTTTTCGACCTGCGCAGTCAAAATCGAAAGTGGTGAATAAGTCAGTCATCAGTGAGCCTTGATACTGTAGGAAAGTGATGTAACCTCCGCGTGTCGATGCAGCAAACACACAACTCTAAACCTTTCCTTCAATTATGCCTAAATTCGAGTAGGATACTTCAGAAAATCGTGAAGCATTAATCAAAATTAGGTGCAGAATTAAGTATTGAATTTTTAAGAAGAATGAAATCTCAAAGGCCCCTGTGTCTTAAGAAACATTTATTATTTGCACATTTTTCCTGATTATTTTAATGGTAATCTTTACGCGTTTAAAAACGGACAATGAGCTGGACTCCTCCGGTTCAAAAATACCTCAGTTCAGCTGAAGAGTCCTTGAAGTACACACTGTTCCAGGTGTTACCTGACTATCAGTTCCAGCGTTTATTGGACCTCTGATCTCTGGGGAAAAGGGGCGGTCCCCACCAGAAGTAACGCATTATTTTGTTCGTTTTAGACAACTTTCTTTGATTGACAAGAAGCTCTGCGTAAAGGCGCACGGTTGTTTTCGAATTACGCGCACACAGTTTGCGCTGCATAAAGGCACAACAGCTTTTTACGTTGACTGACATGAGATATCGGTGAAGAGGAATGAAAAGAAACAGATCAAATGAATTTGATCCTGTGTTTATTAAAATCTTAATCATAGTGCTGAATGCAAGAAGTGCACGTGGACTTCAACATACTCTGGTTGCAGTAACGCTGAGGAAAAGCGTACAAACAATGACATCGGTCGCTGAATGTGGCTGACACTTTAAAGTTATTTTTATTGAATGACAAGTCGGGAAGTAAAGCACAAATGTTAAATTTGTCGCTTTCTCGTGCTTTTCTATTACAAACTTGGCGTCTATGGCGTCACTCACCAGTTAAAAAAGAACAATAAAACAAAAAAACATTCTAATTATTAAATTATAATGTAAAAGACAACTGATGACCTTAGTGTCTGGTGTAAATTAAATTATAAAATCACTGTTCAAATATTTTTGCAGTTTCTCCACAAATGAGAAAGGTTGGTGAATCTGGCTTTCGGTTTACCCTCCGCAGCCTCCTCTGCTCCTCTCTCTTCCCTCTCCCTCTCTGTTCTGGCTCTGTGCTGTTTTCGAGCAGCTCTTTATAAATAAAATCCAACGTCCCCAGTCCCTCTTCCTTATTGGTCAGGTGGAGCCGTTACCTCACTCCGAGGCCAGTGACGCAGCGTCTTCACGTATCCTTCATGTGCGTCTCTTCTTGTTTCTTACTGAGAGTCTTGCAGTCGGTCGCGGGGAGAAACGGGATTCGCGACAAGCGGAGAGTGCTGGACTGAGTGGGTGCGCTCGATACTAAACACTTCCCATCCCGGGGGGAGAGCGGCGCGTAAAAGCAGGCAGTGTCTCGGTCGCTCTCTCTCTCTCTCTCTCTCCCTCATAGCTTTCTCTGTGAGCTTCTCCCCCTCTCTCCCTCCCGCACACACACTTATGCTCGCGCGCACGCACACTCCGTATACGTCTCCACTTTGCCGTAGTAAATTACGGCATTGATCTCAACGGCGAGCGTGGATCCGTCTCTTGTGCTCGCCCTTTCTTCGACGGACCGACTTGGAGAAAGACTAGAGAAGGGAAGTAAGTAGAAACATCATTTATTATAGTTATTATTGTCACTGATGGACTCATAAGTATTGTAAGCTCCGTGTTTATGCGCATGTGTGTGATTTATGTGATCGCATCATGTTGACACATCATGGTCAGACAGTTTAGTTGAATTTTGGAGTATTTTCCGAAACAATTTGACTTCATGCGCGTCTGTCTCACGGGCTGCTTGTGACTTCTGCCGGCAGTATGAGCGAGGCAGCGTGGACTAGAGGCACCGACACAAGTTTCTTTATAAAAAAATGAAAACGATGTTTCGTTCACTGGTTGCTTCCGTGCTTTACTTTGGACGTGGACATGGTAAAGTTCACTTTGCTTGGATTTACGCACCTGCCGTTGCTTTTGGATTTTGTGGTGGTGTTTATCGACTGGCGATTGACAAGTAATTCTACATAGAGATGAGCTTTATTATCATTTTGTTTATATCTAAACAATAAACTCCACAGTGGACGCCTTCAAAATTAAATATTAGTTTTACTGATTCTTATTTGAGTAATCTGGCATTTCCAGAGATTACTGCTCTGTTCCAACCAAGTGGACATGTCTCTTTGCTCTGGCCAACCTCAAAGCCACTTTAAGAAAACTTTGAAATCTCCGTAGCAAAAAGCGTAAACGGCTTGCGGAGATGGAAATGTCTTCAGCCTGTGCCAGTAAGCTTCTCCTTTCGAGGCAGAACTGCCACTGTCTTGTCATCGTCGTGGACTAATTGTTTGTGAGTGTGATGAGCGTGACAAACATCTGTCTATATTTGCCGTCCATAATACCGTGCTTGAGTTTTCAGTCAGTCTCTGGTCAGCGGTGCTGTGCGCTCAGAGCGCACGCTGAGGACGATCCACTTTACACTTCAAGCTTCTCTCGTTTTTATTGCCTCATATTGACAAGTTCACAAGCTTTTTTGTGGTTCCTGGTGGATACTCAGAAGCAAATCAAATGTGTCTAAATTATGACCTCCATCTGTTACAAAACAACTTATTTCCTGAAATCGTTTTCACCCAATTTTCATATTTCTTAAAAAGCAGACATATTTATATAGGCTGAGGGTAAAAATTTAGATAAAGCCTTCATGTACCAACATAGGTAAATTGAGTTATTTGACAAGGTAAGTCTGATCAACAAAGAAATTAATGAAGCTATGAGACCGGAAAGGCTTGCCATCCTTTAAAATGGTAATGTGTCATTTACAGTTATTCACCAGTTACTTCTCATTTCAGTTCTCATTTGCAGAGTAAGTTATTCCTGCCCCTCAATTCCAGATTAAAACCAAGTGTTTTGATACAGAAACCCCACACACACTCTCACATCTCCTTTCAGTCCTCACCTTTCACAGAAGCTCATCTGAGCAAAAGGATTTCTGTTGAAACACGTCTACAATAACCTAAAGTTCATGCACATATGGTGCGACAGTGGTAGTTCTGAGTTTAACTTAGTTTTTTTGTAAGAATACTGTCAATGTGCCTGGAAGAGACTTTTTCACGTCCTGTTGCTTTTTTTTTTCACCAAAGCAGCCAGGAAACATTTGCTGTTTTTACACTGACAGACACTCACGTTGACCTAAGACACACATTTCAGAATAACCAAATTTTCAAGCTCTTTGGACCCTTCAAATCTAAACACTATATCTGTGTCCCAGAGCTCTGCCCAGAGTAACGCTGAGGAACCAGTAATACATACAGAAGGCAATGTGTCTACGCATACATGGACTGTGCTGTGTGTATCTGGGTCAGTATCAGACACTGTGCTGAGTGTTTTTCTGTCTGTTGTGCTACAGAGGCAGGACATTTAACATTTTAACGCTCACATGATCTGTTGTAATGCAGGACCAACTGTAATTAGTGACATTTTTTATCCTTTTACTTGATCCTGAAATCGCCCACAAAACAGATGCAGATGCACGTTAAACGATGCATGTTAGAATATGTATGCACGTGTGTAAGCAACTACTAAACTGCACCATTCACCTGTCAAAAAATATCCATGGCTAATTTTTTTGAGCCACTTTTTATGTTTTTAAATATTTTTGTCTGAAATCCCTCTGAAAATAACAAAGCCTGTTGATTCTTCACAGCTCCTCATAAGATGCAGAAATCAAGGTTACCCCTCAAGGGAAGAGGAGGAAATGGGAAATTATTTTGGTTATTACAGGCAGGTGTTACTTCTCTGTGGGTATATCACCTTGAACTATTTTTAAAAAAATCATTTTTTGTCAAAGCGGTTCCCCTGGCTGCTGGTCAAGAAATGTGTCGTGTAATTTCTTGTGTTTTGCTAAATGTGCGGTTGATAAAAGTGTTTTCTGTCAAAAGTTTGAGCTGTTTAGAAAATTTTTTTTTTTTTTTTACTTCTTCTTTTTGTCAAGAGTTACATTACCTTATGGCTGTGGGGTACACTTATTAAAAGCCAACGCTAAACACCAATTACCTAATTTAAATTATATATACATATATAACAATTTTAGTAACATATCTCATAATTCAAAATATTTTTACAACTTTTCTTTTCTCACTGATCATGTTTTTTAATTTTGAAGTGATTAAAAGTAGAAATGAATTTCAGTGATTGGGTTTCTGGACCTAAAAATGAAAGTAACTTCATTCTTTTGTTATGTTCTGCACATTTTTGGCAAATAAAGATTTAATGTCAGTAAAAAATATCTAAATAAATCATGGTCTTTTTGCTTGCTGTTGAATAGGTAACTCCTCTTGTGTGTTCGTGAGGACCCTTGGTCATGTCCATTTAGCTGCCCTGCGTGATGCCTGATCATGACAGCACCACCCTCCTAACTAGACAGACCAAGCGCCGACGTGTTGACATAGGGGTTAAAAGGGCCGTGGGTAGTGCAATATTCACTCGTGCCAGGGAGACCCTCCTCGACAGCATGAACCAATCGCATGGGTCCGATCAGGACAGGGACTGTTCGCTGGTCAGCCACGGCCACGGGAGTACCAACGGTGATGGAGAGAAATCTAATGTTTTGAGGAAGTTGTTGAAAAGAGCCAACTCGTACGAAGATGCCATAATGCCTTTCCCTGGTGCTACAATCATCTCTCAGCTACTGAAGAATAATATGGGAAAGAATGGAGGCAGTGACTCAGGCTTCCAGGTATATACACACACACACAGACACACACAGACACACACAAACACACACACACACACACACACACACACACACACATACACAGAGAAACACAAACGCAGGTAGTGGTGAAATATTAAGTCAATCAAATTAACTGATTTCATTTCTAATAATCAGTTAATGGTTTTAGTAAGCATTTATATTAGTCACTATTTCAATCAGGCAAACAAAAAGCATGCCATCAAATAGTCCTCAATCCGTATGTCTTCATCCATCAAATTCATTTCACATTGTTTACTAATGGAAATTTCTGTTTTCAATTTCAGGGGAGTGGAGCTTTGTCCAGTGGAGGCTCAGAGATCCAGGCAGAGGACGCCTGCAGCAACTCCCCCCTTGACAGCCCATCTGACTGCCTCTCTCCTGGGCCTTCTCTTCCCCCTCCACCTTCCTCATCTTCTTTTGGGCGGCCACCACCTCCTTCAAGCCACAATTCCCATGCTCCCTCTCAGTCCCTCTCACTCTCCTCCTTTGACTTAGACAGGCTATCAGATGAGCACCTCCGTGCCAAACGTGCCCGTGTAGAAAACATCATCCGTGGCATGAGTCACTCACCATTGGTCCGGCCCAGCGCTGGTGACCACAACCAAGAAAGCACCCATGAGAATGAGAACAGCAGCAACAGCAGTAACGACCACCGAGGAGACAGCAACAGCCACAGTCTCAACCACAACCACAACCACAACCACAGCCGGAACGACTGTCCATCTTCCCTCCTGAGCTCCCCAAGTTCACGGGGCAGGGTGGTCGGTGTTGGTGAAGTTTACAGGGAAAACAAGAGAAAGCAGCGCCTGCCACAACAGCAGCACAGCTTCACTCAGCTTGTGTGTTCCAGGCAGGAGCAGAGACAGGAGGAGAGGAGGCAGCTCAAACTGCAACTGGAGGACATGCAGGTTGGTAGCAATGGCATTAAGAGTAAAACTTTCATGGACACTTGCAGCTCAAGTGCGCCACAAACATCAGGTGCCTCTTCTTTTAATTTTCCAATTTAAAATGGGAGTAGATGACAGCTAATACATTAGCATTTATATAGGACTACAAAACCACAAAGACATCTCAGGGCCTAAGAGACCAACTTTTTCCATTGGAGAATTAACATTATATCCTATCACTTTGATTATTGAGTTTAGCATTTTGATGTCATAGATACACAAGAAAAATAGCACAGTACAGCAGAGCCACAAGGATGCAGATATACTGTACCATTTTCAATATCTAAATTAGATTTATGGTAACTAGTGACCTGCAGGATCACAAGATACCCTTCTTTACCAATCTCTACCTTCTGTTGTTCAGAAACAGCTGCGTCAACTCCAGGAGAAGTTCTACCAGATTTATGACTCTGAGACAGAAGAAGAAGAAGAGAACGCCGAGAGCGGAGAGACTGACCGAGGTGGAGAAAGAGAGGAGGACGGCAACTTGTCAGAAGACAGTATACGCTCAGATGGCTTAGAAGAGAGACACAGAGACAGAGGGCGGCATAGCCATGATGACCTATCTGAGTTGGATCCAGGTTTGTTTCTGGACCGGGCCCGAGCCCTCCTTCGAGAACAGGCCCTGATAGATGGAGAAATGGATGAAGATGTGGATGGAAGGGAGGAGGAGGAGAGGAATGGAGAAAGCGTGATGAAGAGGAGAGGGGGAGCAGCAGGAGGAGGGGCAGGGGGAGGAAGGCAGTTAGCAGAGACACTGAAGCAGGAGCTGAACTGTGCCGTGTCACAGGTTGTCGACACTGTCGTCAAGGGCTTCTCCTCACCTAAGCAGGCCCTCAGTCACCACCATGGCTGCCACAGCAGCACACCAGCTGCACCATCCTCTTCCTCCAACTCATCCTCTTCCTGTCCTCCACCTTTCGGCCCCCTCCCCTCCCTTACCCCAGACTCACGCTTTGGTGGTGGCGCCCTGCCCCTCAGTCTGAATGGCGATGGCAGTCCCACCCCTAATTACCACTCCTCCAACCAGAGGCTGCACTGCTTCAGCGATGTAATTGTGCCAAGTCCACTGGACTCATTTGGTGGTTTGAGTGGCAGACTGAGCGGTGTGCCAACGCCCAATGACCAAACAGAGGCACTGCCACTGGTCGTGCGTAAGAATGGAGGAAGTGGAGGGGAGAATACTAACCCTTCTCTTCCTCCTCCTCCTCCTCCTCACCATCCCTCACTCCACCCCTCTCCTCTCACAGCTTCACTCGGGTTTAGCCCTCCATCGTTTCGCCATCCATTCCCTCTTCCCCTCATGGGCTACCCTTTTCAGAACCCCCTGGGGTCACATGGGGGTGGAGCCAGCTACCCTCCAGGGCCCAAGGACCACCACCGATCCTCTCCTGATTCTATAGACATGACTCGGGAAACTGTCAGCCTCAGAACCAAGATGGCATCCTTCGGAGGGGGCCATCTCAGTCACCACCACCACCACCACCACAGGCAGAGTTCACCAAGCCAGCATGGGCCAGAGGGTCTGTCCCTGTCCCTCATCAAGTCTGAGTGTGGGGACCTCCAAGACATGGCCGACATATCGCCCTACTCAGGCAGCACTGTATCCTTGTTAATGTAAGCTTTTGGGGCTATCTGTGTGAGTGACCGTGTATGGTTTCTTAGATTAACAAGTACTTTGTGAGTGGTTTGCAGCATCATATAGAGAACAAATTATAGTATTTAAATCTTTGTTTGTGCTAAGTATAATTGGCAGTATGATTTCTGTGCTGAGAAGTCTTTTAGGCAGGCGGGAATAGACAGAAAATCTTTAATATCAATTCATCTGCATTAATTGGTTGCTGGTCTAAACCTCCTGTTTTCGTACTGAGTGGGGAAGATGAAACGGGGTGCGCTGGGTCTTGTAATAGGAGGAGGATAAAACAGGTCGCACACTGCTCTCTCAAGCTCTTTTAAGTCTGTGCAGCAGGTTGTGGTGTTTAAAGGTGCTGAGAAAGGCTAGTCAGCTCCCTCTTCAACACACACACTCTGTTCCCACCGTCTGAGACACTCTTGTGCTGTTAGGGTCTCTTTCATCACAAAGACTTTGTACATAAACGCTCAAAGCAAATCATATTTCACTGTGTCTGCATGCTTGTGTGGGTGGGTGTGGGGTAATACCTTGTACATAGGAGCTCAAAGCTAATCATATTTCAAAGAGCATGGGATAGGAACAGGTGAATGCTTGGCCCTATTGATAGAAGCTTTCTAAATGTGTGTGTTTCAGGGTTTATGTGTGTGGGCACACGTGAGGAGAAGTGTAATATCCAAAATGTACACACTGGTTTCCTCTTTACAGTTTTTAGCAAGTTGTCTCCCTCCCTCTTGTTGTCAGTCACTCCTACTCGCTTTCATTTGTTGGCCTTCGCTCTCAGTTGCTGAGCAGCTGTGTGGTTTGGCTCCTTTCACACTGCACACACACAGACACACACTCTTTCAGGCTTTTGCGTGCAGACAGGTGTTTGCAGGTAGCCGTTTATCTTTTCGTTCCTAACCTTTCATATGGAGAGGGCTTCTCCTGGCCAGTACGCGTGCACGCACTTTAACTGCATACAGACAGGTGCATGTGCACACAGGCAAGCACGTTTGAAGAACAAAGTGAAAAGAAAAATAAGACTTTGAACCTGACAAATAGGAACTCCTTACAGCTGGGATGAGGATTTGATCACAGTGTCATCTTCAAAGCCAATTTAGATGTTGCTTTAATTAAAAAAAAATAATATTTGACACATCTCTTGATCCTGCTCAGCTGTTTCATTCCAAAATGCTTTTGCATTCATTTAGAAGAAAAAAAAATCTTTGAAAATGGACATTAGTATTTCAAAGATACTGACCACCCTTCAACACTTCCTTTTTATTTTGTAGGGTCTTTTTTTTTTTGATGTTTTTTCTCTACACCGATAATAATTATAACTAAATCCACTATGTCACGGTATCTTTATCATGACATAAATTATTGTTACAGTGTTTGGTGTAAATGCAAATACAGATTGCAGTTATGAAGATATGAAGACCCAATGATTTTCTCCATTTTATACCATTGGAAATCTGATCTTTTCAGCTGCTGCACGGGGAAACTGAGAAAATGTAAAAAAGTCAGATTTATCTGGAATTCCATATTTTCTAAACTAGATAGTTTATGACAAGCCAGTCAACAGATTAACCAAAAAAAAAGCTGTATGCTGCCTTAATTCGTTTACATTGAAGTGTTTTTTCCTTGATCTGAGCCATCCTTTTAAAAAAATAGACATTCCTGCCTTTTCTTTTCACTCTAACTTTGTTTATACTCTTGTTTATTATCGTTCTCTGCCTCTAGTATAAGAAGAATATTCTTATGTTGATTTAAATATTTGGGTTAAAATGGTGATGGCACTGTCGGTAGATATGAAGCTTTAAGAAAGCCTGGCAGCTAGGTTAAGGTGTTTTGCATCAATCGTAGTTCATCTCAAACACGCACACACTGTCTCACTCAGGTCTGTGTATCTTTAATCCTTTGTACGGAGCTGAGCAGATGTCCCCCATTCACTTATGAATTTATCCCTCCTCCCTCTCTTTTCCTCCCATTCCCCCCCAACCAGCACCCCATTCACACACAAATACACACACACCTGGCAGCAAGTTCAAGTTACAACTGATAGTGTGCCTTGAAAAAAACAGACACTCACAGATCCATTCACAGATGTGCATCAGGATGAACATACACACACACACCAATAGGGAAGGAGGAGGAAGAGGAGTGCAAGAAGAAGAACCTCGCCAGTGGCATGGTTTATTCACTGACTCACTTTATCTGCTATTACAAACATGCGCACGAACACTTAATTCATAATGATACCGCTTCACACTGTTTACTCTGAGTCATGTTTAGGTGGTTTAGTGTGCTTTAGTTTGTGTCCATGTGCTTTAGTGGGAATGTGTTGACAGAAAACAAGGGAGACAAAACGGAACATAATGTATTATCTGGGATAGTGACAGGTTGGTATGAATGTTAACTAGGTGATGGTGTTGTTTTCCAGTGACCAGACATATCTGCTGCTAAATGAATACTGGATGACAGTAAGACTCACTTCAGTTATTGATGCGAAGCAAACTGTGTTATTGTACCATTTGCATTTGTAACAAATAAGCAGGTTCATGTTTGTGTAGTAGTAGTAAACATATGCCACAGCTTTATAGTTGTATCTCAGTTCAACCTATATTTTGTGAATTTTGATAATAAGGGTCACTGGAAAATCACACACTAGTCCCTCCAGCTAATTAGCGCAGTTGGACCTTCTGGCTGCTTGTAACATAGCTCCTTGTTTCTGACTAGAAAGTAATTTAATTTGACCATTAAATAAATTATGAAGAAAGAATAACTACAATTTCTAAGCTCTCTTTCATTTCTTGTCCTGAAGTTGCTGCTTCTGTCCTTTTCTTAACACTTTATTCACGTCTTTCCCTCCCCTTTTTCCAATTACAGATATTGCCCTTTCTCTGTCCCCCTTTTCAGCCATATAGGGTCCCTTGGGTTTCTCTCTCTCTCTCTCTCTCTTTCTCTTTGTGTGTGTGTGTGTGTGTGTGTGTGTGTGTTTGTCTGTGTGCTAATTGACCTTGCAGGGGGTTCCATTGATTGCCTCATCTTCTCTGATAGATTATAGGGCTGTTAATGTGGTGGGGAAATGGCAGTGTGGCGGGGCACAGCTGTTGCCACACACATAAATATACTTAGTATCCCTGCAACCAGGACCTCCACAATCATTTTTTTCCTCATTGCGACAGTGGGATAGGCACCAGTTCTGTCAGGAGTCAGTGAGATGCAGGAGTGAATGTGGGATGTGCTAGTAAGTGCTCATGTTTGCTTTACTAGAGAACTGTGAACCTCTGTGACCCTCCTGACCTTTACTGATCATGTCACTCCTTCCTGTGAATAAGAAAAATCCAGCTCCATCTCTGGCACTGAAAACTGTGAGGTCACGGTTTCACTCTCACATTTGCACTGACTTCTCATAGTTGCTTTTAAGTAATGATTTAGAAATAATTACTAGAAGGGGACATATTTATTATAGTTCTCTGTCCATCTTTCTCGTCATTTTATTTAACTGATTTTTGATATATTAAGAGAGCTGGACATGGTTTTCATAATGACACCCCAATTCCTCCAATAGAAGCTGCTCACTGAGGAGCATATGCATTGAAAACGTTTGTCAGACTGGCTACAGGTCATAGGGTCCTTCCTGGTATGTCTGGTTGCGAGCACGCCTGTTTAAGACTTTGAATCCTGCTCCAAATATCACTTAGACTGATGGTACAATTGAAACTGACAATAATTTGCACTGACAGAAAACAGAACATTTCTAAGAGATTGACATTGACTTGTAAAACTCTGCTCTATCTGTCAAATTGTTTTACTCAAACAATTGCTCTCTGGATCTTTAACATGTTGTTATTCAGATTCAGGAGGGCCTATCTCCCAACCACTTGAAGAAAGCCAAGCTGATGTTCTTCTACACCCGTTATCCTTCCTCCAATATGCTCAAAATGTACTTCTCCGACGTCAAGGTAAGAGCTTGCCCTCTTCTTTTGTTCTTTCCACTGTTTCTCTTCCACTTCTTCTCTTTTATGAACCTCTTATCACTGTTCTCCCTAATTCTGCTTTTCTGTTTCATGCCCGGTCATATTCAAGTCTCTGTTCTGTGTCTTTTTTCATCTGACTTTACTCGTCTTTTTGTTTTCACCCTGAATTCAAAGTATTCATTTCTCCGGAGACCGGAGGAGATAAAGAGGGTTTAAAACAATGAAAGACAGCTTAAACTTGATAAACTCTGTTCAGCCACACACACACACACACACACACACACACACACACACACACACTGAACTGAAAATCAGCAAATGAATGAATACAAAATGTTTTAGAGTGCAAAAATGTGAAAATGAATTAGAAAAAGTCACCTTTGTCTGCGCTGATTTTTATCCATTTTCTTACTTGATAACATAAAACTACTTTGGTTTACAGGACAAACTTATTTAATCGTGCCAGGGCATGTTAAGAGGAAGATCTGGGTTTAAGATTTTGCTCGAGTTGATCATGGATATTTAAAAGCTGATAAAAGTAAGGTCTTGTTAGGGTTGTGATTAGGATTGAACCAGGTTCAAAGTGCATGTACTGAATATAACTGTAAGGAAAGTGGAGAAACTGACTGGAGTAAATGAGCTATATGAGAAGCCCCACAGTCACAATCAGACCAAGCATGGACAAGAAATGGGAATTCAATAGTATCTTTAGAATCAGACGTAAAAAAAATTTGCATGTGTTTTTCAGTGACAGATGGGGCAAATGAACTGTTATACACATTTGTTGAAGTATGTGAATTTCAGATTTGGTTGCAGTTTAGGTTTTCTTGTTCCTAACTGTTTTTTGCTCATTCCCCTCCTCAACAATGTTTTGCAATTTCTTTTGCTTTTAGTTTCCAGATATTTATTCACTTTGGTTTTTTATTCTGTACTCTGTATTTGTATGTGTGTGTGTGTGTGTGTGTGTGTGTGTGTGTGTGTGTGTGTGTGTGTGTGTGTGTGTGTGTGTGTGTGTGTGTGTGTGTGTGTGTGTGTGTGTGAAAGAGAGAGAGAGAGAGAGAGAGAGCAAGAGAGACCCTAATACGCAGATGGGTGCTCCAGTCTGTCATGTCTTTGTAGCATAATTAGAGTTTCTGGCCTTAATCGGCCCAGGGTTGCAAAGGGGGGGTGATAACGCCCACTTTCCGTCTCAAACACATACTGTAACCCCCACCTTTCACGCAACACACACACCCACACATACACAGGGATTTCACTCTCACTAATGTAAATGAGAAATGTAGCTTTACTTTACATAAAGAAATAAAACAAACTCTGAACATTTATTTGACAGATGGCAAGACGCACATGTAGAAAGGAACGGAACAGAAAAGGGAAAGAAGGCAAATGAAAAAATATTAAGAAAAACTAAGCAGGGTGAATGACAAGACATAGAAAAACAGTTAAAAGGAAAAAGATGTTTGCGTGTTGTGTTTTGACAAAATGACAGTGGGAACGCAGGGTGGGGACGAACAACAAATAAAAGGGATGACAACAGAACAACAGCTTTAACACAAAGGCGCTGATTGTTTAGTGTTTACAAGCTGCTATGTGTTTTGCAAAATAGCATACAGCTCCTCGATGGATTCAGGACGCTGTATTCAAATGAGCAACCACACACACACACACACACACACACACACACACACACACACACACACACACACACACACACACACACACACACACACACACACACACACAAAGACCAGCTGCCCTTTGGCTCGTATCTGTGGTGACCACTTCCTTGTGGCAGTGCCATATCCTCATTGGCTGCCATAGCAACAAGGGTCGCTGGGACACCAGGTTGCTAGGCAAACACAAGGTTCCTAAGCTTACCTGCTGCCACTACATGAGTTAGATTGGTCATTAACTGAGAGCCCATTAAGTGATAAAAATGGGCTTCCCAGTGTCCAGTTATACCTCTGCTTCGTATCATTGGGATCTTATAAGTGATTCTTAAGATTCTTCAAAATTCTTTAATTTTTCTTGAGTGTCAGGAATGTTTTTTTCAGGTTAACAACTGACCTTGATAATCCTATCAATATGATATAATGTATAGAAATTAAACTAATATAACTTTAATCTAAGATACACTTTCTTCATTGCATAATCGTCAGGCTAAATATAATATTATAAACAAAATGCAGAGAAGCTCATAAACAATCCAGTCTTGAAGGTAATCATCCTGGAAGAGCTTCAAGCTTTAAACTTTTCATATGTCACACATACACCACTTCACCAGCAGTGACGGAATGAGCAAATTAAATAAGTCAGTGCACATAGCTGATTGCAGTCCTTCTAAATGGAAAATGAGAATATCTCTGAAAATGTAAATCTCAGCATGAATAGTGATGGGATACTTGAGTTTATTTAAAACAATTACACCTAATTTGAAACTGTCTTGCCAATGTTCAGTTTGTAGTAAAGAAAAGCAGAAAACAGTTTAAAGCTGTTATGTGTGAGTAAATATACTTAACATTCATGTAGCCAAGTAAACTGGTTTTGGTGTTTAATTTGGAAAAAGAATGAATTAGGACTGATGAGTTAATGCACAGGCTCAGTTTATGAGTTTATGTTGTGGAGATATTTTTTAATTAACATAGTCTCCAATCTGGGGTTTATCTTCAAATTGATATTCAATTAATCTCTTCATCACAACAAACATGGATTTAGATTAGGAGATGTTTGCAGTGCTTTGGCCTGTCATTTCACTCAGCAGATGGACACTTATACAGCCTCAATCTGTAACTGCAGTTCAAAACACAAACAGTGGGATTTGCTGGGATGGAAATAATTTTTCTACTGGAATTTACTGTCTGAGGTTTAAGGATCGGCATTAATTGTAGTCAGCAGAGAAAACCAGATATATATTCTGTATTTATATATTCTGTATTTTCAGTTAGTTTTGATTTTTTTCTTTCATCTTCAACTTTAGGCAGAGTATTTGTTAAAGTTACCTCTGTCCTGGTTGATTTGTTTTCATTAGCAGTAAAATACATAAATATTCATATAAATGCTTTGCTGGAGACAGTGCATACAAATACAGAACTATCAAAAATAGGATTTGATTGAATGAAAACTGACATTCCTCTTTTTCTTGTGATCAACAAATCTCAGGAGTGGATTTTGCCTGTTGCCTTTCAGATAATGGATACAAAATATGGATGTGATGCTTTAGTGAGTATTAGAAATGTATGTGTGAGTGACTCAAAAAAAAAGTCATGAAAAACTACAATGTGTGTGTCTTTTCATGGAATTTGTTGACAGTAAGAATATATCTGCAGAGTATTCTTTAAGAAAAACTGTTTTTTAATAGTCACACTTTATGCAAATAATATTTTAATTTAGTTTTAATTGAGTCATAATCCCAATTAATCTAGAATATTTATCTGTGGGAGAAACTATACAGTAGATATCATTTGCTTAATAAAAAAGTGAATCATGGATAATCCTTGTTGTGATGAGCAAGGTTGTTCTTTTCAAGGCTATGTTAATATGTGTGTGTGTGTGCATGTGCATGTGTGTGTGTGTGTGTGGGAAGGACCAAGAGAGAGAGAGTGCGCACTCTGTTGCTCTGTGTCATGTTTCATTGTCCCATTGCATTCATTACCATATTTCCAAAATGCAGGTCAGTGTCTCTTTCTGTGTCTCTCTCTCTCTTACTCCCCCTCCTCCTTCCCAGGGAACAATAAGTAGCATGTGTTAGGAGGATCAGGCAGATCCACTGTAAGGGAATTAGGACCCTGAATGGCTTCCCCTAATTGGACTTGAATGGACTTTGTATATGGGAAACTGGTTCTTAAAGATGAGCCTCTTACGCACAATGACCGCCTTGCTAAGTGTGGGAAGTGGGTTGAGTTGACAACTGTTTTAGGCACACATGAGCAATCACACACACACACACACACACACGCACACACACAAACACACACACACACACACACACACACACACACACACACGCATATACATATACATACATACATACATACAGGGGAGAATGAAAGCTCTTTCCCTCTAACCAGACAATCATATGTTAGCATGAGAGGTGGCTGCTGTCTCGTCTTGAGAGAGTCAGTGAGTGTAATTAAGACCTCATTAAGACTGGAAGAGTTAGAATTAATTTGACACTTGCTGGCTCATGGAGCTCCTAATGACTTAAAAAGGGTTTTACATACAACCATACACCCCCCCCCACCCACACACACACACACACACACACAAACACACGCACACACACAACACATTTATCAATGAGATCCCTCAAGACTCTTGTCTTGAGAGGCTGAAATGACATCTCAATGCTACAGTCTCAGCAGGAATCAATTAGCATCTAACCTGCCTCTCAGGCGTCTTGTCAATTAGAGTTACACTGCCAATTTGACAATGTCAGGATATGAACCAGCAACGGCTCATCTACTGATACTAATATAACTGAACTTCAGTATTTACTACGCTTACGTATTAAAAGTAAATCTCTCTTATATAAATCATTCAGACTGGAGGAACAGTATGGACTGACATGAAAAGAGTATGTAGCAAATTAAAGTTATTTAGATTGTCTTATCTAAAGTGTTAAAACAACACTTTCATCATTTCTACGTACTAAAAATAGAGACCGTAACATTACCAGAACTGTTACTGTTTTGTGCAAAACTGGGCTTAAAGTTATCAAGGGATTTGTTATCATTTAAAAATCATCATTTAAAATGGGCTTTTTTATCTTTACAGGAAAATAATCCTGGAGAGTAGGTGTTAGGAAGCATACCCAAATAAACCTTTCAAAGTAAGCCCCAGAAAAAACAAGTTGGATTTTCAGGTGCAAAAGACAAGCCTGGAGTTAGGCTGTTTAATTTTCATGTCTTGCAAAACTTTTGGCTCATCCCACATGGAATTACAAGATGGCACTATAAATGTAATAATATTAAACCTGATATCTTCTGGCACGCTATGCAAAGTGAAAAACCACAAAAATTAATGACAACAATGAATCAATTGTCGGGTACACAATGCCTAAAATTCCCTCACACACACACTTTCCTGTAGTGTATATTGTCTAGTAAAGCAGAAAGGCTATTAAACATAAATTGAAAAAGTTACTACAACAGCTTTTTCTCCAGAATGAACTGGAAAGTGTTACAACTCAGAATTATGTTGATTGTGCACATTCTCGCTGTCCTCTATGAAATGTGCCGAGCTACGGTGAATCTGGTTGAAGTGGGCATATTCTTAAAAGATTGTGTGTTTGCCCTTCCAACATGGCCTGGGGGGCTGACAACACCCAGCATCAAGGGAAGGAGAAGGGGCATTGGGGCACCCTGACACTTTCTCTGACACTCTCTTTTCCCCCTTTCCCGTTGTAAACAGAAAATGGCATTCCTCATGCTCAGCGTTTCAGCCCCCCACCCCCCACCTCTATTCTCTGTCTCTTGTCTCTCGCCTCTCTTGTTGTTGCTGTTCTTTTTTATTTTTAAGGCCTGTGCTGATTGTGATGAGTTGGATGGTACAGTAGGTGGGTAGGGGGTCAGAAGGCGGGATGGATGGGTTTTGCATTTCCCCATCCTGTTTGCATGAGGGACTATGCCTGATCTATTGGCCTCCAGTGGAGAGAAACACACTGCAGAGCTACAAGTGTCAGGCTACTCCTGCACTCAAACAGCTTTTACCTCTGATCTAATATAATACTCTCCAAAAATAAAATAATACTAACCTTTGCAAAGATGACTTGTAGTTATATCATTTCATAGTGTCATCAGCAGCATATTTCTCAGCTATTTGAATCTCAATGAAAAATCTATTCTGATGCTGCATGTTTAACCATCATCAGCCATTTAACAACAATAACTACTGTGAGCATGCGATCAAACGTGCTCCATCTACCTGACAGATTTTCATCCTGAAGTATGTTACTTCAAGGACATCTGGAAAAATTAAGTACTAAACTTCTTTCTGCCTATAACATCAGAAGTATTTTCATCATAGACTGCCATCAAAAGATTTCTTCAAAACTGTTAAAAGGAAAGGAAATTAAACTCATATTCTCAATAAATACAGGTACTTTACACAGGTTGCAAATTAATTAATCAGTAAAACATTTCACTTATAAAACATCTTAAAATAGTGAACATTTCCATCACAGTTTCATCCAGTTGCACCCATGGACTCGCCTGTGTTACTGCCATCTTTGTCTGGAGTTAGGGTAAAGTACGAACATCTATTGGGGACAGTGAGTGTCTAAATTGTATCAAATACATTTACTGTATTATAGTACACTTATAAGAACATTGTTATTTCTGCAATTGGACATTATGGACTGAGGTTTCATTACTGGGCCTTTTTTTGGGTCAGAGGATATGTGTGACATGATGGTTGCTCTTTGTGTTTGCACCAGGACAGATGAAATCGTCTTGTGTGTGCAACTGTGTTGTTGTTTTAATTGCTGAGTTATCATGTTCCTTCAATGCAACTCTTTTGTGAATCAACACACCCCTTACAATATAGACACACACACTTTCCCCTGCTGCCACTGCACTTTGTAAAACCAACTCCAATTCCTTCTCCTACAGGCACACAACCCCCCCCTTTCCCCCTTTCCCCACTTGTGCTCCATTATGTCACCACCCTTGACCACTCCTGAAAAAATATCTCTTCCCCCTGTCATCCTCTGCTCATCTGCCTCTCACTGGATTCCTTTTTCCATGCTACCTTGCTCTATTCATCTCTTTCCTTTCCTTTCCTCTCTCTCTCTCTGTCTCTCTCTCTCACTCATCCGTTGTTCCTATGAGCCAGTGTCTTGTAACAATACTGAGCTTAATCTCCGTGTCAAAGCCATTTTTCCACTTCACTGGAAACACACACAAACACTTTCACCAGGCTGTCACTGCTCTCTATGTTTCATTTCTTATGACGAAGAGATAAAAAATGTAAAAAGGAAAGAAAATGATAACAATAAAATTAACATTGTCCACTCGCACACTAATTTCCAAACATTATTTTTGGAAAAACAAAGCTGTGTTAATATCTGATTTGGGCAGGCATCTTTTGGAGTGTACTGTTAAGACCTACAGGACTGGAACAAAGCTGATTAATGTTAGTTCCCCTCAGTTTAAAAGCCCATGATGGCACCATAACTAAATAATATTTGGGTCATACTTGTTTGATTAGAAGCTTTCTAGGGCCTGTATTTTTCAGTGATGGCCCTCAAGGCTGAGACTGTTTAAGTGACTAATGAGGAGGATAAATGAAAAAAGAGTTTATAGTTATTGTGGGGGTGTGCGTTAAAGTTAACTGGAGAAATGGTTTCTGTTGCCATTGTCTTCCAGTGTGTTTATACACATTATGTACAAACAGGGACACGTACATACAGAAATACAACTACATTGCCTCTATTGTCTCCTGTTTAGGCTGCTTACTTAACTATGAATGACACTACCATAATGTAGGAAATAATACGCGTAATGATTCTTTTACAGCAGTTAGGGCAATTTACTTCAAGACAAGCACATGTCTCAAACTAATCAAAACAATGGTTACTTACATTTGACACCGATTAAACAGCAGAAAGCAAAGATCTTTTCTCTGACAGTAACTGAAATTTGGCTGCCTGCCTTGTCTTGTCTGAGCGTTTCATGTGTTTATTGCTGCTTGTTAGATCCATTTTGAAGTACACAGACCTGACGCACAAAAACATTTTTTTTTTTTTTTAGGAATTTGCAGTTCAGTGTTGGGTTGGTTGTCCAACAACGTTTCTGTAAGAAGAGCAACAACTAAGTGAAACATTCAGATGTATATATGTCATAATCCAAGATGAGCACTCATACAGGGTCAAATTGAATCATATAGTCTGCCACTATGCAAATAAGAACTAAAGAAAACAGGCTGTTCTAGTATAAATCTACAACACTATCAACATTTAGCACTTAGTGTACAGTATCCAGCTCACCATGAAACTAAAATCTGTTAAAACCTTTTTGCTACTATCGTATGGATAAATTGTCAAAGCGTAATGTGACATATATCAAATATTTAACATCAGAGTTTGCTGTCAGGAAAAATGACTTTTTGTGCAATAGTTCACAGCAACTTCTTTGAGGTGTGAGAGTCTCACTTTGCTGCTAACATCTCCATTCATCGCTGTGCTTATAATCACTGAATGTTTTGTTTGGGCTGTCAATTGTCACACTGGGACATACAGGATCCACACGGCTTACAGTTTACAGTGAATTAACACAACGATGCACTAAAATTTAAAAGCATTTTGTTATAAACTGTTGCTACTTATTGAAATGCTTTTTTTTTTTTTTTTTTATATTTATAATGAACCAGTTTAATCGGTGCATCACCTCCCAGCTGATCAAATGGTTCAGTAACTTCAGGGAGTTCTACTACATCCAGATGGAAAAGTTTGCCCGGCAAGCCATCAATGAGGGTGTGACTGCTGCAGAGGAGCTGACAGTGGGACGCGACGCTGAGCTGTTCAGGGCACTCAACATGCACTACAACAAAGCCAATGACTTCGAGGTAAGCTGGGTTGGGGGGGGGCAATTTCAGATATGTGTGTAAGCGATGTTCAGCTCATCAGTTTAGTTCATATGCATGCCTGAGACGGAGCAGATATTCTTTTCATTTTAAAGTTTTTGTTCTATCCTTGCAAAGAAACATTTTCTTGAGTGATGCAGTCATAATATTAAAATTTAACTGCAGCTTTGTAAATCAAGGCCTTTCTTATTGGCTAAAGAGTTGACATTTTATAAAACCTTTCACTTGCTCTTTTCTCTATTTCTTCATTGGCTGGAATTTGGGATGAAAGACTAGTTCACCTTTTAGTCACTTTAGTCAATATGTGACTGTTTTGTTTTTTGTTCATTTACAAAATATTTCAATTGTGAAGTTTCCTTTATCCACTGCACAGTTTTAGAAAAAGTCTTATTTTTCATTTCACTTTTAAAACTGAATTAAAACTGGATTCAGCACATCTCACACACACTCACACAAACGTCCTCTACCAAGTCAGCTGTTCAGAGCGCAACAGTCACCTCACGATTCTGCTGAGGTGTGGATGTCGCAGTATGTGTG
The DNA here is from genome assembly GCF_900324485.2 of Mastacembelus armatus. NCBI lineage: Eukaryota > Metazoa > Chordata > Actinopteri > Synbranchiformes > Mastacembelidae > Mastacembelus > Mastacembelus armatus. The sequence goes on along the minus strand of NC_046634.1, from coordinate 5,204,579 downwards.
TGTTTGTGTGTGTGTTCGATGAGGCGAAAGAGGACGTCGCTTGAGGCGCGGGTGTCCTTGTCAAAGCGATTTGCAGAAGTCACATTCTCTCGCTCACTTTTTTTTTTCTCCCAATATTGGTCTAAAGGGACCTGTGGCCTTAAACTATCCAAAGTAACAGCAGCATTTAGATGTCCATTAGCACACGCACACACATACACACACAATTATCTTTCTGCTTAGGGAGAGAAATACTGAAGCTTAGTTGGTGGTTAAATACATGACGACATAGACAAATATCCACACACACACGACTGTAAGTTGTGTTGTTTTGGAGGAATAAATAACTCAAGCTTTGCATAACAAGTCAGGTAGCTTTTCACAGGTGCATATGTAAAGAGCCTGTACAGGAAACAGACACACACATGCAAATAGTGTGTGTGTGTATTTATTTTGGCTGGTCTTCAGTGGGGTTATTTTTAAGTACTATACAGGGTAAGGTTCATATTCATGTCAGGAGTTTGAGTACTATGGTTCTTATCAAACATTTTTTAGGTAATTCTTACACTAAATTCTTCTTCTTTCTTACCATAAACTGATTTCCCACCATTCCTGCATGCAGCAATTTCAGTTTCACTATTTCAGTGCAATATAAAAATCAACTGGCAAACAGAAGCTGAATTTAGTGCTTATCTATATTTTTTGTTGTCACTACATTGAAATATTATATTATTATACTATTTGCAACTATTGAGTCTTTTGAAAACTCCTCCATGATTTGGGATTTTTATTTTGGTGTAATAGAAGATGCCACCAATTTTTGTTTATAGTCTCAGTCTACTTCATATTGTGGTAATTGTTTGACTTGCAGATTTGACTGAACCATGGAAATGCAATGTTTTTCTTTGGACATTTGCCTGCTCATGTTGGGCAAAAACCAATGATTAGTTTCACTGTTGGTCCATCTGACAATGAATTTTCTCAAGTAATGGTCTTCAAGGTTACAGCAGTTCCATAAAACAGGGATTGAAGATTTGTCAGACCCAGGAAAAGAGGATATTTCGATGTGGTTAAAGCCAAATACACAGGGGATACCAACCCCAGCAGAACCAGATGCACACAAGAGACCACACAACAGCCAAACTAGATCTCATTACAAAGCACAAAGCCTCCTGATTCAAATGCTGGAAACTCTTGTAAGATTACTGCAAGAACACAGGCTTACTTTACATAGTAAAGAATGAAGCAAAACAGTAAAGTTAAAAAACTTTACAGCTTTACAAGCTTGTGTCTCTGTAAAGTTGGTTGTAACTAGGCTTACTCTGACCTTTGGTAGTAAATGCCACAAAGTTCCCTTTCAGAACAGACCAGGATCCATTCAGGAGTTAGATACACTGACACCCACACCTAAGACCAGGGATGACAACTACTGTCAAGGCTCTCATTTATATACAATGTCTAAGAGGAACTCAATACCAAAACATGATAATATGTTGAACACCACAGTCCTATATGGCTTTATAAAGCAAAAATGCCATCAGTAGAAAATACTAATAAGGATTTTAGTAAAAGAACTTGTGCATCCATGATGATCATAGTGTATTTACAAAGGTAGGTATAAATTTCCTGCTTTTAATTTGTCCCCTTTCCTGCCTGCCTCCTCCTCGTTCACCTCCTTCCCTCCCTCCATACCTTTGCCTGTCTGCCCTGAGGGAACATTACTGGCTTGGGACCCTCTCTTTCTCTCCCCTCTCCCCCCCCGTCAAACTCAGAGGCGTGAAACTGGAACCATGGCCGATTCAGCAAGTCTCCAGCACACATACGTACACACACACATACACACGCACGCACGCACGCACACACATATAGAAGTCTCCTCCTTTTGCCAAATTTAGCATCAGAGTTCCACCTTGGTTTGTCCCCATCACACCCCTTCCCTTACTCCCCTCCTTCAAAGCTCCCTCTCCTTCCTCCCCCCTTCCTGCTGAATCTATCCTGTCACCTTCCCTCCTTTTATCCCTCATTTACCTTTGTCCTCTCCTACATTTCTATCCAGTGCTGTCTCTTCCTCTGCTATTGTCCTTTTTGACCCCAGTCCTTCATGCTTCCCTTTTTTCTTCACCTTTCTCTTAAGTAATTCTTGTCTAATTCTCCCCTCACCTTGTCCTGCACCATCGCCACATCTTCATTCTGCAAAAGCTTTTTGTCTGTACAATAAAAATGCTCTAGAACATCAAAGAACGTGGTCAAAGCTGGCCTCGGTTAAAGGGTTAAAGGTTAAGTAATTTACATTTTTAATGTTTTCCTCATTGAAAAATAATGTAATCTTAGTGAAAACTGTCTACCTGCTGAAATAAGAAAGTGCTTTTAGGTTCGATGTATTAATAGAAAAAGGGCACTAAGAAAAAAATGTCATTAGTCCACATACATGGCCAGCATTTTAAACAGTCATTGTTGATTATTGCTGTGGAAATGTGAGGGTAATTTGTCAGTTTTTGTGTGTTGTTTAAAGTTGGCATAAACAGGTCCCAGTAATTATAGCAGCTTCATTAATTACCTCCTCCTCTCCAGTCACATTCTTTCAACTTTTCTTTCTTGTTTACCTCTGTCTCTCTCTCCATCCTTACTGTCTCCTCACTCTTCCTTCTCCTCCCTTTTCTTGTCTCTGAAACAGTTTTGTCCTAATTGCAGCTCTGCCCACTAACTAATGAGGAAGCCAAAAAAAAAAAAAAAAAAAAAAAAAAAAGAACGCGGCCAGAGAAAGGGAAAGGAAGGGGAATAGACTCATCTTCAAAAAAAAGAGGCAAAATGAAAACAGAGATTTGCTTTGCCAGGACACTCAGGGAAAGGTGTCAGCTTCTACCTTCTGCCAAGAGAAAGAAAAATGTTTCCTTTTTTCTTTTTTCTGTCGAGAACACATTCATGAGTTGTTGGTTCAATCTGCCAATAGCATCGGGCATGGCACTCTTACCAGAGTGTGTATACAATATTTGAAGCAGGCTGACACGTCAGTGACTTGCACAGACTTCCCAGCTCTCACACACTTTACCAAAACACACACACATGCTAAATGTGAATGTGAAGTGAAAAAAAAGGCCTGGAGTGCAGAACGGGATGAAGTTTTCATATTTTTGGGAGTGTGTGTGTGTGTGTATTGGGCAAGGAGGGACAATGGGACATTTTTATGAAGTCTAGAGGACGTTTTCATCTTTCCAGTTCAAGGCTCCTTGCAGTCTCTGTCAGCACCAACAGCACAGCTGTGCTTCACACATATATTCACACACACACACACACACACAGATACAGATACTCATTTGTGTTCATCAGACAAGCAAAGATACACTCCCTGGGTGTGGCTGCTACGAAAATCTGTCCTTTGACTTTGAATGACACGCACACGTACACACACCTGGAGGCCACAGAGTGGTCACACACTCACATTTCAGGGCTATCTGGTTTCATAAGCTGAGCGCTTCATGAAAGGCTAAACTTCTCATGTCTTTCTCTGGCATTTTAAATTCTTTGTCATCCTTTCACTCTCATTCATCTATTCACCCATATTTTCTGCTTCCTCTTCATTTGAGTCCATTGAAAAAGGGGCATAGTTCAACTTTCAGGAATCGATTCTCAAAGTGGGCTTTCTGTTAGAATCTCTCCTCTAATAGAAAATACTTTACAGCTTTAAGTAAAGAGTGGTGCTGATTTCTTTGGTATCGTGTCCAAACTGTTGGGCTGTTTCCGTGAATGAAGACACATTGAAATATCAAAAATTAATCTGTCTCACTCAATTAGCCTTTGGTTTCTAATTTTTTTCCCCATGCCTCCTGTCTTTCTGTTGTCATCACCTCTTGTCTTCTATTTGTAACCTACCCAGAAGGCGCACACACTTCGAGTAATGCTTCAGCCTTTAGAGAGGAGGTACAAATGGTACATCTGTCCTGCTTTTTTTTCCTCCCCCTCACTATTTCCCCACCTCTGATCTATTTTACAAGTAAAACTTTGGACAATTACTCCAACCTACTCACTCAGGGTCATTTGTTGTTAGTTTTACAAGGCCGTTGCTATTAAAGATATTACTGCAACCAAGTTTCAAGCAGATTATACTTTACACCAGGTTTCAATATTTTAATTTGACTATTTTTGTACCAAGGACTTCAGAAAACTAAATATGTAATGTTTTGCCTAGAAATATCTTTAATAAGGGTGCCACAGCATCATAAGACACCAGATCTCGCTCTTCAAAAACATTTAGCTGTCTTCAGGAAATCAACTGAAGCAACTGAATATGTTGATGGTAAATGCCAAAACAAAAAAAGTAATCCTGGCATTGTATTAGATTGCAAATGCTTCCTAATGCAGATTAGTTGTACATGAACGTACATTTCTAGGAAACAAGACTGAATGTACACACAGACACATAATCTAAGTGAACACAGACTCCGTTTTGCATTGTTTGTATAAGTACAAGCACTCAGTAACCAATTCTTCCTGTCATGTTTTCTGTCTTACTGGTTCACCAAGAGTAGTATGGTACAGACAATGCCACCTGCCACTTTCTGTCACTATAATTATAGCTATCTGCTTGCAGCATGTGTGTGTGTCTTAGTATTGAGTATGAGATGAAGAAGGCATCATCTTTGTCACTGAGCCTGATTGGAGTCACGAGGAGGTGGTTTGTGTGTGTGTGTGTGTGTGTGTGCATGCCTGTGCATGATTTTCCTGTGTGTCTGTGTGTGCTGTGCATGCAGTGATTCCCTTCCCTTGCTCCAGCTGTCTCCTTAGCTTTAACAATAGGCCTGGTAACAAAGATGTGGCCTTCAGCCTCCGTCATGTGATACTTGTGGTCTACAGCCTCTCAGTCAGATGAACCAGGCTATTGTCCTATATGAGTGACACACACACACACTTATACTCACACATAAGGAAGCATAGAACACGCACACCAATCCAAGGAAGCACAGCACGTGTATGACCAGACACACACAAACTGCAGAGTGCATTGATACAAAGACACACATAACAGTTGCACACACAAAGAAGATACAGACACTCAGAGATAGTGAGAACAGACACACACACACAAAGACACAATCTCAGGACGCAGACCCTTCCTCTCTGTCACATGCAGTCTGAACAAAGAGAAACTTTATTGTCATTGTCCTGGTGACAGTGAGATCAGTGACTGATTGACAAAAGAGCAGCAGAGAAAGGAAACATATTGCTGATGTCCTGGAGGAACCTCCAGTCTCTACTTTTACCTTTAGTTTCACTGTTTAAATGACAGCTAGCAGAAAAATGTGCAAGCCTGAAATCAAGATATTTTCTGAAAGAAGTCAGAATATATTTGTCAACAAACAGCTGCTTATTTCTCTAAAATGTCTTATGAGATTTGTTTTTTTAACTGTATTCTCTTACAAACAGCAGCTATCTGGCTGATGACCGTCTCAAAGAGCAACTTAACAGCAGGTTGTTGTTTGTGCTATTTATGTCAAGTATGTAGTGCACAGAAACAGAACCGAACTCCCTGTCTGGAGAAATGATGAATATAAAGGAATACTGCCTGACATTCCCTAAACATCTTGTGTTAAAGCAACCCTGAAAAGGCTTTAAAGCCCTGACCAGAGCTGTTTGTAAGCTGATCCTGAACAAGTCCAAGTGCTTTCACTGGCCTAATAATTCAATATTCATTGTAGGTGGCTATGTAATGTATTATTCATTGTTATGTTCCAGAATCAGATCAGAGTCCCACAGTCTAAACGTCCCATGTTTTTATTTTTCTGAGTTAATGTAAATTTGAATCGAGTTCAAGTCCACTGCACTGCCCTACCATTCACCCAGATTTATTTAGTTGTTTTATGAGATGCTCCTAAGTTCAATTTAACATGAAAAGATGGTCACATTTTGTCAGAGGACAGTGATAAACAATCAACAAGCATGAGTGTCAGTAGGAGAGGCAGCATGGACAGATGCTTTATGAGCTTAGAGGGTAAAGGAGGACATTGCACCATCACACAGGACAGTTAAGATGGATATTGAACTAGAGTTAGGCTGCATGTAGCCAGAAAAGTGATAACACGCTCAGACTCCTTTCCCCAGATGGATAGAGACTGAAAGCATGTAAATACATGCAGGTGAAAAATTTAAGTCAGCATCAAGGGTCCTAGTCCTACGTGCTGAGCCAACACAAGCTACACACCACCTGTGGCATAAATTCCAAAGAGACCAGAGTATGAATTTTTCAATGTTTGTCTCCATTTAAATAAAAATACTTAAAGCTGAACTAAAGTTAGCTCTGAACATCATGGAAAAACACATACAATATTTCCATGCATTTCAGGCCAACTGACAAATGGTTGTATGACGTTTAAGCAACAACTACATCTATATCTACAATACAGAAACAAAATTCTGAATGGTTTTACTTCTCAAAATCACTTTTTATACATCAGCTGAAGAAGAAAGGCTGATGGGAAAAAACAAAGAAGAGTGAAAGGATACCCCATTCTTGTGTTGTGTGTATTTGCACTTTCCTGCCAGGGTGTGTGTGACTAAAGCCAGGCCTGATAGCAGGGAAAGTGAGAGTGAGAGAGCAGAGAAGGAAAAAGGAAGCAGATGCTTGTGTGTTGGCACAGAAATGATATGTCCACCCAGTACCACACACAGCATTTGCTCAGTGCACAGAAGGAGCAGCAGATGAAAGAGTTCCAGTGTTGTCTCGATGATAGAAAAATACTCTACTGACCAACGGTAAAGTGAACCCCAAGGCCATTGAGCAAATGAATGGCAACAAAGTGGAGAGTGGTGCGGTGGGTGTGTGAGAGGGTGAGGGTCACCTGAAATTAAAAAGAAAAAATATCAGGAAGACCAGAAAGAAGATTTGAAAGGGACACACAAGATGAAAAATGATCAATCATGACATACACATAAACGCATTAAAAAAACGTGACACTGCAAATGCGAATGTGTACACACACTTAAGTAAATGGTGTCATTTTCTGTTGCATTGATGGAGGCAGGCAGAGCGTGAGTACAACAGAAAAGAGAAGTAATGACAGACACACACAAATACAGCCTCTCTCTGTTTGTACACCTTGAAAATCAACCATATGGTGTTTGTGCATTGATTTCTTAAGAGCCGTACACAGTGTGTGTGTACGGGTCTTTCCGGAAGGAGGATGGAAAGATACAGGAGAGATAGGCAGGTGTATAGACGTATGGAGAGGTGAACAGGTAGAGTCAACCGAGGGCATGCAAACACACAGTCTCACGGTGATAGTGTGAAGAGAAAAGCATTAGTTCCTTTGGATGGAGGGAGATGGAGAGAGAAAGAGGAGTGGCTTATACTCACAAGTGGGTGGGGGGCAGAGAGAAAAGACTAAAGGAGGTGGAAAGAAAACGGGACAGGAGTGAAAAGAAATAGGAGAGTGGAGGGTAGGCAACTGATAAGGGCTAGAGAAGAAAACAGGAAGATGAAGTGTGAGCAAGGTTTAAAGGTGCAAAGGAAGAAAGAAGTGAAAAGGAAACAAATGAAATTAGACAGCACAGTGCTGGTGGAGCTCCTTACAAGACTAGACGCTCTGTCATTCACTAACTCCAATGTCCTCATAGGTTTCCAGTGTATGCTGTTGAGGCAACGCTACACATGTAAGAAACCAACTTGTTTAATTCTATCATATTAGCTCAGTAATTTGCACTAAGATATTGACACAGTTTCTTCAAAGAAGCTACTAAATGGCTGACAGTTGCTACTGTTGCTGTACCGAACAGCAGCAGCAGCAGCAAACACAGATAAACATCAATATCGTATCAAAATTAGAACAGCAGACCAAATGTGCAAGTAGGTAATAATCACAGAGAATATTTAACACTACTGACATAGCTTCTATAATATCTGTGCTTTGGTTCCAGAGAAATGTCTTAATTAGGCAGAAAGGTTTTTTATGAGAGAAGACACAAAGCTGGGTGACTACAGCATTTTACATTTGTGTAAAGTGATTTGCTCACTGTGTGAATGTCGGTGCTGCCGTGGGACAAAGAGAGGACATTCTTGATGAAAAGGGGCAAGAAAAACCTGTCTTTGCTACATGGTGATATACTAATGTCTGAGTATGTAATTTAAGTCAGTGTTAAATTTTTGGGATATTTTAAAATGGGACAGCCTATCCATAAAGACGTACTGGCAACCTACTTTATAAAGGGCTTTCCTTCATTCTAAAACTAATTTTAGTGCCATTTCGTGCTTGTGGTCTGCACAGAAAAAACTTCAAGCTAAAAGCAGACGTCAGTGTTGCTAAGGGCTTATTGCTGCACTCCTTCTGAACCCCAGGTTATCTAGTGAGTTTTTGAGGTGAAACTCTAACACAGCTCATGCTCAATGTCTTGTCTCCAATCACGCCACGCAGTGAAATTAGTATTTATATTGCTGAAACTTTACTTTAACTCTAGCTCAATACGGTGTCACAGTTTATAGTTCATAGTGCTGCATTTGTCAATAGCTTCTGGTTTTGAGATTAAGCTGGCTTTTATCTTTCATATACTTTTCACTCATTAAGTAAATATTGCTAAAATGCAATGACAGAAATATGACAAAGACAGATACAGATGATGATCACAGGCAAAGACTGAGACATTTAAAACAGCACACAGCAGAAAATGACTGAGGACAAGCAGTAAACCACAAATAGGAAAAAGTAGCATTATTACTTGAAAGTAGCAAATGGTTTTCATCAGTACTTCCCACTTCATACATCTCAAAATACATCACTAGTCTGCATGTCAGATGAAAGATAAATATTAAAGCGAACTTGTGATTTAGTATAAGAAAAAGTAGAATTTTAAGAGACAACAGACACAGAAGCCAAAAAAATGGGATGGAAGAAGCGAGCGAGAGGAAGGGTGAAGATGAGGAATAAAGAGGGAGTGAGGGCGTCCCAGTAGGCCTCTTTGTTGGGCAGTGATTTAGAGCTTTACAAGCTCTTGGCCTTCTGTGTGTGTTTGAGTGAGTGAAGAGAGAATAATTGAGCCTCCCTTCATCCAATATTTACCCACCAAACCAAAGCAATCATGTGAATTATGTTTACTGGGAACGAAGTGTCTTTCTTCCTCTTTACCTTTCTTTCTCTCTTTCCCACTTTCCCCATTCCTTGCACACTCTCTCTCTCCTGGCAACTAGACACTAAAACAAGATTCAAGCCAGGAGTAAATCTCAAACACACACAAACACACACACTGGGGAAACAGGCCCATCTGTATTGATGATGGCCTAATTTAGATCTCTTTATTGGACTGATTTACGATGGCCAGACAGATCTGGGCATCTGGACCCAAATGTGTGCGTGTGTCGGTGTTTGTGTGTCTGTGTCCACCCTAGGCTGACAGCCAAACTGGACACAGCATATCCTCCATGCTAAATTTTAATTTTATTTTTCTGCTTGTGTTTCCCTACCTCTGTGTGACTCAGCAGCGTCCTTTCCTCTCCTCCTCGTAGTCTGGTTTCACCACTTTAAGTCCTCTCACCATTGCAGTGATAACAGCACGCCATCCTGAAACATATTAAAAACACACCAATGATCATGCTGAACAAGATCCATCACTGCAACACAAAAGTCAAGGTCACTGAATCCTCATTCTATCCTAGTGTGCATGGCGGTTTTTGTTTAACAGCTTCATAGCTATTTTGGGTGTTTTACTGATGAAGAGAAGGGATGGAAAACTACACCTTAAGAGAGGTCTGAGATCTTGAGACTGTTTACAAGGAGTAAAAAAAGCACGGATTTGTCTCTTCTTGTAGATGATGGCTCACTTTTCTTGCAAAGATAAAACAAGGTTTAGCCTTTTAAAATTACATTAATGGTTTGGCACCAGCTGAGGTGTAATCATTAATTCTCTATTTATTTCATTTTGTTAAAAAAGTTAAATAAATAAAAAAATCATAAAAAGTTAAAAATAATAATTCATGTTTATTACAAGTGGGATTTTATTTTAATAGTCCTTCCCAATGTCTAATAACAAGGTTGTTTTCATCAAATAAATTGCGGAGATCTCACATGGAGAACATCACTAAAAAGAAAAGTCTGGTAAAGACTGTAAGCTAGACCTGATATTGAAATTCTTTACTCTAATTATTGCTGTTCAATGATGAGTTCAGGTTAGACCTCCCATATTTGCAGTTTACTGAGGGATCATCACTAACATACTGAAAGCACTATCTTTCGGTTTCACCTCCAAATAAAGCAGCATAGATGATCTGGAAAAACTGCTGACCTCGATGTAGCGCAACTGCTATGTTCTTAGATATCACTGAAGAGTATAACGTAAACAGTATGTTTTCTAAGAGAAATACAAAAAGAAACTAGAAAAATAAGTATATACAAATCTAACTAGTTGAAATAGCCAGAGATTTTGCCTAAAATGCTTGATGTGTGTATGTGTGTGTACAGTAGTGTCTTTAGACAGAGATAGAGGGCCTCACTGAAATAACTGTGGTCTCAAGAGACCAGCTAAAGAGAGAGAGGGTAGGTGAGAGTAGACAGAGTATATGAGAGTCCAGGGAATCATTTAAAGTGTGTGTGCGCGCGCGTGCATACGGTGATTCATCCATTCTAGTGGCGGCTAACCTTGGCATGTCTTGCCACGCGTGACGGGGTTATACCCAGACGGCACTGTGCTGGACTACACGTGTGTGTGAGTTTGTTAGGTTGTTTAGAAGCCTGTACTCATCTAAAAGAGTCAGGCTTGTGTGTAAATCTGTGTGCATAGGAGAGTGTGTGTGGTTGTGTATCTGCATGCAGAAAAAGAGATAAAGGGGAAAAAATTGGAGGGGGAAGATGATCCTAGTCAGGTTGTTTAATTTCATTGTATGATCTTGCTCTCAGGAGAAAGGGCAGGAAAAAAAAAGAAAGAATGCAAAATGTGTGTGTGAATGCGTGTGTGTGTTTGTGTGGCATTGTTCTGGTGTCAAACACTGCTATGAGCCCACATAGCATTAAAATCCACACACATACACACAGAAACAGCACTTTAATGACAGCATGTGGAAAGGACAATTGGATCCCTGCAACCCCTTCACTCTTGTTTAAACACACACACACACACACACACACTGACAGATCACAGACAACTGTTCACCTGTGAGCTGAGTGTGTCATCTGTCATGTTGGAGTGTGTGTGCATAAGGAACTCTGACACCATAAACACACATACAGCTGGGTGCTGTTAAGAAAGGGGAAGTACATTTTGGGGAAGTTCACTGCTGAAGAAGAAGAAGCTGCTACAGGAATAGAAATATATGGACATCTGAAATACACACACGTTATTCTGTGATCTGTTTCAGCCATACAATCAATTTTCTAAAAGTAAACTCTGAATTCTTGTGACATTTTTTTGCTAAGAATAATATGGCTTTTTCACAGAATAGTGTCTTTTTATGATCATATGAAAAGCCTATTACAAAACATAACCTCAGTCAAACCATTTATTCTTCAAAAGTTGAGATTAGACAATAAAATATCTGAAGTATCCTTAGTATCCTTTTCACAAAACTTTCTTTTGGAAAAGTCTGTATTCTTCTCTATTTAGTCTTAACAGTATGTGGTATGTACTTCATTTTGCTCATAGACAAGTTCTAGATACAGAACTAGATACAGTTCTGTATCTAGTTCTGTATCTAGTTTTTCTTTCACTCATAAAAACTGTAGGACAATAAATGAAAAGGTGAAGTTCATCTTCAGTTCAAACAAACATCTGTCCTTCTTTCTTTCTTCTTTCTATTCCTTTCTTTCACCACTTCCTTTCACTCCTATTTTCTTGTCCTCCAGGTTCCTGATCGATTCCTGGAGGTTGCCCAGGTGACTCTTCGTGAATTCTTCAATGCTATAGTGGCTGGCAAAGATGCAGACCCATCCTGGAAAAAGGCCATTTACAAGGTGATCTGCAAACTTGACAGTGAAGTTCCTGAGGTCTTCAAATCCCCCAACTGTCTACAAGAACTCCTCCATGATTGACTAGGAAGACGAAGGACGCACAGCAAACAAGAGACACTAACAAGCACCGTGAGAAAACTGTAAGAAAACGCCTCCGAGGGTGCGGAGTTAGACTAGGTTGACATCTCTAGTGAAATGCATTTGAAGTTGTCAGACATTCGTAACGCAATGCAGACTTGAAGTGATTCTCCATTGAGGTTTCTGGAGTGGTCAGTCCATCTTTTCAACAAGCCAACTGCCCTAAAGATGTTTTTCTTAAGAAAAAAATATTCCTCTTGAAGGAGCGTGGGGGGCTCAGACTCATGAGGCAAATGACACATAAATTACCAGTGTGGAGAGACTTTTAGAAATTAAAAGCAAAACAGTGAAAATTGAAGGTCCTTGCACTTACAGAAGAGCTCCTCCTCGCTGAAAACCTGCCTCTCTTTCTCCACCACCTTGTCCAAGCTCACTCTTCATCATTCACTGCAGGGACAAAGGGATCAGGAAGATGACAGATCAGTCTTCAGCCCAAGATCTGGGATTAGGAGCAAACTAAAAATAAAGATAATATACAAAAATCTTTTTATTGTGGATGTTTTTAAGTTACATGGACATTTTTGAAAAAAGTGATGTTTCTGTATTTTTTTCTCCTTTGTATAAGCTTCTCTTCTATGAACATTCAATCGCTCACACAGATACACGTGCACTCACAACCACAAACACAAACACCTCTTAAATAGGAAAGCACAGTAGCATTCCCAAACCCAAATCCTGAAAAACTGGACAAAGATACAAACTTAGTTGTTTATTTCCTTAATTTCCCACCTTTTTTACCTCTTCCTTTTACTGTACTGAGACTTACTGGCTGTTTGTTTTGACTGTGTGGCTCTCCCTGCCCCACCCCTCCACTGCTGCCTCTCTTGATTTGTGTTGCCTTCAGGTGCCCAGAGTAAAAGTTTACAATTTTATTTTTGTCATTATGTCAGTTACATGAGTCCAAACCTGAGACAAACAATATGAAAAGATTATTTTAAACCTAAATCAAATAAAGGAATGACCATTATACTCATACAATACTTTACTTAATTACTGGAACCTAAATTGGATTTTTACCAGTATAGACATACTGGAAAAAATAAACATGTCAGTGCTCTCAGTGTGAATGTGATATTTAGGTCATGGTTGGTGCTGAATGACTTTGATGTCTTTGTTTTTTCTTGTTACAAGCTTCATTTGTCTGTTTTGTTGTATCATTCACACCATTTTTTAAATTTTATTTTAAGTTATGTGGATTTATGCTAAATTTCACCATTCCTGTCTCACTGGGTTCTTTGAACACAAAGTCTATCATACCACAATCAAAAATATAATGTAGTATTGTTCTTGAACGGTGCTCTGAGCAAGGCTAATCTCTGGCAATATACATGTTAACCCTCTGGGGTCTGAGGGGGTTTTGGGCCCCTGGACAAATTTTGACATGTCCTGACATTTGTGCTTTTTTCAGTGTCTTTTAAACATATTAATGTCTAAAGTCTGATAACACTGTAATCAGCACAAAATTGGCTACAATAATATGTGAGCAGCAAGTTTATACATGATTGTGTTTTTGAGAAAAAAGTCACAAAAATCACAAAAATTCTGAGCACATCTAACTTTTAAAAAAATCAGGTATTCTTAAATAGGATCTCTCCTACATTCAAAAATGTAATTATTTTCTGTCACTCCTCAAATTATCATCTAGTGTAACTTCAGCTATTTCTCTGTGCTCTGGGCAGCCAAGAGGGGCAGCTTCACCAACCAGATCATGTGTGAAGTGTTTAAAGTTTTAACAGCAGAAAAAAAAAAAAAAAAAAACATACAACAAAATGCTGATATTTGTAGCTTGTATAGATGTAATAATTACTCTGATCACTCTGATACTGTTATTTATAATTGAAATAATTATTCCTATTAATGTTATTCTGATGACGATGATTATTATTAATGCTTGCAACAGATTTGACCAGTGGTTTACTCATTGTTTATCCATCACACTGCAACATGAAATAAATTATTCTTTGAAAAAACATCATGGAGGAGGAGGAGGGGTTGTTTCTAAATGTGTGATCGTACTTTTCTCTGTTCTATTTGCACTGAGCTGAGGTGCAGAGGGCGCTGACCTTTTGCATGTGCCTGCCCACACACAACAAATCACCATCCACCCAAGCAGTAACTAGGCAACATGATGGCCACTTTACCTCAGTCCATGCCCTCCCTCCCTTCCTCCCTCTCTCTCTCTCTCTCTCTGGATCCTGTATAGGGGACATGTGATCCCTTGTTGTTGTTGCTGATGAATTGAAAAGAGGAGCGCTGTGTGATTATTGTCAGCACAAAAGCCTCAAAAAGCTGCTGACGCCTAGATTAGCCAGTACAAAGACGCAGGGACAGACACACACACAGACACACACAAAAAGACATAGGTACAGATTCACATCCATGTACACACAAAGGCACAGGGACAAGGCCTGTCTGCCCTCATTGCCCTACCATCCTTCTCACTCCTCTATCCTCCACTGTTTATCCCGTCTCAGCCCTCCATCACTGATATTACTTTCTCCTCTTCCCCTTTTTGCCTGTCCTGTCTCCTCTCTACTTCCTTTCTCATAGCTTTCATTTCATCTCTCCTGTCACACCACTTACCTTCCTAACGTGCACAAACACACACCATGCCCTCTATGAGCTGGCGCCAAACACTAACTGGCATCACACAATGCCAAGCACCATCACCAGCATAGGCTAAAGTGCCAGCACTCAACACACACACACGCACACACACACGCACGCACGCACACACACACACACACACACACACACAATAGATAAGAAAAAAACAAGGTGTGCATACAATATGGCTACACACTGTCCTGCAGTCAAGTTTAAACAAATTTCTAATGATATGACAGTGTGTGCATATAGTATGACAGGTATTGCCAGTCCATAAATCTGACACTAATAATACAGTAAAGCAGTTTTTGCTTTATTGTATACTGAAAAGCTGTGTCTCCAACAATCAGTAGGACAGACACATTTCTCCTCTCAAAGAAGAAAACATGTAACATGAATGAATGTTAGACTGAATAATTAAAGGAAACAAAATGCAAATTAAACATGAGTATTTGTGTAGGTTAAAATCTGAAACTTTCAGTAAGTTCAAACTACAGCAACGATAAGTTAAAATGGATTTGACCCTCTCCTCAAGGACACAGATATAATAAAGACAAAAACTTCTGCTGATTTCAATTTTAATAACACACAAAAAATACAGATGAAGAGAGATGAGGAGTATCTGCATTAGCTTACACTGCCAAAGCTTTTCATTAGAACTGGCGGGGCTGAACAGGAGGTGGGGTCACTCTTTGCATATATATCATACGCACACACACACACGCCGTCTGCCTGTGAAAGCACATCTGAGCAGCGCAACAATAAAACAGCTGTGTTTGTGTTGGCCTGCTGATTGTTTCATTCTCAATCACCCTATCATAGGCACAAACACACTTACTGTCCACAGAGATGGCATGGCAGTGATACATCTTGGGTAATAACCACTGTTATTATGGAGTAGGGAGAGAGTGTATTATGGAGAAAAATCTCTCCTCAACATAATTCTAATAGCTGTAACTGTCTTCTCTGTGTTAACTGCTGCTAAAGTGGACTGTGGTGTGTGCATGTGTGTGAATAAGCAAGTTTTTTCTCTATTCACACCCACTGGCATTAGTAGATGGCAGCAGTTGATGTCTGTAGCTACATAACTGATATGACCACATAAACAGCTCAAAACAGCCAGAAACTTGAGTGTGGTAATTTCTACTAATTAAACCATGACAGTTTAAGGATATAATTTACTGTCCAGCTAATTGGTCTGCATTTTACTTGTACTTCATTTTGTAGAAATTAAGCAATTTACTCATGATAACTAGTCGCAGGCATTCCACCTGACATTGTCATCCTGTCTTTCTTGTGTCTTCCCCTGACCTTTATTTCTTAATTTGTGCATAGAGTTAGGTCAAAATACTTCATATGTTAATATAGATGACCCTCATTGTTGCAATGTCACATATAAATAATTTATTGCATAAAATGTGTGCAAATGCCAAAGACCAGAATGTGCACATTGAGATGCACATTAATATCTACCCACACTATTGATCATTCGTGATGATCAGGGTTAAATGTGTCAGCTCACCTGGAAGATGATGTGCCTCTTACTACTCACAAATACAGGTATTAAATGTTTTATTCCAGATGGACAGACACACAAACCCCAGTGTGTTTAAAATTAAAACCTCATCCTGCTTCTCCTCCTGAGTTTAAAAGCAATCGCATAACATACAAACTCAAATTTAAAAGGCATACTTGGATATATAATCCAAAAATAAAGTCAAAACCTTCAATCCAAAACTGCTGAGGAAGTGTTGTGAACTAGGAAAAGACAAAGTTTCTGCATCCTGTTCAGTTAGTCCACCAATAGAAAATTGAGATACTGATTAATCACTTATATCACTATTTTATAGACAAAAGGCAGTCTAATCATCAAGCTCATCAATAATGGAACTAATAAGTTGCAGCTTGAACATAGTATAAAAACACAGAGAAGCACAGAGAACACAAACTTTTCCTCATGAAATCTCTGCATCGTTGATGCTTAATATTATTTTCAATGAGGTAAATTCATTTCTACAGCTTCAGACAAGTATTTAGTTGTTTGAATTCTGTCTGAGCAATGATTGTGTTCATTTGTAATTTCAAGCAGTGCAAGTAAAACTTCAGAGGCCCGACTGACCTCAGACTGACCCGTATAAGAAAGTTAAATTCAGATCTAATTACGACTCAGTTTAACACATTAACTTTAAGACATCATTCATATAAATGTCAGATTGAATCGGACCATCACTGGCTGCAACGATCTCTGTTAGCTTGTTGAACAGACTTTAATCAGCCAGCGCTGCAGGTTTATTTGCATCAGTTCTTTAAGATGGCACCCAGGTGAATGAAGCTAATTGTTGTTTAGAACAGCTGCCCCGGCAGCGTTTTCGCTTCCTGCTCCCAGCACGCTTCATTTCTCCATCAGGTCATACTCCCTTTCTACCTAATTCATTCTCCATCCTAAAATTTTTTTTGTTTCCTCTGTTGGAATATTTTCCAAATTCCACAAACCACCTTCCCTTCCATCAGTTGCTGTCAAAAATCATCATTTGTCAAAAAGTTCTGCATCTGTCATTTAGTCTTATGCTCATCCAGTCATTTAACAGGCATCCACTGATCTATCACCTCTTTCCTTTTATCATGCATTTACCATCCATTGCTCCAAATTCAAGTTAAAGAATCTATCCATCCATCCTTCCAACCCTCCCTCCTAACTGACATCCACCCCCCTCCCTCATTTCTCCCTTCATCTCTCCTTCCATCAGCGGTCTGTTCGCTAATCAAACACCATCTGTCCTTCCATCCCCAACCTGTCAGGAACAGCTGCCAGCCGCTCTCTTAACAACACTTTTAACAACCGTGCCGCATCTTCCACGGCCCGCCGCCCGTCGCCTCCGCCGGGCGACTGTCGCCAGTGAGGGCCACCTCCTCCTTTACAGCACACATGAACATAACATACACATGTGCGATCAGTGGCATACAAAACCATGCTTGTGCAATCTGTGTGAACTGTATTAAGTGATCAGGATGTGAGAGTCACTAAGGAGAGAAATCATAAAGAAGAATGAAATTGTAAAGGAGAACAAAAAGAAATAATCAAAAGAGGAGGTGCAAGCAAGGAAAGACAAGGGAAAGTAGTTAAACAGAAACTTCTACTGGCCTCTTGTTGAACCTAAGAAGCACAATTATGAACCACGGGCAAAGAAAATAAAATTATTCCAGAGAAAGAGGAATAATGAGCTAGCAGAAGATATAAACGAAGAGATAAAACAAAGGAGAGATGTGCTCGGTAAACGAGTGGAAGTCTAAATAGTAATCAAGGGAAGAATCAGCCGCCTGCTCAAAAAAGGGTTTAGAGCTAATGGTGGGAAGTAAAAGCTCCCAACACACATGCACGCACGCACACACACACACACACACACATACACACATAAGAATACAATTTTACACCAAGTACTGTACAATCACCACTCACACACAATCATAAGAATACAATCATCTTAAACTCACTCGAACAGAATAGTTTTCTCACACGTACAATACAATCATCCCTCATACACATGCATCACAAATATAATCACCTATCAAAGCACGTCCATACACACAAAATACAATCATCACACACTCGCTGCACAAACTGCACTGCTGTTGTCGTGAACATGCCAAGACATTTTCAAGTGTTATATCCTGAGGAACTTCCCCAACCAATCATTGGCACATAGGCCAGATGTTCACTGGTGCTTCAATGCAATGTTCTCCTGGCACACACACACACACACACACACACACAATGTACCACTGGCTGGCATCTTTGTCACTCTCTCCCTTTACGCATATGAGCATTTGATATGAGACTAAAACGCCAAGACTGCACTTTTTCATCACACAAAGGGGAAGAAAATGGGGTGAGAAGGGGAGAAAGAAATAAAAGAGGCAATGAAATGACAGAGGACAGAAAGCCAGAGTGATACAAAACAAAATTAAGAGTGTGGGTAAAAAGCTGAGACACAGGAGTCAAGAGGGCAACAGCAGGAGAGGGAAGGAAAAGGACGACAAATGGCTTAACATCACATACTGAGTAAATGCAGCAGGAGTGGAGCATGCAGGTGCTTCAGGTGATAATGTCTCATCATGCCACCTAGTGGGAAAGTTTACATACAGCCTGAATTTTATTAAATGTTGTAATAGATGTATCGTTTTCTTTATCAGTGAGTTTGTTGTGGCTGCAGAAAAGGTTTCTCTACATGTCTGTCACTTAATGAATGCTTGGGAATCTGCCTGAGAATCTTAGGCTTGCAAATCATTAACAGCACTGTGCAATACAGCCAAAGAAATGAATCAAACGTATTTTCAAATCTCCGAACAACTGACAATTTTTAATGATCAATTTTAATTGAGCTCTTCCTACAAACTGCAACAAGATTTACCTAAAAAGCAAGACGGCTGAGCAAGAACAAATAAAGATCTGACATATTCATATTCCAAAAAGTACATGCTCTCACACAGGTTTGAGTTTAACATCCACTATCACAATCAATGTCAGCCCAAACAGAGCACAAACGTCCAAAACTGTTTCATCTGCTCCATATGTTTATGTGTCTTTAACAGACTGACCATCAGCCTGGTATCTGTGGAACAGCTTCTATAAGCACTGAAGACAGGACCGAACAGATTCTGCTCCTACCTGCAGAATGAACAAAGCAGAATCTTCACACTGTTCAGTCAAAGTCTGACTTCATCTTTTACAGCCAGAGATGACATGTCATTGCTGAACACAAACAGAGCTGACATCATGATCATGAGCATCATGAGTGTTTGTTTGCCTGGTTCCTCTCATAGATCTCACTGTTAATTCCACCTGCACATTCATATTAAGCAAGGTAATCTCACTTTGCAATTTCTTTTAGTTCTGCTATGAGGTCAACAATTTTCTCTGGCTTGACCAAGTGAATTTCAGCTTATGGCAAACAACTGGCAAAAGAACATGCAGGCTACAGCCACTCAAAGTTACTGCTGCTTACAATACTGATTTCATTTAGTAAAATATATTCCCAGCCAGCTGAAAATTTGAGGTGTATTCATTCAAAGGTTCCAACTTTCATTTTCTTCAAGGAATTACAGTAATGACTTTATTAAAGATTATGTTTGAAAGGCACCTGCATCTCCTGTGCAGTGAATGTTTTTTTTAATATTACCTGATAAAACTTTGCTTGACAGGTATGCCAAGTCTTTAAAATGAAGTCACATTGTCAAAAACAACACAATCAAAATCACTTGCAAGTTGAGAATTTTGTAGCAGGAGAGCTCTACAAAGATGAAACCAGAGACACTAATGTAAATTTAAGAGTGCACCAGGCATAATTAATTCTTAGTAGCCCTTGCATTAGCCACTAAAAATCAAAGCTTTCAAAGTTTTTAATCAGACATCCAGAGGGCAGCAACCAGACACCCTGTGAGGGTAAAATTCAACCTGCAGAGAGAGGAGACTTCTAGTGTGGAAATCAATACAGGCTCACACAGTGCAGATTCAGGGGGCTCACACACACATTAATACATGCTTATAGATATACACACTTTCAGTATTTGCTTTGACACACATACATGTGAGGAAGCGCGTCAGTCACGTGTCTCATGTCCAATAAGGGTATTAATTCTGTCAATATGAGCTTTCATAAATACCAGGGGTTCTTTCAATTAACACAGATACACGAGGACAGACAATATACCCTCATCGGCACATACATGAACTAACTTCCAACCTCACAATTTGTCCTATAACCAGTCAACAATGGAGAGAAGCCCAGGACTGTTCCACTTTATTCCACATCAACATGTCAGATCCCAGATCATGTTAGTATAGTATCTATATTTGTTGTGTGTGTTCACTGCAATCACAATCTCTTACCAAAAACAATTTAAGGGACCTTTGAGAGTGTTTTAGCAGATGAATTAAACTCAGATAAAATATTAATGACTAAATGTTTTTAGAGAGAAATACAAAAGTCATCTTAAATGACTGGTCTATTTCATCCTGTCAGAACAGCAGCAAAATCAGGCCTTGGATAAAATGACTGTAAGTAAAGTGGATGTATATGACATCCTATCAGAAGTTAGGGTGATGACAAAACACCTTCACAATTGAAAAACATGTAAAAAAAAAAAAAATATTAAATCCAATGCTAAATGAGATATTGTTGTTGCCTTACAGATACAGTGTTTAGAATGCTGCATTTTCAAAGAGGAAATCTTTGGACTATTGTGAATAAAATATATATCTGACTGAAGACCAATACTTGAAATGTGGAGTGTTCCTGGATTTAAATGTTTGAAATCTCTTAAGCTCAGTGTCTGTGTTGTCCTATTGTTAAGACGCCAGAGTGGGCTGAAGAATTTCTTTTATCAAGAAATGGATAGGGCTCCTAGAAGAGCCCTCTTCAGAAATACACACACTATAAATAAGTAAGTGACACAGTGGGCATTATTAGAGGATCTGTTCACTAGCAGACAAATAAAGGAGGGAGAGTAGAGTTACAAGAAGCAGAAATTGTAAACATGGAAGAAAGGCATGAAATCCACACAGGCCAACAGGAAGCAAGAGGGAAAGAAATGAAGCAAGTTATGAACAAATGTTTGATAACTGGCATGACAGAGAACTGACAGAGGGGAAGAATCTCAGGCGTCCTGTGCTCGTCTGTCCACACTCACACAGACTAGAAATAACCTTGTACAGAGTCTTTGAACATGAAGCAGTCAAGGATTACTGGTGGGTCAACTGGTGGCCTGGGCGAATACAACATGGAAAATAAAATACACATACAGTACACAACCTACACACACACACACACACACACAAACACCTGTGGATAGCTGTCAATTGGCAGCTAAGCTCTGAGTTGAAGCAATGGGAGTGAAGGAGAAAACCAGAGTTTTACTGAGTTAAAACAAGGTTATGCTTTCGGTCAATCACTATGAGACATACCAGGAATCTTACATGCATTGTGTTTTTTAATATGCAAGAATCCTAGCACCAATAATTTCTAAAGTTACTGCAACATTATGAGACAATGAGCAATTCTCAGTCTATGACACAAATGCATTTATATGTAAAGACTTCAGAGGAGAAAAAATACAGTTTTTACAGGCAGTAATGTATGCAAAAGAGTTAGAAAAATCAGGACAGCAACTAAGAATGATTTTTAGTATTTTTGGATTTGTTTTCATAATTTTGTAGTAAAATGTCTGAAAATGACGAAAAATATCCAAGAGAAGTCTTAATTTTCTGTTTTTTGCCACTAAAGGCCCCAAAACTAAAAAAACAAACAAACAGTTAAATACAGTTAGTACTACTAGTACAACACAGACATCAAACCTCTGTACTTATAGTATTGGATCACTTTGCACTTTAAAACAAGTTTCTCACAAACACAAACAATGAATATAGCCGCAAAAATGTTAACTGTCATGCAATAAAAAAACATAATCAATTAGATGTTCTTTATCCATAACAATATGCGCCATGGTTTGTGTATACAAAGCCTGTTACTTTGCCAGGGTATCTTACTGTACAATACAGATGGGGATGGTTCACCATTTCACCATGTAATGCTCTTTTACTGCCCCCTGTCTTTTCATAGCAATAGAGAGAAAAGGAAGGAAGGTCAAGAGAGAGAAAAGGATGGACAGAGACATAGAGAATCTAGAGCTTTAAGGATAACAGAAATGCATATGATGATAATGAAATGTTACAAAAATATCTGGATGATTATACTGATGTGGTACTAAGAATCACAGCAGCTTACTACAGTATACTAGTGTATTCAGTGAAAGAGTAAGGGACACAATCCACAGTTATTTTTCCAAAGGTGCATAAAAATCCATGACAGACACTGAAATTGAAAACCCGTCTTTTAAAGCTCCTGTATGGGGACTTACTTTGTCTGATTAAAGCATCAGTGATTCTGACTTTGAAATATTAGAAAATAATGATAAATATTGCTAGTAATATAAATTATACCACACAAATTTGTTACGCAACATGTTGTGCAACAGTACAGAGATGTGGCGAGTTGTCCATGAACTGGTGCAAGCGGCTGAAAGACAGATGCGTGTTCCTGAAAAACCATAATGTCCTTACTGGGTTTAGACCAAGTTCCAAAGATGAAGTCAAGCACTGCACTCAAAGTAAGAACACATGCCAGGAATTACAAAAAATGTTTCATAAAAATAATCTGCATTTAAGCACTTGGTGATCTAAGAATATAATCTCCCCAAAGACAACACAGTCTTCCTCTACTAATCTGACTCATCCTCATCCTCACCCCCCATTCGCCTTCCATCTTCAGACCACAAGCTCATCTTACCTATTCCCAGTACATTAGTACAGAAAGTTGACCATTACCACAGTAAGATTAAAGAGAAATTTTAAATAAAGTGAACCGGGTCGAATGAGAAAACAGTGTAAATAAAAGACATGGAAGATGTTACTAAAAATATATAAATAATACAAAAATCTGTGTACTGAATAAAGTATGTAACGGCTTGTTTTTGTCTATTCTCACTCACACACTCACACACTCACACACACACACACACACACACACACACAAAACATCGCTGTTCTTCAGCTGGTTGAAGGAGGAGAGTAATAACACAAACTGACAAACACGATGGCCGCCGAGTGCTTTCCTGATTAGAGTCTAAATTGAGTGGATGCAGGTCCGAGTTAAGCCCAGTTGTGTTTTACCAGGGGAGGGTTTTAAGGGGACACGCAGAGCTGATATTTAGTGATTGAATGCAGTGCCATCACCCCCCACCCCCACTCCACCCTCTTGTCATTATAACACAGTTTCTCCTTGAGAACTAAATCTACTTATGATTGTTTTTATATTTCTTTTTCATATATTCCTTATCATTTTCTTTAATTCAAAATGACAATCTGGACGTCGTAATCCATCATGGATTTAACAATTTCCCCATGTGCTCTGCTGCCCCTCCCACAACCAAATAATCGAAATGATTTAGGACTTCAGACTTGACTCAAGGGAGAAAACAGAGATGAAAAAGAAAGAAAAGAGTCAAAGAAAAAGTGGATGACTAAAAATATGTGAGAACAAGTGACAGAAAAAAAGGATGAAGAGACATGAGGCAGAAGAGACAGTTCAAAGGCAGTTCAAAGAAGTCTCTTATTAATCAACACAAGGACTAAAACAAGGTTGTAATGTTCACAAATGGTGCCTAAGCTGGGTACCCACCACCACATTCTCTCCTCCACCCCTTGCATTTTGCCTTGATAGTATTAGAAAAATGAAAACGAAATCTTTAGATTAGAAAGATTGGAAAAATTGAATTACAGCAGTCATGTGGGGGCCGAGTGGATGAGCGAGAGCCAAATCTTCATCTCGGACAAAGTGGGAGGGGAGAAGGGGGTGGGTGAAAATGATGAAAAATGAAATAGGGTATATCTGGATGGGTGGCTGAATGGATGGTGGGAGGGAGGGAAGAGAGATAAGAAGCTTGGGTCATCACCTGTGTGGTTCAGCCTACTTTTCTTTCAATTCCAAATCCAACAGTCAGTTTAAGCTTTGATCAGACAGTAGCACACAGACAAAGGCAGCAGGGCGGCTGTATGTTACCTACAGGAGCTGATGTAGCATATCTGAATATAGTGTTTCAGTATAGCTTACAGATGTCTGTAGCTATATATGCATATCTCATGCTGGATATCATTTGGTTTTATACTTTGCGTCCACCTTGGTTACTGAGAAGTCAAATAAATTTTTAACCAGATGAAGATAATCAGCAAAAATGTTCTCGCTCTAAGTTCAATTCAATTTTATTAGTGGTTAAAACTTATACTACTACTGGGTGTAAAGTTAAAATTAAGTATCAATTGTCCACAGTGTCTTATTATAGTTATTAAACAGGGATTAATGTATTTTCTAGCAACAATCAAATTCAGTTTGTATTGTCTTTAATTTCTTGTGATTGGACGTGTGAAAAAATGTTAACTTTAGCTGAGATCAGATCTCGGCTACAGTGAAACATTTAAATCATTTGTGGATTTATAGAAAAACTCAAAGCGATTTGTCTTCATTCAATTGCAGTTAAATAAAGCTGTGTAGGAACTGAGTCCCTATCCTGTTGCTTTAAACCAGCTCCTGTTTCCTGAACAACAGCGCTCTCTAGGGGTTAAAAATAGTGATACATGAGTCATTTACAAATCAATTCCACTGAGATGAGTTGAACAGAACTGACAGCTGGATTATAAATCACTGCAGTTGTGAAAAATAAGGAAATTTGTTTGTAAAAATTATATCAATATAAACTTGTTTGTAATTTTGAAACCACAGAGAAACATGACACCCTCTATCCATAAGATGGAGCTGTACATCCCAAACACCCCAGGCTTGCTTGTCCTTACTGAATGTTTCACAGCTCAATAATGCCTGTGAATGCAAATGAAACTAGTGAAAATATCAGCATTTTACTTCCTGTCCCCTACTGTAACTTCAGAAAAAAAGAGATCCTTTTAATGGGTCAAATAAAAAAGCTAAACTCATCAGACTTGGAACAACTTCAGCAAAATATTACAAACTACTACAAGACACAAGGTTAACATTGCTTCTATGAACATGCTTATAATTTTTATTTTTTAATAATTCAGTGGTTCAGATTTCTGTTTGCAGTTTCCAATAGCATCCTCCAGATGTCCTCACACACCTAATTTTAGTTTACTGAAGCACATATCAGATGCAGTATTATATATTTTGATGTCTCTATTGCAAAAAGAACAAGAGCTATAAGCGAAATGATCACTTAGTTCAAACAATCATTTTCTTCATCACCTTCTGTGCACCTTTGCAAAAAGTATACAGATAACACTTGTTTTTAGATCTGGTGATAGAGAGAGGATTAAATCTCTAAACCACCAGGGGCCCTCAGTGATCTGCACAGATGCAACACTGTGGATGCCAGGGAACAGCTCAGTGCTGCTCTTCACAATCAGCTGTGAGCGGATGCAAAAGCTATTTCTGTATTTTGTCACGCAACCCCAGCAGCTATGTTCAGGGGCTGTTTGGAAAGCCACAGCCACAATATTCAGGAGGCAACAGCTGCTAAAACCATCAAGCAACTGATTAATGCCTTTTGACTACTGATGATTACCAAGTGATGGGAAAATGAAAGAAAAAATGAATGTACTACAGCGTTTAATTAAGAATGATAGTGCAAACAACACAGACTGTGTTACTGAAATCTGTCCCCTGCGTTTTCATTGACTCTTTTCCGAAGTCATTCATTCATTCATACAAAACAAACGTCCTTGGCCACGACATTTAAAGTGACATCTGGAAAGACAAAAAGGAGAAACTACAACATTAAAGCAGATTGCAGAGGGATGGGGTTGGGAGAGTGACAGATTGGAAAAGCTCAATCCTCGTTCAAAAAGACAGATTGGCAAACTGCTGTCATGTAGCTCTGCTGGTCGACTAATGCTGTCGACATCACCAATGTAAGTGGTTTCTGTCTCATCAGGGCCAGTGATACAGAGACCTGCACGGAGGGATTCGCTGCAAAAAGCTTATATAATCGACTGTACAAGGCCTCCAGAAGCCACACAAGCAGACACAGGTCATTTATTTTGGGATCAAGGAATACAGGGAGGGGACATTTAACCAAAAAAGCTTAAGCCTCTTTGTATTTATGCTTTTGCATGGATTTGCACCAGCAACCTTGCAGCTATTTTTGTTTCAGCACTGTCTACTCTGAGAGGTTTCCTGCTGCTGCCCTCCATGATTTATTACAGTTTACTTTGTGAGGAGCTTTGAAATGATTCCTCCCCTGCAGGGCGTGGAAATGTAAACCCGGATTAATGGGTCATTAGAAATGTACCATTTTTTAGCCTGAAAAATGAATTATGCTTTAATGTTCCCCTGACTGCCTGCTTGTGTGTGTATGTGCGGAGAGAATGAGAGGATGCCAGAGAGGGAAACAGATTTGTATCCAAAAATAAAAAACACAGCTGTGAATCACTTAGAACTACAGATCCATCATGTGTCGCACAGGATAACTATATGAATGCTATTTTGATGAGACAAAGTGTCATTTGAATGTAATGAATTACAAATTCATAAATATCACAAACTGGATATTTAATCTGCACACCACAGAAACATTCAGGTTATGTATATTCGACTTGATTAATCTGTCAATTTTTGGATTAATCAGGTAATCATCAGATTCTAACAGTGGAGAAGCCAAACTATTGCAAAATGACTTAACACCCATGTGTTCTGCTGTGCTCACTTAAAAAAACCTATATTTTACAGAAATCATGAATTTTGTATTTTGATGCAACCAAACTGTCTTTGTTTTTATTTTCTGTATGTTCCTCAATGTCTGTTCTTAGTCTGACCCATTCAATATTATTCAAGCATGATTATGTTCAAAATACTTGATCATTTCTCTCATATATTAGTTCTGGAAAGGCAACATTTCAATCTGATTCATCTAAACAAATAAATTGTAAATAACTTCACCTTTTGAAAATCTATCATATTCGCAGTCTGTATGATTTTCTGTGGCTGCGTTAATTGGCTGGTGACGTACCGTGAGTGAATTTATGTTGGATGATTAATGACAGTGTGTCTGTACTTTAGCGCACTGGCACCAAAAATGGACAGATCATAAATCCTGCTCCAGGGTGATGAGTAAAGATGCTGTTCACAGTAATTAATTGTACTGCATGACAGTATCTTGCCAGGCTGAAAGTTTACAATAGCTTTACAGTATAGTGGAACTTAGAGCTGTAACAATTATTAACAGTTTAGTCAGTTGACAGAAAATGATCAATTAACAGTTTTAGTTAAAAATTTTCTAGTTTCAGTTTCTCAAATGTATGAATTGTGAACTTCTTTATAATAAATTGAACAGTATGGATAACATATTACATTTTGTGACATCTACCCTTTGTTGAGCCTTGTGTAAAAACACAACGCTGATAATTTAAAAAATTGTTAGTGGGGGGGGGGAATCAAGCTGCAGCACATCTTTCAAATGATCATGTAGTGGAGAGACTTCCATGTCTTCCTATAGGTGTCAGACAAATCACACAAATAAAGCAGGAAAATGTTGATAAATCCATTTGAGGACTTTAAACATGCATTTCAGGCACATGCAAAGTCTGTTCATTTTGACTGTGTACAACAATAAATGCCAGACAATATTTTCTTCTGAAGGTACAACCTTAAATAAGCAAAAAACTGAGTCATACAAAACAGGAAAAATGTCAGGATAATGTTACAGACATGTTAGCTAAGTCTTAAAGTGTGTTTTCCCAACATCAGACCATATTCATGAACTCAACTAAGAAAAACTAGCAAGGTGATTTGCCATAAACTTTCCAGTTTTTTAGACTGTTCATTAAAAATATTTCAAGACTATTTCTCTGTCAATAGAAACATTGACTGCCTGTGCAGCTCCTTGTCCATGGACACGGCTGCAACTTGGTTTATAAAACAAAAGATCTTTTCTCCCAATGGCACCACTGAGCTCACACACACACTCACACTCACACACACACACACACACACACACACACACACACACACACACACACACACACACAAAACCACTTTATATTTCACTCACATTTCCCTCGTTGGTAGTTAGTTAAGCGAAAGTGTAAGAAAGCAACAAAGTGAAGAGAGAGAGAGACTGTGTGTGTTGGGATTGTGGGGGGATCTAACCAACTGTGATCTGTGGGAGATTGGATAACGTGATTAGACTGCAGGAATCTGAGAAAAAAGTCCTATTGTTCACTGCCATGTGAGGGAGCAAGAGAGGGACTGTTGTTCAAGACCATATGACCGAAGGTCAAAGTTCAAACACTCAGGGATGACAACATGAGGCCTGGAAGATTGTGGGGCATCACATTCACCTCCAAAATTTAAGTATTGTTGATTTTACAAACTAGTGTATATTTTCTGTCTTTGTTTTTCTTCCTTTCTCAAAAATTATTGACAAACTGACAAAAACCCAAGAGACCTTTAAAACTTCTAACAGGAGTGAAGCCATCATCCAGAGTGAGTACAATACAAGTACAGTATTTCCACTTCTAGGCTTTCAAATCCAATGCATTACTGCCAAATTAAGCATCATGTGGGTATATTTGTCTTACATAAAATCAGAGTGGCAGCTAGGGAGTGGTATTATTTTATCACCACAAGTTGACACTTATGTTTATTTTTACTTGTGAGTTTCATTGAGTCAGGCCTGCAGGTGTAATGTAACACACTGGACAAAGACTATTAAGTGACGCTGGAATTTGCTTGATCCTCAATAAAGAGCTATTCTGGCCTAGAAACCTCATTTTCCACAAATTCACTTGCTTTACACCATCTACTTTAAATGGCATCTCTACTGTTACCCACTTTAAAACCGAAAGCTCAGGGAAATACCACAATCTGAAAAGCACTTGAGACCATTTTTTTTCCCTAATCTCAGAGATCAGAAACCATGAAAGCATAAAAAAGACACAGCTGTGCTATCAAAAATTTCTCTATGGGGCAGTTTCTTCTAAGGACTTGGGACGAGAGAGTGACTTCTTCACCCCCGCTGGGTGAAGAAAAATGAAAAAAAAAAAAAATATGGAAAATACAAATAAAAACAACAAATCACCTACTTAAGGTTAAAACAGAAGAATATCTTTAAGGCAACAGAGTTCAGGTTAAGTGTACAGGCAGCACAGGCTGAGTACAGGTCCAACACACATAAGCTGTTGCTTTAAAACAATGACCTTCACTGCATGTCAATTTGTTTGTAGCAAAACAAAGCTGAAGATGAGAGAGCTGCAGAAAAGAGAGCTTTTTGACTTACAGCACTAATACTATGGTGTTTAGAAATGATTTCATTAACAAGACAAATTAAGAGTTAATGGGTCGTGAGGTCAGAGGTGAATTTGATTTGTTTTTAGGAGCTATGCATCACATTCATTACATTCAACTTAAGCTCCTTATTCTTATAAGTGTGACCTGTTTCACCACTTACCCAGTCATGCCACAGGGTTAGTTAGAAAAACAGGTGCAAATGGCACCTGTATGTATCTATAAAGATTTGGTTTATATTACTATATCTACAGTAGCCCTAATAATGTGATGCAGCAGCAAATAAAAAGGGGCCTAAAGTAAGCAACAGAAATTGTTAGTTACAGAGAGGTGCATATTACATATAGCTGATAACATGAAATGCAAGTAACTAATTAGCATTTTAATTCATTTGCATTTTATTTTCTGCCTTACTTTCACGTTGATCAACTGCTTTGTTTCATAGAAGCTGATGTTGGTCAAGACTCTGAGCATTTTTCTGCACCACAGCAATATTTCCTCTGTGTTTTACTGCAGCTGTAAAGCCAGACCGGGCAAGACAGGGCTCTAATTTATGATTTCATCAATCTGCTACAGCTAACAGCCTGAAAGACAGAGACATCCTTTGCAGCAAAGCAGCATTATCTTCTAAATATCTTTGCTTGTATTTAGCCTTACAAATCTCCCTGTTAGAAGAGAACACAATACTGGAAAGAATAAGGAAAGAAGGAGAAAGGTAAGGAGTGATGTTGAGACGACAACTGCTGAAATTCTCTCTCTTAGCTCGAGCAATTTCTAACTTTAATGGGATCCTGTAATGCTGTTTGCCTAAATGCAGATAATCACTTAGCAAGAGTGAGTGAGTGTGGGTTTTTTTTCCAAATATGTGTGTCTTGTTTTGGAAGGAAACTTCATTTACAGCAGGACATTATGGATCAGTAAATGGATTACATTACATTGGGAAAGCAACCTCTCCTACCAGACAGCTCTGCTGGGCAGGGCTTCCCAATGCACCACAACACACACACACGCGCGCGCGCACACACACACACACACACACACACACTGCAGCAACAGAGTAATTACAGTCTGGGAGTTTTCCTGCTGATGATAAACTTTTTTCTTTTTCTAATCAGCCACTCCACTCATTTGGGGCTGTATCATTCATCCCCCCTCTACACTGTTAGTAAAGGTCTGACCTCAGTGACACACCCATGTATGCACCCACATACACACATTTATGTTTCTAGTCTTGAGAATTCTAACCAGAACCCTAAAACCAAGTTTTAAAGACTAAAAAAAGTTAAAATGGCCACACAACAACAGTCCACACAGCCAAAGTCATGCACATATATAAATGCATACACGTGCTTTATATATTATATACATCCTGCAGTCTTTCTCTTAATATCTCTATTTTCCCTAAATCTAAAGCACAAAACACACAGGATTTTCAGTCAGGATTCTTTTCATGTTCTTTAGCAAAGTTTAATTTTGTGGTTTTCTGAGCAGGACTAACAGTATTTCAGTGAAAAAAAGTGTAGGATCCTATGTATGTAATATTGTGTTTGTCTTCTGTCATGCCATGCATCTCGTGTTATAGGGCATTCTACATCTATCTGCTATTTGTTATGCAGCAGGTGGGAAGTTGGTAAGAAAAGACCATATCTGAGCAAAAAACACATCAATGATAATATTGGACCCAGAGTTGTATTATCAAGAACACATGATTTGTTGTCTAAAGGCTGCTGAGTCCTCAACAGAAAATGTAAGCTAAAAAAGATAAATGTGTTTATTAAAATCTGATCTTACAAAAGAGCAGAAACTCCAATGTGGATAACACTTACCATCAAAATCTGTCAAACATTTATGGCACACAGATCTTGAGGGTTTTCTTGCTATCTAGTGATTATGACATGAACAGATCTTTGGTTATGCCTCAGTGCCCTGTCTGATGGTGTCAGCCTCTCTCATTTTAATGCCCATAAAAACTTGCCTAATGGATCATCGCCTTACTGCACTGCACTATCCCCAGTCTGTCTCTGCATCTATAAGCCTTACAGCAAATTTCCTCCACTGCAGACAGATGCGGGGAAGGACACACCCATGCAACATAATACTCTGCAGTACAGAGGCAGAGAGAGTGAGGCACAGTCTGCAGAGGATTGAATGAGTGAAAGATGAAGGTATAGGCCTGAGCAAATAAAAGAAAGAAAATTATGAATCACTGCAGGGAGGGATGAAGAGGCAGTGGTACTGTATAAGACTGAAAGATGGGAAAGATTGAATGTTAAAAAAAAAAAAAAGAGTCAATCTTCAACAGGGAAACTCCCAGAGTACTGATTAGACTGTTGCTGCAGTGGCTTTGTGTCTATGTGCATGTTTGTACGTGTGTGTCCACAACTAACAATGAAAACCTGATTGTATTATTTACCATGTTTCTCACCTCAACTATGCTGCAACAGCGAAAGACAAATTAGTGGCCATCGACCTCCCAGCTCAATCTGCTGAATACTGACATTTAGCAGCACATGCCGTGACTGATGTGGTAGTTAGCTGCAGTCCATCAATACTATGCCTGTGCTTGCTCAGTTCAGCTTAAAGAACTGAGGAGAAAGTTCACTTAGACTGAGTTTAGAGTGGAAGTTAAATTCACTAAGAGTTGACTGTTCAATAACTATTTAAACATACCTAGCAGGTTTAAGCATTTGGACATGTGGACGTGAAAACTTTTACATCAATAGTTTCATTTTCTGTTAATGTTAAGTCTGAAGCCCAAGTTATCATGGTTGTTTGCTCAGACTTTGGAATGTGTGATCAATAACAGGCTGAAGTTACAGCAGCAGGTTATCAGAGTGATTTATCAGTCAGAGAATCAATGAACTGCATATTGAACAGTACCTCTACTCATAATAGCACTCACACTCACACACGTGCATCCCATGCCACCCCCCCCCCACACACACACACACGCACACATACACACAGAATACTTGTAAGAACTCAGTTGTGTACATACTGATGTGGTGTGTGCATGCATTTGAGCAAAAATATGCATGTGTGTATGTAGCCATGTTATGCTTACGGGTGTGTGTGTATAAGTGACTCAGCAGCATCCTTCACTTTCCATTAGATTTCTCATGCATCTGTAATGCAGCCCACATGCATCCAGAGATCTCCCGTGCTGAAGGCTACAAAGCACATTCTCCTCTATTCACTCAGCACCACTGGTAGAGCAGCAGGAATACAGACGAATAATCAAGTGCATATATGCAATAGAGGAACAGGGAAATGGTATAATAGGAAAAGAAAATTGTCCTTCAAAGAAGGAGAGAAATCTGATTTTAAGTCTGCTAATGCAAACAGACCAAAAATACCACAGAATGGCAAGGACGGTGGTGAAATGAATGAAAGCTAATTACAGAGAAAACACATAAATTTCCATATTTTCCAGATTAAGTCCCACTTTACTCCTTTGGCTTGCATTGTGACTTATATAGCAAAACTTATATGTGAATATTTACAGTAATTTTGTCAAGTAGTAATTAGTGTTAGATGATCCTATTGCCACTCTTGGCTCAATTGAACATAATATTATGCAGCCAAAAAAACAGCTACCCAAAAGAAAGCGATATACAGCAGACTTCAAAGTGCAGGTAAAAGCAACTTATACTCCAGTGTGAAATACAGTAAATGACAATGTGAGCAACAATAGCCTTAATTTAAACATTACCCTGCAGCATGAGGCTAAAGATGCTGAACTTCTTATCTCTGTACAAGTACACAAGAAACTTCCATTCCATAATCATGTCACTATTTTTCACATAATTTAATTCTAACTGGATCAAATTTAGAATAGATAAATTATTGAGAGGCATTATTAAAATAAAGCCCAGGACTAAAAACCACTTCCAAAATGTTGTTAGACTGCAGACAACACCCAACATCATCATATCTGTGACTATTGGCTCCATATGCAATGTTTTGTATGGCTGTGTGGATGCATTTATAGTAATTTATAGTAATATCACAAGAAGAGGGGAGGGTGAAGAGGGGAGGGCAATGTAAAAGGTTTCTATAGTCATTTTCTCCCCCCTCGGAATCATACCATTTCTCTCTGTAGGCCTATTACTTTCAGGAAGCTGATGCTCAGGACATAGTAAATTAAATAAATGATTCACAGGAATCGACTGCTGTATTCACGTTTATACACTGTTTACACTGTCCCAGTGCCACCTCACGAGGGAATTAACTTAACAATGAAGCTTTCATGCTCCTCCATGAATGAGGAGGAAAGTGAAAGAGAGAAGATGAAAAAACGTGAGACACGTTCAAACAAGGTGCCAGAGAAAAAAGACTGTCGACAGCAAAATGAGCAAGAGTATTTCAATTATTAAGCAGCTATTCTTTCTCAATTTCAGGGCAATTACAGAACAAAATCTGTCGTTACATCAAACTAATTTCACTTCTTTCTAGCTGCTTTCTCCTCTCACTGATGTTCCGTTGTCTCCTCCGCCCGCCTCTTAGCCATCTTTCCACTAATGCCTCTCCATTTTCTGCCCCATCCCCCTCTTCCCTGCACTTTCATTTCTTTCACTCTGTCACACTCTTTCCCCAGCACATACTGCTGGTCTTGGCTTCACATCTCTCTACCTTTTCCTCTCCCTCCTTCTCTTTACCTTAATTTTACCATCTTATCTTTTCCCAGGGGTCCAGTTTTCTAAAGTGTCACTGACTATCTTAATAGCACTCACCCTCCCTTTCTTTTCTCTTTCTATCCATCTGATGCCTCTTTCATCTTATCACTTTCCTGTTCACATTCACTTTGTCTATCCATCTTTTCATCCATTGTCATTCATTATTCATGAGTCTGGTTCAGAGAAAAGAATAAAGATGCATCTGCAGCTTCAAGAGGACCCATTTGCCAGCCTATGTGTGTGTCTATGTGTGTGTGTGTGTGTGTGTGTGTGTCTGGCTGCAGCTGAGATCTGCATTGGCGCAGTGAAGCAGCTTCAGACTGATTTTGCTGCTGTATGCATGGCAGGACAATTTGCTGCAAAAGACCATAAAACTGTGATGAAGATGCTCAGCCAAGCTACCAAGCAACGACGATGCAAAATAAAATTCTCAAAAAACAGTGATAATGGATGTTATAGAGATAAAGGTTTAGTACAACATTCTCAACTATGATATAAAACAAGGCAAAGAGGCTGCGATGTAGAATGAAGTCAAATGCTAAAGTGGGCTATAGGCTTAAATAACTAGGTAAATACCAGGCATCTTTGTTTGCCTCAAACTAGCTGATTATTTTGGTGCTCGGGTCTCTAGTGACTCAGCTCTCTTTCAGAACCCATTCACATCACCAGGATTTACAGCAGCTCAAGAACATGAAGAGATATTTCCACTTGGCTAGATCAACAAAATCCGATACAATCTACTGACATTAAATTTAGATCAAACTCACATTTAACCTTATTCTGCACCTTTTCATGACAGTTTATACACTTATGCTATGCTTATGGTAAAAATATACAGAAGTACAACAAGCTTAGATTGTATGGAAGAACTATAATTGATTGAATGTCCTTGGTTATACAGCAGTGACAATATAAAATCATAAATATGCAACTAAAAGGTGCAGATCATTAGTGAGCTGTTTAATATTCAACACTGACCTTAGATATCTATGCCTATAAATAAACACCACACTGTATCCATGCTTACATCCTGCTGTGCCCAAGGCTCTTTCTGTCCCCTGTAATACAAACTGGCATCCACCCACACACTAAAACACAGAGACACACACATCCAACTACTTTAAAATCAGTCATTTCATCAAGCAACAAACCATTTGCCAATATGATTTGCATGAGGAGACCTGATTAATATGATTGAGAACCACTTAATCTGCAGATTAAGCACATTTGGGCATGTAGTAGATACTTGGCATGAACAAAGGTTTCTCTCTTAAGAAACCTAAGCATTAAGTCTTTTTTGGATTAATGCAGTTCTAATTTGGATCAACACATTTTTCCTCAATAGATAAATGAATTTTGGTTATTTGATACTGTCATTTTATCATACCTTTCAGGTATTGTGCTTGAAGCAGCTTCAAAGGAGCTCCAGTCATTCTGTATTCAGTTCATTCACAGTGTTGCATGAAACTGCTTTTTAGTGGCTAAAAATAGTCCTCATTCTCAATGAGCGTAAAAGTACAAACAAACCTTTGAAATACTTGAATAAACTTCTGATTTTCACTCCACCCACATTAGTTGGTACTTGCCAAAACCAAACCACCTTGACTAACATACATTTAGTTATTATTTAGATAAAGAATGAAATAAAACACACTGATTGGAAAAGAGAGATCAAGTATTCTGTGTCACTTTGTAAGAAAAATTCAAGGCAGTGATGATGTGTTCATCGCAGACATTGTGAAACTATGCTTCAACAAAAATCGGATTATCTGTTTCCAATCCCAGTATAAAATGAAAGAGAACGGGGATTACAAATATGTTTCTTCCTATTCTATCAAATAATAGTTTTGTGGAAGATCCTCCTTGTGTCATTGTTTAATTCCAACAATAAATTATTTATTTGGAGAGTGTTACACATCAACAATTTTAAATAACCTAAGAGATAATTTAGATGCCACTGAATTCATTTTTGCTGGGAAACTGCTCTAAGCCACTGAAATGAAGCTATACTGTGGATGAATTAACTCCCCAAAAACTAATCCTTACCACCCCCTCCCAAAAACTCATCACTCACTGTCTTTATGCCATGGTAACAAGCTGCTCTACGAATGACTGAACACTTTCTCAAGCAAGAGACTGTCTGCTCTTTCAAACAGTGGCGTGACTTTCAGTTTGGAAGCACTTGAGTTGTTGTGGCACTGACTGCAGAGACTCTTTGAAGGCATGTTTGGAAGGCTGTTCAGACTGCATTTGCCCAGAATCTGAAAGAATGGGGGGAGACAGTTGGAGCGAGGTGGGGTGAGTTGTGACATAATGTTGTGAGGCAGGGTTCTGTCTGCTGGGACTCCCATAATGCCTCTCGGTTCCTCGTAAACACACTTCTAACAGCTAGGTGAGGCATCTGCTATAAATAGCTCTTGCTGTACCCACTACACCCACCCACCATGCTGCGTGCACACGCGCACACGCACACGCACACGCACACACACACACACACACACACACACACACACACACACACACACACACACACACACAAGAGTCATAAAAGTATGCAGTGACACATGCGTGCAAGTAGCCGATGTAATGCAAACAAATACAGGTAGACACAAATGCTACCACCCTGAGATGCTTTTCCATCTGTATCTTCCTTCCACCCCCTCTTTGTCTACCCATTGTGCTCCCGTCTCCCCTCCATATCCTCTTGGCGGCACTGCTCCTTCTACAACTTATCATATGCTCTGTGGCAGATGGTGGATATTATAATTACCAAACAGACTAAACAGTAAGCAAGTGAAAATCCTCTGTGAGCCCCTCTCTGTCTGTCTCTTTCACATATGCTTTTGCCACCTCTGACAGTCTGACTTCTGTTTCCAAATAAGATAAAGAAATGTCAGACATGACTTCTGCTGAAGGCATCTTAGTAAAGCAACGGAAACATGCACACATATTTACAGACTTACATGAAATAAAGATAAGAGATATGTTAGACACATTCTATAATCACAGAACAGCAGCAAGTCTTTTGCCCTGAGCACCCAAACCAATTATAATTCCAAAAATTTTTAATGACTCCTTCCATTAGAAGGATGCAGCCCAATCAAAATGCAGTTTTGATGTTAGATTTTGCACCTCATTACAAGCCAGAATAATACAGTCTGTCTTGCCTTTTTTTTGTGCCCTCTTTTCCTTTCTCCCTCCATTTTCCTCCTCACGTGTTTCCCCTACTGCGATAATTGTCCTATTTTTTCAAGCTATGTAATAGTGCAACTGCAGCCATGTATACACTATGAATTACAAAGCCACTGTTGAGAATTACTCGGTTTTATTTATTATTAAGTGTTTTTATTATAATTTAATATGTCAGATTGAATATTAAGTACAATCAATACAAGATTTTCTTCAGAGTAGAAAGTTACCACATAAAATAGTCAGCCAGTCCATACTCACCACCAGAGCTGACACATATTAATAATGCACATGCTAAGCCTCATGACAACTATCTGTAGACCATATATTTGAGCTAAGCTGACTGTATCTGCTTTGTGTAACAATTTATGAATATTGTAATAAACATGTTTATTTTAAAAGGGAGGCAGAAGTGCTGACTCTACTAGAAAAGTGTCATCTTGTCTAAAGGGCTTTCATTAAAACTGCATAGCAGGAGAGCACTTATGGCTATTTCCTTCCCATAGAAAAACACTTCCTGAGGGAATTACTTCCTCACACTATTTGTGTAGGTTAAAGAAACTGTGTTCCAGCTGTTCCAGCCTCAGCTGATGTGCAAACCTGTCTGCACCTTTAAGACTGCTGATGCTCTATATCATCTTTGCAATAAATGCCTCCTCACAGCATTGAGGTGCCTCTTTTTGCATTTTCTGTCCTAACCTGTCAAAGATTTCCATTTCTTTTCTGAGTCTCTATCTCCTCCTCAGTTGTACCCATGCTTCTTTCTTTCTAGCTCCTTCTTATTTCCTCCAGGAGCTGCTATATTTCATAATTAAGGCAAAAAGAACAAATTTAATGGACCTCTCAAGGAGAAAATCACACAGTCTGAAATGATGATGTTTTCTTTTTTTTAAAATTTTATGTGGACATATTTGGAGTGACATCTCAGCTTTTTGTTGAACTGCCTTGTCACTAATGCTCTATTGCCTCTCCCAAGTACTGGAGCTTCATGTCAGAAGTGCAGCAAATACAGATAATGTTCATATCTGTATGCCTTCAGCTGAGGCTTTAACTATCTTCTCATCACTTTTGTCTAGAGACTTCTGCCTCATTACAGTCTTGCAAGGAGGCAAAAATTCTCATCTCTAAATCTCCTCCCCATTCTATTCCATTTCTTACTCCTCTTCCACCCCCACCACCATCTCTGCAGGCTGCAGAGCTATATTTCATAATTACAGCAGAAATAATTACTCTTTTTTGTGTCAGGCCCAAGGTGTGATCACATCTCCCCTCCCTGCTGTAACCATTAAACACACATCTTTCAGTACACAGGAGAAATGACTGTGGGTGCGGTGTGTTGTCCCTAGGTACTTGTTTTGCCAAGGGCTGCCTGGCCTGTAAATCCATTGCTATATTTCTATCTATTCACAAATATAAATCAATTTTAGGGGGGTTTTGGTCTATAACTGCAACAATTAGCTAATTAAACATTTGTTGAGTGATAGAATATTGATCTGCAACTAGACTGGCAATCAAAACTTACCAGACAAACAAACAGTTAAGTCACTGCTCAAGGAAAAATGTCAAAAATTCACTAGATTCAGCTTAAATGTTTCTGCTACTTCTGGTAAACTGAATATTGAGTTGTGGACTGCATTATGAAACAGGTTAGAAGAAAAGAGGTCAGTAAAAACTGGGGCAGGACTGTTGGCTGCACCTTCACTTATCCATATTCAGCCAGTCTAACTTTACTACACTCTACTCACAGTGCCATCGTACACCATGCACACCTCCTCTCCTCTGCTCTCTGCTCTCTCACCTCCATCATCTTCTCAGTAAATTAATGCTTCCTGGTACTTGTCATCTGTGAACTGTTATCTGCTTTGGCCAGGGTTGATATCAGAAATGACACTGAAATCGTATTTCATCTGGGCTCATCCAGGCTCAGACAACCATTAAATCTTCTTCTCTCACAAACCAAGTTTATGAGCCAACTAACAGGAACAACAAGGTTTGTTCAACCTTAAACCTAAAAGCCAGTTGCACAGCAGCTGCAAAGTGGAAGGCAGATGACTTGAAATAACACCTTAGCTTTATCTGAATAAGTATTTAGTGTTTTCTTAGTATACAATAGTGTATTGTTGCTGAAATGTGGCTGTGTAAAAGCTTACAAATGTTGTTACAAACAGTTACACATATCAGCTTCATCTAGATTCTGTGGAATATAAACTTCAGTTTCTTTCTTACGTAAAATCTCTGTCATGGAGAAATTGCTCATAAACTAAAACAATACCAGTGTTTAAGAAAAAGCTGCCATTTTTTAGTGCTGAAGTCATTCAGCATTATAGAAAACATGGAGATGCGTGGTTCCTGAGGCCCTAGTGTGATGTGTTATCACTTACTGGCATAGTGGAACTTACCCTGCAGCCACATTTAGAAATGCTTCATAAATCTTATTTCACCCATGTTGGTGGATAATAACTGGGTTTGTTCTTTCAGGGAAACACTATGAGAGCTCTAGCAAAGCAAAAACAGTGTTGTATAATCACTGCTACAGAGCCCTGATGTATTCTTTTATGCTGTTTCCTGTCAAGGTATATTTCATTAATAGTGTATACACGATTTGGCTGGAATTCGTCTTTAAATGAAACAGCTCTCAAGTTCAAGTACTGTCTCCAGATTCAGCTTTTGAGATGTAAGACTGCTTCACATGAGGACAGTGGTTTAGTGTCTCAAATTTTAAAATGTACATTACACTGTAGCAAATGCCATCTAGTTGCACTTTCTCCTAGTTTTGATTCAATAAACACTAGTGAAAATACTTACAGGGAAGTAAATGGTAGATTTGAGAAGGCTTCCTTTATCTCTGAGGCCACTGAGCAAAAAAGTTGGTTTCCTGCCTTGACATGAATAAAATGTGGGCTGTTGTGGTTGATGTTGCGGCCACTTAGCATGGTAATTACTGAGGGGAACCCTAAAGCACAAAGACCACAGAGAAAAGGAGAGAGACAAAGAAGAGTGTAGCCAGGATTACAAACTCTTTCCTGTTGCTGTTGAACCCAATCACCTCCATAGAAATATGCTGCTTAGAAAAGATCACAACTATAATTCAGCAGAGGGATAATACGATGCATTTACTGCATTACCTTAAAAAGATGTGCTTTCAACTTACAGTTATGCAAAGTGTAATCCATAACAGTTTAAAATATCATGGTGGAGCTGTGCCCCTGTAAGTCAACAAACGTATGTATGTGTACATGAAGCATAAAAACTTCTGCAACCGCTTAAGACAAGAAAAAGCAAAATTACACACAATATTGCTATAAAACAACGCTGTTCATTGATCTGTAACGCCACCCACAAAGTCTTAATAGATTTAAAAATATTAAATGCATATAGCACAGGATGAATGGCATGCTAAAATCTCTGAATGTTAACAGGTTTCCACTATCTTCTCAGCTCAGAAACATGGACTGACAGGAGAAGGGGAGGTCTGAGCAGGGCAGGTACAGCTGCTCTTTACATTCTGTGAGTTTAGTTTCTACGTTTCTCCTGCACTTCTTCCCTCGTCTTTGTGTTCATCCAATAATGATCACATTGTTGTGGTGCCACCAGCATCACTTGCAGTTAAATGCTCAGCTTACACACACACGCAGGCACACACACAGGCCTGCAGACCTTTTCACTGTAGCTAAGAGCAGACTTGTAACTGTGTGGTAGAAGAGGAAAGAAAGAGATTTTTTGCAAAAGCTAGATTACTCATTTAAAAAGTTTGCAAGTCTACTGGTGTGTGTGTCTGTGTGTCACTGTAGTCTGTCTGTACCTAGTTCAGTGCATTTGTGTGTATTTGTTAGTGTGTGAAGGAGAGGTAGAGAGAGCTACTTGGCCAAGGCAGTGGAAAATGTGCGAGCCAGAGACGATGACGTTGGCAGAGTGGAGACGAACAAACTTCCTGAAAACCTATTCAACACTTTGATGAAAGACCCTCCCCATCAGACCTTCTCTTTCTCTCTTTTCTGTCTTTCACTGCCTCTAGCTGAGCCTGTGTTAACACACTGTGGTTCATAATATTAGCAGATTTCAGTTTTGCTGTGAGAGGTTTGGAGCAAACAGCAGCATTAAATAGCTACATGTGAACCTACTTCTTGAACTCCACTAACATGCATGAAAGGTGCTACAGATCAACTTCTGCTCCAAAGGCCAAAGGACAAAGACAAGGAAGCTCTACATATAAACAAGGTAAACTCTGTTATTCTGCTGAACAAATCTATATCTATGTGTATTAGGTTCATGTTTCAAGGACACACAAAAAGCACATATGTGGACAACAAGCATGCTTATCATTACTATGATGCTGTAATCACCCATTCTTCTCTAAGCAGATGTTCCCCTGACAGAGGACTTGGTAACTCTGTTCAGCACTGCAGCAGCACAAGTAAAAAGACACACACCACAGGCAATTAACAGTCTGTAGATCTAAGCTAACTTTAATGAATCCCAGCCTCAAATTTCACCCATTGGTTTGCAGTGCACATTTCACATCCACAAACACGCACAATTTTTCCTTTATTGTCTTGCATCGCTCTCTTTTTCCCTCACAGACTTAATTTCAATTAACCACATTTTTTCCTGACACATTACCAATATAACATTTCTGTTTCCCAAAATGGGATGATCAGAAAACTGAAAAGAAGTTGATTGATAAAGATTTTAAAAATAAAAGAATGAAAATTGAAGGAACTGTGTCTACAACTGTGCAGGCTTGGAGCTCCAGTAGGCCAGCCATTCACACAGATCATCAATGGAGAACTGCCTGGGCATCAAACAAGAAGAAAGCAACCCTGATTCTTCAGTCTCCTAAAAGACCTAGTGCAGATTCAACATGGGTCACAACAGAGAAACCCCGAGTTCCCCAGTAGCTGATTTCTCAGATAAACTGTCCCTGTTTTTAATAGACACAAGAATGGAACAAACAGCTATTTGCTGTTTTGAAGCCCTTCTAAATTACTTCATTAGTGTTTTTTGTCCTAGCAGAAAACTCAAGTTAATTAGTGCTCACAGTGCT
This sequence comes from Mastacembelus armatus, assembly GCF_900324485.2. NCBI lineage: Eukaryota > Metazoa > Chordata > Actinopteri > Synbranchiformes > Mastacembelidae > Mastacembelus > Mastacembelus armatus. The sequence continues at coordinate 5,162,161 of NC_046634.1, read as the reverse complement.
GTAAAATCAAACTCAGCCTTGATGCCACACAGAGGAACAAGCAAGTCTCATGCTGCAAGTTCTTACACTATCCAAGCAGATCTGCACCCTATCAGTGTGCTCTATTTCAGTCCCAAAATCACTGTAGATGTTACTACTTAGAGAGATTTTTCATGCTACTCCAGTTCCTGTTTTTATGTCTACAGCAGTGACATGATTTGTTCATCTGTAAAGTTTCAGTGCATGTGTGTTTCACAGAGTAGACAGCTGCAGTTGCCTAAGAAATAACTTCTGCCTGAGGGCTGCCTGCTGCCTCTTACTGAGAGAGCGATGGAGAGCACTATGGATGGAGAGAGGAAGAAGTGCACGAGGATGGAAAGGGGGGAAACATTTCTGCAATTTGGCTTAGCCCTCTGGAGACTGAACTGAACAACAACACAGAAATCTATCCAGTCAGGAACACACACGCACGCACACACACAGACACACACACACACACACACACACACACACACACACACACACACACACACACACATACACAGTCATACGAAGAGTAACACAGGGACAAATGGCTCCTTCTTTGCTCTTGGACAAATTTTCCAGCTCATTGGGTCCTTTTAGAAATGGCAGGCAGAAGCAGTTAGAAAGGGTCTGCCTTTGGCTACAATCACAATGAGACTCATAAACTCATAAAAGTCTATTTACTGTCCCATTTCTATTAGTTTATCTAATTGTGTCCCTGAACATCACCATTCTAACATTCACAGGCTACATGAGACAAAGACAGGGAGCATAGCATCCGACTGCTCAGTAAGTGTATAGAATATTTTGCAGTAGCTCAGTTTGGCCAGGAAGCATTTAACATGTTCCACACATGGGACGCAAAGTCAGCTGTGAGTAACAGCTTCAAAACAGGCACTGTGTGGATTTGAGGTTTCTTTGGGACAAAGATGCTAAAAGGCATTTTCATGGGTTAATATGTGACTCCTGTCATCTGCTTGATTGATGCTTGAAGTGAAATGGGCAGTTATTTGGTATCTCCAGTAACTCTACTGAGCAGCTGAAGGTTTTGTGGCTTTGTCAGTCTTTCCTTCCAGACTGAATATTAGGGCAGGAGTGTAGAGGACTTTGCTCAGCTCTTAACAGCCTGAACATGACAATAAACAGGCCCACTGGAAATATAATTATTGTAAAATCATCATGTTAACCTCTAGGCCAGTTACACTGTAAAGTGCATACAGGGAATTAGTTCTGTTTAGGGAACAACAGTTCATGACAAAATGAAAAATGTTTGTTACAAGTCCAATAAAGTCTCACATAGAGGGGAAGGTTAGTCAAATATTAGGTTCAGGTTAGTCTCCAGGAACTGCATACAAGTCATTGCAATGTTCCCTGATGTGATGGAAACCAATCAGTGCATGTGTCCTGGTTTTAAAAGGAGAGGAGAGAGTTTTATCTCAGCTAAAAACAGACTCTGGGTACATTAATGACTGAACATTAAAGTCAACAGTCTGGAAAAATAAACTGACAGTGAATGTTATACTCAGATGGATTCTAACATAAAGCAGAAACCACTTTGGGACTTGGTTACATGGTCAGCTGAGGATCTTACTAACCTGACATTTAGATGTGTGTCTGAAAAGTCTGCATTTTGTAACTTCATATGAATTTGCATTCACAGTAACATAACAGTAGCTGGCCATTGTAATTCTAATTTCAGAGAAACAGAAAAACCACTGCACATAAAATGATCTGCAACTATTCAAATAACTAATTATTTAAGTAAAAATGCCAAACACTGGGTGGTTCCAGCTTTTTTCATCCTTTTTGTCATATATGAAAAGTATGAACTGTGTTCAAAAAACTAAACTCACTGGCCTGGCTGTATCTTTTATGTTAATGGCTTATATCTATGACAGGCTGCTGACCAGTTACATGGGAGGTAATGGATGTGATGATATTAACATAGTTCAATGATATCAAATCTCAAAGCTCAGCCTGGATAAGTTTCCTCTTTACATGATTATGTTTATAAAATTAGTAAAGATATTACACAGTGAGAGAGACAGGATGAGATGAGGGCCATGAAGTGGTCAGACAACATAGAAGTACAAAAGCAACAGGGTGACATGGCACAGCTAGTTATAATATTATTTAAAATGAATATGCACACACAAGCATCACAACTACTAGTGCCTATAAGTCACTAATGTTCCAATGTAAGAAAATATCTGTTTAACTGTAGTTTGCACTGAAGAGGTCCTTCTTTTTACAGAGGAGATGAGAACATTTTATCACTAACCCACAAAGTCAAGACAGTCAGAACAAGCCATTACTAAAGCTGCAGCAGCCACAGTTAAATTCAAGCTTCTCTGTGTGGTTGATGTAATCATAATCTTTCAAGACTGGCTTTTGGTTGACAGGGTCAATAAAGAGTTAGTATGAGGCACACGCTGTATGACAGTGGAGAACAATGAACTTTGAGTTTGCCCTTTTCAGTCTCTTGTCATTTCTTGCTCTTCCCATTCCCTCTGAGTCTCAAAGTTATTATCACGCATGTAGAAAAAGCTACATAACACAGCTTTCTTGAAAATACTAAACAACCACCCGAATCACCATCAAGAGCCCTCCCAGCCTGGTCGTGCACATGTCTTTTCAAACTCCACAATCCCTTTTATAACACACAATTTCTGTTAAAAACTAGTCTGAAGAAATTATCCAACATTTCAGTCTGAGTTCACAATATGGCAACTAAGATGGCACAACCCATTTGACTCTAAACGCTCCCCATCTTACTGCCACTCCCAAAATGTCTACATAGCCTCATAGTGAGAGCTACACTATAGCAGAGCTACAGTAGCAGCTTCAGCCCTACATTTACTGAAAATGATGCTTTCAGTTGCAATAAAAGCACAAAGAACAACCTATTATGTGCAGAAAAGATATGAAGTGCAAACTGGGCAGCTCAAGCCCAAAATCTGCTGCAAACACCAGGATGATTTTGGTGATTTGATAAAATGAGCAACATCATCAATGATTCTATCCAGGCTTAAACAAAGAGAAAACACACTTAGATTTTCTATGTCTCCATCATATTTTCTTCCTCACTCCATAAAATGCTTCCTCGCCAGTTTACATGTCACTACAAACTAATGCCCTGTAAACAAAGTGCATCCTCACAGACACAGAGGAGAGATGTGAGCTGAGATAACACTGCACTGTCAGCACACAAGCGAGTGCTTTAAACCCCAGGGTTCACACAGACACACACATATACAGGGACACACACTGGAGATCACAGCTCCAGAACTGTCACTGGGGTCAGTCGGGAGACGTGCGATATCTTGACAGTGCTGAAGTGTTCACTGACACAGAAACACACGCAACACACAGCCTCACAGTCTGTCCCTGTCCCTGTGGATGACCAACAGTGTGTATGTGTGTAGATTTAAAAGATGTCTGCATCCTTTCTACATGAAGACATCTCAGAACATTTGGTAATACTTTAAATTACTGAAATGTTTTACTGTTAAGCACATTGTGACATTAGAAATTAAACTTATATAATGTATTCTAGGTCTTTTTTACCTAATTGGACATGACTAAGAAGCTTAGCTCTGGCAGAAGCTGAAGAAGCTGAAATCTTACTTTGGTGTTCAGGACTGAACTGAGTAAACGTGTCATTATGTTTCTTCAGAGCATGACAATACTAGATAATCTGGTAATACAGCTTGATCTCACTGACTTAAAAATAAAACCTCACTTCTACACTTAATTTCTTTAGCAGCCTGTGCCATCTTATATGAGCTTACCTTGTGTGTTGTCATCACATGGTGCTGCTTCACTGTTTCTGTAATGAAGTTGATGTACATTACAATTTGAGGGTGAAGTGAAAGTCTTATATAACTTAATACTTTCAGGTGTTTCATTTCAAATTCATTTTACATGCAAACGTATAGAAACAGTAGAAAATGTGTAACTACATTACGCAACAGTAGAATAAAGTTTTTCATCCACCAGTAGTTATTTTTATTTACGTAGCTTATATTTATATATATTATTAACACTCACAGGGGCCAATTACTGCATGAGGACCGTCGGGGAAAATGTATGTACATGACACGTCACTATTAAAATAATGAAACATTTTCAGTGAACTTTTGCTTTAGTGTATTTGTAGTGTGGTGTTATAATTTTTAAGGCTCAGGATTCATACACTAAAATAAATATTTTATCTCCCATTCATTCGTCTCCGCCTGTAGCTCAGCGTCAAACACCAGCTCACCTTTACTTCTAACACATGAAGTCAGTCACTAGTTGCCTCAGCACTCCGTAGCGTCGACGCTCTTCCTCGTGTTTTTCTTGTGAAAAAGCGTTTCCGCAGTGTCGTCTGCGTAATTAGCGTCACCTGTTCACCTGCAGCAACAGACCAATCCGTGTGCTCCTCACTGGGGGGCTGCAGGACCTGCTGCTGACTTCGCCTCCTGATCTTAGCCCCATATAACTATACTTTTGTTACATTTAAGTGAATAGTGTCTGAATAGTAATAGGAAGCACAAGGGCCAGTTGGCCTGTTGTAATGGACTGAGGAGCGCAGTGTGAATTAGGATTAGAATTAGGGAAAGAAACTGCAGCTGAAGTCTTCAAACGTAATTAAAGTAATTGATTTACAAGGTCCCTCTTCAGTTTAGATGTGGCTAATTCAGTCTAAATCAATTGGGACTTGATATTAGAATGGGTAAAACACATCTTAATTTGCCTCCAGCACAGAAATCCAAATTTCATAATTTCGAACATAATGAATGTTGAATGTCCTTCCCTGTCTCTGGCTTAAAGCGTGCATTTTAAAGGTAGGAGGGTGCAGAGGTGCAGAGCTTTTGCCCTGTGTGTATATGTCAGGACTCAGTGAGTGGGAGAACAGAGGCCACAGACAGAAGCTGCTTTTTCAGCTTTCAGTGCAATGGATATTTGATGAACACAGTACAGGCCATATTTCCCTCAGTCCCCTGTCAGGTCTATTTTCCACCAGCATAAAAGTTTGCAAAAAATGTTTTAAGAGTTACACAAAGGTTAGTCTAATTACTGAATGTTTTCATCCATACACATTTTCTTTTTTACTGAGAGAAAAGCCTAGACACAATTTGATTAATTGCTGCATATAAACAGCTTAGTGCTTTATACAGTTGTCATATTGAGTATATTGTCATTATTGTCAGGTTTGGGTATGAGATGTGGGTCCATAATCCTCTGTATTTGTGTAGGACTGTTTAATTAGGACTAAGCATGGATTTTTCCTATGTTTATCTCCAATTAGGGTCATCTTACATGCAAAAGGAAAAACATAAGACTTGCCTCCCAACATCAAATAATACATGAGAATTTAAAATCTCATGGCTATAAAAAGATTTAAGTTTTAAAGTAAAAGCCAAAGATGAATGTGATTTTAAAAAAATCTAACGCACACACTCAAACAAATGAGCACAAGAAACATTTGTGGGACCTGACTCGAGCGCATTTTATTTAACGTTTATAACTGTTAAAAACATGTATAAAATTGGTCCTGTTTCAGAAACAAGGCACGCATAGTCATGTCAATGTTCAGTGTTCATGTCATTAGCATTATCATTTATCAACAGCATCATCAGCACGATCCATCTCAGTATTTGTCTAATAGTAGTATCAAGCATTCCCTAATATAAAAACACGTTCCAATTTTATTTATTTTTTTCCACAGAGGTTAAAATTTTATTCCGAGCAGCAAGACAATATTCATGCAAAGACGGGAGTGGAGGAGAAGATGCGAGCTGACTGGGCTGAAGGGTCTTTAATAGTAGGTTTCCCGTTCCACCCAACCTACACACAGAGAAAAACAAAAAATTTAGAGGTAACTTCCTGAGTACATTGGATATATTTTATACTTAATTTAAAATAATGCACAAATACTGCAGAATGACAAAGTTTTCATTGAGATGAATGAGACCTATGTATTTCTACGGTCAGCAAACTTAAAATGCACCTGCAAGACACAGGTAAGTAGAGACAAAAAACAAGAGGCACAAATGTAGGAGAAAGAATTAGGAAAGATAATTTGTATAAATTATGGGCTCACCTCCCGGGCTGCGTCTGAGGATCAGCTTACGGATTTCATCATAGATAAAGATGAGCAGGGAGTAGGGGAAGGCGCAGAACCACCAGTTGGGCCTAGAAAACATACACAAAAGGAGATGAGAAACTGATCCAGAGCCTCGGGCCTGGATGAGCAACATGTGGTAGGTAAAGTAAGCAAAATTCAGAGTGAACTAGATATGTACATAGTTCACTGGTAGGTTGTGAGGGGAGTTTTGTGCATTACTCACTTAAGAGGGTACATCCTGAGGGCGACATCCATGCCTGGGCAGTAGGAGAGGAAGGCAGCCAGAGCTGTCTCCTCAAACAGGCCAAAGATCAGGATCTTGTTCCTGAAACACAAGAAAACAATTTAAGACAAAGGATTTCAAAGTACAGACACTGTGCCAAAGTACAGCCTGAAAGCCTTTTATAAACACTCCATCTTATTGAGAGCCCAATATAAGTGCAGAGGTTAGAGGAAAGTAAAAAAAGCACAACAGCTTGTACAATGTGGAGAAGTAGACATGACACTCAAAATGGCAGCTATATCAGGAAGGGAGGATAAAACATCCAGCTCAGAGGTGACAGTGGAAGGTGAAGTGCTCTCACAAATGGTGGGTGTTTATCACTCACTTCATGCCCTGTTGGAAGACAGAGTTCCTCCTGGTCTTACAGATGATCAGATCAGCCCACTGCACGATGACGATGCTGACGAAGAAGGCAGTGTGGCAGGTGAACTCCACGATCTTTCTCTGCTCATAAGTCTGACAGAACACACATGTTTCAGACATATACCAGGAGGCTGCATTAAAACCTTTACTTGTGGTCTGTCCAGTAAATATCACTGACCCACTGCTGTCCATAGCTGTCCTCTAGGTCATTAATGTATTTATTATCCCAGGACACTCTGATGCCCAGCAGGGTGGAGGGCAGGAAGCCGTTCTCAGCCAAAATCACAAAGTAGGTGAAGAAACCTGCCAGTGCCTGGATCATACCTGGGAAAGAGATGTAATTGGACAAAGGTATTGAATTAAAAGATCTTACAGCAAACTATACTTGAGTGAGTCGAAGATTAAATGCAGACATGCAGATAATTAGTCCATTTAGAATTTGCCTCAATTTAGAATTAAACCAGGGATTGATAAATGATGAACAACCTGAACTTGTCGTCTGTTAGGAAATGATAATGAATGAGAAAGTGAATGATTCAGCAGTATATTTGATTAATAAGTCTTTTGGGGAAGTTTTAGGACTGAACCATTTGTCACTCAGTAGATAAATAAATTAAATAATGCTATCTACTGAGAAATCAGAAGCTTAACCAAAGTAAAGATGATTTATATGTCCTCTCGTAGATTTCATTCTGAAATAGTTATAAGATAAACAGTATCCTTGATCCCAAATCCAATAGTAATTGAAATCAATAGACTGGTCAAAAATCTGTTTTTATTGTGAGTGACATGCTCTTGCTAGAACACTACAGTGGTCTGCTCCCATCACTGTAAGAGAAACAGCAAATGGGCCACAGAAATACCAGGTAATTTTAACTTCAGGAACGTGAAACTAGTGTCAACAACTGTTGGCTTGTGTCTTGCTCTTATAACGTAGCTCAGGAAGTTCAGGAGGGTTAAAACCTATTCTTGGCTTCATTACCAAAGACGGAAAAATCAAAAGCTAGCGGCACTGCTGTCATCACTCAAACACACAAACACACACATCCCAGCTCTCTATCAGTACGAGCCTATTTCTGGTGCATTGGTGCACGCCACTCTTCTAGTTATCTTGGACCACCCAGATACTGAGCAGCCTTACCAGAAAAGTCTACGAAGGAACCAAAAGTAGCAAACTCCACTTCATGTTCCGGTTTGCAATCAGTAGGTCATTTAGCAAATTTGTATTTGAATTCAAGGCTAAGTTTTACCGATTTGTCCGTAGGCTATACTGATGAGCCTTTCATTCACCAGTTTGTCTGTTTTGGGGTTTCTGGGCTGTCTCTTCATAATGTCGCTCTCAGCTGCTTCATAAGCAAGGGAGATAGCAGGGACCTGGGAGACAGGAAAAAGCATTAATCAATGAACAAACTGATAAAATAATTTAAAAAGACAGAATAAGAAAAATAAACTTTTAGAGTTTAAATAAAAGTAGGAATAAATGTGGTTTATTATAGAAGCTCAATTCATGTCTTGATTTTAGATATCTCTAAAATGCTCCCCATTACAGAAACAACAAAAGAAATGAAAGACTGAAATTTGTTTTGTTACCATGTCAGTTCCCAGATCAATACAGAGGATGGTAACAGTTCCCAGGGGCAGAGGGATGTTAGCAATGATGAACAGGAGGAAGGGGGTGATCTCAGGGATGTTAGACGTCAGAGTGTAGGCGATGGACTTCTTCAAGTTATCAAAAATCAGACGGCCTGATGAAAAGGACAAGAACATGAGGTCATTTTTTAAATTAACAAAAGCAAATTAAATTGTTTCATGTAAAAAGCATATAAGTACCATATTATTTACAATCTCTTACCTTCTTCCACACCAGTCACAATGGAGGCAAAGTTGTCGTCCAGCAGGATCATGTCAGCAGCCTGCTTGGACACATCAGATCCAGCGATCCCCATAGCAACACCAATGTCAGCTTTCTTCAGAGCTGGAGAGTCATTCACACCGTCACCTGTTACAGCCACAATGGCTCCCTGGAGAGAAAGAAGAGACACAAAAGTGTTGAAGGTAACATTAACACTTATGTAAGAAAATTATACTGCAAAAGAGGAAATGAAGTTAAATAAATAACGAAGGAAAAATAAGACCAGGAAAAGCTGTTGCGCAATCAAGATTCTTTGCAGTAAGCTCAGAGAGCTGTCTTCACTAGAAGTTTCATGAGAAATGAATGATGGACAGAAAATGGTAAAGTCTATTTTTTTAAGGGAAACAGAAGAGCAAGTAATATGTTTTTGGCTGCACAATAAAGTGCGTCTTCAACTGAGATGAAAGTTAGACTGATCTGTGTCTGTATTAAAAACATTTGAGACAAGTCACCATTCTTACTTTTAAGACATTTCCATTTTCATAAGTGCATCCCACAATAACTTGCTATGTGATAGAAAAGTCTCTTTTTTCAGTTTAGTGCAATACTGCTTTATTTTTTACATGTCACAAGAACTTGAGTAGGAGACAGGTTGCGTCATTTGAGAAATACTGCTTCTATACTCAGCAAAAATGTTTTGGTGTGACGGTTGCATGCTGGCTACAGAAAAGCTGACTGCATTTCATGAGATAGAAATATTAGTGTTCTGTACACTTCTAATATCTGAGCTGCCCACTCAATTAAAAACATTGTTTTATGAAAGACTTATCAAAAATGTGGATGAATGAAGGTGGTTGTTCTCAGAAATATTTTCAATCAAGTATTCACTGTTCCAGTAAAATTCATTATCCTTCAAGCAAAGATTCTCCTCTGAGTTAATGGAGAGATATTTGAAATCTAACCCCAACTGCAAACGAATGCCTTAAGAATTGCTTGGCCAACAGTGTTAGTCTGAATTGAAGTTACTGTCAACAAATCAATAATCCTGTTTTACTTCAGGAAGCTTGTGGGATACATGTGAATGCATTATTTATTTATTTATTTTAATTCTGCAGCTTTCTGACAAATTTTCAGCTGCACTTGGATCATCAGTGACAGCATGTCTACTGGCGCTTGATGAATCTACCACACTGTTTGCATTAAATTTGGTTATTTTAACAATTTCTACAGATCTATGTTACGTAGCTAGGGTTTTCTTAACCTAGGAGATGAAAGTGACAACATAATAGAAAAATATATCGACTGCTGTGACCACTGACAAGGTAATAATTCAAATTTTAAATACACACAAAACTCCATTGTCCAAACAACAGTAAAGAGTTTGTTGCCTACCAGTGCACCCATGAATATTCATGTGTGCGGATGAGCCCACGCTTGATTATTCTTCCGAATTAGTCATCAGACTAAAGCAATAATCATAAGCATTAGAGGATATGGATATCAAATTTTCACTCTCATATTTACATAATAAAGGTGCCGGCACATGTTGTGTTTGGCAAACTGCAAAACAGGAGTACCAACACTGCTGAGGATCATAAGAGCAGAAAAATCTTCACACAAAAACATAATTTGTTTAGTCTTTTTACCTGTCTCTGACAGCCCTCCACAATGATCAGTTTCTGCTGGGGGGAGGTTCTGGCGAAAACAATCTCAGTGTGATGCTTAAGGATGTCATCAAGCTGCTCTGAGGTCAGATCCTTCAAGTCACCACCATGGACTACACACGCTTTGGCATCCCTGGAGGGAATACATTTTAGAATTAAAAAAACAAAAAACAAACAAAAAAAACCACTAGCCAGCACCACATTCAGAACAAACTGCGAATACGACAAAGAGGAAATCCAAATGCAGCACAGACTTTTTCTTAATCAGTATAATCAGTTTGTCCTAATTCTGTACTTGTGGCACCATGACTTCTCAGTAAATTCAGTACCTTGGGTTAACTTCATTGATTGGGATGTTCAGACGGGCAGCAATGTCTTCAACTGTCTCATTGCCCTCAGAGATGATCCCCACACCCTTAGCAATAGCCTTGGCTGTGATTGGATGATCTCCTGTGACCATGATGACCTAGGAGCAGGGACATTTGTGCTGATAAGATCAGTGAATCAACACGTTAAGAGTCGTTACTGACAGACATTTAAGGGACAGACGAAACTAAATAAGTCAGCTGAATCTTAAATTAAAAAAAGTCATGTCTAGTTCCTACCTTGATTCCAGCACTTCTGCATTTTCCAACAGCATCAGGCACAGCAGCACGAGGAGGGTCGATCATTGACATGAGGCCAACGAAGCAGAGGTTCTCAGTGGGGAAGTTCACCTCGTCAGTGTCAAAAGCAAAGTCCTCTGGGAACTGGTCATCAGGCAGGTTGAAATGGCAGAAACCTTGTTTGAAACAAGGCAAGAAGGAGTTCAGGAAAAGGAGGCAGTAAATTAAATATTTTTGCATGGTCATTTGAGTCTCAGCTCTGTGTATTAATTTGTTCATTTCATTCCCAACAGCCATCCATCCTTACCCAATACTCTCTCTCCCAGGCCACCCAGTTCCAGATAGGCATTCTGGAAAGCATCTTTCATCTCATCATCCAGAGCCTGCTCTTTGCCCTGGATCATGATGGTGGAGCAGCGGTCCAAAATCCTCTCGGGGGCTCCTTTCATCACCAGCAGGTGCTTGGACTCCCCTTCAGGTGCAGAATTCTTGTGAATAGAAAGCTAAAGGCACAAGGAAAATAACAGGTCAGTTTGGGCATCAGTGCTTTCATATATGTTTATTTTCAACCTCAACCTGGATCAAAGAGGGAAGAGACATGCAGATAAACAGAACTGTAAAACAGGTAATAAACACACAAGTTATGTAAGACAGTCATTAAGTCAGTTAAAATGTTCCAAAGGTCACACAAAATGTTATTATTCTAAGATTTTTTTTAAAGCTGATTTAATTTTGTTTCATTATTGATGTACTGTTGTAACATGAAGCAGAAATAGCATGGCATTTAGTATTTTGATAATCTCATGACATTTCCAAACAAAAAAGAATTTCCAAAAATGAATGTCTATACTAATACCTGAAAATAACACAAAAAGCAACTTGTTTCCACAGCATAATGATTGAAAAATGACAGTTTTGACACCTGGTATTTGTTGGTAGAGTTAAATGGAATCTCAGAAATTTTGGGGGTTTTGGCTCTCATTTCCTGGACTGATCCACAGCACAGCTCGATGCATTTCAGCAAAGCAGATTCAGAGGCATCACCAGCCACATCTCTCTGTTGGGGGACGGTGGAGAGGGGAGAATATTAATCATAGGCACAAAGACCAATCTTCCACTTTGTTTTGTTTAATAAAGCTCTTTACACAGCCTGAGTAGACTTCAATTACCAGTGCCCTTAAATCATTTTTAAAAATTGTCTCAGTTTACTTTCTATATACTTTTTGTAACCACCTACAATGTAAAAACATACTGTATGTCACAGGGATCAGTTTTAAAAGTCAACCATAAAAGAAAAATGTTCATTTTCTTAGTCATAGTCACTGGCCTTAACAGAAACTGTGTTTCCCCTCCTTTCACTTCTAAATGTGAGGAAAAATAATGAGCAGGAAGAGAATGACTGGTAATTAAAGTCATGATGCCAGCCAGACGTTTACAGGTGATTAACACACACAGATGCTCGTTTTACACTCAGACACACACATTATCTGGTTATTGACACAGGGTGGAGACAAGACACTGGGCTCCAAGGAAAGACATGTGAGCCAAGGGACATACTGGGTGTGTGTCTGTCAGGCTGTTTGGGGGTTCGGGGCTATGAATAATTATGTGGTAACAACATGTGTGTACACTCCAGAGAGAGTGATAGCTGCTGGAAAACAAGCTTGTTGATCTGAGTGGTAAACACATCAGTAGACGTTAAAATAAATGTATTTACAATTATTGTACAACTTCATAAACATCTGGTGTTTTTAGAAATACATTTTTAATCTATTACTACAATTAGAGAAATGCACTTTTGCACTTTTAACCCAAAACAAACAATGTTTGAATATTAAAAACTATTTTAAAAATTTGTTTGGTTTAAACAAGTAAATTAATTCCTAATATTGTAGATTATCCAGCCAAGTATTGCTGGCTGTAGTTGTGTTATTTATACAAAAAAATGCTGTAGATTTAAAGCATTCTGGTACAAGAGTTCAACAAACACTTGACTGGTCATTAAATGATTTTAAATATCATGTTTCAATCTAGTGTCTATGATCAGATTTGGACAAAAGACTGAATGAGCATCACTTAAAGTACTTAGTACTTAATATTTTGATAATTTCATGACATTTCCAAACAATTAAGAAGAATTTCCAAAAATGAATGTCTCTGTAGTAATACCTGAAAAGACTTTATTACCTGCAGCTTGAAATCAGCATGATGGCTCTGTTAATTGGATGGCATTTTCACTTGTTACACTAGGAGTCAGAATTTAGCATGAACTTTTTTTACTTTTTCGTCGATAGAGTATTACCATCTCATGCTAGTGACTACTCTACAAAATTACCGTAAATATACACGTATAAGTTGCTTCGTTGTATAAGTCGCAGGACAAGCCTGAGGAGTAAAAAAAGGTACGACTTATATTCCAGAAAATATGGTATTTCCCTAATAACACTGCACAATTAACGTGAAGAACGTCCAATTTGAGGCTGTTGTCTCAGAAACAGATGAACATTTGGAAGCGAAACAACTGCAGGGAAAAAGAGGGTAAATGGTAAAAACTTACCTTCAGGATGGGAACATTGGTCTGCTCAGCCAGGAAGACAGCACGGTTGCAAAGTCCAGCGATTCTGGCCAGGGCAGCCCAAGTGGCTGAGCTCCTGTCAAAGGAAGTTCCACTCTGGTTCTCAGTGGTGTCAGCCTCATGGATCTGGTTGTCAAACCACATGTGAGCCACAGTCATCCTGTTCTGGGTCAGGGTCCCAGTTTTGTCTGAGCAGATGGTGGAGGTGGAGCCCAGGGTCTCCACAGCCTCCAAGTTCTTCACCAGGCAGTTCTTCTTGGCCATACGCTTAGCAGTCAGAGTCAGACACACCTATAGATGAGATTGTTTGGGTCAGTTAAGAGCTGAGTCATCATTTTGAATCCATAATTTGACCTTTCATACTTTAGAGACAGCCAGACTCACAGTGACAGTAGCCAGGAGTCCTTCTGGCACGTTGGCAACAATGATACCGATGAGAAAGATGACAGCCTCCAGCCAGGTGTATCCAAGGATGAGTGAGAGGATAAAAAAGGACATGCCCAGGAAGACAGCCACGCCAGTGATGATGTGGATAAAGTGCTCGATCTCAATGGAGATGGGGGTGCGTCCTACCTCAAGTCCTGAGGCTAGAGTGGCAATACGACCCATGACGGTGCGGTCTCCAGTGCTGATAACAATACCACGAGCAGTTCCTATAGGAAGGATGATTGGATGATTTTTTTTCAAACCAAACATTCCCTACAGTCTCTGAACTGCAGATATAGTGTAGACCTCTCTCTGAAAGCCTCTGATGTATCCTGTCATCATACCTTCAACACAGTTGGTGGAAAAGAAAGCAATATTCCGGGTCTCCAGTGGGTTCTCATTGGAAAAGTCTGGAGTACGAGTCTGGGGCTCAGATTCACCAGTCAGGGAGGAGTTGTCCACCTGACAAATGACAAGTGTGACTGATGGAACTCTGAGTCCAAATTTAAAGACAAACTCACATCTACAAATACTATAAGGTTTTATAAAGTGCCAACTAAAGTACAGCAGCAGACTGAAATTTAGAAAGTTAAGGGTACATTTTTGTTAGAGAAATGGCTTACAGGTTAAATTTCTTAAACACAGGTCCCAGACAGAAGAAAATAGCCTGTCTCGAGAACACCCACCTTGCAGCCATGGGCGGAGATGATTCGCAGGTCGGCAGGGATCCTGTCTCCACCTTTCACCTCCACTAAATCACCAACCACCACATCCTCAGCATTGATGCTTTTCTTCTCACCATCACGGACAACCAAGGCTTGCTACGAGACAAGACATGATGGAGACAGACGTTTATGTGAAACAAAAAGTGCGACTGATGGTTTTATTAGCTGTTTGTTTCCATGACCTGTATACCAGGTTCAATTTTTTCATAACCAAGAAATTTATTTTCATTATTAACCTTCAGATTATTCAGCAGAGATAATGAAATTCACATGTCCAGAGGAATCAACTGTTTTGTACAGCAAAGTGAGCAAGGTCTTGAATTACAAACTACAATTAGGAGTTGACATTAGTACATTATTTGCAGAACAGTCAATGGGGATCAAATCTTGATGCAGGTAAAGAAAAAACAACTAAAAGAAAAACAGATAACTGAGTATGGGTACCTGTGGAACCAGGTTCTTGAAGGAGTCCATGATCTTGGAGCTCTTGGCCTCTTGATAGTAGGAGAAGCAACCAGTGATGATGACGACAGCAGAAAGTACGACACCCAGGTACAACTGTGTATATCACATTTCAGTCAGATTTCTACAAGGCATTAGAGTTTAGGTCTAATTCTGACTATAAAATAGACACCTTTTTTTCACTCTTCTAATCAAACCTTAAGACTTGAGTTCAATGTGTATCTCAACATTTTAATCAATTAGAAGCCAGATTCTAACATTGCTGTCAAACAGACTAATCCTGAAACATAATTACCTAACAATGAAGATTTTAAATCTATGGTATTGGTAAATTGGAAAGTTCATCGATAGCATCAAGCTATGTCTAACCCATGTATCAAAGTGTTCCAGCAAAACAGAACATAAATAATTCAAAGACCTTCTCTTACATTATCATTTGCAGGCTCATCCTCCATTGCAGCCTGGATACCATAGGCCAGGAAACAGAGGATGGCACCAGTCCAGAGAAGCATAGAGAAACCACCAAACATCTGGATGAAGACAAACAGAAGTGACCTTTGTGTTATAGTACATACCTTCTCAATTTATGAAACCTTCTAAATTAGGAAATGAAGGCTTCAGTTCAACTTTAATAAAGAAGCTAAAAACCTCAAAAGCATCCACATCAACAATGGTATAAGACAAAAGGTTTCGTTTTCCTCAGCCCCAGCAGTGACAGTCCTATACATGCAGTTTGTGTGATGTTACCTGTTTGCAGAATTTGACCCACTCTGGGGTGGTTGGTGGAGGAGTGAGGGCATTGGGCCCATCACGGGCCAGAATCTCAGCAGCCTTCGCACTAGTCAAACCCTGGTACGAGGAGAAAATACAGATTGAGTTACAACTCGTCATAAAACTGATGGTTGATGTGTCACATAACCATTATGATTACAATAATTTATTTCAACCAATTCTAAATATAATGACATTTTAAGCACATCTTTATAGTTTCCCAGCTAACCACACATGTAGTCATAAACTCACACACACTTATTTAAGTCCAAGAGGGACTGTCAGTACTACTAGTTGCCTGGCAACACAGCATCAACAAAATAACTAGGTTTTCCTTCATCAGCAGGTAGGAGGAAGAGGACAAAGAAATCAACATGGAGAAAAGAGAAAAGGATGTGCCAAAAAGAATCCAGCATCTGCAGCTAATGAATTATTGTGCTATGCATGCATCCCAATGCAGAGCTTGGAGACTCCAGTTTAGAGGTACTGATTACCTATTTTCATTGATTTTTCCTCCATGACCAGGAGCACATTTGCATAAGGAGAAAGGCCATACTGTAGTCAGTGACTGAATGGCTGGTGGGTTGGAAACATGTCTTAAAGACATTATAAGATTCTGTATGCTTCAGATGGTTAAAGTGCATACCGCAAAACTATCTCTGCCCTTGTTTGTCTTTTTCTACACCATGACCTGTTAATAAAAAACAAAATGTCAAAAAATAACCTTTTTAAAAACCGAAGTGAACAGGCAAATCACTCAAACCTTCATTGAGCTGGCAATAAAAAGTGTTAATGTTTTACAAAATTGTACGTAACACAAAGTCTCCATCCACCACCTCCTCCTCTCACACTGTCTCTTGATCACCACTCTTTGTGTAATAAATCCTGGGAGAGCTAAGTCTGTAGGGCCTGATCACACCCTTAACAACTCTTCCCTTATGATGTAAGGGAAGATCCTGCCTGTTTAAATTTCAGTTTAATTTATCTAACCATCATTGATCATTCAACAGCTATTATATCAAGTGTCACTTTAATATTTATTTGACTTACATGCTACATACCAGCACACTGACAGAAACACTCTTCAAAATGACATGACATACCAAAGGTTGGAGAGAAGAATACTGGTGGCCAAAATTAAATCTGTAAATAGTGTGACATTTAAAGCTACAGGTGACACACATTTCAAAGACAGGCACAAGCAGGCACATAATACAGCACATCATTCTTTCACAGCGACTCACATTGCTGAGATCTGTTCCATATTTGCGATTGAGCTCATCCAGGGTCAGCTTGTGATCATCCTGCAAGGGAGAAAAAATGCCATCAGCCCAGTGTGCATGTGTGTATCTACTGTATGTTCAGGGTTCAAGATTCAGGGTTTTTTTTATTGTCGTTTCAACCATTTTCAGTAAATACAGTGTATGGTGGAGCAAAAACAATGGTGCTACATGACACCATAACACACGTGTATGTATGTATGTGTGTGTGTGTGTGTGTGTGTGTGTGTGTGTGTGTGTGTGTGTGTGTGTGTGTGTGTGTGTGTGTGTGTGTTCAATATGGCAAAAGCCAGTGACATTTACAGTGCACTGCATCCTGACCTTTTATTGTGAAAGGAATACCTGTCACAAGCTGCAACAATGAAAGAGAAACATTCAGAGGGAAACGGATGAACGAGTAAATAATTAAGTTTAATTTTTAGGTCTTGTGTGTGGTTGTATGTGAGAGCTGTTGAGAAGAAGTAGAATAAATAAAACCAGCACAGCATAGATGACCAATTGGAAAGACAATGGGCAATACAAGAAGCGGACTCACCATATCCACTTCCTTCTTCAGTTCATCCATATCTTTTTCTTTCTTTTTACCCTTCCCCTTCTTCTTGCCACCCTGCTCCGAGGTTGCAGCCAGCTCATACTGCTCACGTCCTTCCTGCAAACGGAAGAGGAGAACCAAACAATGCAAAAATAAAAATGACGAACACCATTTGATAACAACTCTTAAAATAAGATCAAATGACAAATGAAAAGGCAGCAGTGAAATTAAAACAGGTTCTTTCCAGCAAACAAATAGAAGATTCAAAAATCCACTTCATGTGTTGTTCCAGCTATGGGAAATGAGCTGGCTAGTAATGTTTATCCCATTTTGACCTTGACAGTGTCTTGTGGGGCATATTTTAGGAAGCACACTGGACATGGGGACTGCTTCATAAGTAGATTATAAAAAATATGTCCTCCTTTGACTTCAAGATGACACTTCAGTCAAAACATTTCTGTGTGGTAACCGCTGATGAGGTGTACCTGATCTCATGCCTGATGACTCAAAATGCCAGAAGACATTTTGTCATGCTGCATCTTTGTAAATGTGGGTCAATGCACTTGGAACCAGATCTAAAAAACAACACCAAGCACAGCTCAATCTAAAACTGAGAAAACTGTGGCCTAAATTGTTAAGACAAACTGCCACAAACTTTAACAGAAAAAAAAAAATCACCTTTTAACTTGTCACAAACAGTTAGGGTGGATATCAAGACAAGAAATAAAAGAAGTGCTGGATCCTGGCTTTATCTTTACCAGTGCCATCTGTCACTGCAAACAAACCTCTATGGGGATCCAATTTCAGAATGTACAAACTTTTCAAAGGCATTCTGCTGTGAAAGTACCTTTTTTATAAACTAGTTTCCATCTGTTTTAGTCCAACTTTGTGTTTCATAAATTGACAATGAGAGAAGTTCTGCTTGTTATTTAGGCATCTCTTAATGTTTGTGTATCTTGATTTGATTAATCCATGTACAAGCAAAATGCAGGTATTTAAATAATATTCAGCTCTACTAGAGAACTATTAATCTTTCAAATATGTAATGATCAATAACAGCTGTTTTTTTACTAATCTGCAGAATATTTTGCTAACCAGCCTACAACTTTTACCTATTTAAATAAAAAGCTTCAAGCTTAAGAATGACATTTTGTCACTGTCTACATCAAAAATGAAACCTAATGGAGGAGCAAGTGTCACATGGTTTTTGGTGGTTGGATGATAAGCGCATGGTGAGACAGATTAGGCTGGTGGGGGAAACAAATTTCACTTGTTTAAACACCCACGTTTGCAATAAAGGCTGTCACTGTCTCAGGCTTAAATACACAGAGCTTTATTCATTCACCAACTGCTTTCACAAACACAACCTCACCAATTAAGCACCTCCGCCAAACGCCAGAGTGGAAGACTAAACCAGACTGCAGTCAGTTACTGGTAATCACACTTGGAGACAGATTGTTGATTTTAACTTGATTTTTGACTGTGACACTAATGCTCTCAGTGTAGTAAAGAAACACTTTAATTAAAAAGTTCAGATCTAGATTTCACAGAAACACACATATATAGATATATAGTCATATCTTAAAAAGAGCTTAAGCTGTAAGATTAACTGTTACTGTTCACTGAACAGTGAACAGTAACATCCTTAATTTGTGTGCTGTCCCATCACCATCAGCTCCAGCACTTTGGCAGAGAGTTGCAGCCTCTCCTGTCCCCCTTCTCTTTGCTGTCTCCTCCACAGACATCACATCTCATTATCAGCAGTCACTGTAGCTGACAGAGCAACAAAGGCCCAAGTGAAGATTATGTCTTCTAGACCACCATAAGCCACATGGTATGTGAGACAGTAACAGACAGAAGGTGAGATAGAGAGGTAGAAAAAGTAACAGAGACTAAAAAGGAGAAGGGAGAAGAAAAGGCGCTAAAAAACTTTCATAAGTCTAAAAGACACAGCAATTCACTGAAGGTAGGTGCTAAATCATGCACTGAAACTGAAAGCACAAACTCACCAAAGAATACTTATCTTTTACCCAACACAAAACACCTGCTGAGCCACCAGCAGCTGCATGTGCCTATACCTGGTTTACAGGTGCCCACATGTAAAATATTAATACCTGGGATGATTGTCTAAAATCAGTTTAATTCCAGCTAACATTAGTCCTGGTTTCCAATGTCAATTCATGAAAGATATACAGGTATAAAGATATACAATATGGCATGTATTTATATTGCAAGATAAAACTATATTAACCAATACCTAAGCTAAATAAGTAAAACAGCCAGGTTTTAAGGCTACATTCAGCCCAAATGGACACCAGCAGTGTCACATATAGGGTGAAAAATGTGTAGGCTTCTTAATATGTGTACATGAAAGAAGGTTGAGCCTATATGTGTGTGTGTGTGTGTGTGTGTGTGTATGTGTCAGTTAGGAAAGAGGAGATTGCAACAGAAGAAGCCAACATCGGTCAGTGGTTAAGGTTCATCTATAATTCAGCGCTGTACAGGGATCACAGGTGTTAGTATGTTAAAAGGGATGGAGAAGGGCAGCTGAAAAACCAAGTGACTACTAATGAGCTGTTTGTGTGCATGTAACACCAGTGTGCCACAGCCATTTTGAAAACTCTTAAAGGGCAATATTTTGGACATAAAATGATGGCTCACCCACACTGCTCCAACCCAATATAGACATCCTACACACAGATCCAGTCATGGAAACATGCTAATACTGTTTTTCTACTGCGCTCGTACTTTGAAGTTTCCCAGGGAGTCACCAGAGCAGAGTGTGTGATCCTTGCACATGTTGTTATTGTTGCTTGAGCCCCCTGTCCGGCTAAGCTGGGAAAACACTGAGCATGGTTCTGGATCACTAGAGCCAGATCTTAACCTCTGGACCCCCACAGGCCCCAAGGGGCCACGGGGCTTTAGGGAAAAAACAGTGGTCCCGAACCTGAAGTTCAAATGCAGACTTGTTTTCAGCAGTTTTGAAAGCAGTACTAGTGCCTTGTTTTGAGCCTCACTGAAATACTAAGATAATTATTGTTTACTATGTTTAATTACAGCATAAGCAAGTCCATCAGAATAGAATAAATGTTATCAGATCTATATAAATTTTATTAAAACTGTAATATACTACTACACAGATTTCGATATTCAGCTGTGAAATTTAAACTACGAATATCAGACTGACAACCAGTTGCATATTATCAAAATTATCAATGATCAAACATTGTCTTTGTAGTACAATCGTAGAGTAATAGTTTTTGTTTGTAATAATAATTTGGTTAGAATCACACCATCATTTACATTTTAATAATTAGACACAACAAAAAGGCCATTATTAGATGGCCCATAACGGTAACTATAAAGAATATGATTCATTCTGAAAACATTTACAAGTGAATGACACACAGTATAGCAACAATTAAAAAAATGCCAATGAAAGCAGAAGAGCTCACTCTGGCTGCCTGAAGAGTTTGCACAGCAACAAATTAGACCCGTACATTAGATCCAAACACCAAATATTTCAAGTGCTCCACTTTGAAATACTGAGAAATTAACCCATTTCACAGGAAGAGATTCAGAGAGGGAGCTGATCTTCAAACACCCAAACAGAAGCTGCTCCCATGTTACACCAGCAGTTGCTTTCACCTGACAACCAACAGTCAAACTAGGGCTCCTATACATTCCCTCTGTGGCTGCTCTTGACATTTCCATTAAAAGATGCCGACAGCTAAAAAGTCAAGTTGCCCAGCTGAGCTGTCTCCAAGTGTGGCTCACTGTGATTTCTCTCTTCGCACCTCAGCCAGAATTTTAGGTTTCTGGCCGCTCTGGTTACTCAACACAGTTTTGGATTAGCAAGTTTCCGTTTACTTCAAGTGATACTGAAATATAATGTTTTATCTCAAAGTGCTTCATTTCATTCATCCTATAAAAGATGTATTGCAACTGATAATGTTCAGCACTAGTCTGATTATACACAACATTTAAAGCTTCTCTGTCTATGATATCAACACAAGCAGCACTATATCAAGATTTTTTGATAAGCCGATAAAGTTACTACTAGACTAAACTCAGACGTGTGTGCATGTGCATGGCCTTTGGGCACCTGTTGGGGATTTTGTCAGCTCAGTCAGAAATGAATGTAATGTGTCCACACCAAACCACTTCCTGGTGAGAGAATGACTGACACCAAGCGATTATAAATCACTGGTGTGTATTTCACGTGCACATTATGCTAATCCATCAAGATCTTCTGCGAAATCGGGTACCACAGAATCCACTCACAGTATACAATAATTCCGTAGATGATACAGTACAACCTTAACCATTACTTTTAGATTTAATATGTGAAGATGTTTCTGAAGCACAATTAGGAAACAAAATTCACAGAAAATGTAAGTATATAGGGGAAATTACAAACCTTTCTGAATGTCAGCCATGTTTTTTCCACATGTTTTCTCCCACATTAAGTAAAACCTAACCTTGAATAACAACATTCAAGGTCATCAACAGCACCCAGCAGTGAGGATGTTAGGATGGGAGGGAGCAGGACCATATGTCCACAGAAAAACAAAACAAGCTAAAGGAGGAATAAAAGGCATACGGTGAGAAGAGGGCATGGAAAGCAGAAATGGAAAAAACAGAGCAAAGAGATGGAGCTGATGAAAAACAAACTTGTGTCTTTCCCTTGCACTCTCACGCATACAGAGTAGCCTACTGGACACTGAACAATAGCCCCTTTGTGCTACTTCCATAAAATATCCATCAAAAAACACAAACAAAAGGCTCAGAAATCTTTTCATGCTACTGTTAAAAGACTACAGGAGCGTGGGCTATTTTATTTGCCATGTGCCACTGACAACACCTCGCCTTATTCAGTCTTTGTACAAATTTCAAGTCTAGTCAGTCATGTGGTTTTTATTGTCATTTCACTAATATACAGCTAGTACAGTACTCAGTGAAGCAACACAATGTACACCAGGTGTTATATAAAACAACACAAAAAGACAACAAAACTGCTCAGTATATATTTGAGGGAACACCAGTATAAACTACAACCAGTTAAAACTAAACCAGGCAAAAGTTAAATCTGATAGCACTTCAGTGCAGATGTCTCAGTTCAGTTATACCAATTTAACTGTTGTTTTCATTAGCTCATGAAAAACAGGAAAGTGAGAATTTGTGTGACAAGGACACTGAAAGAGAGATCAAATAGTTGCATGAGCCTCTCCAGTTAGCAGTTCTTCCCCCCTCCCTTCCCTCTTCCAACAAAATTAGAAGAGAGCGTTTGGTCCAGCAGTCACATATTTTAAAGTACACACTTTTTACAGGCAGATTTGAATTCCTATGAACAGTCCTTCCTAGTGCCAGGGTATTTTGCCAGATACACAAGCTGCTCATTCAACTGTGCCAAAACACACGCACCCCTGCAAGTGCACGCACACACACGCACACACACGCACACACACACAGTCCTGGGACTTTGCCCGGTTGCTACCAGTGACTGTTGTCACGCCTCTTGAGATATCTGTCAATGGACAGTCACGTGTTTTGGCCCGTCCCCCCTTCTCTTTCTCCCTCCTTCCCATGTCCCCTCTCTCCCTTCTCCTTTATTCTTCCATTTCCTCCAGCTACCCCTTTTCCTGTTTAAACAGTGAAAAGAAAAGTGGGTTAATTTACACAGGGCCATGTTTAAAACTCCCTTCACGTCCTGTGCAATTTTCAGCTTTCCTCAAAGCAGAACAAAATGAATCAACCAATGAATCAATGCCTTCACGTTTTGGAAACTTTGTGGGTACTTCTCTATTGCCAGGGAGACACACAGCACCGCTGAAATAAAAATTCACAAACTGCCACCATCTTAAGCTGTGCAATATTTTATTCACAGTGACTTGTTGACGAACATGATGTTGAGACATGATCAAAACTGCTGTTAACACTAGTAAACTAGGTCTTGAAGTTGTGGGAAAATCTAGCTGAAATATACAAATTAAATTTTTGTGACACTATAATCTCTAACACTGAAGGAAAAGTCATAGTGTTTCAAATCTGTGTTGTCATTTCTCCCATTCTCCACATTGACCCTGAATTTTTCTACTTGAAAGTCCCTACACTGTAAAAAAAAAAAAAAAAATGAGGGACCAGCTACACAAAAAACTCACTCCGTAGTTTGTCTTAAGGCTCAAATGCTGCTTCTGTTGTCCCACCAAGTTGATTTGAGTCTAGTTGTGGACTTTGAGTTAGCAGTTGTGGTATATTTAAGGCAAAATTGTCACTTTTTGTTCTCTTGAATGTATTTCCTTGCCAAGAACACATGGCAAGTAGAATATATACCTCCACCACAGCATAGCAAAAAAGAACAAAAACATGGAAAGTGGGAGAAGTGATAATAACTAAGACCTATATTCACATACATAGAGGTTTCCTCAACATTGTTTTGACACCATTTTTAAAAATGGCTAACTATTCCTTTAAATGTGCTTGGAAAATAATACCAGCACCAAAAATGTAGAATTTGAAGAAATGCTTTAATGGTCCATCGACTGTGGAAAGCGTGCTTACTGTCTCCACCACAGCTGGTATTGGTAGCCTGGCTTCTGTTTAAACAAATGCATTAGAGAGGACAGTCAAGACTGCACGTAACATTACCCTCACATTGCCACTGTGCTATGAGCAAAGCTCCTGACATATGTTATAAGGTTAACTCAACTTAAATGTCAAAACCATTTGAAAACTTAACAGCTGTAAGCTTAAGTCATTTTACAAGACAAAAGACTTTATTTACAAAAAGGCAAATGGTTCTTTTTGTACAAGGATTCTGCGGGGGGGCCAACAAGTCACTTAAGAGCAGAACAGGCAACCTTAAGCTGCTCTGGCCTAGAATGAATGAACCACTAATTCATTGGCGCTTTCACTTTCAGGCCTAAGCCACACCTCCATGACATTAACTAGCCAAAACACCATAGCTCCAAGTTGCATCATTTCCTCGTGAGGGGAAATAAGCTGAGCATGGCACATATCTTTCTCAAATATTCAGACCTTCTTCATTTGAATGTTTTCATAACCAAAGGAACAAACTGCCCTGAGCATCAGGCTGGGTTATGACATGGTAAATGTCATATTGCCTGATGCAAGAGACGCACGGTCAGGGGAAGAAGAACAATGTGCTCTGGGGTTTGTTATTTTTAAAGTGAACATTCCCCTTCTTTGGAGCAACATGCTTGGCAGTGAAAGTTCAAAGAGCTGCCACAGAAAACAAATCGCGCAGCTCAAGCTGCTTAGCCAAACAGAGGCAAAGACAGAACGAGCTGGCATGTGAACGAACTGCAGAAGAGAGAGAAAAAGGGGAGGGAGGGAGCTAGAAAGGAAAGCAATAAGGGAAATACAAGAGGAAAGAGCAAAAAGGCAGATAAAACTAGCTGTAACACTAAAGCAGAGAGAATTAGAAAAGAAGGGAATCAAAGATGGAGTGAGCATGCAAAGTGAGAAAAGAGGAGAGGGAGTACGCTATGTTCTGTCACAGACGAGGAGTGGCATGTGACATGTGACAAAAGCCCCGGTTAATACGCAATGACTGCCAAGCGGAAAGAATGTTAAATCCCCAGAGTGCAAGAAGAAGACGAACCAAGAGAAGGACAACAGGTACAAACAGAAAACAAGAAGGAAACGGACTGGAAAGAATGGAAGTTGAAGGTGTAGCTGGGGTGCCCCTTCAGCTCAGATTAAAAGGGGCTGAGGGCTTACATGTAGGTCAAATTCAGAGTGGGAAGAATAAAGTGGAAAACTACCAGCAGAGTCTGTTTTTGATCATGTGAAATGAAAGAGCTGAAAACTAATCTTTTCAAAGAAGCAACTTTTTGAGAAAGTGTGCTTCTTAAATTGTTGCCACTCAAGCAAGGTCGGGTTCAGTCTGGTGAGATTATGAAACATTTAGCTGAATTCCTCCCGTGTCTCTCCTGCGAGTTTGACAGCTGTCTCCCAGTTGCTGCTCTGTATCTCTGCCAAGTCAACCAGTCATTAGAGAGACTGCAGTTAGGACCCATGACACATTAATGTGCTTACCTTCCATAACAATTTCTTATTACATAATTGACGAGTCCAATGCATGAACATTTATGGTAAAATGAAGGAAAGTATATTTACTTCTAAAATAAAGACAATCTCCGGTTTCTTTTGCATGCTGCCCTTTCTAGAGGATCATACATCACAGTAATGCCATTTTCAGAAACTCCCCAGGCTCTTTTCTCCCTCCTCTCTATCACGTCTGCGAGCCAAGCTGCTCAATGGTGGCAATGCGGCAACCAGTCCCTCTTAATATCACCCCCACCTCCCTCTTTCAGGCAATCAATGCCTCCTCTCACTCCTCCCAGCTCACTTGCTTTTTTCTTTTTATTGCTCTGTGCTGCAGATGTGATGAGAAAACACTAAAAAGCTTGGAAAAAGGTCATCTCATATTAGAAATGAACTGGAAGCACAGGTCCAAAACACAAGGGGAAGCTGCAAGAAAAATAATCATCACTGTGAGGCTCCTGTCATAACTGCTCTCTCTCTCACTGCCCTGATTGTTCTCCATTACAGGAAAACAACTTCTCATCCTTTGTCTCTTCCCACTCCACCTCTCTCTCCTCACCCCAGGAAAGCTCTGTAGTGGCGATGATCTCTCCCAAGTCTAGCTATGTGTCTGTGCCAACGCTGCATCTGAATGCAATGGAGGAGAGGAGAATTGGAGAGGGCAGGAGAGGAGGGGATATGCAGTGGGAAAGTGGAGAGAGGCTGGATGGGGGCAGGGCATGGCTTTCATCATGTATGGGAGGAAAAACCACCACAGCAGCAGCCAAGAACCCAAGACAGAGCAGACAAAGATTTTCAGAACCATAAATGAGCATCGTGGAGAAAAAGAAGGAAGCAGAAGAGACTGAACTAGCCCTTCTGTTTCACATCTCCCGCCAGAGCTCTCAGTCTGTCTTTCGCTCTCTTTCGCTCCCTCCGTCTACCTCTCCATCACTTGCATCTATAATGAGTGTTTCTATTGCGCAGCATGGCAGGGTGTGGCGACTCCTGATATTTCATACAACAGGGTCAATTTCATTCCTTACAATTCAAGTTTGTGGAAAACAACAGCTGTGTTGTGGCTAAAAACAACAGAGGAGGAGAACAAAAAGAGAAAGGCTGCTGCTAACTCCTCTATATAGAGTCTAAATAGTCTTCTTTTTACAACTGCCTGCAATGGATTCCCTGAGTCTTAGTGAAAATAATAATAAACCAGACAAAAAGGGGGCATGTGAATGACTTTCCAACAGCAATTACAAAGCAACTGCCTGATGCCAAAGACCCCTGCTGAGCAAAAGATAGAGATTTTTCTCCCAAGCTAAAATCCTCAAATTACAATGTTTCAAATTATTTTTTAGGCTATGGATATGTCATATGATTTATTCTAATTGCAAACTCAATAACCTCTCAATGAGAGATTTCTGCTATCTTGTGTAATTTCAGCAAAAAGTCAGTGCCTTTTTATTTGCCTTTTCAGCACTTGTTCCAGCAACCAGCAGAACCTTAATATAATTTTTGTGTCAGCCTGTAAAGCAGCCACACTCCAAGCTGCTCTACCTACAATGAGATGTGAAATGATAGGACTTTAGATAAGTCAGAGGTCCATAATCTCCCAGCGAAAGGAAAAAAATGGGCTGGACATTGATCACATCCCTCCCACTACCGAGCCACTACACCGACAATACACAGCTGTTGTGAAAAGTGCTGCAATAAAACGAGCAAAACGTGTCAACATAGCGGTACCACACGGCAAATGTTTGTGAGGGGAGAGCATCTGTGATGGGAATACTACTACTCCATATATCTGATACACTTTCAGAAAATTCACACGTTTGAGGGGTATATTCGGCGCTCGAACTACTTTTCGACTCAAATTAGACTAAACTAGGCTCCCGAACCGTGAAATCCCCCCCCCCCACCCGCAGCCATCCTCGGTGCTACTTTCTCCCTTCAAACTAGTTTATTTCCACAGCTGCAACGTCGCAGATAAAAAAAAACTTTGACAGTCGAGGCGTCTGAGAACATCTCGTTATGTAACCGGACACCGAGCCGTTTGAAGACGCGGAGAAGCATCTTTGTGAGGGATGGAAACTTATTTCTGCGGAGTTATTTCCCCTGTCACCTAAATAAATGAAAGAGGGTCTTGTGCTCAGAGGGCTGAAAACACGGAAGTCTTCAGACTAACTGTTACTTCTGAGTCGGCAGGCATTTAGAAAGAAAAAGGAGGCTTATCTTAACACATGTGATTCCCCAGCTCCCTCCTGACAACATCAACATCGTTTTAGTAAACCACTTGTTTGAATGGCGAAGTTTAAAAAATTCTTTTCTCACCACAGGAAACATTAGCATCTATGAAATCAAACAAAGGGAAGACTTATACTTACTCCTCTACCCATGGTTACTGTGATGTGGACTTCTTCCCACTTCAAGTAAAGATTGAGAAACAAAAATCCACGTTAAAATTATGTACAGTAGAAAATATGAAAATAAAATAAAATTCCCGGATGTGAGCGTTATATATATATATTTTTTTTTTTGTTGTTTTTTTTTTTTTTTTTTTCGTCAGCACGTGTCACTCCTCCTGAACACACATCCGAACTCGCGAGCCGCCGCGGCAGACCCTCCACTACTTATAGACGGCGTTTCTTCCATTGTGACGTAGACACCGTTTGCCATGGTAACCCCACGGATGGAGGCGGGGCGTCCTCCATTGTTGGGCGTTTTTCTTTCTTTTCTTTTTTCTTTTCTTTTCTTTTTCTTTTCTTTTTTAACCATGAAACGCGGAGAGCACACATTATTAACATACATGGGCAATTAAATACACTGATATCACAGATATCAAATAAATAATCAATACATTAATCAAACATATAATCCAATATTACAGGAAAATTCAACAAAAACAAAGATGCGTCAGTATATAAAGAAAAAAAATCAAAAAATAAAAATATTGGTTGGTGGATTTTGTTATCTTCACAGTGAACCAGGCTATTTGACCCATTTTCCATTCTTTGTGCTAAGCTAAGCTAACTGGTTCCCAGATATAGCTCTAAGTTTTCTTCTCAGTTTCAGCAAGAAAGCAAATAAGTAAGGTTCCCAGAATGTAGAACTGTTACTTTAAAGACAAACACACACACACTCCTGATTCATCTACACTTCAGCCGGCTTAACAGCTGGGTTTCGCAGACACCTCCTTTCCCCTGCTGCTTTGACAAGGTTGTTGCGTGCTGATAGCAGACAACCAACTTCTGAACCCTCTGCTTCTAAATCCAGAGCCGCAAAGGCAGATTTATCTGTGTAACACAGCCATGGTCATACACATAGAAAGACTGCATGTGCTATAGAGATGTTAGTGTATTTGTATGTACTTTACAGTCAATATATGTACTTCGACACCACTGGCAAAAAAAAGCGGTGTCATTTTTTAGTGATACAAATTTGTCCAAAGTGGTTCAATTTGATTCTAGTGCATGTATGGACTCCCTCTAGTTTTTTCAAATCCATTAGTTGCTTGCAAATTTCAACTCTGAATTCCTGGTAGAAACAGGATGCTCCCTGACCCTAAAATCTCCCTGCAGAGATGGAATTTAGAGGAGTTGTGACCCTCCATACAGAGACCCCCATCAATTACCACATTGCAGCCATGCTAGGAAGTTTAGCTACACTATACTTGAGCAGCAGCACTCATACACGCTTTTGCATCTGTTCCATGAGCTCTTAAACCCTTTCATCCCACAATACAAATGAGAGATTTAGTCTTTCATCTCTGGATCTAAGCCTAAAACCAGAAACATTCAGCCACTTGTTATATGTACTGACCAAAGAAAGAGTTCTGGTCTTTCATGAATCACGCAAACCTCAGCAGAGCATGATAGTTTATATATTTTGAAGGTAATAAGAAAATCCAACTTTCTACTTTTAACATTTTAATGTAACAAATTCCATGCATTGCACCCTTGTACACCCATAAAATATACCTGAGCAGGCAGGATGAGGCTGCCATTGGTGTGCTATAGTATCTTCTCCAGGCCCCTGTATAATAGATTTTATCACTTGGCCTGGAAAACACTCTGCACCAACTGTCAAGATAAACCTGAGACAGATCAGACACCGATGTGAAAATTCCACTCGAAGGCTTTTGATGCAAAACACACAGAATATGCAGGAGTAAACAAACAAAAACCGCAGGCAGACGTTATTCACAGATGGACACACAGCAGCAAGCCCTGGCATTATGGAGGGATGTGTGTCCATATAATAATACATATGCATATGTAGGTGCACATACATGTACAGTCTATGTACTGCATTTGTGTTTTGGTGGGAGCATTCATATCCATACATGTGCGATCAGTGTAGCTTGCGTGTTGCCAGCACTGTTCTATAAATAGCCTAGATTTTATTTAGATGTTGAAGCAAGAGAGAGAGAGAGAGATCGTGAGCTCAAATGAGTTTCCATAGCAACAGGCACGTTTAGAGACCCTGCTTGTAAAAGGAGGATGAAGGCATGATAATGCTACTCTGTCTGCTGCCTCTTCCTCTCTCATTCTCTCTCTCCTCCCTCAGTTCATTTGTTTTCAGTTGCATTATAAACATGACAATTTATCAGAAAAATACCAGAGAAGGAGCAAAGATCCTGATTTCAAACCATAATATGATTATTAATAGCATGTCTTGGAAATGTGAGCTACCAAATGCGAATATTTCTGTTTAAAATGATCTCTTGCTCTGACTCATTTCTTTCCTCTTAATCTAGTTCTCAACCGCCTCCTTTTTCAATTTTCTCTACATCCCTCCATCTTTTTGTTTGTAGACTCTCATTGTCTTCCACTAGCACCCTCTGCTGTAAAAGAAATCATTTGTGAAGCCTGAATGAGAACCTGATTGGTTGGCTGAAACGTTCATTCATTAAACAACTATGTCGTACAGCATGTAAACCAATAATGATGTATATTATGAGCTAACATTCTGCCTACGGGTTTCCAGGTATGTGTGAAACAGGCCATCTGTGGCCAGGTTACTATAATGATGGGATGTCATGTGTGCACACACACACACACACACACACACACACACACACACACACACACACACACACACACACCAACACAAGGGGTTGAGGGAGAAGGGGGTGTTCATAATGACCAGGGTAAACATGAAGTAGATAGCACTAGAGTGGTCTCAGTTCATTTTCACTGAGGGCCTCTTTGCATTAGTGACCAACAGAGCAATCCATTGCAAACACCACTGTGAGAGACTGACTCTTGAGATAATGGACACACACATACAGCTTTCTGATATTAACATCTGGCAGGTAATAACATCTTGGAAAAAATAAATAAAAAAGGTGTCGTAACAGACACTGTTACTAATTTGTGTTAAATTAACTGATTGATTATGATGACCAGTTACTTAACTTACACAACAAACACTTAAACATGATTTTGTTTCTGTTTTTCACCTCCTCTATAAAATTAAGGTAATTTGTTCACACTGTACCATTATAATTCTATCTTAAATTTCTGACCCCTCTGAACTGTTCTTATTCAACTCCAGGCATGAAGAACTGTTGAGGTAGATAATCCCTCTGCACGGATCACCGGACCTGACTCACTACTACATCTTTTGAACCATGAAACATCCTGAATCAAGTCCCCATCAAGCTGTTTTCAAGCTGTGTGTCAGACAAGCCAACAAGAAAAGTTGCATTCAAAAGAAACAAATGTGCAGGCAGCTTCAGTGTACAGTTGTGTTTAAATGTTTTATTGTGAAAAACATGAACATTATGTTGTTAATTTATCCATGTTCTGTGTTTTGAGGAGTCTTACTAACATCTCAGTCATATATGTAACTTGACAGTAAATAATGATGAAACACTGATTGTTCCCTCCGTGAGCATGTTGTGTTGACTCAGTAGTATGTCTCAAGTTCCACCCAACCTAGAAACCAAAGGAGACAGAATTAGGGATGGGGTTTCTGGGATGTTTTGACTCACAGTTGGTGTCCTAATTATTTTTTTTTTTTTTGTCTTTCACAGAATCGAAGGAAGGCATCTGACAGGACTACTGATTTGATGGCACTTAGAAATTTCATAAATTTGAAATGAATTTCCTGTTAACACCTTTAAGAGATGTGTCCTGAAAAGACACGGACATTGTAGCATTTTGGATTTGTCTACTTGAATCATGTGATTCACCATCTTTTGTCAGGTCCCACTGAGCCCAAAGCTACATTTTATTTTTAGGCCAGCAACACTGCAGATAATAGTGTTTCACAGAATGCAAAGAAAAAAAATCACTGGGCTGGAAACATGATGTCCACTTTTGAGAGAAGGTGTGAAGCCTTACTGAGCCCAGGGTTATAAATAATCTGGAGGACAGTTAGTTTTGGACCATATACACAGGGAAGAAAATCTGATATTTTTGATTTGTCTGATTAACTTATTTTGACATGTATTACGCTCGCTAAATGCAGAGTTCCATTGTTTGAAACTGTGTCAGTTTAGCTTATTTTTTTTTTCTCTCTAACTGTAACACGTTATTTGCTATGCATGGGTACTGGGATGTTCCACTGATCTGTGCTGTGGGGCTCAGATGTAGCTCACACATGTACAAACTCAGCTGCATCTGAGCCAGCCCTGCATGCAGGTTTTGCTTTGCTCTGTGGGTGGAACGAGGCATTAACAATGGCAGAGTTGAAAGTTCAAATCCCACTGGGTTCACTGGTTTATTGGAGACACAGTTGTGGCAGGGATAACAGATGTGCACACACAAAAATAGACACAGGGAGACATACAAAGCATGTGCTAAGCACATCTGTGACTCAACTGTCTTTTATGTTGGTCATATCCCTCAAACACACCATTCGCTAAACCACCTCTGGCTTTGCTCTCAATCTTAAGCTGGTGCATGTCATGACTGAGATCATGGCAGGACAGGAGGGACAATATTTGGCCACCAAGTGTTAGTTTTACCAGGGCTTTAAAAACTAAAATTGACAGCACATTTTTCTGCCCTGATTTCTTATATAGAATCAATAACACAGTCCTGTCACCCTCATCTCTTGGCATTCATCTCCATATACAGAAAACATTTTTTTATGGCAAAAATTGCCATAGAAAATAAAAATTGTCAGTTATAGAGGACTTACCTCCTGGGTTACGTCTAAGGATATATCTTCTGGCTTCATCATATAGGAAGATGAGGAGGGAGTAGGGGAAGGCACAAAACCACCAAGATGGCCTGAAGTGTGGACAGAAAAACAGAGTTAAAGCTAAAACTGGGAGCACTCTTGCAGGCCTATTAGAAAGGCTGAGTTAGTGTGTAACACCAATACAGAGATTATGCGATCATGGTCGACTGACTGTTCTCTAAGAGCAGATGAAAAGCTTTGGGGTGAATATTATGCTTTAGACACCCAAATATTAGAAGTAATTCAGAATATGAGAATTCTCTATTCATCTTTTACAAGTCCTCTCTATCAAGACCAAATAAACTGTTCAAAAACCACTTAATGAATAGATTCAAATGTATTTTTATTTCCTCAATGCTTCATATTAGTCTCTTATCCATGTGTTTAGCTCTGTAGTATGCTGCGCATACTCTAGAACTGGTTGCAGGATACGTCTGTTTTCACTTTCAATTTATTTATTTGTAATTTGCAATACAATCATCTCAAGGCACTTTACAAAAAAATCCCAGGAAGCTTCTCAAGCTTGAACCTAACTGTAGATCTTGTTCATGTTACACATAATTTTTCTATGTAGCATTTTACAGAAAAGTAAAATGAGTTATAGGTAGCAGTATAGGTAGGTATTTGTGTAAGTGGGTGTAGTTTACTCACTTGAGAGGGTACATTCTGAGGGCAACATCCATACCCGGACAGTATGACAGGAAAGCAGCCAGAGCTGTCTCCTCAAACAGACCAAATATAAGGATGCGGTTCCTGTGGAAGTAAAAGGCTAACACAGTTAGAATAATTTAACTAATAACTATTAACCTGAGAATCATTATCATCATTATCTCAGAATTATCTATTACAAAGCTTGACCTTTAACAGCTGAGGATAATTCACTGTAAAATACAATGATTACACCTGATATTACCTGTGCAAATCAAGTTCAGTAGTCACTGTATTTGAAATGTCTTTTACATATTGCCATGTGTACATACTTCATTCCTTGCTGAATGATGGAGTTCCTTCTGGTCTTACAGATGATCAGATCGGCCCACTGGACGATCACTATGCTGACAAAGAAAGCTGTGTGACAGGTGAACTCTACAATCTTCCTGTGCTCGTATGTCTGGGAAACAGAAAATTGAAAACAAATAAGTTCTTCTTATGATCCCTTGGGATTGAATGGAACCACTCATTTTTGATTAAACATTACTTCTTAAAACAAATGATACATAATTGAAAATGGTGGAGATACTGACCCACTGCTGTCCATAGCTGTCCTCTAGGTCATTTACGTATTTGTCATCCCAGAGCACTCTGATCCCCAAAAGGTCCATGGGAAGGAACCCGTTCTCAGCCAGGATTACAAAGTAAGTGAAGAACCCAGCTGTGGCCTGCATCATACCTGACAGAGGAGAACAGCATTTAACCTTGAACTGATCACTGGGCACAGCATTAACAAACACAGTTGAGAAAGGGTTTAAAACTTAATTTAAAAGGCTGCCTCTGCAAGCCACTCGCATTCTCACTCTCAAATTGTGAATCCCACAATGACAAAATGCTAATTGAAATTTGTAATCAACAAATATTGTTCGCACTAATATATAGCTTCTCGCACTTTGTCACCCTCTGCAGGTGCAATAGGTGTATCAAAGATGACAGATGAACAGATTATTGACGTTTGAACTAGGAATAATTTAGGTATCATTGGGTATACTTACCGATTTGTCCATAGGCTATACTGATGAGCCTTTCATTCACCAGTTTGTCTGTTTTGGGGTTTCTGGGCTGTCTCTTCATAATGTCGCTCTCAGCTGCTTCATAAGCAAGGGAGATAGCAGGGACCTGGGAGACAGGAAGTAATAAAAGGAAACTTAAGTGAATCAAATATTGAATGAATTAAAATATAATGGGACATATTTTATCTGTCTATTTAAATTGAGCAGCTCACCATATCAGTTCCTAGGTCAATACAAAGGATGGTAACAGTTCCCAGGGGCAGAGGGATGTTAGCAATGATGAAGAGCAAGAAGGGTGAGATCTCAGGGATGTTAGAGGTCAGAGTGTAGGCAATGGATTTCTTCAAGTTGTCAAAGATCAGACGGCCTAACAAAGTAATTTAGAAATTAATTTTACAGTGTTACAGTTGTTACAGTTTGCATTTCCACAGTTTAGGCTTCATGCAGGTCTGACCTTCTTCCACACCAGTCACAATAGAGGCAAAGTTGTCGTCCAGCAGGATCATGTCAGCAGCCTGCTTGGACACATCAGAGCCAGCGATCCCCATAGCAACACCAATGTCAGCTTTCTTCAGAGCTGGAGAGTCATTCACACCGTCACCTGTTACAGCCACAATGGCTCCCTAAAGACAAAGGAAATAAGGGCAAGGTTTAGGTATTTTATAAAGGAAATAATTAGACAACACACAGCTCTGGATTCCAGTTTCAGTCTGTGAAAATGTCTGAAATTAGACTTTATACTGACCTGTCTCTGGCAACCTTCCACAATAATTAGTTTCTGCTGAGGGGAGGTTCTGGCAAAGACAATTTCTGTGTGGTACTTCAACACATCATCAAGCTGCTCTGAGGTCATGTCTTTCAGCTCACCACCATGGACAACACAGGCCTTGGCATCTCTGGAGAGAAAATCACAGCAGCAATAAGACAAAAGCTGGAAACCAACATCCTGCTTCTGAGGATGGGGTACAACCAGGACATTACACAAAGAGAAGACGCCAACTGGGAAAACAGACAGCATCAGCCTGGCCACCTCATTTTCAGACCTTCTGAAGACAATGGACCATACATTTTATGGCTACAATGTACAGTGTGAACACACAAGTTAAGTTAACTTGCTGATGAAGAAACAGTAAAGTCACTGGCTCAGAGCCACATCTAGATTTATTAGACTGCAGCAAATTGATGGTAAAAGCTTTTCTGGCTAAGACGACTGCAGGGCTTTGTCAGCCAACGGTGATTCAACTTCACACTTCTTAGTACTGGTATTACTCAAAGTTTGAGAACTGTTCCACCTTAGGAAAGAGTTTATACAGCTCTACTTATGCATCAAAAAGATGCTCACTCCACCTTAAGAAGTAGACTAACCTGGGGTTGACCTCTGAAACTGGTACATTTAGGCGGGCAGCAATGTCTTCAACTGTCTCATTGCCCTCTGAGATGATCCCCACACCCTTAGCAATAGCCTTGGCTGTGATGGGATGGTCCCCTGTGACCATGATGACCTGAGAAAGGAGGTAAGTTTTATCTTTGACCTGCAAAACTTTCTTTGTGTTTTAAAAATAACCATCTTACAGAAAGTTGCAAACTATAAACTTCTCTGAACAGGCTACTGTTTCATACCTTGATTCCAGCACTCCTGCATTTTCCAACAGCATCAGGCACAGCAGCACGAGGAGGGTCGATCATTGACATGAGGCCAATGAAGCAGAGGTTCTCAGTGGGGAAGTTCACCTCGTCAGTATCAAAAGCAAAGCCCTCTGGGAACTGGTCATCAGGCAGGCTAAAATGGCAAAAACCTGCATAAGGGGGAAGAAAATGTTCAGTAGACCACAAGCAATTAAAGACATAAAGATATATCTAGTACAAAATAAAGCCGTACCCAGTACTCTTTCTCCAAGTCCTCCCAACTCAACATAGGCGTTCTGGAAAGCATCTTTCATCTCCTCATCTAGAGGCTGCTCTTTGCCCTGCATCATGATGGTGGAGCAGCGGTCCAAAATCCTCTCTGGGGCTCCTTTCATCACCAGGAGGTGCTTGGATTCTCCAGGAGTTGTGTTCTTGTGGATGGAAAGCTGTAATGGAAAAATGAGTTTCAATGATTGATTATTCTTACTGATTATGATTTTTATTGTTTCTTACTGTATTCTTGGTTTTCAGGTTTCACGGGTTTTCATTTACAGGTTGATTCATAGAGTTGACGTGTTTTTCATAATCATATCTGATGTTTATGTTCTTCCTGACCTAGTATAGTCTGACACTAAGGGACACAGTGTTATTAAGGATATTAGTGAAGAATATCTGAGAGAAAGGTTCCTTAGGACACAAGGTGTGAGGAAAGGACAAGTAAACAGAGCACGCCCAGGATGGAGGGTTAACTGTCAAATGAGAATATAGAGTTTTAGAATATAGCCTTATTAGAGATTCACTTTGTAGAAAAATAGGGAAGTACAGACTTAATTATCTGATTATGTAAATGATCATTTGCATTTACTTTGCATGTCTGTATAAGTAGCAGCCTCAGCCTAATAGGAGCTGAGCAACTGGGGAACAACTGGGGAAAACTCTGATCAATTGTGTTCTGTTCTGTTTTGCTCCTTTCTTGCAAGAAATATGTTCTGAAAAGACAATCTGTCTGGGTCCGGGTTTTCCCACAACAAAAGCTGTGGGACAAGAGGAAGGCTGGACTTAAATCACTGTTTTATTGTTACTGTCATTAAAAACCAAGACTTAGCTTGATTTTAAACTGTTCTGGATTGGACTTTGACTTCATCAGTCCATACCAGGTCAGTAATGATATGAATAAACCCAAGCACTTAAGGGCACAAATCTTCAATTACTATTGTACTGCAAATTACATATTGTTCTCACAATGCTGGACTGTGTGTGAATTGTTAACCTGGTATTTGTTGGTGGAGTTGAAGGGGATCTCAGCAATCTTGGGGTATTTGTTTCTCATGTCATTAACAGATCCACAGCACAGTTCAATACACTTCAGCAAGGCAGCTTCTGAGGCATCACCAGCTACTTCTCTCTGTGAAGTCAAAGAGAAGACAAAGAGTTGGATCAGTGGGTTTGACCCAGATCAGAAAACATATTACGCCTCTTATTTATTTACAATATACATGACAACTAATGCAACAAAGTCAAACATGTTTCTACAAGAGGCAACAAGACTGACAACAAACTTACAAGAATTATGTCTATACAAAACCCATCTCTAACTACAAGAGTAAATTTATACAAGACTTGCACAGTGACAGCATCTGAGAGTCTATAACATCATTTTGTATATGAAGGGAAACAAGTCACAGATGATTTTAGTGATCCATTCCATGAGAAGTTATCACCACGTGAACAACAATGGATATAAATTTCAATAAAATAAAAATTGATATATTTTTTTAAATACTTATGCTACTCTGAAAAAATGTCTATGCTGCCAAATTTAATTGTACCCCTGCTGTGCAGCTTGAGAAATAATAATAAAAGTACTTATAAAGAAATAAATCACTGGGTCTGTCTGGCCACCTTGCTATATCACGAGTTAGGTATATTTCTGAAAAGGTCTTTAATTATGTTGAGTGCTTTTTATAAAGATTTGTAGTGCAGCTTGGCTGCATTTGTATTTTGTCGGATCAAAAATGCTCCTTGCCGAGTCAGAATGCCAAGACACCTCCCACACAGAAAAATATTCCATGAGGAGTTGGGGGCAATTCATTTCTGTGGTTGTTTACAATCTTGGCTAAAAGATGGTGTTACACAAAAAGGTAATATGATTGATACTGTCCTACAGTGTACTGTTATTTTTAGTCTTCTATGGCAAACAGAATGAATGAAATAGAACAAAACACTTTGTTATGAGAGCTTAAAGGAAGATGGTCTATGCAATAAGCTTTTCACCTTCAGGATGGGAATGTTTGCTTGTTCAGCCAGGAAGACGGCACGGTTGCAAAGTCCAGCGATTCTGGCCAGGGCAGCCCAGGTGGCTGAGCTCCTGTCAAAGGAAGCCCCACTCTGGTTCTCCGTGGTGTCAGCCTCATGGATCTGGTTGTCAAACCACATATGAGCCACAGTCATCCTGTTCTGTGTCAGAGTCCCAGTCTTGTCTGAACAAATGGTGGAGGTGGAGCCCAGGGTCTCCACAGCCTCCAAGTTCTTCACCAGGCAGTTCTTTTTAGCCATACGCTTAGCAGTCAGAGTCAGACACACCTGGAGACACAAATCGAGTCTTTTAAAAAGCCTTATATTAAGTCTGTGCATAAACAAAAAACTATATAATCAAGGAATGAGATTTATGCAGACAAGAACATAAACACTAAACTCACAGTGACAGTAGCCAGGAGTCCTTCTGGTACATTGGCGACAATGATACCGATGAGGAAGATGACAGCCTCCAGCCACCCGTACCCAAGGATGAGTGAGAGGATAAAAAAGGACACACCAAGGAAGACAGCCACGCCAGTGATGATGTGGATGAAGTGCTCAATTTCAATGGCAATGGGAGTTTTGCCGCCCTCTAGACTAGAAGCCAAGGTGGCGATACGACCCATCACAGTATGATCTCCGGTGTTGATGACGATTCCTCTTGCGGTACCTTGAGAGAGCAAGAGATTTGCGTCATCAGTTTACCCAGTGGAATAAAATATACTTCAGATTAGGTTACCTCTTAAATAATAAGTTTATGTAGTGTTTAAGTAACTTTGGTAAATCTCTCTTTTGTTCCATTTCTAATTAACCTTTGTAGTTATGGAATATTGAGCTTCATTTCTTCTTAGTTTAAGGATTAGGTTTTATCATTTTATCATTTTAACCCTGTGTTTTCTTTGCAAACCACATAAATCTCTACCTTCAACACAGTTAGTGGAGAAGAAAGCTATGTTCCTGGTTTCCAGTGGGTTGTCGTTGGAGAAGTCTGGAGTACGAGTCTGTGGCTCAGATTCACCAGTCAGGGAGGAGTTGTCCACCTGGAGAAGGTAAAGAAAAACAAGAATAAAATATCATAGATATCCGGAGAAATGACATGATGTCCTGTAAGCTAAAAATTATTAGCCAGCTTGGAAAATGATCCATGGAACAAACAAGTTTTTGCTGTTTGAGTTAGTCAAGAAAATCTAGTCAGAGTGTTCAAATGGAAGGAAACTGATGTATTATCATAAACAAACTGTATTTTCCATCAGATCAACTTTAACTATGACATACAGACAGGCTGTGAGTTAATCAGTACTTAGTTTGATAATATTAATGCTCTCAACTGATATTGGAGGTTAGACTGATGCTAAGCGGAACTTCAAATTTCAATCTAATCTAACCATATGGATCTCTGTCAGATGAGCTTAAATAAGTCTGAAGTTCAGACCTTGCAGCCATGAGCAGAGATGATTCTCAGATCAGCAGGGATCCTGTCTCCACCTTTCACCTCCACTAAATCACCAACCACCACATCCTCAGCATTGATGTTCTTCTTCTCACCATCACGAACAACCAGGGCTTGCTACGAGACAAAAGGTGAAATATATTTTTTATGAAGATGTTTTTCTTCTTTCTAGATAGATTTTGTTTTAATTTCCAGCAGAATAAAGGGAAAAATGTTTCATCAGTGCTATATTGCTGATGAAGGAATTCTGCTTCTTAGCATTGTGTGACATGCAATATTCTGTTGTCCTAAATTTGATCTGGTAACATTTCCAGCAAATGGAAACTAATAAGTATGGAAACTCAATGGACCTCTCAGTTATATGGTGTTCTGTCCCACCTGTGGAACCATGTTCTTGAATGACTCCATGATCTTGGAGCTCTTGGCCTCTTGGTAGTAGGAGAAGCAACCAGTGATTATGACAACAGCAGAAAGTACGACACCCAGGTACAACTGAAAGAACATTGTTGGTTAGTTCAGCTTTGGTGATATCATTTTTTTATCAGTATAGATAAAATTACACTAACAAAGACCCCTTACATTATCATTGGCAGGCTCATCTTCTGACACAGCCTGGATACCATAAGCAAGGAAGCAGAGAATAGCACCAATCCACAGCAGCATTGAGAAACCACCAAACAGCTGGAACAAGTTAAAACAACATTCAAGTTTCAAGACTGCTGGTTTTACGGGCTGCAATGAAGGGGAGTGAATTTGCTTTCCAAAAAATATTGATATTCAATATACATTTAAAATACATTTATGTTTTGCATGATGAATGTTGCAGAGCTGATTATGAATTCTAGGTACGAAGTTCATTCTTACCTGTTTGCAGAACTTGACCCACTCTGGGGTTGTGGGAGGAGGCGTGAGGGCGTTTGGGCCATCTCGTGCCAGGATCTCTTTTGCTCTGGAGGAGGAAAGACCCTAAAAAACACACAAAGAATAAAGAAAATGGCCAAATGGTACATGCTGTAAAACAAACTGCACAATTCCTTAAACAGTCTTGGCAGATCAACCGGTAAGAGAGATTTTCTAAGGCTGAGTAACGGATAATTGTCTCACGTGGTACACATGTGCAGTTCAGCCCATGTAATCTCAGAAAATCATTATAAATACACCTGTGAGTTCAGTTGCAAGGAAGGATAATTCAAAACAACGTGCTTACTGCTGTACTGTTGTATTAGTTTAACAGGTACACTGCTGTAACCTCAGAAGGTGGTGGATTAGAGTTGGGTTAAAACAAAAACAAAAAGAAAACCACATCCACATGAAAAAAAATCTCTGTAATCTGACAATTAAATGTTCATTGTTTCACAATCTGTGCAATTGGACAGTAAAAGTTTGCGGTAAATTACAGATTGTGAGGTGGAAAGAGAGATAACAGTGTGGGGTGATAAGGACTATTAAAAATGAACAGTGAACTTTAACATGGTCAAGGTTACATTGTCTTAAATGGTAAATGGATATATGTCTGTGGGGATTAAAAAGCAGAATTTGTTTCTTGTTGGCAGGGTCAATAAGACCAGTGTTCCTGTGTGAATTAGGTCTTTGTTTTAGGGCAAACTCAGACAGATCAGCCTGCAGCAGACAGCATCAGTCAAGCATTTAGGTTTTACTAGGTTGTGCAATGGAATTGTGTGTGTGTGTGTGTGTGTGTGTGTGTGTGTGTGTGTGTGTGAGTGTGTGTGTGTGTGTGTTCAGACTGATGACGATCATGTTTGAAAACATATACATAGTATGTAGATCTCTTTCCTCTATATAACACACCTCTTGACATCAACTGTGCAAATACTAATAATAATTAATGTTGCTTTTATGCACAGTGAGCACTACAGAAAAGGTCCATTCATGTCCATTGGCCCCAAGGCCATACAGAGACAGACACCTGAAAATCTAGGTAAACGAAACA
Organism: Mastacembelus armatus; assembly: GCF_900324485.2. NCBI lineage: Eukaryota > Metazoa > Chordata > Actinopteri > Synbranchiformes > Mastacembelidae > Mastacembelus > Mastacembelus armatus. Next base: position 5,120,219 of record NC_046634.1, on the reverse strand, counting down.
AATTCGCATGACTGGATGCTGTAAATTAAATGTGATTTATTTGTAATATAGGTAAACTGACCCTTTGTAACTCTTAGTTGCTACTAAACTTCACTACAATATACAACAATATACTACAATAAACCTGCAGATAAATACATAATACATTTTGTCAGTGTGAAATGTTTCTTTTTCCTTTTGACCTCAGTCTTTACGGTGAGATTTTCTCTGGGCTCTGGGTTTATCTGTGTCTCTAAAACTGTCACTAGCAACAATAACACCAGCAAGCTCCTGTCACTGTGATAGGCTCACACACGCTCACACACCAAAACAAATACACACACATGCAGTGCTCACCCTGGTTAGGTCAGTTCCAAATTTTCTGTGAAGTTCATCGAAGCTTAATCTGTGATCATCCTATCCAGATAGAAAGAGAAAAAGAGATGAGAGACATTGCGTAAAACAATCCAAAATCCCAGTCATTTTAAAACCACAGATATTATCTCCTTTGAGGATTAAAAAATGTCCTATCATGTCCTCCAGAGACTTACAGGGAATATAAAGATGACAGGGCAAAATCAGGCACGTGATTAGGATTATGGATGTGCGCGGGTCCATACAGTGTAATTTTAAGATTAGTCCATGAGACATTTGAGTAAAACTAAAGCCACCACAAGCTATGTATAGCTTCAGTGTCAGTTTGCTGTGAATAAACAGTCAATCCAGCTGAATCAGTGTCACCCAACTGATATAATAACATTTGCTCCTAAGAGTATTGCACATGTGTTTGACATTTTGCTGGAGCTTATTGAGAAGTGGAGCCCATTCCTTCATACTCTTACCTCAACTCACATCAACTTTAAAAAAATCCTTTCATGGATGGTTTTTAGAAATGTTGTTTTCAGGTGATTTTGATCATAGAGTCTATAGTGTTTAAATGATAGGTTTTATCCAGTAGCAATATCTATTTTAAAATGAAAACAGGGGGAAAATGCAAAGAAAAGTGGATCTGCAAATGAACAATCACAGAAGCTGACACATCAATGTGCCTACACTGTATTTTTTTGAATAACGCCTACAGTGAGAGAACAGATATTTTTCCAATATGATCTGCAATAACATCTGACTCCCACCTTACATTTTTTTATATTCTGAACCAAAAAATTATTATAATCTTTGTACAAGATGTAAGAGTGAAAACACCCCAAGTAAAATTGCCCACACTGGTTTCTGTGGTGAAATACTGGCCACAAACATGAGTTCTTCGTATGATTAAAATGGTAAAAGAATAATAAAGAAACAGTAATCCAAAGTTATTTATTCATATTATTTGGTTATATCAATATCTTCTTTTCTCAGCAATTAGTTTTCCATGAATTAAAATCTACACATATTGTTTCACTCTGACAAAATGCAATGAGTCAATAATTTAAAAATGAGAAGGAATGCCATGTTGTGGCTCTCTGCAGGTAATCATTAAGTAGAGTAGAATGAAACACATCACAGGCTGATACACTTTTTACAGTGATTTGTTTTATGAATAACATAAAACTCTCATTTAGACTACCATTATGATCTGCAGCAAAATGCAGAACATTAGATTTCATATAAAAGTCTACTTAATGTGCAAATACAAAAACTGCAGCTGTCCGATTAGTAAGTTAGTCCATAATAAATGAATTATTGAATATTTGGGGCATGGGATAATACATTCAATTAAATTGCTTTTTTAATGCGAAACTATGGCAAGCAGGACTGTGCAATTACACTCATTGTAAAAGGCTTCACTTTATCCATTAACAGCTGAAAATCCTAGATTTTGAATATTGTGGGGATAGTTAGTTTTATCATGGAAAATTGAGCCATTCAAAAATTAAAATGTCAGTGAAATTGTACTGCAACACTGTCACTAAGTGGAGTGAACTGATACTTCTGCAGTTGCTTTATTTAACTCTTACTCAGCAGTTCCTCTCAAGCCTGTAGAGGAAATGTCTTGACTAGCTTGGATACTCTGGCTCATGAACACACATTATGTTTGGTTTGCCAAAGACAAACTCCTGGAGGAGTTTAGGGACTGATGTTTAACGCCACCAAAATGAACATGATTATATTTAAATACTGTCACATTTGAGCAAATCATTGGCTTAATGTTACTATAGGGATGGTTTCCATTGTCTTAAACTGGACTTTGATGCCTTTGATGGTGCAATAATCATTAACCAATCAGCTTCATGGGCTCCATCAAACACTACTACTGTTTTACTAGAGCCCAGTAGGACATTATCCTTTAACCACAGTTCAATCTGAAACCTGTGCATTATAACAGCTAATCTATAACATCAAATAATCTAATCTATCCTTTATGAAGACACAATGCATGGTAGAGAGTCACATTACAGTAAATTATATATGACTCTGGGGAGGTTATGGCATTGATATAGTTGCTGTGGCATTGAGATGTCCTTCAGCAGCTGCAGGACTTTGAGATCTGGTTAAGACATAGAGAGGACAATAATTATTAATATGTCATCTAGATGGGAATTTTATTACCTCATAATACGCAGCATTGTAACCTGCTGAATGACATTGGACTGAGACTGTTGATGCATTCGACTGGCCACATTTATAATCTATTATAATCTATTATATTTGAAAAGTTACTTTAGTTGTTCAACATAATTGCAATAAATCAATTCATTATTCTGATAAATTACAGGGAAAGTAAAAAAAAATTACAATTTTATCCTATCCTTTATTTTAGTAAGACACTCACTAGTAAGATATTTTAACATGACACGTGCACTAATACCTAATTAGAGCTTTGAGATTATGATTGAGACCTCAGTCTGCTTTCTTGTCACCTGACCTTGTCAAGGTCATTGATGTATCCACTTTCAATTGTAACAAGCCATTGTAAAGGTAGTTTATGGACAAATACAGAAGTGAGAACAGTTCTGACAAACTTTTCCATTTACAAAATAATATAAATTACAAATGAAACATTGAAACCTTTAATAAATGAATTTCATTAAAAATGTATAAAATGCCATCACTGCACAATAAAATGTTTCAGGATATGAAATCATTAATTAGCCTTTTGATTGTCTTAGTGGTGAACTTAATGTAAGACCTCCTCACTGACCTTGGGAAGTAACTTCACCCAGTTGCAGATTCAGACTGAGAAACAGCTCACACTAGTGGAAATTAGTCAACTGTTTTACTAATTTCCACAGGATATTTCAACCCCACCCAGACCTTATTTTATGTAACTTTACAGCTCTCCTACCCACCATTTCAGGACTGAAAGCCAACCAAGATAACCGTGACTTAGAAGTTAAGTATAGCTGTGAACTCTTTAATAACACATGACAGTACATGCAGTAGTGTAAGTAGCAATCTTTGTAAAGTATGGGGGAGACTGCTATGTTCATGTGAGTAGCTGTGAAGCCAAAACACAGGTTTCTCAGCTGAGGCTGTGTCATTGCTGTGACCAATGGCAGTGACATACAGTGACCAAGATTGTCAACACAGCCTGAATATTAAGAGTGTGACAAGGTATGAAGCAAGCACTGAGTTTGGGAGGACAGGGTGGTAAAGTTCAAGAAGGTCTTTTTAGAAACACTTGTTCCTTTCAGGTTTAATAAGGTAGATTACACAAGTTGTGTGTGTTAGGTGTTTCACTCCCAAACTGAAATTGCCCCAGTCAATTTACTAAAGGCAGGCTTCACTTTATTTTGTACTCACCAGGTCGACTTCTTTTTTCAGATCGTCCACATCCTTCTTATTCCCTTTACCTTTCTTGCGTTTCTTGTCCCCACCATCTGTGGTTGCTGCCAGTTTATATTCATCTTTACCTTTCTGGATTAAAGAAAGTGAGAGAAAATGAGCTCTTGAATAAGACAGCACATGTGGAAAGTCTACCCTGAAGCTTCCTCTTTTTGTTGCACAAGAACAAAAAGCAATGTCAACTTTGCTGCTCAAACATGCTGTAAAACCTGTTAATCGCTGTTAAAAGCATTGCAAGTATTGTTCTCATGAAAATCTCCAACTGGATAACTGCAAAGAGTTTCCAAAATTCCTAAAATTGTGACAAAAAACAAAGCAAACAAGAAACAAATACTATATGTTCACACAGGAGATTTCAACACTAAGGTACAAAGTACGTCAAGCAATCCACAAATGCTTAACCAATAACTTGTGACCAAAACTTGATCTCGGCTCAAGTCCTAATCTTAACTTAAAATACTCTTAGAAACCAGGCCAAACATGTGACAAAGTTGGGAGTAGGTAATACTTACTCCCAGCCCCATGGTTGCAATGTAAGTCTGAGAACAGGGAATCCAATTGTCTTTTTAAATGCAACTTTCCTACTCCACCTCGCTCTCTCTGACACACACTCTCGCTCTCTCTCTTAGCCCTGTTGCGTCCTGTGTCTTCCGCACTCCCCAGAGCAGAGACGATAGGTTGCTTCACATTAACATCCCTTTATAACCACAACTGCCTCACCTGCTTTAAGAGGAGGAGCTTGGGGGAGGGGTGGTCGGTTAGGGTAAAACTAAACAGGTGAGAAGTAGTGCTGGGGAGGGGAGGGGGTGCACTGGGGGTTGGGAAGTAATGGTGGAGGAGGAGTACAGGAGAAAGGGGAGGGGTAAATCTGATTTAACTTCCCTGTGTTGCTCTCTCTGCTTCCTGTCTTCTTTTACTCTACTCATTTACTCTCTTCACTCAGTCCATTCCTCTTTTCCCATTAAACTTAACTTTGACCTTCTCTTGCAACAGGTAGGTGCTTTGGATAATCAAATGCCAACACTGTGAGTTGTTGGTACTGTCTGTTGGTGCTTCATTTACTGTACAAACAGGGATGAACAAATAAAAAAAGAAAACGAGTGGAATGGTAAATAAGAGACAAATTGAGATAAAGGCAAAGGTAGAAAGGTGAAAAGCCCAGTTCTGCAGGCGACTGATTGCCCAAAGCTGAATGAGGCATTTGAATAACAAAGGCTGAAAAGAAGCTGATTAAACAGACTGAGAAGCTGATTAAAACAACCTGACCTTTTTTCCATGAGGGCTCAGGAGAAAGAGGTTGGACAAATCTGCTGCTCATAGCATAGATAACATGTGGAATGCAAAGGGAGGAATCCACTGAGCCTTTAGCTTTCCCTCTCCGTCCGAGGTCAACATGTCCTGTAAAAATCTAGCTTGTTCCTGATTTTGAGGTTCTTTCACCCCAAGGAAGTCAAAAGTGTGGCACTGGAATGTCTTTCATCATGATAAACCATTGTGTTTAGCACATACTTATATCACTGCACTTTGAGAGCTTAGAAATGTCCTCAGACAACTGCCTGCTACTCCTTTACAGCTGATAAAGTATTAAATATATAAATCATCCTGAAAAAAACACAAAAACCCCATTTAAAGGCCAATTTGTGCCCAGTATTCTACATGCTCAGATGAGATTTAGGATTTACGTCCAAATTTGTGTGAAGTCTGACTCTTATTAAAGCTGGAAATAAATAAAAAATGTTAAGATTGATCGAGCTAACAGGAAGTAAAAGGTTTGCATTTACAAATCCAACAGAGTATTTTCATTAACAATGGAGGTACATAATGCCCCTGAAATACACCTTCTGTGTCCTTGAACACAGTGATTTCTCAAATGGTCATCCAGCTTATACAGAAAAACTGCAAATTACCAAAAATTAAAATATACTTATGTATTTGTGCAACCCAGCTGTATGAGTCTCATTCAGTTTATGGCAGCTTAAGGACACTCATGACCCTGAAGTCCCAAGGAATGGTCTTACTGTTCTGTCACACTTGCAGGGAGGAGCAGGGATTGTTCTTCTATAGGCTGGCTGGCTCGAGGGGTTTTTGGAAGTGTTTGCAGTAAACTTTCAACTGTTTATAGTCAGTAGTCTATACAGGGAGGATTGGGATGTTTGTGCAAAGATGAAGAGACAGACAGGGAGCGAACAAAGGATGAGGGTGGTGGTCGGGGGTAAAATAGTAGATCGTGGAGTGAAAGTGAAATGTGAAAATTCTTAAAAAAAGTATACATGAAAGGATGCAGAAAAGAAATGAAAAATAATGGGTACATCTCCTCTGTTGTAATCTATGTAGAGTGAATGCAGTCCATTGTGTTGTTGCTTTAAAAGTATATAAGACTAGAGGACCTGCTATGGCAGCATACTGAATTTGGTTTGTTCCAATGCTAATCATGAGGATGAATCTGATCTAAGGGAATGAGGATGGTAATGTGAGAAATAAAAGGAAAAATGGTTGTGAATGGGACAATTCAAAATAAAATAAAACCAATTTTCCTGTTCCCCCTGAATATCAACTTGCCACAGTTCAACAGAACCGACAGAAAATCAGTTTTAGAAACTCACAATTCAATGAAAGTCATTAGGATGCAAGCTAACACTGTGCTTCACAACTATAGATGTGTGTGCTTCATCTGCACAGGGACATACAACCACACCTTTTATTCAAATACATTTGCACACACACTGACAGTGTCTGTTTACATTTTCATCTGGGGGATTTATACTATGTTTTTGCAAGTGTGGGAATTGACCTCCCACACAGCAGTGGTCTCACTCTTGCATCAATAACACCAAAACAGCAAACCATAATTGGGCCTAAGTGGCTTTTCATGTGGCTGAGGTTTCACCTCCCCAATGAATTTGGTAAAGGTTCTGGTTTAATCCCTAATAACGCTCAGCTCTACATAATAAAACCTGGCAGGAAGGGGTAATAGTTACATTATTAGCAGCAAAAGACAATGGATTACTATGATAGTAGGATGTAATGAGGCGTAGCGAAAGTAGTAGGTGGAGATGCTCTATGTTGCATTTATGCAGTCCATAGGTTTTGGTCTGTGTATTATACAGGCTGGAACAATATGTACAATAAAAGTAAAATGGAAGGGCTGAGTCACACAAATTAGAAAAAGATGTTATCTGAATTACATTTCATAGTAAATAACCATGCAGATAATTTGGGTTTTATGGGCTGAGGTTTTGACATATCTGTTTCTTCACTTCCAAAAAATTTAACTACGGGCACTGGTGGCAAATGAGACAATACATTTTTTAAAATTTTGGTAAACATTGCCCTTTAATACAGACAATGTGTTTTTAATATATCCTGTATTGTTAGCAAGAATTGTAAAACACAGGCACTTTGGTTTGATGATTAAATGTTTTTAAATGCCTCTACGTCACACTTGGTGCAAAGTTCATGACCGTTTGAGTACTACAAGGACAACCTGCGATGGAGTAAAACATTTACAGTGCATGTTAATGTAGACATTTCTGCGAGCCACAGAAAATGTTAGTCTTTTGCAGTCACAAGAAATTATATTGGTTTCAGCTTTGTAATGTAGAAAGTATTAACACTGGACATAACTGATGTTACATTTACATTCTGATACTGACAATCTGCCTGAACTTTATTACAATGATAGAAATAAAGTCCGTGATAGTCAATGATTGCATAGTGACCCTGCTTGACTTAGACTATCACTGTAGTGCCACTCAAATACTATCAAACATCTTGCGCTGAGAAGAATACATGCCACTGGTCACTTACAAATACAGTAGACAGTAAAAACTTGAGCTCACATGAGGAAAAAATTTGCCTTGTTAAGTCATTCTTTCTCCTCCTGAGGAGTCTGCACCAGTAGCTGCCACAATATTCAACTTTTAAACTCATTTATACTTTAGGCCTTTTTTATAAAAAGTCTCCCTAACTTACGTTTCACTAACACTAAAGATCAATTGAAGAAAAAAAGTGGACATGGGAAATATGTGTTGAACGAACACATTTTCTATAACTTTGTCATTGTGTTACTATGTCAATTTCATATAAATGATAGAAACAATATTCAATAGAGAATAATGGGAAAGAGGAAGTGAATAACCACAGTCATGAGTCAAATTCCAACCCAGTTCACTGTAAGAACAGTATGTTTCTCAGCACACACTCAACTTCCAGGAATCCCACACTAAACTGCTATACTCTAAGAGCACAAAACTTATTTGAGCTAGTACGTTCTTAGAATTCAACCTGAAAAGACAGGAATCCAGTCTTTGCATTTCAATTAGTTTTGCAGCTGTGCTTTTATTAATGGAAAATTATTTTCCAGTATTCTTTCATAACTGAATCCAGGTTTGACGGCATTGTTTCTCTAATTATATCGGATGAATCTGAATATTTGAGTAATTCAGACACATTTTTAATTGATACCCAGGGACCTTAGGGTAATTTACTTGCTGCAAGTTTGTAAAAGGATTTTGCAATTTAAATGACACTTAGCAAAAGAGAGTTTGTAGAGTATAGCAGATGCTGAAAGCAGACCCTGTTTTATACCTGATACAGGGGGATGAACTCTAGTCAACTTCATCATTTACCTCATGGCAGAAATTTGGATGACTCATTCTACAGGTGTAAAGCTAAAGACCATCTCTGTTTTATTCCTGGTGCATCAAACCGAACAGGACAGAACTGAAAATAGCAACGCGACAGACCCTGTACTGTTTCTGTGAAAATCTATTGCTGTTCTAAATTTTGAAGTGTTGGCAGTGATACTTGTAGTTCCCATTAGAGCATCTCTCTGGTACACACTGATGTTATTGCCAGACACAAGCTTAATGTAGACTGAGCCAATACAATCCCCACCGCTTCTTCAATAAGTTTGAATATAAAGCTCAAGAACTAACCAGTGACTAAAAATCCAACAACCTTTCAGAGCACAGAATCGAGAGCTTCATGGTCATGGCCTAAAATATCAAAAGAAGTTTTCTCCACTAGAAACTCAGAATTGAAAGGAGACTTCACATACCTGCTTGAAATTCCCATCGTAGGTGTTTGTCTCAAGCCTGAAAAAAAAAGAAAATGAGTTAATCTTTTCTAGTGACTTGTGTCAACTGTGCAGCTCAACTTAACATGGGTGCTTTAAAATATAACTTTTTGGATAATTTGGTTTGTTTTGGGTGTTTTAGAACACGTGGCATTCACCAGAAAAAAAAAGAAGAGAAGAAGAAAATAAAATCACAAGTGAAGGCAAAAGAGGCACCTCAGATCCCAGACATGACTCCATCAAACCCAGGATTCTCACACTTCAACTCATGGGGATATTGGTGTCAAGGTCAAACATTCTTCTCCTGGAGTGAGCAACAACAAATAAAAGTGAAGAGAGAAACAGTAGCCTCTTAAACTCCTGGTTGTGAAACAAAAACAACAAAGTCACAAAAACTCGCTCCCTTATTTTCCACCACATCTCCTCTAGTATCTACAACAAACTGAGGTAAGAAAAAAACTGACTGTAATGTTTCTGAAATATATAAAGTGGTTTTCTGCCAACCATGTTAGGGCTACTCAATTTTTGTCCTTAAATACAATATTACACAGTTTAACTGTCCCAAAACCTAAACTTGCATTAAAACAGACTGTATGGTTTCACTTAAAAAAGTTTTTCAGTCACTATTACTATAACTAACTACTTGCTATTTATAACAAGACTGTACTTACAGTAAAATGGTGCCATCGTCAGATGAAATTAGGAGCATTTTAATAATAAAATTACAACCAGTGGAAAGCAGGAAGGAAGCAGCGTTGTCCACATGCTCACTTTAGGTGACGTCATCAGAGAGCAACATGACAATTTCCAGTTACATCAATCACAAGCACTTATGCATACTAATAGAGCCAAATGATACAAATGCATTGAGCTCACTCAATGACCAAATCTCAAAAAAGGCAAGACACAATCTTGAGATCCTGATTTAACCTTTGAATTACCCATTAGCAGTTGGAAATTAGAATTAGAATATTAATCTCAACCATTGGACCAACAAACATCTTGTTTTAACAAGCTCTTCCTAAATGCATCTGGCTATTGTCACACTTCTTTGGCAGTATGTAAGAAATGCTTCCATTTTTCATAGCACAAAAAAGTGTGCAAAAATTATAAGTTATGAAAAAAAAGACATGAATTAAGGCACACTAAAACCAGCAGCCCTGGACAAAGAGACACAAACTAGACAGAGTGGCATTATTTATAGATCGAAAGAGTTTCCAGAAACCATATTCCTTCTAGGCCAATTTGTATGAAAGTGAGAGCCGGAAGCACATCTGATAGCAGCATCTCTGTCACAGAGGATGAATGATTGACTTTACTTGCTTCATAAACTGCTGGATCAGTATACATTGGCAGAGACTACACTGGATTTGGATTTTTCAGTTTCAACCTGTCTAATGATAACAGTGACTGAGTAATCTCTGTGAGATCTATGCATTGTTCGCTCAGACCACACACCCTCACAAACACACACACAGACCCAACACATCCCCTCTAATCTGTTTGAGGATTATGGCAGCATTTAGAGCAATGAGAAAGAGATGGATGGAGGAGAAGAGATAGATTTCTAATTGTGATCTTTGTTATCAGTATTATTAAAAGGTCACTGTTAAAGCTGGAAACCACTTGGAACTCAAATTAACTCTGAACTTCATGGACTACTCCTATGTTCTTGGCATTTAGCAGTGATGAAGTCTCTTTAATGGATTGTATGCCTGTAAACTGTGCATTCCACAGCCTTCATCAGGTCCATCGAGTTTTTATATTAATTTCTGTGATCCTGATATTTAAGCTAGTTCTGTTGTGGAATTAAGCAGAATTGGTTTCCTTAATCATTATCCAGTGGAGAAGTACAGTGACACAGAAAACTAGTGAAAGAGTGAATGAGAGGATAAAGGAATAAAGAGTCACTGTAGGCACTGCCAGTCTGGCTAATCCAAAACCTTGGTAACCGTAACAAAGAGCCTCTGTCTCTGCTCACCCGGTCTCTGGTCTCTCACGCACTCTTGCATGCACACTGTACTCTGTAAACCCAACTGTGGACGCATGCAGGTCTGCTGTGAGACACACAGCATAATGTCCACCAAACGTAATTGATGTGAGTGATTTTCATCACTTAGTGAATAAGTGATTCTCTAAACGTTGACAGGTCATGCTGAATTTAGACCAGGTACCAAACGTCAGTCACACCAGCAGCTCCAGATCAACCCAACCACATACAGGCAGGGAATGCATTAAACGTGGTAATAATGGCATTCAGAATAAATTAATAACAATTTTAGGGTTCCTCCACTTTTTATCTTTCTATGCAGCCTGACAATGCAGTCATAAACCACACAGGAAAGAGCAGGAGCAGCATGCAAAAAAATAAGAAAGCTAAAATAAACTCCACGAAAGCCCTGTTTTCTGGTCTGGTCTGTCCTAGTTCTCAAAATTCAGTAATGCATGACTCAATCAGGCACTGCTCCATCTGTCTGGATGGGAGTCAAGCGAGGCTCAAAAGATCACAGGGTTAGGGTGAGCGAATGTGTTGAAATTGTTAAAGGTCATGAACTCTCCTGATAAGTCAAATATGTTGCTTAATTGTCTATGATTGAAAATCTCTCCTCTAGTCCAACACATGCTATCAAAAAATCAACATCCAGAGCTCAGGTTTTCAGCTGACTATTGACTGCTTTATACAGTAAGTTGTCATTATGACTATGGCATAACAGTAAACACACTGCTACTTACCCCTTTTGGCTGAACCTACAAAACTAACACAACATGTAATTGTTGTCTTAAAACCAAGATTATACTTATGCCAGTTGTGTTAAGAAAAGGTTTTGTCTGAAGCTGAAAATGGCAGCAAATGTGTTTATTCAAGTTTTTGTATTGCGTAAACCTGATGTGAACCACAGTACAGGCACCAATTACAACATGAAATGGTGCTGAACAAAACCTTAAGTCAATATGACACGACTTACATGTTTATATCAATTCAATAGAGTAAAATAAATGTGAATACATATATATGAAGGTGTGACTACCTGAAAAAGCACAGACTGTGAAAAAAGTGACAGAACTCATTGTTTTATCCCTGTCAGCATTCCCTCTGTGGTCAGCATTTACGTCATTGGAGTCTGAGCTTTGGTACACAGTGTCAGTGTGCACTAGTAGGGTTTTCAAAATAAAGGCCCTGCTGGTAACTGCCATTCAAGACAAAGCTGTTTTCAATTCCCTGACAGATAGTGGTGGGCAGGACCTTTGATCACTAACTGGGTCAAAGGTCAAGGAGTCACTTCACACCAAGCAAAATGTCCATACACAGGACTATAGGTTTGATGGTAAAATAGAAATATACTAGATGTTTTCAGCATCATTTTATAGACACTTACTCACAATTCAACTCAATTTTTGGTATGCATGGAAACTTTGGGAATCCCACTAGAATTTTAATTAAAGTTTGGTTGTTTTGCTCAAAGTTTGGCTGCACGGCATGGGTGTGTACTGACTAGACCACAAGCAATATGCTGCTAGTGAAAGGGTAAGAAAACAAACTCTCAGTATATTTTAGTATAATTTGAGTTGTATTAGTAGAATCAAGGAATTCAATGAAGGAATAAAGCGGAAAGAATGAAAGGCCAAGCAATATTTTGAAAGAAAATATAAGGGAGTGAGAGAAGGGGGTTAAGTATTAATTCCAACTTCTTTGAAAACTTTTCTGACATTGCTTTTGACTTGTTTCTGTGCTGATGCAGTCAGCAGCTTTCTCACCTTCTCGTTCACCTCTACTTCACAGGGTTGCTTGAAAAGAGGTAACAAGTTCAGGAACAAAGAACATGAAAAAGTCAGAGGAGGAGACAAGTGAAGGTTGGAGAGGGAGGAGCTGAAAAGACAGAGGAGGAGACGAGGAGGAGGAAGTCTCTCACGTGACGCAGGCAGCATGTCTGCTTGTCCTTGGAAAGGACATCTCACAACAAACACTTTCTTTGTCTTTCTGTCTGCATCTCACTCACTTCCTCCACCTTTCTCTCTTTGCTGTGACCTGATGGGACAAAACCATCTTTCTACTTCTCTTTGTGTCGGCTTTACAGCACAGAGATGAGTAACTTCACCACTGTGCAATCGCCCTTCATTTCCTGACACCACATAAAATACGTACCAAAGGCACACACTCACAAACCCTTTGTACTTTGAAGTTTTCTGCTTTCCGCTCTAATGCTGTTATTGCCCAACAGGAGTTCATTCACTCACATACACACATGCTCGTACCCTCCCCCCACATTCCCACTTCCTCTTGATTATCATAATCACACTGTGACACACACACACGCTGAATTCTTTGCTGGCTCCTCCCCTCTGTGAAGACTTTCCCCTGGGGCCCTCACAACCTTCCCTCATGGAAAACTACCACTACGCGCACACACACACACACACACACACCCTCACACACACACACACACACACACACACACACACACACACACACATACTCTCACATACACACACAAAGACGAGATCTGTTTTTAACAGTGAACAGCACCATAATTGGAAACAAGACAGTATTTATTTGTGATAGAGGAACACTGTGAAAAGTGGGGCAAGAGGATCTTTGATAACTGATGAAAACTAAGTAGTCAGTTTTAACATAACACGAACTTTTACACTCCGAGCAGCATGAAAAGGCTGACTGGTGGTTAAATGAACATAAACCCTCTTTCAACATTCATACTGCAGTGTGAGAGAGAGAGAGAGAGAGAGAGAGAGAGAGAAAGAGAGCGCGACAGAGAGAGAGAGAGAGAGAGAGAGAGTGAGAGAGAGAGCGACAGCAGCACCACCTCACAATGGACTGATCCTCCATTGACCTAAATATGGCTTGCAAGAGCTTTGCTCTATTAATTACCCATTTCCATTTTCCCTTTAACTGTAAAAAAAGTAGTTTGATGCCAGATGAAGTTTGAACTGAGTTTTTAGCCTTTAATATTTAAAAAAAGATCTAATCTTACCAAATTATTGCCAGCACAAAGCATTAGCTGATTTTGAATATGATGATCAGCAACTACACTTAGTTAAAAGCACACAAAGCAAACTAACACTTGCATTTGATTTAATGTTTCAGTCACATTAACCTGGTGGTCACTTTTTTTTCATATAGAAGATAATGCATTTTTTTATGCAATTGAAATCTGTATTGGAATTTGAATTACAAGTATGATCATAGTTTTGTTAAAATAAAATTAAAGGTAATTCCCTAATGTGGTTTTGGCTAATTTTCCAGTTAACTACTCATAGTGTAGTTTATGTTTCAACTGTGTCTCTGTTATTGTTTTATAAATTCATGCCCTGTCTTCATATTGAATTTCAGGCCTGAAAATTTGGGAATTGTTGAGGTACGTAATTCTCTTGCATGGATCACCGGACCTGACTTACTGGTACATCTACTGAACCTTGCAACAATATCCTGTCCCAAAAAGCCTTTACACCCACCATGTGTCAGTGAAAATTTCATGCAAAGAAACAAATGTCCAAGGAGCTTCAAGGTACAGTGGTAAGTAAATCTTTTATTGTGAAAGTCATGAACAACTTAATTTATCCACACTTTGTGTTTCGGGGGGTCTGACTAACATCTCAGAAAGATATGTATATTGACAGTAAATAATAAATGACTAATGACTCCTCTCTCCATGACTGTATTGTGTTGACTCAGTAGTATGTCTCAAGCTCCACCCAGCCTAGAAACCACAAGAGAACCATTAGGGGCATCACTTTTGGGATGTTTTGCCTCACATCTGTAGTCTTAATTATTTTACTTGTCTATCACAGCCAAATCCAAAGAAGTAACATGACAGGATGGATGACTTGTTGGATCTTAACAGGTTGTGACCTTTGCCCTCAGTTTATATGATTACATCATAATCCAACATCATAATCTCCTTGACATAACCAGTCCCATTTTGGATCTGGTCCCAACTTGGTAGCAGAATTTGTTAAACCCTGTGTTAAACCCCCATTCATTCATTTGTTTGGTCTTATTGCCTCTCTTAAGAAGGATCAGTTCTTAGCCTGCATTTGGTTTTATGCAATTTTCCACAACCTGTCAGATTCAAGGACCTCCAGCAGTGCAACAAGTTTCATCACAGCCAGAGTAGGTCTCTGATTTCCAATTTGGCGAAAACAATACAATCCTGGCCTCCTCATCCACCTACACTCCCCACCAAATACAACAATATACAAACATACAAACAGTTTCACTAGCCTAAAAAAGCAAAAAGCAAAGTAAGTAAAGGGCTTACCTCCTGGGTTGCGCCTGAGGATATATTTTCGGATTTCATCATAAATGAAGATGAGGAAGGAGTAGGGGAAGGCACAGAACCACCAAAGTGGCCTAAATTGTAGATGGAGAGAGAGAGATTGATTTACAATGGAAATACAGGGAATAAAAAAAAGACAAACACTTCAGAAAGCTGAGTTTGTGGTGAGTAGCTCTACACACTTCTGACTGGCTTGCTGGTTCTCTGAAAGCAGATAAAAAAGCTATATAGGCAAACATTAGGCTTTTCTGAAACTAAAAACTTAGAATGCATCTAATATGACAATGCTCTAACATTCTGTCTATGTATTAATCTCATTGAGAATCATCTGTCAGCACCTGAAAACTCAAACAAAAACCTTTAATGCATAGCTCCAAATGAAAACCTAAAATATCTATTTTTATTTTCTAATTAGCGTTTTCTTATCTTATGTTTCTTATTGCTGTGCTTTGCTAGCCACTATAGCTTACAGACTCAATATTAGGACTGGTGCAGCAGGTTACCTCTCATCTTCACATGGAGCAAAATATCAAAATGGACAAAAAGTTTGATGAGAAGTTAGCGACAGTCACTCAGACAGAAAGGAGGACAAGTCCAGGTCCGTCAAATATCAGCAGACATGCAAAGAGAAAGGTGAGTGGGTGGGAGAGGTAGGACAGAATGGAGTCAGAAGCAAATGAAACCAGATGGAAATATAGATAGAAAGGAGAAGCAGGAGATTTCAGCTGTGTGTGAAACTCCTGAGCAAATGAGCTTAATGTGACCTGACTGATTTTTATTTTATCCCATGTAGTGAGAAACATAATACTCAGAGTCGTCACATGGAAAATGAGACCAGGTCAACCAGAAAGCCTAGAGTGAAAGGAAATGATATGCGTAATGCATAACTCTGTCTCTCTGTCATTAAAAACATGCCTGGGAAGCTTATGTATTTTAGTTACATTTTTGTAAATACATTATCACTTTTGAGAGAACAATTACAGTATGGGTATGTATTTGTGTAAGTGGGTGTAGTTTACTCACTTGAGAGGGTACATTCTGAGGGCAATATCCATACCCGGGCAGTATGACAGGAAAGCAGCCAGGGCTGTCTCCTCAAACAGACCAAAGGTGAGGACACGGTTCCTGTAAAAGCAAAGACTTAAAACAGTTAACACAATCTAAAATCAGTGATTTATTAATCTAGACTGATTTACAGTTAAGGTAACATCTAAATAAAAAAATACTTTAAAATATAATAGGATCACTAAAATCCTACAATCCTACACAAAAACTACAATCAGAAATTCTATGTTGAGGAACACAATAATATAAATATTAGGATAGAAATGGTTTCAACTAAACAATCCTGATAAAACCGAGGAAAATTTTGTATCAGGATCAGTATCACCATGTGTACATACTTCATTCCTTGCTGAATGATGGAGTTCCTCCTGGTCTTACAGATGAGGAGATCGGTCCACTGGACGATCACAATGCTGATAAAGAAAGCTGTGTGACAGGTGAACTCGACAATCTTTCTGCGCTCATATGTCTGATGGATATGAAATTCATGACAGTGAGTGAACTATTTATTAATTCTGGCTTGAGCATTATGAGAGACCACAGCATTACTACTTAGTAACATCAGCCTGACTGACCCACTGCTGTCCATAGCTGTCTTCTAGGTCATTTATGTATTTGTCATCCCAGAGCACTCTGATCCCCAAAAGGTCCATGGGGAGGAACCCGTTCTCAGCCAGGATTACAAAGTATGTGAAGAACCCACCTACAGCCTGCATCATACCTGACAGAGTAGAGGAGCTGTTATTGTTTAGAAATGTGCTAACAAAACATAAAGAATAGGATTTTTTTTCTAGAGGACTTGGAATTGAAGTGTATAAATATTGTTGACACTACATTACACACACACACACACACACACGCACACACACACACACACACACACACAGAGCAAAGACTTGTACAGTAAACATGATGAGGGGGATATGACTGATTGATTAATTCATAATAATTTAGGAACTTTTAAGAATCTCTTAAGAAGCATCTAAAAAGCTGCTGGTTACCAATTTGTCCATACGACACGCTGATGAGCCTTTCATTCACTAGTTTGTCTGTTTTTGCATTTCTGGGCTGTCTCTTCATGATGTCACTCTCAGCTGTTTCATAGGCCAGGGAAATGGCAGGGATCTGGGAGACAACAGGTAAATATAAAAAAAAAAAAAAGGGACGCAAGTTAAGTACATTAGACCAAACAACAGTCAAAGAGCTCACCATGTCAGTTCCCAGGTCAATACAGAGGATAGTGACAGTTCCCAGGGCCAGAGGGATGCCAGCAATAACAAACAGGAGGAAAGGTGACATCTCAGGGATTTTACTGGTCAGAGTGTAGGCGATGGACTTCTTCAAGTTGTCAAAGATCAGACGGCCTAACAAAGTAATTTAGAAATTATTATTCTGAGGAATGTGAGAACATGCACATGTTATATTGATGCTTGCTGGTTTTTATCATCAAAAAATGATACATTAAAAATTTGATTTGTTTGTGTCAAGCATCACTTGCATTTCCGCATTTCTGCAGGTAGAAGTCTTAACGTAGATCTGACCTTCTTCCACACCAGTTACAATAGAGGCAAAGTTGTCATCCATCAGAATCATGTCAGCAGCCTGCTTGGACACATCAGATCCAGCGATCCCCATAGCAACACCAATGTCAGCTTTCTTCAGAGCTGGAGAGTCATTCACACCGTCACCTGTTACAGCCACAATGGCTCCCTAAAGACAAAGGAAACAAGGGCAAGGTTTAGGTATTTTATAAAGGAAATAATTAGACAACACACAGCTCTGGATTCCAGTTTCAGTCTGTGAAAATGTCTGAAATTAGACTTTATACTGACCTGTCTCTGGCAACCTTCCACAATAATTAGTTTCTGCTGAGGGGAGGTTCTGGCAAAGACAATTTCTGTGTGGTACTTCAACACATCATCAAGCTGCTCTGGGGTCATGTTTTTCAGCTCACCGCCATGGACAACACAGGCCTTGGCATCTCTGGAGAGAAAATCACAGCAGCAATAAGACAAAAGCTGGAAACCAACATCCTGCTTCTGAGGATGGGGTACAACCAGGACATTACACAAAGAAAATCAAGGGAAGATGCCAACTAGGAAAACAGAGAGCTGTACCCCCTTTTTGGAAGTTCTGTAGAAATTAACCATCCATCCATTTTCTATACCCACTTATTCCTTTAACCAGGTTCAAAGGGATCTGCTGGAGCCTATTCCAGCTCTCTTTCAGGTGGAAGGCAGGGGTACACCCTGGACAGGTCACCAGTCCATCACAGGGCCACATACAGACACACTCACACTCACTCCTATGGGGAATTTAGAGTCACCAATCAACCTAACATGCATGTTTTTGGACTGTGGGAGGAAAAGAGAGTACCTGGAGTAAACCCGGAATATGCAAATTCCACATTCCACACAATCCACATACATTATATATACCTGCTTATTCCTAATTAGGGTCACAGGGATCTGCTGGAACCTATTCCAACTCTCTTTAAGTGAAAGGCAGGGGGAAATTAACCATATATTTTTAAAATGTTAATGGTACAGCAGAATGTAATGAAGCTACAAACAGAAATTTCCTGAATGAGGAATCTGCCCAGGATGAAAAAAACTGTTTGGCCACAATGTGAACACACAAGTTAAACTTGCTGATGAAGAAACAGTAAAGTCACAGACTCAGAGCTCAGATTTATTTATCTGCAGCAAATTGATGGTAAAAGCCTTTCTGGCTAAGGCGACTGCAGGGCTTTTTTAGCCAACGGTGATTCAACTTTGCATTTATTAGTACTGGTATTAGTCAAAGTTTGAGAACAGTTTCTACAGTTCAACTCACACAGAAAAAGATCCTTACTGCACCTTAAGAAGTAGACTAACCTGGGGTTGACCTCTGAAACTGGTACATTTAGGCGGGCAGCAATGTCTTCAACTGTCTCATTGCCCTCTGAGATGATCCCCACACCCTGAGCAATAGCCTTGGCTGTGATGGGATGGTCGCCTGTGACCATGATGACCTGAGAAAGGAGGTAAGTTTTATCTTTGACCTGCAAAACTTTCTTTGTGTTTTAAAAATAACCATCTTACAGAAATACCTTAATTCCAGCACTCCTGCATTTTCCAACAGCATCAGGCACAGCAGCACGAGGAGGGTCGATCAATGACATGAGGCCAATGAAGCAGAGGTTCTCAGTGGGGAAGTTCACCTCGTCAGTATTAACAGCAAAGCCCTCTGGGAACTGGTCATCAGGCAGGCTAAAATGGCAAAAACCTAGATATAATAGGGAGAAAATGTTTCTTATTCACTCAGAGAATTTAACAGAGCTTAACAGGACATGGGGCTTTAACAAAAAAACAAAACAAACAAGATCATACCCAGTACTCTCTCTCCAAGTCCTCCCAGCTCAATATAGGCATTTTGGAAAGCATCTTTCATCTCCTCATCCAGAGGCTGCTCTTTGCCCTGCATCATGATGGTGGAGCAGCGGTCCAAAATCCTCTCGGGGGCTCCTTTCATCACCAGGAGGTGCTTGGATTCTCCAGGAGTTGTGTTCTTGTGGATGGAAAGCTGTGGGACAAGAGGAAAGCTGGACCTAAATTACTTTATTACTTACTTTTATTGTCAGTATCTAAAATGTTAAAAGCAATGTCTATTTTAATCGAGTTGATTTAGATAGTTACTAGTCAATAACAGGTCAATGACGGCATACTTGACCCCAGGCACCAGAGGGAGAATGTAAAAATGTATTACTAGTAAACATTTATTATTGTAGTCATATTTTTACAATGCTGGACTGTGTGTGAATTGTTAACCTGGTATTTGTTGGTGGAGTTGAAGGGGATCTCAGCAATCTTGGGGTATTTGTTTCTCATGTCATTAACAGATCCACAGCACAGTTCAATACACTTCAGCAAGGCAGCTTCTGAGGCATCACCAGCTACTTCTCTCTGTGAAGTCAAAGAGAAGACAAAGAGTTGGATCAGTGGGTTTGACCCAGATCAGAAAACATATTACGCCTCTTATTTATTTACAAAATATTGTATATGACAATCATTGAAAAAAAGACTGCGTGTCATACAGATCCACTGATTTCCTCCACCAATTTAAAAAGTGAACTTGAGAACTTGTCTTATTTGTACCAATGGTGACCTTATCTGAAAAGACAAGATTGCACGAAACAGACAATATGAACCAGAAGAGCCCAAGGGAAGGTGCTGCTTGCAAAATAAGCTTTTCACCTTCAGGATGGGAATGTTTGCTTGTTCAGCCAGGAAGACGGCACGGTTGCAAAGTCCAGCGATTCTGGCCAGGGCAGCCCAGGTGGCTGAGCTCCTGTCAAAGGAAGCCCCACTCTGGTTCTCTGTGGTGTCAGCCTTGTGGATCTGGTTGTCAAACCACATGTGAGACACAGTCATCCTGTTCTGGGTCAGAGTCCCAGTCTTGTCTGAGCAGATAGTAGAGGTGGAGCCCAGGGTCTCCACAGCCTCCAAGTTCTTCACCAGGCAGTTCTTCTTGGCCATACGCTTAGCAGTCAGAGTCAGACACACCTGGAGACACAAATCGAGTCTTTTAAAAAGCCTTATATTAAGTCTGTGCATAAACAAAAAACTATATAATCAAGGAATGAGATTTATGCAGACAAGAACATAAACACTAAACTCACAGTGACAGTAGCCAGGAGTCCTTCTGGCACGTTGGCGACAATGATACCAATGAGGAAGATGACAGCCTCCAGCCAGGTGTATCCAAGGATGACTGACAGGATGAGGAAGGTAACACCCAGAAAAACAGCCACACCAGTGATGATGTGGATAAAGTGCTCGATCTCAATGGCAATAGGAGTTTTTCCAGCATCCAAACTAGAAGCCAAGGTGGCGATACGGCCAATGACGGTAGAGTCTCCAGTATTGATGACGATTCCTCTTGCAGTACCTGGACAGAGCAAGAGATTTTTTTGAATCACAGGTTAAATGTAGTCAGGTGGTAAATTTATAAGAAAGAAAGGTAAATCTAAACACTAGAGTTTTAGTATTTTATTTTAAGGAATTTATGAGGCATCAGAAAAAAAAGATATGGTGTTTTTAGTAGCCAGGGGTGTTAATGGCTTGATCATTGTCTCAGTATGGCACAGAACCTTGCATCCTCAGACATCAGCAAACCAACAGCATGTTATTTGTTCTGGCGGTCTCCCATCCAACTACTAACCAGACCGGCCTTGTTTACTTTGTGAGATCTAATCGGATCGGGCCCTCGCAGGACAGTGAGCTACTATGTATTTTGGTGGTCTTATATTTTCTTGTATTTTTACCTGATGTTTGCCCATAAATTTGTCTTGGAAATATCTGTTATCTGCTGGACCATAAAGCTGCAGGAACCCGAGTAACTGTGCTTTGTGTGTTAACACATTTACACAGGCTATATAAATAGCTGTTATATTTAAATATTCTTTACATACATTCACACCCATATAATAGATTAGTGTGCTTCTCAATTCAAACTAGAAATGAATAATTCACTCTGGGCATTGTAACAAAACACTGAATTTGAATGACATCTATTGACAAACATTTCAGCATCACCATAATTCACTTAACTTCTAAGGTTCTGATTTTTTTTTCTTCAACTTACACAGTTTCCTTAAATTTGTACAGCTACATGTGATTAGGGAATATAATCAAGCTTCATTTCCCTATCCTTTTAGATTTAAAATAGTTCAAAAATTAATTTTAACCCTGTGATTTATGTGCCAACCAATGGTTAGTTCTCTACCTTCCACACAGTTTGTAGAATAGAAAGCTATGTTCTTGGTTTCTAGTGGGTTCTCATTGGAGAAGTCCGGAGTACGGGTTTGCGGCTCTGATTCCCCAGTCAGGGAAGAGTTGTCAACCTGGAGGCCAAAAAAATATAGCAGGAATAAAATATCCAGAAAATTATGAATGAAATTTATATTTAATCAACAAGATATGCTACATAAGAATGGCTGTCAGACGAGATTAAATATGAGGTTCAGACCTTGCAGCCGTGAGCAGAGATGATTCTCAGATCAGCAGGAATCCTGTCTCCACCTTTAATCTCCACCAAATCTCCGACCACCACGTCCTCAGTGTGAATACTCTTCTTCTCACCATCACGCACAACCAGGGCTTGCTATGAGGTCAAAGGTTAAATTTTAAAGTAGTTTCTGAACAAAATTTTATATGTAAACATGCATTAGACTTTCTGAATATTATTTTCATGTATCCCCAGCAGCAAAAAGCCATTTTAAATACAAATGATGTCATTGGCACTGTCCAAATTGCACTTCTCTATTGTCCGTGAAGATGCCCAAAATTTCAAGGTTGGGAGTAGAGTGGGGTCTATGGAATGTGAGTCTTAGTGTCCAGAAAGCAGTATTCTCTCTTCTGTCATGGTCCAACATTTGATATGAATAACATTTTGTGCTACTGTATGTGAGAGAACTAAAGCAATAAATGAAGGTACAAAAGTCAAGAAAACTCACACTTGGGACCAGGCTCTTGAAAGAGTCCATGATCTTGGAGCTTTTAGCCTCTTGGTAGTAGGAAAAGCATCCAGTGATAAAGACAACAGTAGCAAGTGCAATACCTAAGTACAACTGCAGGAAGAGAGAAATGTTATTCTTCAAATTATTACTAGTTTAAATTATTTTATAGATTATTTACATGTATGCTAGCAAACAATCCTCACGTTATCTTTGACAGGTTCATCTTCTGAGGCAATCTGGATGCTGTAAGCAATGAAGCAGAGGGCAGCACCAATCCATAGCAGCATGCAGAAACCACCAAACATCTGGAAACAAAAATAAACATCATTCATGTTTCTATACTTTGAGTAAAACAAATCATAGTGAATTTGCATTCCTAAATATTTCACTATTTAAATACATTTTGCTCCTCTGCATGTACAATGTCGCACTGCTCACTGAATTTTAATCACTGAAGTTTTACCTGTTTGCAGAACTTGACCCATTCAGGTGTTGTGGGAGGAGGTGTGAGGACATTTGGGCCATCTCGAGCCAGGATCTCTCTTGCTCTGGAGGACGAAAGACCCTAAAAAAGAAAGAAAATTGTTCCATCTTAAGCATGTGCTATGTCTGTCTAAACTAAGGAAAACAATCACAGAAAAACTTTCCTTTACCATAATGATAAATCATTGACTGTGTGTGACAGGATGGTCGTGTCTATTATCAACAAAATGTTTTTGAAGAAGGTGACAATGTTTGTCGCAATGTTGTGTAAAGGTTTAGGGCCGCTTCACCCACAAATCAAAACAGCAACAACCACAACAACAATGATAATAACAAAACACTTGCTTGTGTTGATCACATCATTAAAAATGTCTGAAAGCAGAATATTAATTACTTAATGTACAGGTATTCCATAATACAGCCCTGTTTACTCTGGTTGCACATAAATAATTTTCATGTCCAGGCCATATAATGTTAAAGGGTCACAAGATGAAACTGTCACCTTCAATCGGTACAACAACACATGTGAGCAGCTCTGATAAGCTCACACACACACCCACATGCAGAGTGCTCACCCTGGTCAGGTCAGTTCCATATTTTCTATAAAGCTCATCCAAGGTTAATTTGTGATCATCCTACAAAGAGAGAGAAAAAGAAGGACATGCATTGCATATTATATCCAAAATCCCATTTGAGTTTAATCACTTTAGAACTCATTTACAAAATCTTGTTTGAGTATTAAGGTATTATTTTACCTTACTGAATTCCCTAAACCTAGTAATAAAGATAATTTATTTTATTTTATTTATTTTATTGATGTGCTCACCAGGGCTACTTCTTTCTTCAGATCATCCATATCCTTCTTCCCTTTACCTTTCTTACCCCTCTTCTCTGAGGTTGGCACCTGTGCGTATTCATCTTTCTCTTTCTAGAAAGATAAAGATTGAACACATGTGGGACAACTGTTCTGAAGCTCACTCATTTGTTGTAAAAGTAAAAACAACAAAACAGTGTCAGTTTCTTGTAAAACTTGATAAGTGTGTTAGAACATAATCAATTGCTACTATGAAAAAAGAAAAACAAAGATGTAAAGTTTTAAAAACTGTAAAAACCAAACAAAACCACAATTTTAAAATTAGATAAATACACTGTAAACCACAATGTCATCACCAAGGGACTAACACTACATTACTAACGAAATTTCACAATGCCGAGGAGGTGCTAAGAAAGGATGCAGTCTCCCCCTATTCATCATTTTATTGAGCTGTTAACTGCAGCCATTCTTCAAAACATATAATTCAAAGGAACTCAAACACTTGGCACAAAACATGAAACTAGTCTTTAAGAAGATGACGTATTGCCGTTTTTTGTTTTGTTTTGTTTTACTAAACCCTCATCAACATTCCCCCAGCCTGTCAGATCTGCTTAAACTCAACTTCACCTCACGACTCAAAACAATGAATGACAACCTTCAGCACTGGATGTACTTCTCGTTATCAATCATAGGCAGAAGACCTACAGTTAAAATGTTAATACTCCTAAATAAATGATTTTCTCTTAAAGAATTCAGTTCACAGTTCACTCCATAATCTCATCAGTTCATCATAATTATCCCAAATGCACCAGAGATTCCTATTCCATCTGGAACAATGCTGACTATTCAATTTTACCTCAACTTTCATTTTTGGCCCTTCTCCCCCTTCTTCTTAAAGAAGTAGGCACCTCATGGTGGCTCAAAATTTCATAGTCATTTATTTTGTATTTTTCAAATTATGAAACACCAAAGTGTGTGGACTATTTTACCTTGGCAACAATAAATGAAAGACTTGCAGAGATATTTAAATATGGACCAAAGGGATGGAAGTGTTGGTCTATCAGTGATCCATGGGTTGATCTGACAACCCAGGACTCATGGGTCAATAAGGTTGACTCCCAAGTAAGAAGATTTGACTGGTGAGATGATCAAATCCTATGAGAGAGTTTGAAATACTCACATACAAGCTGTTTATCCAGAGGCAGGTCAAAATTTACCTGAGTCTCTTTGATCACAATAGCAAGTCAAAAATGATTTGGTTTGGTTGATCCATCACAGTTTAAAAAATATTTCCAAACCCATCTGAAATTTGGTCTGAGCTCAAAACTGAAACTCCTAACCAGCATAAGTTTAACCAGAGCCTAAGAAACAAATACTTACTTTCAGCCCCATAGTTGCAATGTAAATCTTAAAACAGGCAATCTACTTATTTTAAATTATAGCTTTCCAATTGTTAGTCTCTCTGTCTCTCTCTCTCTCTCTCAGCCCCGAGCCCTCAGCGTCCTCTAGCCTTCCACATGTATCAGAGAAGAGAATATGAGATGCTTCATGTTAGCATCCTTTTATATCCAACTCACCTGCCCAGAGTGGAGGAGCTTCAGGGAGAGGAGGAGGGGTGAAACTGGACAGGTGAGTAGTATCATTGAGGAGGGAAGAGGAAGGAAGGGTTGCTCTGGTGCATGGGAGGTCATGGTGAAGGAGGAGTACAGGAGAACGGCAGGGATACATCCTGCTCTACTTCCCTGTGTTGTTCTCACCACTTTCGATTTTCTTGGGGGGGAGGGCGTTGGCTGGCTGGTGAGGGGGGCCGGCTCCTCTAGTCCATAGTCCACATTATGTAGTGAGAGACATTGAATAACTCCAGGTAAGCTGTAGTTCTGAAAATAAAGCATTCTTAGGGATTGTAAAGCTCTTTGTGTTCTCAGTTGTCAAGTGCAATACAGGTGCAGCCCATTAACTGTATTGGTTGCACCTGCTTCACTGTCTCTGGGTTTTGGGTGTATGATCTGTTTTCAATGGTGGTAATTGGCAGTGTTCAAAAGCTTTGCAATTACAATGAATTTAGTTCAGTCTTTTGGTTTGTCCTTCATTTTTAAATGAAAAAGTTTAATGACATTAATAGAAAAAGAAAAATTCATTCACTTCTTTTATATTGGTGAATTTTTCATGACAGCTCACATTTAATCTACCTATCTAAATGGCCAGATAGTGTTGTGAACTTTTTATCATTAACTCAATTTCATTTATTGGTAATTCATATAAATGAATTTGCATTGAATTATTGATGTAATGAAACACAAATCAAATGAACTGAGGGAACTACAGTCTCTACAGTCTGCTACCTTAATTTTTTTCCCTTAAGTTGCATTCTTGTAGTAAGGCAGTATATTGGAGCCTCTGTTGTGGTTCCTGTCACCTATATATAGTTTGTGTCTTTTATGTTTGTAGTTCTATGGATTTGTTGAGGCAGGAAGGGTTGGGTCACCAAATCCAGCTGTCAACCAACATCAACTTTTAAAGATTATGGTTTTGTCATAGGTGATGACCCTGTACTGTCAGTGCAACAGTGGCAGCTGGTTATTTGTTACTTTGCTGGGGAAACACACGCTAAGGGCTCCTCCTTACACATGAGCAATACTGCTATCAATCATGTTGTCAAGTTTTGACTACAGCTAGAGAGGATTATAACAACAGAATCAGAAAAGCAAACTCTAACCAACAACCTAGCTTGGCTTTATCTCGTCTTTTCTCACCACAGGAGGATGCTCCAGAAAACAAAACAAATCTTGGACTTCAAAAACACATAGCCATAATAAAATATTGTACTGACTTGACATTTTCTAATTTTCTGCATACTCTCTAAAAACCTAATGCTTCTGTGATAATTACAGCAAACATGCAACAGTGCACAGTGCCTGGAGGAAGTTGACTGAAAAAAGCATTGAATAAATACACTGGCTTTGGAAGAAAACTGAAATGAAAGAAAAATCACCAATTTATCACTGAATTCCATTTAGAAATGTTGCTGCAATCATATAATAATTCTTTGCTTTGAGACTTTTTTTTTGTGCTTTTACCTTTCAGAGTCGAGAGACTGTGCAGACAGTAAACAGGCAGAGAGACATGAGTCTCCTCAGCCAGAATCGAGAACTAAACTACCCAAAGATCTTTTTTTTAATAGTTCTGAGGAGGATCCAAGACAAGTTCATCCTGAAACTGTCAGGGAGGAAGAGGGACTGTCCTTGCAGGCTAGTTGGAAGGGGTTGTTGCATGTTTGTAGTAAACGTTTGCCTGTTTATAGTCAGCAACCTAGGCTGAAAGGAGGAGGTGTTGATATAAAGATTAAGAGAGAGAAAGGAAGATGGGGGTGTAAAGTGAGAAAATGGGAATTCTGAGAAATAGAAGAGAAGTGACAAAAGGTGGTTAGCAATCGTGAGGGCATCCTTTGTTGTCGTTCTAGCTGTTGTATTGAATGCAGTCCATTGTGCAGTATATAGGCCTAGTGGACCTGCTATGTCAGTGTATTGAATTTGGTTTGTTCAATTCTATTCATGAGGATGAAACAGATCCAGGGGAATGAGGATGGTGATGTAAGAAATAAAAGGAAGACTGGTTGTGAAAATGTTTACCCCTTTCATGCACAGTGGTCACTACAGAGGACAGCTATTTAAAAGCTGTTTTCCTGTATGTGCATGGGTTTGACTGGGCACTTACATATCGCCCACTAAAGTGGATGCTAATGTGTCATCCCATACCCTGTAACCCACTCATCAGTAAGTGCAAGAAAAATATCTGAAAACTAAGATGGCCAATGGAAAGCCAGAAAGGCTGAGTAGCTTAGGAATAGGAATGATTTTACTGTGCACTGACCAGAGTTAGAATCTGTTACTAAATGTAAACAGCTAAGTAACAAAATTTGAAATATTCCATAGTTTATATATATTTTTTCTGTTTTGAGAAGTTGTACCTCCAACTAAAAATGCAAACCAATTTTCCATATATATCCACTCTTGTCAAAGTGCTTTAAACTTTCTATTCAGTTATTTGCATGCACACACACACACACATACACACACAGACAATGTTTGTTTATACTAAAGTACAAATCCCGCAGATGATTTGTACTTTAGTGTATTTATGTCTTTAAAAAAAATCCCATGCATCAGTGATGTCACTTCTGCATCAATAAAACCAAAACAGCCAGCTGAGATTGAGTGACGGCCTCACAGCTTTTCCTGTCCCTGGGGCTTCAGCTGAAGAATTAATGGCTCTTGTTTAACCCCAAACAATAATGTGAACTTGAACAGTGTTGGTGCTGAAGGTATTAAATATGTCACTTCAGCAGCAACAATAATATACATGGTCAAGTACTCATAGTGATAAATTATGTTGTTTTTGTTGTTGTTGATTTGAATCAACCTTCAGTGGACATCATTTTTCCAAGATCATGGTTGTTGTACTCTTGTAATAATTCACTTTGCTTTGAAGATTATCTCCCATCAAACAGGTTTTTCATGTGATAATCCATCCATCCATTTCCTATATTTCCATCCATCCATTTCCTATACCCGCTTATTCCTTAACCAGGGTCACAGGGATCAGCTGGAGCCTATCCCAGCTCTCTCTGGGTGAGTCATCTCCAATTGCAGGCAACCCCTGCAATTGGAGATGACTAGTTCCAAAATGTTAAAGACACTCTCTTTTTTTTACTTGGGCTGGAGGCTGAATTTGGAGTATTTGTACTGTTAATATGAAGTCCATCACTGGTTGACATGAGGTAGGCTTCTCATCCAAACTTAAAACCTTGAACTGGAATCCATATTTAAGTGGTTCATCTGATGCTCTAACAGGAAACAACAGGTTTGTGGCTACATCTGGAATCCCATCAGTGTTCCTGTGGTTAGCAGGAACCTTAAGCAAAACCCTGAAGTTGAATTTTTATTAATGACTGAGCCCTGACACCAGGACGCTGAACACAAGCAATTCCTCAGCCGCTGATCAGGTTAGTACATTAAAAGGTAATTCTAAAAATTAAGATACATATATTCCTGAGACACACTGATGCATATTTGTCTTCTGTGGAATTTGGCATTTTACAGAAGCAAGTTTGAACTAAATTTTGTAGGTTTTCAGTGAGATGGACTCCATTTTACACTTTTAATTAAGAAAGTCAAAGGTTCCCCTGGAGTCTTTCTTAATGCTTAAAGCATTGTGATTAGTATTTTGAGTGATTTCATGTGCAACAGTCTGCTGCTCCTGCTGCGGGAAGTTGGAAGCTACTTGGATTTCAGTGTTTTTCTCAGACCTTTCAGCATATGGACCAACCCACTTGTTGGTCATGTCAGTTGGCCAATTCAGACAGAAATAAGCAGATTTAGTTGAAGAAGTTGAAACTTTTATTCACCAAAATCATAGCAGACCCTCTTGCTTCTGTAAAATGTGAACGTGAAACTAGCAGCCATGTTGAAAACTCAGAGCTCCTGCTGCAATGAACAGTTTTAAGTAGGTTATATAGTTGACAGACCATATGACATATGACAGGTATATGTTAAAATGCATTGCTGTGTCTCAGGAGGATAGTTCCAACACCCGACCAATCTGTGACATTCACAGCTAAGATATCTGCATATTTGCACTGATGCCACATGTAGGCAATTATGGTCAATTCCTGCAACAAACTGGAACCATCCATCAGTATCTTAAAACACACACACACACGCATCAAATCAGATTAAATATTGTTTCAATTGCACTGCAGTGAGTATATGTGAATACGTAGTAGCTCCTACAGAATCCTACACTTACTATTTCTGTAAATACTATCACAGTAATGGTTTCTTGTTTACATCCATATACTTACCTGAATAAATTCCTTATTCTGTCTGATCGGGTGCTTGTATGTCCCAAATGAGGTACAGTATAACAGCTTCTTTGGTGGCTTTAATGCTGTCGTGTCTTGAAATCTGAAACGGTCCAAATAATCAACAAATGCCCATAACAAGAAGTTTTCAAATAGCACATACTTGCTTTAACTGTTTAAGGATGTCTTGAGTAGGAAGATGCCAGGAGCCAGGAAGTGCATTCATCCGGCATGGATATCAACTCAAGAGGCATCAACCCATTAAACTTTGGACCTAAAAAACAAAAAGTTGTATTAAAGTCATAATTAATACACTGTTTATATTCTCCATCTTCATACGCAAATATTTGTCAGGTTTTCCTAGATCATCTTTCATGCTATTAAACACGGAGCTCTGAGATTGAGTCTAGACTCATGTGCTAATAAATACTGCAATATCATTCATCACTAGTTAATAAACTGTAATTGTTAATATTATCAATACATCATTGCTAATGTTAGCAGCAGCATTAGGCCAATAGCAACTTTACCTTACAGCACAGTAAGACGCGTAATATTCAATTATCAGAAAGCTTAATTAATAAATCATTGCTGGGTGATAAAACAAGTCTTACCTTGTAGAAAAAGTAACATACACTGCAAAATGAATGTAAGAGACCCAACAGGCTTGAGATGTTTTGCTGTTAAAAGTGATTAAAGATGACTGATAATAATGACTTTTCAATTAAAATTCACTAGTTTTCTCTTAATAGACCATAATTACATTATATAATTTGTTGCACAGTTAACCAAGCAGCATCAAGGAACAGGCAAAGCATTTACTGATGTCTGGATCGAGACTTCAGGTAGTCATTGATTCCAAAGAATTTACCACAAAATATTAAATGTTTGAATTTTATTTGATTTCATGTATATATATTAATGTTCCTAAAAAAATGGACACTACACATTAAAAGAAGTTCTTTTAAAACTTATTAAATTAAAAATTTACATTTGCTGCTTTCTACTGCTGCCATCTTCATCATCATACTCATTCTGTCACACACATAAAGACACACACCATTTCATGTTTGAGTCCTCTGCTCTGTGAAGCTCTCACAACCTTCCCTCATGGAAAACTACCAGTGCACGTCATGATGGCACTAAGAGAACTGAATAAAGTTCAGCCCTGCTACCAATGTGAGTAAACAATAAACAAACAAATAAAAACACATGGATCATAAAGTAGTTCCCTATAGAGTGCCACTATAACTGCTAATCTTGACAAACCACCTCTAGCTGCATGCTAATGTTACAAATACAATAACCTGAATGAGGTGATGTTCTTAAGCATGTTTGAACATATATAAAAACAATTTTTATTCATGTGAGTGGGAGCTGTTCTTAAATCTGGTATCCAGTTACTATAATACTGCACATGGAACATACACAAAGCCATACACAATGACAGCAGATTAACAGGAAATGAACATGGGGGAGAGGACCTTCAATAACATTAATAAAAGTTTAGAACTCCCTCATTCTTACACCCACACACAACAACAATACCTCAAGTGTTTCCTAGGTGTGTGTCAAACTGGTCAGCTATGATGATACGATGCCGTGTATACACACACACGCACACGCACACGCACACGCACACGCACACACACACACACACACACACCCTCACACACACACACACACACACACACACACACCAACACAAGGGGTTGAGGGAGAAGGGGGTGTTCATAATGACCAGGGTAAACATGAAGTAGATAGCACTAGAGTGGTCTCAGTTCATTTTCACTGAGGGCCTCTTTGCATTAGCGGTCAACAGAGCAATCCAATGCAAACACCACTGTGAGAGACTGACTCTTGAGATCATGGACACACACAAATACTTCTCTGAGCTGACTGTCTTTAACATCTGGTGGGCAACAATAAAATCTTAGAAAAATCTGTTTCAAAATTGTGTAATCCAGTGTATTTTACAGTGTAGTACGTGTACTACTACATACTGCTATAGTGAATGTTTTTCACTTATTGGTGGTCACATTTTGCTGTGAAAATGTCCTAAAATGTCTCTTTTTCTGTGACATATAAACAACAGTGTTTCTCTTTATCAAAACTGTTTTATTTTTAATTCTTGCCACCTCTAACCTACCTAACCTACATATTCAACACCAGGCCTGAAGTTTGTGAACTGTTGAGGTAGATAATCCTCTTGCATGGATCAACGGACTTGGTACATCTACTGAACCATGCCACAACATCCTGGATCAAGTCCCCATAAAGCTGTTTTGCCCTATGTGCATCAGAAACCAAAGAAAAGTTGCATTCAAAAGAAACAAATGTGCAGGCAGCCTCAGTGTACAGTTGTGTTTAAATGTTTTATTGTGAAAAACATGAACATTATGTTGTTCATTTATCCATGTTTTGTGTTTTGAGGAGTCTTACTAACATCTCAGTCATATATGTAACTTGACAGTAAATAATGATGAAACACTGACTGTTCCCTCCGTGAGCATGTTGTGTTGACTCAGTAGTATGTCTCACTCTCCAACCAACCTAGAAACCAAAGGAGACAGAATTAGGGATGGGGTTTCTGGGATGTTTTGACTCACAGTTGGCGTCCTAATTATTATTATTATTTTTTTTGTCTTTCACAGAATCCAAGGAAGGCATCTGACAGGACTACTGATTTGGTGGCTCTTAAAAGTCTGCAACCTTTAACTCTGCACTCAGTCTGTAGTCTAGATCGGGGAGACATTTCATAAATCTGGCAATGCCACCATGAATTTCCTGTTAACACCGTTAAGAGATGTGTCCTGAAAAGACACGGACATTGTGGCATTTTTGATTACACTTGTAGATGAGAAATTGTCCTTGAGCTTGATTACAAGAGCTCCCTGACAATAAAAATGATAAATAAATTCTGACATTGTGTTGTCGTCACACAATTTTGATTATTCACCAAATCACCACTGCTCTCCGTTTGCTCGCTGCATGACCAAAATCTAAACTTTTCACAAAAATGAGATTATCTTTCAGCTTTGTGAAAATGCATTTCATGGGGTTTTAAACTGTTTATTTAGTTTATAAAGTTCTTATACCTTAAGAAATAATCATTCCAAGATGCCAAATATATAGATTTGTGGATTTTTTTGAACAGCAATATAATATCATGTAACAAACTATTTAATTTCTAAATAATCGGGGCCTACTCATCCCCTACATTCTTCACCAAATAGCAGAGAACAGTAACAAAAAATGTGTCTTACTACAAATCCACCTGCCTTGGGAAGCAAAAAGACGAGTCAAGACAGGGCTTACCTCCAGGGTTTCGTCTG
The DNA here is from genome assembly GCF_900324485.2 of Mastacembelus armatus. NCBI lineage: Eukaryota > Metazoa > Chordata > Actinopteri > Synbranchiformes > Mastacembelidae > Mastacembelus > Mastacembelus armatus. Next base: position 5,087,028 of record NC_046634.1, on the reverse strand, counting down.
AGAACATATTTTCTGCCTTCATCATACAACAAGATGAGGAGGGAGTAGGGAAATCCACAGAACCACCAAAATGGCCTGAAGTGTGGATGGAGAGAGATTGTATCACTAAAATGTGACAAGACCTTTGTAAAAGGTCGATCAGAACAGATCGACAATGTCAGAGCACTCTGACATTACTGCTCCAAATTTATGTTCAATTAAATGAATATTTGCTGTGACCAATTATTTCCACTGTATGTGGTAATAGTGCTGCTGAACATATCGCCAGTGCTTGGTGTACAGCTGGTGTTTCTCTGTCCAATCCTTTATAATTTAGCAGGATAATACACTCAGTATAACCATAACCATAACACTGTTTATGCATTTATTTCTGTGTTATAATGTGGGCCCGCTTTGTATTAGTTATGTTCTACTTCCATTTTGACAGAAAAATCGTAGCATGGTTTATTAAGTGTGTGTAGTTTACTCACTTGAGAGGGTACATTCTGAGGGCGACCTCCATACCCGGGCAGTATGACAGGAAAGCAGCCAAGGCTGTCTCCTCAAACAGACCAAAGATGAGGACACGGTTCCTGTGGAAACACAGAGTTAACACAGTTATTACAGTTAAAAATGAACTAAGGTGTGCTTTTTATGTAGGTCTAATATAAAAAAAGGAATACATACATAGTATACAGAGTATTGCTTTAAAAGCTGGGGATATTTCATAGTAAAAACAAATGATGAGACGTAGTTCAAACTAGTGATGTTGCCACTGATTTGTCTATAACCTAAAATATAAAATAAAAATAACAAGAGGTACAAAACGAGAGAGAGAGAAAATATTTGTATGAAAGGATGAGACCCAATACTGTACTTTACAGGTCCACAATGTGACCATGTGCACCTACGTCATTCCCTGGTGAATGATGGAGTTCCTCCTGGTCTTGGCAATGAGCAGAGTGGCCCAATGGACGACCACGACGGTGACAAAGTAAGCTGTGTGGCAGGTGAACTCTATAACCTTTCTCTGCTCATATGTCTGGTAAATAACATGAAAAACAGATTAGAACATCAGCAACATGTGACTGAACTATTTATTTATTCTGATAGAAGCATTATGACAGAATTACTAGTAACGTTACTGTTACTGACCCACTGCTGTCCATAGCTGTCTTCCAGGTCATCTATTTCTTTGCTGTTCCAAAACACTCTCAGCCCCACCAGATCCAATGTGCGGAACCCATTTTCAGCCATGATTACAAAGTATGTGTAGAACCCAGCTGTGGCCTGAATCATACCTACCAAAGAAAAGCACTAAAGCTTCAGCGAGTGATTATTATATGCAGCACTTCCAGAAAATGATAAAAAGTTTCAAATGAGGACAATTGTGTCTGCTGAACAATAATGAAGGAGACACTTGGTTTTTTTTCCATATCAGGGAAAGTAAAGAACAAGCAGATAAAGAACTGATAAATGCAATTAATGAATCTCGTTAAAGCTCTTAAGGTCAACAAATCCCATGATATGATCAATACAGAGAATTTATCCTAACAGTATTACCTACATAAGCAAAATCTGATATATATGTTTCTATGTGCCATAGGGCTCCACTGTTTTCCAGAAATCTAAAAAAAAAAAAAACATCAGTAAGCCACACGGCTGCAAAATGAAGAAACGTCACCCAGTGACTCAGTTTCTAATGGCCCAAGTACTAAACATTCACTGTTACTTTGGTCTTTTCACAGGACCTGTTGATGGTACACAAAAAATATTAAACCATCAACATTATCCTTGAATCATGCTAGGTAAACTTAATGTTAGATAAAAAATATTGTTTACCAATTTGTCCATAGGCCACGCTGATGAGTTTCTGATTCACTAGTTTGTCAGTCTTTGCATTCCTGGGCTGTCTCTTCATGATGTCACTCTCAGCTTTTTCATAAGCCAGGGAGATGGCAGGGACCTGTAGACAGCACAGATGTGACATCATCATGGCTGTCAGGGAGGATTAGTGGGCAGTAAAGAAAGGTGAGCAGCATGACACATTATCAACTCAGTCATCAGTCAAAGAGCTCACCACATCAGTTCCCAGGTCAATGAAGAGGATAGTGACGGTTCCCAGGGGCAGAGGGATGTCAGTGATGACGAAGAACAGGAAGGGTGACATCTCAGGGATTTTACTTGATAAAGTGTAGACAATGGACTTCTTTAAGTTGTCAAAGATCAGACGGCCTGAGAAAGTAATTTAGAAACTAATATTATTAGGAAAGTGAAAAAATCTACAAGGAACAGTGACACTTGTTACACTTTGGATTTCCACAGTTTAGTCTTCATGCAGGTCTGACCTTCTTCCACACCAGTCACAATGGAGGCAAAGTTGTCGTCCAGCAGGATCATGTCAGCAGCCTGCTTGGACACATCAGATCCAGTGATCCCCATAGCAACACCAATGTCAGCTTTCTTCAGAGCTGGAGAGTCATTCACACCGTCACCTGTTACAGCCACAATGGCTCCCTAAAGACAAAGGAAATAAGGGCAAGGTTTAGGTATTTTATAAAGGAAATAATTAGACAACACACAGCTCTGGATTCCAGTTTCAGTCTGTGAAAATGTCTGAAATTAGACTTTATACTGACCTGTCTCTGGCAACCTTCCACAATAATTAGTTTCTGCTGAGGGGAGGTTCTGGCAAAGACAATTTCTGTGTGGTACTTCAACACATCATCAAGCTGCTCTGGGGTCATGTTTTTTAGCTCACCACCATGGACAACACAGGCCTTGGCATCTCTGGAGAGAAAATCACAGCAGCAATAAGACAAAAGCTGGAAACCAACATCCTGCTTCTGAGGATGGGGTACAACCAGGACATTACACAAAGAGAAGACGCCAACTGGGAAAACAGTCTGCAGCAAATTGATGGTAAAAGGCGACTGCAGGGCTTTTTTAGTCAACTGTGATTTAACTTTGCATTTATTAGTACTGGTATTAGTCAAAGTTTGAGAACAGTTTCTACAGTTCAACTCACACAGAAAAAGATCCTTACTGCACCTTAAGAAGTAGACTAACCTGGGGTTGACCTCTGAAACTGGTACATTTAGGCGGGCAGCAATGTCTTCAACTGTCTCATTGCCCTCTGAGATGATCCCCACACCCTGAGCAATAGCCTTGGCTGTGATGGGATGGTCGCCTGTGACCATGATGACCTGAGGGAAGAGGTAAGATAAAACAATGTCCAGATCTTGAATCATTATCCAGACACAGGAAAGCCTCATATTTAAGATATCATAAAGGAGCAAAGTAATTCATCAATTAAGAAGACCACTCTCTCATACCTTGATTCCAGCGGTTCTGCATTTTCCAACAGCATCAGGCACAGCAGCACGAGGAGGGTCGATCATCGACATGAGGCCAACGAAGCAGAGGTTCTCAGTGGGGAAGTTCACCTCGTCAGTATCAAAAGCAAAGTTCTCTGGGAACTGGTCATCAGGCAGGCTAAAATGGCAGAAACCTGTATAATATAACAAGAAAATATTTGTCATTCACTCAAAGCACTTAACAGAGCTTATCACAAACTATTCAGGACAAGAGGCTTTAACAATGTAATATAACAAGATCATACCCAGTACTCTCTCTCCAAGTCCTCCCAACTCAACATAGGCATTCTGGAAAGCCTCTTTCATCTCCTCATCCAGAGGCTGCTCTTTGCCCTGCATCATGATGGTGGAGCAGCGGTCCAAAATCCTCTCGGGGGCTCCTTTCATCACCAGGAGGTGCTTGGATTCTCCAGGAGTTGTGTTCTTGTGGATGGAAAGCTGTGGGACAAGAGGAAAGCTGGACCTAAATTACTTTATTACTTACTTTTATTGTCAGTATCTAAAATGTTAAAAGCAATGTCTATTTTAATCGAGTTGATTTAGACAGTTACTAGTCAATAACAGGTCAATGACGGCATACTTGACCCCAGGCACCAAAGGGAGAATGTAAAAATGTATTACTAGTAAACATTTATTATTGTAGTCATATTTTTACAATGCTGGACTGTGTGTGAATTATTAACCTGATATTTGTTGGTGGAGTTGAAGGGGATCTCAGCAATCTTGGGGTATTTGTTTCTCATGTCATTAACAGATCCACAGCACAGTTCAATACACTTCAGCAAGGCAGCTTCTGAGGCATCACCAGCTACTTCTCTCTGTGAAGTCAAAGAGAAGACAAAGAGTTGGATCAGTGGGTTTGACCCAGATCAGAAAACATATTACGCCTCTTATTTATTTACAATATACATGACAACTAATGCAACAAAGTCAAACATGTTTCTACAAGAGGCAACAAGACTGACAACAAACTGACAAGAATTATACAAAACAATACTGAATACTGGAGTCTGAAGCTGATTGTGACCTGGCTTGCACAATAACATTATTATCACCATTTTAGCAATAATGAATATCTCACCTGATAAATATTCAACTGTTTTAATAGTATAATAAGTTTAACAAGTTTTAATAAATATTTATTACATTTAATGTACTTGCTATGCAGTTTGAGAAAGTAATAAATGTCCCAGCATTCAAAAACCTCACTGGATCTGTCTGGCCATCTTGCTGTATCACTGGCTATAAATTTCCAGAAAGGTCTTTAATTACATTGAGTGCTTTTTATAAACATCTGTAGTGCAGTTTGGCTGCGTTTGTATTTTATTGGATCAAAAATGCTCCTTGCCGAGTCAGAATGCCAAGACACCTCCCACACAGTCACTGCATCTGAGGTTTCATCTGGCTACAGGATCCAATTCAACATAATGTTGAAGACAAATATTCCATGAGGTACTGGGTGCAAATTCAGAAGGGATTATCAAGAGCAAAATGTGGTTTAATTAGAAGATGTTCACCTTCAATATAGGAATGTTTTCCTGCCCAGCGAGGCAGACGGCACGGTTGCAAAGTCCAGCAATTCTGGCCAAGGCAGCCCAGGTCATCGAACTGCTGTCGAAGGCAACCCTGCTTTGGTTCTCAGTGGTGTCAGCCTCATGGATCTGGTTGTCAAACCACATATGAGCCACAGTCATCCTGTTCTGGGTCAGGGTCCCAGTCTTGTCTGAACAAATGGTGGAGGTGGAGCCCAGGGTCTCCACAGCTTCCAAGTTCTTCACCAGGCAGTTCTTCCTGGCCATACGCTTAGCAGTCAGAGTCAGACACACCTGGAGACACAAACCAATGTTAATAGTGATAACATTTTGAGTTTCTACATCAACAAAATCATTGTGGAATAACAGAAAGTGTTGTGAGCAGAAAACAGTGTATCATACACAGCATGACTCACAGTGACAGTCGGAAGGAGTCCTTCAGGCACATTGGCGACAATGATACTAATTAGAAAGATAATAGCCTCCAACCAGGTGTATCCAAGGACGAGTGAGAGAATGAGGAAGGTAACACCCAGAAAAACAGCCACAGCAGTGATGATGTGAATAAAGTGTTCGATCTCAATGTTGATGGGAGTTTGACCGGATTCCAGACTAGAAGCCAAGGTGGCGATGCGACCCATCACAGTACGGTCTCCAGTGTTGATGACGATCCCTCTGGCGGTACCTGGACAGAGAGATTTTTTGAGTAAAATGTTAAAGTGACAATATGAGTTAAATATTATTTGACCAGCAGTATAAGAGGCATAGATAGTTGATGGACAGATGGATTTCTGTGCCAACCACATAAATCTCTACCTTCAACACAGTTGGTGGAGGAGAAAGCTATGTTCTTGGTTTCTAGTGGGTTGTCGTTGGAGAAGTCTGGAGTACGACTCTGTGGCTCAGATTCACCAGTCAGGGAGGAGTTGTCCACCTTGAAGAAGTAAAATGAAACAAAAATGTATGAATGAAATTTATTTTTAATGAAATGTTTCTGATGTTTGAATGAAAACGAAAGAAAGAAAAACTATTCAGAAAGTGTTTTAGAGGAAGTAAACTAATGTTTAATAAACACATCATTTCCCAAAAGACGCTAAGCAACATTAACTATGATGTATAGACATGCTGAGTGGGTAAATCAGCATTTCTTTGCCTTAGTATTTATTTGATCAGCATTAAAACAAGCCTTTGAGGTTCAGACCTTGCAGCCGTGAGCAGAGACGATTCTCAGATCAGCAGGAATCCTGTCTCCACCTTTAATCTCCACCACATCTCCAACCACCACGTCCTCAGTGTTAATACTCTTTTTCTCACCATCACGGACAACCAGGGTTTGCTATGAGGTCAAAGGTTAAATATACATTTTTAAGATAGTTTCTGAACAAAATTAGATTTCCTGAGTATTTTCTCATTTATCCCCAAGAAGCCAGGTAATAAATGCAAAATATGTCTACGCAGTAACACTGATGATTCTCCTTAGCGTTGTGCAAAGGCACTATTCCATTATTTGACTTTTTGTGTTTTGTTGCCAAGAAACTCTAACCTGTGGGACTAGGTTCTTAAAGAAATCCATGATCTTGGAGCTCTTGGCCTCTTGGTAGTAGGAGAAGCAACCAGTAACAAAGACAACAGTAGCAAGCACAATACCCAGGTACAACTACAGGACGACAGAAATGTTATGTTAGCTCACCCTTGGAAGTATTATTGATTGAATTTAGTTCATAGATAAATTGCATATACACTAGCAAAGTCCTCCTCACATTATCATGGACTGGTTCCTCATCGGTGGTAATCTGTATACTAAAAGCAATAAAGCAGAGAATAGCACCGATCCACAGCAGCATGCAGAAACCACCAAACATCTGCAAAGAGAATAAAACAATTTCTAAACTTTGATGGTTTGTCATCATGATTTAGCATTGAATTTTACATGGGAATGTTGCACTACTGACTGTGAATTTCAGGAAGAAGTGACTTTACCTGTTTGCAGAACTTAACCCATTCAGGTGTTGTGGGAGGAGGTGTGAGGACATTAGGGCCATCTCGGGCCAGGATCTCTTTTGCTCTGGAAGAGGAAAGACCCTAATTAGAGACAAAACACGAGAAAAAAAACATGGTTTAATTTTGTACTCTGGCTAAAACACAATAAGAGAGAAAGATGAAATATTCACCAGCAAGCAGTACAACTCCCGTGAGTTACTATCAGTCTGTCACACTTACACTGAAAAACACACCAACACACATGCTGAGTGCTCACCCTGTGCAGGTCAGTTCCATACTTTTTGTTAAGTTCATCCAAGGTTATCTTGTGATCATCCTATGCAGTGAGAGAGAGAGAGAGAGAGAGCATTGCATAAATCTGTTTATCTTTTCTGTTTATGTGTTTGACAGTTTGATGCAGTGGAGTGGACTTTTCCAGACTCAGTCCAAGTTCACATCAATATTAAGATGATCAAAATGAATCTGGTGTATGATGTGATCTGCTACAGTGTTGTTCTCAGGCCAGGTCCTTTTTCTTAATGATGATTTGGGAATAGATATAACTGTCAATACACTGACTCTGATATGTCAGTTGATTAATAGGTAAATTTTACGAGCTCCACAGAGACCCATCTGCACCCTTACTGTTGTACTGATGCCCAGTGCACCTTTAAAACCACTGTTCATTCAGGAAGCTGCGGTTTGTCAACACACTTGACAGTTAATCACTATCAGACTTTCTTTGCATTTCATACGACTAACTGTGAAGTCAAAGGAAAGGTTTATAACAGATGTGAGCAATGGCAGTGACATACACTGACCAACACATGGCCTGAATGAGATTAAGTATGAGGCAAGAAAAACCGATCCACTAAAATAAATAAGATAAATAATGATTTTTTTTTTTAACTCACCAGTTCAACTTCTTTCTTCAGATCGTCCATGTCCTTCTTGCTCTTTTTACCTTTCTTGCCTTTCTTGCCCACACCGTCTGAGGTTGGTGCGGGTTGGTATTCATCCTTACCTCTCTGGATCAAAAAAAGTGAGACAAAATGACTCAGCTCCTAAATAAGGCTGCCCTGATGCTTTTTGCTGCATTTGTAAGAGCATAAAGCAGTATCAACCAAAACATACTGTAAAACCTGTTAATTACTGTAAGGACTGTGAATTAGTTAAAAATATTATTGTATTATTATTAATAATAATGAGAACAAAAACATATTCAATAGCTGGTGACCAAACTTGGCAGTAGTGTTTAGGTAAATGTTTTGACCTATGACCTGTGAGCACTGACCCAGCCAGGCAAAGGGCTGTTTTCTACTCTCCCACTGGCACAAGCGTGACCTGTGTGTGTTTTGTGATCTGTAGACAATCTACAGGATAATCCATCCTCTCTCCATTTTCTATTGCTTAACTCTCTTTCTAGGGCAAGAGGTGTGGTAGACAGATGACTAGTCTGTCAAAGGGCTCACACATACAGACAAACACTCAGACTCAAATTCACACCTACGGGCAGAGTCACCAAACAACCCAACCTGCATGTCTTTGGACTGTAGGAGGAAGCTGGAGTACCAGGAGAACACCTACACAGGCACATGATTCAATCCTGGAACCTTCTATGCGAGGTATTAACCACAGCTCCAACATGTCACCTATCTACAGGATAATGTTAAACTACATACTTAGGTTTGTCCAGATAATATTCATATTGTCATAGCTATGGCAGAAGGCTGGGCCCTGTTGATAACTCATGGGTTTTACTGAGTTGCCTCCAATTAAAGTTCCAGAAGCTATCAAGACCTAACCACTGATGACCCCAAAAATTCAATAAAATAATTCTGTATCACATAGCTGAAAAGACCATCATTATCAATGTCACGCCCATAGCCAGAGTATGGACAAAGACCTATGGGAAATCCTCGACAGACGCAATATATACACCCAGAAGCATCTCCAGGAACAACTGAGTATCTGATGATGGGCAGTTGTATATGTACGTGGATAAAAATGTCACCTTCTAGCCCTTTCGTGATATTCTCAAACACGCATTCGTTTTTCGTCATGCACACACCCACATGTTGACACTCTCCTACTCTCTCTTCTCACATAGTCATAAACACTAGGTACATCCATTCATTTGCTTCAAAATTAAATCTACTTTGAACATTGAACATTAATCAGGTTCTACTCTTATGTCTCAGTGTGCTGTGACCTGCACTAAACTCCTCTTTGCATTTTGATTTAACTTTTTTTTAAATATTTTTTGCTTATTTGTTCATTCATTTCAATTTATTCGGACTTGGACATTTCATTATAAATGCTAAATAAAGTATTCTTTATCTCAGCTGTCATGCATTTTCTAAAAATCTCACAAAAACAAAACCTAGAACAAACAAACACAACATCTCACAGTAAAACAGTCAGGGTTCAAAGAAAAGGAACATGCTGCCAGACTAACAAAAACATCAGCAAAGTATAGAACATTAATGCAAAATGCAAGTAACCCAGAGAAGGAAACAGAATGAATTAAGAAAATGTTGAGGAGATGAATTTATAAATAAAAATAAAACTAACTGGAAACTTCTCCAGTTGTGAATAAGTGTACAAAACAGCACTCAATCAGCTCAGACATAATGCCACTGTATGACCAGTCTGCACATGGGTTGTCTTAGAGTCACTTCTAAAAGTGTCCTGAACTGTTAAATGTTTTGTACAACATTTCAAACTGTAGCAAGACACTGAGAAATAATTCCATAATGAGTTAGAATTAATTTAGCCACAGCTGCATGTTGAAAACTTCCATAATAGGAATTCAAGTTCCTGGCCCTCAATATAAGACCAGTCTTTAAAAAAGCATCAGTCATTATTGCAAGGAATCATGATCATCACTGAATCAAACTCTAAAATTTTTAACTGCTCTATTAACCAAACTAAATTCTGTGTAGGTTAAGATGTGGCAGACCACACACCACCGTGTTTTCTGGTCATATAAAATCCACAATCCCCTCAGCCTAACCTCCAGCACTGGATGGAATCACTGTGATCAGCTATGGGCAGAATATTGACTGTTAAAATGCTCTTGAAAATAACGTTTTCTCACTGCAATTTAACTCTTCACTCATCTGGTTAAAATGCTCTGGATCTATGGGAAAGAATCATACAAGTCACTCCTTAAAAAAACAAAATAAACAAAAGCAAGAAGGTTTAGACAACCCTCACTCCTTCCATTATCTATCAAACCAATAATATTGTTATATTTAAGTTCATCCGTCCTCACCAGTCAAATGTCATATACACACAGAAAAACACTGTGTACAGACATTTCTACATGGCATGTTTCAAAGCATTAACCACCCTCTTATCTAAAACAACCCTGCCTTTCTAGATAACCAAACACCACGGAATTTCTCTTCCTGCCACTAATATCACACTTTTTTTTAATAACAACACATGGGACTCTTTCTCTTCCTTTATCCAGAAGTATTCACATATTCAGCCTGTGTTAGTGTTAGCACAGTTTGTATCACCTTTGTTATTTTACATTTACTTAAAAAAAAAGAAAAAAGAAAATCAAAACTGCTAGTGATACGCTCATGGTGGCCCAGGAGTAAAAGTCTGAAAACAAAGTGTCATAGGCTCCATCATCTGTCGACATTAGAAAACCAACAATCCAAACTTCCTTACTGACATATTTTAATCTGGACTAAAGTGGTTGGATGGATGAACCAGTGTAACCCCTTTTATGCCAGTGAGCTGGTCTGGATCCAGTGGAAGGTCAGAAATAATACCAGTGAGTCATTTTGGTAGGGAGATGGTCAAAAACCTCGACCTGTGGGTTAGTCTGATGTGAATCTCAGGCCAGAAAATGCAGCCGGTGAAGTCACTTTGATTAGAAGATGATCAAAAATTTGGAGGCAGGTCAGCCACAAGTCAAAAAATATCCCCGACACGTTCTCAAATTTGGTCTGAGCTCAGAAATTTAAAAACATAACCAGCATCATTTAACCCAACATCCATATAGTCTAGGAAACCAGGCAAAAACGCGACAAAGGTCCAATACTTACTCCCAGCCCCATGGTTGCAATGTAAGTCTGAAAACAGGCAATCCACTTTTTATTTTAAATTGCAACTTTCCTATCCTGACCTCGCTCTCTTACACACACACACACACACACACACTTAGCCCTGCTGTGTCCTGTGTCTTCCACACTCCCCAGAGCAGAGAAGATAGATTGCTCCACATTAACTCCCCTTTATACCCACAAATGACTCATCTGCCCTGAGTGGAGCAGCCTGTGGGAGGATAGGTGGCGTGGGGTCAAGCTAGACAGGTGAGAAGTAGTGTTGTTGGGGAGAGGGTGTGTTCAAAACCAAAAGAGTGGAGAAAGAGCACAGGAGAAGTTCAGTCCCAATGTCATCACACAGTCTATGGCAGCCACTGTAGCTGCACCAAAGGACATTCATGACCCTGAAGTCTCTCTCGAAACCAAGACATTCCTGTTCCTGTTCATTGCAGGGAGTAGGAGGGAATGTCATCATTGGCTGGTGGGCGGATGTGTTTGATGTAAACTTCCGAGTGCTTATAGTAACTGGACTATTTTTAAAGGTAAAGACTGGCTCAAGTTACTTCTAGTCTATCAAACCAAACAGCACGGAATTGAAAACGATAACCTGAACCCAGCGTCATTTCTCTGAAGACACACTTGTGTAAACTGTGTTGTGCAACTCCCTGTTAATGCTGCCTCAAACTTTGAAGAACTGACTGGTGAGACCTGCAATTCCCATGAGAGCATCATTGATGCATTGATGTTTTTGCAACACACAAACCAAATGCTGGCTTTGCCACTACTATCACTAGTACTGTCTTAACCATTTACTAACCAACGAAATAAGTCTTTTATTTATAATTATTTTGGATAAAACCAAATATGTACTTTTCATAGCTAGGTACAGTTTTTTTCCAGTGTTCTTGCTCACAGCAGATGTGGAAAAATTACAAATCTTCATTTGATAAAAAAACAGCTTCAGTCAAAAACAAATCAATTGGTGTTAGACTCTAAATGAAACAAAACTCAATTACAGAGATTACCTTTTATCACTGATAATATGAACTAAGAATCTTGCCCAACTAAGTACAAAACTAGGCCGTATGGACAGTGAAACTAGTCCCACAATTAGTTGCTGAAATATTGTCCCAATCTGTAAAAATCACTGGCTGTGTAGTCTGAGGATTTGTCCTTAGGGGCAATTTGTGAATATTTAGGGACTAAATACAAACCAGCAAAAGACATGACATTACACCATTTACACATGACAGTGGTTTGATTTAGTTGCTTCACAAATTGCTGCACATTATTTGTCCAAGTAAATGTCAGCACTGGTTTGTACTTCTTGTCAGTTTTAACCAATGTGCTGATGCCAGGGAATCGAGTAATGTCTGAAATAGCTACACATCGTCCATTCAGACCACAAATACAGACATAGAGCCTGCACATTGCTCTCCCCCTCTAATCTGGCCAAAGATTACAGCTGCAATTAGAGGAATGAGAACGAGATGGAGGGGAAAAAGAGAAAGAGAGACAGTGTGAGAGATGCATTTTTCTAATTCTGATTATGTTTATTGTAATTGCTTTATTGTATTTGCAGATTTTTAAGGTCACTGTCAAAGCTGCAAACATGCATTTAAAACCAAACTTGGAATCAAATTAAAAAATTGTTTTTCATAGCTATGGATGCTGAAAAATCATTAAAATGGTCAAATGCAAAATTCTTTTGCCTCGAAATACAACTATGTCCTGGAAGCTTGGTATTTGAAATATCTACATGTGTCCTTTTAGTTTTTATTTTTATTAATTTCAGCACAAAGATAAACATGATCCCTAGTAACAGCAACAAAGAGCATCTGTCTCTCAAGTCTCACAGCACATACTGTACTTCTCTTCACAAGCTTGTGAATAGAAACACACACTCCCTCTCAACAGGTTAACCTGATACTGTAAACATCAGATTCTCATGTTGAATGGAGGATTAAAATTTGAAAACTGATCAGCACCTGCAACTCCATTGCAAACTGCCCCAAGTACAGAAGATGAAAGTTTACAGCAGCAGTGGTTTAGTAACAGTGCAGTGTTCTTATGTACACAAGGAAAGAAAGTAATCATGCTGGAACCACCTCAAGGCAATAGATGTTAAAGCTGCCGGTTTTTATTTTATGCTAGTCTCTTTGTCAGTCAGCCAACTGCTTTAAACAACTCATCTGCAAGTCCATTTCAATTCTGTATTATTTTTTGTTTACTAGTTTGCAGTCTTCTTCCTGCTTTTGTTGGTGCATTGTTTTCCAGGCATGGTGATTACAGACGTAGTGTGAAAGCACTAGTAGGACTGTGTATTGCATCACCCGCATGAATGGCAGCTGGACAGAAAATCAGCTTCATAGTGCAACAATAGCTCTAAATGTCTGCAGGGACCCTTCGAGTCAAGAATGCAACAGCTGATCAACTATTAGATCGAAAGACCACCAGGAAAACCTGTGGTAACTTCTCTTCCTGCTCCAGCAGAGCATAGTTTGGCTGAACATTGTAGCATACTGTAGTTCAGTACACTTGTAATGTACTGGGCTACATTACTGCTATTAATAGTAGAAACAAGTTGTGGAATTAAAATACAAATAGTGAGAGAAAAGAGACTTTTCAGGGACCATTAATAAAGACAAAATACATTTTTTTCCAGATTTTGTGAAAAGATTTTGATGATGCTTTTAACATGTTTCTCCTCACTAACATTGTTATAACTCTTATCTTATAACTTTTTGTGCACCTCTATTCCACCGTATGACATTGTGAGATCTAGCAGAACAGAAACTAACACAAAAATCAGATCAAAAGGGTGGAGTTGAACAGACAGAGGAGTGTCCTCACATTGGTGGCCTGTCTCCTTGTCCTTGCAAAGGGCACCTGCATTTTATAACAACAATTTCATTAAGGTCAGGTTTTCACAACTTCACAAACTCTACAGCACACGATGACGATACTCTTCTCCATTAGGAAAGAGCTCCCACTGCATTTAGGCCTACACAACCAAATGGTGTAACAGTTCTTTCCCATGAGCCATCACATTTCTCAGTATCTAAGGACTAGACTAACACACACACACAAACATGCATGGAAACCTGGACACTACTCACTACACACTACTTTTTAGTTGTTGTAACAGCTATAACCCATTTAGGCTATAGCTGTTCCATTGCCACTGAGTATGATTAACCACATCCGTGGATCTTAGCTAGCAGGATTGGACCATCTCGTCTATTGATTCACTGGATGCTACACACAATAATGTTGTGCATTATCAATCTGTAAAATTATGAATCTAAATTACAGCCACACTACTTTATTTTGTACCTTACACACTACATCTCTGTACTGGTTGGCACTGCACCGCCCTTAATTGTCCTTTGTCTTGTACATTTTGTAATGTACTGACTGTACTGCTTGTATATGTGCACTTGTCCGTCTTGTGGTATACACAAATACTTGTTGTAGAATTTGTATTTGTTTTGTTTGTTTTATGTAGCACCATGATTCCTGGAGGAACATCGTTTCGCTTCACTATGCATTGTATTCACTTTACATGGTTGAAATGATAATAAAAAGCCCTTGAATCCATGAACCCTCCTCCTTTACCTCAACCCTTGTTTAGGTAAAAATCCTCCTGGCAACAAAATAAATAAAACCCTCAGGAAAAGCAACAGAGGGGCAGATTTCCTTTCTGCGTCTCATTCACTTTCTTCACCCTACTCTTTCTCTACTCTTCTCCTTCCTCTTTTCACTTCAGCAAACTTTTTGTCTTCCACTGTTCTGATGTGACAGAAGGATCTTTGCACTTGTCTATGTGTCAGCTTCTGCAGCAGCAGTGACATTAGCATCACACCACTTCGTTTTCTTTCAACACACACACATAAAACACACACAAAAATGACTCACACTCCTTCATGCTTTGGAGTTTTCCACTTTCCACTCCACTGTTGTGATTGCACAACAGGGATTTCTACACACACACACACACACATACACAGACACACACACGCGCACAGGCACACATACACACACAAGCACATACACCTGCAATTCCTTTGCTGACTTCTCCATTTGTGCCCTCACAAGCTTCCCTCATGGAAAACTACCAGTGACCACACACAAAGCCATAACCAGATCTGTGCTAACTATGGACAGCAGTATAAGGTGAACAGAGAGAGAGGGGGTATTTGATCTTATTAATAAAATGTGATTAAAAACTAATCAGTTTTGAAAACTCACCAAGTCTTGAATGCACCAATATTTACACTCCCAACAGCCTTCAAACTATGACTGATGGCTTTAAACTACCATGCATGTTAAGGCTCCCTGCCAAGGAGTCTGTAATGGTTGTTAGAGGAATTTCAGGGGTTTATAACTTAATGGTCACATAGCAAAAATTTTGCTTTACTGAAAAAACTGTTGCTTTTCCACTAGTTATAATGTGCTTCCACAGGCTATTGCTTAGAGAGACACAAATTTTCTCAAAATATGTAACAGAAAAACAAAAATATGCAAGAAAAGATCAATACTAACATCAATGATAAATGTGATATTGAATGTGAAAAAGATTAACATGATTTGTTTAAATCCTTTTTTATAGAATTTTTATTAGAGCAATGTTTTTAAAATGTCCTGGCGTTTTTGTTTGACCCATCATTTAAACGTTCATTCCATTTAAAAGGAATAGAGAAGTCGAAGTACAACCAGAGGAGAAAGGTGACTTGTTGAATACTCACAATAAAACAACAAACACTGAGCTGCACTTGCATGTGGGTGTGTGTTTGTAATTCCATACTGTAGCAACAAACTACAGAACTACATTTACTGATCAACAGATGTCTGTAAATAATCATATTTAAAAGATTACATTCACACTTGGTTTATTTCTTCCTACAGTATATAACAAAACTGAGTTCACCCCTTGGCAATATCACTAAAATGTTAAAAGCAGCAAGCGGTACAGGAAGAGCCAATGCCATCCACATTTCATTATTTCCATAAGAACGCTCACAGAATGTTTGGCTCCACAAACAAATCAGGAGTGCTTAAGCATTAGAACAGATAATGTTAACAAACCTTTTTATCTTATTCTAGTTCAAATGTGGATCTTTGCTGTAAAGTTACATTGGAAACATGGAATTATCATGTTTAAGATACTTTATGTATTTTATATTGAAAGTGATTTTGTATTCCTTAAGTAACTTTTTTCACTGATAAGAATTTACAGACTTAAAAAAGACATCACAGTAGTGGAACACATCCATCCACCCACTCACCCACCCATCTACACAGATGTCCTCAGGTCCACTCCACCTGACCTGTCTGATGATTAGCAATCAAACTAGTCCACCCACGTTTACTGTAGTGTTATGAGAAAACCACAAACACACACACACACACACACACACGCTGCGCTTTCTGAGGTTGGTCGCTCATGCAGGGACATTCTGACCTAGGCCAGTGCAGCCTAGCAGCAAGGTCTCACGCATGATGTTCAAGGGTAGAGGTGTACTGTCCATACTGCTGGCATTATGGTGTGTGTATAAGTAGAAATTATGACTTGATACACCAGATCTGTGGTGTATCAATTGTACCAACATACAGTTGGTTGGAGAATAACTGGGTTGGCTACAGCTGCATTTGCAAACTCTCATTAAGCTTCATATCCCAGGACAGTTTTTAAATGGTGTGCGTTTGTGTGGAAGCAGAGTCCTGCTTTGAGCTGCCTACCAGCAAAATGTGCCTATGATGGATCAAAACAATTAAAAGGTTAACATCACATACTTTCCCAATCAATGCAACCAACCTGATATTCCTGAAGACTGGTAAAAGAGTGTAAGAAGGGGAGAATTTGTGCTGAAGGAGCCCTTGGGGTTTGATTTCAACAAGGAAAGTGCAGGAGGATTCTTTAAACACACATACACACACATGTTCAGAGGAATGGAAATGGATTTGCACTCAGTCTCTAGGGGCCAATATGATGCTGGATGCAAAGTAAAATATTTCCAGATCCCCTCTGAGCTTGTACTGTGGAAAAACCTACTTTTAGATTTAGACTCCTCTTACAGCTCTGCTGGATCACTTGCCTGGCCACACACACAACAACATGAGCATAGATATGAGTCGGGACAAAAGCATGGATTTCTCTCAGGGCCTGAGAAACCACTCTTAGCCTCTTAACAACAGAGCAAGAGAGACAAATTTTCTGTGGAGGGAGAGAGAGCAGCCCTGATGGATATTTGCACTACAAATACACACGGTCAGCAGAATTGGATAATTGCTCACAAGAATCAATATGTCTTACAAGCACGAAAGTCCTGACCTCCTTGCTTTTTTCACTCACATCTTATCAAAGCACACACAAACACAGTTTTGTATATTAAGAGTTATTGGTGATCCTTTAACACACTTCTGAAGAGACGCTCCTTTTGGGGAAAAAAAACGACCCACAGACACACACATGCACATTCGCCATCTTAACCCCATTACCCAGTTGCCATGGCAACAATCCACACCCTATGTACCAAGATAACCATTTCAGCAGTGACACATTTACACATGACCACAGACGGTACAGCATGTGCACAGCATTTTAGCCTAAAAAGAAGACAGTCAGCCAGGCCTGTGAACATGTTTATCTAGTATGCGTATGTGTTTGTGTGTGTGCGGGATTAAAAGGTTCCATATGATGGTGAGATTAGTTTAACTTCAACCAAATGACAAGATGTCAACCGCATCAGCTACTGCACTGTAACATTTAAGCAGTAATCTATTACTAATTTTGTTCAGCTAAATATATTTTCTGCTATATGCGTTTGTTTCATCATCTGTGTTTGAGAAATATGAGCAAAAGCCACAACTGTAAATTACATTTGACAATACTTGATCACATGCATGTACTAAAATTTGTGGATATTCACCTGATATTCCTTTTCATAACAAAAGAAAATTACTGAACATTTAAATTTATATTTCACAGGTTTTGACAGTTATAGGAAGATTTACTCTGTTGATTTACTGTTGATGAAACCTTTGTCTCCTACAGAAGATATGTAATCTATTTTGTATTTTGAAGAACTCAAATCACCACTGGATTATTTAAAGTTATTTATACACCTGAATGTTGCGTGGAGGCAAGGCCGTAGCTAGAGGATTCAGGGACCCCTGAAAAAATATTGATGTGGGCCCCCACCCGGTAACGAAAAAAAATGACAGTACCTTTCCTGATAGCGGTAGACAGTACTTTTCCTACAAAAATAAATCGGGCAGCAAAATGACAGTAGGCTACATTAACCTGTCATAAAGAATGTCTTGATCGACTGGGATACAGCAGCTCTTCTGGCCTCTCTCTCCTTCTTTTCAGATGATTTATGTTTTTGTTTCATTTTCAATCGGTCAGTCAGTCTCCTTCTCTTCTACCAAGTTCATCTCTAAGTTCAGCGGCTGTGTCAACACTACTTGGTCCTATTCACAAGCTAGAGTGGGACTAAATATTTATTGGGTCCCTCAGATGTTTGTCACTGACTGAATAATTAATATATGCCTCGTATTGGACTAAACCATTTTTAGGGAGGGATGAAGAGCAGATATTTGGAAAACTTCCTTCATCAAATTTCATGTTTCTGTGGTTTTCATTCAAATCTGTGGCATACAAGTAATATAAATATTAGAATTATTCACAGAACAGGTGCCTATAGAGTATAACTCCCAAAACTCCCTCCGTGGAAGCAATAAAAATACACAACTTTGAGAAAATTTACTAAAACAAAATCTACTTAGCATTGTTGGAATCAATTTTCATTTGATGATTGTGACAAAGATGAGAGACACTGTAACACACTGAGCAATTCATGTATTATTTTAATTTGGACTGATCAATATATGTATGTTTTATTTCATTCTTTTACACCAGCCCCACAGTAAAAACATGAATGTATTTGTGGGTTACATTTGGTCAAAGGTCTCAGAACAGCTTCAGTTTTGGAAAACTTTTTCAATCTGACCATGGCAGGATTTCCAAGGCACTATGACATTGTGAAGCTGGACATTTTTATTGGTTACCATTGAAATGAATGAGCATGTGTGTGTCAGAGAGGTTTTATACTCTGTCTCAGTCTGTTTAATTTGATAAAAAATTTACATCTTGTGACATTATGTAGGCTATTGATTTTCCCCCTCCCTGCTTCCTCTCCAGCTCTCATCCCATCTGTTCTTCTGCCTGTTCCTCTGTCACTCTTTTACACACACTTTTGAATAAAGCACTGACAACACACACATAGCCACACACACCCTCACACACACACACCCTCACACACACACACACACACACACACAGATATGAACACACATATAACAGCAGCACAACATGTGCCTATGGGATGGAGAGCTGCTATTTCACTCTGTACTCAGAGTTGGATGTCCTCAGGCAAACACATATACAATCATACAGACTCGTACACGCAAATCTTTCCTCTTGAACAAGCACACATGTGCACTGGATTCATATTACATAACTTCATTCCCTAATCTGACTTCCTGCCATTTAGTTATCCACGTGTGCAATGAATCACCAAGCTGCCCCAGTTTAACGTGGCATGAATGTGCAGCATGTCACATAAAATCTGATTATCATGCAATTATTACAGTAGCTGCTGTTACTTCCTGTCTGCACAAGATGCTTAATGAACATGATTAAGAAACAATAACAGCTTATTAACTGGTAGGAATTATAGCAGTGATGACAACTCACCTCACCGATACATCCATGATAAACACACTGTCAGAATAAAATGCAGAATGCTTAAGGCAATGTGTGTGAAAACTTGCAGCAAATTACAGGTGAGCTATCAAACATGATTAAGAACAACAGGATAGCCAATCAGAGCATTTGTATCCCAAATAACACTCATACCAAGAGGCAGCTGGTGGCAAAGCAAAGACAGAGCCAATATTAGGATCAGACGCTAACACATGAAGCACATCTTTAGCAGATTTCACACTGAGGCTATATGTGGATACAAAAGTTATACATGACATCACTCCCTTATCAGGTTCAAGATCATTAAGTTCAGAAAAACAGAACATCAGTTTAATTATGACAGCTGTTCACTTATTTCTAAAAGTACATACTGTCCCTCAAGCATCATTACCAGACTTCTTATTCAGCCATTACTGGTCAAACAGAACAGTTGGTCTTTGAAATTGCCAACTGCTTAGCCTTTCATGTATACTGCTGCCCAGGCACAAGGCAAATGTTAGTACAGAGTGCACATGGATGAGTAGGAAGCACGACTACATGAATATAATCTCATACACTTTATCTTTATTGTAAAACCTTAGTGAAGGATTTCGCTGCATTTGTTATTTAATCTATTTCTGCTGGTAACATAGGATTAAGATATTTAATGAAGCTTAGCAAAAGTTTAATCTGCAAAAGTACTTCATTCAAACTCTCTTTCAAACTGTGTCTTCATTCATTGTTCTGTCAATGCCACGCCTAATGGCTCCTTGCTGCTCTCCATTCATATTCTCGAATTCAAGAAAAAAATGTTGCTAGTTTACGTTAATCAAATAAAGCAACCGCTACTTTACATCAATGACATGGTAATATAAAAGTAAAAAACTAATTTTACTCTTGTTAGAATGTAATAGCCACTTAAAGCAACAACAAATCTGCCATGCTTTTTCGGAAATGCCAGAAAATTGCCTGCATTCAGGTCTATCACATTTTAAATAACATAAAAGCAGTTCTCTTTAAAGTTCGTTTGCAGCTCAGAAGAAATATAACTTGAAGGAACAAGCCAATCTGGAGCTGTTTTCTCTCTTTTTGTAAGAATAACAAATGTAAATTACATTTCAAGAGCTGTGATTTAAAATGCTGTAGTGGGATTGAGTTAAAAAAACGAAGTTCTCGCATGTTACATAAGCATGGCTGTGTGTAAATTGGTAAGATTTTGGGTTTTATGCAAATTTTTAAAATTACTGGACTCACATTTTCATAACACGCTGGAAAGTCAGAAGAAACTGCTGTTGAAGCACGAAATAGATTTTTTGCCTATTTTAAACTGTGTGTGACTATGTCTGAATGTGATAGGTGTAGATGTAACCATGGAGATCAGATAACAGGAGTGGCAAAGGATGTTTTTAGAAACAGTCTAATGAGAGAAGAAAATAACGATCTCTTTCTGTCTGTTCTCTTGGCATTCTGTCCTGTCTCTGCCTCACACACACACACACACACACACACACACACCCTCACACACACACACACACACACACACACACAGGAAACCCTGACATGGCAGATGACACTTCCTTTCTCTGTATGCTCTTTTTTCCTGATGAATGGACACTTTCAGTCAAAGTACACTGCATTAGTAAAACACTTCCAGTGTGTGTGTGTGTGTGTGTGTGTGTGTGCGTTTCTAAGAGCAAGAATGCTAACAATGATACACAATGTGTGTGTGCAGCATCACCTAGGGGAAGCCAGAGTTTCATGCTATCATTAGCTCTCCTCATGGGAGCAGCTGAGAACTGGGCCAACCTCATCTTTAATGAAACAGCAAGGAAAGATGTAGAAAAAAAGGTTTATGTGAAGCAAAATAAAGATCTACACTCAAACAGGAGCAGGTTAGAGGAGAAAATGTAACAAATTTGAGTTTTATTCATTATGTTTTCTTCTGTTCTGTGATTTCTTTACTGAAGGAAAAGATCCCAGCCAAATGTTTACTTTCTTAAATTGCTTTTAGAATCAGGTTTCAATACTTCCAACAAGAAGGAAGATTGCTGTTACAGCCACAGACATAAATCCATCCACTTAGAGTGCATTTTGAGAGACAGCTTTTGCAAGCACCCGCAGAGGAACTTTATTAGGTTTAGACTTGTGGCTAAAGTTTGATTCATGTGATGGCAGAAATCCCAGGTCTGGATCACCACCAGCAACGAATCAATTGTTCCTTGGCTCAGTGACCATCTGTCCAGCAAATTTCACAGAAATGCTTTCATATATTTTTGAGATGTCCTGCTGACAGGTGCACCAGTGGGTGAAAATTCAGCAGCTCATGTAGTCCTGCATGCATGTACATCTGATTTGAGTGGAATTACATCTCCAAAAACAGAGTTGAAAAACTACAACACTGGCAGAGCACCTTTAAATTTTCCTTTTGGTTTTACTTATGCTTGTTTTGCTGGTAGAGTTTGGAGAATTTCCATTCTGTAGTTATACATAAACAGCAACCTCAGACACTGTATAAGGCATCCTATTGGATTATGACATATCCTTCCTTTTTGTCGAGACAGACTAAACATCAGAATGTAGAGATTTTTGAGGGCAAAGGTTTTTTTCCTAAATCTGAATTGAATATCTAAGTAGTGGGAGTGCGAACTAGCTTCTCTCTGATCAGCATCCCTTTCAGAAAGTAAACTGCAATAAGTTCATGTGGAGGACAGTTTTGCTTGCATTTTACTTGCACACACTCACACAAGTTAGTTGCCATGGTAGCAGCATCTAGATTGAGCATCAGGAAGTGCGCCTTAAATAACCATCACCTATAGGGGCTGCCTATTGATCTATTCTTAACTGAGCATCTTTTTTTCCAAATAAACCAAGTGAAATATTTTTAATTG
Source organism: Mastacembelus armatus (assembly GCF_900324485.2). Taxonomy (NCBI): domain Eukaryota; kingdom Metazoa; phylum Chordata; class Actinopteri; order Synbranchiformes; family Mastacembelidae; genus Mastacembelus; species Mastacembelus armatus. The sequence goes on along the minus strand of NC_046634.1, from coordinate 5,064,459 downwards.
GTTTATGCATAAAAACTAAAAAGTCCAAATTTTCATGCAGGAGCTTTTACAGTTGTGTTTTCACCACTAACTGCACTGGCTTCACAATGAGCTGCTGTGCATGATGGTGACCGACAAGTGGTGGGGGTGTGGCTAAAAAAGTGCTGCCTCAGGACACAGACATACAAGCCTGCTTTCTAAAACTTTAGACACATAAACTTAAAATGTCTAAACTTCTATAAGATCCTTTCTTGAAATGTACAAAGAACTTTGCGTTCTCTGTCAAAGGAAAATATGAGACAATATGAGAACAGAAACAAAAACATGAGAGGACGTGAGAGTGGAAGAGGCCGAGGAGACAGATCAACTGAAGGGGCAGCGTCTGGCAACTGGGAGCCACAGGCGACCCAGTGACGTGACAGCATCTACTGCTCATCCATCTGTGTGTGTGTGTGTGTGTGTGTGTGCACTGTGATCATATGAAATTTACATCCACATCTGTCACTAAAGCCCTTTGTATATCATATGATGTTGCTTCAGTACAAATAACCGTGTGCTTTAAATCGCTCTCATCTCTGCTGCATTCAGGACAGCTAGCTCCCACTAACCCTTCACATTATCAACAGAAGGGCCATAAACTATCAATGTATTGTCATCTGTGCAACTATTTACATAAATATGAATGCATCAATAATTACCATCCAAAACTACATTTCTGGGCATCATTTCTGCCACTTTCTGCTTACAGCCACTTTCTCACCTGTTCATCACCCAGACCATCTTATGAATCTTTCCAAACTGCTATTCTTCACCTGTCCACCAGATGTCCTTGTACTTTCCCCAACAGTACTAATAAACAGATTCCTGCCTGATTTTTCTAGCCACTGGTTTCTACACTTAATAATTTACTGCTTGTACTGTAACTGATCCTGAGCCTGTTATCGGCTCCAGCCAACAGTCCCCCTCCCTGCACTTAGGTCAGCCACTGTGTGCTTTGTAGTCCAACCTGTGACAGAATTTAGTACTAGTAGTTTGTCTATTATGGTATCACTACTTTACTTTGATGCACAAATAATATTAAAAAAATCTTTAACTTTCTAAGACAGGACTTCTAGATTTATATGATCTAATTGATTAACATTGCAGACTATTATTTTTTTTTAAACACTTTTTGTGTTTACTTCTTGCAACTCTCGGTCATTAACTTTTGACTCTCCACAAAGGAAATTCCAGCCAGAAAAGGATCTACTGCAAATCTGAAAACTAATCCACACAGTCCTTCAAATTGCTGGACAAAAGCTGGTAATGCTCTGCCCTCTATCAGCTGTGTGTGTCTGCTTTCTCACTGAGCATTCTTCCATGTTGTTCTACATCTGCTTCTTATCTTGCATAGTCATGCAGTATTTAGCCAATACAACAGCCGACTCTCATAGGTCTGTATTTACACACAATGCAAACCCGAACTGAGCAGAGCTTCAGAGTAATAGCTGGCGAGACTGATATCTTAACCTCCTCTCCTGTGAGCTCAGCCATCGAGATCAACCACTGATTAAATGTAAACAAGAGAATAAATCTGCAATTAAATCTACATGCCCTCTTAAAAACAAGATTATAATCCAAACAGACTGAGACCAATAGAATATTGATTATTTTTAAACGGGACGGAATACCTTTTTGTGTGATTGTGAGTTTCTAGTTTCTTCTAAATAAAGAAAAATATGTATATATGTCTGTATCAATGGACAGATTAGCTGGACATAATATAGCACAGAAACTATCCTCAAGAATTCCACATTTACAGTGGGTATGTCTCGTTACCAGCCACTGTATTACAAATTTTGATCTGTCATTTTGGTTTCTTCTTTTCATACAGTATAAAGTCACTGGTAGTGACGACTAATTACCGAAAATACTGATATGTCTGAAAAATACGACTGGTCCAGTAAAATATGACTGGTCCTGCAAAATACAACTTTCTCTTCCTTTTGGCTACTCTCTTCAGGAGTCACCATGGCTTTTTCTCCAAACCATCTAACATGAGCTGTCCCTCTGATGGACTCATTCCTGATCCTATCCATCCTCATCACTCCCAGAGAGAACCTCAACATCTTCAGCTCTGCTACCTCCAGCTCTGCCTCCTGTCTTTTTCTCAGTGCCACTGTCTCTAAACCAGACAACATGGCTGGTCTCACCACTGTCTTGTCCACCTTTCCTTTCATTCTTGCTGACACTCTTTTGTCACACATCACACCTGACACTTTCCACCACCCGTTCCAACCTGCTTGCACACGTCTCTTCACTTCTTTTCCACACTCTCCGTTGCTCTGGACTGTTGACCCTAGGTACTTAAAATCCTCCACCTTCTTCACCTCTACTCCCTGTAACCTCACCGTTCTACTTGAGTCCCTCTCATTTGGACACGTACTCTGTTTTACTGCGGCTAACCTTCATTCCTCTCCTTTCCAGAGCAAACCTCCACCTCTAGATTTTTCTCCACCTGCTCCCTTCTCTCACTACAGATGACAATGTCGTCTGCAAACATCATGGTCCACAGAGATTCCTGTCTAACCTCATCTGTCTCCCTGTCCATCACCACGGCAAACAAGAAGGGGCTCAAAGCTGATCCTTGGTGCAGTCCCACCTCCACCTTGAACTCCTCTGTCACCCCTACAGTAGACCTCACCACTGTTTTACAGCTCTAATACATGTCCTGCGATCCTGCAAAATACAACTGGTCTATGAAAAATAAAACTGGTGTTTGAAAGATATGACTAGTGAAAAAAAAAAAAAAAACACGTCTGGTCTCTGAAAAATATGACTGAGCCAGAAAAATATGGCTGATCTCTGAAAGATATGACTGGTCACTGGAAAAACTACAAATGGTCCAGTAAAATATGACTGGTCTCTGAAAAATACAAGTGGGCCAGAAAAATCCGACTGGTCTTGGAAAGACTACAAATGGTCCAGTAAAATATGACTGGTCTCTGAAAAATACAAGTGGGCCAGAAAAATACGACTGGTCTCAGAATTACGCCTGGTCTCTGAAAAATACGTCTCTTCTCTGAAAAATACGACTGGTCCTGAAAAATATGACTGGTCTATGAAAAATACAACTGGTCCTGAAAAATATGACTGGTCTCTGAAAAATACGACTGAGCCAGAAAAATATAACTGGGATAGAAAAATACGACTGGTCATCATATCATATCATATCATCATATTAAAATTTTTCATATAAAGTGTGCAAACTACAATAATTTTCATTAAATTTAAAGTTTTCTCATATGCACACTTTCACACTTTGTTAGGAAAATGGGACTCACCAGCGCAAATTCACATACTTGCAATACCATTCACGACCACTAAGGGCACTAAACACAAATGTCCGGAAAATCTACCCTCTGTGGTCCAATTTTCTTTTAAAAAAAACTGCACTAGGCATATCAAGAGGCTGTTTTCTATTGATTGCAATGCTTGTGCCCGTGGGGACCGAGACCTAGTCCCCATGGGGAAAACCAGTCCCTACGGTGTGAGTGATATGTCAGGTGGTGGTCCCCACCGGAATAGAAAAACAAGAGCGCTCACGCACACGCACGCACACACACACACACACACACACACACACACACACAGATGTTGTTTATATTTTAAAAAAGCCCCCCTCCTGTCTTTCCCAGAATCCTGTGTTGTTGCTCCCAGCATGCATGAAAGTTGCAAGGAGAAAGGGGAGGAGCTTAAATGTCAGGGGTCACCTGACAAAATGTTTGATCTCTCTTTACCCTGCTCTGCATGTCTCTCCATCATCTACCAGCTCTCCACCTCCCCTTTTGTGTTTCAGTTCACATCCATTCTTCACTTTCAGCACTGTAATCCAGTTCAAGATAAAGGAATGGGTTTCTGCTCTTACATGTTTCTTGCCTGTACATGCACGTTGACAGGCTTCTTGTCTCTGGGGTCATACATGTTTCATCTTGGGAACAAAATACTTTTACACAATTCCAATATATTTAAAAAGAAAGAGCTTTCCTCTTAATTAGATCCCAATGACAAATATTAATTCAGTAATGCTGTTTCATCTCTAACATGCTTTGTTGGTAAAAATATTCTTTGTCTTTTTTTCTTTTTTCTATATTTGACATCATTTCAGATTTCAATTCAGTTAATGACTTTTCACTAAATGGACAAAAATGACTGACATTCTAAATCTGGATATCAGCTCTTATAAAAATTCTCAATGTGTGCACGTAAAACACTGCACTGGTTTCTGTGTGATGCAAATTCTCAATTCTTTCTTTTCCTCGGGTAAGTCAGAGAAAACTTCACTCATCTATTTCTTTTTTATTACATAAATCCAACATCTCTCAGGTCTAAGGTCTTAAAATAAATCTCTAGCTCCATCTATTGGACAATGTCATGCAAAACAGTTACACCTGGATCCCTGCTGCTTTTAATAAACCAGTCTAAAACAGTTTGAAAAACAATTGGATGCCTTTAAGATCACACAATCTAAAAAAATACAAAACCACAGGACTGCCCAGCACCAGTGTGGATCTATTTTTGATTCCTGAACTAAAGAACACTGTATATTAAGGGCAATGCTTTGAGGTTTAATGAGAATAGCTTGATAAAATAGAAAAAGCTTCCTTTGATTGCAAATCCTATAAAGACGCCTGTAGTCTCTGTCAGCTTTCGACACTGAAACCCAATCTGTGGACAAAGAGAAGCCCTGTGTTTGTGATTCCTGGTGCGGTTATCATACTCACAGGAACAGCTGAAGGGATGACTACATGGATGAGAATGTCAGAGGTACCAACAGCCTTAAATGGAACAGCTACTGTGGTCACCCAGATGACTCTGCTAATCATTTAGATATACCTGCTAGTTAGCAGACATCATTTGTTTCTTTGGACTCCAAAATGACTATAATAAACATTTGTTTCTTCTCTTATAATACGGCTTTAAGACAGTTTTAGAGAGCCTTTGTGTTTGAGATAGTATGTCAAGTACAAATTAGAAACTGTCACAAAGGGATCGAAACTATGTGACCTGAATTGAAGGTCAAATATTTCTGACGACAATTTGTTGTGTGCATGAGCGGCTTTGGCTGTCCAAAACACTCCACTTGAAGAGACAGCTTAGAGGGCTATCTTCTGAGAATGCAAAATGTCAACGCCAGATTCAAATCCGTTATTTCTGAGAGGCCATTCTTAAAAACATAAGTGCTGACACTTGTTAGGGGATAAAAATGTTTAATGCTCTGGATAAGTGTCCAAAAATAGTTTAGTGTGGATAGCTCAGACACCACAGTTCGGATTTTGACACTACTTGTGCAAATGACAAATAACCTGCCATTTAAAATTCACAAACTAAACTTGTACACTGAAGTCCATCTAACATAAAATGGACTAAACTCACTGAGCCATGTTAATAATGCATCCTAAAGGAAGGGACTCTAATGTCAGTATAGAAAAACATTAATAAACTGATCCTATGTTATACCAGTGTATGTGATATCTTCTGTCTTTTACCTTCTGTGTCTTAGTATGATCACAATGATCTTCTGGTACATACAGAGCTAAATACACAGCTGGATATTAATTGCTAGAAAATACAGTAACATGAAAGGCTTTGTAATGTCACGTGTAAGTCTCAAGGTTTGGTAAAGTCCAAACTCAAGTCTGAGTGCTCAACAAGCCATTATTTCTAATGACTGCAAAATGTGCTTTTCCATTGGATCAGACAAAGACCAAATGTTCTTCCTAATTTGATTAATCTGAAGAATTTTAAATCACCTAAAAGGTGAAAAAGTCTCTAATGTCAAAATAACTATGTTCAGTTCATTCTTTGGATCACTGCTCCAGATCAAGCTTTTTAATAATGCAGTGACCCTAATTTGACTAATCTTTATTTTATTTATTTATGGGTCACTATGACTCAAGAAGCACCAGCAGGCGGGGTGTCCTTGCTCCTGTAAGGTTTATCTCTGGATTTCTGTTGATCTGAGTGATCCATCGCAGAACTCTGCCTCTCATCTATCTTTAGTGAGCAATAGTCTGTGAATGGACAGCCTAACTTATCTGACCCACTGGCATCGAAGCTGCTACTATTTATAGGGGGTGGCTTGCAGTGGTAGCAGCTGCAAAAGCATTTAATACCCTCCCACTCCAACGCTCACTCTCTAGCTGTTAGACAATGTCAGTATAAGAGCCGATACGTAAACGAAGCACTCCACTGAAAAACTGGGGATTTTTCTATTGGACACCTGCAACCTGATGCCAAACCAATGGGATGGCCAAGATATCACAGAAGCCAACACGTATGAAGGAAGATTGATGTGACTTGTTTGTACTCTCAGGGACTAGTAGATGTTTCAAATGTGAACCTCTGTCTACAAACAACAAACCAAACCAGAGAAGCAGAAACAAGACCTGCCATTTCTACAAGTCAAAGAACTATTAAAAGAAGAGGCCGTATGAATGAAATGCTTTAATTTTTAAACAAAATATTATATTTGTGACAGGATGCTCTAAAGACAGTAACTCACAGGATTGGTAAGTTTAGTCTTTGTTCTTTGATAACTAAAACTAGAACATTGTCTAGTTTCTGGTTAATTTTATAAACTGCAGGATGTTACTTTCATATCTTACTAAATATTTTTCTCTTAATATTACGAACTGACATTTAGGCTTTCTTCATGGAAATATTTTCTATCCATATGTGTCTGTTTCTTTACTAATCAGATTTGCTAACTGAAGAGCTATTCTGTAGCAGAGACATGGGCACATGACTATTTAATCCAAGCTGTTCGGAGGATGTGCATCAGAAACAGCAGTGTGATGCGTCACACAGCACAAACGGCTGCAATTCTTCATGCCAAACAAAGATAGTTTAGACATGAGGCAAACAAATGAGCCACGTGAAGACTAATGTTTTCCAATGACTGCAACAAATTCAAACCTAAAACTGTCAGAATGTAAAAAAAGTCTTTATCATGAAAGAGGAATTACAGTACAACAAATACACAATAACTAGGAAATAAAGACAATTACGCTACAATTAACATCCATGCTCAGATTTGGCTCAGCTCTTGACTGCAGGTGTGTCGCTGCATAGATTGTGTTAAGTGACACATGGACTCCAGTGCCTTTTTTTGGATGGACTACTTTATAAATATACTCTTCAATGAGCTACAGCACCAGCTGTGAGCCTACCATGAGTGGTTATGTTTGCTCAAAACCCACTTAACTATTATAGACACCCCATTACAGATATTTACATCAGTCGAGCTTTGGTACTTGGGATATTTGAAACATTTCAATTAACAATTTAGTTAAAGCATGAAAAGTCCACTCTAACCAGTATAACCTAGATGCAAAGTGTTTACCTAGTCCAGACTTACAGACCAAGGAAGTTCCGCAAATATTTAAGATTTTTGGTAGAGTTTTTTTTCTATTTAAGCTTGTAAAACACTTTTCTTTTTCTTACAGCTCCTTCACCACAGATAAGAGAGTCATTCTCAGGCTATTCCATCACACAAGAAATTAGTTCAAACACCCCAGAGAGAAGGTGACATCACAATGGATATTTTTGGAGGTGCTCCTCGTGTTTTGGGCTACCCACGACCAGTAGTGGCAAAATGTGGCACAGATGCAACACTGAGGTGCCAAATCATTGGAGACCCTCGCCCTGATGTGATCTGGGAGCGTAAAAATGTCCAGATATTAAGTGAGGGACGCCACATGCTCAAAGAGGAAGGGAAAGCTTATATGCTGATTATTACTGGAGTAACCCAACAGGATGCTGGTCAATACATCTGCAAGGCTAGAAACAACATCGGTGAAACATATGCAGCAGCGTCCCTCAAAGTGGAAGGAGAGAACGAACCACAGGAAGAGGCAAATAGGCAATTAGGCGTCAATGAAGAAAAACAATCCATGAAAGAAAATGGAGACTTTCAAGACCACATCAATGGTTACTGCACAATGAAAAACAGTGAACACAAGAAAGAAGATGGGGAAGACATGAACAAAGAAAACAAGTGGACCAGCAAGTTAATTGCAAGACAAGAGGAGGTTGATTTAACGACTGATAGCAAACCACGATTTCTCATCAAGCCCCTCTCTCTGCGTGTGGATCGTGGAGAAGATGTTGCCTTCTCCTGCAAAATCTGGGGCACTCCTCTGCCACAGGTGACATGGGAGAAAGATGGGAAGAAGCTGAATGACATCTTTGAAAGTTCACACTTTAGCGTGAGCAATCAGGATGGTGGGTGGTTCCAGCTCAAAATCTATAGGACACGCATTCCAGACAAAGGTGTCTACACATGCAAGGCCATCAACTGTCATGGTGAAGTCCTGGCCGGTGCTGTCCTACTTGTCGAGCCCGTACCGGAGCGGAAAGAGAATATAATGTCTTTAGACAGTCTCACTAACAGCCAGTGGTCACCAAAGCACAGAGGCGGGAGGCTCAGTTTGTCAAGGGTCACGGAGGAGCCACCTGTCAATGTGTCTAAGGTCAAGAAGTTTGCAGTAGCAGAAGGGAAACATGCTAAGTTTCGCTGCCTTGTGACAGGGAAGCCGAAACCAGAGATAATCTGGAAGAAGGATGGGATTCCCCTGGAGCCTGGGAGGCGTCATCTGATATTTGAGGACAGGGAGGGTTACTACACACTGAAGGTTCTGTACTGTAAAGTGCAAGATACAGGGTTGTATGTGTGTGCAGCATCAAACGCTCTTGGAAACACCCTCAGCGTTGTTCACCTGACTGTCAAAGGTAGGTACAAAAAAAAAAAAAAAATTTAACTGGATACACACAGTGAAATTTATTAATGTAAACTATTTAAAAAGATATGTATTATTGATTGAAATGCCATTGGATGAATGGGTGGATAGAAAACAAATGCAAATATTATTAATATAAAACTGCTCTAGTGAATACTCTGAATCAGTCATTTTATCACTGATGCTTAAGATACTTATCCCCGACCAAAGAGATAGTTAGGTCTTTTAGCTGCAGTTGCTGGGGCTAACTGCTCTCTAAGCATTGTTTAAATCACAGTTATTCTTTGCTAATCCCTTCATAATGGGAATAAAATTCTTAGGGTCAAAAGATTTTTCATTTGCAATGTCCTACACTCTCCCAGCTGCCTCTATCATAACTGTCAGTTTAGTCTTGGGGTCAACATGTCAGTCAGGTAAGTGCACCAAAGAATCAAGTGAACTGTAGAAGTTTGGTAGAAAACGAACAGACATTTTACCTCCATTAAAAGGCAAATATTAAATTAGAACATTATTATGGCGTTATTTCAAAACCCTTACCAACAGTAACTTCAGATGTGAGTGTTAACGTAAGGTGGAAATCTAGTTTTCTAATGATAGTACCTGGGGAATTCATTTGTATCAATGACATGTTGCCATAGCCAAACTTAATATTCAACTAAATTCCCTTAAACATTTACATACTTATAACAATACAAAGCAACTCTTATTTTTTTGTTTTAAATAAGTGCATGTCAAATGAATGTTAAATATACATTTAAATATGTTGTAATTTGTTGCCAGTTATGTGTTTTAAACTATTGTGCACCATAAAATGAGACTTACAGTATAAACCAGCCCAATTATATTTGCTAACTTAAAAAGTGCTGTAAATACCTGTTTCCCTTGTTCTTCAGGCCCAGCTGTGCAGTTCAGGCGTCCATTAAAAGACATAGAGGTGAAGGAGAGGGATGTAGCTGTACTGGAGTGTGAGGTTCCTGACGAGTCGGTCCCAGCTGCCTGGTACCTTGAGGACCAGAGGCTGATGCCCAGCAGTAAATATGGGATGGAGCAAAAAGGAACCAAACGAAGACTCACAATCCATGATGTAGGGACAGACGATGATGGAGTGTATCTCTGTGAGATGCCTGATGGAGCAAAGAGCATTGCAGAACTCTCAGTTAAAGGTGTGTTGTACTTAATACAGAAGTGCAGGATTTGTAAAATGATATAACCATCATATGTCAAGTAACAGAATAAGCAACTACATATTCATTAAGTCTTCAATGGACACAAAATTCCTGCTATCACTCAGTTCTCACTCTTGAGGGTATTGATTTCAGCCTGATGAACTGAAGTTAAAGTTTAAAAGTTAATACAAAACTTTCCCCTGCTCCATCCAAAAACCTGATATATAACTCTTGGGTGGTGAAGTTCATAAATTCAAAATGATCATACTGCCTTTAGTTGCTTTCAAGATAGTTTTTTAAGACATAATTCACTGTTACTACTGTGAGCATTTGAACAGCAAATTTAAGAAGAACAGTGATGTACAATAGAAATGGACAAATAGAAATATATATATATTTCATAGGCACAATTGTTCGTAAACTTCCCCGGAAGCTGGAGGTCCTGGAGGGGGAGAACGCAGCATTCTGTGTGGAGGTGGAGGACGATGACATGGAGGTACACTGGTTCAAAGATGGTCTAAAGCTACATGAGACGCATCAGACAATCCTCAAGTCTTTTGGCAAAACCCATATTCTGGTCTTTGTTAATGTGGCTTATCAAGACTCAGGAGTAGTGACATTTGTCACAGGAAGATCCAAGACTTCATCACGCCTCAAAGTCAAAGGTACTTTTAACTTCTTTTCACACCTTCCTGGATTGGTTTGGAAAAATATAGTGAGGTGAGAAAATCCTCTATGAAAATAACTAGTGCTAAACATTTAAAATGATATTCACCTTTTTCTTTTTCTTCAAACCAGTTCTTCTACCAGTGTAGACAAAGACAGTGTTTTTTCATAGTTAGACTGTGGACAGTTAAAATGTTCTTAGTCTTCAATAATGATTCACTCTTACATTCTTCATCCTGTTTCTCTCTGTATTGTAGCCATGAGACACTGTCCCCCTATCTGCCCTGTGGGAGTCAAAATGGATGTTGACCGTCCCAACAGTGCCCTCCTCACCTGGGTCCCTGCCCCCAACAGCCAGACCTCCACACGCTCCATCTTTGTGCTGGAGAGACAAGAAGTGGGCTCTCAAGAGTGGCAAAAGTGTTTCACCTCAGAGAGCAGCAGCACCTCAGCGGAGGTTGCTGGTGACAGTGTGCCATGTGAAGGTGACTACCGCTTTCGTGTCTGTTGCATCAACAAGTATGGACGAAGTGGCCATGTGGAGTTTCCCAAAGTTGTCCATCTGGGTGAGTTACACACTGTGAAGTTGTTTTTTGTCTCAAAGATACAGTATGAGGCAGTGATCAGCAATGATGTGAAGAACACTGAATTTTTTTGTTGTTTGTTTGTTTGTTTTCTTCAGTACCTGGGCCCAAGATTCGCAGCCGCCTCCAAGAACGTGAGGTTGTGGAAGGAGAAGATGCTCGTTTCTTCATTGAATTGTCTGCCACAATGGTTGGAACATGGTTTCTCAACAGCACTCAACTGCAGCACGGTGGACGATATTCAATTCAACAGGAACAAACACAGCACACATTGGTTATCCATGAAACACGTGTGGCAGAGAACACAGCAGAGGTCACATTCATAGCCAATGGAGTCCGGGACTCAGCTGTGCTCAAGGTTAAATGTAGGTGAAAATAAATCTCTTATTTCTGTTGTCTTTAGCATGTGATGGGTGGTTTTCCTGTATTTATTATGCTTCTTTCTTTGCAGCTGCTGTGGTCAAATTTAATCCTTTGTCAGAGTTAGACAGAAATAAGAGAGTCCACATGGGTGACACCGTAGTTCTCTATTGTGAAGTTTCTCACCACTTTGCAAAAGTATTCTGGTTAAAAGATGGCCAGGAACTCCAGCCAACTGAGGACCTCAACATCCAATCAGATGGGAACATGAGGAGGATTGTGATCCAGTCAGCTGATGCATCTCACTCTGGAGTTTATACATGCAAAACATCATGGGATGTCATAGATTTCAATATTGATGTTGAAGGTAGCTAAAAAAGCTGAGATATTTCAAGTCTTGGTTCCATGTTCATACTCGTGTACCTTTTAGTCCAGCTGTTAACATCCTTCCTGTTTTTCCAGGCGCCCCTGTAGAGTTCTGTCCAGTCCCAGAAGAAGAGCTCCATAAGAGCAGCATGGAGCTGGACCCTGTAGTGCTGATCTGCCATGTTTCCAAAGATGATGCTGAAGTTGTGTGGTAAGATGATAAAAAGTGAATTATCTCGAACAAATGTAACATAAACATCTTTTTATATCTGCACTAACAACAGGTGAGCCATTATTAAAAGGAAAGGTTTATCCATGTTTTAACAGGCAGTTATGAGTGTTATAGTGAATTTGGTTTGTTTTACAGTTGCCTTTGGCTGATTTGGTGTGTCCTAGGTATAAAGATGGCTTTGAGATCGAGCCCAGTGACAACATCACTTTGCAAGCAGAGGGAACCATGAGGAGGCTAATCATCCGCTCTGCAGAAGCCTCAGATGCAGGCAGCTACACCTGCCAGGCGGGAAACAACAGTGTGGAGTTCACTGTCGGTGTGAGAGGTACTAGGACTTTTTTGAACTCTGTTAATCTGATTACTGTTTAAAAACACACTGAGGTACAGAACATCTACCTCACACACACGTTAGAAACAGAGCCAACTTCACTCTGCTTGTACTATCTACATACACAGAGCCACCAGTGATGATTGTGGAACCTAAGAATGATGTTGTGATGAAAAGCTACATCTCAGAGGATATCCATCTGCAGTGTGAGCTGTCCCGCTCCAGCGGGAAGGTGCGATGGTTCAAGGATGAACAGGAAGTGGAGAACAGTGACAAAATCCAGCTGATATCTGAGGGTCCTTACAGGAGGCTGACCATTCTCTGTGCATCAGCCGAGGATGGTGGAGAGTATGTCTGCGAAACAGATGGAGACACTGTCTTCTTTCAACTTACTGTCTCCGGTTTGTACTCACTTTTGTGAAATCTCGAGTATCTAAAAACACCACAAACACAGGTCCATAAAATTTCCAGTCCTAACCTTGTCAAATAAAAGTTACATTTCCTGTTTCTGCTCCAGAGCCACCAGTCCGAATCATTTCACCTAGTGAATCAGAGCTGGAACTGACCCATTTGGCTTCAGAGCGGCTGGAGCTCAGCTGTGAAATCTCCCAGTCAGATGCACATGTCCACTGGTACAGAGATGGCCTCGAGGTAGAGGAGGGCCCTAATCTGATCCTGGAAGCAGATAGGCTTCATCGCCGGCTAGTTATTCCCATGACCAACATGAATGACAGTGGAGAGTATGTTTGTGACACTGAAGATGACTCTGTTGCCTTCTTTGTCACAATTATAGGTAAGAATGAGGACATAAGGGTAAATGCATACACAATAAATTGATAGCATTTTTATAAATATTCTGCATTTTCATTCCTCCTTTGTTTCAGAACCACCAGTGACGCTGAGTCGTCCCCGAAACACACCTGACAAACTGGAGTGTTCCACTGGCAAACCAATTGTGCTGGAGATAGAGGTGTCCCGTCTAAGTGCACAAGTCAAATGGTGGCTTAATGGCAGAGAAATGGTTGAGAGCAGTAATGTCACCATCACAGAGGATGGGCTCATCCGTCGCCTGACCATACATTCTCCTAGCCCAGCAGATTCTGGGAGATACACCTGTGATGCTGTTGATGAAAAAATTGATTTCCAGGTCAAAGTTTCAGGTAAGAGGCAAAGTTTTGGGAGATGATTTCTGTTCCATAAAGAAATTTTCAAGACACATAATATCATAATGTGTGTCAATATGTAACTCTATATCCTCAGAGCCTCCGGTGAAGATATTAAGGAAGTCAGAGATCAAGACAAATCTAAAGTCCCTGATTTCTGATGACATTGTGCTGGAGTGTGAACTGTCCAGAGCCAGCACTGTCACCAAATGGTATAAGGATGGCTGTCGTGTTGAGGGCGAGAGGTTTTGTGAAGAGGAAGAAGGTGCTTTCCGCTCACTGGTCATCCTCAATGCTGAACTTGGAGACTCAGGAGAGTACTTCCTGGATGCTGGTGATGACAATATCAGCTTCCAGGTTATGGTAGAAGGTGAAATTACTTGATTTATTGTTTTACTGAAATTTGTTTTAAAAAATGACCTGAATAAGTCACCTGTCTTTTAACTTTTTTTGGGGGGCCCCCAGAGCCTCCAGTGACCATTGTAGGAAATTCATTTGACACCGACTACCAGGAGATGGTGGCAGGTGATGAACTAATCCTGGCCTGTGAGGTATCCCGTGCCAATGCCCCTGTCCAGTGGTACTGCAATGACAGACTGCTCTCCAGTGACGACCGTACCTACATTGAGAGCTATGGCGCTCTGAGGAAAATCATTATCTCAAATGTTCAGCCCTCAGATTCTGGGAAATATATATGTGACGCTGTGGATGATAAGATGATCACTGTTGTTCGGATTCATGGTACAGTACACACACACACACAGGGAACAGATGACCATTTTCTCTAAAGAAAAAAGAAAAGGCCTTATAAAAAAAATTAATACTGCTTCTTTTTTTCCACCAAAGAGCCTCCAGTTGAATTTGTGAAAAAGGAGGATGACATTGTTGTCACAGGCTATGAAGCAGAGAGTGTGACACTGATAAGCTATGTGTCCAAGGAAAGTGCTCTAGTGCGTTGGTTGAAAAACTGGACACCTGTTGAAGGTGAACGTTTCCAAGCATTAATGGAAGGAAAGAAACGTACACTTACCATTGGGCCTTTGAGGCGCTCTGATGCTGGCGAGTACACCTGTGACGTCAACACAGACCAGATCCACTTCAGCCTGCTGGTGAAAGGTTTCAATTTAGCTTAACCTTGTCATTAGCACTATACCCCACTTCAGTGTGGACTGTAAAAAGTCACAGTAACTGTTTTGCTCACAGAAATGAGAATCAAGTTTGTGAAACCACTCCGAGACACTGTGGCTCATGCTGATGGTATGGTGACTCTTCGCTGTGAGGTGTGCAAGCCAAAAGCAGATGTCCAGTGGCTGAAGAATGGAGTGGAGGTTGTTGCAAGCAGGAGGTTCTCCATTCGGGCAGATGGAGTAGAGAGAAGCTTGACAATCCATCGTTTAACCAGAGAGGATGCTGGGGAGTATGTCTGTGAGTCCAGGGATGACCGGACTGAAGCAATGTTGAGAGTAGAGAGTAAGTATGGCTGGATTTGCATCTGATTTCTGTCTTATGGTAGGAATCAGGTTAATGAACAGTCTTTTTTCTCTTCAGTGCCTCGAGTGGTGGAGTTCCTCACTGAGCTTCACAACACTACTGTGCTGGAAGGAGAAGATGCCACCTTCAAATGTGTGGTTTCACCTGAGGATATCCAGTTGATCTGGCTCATGGACAATGAGGTTATTACCTTAGGTGACCGTTTTCAGGCAACCCAGAATGGCCTGTGTCACACATTAGTGATTAAGAAGTGCCAGATGTTGGACTGTTCGAAGATTACAGCCGAGGCAGAGGGCAAAATAAGCAAAGCCAGCCTCAAAGTTCAGGGTAAGATCACTTAAGCGACAGGAGCGCCCGCGATCTCATTGGCATATCTATTTTTAAATGCTTGTAGAATTGCAACCAAATAAGATCGAGCAATAATTCTTTTTCCATATAAAATCGGAGATACACTTTCATAACATGTATTCAACTTGTCCCAGAGTGCTGTTTCCTGCCGAAAATGAGTTTGCATAAATCTAAGTGTATGCACAACAAAACTATTATAATGCAAACTGTGGCTTTGCTGTAGATCTGATCCTCTTTCACACTGTGGTTTTAATGAGTTGCAGTTCATTGTTCATTGTGACATTTATTCTCTCTCCTCAAAATATTCAGAGGCTCAGGTCATGTTTACTAAAAAAATGGAGGCTGTCATGGCAGAAGAGTTTGGTGATGCCACCTTGGAAACAGAGATCAGTCTGGAGACAGGAGAAGTCCAATGGATGAGGCAGGGGGTGGTCATTCTCTCTGGCCCACGACACACACTGGGCCAGAATGGCTGTAAACGCAGTCTGACCATCCACAACCTGACTCTGTCAGACCGGGGAACCTACCGCTGTGAGACACTGCACGATCGCACGCAAGTCAAACTCAATGTAGAACGTAAGTGGCCCAGGGTGGGGTGTGGATGTTTGATGTGAACATGGTACAGGCAAAGGACTCCTTAACTTTCATGGGCTTTTTATTACTATAATCTCTATCTGCATTAGGGTACATTACTTTATGACATTGAATGCATAACTTTTCTTTCTAATGTTTAAAGCTTGTGTAGGTGTTTCTGTACGGTGATAAATTGAGCTAGGTCTATTTTTAAACCATCTTTTGTTGTCCTTGAAACCACGTTCTTTCAAAATACAGCAAATGCATTAGCTATACCTGAAAGCACAGTGATTCTATTTAAAATGCAATGCTACCAAAATATGTTAATCCCAAAAACTCACCTCTATTTTTAGTATTTCATGCTTATATTAGGAATTATTTTTATCATTCATATGTTTGTGATTATATGGATGGTATTATTTAATTCTGACACCATTCCTGAGAAATACTACATTATTGTGTGTATTTAAACACTCTTCTCACAACAATACTCTTAGTGACAATACATTTCTCTTCCAATCAAGCCCGTAAAATCTCCATCCGAAAAGGCCTGAGTGACCAAGAAACCTTTGAACGAGAGACTGCCTCCTTCGAGGTGGAGCTCTCTCACACAGATGTGGAGGGAATTTGGCAGAAAGACGGCATCAGGGTGAAGCCAAACAACCAATGGTGGGTGAGCACCAATGGGCGAGTCCATGGTCTCACGCTGTCCAACCTCACTCTGGAGGACACAGGCACCATTGTGTTTTCAGCTGAAGGGCTGCGGACCACTGCCAGGCTCACCGTCAAAGGTAAACACTGGACAGTAAAGCTAAGTGGGTTATCTAACAGTTAGAGGTATACACTCAGGGTACTGTAAGAGGCCTTAGAGCTCAATTTTGAGAAAAGACTTGACTTTGAATTCCATTTGGAAATATTTTGGAAATATCCAGAAGGAAAAGACATAACTGTGAAACTGCTGATTTGTTGGTTTACTCGACAGAGACGCCAGTGTCGGTCCTGACAGCACAGACTGATGTGCGTGTGGAGGAGGAATTTCCTGCCACTCTGGAGTGTGAATTATCCAGGCAAAATGTCGAAGTCAAATGGTTTAAGGTAAAAAAAATAAAAAAAAAGTTCTCACTGTGCTTAACTATGTTGATTGTACTCATGACTCCTGACTTTTGTCCATTTGCTTTCTGTGAATCAGAATGGGACGGAGCTGAAGCCAGGGAAGAACTGTCGGATCTACTCCATGGGTCGTAAGCGGTTTTGTCAGATCTTGCAGTGCTCCCGGGCTGATTCTGGCACCTACACATGTGACACAGGGGATACCAGCACTTCCTGTTCACTGGAGGTTTATGGTAACTGTCTGAAAAGATGCTAACATAGCACCCATTCATTTAAAACAACAGGCTCTGCATACGTGCACTGATATGACAGTCTACGTTTCTGATGACATTTCATATTTCAAGGCTCTTCTAAAGCTGAATATTGTGCCAACAATGAAAAGGATGCTGAACTTATACTATACCTCCATCTAGTGGTGTTAATGAGAAGTTTAATCTGTTTTTTTAAAAACAACATGCCTATATCTTCCTGTTTGTGGCAGCTGATCTAAATCTCTTTACTAACCTCACAGAGCATGAGCTGGAGATAGTGCAAGATCTGGAGGATCTTTATATCCAGGAGGACCAGAATGCTGTCTTCATGTGTGAGGTTTCTCTGGAGGATGTGCCTGGGGAGTGGTACAAAGATGGTCACAAGATCCGGCCCACCAGCACCATCAAGATCCGCACTGAAGGTCAGAAAATGAAGAATTACTTACTGAGAGGACTGGGTGATTCTGATAAGTTGGAGAACTGAACATCCACAACAACTTTGATCACTTACATAGTAAGACCTGCTGTCTTACTCTAACACAACCTCAAAGTTTAAAATTTAAAGTTTAAAATTACAAGTACAGTCATAGTGGGTGCAGTGAGTGAAGTATGACTAAAAACCTCCCACAGGTGGACAATGAGGTTGAGGTATGTTGACTGTGAGGGATTTAAAACATTTTTCACATCATTTCCCAAAACAAAACACTGCATATTAGGTTCTCCACTCATTTATTTACATGTTCTTGTTTATCTGTGAGAATGATGGTTGTTGTTCTTTTCCAGGAACTAAACACTTCCTGCTGATATGTAACATTAAAGCTGAAGATGCTGGAGAAGTTCGCTTTGTGGCCAGAGATGTTGAATCCACAGCCTCCCTCGAGGTAGAAGGTAAGACCTTTTGTATCTAGAATGTTTTCTTACTGACATACTGATAGTTTAGCAATGTTCTATTCCAAATCCTCAAAAGTTTCCTTTCACTTCAGAACGTCCAGTTTCCATCATTAAACCCCTGCGAGATCGAACAGCCCTGGAGAAACACCGCGTGATCCTCGAGTGCACCGTTTCCTCGCCTCGCTGCAGTGCCACCTGGTACAAGGGCACAGAGGAGTTGGTTCCTTCAGATCGAGTGGAGATTGTGGATGACGGCTGCTCTCAAAAACTGGTCATCCAGCAGGTGGCTGTGGAGGATGAAGGCACCTACAGCATCGAGGTTGGGGAGCATGTATCCAGAGCTAAACTGATGGTGGAAGGTAAGTTGTTGGAGAGCTAAGGATGTGTGGTTCAAAATGAAAAGCGAAATACGTAGTTTTCTTCTCAAGCTTACAATAAACAACCTAACTACTGACTAAACTAAGAAGTGTGGCTGGGTGTGATGTTTTTTTTATCAGTACTAATGGATTAAAGGGACCTCTCTGTGCTTACCTCATACCTTTGCACTTCTGCAGCCCAGGCCCTTGTTATTGTCAGAGCGCTAGAAGACGTGGCGGTGAAGGAGCAAGAATCAGCATCCTTTCAGTGTGAGGTGTCTGTTGCCATAAACAAGCCTCCTGTCTGGACTTTGAATGGAGAGACCCTTCATCCGGGTCCCTCTATCCGCATGGAATCCCATGGGACGGTCCACAAACTCACACTGAGAGACACCACAATGGACATGAGTGGGACAGTCAGGTTTATAATGGGCAAAGCCAAGAGCAGTTCCATGCTCAGTGTTACAGCAGAGTAGAAGAGAGAGAGAGAAAAGCAAGAGAAAGTAGTAAGTGACTGGAAAAATGGGAAATCCTCAGAGAACTTTTTGAAATCCATGTGTTTTGTTTGGATGGCCTGGATTTCCCTCTTGAGATTATTTCACACTTTTGTTACACTGTAGATATTTAATTTCCTTATAAAAATTGATAGTTAACTGTAAATTCTTGTATCCTGAAAACCCTTTCAAAATAAAATCTACAGTAAGTGGTTAATTCCATAGAGTGAAACACTTTTTTGATATTTTCTGACTCAGGAGTCTTCCATGAAATTCCATTGGCACACTTAAAACTTCTCAACAAGATCTACTGTAAAATGTACTGATATACTGTAAAATCCATATACCAATTCTAAGATTAGATTTTGCATAATAACTATGACACTATGGCTAAAACTGTAGTGTTAGGGCTTAAAGGTTACTCCATTCATTAGTTTGACTAATTAATCTGCAACAATGCCAAACATTCTTTGGCTACAGCTCCTTCAAAGTGAGGGTGTGCTGCTTATATATATATTTTTATATATTTTAAGTTAACAGTAAACTTTTAATCAAGAAAATATATTAGTTACAGCCTCGATGAACACGTCGCTGCTTCCGTATAACGTAAAGAGCATAATTCTTCTGTGCCATGACGTCAGACTCCACGATCAAATCCTTCAATTTGGAGAAGAAAATGCAGCGCGTTTCTCTGCGTTGTTAATGGTCGTGCTTGTGCCTTTACGCACAACTAGAAAACAGTAAACGTTTACAGGCATTGAGTAGCATTAAGAGACGGATATTTCCCTGAGGTTGATGGAGACCAAAGCAGAGCTAAAACGAGAGCAAACGCTGGACTCGCCTTCATCCACCGAAAACACGGCTCTTCGGAAACGTGGGCTGATTGTGTAAACGGTTGCAGGTGGCGAAGTCAACAGCTGATTAACTGTGTGTACACACAGAGGCGGCGTCGACGTGACTTCTAACATTGTATATGCATTGTTTTATCAAATGTAACCTCTACGTCTATCTTGGTTGAAATTAAAGGACATTTGGGGATATAGGAACCTCACAACAATTTTAATAACACATCTCATTTCTGTTATGTATTAATATATTCTATAAAATACAACAATAGTGTGGAAAATGCCACCTTATTGCTAGATATGTAAGAAAAACTGTTCAAATTATAATATTGTTGAATAAGTATCTCATTTGACAATAGAAAACAACAAATCCTCAACAAAGTGAGCTGTAACTGAGGAGTATTTCCCATTCTTAAAAACACTGATCAGAATTTTTGCTGATTATTTGTTATTGACTGTTGATCAATGAGAAGTTACCTTATGTATTACTTCAGATTTTCTTGTTTTTACACTACATGGGTTCCGTGTTAACTGTGTTCCCAAGCCCAAGGGCTTACTCATGTGCTACTATTGTTTTCATTTTGTTTCTGAACTGAAGAAACACTCAACAAAACAGCAGCTGGCCCATCTTTCATTTAGCATTTATGGAAAAAAAATTACATACAGTCCATTTATAATTTGGTATTATAATACAAGTCAAAAAATTAGGTTACATCTATTGAATCATGAGTACAGTAACATGAATATTCCATATATTAATGAAATTTGTTTGCTTTATTACTGTGCAAAACAAAATATACATATCTACTGAATGTGTAAGAAGTACAGTATCAGCAAATGGGCCCCAAAGTGACACATTTATTTTATATGTAATTAGATAAATGAATATTCTGACAAATACTCCTCTGCCAAATCCTGACTTTAATCTAACTGACCAATGTTATGATGGCTTACATGAAATAATTACCCTGTTACGTGCCTACAATACTTTTCCTTTTACTCATTTGTTCTGGTTTCCAATCAACATATGACCTGTTAATGAGGTAACCAACCAGGTTACCTCATTGCTAAAAATGGCAAGAACAATATTTCCTACAGGTACAGTATCATTTTTGTATGGATTTTACATCTGTACTTATCTAGAAAAGAAACAGGCTAATTTGATTGACAAGAATTTGTTAAACACAGAAAAAATATGTAATAGTTCTTAATATGGTGGATTTTAATTGTCTTTCCATTGCCTTGGCAGAGTCACATCACAAACCTGCTATCGAGGTTCTTAATCAAATCCACCGTTTCATTCATCAGTGTCAACACATGGTATTGTCAACGCAAATGAGGGAGACAAGTCTTGAAGACCTGCTGGAGGCCTTAAAACTGGCCAGCTTATCACCACATAGCGCTAAAAAAAGCAGTATACACCAAATGTACTCCATGTCTGTTATCATTTTAAAGGAAAATTTCACCCTTGTATCACCCAACACTGCTACACACCATCACTTTTTGATAATGTATATTTGCAAGTAATTTTTTACATGCCAAAACAGTATGCAGGGAGTAATGCATCATTTTTACTCCACTGCTGCAAATGTAATTTTAAAGAAGAACACTGAAACTGATGATTTAGATCTAGTAAACTCCATGGTAAATGCACTGAAATTGTCTTCCAACAGACTCTCAGAAAGTCCCAGAAAGGGCTCCCAAGTGCAAGACTGTTTAATAACATTTGCTGGAAGTGTTTCAGGGTGAATTTCTCCTTTAAATCTGGACTGAATTAAAGTACTGTTGTTTTCAAAGGTATGCCTGTTCACCAGGTCTGGAGTCCTCATGGCAGCTCCCCCCTCAACACATATAACATAACAAAGTCCTGAAATTGTTTCCAGCCAAGGTGTACCGCTTAGGTAAAGAAAAAAAGCAAATGTACTGAAGCTTATGGAAACCAAACTGACAAGCCAAAAAACCTTTTCACAACTTTCTTTAGCCATTCAAATACCGACTGTAAATGCTGTGAGAAATTCAAGTTTTGTGTGTGTTGCTTTAAAACAAGTAACAAACCCAATCACACACCAAAGGAGCCACTGTTTTGACACAATATTAACAGCGTCCGATTCCCAGGTGGTTTGAAGTCAACCCTGGTCCTCTCGTTTCTAGTGTCAACTGGTTTAAAATGTGTTGACACAGTTGCTGATATATTATTGCATGATAGGTATCCATCAATCTTTAAACCACCTTTGGAAAGTCACAGCTAATAAGCATAGCAGCTGTCTGTCATGTGAAGATGGTTTGATATTCATATTAGTGTCAGGTTTTTGGAAAAAAAAACACTGCAGTAATTACCTGGTTTAGTGCTGACACTTCTATAAAAAAGCTCAATGTTTTGGTATATATAATACCAAATTTCACCAAGAAGAAAACTTAAAAAAATGAAAACTAGACATTGTTTTTTCCATTTATGCATGTTCTCAGGGATAAGAAAATGTACAGTTTCCTGCAGCAAAAGGACACATTTTTTTTCACTTGTTTCATTAGATACTAAAAGTAAAAATCAAAAAGCCCAATGATCCCCATTTATTTATGTAATGCTGTTTTTAAAAAGATGGGCTTAGTAAACAAATGGGGGTAAAATTTCTAAATTGCAGTGAAAATGGTACTGTGGACTATGCTTGTGAAGGCCTGTCTAATGAGTCACTACTGAATTTATCAGCACCTAACATAAGACAAGAAACTTTTTTCAGATTCATCCATAACACTGACATTAATATTCTAAAATACCTGAACACATCACCTTAAAACTCTAAAATGACACCCGAGCATCACATGCTTTTGACTGCAGACAAATAGTGTGATAACTGACAAAACTAGGGTGTGTGACAAAGATAATGCTATGCCAAAATGCTTAAAATATATCTACAGTACGTATAAAACCATCTGTTCTTTCAATGACAAGACTGATCAAGTTTATTTGCATGTAAGCCTCTCCAAAAATTCCTTTCCTCTTGATTCCTGCATTGGTTTGCAAAATCAGACTGCTGAATCCACGGGAAAAGTCTATGTCCAGTACCCATTATGTGTCCAGGGGATTCATGGCTCCAGACCTCCGCTTTGTTAACTCTACTGCAAATTTAGTGACACTGTAGAAATGTCCCAAAGCATTCATTCATCCTTTCATTCATCTACTCACATCAGCTGGTGAAGCGTGGAAGTTACAAGGCAATTTTCAGGCAGGTTTGACCAGAAGGTGGCAGTGATGATGCCTGCAAAGTCACTGAAGACTCTTAAAGACTCTTAAATGTGATGCTGGTTTGATACTGGGAAGGTGAGCGGGCTATGTTCTGGTGGGCAGCGGTCGCTGAAGCTGGTGCTAGAGCCTCGCTGGTCTGTGTATTTCTGTCTTTCTGTTACCGTTTTGTTCAGAGCTGAGATGAGAGGTCCAGCACTGTTAGCTTGTGGTCCCTTGGGCCTTGAGGACTGTGTAGACGTTGTCCACTTTACTCAGTCTCTCGAAGAATGGGATGAGGTCCAGCAACTCAGTGTCAGACATATCATCAAACCACGAGGCCACAGGCACCTGGACAAAACACAATTTCACACCAATAATAATAGTTATCTGTCAATAATACAACAATACAATACAATAATACTTTACTGTCTCTATAATTACTTTGCAAGATTTTTTTATATTGTGGATCCTTTGATTGAGTGTTGACTTTTTCATGACTAAACAAATAATGTAACATACTGAATTTGCCCACATCATACAGCGTAACAGTTTCGCTTGTATCAATCAACCAATTAGAACAGAGGAAAGAGTGGAAACATCAAAATGTACATTTTGGCAGGACATAACCTTGAATTAAAAGTGGATAAGGCAAAAGAAGAAATGCTCACTAAAAGTTAAAAAGTCTGAGAGAACTGGTACATTTCAGGTATCACAGCTGTTCTTTGTTCCACTCAAAGACATTGTCACCACCATGACTCAGGTACTGTGATCTTTCCAGTGATACTCACTGCATTGTCAGGGTGGAAGATGTAGGAGGCCGGGGAGTTGTCCACGATGATAACCTTGTTCAGGTCACGACCCAGACGACTCAGGTCTTTCACATAGTTTCCTCGGTGGAATACACATGACTCCCGAAAGAGGCGACAACGGAAAGCACCCCACTTGTCCAAGAGATCTGAAACTGGATCTGCATACTGAGCAAAGACAAAAAAAAAAAAAAAAATCAAGAGATAGAGTAGAAAATGGTACAGGTATACAGGTACTGCTATATTGCTCTCCCTCAGGCATTTCATCATGTTAACCTATATTGAGTCATCATATTAACTCACTTGCAAACTATTTATGGGGAAGCAGTTGGTAGGACTGTCTTACCTTGGCTAAACTAGCGGTGAAAAGGACACACTCGAACAGTTCTCCCATCCTCTTGAGGAATTCATCGACATGCGGTCGCTTCAGGACATACACCTGGAAAACACAGGAATCTTGAAGCCATACATTTTAAGGTACAACATGTTCCTACAAAACCTAACTGCCTGAGGATTGTGACTGTTTTCTGTGCTAATGATGAATGGATGATCTGAAGGTTTACTGGGCTTGTACAGAAAACACACTCCTGTAGAACACTGACACATAAACACTTGGCTCCAAAAGTAAAAACTGTTTCCTTAACGTTCCGCCTTCATATTTTTTCTTTCTGCTGTGTCGGCAGCTGAGGGTAGCGTTCCTGAACCAAGTCATCCGGAATAGGCTGTGCTTGTCTGAACAAACCTATCCTGGATTACTTGAATCAGGCCCAGACCCATGGTATGTTTTCCATCTCCAAGCGGCCATACCTCCAAATCCCTTAAATGCCAGCAGCACCTACTATACTCAGACTTTAAACTGGACAACTTCAAAGACTGTGAGACACTGACAGTGGAAGACAACAAATTACATTATGAACATTTTTTCTGAGTTGACAGAGTTAGAGTGTCATCTTAGCATTACCTGGTGCACTGCTCCATCTATTTCCACAGGAATGATGAAATCTGCATTGTTCACAGGCTGTTGGAAGGATAAAAAGGAATGAGTTTAACAAGGCATAGATGTTTCTAGACATAAACAGTGGAGAAAAAAAATACACCTTTGGTACTGTTTAAAAAATAAACTCGTGGTATTATTGAGGGCAGATGCAGGTTCAGTCTGCACTGTGTGTGTGTACATGGAGCAGCAACTGTGTTTATTCTGGTTAGGAACCTGCTAGTTTCGGTTTGGCATTTACTAACAATGACATAATTGTCACTGTCAACAGCCAACAACAACTATAGTGCAAAATGCAGAGCTCATAGTTTCTAGCAACCTCACAATGTAATGTGATCAAATGGGAGAACTATGACTATTAATAGCCTTTTGGTTTGAAATGAAAACATCTTAAAATCCTGCATCAGCTAGGAAATTAAATAAATATGTAATGTTCAATCTGCAAAGCTGCTTGTAGCTAATGCAGCAACATTTTCCCTTTACACTTCTTACCTTAAAGGAGCTGTGAACCAACGTCTCATCCAGATCTATAACCACACAGATCTTTCCAGAGTCTTTTGATTTAACAGGTGGTAGCAGGGGCTTCACCTGGATCTAAAAATGTCACAAAACGATATTTACCTGAGCCTGGACACAGCAATCTGAATTGCTGTATGCAAAAAAAATAAAACAACACTCGAAAGATGACAAAATTTGAGAGAAAAATAACTAGATCTAAAATGCCTGTGGACATCTGTTTTTTTTGTGACCTTCACACCACAGATTTTATCTTCCCATTTGCTGTCAAAACACAAAAACAAACAACCTCATGAAAATCTAGTTAGACAAAGGTCAGCACACCTTGGATACAGTTCCATTCTCTTCAACCAGCAGAGGGGCGTTATTGTTGACTGGTGGTGGCTCTGGCTGGTCCCGACACAGGCAGCAGAAAAGGCTGGAGAACAGGCCTCCGCTCCTGGGCTTCTTGGTGGACAGAGAAGGAGAAGAACCTGGAGAAATGTCACCAAGATTAGTTTTAGTCTCACACTCTTATCTCTATGCATCACTGTGGTATGACAGGCAGAACCTGTGCAGCTCAACAGGCACAAAACACTGCTGCTTATAAAGTCATATGGTAAATTCTAATATATTTATTTCTAAATCAATTATTATTGTTATTAGTAGTAGTATTATATTATCTTATATGCATATTCAACATCTTAAATAAAGACAGAAATAAGTACAGCTCTACTGTAATCCTTTAATCCACTATAATCCTGATGATGATTTTCCAAAAGTAGAAAATGTAAAAAAACAAAAAAACAAAAACGTCTTAAACATTTCTTCAGAACCCAGTGGTGGGAAAACATGTTTAAGAGGTAAATATGAACAAACCAAAATTAGCTTGTCTATAAAGGTTGCATTTTTGTCATGCAATCAGCTCTTTGAGAGGTCATCATGAAAGTTCAGTAGAAATAATGCTGCACAAGAAAACTTCTTAGAGTGGAAGAAATGTTAAGAACTTCACAATTATGGTTTTAGGAAACTGTGGCTCTTAAGTTTATCTCAGTCACTGATGTTATTTCTGCTCCTGCAAATGTTTATATGGTCAAAACTCCAATCAGCTGCTTTCCCTGTCCCATAAATATCTCATTAACACTCCTACGCACTTCTCTATCTCACACGTCTCTTTATGCCTCGCACTCCCTCTCTCTGTCTGTCCAGACGTGACTGTGTTACCAACACACAAACCTCTGTTGTGCGTCTCTCACGCCTCTTTCATTCCCTCCCTGACATTCCCTCCTACTCCATTTGTGGATTCAAACCCCGTCTGACCCTGCGCTGGCCCCGCCGCACTCAGGCCAAAACAGGAAGAGGAAACAGACGGGTATCAGCAGAGGAAGCTACTTGCCATAATGTTGAATAGTAGTTGGAGTAAGCTTATGATACTATTCTCCACAAAGTTTCTTTTTCATTCTAAGCAGACTTCTTGTCAAATCAGGTGTTTAACAGGCAGATTTTTATTTTGCTCAGGTATTTCAGTGTTAAATATGAGATACCAACAGAAAGTACAATTGAGGACATCTACAATTCTTAAATTTAAAAAGTAATAAATATTTGATAGAAAAATTATTGAAATGAGTAATCAATTATAAGTTTTCTGTCCATTTATCTAACCCCTTTAGCTGTAGAAGATTTCAAATAGGAAAATTTATGGACTGATTCTGGAATAAACACATTCATACTGGGCGTGACTTAGTGTTGAGCTTTATGTTTGTATGTATATAATGAAACTGTACTGTACTGAGTTTTGTTTCAAACTACTGGACTTTAACCATCATCTCCTTTAGCTTAAGGGGGAAAAAAATGAATAATGTACAAATGTTAAAAAGACATGCAAAACAAACACCATAAGCATCGTAAATGTTTAAGAAGCACCATTTCACTATGTAGTCATGTAAGTTGTGGTTTTTGCCACAGTGCTGGAAACTCTTCAAACTAAGGTTAATGTGTAAAGTCAATGTAAAGTCTGCAAATCCTTTTTGAGCTCTCACAGAAAACATAAACACTTTTACTCTTATTGACTAAAGCACTATTAACACTTACATAAGGCAAGAAAAACCTAAAAAAACAAATACCAAAGCAACTAAGACTTGAGAAACGCTATCAGCTGAACTGCAGGATAACTAGTGTTGCCAGTGAGCAAACACTAACCTTAGGTAATCATGAATTACACTGTTGTCATATCGCTGCCAAAAAAAAAAAAAAACCCATCAAATGCAGACTCCAGTTTGTCCAATTCAAACTACAAGATTTAATGCAGCACCACCTGCACCAAACCTGTTTCCTAAACATCGCCTGCAACTTAGACTGAAATACCTTTCAGCATGTAATCTCCTGTCGTGTAACTCTATAGAAAATGAATAATTTATTATATCACTAAGTCAAATAGTGAAGAATGATTTGCACTCCATGCACTCGTGATGTTTGTCTTTATCAGATATTTTATCAGCCTAGGATCTATTTTATATTCTGACAGTGTCACTGAGTTCCTGCAAGTGATGCTTCCATGCTTCATCCCAGTCATTTTTACCTCTCTGACACCTGAGCTTTAGTCACATTGTAAATTCAGCTATTTTCTGTAGCTGCTGCGGTGTCAAGCATAAGGAAACCAACCAACACCACCACAAGGATTTTTCACAGGTCTTCCCTTCCTGGCTGATTTATTCGCAATGTCTTAAAACCTACAGTGTTATTAAGGCAGAAAAGCTTGATAAATTTGCCTTTAATGGGGACAAGGATTATACTGGTTGAGTATTTAATTCTTTGGCTTAAACAGCCTCTAAAATAGCTGTGAGGCTCTGATGAGTAAATAAAAGTCCTGATGTTAAAACACTATACTAAACATAACAGATAAATGCAATGTGCAAATAACTACAGTTCAGTTCAGATTTACAGCTCACGATCAAGGACATGTGTGTGTTTGTTAATTAATTAGATGCTGACATACGCCTGTTTGATATTCTGAAATATGAGAACACACCACCACGGCTGCTTATAGAATCAACGCCATAATTAGTGGTGAACGATGAACTGATCGGACAGCTGCCTTATTTCACAGATCAAATGGAAAATAACAAATGCAGAAGAACAAAATTTAAGATTAGTCTGATGATTTTAATTTTACTATCCACTAAAGTATATTTCGCATTTTAAGAAGTCTGTTCTATCAGTGGCTGGACTGTTCCTTCAAATCAGAAAAAGAAAAAGATATTTTAAACAAAGGTGAACAGTTACTCGGTGACCCATTTACAACCTAAAATTCCTACTGAAGTTGTATAGAAAATAAATCTACACAGATAACATGTACAGGCAAATGTTTGTGTATCGGTGAAGTGATCTGGAGTTACTCTGTAACCATATTAAGCAAAAGCTGGTGCATTTCTGACCCCAAAGCTGAGGGACAGTGACTCACTATATGTATACGTCATTTGTCTTGTCATTAATTTAATTTTTACTCTGAGATACATACATATAATGTTAAGTTAGATTTATATGCTAACATATGACACTCTCATATGCTAAAGTAATATGCAGACTGCAATGCTTTTAAAGCCATTTAGTCCACATCTGTAAATGATGTAAATGGTCTATTGTGGAATTGTCTCTGGATTTAAAATCTACCACAAAACCAGAACTGCAAACACCCCCTAACTGCAGCCTGATCCAACAATAAAACTGAAACTGAAAGTGTTTTTTTCAATTTAATGAAGCTATCAAACTGGCTTTCATGAAGTCATCTTCTCAGGTAGGACTGAGCAAAGCTGCTGTTTCAGTGCAATGCTGAGTAAACAAGTGTGGGGGCACAGTCAGCCTATGTAATAGATTACTACACATTTACAAGCTGCTTGACATTTCAGCCTATGATCCTTTAAGTTTAAACAACAGTGCTGTTTGCACTAAATGTGACAACATGCAGGCTGAAGTGTCACTAGACATTAAAAATACTGGTCTACAAGACAGTTTTCTCACATCAGGTGACCTGTCACCTGATGATTCAGTAACCTGCATTTAGACTATGTGGTATCTCATTTAGACTGTGTGGTTTGTGTACAGAGGCCACACCAGAAATCCATGCTAGTGAACACACAACTGATAAAGTTAGTGTTACTTTGCAGAAAGCAGGATTTCTCAGGTCAAAGGTCATTTAGTCAGAAGGGAAACAGTTACACTGAAATTAAATAGAGCTCTAGAGATCTTTTGACATTCTTTCTATGAAGATTAGAAATAAATTTAATCAATATTACATATATTTTTGAGAATATTTAATGTGCTGCTTCACTTTTTCATTACCAGATGTAATGGGTTAAAAGGGTTTAAACTGGGCCTGTGGTGACTGTGAGGCTTTTTTTTAATTTATGAAAATATGGTCTTTGTCAAACATTTGTACGTCACTTCCTTTACTTTTATCACAGGCCAAAGGGCCGCAGCCATAATCTGTGCAAAACAGAAACTGACAGTCTTGGTGCTATAACACGTTTTGAATCCACATTTCTCTGATATTCGCATTTGTGCAGCTAACTTCAGTGTAAAGCAGGTTACTGTGCAGAATCGTCAACCGTGACGCGGAGCTGCAAAACTTTTTTTGGACGACAGTGCAGGACCCAAAAATAACGAGTCTTACCCCGCTCTCCCGCGGCTTTACATTCCTCTTCATCCCGGCTGACTTGGGTGATCACAGAGGACGGATGGTCCATAACATCCAGGTCTGGTCCAGAGTGCTGACCTCACACTTTAAAGTTAAGAGACTGTTCGCCGACTCGGTGCTGCATTCAACCAACTTAACATGTACGAAAACAAAGCTGAAGCGCTCCGGAAAACCGCGCAACAAGTCGCCTACAGCTCCTCCATTACACTTTGGATGTTGTTGTCCGCTCGGTTTCCCGCTGAAGCTTGAAGCCTGAAAGTTATAAAACATTTGTCAAGGAGTTGGCAACTTTGATTCAATATGGTGCTCAACTCCGCTCGCAATTTCAAGATACAAACATGGAGGTTTCAAGGCTTCCCATTTCACTTAAAGTGGCGCAGTAAGGGAACGGCCGTGTTCAACACTCCCTCTGCTGGCGTCTACCACTTTTACGATGATCCCTTAAAGTAGCCTCAAAGTTAGTGAAAACTTAGCTAAGCTAGCTGCAGCGGACTTTGGTCGAATCTTCTATTATTAGATATCACCAACATATACACATACCGCGGCATTTACACTGCGAACGACGTATAAGGTTTGGTTACGCCATCTAAACCCTACTATATATCGTTAAAAGATTAAATAAACGACTACGGATAGCGCAGCAAACTCGGTAACTTTAAAGTATAGTCGTGCAATTAGCAGATGAGATTAAAGTGTAGCGGCAACCAGACCTCAACGTGACACGCCTACATTAATATATATGTATGCGTGTGTCTCTGAACCTCTCTAAGTGTTGTATAATGATCGCTGTTAGTCAAAACTTGCTCAAGAGCAAAAGTTTTGTGGGTGTACAAGCAAAGAAACGCCCAGTTCGGGCTCCCTTGAAACTGCCTACAGCAAGGGACCGTCGCACAAGTGCCCTCTCTGTAGTTAGTGCAAATATTTTCCCTTGTCCAATATACAAAAGAATGAACTGTTATATAAAAGGTGATATTTTCTCTACTGTTTGATCATTGTGGTATTTTTTCTAATAAACTGTATGTAAGAAGGACAAATAAACATCTTCAACTTTCACTTTTTCCAACCGTTTTTCACTGTGCAACGTATTTTGTACAAAGTAGAAAAAGCGTGAGGAATGGGCACTTTCACTTAGCACTGTTTCATGTAGCCTAAGTGACACATTTAGTAATTTTATTATTAAACATTTTAAGAATAAAGTTTTGCGCACAAATGAGAAACTACAAAATGTTGCATCCCTCAGAAACAGAGACAAGTTAATTCTCCCAATAGTATTAACAGTTTATTACTTACTATCTCATAAAAACATTTTAACTTTTTCCACATATAAACACTGCAAATTGGTACATTTACAAATCTTTAACCATCCAAATTCATACAAAAAGGAACACTGGTAAAGCAATACACAGGACAGTAGTATTACTAGTATTACAAGGACTGTATGTACTGCATGTGTGCATGTAAGAATCCAAATGCACCTTTCTGTTCTTGTAAAATCCAAATTTTATAGTAGTATTTTTTGCATTATTCAAATGATTCTATTGTGACTGAGAACCAATGATACACTTTTACAAGATAAATATTTTGGATATAAATCCGATTTAGGCACTGACTGGGTGATGGGTGATTTGAGCAACCTAACCAACTTATGGGAATACTGAGAAACCACAGCAATTTACCAGTGTGTATGACTTTTCCAAGTAAAATGTTATCTACGTTACGGACTGCTTTTCATAGTTGTATTACAGTTAGAGTTCAGTTTTATCACAGAACAAGAAATTGTACCACAAATTCCTAGCTCACCTTAAAACAGTTCACTTTTACTGTGTGAATTTTAACACCAATCACAGACACTCCTCATTTTTATATATATATTTTTTGCCTTGATGCTAAATTATAAAGTGATTTTTAAAAAAAGGCTTGCACGCGCCCACACACATGCAAATAAATTAACATGGAAAAGTAAACAATTTCAAGAAGAAAAGAATATTTTTGGTTTGTGTTTTAAAATGTGTAAGTAAATGCAAAAATAAATTAGCAGCTTAAATCATGATACATTCACAAGTTGTTTACTACAAAATTCAATGACATAAACAAGGTTGCACAATAGAAATGCTGATGATACATAGGCTGATCGTGCAGGACAATGTTTATCTAAACCAAACATTAATGTTCAATTTCTGAATTCACAATATGACTGATAAATTGTGCAATCCATCAAAGAAAACCAGAGACCCCCCCCCCGTGTCCTTTAAGTTGATTAATGGTTTATGAGCAGTTGTGAATTTTATTCATTCACGAACCATGTTATGGCTGCCTGTTTCATTCTATTTCTTGTGTTTTTGTTTCATCTCAGAATCCCATTAGTGTTGAATGTTGAAATCCTCCAAAGTAACACATGGACACCTGTCTTTTCTTTGGATATTTCAGCTATAGCCAGCTCTGTCCTATCCCCTGTGTTTTTACTTGTGCCTCCTTTGGCAGTCTGACATTTTTTATGCAGTTGTAAGTTTCAGAGGAGGAGATGCAGAATGTTATTTTTGCTTTACTGCAGGGAGATCCAACTCTGCAAACACATGTCTGATGCTGCATTTTCCCTGTCATCTCATTTTGGACTAGGAACATGCGGTGTAGTCCCAGATGACTGGGACTGGGATGAGCCCTGGTAGGTGCGCAATAGCACCTTGTGCTTGGTGGCACCCTCTGTGCGACGACATTGTTGTTCCACTAGGAACTCTTTGAGGCGGCTGGAGGTGAAAGTGAGAGTCTGTCTCCTCAGCTTCATTAGGTAGGAGTCCTGCAGCCAGGCCTGTGTGAAGCAGTCTCGTGTATTTGGACGGGCCCTGAATATGAATATACATAGACACTAATGTTCTGTTTTGTCCTGGAGACACAGGGCTACAAACATACTTATCATTACATATTCATGCTTAATGACCGCAACAGATGACATGTTGGCAGGGGATTGTACACTAATGTATGGGATCTTAGCGCTTTTGACTGCAAAACGTTTAAATACAGTGAAAGCTCATATGCTTCATATCTGTGAACTGTTGCAAGCTCACTCTGTAGGATGACATACTGTCCATTTCGTTGCACTAACCATACAACATATGAAACATGAAATACCTCAATGATGTAATATCATAACATATTGAGTTTGCATAAGGTCATAAGAAAATATGAATACTAGAGGAATCACCTATACATAATCCTGTGTTTGCACTCACCAAGGGTAACTGCTCAGCATCTTCTTTAGAAAGGCACAGGCACTTTGGGACACATTTGGATACAGTTTTGTGGGGTCAAAGGTCGCCATTAGAATTTTGGATTCAACCTGTCGAGGGTCTTTATCTTCAAAGGGTAGCCGACCACTTAGCCTGGTTGTAAACAGAAAAAAATCAATGTCGTGAAGTTTAATTCCAAAATGTTAAATTCCCTTAATGTGTAAAATGTTACATGTATTTGAACAAACATATATATTATTGATCTGACTATGATCCTGCACAACAAATTTTAAACCCCAATGTTCTGTTCAGAGTCTAAACAAAACAAACAGATGCTGTGTTGATAACACTCCTGATAAGGGCAGTCCACTTACATGATGAAGGTGACCACTCCAACAGTCCAGATATCTGCAGGAGGACCAACCACCTCACCTTTCACCATCTCAGGAGCTTTGTTCCCATTTGTTAAAAGACGAACATTTAGACAAATTAAAAATCAGGGTTTGTCACATTTTTGCTTTAATAGTGAATTGTGGAACTCAAAGAGTATTTTGCTATAAATTTTCCCGTTAATAATACCTGTACATCAAACATGTCAAGACAGTTCAGCATCATTTAGTTTTTCCTCACCCATGTACTCCAGTGTTCCTGCTCCTGAGTCCTGGTGTTTGAGGCTCAGTGGGTTGAAGCTCTGAGCACTTCCAAAATCCACAATCTTGATGGCGCTGAGGTTGGTCACAATGATGTTGTCAGGCTTTAGGTCCAGATGGAGGACACGGTGGTTGTGAAGGTACTCGACTCCCTGGAGGATCTGGACCAGGTAACCCACCACGTCGTCCTCAGAGTAACGGAACCTTTCATGAGCAAAAGCATGTCTTAACCTTTGAGCCTTCTTTTTTCTTTTTTCTTCAGTTAAAAGTTGATCTGTTAATCATTTTAAGACTAGTTTATCTATACATATTAGCCATTCTCTTTTCAAGTAATACTTGATGAAACCCCAGCCCACGATGAAAGTCTGTGTTTCTCAATATGAGGCGATATATCCACCAACTACCTGTCTATGAGGCTGTACAGCAGCTCTTTTCCAGTGCAGTACTCTCCCACCAGCACCAGGTAGCGAGGTGTGATGTAGGCTTCATGTAGCGCCATGACCTTGTCATTATGAAGAGATTTCAGGATCTCATACTCTTTCAGGACTTCCTGCTTGCTTTCCTGGCTGTAGGGAATGATCTTTGCCATGTAGATTTTGCCTGTTGCATTTTCTCGACACTCCCGGATCACTCCAAACCGACCCCTAGCAACAGATCACATCAAATTATTAGTAAGAAACAAAAATAGAAGATAAAAGACTCATCTTCTCCAGACATTTCAAAATTGATTAATGAACTAACTTTATTTAAAGACTACAAACATCTACACTGTGATCACTGCAATGGAAGAAAAGGATTGTTTTGGATTTTAAAGTAAGGTATAAATATTTTTCCACCTTGAATTACTATAACATTATGAGACGTATATTGTTTTAGGCCTAATTATTTTTATTATTTATGACATGAAGCAGAGCTTGGCCACGTAAGATTTTTAAAGGCAAATATTTAAATTAAAAGTGAAAAAAGTTCAAACTGAACATACATTTCACTATCTTTATTTACCCACAATCCATATAGTTTCAGAATAGCAGTTTCAGCATGATGGATCCTCCAAAAGTGCAGCTAGACTAGTGGGCAATAAACAGGATTAATGAACTTTTTTTATGCGGTTGTGCAGCTGCTTAATACAGGTTTATGGACAAGCAACAATAAATCTGGTTAGCAAAATTCTGCTACAGTAAACAAACTGTGCAATTTAGGCCAACACAATAACCTTTTGATACACAGTAAATCTCACCCTGAAAAATGGGGGACTTCTAGTCATTTTAATTGATTCACCTGGCTTTCTCATCTAGGAAGGTGTACGGTTTCTGTGGAACTCCCTGTCGGAGTGCAGTGGAGGGTTTAGTGCGTTCTGATGGGGTGCCTCTGGTTGGGGTACTGGCTCCATCACCAATGGGGCTCAGGCTAGATGTCTGGAGCACATGAGGAGTAAAGGAGACAGGAGTGGGGGCCACACGGGCAGTAACTGTGGTGGTGGGGATGTATGTGGGCACAGATGCCACTGCTGGTTTAGTAGGTGTTGTTGGTGGTGTTACAAGAGGAGGTGGGGGTGATATAGGTGGGGTTTGGGTCATAGGGATCACTATGTTTACTGGACTCTGAGGTTTGGGGAGGACAAAGGATGGAGGTGCTTTGACTGTGGATGAAGAAGGAAGTTTGGAGTTTGTTTTTTGACCCTCCTCAGCTGTTGTGCTTGAAGATTGTGATGGGAGGTTTGTTGTAGGGCTGGAAGACAGAGATGATGAAGGGATGGCAGTGTCCACTATTTTGGATGGTGATGCGGCTGGAAGAGAGGAAGTAGCAGATAAGGCTGGATCTTTTGGGCAGGTGGAAGTGAAGGTGGAGTCAGTTGTCCTGGGAGCATTGTTGTGGACTGTTGTGAGTGGAGTCACTGTGGAGGTGACCGCTGGCTCAGGTGGCGTAGGGACTGTCTTTACGACAGCTACTATTGGTGAAGCTCCTCCAGCTGTGAAAACAGATATACAGAGTGACGAATGGCATAAAACTATACAGCACTTCATCAATACATTTATTAGAAAACCTACTTTTAAGGAACTACTGTTTATACCCATTGTGGTATTGTGACCGTAGCTTCTCTTATCTGTTCAAAATTTTAATACCACTAACCACTTAGTGTTGGTCCATATGAATCAACAGAGATTTTGTCAAAGTGTTGAGAATGTTTTGTGGAATCTTATAGATACAGCTTTTTTTTTATCCATAAACACTTTATCCAATTATTTTCAAGACAAGTACATCCAACCACTCTGACACTCACTCGCAATTTTGCCAAATTGTAATCCATCTTTCATTATATTTTCTGTACAAATCCATAAAGTGCAGTACTATTTCCCTCTGTGCCTTAATGTATATCCTGATACAAGTTGCTCAGCTGCTCTCATGTTCACTGTTTGACAGTGTATAAACACCTGTTGAATCCAGGCTGACTGGAGCACAGTAGTTGCTGTACGGTCCCTGTCCGGCCTTGTTGACACAGCAGACACGGAACCTAAAGGTGCCACTTGCTGGCAGGTCTGTGACATTGTAGTAACAATCTGCAATTCCAGTTGCTACAGTCAGCCAGCTAGAATCTCCTGCAAATCAGTGGGAAAATAAATTAGTGTGGTTGATATGTTAATGTGAGCTTTATGGATACAACCTAGAGTTACACATTAGCCAAAATACTACATACATATTTGTATATATGTCAGTCTGCATATTAGATTTAGTGTAAGTATCTTTTCTGATCTCTTTGAACTGGAGAAAAAAAACTTGTAGTTCACACGCATAACATTAGATGGCAGTGTTGTCAAGGTGATTGAACTGATGATAATCTGGACATGCACATGGATAAAAATGTCAAATGATACAATATATAAAATGTTACGTATATACAGTAAAAACAAGTTAATGTTCAGTCTGCCTTTTATGGTGTCTTACTTCCCCTACAGGCACAGTGAAAAAGTAAGGCAGTGAGTACCTACACTAGTGACAAAAATTAAATGCATACATTCAGTAACTATTCACAAACTCTTGAGTCTGCTAATCTAAATCCAGTATGTGTTACTATATTTAGGTTCTCCACATCATGACATAATGATGATTCGTTGTGTACTGGTACAGTCACTATTGGCATGTGGACTGACTCATCTCTGTTGAAGTGATATCTGTGGATTTGGAAAATTAGTTCCCTGAACATTTCCTACATACCGTACAAATGATGAGCTTAAAACCTTGAGTTTTTTTTCCTCATGTGGCATTTAATAATTCAACAAAACACTAAAAAACAAATAACAGCACAGCGAATAAACATTTCTTTCTAATTTTTAATAAAAAGAGACTATTTGTTTGGAGCTGAATATTCCATAATGTAATGTCATTACTCACTCACCTTCTGTTTTTCTCTCCAGTGTGTAGCTACAGGGAGGCCTGGTGTCTGCTGGCTTCCAGAGCACCAGGACTGTGTTGCTGAAAGTCTGGGGGACTTCGGGAGTCCCTGGTTGTTTTGGGACACCTTTAACAGGGCAAGAGAAGGGGGCAGGAAAAGAAGATAGTGTAAAATGACAAATTAGTAAACACAGGTATATGCACTTATATGTGACTCTCTTGCCACCACATTGCCTGGGCCAGTTCAAATAGAGAAAACATTTAAGGCTGTACATGCACTGCAGAGAAGAGGCACAGCTGCTGGTATGCATGACTTTATTTTGGATGGCCAGTAGACCCACCCTGGCTGAATGAAGCTTTAAAAAGTGAAGATAGTCTTGTGGATTCTGAGAATCAAGAGGCTCAGCATTTTTCATTTCTATGTGTATAGTTTTAACAATTTGTGTATGTGGTTTTAAGGGTGTGACTGAGTGTAGTTTCACTGTAAAATGAGCAGGTTTTTCAGTTGTGGTTTAACTAGGATACGACCACAACTATATTACTCTGTGTGTGCTTCCTTGAGCAAGATTGAATTGTGCCTTGCACTGGTCATAAAGCTGGGACTGCATTTTAGAAGTGGTGATCCATTGATTTATTGTTGTATGTTTTTGTCCCAAAGCCATGTTTTGCAATTTAATCATGTTAAGATTCAAAATTTCTTTAAAAAAAAAAAAAAAAAAAACATCAAAAAAAAAAAAAAAAAAAAAAAGGACGAACTGTTCCTTTTGACAAACCCAGGGCAAAAAAAAAAGAGTAATATGCTGGTTCCAATTTTGTCACTAAACCAAACCAAACATGACACAAATATTGTTATTCCCTAATTTCAAAATGTATTTGACATCAAGCCAATGTACCAGCATGGACAAAGCAGCCAATGAGTCTGGTGACATAAACTGTACAAAGTATTTTTCACACTGCTGATAGATTACAAAGGGAAGACAAATAGCATCGGCAGTTGATATAAGTAATATAACATGTCCAAAGCCATAACAAATAAAGTTAGAGTAGTCTGAGAAATGTATTTTCCTCTGAAGCGTCAAAAGTCTAATTAGTATTGTGACATTTAGAGTATTGAAATCATCTAAGCCATGCTGTTGTCATTACACACTATTTGTCCAAAGGCGTAGCTTGAGTCTTGAATGTGACCTGTCACAGCCAATTTCCAAAGCACAAAATCTACCAATTTGCAGGAAGCATCATTTGTTCCTATGACATAATGAATATGGGAAAAGCCAAAAACCCATTAAGTTAATCTACTGTAAAGTTAATCGCTGTCATTAATATTCATTTCAGTTATATTAATATCCAAGCCGTTCTCTCTGCAATTAAATTCAAATTATGTAAAATAAATCACATTATGAAGATAATTACTGTATGTTCTTAAAAGGCGAAGGAATGGATTTATCTGTAGTAAAAGAAGAACTCATGTTGTAAAGTCTACACTTACAAATAGAATTTCTCATCTAAATATAACATGAATTCACTACAAAACAACACTTTAAATAATCATAGGTTAAAGAAGGTACTTACAAGCTACGGACACTGTACAGGAGGTCGTGATGGTAGCTATGGGGTTCATAGCTACACATTCGTAAATTCCAGCATCCCTATGGCTGCACTTCATGATCATAAGAAGCTGCCGGCCATCCGGGTGGGAGATCAGGTTGATTCTGTCATCCTTCTCTAGCACTTTCCGATCTGGAAAACACAACAAATCCAAACAGCTGCACAGCCATTTCTGGATAAAGCCACAATACAACCAAATAAATTCAGAATTTAAAGATGATACCTTTCAGCCATGTAATTTCTGGATGTGGACTTCCAGCTGGGAGGCAGCTAAGAGTGACAGGTTCCCCCTCCAATAAAATGTGGTCTTTTAGTTTGATGTGGAATACTGGAGCAAAATCTGAAGCAGAACGAATGAACGGCTGACTCTTTGATAAACCATCTCCTCTGGGAACAGCTGATGGCAGATCAGACTGGGAAGGAGTTTTGTCCTTCTTGGCCCTTGTCAAACCCCACCTGTCCCACCGTGATCGCCTGTCACTGTCTTTTTCGGAATGGATACTAGAAGTGGATTCAACTGATTCCTTGGATGCACCAGCTCCAGTCTGCTTTGCTAGCTGATTTTCAGGGATGCCCATCCCTTTGAGTCCACGTCCCTCAGATTGGGAATGACGATGGCGGGTAAATAAAGGTGTCCTCTTTCCCTCTGCATCTTCTTTTCTCTCCTCAGACTGACTGCGGAGTTTGGTGGATATTCCTGCCATTTTGTTCTCAAACCTCTGTCGTATAGCGAGGACAGGAGAATCTGTAACCTTCCTCAAAACCTTTTGAACCTGTTCCTTCTGACTTTCCTGAACATCTTTATCCTTTCTCTCCTCTGACTGGGCCCTTATTTTGGCAGAAATTCCTGCCACTTTGGACTCAAACTTGTGTCTCATAGCAGAAACCGCTGACTCATCAGCTTTTTTTTGTTCTTTTTGATTAAACTGCTTCTGTTTCCCTGCACTGTTCAGGTCCTGTGTATCCAGAGACTTACTGCGACCAATAGCCCATGAAACCCTCTTGCTTACAGCAGTTTCCTGCACATCCTGATGCTTTTCCTCCTTAGTTTTTCCATCTTTCGTATCAATAGATGTTGATCTCTTGGATCGCAACGACAACCTCCCAATTAGACCAAAGCCTGTGTCTTTGTCTGTTCTTAAATCTTGAACAGATTTGGATTTCTCCTGTAGTCCTTTGGATATCATTTCAAGAGGTGCTCCCCTTGGCCCTGGCCTGTAAACATCTTCGCCACCCTCGACTGCCTTTCGGTTTAGTACAGGTGATTTCTCTTCTGATTTGTTTCTGGTTAGTTTTCGTAGGCCACGGGTCAAGGATGACTCACGTTTCTTAAACCTGGCCTCAAAAACCTCTTCTGAGTCAATGTCTTTGATGTCTGTTCTTAACACTGGCTGGCGGGGAATGGCAGGAAGTTCAGGGTTTGATGATGTGGACACAGAAGTAGGAGATCTGTCAGCAGTTGCTACTTTGGCAAATACTGCTGAATGTTCAGGTAATATAGGGGTATCTGAGGGCTTTGAATCATTTGGCTTGGCTGTAGTGAAAGGATCTTCAGACTGGGTCTTGTCAGATATTTGTGAAGGTCTTGCACCTTGAATGACACCTTTATATGGAGATGACAGCTTACTATTGTGTGGTGTTTTTTTGTCTCCCTTCACATCCTTTCTCTCTTCTTCATCATCATCCTCAATCACAATTATAGGAGTAATTAGGGTGGGTGATACAGACACAGATTCTGTTTTATTTGCCTTTTCTGACTGGATTTTGGTCCCTTTCTCTGTCGTCTCATATGTGTTTTCATATTCTTTCACACTATTCTGTTTTTGCTTTTGGTCCACTTCTGGTGTTGGCAAGATATTAGAAGTCCTCTCTGTGAGAGAGGCCAATGTAGACTCCAGCATTGTTTGTTCTGTTAGTGCAGACATTGAGGTTGCCTCCTGGAGCTTCTTCCCTTGTGTACTGCCACTGCCAACAGATGGGATTTCTAATGGGGCTCCAAACCTGCGGTGCAGTGGCATGGGTTCAGAATCCCCCTGAGTGAAGGAGGTGCTTTTGCGAAAAACTTTGGTCTTTGGCGTGTCCTCTGCAGGACACTCTGAAGATGCTGCTCTAGTGAGTGTTGATGGCCCTGCTCTGGATTTCCTCAAATTTCGATCAAGAGACCCTGTCCGCCTTTCATCCTCCATCCCAAGTGTTTCAA
This sequence comes from Mastacembelus armatus, assembly GCF_900324485.2. NCBI lineage: Eukaryota > Metazoa > Chordata > Actinopteri > Synbranchiformes > Mastacembelidae > Mastacembelus > Mastacembelus armatus. Next base: position 5,023,199 of record NC_046634.1, on the reverse strand, counting down.
ACAAGGGCCCTCGCAGGCCACTCATCTTTTTGTCAATGCTTCCTCCCCTAAGCAGGCGCTGTCTCATCAGCTCTAATTTGAGGGCATAATCCTCCTGGCTTAACTTCGCTGCCCCAGGGCTCGGGCTGCGATTGGGCAGTTCCATAGAAACAGCCTTTTTTAGATTCTTGTTACTTGCTTCTGAATCCTTGTTGTCATTTCCCTCCTCTGGGTCAATGTGGAGAAGCAGCGCTGAGTCAGCAGAACTGCCTCTCCTCATGGTAGCTCGCTTGGCTCTTGTCTGTGATTCATCTGATTCTACACTTGATCCTTTCTTAAGGGGAACTCGTTTTGTCTTTTCCATTTTCTCTTCATTTAGGTTTTCCTCTTCATCTGTCACTTGTTTACTAACCCCTCCTCTTGTATCTGCTACCTCGATGTCCTTTTTCCTTGTCCCATCAGCAGAAACACTGGGCCATCCAGTGTCATCTTCGTCCCCTGGGATCTCATTAAGGGAGACCCTGGAACCAGAAGAAAACATGGACAATGGCATAGGAATGAACGGAAGCTCATCCACATCTGCATCTGAGTCAGAGGAAGAGGAGGGTGGTGGGGAGCCTTCTTTTAAATGCCGGGCCACAGCAATGGAGACGTGGCTGGATGAGTCATTCAGGAGCTCTGGAATGGAGCGCATCACCATCTTGGATTTGTAGCTGATAAGGGAACGCTGATTGAAAGACAGCAGAGGGCAATGTAAAATATTTAGTTATTATCGTGTTGACAAGGATGATGATGATTATTTTCCACTAAGTATTTGTGACAACCTTCAACCTTCCCAGTTGTAAAAATGCCTGTATAGAACTGCAGACCATAAGGATTTATAAATTATGGTTTATAATTCCTGTAAGTAACTCCCACTGAACAAGTGATTCCCAGGACCTGATTTGAATAAAACTGTTGGATCGCTTCCGTCAGAGTAAGTGCCTGTCTGACTGATTTTGTTTGACAATTTTGTCAGAAACAGACCTAATGTTATTACATCGCCAGAGACATAGGTTAAACTGTCACCTCTCTAGAATGAATATGTTTATTTAACTCAGAAGTATTGAATTTCTAAATTTCCATTTCTATTTCCACATTCTAAGTGGATTTCTACCAAGCTGTCCTCTACAGAGCTTACCTGCCAACGCCTCCTAGACAACACTTGCTTGAGCATAGCTGTACTGATGCTCTTGTTTGTTTGTGACTGCAATACAAAAAGGAAAGGGCGGTTGTCAATATTCTTAGTGGAGACATAAATACAAAACCTATTACACACTGAAAAGTTTCAGAATGGCTCACCTTGAACCAAGAATGACGAAGGCAGTCAATGGCACTGGGCCTCCTAGGTGAGGGAAAAATGGATATGAGGAAGAAGCAGTTTAGACACCATCCATCCATCCATCCATTATCTATACCCGCTTAGTCCTATTTAGGGTCACAGGGATCTGCTGGAGCCTATCCCAGCTCTCTTTGGTTGACAGGCAGGGGTCCACCCTGGACAGGTCACCAGTCCATCACAGGGCCACATAGAGACAAACAACCTCACACACTCACACTCACTCCTATGGGCAATTTAGAGTCACCAATCACCAAAACTGAAGTACCCAGAGTAAACCCACGCAAGGACAGGGAGAACATGCAAACTCCACACAGATTGGCCCCTGCCAGGTTATGAACCCAGGACCTTCTCGCTGTGAAGCAACAGTGCTAAGCACTAAGCCGCCGTGTGGCCCAGTTTAGACAGTTTAATTAAATGTAACAATGGTCGGTCAAACCAACCAAATGCATATTTGTGACAAAGGATAGGACAAAGTTATCAAGATGCTTACAATTTGTCCACCACCAAAAGTTTGATGACAAATCCCTTTGCTTGTTTGCAGAGGTCAGAAAACATGCTCTCCTCAAATGCCACATTGTAGTTCCGAATGTTTAAGGCAGTGGCTCTGTCATTCTCACCAGCAAAAGGAGACACACCAGTCAGGCTAAAAAAAAAACATTATCAGAAAAGGAAAAGAAGATTAATGTCCTTGATTAAGATTTGAGTACTAATTCTACTATGTTTGTAGTGTAAGAATCTGAATAACATACCAGAGGTATGTGATGACACCAACAGGCCTGTGAGAGAGACAAACTACTAAGTCAATTTTCAGGATAAACATAAAATCGCATAAAAGACAGATGTGTTATTTTGTTGCTGAAAACAAGGTAGTGCCTGCAGCACATAGTCACTTCTCTGTGCTGGAGAAACATGTGGCTCACCATATGTCTGTTGCCATGGAGACAGGAGTTTGGTTAATAATCTCTGGTGCAACATATTCTGGTGTTCCATATTTGCAGTAATATTCCTCTGAGGTCTCCATTTTTATGGCATTTCCAAAGTCACAAATACGGATCCGGTCAGTCCCAGAACTTGCCATTAAAATATTTTCTGGCTAGAAGGGAGTGTACCCAAAAACAATAATGTTATGTACCTGTGAAATATTACAACCATCTTGACTAAATACTGTAGATTTAATACAGCACCTGTAGTAGAATGGACAGATACCTTTATGTCAAGGTGGGCAATGTTTTTCTGGTGAAGATAACAAAGACCCTCTAAAACCTGCTGAACACTACAGCGGATCTGTGGAGAAACAGAAGGGAATTAACTAAAAGTCATGTTACATAATTATAGCGCAATGCAGTTAGGAGCACACAAACCTCCAATTCCATGACTGTTGTTTTTTTGGCCATTCTTTCCAGCAGCTCCTCGTGACATCTTTGTACAACAGTTAAGGAAAATAACAGAGCTCTAATTTGACTGCAGAGTCCAAGTGGTAGGTGCATGAGAAATGAATTATAAATGAGCAAAACTCCCACACATCTTATCTCTTGTTAATTCCACTCATCAGCAATGAGTCAGAAAAAAAAACTGTGCATGCCTCCAGGAAACTGCAGAAGACATTAGGATTAATGTGCTGGATCTTTAGTGTCCTTGAAATGCATTTAAGTGCACTTTTGGTCAACAGTAAAAGACATAAAACTGAAACAGTACCACACATTTGACGTAATGATATGAGCACGTCTTATTCGAAAACTGTATTGTCTTTGCAACAAAAGTCCTGTTGCAGTTCTGTGTTAAAATACATTGCATATCAATGGAATTATAACAGCATAATAAAGTACATCTTCTTTCAGTAAAAATGAAATTGCACAGAAAGGATACAACTCTGTAATGAGTACCACCATGTTCTTCTTCTCAAACGCATCGTGGAAATAGAGAATCTTGTCATTGTCCAGCTCTGACAGCAGGTCCATCTCTCTGAGGGCCAAGGCTTTCCTCTTTCTCCGTGCAGAAATGAACTTGGCAGCAAACTCAGCCTTTCCCTCCTTCTGCGTTACTCTTTTCACATAGGAGAAGGAACCCCTGTATAAATAGTCACACAGTATTAACATTTAGGAATCACTACATTAACATTTTGGTATGTATAGAAATTCAGCATCAGGATGTTGGGCCCTCTAAGGGTGGATATCTGAAAATTTGTTGTACAGTGACATGACTAAAAACCCATTCTCTGACACACTGCATACAAATAAAATGAATTTATTATGGTACATGGTAGGGCTGTACTGAAGATGCATGCCATAAAAATAGCTCTAATGATATTGCAAGAATGGGGACAGAACTGACAAATTTATCTTGTGAATAGAATGTCCCTTTGTAGAATGTTTTCATGTGGTGTCTGGGAGAAGAAATCAGAATCTGAATTTCATTACTGAGTTTGCTGTTATGTTCAATAACCAAAAGTGGAGTTTAGAAATAAGATTTTCCTGTTTGCAATTTTGCTGTTCCAATTCACAGTAAATGCCTGTTTCCACCAAGTCAGACCAAAAGAAATCATCTGTCAATGTATTCACTCCACTTAGGGTGGTGACTCATCTCTCATTTCTGTCTACTGTTGTTAAGCAGGTGCACACTCCCCCTGCACCTCCAGCCCACTGTTTGTGAAAGGATGTGAAGGGCCATGAGCACCATACACACATATACACGCTCACCTTCCTATCTCTTTGTGTATGTCATAGTAATCCGTCAAACGCCTCAACTTCCTCAGAATGGTTCCCTCATCCTCCATTGGTTCCGCTGCCTCTTTTCGTTCTGCAGAGAGCACAAATATAAGCATTTATATTGAAAGTGTGTGTGTGTGTGTTTGGCTGTACATTTGTACCAGCAAAGTAGCAGATGGTTTCATATTATAGTCTCAAAACACCTTGTGGTCCTCCCCATATGGTGCAGATTTAGAGGCACAAATTTCAACAACAACAAGCTTATACTGGTCTGTTCCGTAAAGGAAATGGTCAGTATCAAAAAGAAAAAGCTGATGGTAAATTGAACTTGAATCTGCTCTTCTTGTACCCAGTGTATTATTATTTCAGTGACAGTACATGACTGACTGAAGTTATCATGAATAAATGCTACCTCCACAATCCTTTTAACAGCATCTGTCTAAAAGTAAAGTGTGCCTGTGCATATTGTGTGACTGCAGACCTGTGTGGACTGTCAGCTCAGCCTTGCAAGAGATGGAGCCAGCCAGGTTTTTTGCAGTGCAGGTGTACACACCAGAGTGTTCAGGTTGGGCATTGAGGACAACAAGGGAATATTCTGGGTCATCGTACACAAATGTGAAGTGGTTGCTTTCGGAGAGAAGCATATCATCCTGAAATCAGATGGTTTTAGATTACATACTAATAATGCAGCTGATTTCAATGTCAGATTGCCAATTAAACATTTGCTATCAAATATCATAGATTTTCCAGCATCAAAAATATGTCAAATGCCATTTTTTCTGTTCTCAAATACCATACCTTATACCACAGAATATCTGGGTCTGGTTTCCCTTCAACCACCACAGCCAGATGAGATGTTTCCCCGATATGCACATCCACATCTTCCATGATGGTTTCAAACTTAGGAGGCACTAAGGGATAAATAAACGTTAAATCTTATTCAACTAAAAGAAGAATAAATACTAAACACCTATAAAACCATTAATGTATTTCCAATTTTAAATTATTTTGGTTAGTAAATTAGCACAAAAGCCCCATGAGGGTAGTGACATTTTTATATTTTAAAATTCATGACATTAAAACAATAAGTTAACAATCAGGAGGCAGCATTCACATGAGAGGAAGGTTTTCATTTTAAAACACTAAACTTTTTTTTTTTATTTTATTATTGATTTTAACATTTATGAGCCTTTATTACAAAAATGCTTCACTTAAATTACAAACTGCTTTCCCTTGTGTCCATTACTGCTACAGTACCAGGAGTAAATAATAGGTCCTACATATATTCACTAAACGATACACTTATAATGTGGTGCTTTGCCTGAACTAAACTGACCTGCAATGGCCAGCTGAAGCGTGCAGAGATCGCTGCCAAATTGGTTGCTGGCTGTGACTACCAACTGGCCAATATCTGTGCTCTTGACTCGCTGCACTTTCAGAGTGTGCTGATCATCGTCTGGCATGCTCATCTCATACATCCCCGGTCTGCTGACCAGCACCACCCCCCTCCTGGGAAAGACAGAGGCAGTATATAAGAGTTAGGCCTACTGACAAGTCAAGACCTGAACACAAATGCAATGAGCTTCTTAGCTTGTGGTCATACTGACACTTTGTTGCACTGAAGTGATTTTCCAGATGTATTGAAGAAACAATTACTGATACAATCACAATCAAAGAAATTAATGCTTATTGACTTATTGACTATACAACACACTAAGTGTCTTTTGTTTACATGTTAACCTATAATTTGGTACTAGTCACAGAAGAACTAACCTTTTCCAGGTGACAACTGCATGCACATGGTTTAGTGTGATGGTGATGCTCGCAGGCTGGTTCTCAACCGCATAAACAATGTCTGGTTTGTCCAAAATAACTGGTGCTTTCCTCAAATAGGGTCCTACAGAGATCAAAGATTGAAAATAGGTACTTAGTCAATTTAAATGTATATGTGGAGTATATTTATTATTCTCTTAAAGGAGAATTCTTAGGCCAGTAACAGTGCAAGCCATCTGCAGCCTTGATACCTTTGTCCAGCAGCTGCACCAGGTCAGTGGAGAGTGATGGTTTGCTCAATGTCTTGCCAGTGGACGTCAGGACTCTGAACGCATAGCGTACTCCCTTAGACAGGGAAGTGACAGTGTAGTTAGTCTCCCTCAGGTTAGATGCCAATACAGACCACTGGATAGAGCCAAGAGGTTGCTGTTGAACCACATACAGCAAAGAGCCGGCATCTGCAGAGATATACAGTGTTTAGGTCATTTGTCCGGACAACAGATGAGATTTTAAACTCCACAGGGATTAAATATGTCTCACAAAAGACAATAAATAAACAGTAATAAATGCATGCTGTAAACAGTGTTCCTGAAAATTCATCTTTCCTCAATGCTGTAAAAAAAGTCATAACATAAAACTGACAGTAAAGATCCTACCAAATGAAGGGTCAAGCCTCTTTGGTCTTTTCCAGCTGAGGCTTATAGTTTTCCCTGTAATGGCCTCAATTACTGGAGGGCCATCAGGTGGGTCAGGAACAATATCTGTTTTCAAATGAATAAATCAATTACCATATATACAATGAGCATCGTGTATTCTGTCATGAATATTAAACATTAAGCCTCCATCCTTACCTGTTACATATAAATGTGCATAACAGGCCGCTTTGCCCACTTTGTTGGATATGACAGCCTTATAGACACCACCATGAGCATGACAAGCACTCCGAATTAGCAGACTGTGGACATCCCTGTCTGAAAGACAGACACACGTTTCTTATTTCCCTGTTTCTAGAAAATGATTTAGCTCTGTTTATTATGCAGTTCTTTGCTTACACTGGGTAATTTTGCGTTCTTCACTGCTCTCAATGAGCTTGCCATTGTGGTACCACGAGATGGTTGGATAGGGCAGGCCCGCCACTTTGCATTTCAGCACTACCTCTTTCCCTTCAATCACTTCCACATCAGCTAAAGGACTGACAAAGTCCGGCATGGTCCTCCTCTCCACCTCATTCTCCAGCACTTCAGGCTCCTCAGGGATTGATGGCATCTTCTCCAACTTTGCCCTGGAAGAAGGAAGAACAGATTGATTTTTTAAAAGAGAACATATGCTGAATGATTAATGGACCTATATGTCTTGCCTGTCTATACATTTAGAGGGACCTTTTTTATAAAGAATTATTGTTCTTTGCTCCTGAAAATCATAAAATGACTGGCTGAATTTTAACTACCTATCCTTTATTTTTTCTTTAAAACAGATGTTTTCCATACAATTGACTTCTCTTACATGTGAGAAGATATGGCAGATCTGGTTTCTTGCATATATAGTTCAGCTGTGCATTCAGACTTTCCATAAGTGTTTTGAGCAACTGCTGTGTAGAAGCCTTCTGTGTCACTGCTAACATGAGTGATGACAAGTGAGTGACGACCCCCTTCTTGAAGAATGTGAACATTATCACTTTCCTCCACCTGTGACTCTGGGGAAAAAAAAAAAAAAAAATCAAACAATCCCATTCCCTCTGAAGAGTCTACAGCTGTTATCTTGAAAACCACATGCATCAAATATCATACATATGAACTGAAACTGAAATTCTTACCAAAATGCATCCAAGTGACTTGCGGGGCAGGTGATCCGCTCACTTTACAGTCAAACCGGGCAGTGCGACCTTCAATGACCTCCAGGATGTCCAGTTTCCGGGTGAACAAAGGCTCCTTGGATGGAGTAACCCTCAGGTTTGCACTTGAGGTCAACTCCTCTGAAAAGACAATGACACTTCATTTAGTAATGTTTTTTTGAGTATTTCTGTGATACTTCTTTAATCACTATTTTTACTGTTAGTGTCACTATCATTTGATTGATCACACTTTGTGCAGAATACTAATCTGAAGAAACTTAGATGAAATTTAGATGACATCAGTTGACAGTCTATAATCATATATTTGGTTTAAGCAAAAGTATAAAAGATATGTTAATTTACTCCATGTTGGTATTTTTTTTTAATTGGTTTTGGTTTTATTGGTTTCAGATCAACTGCATATTAAAATGACTTGAGCAACTTTTCACACATATTTTTGTATTGTCCAACTAAAAGGCAACAAAGAGTCACAATCCCATTCTCCTTAGCAGAGCTGATAAGAACAGATAGTGTGTATTTTACATCTTCTTTTAAACTACAGGGAAAGTATCTGTGGTTTACCTTTGGCAGTGCTCAGCTTGCAAATGTATGTCCCACTATCATCTTCATGTACTGAATTTAGCAGCAGACGACACCTGTAAGATATAAAAAAACAGCCTTCACCAAAATCCAGCTATTTAAAATTGGAAATAATAATGATGATAATAATGATTATAGATAAATAAAAAAAAAGATCATCCAAGATCATTTGTCCTTTAAAATTAATCAGCAACCAACATTACTCCTAAAATGTCCTAGATTTTTCAAAATTTTCAACACAAACGAACCCACCTCTTTCCATCAAAATGCATCTTGCAGTTGAGCAGTGCTGGTTGAATCAGCTTCCCATTGGACAGCCAGTCCACATCAACATCTGGAGGTCCTGTAATGTGACACTCAAACATGGCTGACTCTCCAGCCCTGACTACTATGGGTTTTACTTCCCTGGTGATTTTCAGCACTGTCTGAGCTGCATCCACTGAACAAAACACAGAAAGTATAGCAACAAGATATAAGACAACATGTTTCAACATGATTAAACTGGACAGATTCAATTCCTTGCTACTTACCTTTCACCTCCACTCTGCACTCTTCCTGCTTGGTACCATACTCATTGACGACCTTGCAAACATAAAGCCCTGCATCTGACCTCTGCACTGAGCTGATTCTCATTTCAATGCTGCCGTCTTCAGTCTCCTGCACAGTAAAGCGCCCTGCTGTCCTCACAGTGACTTTGTCCTTCAACCTGGGTCAATATAAAGTGGATGTCAGAGCTATTGATATTCTTGTGTCTAATAGAATTCTGTGTGTGTGAGACAGGGACTGTTTGTAACCTCAGTTTAGGGAATAGCTCCAGATGTCTCCTAAAATGTTTCTTTGCAATAAAGTTTTCAGCAAAAGAGACTTACCAGTAAACCATAGGTGTGGGCTGTCCTCTGACTTTCGCTGCGAGAACAACATCTTGACCCTCTGTTACCCCCTGGTTACATGGTGACACCTTTTGTTAAAAAATGACATCTTGGTTACCCAGAAGTGTTCACAGCCCAGAACTGATTTGAAGTTGGGCTGCAACAATCACTATAGAAATTTTTTTTGAGCAAAAAGCAAAATAGCCAATTAGCTTTTTTTTTGGCTTTATGTAACTGTAAATTAAGTATCTTAAGGTTTTGAATTTGACAAGAAAGGTAGTGTGTCCTCTTGTTGTCATTGACGCAAAGTGAAAGGCTCCCCCATTATTCATCCAGTCTGCTGTGCTGGGTCAGTATTAGGAAAATGAACAGCTTTTGGGACTGACTGATGGATAATAAAGTTGATAATAAAGTTATGATAAAGTTATCATACCTAAAGTTATTTGACAGATCAGAAAAACAAAAGTGGGTTTTACTTCAACCTGAGGCTCTCATACCTGAAATGAGGGAGGCTCTTTGAAGTGGACGCTTTTACTCCAAACAGGTGAGTCACCGACCTCCATTGCCTCCTCCTGAGGGCTCAGATACTCCTCATCTGACTGGGTCGGACTACTGATGTCCAAGGATATGACTGGTTTCCCACATTGCATGTGGGTCAGCTCTGGAATAACAGGAGAGTGCTGCTGACCAAATACAATGCTACTACATCTAATATTTCCTCGCATTCATGACAAAGTCAACTCTGATTTGCATGCTTCTTAATTTAAATAATTATATGTAAATCTCTTTGAAATATGGTGAACATAGCACAAGGGTGGTGAGTTAAACCTTTCAATTAGAACAATATGTCAGAGCACTGATCTTTAAAGTCTTTGCTTGCTTTTCTGGAGATGACTATCTTTGCCAAGATGAGCAGCTGGCAACACAGAGCAATGAGTTAGAGATGAGTAGACCACATACACACATACACACACGAACACATACACTCACACACACACACACCGCAGGTACCTCTTTGACGTGACAATAACTGAACAGATAATGAATTAATCCCTTAATCCCTGACCCAATCATACGCTTATTCCCATGGAGTTCCAGAGCAGACACAGTGTCTGGACTCCTGGCAGCTCTACTAAAGTCAGAATTAATTCACCGCTGGATGGAGAAATACAAAGCAGTACCACCCTGCCTCTATTTTAGACTTCTCTTTCTCACATTATTTTATTTTTTCTCTTCTTCAAGCATTCTTTCTCAAACTTCAAAATCAGTGAAACAAGAATTAAATCTCTTTTGAGAGGACAAGAACAGTTAGAGTGGATAGATAAAAGTGTTCAAGTAGTGACATTAAGTTATACAGAAAGGTAGTGCATAACAAGCTTGTCCACATGCACAGATACATTAAAAAATGTATTCAATCTTAATATATATGAAAGACCTCAGTTATAGCAATAAAATCTGAACAGCAACAATTAGAAAAACAATTCATGCTGAATTATTGCAATTCCACTTTACGAGAACAGATATTGGCATTAAAAAGAAAAAACAAAACAAAATAACCTACGTACTTAGAGTCACATCTCTGCGCAGCGTCTGTGCACCAGGGGATAACTCCCAGGAGTATTTACGTAAACTCGCCAACTCTTATACAACTGCTCACAATCTGAGCCAGCTAACCTTCCTTTTCAGTCTCATCCTCTGCTCCGCTCTGTTTCCATTCACTGTCAGGTCCATTTTCTCAAGCACTCTTTGACCATCACAATACTTTCACCACAATAGTGTGTAAAAAAGTTAAATGTTGTATAGATTCATTAAAGTCCTGGTGATTTTTATACCAGAAAATTCCACAGGGCATGTTGAAATTGCACAATGAATAAACAGCTGGGAATTTTCAGACTTTTTAGGTACGCTAATATCTGTGTTAATATCGTACACCCTGTAGAGCTCTGACATCTTTTGTAGCCTATAAATCCTCCTCTCCCACTATTGACTTGACCTTCCAATAATCTGTGCTCCCAGCTAAATCAGCTGAAATGAATCACATAATTTCCCACCAAACCATCACAACTCCAATTCCAAGCCATGCATCAAGAAATCTAGAGATGAAAAACTCTATGATAGCAGCAGTAATCTCACACAGGGACATAAAGCAGACTGCAATTACCCAAGAGAACAAGAGGGTGGCTAAAAATACTCCTACAAGTTAGACTCCACTGTCCTAATATGGCAACACAGGCCCTGTTGCTGCTGGTGAGACAGTACCAGAGTGTATGCTCACTTTTGTTGACAGAACTAGGGAAGAGCAGGATGCATTAACATGAACTGAGTCTACACTCTGAGAGGAGTGCAATCTTTTCATACACACATCCCCTGCAGGCACATTTATAACAGAAACCTTTTCCAAAAGGAATATTTATTTTGTTTACTCTTGATTCTGAATGCCAGGGCTGCCTTTAAGACTTGAGAGACCTTTGTGTGACAGGGCAGGTCCCCGTTTTGAATGTGCACCAAGGGAACTCAGCGCCTTTAAGAATTAATGGGTTGCCATGGCAACTATCGCTGCAAGGAGCCCAGGTCGGGATACTGCGCTCCAGTGGGCCTTTGTAGTCATTAAGACAGAATGTCAGGCGGAGGAGGGCTGGCAGTGGATTAAAGCAGGTTTTCATGTGACTCAATATGTTCATGTATTTCAAGGAGAGCATCATTTTCCTGCCTCATTGCTTTTTGTTTAAATTTATGTTACATGTGTCGCTGTAACGCCAGTCCATCAGCAAATCCTTTTGCAAGTTATAATATCTTTCCATCATTGACCTGTTCTCACCTGACTGGATGTAGACAGTGGAGCTGCAGGATGCTGTGCCTGCTGTGTTGACAGCTGTGATGCAGTACGACCCTGCATTGTTCAGCTTCATCTGCTTTATCACCAGACTGTGCTTCTTGCCCTCAGCCTTCACCACATGGAAGGTGTCACTTTGAATCTCCATATTATTCTTCCTCCATGTCACTGAGAAGGCAGAGAAAAACACATTTGCACAGATGACAAACACCCAATAAAAGCTCCAGCAGAAAGTTTAAATATAGCACAATCCATCTTTCAAGGATGTGTAAGGAATGTATTTACAGCTGCTCAAAGAAAAACACCAAGATGGATTTTTAACAGAATTTTCATTTTGTCCCTGGGTGAAAGCCTTGCTTTTTCTTCCAAAAGACACTCAGAAAACATCCAAAAAATGATTAAGAAAAAAATAGATATGCAAAAATCTGCAGTATATTCATATAGCAAAAAAAAAAAAAAAGGAAAAAGGCTTTCGTTAAAAATGTCATTTGGGTTTTTTTGTAGTATTGCCTAATTTTTTCCTTTTATAATATAAATTTCATTTTTAATTTTCAAAATGAAATGAAAAAGTAAAGCGAAAACAACAAAATATAAAAACCCATACAGAAAAACAAAGTACAAACAAACAAAAAGGCTGAACCTGTAGGGGCCGGGCTCCCACTGATAACACACTTCAGGGTGACCTCTGAGTCGCTGGGTGCAGTGATATCCTTAAGAGGCTTCTCAAATCTTGGGCCCTCAGCTGGCTCTTCATCAGCAGACAGATAGGAGTCATCGGACGAGCCGCCTGAAAACAACAGGTTTATGTAGAACTGCCTGTCCCCTGTTACCTGGTTCCATAAATGGGTCAGACTCCAAAACGAGTCATGGACTACATTCTTTTTTTTTTTTTTTTTTTTGGGTCCACAAAAGAAATAAGTGAGTCTGGTCCTTGTGTGTACTGTATAAATTTCCATGGTGGATAACATAATAGATCCATGCTGTACTTTTTTGTTCAAGTTTAGAATCAAATCTGTAGTTTAATGTGTTCACATCTCTGTTGTTATACTTTTTAATGCTATTGTGTCCAACTGGTGTAGTTCTTTACCACCTGTTCTACTCTGTGCTTTACCAAACTTATCATCTCTAATTTATCTTGCAACCCACTGAGGGGCTTCAAGTTGCCAACACTTGCTTTAGCTGAACAGGCCTAACAAGACTTCTTAAATATCTTAAAGAACACTAGCTAATGTGCAGGGTTTAGAACTGCAGAAAACTTCATACTGCAAGCAAGAGAGACATAGTTCTCTAAAAACCTTATAAGTCAAAAATGATTTTCTCATTGACTTTGATGTGGCAGCTTCTGGTATCAGTATAACTACATCTTAAGGCTTTTGCATGTCTTGTATATTTCTCTGTGGTTAAAAGACTTGTCAAAAACCTTTATCAACAATCATCATAAAATATGGCCTACCTTCCTCTTGAGCCCTTGGTTGAGCTGAATGACCTTTCTTGCTCTTGTGAACTCTCCTCTCTTTCCTCCTGGTCTCATCTTCCTTGTTGCACATGTCTGCAACACTTTCTGTCTCCATGGGTTCATCCTCTACCAGGATAGTGGGGATGTTCACTTTAAAGCCTGAAGACATTCGCCCTGCTTCTGCCTTCCTTCTTTTCAGGAGAGGGCTGATGGAAGTCGGTGATGATGGGGTGAGTCTGGAAGGCTTGGGAGGATAGTGGGACCCATGTTCCTGCAGAGCAACAGGGGATTCTCTCTTCCCATTTGAACTGGGTGTTTTATGGTCTGCTTTGTTATCCATCTTGGTATCTCTGTTTGAAACTGTGGCTCTGGATGAGGATGAGGATTTGTGGGATGTGGCAACAAATGTATCATTGTCAGCTGCTGAAGAGCTTTGTAGGGTTTTCCTATGTGCACAGAAAGCAAAAGGTTATGTAATACCAACAACTGTGGAATAAATATCAGATTTAAGAAAGTATTAAATAATCCATTTTATTTTGTTTGAAAATTGCTAATCATACAAATGACAAGAAGGTGATATGTATATACACACATATATATATGTTTGTGTGTGTGTGTATTTTAATTATTACATAATTTTAAAAAGCACACAAATTCATCTGTAAAGATAGTCTTCAAACCTGGTGAAGCTTGTCCTTGTGGCTGTTGGCAATGGTTTCCTTGGTAACTGGTGAAGTGGTGCTGTCTCCATGGTAACAGAGATTTTCCCTGTGCTTCCGCGTGATGAGCTGTCCACTGGTTTCCCCTGTGAATCAGGCTGTGTCATCTCATCCTTTTCAGGGATGTTATTTTGATTCCCCAGAACTTTGGCTTGGGCTGTCAGAGGAGTCTGTGATCTGCTGTCTCCTTCCTTCTCCACAGCTTTTCTTTCCTCCAGGGCTCGTTCCCTTGCTTCCAACTTTTTAACCACTTGGGGAGGAATGGGCTCTAGCTTTCCTGTGGTCAGTCTTTCTTTCTGTGACAGCTGTTCAGTGGAATAAGCCTTCTTTAAACTTGGTTTCCCCACGAGTTTCTTAATTCTCTGGAGCTCTTCAGCAAACTTACTCTGGTAGTTCTGGACCCTCTGGGAGAAGCTTGTCTTGTCCTCTAAAGAAGAAGCCCGTTCCTTGAATACTGCTCGCTTCTCAGCTGCACCCTTCAGAATTCGGGCCTCCTCCTTGCTGGGGCCTCCTGTCTTCTTTATAGTGTTACCTGTCCATCCAAATCCAGAAACAGATCCAATTCCTTCTGGCAGATCAATGCTCGCCCTTCGCTCCTCAAAAGCTCGGACCTTGTCAAAAATCTTGGGTCCTGCACAAGCCAGCTTGGGTGACATTACAATATTGTTAACATTAGCTGATGAGTCTGTCTTAGAAGACTGAGGATCTGAAGGTTTTGTTTTATCCTGGCCTTGGTTTGGAGTACTGATGCTGTTTTTGTGTGTAGTGGGAGGTGGCTGTGGAGAAGGCAGGGGGACACATGAAGACAGCCCCTGTGATTCATCATCAGTTTGAGTCCTAGAGGTGTAAGGATTGAGGGAAAATGGAGGTGTGAAGTTAGAGCTCTAGTGCAGTTGTCGTAGGCGTTGGACGAGTAATAGAGAAGCAGATGAATGTCCATTTGTATTGTTTTGTGTTTTGCTTTCATATTGACAAGTGAGTTTGTTGTGTTCTGTCTGTGCTCTTGTCTGAATACAACAAAATGGCAGTGAAAGGAATATAAAATAACAGAAACAATGAAAAGCATTTTTCTGGGATGAAGTTAAAGAAACTCTAAAATTAACTGGAAATTATAGACATGTCACTAAGAAAGCTACGGATACATAGCATGAAGTCCTACAAAATGCCAGAAAAGGTCTCCCTGCTTTAAATTCAAATACAAAAACATCATGCCTAAAAAGAACATGTGAATCAAGTGATTATTAATTTGTGAGAACACTCATGCTAATATTAGATCAAAGCCAGTAACCCATGCATGCCACAGCAAACCTATAAAAATATGGTGTTAATCCAGAAGTGATGGGCTGCTCTAGAAAACATGCAGTGGGTAAAAGGAGTAATAATCACAGTTTTCGGAAGTTCTGAATAATACATATTAGCACATATTAGCAGATTGTGTCCTCTGTAACGGCTATAAGAAATATTTTGTAAGACTTGAAATTGTTGTTAGATTAATATCAAACTACACTCAGTAATAACAGAGTCAAAGGAAAGTGTGACCTCAAAATAAAAATGAGAAGTAACACTGCATGAAAAAGCTTGAACATATGAAACAAGATCAAAAAAACTTTACAGCTTATATGGAGTACATTTTTTGTGAATTGCTTCTATGGAGAATAAAATGTCACTTTTCTTTGCAATTTGGACTTAGTGGCCAGTCTTTTTTGTTTGTAGGGGAATCCTGGAAATAAAAGGTGATGTGCTATAATGGCATAGAAAATGTCCTCCCTCTGTAGAGGCTGAACATGCTCCCATAGTAATCACTCCCTACAGAAACACTTTCCTCTGACCCTTGAACAGGCCGGGCCAGGTTAGCATGAGATGCCCGGATCAACGGTTCCACACCCAGGTGACGAACAGGGGGGGCCCCTTCAGTGGGACCCCCACCGAGAGCTTGCCTGGCTGGATTTGTGGGATCCAACTGGGACCCTGGAGGACGAGAGCCCAGAGCACGTAGCTCCCGTTCCACCACAGGGTCATAGGCACCAGGAAGAGTGGCCCTACGATCTGAAGCATCTGGATTATAATCCATCATCCTCCCTCCCTCACCTGGAGGCAAACACAGAGTGAGGCTTTATTAAAAAGCACAAATTAATATGACTTATCAATAAATTAAAAGAATATAGTTGGAGTTATTAAATATTTTTTCATGGGCTTGTCAATAATTCATTCATTATTGTCAATGTTCATTAATCTAAGAAAATTTTTCAACTCCCATAGCTTGTCTATGGCACTAAACCCTACATCTACTGGTAATAAAGGTACAAATTATTAACACAGTCTTTAATGCACTGCATACTTTTAAAAAGGCACAGTAATTTCCTAATAAAACAAGTAAACATAGATTGTTCATTAACAGAGGGTACCAATGGTGCCTGTGCCAGGAGCTATTTTTAGCTACAGACTCCTGCTCATTCTCCGCTCTAATAGTATTTATGGAATTAGGACGGTGACTTCAAATAAACTATAGTACCCAACTGACATTGTAATGAAGGAAAGTGCCAACCAGTTCAATACAAACTTCTGATTAGTTTTTTGATAGAAGTCTCTGACGGATGACAAAAATATACCAGGCTTTGTTTTGACAGAAAATACTTCACATCATTATTGGTTTTGATCATTTCATGGGATTTGTTGAAAAATGTTTAAAACAAACAATATCTGCAGGCTTATTTTTCAAAACAAACATCAAGAATACAGAGTAGACAGTAAATTGCACTGATGTAAGAAGTAGTACAGGAACAATATTCAGCATAAAATAGAATGGATGGATGGATAAAGAGTGTATTGATTGCTTAAAAACAGGAAATAAGGGAGATAGTGTAATGGCTACGTTACACGCCACTTAAACAGCCCTCCACCCAACCCCACCCCCATTGCAAATTAGGTAATGATTGACATTTTAGTGATGAGCAACAGACACAGGAATGCTTGGGCAGCAAAAAGAAACAGCAGTCAGCATCTTCCGTTAATGACAGAAACCTTAAAACAGCATCGGAGCTAAGGACATAAAACAATACTGGCACAGGGCCACTATCAGAAACCAAATGGTTTCTCATGAAGCCAAAAATAAGAACATTATGAGAAATCTTTTCAGAGGGACCACTGAGAAAAGATTACACATTTCAAGCCCTTGATTTATTGAGCTTCAAAAATTCAGATTTTAATTCTCTGTAATGTTGGGCAGCATTTCTGCTGAAGACAGAACATCGAGACCAGCTTCCAGTGCTATGTTATAAAACTAATGGAGTCTTGTCTCAAACATGTCCCAAAGGTCTAAACAAGGCCTGTCTGTACAAAATGCACTTGCTTGTTTAACAAGGGTATTCTAGTTTTCGCATGCAGTAGTGCCAACCAGTTTGTTTCTTGAAGAGAACAAATGATATATCACATCATCCCTCTCTCATTTGATAGTCTCTTCCTTTTTTTTGTTGTTTGTCTCTAGAGGGATGTGATGAGGTTCTGCCAAAATGAAACCTTAGAAAACGTTAACTCTGAGTATAAGCAAAGAAAGAAGAAAACATTTCTAAATGGTAGAGGAGAAAACTGTCTATTCACTATCATGTAATATAAATAAAATGACTATGTATTACAGATCTACAGTATCTCAGGTGATCAACTCAGCTTTATTTGTCATAACAGAATACATTCAAGCTGGCAAAACACTAGTCCACTGTACCGTACAATTAATGGCTTCAGTTTACCAGCCTCTACGTTTCCTGTGACACCACAGACTGCGATCCTGAAGTAGACCTGAACAGGTTCCCTGCTGGAAACTAGGGCAGTGTGTCACACTGTTGCATCACACCATGAGGGATTTATGCATTCTGCCATATCGAACTTCATCCAACATATCTTGGGCTAATCTGATAACAACACACTATTAAATCTATTGATCAGAATTGTATCATAAGTTTGATTTAGAAAAAGGGCATTTTTGGCAGCAATGTCTGTGCTGCAGTATCACCTCATAAATTTGATTTAAAGAGCTATTAAAACTCTTTTTACTGTATCATCCTCTTCAAGTATAGGAGGTGTAAAATTAAAAAGCAAAAGTTCAAATGTCAGCTGTTAATCTAAGAGGTGCTGAAACTGCATAAACTAAGATTTTGGATGAAATACCTGCAGGCCCTCTCCGTCCAGCCTTGTCTTGGTGCCTCCCTTCTTTGGTTTCCATCTGAGGCTCTGTGGTCTCATCCTCTGTGGTCTCAGAGTCTGAAATAAAAAAAAAAAACACATTTGTGAAGATGGAAGGTGGAAATTCAGGAAGAGAGAAATTGAAGTGGAAGAAGAAAAGACAAAGCTGGAGTTCTGGAGAAAATGACATTTCAGATTTGCTTAGCAGCACAGAGTTTGATGGGTCCTTGAAAAGAGCCGCAGAGAGCGCCAAGAGTGAAATAAATGGGGTGAAGCTCGAGCGTGACATGAAGCCAGCTGTGGCTGATAAAAATACATGGCTGATACATAGAGGGGAGGGGTATGTATAGAAGCTCTTCCCTCGGGTATGGATTTGTTTGACTTTGGTAACAAAACAGCAGAGTGAGCTGAATTCACTAAGTTTCTTTCTTTAGACTGACTATTGTGGTTTTTTGTGTATTTAATCTATAATTATTTTTTATCTGTAAAATCTCATCTGAAACACATTATTGCTTAACCTAAGAATATTTAAAAGAGCATCAAATATTTAGAAAATTCAAAGTGACAGAAGGAGGTTTGAAGGGGGAGGTGGTCTTAGTTTTAAAGGAACATTCAAAAACAGAAAGAAAAGACAACTACAGCATGTGTAGACAAATATAATGTTATAAAGTTATGATTTCTTGAGGCAGATGATTTTAAATATGAAGATCAAGAAAGCACAATAAAAAAAGAAAACTGAACAAAACAAAAACCACAGACCTGTTCATAATAAACTGCCTGAACCACATTTCTGAGAGTTCACAGTGAAATCACAACAGCAAGATGAACAGATGAAACCAGGGAAGGACGAATGGGTAGAAAAAATAAAGACAAAAATGAATCAAGACAGGCAGGTTTACCATAGCTTTGCTTTCGGCAGGAGCGGAAAACTTCGCTTCCATAGTGGCAGCAAGAGAGGGCAGACGGGAGAGCACCGTTACTATGGAAACCAGCATCTCTCTCACCCACACGACCAATCCTCTTCGTACCCATTAGTGTCTAAAATCACCAGCCAAACTGCTGAATTGCTGACAGATATGTTTACTGGTTAGAGAGCTTGTGCAGGAAGAGGACGAAAACCACAAAATAGGCTGCACCTCATTGTGCCTCAGATCCTGATTAGATAATTCCAGAAGGTCGGCCTAATGATAAGAAAACCAGTGTAACATGAACAATGACCATTAACTCATCACACTGCTGGCAGTGTATTTCCATTGGTGTGAGTATGTAGAGCCACCGAGTTGTACCGCATAAAGTTGCATTGCTTGAACACTCAGCAGTATAATTATGAGGGACCATATTTCACAATACAACCTGAAATGTAACTTAAGTACGATGGAGTCAAGTACAGCCTCTAGTTTACCTTAAAGCACACATTGCTCTAAAACTGCCAAATGTTATATCATAAATCATGAAGGCCTGACATTATTCACTCAAGGATTTTATGCAGAGGCAAGAGAGCGATTAGAAAAACATTGTTTTGTGGGGGTGGATGAACAATAATAAAACCCACTCTTGGTGTAAGCAGTCAAGCAGTAAAGACATATAAATACCTGAAGTATTATCGGTGTTCTACAACAACTTTCATATACAAAAGAGTTATAAGAGGATTAAATACAGGTGAAACATACTGGTGAAGGCTAAACCCCAAACAGAAACAAATGAAAAGAAGAAGAAATTGAACAAAGTACAAAACACAGTAGGTGACAGTAGAATAGAATTATAAATCTCACACTGACAACACACCATGGGTAAATCTGCCAAATGTCCGTGTAGAATGGCCCGTTCTCTGAAACAAGACACAAATACAACATATTATTCAGCAGCAAACGCAGCCAAATATTGGGTTATCTATTGAGTGCAAACTGCAAAGATCCAACCAAAAGCACTGGGGTTATCACATCCTGTAGCATTTTCACTAAACTAGAAGAAATGTCCAAAAGGGTCATTCCAGACCTTGGGAACAGTATGTGTAACCAAATAATCCCAACACATAGTGCTACTTCTCTTTTAATAGAGCAGACTCAGGTTTCTCCATAAAGGACAGTAAGTGTACCTTTGAGCTGAAAGTTTATTAGACAGTAATGTTTATGAGTTTGATCCTGTACACATAGTTATGGTGACAGCAGCAAGTTTAACAAATTATTCTTATTCAACAAAAACAATTGTGAGTTCCACAGGGCTCTTGCATGTTCTTGTATGCATTGCAAAGATGTCTTTTGTTTTTATTAATGCTATGTGTCAAAACAAGCAAGATGGGGGATTCCTATGTCCAAAACTGAAAAGATATTTATTTAGATTATAAATTAGCTAATTTAAAGCAGCATGTCTTCACAACTGAAAATGGAGAAACTGTACTTTATCAAAATGATTGCTGATTTACAGTATTTTCTCCTGATCAACTAATCAGTTGGTCATATCTACCCTATAATAAAGATGAAGTCCTATGATGGAAAATATCTAACAGCCTCTCTTTGAGTAAGTGTCTCTACTGATAGTACAGCTTGAAAAAACTGCTTCTTAGAAAGACTGTTGACCAGCACCAAGGAAAGCTTCTCAGAATGACTCATAGCTTTGCAGTGAATCGAAAGCAAAAGTAGCAAATGAGAAACGACTCGTTTGGCACACATTTACCCCTATATTTGCTGTGCACTCCTCACAGGATAACATTTGGTGTCAGCCAGTTTGATTAACTGAAGCCTGGTGGTAACTGCTGTTTGACATACTCCACTAGAAGCTTCCATCGCAGTCATAGTCCATTGTTAAGGCCTCAAGGCAATCGTATCAGCAAAACCCAGCCACAAACAGCATTCTTTTGAAAATGCTGGATTTGCCAAATACTTCTGAAAATATTCCATTAATCCAAACCCTAACAATTCTACTGCTGGAAGAAAAAGAACATGTCTCGCAGGGTTGACACTGATGCTGAATACAGAGGAGGCAAAGCAACCATCAGAAATCACCTTTATTCTGTGCTTTGCTCTATTCGTAGCCCTTGTGACTGGCTGCCCTGATTCTCATGTCTCCATGGAGCGTAGCCTACTGACACACTTTTCATCTGCTCCGACTTTGTGGAACCTGTTACATGAATTACTTATTAAGTAAAAAACTGTCAGGATTGCCAAGGAAAAATAGAAGTTTCAGGACAGAGAGTGTGCACAGTGGTACAGCAGAAATTTCCAATGTTTTGATGATGCGAAAGTGAATTTTAAGAGCTTCAGCATGTTTTCATCTCTCATACTGTACTAAAAAGCATTTCTCATACTACCTGGCAACCAGAGTTTCCATGGGCTTTCTTCTTTAGTTTTCCTGATTTATCCTCAATTTGTCAACAGATATTAGACAACAAACACAGGACAGAAAGCATCATGTCTATCCATGTCATGTTTTTTTTTTAGTATTTTTCCAGCAGAATTGGCTGCTTGGCTGTACATAAATTAATTTCTTTTTACCCATGTTATCAAAAATTAACAATTTGCATCTGATTATCAGGAATCAAGGGCATGACATGACATTTCAATTTGTACAAACCTACTAATCGCATGGATACAGCTTAATAACACCAGCAATAAATGTTGGGTTTTTTCTCTAGAAAGAAGCAAACTCACCTGAAATCTCTTTTTGGACCAGATCTTCTTCATCTTCAAATAGCACTTCCTGTCAAATGTGCAAGATTACCTGTGGCATGAGCTCACTAAAACATCCCTAGAAAAAAGCCCAGGGTGTGGCATCAACGAAAGAATCAAGATTTAACACGGGATTCAACTGCCTTTTGTGCGTGGGCGTGTTTACTCTCCTAACTGGCAGCAAAGACGAGTAAAAAGAGGGAGAGAGAAAGAGAAAGGATGCAAATATGCCGAAGCCAGGTGCCTTTGTGTCTAAGTGTGTATCCGCTGATGTGAAAAGCATCTCTCTCTGACGTGGAGGTTGCCTTTAGAGTGGCAATTCTCCGCTGGTTTGTTCACACCCCCTTGCCCATTCTGCTTAAATCAAGAGCGCACTCAAAGCAAGAGGAGGTGGGGGTTGGAGGTCTCACTGATGAGAGTAAAAAAACAAGAGAAGAAGATGGGGGAAAAATGAGGAAAACAAATGGCTACAACTAAGGCATGATGACTTTTTTTCCTGAGCAGCAGAAGAGGAAAATGACAAAGCAAGACTGAGGGAAAGAAATAGGAAGAGAGAAAGGGAAGAGAGAGGAAAATAGACAAAGAGCAGAGATGGAAAGCAGAGAGTGGAGGCGTGAGCACGAGACAAGGATGCTGGGGAAAAGATTCATGAGGGAAAAGGCAAAGCGGGAGGAAAACAAGCTACAGGAAGAGGCACTGATGATAGGATCAAAGGAGTGGAATTTCTAGACATAAAAAAGGGGGGAAAGGTAAATGAATTGTGTCTGTTTCCTTAAAAATATGAAAATGTCCATTCCTTCTGAATAAAACCAAATCTTTACATCATCCTCACACCCTCTTCCTCCATTCCCCTCTTTATTCTCCTTTTTAAGGAAGCTAGTAGTCCTTAGGAAAACCAATCAATTATTTATCATTATTCCAGTGATAGGGTCAAGGTTACAGCCTCAGATGAGAGCGATTTAGACTTGAACAGCCAAATATGGATTTTTTGGACAAACTGTAAATACAACATCAACATATTTCTATCCTATGAAATAAATATGGCTAACATGTCAGCAAACAAAGCAGAGTAACACAAAAAGCAATTTTACATCGATTTATATCAGAACATTTGGATCAAATCTTGCACATTTTGGCTGCATAGAAAGGAAAGGGTTGCTCCTTCTTTCACATCAATTTCATCTCACAGAATTATTACTGATAAACATTTGCTTTGTGTAAATCAGTAAATCAGAGACAGATATAATGAAATGCTCTTGTCCAGGATGTCTGATTTGTTGAGCAAACATGACAAGAATATGTAACTGCTTCCCACCATCTACCTCCCCCTTCAAACCTCCCTCACTGTGTCACTAAACAACACATTAATTATTCTTTCAGAGGCATATGTGCTCCCCCACATGTCCTTCATCAAATTGATTGTGGTCAGTATTATTCTTTCTGCATTTATCTGATGATTATCTCCCAGCTAAAGAAGATCCTCTTTTATAGAATTTTACCTATCATCCTGTTTCACTAAAAATAAACCTAGATGCAGTTTGCTGTTATTTTAACAAACGCCCTTTCTTCACCCTCGCCTGCCTCACACTCCTCCTACATCCATCACCAGTGAGAGGCATTCGGTCAGGCAGAAAGTGCACCAATCAATACCAATGCTTTATGCGTGATACGGGATACACCCCCAAGTAACAGTTCAAACACCCCAAGATCAATAAGTCCATCATGACAAAAGATTGCATGACCGTCATCCAATCAGAGGCCAGATACGGTGGTGAGCGTTCCATTTCATGCTGCTTGGAAATATCTCTCATGAGGGTGCTCACTAAAAGCCACAACTGACCGATCTCTGGCTGGAATATCACAAAATATCATCCATTTAGAAAAGACTATGTGATTTTGTTGGTGCATGTCATTTATCTTACTCCGAATCTGGTTTGTTTAATGGCTCTGGAGGCCACGCTGTCCTCTGCACTGCTTAAACCTGCAACGTACACATACTTGAACAAGTCACTTCTCATTATTGATCCACAACATGTATCAGACACAGCCTCACAGATGCAAAACCTGTCTTCTGCAACCTGTCTTCTGCAATCATAACAGCAATGGAGAAGTCACAGACACTGAATGGACATTAAAAAGTCTTTGGACAGGTGCAATGTGGAGCATGCTATAGTTTAATTAGCTTAAAACAACCAGAAAGGAAGCAGCATTCATGGAAACCAATTGATTTTGTGACAAAGGCTGCTTTCTGTGGAGCTGCCTTGATGGATGCCTTCCAGGCATACAGCTTTATCAGCAGCAAGTGTGGCATAATCTCTGTGACCAAAAACAGATTCAGCTTCTGTTACATCACATGTACTGTTTTTGTTTTTCAGTCCAGACCAAGTCATACCAAACCAGATCTTCCCTTTCAACTGTCTATGCAGCAGATGAATGCTCAAATTGTATTGTGTCCTCAACACACAGAATCAGTAAAATCACATGGTGAGATCAAAAATGAAAAGGCTGCAACAAGAACCTCCAGAACAAAACCAGACAAACAAAAACTGTTTTTAAGTCAATGCCATGGCTGAATCAATATAAAAATTAAAAATAAATAACATCATTTCACCACTCCTCTCCATATCTTGGTTGTAATTTACGTCTGCTGTCACAGGTAGGATCTGTGTTCAGGTTTAACCCTTGGGTTAGATGTTGTGCTATGAATGAGAAAGTTGTATGTAAAGGAAAATGTGTGAAGAAGACTAATAACATTATATGGATGCATTTAAAGTTGTGATACCTGCATGCTACACATGTATTTGTAGTTTTAGGCTAAAACATAGACCAAATTGACATATTAGACACTCAAGTGCTGTGCACTCATCTGTTCAAAGTAGAAAAACAGTAAAGCAGGTGCCACCAAAAACCCTTCAGAAGCAAATATGAGTCGGAGTATGTCAATTCGGTTCATATGTTGCAGTGGTTTGGAAATCCCAAATGACAGTGGCCAATGTTGACAGTCACACTGCAACCTGATCCTACCAGCTAATCCTGACCAAATCCCTGCGGGTTCCTGTGAATGACTGTGTACCAATGGGATGGAACACAAACACACCCTTGCCAGACCAAACACCAAGGAAACAGCACTGGTTTTACCCTCAAATATTGCCTCAGTTGCTTCATGAGAGCAGAAAACTTAACTGCCTGTGAACATGATATCTAGAGACTGTGAAATCAAGCTATAGATCATCTCAGCTCAAGTATGCGAATGTAAGGCAGTCGCAGTCCCATCAAGAGGACTGGTTAGACAAGTAATATGAGAGCAGGAATGTCATACTGTGTATGGTCCGTAACAGTCAGGACATTAACTGAGCAGGCAAGTGGGTCTAAAGTTCAACTGCAACACTTAAAATTAATAAGATTAAGGACATTGAGGACTTTTTAACATATTTTACCAGCCATTAAATTGCAAGGTCCTTTAGTTACAGAATTTCCTTAAAGGTCTTTTAAACAATAGCCTGTAACACATTTGACACAAAAAATCTTTGATTGACTGATTTTAAAAGAAATCTTTTAAAAGCAGGAGAAAACATACTTTCTGTAAATTATCATGTGTTGACATGAGAACTAAATGGACAATATTTATTTTATTACTGTTTTTGGAAAAACATTATTTCAGATGTGGTTCCAGGCTAGTTTTTCAGTAAAACAGATGAGGCAATGATATTATTACTATTGCTGTTTTCTTCAAGCAGTTGAAAATGATCCATTTGGACAATTTGAATGCTTTTGAATGACACAGCCATATTTATACTTGTACTATGCCAGATAGAACGTTGTACATTAAAATAAAGCCTGCAGTAAAAAGCATTATCCATGACCATAAAGGAGAGACTAACTGAATCCAGCTAAGCAGCAACAACAGCAGCCTCAAGTGTATTACCTTTTTACATTTCCATTACATCTGTTCCATTCAGTTAAGTATGCTTTTTATAATTCTTCGGTACAGCATGATCCATCTTAAATCAACCTGCTAACGGAGGCCCAGCAAAAATGTTGTTATTGTAGTATATGAATTATACTCCCAGCTCCCACTCACCTCTCTGCTTCTTGCTGCTCGGCCCACCCACACCTTCCCTGACACTTCTCAAAGCTTTCCGTGCATCAAGCAGCTCTTTCCGGAACATGGTTCTTGATTTCTTTAGTATGTTCCTTTAAAAACTGGCGAGATGGCCTCTTATACTCTAAAGAACTTTTCCTTAAGTACAAGTTGTCCTCAAGTCTTTTCTATCAAGACATGTCACTAAAAATATGAGAACTTCAAAATGACTCCAACAGACCAACGTCTCCCAGTGCCGTCTTCTCTTACTATGACATCTATTTAAAATGGCCTCTGCAGCATGAAATGAGTGATTAGTTAAGCAAGGATGTTCCATCTTACAAAAGCTGCAGGGCATGAAAACTTTATCTTTTTCAGCCCATGACTGTATTTCTTCCCCTGTCTTCTCCCAGTCCTCCCTCCAATGAGCACAAACTTCAGCAGTCTATTTCAAGTCTTGCATAGTACAACCCCTTCACTTGTACTGTACTTTCCCTCTGCACCCCCTTTCTCAAAAAAGTACCACCCCAGTTATAACAGGAGATTAAACACTGCTATACAGAAAGTGAACGACCTTTGCTGTCACACTGGGTCACACTGCTTGGACTACAGGGAGTTTTGAAACTTGAGCACAAGGCAGACATGTTTAAATCCACCATTACCCATATGCTAAAACTGCACATACATTATGGGACAATGAGACAGACACAGGGACACCAGATGAAGTGAGATGTATCTATTTCAAAGAGCTAACTGCTCAGAAACCTTGGAGCTGGAGGTGAAAATAACCTTGTAGCCTTTCATGAGATAAAATATAGTTCAGACCATGGGAGAGAAATTATTACAGGATCACAAGGATTCAAAGTGATTCTTTGCATGTGTGCATTTACTAACACTCTCATGAATGAAAACCTCAGTGTATAAGCATAGAGGGCACTGAGTTTGAAAGATGTACATTTACACAACATGGCATGTCTGTAGAAGGGTATACATAGGGAAATATAGGACTGAGTATCACTGGGTGTGCAAACCAAACTACAGATTACAAACCAGGATATGTCTCAACCCTGGCAGCTTCAGGGGTTCTCCAAATTTATGTAAGTAAAATTATGTCACTTCAAAAAAAAAACAAAAAAAAAAACAGACCGACTGTGCAGTTGCAACTTCAATTCCTTTAGACTTTAGACACTAGTGCAGCAGAAAAGACAGTTTGCTCTGACCCAGAAACCTAAAGCTACCTGAACACAATGTTCTTCTTACTAAAAGGATCTATGCCTAAACAACAAGGCAATATCTGAAAAATGCAGTAAAGATGAAAGTCCATTTCCATGTAGAATAATCATGTGACTCCTCTGATTTATCTTTTGGCCCTTAAGGGGTCCCAAACCCCAGCTTGGGACTTCTGTTTTAAAAAGGTGCAACAAAGAGCACTTCAGTAGTTATCTTATGAGAAACAGCAAGTCACATCTGGAATGTTCATGCTCCTGCATCACAGCAACAAAAAAAAAAAACTAAAAACTGACATCCTATTGTAAAAATGGCTTAAAATACCAGAGATGACTGATGTGCTGCTTTTTCGGAGCTTCCATCAAATTGCTTATCCAGCCTTTAGATGCCTGACAGTATGTTAATCAAAAGCACTACGCCACAGGCTGACGTCAATAATGAAGTCTAGACTTGTGACACAGCACCATTCTGCTTTCCGGTTGGTCTGATCTCAAGATGATATCTTAAAGTGACAGACAGGACTGACCAAGTGACTCATTGAGTGCCGCTCAAAAGCAGCCAGAACAGCCATTAAAAGTAACTGGAGATACACACTAAAAGACATCAACACAAATACACATGCACAAACCCCCACTCAACCCAGCACACTGTCCTCATCTCTGTTTCATCACACTGACTGTGATTAAGTGTGACAGCGCCGTGTCTTGGCCACGGTGATGCTATAATTATCTGTGATGTCTGCTGGTGCAATCAGAGAAGGGAGCCGGCGGCATCCACACATCAGTAGAGCACGAGCCCTCTGGCTAATACAGCACATACCAGGCCATAAATAACCACAAGCAGAGAGAGGAGGGGAGGAGGAAGACTTGGAGGTCAGATAGATAATAAAACAGCTCAAACACTGAAAATGAATAAAAACAAGGACACTGGTAAAAAAGAACAAAATATTTTAAGGTTCACATTTAGGCTTGGCCTACCTGTTGCTATCTTATTTATTTTAATTGCTTCTTTTACCTAAAATTACTTTCAGTTCAAGTCTTTGGGGTTTCAATTCTCAAGTCCAAGTCAATTCTCAACTCTTCAAGAGATAGACAAGAACCCAAACTCAAAATGTGACATAAGATGAATTAGCAAAGACAAAAGCAGAGATCATGACAAACATAAAAACAAGTTAAGTAGAAACTAAAGTGGAACTGATGGGAGAAGATCAAAACCAGTAGAGCGGGAGAGAGAGGTGTTAACTGATATGCCAGCTGGACCATATGTGCCAGATCATAGTGTGAGAGCTGGTAACATGTGAGCTCAACTGTCAACTTTCTCCACAGTCTAAGGCAACAAGACCATGGTCTATACAGCGATCCCTGTGCAAACCATATTCTGTATTCTAGGCAAAGGATGGATGATACAAGCTGGTCGCAAATATTTATACCACCAATGTTAATGTTGTTGCAAAATGCAGTTTAGTGCAGTGCTCTAGACATCAAAATGTTATTTTTTATTTTTTTTTTTTAGTTTGCCTCCACTGCAAACTGTGACATAAAAATAGAACTATAAGTCACATCTAGGATTCTGGCATTGCATATGAGAGTTAGTTACAGGTGCATGGAGAAGAGTTAGCTTAAAACATACCACAGACACACTAACAAACACTGTCCTTCTCCCTGCAAGGCCGAGGTGAAAAGATAAACTGGGAAATGACAGACAATCCCGACTGGGATACTGTTTCATGGGAAGAAATAGAAATCAGCTGACATTCTTTACACAAAGGAAAGTTACTGTAAGTAGGCGACTGTTCCATTTTTCTTTAACTAGTACTAAACATGAACCTTTTCAAAATAAAATATGATTGAGACTATTCTATTAAACTATCAAAGTATGTTTCAGCTGTGTGTGTTTACCTTCACCAAGGTCCATAATGGCCAGGACAGCACTGCAGCTTGCCTGTCCCAGGTCATTAGTTGCCACACATGTGTATAAGCCAGCATCATTTGTGTGGCAGTCCCGGATCCAGAGTCCCCCTGGATCCTGGGCTTCTGATGGAGGAAGGAGTTCATCATTGTGGTACCAGGCCAGCGAAGGTTTTGGAAATCCTGCCACTGACACCCTCAGTCGGATATCACAGCCTGTTCCCACTGCTGCCTTGCGCAGTTTACGGAGGAAAACTGGTGGCATGCTTTTCTGCGGTGAGGCCCCGACTTCTGGAACAACCTGATCCATCATATTTTTGGCCCTTTTGGCTCGGATGTTGAGACCGGGAGTGGATCCAAAGTCTTCTGCCATCATGCTTCTGTTACACTTCTCTACAAACTGTACTTTTGTTCTGGTAATTGATTTGTAATGAACAGCAGCTACTGAAGACTTCTGATAGACTCCATTGATTCAGATGTCTCTGGGCTCTCAGCAAGTACAGAGGATGTTGCACTGGAGGCTATAATGACCATAGGATGTCAATTAGAATGACACTGAAGTTATCTACTAACAATTTTCACTCTGGAAAAGATAGATTGCAGGTGACAACACTTAACATTGATAGGGTCACTACTTATTCAGTGAAAATGATCTGTGTTTCTCTGGAGCCTGATGCCTTTTAGGAACCTAAAGGCCCAATATGCAGTTACCCATCAGTAGAACATTTTTACTATAGCTACAGATTCTATCAAGTGGATAATCATGTAGGTATAAAGACGTAAAAGTTATAAAAGTCAAAGGAGGAAGGTTTATTGGATAGTCTTACTAAAGTACATTGGAGGCCATGATTTGTTTCAACTCTCCAGTTCATTTTAAAGTTTATCCAATTTTCTAAAAATCTAAACTCTGTTCAAATGATAATAGATAAAACTATTACTGAATACAAGAATATGTCATCATTTGAATTTGCTTAACATGCTAAGTTATAATTTAGTTGCCTAAAATAGACCTTCCATGATAACAGAATAAATTGCACCTTACCTCACTTACAGTATGTCCTTAATTATTATTACCAAGTTATGGTAATAAGATCCATGGAGGAAAATATTTCATCATAAATCATTTACAAAAGCCAACATGTCTGTGTGAGCTTTAGCAAGCACAGGATGTAGGTGTAAGTCCACCCTAGATCATGGAGCATTATCAGCCACTGCCATGGTCGCTTTCAGCAGCCCTAATCCTGTTGAAGAGTGGTGAGACAGAGATTCTTTTACCTACATGTCAAACCACACAGACTTTCTGGTCTACTGTGTTTTTATTAGTAACTACAATACTTTACTAAGTACTTTAAAAAGTACACATTTTTAGGCTTCTAGGTACTTACATCAGCTTGTGTTATCTGTCTCCTCTCTTTCTCCATTCTCCCCCATCTCACTGCTTCAGCCCCAACTCCCTCAGGTTGGAAATGACAGCTGCACCACCACGAATAGGTCACACTTCTTGAGCTGCCATGCATGACCTATACACATGCGCACGCACGCACGCACGCACACGCACACACTCACACTCACACACACGTACAAAGTTGTCACACTCAAAGGCTGTCAGATAATGCTATCAACCCAAATTTGTGTGTCTGATTGTGTTTGTGTGTGTGAGAAAGACAGCATGAGTGTGACAGTTGGAGCTATAAAAAGAAAGTCTAATAAAGGCAGGACTTAGTGATTCATACAACTGTACGGCAGTGATATAACAGCACAACATACATATCCAATCATTTTGATTGGGACAATAGCTGTAAGTAACAAAATATCATGTTTGATACTTTTATTCATTTGAGGCAGTCAACGTGAAATGATTTCAGTGTTTGTGCTACATAAAAACACGCACACACTGTGCATTTATATATATATATATATATATATATATATATATATATATATATATATATAAATAATTCAGACTCTTTATTCTGGGACAGATATTAGCAGTGAATTTGAATTGTTGAACTGAATTAAGTCGTCTCAATTATGTAAAATAGACTAGAAGTCAATTTCAGAACTTTTTTTTCACACATCAGCTGTTTAAAGCAAAATAACGTTGTGGCCAAAGACTGTCAAGAACATTTCCAGGCACATCTGGTGGTGTATTAGCGCCCCCTACTGATAAAAACAGTATGATACTTTTAGATTATCCCAGTCTTACATTTTGCCCTTGGATAAAATGCAATATATGTAACACAAATAAGAGGCCACAGGAGCCAGTCTGGCTTTGTTTAACTTAACTCAAAACACTTATTCAAGAAGGCGTTTTATTCCATGTAGATATACCCCTTGTTTGTCATTGTGATGGTTTTAGATACATTTTACTGTTTAGTTTTATGGAGAGCAATTTACCTTAAAACGAAAGCAGCAAATAACATGTGACAAACATTTAACATTTTAACCACAACAGTAAAATAAAAGGTTCAAACACTTACCTCGACAGGAACGTTTGTTGTTTGAGGCAGGTGATCTTTGTTAGGGCGATCAGCACAGGTGTTTCTAATATGGTACATTCAGACGGGGAGCACAGTGTGCACAGTAACCTTACGTTACTAAGAGAACTGAGGCAAATTTTATTTTAGTGTTTACTCCTGTTTTTTTTTTTTTTTTTTTTTTACGTCAAATGTGAATGAAACTTAACGTCTTATAAACCTGCAATTCCAAGTGTGGCCACAGTAGTCGCTGTTCAGCAAAGTTTTATAGTTAAGACTTTTTAATTGCGTATGACATTTAAGTTCATGTGCATTTCTTTGTAAATTATTACTATTAGTAGGTATTTGTTAATCATTGCCTATTGCAGTTTTAGCAGATCCGTGTCATAAGTTGTGTGATGCTTCATTATTGATTATTCATTATTTTAAAAATACAACTCCAAAGACAACTGCTTGGTTCAAAGTAAAGTCTCTGCTGAGTGTCTTGTCTTTGGCCTGTTAAGTTGCTGACAAAAATATTTTCCAGAAATTGATTCAAGGCCGGTGAGATAAAGAAGGCGCACACAGGTTTGTCTTACAGTAGACGATGACTTTTTGTTTAGTGGGAAAACAGGTGTGTTGTGTTTGAGGTATGTCTGCAGGTCACAAATTACTGAAGTTATTTGTATTGGTATAACGCCTCTCAAGTAATTTTAGAGTTCATGTACAGTAAAATAGCTCAGAAAA
Source organism: Mastacembelus armatus (assembly GCF_900324485.2). Lineage (NCBI taxonomy): Eukaryota > Metazoa > Chordata > Actinopteri > Synbranchiformes > Mastacembelidae > Mastacembelus > Mastacembelus armatus. Next base: position 4,990,794 of record NC_046634.1, on the reverse strand, counting down.
TGTGACACTAACCTCACAATAGTGTAGAAACTGCTACATCAGAATCCAAGGCTGTATTATTGTGTTTTACAATAATAATGCACATGTACATTGGTTTTTAGCGCAGATGATAATTTGATTCTTGTTTGAGCTTTAAGTAAACAAAACCAAACAAAAACAGGTCTGTGGAACACAAAAGAAAAAAAATAAAACACGCATTTCCCTAATACTGTGTGAAACAGCTACAGAAACAGATAATGCAATATCAACTCTCAAGGCCATTCTTTCCTATCTTCCATTTGTGTGTTGGAAGTAAAATGCTTTTGCTTGCAAACTTCACTCAGACTCAGATAACTGCAAAGTCAAACAAATATGTGTGAGAATAGGGAAAGTTACAGGAGAGACTTATAGTTTTCTGGACCCAATTGGAAGTCCATCCTGATACATTCTCTGTGCTTCTCTAGACCAATAATATATTCAGACTCTCAGAGGTATTTTGTTTTAAGTGCTTGTCATACACTAGTCATGGTGTCCTGTGCTCTTCTTATCCTGGGTTCTATGTGGATCCATGGTCTGATTCAAGCCTGCGAGGGAGAGGAGCTGTCGAGGGAAGCTGTGTTGTCCTGGTTCACAGAGCGGGTTCTGGAGGGCCTTGGATTAGAGGAGCCTCCTGTGGGCACAAGGCAGGGTCCTAATGGGCACATGGCACAAGCAGAAGCAAGGCTCAGGCATTGGAGGGCTCCCAGGACTAGCAGGACAGCACGGGTCAGTCATCAAGCCAGTCTCAACAAGGAAACGTCTCAAATTATTCTCTTCCCCACTTCTGGTGAGAAGCTGTTGTATTTTTACCTTAATAACATTCCTAAAATTATTTCAACACGTTTACTCCTAAATTATTTAGCTCAACTTTGGATCCCTAAATTCAAGACAACAATTCAAAGGCGCTTTTGTCCTGTAAAATGATTATTCTGCAGAAAGATTGAGATACACTACCAAAAATTTTGTAAAGATGCACTGAAGATTTGAAATTCCAAATATATTTGAATATTTTGTTATGTTTTAAATACATAAAATGTTGAAATCACATCATATCAAATGACACACTATGCATCCTGCAGATGTGGAACAGCAGATCTGAATCAGAAATAAAGTTCTAGATTAAAGCCTAGATTTAGTATGATGGTATGACTCTGAAGTTAAAAAATGTGAAGTTTGATCCACAGTGAAGTCTCCTCTTGATAACAGCAGCCCCAAAAATGGTCAAATAAAAAGCGTTACAGTCATTTACTTTTCTCTCTCCTACTTGACAGACTCATCTTGTGCCAGAGTTGACTTGGCTCTTGGAAAAACCTCTGACGTACACTTCACATATTACTTCCAGCCCTCCATGAACAGTCACGGGACTTTAGTCACATCTGCACACTTCTGGTTCTATGCAGGCGAAGGGATAACAGGAAACTCCTCTGCCCCTCTGTTTATTATCACTTCAGCACAGCAGCTTCTTCAGGCAGCAGAAGATCCATCAAAGATGAGCTCAGACGGATGGACCATCTACCACCTGGATCAGAACCTGCTGGCCTATGTGGCTGAGGGCCCTTTTCTGCTCCAGGTCCACTGTCTGACATGTCAGTGCCATGACAGTGAACCAGACAAGATGCCCTTTCTGCACTTCCATGCTCAGCCCCATAGTCCTGTTCGATCACCACGTCACACACCACTAACCATTCCCTGGTCTCCTTCTGTTATTGATCTGCTCCAGCGCCCCTCTCAGAACAGGCCTGAGCGCAGAGACTGCCACCGAGCAGAGATTGGAATCAGCTTCGAGGAGCTAGGCTGGGACAACTGGATTGTTCATCCAAAAGTTCTCACTTTCTACTACTGTCATGGGAACTGCTCATCCCTGGATCAAACCTCCACCATACTGGGAATCACCCAGTGTTGTGCTCCAGTCCCTGGGACTATGAAGTCCCTGAGAATAACCACAACATCTGATGGCGGATACTCGTTCAAATATGAGACCTTGCCTAACATTATAGCTGAAGAGTGCACTTGCATCTGAAAAGGGACTCCCAAAATTCTGGGATGCTCTTGGTGCTCACTTGCAATCAGCCATCCATGTTTTACATCTCTGAATTGAGTCTAGTGCATTTCATTGTGGGAATATATTGTCCATAATTGGCACACACAAAACAAGTATTTTAGTAGTTACTATACTTAGTCAATTTTAAGTAATCTTTGTAAAATCATTGCAGTTTGTATACAAATTATCCATGTCCTGACTCCTGGCGTTGCTGGTTTTGTTTGCTTTGCCAGTTGTAAGCAGAAATTAAACCAGCACTGTACTGCCTCTCCTTTGTTTCATCTTTAGAGGGCAGTATAAGTCTGCTTTTAGTCTGCATGGCTCACGTCAGGTTCCGTCACAGTCTGACTTAACTGTTATTAGATGTACACAGAAATGTAATAAAGTGATTCAAACACCATCTTAGTTGTCTTCTGCAATTTCCAAGTACAACTCCATGTGACAATACTTCAAAGAGCCCTGAGTTATTTTAAGTCATGTACTTATTAAAGGTGTTTAAACGACTAGTCAATCTTTGGATCGGTTTACAAAATTAAAAATGATAAACTGATTGATTTAAGATATTTGACACACACAAAAAATATACAGGAAGAGTGGGATCTGAAGACCACACCACCTTGTTCAAATATATTTATTTTCTCTGAAGACAACATAATCTCTACAGTTACAAAAACTACAAAAGTTGCAATAGAATACAGTATAAACCGATGAAAAAGTACCATATTGAAAATGGAATGTCGTGCCTTGCAATAAGCAGCAAAACTGAAGTGAGATGAATACACAAATACAGCATCATACAGCTCTTTGGCAATCTGTAGTTTTGTTTTTCCGGCCACAGACCATAAAACCAACTCACAGGCTATGAAAAAACTCAGAACTTTGTCTCATGATGAATTGAAGATTAAACATGTTTACATACTACCAGGCTGTACATCAGCAGCAGATTGTCATCTTTTCCTCAGCTAGGTTGTTTTTTTCTCCCAGGATGCACAAAACCATTTGTGTTTTAGTACAAAGGAAGACTAGTGGTGCCTGTCAGGGATGGAAAATATGTCTCACCAAAGAAGAATGTAAATTTCAAGAGACAAGGATGGAGTTTCATTGTTGACAGTACCCCAGAAGACAGATGTTCCCAGCTGGTTAGCAACAAACCCACAAAAAGTCACAATTTTAAGCTTTCAGCAGTGATAAGCAATGACAAACATTGTGAATCATTTTCATAGCACAAAATTCAACAAGGATTGGATGAATTTACTGACATCCAAGTGCCAACTTTTCATCTGTGGTGTGAAACAGGTGGCATTCATAATTCATAATGGTAACCAATTAAGATCGTTGGTCAAGTCCTAGTAAAAAAAAAAAAGTTACTGTTAAAATAAATCGAATATTTTAAATGAAATGGTTGTACAAAAAAAATTCTTGAAAATTTCTTGGAACATTTCCCGTTGATTCAAGCATTTCCCAGGTAAACATTTTAGTTGATTTGAGTAAATATACAGGCTTCAAAAATCTGTCAAACATTTCTGAAATGGTGTGGCTTGTGGCTAATAAACATCAATGAATGCCTATCATTACATCTATTTAAATTAAACATGACACATGACTCATCTTGCACAAGTTAAGCCACCCTTACTGGAGAGGAGAAAAAAAAAAAAAAAAAAAACTGCACACGCTTCAGAAATGACATGACCTAAGGCTTTGTTTCTCTAAGGCCAACAAGCCTAAACAGAGTGAGATGTTAATATTTGGCAACATATTATAAAAAGAGAAGACAAAAAAAAAAGTTTACCAAGTTTACCGAGTTTAAACCTTACCCTACTCCTTCCAAGATCTAATGGATGAGGATTACTGCATGGCCACTAAAACAGAGTGGGCGAAAGAGCAGGGTGTACACAAGGTTTTAGCTGAAGGCACAGTGGAGGTTGAGACACAGGTCGGCAAGCAGAAACTTGAGATGTGGAAGGATTTCAAGTTTGGAGTCGTGGAGATGAACCATTTGTCACAACACAGCACAACTTGGTCAACATTTCTGTTTTGGACTGACCATAATACTGAAAGGCTCATTTCTCTCATCCACACATGCATATAAACACACACACTCACACACACACACACATGCTTTGGTCTGCCTCAGTGGTCTGACTGCATTCCCGTATGTGCTTCCCCCATGTGTTTAAGGCCAGTAGGAATGGAAGGACAGACATTTGAGGCAGGAAGCACGTTCAGGCATGTATTCCTGGGAGAAGAAGAGACAAAATAGAAAAGTTGAGCATATACTTCCACTTAAAGTTGAATTTTTCAAAAGGTTCTTTTATGGGTAAGATGTTTTACTGACGAAGCTTGGCTTTATGTGGCAGAAATAAACCTGGGCAAGGTATTAGAAAATGTCACAATATAGATGAATCATCCATTACATAAGTTTTTGTCCACTTGAAGACTCAAGTTGCAAGCCTGGTCTAGAAAATATTTATGTAAAAAAATATTTCTAAAATATCAAACACTGCAGAAGATTTGCTTTTTTTTTTTACCCCCTTTAACTCAATGGTATAAAACCCATTTTTTAAAGCAGGGGAAAGTCACAAATCCTTAGTTCTGAGAAGTTGGTACCACGGAAAGTTTTTCAGTTTAACACTGTTGGATAATTAATTTATTATTATAAGATTTGGATTATCTCAAAACACTGCAAGAATACAGCAAATAAGGGGCTGTTGTCACTTGTTTATTGAAGCTGGAGCCTGTAAAATTTGACTGAATGCCTCGTTACCTTTCTCGCTTGCCTCTCCCTGCTTTTCCTGGGCCAAGTTGAGGCGGTTCTGCTCAGCAGCCGTCTGTGCAGCTGTGTTGACCTCTGGGCTACTGCTTCGTGAAGGGCTTTCTTCATCTGCCTGGTAAGCTAAGTCAAGGTGCTGCTGGGCCAGCTTCAGATGCCTTCTCAACCGCTCTAGCTCCCTGCATGATGATCCCTCATCCCCAAAACTGTCCCTTCCAGAGTCAGCCATTTGCTCTCCTTTGAGTTTCTCCTTCTTCATGGTGGCATGGTATCCTGGTGGGGCTGTTGGTATGGAACGCGAGGAAGGTGGTTGGGAGGCACGTGAGTTGAGGGTGGCTCGCCTGCGGAAGGTGTCACGGATGCCTCCAACCCCCAAATGAATGATCTCCAGGATGGTGAGGAGAAGACAGAGGAAAGACACCACGTACATCACCAGCAGGAAGATGGTCTTCTCCGTGGGGCGGGACACAAAGCAGTCCACTGTGTGTGGGCAAGGTGAGCGAGTGCAAACGTAAGAGGGTATCACCTCGAAGCCATACAGGATGTACTGGCCGAAAAGGAAGGCAATCTCAAAGGCAGAGCGCCACAGCAGCTGGCATACATAGACCTTCATCAGACCGTCACGCAGGATCCGCCGACGACCATCATGCTTTTTCTCTGAGCCTGAAATACAGAAACAGTCCGACTTGTTTATATCACAGATGAGAGAACCAATTAGATAGCGTTAAAAATGTAACAACATTCTGTTGCCCTACTTTTTTCTGCTTTATCAGGCTTCTCTGGCTGAATTTCTTCAGTGATCATTGGGTCTTCCTCTCCATTGTCCTCTGCCTCTTCATAGTCCCGAGCAGCCCCACGGCTCACAATGGGCACCCTTTTCTTCCTTTTCAGGCCATGACAGTATTCATTGTCTGTCATGCGGGCGATCTTGTGCATGGCAAAGCCCAGGTACATAATGGTGGGAGTGGTGATCATGATTACCTGGACAAAGCATAGCCACATTGGTCAATTTTAGTTAGATTTGATTATTTAATTAGATTTGATTACCAAGACAGAAAATGCACACTGCAGATAATATTTTCAGTGACATGGCTCACCTGGAAGATCCAGAATCGGACATGTGAAAGTGGTGCAAATGCATCATAGCACACATTCTCACACCCAGGCTGTTGTGTGTTGCAGACAAATTTACTCTGTTCATCATAGTAGATGGTTTCACCTCCGACAGCTGTCAGCACGATGCGAAAGATGATGAGCACCGTCAGCCAGATCTTCCCCACGAAGGTTGAGTGATTGGAGATCTCATCCAGCAGACGAGTTAGGAAGCTCCAACTCATGATGCCAAGGTGTCCAAGGAGCTAATTCACCTCTGAAGATGAGAGAGAGAGAGAGAGATATTTAGAATGTTTTATAGTATTTCACAGTGCAATGATTATTCAAAAAAAAAAATTACTGGTGAATAATAACTTTTAAAAACTATGAGCAATATGGAAATCTTCCTTATTGGCCCAAACTGATAAGCACCAAACAACAAGGTTAACACACCCACAAAAACATCTAAATGATGGTGCAGTTCTAGTTCAGCATCACCAACAAAGCTAAGAAATAAACACATGCTTTACAGTCATAGAACCCTGGGACTTGCAGGTAACTCAGCAAGAACTGCACAACAATCAGTCCTGTTGGTCAGAGCGCACTAGTTCTGGTAGTTTTGTAAACCGACAGGCCTAAGCTGCTTAAACAACAAAGTGCTGGCTGGCATGTTGCAGCTAGGTGTGAGGAGATGTGCTGTGGCTTTGGATACTACAGCAGTGAAAGGAGTTAGGATTTCAGTTTTTAATCACACTGTCAAACATTACATCTTTAAACAAAGAAAAGATCAGAACTTGTTCTTTTTCAGTTCAGTAACCAAGTGACTGCTCCTTCAATAAAGTGGGTCACTGAATTTTTCTTTCTTTTTTTTTTTTTTTTTTTAAAAAAAGAGGAACTGGAAACAAAACAGATGTCAAACTATCTGGTACTTTGTTAACCTTTCAAGATTAGTTTGCCTTGAATGATGAAATTAAATGGATACAGCTCTGAGTTAAAAGAAAAAATAACTATCCAGTTTCAGTTTGGTCTAATGTCTGTGCTGGCCTAAACATTTGAAACTATATTTTAACTGATACATCTGAATGACACTAAACATAAAGAACCAGAAATGACCCATCTACTCTGAATTTCAACTTTCAGTAGGGTGAAACAGACAAACCAACAGCAATGATTAACTGCAACAATAGAGCATTATCCACAGCAAGCATCTGTGGGCATGTCTAATCTCCAGGACTTTACTCATCAGTTCCTTTTCTTTCTCCAGACTGGCACCCTGACTTACTGAGATGTGGTTGCTGTGACTTGCCTGAGCCTGACCAGAAACATTTTCTTCCAAAAACAGACATTTGTGTTGGCCTTCAGAGACACTTTCCCTGAGGGAATGGCTGAGGTGTTGGACAAAGCAGACAACTTTATACTTTGAAAGAAAATTAGAGACAGAAACAAGTACAGCTGCAAAATGACATCTGTTTTATTTCTACCTCACAATTACACCTAAAATGCATATGCATGTGTTAGTTTCGCACAGGTTGAACAGTCTAATTTAACTCGGTGTATTGTCCCTTTAAACATCACCTGTCTCAGCGCTGTGTTTGGTTTCCTCTTCCAGATCTTTGTGAGGCAATATTCAGCCCTCGCTTCTTGAAACATTGCTGTCTTTGTTCAAGACGACATAATTTGCAAAATCCCGTCCAAAACCATCTTCTGAGGAACGAAAGGCGTCACTTACATGAGTCTACGGCCATGGAATCAAAAACTTTTCATGCAGGCTGGGCACAAGAAGCCAGAGACTGACATCTGAATTTGACTTCCAAGGAGTTTCTTATCCGTGTGCTACTTTATCAAGCTTTAAACAAACTTATGACGACACTGCGTTCACCTAAACATGAGAGCACCTGGAAAATTTAGACTCCTTGCCAACACAGAGGTTAGAAATAGTGTTTGACTGAAACATGGTACAGACTATATACATGCATGGGCTGCTCAGTTTAATATTCTCCACAAAGTGCCAAATGTGTGAGTCAACTGTCAACACCATCATGATGTCAGTGGAGTCAGGAAAGGTTTGCAGAGGGCGAAGGGAAAAGGTTAGTCTCTCTCCACCCACAGCAACAGCTAAATATCTGCAGCACCACTTCTTAACACACTGTTAAATGTCCTCAGGGATTCTCTCCTCTATAGATAACAACACAAAGGTAAACACAACATAGCTCACTATTCAACAACGGATCTGACCAAGACAAACTGGTTTCATGGCTCGAGTAAATGCAATACCCCCCTTCCACAAGCTGACCAAAGACAGCTTTAAACAGTAGCTTATTTGCTCATGTGGGCTAAGCCAGCTCAAATGATTTAATGGTTGTGCTTCAGGAGTCACTCTGCTCCAGGAGGAGACGGAGGGGGTTGCAGAGCTTTGGGCAAAGGATCTGGACAAAGCAAAGGCAAGTCAACATTCCTGTCTAACCAAAAGCAGAAAGCTGGATTGAGGGTTCAAGGAGCAGAGAGGGCACATGAAATACCCATGCACTCTGAGCAGCAAGAGAACATCAACCACTGCTCAGTGGAAGACAGTTTCTGACTTTGCTGATGTCTTTACCCACAAGACATGCTCCTTCGTCTGTTTCAAATAAGCAGTAGGTTGACGATGAAAGGAGCTTTAAATGATCTTCAGCAGAACTGTTGAAGTTTATGAACAAGCTCTGCTGACTCAGACCGAAATGTTTTGGAAATTGTGGCATTCTTGAAGGAAAACAAAGTGCTGCCCGGGTCTGGTGGGCAAACAAGAATCCTGTGAATTAGAAGATGAAGGCATGGTTTAAAGGGTCAGAGACACGATTAGTTAGGAATGTTAAACCACTATAAATATGATACTAACGCAGAAACAAACCACTGTAATGTTAATGCCACATGCTGCTGGGATTGAGTTTGGCCACTCCGAGGGGGAACTTTTGGTGTATAAGTAGCTTTAATTTGGCACTGCTATCACATCCTGACCTCACAACATTTGGACTCGCTGTAGCAGAGAATATTACCAAGTCTTACTGGATCAAATGGTCCCTCCGGGGCTTGAAACGGACGAAAACGGGACGAATCACCGCTCCACGGCAACCACTGCTCCTCGTCACGCGGAACCGACTTGGTAAATTTAGACAGAACCCTGGTCGTAAAATAAACTGTCTGGGCGCCAAACAGCTCAAATGAAGTTTCATTAACTTGTAAAAATCAAAGTAGAGTTAAACCAACTTCTCCTGGTGCCAAACACCCACCTTAACTCCAGTCCGCGCGTCGTCTCTCCTCGCGCTTAATTGCTCAACCAGGTTTTCCTAATTAACGCGCGCTCTCATCGGCGTCAGCGTGCGTCCGCGTCCTGAGCAACCTTCAGTATGAACCCATGCAGCCTGCGTTGACCCCATGTGTCGGGGTCCCGAACAACAGGACAAAAGCGAGAGCTCTGATTCCTGCAGGCTCCTGCTCCCCTCCTCCTCCTGCTCCTCCCGCACCTCCTCCACCTAACTCGGCCCCTGTTCAAGAAGAGGAGGCCCCTCGCATGAAACCTGAGATCCACGACGCTGACTACCGTTCGGCCCTGACGACAAAAGGACTTTTATAATACGATGATGCTTTTCAGATGCCACAGCTCGGGGATTTTATAGGGTACAAACAGTATAAGGCACAATACGGCTCCAAGCGTTTATATCATTTTACAGTAGTCCAGACGCATTATTCCACAATATCCAGGCCGCTGGGCTCACAGTTAAAATAACCAAAAACATATATGTGAAAAAACCTTTCTATAATATAGTACATGTATTATAAAGGCACTTAAAAGTTGGCCAAACTCATAGAAAACGACATAAGATTTGTGGCTAACCTGTATGTCTGTACATTAAATACAAAAAATGTTACATTAAACTTCTTATTCCTCAATATATGTACTCAGTTATACTTAGTACATCAGTACCACATAAGAAACAGTCTACTGCCATATACTTCCCATAATGCAGTGTGGTTGAGTTTCATTAGAATCTCCCTGGTAAACGTGTTTTTCAAAACTCTGTGTCCAGGTGTCTTGATTTGTAAAATTTGTAGAATGCTCCTTTAAACACTTTCATTGTCAAAGGAACTTCATTTTAAGATGTGTTTTTAGAATCTGTTTATCTGTATACAATCATGCTTTTTAATGCTAAAACGTACACTGAGTCCAACTACCATAATCTAATCATTCCTCTTTCTGCTGACGACCCTATGTTATCCCCTGGACCACAGTTTGGCAGCCCACTGGCCTCACAGAGCACTGCGTGACTGCAGCTTTTAGAAGAGGAGGTCCACCATCCAAGAATTTAGTTGACTTGAGTGCTCAGCAAAACAACAGATTTTGTGCTGTCATGCACAGTGCAGCTGTAGTGCTCCTGATTTACCAAGAGGACCTGAAATGTTTGGAGGAGGCTGTGGGAAGTCGAATCAGGCCAGATGTGTGCGCCCAGCCAAATCAGCATGGCTACATCCCAGCTTTCTCTTTAAACCACCTCCCCTTCTTTCCTTTGTTTCTCAAAATAGGCATGAACTCATTCACCTGCACCATTTTACCCTCACTTATTTACAGACAATTAACTCATCTCATGAAATCTTGGAAAAGTCCAAATCTTTCATTTTCACACAGAGATGTTAGTGTGGTTGAGGAGTACCTGAAATGTAGGGCCCCATATCTGGATAATGGCCAAAATAATACTAAGACTATGCAATTGAAGGAGAAATGGGAATCGAGGTGGGGGGACTCTCTCCTGGGGCTCTAAATTCCTTCCCAGCCCCCTGCAGTAAATATATTATCTGCTTTAAAAAAGGCAGAACTTGCTGGTATGAAGCAATTTTGACATCTACTATACCTGCACATCCTATTGCCTCTTGTTCTAAATGTCCATGTTGTGTTTAGGCGTTCAGGTGTTATGACTCGTGGATATTTTACATCTGACTCTCCAGGCTCATTAATTTGACCATGTTTGAGGCCAAAAAACAACAGGATTCAGTATTTCCCCATTACAAGCTTATTCCTTACAGAATGGAGAACGCTGTGAAGCATGAGTCAGATCAAGTAGTAAAAAGAATAAATTAAGCTGAATGCATGCCTTAGAATTGAAGATATTAAAGTTCATTAACAGCTACCCCCAGTGAAACAAAAAAGATAGAAGAGACAGTTTAAAGAAAGAGTTGAGACACCACTACGTGAACTGAAAAGTTCATTTTAAATTACATAAACAGTAAATGTTAGTTATATAGATAGTGGCATGTATTCTACTGAGAAGAGTTTCTGATTCCAAATCAAACCCCTAGTATACATATTGTTGATTTATGTACTACATAATATCTTACAATTCGAACAAGAGGAACTACAGCTGTAACGCATGAATTCTTAATATGAAAGCTTTGTCATTTTTTCCTGCACATATCCTTTAATTCCTTTGGCTTTTTGGAATCTTTCACTGTAAAACAGCCAAAATGTATCAAAACAAAACCTTATTACTTTTTTTTTTTTTTTGGCTTTTTGTAATTGTGGTCAAATGTTTGAGGCAGCAACCAACCCTGCCAGAGTGTCTCTGAGCAGGACAGTGTCTGCATATCAGCTCCAGGGGTGACATTACGCACTTGTACCATACCTTTGACCTTCTTTTGCAAAGACAACAAATGGAAAGTGAAAAAAGATAATCAACCACAACATGTGTTCTTGTTTATTGTGTGAATCAGATTTATGTGAAGAACATTAAAACCAGCCTGCTTGAAAATTGTGAGTGCTCAACAGTCATTTGTGTGTAAACCTGCTCCTGTTCACTAGTTTGGGGATCAGGGTTTTGTCAGACACATGGGTGCAACTGAAGGTGATCTAGGTCTTCATCAGGCATGTGCACTGCACATGTACAGCACCGGTGTCTAAAGAAATATTTACACAGTGAAACTGGTTAACATACCTTTCACACAGCTGAGCCTGGACTAAAATCCTGCTTTGCTTAAAAGGGTGGGATTGGCAATTTGGCATTAAACACCCCAAAGGAATGCTGTGTAACCAAAAGGTCAGTAACACCCATGACTTCTTCTGCAGCTTTTAAGCATTCCTTCACTGTTGATCCTTTTAACTGGGGCTAGAAATAGTGCTGTGATTAAGCTGCCCCAATAAGATAGAAATGGCTGTTGCAGGTTTAAAAGTCTTTTTTAAATGATGTTTTAGAACCAATGAAGTAATGACTTTGTAAAACTGGTAAAGGAACTTGTGGGAGCAGTTACAACATTCACAAGTTTTCACAGGTTTATAACAAATTTCTGTACAGTTTAACCACTTTTCTCAAATATGTGCACTTTTTTATATAGAGAGAGAGCTGCTAAAGTAACTCTTCACAAATATCACTCATAATGATCACACATAAATCAATTAAATTATATGGTAAGTAAAAATATTAAACTGCAAAATCTTATTAATTTAGAGGTCATGGATTGACTAATCAGACTATTAGACTATTTATTCTTTAATCCCTCTTTGGTACATTTAGAAACCTCATCTGTTACTGCTGTGGTTTTCATCATGATGGCTTCAAGGGATTAACAGTGATTTAAATGTGCAGACTGTTGGATTACATCCTTTTGTTGGTTTGTAGACATGAATGACAATTTGCATTGTCACTCAGTTGTGTAAATGAAACCAGGTACCAAACATTTGTACAGGAAAGAAACATTTTAACACGAACAAATTAAGTTACATTAACTTTTTAACTATTTTTTTAAAATACTAACACTGAAGGCACATTTGTTCTTTCTCTTCATTGTATGACTGTTTCTAAAAGGAAAACTGACACAAATGAACACACTACTTTTATATTTAATTGTATATATCATACATCAGGTTTGTTTTGTCTTTATAGAAAAATACACTTCTCTGATTTAACCCACATTGTAATGCTAACAAAGAAATAAATTAGATTCTAATGGTCAATCTTTCAATTTGACCTTTACTGCATTTGTACATAATATGTAATTTCACATTACAGTAGCTACATACACAATCCACAAAAGTGCACCAGTTTTGTTATATTGTAAATAGGATTGCAAATCCACAGCACCTATTAAATGCAGAGAATGCCTAAATATGTCTTTCTACAGAAAAGCAAAAAAAAAAAAAAACAAAAAAAAAAACTACAGGTACAAACAAACAAAATAAACACTTCCCTGTTTTACAGACAGCGAGGGGCCATGAGGTCACTCTTAGTGCCTGTCTTGAGCATTGGTTTCTCAGAAGCACCCCCATCCTCATGCTGTCACAACTCATTGCACCCCCAGATGGCGAGGAAAGGCTGTCAGCTTAAGAAGAGGGCACAGACAAATTTAGGCTCAGTTACCTGCAACAGAACATTATTTCTTTTCAATTTGAAGCCTTGTTGAAAAAAAACTAAAATCTGCTTCATATCAGCTCAGTGCTACAGTGACTGTGAGACACACTGAGGTGCGTTTTAAGAAAATATGGCAGCAGCAAAAGAAAGAAGGCACACTCCATTTCAGCTGTAGGAAAGTTTAGTGGAATGGTGTCTCGAAGGAAAAATTATGCAACTAGTCCATTTAAAGGCCTGTATACTACATGAATGAGTGCAATCATTTCCCAGTCCCAGGCTTAAAGGAAGATGAAAACAATGAGTGTAATGGGACTAGACTGAGTGCAGACTGTGTTGAGAGGAAATAAAGAAACACTCACTCACGCTCACTAAACATTTCCCTGAATCAACACGCACGGAAAAAAAAAAAGACATAGAAGCACATGCACATTGTGTAACTTTCTTTTCCACCCCCCCCCCACATTATGCCACTTTGTCTTGCAGGCTTGTGTGCAGTTTTACTCCGAACATGGCCTCCCACTGTGCTCTGACCCAGGCCAGCAGACCCTGGAGGAGTTCACTGCTCTCTGAGCGCACGCACCACATCTTCTCCTGTTTCACAGTCTGCAAGAGAAAAAGCCAACACAAGAAACTCTAAAAATTCAAGCAGTTAATCACAACAAAATCCAACTTGACAAAACCAACAGGCTGCTGCTAAATTAAAACAAGAAAACCTGTGTTTGCATGCATCAAAACTGATACCACAGTTCTACAAACCAACAAACCTATGTAAATTATAGTTAACACTATACTGATCTTGCTCTGGATTATCTAATTGTATGGACATGTTTGCAGATAGATCATGGTGAAAAGGAGTAAAAAGGAGTCAGATTAGTAACAACAGCATGCACAGTTCAGCACAAAACATAGCTCAGTAAATTCAGATACAGGACCTGGAAAGAGATGATGACATGACACAAACACCCCTGTTTTACTTAGGAAGCTAAGTCTGTCTTGTAACAGTGACACCCAGTTAACGTGTATGTTTTGCCTAGCACAAAAGAAACAGAAGCAAGCAGCATGATAGCATTTTTTCTAGTGGTATTTTAGTTTTCTGTTTCAAATTCTGAGGGGAAATCACACTAACCTCATCATACAGCTTTATATCCATTCTGCACTGATCTGAAGGCCACAGGTGGACTGAGCTCACACAGCTGATTGGCAGTGTTTCTAAAACTGTGACGCCGCCGCTGCTCTGTTCTTTGTTTCCATTCACGCTCTGGCTGCTCGAGCTCCTTCTCCACTGGTGATCTTCTCTGAGCAGGCAGAGAGTTTCCCGGGTTGCCAGGACTGTTAATGGCATCCAAATGTCCTCTGAGACAAAAAGATGACAATATGAGCAGTTTAATACCATATAAAAAGTCAAAGATGCTGTTAGTTCCTCATGACAATTGTTCTAACTTGCTTATTTAACTAGTAAGAGCTTTCATAAATAGGACTGCCAAGATTTTATCAGCTGTGGTGTGTACCAGTAAATAGTCAGAGGTCAATACTTTACAAGGTGCCTTTTTGTTCTGAGTATTGAGTTTTGGTATTGCATTTCGTGTCAGAAGGCTCCGTCTTTAGAGGAAAAAGGCAGATCTAGGCACGCTGAAGTTATGGTGCTTGGGTTCTGTCTTTAGAGGAAAAAGGCAGATCTAGGCACGCTGAAGTTATGGTGCTTGAAATTCCACTGGCATGCACAGCTGTGTGTAGCCTGCAGCTACCTTGGCTTTAAATGTTTCTGCTCAGACACAGACAATAAGGCATCCTGCAGCACCACTACACATGTACAGACCGCACGGATGCCAAAACTGTCGCCCGTCAACCAGTGCAGTCAAAACAGAGAATTTCTCTCTCATTTTATGGCAAAGGTTGTTCACATGGATTGTTAACAGGCACCTCACCTCAGGTGCTCCCTACAAATCTCTTCTGCATTTTCCTCTTCCTGTCTGCTTTTATTCAAAAGAAAATAAAACCTAATATCATTTTCACATGTATTTCTCCCATCTAGCACATTCTTCTGGCACTGGCTTTCAATATTTGTAGGGCCACATGAATAATGTCAAGGCTTTTTGTGGCATTTTGTCTTAGCTGCCTTACGGAAGGTTAATTTAATGTTTACTCAGTAGCTTATTCTAGTTTTTCTTGTGAACTAAAAAACCTAAATATAAATAACTTTAGTACCATCCACATAAAGCCAACCAGCATAAATGCAGGAAGGCAGAAAGATAGTGGCATCGTATGAAGTAATAAGTGTTAACAGCTCTTATCTTCTTATCTTTGCATCTTCAAAAGTTACTAAACATGACATGTTGGCTTGAAATGTTTCTTAAAACCAGTGAAGAAAATGAGACCCGGTGAGATGGATGGAAACAACAACTCTGGTGAGCTGAGAGAGACATTGAGCAAAGAAAGTTCATGAGTAAGAGGATATGTCACCTTGCAGAACAAAAGCCAAAATGTAGAAAAACAGCTGGCCATCCTCCGCATCTGCTTGGATGTCTTCACACACTAGATGCCTGGATCAAAAGAAATAAAGTGTTGGCATAAAAATGCATGTACATAAAACTTCCCCTTCTGGTTGTGGTTTTGTTTTCATAAAGATGACAGTGTTGGGGTGGCATGTAGTTGGCAGCTGCTACTATATTATCTCAGAGGGAAGCAGTGCATCACTGGGTGAATTTCA
This sequence comes from Mastacembelus armatus, assembly GCF_900324485.2. NCBI lineage: Eukaryota > Metazoa > Chordata > Actinopteri > Synbranchiformes > Mastacembelidae > Mastacembelus > Mastacembelus armatus. The sequence continues at coordinate 4,974,796 of NC_046634.1, read as the reverse complement.
TGGCAGCTCTAAAACAACAGCGATACTGGACAGTAATAATTGATAAGACTTGGACTGTGCAATCAAATGACAGAAAGAGGCTGCTTTGATTTGTTTTTCCTTATGTTTCGAGGCTTAAGGAAAACTGCTGTTTGCTGACTTATGTTGACTTATGTAAAGCATGTTTGCCTGGTTGTCCAAGCTGATTATTCCGTTCTGATTATTCACAGTGTATTTTTTGCCCATTATGCACTTGAAATATTAGCAACTTCGACTGAAATAATGAATAACAACACTAAATAACATCCATGTTCTTTTTCCAATGAGAAAGCGCTGCAGTGTTTTGGGCTAGAGAAAAACATACAAAGTGTAAAAAAGAAAAAAAAAAAAGCTGCACATGATAACAAACAGTACCACATGACATGCATGTGTCAGGATTTGTAAAGGAACATATGTTTCAAATTAAAATGTGGTTTACCAGCTCATTTACTGCAGCAGCTTTACAAAATGAAGTCTAAAAAAAGCTGACTGTAATGAATTTAAGATGTGTCAGAAATGTGCAGTGTTACAACGTGACAGCCATCACCCCCTTTAACATACACCTGAACCCAACCACATACAAATGTGCACAACACTATTTAGACCACATCTTACACAATTAGTGAGGCATTAATAAATATACAGTGAAACAAAATCAAAGCTCAACAAAATAGAGAGTGAGCACCACATACCAGAGATGGTGCTGAGGGTTGAGTCTTGTGGTGGAGATGGACTTCAGCTTGCTGTCTGATTTGTGCGCCATCTCACGCACAATTCCTGAAAAAAAACCAAACAACCAAACAAATGAAATTAAAAACACCAAAATCAGTCTTATAGTCACTATTGAAACATTCATTTGTGAAGGTTTTTAGTCATGAAGGCCAGAGTTTATTTGGCTTAGTGAAGTTGGATGTTTGATTCATGATGATTTAAAAGAAATACTAATTCATTGCAGCCTTAGATCACACTTACAGTCTGATTTCTTGAGCTACAATCTGGAAAATCTACTATGCAGCTGTGTGTCTTCCATGGCACATTTGTAGCAATGTCACAGTACTAAAGATTCACAAATGATTTCAAAACCAAAGACCACAAGGAAGGAGGATGGAGTAGATTTCTAAAAGCTTGTTTTCCAGTCAAAAGATCCATTAAATGCTGATTTTATTCTCAGGAATTAAAGCTCATTTCCAAGACTGTAAAAAAGATGCACCACATTTGGGCAGCACTTAGTTTACAGCTCTGAGCTTGTTGAAACAGCTGGCAAGGTAAACAGCTGTGTGTAACTGCTCAAACACACAATGTCAAACACACCTCACACAGAATGGAAAGATCCATCTGTGCACATTAATGTGATGTTTAGAATAAAAAACTGATGAAACACATATGGACATTATCAGGGAGGCAAATAAGTTGTGGTGCTACAACAAATCTGATGAAAAGCACACAAGTTAGCACAGTGGCATAAAATGTCACACCCAGACATTGTAACTCTAATCAGAAAGCCAAAGGTTCTCCGGTTGCAGGTGTAAAATGTCAGCTTTGTAAAATGAGAGAGTGAGAAAATGTTGGAAACACAATGCACAGTGTCACGCTCACATTCACAAATTGTAGCATGACACTGAGTGTGACAACAATACAAGGCACAGAGGATATCTGTAGTGCAGCTTCACAGTCAAGTTTAAATAGATGGGACTTCAAAAGGATTTAAAGGGAACAAAAAAGTGCAACAGTGGGGGCTGGCCTGTGATCATCTTCGCCTGGCATGGGCTGTACCACAGTGCCTCTTGGTTCTCTGGTTCTTCACTAGCACCAGGGGACTGGGATGTTCAGCGGCCATTAGCCATCCTTTGAGCACTTTTGGCATGGGGTGTGTGTAGCACAGTACTCCTTGGTTGTCTGAATCTTTAGTACCACCTGGGGACCGGGACTTTCAGCCACCCTTAGCCAGCCTGTGAGCACCTTTGCCCGTCATGAGCTGTACAACAGTGCTGCTTCATTCTCTGGTTCTTCTCCACCACCACTACCAGGGGACCGGGACATTCAGCGGCCATTATTTGGCCTGTAAGCACCTTCGTCCACCATGGGCTGTACCACAGTGCCCCTGGGTTCTCTGGTTCTTCACTAGCACCAGGGGACTGGGATGTTCAGCGGCCATTAGCCATCCTTTGAGCACTTTTGGCATGGGGTGTGTGTAGCACAGTACCCCTTGGTTGTCTGAATCTTTAGTACCACCTGGGGACCGGGACTTTCAGCCACGCTTAGCCAGCCTGTGAGCACCTTTGCCCGTCATGAGCTATACAACAGTGCTGCTTCATTCTCTGGTTCTTCACCACCACCACTACCAGGGGACCGGGACATTCAGCGGCCATTATTTGTCCTGTAAGCACCTTCGTCCAACATGGGCTGTACCACAGAGCCCCTGGGTTCTCTGGTTTTTCTCCACCACCAGAGAAATAATATCTATCAATAATAAATGTAAGTAGTGACTGTTAGCATTTTAAACAAGGCAGTTTGTACTTAATTTTTTGGGGGCTTGTGCAATAGATTTCAGACAAAAGCAGAAACGTGTCAGACATCAGATTACCTTAAACACCTAGACAGAATATGAGTTTGCTGATAGTTTGATTAAAATTAGCAAAACCAGAAAATCTTTTAAACCTTAAACAAGATAAATACAATCTGAATTGGTAATTCCAGGATTCATTTTAAACTATAGGATTTTAGGAAAATCTGACTCACCTTCACTGCTTTTCAGTAAGTTCATATAAAGGTGAATGATAGCCCTCACTTTTCATCAGCCATCTCTTATCCTGGGTTTTATCCCATGAGTTTATATTGATTGAAAACTCCTCAAAATGTTTATCAATTTAACCAGATTCTCTGTGGCCAGACACTGACCTCTTCGATTTTGAGGCCCATATGTTACCAGTTTCAGTACTGATGGTATAATGCTACTTTTGTTGGTACCCTCCTACTTTTTTTCTACAAAAATGTTTTTTTTCATGATTAACAAAATATGTCAACCTCCTCAAATGTGTTACCAGTAATTTTCCATATAAAGCCTCTGCCAAACTAAAATGCTGTCTTAGATTTATACAATCCTGATTTAAACAAGAACTATTGGACCAAAGATCTGTTAACAAAAACATTATGCTAATAAAATCATCCTTCTCAAATGCATGTGTTAAATTTAACTTAAGAGAACACAGCCATATGAGGACTTTGCCTGACTAATGTACTGTCTAAAATTAGCTGAATTATGAGTCAAACAGGAACCACCTGATCAAAGATTAAGTAAACAAGACTAGGAATCTGACCAAGTTTTCAATGCTTTCAGCGCTTGGCAGTTGTCAAAACTCAGGAATATGGGTAGATTTTAGTCAGTACTCAAAAAAGTATTTGGGGTACAGGACACAATGTTACAGCTTGGAAAATGACTTCACTTCTGCATTAACCTGTACCTTAACTGCAAAATTGTTAAAATGTTGAGGATTCTGAAGTCCAAATAAAAAAAATGAATCTGTGCTGTTGGATTTAAAGGGTGCTCTCTGTCATGTCTTTGATGTTTTTATGCTTTGCACCACTATTTAACCAGATTCACAATTCAGTCTTTTAATAATTTCTTTTTCAAAGAAATAGGTGCCAGTGATGAGTTTCAGTTTGTCTCAAAATGTTCTGGACAAAAATGGCAGACAGCTCCATCACTTTCTCAAAAATTTGCGTTGGACTGAAGTCACAGTATCCCACACTACTGGTACAACATTTTTACATGTTTAAGGAGAAACACTGAGGGTCCCACTAACTACAAGATTAAATAAGGTGTTAACATGGCCTTTTTTGAAAGGTGCCATTCAGGACTCAAAAATGCCAGGTCAAGCTGGTTAAGAACCAACTTTGGACTGGACTCTAGTTGACTCTGCTTTATGTCATTATTCCTCCTTCCTCCTGTTTAAGTACCAGTTTTGGCCTTCACCAAGCACACCAATAGCCCTGATGATTTTCACATAGACTCAAATACCTCACACCTATTTGATATGTTGGAAAGTTGAGGCAGGAAATGGGTAGAGATTAGATCTCAATTTCCAAAGCAACAGCTAAAGGTGCATTTTCAACATGTTTTCTCTCAGTGGTACCAAAAACTACAATATAACCATGTGTGGTGACATATCCATCACTCTTTCCAAACACAGAGACAACAAGTGGCCAACAGAAACAGAAGATCAGTAACACAAATGCCTGATGAGACACTTTTTGTCTCTTCTGGCTGCAGATTCCATAGGTCTCGTGTTATCTCTCATGTTTCATTAAAGTTGTGTCAAACCAAGAAGCTTCGAGCTCCAGAAAACTGCCCCAGATATAACCACATCCTCTCCCTCTCTCTTCCAGCCAGCGAGTCCTTCGTTGTTCCAGTTGTGGTTTTCAACTCTATGCGCATGATGAGAGCCAGCTTGGATGATAGACTGGGTTTGTTATGGTTAAGTTTTTCCATACTTTTTCTGACAAAATATTACAACAGCTGCTTTGGAGTTAATCTGGCATTCATAACAGCGTTTGGTATATTAGAGACCAGTTACCATTGTCTTTAAGAATAACAGGAACTCTGAACATCATACACCTTATGTGTAGGTATTTTGCACTTAAACAATGACACTAGAACAGAAATATCAGATTTTCATGCAATTTTTAGGGTGTACCTGGAAGGTTATAGCAAACCATTATTCATGTTTTCATTTTGTCTGTTCTGTTTTGGACAAACTCTGTGGTCTCGCTGAAAGAAATCTGGAATCATTTTTCAGCCACAGAGAATAAAACAGAGTAAATGAGCTGTTTATAAATTTAAATGGTAAGAAAAAGCTCTAAGAGGGCAGAGAGAAAGCAAGGGAATCAGAGAGAGAGATAAAAAAAAAGCAGTTAAGTTGGAAAAAATGAAACATTTACCTAAAATATTACTTGATACTGGTTAGTTTCACAATCTAATCTTCCAGGAAAAATGTAAAGAAGGACGTAAAATTTATGTAAGATAATACTTTTACATAGTAACCTGTGACAGTTATAAGTTATCTTTTCATATTTATTGTTGTACCAATGTTTCATGCTACCTTCTATGCCAGTTCTCCCTTGAAATAGAGAATTTCACCTCAAATAGATTTAAACAAATTCAAAAATTACATAAATATAAGTCCATGTATACAACACCACGAAAAATGTTAAAATATTCCAGCCAGTTCCTGAAATAATCTCACTTGATTGTGTGTGAGTGAAAGTTGGACAGAAGTGCTCTCAGACAATAGCTGGAGGCAGAGGTTTGTGGAACAATGTGCACTGCTATATTAATAAGTTTGTATGTTGCCTATGTTCAGTATCTTGTACTACAAAATTGGTAATATGAAGCAGTAATTACGGGAAAATACAATTACAAATTTCCCAAAATGTTAAATTATATCTACTAGAACTAAATTTCAATACTGTTCAAACATGCAGATGTTTTCCTGTTTTCTATAAATGTTTAGTGGGTAGAAATAGTGAAATTAATTTTCCATATTTTTCTAGACATTCCAAACTTGAGCAGGAGCCCTTGCCTAATAAAATGTTTTCCTCCCCGCCTCTGGTACTCCTTTGAAGACAGGTGGGTCTGGGCAGAATGTACAGTCTGTGTGAACCTAATATCATGGGGGACGGGGCAGAAGTTTGCATCACACAGCACACGTGGTATAATATCAGTTTGTGAGGGGAGTAGTTTGAGTTTCTCAATCTGTGACACAATGCCTATGAGTAAAACATGCATACCTGCCTCAGGGATACAACAGTGCCCCTCAACTTTTTTTTATTTAATCTAAGTTTGTCCATGGTTTATTTAGTGGCATCTACTATTAAAGTCCCATGAGGAAACATGTGAAACCAGTGTAACCACTAAGTGTACAGAGAACACGAGCTTTCACCCACTTACTAAATTAAAATTTCCTTTTTGTTTGTTTTTTTCTATACATTAAACAAAACCCATTATCCACTTTGCCTGTATTAGGCAGTGTTTACCTGTCAACAGGCCAAAGAAGCGTTTGCAGCGTAAACTGTCCCTCACAAGGACCGTGTAGGCCACACCACAGTCTCCAAACTCCATGTGGATGCTCTGAGAGCCCAGTCCCACCTCTAGGTAGCTGAGTTCAATGATTGGATGACTGTCCCTCTTCTGCAGCCAGTCAGACAGCTGCTGGCCTCTGCTGGGAAAGGATGGGAGGCATTAATAAAAATACTGTCATGTTAAACTGTTTACTTGATCTCTGGGGCTTGGAGGTGTGACTGCCAGAGGAACACTTTAAAATGTGTTTGTTAATCAGTTTATTCCAAGGTTTATTCAATGAAAATGTGTTAATACCTTACATAATACCTAATTTTTTTAGGGATTAAGGCAAAAGGTCAAAATAATAGTAAAGTTTCCTGCACAAAGCAAAGAACAAGAAAACTGAGTTGATTTGACTAACTAACAGTAACTTTGTGTGAGCCATCAAAAAACAGGCTGCAGACTTGGGAAATTTCGCTTTGATGAGAAAGGAAATCTTTTCATTTACATTAATGAGGACATGAAAAATAAGAAATGGTTATAAAACTAGCCAAGAGCGAAAATACTTAGATACCTCAGCTGATACTTTGAGGTCAATGTGTTCTCAAGATGTGACCCAGAAACCTGAGCAGGTTTTGCAATATTCTTCACATCCTAAATGGAGGGCGTGGAGCTGCACACCAACATTAAAAGTCATAATTGTGTGTGTGTACTGCCCTCTTTTGAATCACTGTCCCACAGGAGCTGATTAAACTTTTGATAAACTAGGATGTGGAATATGTCATTGACTTAGCTTATACCATGTAAAAGGTACCTAGGATTTTATTTATCTGTTCTTTTTCTGTTTCCTTTTGTTAGTCCACAAAATCTCCTAGTAATGTAGGTGGTTTGAGACCATCTGTTCAAAAACACCTAAAATTGCTTAACATTAACACTCTTCCACTACATGCTGCATTTGAACTGCTTAATATTACATGTTGAGGTTCTGTCCCCATTTCCAATTAGATGTTTTTTGTGAAGTTTATATTTACTGTACACAAATCAAAGGTTTATATGGACGCAAAAAAGACAGTTAAAAAATCATACATGCAGAAAATAAACTATACAGCAATAATGCAAACAACTATGCAGTTAAAGTAACCAAAGTTTTTTATTTTCCTGTAAAACTGCTCTACTTACTGCATTTCTGAAGTCATTTCCAGAAAATAGATTCGCTGGTCTGACAACACCAACAGCGAGGGAACTTCCCCTGGCTCCCCAAATTTGACAGCAGACATCTAAAAGCACATAGAAAAAAAAAGAGATACATGACCTAAAGTTAGAAAAAAAATCTGTTCAAAGTAGTTTCACATAAACCAAACAACTCCTCTCCCCTGTGATTACAACATACTAATGAGCACAGAACTATAAATTCAACACTGGACTTTATATTATTAATATTCTCAGGTGACAACAGCTCTTAGATTTCATAAGCCTTTACTGTGTTAAAATTCAAACCCTGACACCAAGGTCTTGCTTCACTCCCTCTAAAACAACATGCAAAGCAAAAGCACAAGTAAAACCATAAGCAGCTCCTGTCACTGGATAAATAAACACAACTAAGATGAATAGAGCAGGACCTCCTGCTTCCAGCTGTGGTTTGCTCTATGCTGTTCCGCTCTTTAGTGTTCGTCCAGGTGTCTGACAGAGAAAAATAACAGCTTGCTGATTTGAAGAACTCCCAGTATTAATTGAAATGGGTTTCAAAGAATGCTGTGTGATAGCGGATGGGATGAGGGGGTCCAAAAACTAGTCAAAGGAGCTACAGATTAAAAGGTGTACGGCTGAATAAGCACACAGGAGATTTACTGACTATTAATCTTGGTTGACAGGGATGAAACCACAGCTTCAGTTTTGTAGGTCTTAAAGTTGTCACCACCCATTAAGCTGGAATCTTCATGCTATCAGGGAGATATGTTATAAGACCTTTCAAAACCGCAATTACAAATGAAACAGTAACAGCAACATAGAAACACATTGCTGCTAAAATTGAACAATGTGTCCCAAGCTGCCGTTGTTAGCTAAATTCTGGTGCCCCTGGAGCGGATCCGATCCAATAGTTGTATGTCCAGATATGTCACCAAAGATCGTCGGAAAAATGTGGATACAGTCTAATGAATGTTATGTCTAATAAAACCTTAAAGTCTCATGATTCAAATGACATAAAGCAATTTAGGATTGAATAATCACAGCGACTACAGTTTCTTAATATTTAACAAAAGCATATAGCTTTGTTCGTTAGAATCCATAGAACAAAGTGCACCCATGTTTTAGTCGAAAAGACGTAATATTATACAGTAAATCCATAAAACCATCGCCCTCCTCGTAAAAAGCCGTAATCCGCTTCGTTTTACGGTTGATTTCGCCGTTTATTCAATAAAGTTTGACATAGCAAGCTTCTGTGAATCACATGAGGCCTCAATCAAACAAACATGTTTGTTACGTTTCACAGCTTAACTAACCCAAAACCAATACAATTCACATCCTCACAGATAATCCCAGTCAGGGGGCATAGACTAACTTCGATTGACAGTAGAATCAGCCAGTCACATTGTTCGCCAATGATGACTGACGCATCTCGTAGCCAATGATGAGACCTTTCCAACAGTATATGATACGTTATGTCAGATGACGCAGCAGTGGGCTTTAACGCGCCCCCTCCGCTACTGTAAATGTTGCCTTGACAACACTGGGCAAGCAGCGCTCGACGCTAGAGGGGGAGGGGAGACATGTTTCACATTTTACAGCGCACCGATAGAAAACTGGGACGCTTTTGCTTCAAACGACACCAAGGTCGTCAATATAACTCTTAAAATGTAAGAGTAAAATGTAAAATGTAGTTTAATTTCGCTATGTGTTGTTCGGCCGTATGCAAAAAAAGGGGCGGGGTACCTAACAGGTTAAAGAGCAGAGTCTTACATAAATATAGTTTTCTAAATATTAACTCCAGTAAGGATTTTAAACTAACGCTAATGAAAACTTATTTTATATTACTACTAGTGATGGACACAAAAACATATTTTCTTAGAAGAATATTGGTTATTTCACATGAAAGCTTTGTTTTTCCCCTAGTTTTCTCACTGGTTTAATTAGGCAGGGCTCAGCTGGAAAACCCACTTGACTTTTGAGTGTAAAACACCTAAAAAAAAAAAAAAAAACTAGAGATGTCTAGGGTTTTAATGCATAAATGCCTTACCGTTACTGTATATACCTTAAGGAAAGAGCGAAACTCCTCTTCCTCTTCAAAGACCTCCACATCCAGGAAAAGTTTTAGCCGATGGTCCACTACCTCACAGTCCTCAGACAGTAGGTCCAAGTCATCTATAAACATATTCATCAACATTAAAACCTGCCAGTCTACAACAATAACCACACCAAGATGTTGCATGTGAGCAGGTGCCAGTTAGCTAAAATCCAGTGCTGTTACTGCTTGTATTTTTCATTACTACATAAAAAACATATCTTCATTGTTCATTAGTAATATGCACAATAAATCAATCTTTTTGGCTACTGGTACCTTATTTTTTCCATGAAATAATATCTTGTATTAGAGTTACGATATAGTTTCTTAGCAGCAATGAAAAAATTTACAAATTTCTTGGGTTTTTCTAATTTTTTGCCAGATTTTACTGCAGCATTTCCCAACTGCCCTGATGCAACAATGAATTTAAGAGCACTAAAGCTACCAACAATACACACCATTTGAGGTTGTTTGAACACTGATAAATGGTTACAGCTAATCAATAATGACAAGACATGGGCCTGCAGAAGCCAAAACAAACCCTATGTCTTTCATTTGAAAAAAGTACAGGGATCATATTAAAATACCTCTGAACCTTCAGACAGCACTCTTTTAAAGGTGAAAAGGGCATGTGCAAGTGCAGGTTGATTAATCTTCAACAAGGAAAAAATAACAACAATGGGTGCACTGTCACCAAAAGGAGATGCTATATTCAGTGTCAGTCAGTATTTTAGGATGAGTATAAGTTTCCTCCGGTGTGAGACTGGTTTCCGAAGGACAGATTATATGGTACTGGCACCACAACTACAGTATTACAAAAAGACACAGACAGCTATTATTATGACTCAGCCCTCCCGCTTTTAGGCTTTCATTCCTCTCCCATCACTTTCAGTAATGACTCCAATCTGTCTTGTTACACGGTTACCATATGGTTCATCTTAAAAATGGCAGACAGATGTGGGGGAAATAGGATGCTACATACAGATACAAAGCTCTTCGAAGAATTTCTGTGCCACGCAATATCCACAAGATCCAAGTATTTCCACTCCCTGCTCAGTTCAATTAGGACTTAAATAGATCTTCAGAAAAATCAATGAAGCCGATGTCAACAGTTTAGACCACATGCCACAGTTGATGGATTTTACAATGACCATATGAACAATAGAAACTGAATCAAGTAATGAAATACCAGTTACTTTTGCCTGCTGTGTGGCCTTGTTTTTTTTAAATCAACAGTATTCCCAACATCACAATATCACTTTTGATGTACAAAGTACATTTCTCGAGACGATTTATTGAAATCAATTAACCAAATTAGTTGTCAATTCGCGGTTTCTAGCTGCTACAATGTGAAGTTTTGTTGTGGGGCATTTCATACACTATAGCACTAGTTTCCACCTGATATGTTATAGTGTAAAAGTGGAGCATAGGTCCATCATGAGTTTGTGGATGTAACAAAAAATTATACAAAACTTTTGTATCCACCTTTTTAGTTTCATTGAGTTTTCTGTTTATTTTTCAGCATTGCCTCATTTACATTAAATGATTGTGCTTTCACTACTTTTTATGGGGAAATTCCATAATAGATTTTCATACTGCAGAGACCCTCAAGAAAAGTGTTAACAGACCCACCGTTTGGGGTGGATCTTCCTGCAGGTGGGGTATGCCTTTCAGGTAGTGTAGTACAGGTACTGGTATAGTGGTAGCTTCCAGCTAGATCCTCTTTACTTTGACATTCTGTGTTGTACGAGAGGCTGCAGGTATCATCGGGACCATCCCCAATAAAAAAGGAGCTTCCCTGGGCAGTTGTGAAGGTGGGATCCTCTGTTGTGGTGGCAGTGTCTTGGACAGGACCACTGTTAATACTGGCATCTGTGTAGTCATCCTGTTAAAGACAACATGGAAATAATAACAAGAGTCTTTTTTTTAGCAATTACAGCAAAAGACAAAACAGAAAAAGAAATGTGTCACTGATCAAACAACCTTATTGATGCTGCAATTGCTCTGGTTTATATCAGGATGATCGTCCGCACTGTCGGGCCTTAACGGATGATGAACGGGCGTACTGCTGTAGGGTGTTGACTGGCTGACTAGCTGGACGACATGATCGCTACCACATTCTGAACAAATATTACTGTTTCCTGTCAAAAAAATGAATATATAACACAGAAGGGTATTTACAAAAAATTACATATTGCTGATGGTGAATACATCAGAATCACTGACAAAAACAGGTGATGCTCCCCTCCCCACATCTGCACACTGCAACATCAATAGATCAAAAACATCAATCAAAAACCAAAACCTGTAACTGTGCGGTTATTCTTAATGTTTTTAATTAAGAAATATGATAATAAAGATGAGTTCACAGAGTAATGTTAATTGCAAATCTTTAAAGAAAGGAACATAGCAAAACTCATTTCATTTTAAAAACTGAAAAATAAAATGTAAAATCATATTACTATACTACATATAAAACTAAAAAGTAACTCAACATAAGGGCAGTTTAATCTTCATGCTCACATGAAGATTGGATATGGATTTAATCTAATCATTCTGATGACAAAATGACATAATGCTTTCCATCTTAGCAAGTTTCATATGAAGAAGACATTTTTTTTTACTTTATGCAGGGCCTCTATTTCTGTAACTCAGTCAAACAAATGTCTAAGATCAGGCACGTGCAAATAAAAAAGAGATTTATTGGTGAAATTAAAGCTGTACACCACAACTAAGCAGAGCCTACCCTAACAAAGAAACATGGCTCCAACAAATCCTGCAAAACATCTGTCAAACAAATCCTGTGCACTCTGTGCATGTCAGAGCAGGTCTTACTGTCAGGTTTGGGAGAACTAAAGGAGAAAGTATTATCCGACTCCTGCTGATTACAGAAGTGGGAGCTCAGCAGAATGGGCCACTTCGTAATAAAATTGAAGAGATAACTACTGGGATGCTTCACCTAAACCCACCTGAAACCTGAAACATTTGTTTTGGGAAAATATGTAGCCCTCTGTGGGATCCTGATAGCTGAGAAACAGAGATCAAGTGCTTTGACGTCAAATGATAAACATTTTTTACATTGATGTGACAATGTGCCAGCTGAAATGTGTGACCTTGTCCTGTGCCCTGTCTTATCTACAGTTTTCAAGCACAAAGCCAGATGTAAGCGCAAAGAATGAAAACTCATTATACTAAGTAAAAGCTAACTGCAATGTCATTCTTCATTTTTAAGGATGTCTGTAGTATGTGAGCCTAAAAAAGAGCCTCTTTATATCCGTCTTTGAAAGCAACAGAACAAATACTCTGTACTGCCACCACAACAGAGGATCCCACTGCTCTCACCTTTGTTCTCATCACACTCAGCCTCTGTCAGCTCTCCCTCATCCCGTTCTTCCGCACCCTTCAGCAGCATCACAGCACCTCTGCTTCTCTGTCTTCCTCCCACCTCCTCTTGACTGCCCTCTGCCTGAATTGTGAACTCTGACCTGCAGCGGAGGCACTGCATGTGGACACAGCTGGGACGAAGCTCAGAGTCACGCTGCTGGTTTTCCTCTATCGCATGACTGAGCACATCAGTCAGAGCCTGGTCAGGAAACAGTAACATTATAATATTTAAAACACACTGAGAAATATAAAAGTCAATTTATTTCCTACAAAATAAAGGTTCTCAGTTGGGAAAAGTGTGCCACATATTTTGGCTGTCAGCAGCTCATCAGATATGGAGGCTACCTCTTTTCCCTGTTGATGTTATGTCTTACTTTTGTCTGGAATGTTCAAAACTCACAAAAAATTTATTGGCATGTTAAACACTATGCAGCTGCCTTAACCTCAAAGAGCAAAAAAAAAAAAAATTCACAAAGGCAAATTTTACTGCTGGTAATTTAGGTCAAGTGTTCTCTAGATAGTCTGTCTTGTTGCATGGGCAACTATGGTAGAATTCAAGATGTTTGCTGGGGCTTTATACTTGTCATTTGATCTACATATGTTATTAAAACCTAAATCTCAAGTGTTTGACTGAAAAATCAGAAAAACACAGCCCGCATACTACAATCAGTACTGACTTTCTGTGTTTAAAATGTAACTGTATGAAAGTTAATGTTGCACAGTATGAGAAGAAAAAAAATAACAAAAAATAACATTAACAAGGTAGAGTAGTAACCATGCTACACCATGTACTGCTGGATGTTGACTTCACACTTGAAAACCAAGGTAACACAGTTTGGGTAGAGGGTAGCCTGTGAGCATGATCAGACTTGTACTAAACATCCAGGAAGTCAGTGGCTGGGTGAGTTCTCATGTATGCATCCTTGTATGTGCAGTGCTTCACTGTATAGGACTTGCATGTGATGCATATCCTGAAGGTGAGTGTGTACATTTTGTCTCCTCTTACAGGATATATGTTAGATAAGAAAATAATCATATACCTTAATGGCAACAGGACTCAGAATGTATGTGAATAAATGTATATGTGCAAGGGCTGTTAACCTGCAGTGACTGCTGTGGGTCATCATCCAGTAAGACATAGTGCCTCCTCTTTTTCGCCCTGCTGATGTAGTGGAACTGAAGGGACACAGCTGGACGCATCTCTTCTGTATCCTGAGATGAAGAGGGGGAAAAAACTAATTTGTAAACTTCATTAACCTATATTTTCTGTAACACAAATAGATCTTCTTATGTAGCAAACGTGTAAAAAGTCACATAGCAGCATGTTCATGGTAATATTATTATTAATAATTAATATAATATATTAATATAATATTATTATATTATGATAATATAATCACAATAAAACTGCACAGAAAGTAGTTTAACGCTACTACAGAATTATTAGGGGGCATATGTGTTCAAAGTTCTATAAACTTTTATTAAACTATATGAGTTTATCGATATAATAATCAGAAATCCTATTGGTACTGTTTCTGTCAGCTGAAATTGAGATACAGGTTTAAAATGTTTAGAAGAATATAACACATTTTTAACTAGCTTCATATCTGTCAAGTTTGCCTACCAGAGGGGCCCATACAGCCTCTGTGGTTTCCACCCGAGCTAAGCTATCTAGCTCCAGGCGGCATCTCTCCTGCCCATGCTGCACGTCCACCTCCAGCAGCAGGCGCTGTTTAATGCACAGAAAGACCTCCATCCTCTTCCCCTTCTCCTCCTGACCACTGTCATTCTCTTTGTCAGATAAGACACCCACAAGTAGGGGGTGACAAAGATCCACTAACAAAAAAAGAGAAACAGAAAAGGAGGACACCCTTAAAAGCTTTTTTGGTCTGACTTTTTTACTCACTTGTAAGGATCATTTTAATAAGAAAAAAAATACTGTTACAAGTAAGACTAGTTGCCTTAATAGTAAAGAGTAATTTCTTCTTACTCTTGTTTACCTTCATGCAGTAATGGTTATGTAATTTAGATGAAAATGGATCCAGTTTAAGATGTTCTGGAGTCTTTCATGATTTATTCTTCCTACAAAAATCTGTCATATAAATGTGATTCTGTCTGTTATGATCCTCTATATACACCCATATGCATTTGATAAGTAATATTGAATTTCATCTTGCAGAACAATGTTAAATGCTTAATGAATCAAGCACTGATGATAAAAGCATTAAAGCATCACTTGAATTTTGGTTCTTGTGATGACTTTAAATAAATTTTAAATATCCTACCTCCAAGATCCTCCTCCTCATCTTCCTCCTTATTGTCTCCACTCTCTGCTTTAACCGATGTTTGGCACTCTTGACTTGTCCCAGGAGAGCTCACAACTCCATTGCTTACAACCTGACCACCCACCATACTGTCCTCCAAAGTGGACTCTGTGTGTCCAGTGTTCTCACCGGGCCACTGAAGGGTGGACTCTGTTTCAAGGTCTGCTTCCATGTCGGACATCTCCACCTTGGGTTCGGATGAAAGAAGTGGTGGGGGGAAAACCGAGACTTCTGTGGAAGGTGGAGATGCCTGGTGCCGAGTGCTGGTGGATGGACATGGTGTGGTGGTGCTGAGGCCGTTGGGAAGGGTTGGGTGATGGGTTGGCTCGTTAGTGCTAACAGTGGTGGCGACGCTGGAGGTGGAAGTGCCATCTAGATGGTGCTGGTACCTCAGCCAATCATCCCCCAGCTGCTCTCTAAACCTGGACATGCGCTCAATCTCCTTTTGGTAGGGAAGGGTGATGCCTAGTGAAAAAATTACATTATTTAAAAGCTGAATAATCTTTACTTTTGGTCACCAGCATTAAAAGAAGGCAGTATTTATAACTACAAGTCTCAAAATCAGGAAGAAAACAAGGATGAATTTAGATATTTAATATAAAGTATTAGTCAAATAGAAAATCACATTTGACAAAAACCCACTCTGTGTGTAGGGGAGCTGTCTGGGCTCATAATCTGTATCACTGGGCTCAGATATGCTTGCCTTCCGCACTTTCACCTTACTCTGAAACACAACATTTTTTGAAAATGAAGAACATGTCACAGCATTGACTTTGCCAGTATATAGCAGTCAAGAAAGATCAGTTAAGAAAAAAGATTTGTGAATTAAAATCTTTTATAAATATAAGTGACATACAAATAAGCTTCACTTTGCATCTGCATCTCTCACCTTCACTTTCTTCCTGCGAATGTGTGAGACTCCCACTTCTCCAAATGACATGCTATCACTGAATTCCCCAGCACCACTGGATGCTTCTTGGTAACTCCGTTCTGGTGGCATGGAAACTGGAGGCAAAGTCATTTGGCCTGGTTTTGGCAGAACCTGTAAAAGACTAGATCATTAGACTAAAAATCATTCTCCAACATACCGTACATGTACATATAAATGTTTATTATAACTTAATATAATGCAGCTAAACATCATTTACTCACATTAACAATAAATTCATTTTACCTCTACAATTTAAAAACCACATTTTGCTTTAGATGGATAATCACAAGGAAACTTACTGATAATTCATATGAAGAAAGCAGGATACCATCAAGTTTAAGCTGGTAAAAAGAAAACAAAATAAAACATTTTTTAAATCCATTTTCCAGTTGTGACCACTGGTACATGTTCATGATTTTTTGTTGATCATTATGACAGAAAACAAGCCTGTGGACCAGTGCAGCCAGTCATAAAGACACCTTAGAGTTCATGCATGGTATACATGAAAATGTTATGGAGCTGTTATGTAAATGGCCTGTGCTTTTCACACAGAAATTAAGACATATAACGACTTTCTTGTCGTTTATTGTCGTAGAGCAGATGAGCCAGGATCTGCTACAATTGTAACAGTAGATTTTAAGATCATAGCTGATTTTGGAAATTTAACAGTTTCCATTCCTATTTTATGTTTTAAAGGTATGCTCGACATTTCTTCACAAGTTAACTAGTTATTATTATAGATGGTTTAAATATATTATTACTCACTCGAAGATTAGCAGCCTTTGGGGAGAGATGTCGGACAGTGCAGGTGCGGTGGGTCTTCTGAAAGTACAGTGGGTTTCCCTCCAGGCTGAGCTAATAAAATATATCACATTTTACAGCAACCTGCTCCCACATATGGTATGTAAGTCAAACTCTTAAGGCAGTAAATGCATCTACTTAAGTATACACTGGAGCATTTGTAGATTTGGTGGTTGTGAGTTCTTACTGTGCTGAGGGAATGCAGCAGGGAAAGAGGAGCCAGCTGGGAATGCTCCAACAGAAGATTATAGGCTAGGTCTAAGTGCTGGAGTGAAGACAACTGCTCTACACCTGTTTAATCAGAAAGCACAACAAAACAGGAAAAATGTCAAGAGCATACAACATATGCAAAGAAAGGGGTGGAGATGGCATAAAAAGGAACCTGGAGTTCAGAAATCTCATTCTAATGCTATCCTTAGTTTGACTGTATAGACTAACTGTGCTTTCTGATCTGCCCAGGTAATGTTTGTCTGTGAGGAACAAGAAGAGAAACTCTGTGACTGACCACATCTGTCTACTCACCATTTATAGTCTCCAGTTCATTGTTCCTGAGGATGAGTATGCGGAGTTTTGCCCTGGCACTTAGGCCTAGCATTGGCGCCCTCTGCAGGCAGTTGTAGCCGAGATTCAAGTGTTCCAGTTCACTCAAGGGCTGAGAGAAAGTAATGGGGAAATACAAGAAAGACAGAAAAACAAAACAAGGAATTGTCATAACTAGCAACATACAAAACTATATGTTAAAAATGACATTTAAATTAAATCAATGCCAGTCGTGGAACCCATCCTACCTTGAGAAATTCAGCACACTCCTGAATTTTGTTATGACTTAGATCCAAAGATTTCAGGATGTTCAGTAAACTCTATGAAAACGAAAATGAAGAAGGCTGAAGTCAGAAAAAGATAACATTGGCTAATAAGTCAGTAATTATTTTTATGTGTGTATATTTTGCTTACTAGTGACTGGTCAAGGCAGACAATAAAGTTGTAGCTGAAGTTAAGGGTGTGCAGGTCCAACCAAGGCAGTGCAGAACTCAGGTCACCTCCACACAGAGAAAGCAGCTCCTAGAAAACAATCCAGACACACATATCATTTTGTCTTTAGTTTTCTCCTCTGTCAGTTATGCCATACACATACACTCACTGACACTTTCTGACAAATGCACTCCAGTGAAATTACCTCCAGGGAGCTAAGACTCTTTGAGCAGGTGAAGACCTCCAACTGGGAGTAAACTCCTCTGAGTCCCTCCAGACAGTGTGGGGGGATTCGTTTCAGCTAGTCAGAGAGACAACCATAAGTATTTGGGGATAGACAGGAAGAAGCAGGATGAAATAAAAAGAGAAAAAGGCAAACAATAGGGAATGAATGTAGTGAGGTTCGTACACTACCTCCAAAGACTTCAGAGACTTGAAAGGGAAGATTTTCACCACAGACTGAAGTCTCATCTCTGGTGGGTTGATGAGCTGAATTTAAAAAAATATCAAGGAAACTGAGTAGAGGTAAAAGTAATCTACAGAAAGAATAAGTGACCATGACTCAGACTGTGTGACTGCAAAGAGAAGCCAGCAGAAATATTAGCTCTACACAACCAACAATACAAGAAAATACTGATCTGAGTGCTTCAACAAATATTAAAGAACCAACATTCTCATACAATCATTCTTGTCTTTTAATATTTTAGGGAGGCCTTTTTCACCCCTACCCCCTTAACCAATTCTGAGGGTACTAGCTCACTTTGAGGGAAACAGTCTTCTGCAGGACATCAAACAGAAACTGCAGCTGCAGCAAGGAGGCTGTGTCAGCAGGATGAGAGGGCAGTGCCAGGAAGCCACGCTGCTGGCTCCTGGACAGCAAGTACTGTTCAAACAGCTTGGTGAGCTGCTGTAAGGTAGATGCCGTCAAAGACAGGGTGCTGCTGCCATTCAGCACCAAGTCACCTGGGGATTGGGAAAGACAAATTACTTTAGTCTAAAGACTTGAATAGCCAGTTCCAATCCACAGAGTACTATAAGTTAGTTTCTATTCAATAGTTGGACCCAAATTAATTTCCAGAAAATGGTTAATAGTCTTTCTTGGGTCAACATTAAAATAATAAAATAACATTATAAAACAATGTATAAATCACAGAATGAACAAGGAAATGCTAAACAAGCTTAATATATCAGCGAAGAGAGGCATACGAAAATAATCTTGTAACAAAAGGGAACTGAGAAAGAATGAGACAAAGAACGAGTTTCTTATACATCAGACAATCAAAGATCAACCTCTATGAAAATTTGGGTTGGGGTTACAGCAAAAAAAAAAAAAAAAAAAAATCTATTAACTGAATATCCACTAAGCAATAATTCCAGTGGATTATTATCTTTGTCAAATCCTGATAGAGCTGACACATTCAGGTTAGTGTGAGAGATTAAGCTGAGATTGCCATAATTACAGCAATGTTAAACTGAACTTGTCTAATCCCTCTATCAATTTCTACATATAAGATAAATCCACTTCTGATAAAATATCTCTGTGCAAGCAGGACCAAAGCACAGTTACATTAGGTTTTCATAATTGCAAAAAAAGATGTGTAGTAGCATCAGGCTTTCACACAAAGGAAATCTCCATAGCCTGGTGTTCACACTTCCACACTGTCTTAATAAGCGCCTGTCTAGTTGAATACACCCACTGATACAGAGCACCCTGCTATTGTTTTGGCTCAGGCTGCTGTGAAGTGCTGACACACTTGACACAGCCCTGTTGTCGCCCAAGCTGATGTGGTTTTAAATACCCTCAGTGTGTTTCAGTGTATCCTCACGCCACAACATACCATCATTTCGGAGGAGTGTGGCCAAGCTGTGTACAAGGGGGGACTGGCCAGAGTGAGAAGCAGCCATCCTGTAACATTTCAAGACAAATGTTAGCGTGACTTGACAAGTTATGTATCAGCAGAAATCAAAATAAGTTGTTCCTCTTCTGCAGCTGCTGCTAAACACGTTTCCTAAAAAGAGGAGCTGCTAACCTTAACCTTCAGATATTGGCTTGTCAGCTTATTGACCTAAATGTAACCACATCGCTATGATAATATGTATAGTAATGAATTACAATTGATACATTCAGAGCAACGCTAGCTAACATTAGCAATCAAAACGCTGTGTTGCCAGCTAATTTCCTGGTAGCCAAGCTAAAACCACAAACCTCTGCAGTGACAGCCAGGACGTGGATAACTAACATGAAGTTCTTCCCCTGGAGAAGTTAGTACTAAAACATGGTGCTCTTAGTACATAAGGGAAAACGACCTTTCTGTGTTTCTGTATTTTGTTAGTCTCATGGAACAGTGTACAGAGATGTTGACATTTTTTGCATCACATGACAAAACGGCAAAAGCCTCTACGGTGGCCTGCATATACCAAAAACTACTTCTAATCAAAATAAGGCGCAAGCTCTTAATCTCTCATAATGTCCACAGTTCAGTATAAGAACAAAATGGAAATGTAGTTATTTTTCACTGTTGCTGATCATTGCAACCTCATGCGTTTTCTTAAAGATGAGCTGGTCCAACTCAAATTGCTTTTTGGTGCTTTTTTCCCTGTTAAGGGAACACAAAAGGCTGCTTCATGTTTTATTTCTATATGTATATATTTTTTTAAAGAAAACACAACCTTTAAATTAGCTCCGTTTAAAAATCACACTAATTGAGTTTATTTCTGTGCTGTTTTTTTATAGGTTGATAGCATTGCTGGTGGCCACAGGGTGGCGCACTGATCACCCATAAGGATCCATAATGACCACAACTGCAAATGAAAATGTCAAATTAACCAGTCAATGCAACCAGTAAAGACTCTTAAGCCATGTTAATGGAGACAGATCCATTAAACAGAAAACTGACCATTTGCACCATGCATTAGTAGCTGACACGCATATTTTTACTGTGGTTTCGGCCAAAGCTAAAGGTCCAGGTTTCATCCCTGAGCTGAACACAGCATTTAAAATCTTTCATATATGTACCTTTTAAAGGTCAACATGAGGCCTTTTGTGCTTCCTTATTTTTAAGTCCCAAGCAGTAAAGTCTAATTCATGGTGGCTGAGGTTTTAATAAATGGCAGCTGTCAAATTTACTCAGACCACACCTGCCTGTTAGCAGATATTGGGCAAACTATATTCTTGTTGTGGCCTTAATAAAAAACAAAGCTGTCCACATGATATGAATATTATTATGTCTAGTGTGAATAGTTACAGAAAATATATAGATTTCTGAGTAATGTAGCTCATCTTATTTTCACTTATGCTCACATAACAAACAATGTAATGTAACCTCTGACTTCATGTTTGATGGTGTAATAAATAGGTTAGGTAGAGTAAAAATAGGATTTTATAGCGCAAACTACATCTATTAAATATAACTGATAACATGTTGATGAGCTCAACATTGTTATGGGAAGAACAGTGGCCTACAGTATCAAAGTAATGCTGACATCAGCAAATAGCCAGGCTGAGAGCTTTAACGTCTGGATTGTAAACCCAGACATTTACTTGATAGGAGAACACTTTTCATCAGTTCTTTATTTAGATTCATTGGGGAACACTGTAACTCTGTGGCTTTATAACAGATATTTCAAAAAAGATTTGTTTAAGCAAATAAAGCAAGAACTTTCCTAATTTGCACAACACCTGTTGCTAGGCAGTAAACACACACACACACGCACGCACACACACACACACACACACGTATAAAAAACATGCACACCTAAGCATTTTTCCATTTGGGACTTGTGATGTGAACATTTCCATGTAAGGTAAATTTGGTAAACATTTCCATTGAGTGAGATGTTTCACTGTGCACTGGAGGGCCTGTTTTTTTAGGAGTGGTATTATATTCAAATAGTACGTCTATTGCTGACCTTGTTTTTCTGAAACTGTAAGATCTGTAAGACCTCAATTAACATGTAGTCTTTAATGAATTTATAACAGTTTAGACTTAACTTCATTTTTTACAGGTAATGGCATATTACTTTTCCAACAATCCTGACTTATTAGTTCTACTAATTTCATCAGTAGTCCCAACAAAGGAAGCCATAATTAAGTATAATCAAAACCAAACACTAAACAGTGCACTCATTCATTATCAAAGTCTGCAAAATGAACATTAGCATGTCTTTATGGAGCCGTGATAGAATATAGACTCAAATTACAACAATATTTTATGGCTTCAGAGACAGTCGTGAAACAAACTTCAACCTCAAGGTAAAGTTAGTTTTAAAGATAAAGTCTTTCTTACTTTGTGCCTTTTCAAGAGGCTGCAGCCGCTGTTGCAGCTGTCTTCCAGCCGGCCTGCCGTGAAGCTTAGCAGCTCAAAATTAGCTGGATGAAGTGTAGCTGTACAAACATTAATTGCCTTGTTAGTGGTTTATGTCACCACTGGATCGATTAAGACTAAAATATTTGGCCCATTATGCGAAGTTATTTTGGACTGAGCCTTTCACGGAAAGAGAAATCTAGGAATGTGTTTCCATTTAGATATTTAGTTGTTTATTTGCTTACATGTTAGCAGTTATTTACTTCTCAGTCACAAAGAGCAATTCCAAAACAAATATGCTATCCTGTGAACAGCAATGCTTACGATGTTCCTATTTCTGCTAACAACTAGAAACTGGAGGATTTCATATTAATTAAACATATGCTCCTAATGTTAAGATATGATTTGTCTGGGGGATAATAAAGGTGAAGATTTAAGCATACAAAAAGTCTCTTTGTATATGTGCTGAGGCACATGTACTCTTAGACCATCAGTGATCCCATACCTTCCTCGATCAATGAGGAGTTTATCCAGCGTTTGTGTTTGCTTAACAGTTCCATGGGGAGGAATTTAAGTAACTGACCTTGGTGGAGATTACTTTGCACACATGGGCAGATACTGTGGCCCATTAGGGCTGTTTAGTGGCCATCCCCAGCACAAATCCTCACCCCCAGACTTGTATTTATAAAATGCCAGGCCTTGTCTCCTGCTGCTTTTCCATTTATGGTTTTATAAAATGACATATGAGGATCTATGTGCAAACAGCCCTCTGGGCATCTCCCCAACTCACACCCCTAAGATACAAGACAGCTTCAAATGTGCCCTTTCTCCTGCCCTCTACCCCTAAGGTGAGCCAGGATGCCAGTCGTGAATAGGGCCAAATAGTATTAAATCAGAGGGGACCCACTGAACAAAATATTATGCATTTACCGTATATCTGCACAGTAAAGTTACACATGCCCTTGGATAAACACAAATTTATCTTCTGCACTGGACAGTAGATAGTCAATGCTTGGCCTCACCAATCAATAGGTAGCATTAATGTATGTGGCATTACTGTGCACGTATGTATAAGTTGATTTTTAAGTGACTGGTGATGGACATTTGAGCCACAATAGGTGGCTGGAGGTCTTTCCAGGTAAGAACATAGTCCTTTTGTTTGTTTGATTATTTATGCATTCTGAAAGTTGGAGCAGACTATGCTGACTAAAACAAGTGCACTATAGTAATGCAATGTCTGTCAACTGGGCAGCAGCAGAACTTGGAAGGCTTGGTAGGAAATTTAAAGCTGACTATCTTGACACATTAATTTCCCTGTTTGGGACTGACTATTTTATCTCACCTAATTATGATAACAGTGGTGACACAGATGTTGTCATTGGTGGTGGAGTGTTCTCTTTCTATATTGTCCTGAAGCCAGAGAAGGAAATAGTGATTCACAGCATTTCACTATTGTAACAATGAGATAATACCTACATCTAGTACCAAAACCCCAAAGCAATTTATAGCAACTACATTTTGGGGTCAAAATTGAATAATGAATTAGGACCACAGAGCCATGGGTTAAAGTTTGCTTAAGACCATTTTGTGGTGCTTTCCCTTTAGGGGAAACATTGAGCCTGTTTTCTGTCTGAAAATTCATTATTCTGGGCCTAATGAGCCAATTGACTAAATAAAGTATATAATGGGCACAGTGGCACAGCCTGTTATCAGTTGAGTACTCTGTAATGTATATGTATGTAAATATTTTACTAAACCCTGTACCTTACATGTGGCCCCGAGAGCAAACCTGGGATTTTGTAGGACCCAGCAGACCTCCTAGCCCCCGGCTTCACCTGTTCGCATGCACATTTCTTCCCCATTTTTCACTTGGGATTGCCTTCCATTGCCCCATGATAATGACCAAAAACCTAATGCCCATAACAATGCTGTCGTGCTGCAGTTTGCTGATCCTCTCCGCGTCTCTCGCTGGTGCCTCTCTGACCGAGATGGTGTTCCGCTGCCCGAGTTGCACCGCGGAGCGCCAGGCGCTGTGCCCAAAGCTCACCGAGACTTGCGCGGAGATAGTGCGCGAACCGGGCTGCGGGTGCTGTCCAGTGTGCGCCCGGCAAGAGGGCGAGATGTGCGGCGTTTACACCCCGAGGTGCTCCACTGGTCTGCGATGCTACCCGACACCCGACTCGGAGCTTCCCCTGGAGCAACTGGTGCAGGGCCAGGGGCAGTGCCGGCGTAAAGTGGACACCGAGACGACCACTTACAGCCAGGAACACCGTGAGCAAACCAGCGGTTAGTTTAATGGAAACCTGGTTTTATTCTATCAATTTTTAATGGATCTGTCTAGACACCAGCCTGAGGAATAGTGCAGAAATACTGCATTGTCATGAAGGCTGAGCCCATATCTGTGTAAAATAACGACTGTTACTTAAAACGAAGTTCTGTTCACTACTTTGCGCTACAGTCGACATTCTTAAAATGATCACGACGTTACACATGACATTATGCCTGTACTGAATTATTTTAATGTTCATTGGATTTCAGTGGAGCAGCTTAAAACCATAGTCATCAGTATTCACCTACAGACTTACAATAATCTTGATGTTTGTACTGCCAGCACTTTCTTAGATCATTGGTGGTGCATTAGTATATTGTTTCTGTCCTTTCCTGTGCACTTGAGGTGTGGGATGTCTTACCTTCTGCAAAAAAGACCTGAATTATGCTCGCATGGTAGGTGTTCTTACACCCATGACAAATGTGTTGCATAGACCTGTTTAAAGTGAGTGAAACACAAGGAACAAGTTAACCTCAGCAATGTTCCAAACAGCTGCCCCCCCCCCCCACAGTCCTTCCCAGTATCTCTCCAAAAATCAGTCTTTAAAACACTCTACCAGAGATTAAAAGAGTGTTCTGCAAGACTCCCAAAAGTTGTAGTCAGTGGGAAGGACATAGAGGACATCTTATTATTGTTGTTGACATTTCCACAGGGGTTGGAGGAAAAGAAACACCAAGTGGCAGCAGAAGGGATTCTGCATTGATTGGAAAAGTGGTCTTTAGGTTTTGACCAGACATGACCATAAACTCCTGGTGACACTGACTGATGTTTGCTGGCTTGTGTACCTGGGAAATAAGCTGGATGTATGTACGGGATGAGACCAATGGAGCCAGCTAGGCTCATGTGGTTTGTGTTTAAACAAAGACAAGTCACAGTGAAGAAGAAAAGTAAACAAAACAGTCCCATTAACTGGCTGAATTTGAGGCTGCAAAGTCCACAGGCTACGAGTGTCCAGTGGAGTCAGCTGGCTAGTGATTTCTACTCTTGACCAAATCCAGGTTTTATCAGAGTTGAACTCCAGACTGACATTTTTATTTTGGCATTAAACCCCTGGAACTACTACAGTATTGAGATTAACTCTGTAATGACTCTGTGTTCCCAGCAGATTAAAAAGTACTTAACAACACGTGATTTAATAATCATGACAATGAGCCATCAAGGCTGATGATTTCATTCTACATTTATATGACCTTTAATCTGAAAATGTTATTTCCATAGCCCCCTTTAAACAAGACAAATAACAAAACACAAAATGCGTGGAGACATCATGCAAAGGCTTGCTTGCAAGAAAGCTGTTTGTTAGATGTTGATTTTTGTCCTGAAATTTGGGTCAGGCTTTGCTTCAGCTTGCAAGTTGAAAGGTCTGAGATGTAGTTAGACGTGTTCAAAAACAGACTAAAAGCTTAGAAATTGGCTCTGAAGCCTGGATACAGAGTTGTTTTGGATAAAAGCCTTGCTGTTCATCAGATGGAAGAGCAATTTCTGACAGAAGTATAGAGTGTTACAGTAAGTGGTCTAAGTGAAGTGTGCAGCTTTCTCAAGGTCAAAAGATGAAAGAAAAAGATATTTATCATCTAAGTGGGTCTGAATAGGCTGCAACAATCCCCCTTTTCCCAAGTCAAACCTCAGACTGAATTCAAAATTCACTTATAGAATATTGTTGTATCAACACTTGTTCCTCAGCTGTCTCATGCTTCAGTTCAGGTTTTGTAATGAGACGTTATAAACTTACTTTTGGTGTTACAGATGGTTACTGTCAATATCCTGCTTTCATTTGGCCCATTTTTAGATGACAAAATTGATTTCCTGTAATAAATTCTACTCAGCCACTAAGAAAAAAGAGAAGGTAATAAAATGCTTGATAGAAATCAGCTCACAGGGGCTGCTGGAAGATTGAGAGCACACTAACATTCTGGCTGCTTTCCATTGCATCTCTTTTGTGCCAGGAATTAATCTGTAAATTAGAGAAAAGGGGCTGCTGATAATACAATAATGAAGGGATTGTATTTAGCTGGGCAGGGGGAGCAGTGACTCTTGAGCAGATTTGACACCCTGGGTATAGAACAAAGGATGAAGTAATGCAGCTGCTTTATTTGATTTTTCATAAACCTCAACATCCTGATATTCTGTTTTCTGGCTTATTTCATTCCAATCCCTTATCAATTACAAATGAAAATTTATAACAAAAAATAACAAGGAAGGCACAATACATCTTGTTAGATATGACTTTTATACAGGCTTCATATCTGATTGGATCAAACGCACTGCACAGCACTGGCTTTTTATCTTCTGTGTTCAAGACAACAGGAAATTGTTTGTTGACTGTTTTAAATTATTAAAGCAACTTATTATAGTATATTAGGAACTCTGTAAGCAAGTGACAGATATTGCCTCATAAATATCTTAGAAATGAACTTGTTGCATAGACCACTTTTAAATTGTCTCATTTAGATCAGCAGGAAATTTATTAGGCATGGGATACACTGAAAATGTATCCACATTTAAATTTACAATGTTATTAGTAGGCTGTTGGACAGAGAGTGCAGTTATACACGTTAACATTAGTTTCAATAAGTAGTGCTTTATAAGCACTGATTATTTTCTTGATCAATTGTTTGGTCTGCCACATGTGAACGGAGTCCCACAGTCCAAGTTGACATCTTTAAATGTCGTATTTTGTCCAACCAACAGTCTAAAACTCAGAGCTGTTCTATTTCTGATTGTGTATGGCAGAGAGAACCATCAAATCATACTGAGAAGCTGGGTGAGATATTTGTAGGCTATTTCCCACTGAGCCCACTCTGTTCTTGGTTTTAATATTTGTATCAGACATTTGCACACTGTGATAGCCTTTCTTTTTTACAAATGTTTTTGTAAACAAGCAGCTTAAGAGGAACGATTTTCATCAAGTATAGAGTATCTTGGGACTGATTCAACAGAAATGTCGAAAGCTGAAAAGTCTCCCCCTTTAAAACTAACACCCACAAGTTTCCCAAAACCCTCTGTGTTCATGCACAGAATCACTTGATATTCTGTTTCCACAGAAACCTGGATCCAAATAAAGGACCCTTTAATCAGATTGGATGCGTTTAGCTGTTTTGACTGGGATTATACCATATATGACCTTGAAAGGGAATAAGTTCATTAACGTAGCTGAAACAGAGCCCATATTTGGTTACTGAAATGTCTCCTGAATGAGAAAAAGTAAATATGGTGGTGCCCTCTGAGATCCAAGTCATTGATTATCACCCCAAACTCATCCAGAAATAGTGTGACATGTTGACATTGTGATGTTCATGGCTTTGGTATAAACCTGACAAAGTTTTGTTCTATCACTACTGTTACAAAAGCCATTAGAGGGAGGAAAAATTGTATGGAAAAAAAGGTGGGGTGGGACCTATTTTGCCATCTGGTTGCTGAAATAACATTGTTAGTTAACAAGGGGCATTCCTGGGTACCTGCGGGGGTGTCCAGACGGAGCCCACAGGACTGAAATAGCTCCCAGATAATCCCCCTACTCCAAAAACAAGGGCATTTGTGCCATCTTCCCCCAGGCGTTAACTTCATGTGTACCCATGCCAAGAATGTCCTCGTGCCTATTGAAATCTAAAATAGCTTCCCACCCTCCTTTTCGGTCTAGGGTGATTTAAGACAATACAAACACTGTCTGAAATGCTACTGACACTGAAGGGGCGTTGCAGAGTGGAGGGGCAGTTTCTAAGCTTGTTTTAATAGTTTTACATGGTGAGATGACATTTTGTGTTCTCGCTATATTGCCATTGTCCATGTCTTCAAAAATATTCAAGTTATAATTACTTCTGATATCTGTTTGTATAGAGTATGTCAAATAGCCTATGTATAAAGACACTTCAGTCTGCACACACACACACTTTAGGCATAATGGTACAGGTGGAAAACCCAAGGCATCACATGTAAATGATAAATATCGGCATAAAACTGAGTGATATTTCACACAATAAGTGAAAGCTCTGACCTGCTGGTGCAGCTGCAGGACAACTCAGCGCTAAATGTTACAGGAATCCAATATTTATTGAGAGATTTCACTGAAAAATATTATAGTTTTTATTTGCAAGAAAAACACACAATTGGCTCATGCAGGTTAACCAAAATGTCTGCAGAACACATTATTGAATGTGCAGCATACACATAAGTTGTGCTGTTATACACTGCTGTCACCTCATGAGGCTATAAGGCCAGACGTGCAAAGTGATCTTTTATTAGCTCTACACATTATAGACATGTTAGTATTTTTAAAACAGGACCTAATGTCTTCATTGATGTGTTAATATAAAAAAGAATGTATATAGCTGAAATTTGGATTAGTAGAGGGATGCAGTCTTGGTCTCTCAATAGTTCATTTAGTTTCATTTCACTGCTTTTCAAAGTCTAGGTAGTAAATGTAAATAGAACTTATTTTTTCCACTCCAGGAATATTAATATTGCTGCTTAAGTAAAATTATTAGTTGAAGTTACAGTGCAGATCATTTCCGGTTATCATCAGCAGCAGCACCATTAAAAACATTTTTCTTCCTTCTATTTTGGAGGTACAAGGCCTTCATCCAACAGCTGACACATCAACATTGGAATAGGATGGTGGATAAAACCCAACAGTTCTTAATCCCCAGGAGGTTTTGTGGTTCCTGTCCACCCACATCCCTCATATCCCTTCCCAAGATGTGGGATGATTGTCAGGGGTAGCTGCATGTGATGCCCTACAGATTCGATTTGCTCCAGCTTGCCTTGGTTTGCGGCCTAGTTTAGGTCCTGTATGTTCATCCTAGAGTTCACCCAGCGGTGCTGGTTGTGAGCTAGATGCCTGGTCTTTGATGACTCAGTGTGTACGTACATGTCGGAGCCTGTCCAAAACCTGCTTTTAGAGGACTGTTGTTGGCCAGAAAGCCTGGAAGGTAAACATATCTGCACTCTGCACACGCACACTGAGTTTGTATTTGTAGTCCCACTAGGTCTTGTAATGGATGACGGACTGCAGCTACTCTGTGCTGTGCTTCTCATCAACATCTTAAGTGGCACATGACCCATCTCACACCTTAAAATTGTCTAAAAAGGTGAATAGAAAGATGTACCTTTCTAATGATTTGCACATTCTGAAATTTAAAGGGGTAGTTTAGTCTAGTTATTCAGAGTCAGATGGTGGTTATCTCATGTCTTTGTTTGCAGTTCAGAAACCTTTGTGCACAAGCATATTTACAGATACTCTGATGTTAGCTTATTTAAGTTACTGGATATCTATGGAATTAAATAGAGGCTCAAATTAATTTGTTTCATATTGCACTGAATCTGCAAAGACAGGTTTTGGGGTCCATAGCAGTTTCTTCAAAAGACTGTGATTAGGTGCAGGGAGGAAACAAAGCTTTGAGATATTTATTAGAGCTCAATTGTGTTGAATTAAAGAAGATTAATATCTGCTTGACTCTAAAACGACCCATGTAAATACTGCAATACCTTATTCAACTTTTCCATACTCCATGACTGGCCAAGTCTGCCATTTGCTCAGTTGACCAGAATCAGACAATCAGACATGACACTTCTGGCTTAGGTGCCATCTGGGAATTTGACATGGATCAGATATAGAAAGGAAGTCTCTTAAGTCATTGTGTGAGGATTATTTCAAGCAGCAGACTGGACAGTAGGCCTGCTGCTCTGTTGATACTGCTGATCCCCAGCCCACCCTGTGGAATGGCGTGTCCTACAGAGGCCTAGTCCCCCCTGAAAGTGGGGTCCTGACCCTCTGCGTTTGTGTGCATGTACATCCAAGTGGGAGATTGCTGGTTTTGCTAAATTGTCCCTTCGTGTGTGTGTGTGTGTGTGTGTGTTGTGCCTCTGCCTGTCCAGACTGTGTTTGAGTGAACATCTCAGGGTTCCTCAGAAGAGAGGGTGTGATAGTATTGAACTTGGATACTAGAGGGATTATGTAAGACAGCAAAACAAAAAGCACACCAGCCGCCAGTATTCCTGAGTCTGTTGCGTGTTTATCTGTGCAACATGCGTGTGCACACACATATGTGAGCGCACACCTGATTTCAGTTGACTTTTGCCCCTTTTTTGCTAAGAAACTCAGTCTTCAAAGACAAGCCAGAGAGAGCATGGTGGAACGTCATAGGGGGAACTGAAGTCCAACAACACCAAATCTATCCAATGGCAAAAGGCGCCAGCACCTTGTTATTGCTTCTTTTGGAATTTCCTTTCCCCGTTCTCTCTTAGGCCTTTTGTAGTCATATTCGACAGCCGGATGTCAAATTTACCTCTTGCAGAGTGCAGAGAATGCCTATCCAGTCCACTACCACTACCAGTAACACACACTTGCTTTCATTCCCTGTCCTACAAACTTTCCACAAGTCTGCATGTTGCAGCTTGGTCCTTGCAAAAATGTCGGCTAGTCACTGTTTGACCTTCTCTACTGTCTGTGCTCATTTCCCTTTTTTTCTTCAGGTGTGAAGTGAAGTATTGCATATGTGAAATACAAACCGTCTTGCAAAATTCAGAGAAAATAATCTTGCATCATTTAAAAATGTCTAAAATCTAAAATAAGCTGGTCTGGAGTGACACTCCTCTTCAACTCACTCCCAGGCAACCCTCAGCCCCAAAGTATGCTCTGTTGTCAGAAACAACATGTTGGGTTGGACCTGATGGCCTCTCACATTGTTTGCTCCATCTGTTTGAAGAGAGGGTATTTTTTTAGGTTGATGTTTAACAAGACTCCAAGGAGAGAGGGGATGGTCAAAGTCAATGAAAACCGTCTGGAGGAAACAATGGATGGCCATAGGGACTTGGCTGACGGGTTTTATGATATGACCAAAAACAGTAAATGCGATGCATTTTTTGTTGGATAAGAGGAGTGGGAAATTTGCTACATAAATTCCTTGCTCTTTAAGTGTTATTCCCAAAGACCATGGACAACTGGCCTTCCTTTCTATATTGCTGTACTCACATGTTTGTTTTGGTCTTGTCACAAACCTGAATTTTATCTTATAACATTCTTTTAATACATGACAATTGAGCACGATTAGATCCACTCAGGTGTTATATATTTTAGACGCTACCCAACACAATAAACTCTGACCTCACTCAGGTCCTGGTTCAGGTCTTGGTTTGCAGTGCATCCTCATGAGTTCCTTCATTGAAGATGCATGTATTTGTCAACATACAAATAGTTGAAAAGCATGAAGCTCTAAATGATATCAACGTTTGTGTTCCTTTATCACCACTTTAACATATGCTCATAAACTGAATCACATTAGTTGCAAGAAAGAAACCATGGAAACCTGACTGTGACTAAAGTTCAGCTGTGGCCAACAATTCTAAGCCCACAAGCTTGTTAACAAAGCTGCATGTGGTTCCTTCATTCTAGTGACTCATCATTTTAGTGACTCATTGATTTTACTGATGCATTTCAGAGCACTTTACCAGCAGTTTGGACACTCCAGAGCCTATTTCTACCTCCAACATTATCTTTAGTCAAAATGTCAATTGTGACAATGTGGAAATTTGCCATATACTAAATAAATAAAATGGCCCAAATATGAATTTAAATCAAATAGACAAAAAGAGCTGGAAATGTTGGAAAGCAGGGTGTGTTTGTGTGATCTGTGCAATGTACAAGCCTTGATTTGCACAAAAAGAAAAGAAAGAGATGTAGCAGAGACACCAGCTGCAAAAAAAAAAAAAAAACTTGAAAGTGTGCCAGCTTTTATATCCTGGAGGCCCAGGTGAACTGCATCAGCTTCCCCAAATTGGCAATTTGCCTTCTGACATTGACCAAGACCAATCACTTAACGTTCTCGGAGGGAAACTACAGAAACGTCCAAACCTTCTCTTGTCCCACACTTTCCCCAGCAAAGCTAAAAGTAGGGGGCATAAATGAAAGGAAGAAATTAGTTAAATTATATGTAAACTATCAAAATGACCAAAAAACATGTTAAATAAAACTTTTCTATCTAATCGATATAATTTTACTTGTAAACGTACAAACATTTAAGTATGATGAGGTTATTTTTATGATAAATCTTGCATTTCTCTCTGTTGTCTATCAAAAGGAAGCTCCTTAAGGAGCTCAGAATGCAGGGTTAGGGTCGCTTCTGAACCTCAACCATCTAGCCATTTCCAAAACAGCAGACCAGCCCACACACTTTGTCACTCTGACAAATAATCTATGCAATTTGGAACTCCTTTCGGCCCACGTTTAGCCTCTTTAAAGCCCGATCTGTTGCAATCTGCATTGAGAGACTGTCTTGAAATGTCAGAGATTAACTGCTAATATGTCTATCACAGCATCTATAAGGAAAATATTGTATTATTATATTGTATTTTTGACCGTGCAGCACTGTTGGCAGTACATTATTTAAAGTGCAAGCTATATCACTTTCTTGACGATGTATTCATTCTGTATTGTACATTAAAGTTTTATGTGGTGTCTCCAAAATGGCAGGTGAGACTGTGGAGCTGCTGCCTGAGCAGGGTGTGAGTGAGATCCCAGCCATCAGGAAGCCCAGTAAAGAGGCCACCTGGCTGGGTCCCAAAGAGAGTGCCGTACGCCAGCACAGACAGGAGATGAAGACCAAGATGAAGACCAACAAGGTGGAAGAAGTGAAACCCACTCGGCCCAAACAGGTGAAGCAGAGCAGAGTTTTGGCAGCAGCTGACTTTTATTGTTATTATGATCTATAATCTTTTGATTTTTTTAATTAATTGATTAATCATTTGGTCTATAAAATACCAAAATATATTGAAAATTGGCCATCACAATTTCCTGACTTTTTCCCAACCCAAACATATACAATTTGTAGAAAAATAGGAAAACCAGAAATTTTCACATTTAAGCTTCAATCAGTTGATTTTTTGGCATGTTATGTTAAAAATGACTTGATGAGTAAAACTGATGCAGAGTCCCTCTGGTGCAGCAGCTGAAGATGATTCAAATCACAGTTAATGCATAAATGTTTTTTTTTCTCTCTTCTTCCAGTCAGCTTTCCCAAAGAATGCTGCTCCTTGATCAAAAAGCTGATATTTTCTGACCTTAAATACACTTGACCTGCTCTGTATCCTGGAGCTAGGACTCGCAGTTGAACCCTGGGCATTTCTAACCAGCACTGTGGTATTTTCCATCTGCCAGAAAAATCATTTAAAGGTTATTGCTCTCCCAGAAACTTTATAAGTGTCTCAACAAGACATTTGGCTTAACAGAAATGTGAGGTAAACCTGAGGTCACTGGCAAGAATTATTATTCGTTACTGGCAAGAATCATAATACATATGCTCATTACAGAAAAGCCTTTGGCTTATTGTGTGTGCTTGGGTGTTTTATGTGAGACTTGATATGCCGTGTCAAAATGTGCAGATTGGCTTTCAAATACATCTTTGTGTTGATGTATCTTGGAATAATTTTTGGTTGTGTAAATGCAAAAAAAAGTTTTTTTATCTATTATTTTGAAATAAAACAAAAAGGATCTTTAAAAAAATGAGATGAATTCCACCTCTCTGCTCTGACTACACAGGCCTGACTTTTTTTTGTTGTTTTTCTATTTTCAAGACTCAGTGTCAGCAGGAGCTCGACCAGGTCCTTGAGCGGATATCCAAAATGCCCTTCAGGGATAATCGAGGTCCACTGGAAGACCTGTACGCTCTGCACATACCCAACTGTGACAAGAGGGGGCAGTATAACCTCAAACAGGTGACTGGGATTTATGGGAATGAGGGTGGTAAGAGAGGCAAGAGGGTGTTTAGATGTGAAAAGGTGGGTAAAGCATCACTGCCACCACTTTCAATAAAAATCTGTTATATATTAACAACAACAACATAATAGTTACTTCTCATTACTATATCCTTAAATGTGAATTTATACTAGTTAGTTTCTAACTGTTCTGCCATAACGATAAAAAAAATACAGATGCTTGAGGACAACAGATTCATGTGAAGAGATTAACTAAAATACATTCATTTATATTTCAGTGCAAGATGTCTCTCCATGGTCAGAGAGGTGAGTGCTGGTGCGTCAACCCTCAGACTGGCCAACCAATCCCATCAGCCCCAACTGTGAGAGGTGACCCCAACTGCAGCCAATACCTCAGCGAGCTTGAGTTGGAACTCCCTGACATGGCCCAGATATAGTGTGGCTCAAAACTGAACAAGAAAAAACTGAAAAGTACTTGTGAACAAAGAATATCTGAGTAAGCTATATATTATCTTTCTGTGGATATGTGTCTGTAGTTCATTTGATGTCACTGACATTTGAAATCTTAACCACCAAAACGATAGAATCCAGCTTGCTGAGTAGCATGTAACTGCAGATAATGTTTAGGGGGAGCAGCAAAGATAAGACTTCTTGTCCTCATAGATATTCAGTAGACATCAGCAGACGTGTCAGTGAGTTTGCTTTCCTAATTGTGACCTTGCTCATATTTGCTCTGTTATCAGTGTTTTGTACTGTATGTTTTGAAAAATGAAAAGCCTTCAACAATTTTGGTGTTTTTAGGCGTGTTTTTGTGTCCAGGCTTGCAGGCTACTGTTACACATAATGCTACACTGTTAGCTTCGAGCACACCTGGCTTTTAATACACAGTATTAAAGATGAAATGTAGTAGTGCTCTAGGGAAGACATGACTGTACCGCCTAGTGATTAACATATATTGCTATTAAAGTATTAAAAAAATCAGTTTGTGGCTTTATTTGAAGACAGCTAACCTCTGCATTTGTGCAGAACTGATTTGGCAAAATTATTTTCAGAAGAAGGAAAATAATTTTGAAAATGTAATGGGTGGTAGTTCTCTTTAGCTAGTATTTTAGCATTTTATAGCTCATCGCTTAGGTTGTAAAGCCTGCAACATCATCATGATTCGTCTCACCATGCACCAAATGGCAGACAACATTTGGGGCTAATTACTGAACATAGTGGAGCATTTACCTGTGCAAGACCTACAGTAGATATACAGTAGATACTTTCCCTATTTATTTTAGTGGGAATATTGGACAACAGCTGCATGGCTTTTTATGGCTAGAAACTTTCGCACAGCCACACCCCACCTGTGCTGTCAGAGCAGGTGATTTGATGGCAGATGGAAACCACCTGCATAGAGTGCATATACGTGTCTTTAACATTGTCAAGGTCAGAGATAGCAGAGAAAAGCACATCAACTGACTCATCAATTTACCATCTTTTGCAGAGTTTACACAAAGCAAAGTGCAGACATGCATTTTTGGGAGTACAGGATCTTTATTTAAATAGTAAATTGTCATTACAAAAAATGAGTAATTCAGTTACACACCTGATAAATATTTCACTGTAATGTTTACATTGATCTTTTTAAATTGAGATTCTGAAATATTCAAACTGGCACTGGATTGTGTTTACATGGATGCTAGTATCAACCAATTAAGAGTGTTATATTGGGAAGAATAGGCTGATGAGCCATTGTCAAGGCTCTCCTAGTATCACAGTACAGTGGATTATGCATTAGGAATGAATGTCTAAGATTATAAATCATTAAAATTCTAAAAACAAAAAAGGATCTTAAGCAAATTATGATCTAGAGAACAAAAATATTTGTCCTCTGTCATCATCTGCTCAGCAGCGCTTAACTGGAAGGTCATGATAATCTTCGTCAGTCATGAAGGGAAAACCATAACAAAAAATCTGTCAGACCACTTCCATACCTGAAATTGTTTTCCTCTTGTGTGCCACAGCATCCCACATTCAACAACACAATGGAGCCACATGCAAATAACAATTCAAAGTGCTGTGGGACAGAAGGCACTTGAATTTACATAAAAACTTAGCAACCTTGCTCTTTGCAGGGTGAAGAACCCGATGAACCTTGAGAGCGACTCATCATTGGCCAACAGATTTGCCTGTGTGGTGGCAGTAAGGACACGTGGAAAAAAACAACAACACAGGGCATTTGCATCTGATTTGTGTGCGAGCTGTGAAGGGAAATGCATGGCACCATGTTTGTTGAATAGTATCTTGGGTTGACTGGGAATGTGAGAATTTAAACCATTGGTTTTAAAGAACTATAGGGACATGGCACATTCAGCTCACACAAACACACCCACACTCAGGAGCATGCATACACACACTGTACATACATGTACAACAGTGGAAGCAATTGTCTGGACTTGAAAAAAGACTTTCAAAAAGAAACTGTCAAATATGAAACCGGTTAAAGTATAATACGTATACATATTTATTAGTGGGAAGTTTTATCCTAATTGCTTATTTATCAAATTCAGATATCATCAAAACAATTCACACACAGTGAAGAGTGGCAAAGCCTAAATAACACCTATGACCTACAGTTACATTGAAGTGCACTGTGAGGACGCAGTTTTAGACCAGAGCTAATTTAGATAAACCAAATAATCCTCTCTGGCAAAAACATTTGCATCATTCAAGTGTATATTGTATAATTTTGAGGATATTTTTTTATTTCTTGCCTCCAGCCAACCTGTGGAGACCTAAATAAGTCAAGAACTATTGTGGTACATAATACCCACTATAAACCTTTGTTTTACACTTACAGTTATGTATAGGCACATAGTATATTAATTAGTGGGTTTCAGAGATGCTGAATGCCAGATTGTGCTACATTTGGACAGAACCAGGCTGTTTCCCCCTGTTTCCAGTCTTTATGCTGACCCAAAGCATAATGATGCTCACTTTAATGTCATATTTAACAGACTAACTTTTATCTAAATCACAAGAAAACATAAGCAATAAGGTTGCTTCCAAAAATGACACCACCCCTCTAAAAATATATATATATATATTTTAGCCACATTTGAATTATGTCTTGTCCCAGAAATTCTTTGAATAAATTTACCAGTATATAACTTGTCAGACTCACTACACAACATGTAATCAGTATCATACAAATATATAGAATTTTCTATTATCTAAGAATATAAACAGATGAGGTGCAACATAGTACACAGATTTTCTTCTAAGCAAGCTTGTCAGTTTGGTTTCCCTTTGCAAAAACAACCAAAACAAAAATGATAATGCAGTCCATCACACTTGACCATACTGTATATATAAGAACTTGTGCCCTATTTTTCTTACTGGCAGTCATTAAGTGTGCTAGCTTGATTGGCGGGTTTTAAGAAGAATAGGTCTCAAAGAACATGATTGGCTCAACTCTCATTCATTGCTGTTGCTGCTGTTGTCCAGATCTTTGCACTGCAGGTCTCCCCCAGAGTAGTTAATGCCAGGGATTTCCATGCCAAACCGGTCGACACACCAGCACATCCCCCTTTTTCGACCACGAGATGGCTTACACTGCAAGTAAAGAGTGGTGAGAATTGGATGAAAAGTTTCTTTTTAACAATTTCCTATTGAATTTCTGTTTGATTGGGCAGTTAAAATGTTCTGCTTTTGTCTCAAAACCATTTGGTATTGTTTGATTTAGTTAGTCCACTTAATACGACATGAAAGGATGATGGTATTTATACCTGTTTGCGCTTGAAGAAGCCCTTCTTGTCACAGTTAGGGATGTACAGAGAGAGAGCCAAAACCTGAGAAGTGTCCTTCATTCTTTGAAAGAGATTATCCAGTCTTCTCCTGCACGGCCCCTATACATAGACACACAGCTCTATAATCAAAGGTGTGTGTTTTCATGCATCATAAATTATGGCTCAAAATGCCCTTGGAAATTTGTCAAATGCCCAGTAATCATGAATAAGCAGGTGGGAAATACCTTCACTGGTGAGAACTTTAGTAATTTAGCATTTCACTCCATGTTGCCATGTGTGAAAGTGGCCCTGGAGGGCATCTTGGCTCATTTGTCAGAACTGGTTTCTTTCCAATGTGCAAGAATAACAAAGCCTACAGCTGGATGCACTAACTGAGATTTTTCTGATTTTAACAAAATCAAATGTCTGTTTATTTGACCAATATCCAACTAAATATGGCTCAGAGAACTTAGTGAAGCGAAAGCCTCTGTCTGAGCCGAGTCAGTTTATTACTCTGCTATGCACTCACAAACTCATGCTCCAGTTTCTGCAGGATTTGCGGTGAGAAGTCCATGTTGCTGGCATGCCTCACTCTGGCCAGCTGACTCTTGCGGTCCTTGGCCTGTTTCATGGCCTGAACTTTCCGACTGTTGATGTGAGGAGATAAGGGCACCTTGGTTTGGGGCAGCACCGACTTGGGCATGGGTAGCAGGGTATCATCGTGAGACTGACCTAATAGAGAATACAAAGACAGAAAGAAGTGGGCAGGGTCACCTATGCATGTCTGATGTTCATTAAAGCCACCCTGGGGGTTTTTATGTGCAGTACACAATTACATTTACATTCAGTGTTTAGCTTCAAATACACTGTGAACATTCTTAAGGCCTAATAAAAGAGTTCAGTATATTTGCCTACTCATAAAACATTAACAGAGATCATTGCTTGGATTCTATGATAACTGCATGCTGTCTATTTCTTTCTTTGTCTTTTGTTGGTGCATTATTAGACTGTAAAATGCCAAAGCATTTTTCCACCAGCAGCTATCATCGGAGGACCGCAGTTAAACTTAAGAAGACCATGTACCTCAACTACAGCTCTCTGCATTTGGCAGAAATGTATCGTATCACATGCACACTTGCACAAGTGCATACACGTAGTTGTGCATGTGGTAACAGAGCATGATATACAAATGAAACAGGGCAATCATGCAACAAAACATTGCTCCATAGAGTCCCATCACAGTTAAATCAAATCTCTGCAAAATGTGTGCTTTTTTTTTTTTGAAAAATGCATTCATTCATTTTCCGCTTAAATTACATGTTTCAATTCTAATTCACGATTACCTTTTTGATATTAGAATCAGTTGTGCTATAGCATCCATTATTTTGAACAGTGGAGATTACAGAATACAAACACCATTACAAGAATGTATAACCAAAAGAATGTATAACCAAAAAAGTGCAGCTGCACTTAGGCCAGACTTGATTCACATGATTACTATTATCAGAGAACTGTCTTTAACAGAGTATGGTTGGTTATTTAGACCGGAACTTCACAAATTACAGACATGGCAAGATTAAAACAGCCAGTGATACCAATTATTACAAACAACTTAATGCCCACAGGCATAGTATTAAGTCCTGTGGGAACAGAGCTTTATCTGTTGCTTTCAAGAGACTGTTGGAAGAAAAATCAAAATCAAGAGAATGTAATGGCTCCCACCTGGAAATGCACCTATTTGGGAGGCTAAAATTAAAAAGTAAAGCTTGTGGAGGACTGGAGGGTCAAACTTGGAGACGTAACAACACTACGTGATGATTTCATGGCACCAGCTACATGCTCATTTAGGACAGTTGGTGGATAGTGGCCAGTTTCAGACTGGATGTGTTGACATAAGGGACAACACAGCCTACATTTATGGCAAGTTAGGTTACCAGTTTGGGGTATATGTAGACCAGGGGCCTTAAAACTTTTATAGCCAATGACCTAAATGAGATATTTAGTCTCACCCTCGCACCCAGGACCATGAAAACATGCTATTACGCTTGGCATGTGGCAAGCCACCAGAAACAGCCAGAGCCCAACACCCATACAAGCACTCAAGTACATGCATCTTTCATCTCTGCAAAAATACAGTTACACACAGTTGCACAAACCTTGGTGCTCATCCCTCTTTCTTGTCCCACCCTCTATTCATTTTACCACAACAATTTTGTGGACGCCAGAATGTCCTAAGCCACAATTGGCCCATTTCCACTGCTGTGTCACGCACTTGTTTCCTTTTCATTTTGGCAGATTGCAAACTCTGAATATAAACCTCTCCATATCTGCACTGCCGTGATCGCTAAGCTACTAAACTAAGTAGGCGGTGAAACAAGGTCACTGCCTTATTGCAAATAATGCTTAAAATCTCCCAAGCCCCTCCACCCCCAGTGCTGATGATGAATATCACAATGATGTCATCCGTCTGCATAATGACAGGTTCATGGAAAAGCAGGAGTGATTCCCTCCAGTTTTTTTTCTTTTCCTCACAAGAGAAAGCTGAGCCAGATTGGCCAGTGTAAATCCAATCAAGTCCTCTTTTGCTAATCCTGGAACTTGTCTAATCTGACCTGTGCTGACTGTTCCTGTCTTTCTTTTTTTCTGCTTGAATGACAGCTTGTGCTATTGTTTGCTGATATTTGACACATCATAAACATGCAAAATGCACAACTGAACAAAATCCACAAGTGTATAATTGTGCAGAGCTCCAGAATCATACTTTATTTTCTTATTATTTAATTTATTTATTTAATTATTCTTAGGGATTTCTTAAAAATGCATATTTCAACTTTTACCAGCCCATAATACATTTTATGAATATGCAGTAGGCATAGATACACCTTCTTGGCACATTTTGTAAATCTTCTCAACTGTCTATAACATGTACTTTTGCAGTAGGTGTGTGTTTATCAGAATGGATATGGGTCTTGTTTAATTTATGTGTAGTGAGAGTGCCCAGCAGGAAATGTGGAGATAATGGAGAAGCCGGCTGATGGGCAGACAGACGGGCGATCAGTAGCCCACGCTCACCCTGCATTCTGCTGAATCACTGCACAGCCTGGGCCTGCTTGCAGCACCGAGACAGAGAAAGGGATTGGGGGGAGGAAGGAGTGGAGTGGGGAGACAGATGAAGAGACCAGGGACTAACAAAGGGTGGTGGGAGGGAGCAGAAGATGGTGTGGGAAAGGAAGAAAAAAGGAATGGGAGATGAACAGAACACAGGAGTTTTTTTTTCTGCTAGCCAACAATTTCTCAGGTGCAGAGCTGCTTTGAAGGTTGACATCATCTCATTCAGGCTGAATGAGAACAGCAAAAAAAAGAATAATAATAAAACCTGGTGACAAAAACAATAAAAACCACTGTATGCTAATGTTACTTAGCCTGAAAAACTGCAGTTCTTTGGCTCTACCCACTGAGGTTTAACACAGCCAGTGAGATTATTTATGTTTCCAAAATAGCTTTGCTTTGACACTAAAACTCCAATCGTCAGGAAAATAAAGCCCAAGACAGAATGGAAAGGGTGAAACTGGGGATATGGGGAGAAGAAGAATAGAGTGGAAAAGATGAAGAGGGACAGTAGCCAGGCAGGGAAAGAGGAGAAGAGGCAGTGTAGCAGGAGAGAATAGAGAGACAGAGACAAAAAGGTTGGATAGGTGTGGGAAAAGGCACAGGTGGTGTATGAAGAGAAGTAGAGGTTTGCAGGGGACCTGATAAAAGAATGGCTTCAAGACAAAAAGTAAAAAAAGAAAAAAGAAACTTAAGAGGAAGGGAACAGGGCAAAATGAAGAGAGTGAGGCCACTAACGCATATTTCCCACAAAGCTTGTCTTAGTGCTCCCCAGCAGACAGTGACTATTCCCAAACTGCCAATCAAAGGAGCCAACAGCACAGCACCACCTGTAATCTTCTCCCTTGTTTTATGTCAGCGTAGGGGCCCCTGGGGCAGTGGCCCACTCACACAAGACCTACTGAT
Organism: Mastacembelus armatus; assembly: GCF_900324485.2. Taxonomy (NCBI): domain Eukaryota; kingdom Metazoa; phylum Chordata; class Actinopteri; order Synbranchiformes; family Mastacembelidae; genus Mastacembelus; species Mastacembelus armatus. Next base: position 4,932,900 of record NC_046634.1, on the reverse strand, counting down.
TTACTGCTTGCAGCCTCACAATGGCCTTTTAAGCTGTGATGATAGGTTGATCGGCACTCTGTACCAATTGTTGACAGAGTTCACAGGGTCAAGGCACACAGGGGCCTTTGAGTCGTGTGCCTTGGTAATGACAGGTGTCAGCCTGTCTTAAACAGGGCTGTGTGTTGGCCCATAGGGAGACAGAGGGCACCCAAACTCAATTCACCCTCCTTTAGAAAATGTCAAATAAATTCATAACATATGTGTTGGGCTCAAGCTTTAAAACAGGATATGAAACAGCAATTGCTTTTGGGAGGGGTGATTACAATCTAGAGGGTTTTTTTCACCACTACATCACTAACTGACATTGTGTGTGTGTGTGTGTGTGTGTGTGTGTGTGTGTGTGTGTGTGTGACTTGTGGACTGCATTGACAGGGGAGGAGCAACATCTTTATCCAGCTGTTTACTGCTCCTTTGATTAGATATTTGCTTTAGATCAATTCTGCAATATATCAAGTCTACAACTGAACAGGAACACTGTCAGAGCTGGCATTAATGTCTCTGTAGTGTTATACATTTATTATTGCTCGGTTCATTTCAAAACCCTATAGTGGAACATGTTGCAGAAGAATGAGACAATGGAAAGTCTACAGTTACTATAAAGAACAAAAAGACCATCAGGTTATTTAAGTTAAACTCAGTGGCCTGTTTAATGTGATTAGAGCAGCTTTGCTGTGCCCAGTCATCTCTCAGGCCTACCTTCTGACGGATGCAGCAGTTTAAACAACTTCTCGTTCATGCACACCCCCCGGCCGTGCAGGAGCGCGTGTAGCGGCTTCTCCTCGCCGTTCTTGGGCAGGCAGCGGAGCCCGCGCGTGCACGGCCCAGTGTACACACCGCACGCCTGGCCCTCTTCGAGCGCGCACGTCAAGCAGCAACCGCAGCCGGGCTCCTTCACCAGGTGGCAGCCCACCGGCACCGGCGGACACATGGACAGGGCCTTCTGATCGCAGGGCTCGCACGGCACGTACGACGAGCCGCAGCCGGCTATGCTTAGCAGGAGAAGCGGCAAGAAGGAAACGCTCAGCAGCATAGTGCGCTTCTCGTCCAAATTGCAAGGTGTTAACCAAAACCGCAACAATTATCAACTAAATCTTGTGGTGAATCGTTTCTTTGCAAAATGTTTGAGTCCAACCATCAGGGCTGTGCTTCTTGCATCCACAGGTGCTTTGTGCACTCAAGTCCCAAATGTCACTGCATCTGATCCTCGCAATCCACAGTCTGCTCCCCCTGTGCTGTTCTTCAACCTTGCAGCCAAGAATATTTGAAACAAGCAAAAAAAAAAAACCAAGCAAAATAAGCAGACAGCCCGTATATTTCCCCTCAGTGATGCCCGGTGCTCTTCGTCTCCAAATGAGAAAGGAAGAGCCTGATTCCCGCTGGCGCGCTCTGTGTAGGTTGTTTTACCCGCACGGGCTGTGAGCTCAATGTATAATCTGTGGCTTTGAGCTTGCCTTTTAAAAAAGAAACTACCAGAGGCGAAGCCTATAACGATGGGCATGTCAAACAACTTTTGGAGGGGGAGGCGCACTTGTCAACTCTGTGCACTGCGATGCTGATTTCACAGGGCGGGTGGTGGCATGTCTCCAGATCTGCCAGATACCAGACGATGCTCCTGAAGGCGACTGCATAAGACCTTTGCAGAGTAGCCACTAATTATCCAGACGAAGAAAGACCATGATATTAATTATTAACGTTTTCACTCGTTGCGCTTAATAACAATTCACATCTTAGGGAAGATGCATATATACAAATGGTGCAATTACTTCAAGCAGAAGAGAAAACTTGGCAAAGAAACAAGAAACTGAGCTACATCAGCACAATTCATGCACATGTTTAGGGTCAGCAGAGTGAATACTTTAATGAACCATGGAGATTTATAGTAAATCATCAACAGATTTTCTATGAAACAAATTTCAGGGGAGAGATTATGACAATATTTTTGTTACTGGTCTCTTGATGTATTTGATGGTTGCCTTTCCCCGGTCACAGAAACCATAAAAAGCCTACACTGTCTCACTTAACTCCCTGCTCTTATTCAGATTGACATTTTTACAGTGTTGATTCATATACTGTTGGCCAAGCTGAGCATTGAAATCATCATATCCATGTGTAGGCAGACTTGCTAATTCACCACAAAACACCAATATACAATTCTTAAAGTCTTAGTTACTTGTACTGAGAAATGTGGTGTTTGGATGTGGAATTGGTATTGATCTCTGCTAGTTTTCCTTGGAAATGTAGAAATCCAAATCTAAATACTTGTTTAAAAAAACCTCAATGAAACACACTTATGTTGACCACAAGAACGATGTTCATTGTTCCCCTGTAAAGCCGCCAGACGGATACACCTGAAATATGTGTTTTTTGAAACTGTTTGGTGAAATTTGACTGTATAATGACACCACATGCATTTATTGTTGAAGAAAATCAAAATGACTCTTACAAAGTTAAGGGTGGGTTCATGCATGTGAAACAAGAAAGCTTTATAGTTCCCCTCAGATATCTTTGGGTTTCTCTTGTTTGCCAAAGTACTGCAGCTTTAAATATTTGTGTGATGGTGTCTTGACCATAACAAATTTATTGTCCAAAGATCTGCACAGTGACCTGCTGTGAAAAGGTCCAGATCAAGGCAAACTGTCCTCATAGTGATTTTATTTTATGACTCAGCAAGGCCAGTGTCCAGTAAGATAAGTGGTGAAGTCTCATGGATTCAAAAGACATTCAGACAACATTCAGAATTCACTTCATGTTTTGGCAGATCACAATATATGTCTGAGGATTGTAAATGATCAGTATGTTTTTGTATTCAGTAAACAGAGACGCACTGGAGTCTTGGATGAGTTATTTCATTGTCATTGACCCTGGTCCTGTTCATCCTCTTGGAGTAGGTTGTTATTGCTGTATATAATTGTTTTGATTATTTGGTTTTACTTTTCTCTTGGCTTGTATCCTGTTATTCATCTTGATTTTGCAGTGTAAATGCCGCATAAGCACATAAAAGCAATGTCAAATTTTTGTAACATCACTCAGTACTGAAACCGACCTTTTAAAAGCCACACTGATCAAAGGTTTTATTCCTTTTCTGTGTCAAGTTTCACTTCCTCTTTCTTCCTTCCCCTCTTTGCAAAGATTTGTCAGCAAACTCTTCAGATCCGACCCCTGTTTGCCTTTGTCCGTGACCTTTGTGTTGTATCAGGTATCACATGATGTCACACATGGCGGAAAGGTCAGCTCAGAGTCGGTGTCCTTTCATTTTTCTCATCTACCTGTCTAAAGTGAAAGAAAGAGTGCCATTCATATTGAAACATGTAATACACATCTGTCTTTTACAGGTTCCGACATAAAAACTCCATCTGAAATATCATCCTGAGAACACACTCAAGATTCATAAATTGACGATTTATGACCCAGAGACATATTGGCAATACTAATATATCCACAACTGTTTTGTTTTCTCCAGATGTGAGACATGAAGGAACTGCGGTCCAACGGCTGCTAGGGTTCGTAAATCCCGTCATTAGGTCTAGTAAGGTTGAGTCTTTTGTACAGTGAGTCTAAGTTGGTGTACATAGGCCATATGATGCACAGATGTTGGATGTAGCTGTTTTTGATAGAGGTGCAAGGTTTGGGACTTCCCTGGCAATTAAGCCCAGGACTAAATGTGCTGAGGTTTCAGTACTGTAGGTGGGGTCGTGGTCTGTATTAGTTTGAATTCCTCCAGCAGCACACTGTTAGGAGTGTAAGAGTACACACATCCACATTTCAGAACTTTACAATGGCTTTGAATTCACAACTTTGGCTCCTCTTAGTCCAGTGCTGACATAACATATTGGGAAAGGAATCATTTTTATATGGGATATAAATGCTGCTGTAGAATCCAACAGCTCCTGTTCTTCCAAATAAACACATTATTATTGGCCATGTCATATTCACCAGGTATTTGCATTAAAGTGGTCACTGATCACTGATGATATTGCTTAACCGGACCAATGGAAAAACCACTGCAGGATTTAAATAATAAAAGCCAAGTGTTGTCTGTGGAACTGTTGTGGTGAGATTGTTTCCTCTACTACTGTTGGTCCTCAGCAACATGGACATGTTGATCACAATGGATTACAGAGCATACTGCTCTACCATTACATTAATATTAAATACATGAACCACAAACTTTGAATCTATCATTTCTTGTCTGTATGAGGTCAGATTGTATAAATTGCTAAGGAAGTTCTCTGTCCTTCAAGGGATCCCACCACCCCAGTAACTTTGACATCCCAAGTCAGTACAAGAAGCCCATTCTTATGATTTGTTTGAGTTTAATTTTCGACTTCTATTTGAGTGCAAAAATGTCAAAAACAGCCATTGAATCACAGCCAGGGACTAAAAGGTAATGTGAATTAAATCACACATCCACCAGCCAATTGATGTCATGCTGCCTATGCTCAGACACTCCCCACTCTGCAGTGTTGGTTTGCATCCAAGTGCAAAGCAGCAGTAAAAGGGGAAAAAAAAGAGCCTGTGTGCAGCTGATAAAGAGACGTATGTATACATCAAGCTGTACATGTTTGGTTTAAGAAGCTTGTGACAGAATACCACACACCAAAAGTGGGGACCTCAGGGGATAGAAGAGTATAGACAGAAAGATAGATACAAATCCTATCACGTCCTCCATCAACAGCCATTTTTCTCTCTCTGTTTTCCCAACTCTTAACTTTTGGCTGGATTTTCTTTTGCCAATGGAGTTCTAGTTCAAAGTGTGTTTCATTTGGTCTTGTTGTTGATGTTTTATTTAGGTTTCTTGCATTTTTGATATTTTAACTACACTATACAGTAGTGTCATCCAATCATACATTGTTCCTCGCTGTATTTTTGCAGAGGAGTGCTTTTATTTTGGTAGAATAGTTCACACACTGTTCTGAGAGTACTCAGTCCCATCAGATCTCAGAAGATAAGGTTAGTACTTTTATGGGAGACTGCCTTGGACCCTTTAGGCTCGGCCACTGAGGTTGCACAAGCCAGCGCGGTCTTACGGTCAGTCCCAAGCCCGAGTAAATGAGAGGGTTGCATCAGGAAGGGCATCCCCCATAAAACTTGTGCCAAATCAATCATGTGGATCAATTGATCCACTGTGGCGACCTCTAACAGGAGCAGCCACAAAAAAGAAAAAAGTTCATACACCTATACCACTTCAACTCCTGTATGTTATGTCATACTTTGATGATAATATGGAAACTGTCACAAAGTAGGAACTTTATAAATAGTATTTAAGTCACTGTCTAGAAAAAGAGCTTGTCAAGATCTTTAGGAGGCATTTTTCTACTTAAACTCATGTACAGTGGCCTTCAAGTCATCCATCTTTTGGCCTGCTCATCTGTGATTCCCTCCTTTCTCTACCATTGTTCCTCCATTTCTGTCAGCATCTTGGCTTTCATATCCTGACCTACTTTGTTATCTGTCAAGACACTGAAGCTGCTTCTGCACTTGTTCTGGAAGAGATAATGGAGCCAACTTGAGTGATGTCTGAAAGAAGAAAGTGATCAAAAGTGGAGAAAAGAAGCAACTCAGCACAAACTGGTTCTGAGCTGCAATATAATCTGTAGGAAACAGTGGTCCAGTGTCATATTTCTCTCCATCTTTAGGACCTCAGGCTAACGTGATGCATTACAGGAGAGTATCAGGGAGGAAAAGTAAGCCAGACAACGAAGTAACCCTTATGAAAACGATAGCCTGAAACCTGCACTGCAAGACTTTTTCTACGGTTGGCAGCAGACTTTGTTGTGTGTGTCCAACATTCAAATTAGATGGCAAAGCATATGTCTACTCAGCAAAAATCTACTTTATTATATAAATTTACATTTTTACATGAACTTATTTTTGGACATTACTTATCATTTGGAACTGCTGCTTTTGTTGAATAACCTCTTGTGTTGTCTCACTATCTTCCATCCCTAATTATTTCTTCCAACATGATATTTGCCTAAAACTTTACAAGTTATGGAACTGAGCTTGTTACACTTTCCAAATTAAAATGTTCCCATGCTTCACTAATCATCACAGATGATGCTTCTACAAGACTTCTTACTAACAGGTAGCACCTAATGATGATGCAAATATATAACCTTATTTTTTATTTATGAGCAAATATATAAGATGGAGTCTGACATGCATGTGAAACATCTGTAATAATGTATTATGCTAATGTACCAGCCAGTTTATGTACAGAAGATCATGACTTTTGTTTAGTCACTCAAATAATGAGGTTGCAGCTGGGTGACATCTGTGGGCAGAAAGACTGTGGACCATATTTAAAATGGATAAAATAGTCTGACATTCAGTCTGTGTTAAGTCCAAATCTAAATACAGTGTGCTCACACTAAAAACAATGCATTTCCACTGTGGGTCGTTTGTTGCTGCTAGTTATGACTCCAGTTGTATATAGGCCACTGCAGATCAGTAAATGACTGATGTGCACCACATGACACAGTCAGAGCTTACTGTAAGTGACAAAGTTGAGGAAACCGCTGGAAATATGCTGAGGCAGCATACATTCCCTTACCCACACACTCTCATACAGAGATACAGTCAATTCCCAGAATACAGTAAACACTTGATCATCAGAAAGAATTAGAGGAACATGTGGGAGATAAATTTGAATTTCAAACCAGTGAAAGCGCGTTTGTGAATGTGTGTTAATGAAGTACAGGTGGAGCTCATGGACGGTGACTTCTCTACCTTTCCCACAATGCATGATAGAAACATAGTTACTGAAAAAACAAATGAATTTAATGTAAAGTTGGCTGATATTAAACTGATTTTCATATGAACAATTGTCAGTTTTTTCATTGCTGTCAGCTTCTAATGGAAAATGATACAGTGCAGCAGATGATTTATTTCATGTCTCTGGCATCAGCAATAACATTTGTTTGGAATAAATGGATGAAGAGCAGAGTACATAGAATGAGCAGAGATAAAACAGAATACCACCTAAAGAAGCAAGTGTATCATGGGAAACTCCTCCCAAAAAATCTGGGATATGGCCCATTTTGGACATTCATTTTATATATGAGAAGCATGGGGGAACAAAACCACATCAATCATTGCAAAACAAAAACAAAACAAACAAACAAAAAATCTGAAGACAATCAAATATACTGTTTACAGGCTGTAGTGAAGATGGAAAACAAACCTCTTGCCAATCAATATCTGTTTTGCCAAAAATTGCCTTTTACTGTAAACTGTCTGGCTTTGGTTACTCTGATTCATAAACTTGTTAAGATGACAGTGCACTTTTATTTCCATGATACAGCAACTGCAGTCACCAACACCAAATTACACATTGGGTAATGCATGTTTGGGAATTGTAAACCGCAAATCAGCAGGGTGCTGTGATCTCCATACAAAATAAAAAATAGCGCAAGGCAAAAGTAAGCAGTAGTGAGTGTTTGCAGCCTGCAGGGTTTGGTGAAGGAGGACGATTATAGGAAGCAGTTCATGAGGTGCCAGATTGGCTAAAACCTTGTCAGCACATCTGTGTGGCCCTGGCAACAAGACTGAACAAAAGCAGCTCAGTGAATCCAGATGTTGGAAAACCTGTGCCATGCCAATGGTCTTCAAAGAACAAATGTATTTTTCTATGAATTTTCACAAAACCTGAATATTCAAATCTCTTGGCTAATCATTTCTTAAGTGAGCTGCAACAAGTGAGGCTTCTTTCAGGGAGAAGCAGCTTGAATTGACAAGATGCTGATGATTTACACCAACCTTCAAGTCTCTTTAGGAATTCAAGTATTTCCAATATTCCACATTCAAAAACATACCCTTAAATCTAACGTGTTTATTAAAAGTATAAATTGTGCACTGGCTGTCAGTAAAAATATAAAAAATTGCACCATTGGGTTGCAATGTTGCTGCATTGTGACCCCACCATAGCACCTGCAAAGCACAAATTTGGAAACCAGGAAAACATTTATTGGAAAACAGAAATTTGGCATCCTTGCTACTACCATCACTCATATGAAAATACTTTCTCAGAATTTGTGGTTTTTACTGCGGTGTGTTATGCAGAAGATGTCCCAAGCAAATATGAATAAATTTGGCGAGAAGAGGCTCTCTAAGGAATCCTTTTAATTTACTGCTCTGAGATTTTAGGCCTTGCTGTGGGCCTGAGCAGTTTGAAGCTGCAGTCATGTTGTCTTCTATTTTGTTGCTTTCCCACTGCCAACGGATGGTTAGGTTTTTGTAGAAGACATCCCGCTGGGGTTTTGGGGATCAGTGTGACTAAACTAACTTCTTCTGGCCTTGCTGGTGTTTTTTGTGCATCATACGTGTCAGCGTGTCTACACATCAAGTGCCAGAGAAGTGTTTCCTCCAATTAACTTCCTCATTTCAAGATGGCTCACTCACAGAAACAAACAGATGAAAAAGACTAGTATTCATAAATATACACACACACAAACACAAAGCACAGACATGACCTGGCTGACTTCCATCTCTGCTCTCCTCATCAACTTTGTCTGTGTGTGTTTGTGTTTGAGCTGCATCTCTAATCATGTCCAGGACCAAGATATTTACTGGAATGTGTTCAGGCTTATTCTTTTTCTTTTTTAATCAGCAAAAATTGATGAAAACTAGATACAAATGGACTTTGGATTAAAAAAACACAGTGTCACTTTCAGGAACATCTCTCAGCATTCATGTGCTGGTTTAAAGTGATTAAGCAATCGTCCCTAGGTGTGTATAATTTTAGTGAAGATCAGTAAAAGCCAGAACAATGAGCCACAGATACGTGTGCTTCATATCCTGTGCCCTACTTCCCTCCAGCCTCACTCCTGCACCAAACCCCACCATAAATAACCAGAGGCTTTATCTTCACAATGTAGGATTTGTGTCCTCCATCAGTGCAATAAAGTAACTGTGTAATCGGGTTAATCAGGTTGGCTCCTGTCTCGATTAAGCCCAAGTAATTTGATACCAAATAGTTGAATCATTTGTTGAACTTTGCTGATGAGGGAATACTTGCACACCTCAGTGCAACCTTCAATCAAGCAGTAAATATGTCAGGTTTGAACGCTCATAAAGCAACACCCCTAATTTAATCTTGTTTGACTGTAGTATGGAATTATATAGGGGACATGTCCTTCGGCTCGTCTCAAAGAAAAGAATGTGCCTCACACTGAAAAGCATGCTTTGGGGCCAGTGTAAAATGAAGCTCTTTGCCCCAACATAGCCCAGTACACATTTATCCCTTACATAACTGTTGTTGCTAAGTATGGATGCATAGATGCAAAACGTAATATCTCCAACTCAGTCATCAAAAAACAAGTTCTTAACACATCGTGTTTTGTCTGTAACTGAGACCTTAAATATGTATTTCCTAAAAAAAACAAGTGAGACAAGTTAATTTTTTCCTTTCCAGCTGCAGACACAGAAGTCTAAGAAAAATTGTTGATTTTTTATTAATTTGAAGATCTAAAGAGAAATAACCTGATAAGCTGAAGGTTTTTAAGAAAATATTTAATCAACTGTTGTGTCTGTGGGCTTGTATAAACATTGGTACATTGTGGTTTTAAACCCTCAGAGATAAATTATCATCAAGCAATTTTGCCCTGTGTATAATGATGTGTCAGTATGTAAAGAATCTGTGGTTGAGGTATAATCCAAGGGTTTATTTTACGATGCTTGGCAAAGCTTGCATCAAGTACATCACCTCAACAATTCCAGAAATTCTGCTTTCGTCAGTGTCCTTGTGAATCATGTATATCATGGCAATGTGAGAGGCCAAGGAGACCAGCATGATAAGGAGAGGACAAGAGAAAACAAAAGGTTTCAGTGAGCATTGCAGATTCCTATCAGAGGTGCTGAGCTTGTCAGTTCTGCATTTTTGGGCACCAAGATGCTGAGATTGTGCACTGATCAAAATCGTGGAAATGTGCATGATGAACACTGTCTCCTGAATGGAAAAGCAATGCAAAACCAAACAAAAAACCTCTGTGTCTCTTCTCTGTCTGGTTTTGAGCTATCACACTACCCCCCCCTTTGAAATCTGTCAAGTATCAGATACGTGCAGCACAGCAGTTTCCAAAAAATCAGCTGGATTGAAGCTCTTGTTCATATGTTTGGTGATCTCTGAGCCTGCCCGCTGAGGGACGCAATACTGTAACAGGAGGGCATTGTCAAACTGGAATGAGTTAGCGGGTGTCGTGTTTTGAAGACGGAAACTCGGGAAATGGCGAGTCAGTGCAGATATCCACTAAATAAATGAGAGAGACCTGGTGTCTGGTGTGTCAAAGCCTAGCTTGTTGAGATGTGAAGAGACATTTTCAACCAATGGGAACAGAGGGAAGGTTGCATGCCTCTGCAGATGAAAATGGCATGTAACAAAGCTGAATGTACAGAAGTTTACATCTGCTGTCCAAAGAAAAATGACATCAAGAAATCTCTCTCTAAGCAGTTGTCAGAAAAAACAACACTTTTCAAAATGTTGCTTTGAAAAGAACCTGATGATCTGAGTGGATCATTGAATTTTTGCCTATCTTTGTGAATGCATGTTTAAAATAATCCACCTTCACACTAAATCTTCCTACCACTAACTTTTGAGGCCTAGTTTCTTAAAAGCTTCTTTTTCTTCCCTGATCAACAGTCCACACTCATCTGAAAAGAAAAACAATGTAAAATAAACCTTTCACTAAGCTGTCACTGACACATCTTAATACTCACGTCAGTCTTGATTTAATGACATGTCATAAGTGTGGCCTGACTCATTCTTCTTGGCGGAGACAGGGCTCTTACAATCACACTCTGGAGTTGATAGAAATCTGTCAGAGAGATGTGCCCCTTTCTGCACTACACATACAGAGCCACTCTTGTTTTTGACCAGAGCTGGATATGTATCATGTGCATTTTAATGTTTTGCCTCTTGTGGAAAGGGCTTATTCTTTTAATAAGGCTTAAATAGGTTAAAAGTGATTTTTAATTGATAAATGCAGTCGTTACAGTGAGATTTGTCAGTGCTAAACTGGTGAGAAGATAAATAAGCCAAAATCACAGTCATACCCTCACCTGGATCCTTAAAATCAGCACGAGATGTTTCCATTTAGAGCTAAACTCTCCAGAGTGCTTTTCTTGCAATATATTTACGAAGTGGGAGACTTAAAGCCTTCCAGAATTCTGGTTTTATACAGTTGCATTTCTTGAAAATTATGATGCATTTACTGCTTGTACTCTTCTTGATGCCAATTCACATAGAGCGCCAGCCAAGGTAATGAACGTGCTGACATTAGATAAGGCAACAGACATGAATAGAAGATTCAATAAAACCTCACATTTTTTTTAGTCTTTGTTTGATCAAAAACGGTGATTGAGTTTCTTTTTGTAGATCATTTTTATGACATTCACAAAATGAAGCTTGATGACTCATGTCATTTATGTCTTTGTATTGAACCTTTGCATATCCAGTCTGAAGGACTAAGTTGTTGCAGGACCTTGGAAACTATGTAAAGAGGAGTTGTTTCAAAATGATTAATGAAAAAGGTTTGGGAAATTCATCTTTTATTATTTATTTATTTTACTTTTCCCTCTTCTGGAAGGTAAGGGAAGGATGCAGTTTTTTGCACAAGGGTACTTCAGCAAACTCTTGTCACCACTGAACCTGAGCCTGAACCTGGGTTTTTGTGGTCAAGGGACGCTATCCCTGCTGCTTCCACTCACCTCATCCAACCCAACCACAACCAGCAAGGAAGCAAAGTTTCCGTCTCTGTGTTTGCAAACCAGCTTTCTTCCCCAGCGAAAAGACAGAACAGGCTGTTATTAGTTTCAAAGAAATATTATCCTCTTGCAGGAGGTTTGCAAGAACACCAGTATCCAAAACAAACAGATACAAGGTGCTTGGAAGCTTGGTGCCTTGTACAGCTGCCATGCCAAATCCAGACCCACACATCCGCTTAGAGCAGATCAGAGAACGGGAGGAGGGGAGGATTGTTATCATGCATGCTGCAGAATCATAATTCCCATTTCATCTTCTCTTCTTGAATACAAAACCGATTGCAAAGCAGCACACAAAAGTGATTTTATTATATTCCATAGTTTGGAACTTTTGGAACTGAAAAGTTACAGTATTTGAACAAACCTCTGCATGCTCAGAGGAATCTGATTGCATGAGTGCATGATAAATACTTTCCAACACACAGTGTGATAGCAGATGGTTGTGTGGGAGAGTTGTGAGTTCTTAAACATGCAAAGCACCATATCAACTCTGCAAAACATAACAGGAGGAAAAGGGAAAATTGCATTCATTAAACTCAAGATTTTACATGTTGTTGTAGGAATCCTTTCCAAGGTCAGGGACCAATGAGATACAGGGATCAAACTAGATTATTCTGTCATGTAGTCCCTCACTTGTACCATTTGACTAAAATATGATGCATTCTGTTTTATAGTGCAACAGAGCTTTTAGAAACCAGTAAATCATCCTCATTTAGCTAAAAGTTACTTTTTAATTACTGACACTTTTCAAACTCTAAAGCAACATCCCACAGGATTGCACATAAGTATAACATAATTGCTCATTATTTTTGCCATCACCTGCAAAGTGAGGACAGGACATTCTGTGCAGCCAAAGGGAGAACACTGAGAATGTCAGAATGATAAATTAGGCTAGGCCATGTTGTTTAGGTGGAAAGATGTGGAGAGAGATCTCTCTGTGGAGGTGCATGAGAACGACGATACACAGTGTGCTGTTGGAGTGACAGCACAGGTACTGCACAGTGCTTCTGTTTTTGTGAACAATGAATCTGTGTGTCCCGGAAGGGTCTCAGGACTGTCATGAGTGGAGAAACTCTCATGACTTGCTGCTACACTAAACAGCACTGAACTTGTTAAGATATGATGATGATAGTTCCAGCTTAGAGGTGTAGAGTGTGCTGTGTGCATGTTTCCTTTAGTAAGACATTTCAAAAGGTTTCCATTTCTGTACACATGATAATATCCTACAAAAATTAATAGAAAATAGAAAAATGCAATCTAGCAAGACTTAAATGTCTGTATTACTTTACTGACAGTCATCCCAAAATGTGTGGACTGCAACACTGTCACAACTCAATCAGGTTCTTTCTTTAAGGGGCTCATGGGAAAACAAGACAGCCACAGAATGCTGACATCATCAGTGGGTTTTTTGGTACAGAGACCTGGGATTTCCTGTCTCCCTTTACCTCATACTCAATGAGTTTTGGTCATTAAGGGACACTGTTATAACTTAAACTCGAGGAGTTCAGCCCACAATGGAAACATGGACTCCACAGTGTCTGTCAGCTGATGTCAGTCATGTCTGATTTTGCTGACCTGGTGTTTTTAGTGTGATATCTGATTCCTGCATTTATGCCTGAAGTCTTCTGTGTACATCTCAAACTACCTGCAAGCATAAGTGCCATGGCAGATATGATCATAAACAGCTACATAGCCACGCAGGGAGCAGGCTCAGCAATCTGCACAGCTAGACCAATATATGCAATGGACAAAAACAAGAAGAAAAAAATGAGAAAGGAGGGAGAACGGACTCTAACCTTGGCATGTGTTGACATTGTTTAGACCTATGTAGAGCCTGGTGATTAGTAAAAGAATCAACGAATAGAAATGTTGTGATTATTCAGGCCAACATTTCCTGAAAAAGAATACTTTATGGCAGCTTTGAAGACTTGCAGAGGATTATTCCACAGGAAAGAAATGGTTTTGACCTGTAAAAAAGTTTGTTTTTTTTCAACTATGGCTGTTGTGTAATTGCTGTCAGTGTCTTTAATCATGGAAATACAGTTCCCTTAAAACATCCAGGCGAGGAAAGAAGCAATTTAAAACTGTATTAATCAATACGATGAATTATGCACAGACTTTATATAATAACCCCAAACCAAATTATACTGACAGCCCTACACTGCATTTTCATGTCAGGTAAGTTGAGAACAGGGATTTAACCAGCACCACTCTTTCTGCCCCCTCTCCCCCCAGGGCAAACAGTGCAGTGAGGTCAGCTCAGGTGCAGCATTGTATTTAACAAAAAAGGTGAGACCGTCTGCAAGTTGTCTGATCTTTTTTTTTTAAATTTACACCTGAAGAGATATCCCCCAGTCTTTTTCTCACCTTTATTTATCCAGCAGAAATCTGCTGAGAAGGCACACTCATTGTAATGCTCATAAAGTATCAGGGCAACACACCTGGAGGTTGCTCAGTAAAACTAAAGTTTTCTGTTGTGTTCCACAGAGTATCTCTGCTGGCTCAGTTGTGGGCTGAGTATTTTGCTCAAGGGTACTTATGACAGTCACTGCTGAGAGAAGGGTGAATTATGCTTTCTGACTTCCTTTACCCAGAGCTTTCCAGGCAGACTTGTGATTTAAGTTGTGTGAATGTTTCCAGGCTACAGTGGGAGTTTGTATCATGTATCTTGGGGGGATTGACAGGGTTGATGACCAATGCCAGTGATTCATCGATTACTTTGCCAGGTGCTGAGATTGCTGGTTTCCAAACCTGTGCTAGTGCTCGTTTTGGGAAAAGATATTTCTTTCCTCCCAAGAAAACAAGTTAGAACCAAGAAATATTATGATGTGTCTCTGCTGTGCACTTTTTAGTGATTCAAATTTCAAATTATTTTTGCATATGCATAAATAACACTATTGTATATATCAAAATGCATCAAGCAAAAATATAAAGTGACAGCAGGGGAATAGGGAGAAAAGAAGCAATCAGACATGTTTCAAAATAAATATCAGAAGAATTCATAAATGAATAAAGAAATGCAAACTTATTGCAGTTCATCTAGCAGGGGTCATAAATGTCTATGCTCAATTTCATGGCAATCCGGCTTATACTGGTTGAGACATTTCACTCAAATCTCATTCTCGTGGAGACAGTAGACAAAAATGTGTAGGCATAAAATTCTGGATACAATTTCAGGCCAGACCATTCAGCAGTCAATATTAGGGATAGGGTTAGGGGGCAGGGTTAAGGTTTAGGAACTAGGCATTAGGGTTTTGGTCAGGGTAACTGACAGAAGTTAGAAGTACACAGGCAAAAATTAAAATAACAGCAATTAGTAGAAAATTAACTTGAAATTAAATTAAAGGAGAATAAGTGCAGATAAAACACTTTCAGTTGTCATACACAGAGCTAAAAAGCTTGGACTTAAACATTGCCAGACATAAGGCTTCATCATCAGGAAGATTATTCCAGGTTTTAGCTGCATAAAACTGAAACGCTGCTTTTCCCTGTTTAGTCCTGACTCTGGGCACAAGCAGAAGGCCTGTCCCTGATGTTCTCAGAGTTCGAGATGGTTCATATGACATCAACATGTCAGAGATGTAATGTGGTGCTGAGCCATGAAGAGACTTATAAACAAACAGTGCTGTTTTAAAGTCTATTCTCTGAGCGACAGGAAGCCAGTGCAGAGATCTGAGAACAGGAGTGATGTGGTCGTGCTTCCTGGTTGTAGTCAGGACTCGAGCAGCAGCGTTCTGAATGTACTGTAGCTGCCTTACAGCTCTTTTTGAGAGCCGGTGAACAGGCTGTTACAGTAATCTAACCTGCTAGAGATAAATGCATGGAGGAGTCTCTCCAAGTCTGGTTTAGACATAATCCCAGACATAATTGATTTTTGCAATGTTTTTGAGATGATAAAATGCTGATGATGTTATTATATATTTAATGTGGCTGTTAAAATTAGTCTGAGTCCATGTCCTCTAGATGTTAGGTTAGGGATTATGGCCAGGGGGTCAAGGTTACGGTAAGGTAGAGTAGTTCTGTCTTGATCACCCTTCCCACTCTGAATGAAGCAAAGCAGTTTGGGATAAAGAGCCAAAGGCAATGATTTTGCCGGAACATGGCATTCAAGCTACCTGATACATTCTGTCATTAGTAAGTAGAAAAGAGACGATTAGATGCTTTGAAATCAGAGCATTTGTTTCGTTTAGGGTTAGGGATATGTGGAGTAGTTCTATCTTGATGACTCTGTGTGATTCAGAGCAGTTTGGGATACACAGCTAATTTAACACATGAGCCGGCACATGACATTCAAGTGCCCCAATACGTTGTGTTATTAGTAAATAGAAAAGAGGTAACTGGTTATTTTTGAGATCAGAGTATTGGTTTGGGGTTAAATAGTCTTTATATCTGGTTAGGATTAGTGTAAGAAGTAGTTGAGGGTTGTATCTAAATTGCATGTTTAAGATTAAGGGAGAGGGGCTGAGTTAGGCATCCAAATCGAGTGGTTAGAGTTAGGAAACAGTGTCAGGTTAGGAGTGTTAGAGTTAAGGGTTAAGGTTAATGTTGACCCTAAAACTCACATAACCCCCAAATACTGTTACAAAGTACTCCCTGACTTCACAATACTGTTGTTGCCATTCCTGAAGTCTGTTTCTGCCCCCTCATGCATGATCACCTTTCCATTTTGTGCAGGTGATGACGTCAAAACACCATTCTAATGCTGCTGTTTACTGTAGTCTGTCTTCCAGGCACATGGCAGGACTTACCTGAACTGGAACTTTAAACAGCAGAAAATTTTCTTTCCTAACACTATATTTAATCTGATCTTGTACAATTTGTTTCATTTCCCAAAATCTCCCCCAGTGTGGGAAAATATGGACTTCCCAAATTCTCGAATGTTGGACACATACTTGAAAATTTAGATCAGAGCAGAGAAGTTCAAAGTCTCATGATCCAAGAAAAGTACAAGAAAGTTTTAAGTTTTAAATCATCAGTTTGGAAATTTTCTCAGTGCAGAAGGAAAGGAAAACATCGGAGAATGAAAAGAAGTAAAGAAGAAATGATTTTATAAAATGTTATGAAGAAGGCACATACCACCAGGAAGATATACAGTATCATGTGTAATATATCGTGTTAATGCAGGACTCTGACCCTGAAAGAATTCTTGCTATGTTGGATGACAGATTTACAAGGCTGTGGACATTTGCAGTTTATGGATCAAGGAATTTACAGCATATAGAAAATGCAGGGTGTGTAGATATGTCTGCTTGTTTCTGCTGTCTCAAACAAATTGATCTGAGAGCAGAATAGTCATGGTCATCTAAATTTAAGAAAAATGTGAAAAATGTGACACTGAAGCAGAGATAAAATGTGTTAAGATAGAGACTGCAATTTTCCAGCTGCTTCATCCCTGAATGAATGTGTTGAGGGGTATTAGTTCCACAGAAGAGCAGATCGTCTAGATTTTTATTGCCGTTGGCAGAATTCATAGACTAAATAAAGGTTGTGTAATGGAATCAGTACTGCCTTAAGCACAGGAAATAAATGGTGGTGGTCATGTTCATTCATGCTGGTAATTATCAGTGCCTTTTTATAAAAAAAAGGGCAAAACCCTCTCAAAGCAAAAAAATTATTGCTTTTGGAAACACACTGACTGGGTTGAACTGATCCAAATTTTAAAACCACTTGAGTGTCTGTCTGGTACACTCAACATTCTGATACTGGGCAACCTTCTCCTACTTAAAGGCTTCTTTTCCTTTTGTGCTTTGGAAAGATTTAAAGAAATAAGAGCTCAAAATTATGTGAAGACAAGAAGCACCTTGTATTTACAGACATGTATGGTATCACTTTAGAAAAACTGGAAGAAAAGCATATGAAATAAATTATACTGGTGATTCCATACATGGTAGATTCTTTGTGAGTTCCTGGCTCTTCAAAGCCAGTCCAAAGACAGGTCTTTCCAAAGATCCAAGGTTACTCAGGGGCGATATAAAAAAGCAAAAACAAAACAAAACAAAAACAAAAAGTTATAACACGACTCAAGTTTGAGAGAATGTATATTTCTGATTGTTTGTTTGTCCTCTCAAATATAATTTGCTCTACTTGTTTGTGACATGCCCCCACATTGGCCCCACCCTGGCCTGTGTCTAGACCATCACGCATCATTCTTTATGCTAAGCTAAGCCACTTCTATCTTCTCATCTAACTCTCAGCAAGAAAGCAGCAGCAGTATTTCCCAAAATGTCAAATTACTTAATCAATCAAAAAATACAATATGTCTAAAACTGAACCATGTTTCTAAAGCCACAAAATAAGTACCACTTCTGCAAATATTTTTGTGGCACAGACATCCTCATTCTGATCCTGGCAAAAAGAATCCCACTTGCTGCCTTCCAAACCTAAATCTATGCTTGACTGAGATGCCTCATATTTTCCACTCAGTCTCATAGAACTTGACCCTTTTTCAAAGCCAATTTGGACTCTGACTCTGAAAATATACCTTAGTGTGGCAAATATGAGCACAGATGAGACCTCTGATGCACGCTCATTCTTCCGGAGAGATTTCACACTAGCATGAAGCTAAAAGAGAGTTAGTGAGCTGTTGCGGGGACACAACCAGTCTATCAAGGCCGGTTCTGCTGCTTTGGTGGAAGGACAGCTGGCCCGTTTCAGAGCTAAGCGCCTGTCAGCCTCTTCCTGACTAACATGTGGATGTGAGGAAAACCCAGTGTACCGTTTCCACTCCTAATTAGCCTGAACTCAGCACTGTTATCTTAAGGAACCCGTCAGAGCTTTGAATCGGTTGGACTGTGGATATGACAGAAGCTGGGAGTACTTTCTGCAACAAATGGGATAAGTCCAGCCTTCTCATGGGAAAATTATTACTGGCAGACACAGCACACCAACAGCACTGATGAGCTTTTAATAATTTCCTAAATGATTTTTCTTCATCATCAGCCTCAATACTGACAATATCATTATAAAATTTGGAGTGTGCAAAAAGGCAATTACGCATTTAGTGTCACTGGTAATAAGCACCTGCTGCTTTGCTTTTTGAGCAGCTACAGAAGATTAAACGTCACTTTATCAACTATAATCTGTTTTTGATCTACAAAAATAATAAAAGTCAGTCTCTTTGGGAAATTTAACGAAAAAAAAAAAAAGCACAGCAGAGATGAATAGCAAACCAAAACAAGCAGGTTGATTTTTTCCATTTGATAAGAGCAGAGTAGGAATTTTCCCTTGTTTGAATATTTACAGTCCAGTGGCATCTACATGTGCAGGGGTCAGGTTTTTCCAAAACGGCTGAGTCTGTGTGGGAAGGTCATACCTGGGTGAGATGGCTCTCATTGATTGCATACGTTTCCACTGAGGTTCATGTTCCCTTTTTGACCATGTGTTACAAACCAGTTAAACAAAAAAAAAAAAGTTTCAGTTTTTAAGTTTGGTTCCCTGTAATTATACTTCTGGCTACCGCAATAAAAGAAAGTCATGCTTAGTAGTCCTCACCATGATGTGCAGTATTGGCCATTTCGAAACAGTAGACAAGACAGATTTAATACCCATTGTTCAAGTTTTTCAGTATTTCCAAGACATTTTTTAAATCAAATCATGAATTCACATATGTCTCATAAAGACCAGGAATGCCTGTTTTTAGTGAAATTTAATAGATTCTGAAAAACTAGATTTGCTCAGACTTTGGCAGAGGGATGGTCTACACATCCATTTTGTTCTTGACTTGTCTGGTCTGATCTAGGTACATGCTGTACTTTTAACCTTCTGTTAGGTTCCTTCAGAAAGCTGTTTAATCAGTATAACATGCTTTATCTTACAATTTCTGTTTCTGAATTAGGTTCTAGCTCTTTACATTCTCTTAAATTCCACTTGGTGGAAGTGTGTGCCCCTTACAGCCCATAATGTGCCATGGCCAAGCAATAATTTGTCAGGGGGGGAAGCGTGTCATGCATATTTGTGTCTGAACACTGTCTGCAGCCGTGGGAACCTCACATAGCTCACAGTTGATGATATTTCTTTATTGCCTGCCTCTATCTCTCACAGCTCTGACTCTGCTAAGGTGTGGCTGGGCCAAACAAACACAGGGCTGCTGCTTGGAGAGCTGCCCTGTTGACTCTGTAGCAAGTGGCTCAGCCACACACACCTGCTATCAATTTGCACTTGTACAGCAGTGAAGCTGGTTGTGGTTGAAATTCATTTTGTTCAATACTACCCAATTCATTCTATTTGGCTCTTTACCAATGTGTTTATATCATATTAATCATAATAAAAAAGAAGCAGCAAAAGCAAAACTTCTGGGTAATGTTTCAGCCTAAACAAGCTTCCTATACAGAATAAAAAAGATAAATCAATATAAAACATATTTGTGGATTGCAGAAGTCTCAAACATGAGGACTCATTTATAAGAAACACCACAATTTGAACTTGAAGGTCTCATATGGATAAATACTCAAATGTACTGAATAGTTCTGCCTTTTGCAGCAGTGCCAAACTAACTGCTATCTAACTTCATCATGGACAATGATGGGTTGTGCATACCAGTGTTTCCTTAACGCCATAAACACTTGCAGGTGCAGCTGTTGGCACCAGAGTAAAATGGAGTAAAACTCTGATGTGGAAAATATAATTTCACTACAAAAATGTATTTCTTAAAAGAAAACTGTCTGTGTGCCATCTGAGTGTCACAGCAAACAATATCATTAAGTGTGTTTCCATCCACTTGGTTTGTGTTTTTATTTTGTGGATATACCAGAAATTGGACCAAAAATGTTTTTATACTTAGCTCAAGTGGTGTTCTATGAAAAGCAAAGTATAATGGGATCTCCAATGCAAATAGATGCTTTGTGTATAAATCATGGTGTGTGGTGAGGCATATGACTTAAACATCACTCAAGTTTCTGCTGAAGAGATAAAAACATCCACTCTGTCAGAGCGTAACATTCCTAAAAGTAATTCATTAAATACTTTCCCACCATGTTTTCTCATGGCTTCCCATTGTTTGACTGGGGTTCTTAATTCCACCATCTCTTTTTATCCCTTCTACACCTGAATGGAAAGTTTGTGCCACCAGTTGTTTATGTGGTGTACTTCAATGTGCATGTTACTTTGCATATTTTCTGGAGGTTTACACTATTTTATAATGGAACTGGTTGACAGTGAGCCGGCCAACACAAAGGACACTGCAGGTTAAGGAGCTGAATATAACTCAGCCAGCTTTTCTACTGTGACATGACAAAATGTGCTGTGGTTTCCCTGCACTGGTCTCCTGCAGCTTAGCCCCACAAGCAATATGTGTTGAAATGCAAATAAACAAAATGAAAGGGGCAAATCAGTTTTCCTATGACAAAGGATTATCCAGGAGTAGTGCCAACTAAAAGCAGGCAGTAGTTTGATAGTAAAATAACATGGCAGAAAACAAAGAGGAGGAAAGCAGCATGTGAACAACAGTCTCATGTGCCTTCAATGCTAGTGCTCACTCCTTAAATGAACTTCCCTCAGGTGTTGCAGATCAGCGCTAACAAGGTGATCTCAGCCTGACACTCCACACCTGACACAGATGAGACTGATGAATTTTTGATGCTAAGACCAACAGAAAACCAAACAAATCCATGAACAAAGGAAATGATAAACAGAAGTTTTCTAGTCTGTTCAAAATGTCTAAAACCTTTGGCACAAAAATCATGACTCAAATTGGTCTAAACTAATTTATTAAGCCACAAAAAACAAACAAATGAACACCCGCATAGCTTTAATGTAACTGATTTGTATTGCTTTAATGTTTTTTTTTCTCCTTAGGAACAGGTAAGCCATGGCAATATAATGAAAATGATAAGCACAAACAAAATGTAAGACCCTTTTGTACATCCATAATAGCACATTCATACACCTGTACATAGGGGTCACAGAAATCACCTCTTTTTTACTGAAACAATGAAGTAACTCTTGACTCAAAGCCAACAGGTACATTGCAAAAAATTTTTTTTAATGTGGAGAACATTTTTTTGTATTTTCTTCTCCAAAAGACTAAAAATGAAATTAAGCTTGTTAGTAGTCGATTTAAGTGCACTGTACCTCTTTGCTTTCAATGAAGCGCCACCATACATTCCTCAATTTGTTAACACTGACCATTAAAACAATGATAATGTGATAATGTGAAAAACAAGAATGTGTCAGGAAAAATGAAAGAATAAATAAGAATAAATAAATCACTGACTTTCAAGAGGGCTGGAGAAGACACGTTTGGCAGTCTGACAAAGCTGTAGCTGTATAGCTTTAGCATCATGGTGAGACATGTCTAACTTTATTTACCTCCAGCTTTGACACCCATATGGAACTTATGTCACTCCTCTTTTGGTGTAGTGAATATAAGTGCTTTGTTTACACATTTCCAATTGGGGCACAGCGGGCGTATTCTCTCTTCAACAGGTGATGGAAGTGGACACATTTTTGTAGCATTGAGACATCAGTAAAAACATCAAAAACGCTTTTGTCATCTGCAGCTGAATGCCTCACTGTATAAAAGTAACGACTCCTGCGTTACACATATGACTGTCTTGATTGGTTCAGCTTTAAGTTTGCTGCTAAAGCTGAGGAAGGTAGCTTTTAAGTGTGAAACACAAAAAAATGGAAACTGAATCACAGCTAAACAGAAAAAGCCACATGCAGCTAGTCAGCACAGATGTAAAGTGTTTGAATCTTTGGCAAAATTATATTTGTAACTGCCATGGGTGCATACAGCTGTTTGTTTTCATATTGCATTTGAGGTTGGCTTTAAAAATCTACCTGCTACAACACATTTGCTTCTACGAGTGTGTTTCTGCTGTCGAAACACATGTCAATGCTTCTGTCCATGCAATTCAGACTCTTGGCTTCTATCTCATTCATGCCCTACCTCAATCTGAACTCAACAAATGAAAAACATGACGAACCGAAAACAAACATATACATGTACAAAGTAATGTACACCATATATTCAAACACATTTCAAAATCGTCAGACTTTGAAATCATTAGCCAAAATAAGTATATATTTTTTCTCAACCCATTAAGTAATCTTCTTTATCTAGACTGTACAATATATGTATATATGAGTAATCATGAGGGACCAAAGCAACAAAAATAAATACTTTTTCGCTATGTCACCTTTCAAAGTAGTATATCTATATACATTTATATCAATATCAATTTTCCTTAGCTTATTGTGAATGGTTGAGCATGTGTTCAACAAGCAGGCATTTGTGCACAGTGTGGAAACTCCTTGTGTTTTTTTTTTTTTTTTTTTTTTCCATTGCCCTAAAACATATCTAAATGTAACTTTTAACAACACTATGGGAAAACAAAGATGTGATACAGTGAAAGGTAATCCTGGCTCAAATGGACCAAAATTAAAGAAAAAAAGTAAAAAATAGCATCTCACCATCATGTAACTAGTTCAACAATGGGTTGTCTAAATCTTTTTGGGACTCTGTCAATAGTAAAAAAAAATGTAGTCTATTTCATGCAGTCTTTAACAAGTCATACAACCTCAGTGTACTTGTCTAAAGGTTTTAAGTCATTTTTAGCACACAGCACAGAATGTTTTCAGTAATGCTGAATGTAGCTGTGAGGGAGGGTGCATTTTGAGACAACAACATGCATAAAGAACAGTGCATAGGTCCAGGTCATTGGGCCAGTCCCTGGTGATTTCCAGTGTGTTTGTGGCAGCATCTATCAACAGGTTCACTACTGCAAGCAGTTGGTGAGCGGCAAGTCTACGTGACGCTGGGGGCAGGGCCCAAGCCTTAATGAGTGGTGCCATCTTGTGGACAACCAATCTTCCTCTTTTTGTCTGCCATGCTTTCAGGAGCTTGCTGATTTCGAACAAGAAAAATCCAATGAGTGAGTTCTGAGAGCGCGCGTCCTCGGGCTTGGACCGGAGGTCGAGGTGATGCAAGTGTGGTTGCACTGACAAATTGTGGTGACCTTAGTGTGGCAGTTTTTTTAAATGTGGTCTGCTATGCACAGTTTTGATCAGTCGTTTCACTGCAGAGCCCTTTCCAACACACAACAGACCCAGAAATGGCCACTCTAAGGATTTCACAATGACTCGTGGAAGGTAGAAGAACCAAGCTTAAAGATCAAGCTAACATGCATAAAGTCTTCAGACATTGTTTTGCTAAAAGCCATCAAGGCCAACTTTTTTCCTGAAGACAAGTTCAAAGAGAAACTTTATTTCTTTTCTTTTTTTTTGTTCAATACTTCATCTTTTGAAAGGAGGAAATAATAATGGCTTAATAGCTACATCATTCTTGCACTTGTATTGCAACTACCTTTGGTAAATCAATCAACAAAAATGACAACGTGGAACCCTGAAACATACAAGTCCTTACATGTTCCCCGACTGAACTTAGCACTTTTCTTTTAGTCTTTAGCTAGCATTTTCTTCCAGTACAGGTTACCCTGTGAATACATTTCCCTTCAATGGCCTCTGTGTTTGTCACGTTCACAGCTCCACACCGCACATCCTCTACCGCCACCTTGGATCCACTCCAAGTCCTTCCAAAAGACTTTTCCAAAAAAGACCAAGACAAACCAGCAAGGCAGAAGAAACAAAAAGAAGGAAAGCAGAAACAAACCAACGGGAAACAGAAAACAAGAACATCATCGAGTCCTGGCGAAAAAGACATCGACAAATAAAGGAGATTTCAAAATGGCCACTGCCACTGGGATGCTGGGTGTCTCACCGCTTCATCATTTTGGAAACAAAGCTGACAATGGTGGAGGCAGGCTGATCTGGGTCCAGCTCAGCAAACAGGTGGCTGACATTGTCTGTTGTGCTTCCTTGTTTCCTTGCAACAAATCCAAAAAGCCTGGAATTATGGAAAATATGTGTTTAGTGTTTTTTTGTAATCACAGTACAAAAGAACAAAAACAAAAGTCAATACATGTCTTTAGTATTTTTCTAATATTCTACTAAACTACCAATCCTAAAGTCATTTGTGTATTGTGAATTTGTTCTTTGCACTCAATCTATCCACCTATGTGTACAATTCCAGCTACAAAGTATCTCTACTTACTTCACTGAGCCACCTCCTTCTTTCCCCCATCTGTGGAAAGAAAATGCAAAACATTGTAAAAGCAATGAAAAATGACTTCTGTTTCAAGAGAAAAAGGCCTTGAAGGTTCTTACTTTCTGCTCTGGGGATCAGTGTCACAGAAGGTTACTGTGTTAATAGGATAATGTCGCCTGAAGAAAATTCTGCAGAAGAAGAAAAAAATGAAAGAAGAATGCACACCAGTTATATAAACGAGAATGCCTGGGAAAGCATATGTGTTTACGGTGTGTGTATAAGGCAACACGCAAGGGCCATGTGTGTAATCACCTTCAGTCTTCACGCATATCTATGCATAGTTACTGTGCACTTTTTTAATGTGATTATTGAATATTTACAATTATTTTAATGGTTACTGCTTCTTTGTGTTATTATGACTACAAAGAGATATCATGATCACTAAGTTGCAGGTTCTTGTTTTTGCATGGCCTTACTCACTTCCTCTGGCTGTCGGTAAGCGTGATGCCCTGCGTGGAAACCTTGAAGTGGACGGTGGTTGCAGCTGGCAGAGGGTTGGTCGCCAGCGTCTGACTGATGGCCTTGGCAATGGCCTGAGGCCCAGTGAGAGACTCCATGTCCACAGAGTTGATGTAGAGAACGTTACATGCTAGAAGTAACAGAGAGTCACTGTTAAAAGAAGATACTGGGGAAAATGCTGGCATGCAAGTGTAAAGTGATGAAAGCTGCAGTGAAGATCACTGTAGTTACATTTGTCATGCACTGCACATTGCAGCAAATACAATAAGACTTTCATTGTTATTGTGCAGTTCATGCATTTAAACTCTTTCAGGTGAACACTTGTACAACAATTTTTCCTTTCATTCAAGATTAGTCGAAATGCATGATGGGGCACAGCTGTGCCATGCAAACTGGTATTTACCATGGGCTTCCTCGGGAACCTTCTGAACTGTAAGGTAAGGTTGACAATTGTGAGCAAATGATTTTATTTTATGACCAAAAATCTGGTGCGCTTCAAATGTTTGGAAAGTCAGTTAACACTTGTTTCCTTTTCCCTGCTATCCCATCAAAAGAAATGAAAGGATGCCACGCCACCACATGACACTGTGGGACTCCACAGGTGAACTGCACTGAAGTAATATTGTATCTTTCTCACCTGCTCCTTGCTTCAGAAGCTCAACAACTTGATCAGTAGGTGTGACAAGTTCCATTGCTTCTTCATTAGGGTCTGGAATAGAACAGAATAGGAACTTTGTTAGAGAACAAATTCTAACTGTTGAAACTCCATTATCCAGCTTTAAATAAATAAAGAGGGTGAAGCTGACCTTTGGTGGGGATCATCAGCTTACAGGGCAGAGCTAGTGGAGTCATCGAGTGTTGGTATACCAGGGCAGACAGACAACCTACACACACACACACACGCACACACACACACACACACACACACACACACACACACACACACACACACACACACACACACACACACACACACACACGCACACACACACACACACACACACACACACACACACACACAAAGTTTATATATGTTATAGCTGTTATATTAGATGACAGACAACAAAACCAAGCCATTCGCTTACCAAAGTAGGGTTCATTGGGACAACCCTTCAGACGGACACCTTTAGGACTTGTTTCAATCAGAAAATGCCTCACCAGCTCATTAGTCATGTCACCAACTGGAAGAAAATGTTTCATAAATACCCAATAAAGGCTTTTAAGTTTTAACATCATGTCAAGATTGAGAGTAACACAAATGAAATGTTCTTCAAAACACTGCGGTCAGGAGGGGGATCAGTTTTTATTTAACCTTTTTTGTTTTGCTGGACAGTCGGTGGGGGGCAGGCCACCTTCATAGCCAGACCGTAGGCCCCACGGAATGAATGGCTGTCCCTTATGATGAATGCCCCAGGCTCCCTATCCTTTAACAGATTTATGGCTGAAAGAAGGAGAGAGCGGGAGACCAAGGAGGAACAGAAGAAGAAGGAGAAAGATGAAGAGATCGGAGAGAATGAGATATAGAAGGACACAAAGTGAGGGGGACAAGGGTCGATCAAATAAAATGGATTAGAGAAGAAGAGGATAAAGAGAAGGCAAAGAAGATGAAAATAGAATACATAATTAGGCAGAGAATGGCTGTCACTCTTATTTTTCCCTTTCACTTTGAGATCAGCAAATTCATAGTGGTGCCTTATTTGCAGTATCTCACCTTGCTCTCTGGAGATGTCTGGCTTGTACCAGAACTTGGAGGTGTCCTGAACAAACTTGACATTCATCTTAATGTCTGGATAACCATCTGTTTGGATGAAAAAAGACATGGGAAATGACTTCTGCAGAGGTGAGAAACCTGCAAGCTCAAGAAAAGGTCAGCTTTTCTTGTAGCATCTCACCATATATGGACTTGGAGACATCTGGGAGCATGTGTGTGCCAGACAGGTTTGGTGTGCTGCCACTGCTGGCTGGTGTCTGTGTCAGGTTCTTGTTGTCTGTCCTCTCTGCATCTCCACTGGACATGTGCCTCTTCTCTGGCAGCTGTGGGGAAACAGGGAACGAAGGCGTGCAGGGTGATTGGGTGCTACCTTGACGAGATGCAGACCCCAACTCATCAGGTGTGCTGTGGCCACTTGCTGCTGAGCGGCGTCCCATCAGAGGGCTAGGAGGTACAACAGCTGCAGCTGTTTTTGGGTTTCGGCCAATTAGAGGACTGGAGGGGACACCCACTGGAGGTGGGTGTCTGTTCAGCAAGGGGCTGCCCTGACCCAGACGTCTCTGGAGGGCAGGACTCGGTGGTGTGTTGGTAGCCACTGTGCGGTGGAGGGTGTTGGGGCTGCCAGGGACAGTGTGGACACCCATGATGTTGACCTGGGAACCCTCAGGAGAGGCAGGTCTATAGGGGCAGGAGGGCGCACTCTCTGAAGAACCAATCCTCCTCCTATAGACAAAAAAAATTAAGCAACAATGGACAACAGTATTACTTTGAGTTTGAATTCTGTATCTTTGCCAGCAAAAAAAATCATATTTGGACTACTTCATTAGATCTTTTTTGTTAACCTCTGCTTGTATGACTACTCACCCATCAGTGTTATGAATTGGACTGCTGGAGGACAAAGGAGTGTTGAACACCTGTGCTCTGGAGTCCCCAAAACTGCGATTCTCTGAGAATGGGAAAGTATCAAAACACGCACAAACACAATCAGTATGTCACACAACATTTTATTTTCCACGTCCAAATGGGTTCCAGTTATCTGGCATTAGACCCAAACAGAAAGTTGCAGAGACAGAATTAGATAATATCCATCCATCCTTCCATCCATTTTCTATACCCACATATTCCTTTTAGAGTCACAGGGATCTGCTGGAGCCTAATCTCAGCTCTCTTTGGGTGAAAGGCAGGGGTACACCCTGGACAGATCACCAGTCCATCACAGGGCCAAAATCGATAATATTTTAAAAGTCATTATTAATACACAAAACTTTCTGTGGACAACTGGGAATGACACAGAATGACAAAGAAAAAAAAAAAACCTTAAAAAAAAATCTGCGGAGGTCAGGAGACACTTTTGTTGGGTGCAGAAGTGCCTACAGTATACTTCCTTAGAAATATGCTTACCTGGCTCTCCATCATTAGATTCAGAGTCTGACAGCAAGAGGGAAAAGCAAAAGAAGAAGAAAAGAAGATGTATAGAAGAGAAGGACACAGGGAAGACAGTGTGTATGTGAGTGTGCCAGAGGGCAGCAGAGAATAACAATGATGGAGCCAACGTCTGCTCACCAGATACAGAGCAACAGTTCATAATGTAGTGTAAATATCTATAAAAAGTCAAAGCTTCTCTATTAAACTGTTTATGCTGAAAGAAATAAGACTGGCCTCTGGAGGAGCATATTTGCTATTTGCTATATTTGATGTGTGTAAACTGACCTGATCCCCCCTGTTGATGTGGCTTCAGTCCCAGTGTTGACAGAGGAGTCTTGGTCAAACCTGGAGGAGAGCGTGCTACAGAGAAAAAGACAAAAAGTGTGATTTAAAGGAATGACACTGAGAAAAAATAAACAAAACACACATAACACTGACAGTAAGATGAGAACTGTACACACATGCCATGCAAGAATGTAACATTTCCAATGTAAGGGATAAAAAACACAATTCTGTTGGCTGGTGGATTTACTTTTTTGAGGTGCACTTGATTAATGTAGGTATTTATACAAAAAAAGTGCTTTTATTAATGATTAATACTTGATGTATTAGCAAGTTGACAAATGAAATGAGAGTAAATTACTTGTATTATAGGGTTAGTTCAGTATCCTTATTAATTGGACAATATATAAGAGCCACAAAAAAGAATGAAATATTTATTACTGGGGAAAGCTCAGGTCTCAGCATCATACACTGCTCAAAAAATTAAAGGAACACTTTTTAATCAGAGTATAGCATCAAGTCAATTCTACTTATTGGGGATATTGATCTGGTCAGTTAGGTAACAGAGGGAGTTGTTAATCAGTTTCAGGTGCACTGGTGTTAATTAATTCAACAACAGGTGCACTAGAGGTGCAACAATGAGACGGCCCTTAAAACATGAATGGTTTTCCAGGTGGAGGCCACTAACATTTTTTTCCTCCTCATCTTTTCTGACAGTTTTTCACTAGCTTTGCATTTGGCTAGGGTCAGTGTCACTACTGGTAGCATGAGGCGATAACTGGGCCCTACAGTGGTTGCACAGGAAGTCCAAAACGCCGATGAAGCTGTAGCTAAAAATGAGCATCCATTCACGTATGTGGCCATGAAGGATAATGTTTATGCTGGAAAATGTATACATAGCATGTTGCTCTCTGAACAATGCTGAGGTTAGATTGTGGCTGGATGAGACAACATGGGATAAAGGTGAATGTTGACATCATATTAATGTTGTCGTGCATGGTAGAAGAGACACAAAAGTCATCCTAAAACTGAAGTGTTATTTTCAAAATGACTGGTAATTATTATTAAATCAACTGGTCATCATAATAAAAGTCGTTTATATTAGAGAAAAACTGGATCCTTATAACACCTGGCATTTAGGAAATGAACTCTTCAGTTTTAGTTCCTCCAACTGCAACTGCATGACAAGGATTCAGGCCAATACATTTTAAGCGGCATGGAGAAGGCTGATAAATATGGTGTGTGCCACAGAGCAGATTCTTACTACAACAGCTGTATGTTCAGGTCTGACTGCAGGAGAGGGCGGCTCAGCTGCTTTTAGAAAATTATCCTTGCAGTCAATGAACAGATGTGTTAAGTGCTACCTCTACATAGATGTCTAGAAATTTACATGAAATACTCTTAATGTGTCACAGAGGATGAATTGGGTGAATAAGTAATAATTAGGTATGTTTGTGGCGTTTACCTTTCCTTAAAATGATGGTGCTACAAGAAACCAACAAACCTGACAACATGAGTCATGCAGGTCTCAAATGCTCAAATGTTGCATCTTTGTTTAAATACTGCTGGTAGAAAATGCAGGCAGAAGATTACAAAGAAACCAAAAACCATGTACTGCATCGATGAATAAAAGAAAAATGATACATTATAATTCTCCAATAACTTGTTTTGTAAACAAATTGCAAGAGCATGACAAAATGTTTAAACTACAATCTGGAGTCCAGATCATGATAAATTTAATGAAGTACATTCCTTCTCAAAACACTCAAAATGAAATACACTACATAGGAATGTGTTTATAACCTCCCCATGTGTTATTCTTGCTACTCGTGTGTTTGAAAGTAAATTTATGCAAAAACTATGTAAACTTTTCCCTTCACTTCCACTTCAGTAATTTCTAAATTTGTTTGCTCAGGAAAAGGATAACAATACGGCAAATCATTTCCCCCAGTTATTAAAAGAAAAACATGAATTGCACGCATGTGCTCAGCATTAAATTTTGCAGAAATGTTGCTGTCAGTATTTCTGGGTGATTGCACAGGCTGAAAGTGTTCAGCTCTCCTGTTCTTACATAAAGTGGTAGCAGTCATCTGCTGTGTCCTTGCCTTTCACCCCTGAACTTAAAATGGTTTGGTGAATAAGTGGGCCCACCCTATGCTAAAGTGTCCACATTTTTCTGGCACCTTAATCAGCCTGATAACACCCTATTTGAAAGCTATGTTTGGATGTGTAACTACATGTGGCTGGATGCACACTTTAACTTCTTCTGCTATAATGTGGTCATGGCTAAGTAGAAAAAAGCGTGGGAAGAAGCTCTGGTGAATTGCAGGGAGAAACATCATAACCTGGGCAGCGTGGAGTTACAGTTATTTTTAGGTTTTGGTGTGAACCTGAACCTGTATGTGTTTTATTACCTTGTTACTTCTAAGAATTTGCATCTTTCCTGCAATATTTTATCATTTTGTGTGTATGTGAAACACTGTACAACTAAGCTGGTAATGAGCCAAGATCAGAACAAAACATTAAAAAAAGTTGAACGTTAAAATAAAATAGAAGTAAGTAATAAACATTTCTATTTGTTGCTGCCTTTAAGCAGTTTGTTCCTGGTGTTTCTTGTCTTGCCTGTCTTTTCACTAATTAAATAAATTTATAATTACATAATTTAAAAAGACTAATTAAGGGTATAAAGTTAGTGTTAAGAGGATTTGATAGCACTAGCTTTCCGCAGGCCGAGTGAACCTACACATGTTGAAGTAAGGAGTCTGTGGCGACACAGGGAAGCTGGGGGTCTGGGGAGAATTCTCACCACCACCTCCATAGGTGGGACTGTTGACAAACCCTTCCACCTCGTCATCTTCAAACGCCTCCCGGTAGCTGTGCATGGGACCCTGGAATCGATGGGCCGAGACACAATGACAAATGTAGATAATTTCATAAACCACGAGCACAAAATGGCTTTTTGAAAATACATTCAACAAAAAGTGGTGTTGTAAACTGGGAAGATCCTGCCACTGTAAGTTATTTAAATAGGTATAGGTAATATTTGTCCAGTAATACATAGAACAGACACTTCTGCTTATAAAAGGGGAATAGATTAAATGCTAAAAGTATGGCAAAGAAAGTGCCTCCTAAATAACCTTTCTATTAGAAACAGCTTCCTTTAAGCACAAACACATTAGTTGCACTGATAGTGCTAAACAGAATATCTAATAGACATCCAAAACAAACCTAATGAAATAATGAGAAGAATGATAAAACAGTAAAGAGGTAAACAAGATAAAAGCAAGATAATGTGCACATGGCTTCACCATAAGCCTGAATCCTGTACCTCTCTGGGTCTTCCTCCTGGGTTCAGGGCCAAATTGTTGGCAAAGTCCTGTGAATGCATCGTCGGTGTGTTATCACGGCTGCTCTGGTACTGTCCCTCACTGGTGGTTCGACGGCGACCAATCTCCTGTGTCACTTCTGGTGTCATTCCTCTAGAGCGAACCCCTGAAAAACCACAAAACAAGAGTGTGGAATAGTCAACTCACTAAGTGTATTTTTAAAACTCCTAGTGGAGTAGTTTAAAAGGAAAAACATCATCAACAAGACATAAAACATTTTCTCAGTGTTACATATTTAGTGAAGAAGCTAAAAAGTAAATGCAGTTTAATTAAACATCATTTCACTACTTTGAACTAATAATAATCTGATAACAGAAAGTGTGTTTATGTTAGGATGTCTCAATTTACGTTTTTTCTTACAGAATCTCAGCCACTTCATGTTCTTTTTTGAAGGTTCATATTCTAATTAGCTGGTGGGTAGGCTAATTGACCATGTTTGAAAGCAAAGCGTGGAAGAATCTCGCTGCTTTGATGAGATGGTCAGAAAAAAGAGTAAAGAAGTGCAGAGAATAAAATACACAGTAAAAAAATAAGCCAAAAAGAGCAGAAAGGGGAGCTAACATGAAATCAAAGAAAGAGATCCATGAGAAATCCTGTAAGAATTTGAAAATGGTTGGGAAGCTGAAAGATACAATAAATGCAGGAAATAAAAGGTCAGAAATTAAAAGTGAGTGAAAGTGGACAAACCAGAGAAGGAATAGGAGCGATGGCGGTCAGATTGTTGTGGTGTCATGCTTTCACTGATGCCCCGAATACGAGCGTTGTACTCTGTGGGAGGTCAGGGTGGTGGATGGGAGGCAGGACGTGGAGGAGATAGGTGGAGGAGAAGAGGCAGAGAGGTGCAGAGGGAAAAGCAATAGTTTGAAGGGTTGTCCATAAAGCAGAAAAATGGATTGAACACAAAAGAAAAACTAAAATTAGAACAGGAATGAATGTAATGAAAGTGAGGAGAGAATGAAATGATTGTCAAATGACATGAATCTTAGTCTAATTAAGTGATACAAGGATTATGATTGCTAGATGTTTAATAGTACAAAGTACAGCAGGAAATCTTTGTATCAGACTGACAACATGAAAATAAGAAAGTTACAACTTTGTTCCACTAGGAGGCAGCTGGAAGCTTCCACATGGTTTCACATGAAGGTAAATATGAATGCAGATAATGCATGGAAGCTGGTGCCTCTGAACACTTTGCTATTCTTACTCTCATCCTTACTCTCCACTCTGACCAGCTCGGCTTTAATTTAGCTGCAGAGCTAATTTTATGAGCACAGGTCACTGCTCTGGTATGACATCCTCTGATGAAGCTGTAACTACACTGCTCAGGTGCAGTTTGGTCCTTTAGACTAACTACGCTTCAAGCTGAAGTTAAAATATTATTAATACAGCTCTAAAATCACCCATAAACTACACCGTTTTTATTATCGCTTGCTTTGGTTGACTCATGTATATTATAATCTTTTAATTAACCTTATACCTTTAATATACATCTTCATTACATCTCCCATTAAAACATCCCAGTGTGTAAATAATACAAAATTAAAGCTTGAAGGTCTTCCTCAAAGTGAATATTAACTCTACACCATTTCAGATACTAAGAGTATACATTTTGACTAGATTTGTTGAAATGATGCTTATTACACATAAAGCTATAGATATAATTGAAACACTAATAGCCGACAGTTTTTTAGTCTCTGACTCCTTCCCCCCATCATTCTCTCACTCCCTCATCCACTAACCCCAGACAATAACTCAAAGTCTTACCGGCGATGCGGTGAGCCACCAGGCCTTCCAAGTTTAGTGTCTCCTCCTCTGTATCTTGCTCTCTAGCCAAGGAGGATGAAGATGTATCCTTGGGCTGGGGGGTGAGAGCGGGAACAGGAGAAGAGGAAGCACTGTAGCCTGGGTAAGGAGACGAACCCAGTATTTCTGGGGAGTGGGAAATCCCACAACCCGAGTATGAGTTCACAGGCTTTAGTGGTGCCTGCTGGTTGACATTAGTAGAGGGATCATTTGGGTAGTGGTGGGGTGCTTGGCGTGTGTTAAGGTAGGGCTCAGGGGTGTGTGTTGGGGTGGTGTGTTGGTGTTGATAGCTGGCATTGGGTCTCTGGGAAGAATAAACTGGAGACTCCATTACTGGGCTCTGGTTGGGCAATGTTGACACTCTTCCAGCTGAGCGCTCGGGCTGATTAAATGCATTGTTGACTGACCCAGAATTATTATACTCATGAATAGCGGAGTCTGCTTGGTATGACGGTCTGGCCAGGGTCTGGGAGAAGGGTGCCTGAGATGAATTTAGACTGTTTTCCCCAGGGGGTGCACTGTGGGACTTGGACATGTGGGAGCTGATTGGGTC
This sequence comes from Mastacembelus armatus, assembly GCF_900324485.2. Lineage (NCBI taxonomy): Eukaryota > Metazoa > Chordata > Actinopteri > Synbranchiformes > Mastacembelidae > Mastacembelus > Mastacembelus armatus. Next base: position 4,898,377 of record NC_046634.1, on the reverse strand, counting down.
CAGGTCGAGCATGAGCATGTTGAGTGCCTCAATGGACTGCTCAATGTCTCGCTGAGAGGCTGAGGTGGGGAAGTGGGGCAAACTATGGGTTGACTGAAGAGGAGGACCAAATGGATCATCTGGAAGACTATACTGGTGCCAGGCATTGAGACCTCTTTGAACGGCCTCTCGGCTACTAGTGCTCCTCTCAGGGGCCCTAGGCATCAACTTAGGATTGGATTCAGGGATGCTGGCTGGTGCATTCACAAAGGACTGTGAGCGGTATATGCCTCCTCCATTTTGGTAGTTGTATCCATCCTGTGGCGATGCAGAGTCCACAGACCTTTCTTGCATCGCCGTGGGAGTACGTACTCCATGTACAGGCATCTCACTCAACTTTTCTCCAAGAACGCCTCTCTCAAGGTATGGCCCGTCGTTCTGGCCACTGACAGGTGTTTGAGACTGGTAGTAGAGGTCAGCTGGTGTCGCCTGGCCCTCTAAGGAAGAAATTGTCCCCAAGCTGTCCACACTGTTGCCCTCTTGGCTATTTGGCAACTCGTCGTCGAGAATATCTGTCTCACGCTCCTCTGTTGAAGGGACACCAATTAGCCTGGTGTGGCCCCCGTTGACGTGCACCTGCGCTGGAACCAGGTGTCGAACTCCTCCTCCTGGACTGGTGGATGTGGTCAGATAGGCTTGATGTTGATGATTTGGAGCCTCAAGCCCACTGAGAAGTTGATCAAGCTCTCTTTTCTCCTGTGGGCTGAGTGGTGGGTGGGTTACTGTTGGGTTGTTGTGGCTTACGCTCCCCTGCACAGACTGGCTGTGGTCATCGGTACGATCAGTCTTGATGGATGCAGTAGAGTTACCAGAGTCACTGCTTACGGAGAGGGTGTGGTCAACAGCAGGTAGTGAGGCGTGGCCTGTCACAGGAAGGGTCTGGTCAGTAGTTTGGAGGGGATGGTTGGGATGTTGTAGTGGGTTCTCAGCACTGGTCAAATGGTTTTCATGAACTGGGATGCCGTTAATAGCAACAGCCCCCTCAAGGGAGTCTTTCTTTCGGACCCGGGCATATAGGCTTCCATCAAGTGGACCTTGGGTGTGAACAACATCTAAAACAGGCATAAAGGGACATATACTTAAATTACTAAACACTTTTATGCAGTTCCAAGCATGCATGAAATCAAAACTCAATACAAAAGACATTTTTTTGTATAGATGATTCAATCTAATAGACTTCTTTGTGATTATTTAAATCATTGTCTTCATGCACAAACTCATTTCATTGGTTCCACTCAAGTTATTTTTGCATGGGACAGGGTCCCTCACAACACAAGCACAGTGACCTCCCTCTGTATCCATCTTTTTTAACCCTGAGGTTTAGCATGTAGTCCAGCCACTAGCAACACAGCCCCTCTAGCTCTATTAATAGCCAGATTGCATGGCTAAAGTCCCTGTCACGTTGCGTCAGTGCACGTCCACATGGTCTGACATGAATCAGGGTGGGTTCTGTCCAATACACTCAAACAGCTTGTCTGCCAAAAAGAAGTCTAGCGGTGCCAGTATGAAAGCCCAGAGCTGGACTGGGAGACGACAAAAGATAATTTTTGCCTGCTGAATCATGCTGGCAAAGTCAGAGGACAATATAAAAATATGAAATTCAAATCACAGATTGGCTGCTCTTAAGCAACATCAATTTATTTCTTGCATTAATTAACCCTATAGTATATGTATTTTATATGAACAACCTTTGGAGGCTGCTCAAAATTTAAATGTAACACATCTAACTTGTAAATGAATACACACTACAGCACAGTAGTGTAATTCACACAGTGGAGATATAACGTGTACTATAATTATAGACTAGCATAACATTTCACAGTAAAACGTTTGCTCCATGAAACACAACAATTTGCACCAGGTCATTCTGTGGTAACACTCATGCTTAACAAGAAGTAAGCAACACACCAGTGCTGGCTTCCCTTATCCAGCATACATTTGCAAAGTGATACAAGGCATACAGTACACATGACCACGTCTTTCTCATATGTGGGATGTTCCAAATTGAGCAGACCCTAGGGACAGATGGTGGATCACTCGGACCACAGCTATTTCACAACCCATGTCAACAACAACCGACAAACACAGTAGCAACAAGAACGAGAGGGGCAGGTGAGGAAGCTGTAAACACAGTTTGTTCTTGTGGTTGTTGTTAATGATAACCATTTTGAAAACAGCAATAAAACAAGACTGAGGACCATAACGTGTTTCTTTACATTTGAAGTGTGTATTATTTTATTTCTTCAATTTAGAACCATATCTCTGTATCATGGTATCACAAACTCTTACCTGTACGTCAACCCCCTTTTGACTTCTTGAAAATTCCCAGAAGTGATGAAATATTTCCTACTTTTTACCTAATTGGACTGAGGGCAATAGCCACATCACATTTCAGTCTACAGAAGTTCTTCAGTAGCCGCTGAGTGACTAAATTTCTACCTTTGAGCTTGCTCTCTCACTCTCCCTGTCCTCTCCGATTCATGTCCTCCCATCACTGAACATGTGCTCTGCTGTAGCGAGGCGGGCCTGTACCACTGAAACTGCTTTAAGCGGCGAGCTGGCACTATGGGATGATCTCTGAGTGTTCCCGTCAGCAGGGGTGGGACTCCACCACTGCTACCACCTCCAAATCCACCCTGCTGCCAGGGAAGAGATGTTTTAAGTAAACTACAATTTCCACACTGTCTGTCTGCCTGGCACTGCAGCACCCTGCGGGAGTGGATATTACTGTTTTTCAATAGTAATAACTACCTTTTATTACTTAAATCTGGATGATCTACATGACTTGTCAGGGACCTGTGGTCTACATTTTCCACCAGCTGAGCTCTCTTTTACTCGCTCTGTCTAACCCTGACCTTTAGGCCCTTGTTCTAGTACACAGAAGAAGAACATCGATTTCACTGCTTCGTGGCAGAAGCAACTCATGTCTGCCAGGCTGACACTCTTTCCAGCTGCTGGTTAACCCCATCCTGAGGTTTAATCAGAGGTGCAGTCATCTGACATGTCATGGCTCAGAGAAGAAAGAAATAGATAAACTGAAAGTGAGTAATAGTGCCAAAGATATTGATATTTACTTTTGACTTGTTGTCTACAGTTGATGGCTGTCTGTCCACTGAAACACCAACCTACAACCAACAAGTAGCTCACCATCTGAATACAACTAATAGGCTACAACAGAATTAGAATTAGCTTGGCTATCAAACAGCTAACAGTTTCCTACTGTGGTACACCAGTGTCAAATACCGTTCTCTCTGCTTCCAAGGAAAATACCAGATTTATTGCTGCTCATTTATATATCCAATAAAATACAAATCAGGTTCAAGAACCTCATACATAGAAGAAACACATTTTGTAACACATTTGTAATTGTTTAAACAAAACACTAAATTAGAATTCTCAGTTTCTTTAGTATTTTTAGTTTCACACACTAACCCACACATGTCCATTTGTTATGTTCTTTCATGTGACAGGTGCGTTCCTCACTTCTGAACGTGCCAGAGGCATTGCTCATACACACACACACACACACGCCTCTCAGCTGTATTCTCTTAAGTGTTTCCTTGAGTGTCTCACTGCCACATCACAGCCATAAAAAAATCGATTTAAACACCTGTAGCCAATGATTTATTTTTAATCGACAATGTGCTACAACCACTGCTGGGACCAGATGGGATGCGGATTGTAAATATGGCAATGAGGACATGCTATTTTAGTGCTGGACACTGTCATTAAATGTAATTCATTCACTTTTAATTAAAAAAAGAACCCTGCAACTAGCAAATAGTGGATTTTATCCTTGGGATTCTCTTATCGTCCACTTGTAGGAAACTTGAAGATGGGTGTGATAGGGGACATGTTAAAAGATGCCCAACCCATTTTTATAAAATGCAGACATGTATAAATATAGAAACACAACTACCATTTACACATATGATTTATATGACCTATACAGAAAGAGGTCTGCAATGACAGTTTAATTGGAAATGGTGTATGATTTCATGTACATTTATAAATTATATCTGCACTTATACAGACGCACGACTGCAGTAAGAGCTATTTAGAGTGGAAAGGTGACCTCTGCTAGAAAGGCCTTTTTGGAGGTGTATAAGTTAGAAGGACACTGTGAGAGAAGAAAGCTAGGAGGTCTGGATGAGTGAAGAACGAGGCTGACAAAACTGAAAAGAACCGTTTCTTCTTCAAAGCTCATTAAAGACAAACCCAAACAATACCAAGCTTCAACTTCCAGGAATAGGATGAAGGTGATGCACTGCAAAAAATGTCCTTCTAAAACACTAGTTAGTTTTTAAAAAGAATGACAAAGTGGCTTAAGAGTTAGTGGTTCCAAGAATATCAGATGGCCCGATATTAATTTGATTTCAGTCTGACCACATCTGCCATAGTCACTTTCTGTATTCAAAATCAAAACAGTTGTTACATGGCAAAACATTTTAAATCACTTGGTGACTTTTATATGTGCAATGGTTCGCACTGGTATACAGAAGCAGATGTGTACTTGGACAAGCATCTATGTACACACACAAACGATTCCAGCGAGCCATCGGGTATGTCACAGCAGGATGTCACATTCACCTTCACTGCTTTCACATCGCATTGACGACAGCCAGTCTGCATGCCAGCAGTGGATGACTGGGTTTGACTGACACCTCACTGACATGTCTTAAAGAGCTACGTGCGTGAGACACAGGGAGAGGCTGTAAAAATATCCTTTTCCAGCCACTTAATCCAGGGTTTGGTCTTTGTGGAAACTTCACTTCCTTTCAGTGGAAATTATTTTTTGTAAACATTTTTAAAAAACTAAATGACATAATGTTGTTGAGTTGAGGGTTATATTCTTTTTTGGACAGGAAAAATCTATCTTTCACTACCATGTTCCAAGATATTTACTTGTAAGAAACAACTTGGAACAATTTTACATTAAGAATTAAATAAGTTTAATCTGCAAAAGGGCCACCGAGGTTGGACTTGTAGCAAGAAATGAGAGAGAGAAACAGAGGCATGTTCATACCAGGACAATGTGACAGTCCATAAGTGAAAAAGTGTCATGGTTGGTGTATCAATGACTGGCACAAGGAAAACTGTCGTGGTCTTATATTTGTCATGTCTGCCTCTCAGTCCATCTATCATTCAGTGTCCAGCTGTCACAGTCTGAGGTAATGTGACGTGACTGTATCAGTGTCTGAAATGTCTTTCAGGGTGATGTCATCCATCCCCCTGTCTGTCATCCGAGTGACTGTCATAAAAATCTGGCAGACTTATCATTTGATGATCTACAGTGTCTGTCTATCTGTGTATGTCTGAATATCTGACAACCAGCTATATTCCACATCTGATTCATGTCTTCGCCTTTTATTTTGCCAGAGAGCAAATGTCAACTCAAGCTCCAGATTTGGATTTCTTTTTTTTTTTTTTTGGTTCAAACTAAAATCAGCAACATGTGGACTTTTTCAGCACTTGTGAAAACTAATGTTTTTTTAAGTAGGTTCTTTTACTTGTATATACTTGTTTGAGGATGCAGATGGCACGTTACACACACCTGCCACCAATTTCACGCTGTTTCACCAAATTACAGTTTATTAGCACAAAATAAAAGATACGTTTTCTTTGTTTAAAAGAAAAATACACATTACATTTATTTTACCTTATCCTGATATATATTTTTAGTGATTAGAAACTGACTATTGGGGAAAAAATGGTCCTCAAATTCACAAAAATGCTCAAGTTAGCATTCTTGCATATGAACAAGAACAAAATTAAATTGGAAATCTGGATATTGGCCTCTCTCTGTCTGTCTGTAAAGTGATGGCCTGACTTTTTGTGCATTTTTTCCATCCATTTTTTACTCATGAGGACCGGTAGCTGTCATAAAAGTGCATCTGCCTGCTGTCTGCTAGACATCAGTCTGTCACCTCTGGCTCTTTGAGAGCATTGAGATGCCATGATTAACTCTCAGTACCGATCCTTTTATCCCCCTACACTCCAGATGAACAAACAAGGGTTTTTATGATTACATTCATAGATAGTGGACACCAGTCAGAAAAACTTAGGCAGTTACATTTTTAACAAAACCTTATTTCATTCTGTGTTTTTTCAGATAGGACTTAACAAAACCATTTTAGGAATTAGAAATAAAGCTGTGTTTACTAAAAACAATAACTTTCAAATAGAAAAAGACAAAAGGAGCAGAAAGACCCCAAAGAGACAGAGAGAGCCTTATGGAGACAGAGTGTAAGAAAGGAGGCATTAAGAGATGAGGACTGGCTCAGCAGGATTTCCAGGGCTGGGATTTCAACCTGCTGCTACAACTCACTGATAGCAGCAAGAAGTCTAACTAGAAGCATTATGTGCTCAAGTGAGACCTACACATGCTGCTCTAAAAATTACTGTTGCTCTCCATTTCTGCTTACATAAGATATGCATTGGAAAAATGTTAAAACAGTACTGGACTGGTTTGAGACCAAACATAAACAGTGTAATTAGTGTTTTATGCATGACAGTCCTAAATCTTCAACTATCAAACTGCACTGAACACTGGTCATTTGTATTTTAATCACTGCCAAAACGTAAGAAGCAACAGACTGTAAAACAAATTCTCCATGCACTGTATTCCAGTCCAAGCTCAGTGGAGTTCACGTGAAGTTACCAACCAAAGTCCCTAATAGTTTTGGTGTACCCAAATTGCAACCTACCCATAAAATGTTCCACACACAAATTGCTTGCTCCATGACTCACTTTATACTATATAGGTGCCAAATACACAGGATGCAACAATGTTGACATGGAAACACAAATAACACACAAACAAACTCTCTGCCGACCAAATGGGCAAAAGGTTGTATTCGTCTTATTTTGTCCAACCATGTATGATGATGTTTTCAAAGTCCAAACCTGAAGAATTTTGCCATGAAATGCTTTGCCAGCTTAAAAAGAGCACACAATTTGCTAACTGTTTAGCATGATTTGACAATATTTGAATTGACTGTATGTTACTAATTTGCAAAGAAAGTTGCAGTGATCCCAAGCTCTTACAGTACTACTCACCAGTCAATACTAAAATGCTCTTCTCTTCCTGATTTTACTTCATTCCTTAATCTTTCCTTCATTTAACTTTCTTCTTCACTTAAACTCCAGCAACAAAAAAATCATTAACTCACTTTGTACTTCTGACAAAACTCTGACACTGATCTGCCTCTGTGTGACTGTCTCTATCTCTGTCTCTGTCTGTCTCTCCAGATATTCCAGACATGTTTCAGGGCTCAGCCCCAGCCAAATATGGGAGGAGGGTGGTAAACAAGGAAGACAGCCTGTGCTGTCACTGGGCCTGCTGCCCTACTGTACACCACACACACACGAATTGGAACACACACACACATGCACTGGAACACACACGTGCGTGCACACACACACAAACACACACACACACACACACACACACACACACACACACACACACACACACACACACGCATGCGTTGTAAAACACACACCGAAACACACACACTCATTCTCCTGTGGGAAGACACTATGCTCAGTAATTAATTCTCATTTTCAGAACCCAGGGGAGCATTATATTCCTAAATTTAAGTTGGCTACTTTAAATGCTATCCATTTACCAGTGTATTCTAAATAACACTGTATGAATATCCAAACTTAAGTGGTGCTTTGCTGCTGTGCTGGGTCATTTTTGACTGTTTGTTAAAGAAAATTCTTCTTTTGCATTTCCTCAAATCTCTCTGTAACATGATGGAAGTTCGTATCATCCTTACACAACATCTGTCGTTGTGAAAAATAACACTATCTTTTAAATGATAATTAATGTCAGATACTCTGTGTAATCAGATGCTGTGATCATAATATCTGGAATTTATTCATTTTACGATGGTAAAGTTGCACACATTTTTACACACAACTAATTTGCTCATATTAGTGCAGTAGCTCTATGGCTCCTCAGTGACCCACACGGTGGCCTCGTGACTAGTTTGACCTCTGGGTCGACAGCTGCCACCAAACCACAAGGCTATTAGTGGACCAAAGGCAAGCCAACAAACCCAAGGTGCATTACACACCTACACTCATAACGTTCATTTAAAAAATAGTCCTTTAAAAATATATAAACAGTTATACAGACCATCATCAGACAAACAACTGGACTAATTCTGTATTTTTATACACTCTTACTTCAAGTGCCACATGTAATAGCCGCTTAACTACAACATTCATTACAAATACCCTAAAGTAAGCTAAGGACGCCTCTCCTCATGTTCCTCTTAGCATGTGCATCAGGTATAAACACAGACCTCTAAACTGCCTAATCCCACAGCCCTATTTAAAACACCCATCTTTCGTTGAGCCTTCTTGACTGGCATTTCAAGGTCGTTGGAAAAAATGGCAACAGGAAGAATTAGGTGAGCCCCAGATGCATTCAGACATCAGTACCAAAGGATGAAATGTTAATTTCACACTTAGACAAATAAACAAGTCTGGATTCTTTAAATGATACCCGATGAATGATTAGTGTTTACTGTACTGCAGTGGATAGAAATAGGCCATTTTCTCATGGAGCTAATCACTGTTATTCATGTGGCATGTCTATGTGGGTTCACACCTAATTAACATTTTCAATGCTTACTAACAATATTTTATATAAATTTTCCCTAATTATATAAAGTACTGTTTCCAACAACAAAACTTGAAAGAATTCTTTTAAAGCATTTTTGCTATTCTGTGGAAATCCTTTTTGACTACTCATTATCGCAATGTTGCATCTTCCAAAATTAAAAAAAACCCACCAAAGCTATCTGAAAATCTTCTGCCTGACCCCTAACCCTAACCCTAGACAACCCTAACCCTAAACAACCCTAACCCTGGAAGTATTTGGTTGAAACAACCAATGACCCTGAGTCACACTGCTGATTATGTGTCCCACAAATTGACAACCAACAAAAGATAACAAGACTGGGATAGGGGAATTCTTTGCCCTTCTCACAGGCTCCTGGGGGCTGTGGATTGACTGTCTTCAACCATTCTAACAACTAAATTCTCTAACCTTAACCCAAAAAAACTTTCCTAACCTCGGGCATCCAGATTGGGTGCCTAACCAATCTCTCCAACCAATTATCCCTAACTGGGGACCATTCCCTAACTCTATTTTGATTTCTAAGCCCAAAGGATTCCTCAGCCAACCCAAATAACCCTACCTGACACCTACCCCTAAGCCTAGCCACTAAATTTCAATTATTAATCTCAACCGATCTCTGATCTTAATCCAAATAAATCCAATCTGACACCTCACCCTAACCTTAACCACTAGATTTGTATGCCTAACCTCAACCATTTGTCTCTCCGATCCTAACCAGACATAAAGGGTATTTAACCCTAAACCAGTACTCTAATGTCAAACCATCTGCATTAATGGCGCAAAGTATTTAGGAGCTAAATTGACATGTGCTGGCCCACACTTTGACAGCCTTTGGCTGTCTATCCCAAACCTCTTTGAAGCATACGGAGCGGGGAGAATCATCAAGCTGTAGCTATTTCACCCAATCCTAATCTTAACACCCCAGTTAAGACTATGGTTCCATCTTGACATCAAATTAAACCCCCTATCAACAATCTTGACTGAGCAGTTTAAAAGAGATTCTAGCAAATATTATTTTTTTCTTGCAGGAACACAAAAAGGTGAGGAGAATGGTCATAACCGAGAATATGGCATCAAAGCTCAACACAAGTGTCCATTGCCATCAGGTATCCAGCTACACAAATATACAAAATTATCTTCACAAAATTCCACTTACAAAATACTTAACAGAATCAGCACATGGGACAGTTATTGTAGCCCTGCAGACCTAATAGGTTAGTAAGTAGGTTAGCTGATGAACCTCCTGATTCAGCCAAGCCTACGAAGGTTGACAAGATTGAACCCCAAGACAGTGGGAGGGACATCACAAGGGTGCAAGAGTGAAGGCTGCAATTAGAGAAATTAATAAACTGGCCAAGAGGCCTTTCTGCTGAGTGCAGAGAACACTGCCGCCCATTCAATTACGATCAAACTTGCAATCCTGGCGAATCCCACTGACCTTCTTGCAACACAGCAATTACCACAACAGTTCTCTGGGGATGTTCATAAAAATGAAATGGGTCTTTGGGAAGCCATAAAAAAATCCCATATATAAAAGTGGATGCAGCACCACAAACACTGCCAGGTCCTCACTCAAATGAAGGTGAGTGCATCATCCTTTGCAAATTTCTCAGCGTAACAGCAGTGATCATGAATCTCATCATCACTGAGAGGATCCAAGGGACTCTGCAAGTCTGTCAGTTATTTTAAGTGGTCAGACTATGTGTATAAATACTCAGGTTATTTTATGATCTTATTAATTTGTGATTTTATGGTTTATTCCAGAAGTTGTCTTGTATTAATGTGCTGATAAATATTGGAGGTATATATTTTTATACAATATCTCAATTTAATTTAAGTGTTTTACATTTGCATTTTTGGCATATGGCATGGGGATATTGCAGTGTATTGCATAAATGCCTTATTCCTGCACTCTTGGTACACAAGCAAAACCAAGTGGTTGAAAATGGGTTTGGGCATTTGAGGGACTTGAGATTGACGGTGTTTCAGGTTACAGCTGCCCTGTGGAGGGGGCAGACAGTAGCAGGGTGCCTGACGCCCCCCTATATCTGCAGTTTCTATTTAAAGGCCTAATTGACAAGTTCATGGGAGGAGGGTTTGTGGCGTCATGAGCTACCCATAGAGGATTAAAGCTAGTTGAAAATCAGGAGGCCACAGACAATTGAGAGCAGACTGCATCAGAGGCATAGATCTTAATGTGTTATGACTGAGGAGTTTAATTCATGTGTTTCCATTTACACGTAAATTATTGAAACATCACATTATCCTACAAACAGATATTATATAATAGAGCGAGACACTGAATGGTGTGATAATATCTGAATGGGGAAACATACCGTGCTCACTTTCCATAAAGTCCTCGCAGTGCTGGTTGAAGTTCTCATACGAGTCCCAGCGGATTAGTGGATCCTGGGTGTTGTAGTCCACAGAAACACTTGGCCCATTCTCCAGGTGGCCAAGGCCTGAGGAACAGAGGATATCATGGGTAATGGAGTTCTATCAACTTTATTAGTTGCTACATCATGGATGAGTGCACAGAAGTGTCATATCCAGCACAAGGGTAAAAAAATTCACATTTATTCCTACAGCACAAGTTGCATAAATTTAGAAAAATAAAGGCCATTATCATTTCTTTGACAACTGTTATGATTTCCAGTAAATCTGGATAAATGTTTAATGTTGTGAACTCAATGAGTTAGGAAAAACTGATTATTGTACCTCTGATTTTTTCTGGTCCATATGAGAAAACAAACTCCACCTTCCCATACTCTGGGAACCTCTCATCTGTACAGACACATATAGGATAAGAATGATTTGTTGTTTTGGTAAAACAAACATGGACATAAACATACACATACACAAAGGATGGGTCAAATATGATGTTTCTAAATCTGATTGAATCACAGTGTATTCTGAACTACCTTCACCACGCCTATCTCACTTTGCATTACTCAAGACAGAGTACATAGATAGAGACATACACACACACTTTATTTTTTCATCTGATTGCAAAATGATACAAACCACTGTGAAACAAAGAAACACAGAATACTATAAAAACAGACCCACCCACAGAGACGTTACCTCTGAAGGTCTCGTCTAGTTCGTTCTTCCCAAAAACCACCCCGAGGTCATGGATGGCACAAGTGTGGAACTGTACCCTGAACACTACATCTCTGGTTGGATTTCTGTACCTCTTGTGGTAACACTTCAGCTATGGTGAACATGAATGACAGAAAGTCTTTGTTAAACAGCTTAATACATTATTACATTATTAATACAATATTAGTAAATATATTAGTGACCTAAATTAGTAAATTATATTGTTCTTAACAATTTAGCATTAAAATGCATGGAAAATTATATATTGCCATGAAAAAAGCCATGAAAATTTGCGGAGGATATATGTGGTTTCCGCAAACAATTGTTTCCTTGGTTAGGTTCTAAGGAAAAATCTGTGAACGACTGAGGCTGCGAACTCTGAACTGCAACTTTGCGGGGGTCAATTGTACATTAATCGGTGTATCAATCAGTCGCAGAGGTGACAGCAGAGCCTATCTACCTGAACTTTTACATATAGATCTTCATACATATTCTGGCTGCCACATTTCTTTGTACATTTTTCTAAGCAATACATACTCAAACCCTTACAGGTGAGAGTATTTATTGTATTTCTCTAATAGAGAAAAAAGGAGGAATATGAAAAAATTATAGGAAATCAATTAGAAAGGAAAGCTTGATGTTCTCAATAAAATCTTACCAAGATGTCTCCTTTTAGAAGAAGGCCAGGTTCGATGGTGATGCAGATACTGGTGTTGCTGTCTCCTTGCACATTACTATGATTAAGAAAAGGTAATTACACTGGGTTAAAATTCGCATACTGGTTTCCACATAAGGTCAGCTTATGTCCTGGAACTGAAGTGGAATAGAAGTTCCCATACTATATTCCTGATGTATAGACTGGTTGCATTGCCTGGTAGATCTTCAGGAAAGGACGGCAACCTGTGAAGGAAAATAAACAAGGATGGTGAAACGTTTTCGATAACTCCAGCAAAATCTGAACTGTACAGTTGGCATGGACAGATACTCACCTCCTTTAGACTCAAAATTAGGGATTCCGTGCATGATTACATGATGCAGGAAGAGAGGCTTGTTGTTGATTTTTATGTGTCCAGACAGAAGGCCGTTGAAGTATTGCACATACCTGCAGTCAAAGGAAAGGCAGCACAAAAGTAGAGAGACACTCACTTACAGGAATGCTGATTTATTATTGATTCTAATGTCAGTAAAAAAGAAATTAATTTACTTCATTGTCTGGAACTAAGGATATGATACAACACATGATGTGCACAAGCAAGCATTTTTTGTCTATTGGTAGTAATCCGCAGTAAGCTTCCACAAAGTCTAGCTACTGGTTTTTAATTGTAATTGAAGTAATTGTTGATGAAGAGAACATTTTGATATGATGGCGCTACTACATTAAATGTCACTTTGTCACCAAAATCATTAGGGGTCGAAAACACATCACATTCACAACATCAAATTCAGTGGTATTCAGGAGACAGAGTCATAAATAAATAGCTATTTTGTATCTTAGCAGGTAATTATTGAATAAACTCTCATCATGTAGTTCACCTTTACCACCTGTAATCTCCAACAGCACAGTCATAACTGGATTCCAGTCTGGCCATATATCAGCCTTCATGCACTGCAGGTGATGTCTGAGTGAACTGGTGTGTACAGAGGCCACCCAGGGGTCTGTTGAGTTAGTGTGGTCTGTTTGTTAATGGTGATAATGATGATAGTACCAAAGCTGACCTTGACCATGGGGTTCCCATATGCAGACACCCCCCATGCTCTGCTGTCACCGACCAGATGGTTTAGCTTCTCTGAAATTCAATTAGACTGAGCCAGGAGGCAGCAGCAGTGCTGAGAGGAGAGAAGGGGCTTGTAGCTACAGCTCATGCATGTTTGTGTGCATTTCTATCTTTGTGAGGACCATTTTGAGCACAATTACATCTGACTGAGCATATTTTGACAAAGTTGGAAATATGGACATTCCTCAGTTTTTCCAAACTCCAGTTTGAGGGTTAACACTTTGTTTTAAGGTTAAGATTAGAAATAGGTTTAGGTTAGGGTCAGGGTAAGGGTTGAGTTTAGGCATCTACTTCTGATGGTTAGGGTCAGGATAAGGATCTAGGGAATGCATTATGTCAATGAGTGTCGTCACAAAGGGAAAAATACAAGTTTGTGTGTGTAATAATGTACTGATCTAATTAGAGTTTGTTCTGTTTTATAACAAATTAACCAGCATGTAACAAATAGTGCACACAGGTAAATCAAATCAATTAGACAACAGCCACACTGACTTTACTTCTTACCATCAGCTTTAAGACTTAGACAAGACTCTTATTATCTTATTGCCCTACACTCAGTGAAGATTTTTCAGAAAAAAAAAAAAAAAAAAAAAAAAAAAAAACACCCAATGTGACCCACTGTCACACCAGAGGCAGCTAGTCTTCTCAGCAAAGCTTTAGGATGTTTACTGTACTATGATTTCACAAAAAAACATAGCATCATTGAATGACATTAAACATGACAGGCAGCACCTTTAATCCAGACTTTTAAGTCGTCATAGCAGCAGTACATTATGCTTATCTTATTCTCTCAATGTCTGTTAATGCCACACATTCCAGACCATAATACTGGCAGACTCCAGGGGCAGAGATAATTATACCCATTGCAGGAAATAGCAGCAGGGCAGAGGGCAAGCCTATAGACCTAGAGAATGGCTGGCTGCCTAATTCACTAGCTGAAATGAAGTGATGTTAGGTCCCCTGGTGATTCTTTTGTTTCTTCGTTTATTCCGTGTAACCTTTTCCCTGGTCGTCTATTCCAAGTAGCTCAGATCAAGAGTCCTCTCAAGAAAGAAGACTGTGAGGGGTCAAGATTTTGGACATTTGACTGTCTGGTGATGCACCGGACATAATAATATGGTAAGAGCAAATGTATGACTTTAAAAAATAGTGTATCAGAAGACAGTCTCCCTTGGGTGAGCTACATTCAAAATAAAAAATATTAAATGTTTAAATATGTTAAAACCACTTTTGATCTGTTTGACCCATTCTGCCTGGGAATTTACTCTGCTGTTTTGCTCTCTATTCATGGAAAGGACATTATCTCAAAACACTTAATACTAAAAGTGGAGAAGAACTAAAGGAAAATATGCTTTGAATGCTTAATAACCAGGAATGTACTGTCACCAAGTCCCGCAGCCTCCCTAGAGACGGCAGTGGAATCCCTGACAGACAGATCGCCTCTCTCTCTGTGCCATGACATTTACACACAATTATCCTGATTAAAACGAAATTGGAGATAAACAGGAGAAAAAAGGAAAGAATTTCATCTGCTAAACAGGGCAGATAGTTTTTCTACAACTTGTGATCACTCAGCATGTCTTGTCTATCAGTTCTTAGACTAACTGAACAACTGGCCAAATGGCCATTTGTTATACCCCAGTGATTTTCCAATCATAGCTTAGTAAGCGTAGCTAGACAGGCAGCTTTGCACCATGCTAAGTCCATGTGCGTGGTAGAAGTTACACCACTGAACAAAATCTTAAGACAATCAACAAAAATGGTGGGGCTGCTCACTATTGAGTCCTTTTTGACACTTTTAGTTCCGTTTTGGGCTATGGCTTTAAACTTTCAATCAGCTGATGAACAGCCTGTTTGCGTTTAAATGCAGTTTTCAGTCAATTGCCTACTCTCTGTTTTTGTGTCTTGCTCCTGTTTCTTCTTTTGGCATTTTGAAGCACTACTTACAACCTGGTTACGATCCACCAGCAGGAAATGGAAATACTTTCCCTTGGTCTTAAGA
Source organism: Mastacembelus armatus (assembly GCF_900324485.2). NCBI lineage: Eukaryota > Metazoa > Chordata > Actinopteri > Synbranchiformes > Mastacembelidae > Mastacembelus > Mastacembelus armatus. The sequence goes on along the minus strand of NC_046634.1, from coordinate 4,882,803 downwards.
TTTTGTTCTGTACATGAACCATTTGGTGGTTTCTAGTTTTACCTCCTCCAAACATACAGAATCAAAAGTAAGAAGTTATGTAAAAAAAAAAGTTAGAAGTATCTTACCTTCTCTGTGATGGCTGACCCACAGGAACTGCTTTGTCCTCATAGAAGCGCCTCATGGCAAACCTGTCCAATGCCTGGTCAGCACTGCATGACACAGATCAGGCAGGCAATTAGTTTTTTTCCTTAACTTACAAACTAGATTCTAGTTTGGAAAACAACAGACACTGCAAATTTTATTTAGAAATATCCCCTTCACTATTCATCACTTCATCATTTACAAAGTAGCTTTGAATCCTCCTGGCTGTGTTCCACTTATTAACATCTGGATGCATTAAAAATGATGACATTTTTGGAGCACTTTTTCTCACAGAGTCAGAAAAATAACCCAGCCAGGATGGAGTGTTTTGCCATAATAATCACATCAGTGTTTAATTTTCAAGGCTGCTCAAGTTCCAGACCTTGAGGCCTAACTGTGATGGATTGGCACTCCTGTCCTTACAAAACCGTCTAAAGAGGAGATTTAATGTACCGAAATTCCATTTGTTCAACAGTGAAAAAATGTACGTGACAGCCAAAAATCTGACACATCTCTTAGTTTAGATTTAACTGAGTTAGAAACAATCTAATTGTTATGTTTGTTGCCTATGCTTTCATAACATGTTTGTTACCTTGCAGATATGTTGCTGTAGTGCATGTACGCAGCCACCACCACCCCTGTTCGACCTCGGTTCCCCTGTGACACAAAACAAGAGAAACAAAAAAAAATTTTGTCAGTAACATGATTGAAAGTTTGAATGTGAATGATTAAAAAGTTTATTTGACACATGAATTATTTTATAGAGATCAAATACTTGTGTCATAAATATTGAGAGAGAGAGGAACAAATGAATACATGGATTACATTTGAAAACTCAAAAGCTGTAAGCATAAATAATATGAAATAGTGCTGCTTCACTTTGCTTGTTTAAAATGACCGTCTGGACTGGTCTATTCAATAATAGAACAGGGAAGCTGGAATAATGTTTTCATTTCTGCTTCATCTGGACAACATCTCCACACACATGTAATGTAATGTATGTTTAAACAAACCAGAATGGACTGTATAACCTTAAAAATTGAATAACTACAAGAATTGATGTTGTCTTAATGAAATCAGCAAGGGGCTATTATAGTAGGAATATGTTGGACAATGATTCTTGGAAAATAACAGATGCTTTTTTCTTTCACGTTCTGAACAGCTGCATATTGCTCACTGCTTTTTTACCTTGTTGTGCAGTACAACCACATTGCGTGGGTCTCCATTGAGCCACGTGTCAATGGCCTTGCACATGCTGCAGATTTTGTCCAGCGCCGGTGCATGGTGATCTGGCCAGCCAAACTCCAAAACCTGGGGAGGATTATCCCAACGAAAAGGAGGTTTCATTTTTCATCTTTGTGGTGTCATTTCTCTCAAACATGAGGTTATATATCAACAGATGACCCAGGTTACATAAAGACTGAAATGAGGTGTTATTACCTTGTGGTTTAACTTGGATAAGTCATTCCTTCGCTCACTCAGGTTGAGTATCTGAAATCAAAAAAGAGAACAAACCTAATATATCAAAGCCCTTATGGACACGTACATTTTATAGAATACAAAATTCCTTTTTATAGCTCCTTTTCCTCAAAGCCCCATAAAAATCATTTTATCACTGTAGTCGCTACAGAGTCACTTCTGCTCACAACAGCAACCAACAATTCAGAACCTTCCATCAAAATGAACACATTTCTGATAAAATTTTAAAAACAGAGAACACAATTTGTCCAATTTTCTGAGAAGAGAACAAAGTTGTGTAAACAGGAAATCCAAAACGTGATATGGGTCGAATCTCCTGGATTTGATGGAGAGTATCTCACCAGATAGTGTTCACCATGTTTGGACTGCAGCATCGTTGCCACCTCCCTGAGGTTGGTAGTGTAGCTGCGTTCCTCAGCGCTGGCTGGGAAAGAGACAGAGATGATCCTCTCTGTGATGTAGACCAGGTCCACCTCATAGCTCTCCTCCATGGCCTGAACCACACTCTGACTCCTGGCAGGGCAGAGGGAGCAGAAGGTTTTCATTGGGTGTTTTTGTATCTTACAGGAGGGGGTTTCATGGTGAAATGGAGTTTTGTAAATGTCTACCACCTTCAACAACATAGGTCCTTATTTCCTGAAGCTTTGTGTTATACAGCCAAACAGAAAACAAACTTTCTATATTGAACCAGATGTGGCCCTCTAGATGTCTTCTTCTCACTAGGATCAGAACAGCTGTCGAAACCTAAATTTAGTGTAAAGGACATTTTAACATCTGCAGAGTGAGGCCTTTTTACATTCTAAACACGGCACAGTCACTCCATTAATGTTCAGCATAAGACAATATGATCATCAGCTGTGTTCACTCCAAAGAACATTTTCTGTGATTATCATCTTTACGGGGACTGTTAATCTGTTATACAGCTGCTGTCAGTACACATGTAAAACTATCCAACATCTCTCAGGGACTAACTATGGAGTTCAATCATTTATCCAATGTAAACTCCCACAGCTCACTCTTACATTTCTTGGAAAGCAAAAGATCTACAATCCTTTTCAGGCTGTTGACATGACCTTTGCTGATATTATTCAATCTATAATACTGGCCAAGCAGCGATCAGGTGTATTGGCAAGTGAGCATACAGTGTAGCTCTGCATGAAAACAGCCATGTCTGAGGAATAACAGACAAGTGTGAAATGAGCATTTACAATCCAAGTAAAAAAAAAAAAAAAAATCCAGCACAAACAACTGTAATTTGATATTCATCACAGAATAGAATAGAGTTATGAATAACAATGGATTTAAGGGAATTCCTTCTCATGAAAAGTGGAGTTTTCATACCAACAGAAACTTGTTAACCCCAAATGTTATGTTTATTTTGCTTTTCTGTCCATATATTGTGGAGTCATAAGAAGCTTTAAAAATTAATAAAGAGGACTTTCAGATATGTTTTGCTGTCACTGCAGTTTATGCTGGTGGGAAAATTTTGAATCACTTAATTTTTATTGATTTTGTTACATATCTATCACTTGTTTTCCGATGAACCACGTGCGTCTATATAACGTGTTCATATGAAAGTGCTGAGTATTACCGTGACTGCTTTCGCCTTATCTCCACACTCTTGCAGGACCTTGTAGATCCCTGGAAAGTTCACATGAGCACATACAAAACGACAACACGCACATGCATGCACACACACACACGCACACACATAAAAGCAGAGGGTGGGGAGAGAGAAAATTCATAAGCGTACTCCATCTGGTAATGATGATGATTATATTAAATTACAATCTGACACAACCTATTAGGGAAAAGTCACATCACAGAAGAATAAGAAGCAGGAAAAGCTGGAAAAGAAGAGGAGGGAGAAGGATAAGAACAAGAATAAAGCAAAATAGTCAAAGAAAAAAAGTGCAAAAAAGAGTCAGATTTAAAGAAAGTAATGAAAAAGAAATAAAAGGACAAAAAGAACTGAAGACAAAGAATATGGAAAAGGAGAATAAAACGATGAGCAGCAGAAAAAGAAACAGAAAAGAGGAAGATGAAGAGAAATAATAAAAGGAGAAAAATAGATTAAAAAGCACAAAAACAAAGGGTTCTTGACTTAGGTCTTCTCAGGACCCTTTATCCTGTTCTGCTTCTAGTTATTTACTGAGGAAAGAGTGGATGTTTCACTGTTGCAGGACTAAACAGGGAAAGTGATGTAATACATTGCTCTGTCTAAGAATCTCTGCATAATAGAGACCCCAGCACAGGGATTGAGTTGGCTGCCATGGAAAAGGTGAAGCTAAAAAGACACAAAGACAGCTGAAATGATCTTCACAGATGTCGTCTTTGACAATCGTTACTTTTCCCTGCAGCGTCCTAAAGAGCGAGCTTTAGTGGTCAAGTGGTTAAACAGAAATGCTGGTAAGAAGGGTCTCTAATCATGAAGCATGGTTAAACACACAAATCTCTCCATATTACTACTGAAGAGCTTCAGAGATAAAATAGTCCCACCCCCAAGAGCCAAAATGGGAAGTGTAATTCTGGGTGATTTGACAGGATCCAGATGCTAGGTGGACCATGGGTACTGGTGTGTGCAAAATGAAACAGTCTGTTTGCATAGTGTGTTGTCTGTTGTCTTGTAGCAACACAACAGTGTGAACACCTCATGAAAGTCAATGTCGCATGTAAAGTGGAGTGTACTATGTATGGACCATTCAAATGAGAAAGTTGGTTCTCACAGTGAAATGCTGGTTTTCACTGTGAAAGAATTCATAAAGTAAAACATGCTTTCCAGCCAAAGTATATGCAGCGTATTTATCTGTTTGCTAGTGTTTTCTATAAACTGTAAAAACACATCAATGCATTTTGTTTTATAGTACGCTGGAGTGGCCTACCTTGCTGAACAGGTACCCAGTGCTCCACCTCCACAATGAACGCAGGTGGGTAAAATGCCTTGGAATGGAGCTGCCCAGAGGCATGTTTTGGCTCTATAGCTAAGAACTGTGAAATTCCAGTCACAATTTAGGATTTTATGTCCAATTTTATCATTTTCAAAGCATCACCTGAGTCATCGTGACATGCTACATGAGCAGTTCCCATTCAATCCTCACGATAGAAAAGAAGCTAAACTCCACAACATCTGTGCTAAACTTCATTAGCGATTATGTAATATATCATGATGCAGCTTTAGTCTTTTCTCTCTGTCTTAGCTGTCTTCTCCCTGCTTTGTCTTGCTTTCTCTCGTCCTCTCCTTCCCACCCACTCTGTGTTCTCTGGAACTACTCCTCCCTCGGTCTCATTATCTTTCATTATTTCTGTCTCCCCCATCTGCGTTTTTTTTGTCTCAACTGCCTATTTTCCCAAGCTATGTCTTTATGTGTGCAGTGGTTCCTGTGTAAAAATATAGCATAGTTGTATATTGCTGCATGTGTTTAACCTTAATTATCCTTCAGAATCTAGTGACTTATGCTGTAGGCCAGCAAATCATAAAATATGTAATGAGAACAATGTTTTTTCTGTGCTATCTTTATACTTTCCTGGTGCCAAAACAGTAAAATGGTCATTTCCATTAAAGTTTGAAATTGGATGAAACTGGATTGGATGAAATTTTTTCTTTTGTATTCTTTGTGCACAGTCTGTATCAAAGCAGGAAGCAGAAGATGTCAAGATAAACACATTAGGAATTGAAAAATTATTTCCTTTTAAATTCAGCCAAAATAAATATATGGATTTAACATATCAGCACCACACAAGATTTCTATTCATCTTGAAATAAAAGCAACATGATAGGATGGGAAAACACAAAGAATGCTTTGATATGAGGTAACAACCACAACAAGTTTTGGTAAGCAAAACTTTTGATGATATATCAAGAAATATGAGAACGCACCTTTTATGTGAAATGTCTGGTAAAGGGGCCCTGTCTATTGTATTACCACAGTATTGACACCAATATGTTACTGTCAAATTGTTTGTAGCAGTTTTCTATAATTACAGTAAGAAATAAGACCTGGATTAATACAATTTAGTAGCCCCTTGCTGTTGTATGTAAATCTTTAATTAACTCCTGCAATAATGTAAACACATCCTGTCCCCGGGACCCACTCTGGTTCTTCTCATTTTGTCAGCTCTACCCACACTCATGTAGGCCTCCCTCTCTTCCTCTGGGTGAACAGCATATAGAACAACATATAGAATGAGCTCAGATTCATACAAGCTGGTGTCTATGCAGAGTCACCACCGTTCCAAACATTCAGGCGACATCTGACACACACATTGACTCAGTAATGTGACTCACAAAAGACAAAAGACAAATGAGAGAAAAATGCTGATGCTAGTTTCATGAAAACAAAAACAAAGACATGGAATTAGCTTATAATCTAAAAACAGTTCATAACAACATTTAAACAAGCTAGCAAAATTCACCCTTGTGATTGGTGGCTTGAATAAACTGTTTTCTTTTTGGTAGTCTTTCCATCCTCTCTTATTTTTCTGTAATCTCACATTCTCGGGAAGCCACTGCTTGTACCCACACCCTGCATGGATTTAGCAAGCTAAACATGTATGTTTAGTTCCAGGCCAGGTCTGGGCAGCGATTTCTGGCACAGACACACATTCGCAGTGAGCTGGCAGCAACACATGTTATGGCAGCTTTGCATCTTGTAAGTTATATATCATACATATATATATATATATATATATATATATATATATATATATATATATATATATATATATATATATACACACACACACACACACACGATACATACCTTACAATATATTTATTTATTTTATATCTATCTTATTGTATGGAGTCTGGAGTGTGCTACTGCAATAATTAGAATTTTTATTTAATTATCATTCAATTGTAAATTAATACCAATTATTAATTCAAATAAGGCATGAAGAAAAATATCATTTGAATTGCTAATTACATTCCGTTGGTCTGTCCTAAGATTATGAAATTGGAATAAAATAATTTTAAAGTGTAACCTTCTGATTATAGACTGTTATGTGTGTGAATTTTACATTGAAAAATACAATTTGAAGACGGCACTGTTCAATTTAAAGATGTGAAAGATGTGTGTTTAGTGATGTGAAATATAATGCGTGAGGAGTACATAAAAAATAAAAGCCTCTTCAACACTTATGTGTTGCATGATGCTGCCACCTTCTGCAGTTTGCAGGAACAGGTGGGAGTTATGTTTGGGGTCAGAGCTCAACAGCTTCAATTATTAATTTATTTGATCAACCTTTTACACATTAAATGAGTTAAATACTGAAGAAGCTCATAATTAATCTGGTGGCAGACTCTAGACTATATCCATTATAGCAAGGATGGGGTACAAGTTTACATTCAGTAATAGTACAATACACAATTTTTGAATGGGTGCATTTTCATGTTGAAAGACCACCCCACACTGCTAAAACACTGTTTTATTACTGTATGCTGGGGCATTATGATTTGCCCTAACTGGGACTAAGGGGTCTGGTGCAAACTATGACAAATGACCAGACCATGTATGTGTCCACATACATTTGGCCAGAAAGTGTAGACAAGATTGTTATTCCAGCACACCGTTGCAATAACAACAAGAGCATTTATGAATGAACAGCTTTTAAAGCATGTCTCCTTGGAATAAACACTCATAAAATAGATGTGATACTTACCGGTGTATCTACATGCTTTAATGGCAGCTGAGGAGTGGGAGGCTGGAGAGAGAAGCCAGACAGAGTGTTTTAGTCATTGTTTCTTTCACACCAAGGAAGAAACAATATGTTTAGTGAAAGGATGAGAAGGAATAAGAAGATGCAGAGACTATTTCTTTGGTAGACCTTTCTCTCTTTGCCTGTGTAGCCAATGGTGATTCACCAGACTCATTACATTAATCTTGAGGAAAATATCTTGCTTTCTGTCTCTTTGACCTATACACACTTTCACTATCATACTGTACATGGAGGAAGATGATCCTGAACTGTCTCAGCACTGCAAAACTGAGGAAAACCTAAAACTTGAGTTAAACCTGAGGCTACTGTACATTTAATTACGGAGGAAAAACTACAGAAAAAGTCTTTGGTCAAGAGGTGGTGCTGCATGTTTGTGCCTCTCATGAAGAAGAAAGCAGCATACAGCAGGTTTTTACTGAAATTTAACTTTTTATTCATGCATTTGAATCTCTTCTGACTGATTGACTGTGCTTTTGGGGGAAAAAAAGCTTTATTAATATAACATTGTGTTTTATAAATCTCACAAAAAGTATGTGATCCACACACAAACAGTGACAGTGATCCATGTGTTAAGGAAAATCTCTTAACTGAGTTAAGTACGGTGTCTTAGGCCAATGTCAGCTCTATAAACAAAACCAGGGACTGTTTAACAACCTGCAGCAGTCATTTAAAAAGCTAGCATCCAAAGTAAATAATTGGAAAAGCAGTTTCTGTAGCTTGGAATGTGCCTAATTTAGTCATATCATATTGGTGGTTAATCTTAAAACAAGATGGACAACACCACTTTTACTTGACTTTACAGAAAAGTGACTAGAAATCAGAAGAATGAACAAATTGCTAATTTTGCTGGTTTTCTTATCACAGTCCACAATTCCCTGAGCATGCACCCTTTATGAAAAGGATGAATTTGGTCCCATTTCAAGCTCATTAAAGTGAAAATGAGTCAAGCTGCAGTGTCGCAGTGCATAAATCACTTGAAGAATGGAAAATTATCACTCTGACTACAGCTTATATCCTCTTACGCATTTTGAAATTCTCAGAGAAAATCAGTGATTTAGGTTCCTGTCTTATGACAATTATCATGGTGGCTGTATACTATAAACTAACAGTATATTTATTTCAGATATGTGCTAATTTACACCATGTAAGCCATATTTAGTTTTCTACATCTGAACACACTAGTTGCTTAAAGGCACTGGAATAGTTTGAGAAGGCAGCAGAGATGATTTTCTACATACAATTAAATCTGGACTTCCACTCAGGCCCATCACACTTTTACCTTTTAAAACCTCAAAGAAACTGCTCTGCCTTAACACATCATCATCACATCATCTATAGTTGGAAATTTGAGCTGTACAGACAGGATTTTCATTTTGAACCTCACAGTTTCCCGTGTATGGTTTTCTCTCATAATTCTAGGAAGGCTCAGAACATTATAAAGAGGATTTCAGAGGTCATTGAGATCTTGAACCATTTCCTTGATCAGCTCATTTCTGCACTGACATGCACATGCACAAGGAACACTCACCAGCTCATAGTTGGTAGTTGTTTGACATGATGTGATGACCTGTAAAAGAAGAAACACAGGTAGGAGAGCTATCAGAGAGATGTAGAACAAAAAAAAATAAAAAATTAAAGCAAACATGAACTAGTAGCATTTTTTTCATCCCTGAAGCCCTTAAGTGCTGTGTTTTAAAAGTGCATGTATTTTTCTAGAAACAAAGAGGGACAGACATCTCTGAATGTGTCCTCCTGACCACGATGAATATTCCCCAAAATTGCTGCTAACAGTACAAAAATAAAACATCTTTTAAAAAAGGCCAGTTTCTTTGCATGTGAAATGTCAGGCCCATTCCAGGCAAAGTGACTATATTTTATTTTTGTTATGTCCCTATGAGAAAATTCAGGCAAAACACAACACAAACCAAGTCAGGTCAAGAAAAGCAAGAAATATAATTTACTGTTTTCTGTCTTCATCAGTATACTTTTTACAGCAGAGGGCATTAGGACTCTGGTGCTGTTCTTACCTTCAACATGTCAGACCAAACAGCACAGACACCAGGATCAACTATGTGATATTTTTGTCTTGCCACATGGTCCATATGTCAGCCTAGCTGACCATAGAGTCAGGAATTCTTGCTGTGACTTGGCAGAGGCATGGCACAATAACAGCTTATCTTAATATTGGCATAATATTTGTATAAAGTCTGTAGGTGTTCTGAAAAAACTGACTGAAAAAAAAAATTCTCAAATTTTTCACAACACATCTCATACTGAAACAGTGAAAGAAACCAACAGCTTTAGCTCTATTTGTCTGGTGAAACGACATCCTGTTCCTGGCCTATGCTGACAGCCTGTTCTTTTAACAGCAAAACAACATGTTTCCCAACAAAATCAAGTCCAGGGCCAGTACCAGTTGCCAGCCCTCCCAGCAACAGTATCACTTGTCCCCTAATTATACAATCACCTTAAAATTAGAATGGTATTGATTTCCTGATGTTGCAGTGCTACATGTAGCATCTTTAAATAGCCATTAGGGCTCACAGGCCGCTTTGGTTCTCAAAACAGTTTGCTCACAGTGTTTATGACAGTCAAGTGTGGCTCCTAATAGTGTACATTTCCTTCTGCACTACAAATAACTGATTACGATGCACAAACAGGCACTCTGGCAAGTTGAATGTCTTCCATCTTCCATTGTATTTACTTCAGTGTGTACACATAAACATGCATGTGGAAGTTCACAGAAGTTAAATGAGTGCGTGCAGTGCCCAGTATCCCAACATGTTGTATGCTGATGAATGTTTACAAGTGATGGGATGAGCGTGTGCGCTATCAGCAGACAACAGACACAGGCAAGGAAGGAAGCTGCTGTAATTAGTTTGCTCAGACAAAACAAAAGACTCATTGACTTTGTAATGCTATCATCAAGCGTATCAGAGTTCAGTAGCTGGATAACATCGCAGCAGAACAGATCCCACCCAGTGAATATTGATATGCAATCTGACGGCATCAGTCCAGCAGTCAGCGTTGATACGATTATGTGCTCCAATAAAAACATTCAGAAGCTGACCAAGAGGGTACTGAAAACATCCTACATGTAGCATAATGTTTACACTAGTTTCTGTGTTGTAATACAGGCCTGCTAATATGTTACCATGTAGTGACTAGTGTAGCCAAACCAAATGTACTTTTATATAACAGTCTAGCAATAAATCCTGCCTTCATAAAGGTTACACTATTCAGTTTATGCTGAAACTGATTAATATAGAGGTGTCGATTCAATTGTATGGTCAGTTTGGAGGCAGCTGTTTGTGGAGCTGATAGGTGTTTCTGTTATTTTGTCCTCCTCATTTATATAGTATATTTTTGTCTCTTATGATTTCATTGCTTCTATCTGTGACACATAAAAAGATGTTGGGAGAGTTTTGTTTGCTAATATTCATTTAGTCTCATGATTATGATGAATAAAATCACAGTTATATTGTCATGTTTGTATCTATGAAATGAACACCTATAATATGTCTGTCTTCCTCACCTCCTACAGTTGAAATGCCCTTTAGCAAGGCAGCTAATACCCAACTACTCAAGGCCAACAGAAGATGAAGTCGCTGTTCCTGGGAACAAGAGGCAAGTCAGCTCATGCTTGCTCTTTACTGTGCCTACACTACCTAGGGTCAGTGCTGACATTTATATATCAGTGTTGGCAGTCCCAGTGGCCCTGTGGCATTGTAGGAAGAGCATCTGCCTTTATTTACAGCTGACAAGAGGTGCTGTTCTGGGCACTGTACTGTAGCAAACACCTATACATGTCCTGATGATGACTCCCTCCAGTCCTGATCTAAAGGTCAACAAGGTACAGGGACAACTGAGTTTCTATTGTATATTTACAGCCAGAACAAACACACTATTGTCTATATGAGTAACAAAGTGTTCCTTAAAGCACATATTTGTGTATATAAATATTGAACAAACAGCTATTACAGTACACAGATTCAGTGAGACAGTCATGAGTAGGCATCCAGAGCAGCAGAGAAAGTACAGACACTGACTGCATAATCACACAATCTTACATTCCTTCAAACACTGTCTTGGTGTACCTTAAAATCCTCACCACATCACTGTGCAAGAAAGCGAGTGAACAACTACCCTGACTTCATCCATATATGGTGGGTGTAGCTAGAAGCTAGACTAATACAGACTTGGTGTGGTTTTTACCAGCTCAGACAGATAAAAGTGTTGGAATCTCCGAGAGCCCATTGCTGTTTGTCCACCTCCCTCTCTGCCATCTCACATAGTAATACTATTTTAGGTGAATAGTGAGTTGAAAAATAAAGCCAGAACTGTTCTGTTCTGTCTGATCATTTCTCAGTTATCTGTATTTATCTGTTCTTGTTTCTTCAGCATATTTACCACAGCCATGAGCTTCATTGGAGTTTGTCCTACTTAAAATAAACTAGATGTTGAACTTTTCTCTGACCAGTCATTTCCAAGCTAAGTGATCAGACAATCACAAAGAAAAGAGCGAGTCATAGTGGTTTTAGGTTTTTAAAACAGGGAGCTTATAATCTTATTGAGTCACGAGGGGTGTCTGAGAAGCCACTGAAGTAGAACAAGGAGTCAAGCGAGACACTGAGGGGCTCTTCTAAATCACAAGTCAGCCAAGGGGCCTTATTAAGGGGCAAACAGAGGTGAGCTGATGTGGGACATTGCTAAATTATCCGCAGCAAAAGTCAAATGTCTTGACAGTTTGACAGAGCTGCCCTCCACTTTCTTGAACTCCATCCTCCTCACACTGAGGGTGTGGATCGGTAAGAGCTTTAATGATTTCAGCCAAAGTTCTGCTAAAGCACTCAAGTGGATTTATATGGAAATGGAGTGCAGAATATCAAAGCATCACTCTTGAGCCCAATCTACTGAGTTGTAGTGTTGCATAATGAGTTAACACACTGCATTTTCTCTTCACTCTCACACACTTCAAACAGGTTGGAACAAGCATCCTCTGATAACCAAGAAAGAATAAGAATGTCTTGCTCAGCAACCTTTGCATTCTTTGTCAAACAATGAAGACATTTTCAGTGCATTTACTGTTTTAGTATTGTGCTATGTGACATACAAAATGTATTAAAACTCATGTTTCTGCAGATAGGATTAAACATATTTTTGATATCTTGCATGGCATACCCATTTAGGTTTTTTTTCCTAAAGTTTCAGAAGTAAAGTAAGTTTATTTTTCCACTGTGTAGTTCTTTTTTGATTTTTGACCCTTTAAGTTCTACCTTATCAATAACTACTATGATCTTAGTATATCCACTTAACTGATGGGAGAAAATATGTGTTTGCTATTGTGCATAAATCATCTCACTGGCTCCAATAAATAAGCCTGCTTGGTCCAGCCACACTAAAAATTCCTCCAGCACTCCTCCTGCCCGCACAAGAGCCACTACCGCGCTGATGGCAGTTTGCCTGAAAAAGTAAATTCTTTACTTTCCAAATGGGGTCCAAATAAGGGCTGAAGCTTAAACAGCCCCTTTAGAGGGGTTTATACATTGGCTAGTTTTCTGTTTTACTTGGAGAGCTGATAAATTCAGTAAGTGCTGGAATGGTGGAGAGCATGTACCCTTTGTGCTTTGACATAATGTCAAGTGTGTTAAGCTGCATGTTTGACTGGGTGGCTGTGTTGCTGGCAAGGACACGCTGGTGGTGTAGAGAGATGCTGTCAATGGTTAAATAATATGTGATGTAGAATTTAAAGAAGCAGTAAAATATTAGCAAAATAAATGACTCATACAGAATGCTGCCAAAAGTGAATACTGCGTGGGAAAGTTTAACCACTAAGATACTATCAATCATCCCTATGAGTCAATTATTCAAGCTCATGATTCAATAACTCATAAAGCAGAGAATGCACTTTGTAAACCTTTATTTTGTCAGGGATCTAAGCTGCTTGGTGGATTTCTAAATTTGGAAGCAAACACTCTGAAACATCTCTTTCAGTCTTAGGTGGACAATGGAGGTCCAGCTGCTGTTTCAGAGGCCATTGCACCCAAACAGGATGCAAAAGGGCTGGCATATACACAGAACATCTAAATAACTGTTTTAGTAAAGCAAAACATACCGCCCACCAACTGGTTGCACCAGGTAGTATGACCCAAACAGAGTCAGAGTGTTGTGTTTGAGGCCCATAGGGAACTTCATCAAGTGGACATACAACAGGCCTAAGACCATACATCACTGAGGAAACAGTTATTTGATCATAGTCAAGCCACAGTGAGTGGTGATCAGGCTCTGGCTTGGCTGCTTCATCATTTGTATAGTTAAAACCAAATTACTGTGAGCTAGAGATGACAAGATACTCCATAAAGGAAGGAAATTATGAATGTCAGATGTGCAATTGTGGCTCACTTTGGACACAGGTTGAAGACCTCTAATGTGAAACTCTGCCTCAAAGTTTTATTCAAGAGGCACATGACTGCATATCATACATGTTAGGTCATTTAATTTGTGTTTCAGCTGAGGGATAGTACAGAAATCCCACCTGATGTGAAAGCTTCTTGGTTCCCACTTGTGGAAACTGTCTGCAATAAAAACATTTTTAATGTTTTTATGCTGCAGTCTGCTGGGGAGGCAGCATAAAGCAGAAGACAAACTGGTGCAAAAAGCTGGTTCAGTGACTGGAACGAGACTGGACTAGCTGAAGACTTTGATGGAGAGATGCACACAGAAAAAGGTAGAGGCCATCCTAGACTACACTGACCATCTCATTCACATCCTGAGGGACCACAGAAGCAGCTGCAATGGACGACTCACGTCACTGTGCAGCAGGACGCAACAATACAAGCAATCCATCATCCCCACTGCCGTCAGGCTCTACAACATCCTAAGCCAATGACAGATGACTAATTAACATGAACTGGACTGTTACTGTTTTATTACTCACATCTTTTTAATTTCACTACAAGACTGCCTGAATTTGCATTCAGGGACTAATAAGGTTTATCTCATCTCAAAGACTGGGTTTCTATGGACGTTGAAGACAAGCATGTTGTCATCATTACTGGGTATAGCTGATGTTAGAGAATGATGATGTGTTCTGACAGTAGTCACCTAATGGTTTATTTATGGGTTATTGCTGGATGCTTTCTCTCATTTGAGTCTGCCCTGAAAAGAGTAAATGTGAAAACACATTACTTCTGTTAGCTTTCAATGGAATTTCATTTTAATCTAAGCTTCCTCTTTATCTTCCTTAAGCCTGTCACGTTGACAGAAATAAGTCTGTGGGAAGGCCAGGTCTCTACTAATTCAGCCTTGGCCTCAGTTGGATGTTAAATGCCAGGATCCTTGGTCATTACTGCTTTTATAACATTTCCTGACATAAACTTTGAAGCCAACGTTGCAGCTGGAGGATCTTGTAGATTTCAAAGCTTATCAGCTGCACTATTTATTTGTGTGCTTGTCTCATGAGGCCTACATTAGAATATCTTCAATTTAATCTGATAAACAAATGTGATGAATGACATAAAAAACACATCTCATACCTGCACAAATGCATTAGAGGAATTGCTATGTATCAATCAAAATCTATCTATCTATCTATCTACTGTGAGCCTTTCAAGATGACATTCTGCAGTTTTCTCAACATTTCTCTTAAGGTTGCCAAGGTTTCACTTCTCTGATATATGAAAAGATTAACTGCCTTGAGGGAGACTAGGTATGTTTTTAAGGAATGGCAGAGACAGATGGAAGAGACAATAAGTTCAAGATTGATGGATCTACAGGGAAAACAGCCATTCCAAAGGCATCACGCACAGAGAATGTCTTGTTGTAAGGTGGAAGGGAGATTTGACTTAGGTCTCTTTTGGAGGTTTAAGAAATGTTTCATGCCAAAGTGAAGAAAGTGACAGGGAATGTTCCCATGGGACTTATCACCAATTTGAAGATTATATTGCTTGGGCAAGAGAAACGCTATATAATGTTTTCAAATTAAGTAAGAATGTGTCGTATCAAAAAACTTATTTTATATTAGTGTGATAAAAACAAAAACTGCATTGCTTTCTATTGTTATGGCTATTTAGTGGGAGACAGGACACACAAGCTTTGCAACCTCTTGACCACTGATGTTTAACTCCCATCCTTGTATTGGCTCAAGGTCAGAGGTGAATGATTGCCATTATCAGTCTACATCCCGTCTCAGAGGTGTCAGAAAGAAAAAGTGAGAAAAGTGAAAAGAAAGCAAATCCAAAGCAAAAACATAAGAAAAAAGACATTTCATGAAAACACTGTACTTGACCAACTGTTTACTTTACCTCCTGAAATGCTGCAACAGATGCAGGTTACGCGGAGAGAGAAAACACGTGTTTGCCTGCTGTGTTGACCAGTTGCTCCCAACCTCTCTCTCCACCTCTGCCACCACAAATCACTACTCGTTGGGTCATAAAAGGCTCCCGAGCCTCAAACAGCAACTTAAATGAACTCTGTCTGTTCTGTTCCCATGGCATCAACTTTCCCATGGGTGTGTGGCAGACCACCTTACATCCAAAACATGCACAGTATTTTTATCCAAAAACCCCTTTTTGCTGTAGCTACAGAATGAGCTAAGATACCCAAAACTCGGGTTTGACATTTTTAGCTTTGTGAAGACCTAATTTAAGCGTGAAAGAATCCAGAGTTCTAAAAACATTGCTCAACATGCAAACCACACACACTAGAGATGCAGTGTACTGCAGAATAAACCTCTCTTACCTGCACACCACTGCCACTTTTTCTCACGTTCTCTCTTCTCTCCCCCTCTGCCTTGTTCCTACCTCTGCATTCTCCCTGCCTTCAGACCCCCCTCCAGGAGAGAAAGAGGGCAAGAGAGGCAGTACCAAATACAGACACTTTCCTCCTCCTACTCCACCCCTCTCACTCAAAACAACAGCAGTAATCCAGAACGTGTGCCAGAGAGCTACTGAACTCTGTTCTGTGTATATGTGTGCATGTTTGTGGATGTCTGTGCAATCTCTGGACTGGACCAGGATGCAGTCTTTATACTGCTGGCTTTGGTTCCTCTTGTCAACTGCCAAGAAATTTTGAAACACGCTATATAAGGCCAAGAAAGTGGCTTGGGGCTCCTTACAATTCCAGTACCCAAAATGAGAGAGCAAAAGCCGTCCGGGGGCAGACAGTAACTGTATCCCTCCCTCTGCTAACTCCACACTAGTCCCCCTCTCTCTTTCTCCTCCCTCCTTTTTTTCATAGCCTTTCTGTAGCTGTTGACACATGCTGGACGAGAGTGTGAGAGAGAAAGAATAAGTTTTTTGTTCTTGTTTCTAAACTGAAAAAAAAAATCCTATTTGTTAATTATGAACTGCAATGTTGACTTTCTTGAATTGCTTGGATTCCAACAGAAACCACTGTGTGTAAAAAATTATCAAAATGTTCAAATGTCAAATATTTCATTTTCTTATGACATTATAAAAACCCAAATATGTATGAAAGTATTGCAGTGGTAACCCATCCTTTGCCACAAAACAACAAATTTAAGAAAATTATAAAATCATAAATCATGTTTTATGTAATATATTGTCTATAACTTGAATAAATGAGTATGCCTTTTGTTTTCTAGAACATAATTCACCAGCCCAGAAATGTACAGTGTGCTACTCTACACAATGATGCTATTTATATTCGGGCTCAAGTAGACAATAAAACTCCAATAACAGAAATCATATGAATAAGTTAGAAGGGGCAGTGCTGCATAAAAAGTACAATCACAAAAGAAAAATCAGTGTATTTCGAAGTTATGCATCAGTTTTTAGCAAACTGAAATATGTCACTTACTTTCATTAAATTAGGAAAAGCCATCAACTATCAAGGTAATAAAACAATGTTATGTACATTGTTGGAGCCGTTAAAGGGAGTTGTGGCATTATTTGAGTTGAAGCAAGTGAAAAATCTGCCAGTGCAGTAACAATATTTTGACAGACACTATCCATAAGACGCACACGCTTGTACACTGACTCCGGAGGAAAAAACCTGATATCATTGGTTAATACCCCCAGATCTCCCTTTTCGAAAATACTTGGGAGGGAAGTTTTTGGCTGCCTCCAACGAGGTTCTGGGCACTTGGGATGAACTTAGCTCTTGACCTCCAAATGAGGTCTGAGGTAAATTGGGCCATCAGTCATCTGCTAGCACCCAGTTATTAGGCCGCCCAAACCATTTGTTTGCCAGTGCTGTCTCCGACACATCCATAGCACTGAAGGGCGTTGCTATGGAGACGTGCTGTGATGGCTCTTTGATGTGACGTACTTGCGCCTGAGAAACAGACTTGCCTCTGTGGAGCACGGCTGAGGAATGAGGGGGCTTGGCACCCACAAAGGTATATGTGTGCGCATATCTGTGTCTCATCATTTTCTTTATCCACCTCCCTCATGCTCTACCACTCTCTACCACTCTCTACCACTCTCTCTTGTTCTACCTTTTTCACTTTCATGCTTGGGTGGTTAGTCTCTTTTCCATGCCAACATTCTTCAACACTCCTCATCCCTGCTTCTCTGCATGTCTTACTGTGGTTTTGGTTTTGCTTCATGCACATTCTACTTTTGGATAGATAAAGCAGATAAGAAAAGGAAAAAAGCCTCTACAACACTATTAAAAAGGAGTCAAGGAATCAAATGTTATCAAAGAAAAATCATATATAATAACTTAATAGTTTTCTTTGTTTCAATAAAGCTTTTTGGGAATGTATATGCTCCTTAAGGCTCCTGCTGTCACAGTGGGTGAGCGGTTGCACATGTTTGATTGACCTCTGATCTGGCAGGTGCACACAGGCAGTGTTAAACTTGGACTATGGATCTTCTATTCATCCATCCATTATCTATACCGGTTTACTCCTAATTAGTTTCACAGGGATCTGCTGATCACCAGTCCAAAACACGGTCATATAGAGAAATACAACGTCACACACTCACACTCACTCCTATGGGCAATTTAGAGTCACCAATCAACCTGGCATACATGTTTTTGGGCTGTGGAAACCAGAGTACCTGGAGAAAACCCACACAAGCACAGGGAGAACATGCAAAACTCCACACAGAAAGGCCTTCTAAAAATAGTAATTCAGTACTTAAGTTGATAGATCTGCTTCAACACCTTAATAGTCTGTTAACAGGTTGCTAGTGAGTTTTAAGATAAATAATCAGGTAAAGTTGGTTGATATGAGAGGAAGATTCCTGTGACTGGTGTGTGTACTGCTCCCTACCTGCTCCTTTGGTTTCTAATGTGTCTCATACCTTCTGTTATTTTATTCTAGTACTCAAACAGTGACTCACTTCCTAGTTGTCCTATTTCACCCCTGCTGCTGCTATAAGATCTGCAAGATCGACAACTACAGGAAGTAGAATAGCCTGTTTACAAGAACACTTTGTTCGACTGACTGCAGTGAAATAAATATACTTGCTGAAGAAAAAACAGTGGCCAGTGTTAGAAAACACAGAATGCTATAGCAGGGCAGTAGCACATAACCCCCGAAAGAATCTGCAATTAAAAGATCATTTCCTACCTGGTCCAAGCCATGCCTGCAGACCTTTATTGTTATTATTACAATTGAATAAAACAGGTTTCACATGTTTATCAGCTCTACCATAACTTCAAGCCAACACAAAAGTTTCTTTTGGTCTTACAAGACCAAGAAAATGCTCGAGACAGACCCATCTCCAAGTAGATTGTTGCTAAGGGATGAACTTTTGCTGCACTTGAATAAATACAAAAACAACACAGCAAATCAGGAAAGGTCACTTTTCTCCAGAATTGTCTCCAAAACCAGTAAAACAGAGGTGAAAAATAGACCCTGCATGAGAAGAGATCAAAACCTCTTGTAGTCTTACTCTTCCTGTCCAACCCCTTCCTATCATTCCTCTTTGGCCCAGCCTTTCACTGCCAAACCTCGCCTGTGTATTCCAACCCGAACAGCACAAACCACTGCAGCAGTATTCCAGGAGTCTCCTCCAAGAAATGCAGGGATAAATCCAAAGGAATAACGAGGGTTTGTTTTCATGGCAGGAGAACAGAGAGCTTGAAGTCAACACAAGAAAACACACAAACATGGGCACATGGATGAGGAAGATATGCTATTGGGTGGATCTGTTCTCATATTTTGATCTTTGCACTTCAAATGCCAGCAATCTGACAATGTTGTTGCAATTTCTTTGGTCACCAACAGAGGTCAGTAAGTGCTCCTTTTTGCCAAAAACACAGAACATGCAACATTACATGTCACATTACAACCACAACTTTTACAACTTTCGTTCACATTTTTATGCATTAATTTAAATGTGTAATATTGTTTTTGCAACGTTTTACAGCTATATATGACTGTCTAAATGCTGTTTCACTTTCCCCACACATATGAAATCAGTCAAAGATAATAACACATATTAAAATGAGCCTTGAAACACCACTCTCGCAATCACTACAGTCTGTGTAATGGTAACAATAATCAGGTATGACCCTGGCTGTACTTGCATTAGATCTATTTAAACTTAATTATTTAAAACATTTCCTATTTCCAAAAAAACATCAAAATCATCAAGTAATTATAATATCATGAATTTGCATTAACCACTTTTCATTATGCAACACACATGAACAACAAATATACATAAAATTCATTAGCTGATAGTATAGTGCAGACATAAATTATTCCTCGATCATCTCAGTTCATATGTTAAAAACATCTGTCTCCATCACACACACATTAAAATCAGAATAGGCCTTATTAAAATGCTGTAACAACACAGAGATGCAGCATAAAAATGTAATGACAGTACCAGTAAAACAGCAAACTTTACAGCATTAAAAGGAAAGTTGTGGCAGCTTGAAATAATAAACACATAAAATGAAATCAGTGGAGTTTTTTCAGTGCTGCAGTTATCTTTATGTCTGGTGAACTGCAAACCACTGGCGACAACCTTACTGCGCTTCACGACACATTTACTGTCAGGTCAATGTGGAGTCAGCTGAACAAAGCCGTCAGACTAAATCCGCATTCATTTGTCCACAAAGACTTTGCTTTTCTGCACTTTTTCAGCCCGATACAATGAACATCCTCCTGCCATACTGTCTTCGCCATTTCAGTAGATGAAGCCAACATCAGTGTTTGGGGATTAGCAGAATAACATTAGCATTAGCAAATAAGGATTAGAGAATTTGTGCCAGCTCTTGAATTTTAAACCAAAATTACAATTCAACCTCAACTGCTTTCAACATTACTATCTACTACCAGTCCTTCTCACCATTTTCTCTTGTCAGGCACACACACACACCTCTTACTCCTCCTCCTTCAAAACCTTTCCTGTCCAATGTCTGTCACCACCAGAATGAATGACTCATGATTCTGGTTATACTGATTATTCCACCAATTGCCACCACAAATGTCTTTGCCTGGTTTCATAAGTATTTGGCAGATTTTTCTGCAGATGTTTTGGGAACACACAGCTTTTGTTCCTATAGTAATATTTGGTTAGAGGGTTGGCTTTGAGGATGTTTTTGGGGAAAGGGAGAGGAGGTAAGAATCGGGGTGCAGAGAAGAGAGGAAAGGAGAAGCTAAATATTTCAAAATGTCTCCCCCTAGTCACAACTACAACCACTAAGAATAGTCTTGTTACTTTCTTTGCCTCTCTTCTCTCTGTCATTTAATGATTCCATCCTTCCTTTCTATTTACTCTCCTTATGAATTCCTCTCTTTCCCACTACAGGAATCAAATGTGGTGACTGTGACTTAAGAAATGGAAATGTGAAATATGTGATTTGATGCGAGAAGCAGCATTACTGCTTCACATGAAGGTCTATTGTCTATTATTCCTTTTTCAGGGCAAATACATCAGCACAGTGCTTTGCCAGATGATGTCACACTAATCTGTGGGAAAATGCAGCAGAAAATTGCACACGTGCATGCATGGATGTGGGTGTGAGGCTGCATAAATAGTTACTGCATATGTTGCCTACATTAACCTTTATATGTGTATACCTGTGTTAATGTGCACAGATAGACATATGTTGGATAAGTAATTACAGTAAGTAATAATTCAACAGTGATAACCAGTAAAAGATGATCAGTGTCTTACCTTTACTTCACATTTTTTATGACAGGACAGGCGGCACACTGAAAGAAGAGAGACAGAATTGGGTTTGTAATGGTTCATTTCAACAGACAGAAGAATCCCAGAAGAACTGGAGATTGTACAGTACAGCTGTAGAAGAAAATGTCATGCAATTAGTTGTTTTCTCAATGGCAGTGTTTGCTTGGAAAAGCAGAAGTCCACTGACACAAACATGTTGTGGTGCTGCCCCCAAGTGGTCACATTAAATAAACATCCAACCATCCATCCATTCATTTGTTTGCATGTCAGAAATTCACCTTTTGATTCAGACACCCCAACTTTGACACGGTTAAGATCTTCAGATATAGCTGACAACTTAAGATAAGTCATGTAAAGCAGGTAAAATAAGACAAAACTCTGTCTGAATACTTAATGAAAAAGGTTTAAGTTTAAATTAGATGAGTTTAATATTTATGTTATCATTAGAAACTGAGACAGGCAAATTTATGTTGAACTTCAGACATGAATGACCTTTGGCCCCACACCTGCTGTCAACCTAGGTGGTCCCCAGGTGTCGTCTGTGTGTGTAAAGTGTTTCTGATTTATGAGCAGCAGAATAAGTGAACAAGAAAGAAGTGATGTGGTGGGTGGGTGGGTGCTGTGTAGATACATGGGTGAAAGCCTACTGTGGGTAGTAGTAAGGTAAAGGAAAGAAAAAACACTGGTTAATTAATAAACCAATGTATTGGATATTTCTCTGTCCACTTGAGATGCAGCTGTCCAAACCTGTACAAGTCTTCATTTAACACTGATGGATGAACACTCTGGATAAAAGTCAAGGCAAAATCTTTATCTGACTTTTAATTTCATGAAGATTACTATTATTTCACTTTCTGATACTTCATAATTAATGACGAGTCCAACCCTTAATTATATAAAACTGCTGCATATGAAACAAAGCTCTATGAAAAATTTGACAGGACACACTGGGGGCCTGGAGTCATTCCCAGCTGGGTGAGAAGAGGGCTACACCCTGGACAGATCACCAGTCTACTACTGCAAATCATTCAGAAAACATTGTTTAACAATGACAATGTGATGTTTTCTAGGTATATATTAGTCCGTTTCTCTGATGGTTGCCTGGCAACTGGTCTGTCCAAGAAACAATCCAACACATAACCCTAATAAAACGTTGAACAAGTATATTCTTCTAAATATTGAAATTTTCCTTCATTGGGTTAAGTGCACTAACAAAAGAACAATGTGCAGGTAAGTAACGGTACAGTCCACGTGCACACACACATTTCTGGAAGAGCACCCAGCACACTGTCTTATTGTCACATCATATCTCTTAACACAGGCCCTCGTGCAAGGTCGCCTTTTCATGGGGCACCTAACAACACTTCCTGGTAGCAGTAAAAAAAAAAAAAACTCTGCAAGGATGCTGAGAGATGATGCTTATTGCACTCTCCTGCAATTTAACATAGAGAATGAATTTTAAAAAAAGAGGGATGAAAGCGATGTTAATTCTCCTGTGTGCCCCTTCACACTCTCTCTCGTTTTTCATCTCCAATCCCGCTATACCCCAATTTCTTTCTCTTTATTCTGCCTTCTTCCACCCCCTCACCTCTCTTTTCCTCGTTTCCCTCTTATCTAGGCTAATGCAGAAGCAGCAGCCATACTAATTTTAACAGCAAATCCTCAGCCAAAGCCCTATACAGGCCCGCTTTCCTACTGCCAGGCTTCTGTGCATTTGTCAACACAGCTTCTGCTAAAGACACAGCTTGTAGTTCAAAAGGAAGAAAGGGAGAATGAGTGAAAGTGTAAGAGACACGAAGGAAGAGGAGGGGATAGAAGCAGAGAAAAAGTGAGGCTGCCCAGGAGTCCTTCAATGCTAATTTCCCCTGGACTTTTCTTGGAGGAACAAAAAAAAAAAAAAACTTTAGTTCTTCTAAAATTGGAATCAAAAACGTGGCAGGATTATGGAAGAAGAGGGGCAGGCAGGGGCTCAAACGAGAGAGATCAAGAGCAGATCAAATGCAAATCTGAAACACAGACATGCATATACACAGACATATATAAAATTTACCTATAGAGGATTTCTACTGTTATACTTCAGTCTATCAAGAAATGAAAAGTGATGTAAATTACATGTCCTGCTCTGAAAACCTGACATCTGAGAGGTCTTTCCTCTGCTAGCTTGAAAAGTGATGTTTCCAGCAGCAGCAGGAGCTGCCAGAATGATTTTATATCACGGTAAACAAAGCATCTTTAGGTTTTATCTGTTGGATTAAACAAAGCAGGTAATTAAAATACATCCCACTGTGTACTAATATATATGATGCACCACTTTCTGATATTTTATGCACTAAACATGAACCAATTAATGTGGGAAAACAACATTTCAGGACACTGTACTGAATTATTATATTTTAAGGAATTTAAGGAAGCAAAGAATATTTATCAAAGTAGACTATTCCTTTAAGATGTAAACACAGTATGATTTTCTCTGAAAACTAATTAGATTTTCTTGAAATGGGAATCGTTTTATGAGCATCAAACTAATCAGCTGCAGTGTTTTTACAGCTAGATATTCAGGTCATGAATTCTCATGCTGCCAAGCATCTATAGGGTAGCTGCAGGACAAAAGGGACATCTGGCCAACTCATCTCCACATGCTTCAAATGGATTATGTGTGTATTTGTTTTTCCCTGTCATTTGTCCAATGTACACCAGCCACTTTCAATCAGGAAACAGAAACACACATTTTTGAATGAACAGATCTCTCAGCCAACCAGTCTGGTCACAATCTAACCTTCTGTTTGCTAGATTCAAAGTACAACTCAACCTCCCAGACACTCACCTTTGCAGATGAGGCCCTCCTTGGTGATGGCCTGCTTGCATATATCACAACTCTTGGCCTTCTTGAATGGCTTCAGCTTAAAGGTGTGTGTGTGGACACCCTCCAGCTCATCGGGCTGAAAGAACAAAGAGAAGAAAGACAGAAAGATCAGGAGAGAGCCGGTTAAAGTGATACCGGCCAGTCCATGGCCAATAGAAACACATTTGGTATTCAGCAATGATATATTTGTCTATGGCTGCACATATGTTTTGCAATCTTTGATGGCATTTGGTATCAGCTCAACAACCTTGCCTTTGTTATTGTGAATGTTGTTTTTATTCACTTTTGCTGAGATCTTCATTTGTGAGGCAGCAAAACAGGCAGCATTTATGTAGATCTTTGTTATTGTTACTAATCCATTGAATGCAATGCTTCTGAGGTAAGTCTTAAAATAAAATGTACAATTTAATTCATGCAAAAAACTGAATTCCAGAAAGAAAAAGGGTGTTAACTCACAAGACACTTTATTATTTTGTGTCCCCGTATTGCACGTAAATACATGTACATACACCAACACACTCACAGACACAGTCTGCCCACCAGCGGAGGATGTTTTCACTTTGAAGTTCACTAATTAAATGACTAATTAATGATGAAGAGGAGAGCAGAAAAAAAGGCCTCACAGCAGCCAACTACCTCAAAAACTTCAGGAATGATTTGTGCACTGTATTGAATGCATGTGTGTGTGTCCTGGGTGCAGCCTGAGGACACAGCAGCTCTAGAAACTGCACCAAAACCCAAGCAGAGCAGTGGGGGGGGGCAGTGCACATGATGTTCACTCTCTAAAAGATATTTAAAAACAGATGATGATGATGATGATGAAGGTGGGGTTACAGTCAAAGTGTGGATGTTCCTCATTGGAAGGATCCACAAAGACCTAGATAAAATTCATTCAAACACTTATCTAATGTATTTTTCACATGTAGTGACAGTTCCAACACTGTAAAGCATGACTGTGGAAATGTGAGTTTTCTTCCAAACAGCTGACTGTTGCTTAGTGTTGATTGGATTACTTTAACCTGAAGCATATAAAATGCAGAACACTGTAATTGGGTCAATAGCATTCCCTTTGAAGGTGCCTCAACTCTAAAGCAGCTAAACCTCACACTGAATGTGTGAGTGTTACTAAATGTCTCAAAAATATGCATGTGGTTATCTTCCCAGTCCTCTCTGTAACAGTTTCAGTCTGAGTGATGTATTTTCCTTCTGAATCACTAGATGACATGAGTTAATGAGATTTTACGCTAATGAAAAACAGTGTTTAGGACTGTTTGATACTATTTTCCCTATTCCAAGGTCAAATTCATTAAAAAAAAAAAAAACAACATCAAGGACAGACAATTGTTTCATCTGACAGTTTCTTGTCTGGTTGCTCAAAGGCAGGCCAAGGAGAACAAATATTCTCCTGGACTCCACTGCTCTCTTCTCCTCTCTCCTTTTCTCTCTTTTTCCACCATCCCTGTGTCTGAACACCCTCCTTAGTGAGTCATAATGATGATGTCATTTCCTTTGTGTATTTGTGCAGCTGGGTCGGTCTGGGTTGGGCTCTGCTGGACTGTAAATCATGGTGTTCTTTATTAGAAGCAGTATTTTATAGATTACTTGTTCCTGCTATCACCTTGAAGAAATTAGTGAATGAGTCCCTTAAGGGATTAATTACCGTAATACTAATTTATCCCATCCAATGACTTATCAGCGAGTGCTCTAATTGTGCATTACAAACTCTTTCCAAAACAAAATGAAAATGCTATTTGAAGTAAAGATGAAATAAATCATCTCACTGTCAACAAAGGAACTTTATTCCATGATCTTTCTGATCTCACTTACTTTTCAGCTTGCAATAAAAAGTTTCACCAATTTAAATGTCAGAAAACCATTTATAAATCTAGTAAGGGTAATATCCAGAGGCAGCATCTTATCCACTTCTGTCTATCCTCTAGTGTTACTCTGTGAGTTTACCTTTCTTATATTTTGTATTTGCATTTTAGGCTAAATGTGTATCCATAGAGGTGTGTATTTCACTGAACTTTAGTTCATATTAAAAAATGTCATCTGCACTCAAACCTTAGGTTTCACCACCTGTCCAGGAAAAAAATCAAACATTTGGGATTTGATGTCTTGCTCAAGGACACTTTGGGATGTGAACAGGAGAAATAAGGGACTGAACTACCAACACTGTGATTAATGGACAATCTGCTTTGCCTGCTGAGCTACAGCTTAACTAATGTAACTTCACTGTGTCTGCTATTATTATTATAACATTACCACTACTTGCACTACTAACACCACTAAATTTAATCACTACTACAACTAGGATTATTCATTTTCTGGATGCTTACTGAAGCTCACTGGCCTTTTCTTCTCTCCATTTGCCGCAGTCAATTTTGCTCCAAGCTTTTACAAAAGTGTATTTCTCAGCGTTTTCACCTCCCTATCTCCCTAAATCTTAATGGCTTTTGTCACACTGTGGCATGCTCACTAGAAGCTGCAGAAAGGAATCGTGGGTGACCTTGAATGCACAAAGCTATACAGAGTGTGTTACAGGTAGCCTCAAACAAACAGTAGACTACAGGTATGCTGATAATTCCTGTAAAACACTTCATTAACAACCTCTCTGCCATCCATCTCATTAATGACCTTTCTCTTCTATGAGTTTGCTAAAGCACTGAACAGCAGTTCAGGTATAAACATGGGATGTATTATGAGCTGAGTCATATACATCATGATTTTTAAATGATTGATGAGAGAGATGGAATTAAAAAGGGACGATATGAGACTGTGCACAAGAAGAACAAAAGGAGTAAAATTAAATATATATAAGAAATTGAATGTATAAATATGAAATTAAGTTCAAAACATTAGGACGTATCTTTGATCAGTTGGAGCACCTTCGTGCCACAACAGCCCTGATGTTAAAGACGTCCTGGGAGAAACCTGCCAGCTAAACCAATCACATGCAGCCAGCTGAGTCACAGGCAGGTGCCATGGTTACACTGCTGCTACGGCAACTGGGGTCAACATGTCCTGTCAAACAATGATGGATGAAGCAGGTAAAAAAATAGAGGGAAAAACATACAACCAGAGGTTTGCACACACATACAGTGTAAACATGCGTGCACACCGTGGCACATAGGCCCAGAGTGAGTATCGCCACAACAGGAGTGCAAATGGTTCTTGGATGGCTGCCATGTAGCATCTGGGATTCAACTTTTTTTTCAAAGAAAGAGGGAAAAGGGCCTCAGCAGCTTGAATGGCAGGTAATTGCCAAAATGAAAATGAGAGATCATAGTCAAGTTTCTGCCTTTTACAATGGAAATGACAGAGTTCCATGGCATCACAAAGACTTTTTTCACAGATTAAAGATGTCAGCAAAGCTCACAGTTAGGTGTGTAACCAGAAAGTCAATTCACTACATGTGGTACACAACAACCTGCCTCCTGATGTTCATTATCAAGAAAAAGCTGAAGTTCTGCTAAGAAACCACTATTCAGAATCAAGTCAACTCCAACCTACTGCTCCACAAATAAATTCTAGTAAGCCCTGTTTCCAGGTTTCCATTTACACAAATCACATATTCACACTGTTTAAAAGCTGATAATGCATCAAACTTTTTCCCAGCTTTATCAATGCAATATGGTGCTGTGGGCAAGAGGCCCATACAGTTCAAAAAACAGAGTAATGGCCATTTATCACTATAGGTGTCAACAAAAATAACAACACCAAGCAACCATACAGAAAACTGAACTGCTTCACTAAAATGTTTGTGTTCATCCAGGATGATTGTTTTTTTAATACATCGATACTAATATAAGAACATTTAGAAATCATTCCTTGTAAAAAGGTGAATGTCAACCTATGTGGTGGATGTCTAGAAACAGCCATCACAACTAACACAAAAATCCCAAGCCCTGTCTTCAGTGTTGTGTAAAGGGGAGACTCCCAGGAGACAGAAAATGAAAAGTCGTGTAAATAGACAGACAGTAAGAGAGAGGAATGGAAATGGATGTAGATGGAGAAAAAATGGGGGATAAAGGGATAGAGTTTACAGCCTAAGAGCCAGGGATAGAAGAGAGTTTCTGTGAGTGAGTGTGTGTGTGTCCACGCTTATAGACAGCAGGCCCAGTAAATCAAGGCTCTGTGCTCCTCTCCCCTAGTTGCACTTAGCTAATGAAAAGCATCAGTGCGCTACCTCTACTGCGACCCCACTTAGAGCCAAGATGTGGGAGCAACAAGGGAAGTGAAAGGGAGAGGGGCAGGGAGGGGGATGATGCTTAAAGTCACCGCTCCGTCCTTCGGTACAGAGGTGACACATGAACACAAAGTTATCATAAAATCTCCATATAATGTATCCAGTCATTTATGTGCACTGCGGATAAATACAGATAACTCCTTGGATTTATGTTAATATAAACACACAACAGTGTCATTTATGAATATGGCTTAGTAACAAACCTCAGTATTTTCTAATATCTGCCATTTTTTATTTTAATTATAAACTTGCCTATTTTAGCTCTTACATAAATGCTTGGATTAAAATATTTTGTGTTTTTTAAGTCTGGTTGTAAAATTTAACCCTTAAACTAAACCCACTGTGAAGACAGGAGAGTCTGAATATTAGGGTAAATATTTGTCATCTGGAACTGCTGTGTGTCAGGTGCATTTTGAGTAGCTACGTCTGGGACTAAGACCCATGCACACACAGACATATCAGCACCAGGTTCTACACATCCAGTATCATTCCCATATGTATGGCCAACATGCAAAACACCCCATGTGGTTCCATTTACAGCTCAGTTGGAGAAAAATGCTGCTGCATGAATTGGAAGAATGGTTTGAAAACACAAAGAGGGGCAACCATGTACAGTATTCATTTTGCATAATGATGTAATTTAACACAATCCCTGTAGCCCATAAATGTCAGAGTCCCCTAATGTGCAATAACTGTCTCCAAGAAACAATGGTGAAATAAACACAGCCTTTTGGAGATTAAAGTCAAAGGTTTTTCTGCCTAAAACTGAGAAGCTGTTTTTCCAAGTTCTTCAAATTTGATTTGTATAGTGCCAAATCACAATGAAAATCATCTCAAGGCATTTTACATAGAATCCAACAAATCCCTACTGAGCAAACACTTGCCAACTGTGTGACCTAAAAAGGTGAAAGATTTTCTGAGTGCCTACCTGACTGGAATTGATTGAATGGAGTCAAAACAGAAAGAAAAGACAAAAAGCACCAAAACGAGGCAAAACAGTGGACAACATGACTCAGTGAAGTCAAGCATGAGGAGCAGGTCCAACAAAAACTAACAGGCCAGGCAAAGAGAGAAGTCCTCCACCCCCCAGCATTGAAACAGCAGAGCCACACCTGCTTTCAATTTCCACTAAATTGAAATTCTGTCAGGAACAATGGATGCCTTTGTGAGAAAGAGAGTCAGTGAAACTGAGAATGAGCAACTCAAAAAGAAGAAGAAGACAAAAACCAGTATGATATTTAAGAATGAGTGTGTTGTGAGCGACTTCCATTTGGTCTCAAAGTGAAAAAACTTAGATGGAGCTGCAGTAAAAAATACATGAATCGAAACTTTCTGAACTGAATCTCAATCCATTTGATGCTTTCAAAGCCCTGCTCTAAATGGTATTTGTAATTATTCCCTTCATTGTGTTCACATTAGACTTCATTTCCATTTGAACAAAACTTTCTGCAAAAGATTCTGCATCACCTTAAACTCTGCTCCTTCATTGGCATCCTCCTCTCTTGAACTCTCAGAATCTGGCAACACAGAGATGCTATAACAAATGGCTGAAAATGATGCCAGATGGCCAAGATTAGTCTGGTTTAGATAAAACTGTTCAGCCAAATCATGTTTCACCAGCTTTACTCATTCACAAAAATCGGGTATTCCAAAATTCTTCATGTCAAGGACCCTTAAATTAAACAATTCAAACCACAAGTCTGAGGCTGATTGGGACACTATCCTGTGCCCCATGCATGAACAATTTTACAATAAATGGGAAAATAACAGAGGGAAGAGTGAAATCTCTTATCAAGATAGTCATTATTCTAGTTATAACCCCCAAGGGGCCTTCTTCTCTGTGATTATGGGTTTGTCAGTGATTGGCACCACAGAAGTATCTGTAATCATAATAAAGCATGTCATGCAGGGTGTTACTATAGAATCCATAGGCACAATCTACTTTCTTTAAACAGTATAAGAATAAAACTGGTTCACGGATGCTACAAATCACTGATCTCAACCAAATGCAGTGTGATTTTAGAAAGTGAATGCATTTGGAAATTCTCTTTCAAACTTAAAGGCCAGTGCAAACCAGCAGAAGTCAAATAAATGTTTCCCATGAATCATATATTTGCATAAATTTCAAAGCATTGGTCCATTTCATTTGCTATACATCTATATGTCACAGAAATATGGACCAGTGGCAAGGTTGTAGTAGCTCCTCCCATGAACACGAGCAAGTCAAGAAACACAACTATCTACAACAACCTGTGTGTGTGTGTGTGTGTGTGTGAGATGCTGTGTAGCTGCCCCAAATCAACCTATAAATGCACATTTCTGTGTACGTGAGGCTGCCACTGTTTGCATGAGTGTGGCACATGATCAATACCAGGTGCAGACACAGACACAAAGATCAATGAGCTGTGATCATGAAGTCTGGGCCACTTATGATCATTAGTCAGGTGCCAATAAACTTAGAATGTTATGTTTGCTAATAAGGACATCTTAGGGAATTAAACACACAGCAAGTACAGGGCACAACACAGTAGTAGTTTTGAAATGTAGGTCATAATATGACCAACATGACCGTAGCTGAAATTAAATAAAATGAGTTCATTAGCTGATCAGTTAATTGGTAAAAAAAAAAATTGGTAAACATTTTGATAATCAGTAGATTATTGAAGTAAATTCATAATGAAAAATGACAATCACTGATTCACCCTTCTTGACTATGAATATCTGCTAGTTTTGTCATAGTAAACTGAATATCTTGGAGTTTTGAACTATTGGCCAAACACTTTTCAATAATTTCTGACATAACCAGTGATGAGATAATAATTACTTATTTGCTACATTGTTAGCTGTGATATTGAAATTATTTCAGCTCTTTCTATATATTTCCAGTGGTCATCTATAATGTCAAGGATAAACCTTGTTTGATGTCTGAATCTTCTATAGCCAGATGTACAGTGTCTGAGCCAGCATCTACTAAACTTTATGGGCAGAGATCC
Source organism: Mastacembelus armatus (assembly GCF_900324485.2). Taxonomy (NCBI): domain Eukaryota; kingdom Metazoa; phylum Chordata; class Actinopteri; order Synbranchiformes; family Mastacembelidae; genus Mastacembelus; species Mastacembelus armatus. The sequence goes on along the minus strand of NC_046634.1, from coordinate 4,851,258 downwards.
AGACTTGGCTATGAGGAGTGGGGGCAGAGTACAGAACAACACCCAGGGGAAGTGTGCTGAAGCTGGGTCACGAGTTAGCTGGGGGGGGCGCCTGATCACATCGCATATATATCACCTGGACACAGATACACAGAGCATTGTTTAAGACAGAGTGACAGCTATACTCTCTGAGGACAGTCTGACTCTCAGAGATACAATACCACAGGCCTAGCATGCATACACACACATACACAAATGCACTGGTTAGAAAAATGAGAGCATGGACAAAGTTCCAGTGAGAGTTGTAGGAATCTATGGTTGTGGACAGTCAGCCTGTGTGGCAGCTGAACAGGACATGAGGTCCCTTCAGAGGCCAACGAAAACTAGGTCTGAGTGCAGTTTTATGTCATTTGGAGGTGGACATCATCGTTAAAATCACAAATATCATTACCATTACTTTACTCTCTAAAAAAATTAAAATGAACGAATTAAACTAAAACTGAAATATTCAAACCACAACAGTCAACTTGACTTTATACTGACCAATGCTTCAAAAATAGGTAATTTGGATTTGTACTCATATAACAGCATGCACAATTAAGATATTAGCAATATCTTAGATACCTGGTTGTAACATTTTAATTTACAACTCTTTAAATTATGAGGTGTTCAAATGTTATTTCATTCTGATGATCTACTGCTTGTCCTTTCAAAATATATGGATAGGGAAGATGCTGTTGCCACCTGGCTGCACATATGCTAAGACAGATTCATAACTCAAGAATCTCCTCACTCAACACTAGTTAATTACCAGGCAGAGCTCGCAGATACACTCTTACTAGCACTTTGTCACAAACATGGACACACAGACAGGTCACACATTCATACAGAGGTGGCACACACAGGCGTCGCAAAGAGTAACAGTCCAATCAAAGTCTGATTGATTTTCAGAGCTCTCGGGGGATTGTGCTCAGTCAATAATGGACTCTGTTAGACAACTGAAGACATGATGGATCTACCATACATTTTGGCTCACAGCATGTGTTTAAGCTGCTGTACTGTATTGGACCTAATGCTAATTATCTACATTGTTGTGAGGAAGTACTCTTGTACACAGACTAAACTTTTGAAAACAAAATCTTAAATTTAGTGTTTATAGAGTGCCTGGAAACTCTAAAGCCATTTGAAATGTAAATCAAACTTTGATTCATTTGGAAAACTTTCAAAAGACAGACTAAAAAAAGAACTGATTAAAACTGGTAAATCAGAAGCAGAAATATCCCAACTTTTTTCCAGGTCAGGGTAACATCTTTTATCAGACACTCTTTGCTTTGTAAAATCCCACACCCCTATTTGTAATACAAGTTTTCCATTACAAATGTGTAGCCCCCCAAGACTAACTACCAAATATTTCCTACTGATGTCATCAGGGCTATCTCAGACCCTAGACACTTCCAGAACCACAGATGACATTACAGGCTGAGTGCTACTCCCCATGACAATCAAACTGTCCATGCCTAACATAAATGAGCTGCATATGCACATATAGAAATGCTTGACTCCATCTCTCTATCTCATGCTTGCCTCACCAATTTACAGTAAAGCTGAATCAGGGTGTGGTGGTGGTACAATGAACAAAATCCCAGGCTTTAACGCCCTGACTGCACTTGGGTAAACACACAGTAAATTCTGCCGTGAATACATTAAAAATCATAATGCTGCTGCCATGTCAAATAACACTTGTTATTCATAATAGAGCAGTTTAGCATATTGTAGAGCTCACAGAAGTATTTGGTCATTGCTGTAGGAACTAGCCTGCATTTGTGGCTGTTTCTGTCAGCATGTCAAATCTAATATTCCCTCTCTATGTGTGGGGGTAATACATAATTAATAGCATGTATTTGAGGAGCTTTCTTAGAACCTGCTTCTTGCACATCAGTGTCTCTTCTCCTAACTCTCCTTCCTTTACTGCTGATGTCACACCTCACAACACTCATCTGTCTTTCCTTCTTTTTCCTCTTCAGTCTTTATCTCTTTTTGTTGTTGATCTGAAGGGTGATTATGTTGGATTGGAAGCCTTGCATCTGGACAACTCAATGTCTTACTTTGCATATGAACTGTGTGGGAGCTTTTATTCCAGCCTGCTTCTTTCCCCTTGCATCTAAATGGCTCTCTTCTCCACTGCAAGCTAAAGAAAAGTAGGGCAGATGCCTCGTTTAACACATGGGTTCGATCATTACACACTGTATACACTATACAACAAAAAAGTAATAAATCCACCCAATTTTACAATAAAGAATGTTATACTGCAGCCATATGCTTAAAAGGGTAGGTAATGTGTGATGTGTGCAATATGTTTACATATAAAAACCCACTCTAGTATATGTTTATGTGGTTTAAGAACATGCAATTCATTTTGTATACATTTACATACGTAAAGAAGATCTATCTATCTGATATCTGCCAAAATTATTAAATTATTATTTTTTGCCCATATTCACTTGAATCCAAGTGCACACACATCTTCACGTGTGTGCTGGCATGCATGCCTCTCTCTTTCTTTATTTTTAACAAGACGCTGCATAGAAAGCACCAAGTTCTTGACACAGTCACAGATAGGAGGAGAAGCAAGCAGCAGCAGATTAAATTATACAGGAGAAACCAGAAATAGCTCTAATGTTGAGGTTACGTGGACTCGACACAAGAACACGACGATGCAAGTTGCCACAGGGCAGTCAACTCGCTTAGTCCTGCCCAGTTCGCAGACCAGACCAGACGACTGTAGATTTGCTTGGCATGCAACTATTTCATGAACGGAGGGTTATACACTAAGTAAGGAACTAAGCACATTTGACCTTTAGTGACCAGACAATGAAGGATGTTAGCAGAAGAATTAAATATCTAATGGTATTACATCTGTGTAAATTTTGAACACATAGAAAAGTTGAATGCAGAAGTGATGCTGTTGTGTTGTGATTAGAACATCTGATTAAAAAAATCAGATTCTTCATAAATGCGACTAATGAAGGTGTGGTTACAGCTCTTCCTAGTCTCATGCAAATTTAAACTTAAATGGAAACACTTTTTTCCATGATGATGTTGACCTTTTGCTGATCTCTGGCCAATTTTCAGACTTGTCCACATGGATGTATGCAATCTCTTACCCAGAACATGCAGGAGAGGCAGACCCAGGTCCGGGCCCTCCCTGCTAGAGCAGAGGGCAGAGACAGAGAAACAGAGGGCATCTTGAAAAAAATGCCAGCCTCACTGCAAAAATCCACAGTATTCCCAGAAATTCCCAGCAGTTCCACACAGGCTTTGGGGGCTCAGATCCATGCCAGACGTGTGAGGTGCACAGAGGGTGGGGAAGGGAACGCTGCTCTCGTTTTCGTTCTCTGATGGCCTCAGTCAGTCCCTCTCATCTTAGCTCCCTCCCTCTCTTGCTTGCTCTACCTCTGCCAGTCCTGCTCTTTCACTCTCTCTCCTCTTTGCTCACTCACTTCTGCCTTCCTCTCTGTCCCTCTTGAAGTGTGGTAACTTTATTCCACAGAGGAGCGGGGGGAGGTATGTCTTGGCCTTTATTTTTCTCCCTCCCAAATCTCCCCTCTCCTCAAATGATCCTTGTTAGCCCCTCCTTTCCCTCTCTTTTTTACCCCTCACATATACACACACACTCTAGAGTGACCACCTCTTTGGCTTCCTTGCGTGGCATACCTCACCTCGCTTTCCCTCCACCTCTCTGTTGCATGCTCACTCATGTCTGCACTAATGTCACTTCAATTTTTCATTGGCAACCCATTCCTGATTCCAGATCTCCTTCAAAATATCTGCCATCTGCTGTGATGTAGCTGAGTGGCCAGATGAACAATGCAAAACTAGCAGGTACTTTCTGTAGAAGTTGTTGGAATGAAAAGAAAATATAGCTCAGTTCATCTATGTACTGTACAGCTATTGCATATTCTAAGTGAACAACAGCAAAACCCGGTAGGACGTATGGTGGATCCTAAAACAGCCTGAGATAAACTTGGTACATTTTCTGGCCAAATATCAACAAATTTGATACCTTATAAGAGCACACTATTAAATCAGGATTCTTATAATTTTTTTAATATAATTAAGCATTATCGTATCATTGTACATAAATGTTTGTATATAGGTCAATATTTGCATTCTGTAAATGAAGTTATCTGAAGTGATTTCCATTGATTAAGGCGGGGAGCTAACACTTCCCTTGAGGAAACATTTCTCTTATAAAATTAATAACGTGGTGTTTAAATCAATACTTTTTTAATCTCCCTGTGTCCCAGCATGTATTCATCTATGTGTGTTTTTCATCATCCCATAGCATCTGTGTATAGAAATATGCACATGCAATCATGCATCTCTGAGTTGTATGCATTTCTGAGCATGTGTGAGGAATTGCTATAAGCATGTGTACATCTATATAAAGTACAGCACTGAATCAACATTTTATCAGTGATGCAGGCACATTACATCACTCCACAGTCAGATCCATAAAGGGCTAAGAGCCAATTCATTTTGAGAAAACACCCTCTATTGATCCCCACTGCACTCCATCACTTCCACTGTAACAGTTACCTCAATCCATAGGCTAACCTGACACATAATCTGTGTGTGCTTGTGTGTGTCTGTCTGCCTCTGTGTGTTACATTTTAAAATAATACCATCAAAAGGCATAATGTGAACACTTGCAAAATGCTACTGGTTGTGCTGTCTCAGCCATGGAGCAAACTACTGAACTGATTCAGTGGATTTGGTGCATGTGTTTGATCCATGACAGCCACTATTTCCCTGCAGTAAAGTGGTCTACTCTGGGTTGCTAGCAGCCTCTAGTGGCCTCCACCTAACATTCAGAGACTTCCTGCAGATAGGTAACAGTAGGCAGTGCTTTTATATATGTGCATATGCAGCTCATGCATGCACATTACTCGTTCTCTCTGTATCCAGAATAGCTTTTTAAGTGATATTTTACTACCTGCAAAAACCATTGATTTTGGGACTGCTATTGGGAGTGGTGTCTTTTCTCAGTACAACATTTTTGCACGGTGAGGTCAGGTTCTTATTCCCTTATTCCCACTGCAACATGTTGGAGCTCACTGAAAACACACAGGCAGGCAGGCAGGCAGGCAGGCAAGCACAACCACATATTTACACATTCACTTTAGCTCCCATAGAATTGTATTCATGGAAAAAGACATTTTGACGATCATGGGACAGTAACACGTCTCCATTAAAGCCCAGACTAATGATATTGGCAGCCTGTACCTATGTAAAGGATATGGGTGTCTCTCATAAAGGTGTTCTGTCCATGCACTGAGAAATGCACAAAAGAGGTACAAAAGATATTTGATCACTAGCTCCACCAACACAAACATATGCCATACAAGATGTCCAAATATTTTGGTTATACTAGATTTAGTGTTTAGACAAAAACAAAGATAGAAGGGAAAAGAAAAAAGAAAAAAAAAGTTGAAGTATTCCACATTGATTCTGCAGTCTCCACTTTTGTCGCTGGAGAATCCATCACATTAAAGCTTTAATGCTAGAATAACAAAGCATCCATCATGCTGAATGCTAGCCAAGAATACAGTGAGCCATTCAGGGTAGAAGTCTGCAATTCCCTGGGTGCGGTACCTGCACACCACTCACCACAGCTGGCCAACATTTCTCAGTGTGGAAGGTAAGTTGTGAGGATTTGATAAATGAAACAACAAATTAGATTTTCATGCATATGTGGGGAGGCAATCGAGAGGGAGAGAATAAGGAACCATTCAGTGGACAGATTTCCCATCACCCTCTACTCTTTTGGCTGTCTGCAGTACTGCCTGATGTGAATTTACTGCCCAGGGGGACATTAGTTAAATGAATAGGGACACAAGTGAACAGCAAATATAGAGGAGAAGGGAGAGGAAACCAGATAGGAGTAGACAGAAGGATGGAGATGCAAAAACATAAGGAAATTTAATAAAACATAAAGGAATATGAAGAAGAGGTAGAGATGATTAAAAGAAAAGAAAAGAAAAGGAAAGAATAGGGTAAGTAAGTTCAGAGGAGAAGACACAAGAACAGATGAACTCAAAAGAGAAAGAACAGGCGGGGAAAAAAACAAAAAGGACAAGAGATGAAAATACATGAGTGAAAAAAGTGAAACAGAATAGAATAGAAAAAAGGAAAGAATGGCAGAGCACAGAAAAGACAAATCGGATTCATTGAAATAAAGGAAAGAAACAAAGGAAGACAAATTGGAATAACAAGGGTATATGATGAGAGGAGAGAATGACCCCCCCCCCCCCCCCACACACACACACACACACACACACACACCCCATAAACCACAATAGTGACACCATAGTAACACACAAGGAGAAAACCTTTACACATCGTCATCACTCTGCCTCTCTCCGTTTTCACGTCTTTCACAAAACCTGCTCATATTCACAGTCAAACACACACCATACCGACAATATTGACAGCACATTTCCTGTAGTATGCCGGTCTTATCACGTGGGGACTTCTTGAGCCGCGTTGCCATGGAAACTGAACACCTGACAGCCATTCTTAGAGGGAAGACACAGAGCCTTACCTCTCCACTTTCACCTCCCAGTCAGACATGTGACTAGCTCTAGTGCTGCAGCGGAGTGACAGAGCAGCAAAATGGTTGTTATGGACACAGCAAAAAGTGACCTAAAAGCTGATCAGTGGCATAACCTTCCTTTATTTGTCCGCTCACAAGCAATTTAAAAGGTCACTTAAAACGTCTGTCCAAAAAAGCAACAACATACAACAATAAGGTTGATTTGCACAAGGAAAAGTTACATTTTGATCATGATCATAACAATTTTTCAAGGAAACAATGTACTGTAATCTGTGCCTAAATAAACAATATCCATATCTAAACAAGGGTACATGTCCGGTGTCAGGCATCTTTCCCTCTCTACGATGGTAAGGCTGGGTTCAATGTGCAAAAAAAAATGTATATGCCACAGTGATGAACTGATCATTTATTTATGTAATTATTGTTGTAAGAGTGAGGAAATTTTCAAGCAAAAGGAAGTCCTCTTTCAAGATTGCAGAAAAAAGGCCAGTGCTGACAGGACAGGCTGAGCTGTGTCTGAATGAACACAGTGGGGTGGGGATTCATTGTATCGCATTGAGAAGATATGTAATGTGTGTGTGTGTGTGTGTGTGTGTGTGTGTGTGTGTGTGTGTGTGTGTGTGTATCTGTGTGTGTATGTCTGCTTAGGCACTAACACACACATTTACACACACATACAAGAGAGTACGACAGGGGGAGTGTGGTAGGACTGAGCGCGGGTGTAGAGATAAGGAGCTGCGGCAATGGGGTGGGGGGGTTGCTGCTAGTGTTGGTGGTGGTGGGAGGGTGTTGGGGCATGAAGACACAGGCAGCTGCAGCACTGCATGCTACGGCGTCACCACAAGCAAAATCCCATCATCACCAGACTTTACAACACCACCAGAGCCCATAACAATTCTCATACGCAACAACAGAGATCCTGCCGTCAAGGGAGAATCATAGCACTGGCAAACACTCAGATTTCAAACCTTTTTGTTGACTGCCATTTAATTCTAGGATTGAAAATTTTCAAGATGCAAAATTAGCCATATATTAGGATTAAAATTAGGAACATGAGGGCATATGAAAAGTTCCAAAAGGTGGAAGGGGAAGATTATTTTTAAAAATTGCTGAGGATGCAGTGCATTACGCTTATTTGGTCAGTATTTCCTGATTTAGGACAACTGCTATGTTAAAGGTCTTTCCCTGGCGATGCTTGTGCTGCTTAAAAACACTGGGGGAAAAAATCACCTTCAAAAACTCACAGATCACTGTTCATCAGGGGATCACTGCTTCTGGCTTCCTGGCAATGTGCTTGTGCACATATTGGAATGTGTAAGAGGAAATAGTGCAATAGAGTTGTTAACCATGACTGATTATCTGCTAGCAAAAAAAAATCAAAGACTGCTTCCTAGATTTAGCTAATAACACTGGTCATGGGGGCATGGACAAAGAAACAGAGTGCATTTATTTGATCATTCACTGAACTCCAGTTGGCCTTTTTTGCTGGTACACATGTGCTATATGACCATCGAAACATGGCGCAGGGCTGAAGGAGTCGCAATTACTTCATCAAAAATCAGCAAATAATACAGCATGACATGCAATGGCAGGAGATGAATGGAGAAAATCAAGCTTTTTTCTTCTGAAGGCACAAACCCCCAATAATGGTGCAATACTTTTTTTTTTTTGTTGTGAAATCATTTGCTCCAGGTGGTTGCAGCAATTATCTTGCTCTAGTGGCAAATCCAAAATCTGTTCCCTATGGTTCCCCACCATCTTTATGTGGACCAGTTGCCTGGAGATGTAACACTGACCTTGAATCAGCACTTAGAGGGACACGAACCAGTCTTCCAGAGCTCATTCATGGTCCATGACCAGTTGCGAAGATCATTTTCATTGCTACGCCATTTGGTGGTTTAGATAAAGCTGGCTGTATGCATGCAATGGAAAGTGGTATGATTTGGAACAAGGCCCATCCAGATGTATATTTAATGCAGGATTAGTATTCCTTAAGTATTATAGGACATTTATCACTGAAGAAAGTCAACTGCATGGACTGAAGTGAAACATAAAAGATGATGTGCAGAAGTTGTCCTCTAAGTCCACTGAATCCCTTCTTGGGCTCCCATTTCCAGCAACCCTTTCCCTCCATTCCTGAAGTCTTACCTTGTCTCGCTTGGCCCCTCTCAGAGGAAAGAAGCAGGTGAAGAGGAACTTGCCCCAGCTGATGACGGCAGCCAGGCACCAGTTGAGGCGAGCCATGCCTGCGTCTGTCCCGTCTTGTCTGCCAGCCTCCTATCTCCCGTCTTGGCTCCGGGATAGAATTCTGCAACCCTCCCACCCCCCCCGAAAAACAATGATGTCAAGCGAAAAAAGACGCCACAGAGACCCTGTTGTTCTAGCTTGTGGAGCAAAAATGAATTGAAAACCGTCCTTCAAGTTAAATGCCAACTGGGACTTTATTCTCCTTTTAGGATTTTTTTTTTTGGCAGTTCTGGCTACCTGTCTGGGTGTGTGTCTGCAATTCCAATTTGTGGGGGAGCAGGGGTGGCCAGTGTGAAGCTGCTGGCGTCCCACAAGCAGACTAGACCCTTGGATGGTCTAGAGGGACCCAGAGCTTCAAAAGCCTAAAATTGTCTTCCTATCTTTCCATCCATCTGTCTTTCTCTCTCTTTTGTCTCTTCTTTCTCCACAGCCCAGTCTAGATGAGTCAGTCCTCAAAGTATGATGAGCACCATTGGCTGCATAATACGAAGAGCCCGTCGCTGATCGACGACACTGTTACACATACTCTCTCACACACACACACGTTGGCATGCCAACACTCAATGCCTCTCACACACACATTTATGCACATATATGTTCGCCTGCAAAAAAACGCTGTCCTGGCACATACATCCACAGGCAGAGCACCACTCTTATCACACTGCTCCCCTCCAGGCTCAGGATCCCCGGTGCTTCACGCTCAAACACTCCGCTTACTGACACACTCTCTCTCTCACACTCACTCTGTGCTGCTCTCTCACACAAACACACATACACTGATGCTGCAGCACTTACTCAGCCAGCGCGGGAGGAGGGGAGCAAAAGAGTGAGGAGGGGGCAGAAGGGAAGAAATGACTGGGAAGTCACTGAACGGCGGGAAGAGAGCAGAAAAGATGGAAAACAGAAAATGTTTCTATTAAGAGTGATAGACAGTTTATTCATTCTCTGTTAATATTTCAGAATTGCAGGCAGTGACACTCAAGTAGTGATCACTGGGAGATGTGGAGGAGCAACAGAATGGACTGAGAGTGAACGGAGGAGTCAAGATGGATGAATGAGAGCAATCAGGAGAGGAGAAGAATGACAAAAAGGAAGGCAGCGAGTCACAGAAGGAAAAGAGGCAGGAGGGGAGAATGTGTTTGAGAATACTGAACAGAGACACTGATGAACACACACACCAGCATGCGCAATATATAGACAAACAGACGTGCAGCAGCCGTCACGGTGCAAAGCTGATACAAGGCAGGCACAAAGTGAGATGATTCTAGTATGTGTGGAGAACTGGGTCGAAGGGAGAGAAGGAGGGAGAAGAGAAAGAAAGGACAGCAGATGACAGAATAAGAGAGGAGCAGGGCATGAATTACTGTGTCTTAGGTGATTATTTCTCATACACACACATCTCACACACGACTGCAGGTGGTGCACAGGCTCGTTCACTGTGCTGCAGTCTCTCTACGCTTCAGTGGGAGCACATTTTCACTGCAGAATGCTTTTCTCTGCTACACCCCCCTATCTACCCACCCACCGACCCAGAACACCACCGCCACACCAATGCAATCACAACACATCAAGGCAATGAGAGTGGGAGATAAAGAGTAGAGAGGATGCAGCTTTGCCAACCAAAGCTAGCTTAGCCTGGGGAAAGGGGGAGGTGGTGTTTGTTTGGGGGAACATAAAACTAGTTGTTTGGGCACATGAAAGTGCGCTGGCAATAACAAATACAAATCTTTACCTTGACAGAGAACTGCTCCAATCAGAGTTACTCTTCTTCTCATTATCTGTGGTGAATTCTGCTACTCAGTATCTCAGCATAAAGTATACACAGTGCACACTAACATTATAGAATATACTGAAATTGTAGCTATTCATAACGAATGTCTAGGAGGTCATTTATTAATCTTTGCTAAGTCAACCTGGACACCTGTCAACCAATTAACACTGTTGGTCCAGCTGAAAGACAGTGAAACAATGACTGAGCTGCTAAATGACATCACTTGCAAGAGCTGTAATGAACACCGGTCAAATGGTGACGGGGGGGACGTTTTGTCTACAGAGGCTATTGTTGAAGGAAAAACACAAATATTTCCCTTTACTATAACAGTCGATATACGATGACACTATGATGATGAAAAAATGGCAGCTTCACAGAAAGAAGCCATCACTTTCTGTTACTGAAGGACAAATAAACATGACATACAGCATATCCTTCTCACTGTTATGGCTGGAAAAAAAATCTCTTTATAACATCACACATTTATGCTTGGCTACTTGTCTATAGGAAAAAGAAAAATGAGCCACCAAAAAACAAATGGGCCCAGAAATGCAAAGCAGATGGTGTATTTTTCCTTTATGTCAACATTACTGATGATGTCCTGTGGACTTGCTCCTTCCTACTTTACCTTGCAAGAGCTGCAGCGCAGTTACAGCCTTTTTCACAAAGGATCAAATCCATATACTGTAGATATAGATAGGTAACATTTGAAGAGTTTGTAGTAAAATAAAATATATACAGGCTAGGAAGGTGTTTAACAGACAAAATATCCAGTCATGTCCATTTTCATTAGTTATATTCCTTTTTATATTGGACATTTTGCCGGAATGAGGAAAATTTTGTACTGCACAGTATTCTATGGCAGCGTGTACTGTACATCTCAGTGTGAGACTGGGCATATGTCCCACTCTCTTGGCAATGCGCTGACCTTTCTCATTAGGCATAAGCAACTTGCATAATCACTGCTGACTTCTATTGACTGCCCTGTCACAGTGCCTATCCATTTGACTGGAAACCCCATGAAAAAGTGCAGGCTGCCAAAAAAAACTCTCCCTCAGTGACTTTCCCCTGTCATTTGCAGATCTGCAGCAGGATCACAATCTATCATTTTTCACCAAGTGCACAAAAATGGGGACTTCACAGTGATTTATCCTCTATTGCACCAAAGGTTTTCTAGTAACACTGTCTATTAACATTTATCAACTCAGTTATTTTACCTTTCATTTAACCCTATATGCACCGTTTGACATATGAACCTATATACTTACAGAGTGCATCCTATCCCTTAATGTTGTTTCGTGTTGTAATTTCGTTTCCAACATATAACAACTCTTTGTCCCAGTAAAACATCATCTGCACACTCACACTTACTGCGTAAATATTTCATCACGTGCAAACAAAATCTGAGTAAATCTTATTTGAGGTAATATGTTTCACAACAAAAACTGTTATGAATGATTTATACACACTGGGCATCTTTTCTATTAAACCTCTTGTTGATTCAAAGGTCTACTCATAAATTAATGGAGTTATATAAATTTGTTCCTAGTTTGATGAGACTATAGACCAATGCTGACATGTTTATATTCGTCTGTGCTCTAACTTTGCATTTGTTTGACTTCTTGGTACTGAAGATGGGTTCTCTAAAGTAATTTGCATTGTGGGAGTAATAAAAAAAACACTACTACTATAGCACATTTTCCACATCAACATGGCTGAATAATGCCCGCTGCTCTCTGTATCTAATGGAACAGGTAAGCATTTTACAAATTAGATGACACTACTGATGCCATTGTCGTGGCCAGTACCATGACAATGGTGTAGTAAAATAAAATAACTTAACATAAAATCTAGAAACAACATACAGCTCAGCATAGCTCTGTTTCAGCACAAGAGATGTACAGTATTTTCTTTACATTCCATGCCTGTCGATGATTATTTGGGATGACTTACAAAACAGACAGCAGAGTGGGATACTTTGGCGTGCTCAAGGACAATTGCACAAGAAACTGTGACCTTGCAGTTGTTAAAAAGTCTGTCCCATCCAAGCATATAATTAAAACAATAAAAGCAGCTCACCAGCAGAATTTCCAGGCTTACAGTGATGTCATGCTGGCCTACGATGGAAAGTAAATGCCCACGGTTCCAACTGACAGCTGAAAAACATAGAGACAACAAGAGAGACGAGACAGCAGGAGAACAGAGTTTAGTTCTCTGCACCAGCATCCCATTCACATTCTGTGCACAGAGCATACACTGTACTGAGCAGACAGCAGATTAGGTCCCATCACACACCTCATCATTCACTAACACGCAGAGTCATCTGCTTCCATTTTCCTCCCACCAATCCCTAGATTCCCTCTTTCCCTTTCACCTCTCTTCTTCTACTTTCACTCATTTGTTTTATTTCTCTCTCCTGTTCGCCCTTTTCCCTTTCTGCCTCTTTAAAACAAAAAGAAGTGGTTCACCCTCTTAACTCATTTTGCAAAATATTTAAATTCAATTCCTAAGATTTTACTGAAACACTTTCGTCCATCCAGTGTTTGCCTGTTTAGTCTAAATGACTTGTTATCTTGCATAGTGCCATACAGTATTACATATGTATTACAGGATAATACACATATACAGCCTGATGAAAATGTCCCTCTTCATCACATCTAATCCAAGAGAAAGCACTGCAGAGACAGAGGTGACCCCAATGCCCTGTAATCAATGATTCACTCAATTAAGTGACAGTACTTCAATCAGTTATTCTCAATGACACTGAATCATTGTGCTTGTACAGTGATCTTCTAATGACTCAGTTCTTACATCAGCTGTGTGAAGCTAAATTTGATCTTGTCTGAAAATATTTCTTAAAATAAATTAAGAGTAAAGGTAAAGACCGAGACTGCTGTACTACAGTACACTCATATAGAACACTGAATATATAGTATCTCTGCTGCAGGTGACAGGTTCATCTTTAGCAGGACCAAATTATGTGAAGGGACAGGGAAGCACTTGGATGCACTTAGAGTGGAGGTCTATGAACGGTGACACTTCAGGGGCCTGCTGCCAAGAGAAACTCAGTTATCCAGCAACATCTACTCCCATTCCCCCAATACACACACACACTTACAACCTTCTTCCGACCTGAAGAAGGAGGGAGGACAGGAGATAAGAAGTGATCATGGAGCTAGTGAAAGAGAAGTGAATTTAAACTCTCTCAGAACATTTGTTACAACACGATCATATGTGCTTGTGTTAAGTCCCATTTGCAGAATTTGAATGAACTTGAGGTGCAGTTATGAAATAACTTCCAGATTATTTCAGTAGTTTTGAGACTTATATTACTCATGTAACTTGTGTTAGTATATTTGTACTAAAATCAATAAGAAAACTGGTCAAACCTAAATTGCAATTGTTTTGCATTTTCATGTTTTCACTTCTAAAAGATGAAACTGAAATTTCTGTTGGCTCAGGCATTTAAGTCTAATTCAACCAAACAGTTTTCCAGAGAGGCTTTGCCTCCAAGAGATGATTTCCATCCTAAAATATGGTCTGCTCATTTTATTTTCCTAATCTTTACCATTGTTTTTGTTTTATTCTATAAATTGTGTTTTCTCTCTTGCTCCCACTTAGCATTTTGGAAATTCTAATAGATTTCATCCATGTATTTTCACGTAAGAGTCATTACAGAACAAAATATGCTCTTTTGTCAGTTTCATTGTCTTACAGTCTGGACAATGCCAGTTGATCTGGATTCAGCCGTAGCAGGCAGAAGGTAATCAGTGATGTAAATGCCCCCTGATAAGCTGCAATCAGGTATCAGGCAGACGACAGCAGTGTAATGCACTCAACAGCACCGTTATCATCACAATCAGCTGCAGGCCAAGGCCAAATTAGAATCGACTCCTGACTCTCCTCTCCATTCCTTTAAATCATGCGCACCATGCAGCTTTCACCTTTACAAGGCCTAAGCAAGTGTCTTATCGGGCGTGGAGGAGGGGCGGGGCGAGGGGGGTGTTTTAACTTAACACCCCCAAAGCAAAGCAAGCACAGAGCAATAAAACCAACATGCAATGTAACTATATAAAGATTTATTTCTATCATCTTTAATGTTGTTTTGTCATTGGAACATTTAGATGATTGAAATAAAAAATCCAGCATTATGTTTGTAAAATCTAACTTAGTGTCCTCCTTCGGGTTGTCACAGGATGAGTACCTAGAACACATCAGCAGGATACTGTATCGTGGCTATTTTCATTTGTAACAAGCTCGGAAAAAGCCTTAGGGAAGCTATTCACCCCCTTACGTCTGAACATCCAACTCATTGCTCACGTCCCGCGGCTGACTTGGCTGTCTTCCAGGAGGGTTTGTGGATTGCCTTTAGCTCCGCTAATGTAGCTACCTATGTAGGTTAAAGACCCCCTCATGGTCGACAAATACACCAATGCCAGGGGAGACATACCAAGGTGAACGCAATGTTCAGATCATATACTCCCCTTCAGGGCTGGTGACAACAATAAATAGGACAGAAAAAACAATGTCAGAGAAATGCCTTTCAGCAGAGATTGATTTATTATGAGCAGCACAGGACAACAATACATTTAACCAGTCAGAAAAAGGCATGTTGGGTTGTCTCCTTCAGATATCATTGATGCATAATTTAAAACAGTACACAAATATTTTATTAGATCACTTATTGCAGCTGCTATGTCTCCCGGTGATCACATTAAATTGACAGGAATTTTTACAAATAATTGTAGGTACATGCAGGAAACCAAAGGAAATTACGTCCCCTGAAAGATGAGACTTTCTTCATTCAGTTCTCTCAACCTGTCTGTTGTGTATAGGAATTTGCAGATTCCTTAATTCGCTAAATGAGAAAAAAAAAATCAATGGGAAGACTATGGGCACTTAGTCAGTCTAATTACATACATTTACCACCAATCACAGCTTAGGATTTGAATATTGATGCTGTAACAGTTTTACTGTAAAGCAAAGTGACACATAAAGTAGAGACCAAATGTCTATTGGATAATCACAGCAACGTACCAGCATTAGAAAAAGAAAACAAGCACAGCCCTTTACACGCTTAAAGCCTGTCACCAGAGACTGCTGCAAGCCCAGCAATTACTGTGCGATAGGAGGATGCAGAGATCTGTCTGGACCAATCACGTGCAGACATATTGCATATTGAAATGAGAAAGACCTTTTTCATGTTGTTTTTTACGTATTTTTGTTCTGGTAAGGACGTACTCTGTATAGCTATGTATATCCAAAATGAGGACTAACAGAGCCAGGATTTATGATCACAAAACAAGGTGACATGAACTGCATCATTTGTGTGACAACATGTTCTTATTATTAATTGGTTTTGTTCTAGTTTGTCCTCTTAAATGTTCTGGTAAACCTGATGTCTGTTGTCTGCAGAAACTGTCGACCAGATATTAGCAGAGCCATTTCGAGGAAAACAGTGAGCGATACAAAGACCTCTAAACTGCTACAGAGCTGAAGCATGAGAAGCAGTGAGCAGTATCTCTCCTGAGAGAATTATGGGAAATGAACCATTCTAAAGTCCTAGTATGTCCAATGGGACACAACTTCAGGCATCACTGTCACAACACTGGCAGGCAAAAAGACAGTGCCACACAGACTGCACAGAAACAATACAAACATACAATGAGCATTTAAGCTGCAGGCACTTTGCCATAAAAGAACAATTAAATTATTTTAATTTTTTTTTAAAAAGCAGTATGTAAGGTTAATTTTTAGTGACCGAAATTGCTGGTAGGTTAATTTTTTGGCTGTAAGACAATGCAGTTTTACATGCACAGGAAACACATGGTTGTAATGCATGCATCAAAGCCAGCTGACACTCAACTGACCAGACCAATGATGATGTTTTCCGGTGATGCCTCCTCTCCCTGCCTTTGCCTGGCACCGTTGCCATGGGAGATATTTATGTAAGTCATGTCTAATCCTGTTAACTGTTACTGTGGCTGCTGAGCAGCATGAATGTTCGGCAATGTTTCACTGTAAAAAATGTCCATCTTAAGTCCTTTCATTGAGTGAGTGCTTGAGTACTGAGTATGTTTTTCTTAAAACAAGTAAAAAGGCACAATGGGAAGTGATAAGTAGGACTAAATTGATTGGTTTCATACATATTAACATTTTTGAATTATTGTTGACCTGAGCATGTGAAATGAGGCACTAAAGCAATATTAAAAAACTATATTGATTAATATTATAAAGCAGTGATTACACAGTGGCAGCACTATAATAGCTTTAATAATGCTGGACAAGTAGAAGTTTTACTGCAGGATTGGACATTGTGGTGTTAAACAACCACAGTGCCTAGGAACATTTTATTGCTATGTAGTCTATACAAATACTATACTCTATACTATACTCAAATGAGTACATAATTGTCATTTCTAAGAGACAGGATTGGCCCCAGAGCAAACACTTTACTCCTGAATTTGAATGTAGAATCAATTGTTGGTTACATGTTTCAAAATCATATGTTGGTCAAAGTTCATTATATAATTATACAGTTATAAAGTGAGATACAGTATGCTGCATTGTGAACGTCAGCTTTCAACATGATACTAGTAATGCTTGTTTGTTAGAAACAAACAAACAAACCTGGCCTACAATCTTTCAGTTTTTTTTTTTACAAAAATTGCTTGCAAAAGTTAAATGAGCAATAATCCAGACTTCTAAAACCACTGACATACAGTAGTAACAATTTAAGATTATCTTTGTTAGGTGATACAAGTCAGAAGTCATGCAAAGCTAAGCTGGTCCCTGTGACGTAGCCTCGTATTCTCGTCTCATTTCTCGCTGTAGAGTCCACCAGTCACTAAAATGGATTTTGTTCTGGACAATCTAAATTGTCATGGGCCATAAACCGCCACCTCGCTGTGCCATCACCTTCACCTGTATCATGAAAATATAAACTTTAAATAAAATGTTTGACAATTATCCTTTAATAATGGAAGCATTACTTAGCACTCATAATTCACCATCTTCTGAATGAAAGGGGTGGCAAGGGAGAAGTTCAATTATTCTGATTAAAAAGCACAGATTGTGAATTAGTTATTCAAAAGAGGATTAGACAGACATGAAAAGAGACAGTGGGACAGAAACCGAGCAATAGAGGAATAGGAGAGCTCATAAATGCAGACATGAAGGATGAAACATCACATGCAAACTAGCCCCTCATAGAGGGGACTGTACAGGTCACTATCACTCTCTCCTGGTCTCCTCCCCTATTTCTATCCATCCATCCATCCATCCATTCTCTATACCCACTTATTCCTAACCAGGGTCACAGGGGTCTGCTGGAGCCTCAATTTCTATCTCCTCTTTTGCTTAATTACACTCTCTTGATTGAAGAATTAGGATGCTGTACAGTTACTTGATCATGAAGGTCATCAATGCACAGTACCTCTGATACTGACCCACAGTCAGTTTTAGGTTTTTTCCAAATGCTGCCCAGGGACCACAGATGAAAAGGTGTTCCTATTACCATCTTATAATTCACTTCCTCTTGACTCATTCACTGCAATGACCCACAAAACTCACAAACAAATCAGAGTGGAAATTACATGGTTTCCAAAACAGTCTACTGCCTACAAATATAAGGATCATATGGATATATACAAACACCATGGATAAAACAGTGTCAGCCGATATAAACTATTTATCTAGTTTCCTCCCTCCCCCTCAAAACAAACAAATGTGCAGTCACAAACCTCATCCTCTACCTCCCCCTCCTTTCTGTGCAAGCACTGCACAGCAGCAGGGCCTCTAGCCCATTAAACACAGTTTTGTTCTACTCAGCGCGCCATCATCACCCTGATGCATCTGCTGATCACAGCACGCAAAGGAACATTAAAACACAGGCTCCGCCAGTTGCCTGGGGACCAGATCCCAAACCTCTGCCCTAGTAACTCCCAATTCACACTGCTTGTCTTCTTGTATAGTTGGACGTTATCTAATACGGGAAAAAGAAAAAAGAAAAAAATTCTTGCAGGCATTTAGAAATCAGTTATCACTCCAAAGATCACAGATGAATACAGCTATCATTTGACCTCATGCTCAAAGTACTACATTTTTCTAAAGGCTAGGTCACTCTCCATGATTTAATAGTGACTGTGAGTGCAAATTAACCTTTGTGTGAACTGGATTAATGCAACAGAATTTACCATTTAACCATTACTTTTACTCAGTTTGTCGATATTTCTGCCTTGTATGTCTGACCTCAAGTAATGCTAAAATATCCAAAGACTAAAGTCTGCGCATGACCTTGGCAACGGTAAAAAATAACAAACAAAAAAACAAAACTAATGAAAAGCATGGTAATTTGCTTTTAACAGCATCAACTCCCAGACAGATAACTGAAATGCATTTAACTACTTTATTCAAAAAAATAATATCAAAATGGACAGGCCATGGGCTGGAGCACACTGCACACATACTGTACACTCTGCACCATGAAAAGCAATACTTAAAACAAATCAGGATTGCCTTGAGCTTGCAGGAAAAAATCTAACTTGGTTCAGCACAACACATATTTCTTATTTGCTGTACAAATAAAAATATGCAAGGTATAGAAAGAGAAAATAAACCATTTCAATTTCTCCAAGGTCAAAGTGCATTTGGCCACTGCAATGTGCCAAATGTCTGGTATAAGACTGACAAACTGATTGGCCTGTTATCTCTTTCCCAACGCCAGGAACCAGGGGTGCAAAACAAGGTTTAAACTGTATGCCAAGCTCATTAGAGTTGAGATGAACCAGCAGTCAACCACTATTTTTTTGCCACCTCAGTGGAAGCCACAGTGGGGTAGCAAAGTAGAAATGGAAGCCATGCAATGAAATGGTAGGGGTTTGGACCAGAGACCAAGGCACTGAACAAGGCAACAGCTATTAAAATGATTATATTAAGATGTTCCAGGATATTTTGGTGTGACTTTTTGCAGTATGAACACATGCTATAAAACTGACAATGTTCATGCAAAAACAAAAACAGAAAACCACTAGAAACAAAGAGGTCTTGGACCCAATCTTAAAAAGACCTGTGAAAAAGCTGCCTGAACCCAACATGCATACACTAATTTTCAGCTAAAAGGACCATATCTGATAGGGACCTAACAACTAAGAAGCATCCACTACCAAAAAGATGAGAAATACAAATAATTATAGGCTCTCTGTCTCACCTGCAACTGATCCTGTCATTCAAGAAAGAGTTGTTAGTACACATTATGACACACCGAATGAAAACAGTGGGGTTTCTCTCGAAGGGACTGGCTGTTGGAACAGAGCAGCCTGGGAAAGCCAAACATGTGACGTCCTCTTGGGCTAATTTGATTAAAGTGCTATTTATTTTCTCATTCATCTTCCACACAGGGAATCACTTTTCTGTTTGCACAAGCTTTTATAGTGAATGCACTCAGTGATGCTCAGTTCAGTGCAAGACTCAAATGATTTAAAAAGAAAAAAAAAACACAGCTGATTTGATATATTTGTTTAGCTTGTGATGGACCAAAGCAGCTAGTCAACTTGTCAATTATAATTTTTGAACCTCTTGAACAGAATGACACTTCAAGATATCCACTTTTTATTATAAAGAAAATACCCTCATGTCCTTATGTTGATCTAATTCTAAGCTATTTTACTTTATAACATCTGTATATAGTATGATTGGTATTCCTTTGTGAGACCTGGAATATAATTAGCAGTATTTTTGCTAATATAATCAGTATATGTGCTTTGCTATATATTATTGGGAGAAAATAAATGTGTATATTTCAGTTGTAGCACATATTTGCCATTTTTACTTGGAAAATGAAAATGTTATACAGTATATTAAACAGTATTACCTACATGCTGTTGAAATTGTCTCATTGACTGCTCACCTTTTATCACTCTTCATGCATGGACAAACAAAAATATGCACAGGCAAATCCAAACATTAGCCCAGATCAGAAATGCAGTTCAATACTTTCAATTCTATGCTGCAGGCTTTGACATTGTATAGCTGAAGTCTGTGTGATATGAGGAATGACCCGAGTGTGTGGAGGGTAAACGGAGTGACTTCCCAAGGGGGCAGCTTGTTCTCTCTAGCCCTCTTTTAGAGTTCAGACAAGTCCCATGACACTAAAAGATTAATGAAGCTGCACTGGCACTGTGATCCCTGGCACACACAGACACACACAACTGTACAGGCACACAAACTATACATTTCAGATTATGACAATTTTCATGTACCTATCATGGTATGACCTTAACAGGACGCAGGTATTGATTACACTGTGGACGGTACATACATTGTGCTAGAGGATAAATATTCTCAGAAACCTCTACTCAAAAATACATGATTGGCAACTGCATGTTGTGTCAGTAGGCTTCCAGTAGGATGACTGAATTAATCAACTTTTCCTTTTTGTCCTTTTCTCCCTTTTCTTTTAAAAAGGGAACTGTCTAACATGGCTTTCAAAGGCATCCTGCCTAGTGGTCAGTACTGTCGATTCAACATCGTCAGTCTTCGTTCCTCAGATGAAAGAGGCCTAGTTGTCTACGAGCATCCTCTAGTGTGACGATGATACAAGCAGGCTGCACCACCTCAAGAGTCGGGAGGATGTCGCATTAACACATGGGCTAATCTTACACCTGCAGTCAGACCAGCTGTCTTACATGCTGCAGCACTGCCTCCCTGTGGTTACCAGTGGGTACTGCAATTCCACAGCTGCTAAGAGAAAATACCACTGGAGAAAAATCCTAAGTTAGTACTTTTACATGATTTAGGGTTAGGAAAAGAGGAAATGAGGTAATACAATTACCTTGGCAAATACAGACACAGCCCTCCTGTAGGTTAACATGACATCCCCCAATACAATAAGTATGGTTTACAACAGGTGAGAATACAGTAGCAGTTATACAGCATAGCTTAACTGTAACACCACTTGGGGACTGTCTAGTAATACTTTGTCTATTATTGCTCAGGATAAAGCACAGATGTGTGCCTTGATATGCAGCTATTTAAGGTAAACTGTTGCCAAGTGCAGCTGGTGAAAAGCATCTGCTCCCATTCTCTCTCCAACGCCATTCCTCACTTTAATTTGCCTCAAAGTCAAAAGTTTTCTGCCAAGTGTCTAAAAATAGCATTAAGTAGTGCCTGTTGGACACTGTATCCTGACATGCCTCCACTGTTTGCTTTGAAACACATAGCCGTTTAAGTTTAATTAGACACAATTAATTGATTGGAGTGCAGTGTGGGCACACAACCTTCTTCACTGAGTTCTCCCCAGTCTCCTCCTTTTAATCATTAAGATAGAGAGGGAGGGTAAACTTATGCATAAGCCACAATGTAGCACTGTGTTCAAGCTCAATAAATAGAAAATTACAACTGTGCAAGAAGCACTCATTTCAAATTTGGGGGAAAAAAGCAGCAGTTGCTTCAGACTGGGAATCAGGGATTAAGAATTAAGAAACACAACTCATACAACTGCAATCACCAAGTACCTGGCTTGGTAAAGGGAGAAAAAATGTCCAATCAGTGAAAACCTAACTTTTAATATTCTATGTTGCAGAGCCTGATTATGCATCAAAATGTGACCTGATTACAGCACTAATGCACTCATGAATCTCCTCTGAAGCGCATCAATCATCTGTCATCTCTAGAAGAGCTAATTATGTTCTGGTGGCTCAATAAATCATTAATATATAAAAATTGAATAAATGAATTGAAAATACCTTCTCCCTTACCTTTACCTCTACCAAAAACAAAAACCACCATGACACATTTTCCCATCTAAGCAGCCTCAACTTTAAACAGCAACTGGAATTTATTTGAATTAAATAAAGTCATTTCACAGATATAAGGGCCTACATAGTAAGCAAAAAGTCTACAAATTGTCCATGTGTGAATGAACTACACCACAGGGTAGTTCAAGACAGTCTTTCATCATCTGAAGAATGGACAAAAGATACAGCTGGTGGAGAAAAAAGGGTCAAAGCCAGAGAAAGTACTCCCCCAAACACTGGCAAATGTACAAAATAAAGAAAAAGGAAACAAAACAGATGATGTCCTCAAATTATGTGACTTCAGGAAGCATTTGCATGCTAATACCTTTCAAAGTTAGACATCTTAAAAAACGTGTGGCAGTCTGCAAATTATTTTACCACATCACCATGCTTTAAAGACTGATACCTGAAGATAAACACATAGAGACAGGATTCATTATATTTGAGAGATACTGCATGGTAAATTTCTGTTTTGTTTGTTTTTTTTTTTTTTGGTTCCTCCACAAGGCCAACATTTAACATAGTGTAATTTATCACTTATTGATATTAACATAATCTACTGTGGGAATGTCTCTTGATAAACCTCCTGAGCTTGGCATCGCATCTTGCAATGTCACTCTAAACCCACTGCTCCACCTCATCACAGACTTAAGACAGCACTGCCTGGGCATTCTTGATTCCAACCAGGTTTTCTGCACTGACAGACCTCCTCATTGCAGATTTACTCATATCCTTATACTTGTCCTCACACAGCCTGGAGATGGCCTAGAGACAATAATATAACACAACAACACATGATCAGAGCATAACACTGATGTTCTAAGTAGACATTTACTCTACATTCTGATTTTGACTCTTTTATTCACAATGAAAAAGCACCGTTGAACATACACACCTCTAGTTTTTGGGCACGCTTGTTGCTTAGTGGCTCCAGAGGAAAACTAAGATTGTTGTCATCAGCCAGTGAGCGCAGGTCAAAGTAATACTTTGCGTAGACGCTGGCAGGGACATTGATGTTGAACTGGAGCAGCTCCAGAAAGTGACGCTCCATTTCATTCCTGCAGAAACCAAACAAAACAGAATGTCATTCAGAGAATGAGAAAAAAAAAGCAAATCACTCTTAACAAGTTGCAACACTAGGCAACCAGTGGCTGATCAATTACTCAGTGTATGATGAATAGTACTTCTATGGATGCAAAGAAGCACTCACATGTCCTCCACAGTGATATCTTTGAGGATCTGGCAGTAGTCTACGTTCCACACAGCCTGGTCGTCCCAGACCTTGGAGGCAAGCAGGATGGCACCAAGTACAATGCGCTTCCAGTTACAAGGACAGATGTCCATCTCGGCATAAGTCAACAGTCTTTCAAGGTACACCTAACACAGCACACAACCATCCATTTACAAAGGCACACATATGCACAAAACAGTTACAGAGATTAGATGGTGTGAAAGGGTCTTATAAACATTTATCAGAATCTTGAGCTGTAGATTTGGCTTAGGAAAACTACCAGAGTGACGATGGCACACTCAGCAGTGAGCTGTGCGGAGCTGAAGAGCGTTCTTATAAAGCGGTAGATGAATTTGTGTTCTGGGTCAACCACAGAGTAGTCATCTGGAACCTTCTCTCGCTGTTGGACACAGGGTCATTATGACTGATCCATCAGCACAGAGAGTAAATATTGTTTCATGTTATTGAACATCAACTCACCGACAGAGGATGCTTCTTCTCATCAAATATATCCAACGAACGGTTTGAATCTCTGCAGGAACAAAGCGTTAACATTACTACAGGCAAGACATCTTATCTAAAAAGTACTGCAAAGTGATTCACAACCTTTTGCTATTTAGTTTTTATTGGATTTATAATCTGATTAGCTAAGTGTCTTCATTTCACTGACAATATGGGACATTACTTGTGTTCATTAAAGGCCATTGTAAACTGTAACATGAACAATTACTATTTCCTAATTATTAACCAATCAACTGACTATGTGAATGACTACATTAGGAAGAAGCCACTATGGCACCAATAAAGGTTTAAAGCTAATTTAATGACTACTACTAACTAACTATCATCAAAGGTATGTATTCATCCCTATCTTACTACTGTATATTTGTTGACAAACTAACTGACTATTGTTCAAGAACAAACATTTGGTAAACTGCCACAACTAACTCAGGGGTGTTTCCTAACTAACTAACTGACTGATTGACAACTGGCCACCACTAAACTGCTGTTTTGCCAGTAGTTTGACAAATCCAAAATGAATGATACTCAACTATTTTTTCTGTTCTAACTAAATACCTAAGCACTGAGAACAATGAAGTCACTTTAATGCATATAATAAGGGAACAATATTTTAAAGTTTCTTACCTGTTTTTTATGTGATAGTATATGGCCAGTGCAACACTGGAACAGAAAGAAATCGACAAACAGTGAGCCACTGGAAGTGAATTTATTCTTATTATTCTTCGCACCAAACAGTGTCTTCTTCCAATACCTGCAGTCTGACCAACAGATATGTAGGTCATATCTCTTGCAAATAGTACTGAAGAATATCTTCATCTGCATCGCGCAACACTCCTAACTGAAAGCGCAGGACAGTGCTAACCACAGGCTAGCTTGATACCTTGCAGCATATTAGTTTAGACTGAAGTAAGTTTTGAGGGTAACACATTTTTGAGTAGTGAAAAAGAAATGTCTTAGCTCTGCCCTTTTTTTAGATTTAAAACCATTCCTGTAAAGATTTGTAGAAGACAGAGGTGAAGTCACTTACCATTTGATCGTGCTCTTGAGGTTGGGCTGGCTGACTGTGCTGTCGTCGATGAATATTGTTGAGCAGGAACTGTATTTTTTTGTCAGGAGCCCAGGGGATGTCTGGTATAAAAATTATGATAAAGAAAAAAGGTGTTTTTAGAAAAACGCATGACTGCAGACATGCCAGATTAAATGTCAGACCTAGCTGAGTTAAAAGTGAAGGGAGAACTGTATAAATAACTAATGCTATTGTTTGTGTTTTTTTATAAGCTTAATAAAAAACATCATACTAAAAGAAGCATATCAAACAAATACAGAAGTTACACTTACATGATTCATGTAGTTGCTTTTTCTTTTCTCACGCACTGATATTGGGGGAGAAATGAGTCAGTGCAATTCAGAGAATTAGAGATTAAAAATGTTAAATGACAACATATTTAACTGACCATCTGTCTGTGACTTGTTGAGGAAAAGGGTGCTGGCTCTGGGATGGTCTGATGGATTGGCCTCTTGCGCCAGTTCTGTAAAAATCAACAGTGAGAGGGGGCATAGTTTGTCATAGCATTGAAATAGGTCTATACAGAAGGACTGTTCTAAAAGTCTCCTTGATGAGTATACAGTGCTGCTGATTTAACCTGTGCATAACAGATCAGAGTGTGAGTGATTATTACAAATGAACTCTAAACCCTACCATTTCCAGTAAAACACACCATAAAGTGGACCCACCGTCTGGGAGCTCCCTATCGCTGATGTGCTGCAGGTAGGTCCCAGTGTCTTCACTCACGTCCTCAGTGGTGGTGATGGGACACTCCTCCAGCTCCACATCTCTCTTATGGGACTTAGGACTCTCTCCAGGAGAGATGCAGCAAGACACGGAACCTCCCATTGTTGACCTATAGCAGCCCTGCTATAGCCACTAACGTTTCCCATACAACTGAGGAGGGATCAGCCACTGACTTATTGTGACTGACAACACTTAAATGCAGCTCGTCTGCAAAGTTTGATCCTAATCTTTCAAGTGCCGATTTATAAATATTAACACCAACGCAAATCTTTAAAACCTCAAGCCTGACTTATTTGGGTTTAGATTTAACATACTAAGGAATAATCCAGACTGCGTGTTTAGCTGCAAAGTGAAAAACACTAACGTTAGCTTCAGAGAAGAGCCTATGTTAGAACAGCCAGCTGGGTATCTGCGATAACGATATGTGCAAGACGGCTGACATACTCAGGGTGTGTGCGCATTATGGCACGTACACACTTCAATACGAATTGCATAAGTGAAAGGAGACGTTCTGGGCGGTGGGTGGTTGTATTTAAGACATTTTACGGACTACAAGCTAACAATACAAAGTCACAAGCTCCTCTGGCTCCCTCCATGGCTGGCCGGCTAACGCTAGCTTCCGCACCTCAATCCATTCTCGGCTTCCTCAGCGGCATGGATCAATTTGCATTATCACCGCAGTTGAAGTCTGTTAAAATTAAAGGCTACCGGACTAACATACACACTCGCTAATTGGAAAACAATATTGCTAAGGAAGTAAAAAAGTCAGCAGGTATGGGAATGTTAAATAACAGCAAACAGCTTTCTTCGCGTTTACAAGAGACATGTCTCGGAAGTCAAAAAAGCAACTTCCGGCTACTGCTTCCAAACTAAAAGTCTAAAATTAACAATCCATCTTTTTGAACTACATTTTCCGTTTATCGTTCGCCCATTATTTTTCCAAAACCAAATTGATAAAACGGCGTCGTTTTTTGCTTTTCTGATTAAAAAACAGAAATGGAAGTCAAAGCAAACCGTGTAACGTTACTGTTCGTTTTTTACTACGTTGCTATTATGTGTTGTTTTCATTGACGGTGTATGTCCCCTTAATGTACGATCGACGAATGAAAAATATTATAACCCAAATACAAATAGTCTTTTCTTTCGTTTTAGGAACATTACTTTAATAAAACGTCTTGTCTGGAGACTTCCGACATGCGCATGCGCAGAACAAATCCTGCAGCGACAACAGGGATTCCTGAATGGGCTGCAGTGTTTTCTAAAGCACAAACGAGGTAGTTGTGAAATCATGAAGCAGAAACTGGTTCGGGGTTTTGGAGGAAGAAATTGACACTGAAGGGGAGAAAGATCTCCAGAAGACGGCAGATTGACTGAGTAAATCAGTCAAGATAAGAACAACAACGGCACTGCCAACCTCCAATAAACAGAAGAAGAAGAAAGCGGCCCATGTGACCCCACATCGTCAGTACACGTTTAGTTCTTGTTCATGTCAGTTGATTTTACAGCATGGCTCTGGTTCCGTACACAGAGAATTCAATACCAGTGCTTTCCAAACTCCACAATTCATCAGCACAGTTTCGTTTTGCAAATCACGACCTTCATCTGGCCCAGGACTGGAACAAGCTCGGGGTAGCAGCAGTTGTGTGGGATGCGGTAAGACAATGATATATATCTTTGTGTCAGCGTGACAATCATTAGCCATTCGTTATGACTGTTTTGCTGTATAATTTATATTACACTCGTTTTCTAGGCAGTTGTCATGTGCATGTACCTGGAACTGGGAAAGGTGGAGTTAAAGGGGAAAGTGGCGATCGAACTGGGAGCTGGAACTGGACTGGTGGGGATTGTTGCAGCCCTGCTGGGTGAGGGTTATGTATAAGCCTTTTGAGTGGAAAGAGGTTTTAAGTTTCCTCTCCACAAATTTAAGATAGTGTTGAGAATTTGCAAGCAATACATTTATAGGTATTAAACATGAATATCAGACCAGTCAGTGTCATGTTTTCAACATTTCTAGGTGCCAATGTGACCATCACTGACAGGGAGCCTGCCTTGGATTTCCTCTCTGCCAATGTGAAGACTAACCTTCCCCCAGACCTCCAGGGCTCAGTGGTCGTGTCTGAGCTGACCTGGGGTGAAAGCCTTGAACGTTACCCAGCTGATGGATTTGATCTGGTTCTGGGTGCAGACATTGTGTACCTGAAGGACACGTTTGTGCCACTGCTGCAGACTCTAGAGCACCTGTGTTCAGACACTACTGTGGTGTTACTGGCCTGTAAGATCCGCTATGAGAGAGACACAAACTTTTTGTATATGCTCAAACAGCGGTTCAGAACTGAAGAGGTCTACTATGACAAACAAAGGGACATCCATATATATAAAGCTTGGAAACAGACAACCAGGAGGGATTTGTAATAACTGATGAGTCACTTTATGTTCACTGACTACCTTATTTGTATAGTTTACTGTTGTTGCATAATAAACATTTCAAAAGTTATCAAAAAAGACCAGAAACACATTTAATAACAGCTGCCAAAATGTAATATTTGAATAGCTCTAACATAATGCACTGTTATACAAGTTGGTGTGGACATGTAGAAATTGTGAATACAAAATTAATAAACAGCAACATAAAAAAAAAAAAGCATACAGAGTCATAACTATACATAACACCTATGGGGTAGGAACATGGTGTTCTATTAGCAATAAAATATCTGTTTTGTTCACTGTGAGTCTTCTTGCTTTTGGTCACACTTTCATTCCTTTTGCAGGGTATTTCATAGGTGCAATCGAGCCCTACTTTGTAAGAATTAATGCTCCACACAACTAATGATGTCTGGTAATGAACAATGAATTTTGATGCCCTCACACTCAGGGACACCGATTAATTACTGGGTAGCAGTGTTACTTTTAAGTAAGATCTTAGAAGCATCTCACTATGCAGCTGTAGGCTTTGCCTGTTAGTGCTGCATGAGATTTTCTTATTTAACAATGTGAAATTGAATAGGATTGTATGTGCAAGGAAAGTGCCCATGTCACTTCAGTGCTGTAAACAGAATTTGCTCACAATTTGTGTGCTGTATTCAAAACAGCTCAGACCACACGTCTAGAGAATTTGTCACTATTCAGTGATATAGAATTTACCAGATTTCCCCAAAACAAAACTGAGGACATTCAGTTTGGTTCAAAGACCATAAGATACACCTATATTTCAGACAATTGATGATTTCAGCGATGGGCCAGTCTCCAACGTGTTCATAAATACGCAGACAAAGTACTTATTTCATAACATGTAAGGCTCATTGTTTTGTTTTTTGTGCAAAGAGAACCTAAGAATTAAATTTAAACTATGGATTTAAAAAACCCATAATACAAAAATATGGATGAAAACAAAACATTAAATACAACTTTTAGCCCAGACAGACTAAACCCTTTGTTTACAATACATACTCTGGTACAAGAGCTTAAGTTCTTTTTTATTCACATTTTTACTGCTATTGGAGACATGACAAATTCAGTCTAAATTTGTTTAAACTATTTATTTTGTGACCTCGAAGAAGCATAAAAATCAAAATCAATGAGCCTTTGTAATAAGACTGGGAAAATGCAAGTGTTTAGATTCCTAAACATTTAGGTATTTACATATTCCACTTGAAACTTTTTCTTGTCCCAAGATTTTGACTGATGGTTTCCAAATTCACTGGTGTT
Source organism: Mastacembelus armatus (assembly GCF_900324485.2). Classification (NCBI taxonomy): domain Eukaryota; kingdom Metazoa; phylum Chordata; class Actinopteri; order Synbranchiformes; family Mastacembelidae; genus Mastacembelus; species Mastacembelus armatus. The sequence goes on along the minus strand of NC_046634.1, from coordinate 4,821,600 downwards.
TTGAGTTGTGTGTATTTTGAACGCTGAATTTAACATTAAAACCATCAACTCCATTGTTAGTTCTGTCTGTGTATCAAGACAAAGTAAAATAAAAAATAATGCATGATGCAGGCAGATACTATAGTACATAAATCTCAGCTCAAAAATAAAATGTTCATGATAGTTCAAAGCATTAGCAAGTAACAAATGTTAATGCAAGAGTTACATAGTTACGACAAATGTTCTACTGAAGGTAATCGCTCCAGATAATCCAAGTGTAAACTGTAAAAAGTTCTGTCGTTATTTGTTATGTCATTACCCGCTGCTGGTGATGTTGCCCAATTCATCCAGGCACCAGTGACTGGAGTGCTTCCCTTTGGTGGCATAAAACAGTAACAGCCTTACTGTCTGTCCTATCACTTCACCACAAGGACCATGTGTAGTTGTAGACTTCTCCACATCCTTCTTCACATTGCTTCAGCATTTCAAGGCAAACTGATGGGAACAGAATTAGGATTTCAAATTTGCTGTCGTGTGTGGGCGGCGGTTGTTTTTTTTTCCTATTCCTTGTGAGTCACTTTACAGATTTTCAGCAGTTTTTAAAAAGAAAGCAAAAGAGTAGAAAATGAGTGGCATCCAAATGCATGGCTCTGTGCCAAGTCTCTGTACATTAGGACAGACGGGTACCTGTTGACCCCCTGGCAGGCGTTTGGTGATGTTTCTACTCGGATTTGTGGCAGTATAAGTCTTTCAGGGCTTTGAGTTCCTCGATGAGGGTTTTGTTCTGGTTTTCCAGCACAGCCACACGGTTTTCCAGACACTTGACATACTCTTTCTTCTTTCTACGACATTCACGGGCTGCTTCTCTGTGTGACATAAAGACTGTGTGTCAGTCTGTCTTCAATTAAGGCTTCAATATACAAGTTCTGAAAATCATGCTAGTTCTAGAATGAGACTCAAAAGCAACCTATCCTGGTCCTGATACAATGTCATGTAGGTCAATGATGTTGGGACAGACAATTCAGCAATACAGACCACTCTACATGACTATCTGCATAAAAGCAATTTCTTAGACATTAACGGTGTGAGTGGTAAGATGGACAACAGAATCAAACTGGCAATGCTGTAGCATCAGCTAGAAAAGTATGCACCATTCATCAAATAAATGTACCTGTTTTTCATAAGTCGGACCTCCCTTTTACGTGTAACTTCCTCAGTGCTTCCAGTTGTGCCCAGTGCAGGTGATGTGGCCATGACCACCCCAGGAGTGATGGTACTTGTGGGGGCTGTGCGGATCTGATAGGCCTGGACATCACCAGAAGCAGCTGGAAAAAAAAAAAAACAAAAAAAAACAGACATTATATTTTTTCCCCAAAGTAACATAACACACACATTAGAAAAAAATCTTCTTACCTTGACCAGTTTAGTTCCAGTTCAAATTGTATAGCAATCCTCATTCATATTTATCCACAATATTAAGCTTAATTATTTTCCAACCTTGTACAACCACTTGGTTGCTGGGCACTAAGATCTGTTGCCCATCACTGGTCTGAGCGTACTGGAGGATGGTGGCACCAGGCTGGGCTGCAGCAGCGTTGGCCATGGTCAGTGTCTGGAGACCCTGCACTCCATCTGTACCATTATTGGCAAGCTGGATGGCTCCACCCTGTGTAATGGCAACTCCACAGGGACAACATCATCAATTAGTCTTAAATTAACTGAAGGCAGCAGCAGCAACTAAACACAAAACCAAACTTCAAAATGTGACACACGTGATGTCTCTGACTCTGCATCAATCTTAATGTGTGTCCAACAAAAAAAAATGCCTCATGTTATATTCAAAGCCAACACCTCTATGCTGCATAATAGTAGAAAATCCTAAAGTTTTAACAAAAGCCACCAGCTTCCTGTATCACAGTTAAAAAGTACTTACTGTACTGGCCACTGCTGGTCTGATAGATAGGAGTGGGCATTGTGACTGTGGTGATGGCAGGGGCTGAGTCATCCTCTGATTTCTCTTCCTCAATTCGAGGCACAGCTGGAGCATCTGATGATAAATCATTCAGTATCTTCCTGCAGAGAACAGTCACATAGACATTTAAACTATTTTGACTTCAAAAACAACCTGTTGCAAAATATGTGGTTAAAATCAATTTCATATTAAAAGAAAAGAAGGATTAAAAGAAGGAAGCTGAGCTGTGTGCTCAAAGGCAAGTGTAAATAGGAAACCAGTCATTATTTTATATGTGATAGAAACAAAATGTCAAAACAATACTATTACCGGGCAAATGTTTGTACTGAATAAGAACAGACAAGACTCTTGTCTTTGTTGTTGTCTCACAGACCTGTACGAAGGCCGTCTAGACAGGATCTCTCTCCTCTTCTGAGAGTCTGTCACACTGTCAACGGACTCCTGAGAGTCCTCGCTCTCAGCGACTGTCGAAATCTGCAAGTCAACAAAATTCACAATAATGTTGACTCAAACAAAATAATAGATTTGTTTTAAATAGGTAAGGATGACGTGTGTGAAGGATATCATCAACCAAGCAAGAAAACAGTACAAGCTTACAGCTACTATCCAAATGTCTACAAAGCCATCAGGTTCATCTTTTTAACCTCTGTATGCTCAATCAAACACGTCAGCCTTGCTGTCATAAAAGCAAAAGTTGTTTGTTTTTTTTTCTCCTCTCACCTGTACTGTCTGGACTTGTGGGGACTGGATGACAGAGGGCTGTGCAGCTTGGATCACGCCGTGGACTTGAACTGTTTGACCATTGGGTAACTGCACTAATGTGACTGTGGGACTACTGGACGAAACCTGGCCTGCTGCTATGGATGCCTGCAACCATGACAACCCACAATTACACAGTCTGCAAATCCACTCACAGCCCTAAGTGTCGCGTCAATACTTGTCTTTACAATGCATTCACAGAGCAATGAAGCAAGTTGTATTGTTGCATGCATATTTAAAAGTTTACAGTTCACCTGAGCCAGTGTGATCTGCTGAGCATCAGACTCTGAGACAGCTGTTTCACCACTTTGCTGTGTGTCTGCACTAGCCTCCATGGTCATTTAAAATCTGCAGAAATGTATAAATGTTTTATTTGTATATGGCCATGCTTAAAATGAAAGTGTTAGCACAAACCGAGAGAGAGACACTGAGTTTTAGTGCATGTTGATATCCAAAAGGAGGGTGTGGCTTAGCCTAACATGCTAGGGTATGATTCATTTATACACAACGCAAACATGTTTCACTGCAGGAATAAGGGGCTTTCTAACAGCGCGAAGCAGATGTGAAGCATAAAGTCAACACGCCAGTTCAGAATATGCGAAAGGCTAAAGCTAACTCCTTGGCTAGCCGAAGAACAGTTAGCATGTAGCTTTAGCAATATGAGCTTTATAGCATCTGTTAGCATGCTAATAAGCTAACGATAAACATGACTGCACCGAATTGATAGCGAGCTCTATGTGAATTTGTCTTTATTTTTAACATGTAGCAGCTGGTGTCGCAGTTTGACGCTTTGCTATAACGTTAACTTTGTTCAAATGAACGATGCATTGGCTAAAGCTAGGCTGCTAACTATGAGGCTATTTGGAGGGAAATGTCTGCACAATGCATGCCAGTTATGTTTGCAGCCAAGGATCCTCACTTAAACGAGATGTCTTGCCTACATTTTACTTTAGCACAATGTTGACATGGAATATATGTATACGTCTATTCATTCTGCATTTTTCTAGACTGTTTATTAAATGAAAAAAAAACATTCAAGCCCACTCCTGTTTTAATACTAATGTCTCAGTTGTTTTGCATGCCAGCGAGCCTTGCAGACTGACTCATTTTGTGAGCCTCTGCAACACCGCCGCCATGATCTCTTTGTTGGCTTTGTGCGGATATTAGGTGCAGATAACTTCTCTGGGCAGCCATCTATCTGTTTAGCAAACATCGGATGCGTATCCTCTTACCAACACAGACTCGCTTCGTCACTCCCGGCTCTGCGGAGCTCCACTTTTATTCAGACCGACACGTAAGAGACCGCGTCAGGCTACACCTCCGTCGCGTCACCGAGAACAACAACACGGAGAGGAGGACGAGGGAGACGACGACAGCGAAAATCATCTCTATCGACAGAACCCGAGTGTGCACGGAGAGGGCCGAAAAGTCACGAAGATTACCGAGGAACGAGGGAAATTTACGGGCTTAACCGAGGAAAACGTTCGATGTCTTGTTTAAGTAAGCATGCACTGTGTTGTGTAACTACAAATGAATCTATCTATCTATCTATCTATCTATCTATCTATCTATCTATCTATCTATCTATCTATCTATCTATCACAAGCTTATACATTTCACATATTTTTATAATTTTTTAAAAATGTTAAATGATCCTTATAGGGCGCCGCCAACTGGACAGATTTTTTTTTTTTTTTTTTTTTATGTTTAACTAACTTTGTCGGATGACCATAGACTAAAACTGGTCAAGGTCACATTTTTTGGATTCTTTTTAGATAGGGTCCTCATGCAGGATTAGTTGTGGTGCACCCTGATGGTATGTGAGTTCAAGCATATCCTGCCCCATATTATCCATCCAATTGTTCCAGAGGTCCTGTGGATTCTGGATTGCAGGAGGCTCAAACTGAGAGGCTCAACATCTATGGAGTCAAAGAAGATTTGTATAGAACAAGTGACAGACAAGACAGAACATGAGATTTAGTTAGTTAGTTAGAATTATCAGCTCTTGGGACCTGCAGCAGTGCAGCAACCCATTTACATTCAGGTAACACTAAATTCAGTGTGCAGTGTGTGAAATATCAGAGATTTAATGTTTCCTTGGCGTTTGTACTCTGTCCCCAAAGGCCACCGTACATCAGTGATGTAGCCCAGCACCATCTAATGCTCATTACAAGAAACCTCATCATCATCAGGAGTTCTTCAAACATTCCTTGTGGTCATTAAATGTGTTTCTGAGCTTAAATTGGCTCTGGAACAAAGACTTGAACAGACTAAAACAGCAGCTGAGGATCCAGTGAAGACACTGTGACCAAAATTAGTTCATGAAGTAGAAATGTTATTCAGGATTCACAGAAAACTGCAGCAGTCAGGATTTTCTTCCACTGACAACTACAGAATCAATATATTAATCGTATCAGGAGGAGAGATGCTGCCACAAGGTGCTGTACTGACCTTTAGACACCAGGGGGAGCCTTCAATCCATGTAAACCAACTTGTCATATGAAAGTCAGGGTGTAAGGTTGCAGAGATGGTCTGGGAGACAGTGACAGTTTTCTGACCTTGTCAGGACATTTCCCACTACATGAAGTACAGCGACCTTTTTGTCATTCATGTGTCCATAAGTCACACCATCCAGGTGCCTCTTTACTGGTGTTAGTCAATAATCTTTGGCCGCTATATTGATCCAATGAAAAAAAAGCTAACCAGGTTAAAGTTAAAAGAGTAATCATGTTAGCCAAAAACTCTAGTTTATATGTTTCCTTTATCCCAGCCTGATATGATCAGTTATCTGTGCAATAGATTAGTCTTAACTGTGGTACTGGCTTTGTACCAGCAAACCCACATTGTGATTTTAATGAGAAACAAGTGGGTTCCAGCCCTGTATTACTTATTATGTACTATTTACAACCCTCGAGATTCACATTACATTTGCTTCTCCTTGGTTGTCAACTCTAGCCATAAAATGTACTCATTAACGCTGTCACTCAGTGTGTGAGGACTGATGCTGTAGGAGTGAAATGGGTTCTAAGCTGGGGCAGCTATGCAAAATCCTGCAGGGAAAATGAGACTTCAGACCAATTTATGACCATCATCTCTATGTGCGAGGTCATTTCAGAGGCATCCTAAAGCACACACATACACACACACAGATGCCAAACACACCCATCTTCACCTATCAAGTGATTGACTACACCAGTGCTGCAAACATATTCACTGCTGACCCAACCAAACTTGTGCCCTTTACTATAAAAACTGGTGAATAGCATCAAGCAACCAGTGTTTCAAATTTTCTTCTTTCTATTCAAATTGAATCACTGACAATGAACTGGGCAATTACCTATTGATCCAATAAAACTCTCGTGACAAATATAATAAAGATTTGTCATGTCCATGTCAATGACTTGATTGGCTTGTGATAACTGTTAGTAATGACCACCAGTAAGAATAGTCCGCATTGCTAAATGAAAGAGGTGTCACTAGTTATCACTGAATGTGCACTTGGCTTTGCAAGTTGTGGATATTTGAAGCTTTCTGTGAAAATTAGTCTACAATTTATGTGTCTGTTATGCATATTTAGTCAATTTCTCATTGGACACTCATTCCCATTCTCAAGACACATTCTTATCAAGCTTGCACATAATATTAATAATTCCAAGACTGTGATTAATAAAATAGTGTGATAGGTTTTTTGCATAATTTTCTACAATGACACCTGCTATATTTTAAATGTAGCTACTGATTCTTCTTACAGACTTTGGGAAAAAAGCAGAAACCTATCAGAATATTAAAAATGAATGAAAATGAATTTAGGTTCAACTAAATATTCTTTTTCATTTTGTTACTGATTAAGCATTCTGATTATTTTCCTAATGAATTGTTGAAGCTATAAACATCAGATCACAGGGCTGATTCTTCAAATTACTAATTTAAACCAACAATTAATAAAAATGGCAACGATTAAAATTGTTGTATATTAATCTTCTGTTCAGTATAAGTAAATGCTCTTATTGTTCTGTCACTGAAACCCAATCTCTTTCATCATACATTTGAAAACAAATCATTGTCCAAACTCAGACTTTTCTCTTTTGCATTATTTGCTTTTTTATCATAGCATCATTATATTTTCTGAGAGCATTATCACTATGGCCAGTGTGCTCAGTGATCAGAGCAAATTTCCGACTCTTGCTGCTTATGGTGGTGAGTTCTGGCGCAGAATTTCTGATTGCAAGGTTTACCAGAGCAGTCTGCAGCAGACATGTCACAGCAACAAACCTGGCTGTAAATCACTGCTGAATCATGCACGAAAAGCAGAGCAAAATAATGCCACAGACGTCCAAAATGGTGTAGGAGGAGGACGATGGGAGATTACTCAGAATATGAAGTAGAGACCTGATTCCAATCCGTAGCCCCTTCCTTTCTCTCTAAACCCAGCTGTCAAAGCCCCTGGCTTAACACAAGCCTCCAAAACCCCATTGACGGCAAGCCCTAGAACACTTTCTATTCTGCCAGTTTTTTTCATCTTTCTGTTTGTATCTCTTCTTGTTCCTGGTTCACTCTGTTTGTGCCTTTTGTTTTAATATACACAGCTATATGAAAAACCTATGACCCAAACCAAATTGTGGCTTGAGGCACTGTATGTAACAAGCACCCCCCCCCCTTGGGTCAGGCATGTCTTCTCTGCATGGTGCCCCAATACAGAGTATATTAATAGCGTGCCTGATATATTCTGTCAACATTGCTGTCAAATTTTAAATGCACTCCTCAATCAAACCGAGTGGAAATATCATACCTGCCACTCAAGCAGTGCATTGGGGGAGATATTAGCTTATATGGGCAAGCAGGAGGCCATGTGTCACTGTCCAGAGAGAGACTCAATATGAATACAAAGGGAGAAACATGCAGCACATTTGAATACCACTGACCTTATATGCATGCTTTTCATTGTAGCTTGAATTACCTGAATTGCATATGAACCAGTGCACCTGGCAGGGGTTGCCATGGATACTGGGCCTCACAGTCTGCCACTCTCCATGATACATGCACACACATAAACGAGGTTCTCAAATCTGAGATATCCAGTATTACATTGTGCTGCTGAGGTGCAGTATCAAGCTGCAGCTGGGAGGCAGAAAAGTTATCTAACACAGAGATTGTGCTGACCCAGACCTCTTGCTAATCTATGCTCTAGGCAACACCATGTATTGGGGAATCTCAATCAATCCGTCAAGGTGTCAGCTCCTCCCTCCCTCTCTGTCACTGTAATCATCCCTCCTCAGACAAAATCCAGTCTCTGCCCTGTGCATTCTAAACTTCAGCTGAAGCTAAAGTGAAGCACCAGCAGTTTTTAATATGAAAAGGATCATATGGGGCTGGAGGTCTGTTGAAAGATACAACATATGATCCTCTTCAGGATAAGTGATGCTGATAATGGATGGGTGGTTGTTTCAACATGCTGTGTTTCTTTAAACAAAATCAATCTATAGGTAATACCCAGAACAAATGTCTTTTTGGACAAATGTGAAACACTAGATTGTTATTAGCTGATATGTAACCAAACCTGCAAGAAGTTAATCAACATGCAGGGACCTTTGCCCCAATGAATGTAACAACCTAGAAATAGTTCTGAAGTGACTGGTATCTTATTTGACAGTGGTGAAGAAAAAAGCATGTACAAATGATGGGCTAGGTGTGTGTGTGTATGTGTGTTGGCTTTGCTGCAGTGAACCTTCCCATCATAACATGTCATTCTGGCCACTATTACTCCCTGTAGAGGCAGACACTCCAGCTCAGTGACGGAGAGCATAAGGTCATCTGTCAACCAGAGAGGGAAAAAGTGTGTATGTCGGTGCAATATGAGTCTGTGTGTCCGCCTGTGTATCTTCTCCGTCTAGGCTCGATTTCAGATTGTATAGGTGGTATATGTAGTTTTTTGTATGTTTTACATGTAACTTATATTTATGGTGTTTGTGTGTGTGTGTGTTATAGAGATATATAAAGACCCTAGGAAGCTGTCATTCACACAGGCAAAACACTGTTACCTTACAAACCCCACTCTCATCCATCACCTCCTCTTGCTGCTGAGTTCAAAGGTTGCCATGACTACCGGTGTCCCAGTGGGAACACAACGTGCTCTGCTCTGGAGCCATCGGAGCAAGCGTGTTTGGTGGATGGGGAGGATATGGTGATCTTTGACCTGTCAAGGTCTTACCAATGGAGAGGAGTTGTGGGGGGAGGGGACAGGGTTGCACAGCATTATAAATTCAGCTGATCCTTACTAAGAGGTATAGGGTTGTGGGCGGAGTGGCCTTATAGCTTCTGATCCCGGACAACTTGTGCTGGCTGCCTCCTGGATTTCAGAGGGCCCTGGGCTAGAGAGATAGCTGCCTTCTAATCCGCCGAGTCTCTCTCACCTTGCCTCCTCCATGTTTCTCAGATAGTGCATCTTTTGTGTCAGATCTTTGCAGCTGTCACCATGGTTGCTTGTAAGGATGATACTGGCTTTGTGTGGGTTTTTTTTTATGTGTGTGTGTGTGTGTATGTATGTGAAACAGAGGCACAGACACACATAAAAACTGATAGATGTGAGAGATGCCTTTTCTAAACCACCCCCCCAAAAAAGTGTAAAGTACCCATGGGGCAAGAAATGTCGCAAATATCATGTCAATTTGAAATATTTTTTCCAGACAAGCAACGTCAAGGTTTCTGACACTCCTGGTGAAACAATAATCCCAGATTTATTCTTTAGATTTGATAGAAATGAGCCAATTTTTAAAAAGCTAGCCTTTAGTTAAAATATGAATTTCTTTGTGACCTTTTGCGGCTGTCCGTTTATAAGCTTTTCCTTGAACTTTCATCTTCAAAAATGAAGGGCATTCCATCTGCTGGTGGTTTGACTGAAAGCTCCAAAAATTGTCTAAGAAGAAGTGAAGATTATTCTGTGAAATAATTGTAGGACAGAAATTCTGTACTGTTGACATGTATCTTACAGTCACAAGTACTGTGCACATTTTTACTCTCATTTAGCTTGACATAAATGTATATATGAAAAAGCTTTTTTGTTTAATATTAGATGAGATCACCTTTTCTTAAAAATTAGACATAAATGAACCATGCAAGTCACAAATTACCTGTTTACAGTGCAGTACTAGTTTTCATTTTTAATCATTAAAATTTGCCACAGACCCCACTTAACTGTCAAAAGATCTGGAAATATTTGTACAAAATATGTGTGTGTATGCGTGTGTGTGTGTGTGTGGTTCCATGGCTCTGTATGCTTAGGGGAATAGTAAGGGACAGTCGGGAGAAGGGTTATTTACTGCATGGCCCAGGCGACCTGTCCGTCCTCACGTCTAGCCCCAGCAGATTAAGATGCAGCTGCTGGCGGCTGCCAGAGCAGGCTGAGATTGATGGGGAACACGGGGGCCACAGAGGCCCTGCAGAATTCTGAAGAGCCTGTGGGTACCAACCAGCCGTGCTGCTAGCAGACAGCAACTCCTCTCTGCTTTCCTCTCTCTCCTGTCACCCTTTTTTATCTTTTCCCTGACTTTTCTGTATCGCTCTGTTGCTCTTTCTGGCATTTTTTTCTCTCTGTCACTCTGTCACTTCTGCATCCCTGTTTTTCTGTCTCTCTGTCATTCCATCACCCCCCTTCCGCCCCCCGACCAGTCTCGTGGCCCCCCTGAAGACGCTGTCTCAGCAGCTTTAGCAGATTTGGATGTCATCAAACTGCAGGTGTGTCAGCATCGTTTGTGTTTGTGCATGTATATGTATGTGTGTGTGTGTGTGTGTATGTGTGTGTGTATGTGTGTGTGTGTGTGTGTGCGTGCGCGTGTGTGTGTGAGAGAGAGGGCAAAAGTGAGGAGAAATATACTCTGTAAATATTTCTCTGGTTAGGGTGAATAGCAGGCAAGTAAACTGTGAGATGGATGGCTGTGTAAGTGTGCACAGTATGTTTATGAAAGTAACATGGATCATTCTCAGCTTCTAAAGAACAATTTGAGCTGAAGGAAAAAAGTCTGCATCTGTGTTTATACTTGCTTGTTGCTCTAAAATAATTTGGATGTTACAGTGATGGAAGATTGTGAAGATGGGACTGGAAGATGGATGTCTGTATATGAGTGTGTGGCCAAAGTAGTGTGTATGCTGAACAAACTGCATTGGCAGGATTTTTGTTGGAGTCCCCAGGGCAGAAGACGCATGAGTCAGCGGCCGGTAGGATTTATAGCCAATTGATTAAATTAGCATTTGTTCTGCTACTGGGGAGCAGCCTGTCAGTATAAACATACAGTGAAACACTCACCCATACACAGACAAACAAACATGCACCTGTACACCAACTGCAGTTAAGTAATGCAGAAGAAGAGAAACAAGACAATGAGGAAAGAAAAAAAAAAATCCACCAAGAAGCAATAGACAATTAGCAATGATGTCAATAAGTCAACATGATTAACATCAGGATGACTGGAATGTAAATACTGAAAGAAACACACACTGCACTCCCACAAGCCTCCTTCGTAAGCAGCTCCTTCATGCGATACAGCGAGTGAGCAAGGGGGTGGCACACACTGGGCTTGCTGACAAGCCTTTTTTATGACATTCATCAAAGCCATCTGCCATTTTCCGCTCAATTAATTTGTTATGGGAAGTGGGATCAATTAAGTGCGCACCGTAATGGCTTTATATCCTTGTTTCCCTTTTATAGCCCAATATTTTCTGTGCTCCACTCTGGCATGAAAAGGAGAAATCGATATCCCTAGCTATTTTCCCCTCCTGTGGACTAATTTGTTTTTGCCACTCTCTTCCTGGCATGATAAACTGGCTGTAATGAGAGGTTAGGGCGAGGGGACAGACTAAACATAAACCCGCACTCAAGCCAACAAGCGAACTGGGCATGCTCTTTCTACCAGTCACTGAACCCAAGAAACTACCAAATCTAATCTACTGAGATCTCATTTGGATGTCAGGAGCAACATTGTTTTCCACACTTAAGTAAAGACGCAGTAGTATCAAGAGGGATTGGCCTTTGGCCTGTTATTGTCCAGAATGCTAGTCACCTGTAGAGACAGCAAGTGGCTTAGGCAGAGGTGGAGAAGGCGATGATAAGAACAATGGGCGGCTCATTTGGGACAGTTAGTTTGACAGTGATGGGTGGAGTGGTGTTGGCTAGTGCCACCATTAGTACGAGTGTCACGAGCCACCATTGCACTGGCCTTGCTCACCTCGACCTCTGCTATGTATTGATCACTTCCCCATTAAGCCTGCTGATGGGTCTGATGATATGGTGAAGAAGTGGGGGAGTGATGTGCGTGTGTTTAAGTGTGTGCATGTGCATGACTTCAGAGCAGGTTGAAGAACCATCATTACTCTTGGAGCAGGCCTGATGACATTGCCATATTGATTTTGACATCATCTGCTTGGGATGTGCTATAGAGACCAGGTCTTAAACTAAGGCAAGTAAAGCAAAGCATCAGTTTTGGGTAGGTGTGTGTGTGTGTTTGTGTACTGTATGTCAATGAGCGAAAAAGTCCAAAATTAAAACTGAGTGGTAGACGTATGATTTTATATACACTTAGCCTACACCGCACATGGAATTTCATTTATATATGTGTATATACATATATATATATGACTTGATGTTGAAAAGTGAAAAGTGTGCTACTTTGAAAGTTTGTTGTGCTGCAGATTCATCTATTACACAAGAAGTCACAGTTTACAGGAGACCATTAAAGCAGTTGTTGATATGCTGGCAAATGTAATTCATCATTCAATGGATGATGACCCTTTTAATTTTACCAAACATAGCTTTGTAGCACCATAAAGTCAAAATCATTTTATTTGGATTGAAAGTAGCTCCATTCTACTGGAACTGAAAATGAAGAAATCAATGGACGTCCCCGTTTAAATCTGCCTGCCACTCTGCCTCAGTTTTCTGTTTTGACACTTGATTGCAGCCAGAAGCAGTATGTTACTGTGCACTGTTGAAGAAAAAAATGGAAATGGTGCCCATTAATGGATTTCTTTAAAACAATGTGTGACTCAACACTTCAGGAGGAACATGGAGTGGCCTCAGGCATGCATTCACTGGTGGGCTATATACCGTATGCAGGCGAAAACAAATTACACTGGTATTATCTTTGAAATACCAATAAATCATTACTACATTGATTATTTGAGACATTAGTTTTTATTACAGTAAACAATGAAGACCAATTACCAGTCCCTACATTGCATTGGCATTTTGCTGGATTGTTTTACAGCACAAAACTTTTCTGTTAGCTACAAGGTCATGGTCAAAGTGGTCTGGCAGCAGAGAGGAAGGGTCAGCCTGCTGGACGCAAGTTTCATTCACAATCAGGAAGCTAGATTTGGCTGCAAACAGGGGGCGGGAAGGGGAGCAAGACCTGGCTGTCTGGCAGGACCAGATTAAAACGCTATCGATCGAACTGTAATTTATTTATCAATTCAACAAAAAATTAAACACTGACCTCGTTCGTTGAAAATCCCCTTTTACTCTTGTATGTAGTGACTTGAATATCAAGTGAGTGGCCAAATGTGGGGACTTTTATGAAAAAAAAGTTAAGGAAGTTATGGTGAAAAAGCATCTTTCTCATTGTTCTTCTCACTTTAGAGCTCAAAAGAAAGACTATTAAAAGCTTTATACTTCAGCTCATACTCCTGCTTTGCTGCATCTCCCAAACCCTTAGGACTTCTACTTCTGACAATAAACAACTCATACATTTCTCGATGCGGCACAAAAAACCTCAGTTCCTGCTTCTACCATCCATATTCTTGTCACTCCTCAAGCTCTTCTGATCTTTTCTTCCCTCTCTGGCTATCATTGGGTGCTGTCTGTCTTTCCTGCTCTTATTTTACTCACAAATGCCCAAAGATACTTACATACTATAACTTTCTTATCACCACATCAAAGCCTCTTCTCTTCTCTATGCCAACCCTCCATCTCTGCCCTTCTGTGTCCCCCCGCTGGTTGCAGATGTGCAGAGTTTCTTAAATCCTGCTGACTGCCAAAAAAACAAAAACAAACATAGCATCATTATAAAAGCTTCATTTTTCCTTCTCCTTCATCTCCTCTCCTGCTCCTCCAGCTTTCCCTCCCTGGTTTGGCCCCTGCTCGGACAGAGTAATAAGGTTACCTCGCTCACACTCATGTCAAACAGGCTCTTCTCCCTTGTCCCCTCACCTCACGCCCCGCTCTCTGTTGTCCTCCTCACCCCTCTCTGAACCCTCCCCCTGACTGGCCCTGTAATCCAATTAAAAGCACATTAGGACCAAATGAATTGCAGTAGATTTAATTAGCTGCTGACGAAGGCAGCCTGGATGGCTGGCTGGCTGGCAGTTGAGCGGGTGGATGGGGTGCAAAGGCTCTTGGGGGATACAAATGTTTTTCGCCTTTAACCCATGGATGTCAAAGGGGTGAGAAGTATTAGCGGTCAAGTTGTTGCAGATTTTGCATGCACTGCTGCTGTATATGAAATGAAGTCACTTACTGTTTCAGCCTGCAGGATTAGAGTGAAATGGTCTCAAAGAAATAGTTCACCCACCAAACATTTACATTTAGTGATAAATGTTAAATCTTGTAGGTCTAGAAAGTAGGGCTGAAAGGTTGTTAATCCATATCTTTAGTAAATTCCAAACACTCTCTGCATAACAAATAAATAACTATTTCTGTGCTTCATTCTCATCATTTCGGCCTGAACTGTAACTGAATGAAAAACACATTTTCTAACCTGTTTAGTTTGCATGGATGTGGAATGCAAATTAAAATTTGAAGCTGTAACACTGGAAATTTCAAATAGGCATTTTCACTATTTACAGGCAGTTTGCAGGCAAAACAATTCATTGATTACTATTGATTGATTATTTGTTGCATTAAGGGAAAGTTAATTGTTCCCCTACAAACAACAAATATAACATAACTGATTGTATACCAGTATCTAGCTGGTCTGTGCAAACACATTTATGCATACAGAATATGTCTATTTCTATGACAGGTCAAAGCTTAAACATTTTCTCTTTTTCCTGTGCATTCGTGATGTGGCATGATGGCGACACAATGAGCAAAAATGTTTCAAAAAACGTTCAACTTGCACAGATGTGTCTTTTCCTGACTAATGAATCCATACAGCCCACAGCTGCTGTCCTGTGTACCAGGTTTTAGGTAACCATGGAAAAGTATTTAATATTCATTAAATAGATTATTTAGATTTGCTGCAGAGGCCCTAAATATGGCCCACAAGATGCTCCAAAGTTTTGGCATGCTTCTTGTCTCGCTACCATAGAACAAACAGCACATGTCATTTCTGCCTTTTAGCTTTCTCTCATCTTTCCCTCACTCTAGAAACTGGATGCAACCTTTCCTGCTGCAGTCTTCCAATGTGCACAGTCAGCAGAGTAGTCAGCGTAACCCAGTGTGGCATTTGCATCATGCCTCTCTGTGAGTGTGTGCCTGTGTGTGTGTTCAGCTGCTAATTAAGAGATACAGTCTCTGCTGGGGTCCCTTTCTCCAAGCAGGCAGGGGTGTCGGGAAAAGTTGGTGGACAGTTGGTGCAATCGTGAATGCACAACTGAATGCTTTTGTGTGTTCATGTGTTCATGCTTGTGTGGCAGTTTCATGCATTTAAGCCTCGTTTGGAGCATGTGTGCTTCTGTGCAAGTGTGTGCATCCCTGTATGAACTTGAATGTGTGTGTATATATTATATGTGTGTGTGTGTGTGTGTGTGTGTGTGTGTGTGTGTGTGTGTGTGTGTGTGTGTGTGTGTGTGTGTGTGAAATGAGATCCAGGTCTGGGTCTTTCCATTTCTCTCTGCAGGTAATAAAAATATAGAGTGCCCTCCAGATCCCTTTATAGAGAGAGAGTTGAGACCGAAGCGAAATCTAGGACAGGCTCCATTGATTTGGAGGCTACAGTATTACTAGCCATCACAGCCAAGGCAATATGAGAGGCCTTTTTTAAATCACACAGCTACCCTGAGCCCATAGGGACAGAGAGAAGGCACAGAGAAAGAGAGGAGGGGGAGGGATAATTGGGAAAACTGTCCTTATTTTGTTTCCTCTCCCTGCCATCGCTGCCTTGTTGTGTGGAGTTTATCACAGAAATAAAGAACATATTTCACATTTCCACTCACATTTCTTCTTGAACAATGTCTTTTCATTTCGCAACACCGACGATCAAATCTCCACAAGACACAGAAGATGTAATATGAGTGCAGCGTTGCTCCTGGCGCTGTAGTCTCTCAGTATTTTTGACCATGTTTTCTTTTTGTTATTTGAATTGAAATTTCCATCTTTATTTAATGAGTTGAGTGACTGTGCTGGGGTGTGTTATATCACTCTTGGGTCCATTAAACCTGTTAAAAGCCCATTGTATGATTTCCCAAACGTCAGTCACAAGAAAAAACAGGGCATTCTGCTCTCAATTTGGGTTTCATCCAACAGCAGTGATTGGTACATTTTCAAGACCTGGGTTTTTTACACTTATAAGGTGGACAAATGTAAAAAATGTTTTCATAGTGTCTACGTCTCCTGGATTGAGCTCTTTCAGATCTCAGGAGAGTGTTGGAGTGTTCTGGGTCGGGCCAGGAGCCGACCCACTCTGTCTGGCTAAATAAGATAAGACCCTGTCATTGTATCCCTCCACTCCACAGCCCTGACCACATCAAATATTCATGGGCCACAGCAGACTCTTAAGTAAACTGGCCAATTTGTTGCGGAAGACGTGCATTAAGATTGGCTGGGCTGATATGCGACTGGCCCCCAGGGACGAGCCAGACAGGGGTGGGCAGCTGCCATTTTGGCTCTCCTGTCTCTATTGTTGCCACCCGTCAGAGCGGTGAGGGACGGGGAGCAGCACGTGGCGGTCTATCTTACGGTAATGGGCTGGGTGTGAATGGAGGGACAGAGAGGGCGGGGCTGGAAAGCAGGAATGGGTGGAAGATAACAGGAGGTCAGAAGAAGCTGTCTTTCATCTGGATGCATGCTATGAGAGAGTTAAGGAAGATAGAGGGAACAATAACGGACAGAAATGGAGTTGTGTTTAAATGACAAAAGACATGGAGTGGTGTGTTGAGGGGGTTTAATTTGGAATGAGAAGAAAGGGCATATGGTTTGGCTGCTGATAGTCATCTTGTTGTGTGGTGGCCCTGAAAGCATATGGATGCGTTGATTGGAGTGCACACGTGAATGGTAGCCACTTAATAGATCATATCACAGGGACAAACAAACAAAAAGTACACATGTGTCTGTGCAATCAGACGAACACAAGAGCATGACTTTTGAACACTTTTGAAAGATGGCTCATGCAAAGTCTCAAGCAGTAGATTTCAAGGATAGCCCATCTCCACATTATATCTCCCCGAGGACAGAAGTTGACAAATCACTAAAGCACATTTTTATTTTGCTTTATGGGCACAGAAGTTGAGCAGCGGCTAGGGATAGACACAACTTTACGCTTGGCGATTCCCTGTAGGGCATCTGATGGAAATGAGCTGAGAAAGATGTCTGCAGAAACGTCTGTTAGGAAAAAAAGAAGAGAAAGAAGAGGGAAAAATAAGTAGATGAAGCTCATAAAACCCCAACTCGTAAAACTGGTGAGCGGATCTGAGAAGTGAGGATTCCTTGAGGCAGGAGAAGTAGGCAGTGGTGGGGGCCTGTAATCCTCGATGGCAGCGGGGGCAAGATCACGATCTGTGGCCGCTGAGGAGGCGGTGGGGACTGAGATGGCAGAGCACAGCAAGGGCCTGGCACCGTTATTAGGTCACTTCCGCAGAGGACCAGCAGGTGTTTAGAGAGCGACCGGGTTGCTGGGTGACCCCTGACAGCCTGCTCATCATCTGGCACCAGAGAACTCTGGGGATTGGCAAATAGCTTGTTGTGAATATTAAATATGACATTCTGCCTTTTGCTTGTAGAGAGAAGAAAAGAAACAATAGGAATAATAATTTGAGGTAAAAAAATAGCTACCATTCCTTTCGTGTATCATTCTTTGTAACATTTAATTTCTCTTCCTTGGATTGTAGCTAAAATTTGCACCACAATGCTGCATTTAAATCATTTGAAACCTGTATTCACAAAACTGAAAGAGCTTTTTTGGCCCTTTAGAGGTTTGATTGTTGCCTCAATAAGCTAGGTGGTGAATGAGGCCTTTTACATGCTAATACCCATGCAGGGCAATTTCCTTATCACGTATGTAAATGAACACATTTTCTGGATCCTGTGTTTGCCAAATATAAACAGTCACAGCAATATGCTGACTTCATGTTAACGTTTCACATGATATATTTATTTAGTAATTAAATACTGCCGACACACATGATTCCTCATTGATAGCCTCATTAGCATTAATTACCTCTAATTAGAAAAAAATGCTGTCATCCTCATGGTTTCTTGAGGATTTTGGGCATCGAGCATCTGTGACATAAATAGTACCTATATAATATAAAATATTCCTCTTTCTGTAATAAAAGACATATGACAAGCATAGAGTATATAGTACATTCACATGTGTAGGAGTTTTAAGGTCTCTATACAGGAAGGGTTATTACAGTAGGAGTGGAAAATGTATGAGAGAAGAAAAAGGTAGGTATGAAGCTGGTGTGTGGGTGTAGATGAGGATTATTCTGAGCTCTGCCATCTGTAAACAGATTGGTTTCCAGAATGATGAGACTGAGCAAGTAAAACAGCCTAATAAACAGTTAAAATCAGAAGAAAACATAGTTAGTTTGTATTTAAGGAAACAATAACATGAACAAGAAAGACTGCATTCTTTCTTTTTGCCCTATAGAAACTGCAGCAATACATGCATACAATATCTATGTATGCCTGAATGACCCTGTGTGAACTTGGCACATCAGTATAATGTACTTTAGCTACCTCTGGTTGAAGGTGCATGATGTCATATGTGTACAGTTGTCTCTACAATAATAAAACATTAGAAGGAAAAGAACAAACAATGTGTTTTCTTTCCAGCTTGCAAGCATCTATTTAAAGCAATTACAAGAGCATTATGCAAACACAAAACAGGACTCTGAGCACACAGAGAAGCATTGTGCTATGTACAGCTTTAAGGTTGTTACAATCATCATCCACAGTGACTGATGTTAACTCCGGGAACTCCTGTATCATGTCTGTTGGAACAAAGCTGGGCCTCATAATATGTGTTGCAGTTTTGCTGCTGGATTATGGCATTTTGTAATTGCAGCTACTGAGGCCAAAGACCTAAAAATGACAATCAGCATTCATATTGGCATATTTTGGCACCACTATGACAGAAACCTTTCTCTTAAACCTGAGTCTGCACGATCAACTGTGTGTGCCCTTGTAAACTGTTTGACAGAAGTGGGACACACACTCCTTGTGGTGACTTTGAAAGTGTGTTTTGGTCCATTTTTTGTGCACATGTTGAAATAAATGACCAACAAAGCCAATTTGCAAGTAGGTGAGAAAGTGTATTTTTTACATATTCTCAATATGTGCACAGCAGCACCTGAATAAGTGTATTTAATTATATGTGTGTGTCTGTGTTTGTATGTGTGCATGAGTGTGACCGACTCAGAGGTCATTCCCATAAAAAGTAGAGGGGACGTTTTGAACGAGAGATGAAATCCAATTAGGACCCTGGTACAGTGGTAGTGGCATTTAACAAATAACTCCCCTCTGTCTCTGCGGCGGCTGGGCAAGTGAGACCCAGCACACTAATAATAACGCACTCGTTCTAAGTTATAGTCTAATACTGTATTATGTCTCCTATATGTCCAAGAAGAGTTACGTTTCCATTCGCACCCCTGATGAGGGCATTAGTCAACACCTTCACTAACGACTAATCATCAGCAGTGCTTTTATCCATCATGTGTTTATGCACACGCTCACATGTAGGCCCAACCATGTCCTGAAATATGTATGTTATCGCAAGGTGGATAAAAAAAAATCAATGAAAAGCAATATTCCTATTGGATTTAGTTTTTGCTATCGACCTAGTTGTGTGTGCTAAAGTGTAGATCATCTGTTCAGCACTAGGTGGATGACCTGCTGACCTCCATCCAGGCTTAACACTCAATGCTGCACATTGTTCACACTGTAGATTCTCAAGGCTAATTGGTATAGGTCGGTAATTGTCAGATCAAAATACATTTGACAATAATTACTGTATCTTAATTATTGCTTTTTAAGGGACCACTTGCAATGTAAAAGCACTAGTAGTAATAATAGTGTTTGAGTCATGTGGGGGCAAGGAAGGAGGTCAAAAGTGGGTGTATCCGATCATATGACCACGTGACATCATGAACCAATAAAATAAATGACATCATTTACACCTCCTTTTTTAGGCGGCGCTAATTGTACTAAGCTTCAACAGAATTCATGGTGTAAAAGGAGTTCACAAAATAGCCTCAATGATTATTTTAAAATATAACACATTACATTAACTGCACTGTAAAATGTATGAATGTCACACCTCCTTATCAGCGTTTAGCCCCATAAAAACATTAGACAAAAACTGTATTAGCATCTTTATGGACTTTAAAAGCATCAGGGGTAATTTAAAATGATTATGTACAGGATTTTAACATCAGTGAGTCGGCCACAGTCACTGTCATACAGGAATGGAAAGACAGGAAACCTATCACAGGCCCAGTTTTGCAGAAAAAGCAGTTATTGCTTTGTGGTATAAAAATTACAACTGAACAATAATTTATACTAGTCCCACTACATTAGACCAAGTTAACTTAAAGCAGTAATGTTGTTTTTAATGTTTGTTAGAACTGACTCAATAAATGAATCATCAAAATCTCCACAGACACTATGTGATGCCCCAAAGACCAAAACAGTGCCTTGTGTGTCAACTGTTGCCTTGTCTTTCTGTCTTCTCTGTCTTCTCCTGCCCAAGTGTCTCTTCAGCCCATATATTTGAACCTGACGTCACAAAGAGACATGGTGGCAGGGGACCAACCTAGCAACTAGTGGCACCACTCGTCTGGGAAGATAATGAGTTCCCATAGGCCAGGGATAGGGCTCTGTGTGTGTGTGTCTGTGCTTTGACTTACGGTGTGTGTCTCTGTCTCTTCTTGTTATTAAAGTACAGAGAGATAGTGCTGGAAAGAGACAGGGAAATTCTTTAAAGTTTAAACTTCAAATCGCCCCAGTTTGGTCAACCCCCAGCAGGATTTGGCTGTAATGAGGACTGGTTCTGCTCTTTCTGTCTCTGCCCTCTGTCAGATTCTCTCATTCTCTCTTTCTCTTTCTGTCTCTGCTATCCACAGTTGATGGTACAGACAACAGATCAGTCCCAGGAGACGTACCCCTAAAACATTATCCAGCACATTGTCAGGAGTACAGCTCAAGAGTTTTAAAGTGAAGAAAATATCATGTACTACACATAGATAAACTCCTCCTACGAGTTCTTCTGCAATCTGTTTTCATTCCTATTGCACCATGTTTTTCACTTTTACTGACAGAGCAGGTGATGAAGAAGCTGGTAATATCTTGTAACTTAAAGGTTTTGAGTTCAGTACCTGATAATGAAAAAAAAAAAAAAACAGTTTTCATGATCAAACGGCAACTTAAATCTATATTTATCTGACAGGTATTGGAGAACTTTGGCCAACAGCAGCAGGAATACTATCATACAAGTCAGCACGTAATTGTTGGCAATATGTCATCTGGGCTGTATATGTCCTTGTAAACATAAAACCATACACATACACGAGTGTGGAAAAGAGAGATGGGACTAGATATATGATGAAGAAGGGAAGGAAAGTGGACACAAGCGAGCAGGGAGAATGAGGGAACAGACCCAGAGAAAAATGTTACTTTCATAAATGTAACTTGGGGGTTTTTAATGAAACGATGAACTTTAACAGTGTGTCTTGTGGCTCACTCTATATAGCTGAATAAAGCTTTTTAATTATCAACCAGACAAGCGTGTTTCTGCAGAGCTATTGATTCATTTCAGCAACAGTCAACAGTCCATGCTTTCTGAAATATCATGCATAAAAACTATGGTTTGCTTGAGATTATGAATAAATTGTTGCTATGGTAAAGAGTCTATGGGTCAGGCTGAAACACTTGGTTATGGTTACAAGGAAAAAAAATCATGGTTAGCACTAATAAAAAGAAGAAACCATGCCAGCCTCTACACCCTTCCAACTTGTTACCTAAAGGTCACACTAATTTCTGCATGAGCACTGCACTTAGGCATTGGATGTAACTTATGAGCTGCAGGACCACTCAGTATGGGCATCATTTCTAGGGACAACCAGCTTAGAATATGTGTGTAGCACAAAATTGGGGCACAAGCCTGTTTTTTAGTGACTATTCTCTTTGGGCTGAAGAATCTCTAAGACCTCCAGGCTTATGAAACATTCTCCTAACACATTGTATAATTAAAAATTGTATGGCACTGAAAAAAGAAATATGAAATATTTGAACAAGTGTGAGAAAGTGTACTTGGTTATCTTGCACGACACTCAGAGGCATGCAGGACAATTCATGAAAAGAAGACTTGAGTGCACCTTACGCTTTTTTCAGGTATTCAGACAGCATTCAATTATGACTTTTCCAAGGTCTAAGTAGACTGAATAAAGCTGAACGTAAAGGGTGGGCAAGAAGATGGAGAGGGAGAATAGAGGACAAACGTGTTGAGGTGTGTGACGACTTTGTAAGGAATGCTAAAAACTCAGAAAAAGACTGCTGGTTTTTACTGCACCAAGGCCAACATGCTTGGATTTATGGATGTGAATGTGTATGAATGTGTTCGCACTGTGGATAAAGATTAGATGAGTCCTAACTCCACTGTTGACCTTGTGAAACTCCTAAAAACTCCTCAAATTCATTCAGTGCAATAACACCCACCATTTTCAGTGAGTTTATTAAGTGAGGAGCAATACACAGACATTTAAAGAGGGTTTTAAAAGACCAATCTGTGCTCAGATACTCTTACCCAGTAATAAATCATGAATTTGATCTTCAAGGCATGCAGGAGTTATTTTCTGATTAAATGTCAAAGTCTTACTTAGATGGGACTAATTTGTTTCTAAAGAGAATTTCTTGCTGTTGAAGTGTCAAATTTTGTAAAATAACTACAAAAGACCTTGCTCTTGATTCAAACTATTACCAAATAATCACATTTTGACCAATTATACTTTTTAAACTAAGGGTTCAACTCTTAATTTAGCATGAATTCACAATTTATTCACAGGAATAATTACCAACGTTCACTAAGACCTTGAGTTACAAAGCAGATTACAATTAAGTGTTTTAGGGTAATTCTCAGTGGGCTCTGATATACAACAGCAAGGATAATCAAAAGCACAGACAGCAAGTTGAATGTTGAGAAGTTGAATATGGCTTTATGAACAATGGCAGAGTCTCCAGGCTGAGAGGGAAATCAGCTGTTGAGTGGAGGGAAGGCTGGGGTGGAGGCCTCCAACAGGAACAGTTGTGGAATCTGAGAAGACAGTAGGTGAGGAGATGGAGTAATGAGGCCACTGCAGTGTCAGGTAGATGTGGCAGATTGGAAGAAAACAGGACAGAGACTAGGCATTAGAGGCAGAGACATTAACTCAAATAGTGAGGCAGGGGCATGAAACCAGCAAGGCAGTCCAGTGGCAGAGGATGCTACTGAGGGAGCAACAAAAGGACTCACAGTTGTCCCTCGTTAGACTAATAATTAGCAAAATGTTAACAGTAACATTGGTTAATAGCAGATATCAGCAATGGAAAGTTAAAATCAACCTCTACATGTACATCTCTACAGACAGAATAGCTCCAAGGCTGCAGAACCAAGGGGTTTACATAGTGAGGGACAAGCACTAACAAGGCACAGGGGGAAATAATCAGAGAGATAATGACTGAGTGGGTGTAAAAACAATAAGGGACAAATCAAGCAAATGGGTCAGGAGTCATGTCAAAAGCAATAATCTTATGAGTAACCATAAGCAATTCCAGGTAATGTATGTGGTTGCACTAATGCACTAATACTGACTGGCATGATTATTCAGCTACTGTCTGAAAAAGAACATATAGTGTAGGTGGATGAAAAGGTATTATCCTTGTGCATTACAGCTGCACTGCTTATTTTCTAACCACTAACAATGATAAGATGAAAGTTTTCAAGTGGATGTCACCATTTTATTTCCTGTCGTGCTTGCCCAATAGGATGTGTCCTGACAATGCATTCCTGACAATGATATGACATTATTTAAGATCGATATAAAGGGAAAACAAACTGCATATGAAAATATATGTAATACTAGAAAAAAGTAGAAATATACACACAAGTAGACTATTTGTTTATTGACATATGACTGCTATATGTTGCATATACTAAAGAGTGTCCGAGTCAGGTCAGGAAAGAAGAGACACTGAAAAGTAAAAATAGAAAAACAAATGCAAAACAATATGCATGTGATTATTAATTACTGCAAATAAATGGGGTAATTGAATGTGGACTCAAGAAATATACAGTAGAAGGAGGTACTAAACATATAAACTTGTTACAAAACTCCATTACCAAAACCTGATCTAATGATAAACTTACAGTGAAGCCGATGAGGGGGAGATGAATGCTGTATTCACAAAAGTATGAAGAAAAAAAGAGAAACAGCTAGTTAGAATGTGAAAGCAGAGCAGCAACCTTGAAACCTTAGGTGGGCGAGATAGGAGCCCGAGGGGGCTTTATGTTAGTGAGCGAGAGAGTGAGGTGAGATCATAGACCTATTGCTGCACAATGACAAGAGCCGCCACCACGTGATTTCAATTCTCTCCTGCTTTCTGTTGGTGAAGGGACACGACCTGCATGTCTTCATGCCTACTGTGCAGGGAACATAGCCGAGCATGGATTTGAGAACAAGTACTGCACAGCCTTGTCTCAGATCACGACAGGTGTGGGTATGCATGTGCGTTCACATGCACACAAATGGAAGCACATGCAACCTCAACCTACCTGACAATAATGTATTTTAATACATTCTAATTTTGGAGATTTATTGAGGATTTATTCATAGCTTCTGGACTTCCAGATTGTCTTTATCATGTACTGTCAAGCGTGAACATCCACCTTCTCATCATGTATTTGCCATTATTTTGGTGATTTAAATGGAAAAATTCTTACATTCAAAGACATAAATGTAAATCTTTTTTTGTAGCTAAGGACCGCAATTTTGTGTAATTTTTTTAGATGATGTGGGCCTGCACAGACACATCCCCGAAATATGCACACAAGCTCACCCACACACATACGTATCCCATCTTTCCCTTTAGGACAGCATCCGATGGATGAAAGGTGCAGCCCCCTCCCCACCCCCACCCCACCCCACCCCCAGCTCCCCTAACCCCTCTCCTCTCTTGTCTCTCTCAGTTGTCAAACATCAAAAAGAAGGGTGCTGTCTCCAAAAAACTCACCCAAGGCTCAGGAGGGAGGGGTTGCAGTTTTTTTCTTTCTTTTTTTTTTTTTTTGGAGAAGGGTGATAGAGAAAGAGAACATGGCTGACATTGAGGCTGTGAGACTAGTGCCTTATTCATGCCCCACACGCTCCCCTTGCACGTTGGGCGAGGACGGGGTTCCACTGATTAGTGCGAGAATGTTCTAAAGAAACTGAGAAGGTGCCAAGCTGCTGCCTCTAGCAAAGTTACACAGAAGGAGAGAAGTGAGTGCATGTGTGTGTGTGTGTGTCAGTAAAGGGAAAGGAGAAAAAGAGTGTGAGAGACACAGTGATTGTGCGCTGGTGCAATGATTAAGTCATTTCTTATAGTCGCCGATGAGTGTCTTCTCTTTGATGCTGTAAAAAAAAAGCCCCACCCACACAGACATCATTAAGGAACAGAGGAATTGTCTCTCAAGTTGGATGAAGTGGATGAGGAAGGGGGCGCGGTGGCAGCCATGATGAGGACAGGATATGGGGGTGTCAAACAATTCATCAACAAAGAGAGAACGTGACACATTTGTATCACAATCTTGGCATTTTGTTGTCTTTGTTCTGTTGCACTAACGTGTGTAGCTCATTTGGTTAGCTACCAGCTCTGCTGCATTATTGAAGGCTAATTTAACAATGTGGCATTGTCGTGTGAAACACGTCTGCAAGCATATTTTTACATAATGTGTTACATCCTGCCTGTTTTATTCTTGTTGCACCCTACAGTAATCATTATCAGAGTCATAGAGACAGCAGCAGTGGTGCTTAAATTAATATATAATAATAGTGGCACTGGCAGTTGTATTATTAGACAGTCACATCCTCTACTTAAGTAAAAGTAGCATTAATACAAGGCAGAATATAATCTAGTAGTAGTTAAGAAATGTAGATTAAAAATTACCTTTGAGTAGAAACAGAAAAGAGGCAAAGTAGCAGTAGCAATGATCTTTAAGCTTTGATAGTTTCAAATGTTGATATCGACTTAATATTAAAGTGGGTGCAGATGACGCCAGGTTTGTCTACCTTATTGGTTCCTCCTTGCAATTTTTGTATAACTTGAAAAGAAACACAGTAACTGCTGTTGGATGAAAGTAGATACACTTTTCCGCTGAAACGTAAAAGCATAGATGTAATATCTGTGTTAAGTGGTACTAGTGGTACAGTAGTAGTTGTAATAGCAGTAGCAGTAGTAGTTTTTTCTGTAGTAATTAATAGCAGCAACAGCACTAATTAATGTTGCAGTAGTAACAGCAGTAGCAGTAGGAGAAGCAGTAGTATTTTTGTACTAATAGTAGTAGTATCAGGAGCAGCTGTAGTAATCATAGCAGCAGTAGTAGCAGCAGAAGACGTAGCAGTGTTTGTCTCTTTTTCCTCCTCATCTCATTCAGCAGATACAGATCTGTCAGTGCATGAGCTGTGTGCTGCCACTGTAACTGATTTTGTGTTTACTTGTCCCTGTCCTCAGTGCAACTATTAAACTATAAAATCTACATTAAGCGGTCAGGGCATTTGACACAAAGAGCCATATACTTGATCATGTTGGATAACAGTAGATTGTGCTTTTGATTAATGTGTCAGTCAGGGAGGCCATGAATAACATTACTGAGAACATGTAGGTATAAAGTTCTCCTCAGTAAACTCTGGTGCTTCAAACAGTTCAAGCATTACAGAAAGTACTGTTTATACAGCATGTATTTAGATAATGCTAAAGCTTCCACTTTTAGCATTGACTACATGATTGAAACACAACACTGGTAATATGATACTAGATGATATTGCACAATGTCCGCTAAACACCACTTTAGATGCTGAATCCAGGCCAAATAATCCCACTTGATCCAAATAGCAGGTGTCTCCAATCTAATACTGCATCTCTACATGGCTCCTATAAAAAATTAGACCATGTGATGGAGAGACGGAGGAGAACATAACTGGTTTGTTTGTCTTTCTTTATCCCTGGCACGATGAAAAGAATGCTGTTAAGTCTGACGTTGTTGGTTCTCTCTGCCATCAGAATGAAAGACTTTTAGACTGACAGACACAAAAGGGCTTTTTGAGATTTGTTGCTACTGCAGGAAGCTGCCTCTCCCTCCAAATTTGCCACTTGACAGTGATGGAGTGCCTGTCTAAAACAATGATGTTAGTCCACACGTGTGCACACAGTGGCGCACCCGCAAGCACAACTGGGAGTGTGTTCAAAGACTGGAAGACTGTCTGACAACATCATTAGTGTGTCTATGTCTGTGTGTATTACATCTCCTTTCTTCTCTCTCTTACCTCTTTTACCCTCTCCCCCACTTTCTTTCTGTCTGTTTCTCCTGACAGGAATCATGGGGAAACAGGTGGAAGAGAAGACACATCATACATTCCCTCTGTTATGTCTCCGAAGCAGATTGGTGTGCTGGGGTGGAGATATGCACTGCTACTGACTGACAATGGGGACAGCTTGGATAAGTCATTCTGTAGAAGTGAAGTGAATCTAAGAATAGGCCCAAGTTGTACAGCATTTCTCCCAATAGTCACATTTGTGACTTTCATGCAGTGTGTCCAGTTTGAGCCCTACAATTATTGTCCACATGCAACAAGATGTCACATGTCAGTTGGACAGTTGATAGGTAAAACCAACTAAAGTGAATAAATGTTCAGTTAGTGTGTTTGAATTTGTTTAATGTTTTACTCCGCTAAAAGATACTTGGCTTTAGCATCTATTGCACCAAAATAAAAGTCTAACAAGGAAACACAATAAAGTGAAGACTAACACAACAAAGGGGAAGAAAGACAAGGAGATAAAATTGGGCTCTTCACTGCTGCTCATGCCCCCATCTCTCCACATGGGAGGGAGACCTCTGATGAGGTGTTGATTGCCTGTGGGCACAAGTGGTTTCTCCAAACACTCTAAAAGTGGCCTATCCTCTGATTAGATTCAAGTGTTATAACGGCAAATAGGCCCAGACACTCGACCATACATTACAGCATTGAGATAGACCTTGAGGCGAGGGCTTTCATTAAAACGGTGTCTCGTAAAGACCTGGATGGACCCAAAGGTCATTTTGAAAAGAGTGCAAGTTATAGTATTTCTAGCCAAAGCTGTTGGTTGTTTTTCTGTAGCCTCTTTGAGTCACAACATTGTGTTAAATTACTGCAGGCCTGTAGGACACTCTCAGAACAGAGATGGGTTGTTGTGATAGTGGTTTGGACCACAACAACAACCTGTGTTTTGCTCAAGAGTGCTGAAAACGCAGTGAATATCTGTATGCCAATACACACTTTCAGACCTTGATCATACAGCTTTTAAGTGAGCAGTAACAGCCTATGGATTGAAAAGACACAAAGTGCTCTAGTAAAAGCACTTCTACCTTATGTAAATTGTGGATTTTGTAGTTCTGCATTGCAAAAAAAATGTTCCAAGAAGTTACGTTTTACCTTTAAAAGTAGTGAGGAAAACTGTACTTGATGACTTCTGTTGAGTTGGGGTATTAATAGTTTTACACACCCTACACAACTGAAATGTTGGACTGCTGCAATGTCCATATACAGCTGTGTACCAATATGCAGCCAACACACACCCACGGGCCCAGCGTACTGACATCTGTCAGCAAATGTATGGATGCACAAACACACGTAAACTAGCACACACTGTGACACACAACGATGTACAGGCACACAGACAAGGCATGAATATTTAAGAGGCTTCGGTCTGCATGTGTTCCATATATGTCACCATCAGCGTCTCAAGAGCTGGTTGGAGGGCCAGGGGCTGATGAGCAGTATGTGCATGTGTGTATGTGCATGTGTGGTGGGTTTAAAGTGGCCATCTTCATATATCATGTAGCTGTTCCTTGCCAAGAGCACTGCTTCTGTCAAGTGTGTGTGATGAGCACCCACAAGACCTCTCTGCACTTCACCCTCTCATCTTTGTGTGTGTGTGTGTGTGTGTGTGTAGGTGGGTTTGTGGAGAGAAGAAGGGAAAGATAAAAAAGAGAGGAGAGGGAACATTGTGTGCATCTGTGTATCTGCTGTGCTGAGGAAGCAGGTCAGTGGAGTAGGTTGGACTGTCTGTGTTTGTGTATATGTATAGTTGAATGGGAGGCTTGTATCGATTCTCATAGAGCAATCAAGTTTTCTGTTTTATTGCAGATAGTATATTTCATTCAGAAACCATGAAAATATCATCACATAAACAGCCAGACAACTGCACAAAATCAACTGATATTCATCATTTTCAGTTTAATTGTCAATTAAAGTTTATTTGTGAGAAGGCAATGATGCTCGGAACCATTTGGTGAACTGCGACTGAAACAATGGAAATTAATTCATCTCAGCTAATTAACTAAAAATCTTTTTTAATGATTATTTAAGTACCAGTCAGACCACAGCTGACAAAGATACTAATATTTAAAAGTTAAAGAATCCAATGATGATTCATGAGCAGTATTCAACCAGAAACAATATACTGGGCATGAAATATAGTACAGAAATAACACAGACAATAAGCCAATGCAGTTCCTGTATTTTAAAATCTAGCCAATAATACTAAAAAAAATGCTTTTGTTATGTTGCTATAAGCTAAAATTAGCCAAAATATCTAATGGTTTTCAATTCTGATACTTCCCCAGTTTTATAATGAAACACACAGAACAGCAATAAGCCACTGCAATAAATTGGTACCGCTACACTCATGACTTTTACATAGGCTAAAATTGGACGCCAGTCTGTTTCCGTGTGATGAGACCCAGCCACATGTAAAGGATTATTGACACTACCAGTGATGCCTCACTTTCCACAACACTGCATGATTGTAAACGACACCACCCGCAGCGTTTGACAGTAGCTTGCAGTGGTCCATCACCTCATGTCCACTCTCAGTGTGACGCCTGGCACTTGTGATGCTATGGGATATGCACACAAAAACCACAAGCCTGCACAAGCTCATACACGGCTATTCCCACTCATCTGTAGCAAAGTTGATGGAATAAAAGAGCCACCATCTGGAAAATAGGACACCGAGTGAGTAAGGGCTGACATGAAGGCAGCTCTTAGGATTTAAATAAAACTACATGCTGTAAGTAGTATCAACAAAATGTACTTACATATCAAAAATAAATACATACAAATTTTGCAATTGAATGATGAACTCAGTATGACATATTTATTTCCATGTGTATGACAATGGATTGCTTTTAGCAAGCATGAACATTTAAACATAGGCAAATTTTGTCTAAACCTTTTTACTGGTGGATGGTTTTAATCGGAAGAATGCATCAGATTATCATAGGTAACAGTGAAACAGAAAATCTTCAGGAAATCAGACCCACAGCCTAACTGTTTATCTACTGACTGGTAATGTGGCCCCTGTATGACAACAAGCTTCACTATATGGCAGATATGAGGCAGAAACAATCATGCAATACATTGCCCTCGTCTGCTCCATCGTTGCAAGCTTCTGTTACAGAGCAATCTATAAGTACTTAGCTGCTAAGGAAATTAGCCGCTCCACCGGCTGGAGAATGGAGAAATCATTGTGGAGCCTGGTATGCTTCTGTGCGCCTGTGTAATTGTATTTCTAACAAATGTACTCACAAAGTAGGGGGCTCCAGACCTTTTTACTTCCACTCATTCTAACTCCTCCTCCTTCCTCCTCTTAGCTAAAACCTCCTTGCAGCTCCTCAAATTGTGAGCACAAGCTAGCCGAGGCCATGCCAGCGCACCACAGCCAACCTCATTACTGTGTGATTATGCGAAATCAGCAGAGAGGGCCGAGAGAATCAAAGCCACCACTGGAGATGAGTGAGTTGTACGGTAAGTGTCCCTGCCCCACCGGATTGGTCGGGGAAAGATTAGAGAACTTACTCCCAGAGACCCACATAGATCAAATTCTCTTAGTTTTCCTCCCTCACAGGCGTCAAAATGAGTTTCAGTGATGAGGCAGATGTCGAGGTCTATCCTCTGGTTGCTGTGGGGATATAAGAAGAGCAGGTTTGGCCAAGCTTAGAAAATAAGGGAGATCCTCACTATGATAGCCATAAAGAATTCAGGGAGCCTTGCACAGAGGAGTGTGTTGAAACGCCGTCATTTATATTCAAGGACAGCTGCAGCTGAGGAGTGGGTGTAAAATCGATGCAGAGGCTTTACCTCGTCTCATCCTTACTTTTTGTTCATGCTGAAAAGACGCCTTTGTGCTCACTGTTGCAGACCTCAGTAGCAGCTGAAATGATGCTTAGGGTTATTGAACACAAGGATGACAAAATAGCAGGCCAGCGTGCATGTATTCATCCACTTTCCACACACACAACAGCAATCAGTGCTGCATGAGATAACAAGACCGTACTGAGGATGTCCGGAGGGATGGAGAGATGGAAAGGAAAGACAGATGAGTGAAAGGGTAAGAAAGTTGTCACGCTTGGCTTCTTTTTGCCATGTAGCTGCCCTATCTCTCCGCTGCACTGACCTCTACATGAGTAACTCCACGCCTTATCAGTGCTTTCCTCGGTCCCTCGGTCTTTCTCCCCTGGCGCCACGTCGAACGTGGTGCTGGAAATGTAACTCCAGATATAGGTTGAGTCATAGAGCAGCACTATCAGCATTGGCCACGGAGCCCGTCGGCCCACAGTCATCAGGCAGTTCAAGGTATGATTTAGAAAGTGTGGATTGGTCTTTCCTCAGGCGTATCTATACAGGCATATGTTCACAGACTGCAGTCACACAGTGTCCCCCATGAAAACTCACAGTTATGAGCTTGTTTAAGTGCTATATTTAATTGAAGTGGTAGTTGCAGGTAAAGAGCTCATTTATATGCATTTCTTCAGCCTAAAGCCACACATGCACACAAACAGATACACACACATACACAATGGCAGCAATACTTATTGAAGCTGACAGGGGCCTTATCCGCTTAATCCACATTTACATACACCATTTCCGTTTGGTATTTCAACAAAAGCATTAACCCCCTCCTCTCTCCAATGCAAATAACCTCAACATTGAGCTTATTGTCCAAACTGCTACTGGTGGGGCTTTCCATGTGAGCCAGGTCTAAAGGGTTGAGGTCCAGAACAGCTAAAAGTCAAATGTAGCTACAGGAAATAAAATAGGATTTTAAAAAGGTCTGACTGCTCAGCTCAGTTATGCCAGTGTTGACAGAGAAGACAAAATTAAGTGAAATGAAGAAAGGTTTAAATGTCTTTTCACTTACACGATCTTGCACAGCCATTTCCGACACAAAACATCCATTGATGCTATTGTGTGTTGTGTCAATAGCATTGACCCTTGCCTCAGATATAACCCCAACTTTACAGAGCAAAACTTATTGCCTGAAATGGATAAAAACATATCCAAAGAGTCTGATCCTGCACACTGCAAATTTCTCTTGAGAATGTTACTGTTTGCCACTTTTGAGTGTTCACCTGTAGCTGCAGGATTACAGTCTATTATCACCTTAGCAAGTCCCTGCTGGTGGCACTAACATCCTGGCAGGTAGGCCTCTTATAGCCAGCCTTTCTTTAGTCTGATGTAGGAAGTTTTGGTTTTATTTTAGTTTATCCCCCACAGTCCAAAATAAGAAATGAAAAAGTTCACTCTGTGGGTGGTGCAACCCCACCTTTTATGTTGCGTCCATTCCTGCTAGTATGTTGCATTGGTGAATAAGACCAGTGTATAAGACTTCATTGCTGACACATCTCTCCAGGCTTGTCCTCATCTATTACACTTATGACTTATGACAGCAGCTTGACCAAATGTTAATACCAGTCTTTAATGCTACTAGCAGTAATGTGGAGATCAATGTTTGTATTAATTATGTTAAACTGTAATGTTCTTCAAAAATACTTCGCTCTAATTGGTTATTTGAGTCTCAGTGTGACCATATCAATAATGTGTGGCAGCTGTTAGTGATGTTGAAACAAATGTGGTTTGTGTTTTTATGACAGAGCAGACACACATACTGTCCCAATCAGCCATTAACAAATGCACAGGTTCTGGCATGAATAATTTGGAGTCCCTAGTAGCCCTCCTTGGGATGTGCAGAGAGGGCTGTTGCTGAATCAATAGCCATAAGGAGTCTGGCTCCCGTTTGCTTTCAAGATCTACAGCCAAAGGACCCAGTCATCAAAAGTTAATGAGCTATTTAGATCATGCCGTTTCCTCTGCTCTCTACTGAGACAACACTGCTGGACTAGGGAAAAAAGAGTCCCCATGCCTCTGTGTGTGTGTGTGTGTTTTTAATGTGTTTTATGTGTCTGCTATAGTTCTACAGAGGGAGATTGGCAGCTGAGAAAGAACAAAGCATGGAAATGGTTATCATGCATGTGCAGTTGTTCTCACATTGTTTGGCACAAATGCTTGATATTGGTCACAACCCCTTTTCATGGCCAGTAATGTCAAAACAAAGCTACTTTTTGACTTCCAGCGTAGCACTATGGGCTGCTCAGGGAAATGTAGCAGCCATGTTATTTGGCTGTAGTTCTCAATACTGCCAATGCTTTTTCATGATTTATCTAGTTTAAAAGGTGACATCTGAAAAATTGAATATCCCCAAATGTGAACATACTTCACATCATTTTCACTTTTTCCACTTTCTCATTCTTCTTTTTTTAAGATCGTGAAGTGAGAAAATACAAGTGTGACCACTGCGAAACTCGCCATGTTATATATTCTGTGACTCTAAGTTAAATACTACCCAGGCAGTAATAGGTATTAAAATAATTCCCTGTGCAAATCTTTTTCATATATATTTTTTTCCTCAGTCCATTGTAGCAATATATTGTATTCTTTTTTATTTTTATTCTTTCTTGCTGTTCCTTGTTATGCTGGGCTTCTGTTTTTGCCCTGAACCATGATTTGAATCCTAGTAGCTAAGTTATAAAGTTAATTAGTCTGAGATTATTACTGGGCTCACTCCTGGTTTGTTACTGCCCTCAGAACTATAGTCTTTCCAGAGACTTCTTTTCCGGTCTCCCCCCCCTTACCCTCCACCTCATTTATGTCTTCTTGCCTCCCTTCTTTCTTATTTTCCATCTCCCTTACCTTTTCCTTCCACCTGGACTCAACTAATGATGCCTGCAGCAGAGCAGCAACATGTCACCCAGGGCTCCTGGCAGCTTCCCTTGTCGGCTGTTTCCCTGGTCACTGGCCTTGTTAAAGGGATGGCACATAAATGTGGCAGAGCAAGAAGTTATCGCTGTCTGAATTCCCTACAGGACAGTGGGAGAAAGAGAAAGAGTCCTTATTGCGAAGATCACAAAATGTGTGTATGTGCAGAAAGAAAGACATGATCATTAAGAATTAACCTTATTCCCACTGTGGCCATTTTGAAGACTTGAGGAGCGTAACGCGACCCAACAGACTTATAAAATATATATAACTCAAAGAGGCCAGCTATTCCCATCCCAAATGTAATGCATGCTCATTATCACCACTATGGGAGTAAGGTGTAATGAATGGCAAACATTTTTCTGGCAGCACTGCTAAAAAATTTTGACCACCATGCCAGTCAAACACTGTTGAAAAAAAGGAATCAAGCTAGGGTGAGTCCAGCACAGTATTGATTTTCAGGATGTACCCGTTGAGGAGGTTTTTTCTGTTCTAGTCTCCACCTCTGCACATTAACCTCCAACTCACTTAGAAATACTCGTAAACCTCAGAGGACCAAATCTTAAACTGGTGGCGATTAATTGGTCAACCTTTCGTGGTCTTGCCTCTGCCAGGTCTGCCCTGCCACGTCTCCATTTGTCTCCCTCAAGCTGCCTGCCAGATTTGATGCCTTCTCTTCTCCAGAGCTTTTCCCACAAAGACCAAATCCTGCAGCTTGAGAATCAGGCACCAGGGTTTTAGAAAGAAGAAGAGATGGGGGCTGAACTTTGGCTTACTGTCAGACTTGGCAACCTTTCAACCTAAAACCACCAATGCTGATCAATGAGCGCTTGCTGAAGAACATTACCTCTTTCCTGTCATACCAAACTGCACATTCGCAAACAAACTATCTTTTCAGTGCCACCCAGCTGAAATCATACTCTACAGGCCCAAACACAAGATGACTGCAAGATAATAAACACTCACAAAATTTTTTGGATCATATTTTAGGAAAGTCACATGTCAAGTTAGATGATTGTAAGCCCAAGAAGACTGCTTTAAAAATGCAAACAGTCAGGAAAACTCTAGAATAAGAGCTTGACAGTAGTGTGTGTGAGATGAGTGAACATGCGTGTATTACCAGAGCCATTATTCAGGTGATCACTTTGGAAATAACCAAACCCCTAACACCTTACTGTCACTTTGACATGTGACAGTAGAGAAAGCACAGGTGCAAATGATAAAATGACTAATAGCTGGATTCCATCTGTGTCCTGGTATTTTACACAGTGGCTTGCCGTCACACTGTCATGGCTCACTGGGACACAGCTAATGTTATTAGTACCACCTGTGCTTTTCCTTGTATGACGAGTCAAACAGCCTGCTGTTTAAAGGCCCGAGTACTTACATGAAAATAATCAAATGTAATTATCCTTTGCAATCCAGTGAGTTAGTCATGTTTAATGCACTTTTGTATGGGTTATCAACTACATTTAAAACTGTGATCATTGTATTTGTGTATGCTTATTTAAGTATGACAGTACACACTGTAAATTGAATATCAAATGGAGCAGCACAGTGGTACAGTTGGTAGCACAGTCACAGTCAGAAAGAACGTTCTGGATTTGCGCCACTATGCAACGAGATTTTCTATGTGTAGTTTGCATGTTCTTCCACAGTCCAAACGCATGCAGGGCAGGTGGACTGGTGGACTCTAAACTTCCCATAGCTTTGAATGAGTGTGAGCTTTTGTCTCTATGTGTCAGCTCTGTGATAGACCCCCATGACCCTGCACAAGATGAACAGTTTAGATGATGGATGGATTTTATTTTAGATGAAGTGATTCTACCACACGTAGCTTTATAAGTAGCCTCTGACTGGACAGTTTTGGGTCTGGCACACATGTTATTTCCACATACATAAAACAAGACACATAACATTGAAGGGTAATAAACAGAAAGCAGTCAACATGCCATGGACACTACCGTTTTACTGCATCATAGGCAGTATATTGTGTATATATTTCAGTGTGAGACTTCAGACGTTTGAAGAAAATATGGTATATTGGGTTAAAGTAATTTCAAGAAGAAACTCAAATAAATGATCAAACTGGTAATTAACAGTTGAATTTACCATCCACACTGGCCTAATAAACCCCCCCCAAAAAATCTTTTCTGGGATGGAGTTGAGGCTCACTAGGGATGTTCATCGGTCACTGATGAGTGCTCTCCACAGGACTGGAGCAACAGCCGCTGAATTATTGAACACAGCAGCGTCCCTAAGGTGGAACGCTGCATGGAAGTCTTCAGTCTCTGGCCCTGACAAAGAGAGAAGAAGGCTTGATGAAACATGGTGGGATGCTTACAAGCCATCCGTCACGGTACCTCCCCGGTCACACAGAGGCAGGATTGGATTTCTGGCCAGGGGGATTTGTCGTGTCATGCAGGGGAGTGGGGATTGAACAATACTTCAGCAAGATGGTGTGATAAGAGTAGCCATGATAATGTCCAGAGTTTTCTAAATCATTGTGAGTTAAATATTCCTTTTTTCTATAAAATCTTAAACATGGGTACATTTTCTGCTTAGAACAATATCATGTCTATGTGCACATATGCGAGGGAGGCTAGAATTTTTATGAATATTTATGTGGGCCTGTCTGTTTATGTGTGTCAGCATCTATGTTATTATATGCATACATGCGAGTTATGCATCTGAGCCTGTGAGGCTTATGCCTGACCCAGTGCACCAATAGTAATACCATCAGAGCTCTCCCACTGTTTTATTACATTACATAGCCCTGATCCTCATGCTGCATATGAAACCTGATAACAAGTCACAGGCTTTGATTTACCTGCCAAACAGAGCAGATTTGGGCTCATGTTGTTGGTAAGAGCTGGAGCCACTGAAATCAATCGCTAAATCTGCAGTCTAATGGTGCTGGGAAGGTAGCTTTATTACATCATATACTGTAGGCTTGTTGTGGAGGCTGATTTCTTATTCTTATACTTATTGTGTTGATACACAAAAGTGGGTAGGGCTATTTGGCAGCATAGTTTAAAGTTGTATCATACTTTTATAGTGTTGATTATTAATTTTAAAAAATACATCTTTTTGAAAGGGAGTGAATCAGTTTAAACAGATTCACACACATTATATTATGCTAGTTATTCAAAGGTTGTTTTTACTGCTACAGGAACCAATCACCAGTCACTGCAATTCAGAGCAAACAAGGTGCTCTTACAATATTAACAGCTCAGAAAATGTTTCTGCTTCTGGAATGAAACTCCTTATATGGCATCTGCATGCCACTTTTGTCTGCTTGCTTCAGTGATGCAGGTATCTCTCCTACACATGCAAACATCTACTGCCTAGGAAACAACACAAGCACAAACCTACTCAGTCATACAAACACCATATCCCCACCCCCTTCCCCCAACCCCCATCTTCATGTCCCATGTGAGCATTTGCATCAGCAGTGGGCAGTGGGGCCTCTGACTGTTGTCATGGTGTGAAACATCCCTGTAACCCCAGTGGGTTTAACCAGCTCCCTCTGCCTGTGTGCATGATGCAAAGCACCCTGCTACCCAGCCAGCAGCTTTCCACAGGTGCTGTCAGCAGATAGACAATAATGAAGAAGGAAGCAGAGAAGCAAACACAGGCCTCTGTTCACTTGATGGAGTCTGGCTCATTGGGACTTAAAAGATCCCTCTAACACTACATGTTGCTCCTGAACCCTAAACCTGTTTACTGTTACAGGCTTTCCAGTCAGCTGCATCAAGTTCCCTAGCAATCACACCTGGAATCATCATTGTGACTTGTAATGGGTTTTACAGAAAGGTAGCAACTTGATCATTCAGAAATTCTCAACATGGTAACATTATAAATAAGCTACAACAAAATTGTATTAAAAGGGATGAAAGATGATTTTATGACTGTGAATTTTATGTAGCACAGGGCTAAGAGCAAAAAAGAGGCTTATATTTGCTGTTATTTTGGATAGTCATCATCCACAAAAGGTCTGTGATTAGAATTGAAAGATGAAGGGTAAAGACTGCAGTGCAGGCATGAGAACGAAAGAGGGAGGTAGGAAAAATAGATGTAGATAGAGACAGACTTGGAGCAGGAATCAGCTAATGCTCAACATGGACTGGCTGCTTCCTGAATTGTTAATAAACCCTCTCAGAGACCCTGATGAGTGTGATTGATTGGTACTGGCTTGTAACATTGTGAGCCTATTCAGTGCACTCAAACTCATTTACCTTTCACTGGCTCTGTGTTTCAATTGCTCTTTGTCCATCGCATTATCAGCACCGATACTCAATAAGACTTTATGTATTGTCTTTGAATATTAGACTGCAGCTCCAGAGTCCTAACACAAAGTTTATTAACATATATCATGAGGAAGAGTGACTCTGCTCCTGTGAAAATGGCACATCATGGAATGAGTGTGTGTGCATACCTGTGATTGCTATCAGCTTCTGTTTGCACTGCTGAATGGCCGATAACCATCTCAGCGTATGTGTTCTCATATATACTAAATAGATATGAATGTCCACTGTGTGTACTTTATTGCATGCGATTGTGCGTGATAGTTATCAGTTTGTGTTTGCGCTGTTGTTGGGTTGATAACTATCACTGCATGTGTGTATATATGTGTGTGTGTTTTGTGTGTTACACCACAGACAGACAGGTAAACATCATCTCTGGCCTTCCTCTTCTCTGTTCAGATACCGTCTCTCATCTTGTTGACTTCACCTAAGCCTCCAGATTGTATTTTGACAAGCACCAATCATCTCACTCCATCCCTGGCATCCGACACCAGACACGCTGCCGCCGCCGTCACCAAGATCTTATTAAACAGAAGGGGAGACAGAGAAGAGGAAGTGGTGCATAATAAAAATGGGAAGCCGAACAGATTTCCACACTGCATTGAAGGAAGAGAGATGGTGGAGAAAAATTGGATTTTAATAAAAATACTATAAAATGATACCGTTTTTTGCAGGGAGGTTAATTTTGATGAGGGATGCACAAAAGCTTAGCTGAGAGAGAAAAAGAAAAAAACAGAGAAAGAGACGCATGTTCGACAGCAAGGTGCCAGCTAATGTGTTGTCAAGCTGAAGCAACACACCTCTGACAGAGAAGATAAGATATGGAGCTCCGGCAACATTGTGAATGCAGTTGCCAGGGAGCTTCACAAAATAATCTATGCATGCTGGAGATGGGAGCAGAAAAGCCAAACATTTTTCAAACATGGGTAAGAAAATTAAAAAGGTCAGTGGGAAAAGAAGTGCATCATTTTGAAATATGTTCTTGATTTATTACACATAAGCCATAATGTGATTCAAGAAAAGGACCATTTGGCAGCCTCTTATCAAAGTGAAGACTTTTCACTGTTGTTTAATGTATGTACTCAACTGGCCTAGCATCTTTTTCCTGTCTTCTGCTACCTTTTATTCTTACCTGTCTGCCACTATTCTCTCTCATTTCTTTTCTCCTGCCTCTCAGGTGCACTATTGCCAAGGCCAATCTGTCTCTTCACGATCCATCCACTTCATCCCCCATCTTGACTCTTTCTTCTCTCCTCAGCTCCTCTCACTCCTCTATCTCACCTTCTTCTCTCTGCCGCCTCCCCTGCTTCTTTTACTCTTACCTTGCTATTTCATTTCTTTTCTTTCTCCTTCTTTGAAATGCCCATTGCTGATCCATCAGGCTTGCTACTAGAGTGTGTTCCCACTCATTTCTCACAGTAAGCAAAGTCTCTCCCAGAGGAGGCGGTTGCGGTGCTGGGGGGTAGCAGGTAGTAGTAGGGTACCAGCCAGTTATTAATTACTCCCCAATTCCTCATCTGTTCTCTGTCTGCAGAGACAAGTAATTACGTCTGTGCCGATTTCTCCCACCTCGTCAGCATCAGAAATGACGCGAGAACGAGAAACCCAAATTACTCCTGCTGATGAGACAATCATTGAGTGAGAGAGAGCAAGCTGGAGATTTTTCAGCCCCACTGTGCTTCAGCCGTCGGTGTAATGGTGCTTCGATTCAGTTTGGGATGCCTCCCTGGCACATTCACAGGGCGTTTCCAATTTCCACCTTGCAAAACACCAGAAGATGGGGAGGGAGAGATAGGCAGAATGAATTAAATTGGGTCTTTTTTTTTTCTTCCTTTCTGTTTTTTTTTTTTTTTTTTTTTTGTGCTCCCAATAAGAGAGTGCAATCATGAGGTGGTTCCAGCTCCAATCAGCGTTTTGCAGCTGGAGAGGAGCTGTGATGGAAGAGGGACATTAGCACCGGATCCTCATCTGCCTCAGAAGACCGAAAGAAAGGAAGGGTGGAAGAAATAATTAAGGGTGCTTTTATTTTTTTTCCCTTTTTCATTTAAAAAACAACAAAAAAGCAGATTGAAAACAGGTAAACAGGTGTCTACACAGAAAAACACTGAAGAACATCCACTTCTTTTCTTCACAGAGGAAGAAGTTAAAACACGTCCACTACAAACTTGTTTCAGGAATTTTCTAGTATTGTCAGTAGTATGAACCAATTCTGTCACATTTTAAACAATTTTAATGATTTCAGATCCAGGTTTCTTGTCATAAACAAGGTTGTATATTTGACATCCACTCTGACAAACAAATGCACAAATATGTTTATTTTACAAAGTCACCAAACAGCCTCATCTTTGAGTTTTTTTCCTTTTTTTGTGTGAAATCTACATCTCCATACTTCACAGCTGTTGATGCCATAATTTTTGTTTAGCACAGTTTGCTAGTTTTCCACAGAGAAAACATTAGTCTGTTCTACTGGTAAGGCTGTAGAACAGAACAGACTGGTCATATCTGAAACAGTTCAGATTTTAGAATCTACTGTATATTCAAGGTGGAATAAGGAATTTTACTGCACTAAAATACAATCAATTAAAAACAAATTTAAAAAGTCTTCATGTAAGATGATTTCTTTTGGAAACAAGTTAACTGATCTAACTGCTTCACATAATTTGGAGATCTGTGCAGCCAAATGCTATGCTCCTCTATAGGAGCCCTGTGTCAGGGCCAATCGAGACATCTTCAAATGCATCCCCCCTGCTTCCCTCCACAGCTGTCAAACTGCAGTTTAAATGGAGCAGAAGAACCAGCAGGCAAGTGCTGTTCTCTATATTGTATTTCAGTACCTGTCAAGTGCTTATTGATTGGCTGCGGGGGATTAGACGACAACGTGGCTGCATGGAGTTTGTGAATGTGCAATGTGTGTGTGTGTGTGTGTGTGTGTGTATGTGAGAGCTGATGTTGCATGTGGAGCTTTGGTGGAGGTCTGTGAACTGACAACAAGCCCTTCTAAACCACACCACCTAATCCTCTGCTCTCTTAATTTATCTTTTTGTACGTTTCCTTTTCTTTTTCCCATCAACCCTTGCTAACTTCTTGCCATTGTCAGTACAGAATGATTTGGATTCTAATAGTCTTTTTACACCCAACGACTAATGTTGCCGTGGGGAACTGTAACAGGGCCATAACAAGACAGTCCCATCCCGTATGCTGAGGATATGAGGGGGAATTTGTCTGCTTCAGTAGTGACAGGAGCAATCTGTACTG
Organism: Mastacembelus armatus; assembly: GCF_900324485.2. Lineage (NCBI taxonomy): Eukaryota > Metazoa > Chordata > Actinopteri > Synbranchiformes > Mastacembelidae > Mastacembelus > Mastacembelus armatus. The sequence goes on along the minus strand of NC_046634.1, from coordinate 4,779,819 downwards.
AGGGGCAGTTCCAATGAGGTTGCCCCCCCCCCCCAAAAAAACGGAGTGTATTCAGGATTATGGTGTAGGAGCCCATTGAAAATCTAATGGACTAGTCACATCAAATAGACTTGGTAGGAGCATGTTTAGGCAAGGACATGTATGCCACCATGCACACACACTCACTCCCTGAAAGAGAAGCCATTACCATCAGGGGTTGGACCATTACTCTCTGTCCAGTATGCCAGTGTGTGTGTGTGTGTGTGTGTGTGTTTGTACATGTGTGTGAGGCCCGGCCATAATGTTTCTAGTCCCAGAGGGGTCTCAGTACAGTACAACCCTCCTAAATAATTACCACAGGCCTCTTTATATAAGAACAGGGGAAGGCAATAAAGAGAAGTGTGATATTGCATTGTGCATAATATAGAGAGAGTGAGGAAGACAGTGGTAATTCACAGAGCTGCAATGAAAACATTTTTACAGTGTTAAAATGATTGCGCCTGATGATTCATGTTTACAAAGGGAAAGTCAACCCATAAAAGAAGATTTATTGCAAACAAAGATGGAGACATGTTTGCTGTTTTAGGCTTTTGGTTTCAGTTTAAACCCATCGCCAGGAGGAGGCTGACATGTTGGGATTAAGATATCCAGGTCATATGCTTTGGCGTGTCACCTGGTTGCTGGCTGACAATGTCACAAGCTAAGAGTTTGTTAAATAAGCAAATAGTCATCTTTTGTAGGAATTCATTCCTTTAGAGCCTAATAAACTGAAGTTGTCACATGATAATTATCTGGAGAAAGAAACAGAAACAAAATTTATCTTTTCTTGTTACTGTAGTTTTAACTACAAAATCCATCTAAAAATCCATCCACCTAAAAATCCATCAAAATTAAACAGTCTGAAAAGGGAAAATCAATCTTCAATTCAACTACAACTCCCTGACAAGTAGACAATGATTAGTATTTTCATTGGATGTTGAAGCCTCTCCACACCCAAGCTACACCCCCACAGCTGCTTTTACTTATTCAGCTGATTAGAGCTTTCTCTGGACTGAGTGGGTGTGTGCAGGTTGATTAACATGTCCTGCACTCACTGGTTCATTTTGGTGCACCTGTTAGTCTGTTAGAGTGGGACATTTTTTTAAACACTATACTTAGTTGTTAAATAACTGTGTATTAATATTTAAGTGGAAAATGCTCATAAAACATTGCTTGTTTCAATGTAATAACATTTCAAATCCCATACACATTGAGTTTATTCATATAGGACAACTAAAAGCTCCATTTTGGTAACATTACATAGTAGGACTTTTTCCACCTGTGTTTAATCAGCCTGATCGATGCTTCTGTGCAACCTGCTGATGCACTTGTGGATGTGTGTCTCTCCTCTTCCTCCGCCTTAATAATGGGTCAAAAACAAAAGATTTAAACAACAAACATGCATTGGACTTATGTAAAACCCTGCCTCATTGGGCTCCAAGACATTTTGGTTTTGATGATTTGTGGACAAAACATATCTATATGAAAGCAGAGTTCAGTTTGGTTGAAAAATATTTAAATGATACCATCTTTCACCAGGTTGAGACTAATAATAGCTTTTAAAATTTTGAATGTGTTATTTTCCATGAAAATGATTTAACTGTAAAGCAAACAGAGACGAGACATTTAATAGTCTTTATTTTACTTTAGCAGGGATCATTCAGGAAGGGAAAGATACAGTCTGACTACTGATTAAGATCAAAAATTAAATCTGCTTCTCTTGTGGATTTTTTTTGGTCACATACCATTTTTATTAAGTAAAATTAAGTTTACCAGACTGTTCCTTTCACCGAAGTAATAAGGCCATGTTCTTCAAGTGCACCTCCTAGCACATCACGTCCTGGTGCAGGTTTCAACATATTTATCTATGCCCAGTCCCCAGGCCGTGCTGGGAGAAGAGATACGTGCCTGCTGGCATGGCACATAGACTGTGTGTTGCCTCAATTCCTCCCACAACCAGTCGTAATCTGTGTAAGTCATCCTTGATTAACCCCTGCTGAATGACTCTAATTAGAGCCAATTAGCCTGGGCAGAATGAGACACTCTCCATGCAGATGAATGAGATGGAGATGTGGAAGGATGGATGAAGGGACGAAGCAGGATCGAAGTGGAGGTGTGGAGGGCTGGGCATGTGTGGGATGATTGAGGGATGGAGGTTCTCCGGGCGTGGAGAGAGTCAAGATGTGGTGGGAGGGAGGATGGTTGAGAGAGAAATAATGAGGGGATGAAAGAGATGATGGGCGGTAGAATCTAACAAAGCCATGAAGGTTTGATGACTTTCCAGTTGTACAACCTTACAGCTGAGGAATCATGAATATAAATTTGAAGGCGCATATTAACAACATTGAAATGTTTCTTATATAGAGGTCAACTTAACCCAAGACCACTGGGTTTGACAGGTTAGAGTTAGGCTAAGTTCAGACCCATGACATGCATATAATAGCATTGCTTTATCAGTGGGGAACAATTACCAATTTTGTTAATGTCTTTATATTTGCAGATTTAAAACTTATTGCAGCAAACCATGAGCAGTGTATCAGTACATGTGTTTTTGTATTTAGAGAAATAGAGGATTAGTGTAAGAAAAGGAAATAGAGGCAGAGAAATAGAAAGATTTTTGATGTCAAAAGAGTGACTTCAGGCTGGAATCAGGTTGAAATAGTTTGCTGTGTGGCTCAGGCAGAGTGGGTTAACACTTCAGGTTCAGGCAATATTCCAACAGAAAAATTAAGTGAACTGGGATGTCTAGTGGGCAGCATGGTGGATGAGTGGTTAGCACTGTTGCCTCACAGCACGAAGGTCGTGGGTTTGCAACCCAGCCTTTCTGTGTGGAGTTTGCATGACTCTAAATTGCCCATAGAGTGTGTGTGATTGTTTGTCTCTATACCCTGTGGTGGACTGGTGACCTGTCTAGGGTGCCTTCCACCTGAAAGAAAGCTGGGATAGGCTCCAGCAGAACTCCAGCACAACTTAATGAAGGGCAATGCTAAAATACTGAAGTGTCCCCTATTTGGACATGACATAATCTACAATGAGCTGAAAAAAGTCTTATAAAAACAATATCAAATTCAACTGGGGCATCTCTGAACTAAGAACCAATGAGTTTTCTTGTTTTTTGTTTGTTTGTTTGTTTTTTGGGTTTTTTTCTTCACTTTTGCTAAATTCCTTAAGATTTGAGGTAAAATGACCGAATACCACGTTTAGTTTAGTTACATTGTTCATGCATTTTTTTAAACAGCTTACAGGGTATTTCTCTGTATGTGTTCATACCTGCTGTCCCATGAGCAATAATTTCAGCTATAGGTTGAAAAGAAAAAAAAAGCTGGCAGGTAAGTACTGTGGGAAAATATTCAACTTTTTTACAAACAAACTCTCCTTGTGTCCAATTCTCCCAGCCCTGAGTATTTTTATCTAGTTTTTATTAGTGTTATTTTCCTCCGGACCCTTTCCCTTCCATGTCTATTTATCCAGTCTACAAGCCAGCCAGGGCACTCAGAGTACTACCTACCAGATACCCATGCCAACCTCCCCTAGCCCCCCCCCCTATCAACCAGCAGCAGGGGTGGAGAGGCCAGACTGAAGAGCCCACTCAGCCTGCCCAGTGATTGCCTCAGTCTATCATCAGCCAGAAGATTTCTATTATTGCAGATGGATGATTGGTCTGGCTAGCTGCAGGCCTGGCAAAGCAAGCTCATTTTAGAGCAGTTTGAAGTGCGAGCCCCACTGTACTGAAGCAAATGGGAGGAGGGGGGCAATGAATTTGAAAAGGGGGATTTGGTGATTTGGTGTTGAAATAATGGAGCAGAAATGATCGTAATGACAAGGCACGCTGATGCTGGGAGCATTATGTACAGAGGACAAGGTTGTTAATGTGGACTGCCTCTATTTCCGACAGCAATTTAAACGCTAATGGGGAGTGTTTTTCTGCTAAATAAATAGACGCCCTGCTCTTACAACAAGGAGTTTGTTTGCTGTTTGTATGCCGATGTTGGATCAACCCCAAACCCTGTGACAAATTCATTGCATCTGTGTAACTGTCATGCTTTCCCCATCACTCAGCCAAAGGAGCCAATGGAACATTTCACTTATAGGATGAAAGCAGTTTATGCAGTTGCAGGAATGAGACTTGACCTAATGAGCAGCACCACAAAAATCACACTGTCACACCTATTAAACAGTGTTACTTGTTTTGTGCTTGTCTCGTTGGAGAAGAAAGAATATCCCCTTTCTTGCTCTTCTGCGGTGAGCTTTGGCTTCGTCTGTCTGTTCTGCATCACACAAAAGATGCCGTATTCAGCACTGCAAACAGCAAAATGGTTATTATCTGAACTCAATCTGACTATCATATGACTATCATATGGCTAGTTCATCTCGTTTTTCATGTTGTTGTTTTGCAGAATTTATTACCACAACACATTTCAGCTATAAATAGGACCATTTAAAGCACTTCATAGTCCAGAATTGGCTTTACTTTACTGCCTTGTTTTAAGTCAGTGTGCTCTGTTGTTGAAGCACTGGACTCTGTGACCTGCAACCTGAATCGATAGTCTTAAAGGAATTTACAGTATCTGACTACATGGCCTCTGTGCTTGGGAGATGGGAGAAGTACAATGGAAATGCAACCCAACATAGTTTTTATACAGTATTGATCTCTGCATCCAGAGTTATAAAAGAGTGTATTACAAATCAGGGGCAAATATGTGATGCTCTTTGTAAGTTTGCTAAACAGCTTTGATTACAAGCACAGAACATATGTATTGTGCACAACATCTGCTGTTATTATGCAAGAAAAGTGTTTATTTGAACAGCTTATTTGGTACAAAGTGCTAGATGTATGATCATCCTACAGCCAACTATTACTTTTTTTATTCAACTATCTCTCTTTTTTGCATCTCATCTGTGTATGTAGCTTAAGTGCTTTGAAACTTAGTGCATCTCTGACTCTCTGGCTGCTGCTGTCACCTGCTAATGTCACTGATAATGATGTGAGGTTGGTTTTCCTTGAAACGGCGTCACAGTGCCAGAACTCAATCATTTCATTTAGGCAAAACAAAGTGCGACAGCAACAACTGTGAACCAGCCAAGAGAGAGAAGCAGCGGCGCTTTCGTCTGCAAATCATTTCACTAACACCTTTGAAGTGATGACATGCCTCTGGAAAATGTAGTGAGACGCTCCCGGTTTGCAGGATGAAAGGGGAGTCATCTTCTTGTCAACTTTTGACCTCTATATGGGAGAGATCAGTTGGGGTTTGGGCCAGCTGCCGTTCCAGACGCTGCTGCCGTTTTTGATAAACGACAGAGAGTTTTCTCCTACCTTACTGAACTGCAGCTGAACTACGGAGAAAAGGGAAAGTAAACTGAGTTCAAATGAACTCAATTGAAGTGAACTAAACTCAGAGAAAACTGAATCACATTAGGACAAAAATCCTTCTGCTGGGGAATGATTTGTTCATCTGTTTTGAATCACAGGGCTAAGTTAGGGAGCAGCATCCAGAAAAGGTTTGTCTTGCTCAAGGACACACCAGCAAGGTGGATTAAGGGTACAAAGAACCGTGTCTTTCATTAAAGCATGGGTGACCTAGGTAGAACAACCTGACTTTAGACACTTGGTTACCTGACCCAAAATCAAACATATGTTTAAAATTTGTTCCTTAAGTGGATAACCCTAACAGCTGTCAGCATTGGTCAACAGCTGGACTGCAGCTCATCCAAAGTGGGCTTTATTGACCTGCAGGGGTCAAGATGTGTTGCAGGACTAAACTAAAGGTCTTTGTCAAATGGCATGAACTGAGAATCCACTTCCAGAAGATATCTCCCCTTTCTGAATGATGCTAATAAAGACTCCTGGACTGAGCAGATGTTAACCATTACTTAAGTGTAGATAATTAAGACTGAACATCTGCTATTTGCTGGAGAGAGTAAATACAATTTTTGCCTGGATGGTTTGATATCTGAGCTGCTAGGCCTGCCTTGTTTAAAGCTTTTAGTTTGGTATTTCAGGTTAAGTTTCAAGAATTAAATTTTATGACACCACATCAGGTTAGCTGTGGCTGAATGTCAATACACTCAGCTAGTTTGTAGTATCGGCCGGTGCTGGTCGACACATGGTTGCAAAATTAGGATTCGTTGGGTATATTTTGGCTGAAAGCATCATTTGGGATGAGCACACTTTGGTCAGTTCATACTGTACATCAATAGGCTGAGATCCATGAAACCTGTGCAGAGTAAGTACAAAGAAAAATCAATGACAGTACAACTGAAACATAAACATACACACATCTGCTGGATTTAAGTTACTGTTGTAAGAAGACAAATACTGCTAATTTTGGCTTAGTACCATGCAAATTAGCCTAAATTTACCTCTCAGAAGAAAATGCAACATAATACATTATCATTAAAAGCTGCACCCACTGTCAAATTATCACTCCTAACAATCCAAGAGTAATGTTTTGCATTTGCATAGACTCCCTGTGAGAATTGTTTTGCAACACACCACCCTCCTCACTGAATTCAGTGTCAAATCTGTGACTCTAGTGTGCACTAAGCCCTTACACTGATCACTGATGTGGTGGGCGTGCTGTCAATATTGGCCCATTCACTGTGAGTGAGCAAATCTCCCTCTGACATGGCCAGCCATGCAAGTAATAGCTAGGATTAAGAAAGGAAGGTACACACATGAATATACAAAAGACAGTATGGCACGGGCAGATTTGAAGCGGCAGCTGGGGGAAATTGCTGGGGCCCCAGATGTGTGGCGTGCATCGAAACAACAATGAATGAGTGCTCGGACATGAAAGACTCATTGTTCATTGTCAGTGACCCTGATCATAAATGACACCTTTATATTTGAAGCTATTGTGAAACTATCAGGGTCATTTAGACTGTTGTACAATTTCATGTGAACAAAGTACGAAAGGACAGAGAAGAATGCAGCTTGTTTATGTATTTCTGTGACTTTGTGTGTATCTGTAGGTGCTGAATTCATATCAGGTACAGTGTTGCCAACTCGTCAGTAAGGAAAGTAGGTATTGGCTGTCCTAAAAGTCGCTAGAAGTCGCCGAATCACGTCATTGTGTAATTTGCATAATGTCCATGGCACATGCTGTAATTGTGATAGACGCTTTTCCAACTTCAGAAATGGAAAGTAAGAGACAATTGTGATTCTTTGTAAGAAATAAGGGACAGAATAAGGGACACTCAAAATATTTGTACTGTGCCATATAATGTAGCATGACGGCCTGCAGTTAATAAGTTCTCAGAAATAATTACATTTGCCTTGCTGTAAATGACTGAGGCTGTTTGAGTCAAATGCAGTGATTTATTTTAGACAAAGAACATTTTACTTTTTTTATTTTATTTTATTTTTTTATTATGCCATGCATCAGCACAGATCACGCACATAAATGATCGCACGCGCGATTCATTTGCAGTCGGGACGCGGAGGCGTGAACACTTCCTGCTGTGACTGCAGCTGGGGGGAGGGACTAGTGCGAGAGGACTGGGCCGCCTGTGAAGGCTTTGGGACGGGGGAGGGGCCCGCAGCTGCAGCTGATGCGGCAAATTGAGAAGTGTAAGAACGGTGCAGTACAGACACATCAGAGTCTCCAAAAGTCTCCAGTAACACCAGAAAAAGTCGCCAGATTAGTCGGTAGTCGCTTTTTAAAAAAATGTGTCGCTAGAGGGGTCTGAATACTCGCTAAATATAGCGACAAAGTCGCTAAGTTGGCAACACTGATCAGGTAAATGTCTCCCTTTTCTGCAAAATAAGGTCTGTGCTGTGTTTGTTTCAGGAGTTATGTGCATAACATCTGTATGTACATTGTAATGAATTGCGGTAAATGGTGGCTTTACAACAGTATTTGGAAAATACTGTTAAGTAACTACTTCTTAAATACAAATTTACAGTTAATTCTTGCTTAGTTAGCGTTAGCTAGTAACAGCAGGTTAACTGTAATTTTATAGCATAAATATATTTTCTGTGAAGTTATGAAAAAGAAAATCCTTTACAAGTCACATCATTAACCTAATTTTGGGGTTTTTATTGATTATTGTTGGCTAATATTTCTATTTTGAGGATAACACAATGTAGTAGTTAGCTACTCGTTTTGTTCTTGAGTTTGTCTCAACAACAGACCACAGACACGTTCAGTCCATAAGTTCAGCCAAGAGGGTAAGGTTATGTTTATTTTATGATTGGCAGTTTCTATGTTCTATTTCTGTCTGCATTTCTATTCAATTCTCAGCATTTCAGATAGTATTATTTTGTGAAGTTGCTAAAATTGGCGAAGAGAGCTCTGTAAATTAAGCTAGCTAATGCTAGCTAATGCTAATGCTAACGGTAACGCTAAAGCTAGCTAACCGTTTGTTGTAAAGTTAAGGTTTTCTTTTCTCCGCTTTTATAACGGGTTTTAAACATAATACAACCTACAGCATTAACAGCACACAACTTTTCCATTCTCTTTCTTAAACAGTTTTGTAAATAAGGCACTTAACAATTACATTTTGTAGATGTAACTAAGCTAGTTAATGTTAACTAGCTAATTTGGAGTACTTAAGCTAACGTTAACTTTACAACCATAAGTTAAAAGGAAAGTATTTTTTTCAGAAATGAGTGGAAACTTGTAACTTAATTGTCAGTCCTTTTCATTTAGTTATTTTGAATACAATATGCTGTTTTAAAATAAATGTAGTGTAAAATGTAATGTAATGTAAAATACTAAAAAACTAAAGAATTTGCAGTAGATGTACTGTAATATGTATTTTAGAGTGAAATTCTTTACAATGAGAGCTCATGTTTGCTGCTGCCAGGTACATGTATTAAGCATAGTAGTAATTAATTCATTTATTCTCTGGCACATGAACTAATTCATCCGACTACTTCTACTTCTGTTTATTTTGCTTACCATTCTCTCTGACTAAGGTGGAGTTGTTACACAAACACTGTCACCCCTTGTAGGCAGGTATACTTGAGGGTGTAAGCACAGACAAACATATGTACACACCAACAGAAACACATAAACATGAATACAACATATACACTGGCCCACTGACAAAGGGGCTGAATTTGATTCCCTACAGCTGAAAGCAAGATCATTTTTATCCTATTCTACTGTATCATTTTCTGTATCTTGAACTCAATCTGTGAGTCACTAATTGGACACCTGACACAGGGAATTGTCCTATAATGTGACAAATTCCTCCAAAATGCTCCTTTCAGTGGCTTTCGGAAGAGGCAGATGTCAGATGAAGACAGTACTAAATGGAACAGCCAATCAAAACGCACATTTTCACCCGACACTGGTGTGATATTACCTAAAAGGCAGGAAGAGAGATAACGGGTGAGTGGGAGAGCAACTCTGGGAAAACTGACAGTGATTATGCCCTATTTGTTTCACTCTTTGACTACTCCTCCCTGTCTGCTTACCAGAGTTTGTGTGCAAATGGGTATTTCCGTCTCCCACTCATTGTCTTCTAATTGGCACTTAACAGCTGCCCCTCATGGCCTCCTCACTGGCTGTGTTTCCGCTTGCTTTTTCCCAGCGTAGGAAGCAGCAGCGCCTCATCAAACATCACCCAGCTAAGAGGGCACTTTCTCCTGCACCCTTTACCCCCTTTACTCCCTCCCCTTTCTCCGTTCCCTTCCCTTCCCTTGCAGCTATCTTGTGCAGGAAAGAGTTTGCACCAGAGACAGCCCCAAGCGCTCATTATCGCTTCTTTCAGTCACCCTGTCGCTCTGAAATCCACCCCTACCCATCGCCCACCTCCACATCCACCTTCCCCCCACTCCCCTGGCTTTTCCAATATGGAAGAGCAGTGTTGAGAAGATGTCAGGATATTGAAGATGTTCTGCATCCAGGCTCTGAGCCAAATGAGACAGTGCATACGGCAGACATATGGCCATATTTTCAAAATCTTATCTTTATTTAACCAGGCCTATCAATCATGAACAAATTTCCTTTCCTGCACTGATGGCTGGGCAAAAGACATGTTCAAGGACAGATGTTGGAAGCATATTTGTATGGCATAAATATAAAGGTTATCATAATATTACACTCACGTCATTTGAACTGGAAGAAATTGTTTTGCTTTTTTGTAAATGTTATGTTCAAACACATCTGGGCATGTGGATGTCATATTACACCAAATGAAGCAAAATGAAGCAAATAGCACCAATAATCAAGGTCCCTCAGTTTCAGGAGAGTAATGGGCAGAGAGGTAAACTGGGGAGTGTGTTGCTGCAAACACCAGGTGCTATTTTCAATGCAAATCGACTTGTTTTTCAGGATGCAGGGTAGTTTGCTTATACGATGTTAAACAAGAGTGCTCTTTTTTTCTCAAAACGTGAAACTGCTTTAGAAACAGAAAAAAATGTAAATGTTTTATTACAACAAATACTTTTTTGTTTGTTTTTGCACAGTTGCAAGCAGCAGAGATGCTACATGCTCATGGGAGGTTCCTCAGAAAAGGTATGAAGAATAGGAAAGTTACAGTAATAAATTTTACAGTAAAATGCCATTATGAAGTTTTAACCCTGGCAATGTCAGCTAACCATATTAGCATTCCCACATGGCTGTGAGTTGGAATAGGAATGGGCTGGTTCAGTGAGCAGAGGGAGTAGAGGTCCCATTTGTCTTGTTCTGTTTAAATACACTGGTTAACTCCTGCCAACAGGGAAGCCATTCAGCAAAAGGCCAAGGGCATCTGTCATGTGTTCAGCACATTGATATTGTCCCCTTTCATCTCTCTTTCCCCCCTCTCTTCCTCATCATTTTCGCTCTTTGTTTATCTCTGCTTCTTGCCGTCACTCTCCCGCTTTTCCTCCTTTTCCACTGCCTCTCTCTCACTGCTGCTCCTCCTCTTTTGATGAAGGGAGTGAATATGCAGGGAGCTGACATGATTAGCAGCCTCATATCCCCATGATGGATGGTGCCTGCTCCATTATTAATATAGTAAAAGCACCAACTGCCAGGTAAGAGCAATGTCAGCATCCACAATATAACGCTGTGTGCCCACGGATAATGGTGAGCACTTATTTTTTATCTATGATATGCATGGGCTTTAGGCTGAGGAGGAAGAGGAGGAAGGGGTGGGGGTACACGTCTGGGCACTTAGACAAGGTTTGATTTTTGCTAATTCCTAGTGACGGTCGTGGGGTGGTACTCCGCAAAATAAACTATTGCAACAACTTGAAGAGACAAATAAAGGTGTAATAATTGCATTTATTTCAGTGCAATTTTACCAGTTTTAGCAAATTATTTGAAAAACGTGTGATCATTAAGACAAGCTGATAAAATAAAAGGGAAGATTAATCTAAATAGGAAGATTATTGCACAAAATTGAGAAAAAGTACCCATGATATTGCTGCTTCGGACCACATAAAGTGTCTTATACTCAATAATACACCTCATCATGACCTTAATAACATTCAGTGTGGTGTAGGCATACTTTACAATGATTTTTTTAATCTCTTGTATAGTATTCCTTCTGTGCGATGGTGTAAAGATTTATAATTCTGCTGTGAAACTTCTAAATGCCGACAATCATATATGTAACTGCAGAACTTAATATCACACAATTTTAATCGGTTTCTAATTATTAAAGAATAAATCCATGTCGTTTTTACTGCAACACTTCATTTACTATATGGTGGACTATGGTAAAACACAAAAGATGATGTGTTTATTGCTCAGCTGCATAACACCAGAAATCTTGATTTTCAGTAAAAACTGCCATTGAGGAAACCGAGGTCATGTCCATAGTTATTGGGGAATTATTCAGGGCCTTCATAACATGAAGTGGAGTTTAAAGTGTACCATTACACAATAAATATATATTTTAAAGCCTGGTTGCAATACATTTATAGGTCACAGTTTTAAAATAGTGTTTAACTGCTGAAGCCCAACAAGATCATGTTTTTTTGCCACAGTGATATTTCTTGCTTTTCAAACATGGAATGTAAGCTTAACCTAAACTACAGAGCATTCTTGTGAAAACAATAATCTTTGCCATTGTTATAATGATACTTTGTTATGACATTCACAGGGTGCTTTGAAAGCACAACGAATGAGCAGAAATCATCCATTTTTTCAGAAATAATGGTTATGTCACACAGGATTAATGTTGGCAAAACTAATTTTAAAACAGTTTGCTTTAACTGGTTTCAATTAGCAGAGAATAAAACCCCCGTTTCACCTTCTGTTACGTATTCTATCATCCAAGGGACTTCATGAACAATGCATAAAAATAACAGCATTTATCTCTTAAATATTTTACAGTCTAGTCAGCCATGTGAAGACTGGCTAAACAGGACACGCATGTTGTTTTCTGTTTTTTATCAGTTAACCCACTGCTGCAAAGAACATGGCAACCACTGATGCTTGAATTTAGAGCCGCCATGTGTTTTCATGTCTTCATTTGTGATGAAAACACTGATAGTGAAACAAAGACTGGTACAGGATTACAAGGAAGAAGTGAGGGATAGAAGGAAAGTGGCACATTGGGAAAGACGAGAAATAAAAGGGGCAGATGTTAAGAGTAAGAGGAAGGGGAAACAGCTAGAGAGATGCAGGAGAGACAGGAGACAGCGGAAAAAGATGCATGAAAAGGAAAGTGAGGCAGAGTGAGTTGTGTCAAATGGATAAATGTCAGCGGGAGCTTGATCGCCGGTCTGAGCTGAGCTCTCCCTCCCAAAATGCCATGTGTAAATCGCATAGCTGGGGCCCACAGCTAGCCTCCCCTAGCACTGTAATGAGCTTACAGACCTCTACAACGCTCTGGGTGTGAGGCAGAGAGAGAATACTATTGAGTCTGCATAGAAGTACACAGTTTTGAAGGCTTACATCTTACACCACACAACCAAACAAGTATCAAGGATGGATTTGGCTTCTTGTCATTACACACACACACACATTTTTCACCCATCTTTACTTGTAGCACACGATCAGCATAAAAAAGTGCAGAGGTTGATTAGTATCAAATCTCTTTCCTGTCAAGATTGAAAGGTTTGGACAAATTCTAACCACAGTGAACAACTTGTGAAGGAGTTTTTATTGGATTATAGAGCTAGTACATATTAAATATGTAGTTTGTAATAATACAGTGCTCATAGGAACACTCCAACTTCATCATGGCTATATTATAGGAGATTAAAATGTCATTAAGTATGATTAGTTTACTCTGAACTCTTTATGTCAAGGCATACTTTGAGTCAATATACAGGAATATATTTTCCTATAGCTTAATGCCTCATCCTGCATCTCATTACAATTAAATATTTACACTGTAGAACAATATAGCAGCCAATAGTTTCCAGTTCTTGTTTGTGAGCACATGTTTACACCACGGCTTCTCCTCTCAGACTAGCCTTTCAGACCTTCGTCCAAATCTAATATACCCATCCATAAATAGCTCACCTATAGAACCCGTATCTGGCATGAGTGACGTGGCACCGGAGCCAATCCCGCCCGCTATTTCTGCCTAACCCCGCCTCTCCACGCTCCGCCGCGGATCTATTAACTCCTCAACCGCCCATTTGCCTTAAATGGACAAACAAGGGAGTTGATTGACAAACCCATACCACGCCCATTCGTTTACCAAGCCCCTCCCCTCCTTTGGCTCCCTATCAGTATCTATTTTGGCAACAGGGATACGCATGGAGCTTCCATCACCTCCAGTCTCTTTTACGCACCGACTCCGATAATGCGCGCAGGTACTGGGACCTTAGCCGCCACATTTTCAGCCATTATACTGAGCAACTAATCTCCTCTCATGGACTAATACGAAAGAAGTGGATGTAGAGGTTTGACACAGTGAAGAAAGGAGAATTCTTGTGGATCGGTCTTGTTTTCATTCACCGACTGTCAGCATGGATGTCTTGGCGAACCACAGTATCTTTCAGGAACTTCAGCTTGTTCACGACACTGGCTACTTCTCTGCCATGCCTTCGCTGGAGGAAAACTGGCAGCAGGTATGTCTCAACTTTAAATTCCAGCCCTGTAAAACCCTCATTACAGAGCTTTAACCACACATTTCGCTCGCTGATTTGTGAACACATGCGCTCGGGATTCAGGCGTCAACTTTTCCCCAAAGCATGGATTTGTGCAGTTCAGGGAGAGACGAGGAGATTAAATGCTTTCTGTCACTCATATATCTTACAATTTTCAGAGAGATAGCAAAGTGGATAAAATGCGAAGGCATGCCGGCGCGTAATAAACCTGTCAAATGCGATTTCGCAAGATGAAGATCTGAATCCCATAAAAAAGACTGAATTGGTCGTGAATAATAGATCTGCATCCCTCAGATTACAGAGTTGTAAGGCCCCCTGCATGGGGAGAAATCCCCCTTCTTATTCATAATAAATACCCTAACATGTCTGGCTTTGTAACATCTTTAAACGCAGTGGTGGAAAAAAATGTGCAGATGCAGTGCAGGAAGAGAATAACTGCCATCTGCATGTTCGGTTTCACATCCCCCTCCCCTCCCTCATGTATACTTCCTCCATCCAAGTTCAGTGGGTGAATATTGTGCGATAGGCACAGAGATGCGCGCGGCCACATGGTAATGGAGACGTGGGGAGACGCACCGGTGCTTCATACGACCATTGCTGCTCCCGCTATTCTTCACACACTGTATCACAACTCTGTTGTATGTCTAAATCAGCCCCAAGTCCCATAGTCGAAAGTAGATCAACTATACCTGTGTGTGCGCGCGCGTGTGCGTGTGTGTGTGTGTTTGGCTCTGCTCTTTGTGGATTTTCTAAACATTAAACTCATAAAAATGTTACCATCTTTGAACATTTCTTTTAATCTTTAATCTCTTTAATTTTATTTAGAAAAATCTGGGGTTCTGGGAATATTCCATTTTTTGTTCTACTGTCTCCAGTTAGTTGCAGCTTTTATGCATAGGAGGGTCATCTTTCACTAACTACTAAGATCCTTTGCAGTTTCCATTTTGTCATATCTAAGCTAAATAAGGGCCATTCACCCATTGGCCCAACTGCATTACTGCTGCTGGTGATGTTGCACTTCACTGGGGGGGAAATCATTGCACGGAAATTTGATGCCGGCATTGTTCATGCAATAGGAGCTTCAGCTTTTCCCCACTTCTCTGCTCCATGTGTAAGGGGCGAGGAGGGGGGAATGACAGGGAGAGATGGAGAGAGAGAAACCGGTGCGTGACCACGGATCCATTCGTTGTGGCCAAGCAGCCTAATTGGCCTCCTACTGTTAGCCACCGACGCATCTTTCCATAACAAGGCTCCAACTCCCTGCCTTCACTGTCAGTGGATTTAAATTACATGGGCCTATGTGTACCATATGCAGTGCATTTCTTTCTCCTGTTTCTCACCCACAGATTGCTTATCAAAATCAATACCTAATGCAAATAGGGAAGAGAGAGCGGCATATGCTGGGAAAAGGCTAGAAAAGCTCGTCTGTAGAGGCTGGAAATGTCAGTTTTCTTTGACAGGAAAAACTGCAGCTAATTTTCCGTAAGACGTACATTTCAGAATTTAAAAAAAGAGAGGTTCAATAGTCAATGTTTCTTAAATGTAGAGGCTTTAGTCTCATTTCATTAAACTAAGCAACTATTAGCTTTAATTTAGCAGCTGCATGGAGTGCATTTGTTTCCCACTATTGTTTTGTATGTCACATATTCAAATTTAGAGATAAACACTGAATGGACATCAGAACATAGCCATTAAACCGAAATATCATAGGTTTGGGGCCTGGTAGCTGACAATCTTCCTTCACCTTTAGTTGTTTTTCTGACTCAAGGTGTTAATTTCAGGTTAGTGCAAAATTATATACTTTTAATTCAATTCAAAATAGGATCATAATAAAATAAATATATGTTAATTAAAAATTTTAAAACACCATTTCTTTCAATTTGCAGCCTTGTTTTTCATCCCATTACAAACCTTTGGCTTAAATGTTAAACACTTTTCAGCATAAGAAGACTGCACTTTGTCATTCTGAGCACAAGGATTAGGATTTGTCCCACACAAGCCCCCTCTCTCAACACTGTGCAGAGATGTTCTCGGCGAAGCGATCCATGTGTTCATTGTAACGACATGAAGATGCCACAGAGCCCTCCTGAATACAGGAATTATGATTTGTGGCTTGCTTTAAAAGCTCTGTCTCCAGCTGAGGATCTGCGGTTTGAGCAATTCCCTCTGTATTCCAAGCACAATTTAGAATTTGATGCTTTTATGGGGTCTGATGGTGACATAGGAGGCCGTAGTAGTCAGCCCCTAAATGGCTCCCTGAGATGCGATGGCAAGAATGATGACTGTGTCCCCTGTTGGTGTCTGTGAGGCATGATTCAGGCAGTTATACGGGGATGGGGAGTAGAAAAGGAGGAAAGTGTTTTGGAGGTCTGCAGATGGTACATTTGAGGCTGCTATTTGTTCCATTATTGAACCTGAAAAGTGCCAAACTGAACTGCGCTGTCTCACTTCCAATTCCCAGTACAGTTGGTGGTTCAGAGTTGGAACAAACAACAGGGCTGAGTTGGATTGAGAGCGAGCAGAGTTGATCAGAACCTGGTCATTGTTTGGGGAACCCAGTTTCTTTCAAAGCCAAATCTACATGGTATTTTGCATATTTATACCAACAGAAAGGCTACAATTTTGAGTGTTTGTTACACGCTTCTGTAAACTGGCATTTGCTCTGATAAAGTCTCATGTGGCATTAGTGTCAAACATTTATCAGCATCTTCAGAGCATTTAGTTGCTGGAACAAAACAAGATTTTTCATCCACCTTCAGGCTCTACTGATGACATGCCCTTATTCACAACACTTGACCCTGATGGGCAGGACATAACATGACACCACAAATGGCTTTCTGTCATTGACCTTAGGACACACTCCATACCCTCCAACACATATATTATCAGGCATTGGGGTTCAGCACACACACATACATAGACTGAGTAGCTGTTGCCGACCCAAGCAAAATATCTGTGCTGCTGCTACACTATGCATTATGAGTTTATATAGAAGAATATAGACATATTGCACATAATTTTAGTGTTTATAAATGCAGAAGAAGCAGTGTCTCTATATGCAAATCTGTGTGCTCACATGCATCCATTTACGTTGACTTCTTGCTTGTGACTCACTAACATGCACATTTGCAGTGGCAACAGCTCTGTCTGGGAATGAGGGGCAAGCATAGAGGTGGAGGAAGTTGCGGAGCATGCACATTCTCCCCACTGCAGGGTTTCGCATTTTACAGTTGGGTGGGTTCAAACCCCTCAAGGACTGACAAGCACATGCAGATAGACAGAGAAGAGCACAGAGACGCACAGAGGAAGATAGATGGAGTTATTTTGTTTTTTAGCTCAGGCCAATACAGGAAGGGCTGTTTCACACATGGTTATTAAAACTGTGAGACAGATGAACATGGTGACCGCTCTTTTAGGTTCCAGAAAGATTGTGATGTGGACAGAAAGAAACAGGATTAAAAAGACACAAGATAGAGCAGCAAACTTGCAACAAAACTGTGAATATCCATATGCATTCATATGCAGCCATGTGCACGTGTGTGTATGTACATGTTGGTCTGTATCTGTTTCAGTATGTTATGTAATCCTCAGAAGGCCACAGCTGCTTTCTCACACACAGCAGGCATGCTGGGGAAGCAGCCAGCTGGCCCCCTCCGTCCTGTCTGCGTCTTCCTCTGTCCCTTGTTCATCCGTTCTCCCTTTCTCCCCCTTTTTTCCTGCTTTCTTGCTGTAGAATTAGAACAGTAAGGATTTTGGATCTCTGCAGAGTTGTTGTGCAAGCTCATGACTTGCGTGTTTTCCTCATGCCACTCACTGCCCAGGTCTGTTGTAATACTGTGACTGCCAGGTAATAGTCTTTGCTTTGTAGAACACCAGCAAAGAGAATGAATGAGTTTGAATGTCTGAATCATGTAAGTTCTTTTGGAAATACAGTAAACCACCCAATTTTTATACACACCTCATATCTTCTCTGTGACCTTTTACTGGCAGCTACTTGATGTAATTTTATGCAAATTCAAATTAAATCAATCCTGTAACAGGCACAGTTCAGTATTCTGCAAGCATGAGGAGGAAGGACAAACTGGGACTTAATCTTATTTGTCTCTGAAGAGCTCCTGGTAGTGTCGCCGTTCCACGCCTGTGACTTTATTAAAATGTCACATCAACTGTAAGGAGACATGGAAATCCTGAAATCAAGTTTGGACTCACTCTAAAGAAAACCTAAGTTGATTCACTTTTAGTTTATTTGACGTCTGATCATGTATGCATAAAACTTCTCAAAATGTGTTGGATTATAGAAAAGTAGTCTCAACTCAGACAAAAGGACAGTATCCATCCATCCATCCATTATCTATACCCGCTTATTCCTATTTAGGGTCATGGGGACTGCTGAAGAAAGGGAATGGGTACACACTAGACAGGTCGCCAGTCCATCGCAGAAGGGCAGTATTATTCCTAATAGTTAGATTTTAGTCATATAACACAGAAACACCCTTTAACTGCTGCAGTTTATTTCCAGACACATCTTCAAAGTATTCCGATGAGCACATGTTGCCTTATGATGCTCAGATGTCCAATATGAAATTGATTTCTTGCACTGTTGTTTTTTGCTGGCCTTAACCCTATATCAGTCAGAAGATCTTGAAGATGGATGCCACGTGGAATCTATTTGACGTGGCCTGGCCTGTGACTCACTGAAGCATGAAAGGAAGTCTTTGTGCGCCGGTGCACAATGCAGCATCTCTGCTGGACGCTTTTGAGTGTCTGCAGCCACAAGGTTATTACTCAGTGCATCGATTCTAAGAAAAGACGCATGTCTGTTTATGGGGGGAAAAGGCTGTAATAAAAGAGCTATGAGTTCATCTAATTAGAATAAACAGATAAATGAGCTGTAACCACAAAAACTCAATTTGGCTCCTGAGCAGCAGCCTTTACGTTAACAAGACAGCGTTTGCTTTTTTCTATGAGCTGTAGAAGCCTTTTTTTTTTTTTTTTTTTTGCATGTATTTGTTATTTTTCTTTTATTTGTCATCTATAAAGGTTAGATCATATTCTAAATTCATTTATCTGTATGTATGCATCAGAACATGCATAGGTTTGAGTGTTTTTACTTTACACAAGATTCTTTTGAGAACAGGATCCATGTTCTGTGCATGCATACACTGTCACATACAGGTGCCCAGGCTTGTGAGTCTGTGTATGTTGTGTAATGAGATGTGTGAGTGACCCCCTGACCCAGTAACATCCATCCTACTATAAGAGCACTTAGTGAACTCTGCAACCTCTGTCTCATCACTCAGGCAACTGAGAGGCGATTGCCAGTGATAGGTGCCTGCTATTGCTTTATGGGCGTTGATGAAAAGGTGGGAAGTGCTGATGAAAGAGAGGATGGCAGAGGAAGTATTCATTTGTCTGATGCTCTGGTGACTAGACTGTAAGAGAGAGCAGTAGAAGGGTAAAGAAAGAGGAGACGGTGTAGAAGAGCAAGGCGAAGAGGAGGCGAAGGGAGAAAACTGGAGGGGGGAGGGAGCAGGAGCGTGGTGAACAAGCACATCTTTATGTATGGCTTCCGTCTGTGAAACGCTCTGCCACCCCAGGTTTGATTAACAGTGAGAAGAGGACCCAGTCATTTTTTTCGCCTCACACCAGCACACATGGGTTGGCAATGACTTTCACATCATTTGAGGCGAAATCGGGAAGCCGTTACAGCACCTTACAGTGATCCGACATGCTTCGCTGCTGCCATCCGGCTTGGCAACCAGAGGGAGAAAAGAAAAAGGAAGAGGAGTCTCAGGCACTCATTTTATGCTTTGGAATCACCACTGACTCTCTCGCTCTCCCTTTATCTCATGACTTTTTTGCTTTCTCTCTTTGGCAAATTCTGAGAAGACAGTTTTGACGAAGTCACAGCTGCCTTGTTTGATTTGCCCTGTACTAACTCCTACTGTATTTAAAGTCAGTTTCTCTACAAAAAGTTGAACTCTGAAGAGTTATGCAATCAACATGTGGCACATGCTGGGTAAATGCTTTTTTACTTAAAACAAGAGAAGAATTAAAGGCAGGCTATGAAAAATATTCTGACGAAACTGCGGTTTAAATAATATTTACATTTAACTTAAGACAATTCCCAAATTATTTTATTAAAGATTTGGCCTCCTTAGCAGAATCAGTCATAGAATACACAGAGACAGTAGACAAACAAACAGAAGACAAACAGCTATTTGACTTGATCATGTTGCTAGTAGGCAAAAACAAACATCACTTTCATATCTGGATCTGCCTGACCACATCCAAAGCTCACCAATTAATGTGCTTTATCTTGTTTGTTTAATTAACACAAAAAAGTGTCACATTTGTCATTTTACAGGGGGTGACGTGGCACTATTTCTTTTTTTTTTGTTTAACTAAATCTGAAGTGTCAATACAATATCTGCACCTTATCAAAGAATTGAGATAAACAGTAATTTGTTCTGTCATCACTGCTAAAATTGCCACATAGCTGTTAGCATTTTTGTATTGTTTTAGTGATGTATTTTAAATATGGCATGTAAACCAATCACCATCAATCACTATGCAAATAGGCCTCAACTGTGTTAAGACACTACTTAATACCCTCCCTATTATACTACCTGCTCCACAGTTCAATATGCCATCCTGCTTGAATATTTAAAAATGCACTGGCTTCTTTAATGTCCATGCCTTCACACTGTGTCCAGGCATTTTATTGCCATCATCGACTGTGACATACCAAGCGTTACATCCCATCTTCCTGCCTACCTGTTGCTAGGCAGCCTTGGCAAGCAGGAAGAGCAGCTTTGGCCTATTTGTTTGTTTAGCTGTCAGTCTGCAAGGCTAATCCCACCCCTAGGGACTCCTAGCCATCCAGACACCAGAGATCCAGCCATGTGGATCATCTCTCTTCAAAGATTGAGTGAAGGAAAGGAGGGAGAACAAGATGGAAGGGCAAGAGAGACAAGGGCAATTTACCCTGAGTAAACACTGCTGCTGCTTCTTGTTGTCATCTGAAGCCAGTCATCAGTCATGGTCCTAAGCTCTTGTTGGTGGCAGCCACAAGGACATGCCATGCTCTGAAACCAGTTGGATAGTTTATAATATAAGACAGTCATTAGCAATCATAGCTGAGTCTCCAAATTGAGTGTGGTCTACTATATAGGAGAAACTGTGTGCTTGTAAGTCATTGATAAGGATGTTATAATGGCTTGAGGCTGCATTTGCAGGGCATCTCAGAGTCCAGTAATTGGCTCTGAGAAAGGCTGCGTGACTTTAAGCTGTAGTATTTAGGTACAAAACATTTCGTATATGTTTGTACCTATGAAGTCGTGTGTTTGCACTTTGCATAGACCAGCATCAAAACTTGGCTGCAGTTGTCTAACATGCAAAGCCTGTAGTGTTTTTCTACCTGTCATGGCTCACTGCTCCAAAGCTGTCCAGCTGGTTAGCCAGTGAGTCAGGACCTTTTTGCATCTATACATATCTCTTTTTTCACTTCCTCCTTACTGGTCAGTTGAGATCATGGCTTGTCATTGTATTGTGTCTTTTGTCCTGCATTTAAAATAGTTTATTGGTAGATAGCACAAATTATGAGATTATTATGAGATTTTGCTTTAGTCTGTCAGAAGCATTTGTTTATTGGTTCTATAGTCTCTCACTCCTGCTTTTCAAAGCTGCTGCACCTACTAAAACTTTATAAAGTATTGATTTAGACTCAGATAGATGGTCAGAAATTGATATTTTCCAGTGTCAGAGGTTAATGATAAATTACTTGGAAGATTAAACTGGATCCCAAATTTCACTCAAGACACTGGGATCACCAGCTAACTAGGTACATCATGTAGTTTCAGCCATACCAAGCTCCTGCAGGGCTTGAGTTGTCTCAGTAAGCTTTGACTTTTATCCTCAATACCAGCAAGATTCATCCTGAATTGGGATTAGCCTGGGGTTCAAAGTGTGAAAGTGCATTTCTTTACTATGAGAAATATTATTTTAATGTGAACACTTGAAAAACAGGCTATGTAAGTGTCAAAGTATAGACAGGAGAGGATGAGAAGATTTTGCACCCTACTTAACTCTGCGAATGGTCCGGGAAGTGCCCTTCTGTGATTTAATGAGACCTGTGGGAAGAGCCATTCATCAGCATGACAGCATACCTCTGTTTCCTATTGTTCTGCTCTGGTATGTGAGGCAAGCAATGTGTGTTTTTGCCTTAATGATGGGCTGGCAACCCTTTGATTAGATGAATCTCCTGGCGCTAATTAAGATTTGGGCTGCCAAAAGACATCTGTGTTTATGTCTTCCTCCCTCTCTCCTTCTTTGTATGTGTTACACGTGTTTGTGTGAGCAGTTCATAGGATGTGTTTGTGAAACAGTGTTTGTGATTTTGATATTTTGGTCTGAACTGGGAGTTTGGGTGGTGTTTTGTGGGCTGTCATAAGTGCAGAGCCCTAGTCAAAAGTCATTTCAAACTACTGTAGTTGCAAAGAAGCAAGTGAGAAATGAAAAGAAGTCTTGTCACTAAAGTATGGATATTTGAACTTATTCCAATATAATTCAAATTGTTCTGAAAATGTAAAAAATAGTACTGTCTGTGCTGTGTAAGAGGAAGGAATATAAGAGGTTTCTTTACTGAAATGAAAAAAAAGTAAAGTTGATCTTTAGAAAATCCCCCCAAAACAACTCACTATCTCTACAGAAATGTGGACTTTAAGGACTGACTTTTCACTGTGACTTATGATTGCAGATTCATATCATGTTTAATGTTTGCATGTGTGTGTTGTCATTCCTTAGACCACCACCACTTAAAATGTGTGTATGAAATTTGATTTACTCCGACTTATTATTCAATGCTACATCAATGAACACTATCCATAAACTATACATAAGCTATCCGTGTGGGGATCTGTGACAGCAAATACCAGTTTGTGAGTTAAAAATATTTTAAAACCCCTGCCCTAGATGTTTTTCCATCTTTTAACTAAACTGATGGTGTTACATAAATGTTTCACTACTCAATTCCCCCTTGTGTATTTTCAGGAAAGAGATTCTGATAACTTATGCTAACAAGAACGAAGGCATGCCCTTCCTCAAATCACTCCCCAGTCATCTCTGCAAGTGTTTGCATAGCTAGAAAGCACATCCTCCTGCTCTCCAGTTTACTGCCATGTGTTATTCAGTCTATTGCCCCAGATATTATTTCATTGTAAAATGATGCCAATTAGTAAAGCCAGTCGCCAGTGGCTGTGGTCTGGCTCCTTCTCCATTCCAACGGGGAAAGTTATTTGGGTCGGCAGCTATTTTCAGCCTGTGATGTTGCCAGGAATACTTTAGGGAGCAGCCACTGTTTTATAAGAGAGCACATCAATAATTTTCATTGGTTTATGTGTGTTTGAAAGCAGAAAGCTTCACAGACTGTCTTTATTGGGTTGTATGTGTTTCTATGCAACAAGATGAAAAGTGGCAGGTTTTCTCATATTTTCAGTGGAGCAGGTGGTGGGTATATTGTATGTGCTTGTGTTTCTATGCACACAAGCACTTTCTCCTATGTTGCACACATTTCACTTGAACTGTCATGACCTCCCATTAATTTGAAACACATTAATTTGCCAGCCTTTAAACTTTAACCCTGAATCTTAAACAGTGCTTATTCTGGGCTTTACCCTTAGCCCTGTAATTTTCAGACTTGTGCGACAGGAGTCAAAGTACACACACACCATCACACATAAAGCTAAAGGCCAAAGTCAATGAGTTCCTAACACCTTTCTTAGTGAATCTAACCACCCCCTTTCTTTTTTTGCTGAGCAGCCATACATTGTCAAGATGAAATTGGGGTGAAAAGTCCTTGCTCTCCACTTACGCTTCCCGCTGAAAAGCCAGTCGCTCCGCACACACGGGTGAACGGGTTCAGCTTGTCATACTGCCTCCACCCATCTTCGTACAACCTGCACTCACACACACACACCCACACTATTTCTCTCTCTCTCTTTCTCTCTCTCTCTACCCTATCTCTTGGAGTAGAGCCCAGAGCAGCAGCGGTGGACAGGAGACATATTTCAATATTTTAAGCAGCTTGGGCTAATCTTTGTTGCTCAGGTTTGTTTTGAAAGCATTGCCATGGGAATAAAGACCAAATGGCATCGTCCCACCTCCTGTTTGCACAGTCTCAGATGCACATAAAATCACTGAGATGTACACACTCTTGCATAACTGCGCAGATTCCTGACAAACACCCACTCCAATATGTTTGAAACCCTGAACTAATCCACCTTGGCTTTGTGAGACTGTGCCACTGACCTGCTTTTCTGCTTCTGTTTATGCCACCTCACAACACGCTTGCACTCCCCCCTTTGGGTTTCAGTTAACCCTGAGGTTTGATGTTGTAATGTGCAGCAAAGCTCAAAACTGTGGCCTTCGTGGTGAGGCTAAGTGTTACACAACACTTCAACGCCAAAAGCAGGGTAAACACAGACATGAGGGGGTTTCTTATTCAGCCGTCGAGAAGCATGTAAGAATAAACCATTCTGGCTGTTATCAGTGCGGGCACGGTGCCACTATTGCACTTCATGGTTTGTGGACGTGATTGGGGTACCGAACGCCCCTTTCTGACTGGCACTGTGTGAGGAGGAAGCAGAGTTTTTCCGCTTCACTGTTCCCTTTATCTTTCCCCTCTCTCCTTGGCCCTCTGTTATTTTCAACCCTCCCCCCCCTTGCTCTTTCCGTTTAGCTGCTCTTTTGTTTCTCCGTGCCTTTTCCAGCCAAGGCCCCATTCTCTTGCCCCATCATTGTGTGCGGTAATGAAGATTAGCCAGCCTGCCGCACACAATGGGGAGCACAGACTCCCCAAATCCTGCTTCAAGCTGCTAACCTCAGTGTAAAACCACTGTTGTCACCGACCCCGTCTATCCATGCACCACACACATATGCTGGTTCATACACACACCCATGAGCACACAAACAACTCTTGTATGCACTGTGCACTCTTGCTATGTTGAAAGCAAATGGCTGAAATGTCTCCTGAATAGATTAGGATAGTTTTGACAACTGAGAGGGGGCGCCTGGCAATTCATACGCCGATAAACAGCAGCTCACCCAAATCCAGTTAAAGGGAGACAAAGTTCCCCTCCCCAGTGAACCCAACACAACTCCAGTTGTTGAGATTATTCCCCCACCTCCTCCTCTATCCTCCATGCTCTGCTATTCTCCTCTCCTCTACATTCTCATTCTCTTCTTCATCGTTCATCTTCTTCAGTCTCAAGATGCTTCCAATTCTCCTCTCCTGTCTTCTCTATCCTGTTTCACCCTCATCTCTCCTATCCTTGACTTAATACCAGAACAAAAACATTTTCCCACTTTGTCACAAGCTATTTAGATGGATGATTGAGGTCTTTATATGGAATACACTTGTTGTATCCTGAACCTAAGACCTCTTAATAATGTCTGTCTCGTGTTCAAGGTCAGCAGATCTTCACAAGTTCGGTCTGTTTACTTGGCAAGCTACTTCCACCATTTAAAGAATACATGTGTAGCTTTGTCTGTGTGGAAAAATGGATTATCCATGGTTCATTGTAATACAGAAGTACTGTGGCAATGCAGTCATACTACATATGATACATTTTGGGGGATATTAATAATAATATAAATAATTAGTTCTACATTTTGTGAATTATGTATTTTTGCCTCCATGCCAAGAGTTGGGATGTAGTTAGAAGACTGGTACCACTCCAGTATATGTCCCAAATGTATTTGCAGTTTAGAAGTAGACAGTCAGCAAAGCAGGACTGAAACTGATTTTTAATGTCATTATTTCATTTTTTTATCCTTTTTGGATTAATTGTTCAATTTAGAAAAGTGATGAATGTAGGCAATTAATATTTGCATTTTTGTTGACGTTCTGGAGCTTTTTGTTCCCGCCGGACACTTGTATGCACAATTACTGAAATGGTCATGTAGTGATTTTATCTTTATTAATGATATCAAGCACCAAAATTCTTAAATAACTAAATTTTGCAGAGGACTTCTTCATAGGACTTTGTGGCATTAATGTTGTGTTACGGGAAGACAGAGGCAAGGTCCCTGGTGTCGGAATGATGTGGATGTGTGCTTTCTGTTGTGTCTGCTCAGAGGAAGCAATGGGAAATGTCTTTCTGCTCCATTAAGCAGAAGTCACCAGGATTCTGCACTCTGAGTGCTCCATCACTGTGGCTTTCCTGCTAGATGAAAGGTGCTTTGAAGATCCTTCAGCACACACAAACATGTGTCGTTTAAACCTCCATTAATACAGGGCTTAGTCTTGCCTGCAAACTGAACCTCATACACTGTTCTGCAAAATAGCCACTCAAGAAATAAGTGTCCAATATGCTAATGTCTGAATACTGATATAAAGTGTCTAAGCACCAGATCTAACAAAGCAAAACTGAATCTGCTGCTTGATACCATTTCAAGCCCCTCATGCCTGTTAGTGCACCCATCCAAACAAAAACTGACTGTGTGTAAAGGAGGTGTCAGGTTTATAACCAAATGTGCATTATTCCTTCAACTCTGTCAGCAAATTGTGATTTAACAACTGGCAGTGTCTGTTATCAGCTTGAAGCTCACACTGTGTTAAACTGCCTCAAGGTGCTGTGTTGCCAGGCTTTGACGGAGGGGCTGACGGCAGCTGTGATTATTACTGTGAGGCTAATGTCGTCTGATAAGGCCGTGTGTGTAATTAAGCTGTTTCCGTGGCATGTTATCTGAAGCTAGGTAAGGCTCAGCTGCCTGGAGAGATGGAGCTGTTAGACAGTAGGAGGAGGACTCCTGCCTCCTTCCTGTGGCTTCATATTTATCCCATTTCTTCTCTTTCTCCTCAAACATAATTTTTTTTCCTTATACATCTATAGGTCGAAAGATGCTGTGTCTGCATCCTGCACCCCTTGCACTCTTTTAAAAACTTTTCTCCCCTAAACTGTTTTTCTTTGCATTGAAAAAAAAAAAAAAAAAGGGCTGTTTCTTCTTCTTTAACCTGTCTTATCCTTCTGTCTTAGAAGCCAGATGAATTTGCTTTATCTCTCCCCCTTTGGCCTTTTTCTTTGTGTCTGTACTCCGTCTGTCTCTCCTCTGGAGCCTAGGGCATTATGAGCTCTAAGATCCCTCCTGGCCAAGCACTGCAACCACCACTGCTCTCTCTATTGAGAATAACAGGGCGACATTAGGGCGCTCTGCTATTCAGATCTGTATCTAGGAAAATTAAGGGTTATCTCCCCACCCTTCCTGTCTATCTGGCCCCATAGGCAGGTTCTCTGCTCAAATGGGATCCACCGTTGACGTCATACTGCTCTCCAGGGAGCTCATAGCGAGTGCATGGGAAGAAGCAAAATCCCTGGAAGAGCTTGGAGGGGAGGGAGGGGTTTTTTGGGAGATTTTGTGTGGGTACATTCACAGGTGGGGGGTGCTCAGTGCTATAGATTTCCGTCTCTGTCAGCTGCACCACTACTGATGAGCTCCTGCGCTGTATCATTTCATATTGATTAGGCTCTGTGATGCAAACACACACACACACAAACGCTGTTGGTGAGATGGCTGCTGCCTAGGGCTACTGGTCATTTAGCTGTCATCTCAAAGTGATGACTTGGCTCAGCTCACCAAATCAATGGGAGACATAGGCCCTATAACACACTATGGCAGAATAAGAAATATACTCACATATACACACATACACACTATGTGAATGACTGCTCTCTGAGTTGAGTGCTTGCCCAAAGTTTTCTTTCAATAAAAGTGCCAAATGTGTTGCAGAATTACAAAGAGCAACAACAAAATGTCAGTAAAGTAAAAGAGTGTGTCATAAAGATAAAATCCACAGAGTTAAAAAAAAAAAAAGGATAATACAGTTTAGTTAACCTGGTTCACTCCAGGCCAGATTTTTATATTGATATGATTGTTGTGCAGCTATACCTGTAGGGTAACACTGTGATTAATTCCTCAGAAGGATTTTAATCAGAGCTGGTATTGTGGCAGTACACTGTGCATCAAACTAAAGCCTTGTTATTTTCTGTGACTGGTAATGTTGTGAGTTTTAAATAAGAGCAATAAAGGGACTGTCAGTTGAATGTGAAACTACAAAAGGAGAGAAGCAAAGCTGTAGAGAAGCCAGTATTATTTCACCCATGACATGAAAGTTATTCACTTTTAAATGCGTAATCAAACTTCTGCAACATATGAAAATGGCCAAACCAAGTAATGAAAATGTCATGTTGGTGCTGAAAAGTAATCTTTTTTTCAGTTTGTGGAAGATGACGTTTTCAGTTTGTGGAAGATGACGACAGCAATCTAAAACACATTCACTGCTGTGGTGAAGGCATCAAAAGCCAACATCACAAATGTATATAGCCTCCTAAACTTTTGAAATACAATATGTGGAGGCAAAAAGTATAAAAAAATCCTGACATAAACCCCAGGTGCACCTTACTGGGATCATTGTCATAGTTGAATATTGTGGGAACAATGTCTACATATTTCTTGCCATGATTTACCAGCCTGACCATGGCTGTAATATCAGTTCAAAAAATATTTTCTTATAAGTCAGAATGATCTAACCCAGTAAGGATGGTGCTGCAGGTCATATGTGAAAAGATGTGACAGCAATCTCCCCACCCTCCAATCTCATTGCATTTAACAATAGTGCTGCATCACCTCCTGTAGCTCAGTGCCCCCTCATAGTCCTGCCCTTTTCAACCCTGCTAGCAGCAGCTATGAATGTCACTGATAGCACCTTGTCTCTATTACGGCGTCTGTAAAAACTAAACGCGATCATACTAAAATTAATGAGCCGTATCCACCCCATTACATTTATCTGTTTAGTGGTGTTTTGGGCCTTCCTTTAGGGCATTATGCATGCTCTTCTGTTCATATTTATAACCCAGGCTTTTTATTAGCAGCGTAGCGGGGTGCTAACAGTTGGGAGGCAGCCTGCTCTTTGATGGTGATGGCAGGCGATTTGGCGGGGGCCAAATGTAAAGGGAGGTGACGGGGATAGAGGATCAGCTACCAGGACAGAGCCCTATGGAAGACGGGTGGAGATGGGGATGAGGAGTGAAAGAGACAGAGATTTCATAAAATGAAAAAAGTGAATGAGTGGAGCTGGACTGGTTCACAGCGTTGTATTTGTGAGAAGCATGTCTTATGATCAGTGAATATTTGTCACACCTGTTATATTTTAAGCCTCACTAACCTGAGGTGTGTACTGCATGCATGATTCACTGGAGCAGCAGAAACATGAATACAAAGTGCATTTTTCCCAGTTTATTGATTTTTCTGCATTTTTGTTTGACCTTGGCTAAAAACTACACAGTGACCTGAACCCCAGCTCAACTCAACTACTTTATTCCTACATGAGTTAAAACAGTTTTCTATGGTATGTTGATGGTTTTTCCATGATTTTATTTATTTTCTGAGTAATTCTTCCACAAATAAGATGTAGAATTTATTTATGAGTAAGGCCTGTGCACCGTGTACAGTATATGTTTACTTAGTTCAAAGCTTTGAAGGATAAATTGACCTGAAAGCAGTTTTATTTTGACTTCAACTATATACTTCTACCTTCCCTGCTGTACAAATATCGTTTGCATTGTTTTTATCAAGGTGCATCTTATTGTGTATTTTTAACATGTTCATGATTCACATTGACTGAAGTCACAGCTGAGAATCATCAGGGTAATTTACTCTGTGCTGCTATACTTTATTCATGAACTGTGGTTGGAAAAGACATGAGCTGTGGCAGGAAAATTAGAATAACATTAGAATAACATCAAGTGAAATGAATGACATTTAGAGTTTTTTTCTAAACAATTTTAATAATCGCTTAATGAAATTTCGTTAGTTGCCACCCTTTGAATTTAGATGCAAAAAAGCTAAGAGATACTAATCATAGGGAGCAGTGATGTAGTTTCAGTTTCAACTTTGACTGTATTTGGTGGTGACCTTTAACTGCACACCTAACTAGATGAGACATTATCTGGTATAACGTGAAAGTGATGGACAAAAAGGTCAAAATAGGCTTCATGTAACCAACGCTTTATGACTATGATCTTGATTGGCTTTTTAATGGAGCACTTTTGGCATGTGATGTGCCAAGTGTTAGTAATAAAGCACTGTGTTAATAATATAATTTAAAGCTGCTTCAGTCAGCATTCTGTTATCATGCATGCTGGATTACTGGAAAATTTGAATGGACTAGACAAAGAAGAGTGAAAAAAGTGATTGTTGACACTAAAAAAGCAACACTTGTGCCACCAATATCATTTTCTCCATTTTGGAGGTGGAGGTGGGGCTGCTGGAACAACCATTGGATTGTCTTAGCTTGTCCTGGCCCGTGTCAAGGAATCATCCCAAAAGCCTTTCAGGAAATGGACCCTGGCTTTGTGCAGAGCCAATTGATGTTGGCTGTCTAGATCGGCATTTGTCCAAATAGAGTTGAAGCGGGCTGTGAGCACCCCTTTACTTTGGCTATTGTGTGATGCTTTTGGCTCTTGATTCCTTGCCTACACACACATATATGCAAGTTGCATATTCACTTAAGGCCATAAGAACAGCAAATAAACATGTTTGTGCTTGAGCGTGGGTGTTCAGACACAAACACACACAGAAGGCCCACATCATTTCACACAAAAAAGCATAATTATGCTGCTCACACATACATGTGCACTCACAAAAATATGTGCACACCACACATTCATTCGAGCATAATTACATGCGCTACATGCAATACATGCTACCACACTAGTCCACACAGACAGGAACTACTGATCAACTGCATGACCTTCTCTCTAACAATGTTAATGTCACCACCTGAGGGAGGAGGAGAGAGGGGTGGCAGGGGGGAAGGGCCTTGATGGGGTGATGGGGTGATGGAGAAAGGAATGAGGAAAGAAGGGGAAGGAGTGCATGATAAGCTTGTTGTACCTACCATCCCTCACCTGCAGCTTCTTCCATCCTTTTTACCTTGTCATTCCACATCCTGCATGCACACACATACACAAACTTATAAGTACAGTATACACATATGTACATACATACACACACACACTCCACGCTGTGACAGCCGAGCACATCCTAGCATTTCACTGTGGGATGTAACCTAACATTTAGTGTGCACGAACTCTTTTCTTGGCGTGTGTGTGTGTGTGTGTGTGTGAGGCCTGTGGCTTGCCTGCTGACAGGATCCTGTTACGCCAAATGTCACACTTCCAAAAAGGATTCACCCCCCATGGAGAAAATGAAGTCAAGACCTTGCTTTGCTCACTTCCTTCTTTCCTGTTCTGCCTCCTCCACCTTGTCCTCCATCACTGGCCTCCTCCTCCTCCTTCACCTTCCACTTAGACTCCCTCTCACTTATCCATTTTTATCCTTTTTTCCGCTCCCTTGAACTATCTGTATTTCACACACATATACACACACACAGTCACCTACTGTAGGTTTGCAGGCCTCAGCGTTTTGCTGAATAAAGTCCGCTTTAACGGGCTGGTTTTAGTGGATAATTAGTCCTCACCTTGGCAGCGTAGGAGATGACAATGACAAGAAAAAGAGAAAAAGAATAGAGGAAAGGTGATTTTGGGGAATTGATAGGGGGTGAGGCAACTGAAGAAGGGTAATGATAAAAATAAGTGAGGAGAGCAATGTGGAGGGTGTGAGGTCAGGTAAAGGAGCTGAAAAATATCACAGACCATGCTGTCAAAGGAGCATGGGTGTTTGTTTGATACCTCATAGGCGCAAGCATGCTATTCCCTTCATCAAGATTCACTGCCTTCAATATAATGCATATATTGCATTATAGTTACTACTGATTGTAGTCTTGAGCAGCTGTTTAATTTGATGAAAATACTGTAAACATAAAAACTCTAAATCCTGTTTTGCTCCTGGAAGATTACTTAGAGAACTCACTCCCTTAGCAACTGACACTCCCTCTAAAAAAAGAAATAAAAAAGTGAGGTTTTATTTTTAGAAGGTGCAAACAAGGGGAGAGGGGGGGAGTTGTAAGATTGTAAATGTCTCTGATGTGCTCAGTATGTACCACCTTATTCCTGATAATGGAACTAGCTATTCTGTCTGTCAGTGCCTATTTACACACAAATGAAGTGGCGAGTAGCACGCGCCCAGTGGAGCTGCTAGCCTCCATCTCAGCTGTCAAAATGGGTTAGTGGTTACAAGAGAAACACAACGATCCCTGGGATCAAACTGGCACCGTCCACTCAGACATAATAGCTTCATCCTTGGACATGGAGCGTCTCTTTCCCTTGTTGGCTCCCCATTTAGATCCTTGCCAGCTTGTTGTAAGGTAATAGACTTCTCAGAATGCCAGTTCACACAAATCGTGGATGCAGCCTTTTATTTGCCCTCCATGGGGAGAGGTGTTTGGAGTAATAGGGATGAAGCAGACCATAACTACAGCTGAATAAATCTTCCTATCTTGGCTCAGTAGAAGCCGGTGCACACATGGCTTGTCAAAGCTCCATAAAATGTTGTTTGATAGGAGTTCTGTACAGTTTAGGATTTCTCCTCCTGCTATCCACTCACCTCGCTTTCTGTCTGCACTACAGTGGTTGCAATCAATCATTGTGTAATCAGCCGTCTTGCTGGAGCTGCCAGGTAATCCTGGCTGTCTTAGTGGCTGTCTGTACATGTGCACACGTGACAGCTGGCAGAGCTGTTAAGTTGCCTGCCTGGGTGAGTGAATATCACCATGCAGATTTTTTTCTCCATAGCAAGTAAAAGCATATCAGATCATCTGATGGCTGTTGAAATTGTTGAGTAGAATTTGAAAGGATGGACATTTTACATGCCCAAATATGTTGAGCTTGCTTAAATTGAGTATAAACTTGAGTCTTTTTTCTAATTTTTCCCTTTCAGACCTGCCTAGAATTGGAGCGTTATCTGCAGACGGAGCCCAAGCGTCTGTCTGAACTCTTTGACCAAGACTTGGATGGTCTCCTAACTCCTGCCTACCTAAAGGAAGATGGTGAGGAAGAGCTGGCAGATGCCCTGCTCCCTAGTCTGCCCAGCCTTCCCAGTCTCCCTGAGCCTCCGAGTCCACCTCCAGTTATCCTCTGCCCAACACGGAAGAATTTCCCCTCCAACGGTGCAATGAAAAGGGACCTCAAACCCAAGGGTCAGGGCTTGGAAACTGTAGAAGGAACAGAGGGAGTCCACCAGGCCCAGCTGAGTGCTGTCACCTCCTTGACACCCCCATCGTCACCAGAACTGGGCCGACATCTTGTCAAACCCAACCAGACACTGACAGCGTCAGCTGATGGGACACTCACCTTGAAGCTGGTAGCTAGGAAAGTGGGCCTTAGTGCAGCCCGTTTGGTCACAGCGCATTCACTCCCCGTCCAAGTGAAAGACGAAGAGGAGGGGGCTGCATGTGTTATCAGTGTCGGGGAGCTCCCAGAGAACAAAAAGAGGATCCACCGTTGTCAGTTCAATGGCTGCAGGAAGGTATACACCAAGAGTTCCCACCTAAAGGCCCATCAGAGGACACATACAGGTAAAATAGTGTTTATTTTATTTTTTAAATGTAGCTGTAGCAAAAATTGTATGATTAGCAGTGTCAGGAACATGATAACTGAAAGATTTTGAAGATTTTTTGATGAATTTCATTTTCATTTTCAGCTGCTTTCTATCAGCTGGGGTGTGGATTTTTTTTCTTCATTTGTTTGTGTGACTGAACTTCTGGTGTTTTTTAACATTTCAGCTGTTCAGTTGGACACATTCTGTGGGATCACTTTATTTATGGATTTTCCTTTATGGTCTATGAGAGGAAATAAAATATTATAAAGACATTTCTGTAGACACATATGAAATGAGTAGATTTTTAGGTCTACATCCACTACATCCATTTATGTAATCATTCACCCATCCTCCCAGTCAGTCAGTCCAAATTCCTAGATAACCTGACTTGAGGTAATTGAGGAAATCCACCCTCTTCACATTCTTGGAACAGATAAAAAATGGATATAAAGTGATAAATATTAAAAGAAACAAGTCTGTCAACATGAAACAAACTTAAAGCCTTGTTCCCTCTGTGCCATATGGAAGTATCACTGTGTAAGTTAAAAATATGATGATTTACAAAAACACAATTCTCTTATACCACTTTTTCTACCTAAGTAAATCTTTGTGACAAACCAGGACAGGTCCTCCTTGTCAAGGTTCTTCTTGAGAAGGAAGCGGGGAGGGTTTAGGAGCTATAACTCTCCCGCTCTTCCATCTCAATCCCAAACCACTCAGACCCCTGTCGGAGAGCTGTCCTCTGTCTGAGTAACTGCACAATGATGGATGGATTGACCTGGATAGACCGCCATTTCCTCGGTTTATTTCAGGCCTTACCGTCCTCTATGTGTTCTGTAAGTCTAGGTCACTGGTTCTCAATCTGAAAGTGGGGGCTTTGATTTTGCAGAGATGGTAATAAGATCATTATAAAGCCTTGAAAGCATGTTCCAAATGTAACAGTGCTTTATAATGTTAGGAGGTCAGGAGGGATATCATGTGCAGACTTATCCAAAAATATAGAGAAACAAAAAATGCAGTTTGCCGCTACTGGTCAGGAGGGTTAAGGTTCAGAACATTTTTGGTGTCTCTTTCATAACAAGCATATTTGTAGT
Organism: Mastacembelus armatus; assembly: GCF_900324485.2. Classification (NCBI taxonomy): domain Eukaryota; kingdom Metazoa; phylum Chordata; class Actinopteri; order Synbranchiformes; family Mastacembelidae; genus Mastacembelus; species Mastacembelus armatus. The sequence goes on along the minus strand of NC_046634.1, from coordinate 4,745,145 downwards.
CATTAACTAAACCATTGCATTCCAACCATTCATTCTTTGTCTTTATATAGGAATTTAAGAACAGTAACTTTTCAACAATAGTGGAAATAATTGTTATATCATCCCCCTCTCACTTAAGAGAGATGTTGCAGGGTGTAATGATATGAATCTTGACACATGATGGGTCTGTTTTTCTAAAACCTGTCCAGACTTATGCTAATATACAGCTGTTTCTTTATTTGTTTTGTTATTTGTGTAGATACTGCAAAGAGCACTCATCATGCTAAATTAAGTCACAGTGATGAAAATAAGATTTGTTTAGTCTCCACCATCTAAATCCCTGCACTGTTGGGTGACAAATCACCAGAGCTGTCCAACAAAGATACCGCATCTGACTTGTTTATGAGCTCTGGCTCACTTGCATTTTGGGCCGTGTGAATTTGAATAAACCCGACTTGTCAACTTCTATATGTTAGGGATGATGCTGTATGTGTGTTCACACCCTCAGTGGTGCACACCACAGGTTTGGGCATCAGTCTGAGTGGAACAAAGGACACAGACACGCAATCATTGATTTCCCCAGTGTGACATGTCCACAGCCCCTGTGATTAAACTTCATGCCAGCTGGGCAGCTCTGCTATCCAGTTCTAATATTCACACAAGCAAGGGGCTGGAAAATAATACAGAACAACTGAAACAGAAACATAGACAGGTATCATCTCAACTATCACATATCCAAAACTGTCTTCAGACTGAAATGATCAAAAGAACCAGAATATGGCCTGATGTTTGATTCTACAGGTATTTTATTTTGTCCTTCATTTTGTCATTTTGTGTTGAGATTATGGAATTTCCTTGAACAAAATGAAGCGCAGAGAGGAACTAGCATCTAGCAACTTGTGAGTTTTAGCAATACTAGCTGCATGTTTGTATGGATAATCATTTCTCAAACGCCTTTCCGGCATTGTAATATTGAACATTTAATCCATCCAACAACGACACAATGGTATACAACAGATAGGCAGTAAATTCTGTAAGTTGATAAATGTCTGACGCTATCATTTTCCTCATTTACTTTGACTGATTCTCTAACTGACTGATTTTTCAAGACAATATTTCACTGTCCATCTTAAGAGGCTCATCTACCTTAAGAAAGAGCCATGTCACATCTTAATTTTACACTCAGAAACTACCTTACACACCTGTAAGCTAGTGTAGCATCCTTAGTAGTATCCAGTGAATTGTTTTAAAAAGGATGTGATAATGATTTAATGGCATACAGTGTTATCTATAGCATCATAAAGGGCTCATTTCCTTTAGGAACCCTTCCTTCATGAGCTTATCATTGTCACTTAAGGTGCCATGGATAAAAGCATCTACCCAAAGAACATCTGTTTTGTTATTCAAACCAGGAAAGTAGAACGATAAGGGGGGAAATGTCAACATAAGATGACAAAAGAAAATGCAAAAGCTAAAGAAAAGACAGAATGGAGTGATGTGACGTGAAAGTAGATGAGGAGAGAAGACAGGAATGGGGGAGGTACAGTAGAGCGACCCTCTTCAGAAAAAGACAGCAGTGCCACAGGCTCCCCCATTCACTGAGCCATTATCCTGACAAGTTTAAAGATGTCATTACTCAAATCCTCTTTTTCTTAGTTGTTATTTCCATAAATTACCAACGGAGAAAAGGCTACGATTTAATCTGGAATTAGACAGGCTGAGTTGAAATGACAGTGCCCTGTAGAGCTTTTTGTGAATAGGTTTATGGCAGATAAGGAATGGTACAATTAGATTTTGGGCAGGGTGAGGGAACGGGTAAAACACGAGGATTGCTGGGTTATTCTGCTGTCTCTCTCTTTCCTTGCTTTTCTCATCTGCTTCGCTCTCTCGTTCTTTCTGTTTCTAATCTTTCTCTGTCTAGTCCTCTCTGCCTCTCCTTCTGTATCAGTGTTATTCATAATATGTCTATGTATGTGTGCCTCTCATGCTCTTGTTTTGTAACACAAAAAATGTAAAATGTAACACAAATTATTCTCACCAATGTTGTTTTCTATAAATTTCAGGCCTGAATTTTTGGTTTTCTTAGTAATAAACAAGATTTATTCTTAGGTAACCCTAACCCAAACCCTATCATGTAACCAAAAACTGGTGATATGATAAAACAGATGATATAATGGGTTTAATGTTTATTAATTTCTGTCATTTACATTTGTCAAAATTTGTCAAATTTGATTTAAGGCAATATACAAATAATTTATCAAATAATGAGCCACTCATTTGGTCTTCCTTACAGCAGAAAAACTCCTAGTTTTCTTTTTTTTAAAACATCACAAACATGTGGATACCAAGCATAAACAGAGAATTTTATCAATTTCTTTTTTGGTGTTTGGCTAATTTGCCAGAATTTGCCAGTGACAACTGTTGGTGTAGCTAACTATCAACTGTCACAGCTAAGACATGGTTAACTATAAATTAAATCATCTCCAAAATAAAGAATTCAATTTAAAAATCTTGCTTTGGATATGCAGCTCAAAATGTATTTCATTCTAATGCATTTCTCACATTCATCAAACTTTATTTCTCCATCAGTTCCCACATCTGTCATCTATCTCTCTTAACCTGTTTCTCACTCTCCTACTCACTCATTTCAAAGCCTGCTGTACTCGTTGTGTGCAGAAGCCTATAAAGTGTTCTCCAAGAGCCTCTCTAATGACCTCTGAGACCCAGATGCCCTGCTCCAGCTCCAGCTAATGGAAGGAATGCAATTAACTTCAACACTGGCACCTGAGAGGCTGGAGCAAGTGCATGTGTGTGTGTTTTACGTGAGAGAGCATTCGGAAGTAACAGATTACACATAATGGGATTACAGTGACTCAGGAAATACCCAGTTATCAGATTACGGATAAGAAATATGTGATTGTTTATTTAATTACACCAGAAAACATTTTCAATAGGAGAAGGATTTTTTATGCTACATAATTTTTGTCTGAAACAAGTGAACGCTGTCACCAATGGAATCTTATTTAATACTGCAGAACAAATCAGCAATAGTACTGTCCACTCGTCCTGATTCTGTAAATTAGGAGAAATAATCCACTTAGCTTCATAATCTACATTATATGTTTTATAGGCAAAGTAATCCAAAAGTAACAGAGCATAATCAGATTATGTTGGTGACTTTCGGCTAATCCAGTGGATTCAGTTACAGACATTTTAAACTGCCAATCAGTCTGATTATATATAACACTGCATCATAAAAATATCCCTACAGTGTGTGTATGTGTATGGCCAGTGTGTACCTGCTGTATTTGCCTGTTTATATGAGTGCATCTTGAAGCAGAGGCGAGTGTGTGTGTGTGTGGGGGGGGTCTGTTGCTAAGCAACGGGGGTAGCGTATCGTTGGAGGACTTGGTAGCTGAGTGCTAATGTGCTGCTGCAGGCTCTGGTCTGTTAGTGCACCCCTCCCCCCAGCCCACCACTCATCCTGCACCAGCATCACTACCACCATTGCTACTCCAGCTCCACCCCTCCCTCCCTGCCTGTGGCCCTGTACAGCGCTACAGTTAACCGTCGCTAGGCAACTGCCTCCATTCTCTGCCAGCATGCTCGGTAATTGGCCGGTGGCATGGTGGTGTGCCATTGCCAGATCTAGCCAGCTGCACTGACTACTGCCTCCTCATGTTTCACGGCAATAACCCCCCCCCCCCACACACACACACACACATAAACACACACACACACACACATAACCCACCCCCTCAGTCTCGTTGCTAGGCTACACATTTAAGCATCCATGCCTCACGGGAATTTCATTGGCCAGAGCTGGATGGCCCAGACCTGCTGCTCTGGTTGTTTCTCAGAAGTGAGGCACTATGAAGGGATGCATGTCCATAATGGGGACATGCAAGGACAGGGCCAATTTCTGGCTACCCAAACCAAAACACTGTAGATTGTTTACGGAACATAAATTTTGTTTTATCAAAATTATTTTCTTCATTCATCGAAGTCAGTTTCTTTGGTATGAAGTAATACTCAATATTTGTAAAGATTTGTTTGATTTGTTATCAATTTGTTCTGCCCTGGAGGTCATTCTTTTCTCACTTGTTCATGACCTCATCACAGCTGTAACCTAATGCAGAGGTTCCCAACGGGTCCTTTGGTACCGGGCCCTCAGAAAGGCTGAATAAAACAGTATTTTATTGATTATCGGAGTCTGAAAGATCTATTATTTTGAAAAAACACTCGTCTCGGTCATGTGATATGGTACATCAAAAATTTAACCCACAAGCTAGCAAAAATGAGTAAAAAACAAACGGAATTCAGGATGGTGAGTTGTTTTTAGCTGTTTCTATACCAGTCTGTGAAAATATTGTTTTACATCAAACTGGTCTGTGCCGCAAAAAAGGTTGGGGACCGCTGACTTAATGCACATCTTTTTCTCATCATTGAACGTTACATGATTGCTGCTAATGGAGTGCTCTGTAACATGGCTGCTTGTTTAGTATATTTGATAGAAAATGCTTGAGCAGGTCATATGTCAAGAGTTGTATTGTTTTCTCATTTGCTTTGGCTTTTGTATTTGAATTCCCATGCAATTGTGGTTCTTTAGTGGCATTTAACACAATGTAAAACACAAATGTACCTTTAATTGAACCACAGAAATACTTATATATATACTTTTTATTTTTATTTTTCCATCACACTAAACCACCTTCTTCATATAGGTACTCTGCTTCACAAAGCGGTTGATCTATTGATTGCCTCTCTTTTGATCACATTTAACAAATTAAGCCCCCGTTTGTTTTGAAGCCATTCAGGCCGAGCTGGTCAGATTGTTTGTTTTTAACCACGATCACCACTCCAGATGGGATGTGACTGATGCAGGCAACATCTTCAGAGGTGGCACAGCTAGCAGATTGTGATTTCCTTGCCATTATGTCATGTGACTGGCCTAATTATCACTGTCCTTTCCCATACCAGCATATCTGTAGCCTCCTCTGCCATAATCCACTTCTGCAGCACTTCTTTCCACTCCAATTTTTCCTCTCCTAGTCTCATTTCACCTCCTCTTCTCACTCTCTCATCTACCTTGCCTCTAATACCCCCCTCCCCTCAATCCTCACCCTCTCCACTTCTTCTTTCGCACCACTTTTCTCTACCCTCTGCTCTTCTTCTGCATGTTCAGCAAGATTAGACACCAGTGGGAGCTTCTCCGTCTCAGTGTTATGCATTGCCTTGCTTTCTTTCTAAGCCCCAAAAAGAGAAAAAAGAAGGGAGGCATTGAAACTAAAAAGAGTACAACTGCAGTGTAATCAAAATATGCAGGAAATATTCATTTAAATAGAATCTCTGCACGTAGACCATACAAACATCAACTTGAAGTCAACAAATATTTGGATTCATGATTCCACACCTGTACCACAGAGATTTTTAGCATGCCCACAGAAGACAAACAAGCGTGTGATTGGTGGATGAGTGATGAAACATGTGCTTATGCATGTTTTTTTTTCTTCATCCCTCAGGTGAGAAGCCATACAAGTGCTCGTGGGAGGGTTGCGAGTGGCGATTCGCCCGGAGCGATGAGCTGACAAGGCACTACCGCAAACACACCGGTGCCAAGCCTTTTAAGTGCAACCACTGTGACAGGTCTGTCAAAACACAACTCTCCCTCCTTTCCTCTCCCTTATATGTTTTTTTTTTTCTTTTTCCAAGGGTTATTTGAAGTACTTCAACTTGCACAGCAGGCTATGTTTTTCCTTTGTGTTTTCACACAGTTTGGTTTACTGAAGAAGTGCTACAAGATGACGGTAGCACACCCAAATGTGTTTGGTACTGACCCAGTTTAAAAGTGCACAGGCAGGATTACTTATGTGTGCTCCTCTCCAACACAAACAAGAACCAACTTTATCTGTCTTTCATTGGGAATCCAAAAAGTTCTTATTCACTATGCCCACATTAGGACGTGTGCAGCATATTAATAGTGAATCTTCTCACATGACCTTAATATGGAAGCTGTTTTCACACTGGGCCAGAGGTGTAAAATGGTTGTAGAACCCATTAGCCCAACCGCATGTCAACAGTATGAAGTATACATTTTCTGGAGGGGGCAGGAACTAGTTTTTAATAAGCCACACTTTTTGTTTGTTAAGTTATGAATGACTGTGAAAAATGATTATGGATACCCAAGCATAACTAAACTGTTCATCACTGATGGAAAATGTATTTGGGGAATTCCAAAAGCCACCGTGACACAAAGTACAGGTGTCTGTAAAAACAGCTTCAGCCTGGCTCAGTGATTGGAGAGACTAGACTGTACAGTGAATGGTTTCTGGTCTGATCACCGTGACCTGAGAGTGTCCCTGAGCAGAGCAAACTGACAGCACAGCAGCTTGCCATACACAGGATTCTAAGTATCCCTGTGTAAAAATCATTACTAAAAATTGTAGTTTTACATTTGTTTGAACTCAGCATTGTTGTCTTCAAAGGTTTTTCAATAATGGATCTCTAACTCATTAAGTGTCCCAGGCCATCCCCCTGCTCTTATAAAGCAGAAAATGCCTCAGTCTCAGTCAGAGGTGTGGAGGTGAATGGCTTTGTCAGTTTGAAGAGGTGATCTCTTTTTGTCTGCGACTCTGCTTAATTAGTCATCCTGGCTGTTTAATTATAAAGCACAGCAAAATGTTAATTTGCTGGGCTCCTTAAATGTGAGGTTGATGACAAAATCATCAAGGATTCAGCAGCTATTATTCACTATGAAAAGATCAGCTTGACTCAGACACAAAAATCTTTACTCCTATTTTAATTACACTCTTCTGTCTGTGATCTGGTCCGGGTTGATGCCTCTGAGATCCCAGAGCAATATTGGCAATTGGAGACACCAGAGTATTTAAGGCAAGAAACCCTAGGTTAAGATTTGGGTAAAAAGGCAAAATGATTAGTTTGTATAAAGTATTAATATAATGTATTCCTACTGCTCTTTGTACTTTAACAAAATATAAATACTATGGTCCTTACATAGGCTGTTTTATATGTAAAATTACTGCCTTTTAATTTTAATTTGTACATACAATACTTGTACAATTTTGTTAATATTTATGTAATGTTTCTGTTTATTTAGTTTAAATTCTGTATTAATTTTATTTGTATTTTTGCTATGTTGATAGATTTGTCATATTTTTGTCATATATAGTGACTTAATGAATCATGTATAGGTTCATTATGAAAGGACAAAAAGAAATCCCTTTACCTTGATGTGTATGAAACTGCATGTGTCATGGTCATCTGTGCATTTGTGTTAGTGGCAGCAGTCAAACAGTGTCACCTTAATCAGGTCTCAGCTGGACAGACTGTAAATACAGTATCCCCACCCTCCTTCTCCCTCTTGATTTCCCACCTCCCACCACCACCAGACCCGCCTCCAGGCACTTCCCTAATTCAGGCACACCTCTGTCATGTGTTACAAGGCTCCCAACCCCTCAAGCCCAACAGAGACACATACACCCTGCTGAGATGAAGGAAGAAGGGAAACAAGAGACAGAGAAGATGGGGTGGAAGATTGAGGATGGGGAGAATGGGGGAAGTAGCAGAGGGGGAGACAGACCTACGGTGTGCCAGCTGGTGTCATGCCCCCGAGTTGTGACTCATACTTTACCATCTGTCTCGCCGAACACACACACATTTACACACAGACACGCACACAAAAACACCCTCCACGTCTCCTGAGCCATTCATTAATTCCACGTGTGTGTGTTTGCGTGCAGACACTTATGTAGACAGAAACAGTCACACACACACACACACACAGATGCAGGTGTGACAGTAAGACAGATGACTGGTGGCTCATCACAGTGCAACTCCCCCTCTTGGCCAAACACTGATTCATCTAGACATCTTCGACAGTTGCCTCTATCTCTATGGAAAAAGTCAATATGAAACTGGTGTCAAAAAAAAAAAAAAAAAAAAAATCAACAGTTGCAGAACTGCACAAGAGAGTCTGACTCACAAACTGGGACTTCATACAGTATTTAAATGCTTCTGAGTTTACTAGAGCAGATTAAGGCATTATATCAAGTGTTTTTACTTATTTGAAAGTATTTTAAAAGTATTTTATCTCATAAATGTTTCCTAGTTTGTTTGTTGTATTGGTGTGTTTTAACTCTTCATTAAAAATTAACCAGCAGGTTCTAGGTTCAACCTAAGGTTCAACCTAACACTCATTTAACAACCAGACCTTAAAGACATTTACCTTTAGTTTGCAAATAGTGAACATAAAAAACACACAGTGTGTAAATAGTTAGTCTCATATAATGGTTGCATCTGTATGTAAGAATACATGCAATAAGCAAAGCATCAACTGAAAGCATACATCATGTCACTTTGTGGCAATCAGTTTAAAAGAATGAAACATTTCTGAAACCAATGGCCAGCATATTTCCAGAGCAATTTCATTTTTCAGCATGCAGCATCACCCCAGTAATTCTGCAAGCCTGATTTCTTATGAGAGGCTTGGATTCATCTAATTTAGCTATCGTTTTACAGCACATGTTTTGTGTGCTTCTTTTTTTTTTCCTTCCTCCCCCCTCCACCCTGTTCCAACAGATCCATCTGCAGGCTCTCTAGTTATTCATGGCGCAGCTGAAGTCATTAGGAGTGCTGCTGAAAATGCTGATTATGAATTAGTTACACATATACTAATTGCGTGTGCATTAGTGGCTCAGCACTCACTAGCTAACAGCAACATTTAGCTCAATCGACAAAACAAACTTCTTTCCCCTGCACTGGTAACAAGCTAACAAGCTAACAAGCTGTTCTCTGTTTCTGTCTTTGGTTGCAGGTGTTTCTCGCGGTCAGATCACTTGGCGCTACACATGAAGAGGCACATCTGAGGAATTTGAGAGAGGTCAGTGGGAGTGGAAGAGAAGGGAAGAGGATGAAGGCAGGGTGGAAGAAGGAGAAGGAGTATCATCTGCAGATAAATAAAATCACTGATGTGTGCGAGAACAGTGGGATAGACTCAAAAAAACACAAGACTTGGCCATTCTGGATTTAAGGGTGACACACCGTACAAGGATGCTGACTACAGACAGAACAAACAGACAAACAAATCTAAGTAGCTCTGTCAATCTGCGCTCGGCCAGTTAGTCCATGATGACACATCTCACCAATGTCTCCTGTTGTTGTCCCATGGATGATACTGACGCTCCATCCCACCCTTCATATGTGCCTCAGAGGGGATGTCACATGATGAATGGTGGACCACGTGCCTGTAGTTGGCATCTCTTTGTTTAAGTCGTTGCAGTCTTTGCAATCATTCCCCCAGTGAAACACGTCCAAAAAATTAGCCCTGGTCATTTAATAGTTAGCACACCAACACCAAATTGGAGCAGTTGTACAGTAATTTTAGTGTGCTAACAGCAGAACTGCTGTTTGTATATTCAAGATTTCCTCTTTTTAACACACCTTAAGGTGAGGAGAACAGTTCATTTTCAACAGTAAGTAAACAGCATCTGTCAAGGAAAGGCAAGCTGGCTTTCACTCCTTCAAACTTACCACAGCCTTTACAAATCACCAAAGGGTTTATTATCTTATATATAGGAGAGATAATAATTTGACAATTTTTCATCTGACTTCTGTCACATCTGCTAACTACATCCATTATAAATCCTTCTGGTTTGATGACGAGTACGTGTTTGAATGGAGCATAAGATTGGATTTCCCGAAATGTTGAAGATGGGAGTGTGCTGCACTGATGTGCTGTGAAGACTGATTGAGGCCATCCAGGGGGCGGCTGGCTTTATGAACATTATCCATTGAGGATTCCCACTGGATGAGGCTAACTAATCTACCCTGGGAAAGATCTTTCATTTTCTAGTAGGTCAGCTGAAACCAAGCATCTCAAAAGATGGTTGATGACTCCTAAGAGTGTTTTTCTTCTCCAGAATCTTGGCTCTACAATAAGTTGTTGCCAGAAACTGTTGCACAATTGACTCTTTGCAAACATTTTGTAAAAATGCCTCAACATCTTTAACTGGAAGACAACTGGGGACTCACCAAACGTTGGCTTTCACATACTGACAAAGTGTGGACAGCCAAATGCACAAGTCAAAGCAGCCAGCTGCGGCGATAACACACTGAACGCAAACAAAATGACTATGTATGTAAAGGCTATATTGTTTCTAAGAAAAGATTTTCCTACTGTTCAAAAAAAGACAGTTGAAAAGGTGATTTTGAAGAAAACATTGGAAACGAATGCAGCCAAAAAAACACAAGTGTCTACTGTAGATGCCTGAAATGATCTCTTTGGCTTTAGAGAGTGATTGGCACCTAACTAGCCACTGGGTTGAGGAGAGTGTTGTCCTCTCCACACCACCCATGGAGAACTCCAGTTTAGCAACTGTTCAGACTTCATAGAAAAGCAGCAGCTCTCCTAATCTGGCCCTATGCATATCTAAGAACATCCCTGCTGACTCCCTGACCATACATGTATGTCTGACTGCAGATTTCTGCTTGTAGGAAGACATATGACACAAGTTGAATCAATTGGGTGGCCCTTTTCAGAGTAAATCAATGTGAATGTATCTGTTGTTAGTCTGTATGAGTTGCTGGACCCATGACAACACTTAAATGTCATTGATAAGAACCAGATACCATTTGTGTTCACAGTTTCTCTTTTTCACATTAGAAATGAATGGTTGGACTTAGAATAGCTAGCTAGTCATAGCTGCTAGCATTTTACATGTTATTGGCCATACTGAACCAGCAGGAGGTCATGAGTGTAGCTTTCCAGTGGGTAGCTGAAGTGGGTTAGAGGGGCAAGATCTGCTCAGTCAGCAATGATAACTGCCCCATCAGCTCAAGGATCTGCAGAGGAGCAAAACCCACATGCACTCAGAGACTTACATGCACTACACATCATATATAACTGAAATTAATATTTGTCCGTGAAGATCTGACTCCTTCCCATCAGAATAAAGATGCATAAAATCCAGATCTTTCCCATATGACACTGAAAGTGCGATGTCTTTATTCTACCAACTAGTTTTGGTTGAATACAGGCTCAAGTGCACACAAATCAAAATGGTAGCTTGGGTAAAAGTAGATTGTCTAGATACAGGCCAACTTTATTGGAAATGGTTGTATTGAAGTATTTATTCTTTATTTTGGAGACTTTTAATACTTTGAGGCACACTGAGGCACACAGCAGTCTGCTCCTTAGCAAGGGAGACACAAAATTGATTTCACTCTGTACACCAGAGGCGCATTTCAATTTTGGGTATGAATGCAACCCAGCTTATTCATATCTTGACATGATCTTTCTGAAACTGGAAGTAGATAACCAATCAGCTCCTGTTTCACATAAATAGTGCACTTTTTCTTTTATAATGTGAAAGCCAGACTCCGTTTTTAGTTTGAACAGCTAGATGATGGGGCTCTATATACACAGACAGGAGGTACAGGAGTAACTACAATAGAAACCAGCTGATACAAGTTTTAACTGCTCTTTTATTTATGAAGAGTCTAAAAATTCCCACATCCAGGGTGCACTCTACCAATCATAATGTTGGCATTATTAAAACTTATAGGTAGTGACAAACATTTGGGATTTGGTTCTTAGATCTAAAATATCCAGTTCAGAGGGGAAACGGGTTAGCAGGTTTGTGTTATTCCTGTTTAGCCCGACCTTCAAAGCAGAACATAGAATGAAGAATAAATTTTTATCATCAGTGGCAGCTCTACTTGTGTGTTTCAGTATTTCAATGGGACATTCTCCTGTTGAACTGAATTGTCCTGAATGTGTGGAAATGTGCCGCTCTTTTTTTTTTTTTGTTGTTGTTGTTGTTGTTCTTGATCTTTACTTGTCATAGACAGCTGAGGACTTTGGATTGAAACACTGAATGTTTGTTTTTTATGTTCACCAAGACTTTAAGGAGCCAAGACATGGAATTATTCCAATTACAGAACAGTTTAAAATTTGGTCCGACTCTTCTTGTTACTTGACACAAACAAAATTGTTCTCCTCGTGTACGACAGGAGCTCAAAAACTGGGATTTCAAATGTGAATGTGTTGTATGAAAAGGTTGTTTCATGTTGTCTCCAAGGATTCAGTTCAGTTCTGTGTCATTTTAAAATGAATGATTGTCAATTCTGCTGTGCCTGTGTGTTCTTTGTCTGTTTGTATTTGCACTCTGAATTTTTGGAAGAATCACTTGCATATCTGATGTTTTCCTGTACACTACACTTCACATATGACCTTTGATGAAAAAACACTGATCACAAAGTCTGTATAGAAGCTGTTTTTAGCACAAATGTACACACTAATGCATACATACTCTAGTCACACACATTGCAGACATGCAAAGACTGACACAAAGTACTGCACATGCACGCAGACACAGATTCATACATACAGACACATGCACAAATTCATACATGAATATGAATATGCAGAGCCAGAAACCACACAATCACACACCTGAACGTACTCACAAATACACACACAAACACATTTATTCTTTGTTCTCCTTGTGTGCTTTTCACCGTATTTCATGCCACCTTGTGAGAGTCAGAGATCCAGACTGCAGTTCTTGCTCTCAGCAGAGGGGGGAACACACATTACTATGTGTGACACCACCTCTGTTTCCACCAGGTCTGAATTTCAAATCAAACGCACCCCCTTTTTCTACCAGCATTCCCTCATCACTTCCTCCTCCTTCTCCTCCCTCCCTCCCTCTTCCAGTTTCTCAGATATGATCCCTCTCAACTCCTCTCCCCTGTCCGGCTCCCCCCTCCAACCCTTCTCTCCTCACCCCACTTCTCCACCTTTTTCCTCTGTTGTCTTTTTTCTTTTCTTTCGCTGTACAAAGTGTTTCAAATTTATCATTTGTATATTATGATGTATGGGTACGATAATGTTCTTTATTATGGAAAAATGAGAAAGATTTATTTTTGTTACTGGTTTGTTTCATAATTCCTTTTTTAAATTGGTATTGTAATATCTCTATGCAAGGAACTGTTCAGTGAATCGTTTTTATTTAAGAATGTAATTATGTGTAATAAATGGTAGAAGCAGTTTGGCATGGAGTATTCATGGTTCTTGGCTGGTCTATTAATGGTGGTTTCATCCAGCAACAATATGCACCTAATCATTCATCTTCTCTTAGAATATTTTCTGATTTCTTATCAAATCCCAATCACAGAGCCATTCAGATTGCGAATAATGGGGACCTGGAGTACATTCACATACCCTTTGACTTTTATTCTCACTAACCAAAGCACTGCTAAGGACTGGCTGCTTTAGGTTTATTGCATTTTTGGACTTAAATCTGCAAACCAACTGGTCAAAAGTGGGCAGGAAAATGAATGTACTGCTTTTTGCAGCAAACCACCCCTGGATGAATAAAAAACCTCAGATTTATCATTCCTTTTGATCAAACATAGGAAATGGGACAGAATATCCTCACTTTCCCTGTTTGCACTCTCTCGTTGTCTTCTGCCAGGGAGCTAAGGCATGTAAATTAAAATCGTACCAACCAAGGTGATGACTTATCCCCCTTTCCTGTCTTTTGACCATGACTAGCTGATAAAAGGGTAATCGAATAACTAATGGCTAATTAGGGAGTAATTATTCCCTGGTAATGGCCCTATGCAGTAGATTAATTCTCTTTGGGTCTTTCAGCACTAAACTCCCATAAGGTTTTTTGTTTCATTTAATGCTCCTTAATTGAAATGGGCACCCTCATCAAGAAGCTTACATGTATCTGTCGAACTTAATGTTCTGTTATCTGTAATTACAGACAGACACATATCATCTACCAAATTATACCTACTAGGTCAATTCCAGAGACAACTTATGAAATTAGAAAGGAGTCATTTTTCTATAAAGGTCACATGTCCCGTGAGTGTTTTTCGATCATTATTTTTATTCCATGTCATGAAAATGAGGTTGTAACTGAATTAAATGGTTTTACTTTGTTTCAGCAGAGAAAGAACAACATTCACATCAACACATATTCATGAAGGTAACACATGTCCTCATGGAATTTAATGATGCATGTTTGAGTCTGTTTGAGTAAGAGTTACTTCACTTTCTGTGTGAAGGGTTATGCACTTTTGATTTGATGGTAGCACTAGATTAGTGTTTATCAAAGGCACAAATGCCAGTGTCACAGTGATGCCAGTTTTCTATAATGTATGGTTTACTGAAACCAAGTTGGACCACACAGTTTGAGTTGAAAATGAATCTTTCCACACCCATAACCTTTCTTTTCTAACAACATGTGATAGGTGGTGAATAAAACAGAATCAATGCACAGACACACTGTGGAAAAAGGTGCATTTGTTATCCAGCTAATTAGATCAGGGATGCCAAGCAGAATAATCTAAATAATAGAAAAGCTGAGTTTATATACACTGTGGTTGAATGTCTGTGCTCAGTGACCCTGTTGTTTCCATTCATCTGCATCAGATGAAAGCATCTATGTCAGACAATAGGATTAAAATATCCCATTAATTTATCTTATGTTGTTCTAAATATATTTGTATTTGCATTTTAGCTTTTAGTTAATGTGCTTGGCCATGATGTGTGTACATACTATTTATTCCATTCACGGATGTCCACAGGACCTCTTAACACAAAGATGCATTTTTGGTACCTGTGTGCAAAACATATTTCAAGATTATATCTGACTATCTCTGGAAAGGAAGTTAAATTTTAAAAAGAAAATTTTAACATTTGATTGTAACAAAAATTAAGACCACATGATAAGAACACTGTCTCATTGTCTGGTATCCTGCAGGCTCATCAGTTTGCCTTTGAATCATCTACTGTCTCTGCTCTGCTTTTCATCACCAAAACACCTGAGCACTTTTCAGAAATGTTGTCTTTGTTTTGCATGCAGCGATTCAGCCATAGCTCACACCATTGAAAGAGACTATAAATGGTGTGACGGCACTGAATTGAAGCAACTGTAATGAAAGAAAGACCAATTCTTCAGGCAAGGCAATGATTCACTTAACCAGCAAAACATAAAGCCTTTTTTTTTTTCATGTGGCTGTGCAACAGAAGATTTCACTAAAGGAGCTGCCAATGCCTGTGGGTGTCTTGTAGGCGTTTGGCAGCCATATAGGGATGTTATTGTCACATCTGGCAATGTGGAGATGCCAGCATACTGGGGAGCTGCTACGAGTTTAAAGCGTCCCTCACAATACCTTACTCCATGCTCAGACCGTCAGCGCACTCTGTTACTAACTCGGTTGAGAACAACTCCTTACTGCTTGGCAACTGATCTGCATAAAGACAAGCTTCAGTTGAAAACGCTTCAAATTCTCCTGTTGCAGTGCCTACGCAGAGGAGAGTTCATCTAAATTGAGAATGAGGCTTGTCCTACAAAAGGTTGTACACCATGGATTCTTTGGTTTCATGCCATGAGCATCACCATGCCAAGTGCTTAGGTATTTCCAATTACAGGGAATATGTCAAGGTGGCCCTCTGTAATTAAAGCCTAATCATGCAGGTGGATTCAGAGAAGCATCCTCATCAAGCTTTCATTAGTCTCCCTACTTGTGATGCCTAGCAGCAACCCAGCCCCCTTTAGGGATGCTCAGATGGCCTGTTTCAAAAGAAAATCAAGTTATCTAGTAGTGTAAGAGCATGCTATTAAATTATTTACTCTACAGTATATAACAGTAACAGCAGTAAAGAAAAGAAAGAAAATAATCTCTATTGCTGAGGTTAAAAGAGGATAGAATATGACTGAAAAAAAGCTAAGATCTGATTTGAGAAAATGTTTGCATTAAATGGCATGCCACTATGTCTTACTCTTGTTTTAAGAAAGTAACACATTTAGGACTCTGTAACAGTAAAAATGAGTCGATAAACTGACTTTGACAATGTCCATTCCTGTTTTCTTGGAAGAGAAGAATTCAATAATACACTGTGGAAATAACATTTTTATCTCCCTAATGATTCATTTTCAGAGCTAAATTTCAATCTAATCTGTAGTAGCTTCTGAGACAAGGGGAATTCATGAGTTCAGTTCAGCAGATGCCACTGCACAGGTCCTAAAAATAATAACAATTCTGCTCAACCCGTGAAATAATTATTTGCAATTGTCCAAGATGTATGAGACCGATGTTTACAAAGTGCTATTACATTCTGGGTTTAGCAATGTATAACACATATGTACCTGTTTCCTCCTCAAGCTCCTGAATATTCTTATGAAAGTGTATGTAGAGAGCCTGAGCAGCTGAATAGGCTGGTGGTCTTGTGCTCCGAGTGAGATCAACCAGAACACCATGTGAGAGCACCTGGCTCTCCTATATGCTGTCTGCTTGACAGACAGCACAGACACCTGGAAGCCCAGTAAGGGAGCGCAGTGTAAAAGCCACCACTGCTTTACAGGGGCATGCATTATGCAGGAAGCGCGCTCTCTCTCTCCCTCTGCCCCCTGCTCTGCAGTAAAAATAGATCAACAGACATGAGCATTCAGCTCTTTTTATGCTTCTCACTTTCACTTGGATCTCACCAGGTGCAGTGTCTGTTGGCTCCCGCCTCACTTTTCTTTGCATGAATGTCTGTGTGTCTGTGTGTGAGTATAAACACACGTGTTTGCACACCATTTGAGCGTGTGTGCTATGTATATATATAGCAGATTGGATGTATGGGTGGATGTATGGATTCTTGTGCTGGAGCATGGTGGAGTGTGTGTGGAGTGTGTGTGCATGTCAACTAGGGTCAGACTGTTTTATCAGTGCTGCTGGGTCATGCTGGAATGCAGTAGAGCACACACTATTTGGCCAAAAGTACCTTATACTTTACTGTACTGTTCTAGGTTTTCAAACCATATCAGTCAAATTCTAATGTCCACATTGTTAAAATGTCCACACAAAAAATCAGCAAAAGGCCAGATGTTGAAACAGAATGAAAATAGTCAATATACATTATAATTGAATGCATATGTTAAGTATGCATCAGCACTCTGCATGTAGATACATGTAAAGGTCCCCTGTTACTGAGTGCAAAGGCTCCCTGAAGACCATTGATCCGTATCTATGACCACAGCTGTCTCCGACTCCTCCCTGATTGCCATTCCACTGCTAATTAAACAGCCCTGCTTAACGAGTTCACATTGATAACAAGGTTGCAAGGAAAGGTCATCCTATCACGCTCACTTCAACTGGACAGCGTCAATAATGAGCCTGCCTGGGAGAACAGGTACACACACAGACAAACACATGCAGATGAATCAGAATGTGCTAGAGCACAATTTACTTATTTTGTGCTGGCAACGTCTGACTTTCGCTTTCAGGATTCGATTTGTTTGAAGTATCACTCTTCAGAGTAAGGGGGAGCAACAGTGTACTATTCAGTGACTATGTAGTTTATCTCTTTTTGCCATAAAGTCACACATTTTCAGTGTTTTGGCTTTCATGCCTTTGATTTTTAATTCTTTGAAGTAGCATTTAGACCATTATGAAATTCTCCACAAAAACACATACTAATGAAGTTGAAGTTCAGCTGTTTTGAGCAGGGACAGGAAAGGCCAGATATGTAGGAAAGCCCATATATTGGTAAATGTTCATTTTATCTAATCCAGAAATAAGAATCCCAGACCTGAACAGGGTTGTTTTGCTTAGACATTTACCAAACAAGGCTTTCTTCTCTTTTTCTGTAAGAAAAAAACAACTCCTACTGCATTTTGTAGCCAAGCTTATGAGTGTCCACAGAGAAACCCAGAGCCAGACACACAAACACACGACCTATATATACTATCTGGCCTTCTCATCATTTATCTTACAGCAGCAGAATCAGGATAGATTGGTTCAATTAGACTGGCCTTTAATGTAATCTGTTTAATCCATTTCTATCATCAAAGCCAATACCTACCTCTCTCCTCAGAGAGTGGGATTAGCCCTCGGAGTGCATCTCAGAGTGAATGTGTCGGCTATAAAAACGCACCCTCTGAGTCACTCAGATCTCCTCGATATTTGTTCTTTACAACTGGCTGTAGAGAAAACAGAGTATCTCAAGTGAAGTTTTAATGGGTAAGGATTTAAGATCTTCATATCCTGCCAGAGATTGAAAACACTGCTTGGCACAATGCACAGTACCACAATAAAAAAAAACAAAAAAAACAAGAGATTGGACTCATTCTTTCATTTTCTCTACAAAGATTGCTGAGTTGAGAACACCCAAGGCTGGGTCGCACCAAAGGCTCATAATCCTTTTAATTTTGTGTGTGAAGTTATTATGAAGTTCTTAACTAGCAGCTACTTTCAAACTCCTGGTTAACTAAATTGGTTTGCTAAACCTCTTTGATAGTAAAGAGTTTAGTGATGTTGTAAATCAGAAATTATTATTTAAACCTGCCAATATTTTGTGCGTAGACATGGGATTAATATAAATGAGACAATTAGATTTTGTGGAAAAAATAACAAGAAACCTAATCAGTGGAGATAAAGTGATTAAACTAACCAGTGTTACTTGGTCATGTAGTTGAAGCTTATTGGTGCAACATTTTTCAGGTTTCCCATGAATTAGTTAACATTAGTTTGTCAGTTCAGCTACTGTTAAATCTGTTCTTTAGTGTTTGTAGTAAGAGCTTATTTCTACATAGTTTGCTTGATGCAGCCTGTTTGAATTAACTTCTAAATCTCTATTTATTATCGCTAAACATTTTAAATTTGAAGAACTGCAACCGTTTCCCAAAATCCAGCTTTGGGGGTTGTCTGTCACATGGAGGTTTTCATGTTGCTTTATTGAAAAAGCGGATGACCCAGGGGCTTTTGGAACCTTTTAAAAAGCTATGACAAACCTGTGTTACCCCCCGCACCCCCCTCAAATAAACCACATTCCTCTTAATGTGGCAGCAACACTGAGTTTTGTTTTTTTTTTAATTCATGGATTTCATCCAACAGCTGCAATCTGCTTTTACCTGCTGAGATTTCCTCAGGGAAGTGGGATTTTATACTCGGCTCATCTAACCATTCCCCTGCCCTGCATGTTTATGTACTAACACTGTCAGAAGACAGAAAGAACTGGTGTGCAGGTATTTACAGCAGCTAAAATGTAAAATGTATTTTTATGCTGTACACAGTCAGTGGGTATAAAATGATATGTTCTTATATTATGTTTTATCCCCTTTTCCACAGTCCTGGACTCTTTACATACATATTCTTCTTTAACCAGTTTGGACAATACAAACTGCTTTTTAAATTTTCTCTACCTGCCTTCATGAAAAAGTGCAGCTTAAACACAATATTTGTAATATTTTTCACTCCTGGTGTGGATTACCTGTCTGATTGCCTTCCAGGAGAATTCCCCATGCAACATTAGCAACACTACTTGTCACAGTCAGTGGAAGCACTCCCATAGCTCTTTTTTACTGTGTTGGAAATTCTTGCAGATATTAAAGCAATACATGAGGCTGCTTGTCTGAGTCCATTGGCCTCGTGTTTTAATGGCTTCTCTTTGTGTGTGGAAATGTGTGAAGACACTGCAATGAGATTTGGTGATAAATGCACTGTGATAAATTGGTTATGTCTGGGTAGACACATGTATGTTGATGACAGTATTGTCCTCCAAAGCATGTTTGTCATGCTCGACCTACACACATACACATACACAGCACTGGGCAGTGGTGTGACTTGAGTGCAGCTGACAGGATTGATCAAAGCTGATTGACTGGACAACACAAGGCAGGGCTGCACAGAGCGACATGGTTGGGTTAAGGGTTGAGGTTCCTGTGGGCTCTCAGCCTCCTTAGTTAACACAAGTCCTATTGCAAACCATATCTGACAATGGGTATTGATCAGGTGAATGGGAAGAATCAATACTTGTTGACTGGGCAGAAAACATAGGGAGGAGACTCAATGCCTGGATGCATTTATTCAGGACTGTTTTGCGGGTTTCCAATGTGAACAATTTTGAAATAATATTTGAAATTACAGTATGAGATTTGTCTATTCTATGAGTGTATTAAATAAAATTTGGATTTCTAGGCACGTCTTTTTCTTTATGCTTGTATGATGCTTTAGGTCACATTTCAATATACCAACAAAATGTTTTGAAAAAAGCAAAGGAATCATTTAATATTATCATCATGAGAAATCAAACTAACTACCACAAAAAAACTTTCCAGTCTCTACTTTCAGTTTTCATTTTTGTGCTAAGGCTCATATGTGAATCTACTGCCCTCTGCTGATTTTTGCAAACAAGTACAAGTTTAAGTTTCTATTTTTGTAAAAAAAAAAAAAAAATCTTACAGCAAATATACTCAACTCTTATTTTCATCATTTTAAAAGACACAAATAGAAATAGTCACATCATTTCAAACTCTTGCTAGTGCTGTTTTACATGCTTCATTTGGGTTTTTGTGGTCATAAAGATACTTTACTGAAACAGTTCTGTATTTTTATGGGAAATACAGTGTCATCCAGTTCTACTGCACATTGTGTGAACAGTTCAAAAAAGGTTTTTTTTTTTAATTTCAGTATATATTCCCGTAAGAAGAGTCTCAGCATGTTAGCAGCTCAGAGAGTGGAACCCTAAATTCATACTAACTTTGTGAATGTGTCCAGGAGTGTCTCCTTGCTGCTGAGTGGCTTTACTGTGGCATGGTGAAGAACTTCAACTCCATCCACCAGAAATTTCAATCAAAGGACCCTGCCTAAGCTGACATCAGAAGCAGGTAAGATATTAACCTCCAACTCATCCACATGTCTAATCATTAACTTCTGGCCCTGAGTTTGCACCTCAATTCGCATGTCCATGAACACTGATCTCCTAATCTCCCTCTGAATTCATTCATCATTATCAAAAACTGCTGAAATTCCTCTTTGAATACTGTCACAGTCTTGGACATTAATCAGAAAAGCCAAACATTGCTTGACTAAGCTTAACTGCTTTGATAATATAGCCACCATTAATTCCCCTGCTACTGACAGGACAGAACAGCCCAGCAAGCAAAATATATGGAGGTGAAGTGCTGAGGCATAACTTCTACATGGATTTTTTAAGAAAGTTTGACATTGTATTTAATTACTATCACAGTTTTGGAAGATTTACACACAGTTCTGCTCTGGAAAGAGTTTGATCTGTGTTTTGTTTTACGTAGCTATGTACTGAGAACAGTCATTTTTTACTCCATATTTTCCCCACTACTTTGCGAATAATTTCAATTATTCCATCACTAGATGGAGCTATGTCATGCACTGATTGATGTCTCCAGCAGAGGACCTTATTGAGCCTTATGTACATTCGTAAAAGCTAATTTTTCTTAAATGAATGTACAATTTCATAATCAGTGAAGGGGGTTTTGAATTAGACTTCACTGAAAATAAACCATTACTCCATCTATGTAGTTTTTTAGAGGCAGCAAATTAGATGAGATTAAAATCTTCATTCCATTTGCTTTTCAACACAAAGTGATTTTACTCTTTCACATGATGAAGGACTCCGGGCTATTTTCTCTGTTTCTAGCTCTAGCCTTCCTACTTTATTCCACCTCTCCTCCATATTTTGAACTATCATTTGTCCGAGTCACTGGTTTCTCCCTGAGTGCACTGCTCTTCACTGTTATTTATATAGTCACAGATTGTTTAGGGCCACTAGAACAGATGGTAATTAACATGCACGGCCTCCAAATCCCCTGAATCTCAAAGAACTTCATTATGTTCTTCTGCCTAATTTTGACACTCTCATATTGGTGATGTTATCTACAAAAATAACTGCTCTAATTATTATTCCAAAAAGAGCATTCTTCTGAATTATTGTATTGCTCTATTGCATTTTTCATGAGACTGCACTTTACGTACACTCATATCTATATGAATTTAATAATAATGCGGTTTCAGTGCAGTGAATATAAATGCCTAGCACAAACACTGAGGATTCAGCACCCAGGCTGCCCCTATAGCACTCCCTCTGTCAGTTTACTCCTCCACACCATGAAGGCTGTCATGAGCAGGGTGACCAGCACTGGCACTGTAATGAAGGGCGCGAGGATGATGATGGGAGGATCACGGAGGAGCCTGCCAGTCAGAGCGCAGTTGTGGAAATACATCTGGTGAATCTGCATGAAGAAGTGGTCAACTATTTGATTTGGCCAGAAGCAGTCCATCCTCATGGCTACCTGGTAGGTGCAGTTTGTTAGCCCCCCATATACCCTGCAGAGGGAGACAATACACAGTCACAGAGGAGAAACTGGATTCAAGTCTAAAGTGGAAAAAGAAGCAAATGCATGCGTGTCACCCAAATATACTGAACTCTCAACTGCTACAACAAACACCCAGAGTAGCATCAAAGTTAGAACCCCTATTTACAGGAGGACTCGTTTTTTTCTCTTCTCATTTTGAATTACAGAATTTTATTCTTCACACTGGAATCATGTCTAATAGTGTCTTTGAAACGTCCTTTCACAGTGGGATTCCTGGTGGTAAAAAAGAAGCAAAGGCATGTGTAGAATTACCAGTTGGCTTAACACAGCTAAATATAACTGCTAGATGTTACAGGCTATGAGAAATGGAGATGCATACCAACAGGGCAGCTCCCTCACTACAACACTGCACCATGCCATATTCTGACAGATTCTCAGACTAGATTGGATTTTTGCTGGGACAAGTGACAAGCAAAGCATGACAACTGTGCACTGACTATAGGTAACTTTGGATAATAGCATTGAATTGCAGGACTGTTATGTAGTGGTGTTAAGTGTGTGTGTGTGTGTGTGTGTGTGTGTGTGTGTGTTTCACTGTGCTAGTGGGTTTTTCACTGCACTTTAAAGCTGCCTAGGATCTTTGGCAGGAGCTGCTGTTGCAGATATAAGCCCTCAGATCAGGATCACAACTACAGTGCCTCCATTCTGAAACAAATATACTTTAATAGACTTCTGTTTTCAGTCTCACTGCACCATTGGAAGTTTTCTCCTTTTTTCGTGGTCCCCAAGAACAAGTAAATAATATCTAATAAGCCCTAAATAATAATAATAGTTATTATTGATTATGTCTCAGCAAGAAGGTCCTGGGTTCGCAACCCGACCTTTCTGTGTGGAGTTTGCATGTTCTCCCGTGCTTGCGTGGGTTTACTCCAGGTTCCTCCCACAGCCCAAAAATATGCATGTTAGGTGTGAGTGTGTGTGGTTGTTTGTCTTTGTGTGTCTCTATGTGGCCCTGCGATGGACTTGTGACCTGTCCAGGGTGTACCCCTGCCTTCCACATGAAAGAGAGCTGGGATAGGCTCCAGCAGATCCCGTGACCCTGGTTACGGAATAAGCGGGTATAGAAAATGGATGAATGGATTATTGATTATTACTAATTATTGTTAGATTTTGCAAACTTGCCATGATGTCGCACACACCTTAAGGGTCAGCATACACCTTTAGCAACATTAGCAGTCGCCAGAAAAACCACATGAACACCAGGCTAATTAGCTGAGCTGCACACGGTTTATATGACCAAATTACTCAAATGTGCTATACAATTATACCAAAGCAAAAGCAAAACAGAAACCTGTCCTAAAGCACTTCAGTACAAAGAGTAAGTTAACACACTTGTTAGTTAGCTACACTGCACTTTACTACACTAAACTATTTGTATGTCTGTGTGAGTGTCATCATGTCAAGGCAGCTCCTATTTTGCAAACATTCACACTGTGGAAGCCACAATGATTTCATATCACTAAACAGTGTATTGATAAACTGTGATCAAATTTAGTCTCCCCAACCTGATTTACACTATTTACACTATTTACATTGTTTTGTTTGCTTTATTTATTTTGCTTATGTCATTTTGTATTTGGTTTTGTAATAAGCAATTTGCAGGGGGTATGAATATGTTTGCACTCTCTGCAAAGGCTGAGCCCTCTAAATGTCTCCTGGAAAGCCCCATGTTCTGCACCCACACAAACCCCACTTGTATTTTTCTAATTTTCTACTTTTTTTATCTGTTGCACATCCAGCTCTACCATAGATCTCAGCGATAGCATCAAACATCGTTGCACGGAGTTCACACAAAACCAGTGTGCTGGGAGACTGTGCAATGGAAAACACATTCCTGGACTGGGTGACACTGATGTATTGGGTGATCATGGAGGTAAGATTAGTGTTGTTGGTGGATGAGTGTAGGTAAATGACTTAGATATAAGTTACCTGTGTCTAATAAACCCTAACAAAAATAACAGTGTGCTGAGACACTACTTTGAATAATGTTTACTAATGAGACAAAAAATGACACAGTAAAGTTCAAGTTCTGATTGGGTATGAGATGGAGTGTAGCTCAGCCAAAGCACTGAAGTCATGCTTGCATTAGCGGATTAGCAATATCTGTTTCAGTCATGCTTCATAATCACCAGATTATTGATGTATGTAAACTCATAAACTCACTCCATTGTGTCTGACCAGCTACACCACAGACTTCGGTCCAGTCCTCCCATGTCAAATTTGAACTTGGCTAAGCAAAGATCATTGATCATCTTCTCATAGAAACCCTTGTTGCAGTCAGACACTGAAGGAAGGACCTGACCTAGGGAGCAAAAGAGAGAGTAAAAATCAAAGAATGAATCACTATTCCTTTGAGTTATAAGTAAAACCTGGCATCATTGTAAAAATACAAAAGATTGTTTACAAAGCACTATAGAAGTTATCTGTTCTTTTTAATTGTGGATAATTAGGAATTTGTTTGTGCAACAAACACGGTAGTGTCCTGGCAGTATTTATTCCTGTTGGACCATTTCTTCCCAATTAGCTTGTTACTTTTTTTAAGAAAAGATTTTAATTTGCAGTCTGAGTCCCAATCCCATTTGTTTACTTCAGTGATGTGTGTAAACAGCCTCTTAAAGTGGAAGCAGACCGCAGCGTCCCACAGGACTTGAAGCTGAATGTAACACCACTGAGCAGTACAGCAGGGGAGGAAGCTTAAGCTGGCAGAAAAAGCCCACGTGGAAATGAACAAGTTGTTGTTATGATGGAGAAACATGGTGAAGCCTGATCTGTGCCGGACTGATAAGGGCCAACTGTGTGCCCATTATGTTTGCACTGTCACAGCTGGCTCTTGGAAGCTCTGAAACAGTCAAAGAAAAGCTAAATGCGTTAACACGCATCAGTCTAACATGAGTCATGTATTCTGCCTGCCCTTCTAGCACTCAATATTTATGGATTTTAATAACTGATACTCATGAATTTAAGGTAATCCTTTTAGCTCAAATGCCCCTCATGCTTAGCCACTTACTGTGGTGGTCAGCATGAAAGCCTAGTATTTACATTCTCCCACTTGTCTGGAAGTGAAAGTAAAGCCCACTCATGGTGGATTTTCAAAAAAGAATAACCTGTTGAATGTTCACTGTGCAATAAGTTGCTGCAGTAAAATGCCTGGAGGACTGAGTGTTGCATTTGATCCATTTGTGCCAAGAATGTGTACTGCATGCAACAGCTCTGAAAGCCCTTGTCCTTGCACATTATTGTATTATTATCAATAATCCAATTATATATAATCATGCAACACAGCATGCACTTATCTGCATTGACTACTTGCACTTTGTACTGTTTTTAATTTTACATTATTTAATATCAAAATAGAATTTCTTCATTAGCACAGACACTCACCTGCCATCAGCAACACAAGCCCTGCTTTCAGAATTGACATGCACTCCAGAGCCATGCTGATCCAAGACGTTCTGTACACTCTGCTCACTCACTGGGGAGCAATTGCATATGTCTCATTCTTCCTCCTGTATTCCAGCTGAAGCCACAGATTCAGAAACCACATCACAACATTAAAAACTCAACTGCACTCAAGTTGTGCAGTCAGCAAGACGGTGACGACTGATTGAGTCTAAATACTGCTTGACCTTCCGCAGAAGCTGCCTCCCTCACAAACAGCCCTAATCATAGAAGCCCTGCCTGTCATCTGATCCTGTTGTCCCACTGCTCGCAGTGTGGAGCTGATCACAGGGGACAAAACAAAGTCAGACACCAAAATTAGTGCCAGTTACAGTGAACCCACTGAGTCATTACAAGAAAAAAGTCATCTTCTGATATATGTCTTTAACTTACAGGCAAACATCAAAGCATATGAAATAGTAGAATTGACATTAAATATAGCCGCAAGTGGCAATGATGGGCCTGGGCTCCTCTGGTGCCACAAGCCCTGACATGTCAGCATGTAATATTGCACTCTCAACATGGGATGTCCATCAAATGTATAAAACTAATGAGAGTGTGTCAAATTTCACAACCTTTAGACACAGGAAGCACTAATTGCGAGCTTGCCACACACTGGCTCTATGTCAGTCTGCTGTGTTGCACATGTGTATATGATCATAGTCAATAACTACTGAAGTCTGGTGTTTGTCAAGGAATGCATTTTAAAATAACAATTGGGCTTAGCACCTCTGGTGCTCAGGCCCTAACAAACTTGAAGTAGTGAGAGATGTAAAAAGTTCCCATACAGTCTTGCCACATTTCACATTTGGAATATTGCAGGAATGTTATAGCCCTGATAAATGATATTTGTGCTTAAAAGTAAAAGATCAAGTTAATGTGCATGAAAGTATAGTATTGCTGTAAATTCCAACAGACTCCCAGCAGGGATGCTTTTTATTTATGTATGTATTGATTTTTTATTGCCTGAATGCCTCAGCCTCTAGAACATGCATCTCAAACTTCCATTTTTGTACAGAATAGGCCTTTAAATACACAGCTATCACAATATATAACTTACAATGAATGACTGTTAGTGTCCTAGGATTCTCTGATATGGACCATTATTATTGCAAAGACACACTGTAAGATTAGGATGTCATATGGTTTTGGATAAAATGTGTCCTATGTGTCATGTTTTCCCCATTACTTCTCTATTATTTGTAAATGGATTACTTGGAATACCCTCTTCACTTAGCCATTGTTCTGTAACCTTTCAATCACCTTAGACAAGGGCCCATTTCGTAGGACAAAGCCTGAATGCCCATTTTCATGTCTCACTCATATCAGTGCAAATCCCATGCAACTCAGTAATGTCACTCACTGAATGTTTTATCTGAAGCGTTTTGTACTGGAACAGAGTGAGGTTTATTAGTATTCTCTGAGCTGCTCTGCATTGTGCTGCCACCCAGTGTGGCTGTCTGTGCCGCTGTGCGTGAGAGTCGCCCCATTACTCAGAGAAGTATTTTCATGTGTCTCCTACAACATACAGGCAGACTGTGAGTGAGCAGAGCTCATTTCCCTAAACTATATATATATGTCTATATATATATATATATATATATATATATATATAGATATATATATATATATATATATATATATATATATATATATATATATATATATAGATATATATATAGATATATATATATATATATATATATATATATATATATATATATATATATCTATATATATATATATAGATATATATATATATATCTGAGGCTCTTTCTGTTGTAAATTTCACATCATAAGCCCTGACTCTAAAAACAGATAGTTAATCCCCAAAGCTCTTTCACATACTCCCTCTTTTTTTTCAAGAATGGGGATAATTGGGTTTTTGAGGTGAGATATGTTTTTATGTGATGATGAATTCCCATTGTTATATAAATGTGTGAAAAATCTGAGCCCAAATGCCATTTTCAACCTCAGTCACTTTATAATGCATGGCAGATACACAGAACAGGGTTTAAGGTTAAGTAATACTTCATAAATTCCCCTAGAGAGCAGCAGAGACCACTAAATGAACCTGCTGTGTGGCACAGGGGGGTTATTAGAAGGATCGTTCAGACCCGCTGTGCCCTTGCTGCCAAAGCTGTGGAATGCTTTTACAATAGAGTCATTAATGCTCAGGTTTTCACTTTACATGGGTCACAAATTAATATCATTTTGTCCTCGCCGATTTTCCAGCCTGTTTCATACTTTCACACCAGTCCACAAATGAAGGAGGAGAATAGGGTACACAAGCTTGTAAAATGAGTGGCCTTGAAAATGGTATTCTGATGGAGCTCTTCTGTTCACTGCAGCTCCTTTAGGTTAGGATCATCAAAGTTTATAGAGTGTACCTACTAGTGGTGGGTATTTGCAGAGGGTCAGGCTGCAGAGAAACTTTGCAGATGTTATTGTAAGTCTATACTCAGCTTACAAAACCAATAGAGCAAATGCTATTTGTAGTATTTATAGCAGTTGTAAGATAATCTGTATAACCAGTGTCTGGGAAATCAGTATTATTCATGGTATCTTCTATTTTCCTCTAATGGATACATTAGTCTGTTAAATTTGAAATATTATTTTAATTATGGCTTTAAATGGTGCCTATTGTATTAATGCACATAAAATAATGACTGTATTTCAAAGAACACACAAAGTCTCGGTAGCAATTTCCGAGTCAGCACTGTCCATCGGGAAACTAAAAGCAAATCTATTCCTGACAGGTGTGGCCAATGAGGGCAGGTAATGGGTGAGGTGGATCCAAATCCAAAAACAAGCGCTCTCAAGCTTTTGGATAGGCGGTTTAATAGGCTGAAAGTGCTGTCAATCACACCAAGGAGGCGTGTACAGATTCTATCCAAGCACCCCCACCCCACCACCCCCCTCGACCCACCGGCGCAATGACTGTGTGAGGAGTAAATGGCTCAGAGTATCCGCGGTGGAAACCGAGCGAAACCCTGGTCTGGGAACCGTTAAACAAGCACCTCGACGCACGGTGCGTAAAATCTCTCCACGGCGCGCTGTAACTGTCAGGTGTCCAAGCAGCTAAGAAGACTCCGACGAATTTTTGGTGTATTTTTGTGTATGGCAACTACAAGGATATCTTAATTGGACATGTGAGTTACGGGAGTTAACAAGATAAGAAGCTTTTTCAAAGATGAAGTTCCCCGCCTGCGTCCTCTTCACTCTGGTGGTGATCCGATCAAGTGCAGCACAGTCAGGTGAGTGTTTGGATGTGCGTCTCTGCGCCTGAGTCTTGAAAAGCAAACATTAAGAAGTGGGGTCCAAACACCCGCAAACCCACGTCTCCAGTCCCTCATAATCCTTTCCATATGGGCAGAACTGAATGATGTGATTTGTTTGCTGAATGTTGATCAACGGACAGTTGAGCAGCTTTATTCATGGCTTTACATCACACTTTACATAGTACAAAGTTGACACAACTGTCCAACCACTTTGCTGCTGGTTTCAGTCATCACACCCGCAGTCAACAGAAAGATTAAGCAGCCCCGGGCTCTGCGTAAAAACCTCTCCAAACTACCCTCCTTTATTAGCTTGTTAAAATCCCGGATTCTAATTTTTTAGTCTTATCAGAGACAAAATACGCATTTTTGACGGTTGCTTGAGTGTTTTTCGATATGGAAAAATTTAGCATCACACAGATTTCAAAATTTACTGAAAGCGATTCTCTGATGTTTGTGTAGCTCATATAATCCCCGTACTCTCCCATTTCATACTGTACCTTAAATATGAATGAATGTGCCCTCACTTTAATTTAATTCCCTTAAGCGGACATTGATGTACCGAGGACCGCGGCTATTTGCGCTAATTTATATGAATTGAGCTCCGTTGCACCAGTGGCACACTTTTTATTCCTTACTGTCTTTGAATAATTTAGATGTAGCAGATAGACTGAGGACTGTAGCAGGGAGAAAACATCTCACGCTTTCATCAGTAGGACCCCTGTGGTGTCACTCTGGACGAAAACCACTTTGATCTTCCTGCGCTATTCTAACACAGGCTTGTAGTGTTTCCCTGGCATGGTCAATTTATAGCAAAGTTAATATTTTCATGAATGTGTTGAATTTGTTGATAGTGTTGCTGAGGTATTTGCGCCAGACGCATGTTACTTTTGGGGTTTCACTACTTGCTGTGTGATGTTTTGTTCATGAAGCAGCAGCAAAACTTACCTCCTGTGTTTATCCGAAGCAAAAATGATCAGAGGTTTTCAAGCTGAGAAATTGTTGAACTTTTTCAATCAGCTTTTGTTCTCAGACTTACTGATCAATAGGGTAATGTGCTCTAGTACTCTGTTTGGTTTGGTGTAATACCTGCTCTGGAATAATGTTTCACTTTGGTCTGAACCGCAGTTCATGATGCCAGAAATTGCCTTTTTAATTGATGTAATCAAGCCTTGGCAAGGAATGTCAAAGTGGAAAAACACAAACAGAAACACACTCCAGAAGTGTGAACACAGGAGAGTTTCTCAGGATGCTCAGAGGTGAATTTGGCCACCATCCAACCATTTAGAGGCGCAAATGGAATACCAGGATGCTTTTCTTCCTGCCCCCAAGGACAGGTTGAGCTTTGGCTTGTTCTCTGTTGGTTTGTGGTTCTCAGGCAGAGAAACACACACACATTCTCCCGCTGGCCCTGGTGTGAATTTCGGATGGAAGGCGCTGAATAGATCCTATTAAACAGAAGCGGATGGATGCATGGATGGATGGGTGACAGGCAGGATGAATGAGGAAGAAAAGTGGCACCCTCTCTGGTTTATTTATTCTCTGTGCATACACTCCCATCCAAGATATTTGTGATGCAAATTTTGCCCAAGAATCTGAGCTATGCCTCTTGGGAAGTTGATTGTGTGTGGGTGTTGGTGGGTGTACACTGAGGCGATTTTTGTGTGTTATCTGTCCAGTCTTTTGTGTCTCTTTCACTTAATCTCTTTATTGTAGTTTTAAAAAATTCATGCCTGACACCACAGATATATCAGACTGAAGTAAGTCAAGGTTAGATATGTTCACTTCAGTGGTGTTTAACATGGTGATTGAATCTGTCTTTCTGCACTTGCTGTGAGATAAATGTCTGCAGTATTCCTGCCAGTCAGCTGAGCAGTATACTCTAAACTGTGTGTATGTATTTGCGTGATATACTGTGCTGGCACATGTGTGTCAAGTATGGAGGTGTTCACACCGTCAGTGACTGATTGATGTTTTGCTCTATTCCGGCTGAGTGTTGGCAGTGTGAAGGGAACTCACTGTACTTGTGTAGAGGTGCTGCCTTCTGCAGGCTGAAAATGTATTTATTTATTTATTTTGAGATCTTGAACGAACTTGCACTTGAGTTTAGTCATCTTTAAGTGATTCCAGATTACTTTCTTTACCTTGCTGATATCATGACTCTTATTATGATTTCTTTTCTTTTTTTTTTTTTTTTTGTTCTCTTTAGATTCAAAGTGCTGCTTCCTGTGTGTTGATAAGAACTAGCAAAATTCACATCAAACATGGTCGTGTTCCCTTGAACAACTGATTTTTCTGCAGAGGCAGATAGAGAGAATCTTTGGTATTTCACTTGTGGAGATGCAATTATCTTTTCTGATTTTTATTTAGCTTGAAAGATTCTCACCAAGACGTTCCGTGCTTTGCACCTGTAAATTAAGCATATACCAGTAATTTTATCATCCTCTATATTTCTGCTTGCCAAACATTTTAATCATCCTAGCATTTGAGTGTGTTTGACAAATGCTGCATTCATGTGTGTGCACGTGTGTTTGGGTGACATTTAAAGACGTGCTCTCTTGTGAAATGGCCGGGGGAGAAGGGGGCAGCGGGTAGGGAACCCTCTGAATGCCAGTATCAAATTACTGGGCGTCCATCAGCTGGCACACACAGAGCTGCGGAGCTGGCTGAGGCTTTGTAGAAGACTGGCGGAAATGAGAATTTATTACAAACTAATTAAGCTTTTTTGATAGCATCAGTCTAGACTGCAAGCCCTTTATTTGACAGAATGAAAGATGAGGGGGGTTGAAGGAATTCAATCTTGCTCTAAATTAGTCAACATGGTTATCATAACTTGATATCTGCCAAGCATTGGGTGCATGTTAGTCAAATATGCTGTGATCGCTTCTGATGAGCTGTTTGATATCTGTATATTTACTGTATATTACAGTTAGTGTCTTGTAGTGAAAGAGAGGCAGTCAGATAGAGTGAGATTAAAATATGATCGTTTGCACAAAATGATAATTGCATTTCAGCGGGGAGGGCTTTGAGGTGTGGGCTGCTGTTTGCTTCCTCTGTCATAACTGGACGGCCTCACCAGGCTGTAAGGGAAGCCTTGCAAATGACTATGTGACGCGTGGGGGGTGATGGAGTTCTCTTCCAAGGCCTGAGACAGTACAGTACCTCTCATGGTACTTGCCGTCTGAATCAGCGCTCTGAATGTTATCTGCACAGGCTGAACAAAGATGACGCTGTTCGTTCTGGGGAAAGAACCAATGTTGTTTCGTCTCCTACTTTTCTTTTCCCAGGCATTTGTGGGGACGTTGCAATCCTGTTCGCTTGACATTTGGTTTGCCTGCCGGCTGGACAGAGGGGCTTCTGTTCTTTGAATTTGTGAACCACCCAAATATTTACATGCGGAATCACAACTGCACAGCATTGGAAGGAAAACATCCAAGACTTGGGTGCAAAATAGCGGCTTTATTGGCTTCTGTAATCATCCCAAGGCTTCTTAGTCCCTCTGTGACTCTGGCACTATGTTTGTGTGTTTGGCTGGACAGACTTTTGAACCCCCCATGCCTTTACTGCCTAATGATGAGCAGGATTGGCTTTAGTTGTGCTGAGGCATCCGGTGCCAAATCTTAGTGTGAATTAGATTGGCCAATCGTAGGCTGGAAGCCTGGCACAGATGTCCCCTTTCAGGAGGATTGAGATCTCACTCACACAGAAAACACAGTTCACAAATGCACAGATTTACTGTAAACACCTTCATATCTACAAACTCTCTTTTCATTTATTTTTTCTGTCTGTCTTTTCCACTGCATCCTGCTTTTTTTTTTTTCATTTGCACACAGTCACACTCGTGAGATCATGAAGGTGAAGGTTCGGTGGAAGTCTTGTACAGTGGTTTTGAAGTGCGATTGTTTGCTTTAAGTACAAGTCTTGAGTCCACTTTTAGTGTGTGTGTTTTGAATTCTGTCTCTCTTTCACACAATCACACATTGTGACCAAGGCATTGCCCAGGAAAAGAAAGGACAGGAAAGACAGAGGAATCTTTTTTCCTCTTCTGTGTCTTCAGACCACTGGAGGGTTTGTTCAGCTCGCCACTTGTAATTCCACTCAGAGACAAATGCTTCCATCCTGCGTCTGAGGGGCTTCCTACACACACACGCACACACAATACACACACAATACACACAGGCGGGTTGGCTCATGCCACTTCTCTTCCCATGTAAGAACCTTTTTTTGCTTTTATTTCATTACCTCTCTTCCTCTTTCTCTCTCACGTTTGTATTTATTTCCTCTCTTTTCTTTTTCTCCATTTCCTTGTCTCTGCCCCCCCCCCCCCCCCCCCCCACACACACACACCGTCTCTCTCCTGCTCTCCCTTAACATCCCTTAACATCTTTCATTGTGGTTCTCTTTTATTTCCCTGCCCTGTTTCTTTTGTCCTTCACTGCCTCTGCATTTCTGTCCCTTTAAAGCTTTTTATTTCCTTTCCTTTGGCATTCCCTCTCTCTCTTCTCTCTCCCTTCCTTCCTTCCTTCTTCTCTCCCTTACTTGCTCACACACACATTGTCTTTCATTAGCCATGTGTGCGAGGCTGTCAGTGGGCACACAGAGAGAATGGAAAACAGCTCATTTCCCCCTTTAATTACGACACCCAATTTGTTTAACAGACAACACACTGTCGGCAGCTCCTTCATACACCACTCAAGCTGTCATTTACATGCTTACACACACGTAGTTTTTTGCTGTGCATGTGTACTTTCACGCCGGTGAGCTTAAAACCCTTCAAAGTTCGGGGGGGGTAACTGTAGCATGGGTTAGGTTAAAGTGGCCACATGGATCAACTTCGCTTGTAAGGTTTAAGAAAATGAATGAATCCACGTGTCATAGATAATATGTATTACCTTTATAGTCTAATATGAATTAGAAAAACAAACCAAAAGTTTAGACAAGCTAGGTAATAATAAAAAACATGATCTGTCTGATGCAAATACACCTGACAGTGAGGCTGAACTATGTACAAGGCATCCAGAGTTAACTAGTGGTAGCCTTAGCATCAGCATGAAGCTTAGGCTTGGGTTAGGGTAAGTCTTATGGTGTAGAGTTAAGGCTTGTAGGGAATCAGTGTGTTTTCTGTCTTGTATGCCATATGAATCTATTTGTGTATTTGTGCTTCTGGATAAAAGGTTTGCTGTTAGATCTGCATTGGCAGTGCTGTGCTCAGGCACAAGGCCAACACAGGAAGTGGGACAGTGTTCAGTTCCCTTTGATTGGCAGCACTTCTTTGGCAACGCAGGATCAAGTGCCATTGACTTTGTCTTTCGCAAGTCTGGGCCTTTTTTTATATTCCTTTGCTTTCTTTCACTTGCTTCACTTGCTCTCTGTTCTGGCTCTCAGCTTACCACAATGGAGAGCATTAGAATCACAATAGATTTTCTTGTCCTGTAACCTTCACAGCATCTGGCATTTTAATAAAAGTCTGTGAAGAGAGAAATGATCACTGGTCTCTAATCCCTCATCTATGCATGTCGATCTGGCAATTCAACCATGACCTGTAGATTTGTGTCATTGTTACCTCCATTGCTTTCTCTCTCTCTCTCTCTCTCTGTCTCTAGTCACTACACCCACTCATACACCCACCTCTACACACATGCACACACACCGAGTCATCTGTCTCGCTGTTGCATTTTATGCTACTTTAAAACCCGGCTATTTTGGATGTTTTTCATTAGTTTACTCCTTCTGTTTGTGTGAATGTGTGTGTGTCTGTGTGTGCATGCCTTTAGTCATGCCTGCCTGGTATATTGTGTGTGAGCTAATCCCTGTTAAGATATTCACGGCAGCTAATCTGTTTAATTACACTACAAATTAAGGATATTTACTGTTCCAAGACTTTTATGTGACACCCGCCTTAATCAGGGCCTTAATCTGTCTGGCACTGTGTGTGTGTGTGTGTGTGTGTGTGTGTGTGCGCGTGTGCGTGTGTGCGTGTGTGTGTGTTACTCTGTATATTTCTGTGTGATTTATACTCTGTATGCTTAGACATATGTGCCTTTGTGTTTATCAGGCTATTTCTGCCAGAGTCTTCCTGTATCACTCTGCTTTAATTCTTTTTTTGAATATTTGCCTGCAACTAAGCAAGAAAATCAACAAGAGATTATTGTATTTTTCCAGTTGTCATCTTGGCACAAAAAGGCATCATTTACAAGGATAAAATGTAACATCACTGACATGTTACAGTATTTAAAGGACACAAACCCAGATCCCCACAAGCATCACTCTACTGGGCTCAGATTCGTGTTTGGATAATTCCACAAGATTAAAATTGTGTTCAAAACACGGGAACTGTTGTGTTCATTGTCAAGGGCAAAATAATGAACACACACACACCCGGAGCAGTGGGCAGCCAATGCTGCGGCACCCAGGGAGCAGTTGGGCGTCCGGTGCCTTGCTCAAGGGTCTCACCTCAGTATTGAAGGTGGACAGGGCACTGGCTATTCACTCTGTGCCACCGACAATTGAGACTCGAACCTGCAATTTTCAGGTTATAAGTCCGACTCCCTAGCCATTAGGCCACGACAATTGTATCTGAATTGTAGGAAAAGCCAAGTTACTTACATTTGTCAAGTCCTCTAAAATTCTTTCTATTGTGCCCTCAAACGCCAAATGGTTTACTAAAAAAGACACAAAGTTCAGCTTTTTTGTGTTATTTTGTTACCTCCAAAAATTGTGCCAGTTTTCACTGAAAAAACAAAAACAAACACATAATAAGATCAGATGAGTTTGGAAACTCTCAGGATCTCAGGAATGACTTTTTTGTGTGCTACCTCTTTATGTGTTTCTGTAACCTGTAACCTTTTGTTGACCCTGGATGGAGCCTGTATATGTAGCACTAAAAGCATGTTGCAAGGAGCAGTTAGCTTGAAATATGAAAACATAAATAGTTTACTGTTTGAGTCAGAGGAGCCTGCAGGAAAGATGTAGCACATCCTTAGGGCCTGAGAAGACAAACAAAGTCTTCTTAGCTCAGAAGTTTGTTTAAAGACATTGAGGCTTTACAGTAATTTGACTTTGACTTTTAAGTGTTTTTTTTTACATGTAAGGCTGCAGTAATAGGTATAATTGGCAGAATTCTTCACACAAGAACACTGGAATTTGATCTGAAATTGTTTAGTAAAATGTAGGGTGCACTAATTTGATTGCAGTCTCAGACTTTGTCAGCATTGCACACTAAGTGTCTATATTTATGAGTTAGCATGTATGCTAGCATAAATGCTAAAGTTATATTAGCATGTCTTTCTGCTTTCTTTGTATCTTTATGTGTATGTGAATAATGTAAGTTGCAATTTGCAAGTGTAAAAAAATGTATGTATGCTAGTTTCTATTAAATTTGCATGGGCTCATACAGTATTTGGATATCCATTCATACTCTATGAAGTTCAGGTTGTGTGTGTTCTGATGGAGCATGTTGTCCTTTTTAAACGGCCCCTCCTGTGATGGTGACCTGTAATAAATGAGTGGGCATGAGAAAGTGGCAGCCGTGACAGCTGACTGGGGAGGGAGGGAATACAGAGAGAGAGAGAGAAGGTGGAGGTGTGCGTTAAGGTGTGTGTTGAGGAGTGTGTGTGTGTGTGTGCAGACCGAGTGAAGACAAAGTCAGACAAGCGGAGGTAAAAGAGATGGGAAGTCTTAAAGGATAGATAAGGAGCGAGCATGGGAGGATGAGGATAAAACAATGGAGGGACAGAGGAGGGTGATACTGAGAGATTGTGGGGCAGATGGTGTGGAACAATACCTTGACCAAAGGTGGGGACTCTTTCTTTGCCACCACTTGTTCTTCTTAACCTCATTATCCTCACCCTCCCCCTTTTTGTCTCTCTGAAGTCACCTTGCAGTCCAGCAGAAATATAGCCGCTCCTTTGGCTGGTTTAAAGGTACATAAAACTTGTGGAGGAGAAAACCTTGGCTAGCCTTTGCTGTAGTTGTGACTGTGTGTCTGTGTGAGTGTGTGTGTGTGTGTGTGTGTGCGCGCTTGAAGGTGAGTCACCTTCAGCAGAAAGAAAGATGATAGAGCTCTGGAAAGAGTGCACTTGTAAGAATTCGTTTGTGTATTTCTATGGTTTTGTGCATCGGTTCATTAATTTTTCTGCAGCTGAAAGGCAAAAACACACAGTCTCAGCTGCTCAAAGACACACACACACCTGAGTGCTCCCTTGCGTCGTACCTTAACCAGTTGCTCTGCAGCACAAATGCTACTGCTCTTGGCAAGGTGAAAGTGAGCTGATGGTGGGTCATTTGCAGGATGGGAGACAGTTCGACACAGATAGAGAGAGAAAGCAAGCAAGGCGGTCTAATTTCAGCTACGAAAGAAAGAGATTTGTCTGTGGCTACAGTGTGTGTGTGTGTGTGTGTGTGCGTGCGTGCGTGTGTGTGCATGTGTGTGTGTGTGTCCATCCAGCAGAGGTTAAGGTGGAGTGAGAAAGGCAGTGTGTTGTCTCTGAGGAGTACAGCTATCACTGCTGCTGAATGCTCCAATTAATCAGCCTGGGCCACACAGGCACTCACTGTGTGTGTGCTTGCTGGGGTTTGCAGTTGTGTGTTTGTCAAGTGTCTATTGTGGAATTGCGAAGTGTGTCAAGATCTATATTTGCATCAGTGCGAGGCATCATCACACACATACACACACAGAGCCATGTTTTGTCTTGTCTCCATGGATAATGCTAATGGTGTCACAGTGGTTGGTTCTACCTGAAGAAAAGGAAAAGATGGAAAACAAATACAGTGTGTGTGTGTGTGTGTGTGTGTGTGTGTGTGTGTGTGCATGCGCACATATGTTTATGAGATAGTGAGGGCAGTCAGGGGCCAGTCGACGGTCAGATACATACCATGATGTTCACGGTCATCCCCTTCATCCTTGTTTTAAACAATAATATAGACAAATTATAGTTGTTTTGGTCTTTCAGGGCTAATATTATTTATTATCAGTCTAAATTATTTAATAGATATTTGAATAATCTTCCAATGAATCATTTAGTCTGTCACATCAAAGCTAAAGTCTTCAAATTGTTCATTTTGTCTAACAGTCCAAACCCAAAGATACACAAGAAAAAGAAAATACAGATATTTCACATGAAACTAAACCGATGTTGAAATATCTCAGTATTGTTTTATTCCAGGTTCATTCTGAGTCCATTAAATTCGGAAGTGGCTGCATGTATTCATGTGTTTTCCTGCAGATAAGGACTGAGAGAACTGCAGAGAAGAAAAAGAGACTGAGCAAGTATGAAAGACAGACAGAGGCATTTAGAAAGCCTGAGATAAATACAAAGGCAGGTCGAGTTGAAACACACGTGGTTTCACTGTCCGGTGTTTCACACGGAGCTTCATACCATCATGCTGCTGCCCTCTGTGAGCCCGCGTTCCACTTGGAAATGAAATTCTCAAAAGACTTTCCCTCCCGTGCAGTCATGTTTCAAACACGGGTCGGTCGGGTACAAACAGATTCACTCACAAAACTCAGTGCTGTGGTCTGTCATAACTTTTTGTGCCAGATTATCGACTGCTCTTAGGGGATGTTCCAGTTGTAAATCCAATTAGGTAAAAAAAATAAGATCCTGCTCGTCAGTCAGTATTTTTAAAGCAGATGGGGATGTATGTTATTTAATGGATTTCTGTGTCAGTTTTTACCATATCGATTGCTCCAACTCAGTGGAAAAACTAACAAAACTAACAAAAACTTAAATCCTCAAGATTACATCTATGGTTAATGGTGAAAAGGAACTGGTGTTGTCTTTTGTAGATACATTGTTAATGAATAATCACAGATAGTGCTAGACTTGGTGACAAATACATTGTCTTTTTGTGTTTCTGTTCTTGTAAAGCCACACTTTGTTGTTGTGACACAGCAGCAGTAGGAAATGTTAATGGTTTTTTTTTTCCCCTGTGTGGAAAAGACGCACCTCATCACTAAAAATTACAGAGATTATATAGAGAGGTAATTAGAGAATCTTAATATATTGAATGGCTGAAAACATAAATAAATTGCTTGAGGAAGATGTTGTAACAGATGATAAACAAAAGTGATATTTTTTTAATATTACTCATTTCAGACATTTTGTAACGCAGGCAAGAGAGTCTTATCAAAGCTGCTTCACATAGACTAAATGTCATGGTATGACTGAGCTAGCAAACAGAGAGACCCTGCAAAAACCTTTTTTTCTTCTGCGTTAAGATAAGACAGTGAGAGAGAGTTGTTGTAGTGAAAGTGTCAGATAGAGGATATGCACACACACACACACACACCAAGAGACACACACCGTCAAGCTAAGCAGCAGAGAAAATGTGCTGTCATAAAATAGGGTAAGAGGAAAGATATGCAGTTTGTCCTGTGTAGGAACACATTAGGTGCCTGGACACTCACACAAGTAGTCATATTTCATTTCCCTCCATACAGTGTTTCCATTTTCATTCAGAGATGTGATATCTACCTGCAGAACATGTGACATGTGTACAGTAGGCACACACACACACACACACACTGAGGGGAAGAGGGAGAGATAACGAGTAAGAGACAAAGAGATGCCGACAAGAAGAAAGCGAGCGTGTTCCTCCAGAGTGAAGTACCAGGAAAAGGCAAGTAAGCAGCAGATGTTAGAAAAGGCAGAGGTGAGAGAAAGGGAAACAGTTGCAGCCCTGTGGGCTACACAGACAGAAAGAGGCAGAAGTATGGCTATTTGCCTTTTCTTCTTCTCCCACCATCTGCCCCTCTGGTTTTCTCATTTACTTAATTAGTGTGCTGCGTCTGAAGGCCACTGCTCCCAAATGACATCAGTTGTGTGCAACTAATATGTGTATTACCATATGTGTACGTAGCTCAGGTGTGCTTGTGCATTGAGTTTGTGTATGGATGTAGCGTGTGTGTCCCTGCAGGAGTGCATGTGCTGCAGCAGCATGTATAGTGGCTTGTCAATAAACAAAAGCTGGTAATATGTAAAAATAAATAAATAAAAAGAGTGGTGAACAGTATTTTGGGGCTTGAAGACAAGCTCACTGTTGTAATAGACTTTAACGTCTACTAAAATTTTATCCTAAGCTGTTCCAATCCAAGATTGTCACCAATTTTAAAATAA
The DNA here is from genome assembly GCF_900324485.2 of Mastacembelus armatus. Classification (NCBI taxonomy): domain Eukaryota; kingdom Metazoa; phylum Chordata; class Actinopteri; order Synbranchiformes; family Mastacembelidae; genus Mastacembelus; species Mastacembelus armatus. The sequence continues at coordinate 4,705,119 of NC_046634.1, read as the reverse complement.
TAGTTGGCTTTTTTGTTCCTGAAGGTGTTTTCACATGATCCTGCAATTTGCTCAATTATTTTTGTTTTATTAGCAAATTCACGCTGTGACCAGAAATATGTGGACACTTCTGCATTTTTAAATTTCAGACTGTTATTTACAGTATGAGGTTTCATTCCCACGCAAAGCTTATCTGATCTGAGAGTTGTGCCTATAAAGACACTATTGATGGATCCTATATGCATATCTTTGCTTATGTGAGCGTGAGGCAGTTTTTTTTTTTTTTTTTGAATGATAGTTTGGCTAAGAATCTGTCCTCTGAAACCTGTCAATGAAGAAAGCTGCTTTACACCGATATTGATAACAATGAAAGTAAAATAGTCTGTTTATAAGCTTGTCTTCTCTGGATAGATCCAGGGATATGCATCGATGGTACATGATGACACTCACCTTCAGCAGTTTGAAAACTTAATGAACAGAAATATAGACAGTTGAACTAATAAAGTGTGACGGTGAAAATAAACCTGCATTGGGAGTTTTACAGACTTTTTAATGCAGCTGTGGTTAGTAAAGAACATCCATCATATCTGTGATAGAGGATACTGACTGGTATCTGATGTTTAATAAAAGGCTGATGTCTGCTAGATAAAATGACAAACCAATATATCCAGCCTCACACATAAATAACAGTTTGAGGTTTTGTTTTTTTTTTTTTTTTATATATATATAAACTTTTTCTATGGTGCAGTGTAGTAAACTAGCCAACTTATTTGGTACTGTACGGTGAGATTTGATACAGTAATCAATAATTTGAATAATAAAGGCTCGTAAGCTTTTTGGTAATTATGTATCTAAGTGATATTTGACCAGTCACTTTGCTTGGATAAAATTGCTGATTGTGTGCTGATTGTTTCTGTTCTTGAAACAACAATAAAAATTGTAGATTTGCACCATGAGTTGCCAAACAATCGTCTCTGCTATGTTTAAGTGATTTCTCAAGTGCCATGACGACAAAAGATGTAATTTGTTGTCTTGAGTGTTGTTGCCACTTTTGAAAGTGTAATCAAGCTTTGGATTTGTTTAGAGGAGTGATCAAAGTGCACACACACAGGCTATATATACAGGGGTGTCTGGCAGGAGTGACAGTGGATGCAGTCATGCTCAGGCTGGCATGGAATGGACAGATTGCAAGCTGTCACTCACTCTTCCTCTCCTTTCCTTTTTTTCTTTCCTCCCATCTTCTGATGGATATCAACTCCTGCATCTCTTTGTCTCTTTTTCTGTGCCTGGAAGTTTTTGACTGGCATGAGAGAGAAAGAGATGGGAGGGAAAGTCAGCAATGCTGAAAGCTGACAAGGCATTCTAAGTTTGTAAGTGCGCTGTGTTGCTGTTTCACAGCACGGTGCTTCCAGCCTGAACGCGCTTTGTTGTGTGACATCAAACACATAAGAAACCACATTCACGCTCCTTTGTTCTCCTTTCGAGCAAGTTCAACTCGGCAGCTCCTTCAGCCATATACATGCCACAGGAGACCACATGAGCCCTCATTCCAGGCAAATGCAGAAAGAGGAAACAAGTCAAAGGCAGCTCTTCTAGGGAAACATTATGAGAGTGTTCAATTTCTGCCACATATTCGAACCATTAAACATTTGAATTTAATGAAGGGCTTCTGTCACCTCTGAGGAGCTGCCTTGATTTGTTTCATCCTCATTTTCCCCGATTCTTAGTCCAGCAAAGAAGCACCTTCCTCACTCCGGAGATTTCTGTCTCGAGCAATGAACTATTGTCATCATGAAAGTTAATCTAGTTAAAAGGGCGGATGGAGGGACATGTTAACAAAGCTTTGTAAGGAGAGATCGTGATGCAAGGACACAGTTTTATCAGTGGGAGGGCTGCGGTAATCGGCTATCTAAGGGTGGGAGGCAGCAGGGGGTTCCCAGTTATCAAGACAGCTTTGAGATTCACAGAACCTGAAACAATGGGAAGGAAAGCAGGAAACACACAACTCTGAAGTGTGATAACCTCTGCTTTTACATTTCTCTACTTTCTTTTTGGAAAGTTATGCTGCTGTTGGAGCAGAGAAAGTAATTAATTATTTTGACATACAATGCTTGCTCAGAGTAAGTCAGATTTTTGTAAGTTAATTTTTCAGTAATGAAAGCTTTTTTTCACCAAAATGGAGACAGCATATTAAGAGTTTTCAGTGGAGTGTAAAAATGCAAAGAAACTATGCACTTAGAGCATCTGGCAGTTCTTTGACTTGACAATGTAAATGGAGAAATAAAAGAGCCTCTTGTTCATTTTGTGTTTTTATAAAAGGTTGATTTATTGGATGGACATTTATTTAATGCAAAAGGAAAAAATAACATCATGAGAAAAATGTAAAATAGATTGCAATGACAACCCATGTTCATGGCAGAAGAAGTTGTCAAAATGTCATTGAAACTTTATTAGTTTTATTATTGATTTATCTGCACAGTGGCGTATTTTATGAGTACACTGTCTGAGCATTCATTTGATCCAGAAGTGCACTAAATTTGTTTCTAAGACAAATAAGTTTTGTAATTGAGAATCTACACCCATGGATTTTTGGGCTATCTGATAATTCAGCAGAAAGGACATAATTTATATTTGATTGTTTTGTTTGCTATTGGTAGGTTGACATTTATGTAAATTATTATTTGCTTGTCTTTATACATGCGGCATTTGGAGGCTGTTTGTACAAGTTACATTATAGCACAGACGCATAATTTACTACATGGAGGCACAAATTAAAAATAATCATCACAGTATATAAACTGCATTCAGCTACCGACTACAGCTGCATTCATATCAGCACGCCTCTCGTTCAGTTGCTTCCACACTCAGAGGCAATGAGAGTAGAACACAGATATAAAACTATACTGGCGCATAAAACACTTACTGCTCATTTGCCTGTGTGTGGCTGTATAATGAGCATCTGTGCTTTTTAATGTAGTGTTATTACCTTTAACAGCACACCTGTCTATTCTGTGTCAGATAAAGAGATTAGCTCTTTTTTTTTTTTCCTTTGGAAGGCTTTTTAAATGCCATCCAGCAATTGGCTTCATAGGTAGTTAGCCAAAGGAGGACTGACACAGTTACATGGACGAACACACGTGCGCACACCACATACACACACACATACACACACACTTTCATAGCAAAAATATTCTGTTGGGGAAATAGTGCTGCTAATTAGTAGAATTAGCCACAGATCAAAAGGTTCAATTAAAAAGTAGTGTTGCAGCATGGAGGCGGTGGGCCCAATTTGCATCACAACACATGCAGATGACGCAGACAGACGGACAGGGGGAAGCTGCAATATGGCATGTCCCTCACAGAAAGTGCCACGAAAGTTAATAGACAACATACTATATACAGCAAATATAACAAAGATAACTTAGAGGGATGGTTCACCTAGATTACCAAAGCACGCATTGCTAATTCTGGTTTTATTTCTTTGTGCACATACACACACACAAGAAAGTATTCATTTGCTGTGAACACATTTATGTATGTGCACGAACACCAACTAATCAGAAGCATGTCATTGATTTGCACACAGACACACATTCTTGCTGTGCAGTTGTCTGTACCTCCGTGTTTTTGGCCTTTTGAGTTCCAGGCTTAATTAACAGTATAATTATGTGTGTGCTGTTATGGCTTTGCTCAGTGGGGTATGTGCTTTTTTGTGTGTGTATGTGTGTGTGTGTATGTTTGCATGTGTGGACATCCCCAGAGCTGCTAAATGTGTTCTCTGCCACAGCTTGGACCAACACAGTCAGTTCACAGCATCGCTAATTTACCATTTAAATTCCACATGTTTGACTCCCAATTAAAAACAGCGCAGACACCAGGAACACACATTTTTCTTTCCTCCTTCTGTGTTTATTTCAGTTAAAGGAATTGCATTAAGTGTCATGTCATGTAAAATGCAATTTTCTGCTTTTTATATCATGGTTTAATTTATGGGTATTTTCCCCTTCTGGCTAAATGTACATCGCTCTCTCTATTCTGCTTCACTTTCAAAGCCAACTTTGTCACCTTTTCATCAGTGACATGTAAATGTTAATCTCTGGGTATGTTTTCATGCTTTGAATTTTCTGATCTTCCACCTTTATGCTAGAGGTGACTTAATATTATCCAGCTCAAAGTTAGTTTCCTTCATTAAAAGCTACCAATCTTGAGTACCGGCTGAAGATGGGACCATGGTAAAATCACACATTCACGTCTTACAGTGATAACTTTGTCCTACTAGGTAGTCAGACAGCATTGAAGCAAAGGAACTATTTATAGACACTGGAGTGCAATGGAACAAACAGTTAACTAATAGTTTCCTATTTAGACATCTACAGACATGGAGCAGCATTAGCATTGGAACTTGTTTAGGTGTTTAGCTGCAAAATGCTACTCTACTATATGTCCACCAGTGAGTGGCTAACTTTATCCATCTACTATATAGTGCTAGGCACATTACATAACAGTGAGTTTTTAAATATGTTTTTTCTGAAAACAACTACTTGTGAGAGTTAGTATAGCGGTGAGCTGTAAAACCAAAACAATAAGCTGAAAGATGCTAAAATGCCTCATAGAAATATACTTATAAGTAATATAAAATTGATTGGTGCAGCTTTAAATTCCTGCCATGATGTGACCAAGAACCACATCAGGCTACAAGCTGAACCAATATTGACTTGTGCAGAGATGCATTGTTGAGCTAATTGTGTAGACTTATGAGAAAAAAAAAAGTTTTGCACAGTAGTGTAACTACATCACATTAGATCTGCATTTGCTTCTCCGAAAGGATAGTCACTATTTACACGACAGCACTTTTTATGAAATTACACGTTCAAGACCGGCCAGCGTTGTTCTTCTGAACAGAACAGTCTTGCTATGTCAGTTTGAGTGTAGAGCCAGTGCCTATGTTGAGTGTGTGTGTATGTGCATTCCCAAGCTGCTACTATCTGTTACAGTGGCAGTTTGTAGCTTCATGCTGTGTTAAAAAGCAGTGTCCAGGTTGGTACCAGGCCTCATTCATCAGCCTCACTCAGGAACAGACCTGGCTACTGGGAAAACCACCTGGGACACACATTCACACACAGCCACTCACGCTCAGGGCTTACTAATGTTTAGCAAACAGCTACACTTACACCCTCAACACCACAAAGGAATACTTTGACATGACATATTTTACCACATGCACACATTCATTAAGTGTATACATATTCAAGCTAAACGCCAAGTCTTGACCCCTCATACTGGCAACATTTGACACCGACACATTCTCTCTGACCTCTGCGTCCTCATCTGTGTCCCCCTGGCATTTTTCCACTGTTCTCAACCCCTCTTTGCTATTTTACAGCAAAGTCTTTCACGCCTCAGTCCATCTGCTGTTTGGCTGCTACTGCTACACATTCACACTGCAGCTCCTGTCTGAGCCAAGCTCACACTGGCCTCCACTGATAATGCATCCAGCATGTTTCCTCCAGTAGCATCTACAAGAATTAAAATAAAAGATATTTTGCTCTTAAGTCCAGGGTTCCAAAGAAACACCTCAGTTCCATCCAGGTGCTAAATGGTTTAAACAATCACTCCTATTTCTTTTTCTCTTGTAACATTAAAAGGGTAAAAAGTGTAATGGCCATCCGTCTATTTTCAAGGACCTGCTTTTAGAAGGATTTGATGGTTACTTTTAAAGTGACAGTTGTTTGTGTACATTTGGTAAACCCTTTTATGGAAACTGCCTAGTGCTGTTAGTACATTCCTTGTTCACTAGGTATGTCTGAAGATTATTTTTTTATTCATTGCATTATTTAAATCAACCTTGAGACACCAGTGATTTTTAACAGGTTTTTCTTTCCTCAGAAGAGTTTAGAGTTTAATGTTGAACTACTTTGAAAATACTGGAGAGAATGCAGTGTTTTAAGAGTGTCAGAAATGAAATCCATTGTTTTTGTCATTATTTCAAGTCATAAGTGATTAGGAAAACAAATGCAACCCAACCACAGGGGGGCACAATCCGACATAAAATTTAAGCCAAATCAAACATGCGAATCACAAATATGACTTCCATACTGGATCGGTCGCGGCCCAGGTTAACAATGACCGCCACTGGTGCTGTTGACTTACAGGGTGCCAGTGGAAATTGGACTACTGTTGGTCGAAGAAGGAGAAGAGGAAGGCGTGTTCGTGGGCAAAGAGAGAAGAGGAAGGGCAGGAGTGTAGGACTTAGAGTAGGGACTTTGAATGTAGGGACTTTGTCAGGGAAAACTAGAGAGTTGGCTGATATGATGGAGAGAAGAAAGGTGGATATCTTGTGTGTTCAGGAGACCAGGTGGAAAGGTAGCAAGGCCTATAGATTAGGAGCAGGGTTCAAGCTGTTTTATCATGGTGTGGATGGAGAGAGGAATGGAGTAGGAGTTATCCTGAAGGAGGGCTTTGCTAGGAATGTTCTGGAGGTGGAGAGAGTGTCAGATAGGGTGATGAGTCTGAAGCTGGAAGTTGAAGGTGTGATGTTGAATGTTGTCAGTGGTTATGCCCCACAGGTAGGATGTGAATTAGAAGAGAAGGAGAAATTCTGGAGGGAGATGGATGAGGTGATTCAGGGTATCCCTAGTGGTGAGAGAGTGGTGATTGGGGCAGACTTCACTGGACATGTTGGTGAGGGAAACAGACGTGATGAGGAAGTGATGGGTAAGTTTGGAATGGTAGACTTCTCAAAAAGGATGGAAATGGCTGTAGTGAACACATTTTTCCAGAAAAGGGAGGAGCATAGGGTGACATATAAGAGTGGAGGCAGGAGCACACAAGTTGATTACATCTTGTGCAGACGTTACAACCTGAAAGAGATCAGTGACTGCAAAGTAGTAGCTGGGGAGAGTGTAGCTAGACAGCATAGGATGGTGGTGTGTGGGATTACTCTAGTGGTGAGGAAGATGAAGAGGACAAGGGCAGAGCAGAGGACCAAGTGGTGGAAGTTGAAAAAGGAATAGTGTTGTGTGGCTTTCAGGGAGGAGCTGAAACAGGCTCTGGGAGGTCAGGAGGTTCTTCCAGATGACTGGACAGCTACAGCTAAAGTGAACAGGGAGACACTTGGTGTGTCATCTGGAAAGATGAAAGCAGATAAGGAGACTTGGTGGTGGAATGAGGAAGTTCAGAAGTGTGTTAAGAGGAAAATGTTAGCTAAGAAGAAGTGGGACACTGAGAGGACAGAAGAGAACAGACAGGAGTACAGGGAGATGCAGCGTAAAGTGAAGGTAGAGGTGGCAAAGGCCAAACAAAGGGCGTATGAGGATTTGCATGATAGGTTGGACTCTAAGAAGGGAGAGGTGGATTTGTACAGGTTGGCGAGGCAGAGAGAGAGATGGGGAGGATGTGCAGCAGGTTAGGGTGATTAAGGACAGGGATGGAAATGTGTTGACAGGTGCCACAAGTGTGATGGAAAGATGAAAGGAATACTTTGAAGAGTTGATGAATCAGGAAAATGTTAGAGAGCACAGAGTAGAAGAGGTGACTGTTGTGGAGCAGGAAGTAGCAAAGATCAGTAAGGATGAAGTGAGGAAGGTGCTGAAGAGGATGAAGAGTGGACAGGCCAGTTGGTCCTGATGACATACCTGTGGGGATATGGAAGTGTTTAGGAGAGGTGGCAGTAGAGTTTTTGACTGGGCTACCTATCAAGATCTTGGAGAGTGAGAGGATGCCTGAGGAATGGAGGAGAAGTGTACTGGTGCCCATCGAACAAGGGAACAAGGGAGATGTGCAGAGTAGTGGAAACCACAGAGGAATAAAGCTGATGAGTCACACAATGAAGTTATGGGAAAGAGTAGTGGAGGCTAGGCTGAGGTCAGAAGTGAGCATTTGTGAGCAGCAGTATGGTTTCATGCCAAGAAAGAGAACCACAGAGTGGCAGAGAAGTATGTTTGAGTGGTGCAGGACATCTATGAGAGCTGTAAGACAGTGGTGAGGTGTGCTGTAGGGGTGACAGAGGAGTTCAAGGTGGAGGTGGGACTTCACCAAGAATCAGCTTTGAGCCCTTTCTTGTTTGCTGTCGTGATGGACAGGCTGACAGATGAGGTTAGACAGGAATCTTCTTGGACTGTGATGTTTGCAGATGACATTGTCATCTGTAGCGAAAGCAGAAAGCAGGTGGAGGAAAATCTAGAGAGGTGGAGGTTTGCTCTGGAAAGGAGAGGAATGAAGGTTAGCCGCAGTAAAACAGAGTACGTGTCCAAATGAGAGGGACTCAAGTAGAACGGTGAGGTTACAGGGAGTAGAGGTGAAGAAGGTGGAGGATTTTAAGTACCTATCGGTCAACAGTCCAGAGCAACGGAGAGTGTGGAAAAGAAGTGAAGAGACGTGTGCAAGCAGGTTGGAACGGGTGGAGGAAAGTGTCAGGTGTGATGTGTGACAAAAGAGTGTCAGCAAGAATGAAAGGAAAGGTGGACAAGACCAGCAATGTTGTCTGGTTTAGAGACAGTGGCACTGAGAAAAAGACAGGAGGCAGAGCTGGAGGTAGCAGAGCTGAAGATGTTGAGGTTCTCTCGGTGAGTGACGAGAATGGATAGGATCAGGAATGAGGACATCAGAGGGACAGCTCATGTTAGATGGTTTGGAGAAAAAGCCAGGGAAGCCAGATTGAGATGGTTTGGACATGTTCAGAGGAGGGACAGTGAATACATTGGTAAAAGGATGCTGAGGTTAGAGCTGCCAGGAACTAGGCCTAGAGGAAGACCAAAGAGGAGGCTCTTGGATGTAGTGAAGGAGGACATGAGGATAGTTGGTGTGGGTGAGGAGGATACAGAGGATAGGGTTAAATGGAGGCAGATGATTTGCTGTGGCAACCCCTGGAGGGAGCAGCTGAAAGGAAAAGAAGAAGAAGATTAGGAAAACAAAAGTATGTTTTTGAAACTAGGCTGATTTTTTTTTTTTTTTTTTTTTTTTTTGGGGTTGTTTTTAAATGAAGCACTTCTTTTAAACCTAGCAATAATTTTTGCTTAGAGTACATGACCTTTGTCGTCGTTCTCCACAACTGAAGCACTTCAGATACTGTGGTCATTTGTTCTTGGCTGACATTCAACAATAGCTTCATTAGTTGAGTTTGGTCTTTTTGAGTTGAGGAAAGGACTGTCTGAGACTCAAGGCTCACATCAAGTCCTGGAAAGTCTTGAGAAAGACTTTCAGAGCTGCTCTCATCACGGCAGCAAGTCCTTTTGCTCCCATGAACTGAGGGGGAGATTTATCTGGCTTCGTTTCACCTTGAGTTTCCTGTTTTATCCCTTTTTTAATTTTACACCACGAGATTCTGTTTCTCTCAAGACTAACACCTTTGTAGTCTGAAATCAGAATTCCCCATGTTGAGCCATGGAAGCAACAGACAAAAAGTGAGGGGAGAAAAAGGAAAGACTATGTAGAATGATACAAGGAAGTAGGAAAAAGTCTATTTTTCCCAGATGAAATTTGGCAGGACTTTATGAAAAGCTTTTATCATGAGCAAACTCAGGAACTCAAACTGCTACTCGAGATTCAAAGTGATGAAACGGCTTTGGTGGGTTATTTTTTTCTCCTGGGTCTTTTCATGAAAGGAAACCATCAGGTCAGCAATGTAAAAACAGTCTGTTAACCCACAGTCAAGACACTGTGTCACTGGTATAATTTTTGTGCTTTAACTGAATGAATAGTGTTTTCCTTTTCTAATGAGGTTATCCTTGATGCTGTGGGCTGCCACCTCCATAGTGTACAAGAAATCAAAGCTCATGTTGACTGCAAAAGCTTGTTTACTGTTACTGAATGACCTTCTTATTCCTACAGATTATTACTTGCTGACTGACTCTGTGCTTCATTTTCACCTTGTGTGTTGAGTGTGAATGACAGAAAAAATACATTTTCTTCCTGTTAATGTTCCTGACAGTCATGTTTTCTTTTTTTCTTTTTTATGTCAGAATAAAAATATTAGTGTGTGTGAGCAACCTTTCTCTGTGTGTGAAGATCCACTGAGGTGGATCACTTGCTAATTGGCCATTCATGCCTCCCCTGGGGTCTGTGAAGCACATGACTGACAGGACTGATAATCAGTGTAATGGCAGCTAGTATCGGGGATGAGGCCAGCTGCCTGCCAAGGTGTTGAGAAAGCCTGCAGGAACAGAGTGAGAAGGTGGGAGGTTACTTCTTATCAAATCCGTCACTGGTGTGTAGTGCCTGTGAGTGTTCCAGGATGGCTGTACAGGGAGACCAGATCAGCCACTGTAAGCGCAGCTTGGCTATGAGCTTATTGTGCCCATTCCCACTCCTTGGGGTGGTATCAGTGCTAAGAAATGCCCCTTTTCTCCTTAATTTCTCTCAGTTCTGCTCCCCTCTCTCATTTCTTCTCATACCACTTCCTCTCATTTTTGCTCATTTTTGCCCATGCAACCATGGAGGTGTCATTAGCACCGTATCCTAATTAGTCCAGTGCCAGCTAATTGTGCTTCTGACGCTTTCTCTCTGGGGAGTCAGGCCTTGCTAATTTCAATAAGAGTAAACAAGCAAACTGCTCCCCACTGACGGCTATGGATTAATTAGAGGCTATCCACTGAATGTAGCGAATGAAGGAAGGGGTAGGAGTTTGAGGACAGAGGGGGGTTTGGGGAAGATGTAGTTTAGAGAGACAAACTGTAGATGAAGAAGGCGAGGTGAAAGAGAGTTCACATTTATTGTTGTCACGCAACACAGAGACTGACGCTCATTTTAAGAAATTACCATCACTTTCATTTTGCGCAGCCTTTCCAAGCGCTACCCTCTCGAGTGGCAGCTCCCCATTGAGAAACAATGGCCCGAATGTGTTGTTTTTCACGCGATTTATTTAAAAGGTGGAAATGAATCAAACGAGTCTGTTTTCTTTTCCTTGAGAGACACTGATTTGTCTACATGATAGGGCCTGGTTCACTACAGTTGCTTCTGCGCAGTCAGGGTGCCTTTTTCTATTCAGGCTTACAGAATTACCATGTTTTTCAGGTATTTCAGGTTGGCTGAGCAGGCATCCTTCTTTGCAGCAATCGTTTGCCTCATGTTCATGCAGTTACAGATACACCTGAGAGCTCCTTCAGTGCATTACAACTTTTTGTGCCTTTGTCCACTGAGCTACTCTGATAGGTTCCAGTACCTTGCTTAAGGCAGCTTCAGGTGCATTTCATGTGAGAATCTGTAAAAGTTAAAGAAAGTAAATAGAAAGAAAATATGATAAAATAGCTGTATATTGCCACAGTGGAAACAGCTTTTCTCTGTGTTGTGTCTGCATGTGCTGCAGGTATTTCTTTAGAAAACCGATTTGTGCAATGCAGTGAGAACAAAATGTCAATTACTGCATAGATGTATTCAGTAGAATACTCACACATAAAACCAGGCCTTACCTCTGCAAAGTTCTCCTGGTAACAGAAGTCATTTCTTACATACTATACTTAGTGAATCTTTTGTCTAAAGAGCAGCTTGACACATCCCCATCTCTTTTTGATGTGACTTTTGTGAAAGTTAATCTTAACAACAATGCAAATGGAAAGTGTGAACATATGATTCATCAGTGATCCTCTAATCCAGTCCTCCATCAGAAATGCTTTATATTTTGAAACTATAACTTTTTTTTTTTGGCTTTACCAGATGAGCTGATGTGAGCAGTGAGCAGGTGCACTCTCTTCCAGCCCCATATGAGAAACTCAAAGCAGTCAGCAGTGAATGGACGGACTGTGATGCGCTTGCCTATCTGTTTCTCTAGATTCTTTTTGCTATCTGTGAAATCCAAGTCTTCACATCTCACTGTTGTAGATTGTATCACACTCTTCCTTTCACCTAATTAAACTTTCTATTGAACTTAGTGCCATGCAACAAAAACCAGCTGGCAACAAGAGTGAGGTGATTTGCCTTTCTTCGTCCTCCTTTCCCAACCATTCTTCATCCCTTCCCTCCTTTCATTCTGGTGTGATTTGCAGGCAGGTTCGTTTTTCATGGCCCAGATATTTTGCTGCACCTATTGTCTAATCGGGTTCACTGAGGGTCTTTCTTTATTACCGCAAGCCTGTCCATGTGCCATTAGGTCAGGAATTAACAGTCGAGCCCCACATCCACTAGTGATGGGGCAGGCTTGTAAATCAGAGGCTGCTGAAAGGTGTATCACCTCCCTGAAGAGATGAATGGACAAGTGGACTTTCATCACACGCTTCATTTTTGACACTTAAGTGTAAATACAGGTGCTTGTTTAATACATATAAAGCATGAAAAGACAAATCCAGCTGCACACACACAGCATCCTCACACTTTTTAATGACAGCAGCCAGAACTATGTTAGTGGAGAAGTCTTGTCTGCGCTGATGTTGTGATGGACAGTTTTTGCGGGTGTTTTTTAAGATGTTAAAGGTAACTCTTCCGTGTGTGTGTATGTGTGTTGTGTGTGTGTGTGTGTGTGTGTGTGTGTTTTGCAAGTTTTGCCATCTGAACATGCGGATAAAGCTTGCGAATGAAACAGACGACGAGGGGGGGGGGATGCAGGAGGGATGGTTGTATGGAAAGGATTTATGAGTGTAATAATGGAGAATCAGTGGCTGGGCCATTGACACTGAGGCATTTTCTCTCATCCTCCTCTCATTATTGGATGGATGAAACAGGAAGGAGTAATCACAGCAACATATGGGCAGCAATAACATGCTGTTGTATCGAGGTCCAAATCACATACTGTGGTAATCGCTTTGACTTTATGCCAGTAAAGTGTCTATTGTTGTCTGTTGTCAAATTTGATGGTTTGACTTTAGAAATGTTCATCTATAACTTGTTGCATGTACAAAAGACACTGGTCAGCTTTAAGGTGCATCTTCATTATTTTCAGTGAAATGTGTGATTTAAACCATGTGCTAGGGCTCAGTGCATGTATTTCATCACTAGTCAGGTCAATTTCAAAAACTAAAATTGATGTGATAGATCCCCATTTTCATTAACCATTAACTGTTTGATCTGCTTTATGTTGAAGCATGTTTTACTTGATTTGGACAAAGTAATGCAAATTCAGTGAAAATTAAGGTTTTTTAAATTGGGTCCTACTAGCTGACTTGAACACAGTCCTGCAACAGTGTGACATGCTGGTCCATTTTGGTTCATTCTGATCCCCAGTTAGGGTATAAATTTGGATGTTTTCAATTATAATGTATTGACAAATTCTTCTATTTCGTTCTAATCATGTCAGATTAATGAATTGAATTTGAATTTAATCTATGTACAAGTGCTGCAATTAAATATAGAATAGCCATCTGGGAACAATGTAGGAAAAATGAAACTTGAGTAGCTAACTTCGTCTAATGAGCTAATGGCTGTTAAGGAAAAGAGCCTTTATTGGGTCTTTTAGGATGCTGTCAGCTGTTCAGGTCTCAGTCTGAGGCCTAAGCAGCTGAAGAGGTTGCTAGAGCTAATATGTTGCTGATGTAAAGTATGTTTACAATTTGATGTAGTCTCCTTTCAGTGTTTTTGTAACTTCATATATTATAGCTTCATATTATAACCCACTGCTTCATGTAGCACATAGGCAAATTATCTCCAAGGCCATTATGTCGGCACTTCCTGATTATCTGCGCTGCTGTAAACATTGGCAGCGATGACTGTTTGCAGTAATGTGATTTGTTCTTATTATCTGTCCTTAAGGTCACAACTGCATTAAGCAAAATTGCTTACGTACCCTTGGCCTTGTTCAGCTGACTGCAAATGAATTAAAGCTGCAGATTCTGGCCTGTCATGCTTCAGACTAAACTGTTAATGAAGGGTCTTGTGGTATGCTCAATTAGGGAGATAGTTTTGTTTTATCCAGTGGATGTTTTTGTACTTCTGTTTACTGCTTTGATATACTGGAGCATTAATGTAGAAACTTTACTTTGTGCTTTCTGGTAACTTTCAAGTTGTTTATCTGCAACTTGCTTGATTTTTATGCTGTTTTATTGGCCAAGTTTCCCATGGAGGGAGGCTGGTTGAAGAAATGCATCTGTCCTTCTGTCTTTACATGCTGTATTTTTTGCAATTTCAGTAAACCTACATCTACAGCACGTTGCAGGAACCTCTATGGCACATTTCCATAAACACTCCTTTCTGGCCGTCTCCGAGCAACAAACACCTGTCATTTCATAAATAACATCTGCAACATTATAAGGAACACCTGCTTTTGCCTGCATTGGCTGTTTTATGGTGACAGAATTGGATGTAATGAATGGCTAAATGCTTGCTTTTATTTTCATCAGTCAGTATTAGACACAGATTCCCAGCTAAACAGCTCTTTATTCATGTAGGGACAGTGATGTCTGTTATGAAAAAAATAAAGGTCAACTGTTAAAACAGCTACGCAACTTACTGTTAGAAAATGGCAAGATGCGTTCTTGGTCAAAATTGAAAACCAGGTTACTGCAGTAGTTTACAAAACAAACTTTTATTAATACGCTTATATAGCTTGAATCAGATGGATTAAAGGATTTTAACATTTAATTTCTACTGTCAAAAACAGGCTACATTGTATTTGATGAAGTGGCACTGATGGAACCTTGTAGTAACATGATTTTTTTCTCTGCATAATATTTTTCTCATCTTTTCTTCCTTTCTCCAGTTCCTGAAAATAAGAAAACAGTGTCACCACGATGTTCATTTAGTAGCTGTTCTGAAGCTTTTGAATGTGGTACATAGTCTTCCTCAGTAGATAAAGTTGCCCAGTTATCAAGGAATTACAGATGTTTGCTCAGCTAAAGCCTTTGCTAAGCCATTTTGGTGGACTGCAAAGCTTCCCATGCTGATGATTGATAGTTCAGTCCCTGGCTTCTTGCATGTTGAAGTGTCCTTGGGAAAGATACTGAACCCCAAGTTGCCCCTGGCGGCTGTTTCATCGGTGTTTGATTGTGAGTGACTGTGTGTGCAAATAGGTGAATGTCTAAATGTATAAAGTGTTATACAAGTATAAGACCATTTAACATCTGATCTGTCAAGCAGCTGTGCATTTAAAAAAAATAACAGTATTTATTATACTGTTTTTTAAACTCACTGCTTAAGTGTTTACTTCTTCAATGCTGGTGTTGGTTTTCAATCGCAAAACTGAAAAGGTTTCACCTGAATTGCCGCTGACGGCATGTGGAAAAGCTGTTGAGAGGTAACACAGCATATTTGACATGCTCATAGTGCATCAGTATCACCATCAGCCATACAAAATACTGACTGAAAGGGAGCAGGTTTGCTTAGTTAACATGAAGAATTAATTCTCTTCTGCTCATCTTTGCCCTCGCCGGAGCAGGGCAGTTCTGACTTGAAGCAGCAATAGCTTTGACGTTTGTAGGAGATGATAAAGAATCAGCCACTGGAGAAAGAGAAAATCTGAGGTGAGGTGATGCTGAAGGGCAGGTAGCTCAGAATCTAATAAGTGAAAATAAGATGCGCACCATGAAAGAAAGGAGGCAGTGAAAAACGTAAGATTTGGAATTAAGCTCTAAGTGTGCTTACATTCATCGAGTCAAATACTCATGAATTTAGACATCACAGTGTTTTTCACTCTATTTTGACTTTTATACTCAAACTCACTACTTCATTTCTCAACTCTTTATCAAACAAAAAGCCCATGTTGACAGGGGTGATGCAGAGTTGCCCTCATGTTCATCCGCTGTTGGAATTCAAAATAGAAAGCAATTAAAATATATGTTAATCCTCAGCTCATTTTTGCTGCTATCCAACAGTGCAGAGCAGCATAGTATTTCCATTGCAATTTGGATATATTTTTAGGGATTAACCAGATGATCTTGATGAGGTTAGGAGGTGATTGGGGAATCCCAGGCACACACACTTTACATCAGATGATGTAAAGGGCATGTGTTTCACTGAGATTGATGCAGTGATGTAAAAGACAGTGGGAATCCAGATTAGAGAAAATGACCCATGGGAATGGAATGAGAGATGGGTGAGGGGGATCAAGTGAGCAATGGAAAGTGAGACAGGCAAAAGATGGTCTCTGTGAACGTCTGATAACCCGTTTTCTCACTGCGACACATTTTGCTTTGAAGCCTGGTTTATTGCTGTGCTAGCCCAGAAACCAAGATATGCACTGAGGTTCTTTTTCTTTTTAATCTTCAGCTCTTGTTTTGTAAAGAAGGCTCAATTTCAATTGGACACTGCAGTGCCCGTAACCAAACCCTATTTTTAAAGTCTGACCTACCAAAATAATTTTCATGCAGCCCAATATATGTAATTAAAGTGCTGTGGGTCAGTTGTGCTGTTGCTGTCATAGCAGGAGTTTTTCTTAATTTCAGCAGTTATGTTGTTAGAACAAAGAATATAGAGCCCGGGTGTCAGTTCTGTAGTTAGATTCTGCTCCAAAATTTCAATAAGGTTAAACATTTTCCTACTAGCACAGGGAACCACTGAGGCTTTTGATTATCTGTGGAAAGCTTGTGCTGTGGTACACAGTGCTACTGGTACAGTTAGAATTGTGTCTAGTCATGTACTCAAAATATGTACTGAAACACAGATGCATTCTTCAGACCTCATTAACTCTCCCATGCAACTGTTATAGCTAACTACAGTCCCGACCTTGAAGTCTTGTTATTATGGTAATTTTACTGGAGCAACATTTTTGCAATTATTTATCATATTAAAATGGCAGCTTCAAATATTCATGTTATGTAGTTCTGTCATGTGCAGCTGCTGACATAAAGGACCATTCAGGGCAAAAGCACTGCTTTTCTTGATTTGAGGATAAAATGTAATTTATGTTCTGACAGACAGAAACACTGGGTGATTATGGCAAGATGAGAAGATGAGATGAGATAAACTTTATTAATCACTGAAGGGAAATTTAGGTAGAAAAAGTAAAACATTCTAAGTAGTAAAAAATAGTAACAGTCCAGCTTATGTTAATTAGTCTTCTGCCATTAGTTTAAGTATTGTAGAGCCTGATGGCAGTGGGGATAAAAGATCTTCTGTATCGTTCTGTCCTGCAGTGCAGTGAGGTGAGCTGTCCACTGCAGTTGCTTCTCTGGTCCTATATATAAAAGTGTGTCTGATGAGACGTGTCACCCACCACTTGCAAGGGGTTAATAGATGTTTGCTTCCTCTCTAGGTGGGTTTGTCACTGTCACTACCTGGAAATAGAGCTGAAAGCTGCGTGAGGACCCATGACAGGGAACACAGGGTGCAGTAACAGGAAAAGTTTTCAGACTGAGAGAAAAGCATTTCTGATCTGGATTAAGTGAAAAATAGGTAGAGTCCTGCAGATGGAATATAAATGCATATTGACCTTGTACTGTGCATGAGTGTGAGGTTATTTGATGGTTATGCATTTGTGAAGGAGAGAGAAAGTACTCAGGCAGCACATGGATTGTGGCTTGGCCCCAACAGAGGGTAATGGCCCTTATTCTAATCCTCTAAAAGATGAGGGGTACAAGAGGTTCAAATGCACAGAGACGACAGGGAGGAAAAGACAAAAAAAAAGGCAGGGCAGGGATGGAGAGCCCCCATTCCACGCCTCATTGAGTCCTCATTCAGAACAGCCGGCACTTCATTAAAAAACGAAGGCGTCTTCCACAGAAACTAAAAAAATGGGCTATTTGTTGTTCATACTCCCTCATAACACAGAGAGCCCACAGTGTGTATTTGTTTTATCACAACCACAGAGCACCCGAGCATATCTTTGAAGGAGGCGGGCCACAAATATGTAATTTATGATAATTGTTTTCTCTAAAAGTGTAAATATATTATGGTGATTATTTCCGGGGGAGCACGCACCAGCCAATGCGATGTTTCATCAGATGAGGGCAGAGAAATTGCTCAAGCAAAATGCTTCTGACACTGGTGAAGTGAGTGGGCTGGGATATCGTGTCAAAACAGTTGTACTTTCACACATGAATGCATCTAGACACAGTGACACCTGTAGACCCAACTGACTTCAAATAACTCACCAGCAACTTCATTTCTTTTACCTGAAATTATCCAGTGATGTTGGATTAAGTGCAGTTATTCTGACTGATTCTGTTGACATGGTTGTATCAGTGTGGAGTACTCCTCCTACAGGATAATTTTATACAGTGTGAGAACTTGTAGTTGCAAAGTATTGAATCCAGTGAAGAAGTGAAAACTATGTATTAACAAATTAAAAAAAAACTACTTTTTAAAGCTATAACAAAAATACAGGAAAAAGAAAAAAAAACAACTTTCAAATCTTATGCTAACATTACACCAATTCTTATTCTTAAAATTATTTGCCATAACATCTACATGTTCATGGCCAAATTTTATCTTTCCCCTGTACTTTTTCTGTATTCAAAAACTAAATTCAGTAAGAAAATGAATCTCTGTGTAGCAGTTTTCGCTCACTTCATCAGGGGCAAGGTTCATTTGTTTTTCTTTCCAAAACTCCTTTTGAGGGAGGGTCAAAATCACAGAGCAGCACAGTGAGTCGTTATATCTGACTCTCTATCTTAGTGTCTCCATCCCCCATGTATTGATCGTTCCGACCTTTCACCCTGACTGTGAGTAATGGAATTACCAGTTGTGGACAGAGGCCCTGGTCAAGGTGTTGTAAATGTACGGCACATGTTTGCGTGAACTCACCGATCGATGCTTTGCTTGCCTCCGTGTCAGGGGAGAATAGAACCAACCATCGTGTTTTTTCTGCCAGAGCTTTATCTCGATTTCTTACAAGTCCTTGAAATTTACCTGAAGCTCACTGGATTGGAGCCAGGCTCCTTTTTAACTTGAAGTGCACATACTCGTGCTTTTAAAAATATACATCCTGTTTTGATGTCTGGCACATAATTTAAATTTTGACTTGCATTGCCCAGCATTGTTCAGACAGGTGTAGCAGCTTGTAAAGACAATTCTTGATGTATTTTTAAAGAGTTGATTTTTAAATTGGATGCAAACACAGTGGACACCTGCTCTCACAGAATGATTGCTGGCATCAAAGGAAGCTAAAATCTTAATGTTGCGAGTCATCTAAGGATTCTTGCTTGGAAAACACTTCTTTAAGGAGTGAATCATGTGCCTTTTAAAGTCCTGGTTTGTTCCATATTTAAAATGTTTTCATATTTTCAACAAAATCAGACTCTTACAGTGGCAGAGCATTCTGACCACTACCGGCATGGACTGAGAGACCTGGGGTCGCTCCTGGAGAATTGCTGGCCTGAGATGAGATGACATACCACTTTAAGAGTCTATCAGATTTCATTCTGACAGATGGGACCACTGTGAGGAGGTACCGCTTGCTGATGGGAAAAATTGTGCTAGAAAAAAACTAAGCGTGGATTACGGGAAGGTGTAAGTGCTTGGGAGTGTTGTGACCACTTTACAGGAATGTTTGCGGGGGTTTCCACAAGATTATAATAGTCGCTGTCATTTTTGCTGTGTAGCTTCTGCTTTTATGTGACTCGGTGACCTTAGCCGTTTGCCAATTCACAGTACACACAAACACCAATGCCAGGAATTTCTTGATTTTTCTCTCTCTCTCTCTCGCCCTCTCTATCTCTCTCTCTCTCTCTCGCTCTCTCTCGCTCTCTCTCTCTCACTCACACACACACACACACACACACACACACACACACACACACACACACACACACACACGCACACGCACACGCGCAGAGATAAAGAGAGACAGAAAACACCCAGAATAGCATCACTGCTGCATCCATTGCATTCCACTTCCCAGCTGGCTGCCCTGTGGACACACACTAAAACTAACCCACACAGACTGCTGCCGTCTTACACACATACTAAACTACAGCAGACATGTCACTTACATATTTTTGAGCAGACTCTCATACACACAGGAATAATCACTCCCCCTTGCCAAAAACACACACTTCCCACTACAAACTTGAGACTCCCATTTGTCTGATTTGGTCCAAAGTGTTCACTGCTCGTCTCGCCCCATCAGTGAACAATACAAGTTCAGCCTAAGAGAGCCTGCAGCTAATCCTTCAGCTGTTTGGAGTTGGCAGTGGACAGCCGAAACATTGGAATAGTCTGCGCCCCCGCCAATTGTAGCACAGATCAGATATCAATTTGTCAACAGAGCTGGCTGGTCGGTTGGCTGGCTGGTACAGAGCCTGGAGGCAGAGGTGAGTCAGCAACTCAGACAGCCAAAAGTGGAGAGCCAGCCAAGCAAGGAGCCGGTGTATTCATCTGCAGAGTCTAAACTGACTTTTGGAGAAAAGTTAAGAAGTTGAGAAAATGTCCAGAGAGAACTTGACACATAACCGTGTCTCTCTGTGGATATTTAACATTTTAGACAAACTGTTCTTGGGCTTTACACCTTGCTTTTAGTTGCAATTGGTGGTTTCAAACCAACCATGTTACAGTATTGTTGTTTCTAATTTTGTCATTTGCATGTGGATTTTGATCCATTTCAGCCTCACCGGTGCAGTTTCAGACAAATTCTGAAGATCCCATGACAAAATCTATTTTGCAGCTATTGTTCTTCTTGTTTCCAGTATTTACTGTCACCTTCTTGCCAGAGCACATTGATCTTGATAATGTGAGTGGGATGGCAGCTTTAGTGCATGCAGGAAAACTTGGAGTGTTTACCAGCTCTGCTCTTGGCCATTGTTCAATAATGTTGTAATTCTTTTTGAATCTTTTATTTGAAGGAAGCATCATTGCTATGCCCCAGTATCCCTCGGTCAATGTATGACTGCATGTAACTATTTATTTTCATTATAGATAATTCTATTAAGCAGATTAATCATTAGGTCTAGAAAATTTCAGGAACAACAGATTCTTTGGTTCGATGACTTTGACAAACATTTGGAAATAATAACCCGTCATTACCAACAGACAAACAATCTGGCTGATGAAATTCATTCTGATTAAGTTTGAAAAGTGAAATTTTCTAATAGCCAGTGGAGACAATGAATTACCTGTTTTGTACAGTCAACAGTCTAAAATTCAAAAGTATTTAATTAATGAACAATAAAAGGTGAGATAGTCTGCAGATCTTCAAATTTATGAATTTTTGTTTAATAAGTGACTTAAATAATGGAATGAAAACAGTAATGAGGTGTTGACAGACTGATGACTTTGTATAATGATAACCTGTATCAGTGAGGAAAGATGAACAACAGACAATTTCAATCTAATTACCAGCCACATATTTTCTGCCAGGACAGACTGGAAATCCTTGTGGCCTGGCAGCGGATGCTTGGTCCTGGCCCCGGTGGTCTTCAGCAGCTTCCATCACTATGTGATTAATTGTTTTAGCTCTTCACCTTATGGTAAATTCAGTTCACTGAAACATCCAATACACAATAAATAAATTAACTGCACATGACCTTCATTACAGCTGAGATGAGAAAGCATTTGTTAAAACTTTTATGGCAAGAACCCCACACTTGTGAATGTTTTGAAAATGGACCATCCCAAGCTCTGGAAATCCCAAATCTGTCTGTTGGTGAATCATATGAACACCGCCCCCCCAATCTTAGCCACTGCTTCTGGACTCTGGCCACATCCTGCTCTTCAGACCTTCGTCAGATCATAAAGCCCCGTTTTCCCACTTGTGTGACACATCGCTGAATTAAAATCTATTATAAAACAGGACAGGGTCATTAAGAAGATGGATGATCAGTGTTGTCTGTGGGTTTGGCTTGTTCTTTGTCTACCTCGGGGCCCTCCTTCCCAACAAAGGTTTGCCCCCGGCAGCCCCTGCTGGGCATGGTGCTCTGACCGTAGGCAGGGTTTTTTTTTTGTGTGTGTTTGTGTATCCGTATGTGTATGTGTGCAGTCAGTGGAAGTTTAATATCCCAATAGCTCCACAGAGCTTAGAGGGGGAGAACTTTCTGACTTGAGTTAGCTGAGTTTGGAACAGGTTAGGATACAAACATACACATATGTATTGTACACACTCTCTTGGGTTTGTGTTGGAGGACAAGAGCTGAGGGACAAAGTGGGGTGGAGATATGGTGGATGACGGGGAAGAGCATTGACGCAGGAGCGCTCACAGCTCAGTGGGAGGAATATATAGATTGACAAGTATTGCTGTGCATGTTGTTATTTACCCGTTGTCTTCAGAGATGTATGGTAGTCATGGATATGCAGGAGTGTTTTGTCTGCAAGTATTCAACCACATACATTTGTCTCTACTTTCACTTATGATATATATCATGTACCCTCTTTGCCTGGTTGCAGTGTTTGTAGCTGCTTGTTATCCCACTCGGGCACAGGTGTGTTCCAGGAAACATGGTGCTGTTCAAGGTTTCCTCATTGATTTCTATTACAGCCTTGCTGACAACATTTTTATTATTGTGTACACTATCATTAACCCTGGATAAACACTGAGCCTGCATAATGCAAAGGGAGAGGTGTTGAATTTGAATTACCCTTTAGGATAAAATTTCACATCAGAAGAGATCATCGCACATCCACATCTTACAAAGACCTGATATAGCAGTGGCACTGTAAAAATAAGGACCAATATAGCTCTGGTAAAGCCAACTCCTGACTCAGAAAATATAATTTCCAATGCTCCCAGGAGGGAATGTTGTTGGGAAAGATTCCCTGAAGCAATCTCGCATAATAAATGAGGTGAAAAGACGTTGTGGGGTGAACTATTCTCACGCTCAAGGATTTCAGGAGCTCATGCGTGGCGGTCATCTATCACCCCAATTGACCAATTACTGTGCCAAGGCAGCCAGCGTCTAATGAGCTGCAAAAAACACAATGGAGTAAGAGTCGATACTGGGCAAATAAATTATTAATTGCTGTCTGAGATTTTTATTTGCTGGCTTGCAGTTACACTTGGCAGGGGTCGAAATGAATTGAGCTAAGAAAGAAGGTGAGGCTGTGGCTTTTAAATGATCTGATTTTTATGAACTCTGCTGTGGTCTGTAACCACTGCTGGATGGCATGGATTGTCATCTGTGGTTGATATATTTGAGAGGAGATGTTTCTGCTTTTTGTTGGAATTGTTTATCTTGGATGCAAGAGACTTTGGACAGGAAATCACAAGCATTTGTGCTGTTGATTTCCAGTTATCTTTTTCAGTGATAGAAGTGTTCAGATCATTTGACTCCTTAATATCAACAGTATTACACTATGGCATTTCAGTTTACCTGTGCAAAAACAAGTGTAACCAAGCAAAAACTTACTCAGATGCAGCATCTGTTCTTCAGTGAGGTTGAGATAAAACAGCAGTATCTCCCCAGATTAACCTTATCACACTGGAAATACACACCGTAAAGATTGCTGTTAATAACTGCAGCAACGATTTAAATGTTCCTTTGAGTTCAATACGTACATTTCATTTCTTTTTGTTAACACCACTTATCTTGGATCATTGTATCATTTACTGGCATCAACCTGTCTATTATTAAGGATGATTGATGTTATCGCCACTAATTCCTCAATTGTCTTAAATTCGTGTCATAGGAAATTATTGCGAAACGCTAGGTTTTCCTATATTTTTGTGATCCAGAAAAGCTCATTATGGCTATAATAGTGAACTCCACACTTTAAGAACAGAGCTAGAATGTGTCTTTTATTATGGTCAAAGCCAGCAGGGAAAACTAAGTTCCAATCCCTTCTCATATGTCACTAATCTGGTCAAACTGAAAATATTTTTTCACCCTGTCTGCAGACTGTCCTGATATAAATAACTTGTATGTGAGTTGTCTCCATTTAAGGTAGTTTGGTGAAAACTGGGAAAAAAAAGACAGATTATCATCCAAAGCGGTGTGACCTCTGGCAGTGTGCCTCTCTCACTATCTAACTGCCTTTAACTTTATTTGGCTGTCGACTTAAAAGAGTCTTGCTGAGCTGGCTGCTACGACTGTAGACACACACACACTTTACACTCATACACACAGTCTCAGAGATATCCTCCCATATGGCATCATTTAAAACTCCTGGCAACTAATGTTTGTGTTTATCAGGACAACAAAGCCCGCTCCATGGATCACAATGGAAAGCAGCTGAAAAGGTTCCTGTTTAATTTAGCAAACATGCTAACAATTCATTCCACGGCTTTTTTTTTTCAGTGATAGAGGTTACTAGGGGTCATGGTGGGACTGGGCACTGGCTTATATTTAGCCCATGGTGTCTCTGTCCAAGTGCCTTGATAGTGAGTCAACCATTGCTCCTGTTTGATACGTAATGTTAGGTGCTTCAAGTTAATCCTCTGATAAGGGATTCCTTCTCTTATTATGAATTAATAAGAGGATTAGCCTTGTAAAATGCCTGTAAATAGTGGAGTTGCCTGTACTGGAGCATGAGCAGAGCCTTATCCTTGATCCCTGCATGTGTTTATATGTAATTATAGTTCTGTTATTCAACTTGTTGAAATCATTCACGTATCATTATAATGTAGAGAACCTACTACTTACAGTTATCGTTTGTCAAGAGGAGGATCCTCTTGAAAACATTTGGCTCAGAGTCTTTAAAAAGTACTTTAATTTGTTTTATTTTTGTACTATAAGTCATTTTCAAGGAGGAAGATTAATTTGCATCTAATTTTGGAATCATATTATTCACATGTGTAAGTATTGGAGTTTTTATGTTGGCTTCCTGGCAGATCTTCTCTCATTAGCAGAGTATGTGAAACAGCAGAGTTAAGGCCATGGCCATGTTCTATCTATAGTGTGAGAGTGCATAACACTGGCCCTTTCTGGACTTAGTATTCCCTGCAATTTCTGTTATTCATACTGCCTGCCAATGAGTCCACACTTCTGGCACTCGACTGTGACCTGCAGAACAACAAACTGTGTGCGTGCGCGCGCGGGTGTGTGTGAGATTCTTGGGTAATGTGGAGTTGAAGGGGGCAGTCATGGAGGAGGTAATGTTGACGGTGATGGTAATGACTGTGAGCAGAAATAGCTGGGCTGCTCAATCCTCCAGGGCAGATGGATGAGTTATTGCATGAATGCTGGGAAAAAACCTGTGATAGCAGCCTGAGCTCCCAAACAAAAACTATAACACACACACACACACACACACACACACTTGTTCCCTTTGTAATGGTGACCCACTGTAGCGGTCAGCTGTGCTAGTGCTTAGCACTCTCGGCCACTGATGAAAAATGGTCTCATGGCACATGGCCTCTACCTCTGTATGTCTGAGAGCAACTGAGTCTGTCAATGTCTGTTTATGTCTTTCATTTGACCATCGTCGTTTGCTTCCCTTCCCCATCCTCCCTCTTCCTGGTCTTCGTCTGCATCTGAGCTTGAACTCGCTGAGGGAAAATGGAAACAATCAGAGGCAAATTGCCGTGCTGCCTCTGCATGCTGCACACAAGTGGAAGGGGAAGTGCTGCGTGCTTTCACAGGGTGCTTGCTGGCAGTTACCGAACAGCAGCGCGCTGATGGATGTGAACCAGGAATGATGCACACTGATAGCGCTGTGCCCGTTTCAGTCCCCTGAAAGATAGATTGAGAGTGAACGTTGCTGTGTGAGACAGAGGCGATGCCTTTTGAAAGCATATGGCAGCACAGCCCTTGAAATGTATTCATGGCACCATTCACATTGACTTGAGCACCGTTTGAAGTACTTCTGGAAATGCTTGGAAAGACAAACAGACACAATGCATAACTGCTGTCACTATCACTACACATTGTTTTCTATTTGCAACATAATGGAGTGAAAAAAATAACTGTGACCAGTTGGCTCCCCAGGTCAAGACTATAGTCCAGCATGAAATCTGTTACCACGAGTTATGAGTATCAACACTGTGTTCAGGCAAGGATTTGCCAGATCACCAGCAATGGATGGAGATATGCATAGATCAGGAAACAAACGTGGCAAAAGTTGGGAAAGTCAGTGTGCTGGTGTGTTTGAGCCAGAAGGAGTGTTTTTTCTTCTGATTAGCAACTTGTAGTGAGGTTACTCAGGTTTGGATAATTATTCTCATTTTCTTCCTGTTTCCCTTGCCTCTGTAATAATAATGGAGAAAATCATCTTGGTTGACAGTGACATTGTTACAGGTGAATTATATGGGTGGGCACACCTGCATTGGATGTCTTCACTGACATGGCTGTGTTAATTTGTGTGGCAGGATGTGTGAGAGGCAGCTTTCTAAGTGCGTGAGAGAATAATAACACATATGAAAGTCTATCTTTTTATTGTTTTGTGTTTAGGTACGCGGCCTGATCTTTGCCTCTCAGTTACAGTATATATCACATCACTGAATTTTGACTGTTACGAGTACCTCTCTCTTTCTCTCGTTCTCTAACTGCTGACAGGTAGCACCTGTCCTGCCCACTACGACCAGATGGACAATACCCCATTGCACCTGCCCCACTTGGTGGCAAGACTAGTTTTGTGCCAAGCCTCAGTGCTGGCACCTGAACATGCAAACACACACCCTGTTTCCCAACTTGGCATGGCATGTACAATAGCTGTTGCAAGCATTACACTACATTACACTACGTCAGAGGTACAGGTTTACTTTACAAAGGAAAGAAAAACTGCAAAGGCTGTGTTTGTTCAGACAGAGAGGAAATTATTTGCATTTTATTTTATGCTTTACTCTATATATACTCAGAAAATGATCATAGTTATTCCTTTATAAAGAATTGCAGGTTGTGGATTGAACTTTGCCTTGAGCTTGACAGATCGATTGTTGTGTTTAATTTTACCTTTGCCATTTCAACCATAAGCATTTAGAATGGGAAGACATGTACTGCATGAAATATCATGTATGTTAAATAATGAGAAGCCAAAATTTTGCCAAACTGTTGAATTTTAGCATATTTTGGCAGTATATTGCGACTTAGAAATTATGTGAAATATGCTTACTTGCTTTCTTGCTGAGAGTTAGGTTAGGATATCAGTATTAATCTGTCTGGTAAACACAAAACTGTGGCTGTTATTTTGGCAGTTTCAATTTTTCCTTAGTATCAAACAAAAGACATATAAGAAAACATTATTTATGTTAATTAATCAGATTTTGATATGCTGCTTGGTAGAATTCATTATCACTGGAAAGTGGAGCGCCTTTTTGCCCTTACTGCAGTCTTTTTGCTAAACTAATCAAAATATTTATTTTCCTAAATGCCAGACTATTATTTTAGACTTCCTTGCACCAATCCAATGACTTCAACAGCTTGTATATAGCCCGAGAGTCAAAAACAATGGCAAAAAATCCACTCAACACTTTTGTTGTGACTGTAACAGCTGAAGGCAACCGTGAGCTTTTCTTCTCTAGTTTATGACAGCTGGGCAGTAAAAGACATTTTAGTAAGTCCCTCAAACTGTATGGGGGGGCATATACAGTAGTCCTAAAATATCCCTATGCACACAGGTGGTGAGCAAAGACAGCAGTAGTAAAATAAAAATGGGAACTTTACAGAAGTCATTCCAATGTCCCACTGACAGCAGGGGGCCCCTGGAGTAAAGGCACCTGTGTTTACTGTGGCTTCAAAAACAAGAGGGAGGGGGGCTGAGATAAACAGAGAAGGGATGGCATAAAGAGGCAGACTTGGCACTGAACAGGCAGAAAGCTGGTTCCCCAAACTTTCCTCTCCACCCTCTTCTCTTCCTCCACTCTAGAGTCGATTCTCCTATCAACTGTCCCTTCCCTTGCCCCCTTGGCGCTCCAGGTAGATCTGGCTGGATGCATAGTGGTTTATATGTGATTTGATGTGATGTGAGCTGATGTGGCCCAGTCACACATCTGATACATCTGACATCTGAGGATAAGGGTTTAGGGATGTTTGAGTGTTTTTGTTTTATTTACCTTATTATTAAAATGGTCTCGATTGCTAAATTTCTTAATTAGATTTCTCCCAGTGGCACCGACAGTCCTGTCATTTCTGACTCACAGCAAACTCAAAGATGGCAAAAACAAGAAAAAAATCCTCCAGCTAGCTCCAGCCACCTTCTGTGAAGATATTTAAAATAAAAATTATGTTTTCTTAACAAGTGAGTCATCACCATTGCCACCCCTAGTCCATCCTCCCCAGTCTGGCTCAGACAGAGGTCAGGAAGGTGTCGTGTTTTCCCGGAGCATAAGAGGTGGGCTGCCTTGCACCTGCTCTCACAGTTTCTCCATAGCCGTCTCCTTTTCCACTTATTTGTTTCTCTCTTTTTTTGCCAGTGCTTCTATGACTGCTCTGGTACTGCTGCGCATGCAGCAAATATACAATAGCAAGGTTATTACACACCTCCACTATGTGTGTTTTTGTGTATCAGTGCTGTTATTAAAAGGGTGGGGGGTCAGTTGATCCTGAGGTTATTCCAGACATGTTCTTAATTTGTCTGGTTATATTGAGGTTTTCAATATTAAGGTTGGTATTGATGTCTAAACTCTGGCCTCAGGAATACAAATTTACACTCTTGCTAATGTTAACTTTAAGACAGACCTTTCTGCTCACACTCTCCTTAGTAAGACTCTTCTTCCTCACAGTTGTGTTGAGGAAAAGAAATAGAGTAGTTAGGAAGCTGGGCATGAAAAGAAACAGAGGCATGGGGGAATTTGTTATGTTTGGTGCTGAGATGGGTGACAGTTTCCTTGATCACGACCCTCCTCGTATCGGTGAAGAGGCAAAAAGTGTCTCCACATTGGGGTGAATGGCTGCACCAAGTGCCTTTTTGTCCTGTGACAGATGCACTCCACATGTGTCACAGCTGTGGACATGTCACCTCACTAGAGCAGAGAAGATGAGATAGAGAGAAGGACGGCAACAAGGGCACTACCACCAACTACACTGTCAGTCTGTCTATCAGCATACATTAAAATAGACACTGACTGCCCCTCTCTTTGTTTCTCCCCACAAATCTCCGTTGTTTCTGGAGGAGGTAGGTGTCGAGGACCTGCCTTGCTAAGTGCTTGTAGATAACCACTCACTGTCACTGCAAAATGCCTTAGCTCTCAACAAGAAAAAGCTTTAGATATAGTGATATTATGTGGCTGCATTGGGCCTCCAAATGATAGAAAGAGGGCTTTTTTGCTCACCTAGCTTCACCTAATACTTAAAAGAAATCTGGAAAACTGAAAATTGATACCAGTCTAAGTAAAAGGTTCTGAAACCTTTGAGTGTCTTAATGGAACAAGGCTTGCAATGTCTAATTTTTACACTTTTTGTTTCAAATGGGTTATTTTTTCCCCATATACCTAAGATACACAGCACTATCAACATACCACAGTGCATTTAACATGTGGTGTTGTTAATTTTGACAAAGTAGGAATCTGTTTATAATGCAGCTACAGATAAAGGGCTTCATTTCAAAAAGGAAAGGTGATCTTTTTCTGTGTAGAAAGATCCTGTTGAAAGAAAACTGAATTCAATGATTTTTCTAAAGTGACATGTCACTCTTGTCTTTTAGCAGCAAGTTATTGAAATATGGCTGCAGCTTTAAATAATAGTATGTCTTGATGCAAAGAGATTGTGTAAAAGTTCAAACCCAGATTTTTGAATCTTTATCAAAGCTTTTTCCTCATGTAGGCTTCTTGCCTTCACACAGTGTAAGAATCAAGAGTAGCAGCCTGTTTAAAAAAAAAATAAAATTGAGTAAATCTATTAAAACTTGAACTTAAAGGCAAAGAAAGCAGATTTTAGGGAGCAAAGGGCCTTAAACAGGCCTAAATACCAAAATGGCCTCCATTCCAAGGAGTAAATGCACCTCGGCCCTGAGTTTTGTCAAACAATGCCACCACCTGGTGTGTGATTCAACTTGAATTGAATAGATTGGACTGCAGGTTAATTGGACTGTTGGCTGCTTGGAGGATCTCCTTACAAAATTTCAAATAACCTCCCAAGCATGCATGAATGTGTATAAACCAGGCATTTGCTGGAATGGAGGAGGCGCACTTGGGGCACCCGATAGACTATCTCTGCTATGCGAGAAGCATTTGGACTAGTATCAGGTCGAGGTATTTTTAAACATGCATGCATACACACAACCCACAAAGCCATGTGCCACCTGCTGGACCCTGTCAGCTGTTGAATAACTGAAGGAGTTAGGGGAGGGAAAGGGGAGACCAAGGCATGTTATATGTGTCCTTCATATTATTGTGTGTCTTTTATACACTAAATCTCTAAGATATTGAAAACCATCCTGTTGTTCAGCCAAGTGGGAAAAAATTTAAAAACTACACACAAAATTCAAATACAACTACACAAATTGCCCACAGTTTACAGGGAAGGAACCGAGGTTGCTTGTTTACCCAACAGAGCCAGAGGTGGTGGTAGATCAATATTTAGCAGATATTGATGGCGCTATAGTGGTTATTTGTTCATGAACCCTTTGGCTGTGGATTCCTTCAATAGGTGAAGGCATGGAGGGACTTTCTTAGTGTTCTCTTTTCATTCTGGTCACAGCTGCTCTCATAAACCAAGGTTCATATTGCAGCAGCTGGGCCCACTTTTATACAAGACTAATTGTAACACAATTTCACCCTCTGCTCCAGAGCCAATTTATGAAGCTGCAGGAAGGCCAAGTAATCAATTTCCAAATTTTAAAGTGAAGTTTTTGAAATGTTGATTTGATTTGTGCTGTATCTACTCAGTTCAAGGTTTTGTTTTTTTTTTGGCTTCTGAGATCTTCTGTAAAACTTTGCACATTTCAAGGTGGATTTTAATCTAAAGATGCTTTTCGGCAGAACACCTTTTCTTACTCCACGCATTGGTGATAGAAAGCATGCAATCTGAGCTGTCCTGTGCTCTTGTCCTTGTGGCTTTTATGACAATTGAGCTGCCAGAGAACGAAGGACTGAGAAAACAAGGTTGTTGCAACAATACAAGTAAGAGCACACTAAAAACTACAACCAAGGTTACTGACACAAAACACTGACTATGGTGTCTGTGTGACTGTATGTGTATGCACTGTACACACAATTATTTCCTTTTAATGATCAGCAAAAACTTTGGGCATTGTGAAGAGGCAAGGCATCCTGCAGGCTGACACTTGAGAGCTTCTTTCGTTGCACAGCAACTGCACAGAATGTACAGTAAACAAGGGTAGGGGGGATTTGTGCGCTTGTGTGTGCCAGTCCGTTTTTAAACTTTCCACTGAGCACTGAGGCACTGGACATGACAGGCCATTTTGAAATCCACTCCACAGTCTAATTTTGGATGAGGTGGGGAGTCTGCTGATGTACTGTATGTGGCGTGCTTATTAAAGGAATACTCCAACCTAAATATACATTTTCCAACCAGACTGACTCTAGACAAAAGCTACCCAAAAGACATCAATGACTGTGTTCAGCTTGGATTCAGTGATTTACAATGAATTACAATTTACGCCCATTTTATTCTTAAGGAAATATATCTAAACATCTACATCTAAATAGTGAGTAACATGAGTAGAACAAAAGTACAGTAATGTCAGATTACATAGGTGTCATTTCCTGTAGGCAACCTGAATTAAGTGGAAGAATCCTATAGGAGTTATTACTATAAATAGTTAATGAGAAATTGTGACCATAAGGTGTTTGGAAAAACAGGACTTCATTTCATAAAAAAAATATGAGAATATTATTTTAGTATTATTTAATTTTTTCCATATTAGGGCTACTAAAACCAGTGCAATAGAAGTAGTAACTAATCAGCCTACATGGATAATGTTCTAACTGTTGAGAGGTGTGTATCAGTCAAATTTTGATGAAAAGAGTACCCACATGCTGTGGCTGATGTGCCAGCCACCCCTGGCATGGCAACCGTGGATGAACTTCACTTGTGACAACAGGCTTTTCTACACAGCACAATCCAGACTGATGTGATGTGACAAGGACAAACATAATGCTGCTGTTTCATTGTCTCTGATCGTCTATTGTTTCAGTCTATTACAGATATCAAGTCTGGCAGGGATCGGATTGTGGTCCCAGCACCTGCGTCCTATCAAAAACAAGCACAGGGGCAGGTTTGGTTTGCTGGATGATTTTCAATCCAGTTGTTCTGGAGGCGGAGATAGGGTTGGTGGGCTGGGGGTAATTATAGGGTTGACAGCTTTTGCAGCTCTTATATCTGAAATGAGCCTGAAGTAGAAGCTTCTGTCCATAAAATATTCAGATGAGAAGTATTTACAAGAAGACATTTTTGACCTATTGATGGCTAATGTAAAGTTTATGCTTTTAAAAGGCTAATCTATCAATTTATTTAATAATACATGTTCATTAGATATTCACAACTACACTACTATTTCTGTCCACTAATAAAATGAGTTAAACTTTACGCTGCTGGAACGGCCTTATTGAAGACGAGAGTGCTGTATCTTTTATCTTTTTTATCTAATCCATTTCCCTCCCTGAATAATGTTTCCCTTTTATGGTATTGTTTGTTGATGGAGCGGTTTGTGTCGCATTGGCATTTTTCCTGCCATTGGCTTTATGGAGCCAACATCTACTGCTTCAGGCTGTTTACTTGGCAGTTTTTTTAATCAAAAGCCCCTCCATTTTACTCATCCAAAGCATTCTTGCAAGATTTCCAGCGACAGTCTACTACATAGTAGAGGCAAATTTCAAATCCTAGTCTGTCCACTGCTGTGTGCAAGTAAATGTTAGTATGACGTTGCTTCCATTTCCATTACTTCCACATATTAATCAGCAAGTGGGGATGCTAAACCTTTGCCTGGTATGTGCAGCTTTATCCACAGTCTTGCATTTAATCATGTCTGTAGTCATTATATGAATATTTAGGAATATTTATGGGGTTGGAGTGGGCAGTAAACATCCAGATCAGTTAGTTCAAGAATCTCATTCTCGAGCAGCAATGTTGTGCCAGACAGCAAAAGATTTATTGCTTTTTCATCCCTCTGCATGTGGATTCCACTATCTCAGCTGTTACGTGCATGGGCATCCCAGATTTGTGTTTCTCCTTGACCTCTTGGCTTGCTGCTGTTTGACATATTTTTATATTAGTTATTGTTAGCTGCATTTAGGCCTTCTATAGTGGCTTTGGAATAGTAGCTCTTTGTATGCTTACTGTATATTAATTTTCCTTGAAAGCATGTTTTGGCCATTTCTTTTTCTATTGTGGCCTCATTTCCATTCCCGTGTAGAACACCAGGCTACTGCTCTGATTATTCCTCCTGATGGTCAAAGTTGCAGTGATGTGGTCATGCTTTAGCAGAGTACTTATTTCTTTAAGCGCAGATCTGCTGTGATGCAGGAGATGTCCTTTCATGCATGTCCGCTCAGTGATAAACAGCTTAATCCTTTCAGGGCGGTTTGCATCTGATCAGTGAAAGCAAAAGAAACAAAGCACAGGTTTGTAGGTGTTAGCTTTTTTTTAGTCACATAGCTGTTCATGCTTTGTGCATTTGTCTGAGAAAACTCATTGGTGCATATCACCATTTGTGTTATTTGGTTTTCAGCTTGTGTGTATGTGTTTTTTGTGCACTATGAGAGCTGAGGTCTGGTGTGCTGGGAGGACAGGCACCGGCTGTTTTTTTTTTTTTTAATCCGTCTTCTGCGTGTCTCAGTCAGCCGTGGCTTTGTCACCTGCTATCTGCCTGCCAGCGCTGGGTATTGTTATTCCAAAGTACAGACCAGTTAACATTTCTCTTGTCACTGTTACATCTCTCCCAGAACACAGCAAGAGGAAAAAAAGCTGAAGAGGGAAGGAGATGCTCCCTGCTCATTCTACTCCCTTGTCCTTTCCTTCTTTGTTTGCCTTTGTCTCTTGCTGACTCCTTCTCTTCATCCCTCTCTCTCTTTATCCTATTTTGCTTCAGATACGCACCAAGGAAAAATGGCCTCTTTTTATCTTGTTCTTCATGTTATCTGCCTAATAAAACACTGCTGCTCTTTTAATAAAACAGAGCTGATGTGCTTGTTAAAAATTGATGCCCTGTCTTAGTTTTCAGGGTTGTAACTCCACCCTCTATGAGTGGTAATGATATACAGGGAAATGTTTCATTGTTTGGTTGGATCTAATTGCACAAGAGGTTTGCAGATTTAGCATCGTGACAGGCAGGTGTTCTCACTTGGTCATGTTTTTCTGGGCTAAGACTCAGCATGTACTGTTCAGCCCCCTGCTGAGAGTCTCCTGTCAGCAGTTTGGAATACACAAACTGCTCCTATCAGCCCGACTCAGCTGAGACACATGATAAATACCTGCATTCATCAGTAAATGTGGTATTTACAAATATCATTTGCAGCAGTGATGGATGGCACTGATGAGCTGGATTTGTACTGAGTGATTAGGCCATTACCTTGTGGCAATTAGCTTTAACACTTGGACACTGGTGAAGCTGCAGGCGTTTGCCAGATGCATGTGTCCCCTTAGACCTTTTTGAGTTGATGACAGGGCTTTCTGTGCCCATATTCCTGAGATTTATTTACCCTGAGAGAGGCTGGCAGGCTCAATCGCCCCGCAGTAAAGTCTTTTACGTGGTGCGCTGTTCGATTGGGAGCAGCTCGTAACTCAGGCAGTCTATCAAATCAATGGGTAGCGTGTTGAACGCTGATTTAGGATGGTAATTAGGGATGTTAATTGTTTTCATTACTCAGGGCAGGGGTAGGGTAGCTTGAAAGAGAGGGGGGAATGGGCACTTATAAGGCAGATCGGGGTTCTTCACTGCTGGGGACACAGAATGACCTCCCCATTGCATTCAGGTGGTATGTCCATCCATGTGATCTCCATAGATAGAGGAGCTGCTAAATCTTTGACATGTGAATGACTTTTGTGCATCTGGCAAAGAACCATGAAGGTCCTGCTGTGATATATTGGCTTCTGTTAATAATTAGCCCTGAGTTTCAAGATGATTTGCAGCAGAAGCAGAACGTATTAATGAATTGTTAAGCATGAGCATGGTATATCATAGCCACTGACTCCTTTTGACGCCATTTGAATGTTATTTATGAGGGCACATCTAAATAAAAGTGCATTTACAAACTGAAACTATGTACTTCATAACTGCTATGAAAGGGAGAATATTCTCTGTGGAATCATTCAGCGATAAATATGCTATAATGATGTTTCAGTGATGAATAAATGGAATGAACTGTAGTGAACAGGTATTGATTTGTACTCGGCAGGGGTTGCGGTGCTTCAGTGGGAGTATGGAGTTTCAGTGTTGTCTGTGGTCTGTTCAGATTTTATAACATGAAGAGGTTCATTTTAAAATGAGGCAACATTTGAAAAACATGACCACTCATACACACCAGTGTCACCACAAAATTGGAGCAATTGATTTTACTTTGTAAAATGATACTAAATAGCACAATCACACTTTTTTATCAAGTGCAGCTTTTTAGACTAAGTTTCTTTTTTTTTTTTTCAAAAATGGCAAAGTGGTGTTAATAAAATCCAACGTTTGGAAATGGGAGCTTGAAACATGTCAAACTGATATTTTATTAAGCTGATGGATGTGGTTGTGAACATCAGTCATTGTCTATATACAGTATAGGCATTAACCTCATGATTGACTGGCAGTGTGACCTCACCTCTCACCCTGTGCATGCTGGGATTGAGTCTATCCCCTGAAACCCTACAGAGGAGCAGAGGCTACGCCATACCGGCATTAATTAAAATTACTAATGTTTAATTATTAAGTTTTATGAATTTCAAGTTAAGATAACTTAACATTCCTATTTTTACTTTTAATAAAAACATTTTCTGACTATACCTTGTGGTTTGTGGTAAAATCATCAAATTAAGTTTCTAAAGTTGATTAAGATGTTAGCATTCTACCCAGCATACAAGCTCCAAAAACTAAAACTCCAGAGACACTTAGTTTTTTAGAAAACATCAACAATGAAAACTTCTTTGCCTTGATTGTTTTTACCCTCTTCTTTGCTGTACATCACTTTAACTCCTATATTAAAGCAGCAGGGGACTTTTACTAGATGACAGTGTCTGAGAATGTTTTTATGAATGGATAGGACTTGCATATGTTTAACATAGATCTGCATGGGATCCAGTTTAATATGTTTTCTTTCCCTTGAATCGTCTTCTAAGTGGATGTGATTTACAGGCAAATATGTATCTGGAGTACTGCTCATCAGACAGTTGAGGTTTTGTGCCAGTGTTGAAATTTCACACTCAACTGCCCATTCCTGTCCTATCAGAATAATGAGCACAGAGCTCATAGTACTTATCTGTAAGAGACATTTTTATTGGTTGAATTAGTCTCAGATGTTACTATCTCTGGACAGGGGAGTTGGACCTCGGTGACCCCATGCAGGAAAATCCTCTTCACTTCAGCTGAGCGTGATTAAGATGTTTTCCTCTTTCTGCCTCCTGCTCAACCCAGCTTTTCCTTCATGTGAGAAATGCTGCTCTCCGACCTTAAAAAGAAAACCATTTACAATCTGTTCATTTCAGCTGAAGATCTTGAGACTGAATGCTCTCTCGCACTGGAATGATGCTGATTTGTGTTTGTGATCTCCTTGTGTACAAAGGCCTTTTCATGGTCCTGTGCAGCTCTGTAAAGTATTCTCTTGGGCCTGTTGCAAGACTGAATGAAATCACTTACTGTCTGTCTCTTGCATGAACAGACCTGTTTCTTCTGGTCTAATTATTAGACTAAAGGGGGTAGACAGTATGGAAGACATATAGGAAAGCTTTAACGTGTGTTTTTTACTGTGGAGCTCTCACACTCCTTATCTGTGCATGAGAAAAAAACATCTTCTTGCAGAATATCATCCAGCAATTTAGTATTTCTATTGAAATCTTTGAGCCATGCAGCAGTGATGGGAAATTGCAGTCAGGAGAAAAGCAGGCATTTGATGACCCCTGCATAATGGTGTAATGCCTGTAATTGTGACAGCTGAGGATGGACATGGAGTTAACAGAGCCACCAGATCAAAACACACAAACACTGGGGCCTGCAGCGCCACCTCATCTACGTCAAGCCAGTTGCCAGAAATAGCCTTGATTGGGCCCTGAATAATTCAATGTCATTTTTTTTTCTCCTCCAAAAGGACTGGGGGAGCAATTGATGAGAGCAGATGAATATTTAATGGTTCAGAGTCTCTTGGACAAGCAGGAGCCTGGGTTGACAAGCTCAGAGAAATCAAACAGAAGTGGAGAATGAGGAAGGGGGTTACACAGTGAGGGCTACAAACACTGAGGGGCGATATGAGCCTAAATGTAGGCGGAAGCAGATCTTTGCTATACATCTATCATTAGGCAGAGCCAGTACTTTCTCTCAAGCATTTAACTTACCATGTTATATTGCTGCTACTGCTAAAACATTGAACAGAAGTGTTTGATTGTCCTTGTGACAAATTTTAATACTTTGTGGTACCTATTTTTTGCCTTAGCGTCACATAAATTATTAACCTATTGATACTCTAGAAATGTATTAAAAGTTTTACATTTTGAATGAAGACTTTTTTGGCGTGTTTAAAGCCAGCAGGGCTGTTAACAATTTCATTTATTCAACTTTACCTCCTCTATTTCCTTTCAACACAGATGGTTAATTTCCTGGGAGATGCTAAACTATATGTTAGAGTTGCAGTTTAACCAGGAGACAAGATGGCATATCAGCATGAGTGGAAATGCTTAAAAAACTATAAGGCTTATGTTCATATTGGATAAAGCTTATTTTCAAACCACTACTGTGATACAAAGTTCAAACAGTATACTAAAGCACCCTGATAAATTAACTTACTTTATGGTATAAATAGGAAATTATGTAAAACCTTGGTCTATACTGTTTTTATGTAGCTATGTTTTCTGAAAATAGGCCTGTTGTCCCAATGTCCTGACGGAGAGGTTTTTGTGCATGTGCAGCAATGAAACATTGTCCTGTTATCTTTAAGTATCAAGTTTAGTCTTGAGCACAGAGACTCCCATCATTAGTTGATGTATTATGACAAGAATTTTAGTCAAATCAAATATCAATTCAGTATCACAAATTGGCCTCAGGGGGGCTTTTACTCTGGAATCAATGAAGGTTTGGAGCTTTAGGTTGCTAAAGACTGTATGCTGTTACTCCTAGGCCCAGTCTGACATTATGTAACTGAAGGCAGAGTCAATATGATGATAAATTTGTATCAAGGGTGTTTTAAAAATCTTCTTATTGAGGTTTAAATTAAAATATATCAAAAGTGGAGAATGTCAGATCTAAGAATGTTTCATTCAGTAGATACTGTGATGATGATGGTAATGATGATAGTAATGAGATCCATTGAATTATTTTATGTAGCAATTTGTTTTAGTTGATTTTCACTTAAAGGGCTACTCAGCTACTTTGACATATCCGTTTAGTAGTCATGGATCTTTCTACTTTGATGAGGATGAAGTTGTTTAATAGTATCTGTTGAATTTGACACAGTCATTTGTTGGTCTTAGTTGGGGCTACAAACTGTGGGTGTGTGAAGATGTCTGTATTTACCAGACAGGGGGCATCTATTCAGACTGTTGCTATTGCAACTGATTAAACGTGCAAGTACATTGTATTTGTGCATATGTCGGCCAATAAAATATTGAAGTACAGTAATCCTCTACTTTGTAGTTTGAAATACATTTTTCTTTTCAGTTGGACCTTTTGACTATACTGAAGTATGTACGTGTTGATGTGTTTCTGTTTAATCCTGATATGTTTGAATTCTTTATGTGCACATTGAGGTTTGCTGCTTATTGTAGTTGTACATTTAACTTTTTCTGATGGTTTTTCTTTGAGAAATATATCAAAGAATATGCTGTTAATTATCTGTGCATACGATGCACATAATGTAACAATCAGTGTTTTGTGTTGGCAATCTTGTCAGATTAGCCATTTTAGTAAATAACATTAAAATCAAAATCCATGGCTTTGGATTTCAGAGAAACTTAAATTAGTTTCATTACCGTCCACGCTCACAGGGAAGGCAAAAGGTGAGATTAAATATTCTGTGCTCAGTGTTGATATTCATGTATATTCACTGCAGGGAACACTTTTTAAAAATGAACAATCACAGACGGAAAGGTCACCGTTGTGCTGAAGTAGTGCATTATGGGAGTGGAATAATTGCTTTTCTCACATTAGTTCCTATTGTAATGAAATCTTGGCAGTGCCCGACACTGAATGACAGATTACGCCACGGTTCAATCACACAAGTGTGGGTGTGGGGGTTGGTAGAAGGGGTGGTGGTGGGTTGTGGGGGGG
Organism: Mastacembelus armatus; assembly: GCF_900324485.2. Lineage (NCBI taxonomy): Eukaryota > Metazoa > Chordata > Actinopteri > Synbranchiformes > Mastacembelidae > Mastacembelus > Mastacembelus armatus. The sequence goes on along the minus strand of NC_046634.1, from coordinate 4,666,128 downwards.
GTCAATTGGCTTTTGTTGAAAAGCGAGGCTCTCCCAAGTCGTCGCATAAATCATTTGTATCATTTTCAGTCCTTTTAAATAACGACACCACTTTCATCAAGGGTTTGTGTCATTGCACTCTAATTGTTTTGAAGTGAGAGCTATTGTCTGAAGAGAGAGAATGAATAGAGCATAATGATTTGTAATATGGCATATTTAAAGACACGTGGCATGGCTGTGGAACAGTAATTTAGCGGTCCTTTTTCCCTTCTCTGTCTGTCATGCATTGTCTCTGAATGTGGGTGTATTTGTGTGTGTGTGTGTGTTCTTGTGCATGTTTGTGTGTGCTTGCCTAAGTGCAGTTAAGCACTATTTCTTGGCGATGCTCAGATCTTTGAAAACCAACTGTGTTAATCATGGTTTATGTGTGGGAGACATCAAACCTCCCTCTATTTCGCCTGCTTCACCCGCTGGGTATACACACACGATATACACGTACACACACACAAATCTCTCAAGGACACCTTCACCATAGCCCCCTTTCTTTTTAAGGCTGACCATAGGCAATCAGTTATCTGCTGTGGCTTCTAACTGCTGGAAAGATGAATCATTTAATATACTTTTTTACAGGATGTAGACGGGTCCTCGCACATTAGCTCATTATGTTTTTACCACATGTCTACAGTACTATATGCGCATATTGACTATTGTCCAATGCATATTGACAGCATCATGGCAGGAGAACTAATTATTGCATGCAGGTAGAAGAGATGAGGTGATTACCTGTGGCTTCCTTTCCAGAGATAGTATATATCCAGTTTGGGTTTGTGTTAATATTTAGGGAGGTTTTATTGCTGCAGCAGTGGAAAAGGTGATATGACATGTCTTGTTTAATGTTGAGAAGGTTTGTTAAAGCTGACATCTACCCTTTATGGTGATAGGTGGAAAGTGGGTGTGTGGTGGGGTGTTAAGTGCTGGCCAGGAGGTGTGAAGGCGATGTTGAAACCCTGGTGGATTTCTGATAGGCCATCTATGCTGAATGAATATTTAAATATCTACTCTATGTACATTTCTCTTCTAGGTTCTATGTGTAATGGTAATACTTTATAAATTGTATGTCAGTTTTGGAAATAAAAACTTTATTGTCATTGTGGGTATATTTTAGCAAGATAAAACACATGCTCAAAAATATCTGGACAACTGAATATTACACCCATATGTGATAATTGAGCATTACATTGCAAAATGATGGGCTTTAATCTCTTGCCATAATAATCTCCATTCTTCTGGGAAGAGTTTCTGCCATATTTTGGAAGCTGGTTGCAGGGATTTGCACTCATTCAGCCACAAACACTGCAGTGGGGTCCAGCACTGATTTGTACAGTGGTAAAAACCAAGACCTGCACATTGCAAACCCAAACCTCCCACACATAAACTGTCAATTCTGAGACCTGAACTCGACATTAGACCAAAGCTCTGTTTTCAGTTATTCTTTTTCAAAGACAAAGTTACATGCCTGCTTTTTTCACACACACAGTATAAAAATGAATTTGGCTGATAACACAAACTTTTATGATCTAGTTGCCAACATGCCATAAGTTTAGTGGCAAACTACACAAAACACTATAATAAATTTTCATTACTGGTTTGTAGATGAACTTTACTTTTTCATAGTATTACCCAGATGAACATGGACTTGCTGTATTTGACAACAGTCCAAAAAGTTCTGTAGATTTACAGTGTCCTCCACTGGTCAGCTGCAAAGGCTGCACTCTGTCTCTTCCTTAGTGTGCAGAAGATTCGCAGAGGCAGAATTTTCTTAAGTTACATTTGAAAATAATCTAATTTGAGCTTGAAGCTATATCCAACAAGCTGACACAAACATAAGCTTATTTGATGTCTGGGCCTTGATGTCGGGTTCAGGTTGGGGTGCTGAACTCGACGCTAGCTGTTGGTTGGTAAGGTCTACCTCACAGTCAGCACTGCAGCTCTTTCCAGAGATGTTGAGTGGGGTTGAGGTCAGGGTTCTGTGAAGACCAGTCACAGCTTTGTGTGAGCAATGAGAGCATTGTACAGGTCAGGGTCTTTCTCCTATCACAACATTGGAAACACACTATTGTATAAAATATTGTATTTTGTAGCTTTAAGATTTCCATTAATTTGCCCCAAACAGAACAATATCCAAAGCACACAAACATAAACAGACCAAGATGATAGGAAAAAGAGGAAGGGCACACATATAAACAGACACACATTCACAGGCCCAGCCTTTCTTTATGTTGATCACAGCTTTCACAATTAGACAAACTGTGATAACGCCATTTATGCAGCAGGGAGATCCATAGTAATTATGTTTGGAGGGCATTTCTCCGGCGGTGCAGGGTGGCAGGATGCAGCTTCCCCTGCACATTTGCTAACAATACAGCATCAAATAAACACACGCACTGTTTGGAAATTCACACCTTCTCTTGGGAAGTTTGTAAGGCAAGGGTGTGTCCTTGATTCCCTGCTGGAATGTATTTAGTGATGAGAGACAATGAGGGAATTCATCCATAAAAAGAGAGAGTCTGCTAAATAAAACTTCATGCATAAAAGTCTTCCTTAAACATCAAAAGAAACAAATAGATTTTGAAGAAGAGCAGTAAAACAGCAGCATCTAAGCTGAACATCTACTGTCAGATTGCTACGGGAACCAAAGCTGATTTTTCAGTGCTGAGCTATAGGCAAGTGTGTTACTGATGAAAGAATGATAGCTTCTGTATTATTTTTTTCAGTTCGCTAGTCTGGGATACACATTACCTTCTTATTCACACCAGAGCTGCTTCACAATTTGAGGAAAACAAACAATGTGGATTCTGAAAACATCATTTTTATTTTATGACTGTGCCTCACCAGCTGTTCCCTGACTGAGGTAAACTTTCAGCTGCATGACACTTAGTAAGGTGAAGCACACTACTTCCTGATCTCCCAAAAATCTGTGTATTATCCAAAGAATGTGTGATACCAAATGTTGCCAAGATCAAACAAAAAAAAAAAAAAAGTTTAATTAATGTAAATTTTGGATGATAATTCATAGTGCTCATCCATCGGGACAGTAGTTAGTGCGCTTTTGGCCACTAATCCCCACAGCTAAGGGCCCTGCTTGATGAAGATCAATGCCATCACAGCACTCTCCATCCCTCAACACACACACACGTCCCTGTTACTTCTCTTCATCCACTGCCTTGGTGCATGGTCACGTCTAGTGCAGCATGAGCTTTGTGTGTGCTGTTTGTGAAAAGAGAAAAAGATGAGATAGACTCTCTTGATCACAGGATGCATTTGGACTTAAATATACTTACACTTGGACTTAAATATACTTACACACCATAGTGCAGTTTATCCAGTGTGTCCCCCAGACATGGGGAAATATCGTGACCAGTGGTACTGTAAGACAACTTATTCACAGTAGATGGAAAGACGTTATTAGTGTCTATAGTGTATAATCAGGCTTCACACTTCTCATTTTTGCAGCCAGTGTGTCTGCTACATCCCCACTGCTGCAGTGTTTGCCCCTTTCCCCAGTATATCCCCACCAATAATTCTCAGGCCGGCTGTCTCATATTGATGCTGAGTGCTCCAATCCCAGATGTGGTTATTTGTGCCCCTACCGTTATTTTGTTTGGGAAACTGAGTTAATTAGAGGCAGCAACAGTGTGTGTGTGATGGTATGTGTGTGTTACAGGCTCCAGCTGTATGCTGCCTAAATGCGTGTGACTATAGGAGTACATCTCTGTCTTGTGTTTGCATCTGTGTCTGTTAAAATAACACCAGACATAGACCTTCTCTATGTTGATAAAATCAATAGAGACCTCTTTCATCTCTCCTGACTTATCTGGTTGTGGAATAAAACACACATCCCTCTTTCTCTTGTCTTCTCTTTCACTCGCACACTCTCTCTTTTCATTGCCTTCCAGTGCACTCATGTTACAGATTTGAAAACCTATCCAGCAGCAATCCACCTGATCTTCTTGCTGATATATCAGCAGCAATGCCTCTCTTGTCTGATTCCAACAGCAATAAAACACAATATTCTTTTTACCATGCCTGCAGATACTGCAGTTTTTCCTCATATGATATTTGACAGATAAAACTAATCTTTATTCTCAGATTTATTCCCTAAACCCACACTAAAGAATAATGAGTTTTTCCCATCAATTCCTCAGTGGCTGCAGAGTGCACAGTGCCACCTAATGAGGGTTTTGTATATTTTCTGAAATGAATGTGCCTGACTGACTCCACGCTCTTTAATCTGGAGTTGCTCTGTCCAATTTACAGAAAAATATGCACCTAACCAACCATTCAGTGGACATTACTGTCTAACCTGGGAGCTGTTCATGCTCTGAAATCATTACACCTGACCAGACAATGAAGAGCACCATCTGACCAGCATTTTTGCTGTTTTTTAGAAGCAGGATCAGGTAATGGGATATGTCTAATACCTGATGTCTTCTCTAGTGCCTCCAGGTCCAGTAAAAGTACTCAATAGTTTTACCTGAAGAAACATCAATCTCTCCAAAAAACGGCACTAGGAAATCCTATTTTTGTGGGAAGAGACCTGCTGGTCAAAAAGCTTTACAGTGGTTTCCATTCCAGAGATGGGTGGGAGCTTCAATGACTGAATCCAGATCCTCTTCTTCCCTAATCACCAACTAAAGGAGAGTGGAAATTTGCCCTCTGGCAGGAAATAAGACCAAAGTACCTGCCATGCCTTCATTAGCTGTCTTTCTTTGCCTGGGCTGATGAAATCGAGGTCTGAATTGTCTAATGAGAAATCAATGAGTGCACGGCAAGAACCCCGAGGCTTCCCTGCTCCTGCGGTGTCATTCTTTTATTCCCCCCCACACACCCTCTCTGTTCGTCTTGCTTACTTTATCCTGCTTCCCTTTCACTTTCATCTTCACTGCAGGGCAGCTTTTTGACATTTTTCTCAGAATTGACTATAACAATAAACGTCATCTGTCTTCCTTTGAAAAAAAAATCAGAGTGGCTTATTTATCTAACTGTTCTATTTTTGCTACATAAAACACATATGTATATAGTATTTTAACCCTGAAAATTGGTTTTACTAAAACAAATTGCCCCACTGATATGATGGGATTGTCAACAGCTGATATTCAGCGGGGCCTCAGTGTGTTGTGCTTTTTCAGTAACTACAGCCAACTTTCAGCTTTGTTTCCTCCCCTTTTATCAGAATGTGCAAACTCCAGAAAGTCATTTGATGTATTTGAGTTGCATTCTGCAAAAATTGGGGAGAAAGGAGTAAAATAGCCGCAGGTTGGCTAACAAATTTGATACCTACTCTGTATTTACACCTCATGCTGCAACACCATCTGTGTGTTTCACCCTTGAGGGATATTAATTATGAATACGATGACACTGACATGATGATCACTCTTATTTTGTCTCTTCTCTCCTCTAGGTAAGCCATGCATCGTCCTTCCCTCCCTGTGACTGTGTTTGCAGATGGGCCCCTGCTATAGTCATGAGTAATGTATGGCTTGTTTATTGTGACTCATGCTAATTATGAGATTTTGAGTATCATGTGGTAAATCTGGTTTATGCCATAATTTATGTAACACTACTGCTTATTCGTTGTGTACGTAGTCTCGCACAGTTGATCGAAATACAAATGCAATCATTATTTGCTGAGTGAGAGATAAAATGGGGAGAAAATACAGTGTTTCTAATAGCTGCTGATTTTGTATGCCTAACTGTAGTTAATTTGCAGATTTTCCTTCATTAGCATTGCTAATAACCTTATTGTTTGACATAGACGTTTCTAGTGAAAACTAGGCCCAAATCAAATACTGTTTTGAAATACTTTTCTATGTTTTAATGTAACAATTGTCCAGACTGCACATAACCTATTCCTAAATGCATATGACGTTGTTAAATGTGCCTCCACCTGACCAGGCTCCGCGGTAATCTCATTCTGTCACATCAGTGCATTAGTATTAACAGTCTAATAATAATGTATAATAATACATCAGTTAACAGGATGATATTTTTTAGTACAGTTTGCCAGTGCCTGTCTAAATCTGTCTAAAGATTTTTGACTAACCTGCTAATTTTACCAAACGAACTGGTTCCTTCCAGGAACATTTTTATCTCCTGAACATTTTTCACACAGAAGTCATTTCTTCAGTCCCCCGTAAGAGTGCCAGTCAAAAACATACACGTTACATGACAATTGTAAGCACCTTTTTGTGCCGCACAGATAAAAGTGAGGAAATGAACTGACCCTCATCCTCCCTATGTTTCCATCAGCAGTTAATTACTATCTGCCAAACATTTGAACCTCAGTACTGCTTTTCATTTTTGGCTAATTATTGTGCTGTTTGACTTAGTAGATGTGCGTACGCCCACACACATTTTCTGCTTCCTCTTTCTCCTCATAAATGCATAAACACACACGCACATACACACACACAGAGCGGCTCTGTGCTTGATTTTGAAGTGATTAGCTCCGCGGTACATTTTGGCTGGCCTTCCTGATGTTGCTGTCAAAGTGGGGTCACTATGGCTCAGGTTACATGAAGGCCACCATCAATACTCTATTAAACCCATTTGCTCCTCTTCGATTTATTTTATGTGAAGCTCAATGGAGCTGGCCTGTTTTCTATAATGGTAAAGATCATAGCCGCAAGCATCAATTCCTTGGTGGTAACAGTCGTTTACATATCTGTTTTGAAAGGTGGATCTTCACTGCATCATTTGTTTAATGAGGCTCTAAGTTGCTGTCAAAGTCAAATATTCACTCAGATTCTTGGCTCCTAGCCGAGATTTTAAATTTGTGAGGGATCACCAAATGAGGCCTTAAGCAGGGTAAGATTCGATTTAAGATTTTGCTGTTTGATTTTCTTCAACACTATGTGTAACTATTCTTCATTTGCTTCAAGTGAGGGAGAGAGTTCAAACCAGGCCAAGCTAACATGTTTACTTAAAAAAATCTGTTAACACTATATGCTGGAGTTGAAACTGAGAGAATAGCTGAACAGAATATTTAATTCATGTGCTGACTTCAAAATCAGTGTTCCTCTCTGGTATATTGAATGGAAAACTGAAGAACCACGAGTTTGTGGCAGACAAGTAGTCCTCATACGTGAGTGACGACTTCGGTGTTGCCTCCTTGTTGATCAAAATGCACGTTGTGTTTAATTTTAGCCTCATGGCTGTTAGGGCCCTGAAGAGTGTAGACCATAACTTGTTTAAGCACTGCAAGTGGCAAACTGTGGTGCTAGGACAACTGAACTGAGGATATCTTATGTGTTTGTTGATTGGTTGGTCTCTTTACCCACTTGGTCTAGGAAAGATTTGCAGTTGACAGATGATTTTCCTTTAGCAGCATCATGGTGCTTATATTTGTAGTTTTGAATGAAATGTCAGTTGTTAGAAACAGCAGCACTGACCCTCTCCATCTATTTACGTGTTGGACTTACGGTCATTTCTCCATCATTTACGGAGGTTTTTAGTAGATGCATTGTCAATGTTGGGGGTCTATGCCAGATTTATAATCTTAGGCAGACAAAACTATCTACAAATCTGACACACAGATGAAAATGTCAGGATCACTTGGTAGACTCTCGTACACTCACTGTCTTGCTGTGTAACAAATTATCTACAAGGTGCAAGAGCACTTTTCTGTTTGATTTCTTTAGAAGGTAGTATCTCTCTTCAGTCACAAAGCATTTAGTAATACAGACTGAACTCTAAAGGTCACTGGATTTGTTATTTCAAATCAGAAATCCAATAGTAACTCCTTTTGTAAAAATGTGACCACAAAGTATTCCAGACAGTCTTCCTCCAAGCTTCAAACCCCAGAGTGGACTCCACTGCCTCACAAACAGTTCTACAGACACAGGATGCAGCTGAGAAGAAAGGATATCAAAAAAGATTTGAAAGGAGAAAACTTATTCCAAGTCCATCGCTCAAGTGCATGTCAGGATGGTGACATTGTTGTTAGAAGCTGTAGCCATTGCCAGTGAGGACGGTCCTGGGTTTAAAAGCTCTTTACGCTTTGGTGAGGATGTGAGCAGTTACTTTTATGGGAGTGTGTCTATGAGATATTTTGGCTACAGATGATTAGATGATTTTTGGATTAAGTGACTATAATGATTTTACTCAGGTTTGTTTGTGAAGGAGAACTCTGCTTCTGGTGTTTTCTTTACTTTGCATGCTTTCCTTAATAGAAACATATAAAAATTAGTTTTGGCATAAGCGCATTTGGCAGAAACATCTCATATGTAAATATTTTAAATGAAAAAAAAAAAAAAAAAAAAACACATCAACAGTTTTTGAGCAGCTGTTTTCCAATTCTCTTTGAGTGCAGATTGACCTTTCATGAAGTTTCAAAACCAGAAACATAAGTGGTGTTTTCACAGTATGCTACCCCCTAGCTACCATGTAAAATATAAGCAGTGGCCCTCATAACCCTGCAACTTCAAGCCGTGTCTAGAAATCAAACACATCAGGGAGCAAGATCACATGTTCTGCCATCCAGCAGTCTCACTGAAATCAAGAGAGGCTGTGTTCAGAGAAGGGCAAAAACACCTCCCGTCTTTACCATTTTCAGCATGGTGTACATTAATTCAAAGTCAAAGAGGGGAAGCAGTGGAATTAAAGTGACACCCCCTCCCCAGTGACAATAAAGAATTGAGGTGTGAGGGAGAGAGACAGTGGAAAGGGAAAAAGAGAGATTGAGTAAAAAGGAAGGAAAAGTAATACAGAGGTGGGAATCTTTTACTATGCTCGATTTCCCCTAATGTAAGGCTTCCATGGCAGAGACACAGAGACGCGTGGAATGGCTGATGAGCCCCCTGCTGCTTTTGCTCAGACAGACAATGATTCCTCCATAATGCCCCAAAAGATTGTAAAAACGTTAGCCATCAGTTCGGAGCTGACAGCTGTGAACTTTTGGCCCTGAACTGGAGTCAGCCAATGAACTGGAGTGAGCCAATGGACTGGAGTCAGCCAATGAACTGGAGTCGGCCCACACTGAGCTGAGATGGACTTTCTGGGAGTAAAGGACACAGAATGATTGTGCCTGTGGCACTGAGGGTGTGTGCATGAAGATAATGGTGGGTAGGGGTTTAAAGCCTGTCACTGAAATCCCACTGAAGTTGGCCCATATTTCTCTGAATTATAGGGTAGCCTGTTTACTTACAAAAATATTACAGTTCCTTTTTTTTTCTTTAAATTTCATATGGTTCAATTTTACTCAATAGTCCAGAATTCATTCTTTGCTTCTTTACAGAGAACCTTTTAAGGGTGAATGTACTCCATTGGAGATTACCATACAGACTTGTCCTTATTTAAATGTTTCTTCTTTTGCTGCCACTCTCATAAGAAGCAATTCCAGACAGACAAGGACTTCCTGCCAAAGTCCTTGTCTTTTTTTTTTTTTTTTTTTTCCTTGAATGCATACTGTAGAATATGTGACGAACAGTTACATATCTAGCATGCACCAGCACTTTATTATTGGCAGCTTGTGTGCTTCAGTGACTGATCATTTGTTAAACTGATCTTTAGCGGTAAAGAAGACATTTTTGACTTTTGACTGCAACATCTGAAAAATTAAAATTGCGTAAAATTTGCATAGCAGTCAGAGTAAGATAAGGGTAATATCTAGGGGAGGTCTTGTATCGCCTCTCCTCTCTCCTCTCCTCCTCGCGTCTTTGTTTTCCTCTCCTCTCCTCTTTCATTTTGACATTGTGTCCCAGTAGTGCTTCACCAGGTCCACTCATAAAAGAGCAAGTGTGCCTGTCCATATCTTTGACAGCCACACTGAATGAAGACACACATACAGTACATTCATACACACCTCAGCATTATACTTGTCACATTTGATGCAATCCCTTGACACAACCCAACGGATAGATGGGTTGTGTCAAAATGTTTTACCCAACCTCTTAAGACACACTCACCTGATACACTCTCTTACAGGAAAACCAAGCATATCACATCAGTGACTCTCTGGAGTCAAATCCACTTGAGAATATCTGAATGAAGTCAAAAATAAACTGTCTAATGTTCCTGGAAGCAGTGCCTCTTCATATAATATGCAGGCCTCGGGGTCACTAGTTAAAATGCTTGGCTGTGGACCAATAACGATCAGTGGCTTTAAGCTTTGTTAGTGCAGCAACTTCACATGTCCAGTCCCAGGAGACTAGTGGATGAGGGAATGTGTACCATTCCTGCCTGTCCTTTGTCCCCATCCCTCCTTCCATCTCTCTCACTGTCTCCACAGGCAAACTGCAGAGTGATGATCCTCCACCTTTTTTTTTTTTCGCCTTAGCCTCCTCTGCTCCTCAACAGCCGAGGCATTCACGCGCCACATAATTGCCGCCTTTCTTTCCTGCCTTTCTCCCTTGCAAGGTCACTCCTCTCCCATTGTGTTACCTCCCAAGTGACTCTCAAAGGGCTCATTCAGATCAGTTATGGGACTTTTGTAAATATTTAGTGCGGGCATTTGCCACACATCACATCATTTTCACTCACTATATAATTCACTGGAGGATTACCATGCAGTCAGATCACGTCCTTGCTGCAGAGACACAGCATGGCTGAGAGTGTCACTGTGAGTACATAATAAGCATTTTTCTATATACATAATTTTTCAGCATATATAGACAGTGTTCCATTGTTGCTTGTAGTCATATATATATACATATACATATATATATATATATATATATATATTTGTATCTTTGCTTGCACAAACCTCAGCTTCTTGTCATCTATTGCTTGACATAGTTGTTTGGTTGCTTGGCAAAAAAAGTAATTGCTATTAATATGTAGCATTTATTGTCATTTATTTAAAAGTATCATTTTTGTAATCACAAATAAAATCACTAGGTCCCAGCTTCTCAAATGTGAGAATTAGCTGATTTTCTGTTTTACATAATTGTTAATATAATAGGTATTTTATTTTCAATGATTTATATGATTTTATATGATTTAGCCTTTGTTACATATATCAATTAAAAACTACTGCTAAGCTACTAAACAAAAAGTTTGGAAACTAAATGATTAATTGATTTTTAAAAATGCTCTTCATTTGCCTCAGTTGCCAAACCATTAGTTGCAGCCCTTCTGCTTTTGCAGTGTAATAATTATAGAGTGAAGATACTTCCAATCTGTGAGGCAACTGAGGATTCTACTTTTGGCATCTGGATCTTTAAACAAGGCACATACATTCTATATCTTTCATAGAAGTTCATACTGTCTGTCTGTTTTACTACGCCTACAATTCTTTTAATCAGACAGAGGCATTTGTTTACCTGCTTATCATGTTATGACTATTTCCTGTAGTCTTCGTCGGAAGTGTCACGTGATGTTACTGTGATGTGTCTTGTAGGCTCTTTTTGTAGTTTGCATCTTAGCATTTCTAAGAGCAGTAAGGCACATACATTGCACGAGTAAACTCATGAACATGTAAAATATTAGCCCTAACTATAATTGTAATGTGTTTCTCTAACAGCATAGTTAAAACGCCATTTATTGCAGATTACAAATAGAAAGTATTTTCTGCACTGTGTGTGTCCATGTGGGTACTTTTAATGTGTGTACTTTGCCATTGGCGTGATACAAGTTAGCGGAGGCTCAATAAATGGCGTGGCAAACTGTGTCAAGCGGCGCGCTCTCAGTGAGTGCATGAGATTGGCTGATAGATAGATTTCACACTCTGGTAGCTCACTCTTCATGTTGGCTTCACACCAGCTTTAGTGTTTTGTCAGGAAGCGTAACAGGTGATTATTCCACTCGGCTTACACCGGTGGGGGGGGGCAGTAGAGGGGATACAGTATGGGAAGGAGAGTGAGGAGAATACATAAATATGTATAAAAAAACAGAAGACGTGTAGAGAATGAACTAATAGGGCAACACTGGGTTGTAGAAGGGAAGACATAAGACATCTCTGTAAAGGGACCTCTAATATGAAGAGCCCTTTTCCGTCACATTAGATGTTTATTTCTGCTGTTAATCAGTGTGAGTTTGAAAGTGTTGATGAAGTACACAGTATGAATATCAGGGTTAGGCATTAAAGCAGTCAAATTAGCTGAGCTAATAGTGTGGCAGTGTATTGTGTGCGAATGTAATAAAAATTTGATTTTATGACCTTTATTTTTTATTTATTTACAGTTGGTGAAATAAATGATTAATTGATAACTATTTTGGCAATGGTGAAGTTAGTGTTATAGAAAAAGTAGCAAACATGGTATGTTGGATTTGCTTTCTTTATTGGTTACTGTAAATTATTCGCTTGCTTGGTTTTTGGACATATTTTTTGGCCAGTTTTGTTTATTGCAGTGACTGTTAGTTGATGATATATTTTTCTATTTTTGGACATGTAATGAACTGTATAGAATTTGTCTATTGTCAGATTAATAATGGGTTATTAAAATGCTAGCAGCCAAAATTTGATTCTTCCTGTAGACATCTATCAGGTCTGTCCCCACCAAAGTCCTTCTACGCTGAGTTTCAGTCTCATAGCAATTAGACAAAAAGTCCAATCAAAACACCTTTCTGACTCCATTTGAGTTTGATGGATTATGGGGATAGAGCATCAGAACAGTCCAATGCCTGGGTTTTGAGTGGCGGGTGACACTGCAGTGAGATGCAGAGCTTGAAGTGAACTCATCTGTGTCCATCTTGTGGCTGAAACCCCTAATAATTGGCAGCAGATCACACACACACACACACACACACACACAACTGCATTTACACATGATAGTAGAAAAAAGGAGAACAACAGTGGGAAGTGTATGCACACACATACACACACACACTCTCACACACACGTGCACACAGACAGTTTTGTGTGCAGTTGATGTGGGAAAATTGTTTCTTCCATTCCTAAGAATTGTTCCTCTCTCTGCTCTCTTTAGACTCTCTGTATCTGTTTTTGTCGAACGGTATCTCAGTGTTTCACATTTCTCACACTAGCTCTCCTTCTCTTGCTTCCCTGTATATTAAACATACAGTCACAGAAATTCAGTCAATGCACGAAATAAAAGATATAATCAACATAAGAGGTAGTTACAAATGATGTCCTGGCAGGTTCTATCATGCCATGGTTACTGCCAAGTAACACCAGAAATTGGCAAAGAAAATATTAATTTTCATTTTCTTGCTAAAAAAGGGGGCTATAGTACTACTAGAAAAGCATCTAGGGGCATCCATTGCTTGCAGTTCTGTTTGAAATTGTCCCTCAAAAAAGTTTTAAAAAGCTTTACACAAAGCACCATGTGATTTTGTTTTGCTGCTGAAAAGATCCACTAATCACAGCAATTACTTTCGGATTTATAGGTTTGCATCCAAAATTCTGCTTTTGCAAAATGATGACCACCCAAATCTTATGTATGTTTTTGTCTCAGACTGGCAGCCCTGGAACTGTTTTAAGCATTACACCAGAAATCCTATCTTCTGTTAAAACTGTGCTTAAAATCTGTATAATCTTAAAAGACTGTTAGTAGGATATACAGCTGAAATTGCCTCACAGGAGCTGTAGTGAAGCAAATATCAACCTATGAAGTGCAGGGGAGTCTGCTTGGTGTCACTTAGTTTTGGAAGCTGTGTAACAGACTGTGTTAGTCTGAATTCTCTCCAGTTTATTAAATAAAATGCATTTTGCCAACAATAGTGCAGGAAGAGAACACTATTCCTTACTCCACCTCTCCCTTTCCATTTCTGTTCTCAGGCTGTTTTCCCTGCTGTTTCCACTGAAGTTGACTGCTGTAGACGGTGGCATTGGGCTGTGTGTGTGTGTATGTGTATGTGTGTGTGTGTATGTGTTGTGTGTTGTGTGTTGGTATGTTGTGAGCATTTTGTGAGACCAAACACAGATCAACTGTGCCGTAGTACAGACGCTCACCCCCAGTGACAAAAAGGAATATGTGCACACATGCATGCATACATAGCAGTATACAGATAAAACACTGCAACCATACACACCTGCAAACACACTGTTAACACACTACTGGAGATACCTAGTTTTATCTACCTCTTCTGTCTTGTCAGTGTTGTTTCGTCTCTGCTCGCATCACATTATAATTCAGTTTGGAGTTGTCAGCTAGTCTGTCATTCACACATACATGCCTGTGCAGTCACAAGCCCACAAGCAAACACACTGCAACTGTGTGAAATCCATTGTAAAGGAAATTCTTAGTGAAAAAAAACCTTAGAGCAGGCAGAGGCTGCAAGTCATTGTAACCACTTATCATAATGACGAAGGTTGCATAAGGTATTTTAATTTGCATGTGTGTGTATATGTGTGTGTGGTTGCAGATTGTATTTGCTTGCCACTGGATCCAGTGTTGTCGACTTTCCTGCCTCCCCTGCTGCTGTACACACAGCGTCACCTCAGGGATGCTCTCACAAAGAGAGTGCCTAATGAATGTGGAAAATGAGAATACCAGTTTGCTGAACTCTGTTACTCAATTAGTGCAATTAATTTTCCTGTGGTGCCGCTGAGTAAAATGGAGTCACGGATGATTGAGCCACTGTTTCGCTATCTCATTTTATTTTAAGACAGCTGCCTGTGTGCATACCGTATGTGTCTGTCTGCATGTGTAAGTGCATATGAGGGAGGCAGGGAGGAAGAGAGATTTTTTTAGGGGAGTCTCATTTTGTTTGTGAATGGAAAAAGAAATTGTGTTCTTGCTTGTTCACTGCACAAGACTAGTTTTCACCTTATCTCCTCCAAGCTAATACTATTCACGTCTGATTTAGCGTGAACTGAAATACAAATCTGTATGCATTGAAGAGACGTGGAGTTTCTGTGAAAGGTTGATTCAGTGTGATATTCTAAAAATGAGGTGAGATGAAAGAAGGGATAGAATAAAACTTATTTAATATGATCCAAGAAGGGGTTGTCTCAGAGAAGAATAAAATAACAACACTTCCAGTTTATAGCCTTTGTGGCATGTTGTGTTATAAAACAGCATCAGTAACATCAAGTTAGAAATAGGGCATTCATAAACAGAGGCAGTAGTAACTTTAATCAAAACATCATATTATCCTTCAGACCTTAAAGATAAAGATGTGGAGATGCTTTTATTCCATATTTGTCTCACAGTGGTATGACAGGCATTTAATGATGTACATTTTGGATGTACAGTAGAATTGGGGAAAATCTGCACAGCCACTTGTTTGCTTCCCCTTTTCTTTCACACAATAATGAAACCAGGTGTGAGAAGACCAGAAAATATCCAGTAAACAGTAACTTTGATTCCTGTCATCAGCAACTCTGTGTGTGTAGATAATATTGAGAAAAGTTCCTGAGTTTATACCTAAGCAGCTACTGCGTACAAGGGAAATTGAATAATTTGCTGTTTTATTCTTTCCAGATAAAAAATCTCATTAAGTAATTTAATAATTTCCCAGTTTACTTTGCTTAATAGCACAACCTACCTTTGTTCAGTTTTATCTCCATTTTTTTTTTTTTTTTTTTAGTTAAAAACAGCACAAAGTTCTATATTTCACATTGTTTTTGTAGCCGTGCTACTGCTGGAAGAAAATGTTAAGATTCCTAATGTGCCTTCTAATTCAAGTTAATTTTCTAATTTATATTTGGTTCATTTCATTAGTGGTAGATGTAAAGTCACCTACTGTCAAATTAATGCAAGTTTTAAATGATCTGCGGGGTTCAGGTCTCCCACATTAAATGTTAAGTTCAAAACATCTTTTTAGTACCTGCAGCTTCCACAGTTTAAAGCCCAGTCTCCAATGAAGTCTGTGTTTTGCTGAAACCATTTGGCCAGAGCAGCTTCTAGCCGCCCTCTCAGACCTGTTACCATGCAACCACGTCACAGTGCCTGGCACAGGAGGGCCAACAGGCGGGCACCCGGCATGCCCGCAGATGGAAGGGCGGTCAGGACAGGCTGTGAGAATGGTCCCCCCACTATTCACGCACACACATACACACACACGCACACACACACACACACACACACGTTCACACGCAGAGCTGTTGACTGTTGCTTTGTGTGCTAACAGCCAGGCACACTCAACTCCCACTCTGCTCTCCGACAGGCTAATTATTGTGACTCTTGTTGTAGCTGTTGGAAAACGTTGTTCTCTGGTCGCTGAGTTGTTCTGCAGGTAGATACGGCATCAGATACAGAACGTCTCATGAGTTTTTTTCTTTTTTTTTTTTGGTAAGGTTCAAATATTCATGGACACAGAAGCTGTCTTCATTAATTGCAAACATAGAACTATACATGGAAAGAGTTAACGGAATAAATGTTTAACATCTCAGCCAACACAAATTACACATTCCCGCTGTTAGGGAGTCAGTAAGAGATCTGTCACTATGTTTAGATCTGTAACTGTGGCACCTTCACTTGCTGTTTAGTGTTGATTATGAAAATTCTAGTTGATTTTGTTTAACTGGGTCCAAACTTTGCTGGTGGCATCTCAGATATAATTACACATGAAGGCATTTTCTTCAAAAGAAAACACAAATTTAACAGCCTTGTTTTATTTCTCATTTATCAGTGTTTTATGGGCATATCTCCACCCTCTTCTTCAAGTGGTGATAACAATCAGCCTGGAAGCGACTTAAAACAAACACAGCTTTGAGTGACAGGTGGACGCTTCGCAGCACCAGCATGGCCACGGTTGGCAGGCAGCAGTGACAGTCGTCCTGCTGCCACACAAGCTGCTTCTACAGGCGTGTTTAGCCTGGTCACTCCTCCCTCTTCCTTACTCGCTCGAGCTGTCCATCTACTGATCAGTCCATCATCCCCCTTTTCCCTCTAACCCAGCCTTCCTGTCCAAACACATTTTTTCTTATCTGCCTCTTCCTGTGGCTTTTTTCTTTTATATGCAGTCCAACAGACCAATTTAGGCTAATCTTTTCTATTTTCTCCCCTCATTTACAGTCATTCCCCAACTCTTGTTTTATCTGTGTCAACTTTTATTGAAAGGCTTAAAAGAGCACTGGCAGGTATAAGTAGGCTCCAACTGAATACACCTGTCTTATCAGCTTTAGTGCCTGGTCACACCGGCATTTGTGAATTTACATCAAATTGAATTCATTTTAGTGGAGTTGCTTGTGCTTTTGAGCACACTTCAGCTTTGTTGAACTCTGACAGATGAATTTGAACTAGTAGTAAATGGACTTAACTTGCAAGCAGATGGATGTACTGCCATGTTAAAATAAGATGTGGTCTTCCTAAAACTTCTGCTGGACAATTACAAGCACATCCTCTAAAACATTATTATACAGTGTATTATCAGCCAGGTTCCATCCAAATGTAGTGTAAAAATGCACATTTAAAATATTATGCAAATGTTAGGAGTTGGTTGTCAAGATAAACAGTGGGTGGTGCTAATTCTCTCTGGTGCCATTAAACCAGTGTAGATAATGAGGGTGCAAGATGTTGTAATTAAAAGAGCTGCAGTCAAACCTGAATTGGTGAAAAACAGTATAGAAAACATGATGGATATATTTAATTTGCTCTGTTGGTTTTCTGGTATTGATTTGAGAAACAGTACAGTCTCTTCCTCCACACAGAGCTGACGCTTTCATCTGCTGCTGTTTTACCAAAGTTTCTGTGGTCACATGCTTGATTAACATGCAGTTTAAGTCTTGCTAAGTCTGCCCTGTCGCACTTGCAGAAATGTTGCCAACTCTCCAGCTCTGAACAGTAGAGGAGTAAAATGCTGTCACATACAAATTGTCAAATAAGGTACAAGTAAAACCAAAGTTGAAAAACTGTGGAATGTTACTGTCAAACCATCCACAACAGCAATGAAACATATGCAAAATGACATGTCTCTGTGTTTCTGTGTGTGGCAGCAATTTACATGTTACGGAAATAGCAATTTAACCCGTTTAACAGCATCTCTCTTGCCACAGCTAATACAAGGAAACTCTAATCATGTTAGGGGACAGTTTCAGCTTTATTGCCAAATTTACTGTCATTCAGTCATGGGGAAAGTAAGTGCGGCTGTAGGTTTTTTTCAGCATTAATTCCCTGCATTGACATGAATGCCGCAGGTGTTGTTTTTGTTTTTTTTTTCTTAGCCTGCTCTCACTCCCCAATGCTCCTTTTTGGCAAACCATCCATCCTTTCTGTGTGTGTGTGTGTGTGTGTGTGTGTGAGAGAGAGAGAGAGAGAGAGCGAGAGAGAGCATATGTGTGTGAATGTGAGTGCTCAAGAGGCCTTCAGGTCCTGTACTTTATAGGTCTTGGCTTATCTATGCGATTTACAGTCCGGCACTGTGAGCAACACAGTGGCAGACAAGGCATGCTATCGATCGACAGCCACCACACAGGGGAGGAGATGTGTGCGTGTCTTTGTGTGTGTGCGTGTGCATGTGTGTGTCAGACAGAATATTGCATTAGGGCAAGCTTGGCTTCTGCTGCTCAGACTGTGTCCTAATTGTCAGGCTGGAAAACAGATGGCAATGAATGCTATGTCTCCTCTTGGTTCCCCTGGTGTTCCTGACACATACACACAAGAACACAAACTTTCATATGTATATTATAGCTCTACTTTTTCCCCTACAAGAAATGATTTATGCTACACAGATTTATTACATTGGACCCTTGTTTTGGATATAGGCTGATTCATTCTGTATGTTGTCCTGATGTGTGTGTGCGTGTGTGTGTGCGTGTAAGTGTAAGCATATATGTGTGTGAGAGTAAAGGCTTGTGGGGGGGACAGCTTAGACACACATACACACACAGAGTGAGAAAGAGAGAGAGAGAGAAACAGAGAGAAATAAACACTTGTCAGGAACCCTGCAGATTTTATACCACTATCTGTGTTTGAAGCTTATCTCCTAAGAGAGGTCTTTTGTCTGTCCTACACAAGTGGCAGCAATTTATACGCATAAAGCTCAAGCTTAAAGAGAGACACTGTAACAGAAACAGGTGACATACTAAACAGGACATTTGAACCACCAAGCACAGGTTGACTGACAGGGATGGGGTGTTTGTCGCATGTATTGTGCTTGTCACAGTATTGTATTTCCAAGGTGCATTAAAAAGGAAGGGTGTAGTTATCAAGTATTTGAATAACTTAAATTAAAGGAGACTGATTCTGTTGGTTAGGGTGAACAACCCTAGTAAAGTGAAATGTGAAATTCATCCTGGATTTGTAGGTGTGATGTTCAAAGGTGTGAGTGTGTGCATTTGGCTCCTGCGTTTACATGAATGGCAGTTGCCTGGTTTCTACTGTTCATACAGTGTTTGTAGAGACTTAGGTCTGTGCATCTGTGTTTTGCTCCAGACACATGTGCAATTTAAAATAGTACACTGGTAACCATATTTGTATGCTCTTTGTTATTTCACTCATCTGTGGCATTTTTACTACTGGTTATAAGTGTGTGGGTGTGCGTGTGTGTGTGCGTGCATGTGTGTGTGTGTGTGTGTGTGTGTGTGTGTGTGTGTGTGTGTGTGTGTGTGTGTGTGTGTGTGTGTGTGTGTGTCTTGGCAGCCTAGAATTGCCTTTAGTTTCAAAAGTGTTTCATTCGGAGCCAGATGAAATCCCTCCTGCCTTTATGGCAGCGATCAGACAGCATATCATGCAGTTATTGCCCCAGGCTAGCATACACATACACAGGTGGATTTTACTGTGAGCATCTATAGTCAGTATTATGTGTGAGGAGCTCATTACACATCCCCCGTTCCCTGAACATGTCATGAGCACGTGGGAAGGACAGAAACACTAAAACTGACAAATGAGATGGAAAAATTCCCAAGTAATGAAAAAGAATATTCGATAACAGATGTGAAAGCAGTACAGAATACACTAACGTAGTCATTAATGTTACCTGAAATGATAGTGTTAAAATTAGCTAATCTCTGACATGTAAATCTATAAAATATTTATGCAAACATCTTTAAGCTCTCTTACGATGCACCACCACATCCATTTCACTATTGACACACAGTGTAAAAACAACAGATAACATGAAGATATGAAGAACATCATAGAATGATGTCATTTAAGTAAGGTGTAAACAAACTTGGAGTTTTTGCAGCATGCTAAGTGTATAAAATTGCACAGATGGGAGTAATAGAACAGGAGTGTTTTTTTTCTGTTCATGTATATAATCTAGGCCACTGTCCTTAAGTTAACTAAAACACTGCATTTCCGTGGTGGTTCCTTCGGTCAAATTGTGTGAATGACATCATATGTGTGTGTTTGAACATTTTATCCTCTAAGAGCAGGACAAAGTACTGCAGGTATGTGCATGTTTATTTATGTGTGCACACTATGATGCATATGAGCATATGTCTACGACCATGTGTTTATGAGTGTTTGACCTAATATGCAAGTAGCAAACTGGCAATTGTTTGCTAATTAGTTTGTTTATCAACTTTCAGGACCTTCTCTCTCTTTCACACATCTACCAATACACACTGCACCAACATGTGCATGAAAAGAGGTGTGTATGTGTAGATAAACCGCTTTTAGGCTTTGATGTGTGTGTGTGTGTGTGTGTGTTTGTGTGACTGGCGCACGAGTAATGGCCAGTGGCAGGTAGAGAGGTGATGGATTGCCTGATTAGTGGTCTGGCAGGGCTCTCTTCACAGATGGGCTTTTGGATGCAGGCATCTGGCCCTGTCATGTGCACACGCACACACTCACTATAGATAGATAGATGTATGTAGACAAATACACACATATTTGTACTCTACAGAGACAGCTGCTTAAATAAAAACTTTTACCTTTTTTCAATGTCTGTCTCTTGTCTTCACCTGTTCTCCCCATGTCTCTCTTGTCCTTCCTTCATCCTTTCATCTCTGTGTTTTCTCTCCCGTCTCCCTCTCAGAGTATGTGTCCCCATGCTTTGCTCGTTAGTCAGTGTAATTACCAGGGAAGGGGAACAGATTAGGGCGTTTATGCGCCAGGATGTTTACATGCACGGACACACATGCTGCCTGTATCACGGTGCAAGGGATTAAAGACATGCACACACACATCCCGACACGAACATAGATAAAACACACCAATGCGCTGCAAAGAATACAAATTCCATGACTGAAAAGCACTGCTAAACAAAAACAGGCATAATTGTAAGCACATGAACACATGGAGAGAACACACTTTGACATGCCACTTCATCCTGCTGCTCAGACAGGTGTGATTTCTGCGCTATAGGGACCTGATTCACATCTTATTCATTCATAGTAAAAGCACTTTAACGTACTGTACATTGATTTCTATTTAACCTTTAGGTAACCAGGAAAGCCTTGCTGAGGTTCTGGCCAGAATAGACCATACAATGTACATAAAGATGGACAATGCAACAGTTGTCCATGTGGCCGCAAGTCGAACACCCCCTGGTGGCAGTTTGCAGTATAGATCATAAGCCCCCACACTGTCCACATTAGTGGATGGACCATTGTGAACCATATTAAAGCATCAGTAACATTTTGGAAAGTAAAATATTGTTGAAAACTATCAGCTGAACTAATACGACAAATCTAGAACTAGTCAACAGTAATGTTTTGACCTCAGTTGCTCCCTCCTTCCATGTGACAAGCACCATCAAAGTCACTGTCAAAATGATAATACATGCTTGATGAGAGCCAAAATTCAGGCGGGACCTGAATAATTTCTCGACTGAAGGTCATTTCAAAGTTTAATTCTGCCTGGCTCTCTCCTCTGCTCATGAGGTTGCACCCAACGCCTCAGAGATCACATGGCTTGCCTTCCTGCTCATTGACATGTAATTTAATTTCTGTTTCTGTTACAAACCTGCAGGTGCTCACTCAGTGAACTGAACTGCTGACGTGACACTAAGGCAGACTGTTTCACTGCGTCGTCCTATCAGTAAATTTCCCACCAGGGCAGGAGACAGCCAGGCCCCCCTGGGGAGGACTCATCCAATCGTGCAGGGGTTTGCAGTGCGGATCCGCGCATTTGATAGGCCTCCTACGCCATCCAGCATGACGATAATGTCATGTGTCGTATGCTTATTCAGGCTCAAAGTAATATCATTTGTAGCGTTTTCCTCTCTGCCTTCAGCCTTCGCTCCATAAAGCTAATCACAGTGCTTGGCTTTGGATTGGGAAGGGCAAAGAGGGGAGAGAGAGAGGGGAGGTAGAGGAGAGGAAGCAGAGGCTAATAGCATTTTAAGGGTGGTGAACCACTCCCATTACTTATTATAATGAAAAGCTTATCCACACACCTTCAGCCTAATTATGTGTGTGGACATGGGTGCCTATGCCACAAGTTTGTTGTTATATACTTGCAGTCGCATGTATATTTAGATAGATAGTTAAATGGATAGCAGGGCCATTCTTAGGCTTTGAGTGTGAAATTCTTCCTCCGGGTCATATCATCCAGAGGACATCGAGCCCTCATTGAGTTAATTAAATCTCAGTGAAAAGTGGTACAAGAATAAAGTCCAAGACTCATCAAGCAATGGTGCTGTAAAAATGTCATTTTCAAGTTATGAAGTTGTTTCATGCACTGAAATGGGTTTCATAGGAATTCATATAAAAACCGTTATAAGGCAGACAGCTAATAAACTGAAAAGCTTTTTGAAATCCAAAGCAGAAAAATCATTACATCCATCGTAAGGACGAAACCATAATAAATGGAAGTGTAATGCAAAGCCACCTGGCCTTGTAAGTGCTAGTTTCTTTTCAGTTTGAAAATGGACATTTAATTCTTTGTATATGCTACAGTTTCTGCAGGTACCATCGTGTGTTTTCAGTTTGCCCTGGCATTCTTTAAGCCTGAATATCACACACACATACACACACACACACACACAATGTACACGCCCTCCCAACAACTCCTTTCTTTCCATTAATGTGTTGAGCAGACAGGTTTTGTGTAAAAAGTGTGAAGTGGGTGAAGTGTCCAGAGAGTTGAAGGAGCACAGAGGCTACTCTTTATCTGCCTGTCAGAGCTCTTTTTTCAAATAGTGCATCTGTGTCACCAAAGCGTTGGTGTCTGTCTATATACTGTGAGTAAAATCATGTTTGGTTGTAGTGTGTTTGTCAGTGAAGTGACCTCATGGTAGTGCATTACAAGTAGGCCTAAACACTTTCTCTTTTGCACTTAAAGCCAGAGGTTTTCTAGTTCACAGTCATGCAGAGCAATGAATTTTGCTTGTGTGTATCTGCATGTGCTATCACTCAGAAACCAACCACCACACTCACAGCACCACATACACTTTGGTGTAGAGATGACAAATGCTGCAGGATTTCATTCTTTTCATGTCATTATTTGTCTTTGTGCTGTGAAAGATCTATGTGTGTGTGCGTGTGTGAGCATGTGTGTGTGTGTGTGTGTGTGTGTGTGTGTGTGTACATGGAGGGGCAATATTACATGCTCCCAAGATATACTGTTAACCCACCACTCCCACCCTCTACTCTGTTTCTCCTGTCAAGGTCAGGGCCTGCACTGTGGCGTAGGGGAAGAGGAGCATGGTCTTTACACACTTGGCAGAACACAACTATTCCCCTTGTCTCACTTGTTCTCCCTCACCTAGTTCCTCTCCTAATTTCTCCTCTCTCCCCTCCCCTCTCTTCTCTCTGTGCACTTATTGCTCTTCTCTGTCCTCTTTCCCCACCATTCTCCAGGTCTGAGTTGAAAATACTTGCTCTGATCATGTTAAATGTGCACACTCACCTCTTGATTCTAGGCTGATCGTTGGGCCCTTGAACACATTATACTGCTTCTATTGCACAAGAGCCAGTGGATGAGAACAAGTGAGCTGTTGGCAGCCTAGAGTCAAAAAGACCTACATTTTTATACATTGAAACACACGTCTGATCATGTTATAGTGGAATTTTGTCTTTATCTATGTTCAGTTCTTTCGGTTATTTTGTGTGTTTATGGCAATTTATAAATAAATGTGATTTGATCTGATTTTGATTTGAATTAAGGTAATGGGCTGTCATATTATATATCACTGAATTTCAAGAGCCTTTACAGTATATACTTAATTTGTTTTTCTGTCCTATCCAAAGTTCTTAGTCTTCCAGCTAATTAATGTTAGAGGGTGTAAAGAGATTCAGTTGTTCTGGGTGAGTGCAGTTTTCAGAAAAGTGTTCGGTTTTTCTTTGTCTAGGAGACAGGAGTTAGGATTTCTGCACTTTTGTGTCTGGGTAGATTATTAACCAGATAGACTGTATTATGTTGTCAACACCCAGAAATATATTGTGTTGTTATTTTTTGTGGGAACTGAAATATTTAACTGACTTGATCTTTCTAGTTAGGCAGAACAAAAGGCCTGTATCTGTGAAAGAAATGCTTGCCAGTCACTCTTAGGCATATCTCATTTTGGAGCACTGTGGAAGTTGGCAGGCAGAGAGGAAACGATGGCAGAGCAGACGGTTGGAAGGTAAAGGTAGGAAAATGAAAGATCTGTGAAGCAGGTGAGGGGATCTGTGCTGCCGTGGATTGATATGTCCACTAATCCCCGACTGTGTTGACAGGTGGGTCCAGTCAACCCTGCAGTGTGGCTTTGCCAAGTGAGCCCCTTAGCCGATATTGATTAAGCCATGTCAGGCTTCATATGTGGGCTTGACTGGTGAGTGCCCAGTGTATCACTCTACAGACGGAGAACAATGTTTACTAGTTAGGGACCCAGAAAAATCACAACAACTTGAGATGCTTTTTAGTTTTCCAAAACCAGGTTGCCAAAAGCCAGGAGAATCAGCTGATCTTGGCTCCACAGTGATACAAGCATAGAACCCTGAATGCTCATAACTTTCATTTAACTAAAAGCAACTGGAGCTACCACCTGAGGTTGAAGCTTGCTTTGCCTGTTCTTTGGCACATTTTGTCAATTAGCACAACCAGTTGATGAGTTGCTCTCCAGAATCAAATGTTCACCATTTACAATAAAAGGACAAGATTTTGGAAAGCTGAAGGGATATTCTTCCGTTCAACCACAAGAGTGTTAGTGTGGTTGGGCCTTGATGAGCCATAAGGCAATCAGTATTTGCATTCCACATTTGCTGGATGTGACTGAGGTGTTTGTGCAGGACAATTAATTTCCTCCACATCTAACTGGGAAAATCAGTTCTCCATGGAGTGGTTTAGTGCAGCAGGAACTGGCCTGTTGAAACATGAAAGGGCCTTCACAGAACTGTTCTCTAAAATGTCAGTGCATGCTGTAGCATTGTCCGCCAGGTATACAGAAAAGAAGTGGTTTGAATGATGTGTTGTTCAACCACGTCAGAAATCACAAGGGTTTATAGTTGTTCCAAATTGCCACACTTGAAGCTGTAGTGAAATTGGCAGCCATAGAATAAGGGGATATCATTTAAATGTTAGGATAATGGCAAACATTTTCAGACTCTCACCTGGAAAGCATTCACAGTGTTGCACCCAGTTGTTCACGTAAAAAGTGTCATGTGTAGTTGTGGAGAGTTTCAAACCCTGGCTCCTGCCTCACCTCCCCAGACATGACCAGTCATGGCATAATGCTGATTGCTGACAGCAACCTTCTGCAGAGGGTTTTTATCTACCGCGGTGACATTTGTAGACTCGTGCAAACTCCCCATCATTGATCGTATTTAGTATTCCATCAGTGTCTAGAAATGAGGAAGAGGAATGAGCAAATACAGTAGGAAACAAGAAGAAGAAGAAGAGGGTGCCTACCTCACCTCTTGGAAACCTTTCCACTCTGCTCTTTGACACTCGAAAGAACTTCCACTCTCTGGTGATTTTTCAAAGACCCCAGTAATCATCTTTTTGAAGCAGCCATCAAAATAAGTGTTTTTTATCCTCTTCTTTTTTTTTCAGGCTGAATGCTCTGAGGGTTTGGATGACTTTTTGTCTGAGTTGTATATATGAAAGAAAGACAAAGGGAATCATGAAACTGAGGGGTCTTAATGCCAGAAAACATGGAAGTGTGTTTTTGTTCTTTCTCTCCACCTTCATCTTATTTCTCTCCAGAATTTCCAGTCCTCTCTTATTTCTGAGGTGTGGTTTTTGTTTTCAAGACCAACAAGAATCCCAAAGAATAATAGATGTATTTTTTTATGTTTGATTATTTTTTTTTTTTTTGCTTTGCTCCACTTTTTGGAGCTTTCTCTCCAGTGCTGATTTGTAATTTTAGAGCCCTCATCAATAAATCTGATTAAGACAATAGAAAGCGAGACAAAAAGACGATGAAACTAAGTCTCAAAACCAAACTTGTAAGTAATGTCAGTCTTTTTATTCACTATTGAAAACTGAAACCACCAACTTCTTTTACAGAACTGTTGGACAGCAGCAATGATTTCTCATATCTCTTTTTATCTCTTTGGGTTGCAGGAAGATAGTGTTATATAGCGTGTAGTGTGTGTAGTGTAATAAAATGACTGAATGTATCACAAGTGCCTAAAGTGCCATCCACTGTTTGTCTTGTACACCCATAGTCGTATAAAGGATTGAATCACTGCCGCTTTGTATCACAAAAACCTGCTTAAAGTTACGTGTTGGATGATTTCAGACAAATTGAAGTCGACCTTATAAGCCCCTCTTCATTTGCAGAATGTAAAGAGAAGGCAATCACACTACTGCTGCCTCACACACTAAGAGGAAGCACCTTTCAATCTGCATGTCCAAAATCTGATCTTTAACATCCAACAGTTCTTGGGTGAAATTCTCTGGCTTATAGGGTGCAATGAATTTTAGATGCAGCAACAGTGGTTCTTTTCAAATCAACAGAACCGGGTGAGCTTAGAAAAAAGAAGAAGCCAAGTAAAAGCAGAGAAATGACAACACTACAGTAGCAAACTCCAAACATATCATCAAAATCAAATATCCATTTGACAGCTGGAGGAAAACATGGCTTCTGCCTGCCTCTCTGTTTTCACACCAAAGGTCATGGAATGAAATGGCATATATCTGTCTCGAAAATGTTTTCGGTATCGGTTGCAGTGTGTTCTCAACTCACCCTGCTGCATATCAGAGTATGAGTGCGTATCACAGGCCAGATGATGCTTCATTGGGTGGGTGACTTCTAATATGATTGCTTGTGTCTTTGCCAGAGTGTTTTTCTGTGTGTGTGAATTCTGCTGAATACAAGTACTTTGTTACAGTTTTTGAGTGGATATATCCAGAATTTCTGCTCTTCTGTGACAGTGGCCTTTGTGTTCTGACTCAGTTAAAGCCAGGAAGAAAATATCTTTTTCCTCTACTAAAACCTTAAGTTGATAAAAACACTTTATTATGTCTGGTGAAACATTGTGGTTATAGTGTAACTCCAGTCATTATTTAAGGAAATGATTAGTCAATTGAAAGAATTATATTTGGCAATAATTTTGATAATTTATTTATTGTGAAACATTTGCTGGTTGTAGTTTCTCAAATGTAGGAATTTGCTGTAATATGTGGTAGTTTAAGAGACTTCTGAGACTGAGACTTCCCAAATGTTAAGAACAAGAATCAACTAATCTGGTGACCTATTTTGAAGTTTAAGAATAAAGAGTTATTTTAAAATCTGACATGATCTTATTTTAAAGCCAAACCTATGGGTTTGGGTATATATCACCCTCTTTTTGATAAAACCTGACTGACAAAGACAGGAACATGAACATGGGCATAAACAGATTTATAGTCAAAAAATGGCTTGTATAGTTAATTAATTTGAGTCAACAACAGAGTAGAAAAGTAGAAACACACAAACCATTAACACAGCCATAAAATAAAGTAATTCTCTCTCTAGTATAGCATAGAAGAAGAAATCCCCTAAACACAACATAAAAGAAGTCTGGGATAGTTCCTATATTTTAAGCAAAAAATTTAAATGTAAATATAAAACATAGAGAATCAAAGAACAAATTCATTTGAATATTTCCAGCCATTCGTAGTGCCTTTTTTATTTTTTCATGTACTTCTTTTTGCTCTCATGTGCCTGATTTCAAGGTTGTGGAGATAAGTAGCAATTTACATGCAATGATTTTGGAAAACTTTTTTGTCAGAGCTCATGTTCCATTTAACACATTTTTAGAAGAGTTTAGTGGAAAAAACAACGTAAGTAGACTGACCTCATGTAACTACAGTATATGTGTATGTTATAATTGTGCAATTTAACTCCTTTAATGACTTTGCAGCTCTGCATCACTGCGTTGCTTAATCACCTTTTCTACAGTAACTGTGATTATCAGATGGGATGTTTTCCCCAGTAGAAAGTAATAGCCCATAGATGCCTAATATTGCTGTTTTTACATTTTTTTTATCAGGAAATGTGGTGCTTTGTTTTTCCCTCAGTACCTTTATTTTAATTTATAACTTAGAGGGAGGGAAGATGAGAGAGTAGACTTCCACATATGTAAGACTCCATCTGCTGCTGCCCTCACAGCCCCCATACCTGTACCCCTTTCCCCCAAGATACGTAGGAAAGAGGCGGAAACAAGTGTAGGAGATAGTACATACTTCTCTTTTGAACTTCAGGTGCTTTCAAAACGCTCCCAGGTGCAGATTTTTCTTAGATGTGAGGAGGAAGGGCAGATAGTTCAGAGAGAGAGAGAGGGACAGAAGAAGGAGAGATTGAGGGAGAGGAGGGGATAGAGAAGCACAGAAAAAAGTGCTGGCGAAAGGGAGAGAGAGTGTGGGTGAATACCAGAGACAGCACAACAGAAAGAGTAGGAATGGATTTGTGTATCCCGCTGGGGGTGAAACAGTAAGCCACTTTCTATGTTTTGGAGGAAGTGGATTGATTTCCCCTTCTATGACCTCTGTCTTGCTCGCTGTTGTTGCCAAGTGTGATACAGAAGTCTTTTAACTGGAGGTGGAAATACACCGGCTGCTGCATTTGGAAACAGCAGAAACTGTACCCAGTCCAAATCTTTCCAGGCATGGTGCAGAACAAAGTCATAAAGGTAGGCCTACAGGTGTAAGCCGATGTGGAAGCACCAGCTTTTTATTACAGAGCTACTGAGCCTTACACTCAAATAAACAGGAAGTTTTATGAAAAACAAAAATGTCACAATGGTTGGCATATTAGAAATTGCCTAGCAAATACCTTCTGTTCTGTTCAGTGCATATCTTCTCTCGAACCGACACGAAAATGACTTTCCTAAAGAAGGACAAAAGGGCTTAAAGGGCTGAATTCTAGAAGTGTTCCTGCTGTGGAAATATTTGTGAAATCAATTGTAGTATTTAGAAGGTTTGTCCAGTTTCTAGCTGGTTCTCTGGATGCTGTTAGTGGAACTGTCACAGCAAAAACATAGTTTAGAAAGTTGGTTCATGACTTGATGACTTAATAGGACTTGAGAATGCTAATAGTTAATAGCCTCTTTTAACTGTTAAGTAGAATGGATAACATAACCAAACTAAGCTATAGTCTGTCTTTTGTACATTATTCCCAGAAAGTCACCTACTAATTGAAGTCAGCTTCTTTCTTTCCATTCACGCTCCCTTTGGGCACAAATCCTGTGCATTCTCGAGCCTCCTTCAACAGGTCATGCCCACATGTCGGATCAGTGAAACATAAAATTAAAAAGACTCTTAGCCTTTTGACGCCTCCTCACAGGGTTTCAAAAGTTAATTTGTCCTCTGTTGAATTCAAATTAACTTGACCTTCCCCTTTACAGCCAGTATGTTCCACTGAGCCTTTTAAATGGCACAGGATGGACCGGCACTGTTTACCTAAATGATACAAGGCTCACACCCCCGAGGCCTGGATGCAAACACAAATTACCTTTAAGAAAAGAGGTGTGAGGGGTGCATTACAGGTGAAGGTCGAAGCAGCTGCCAGCCTCAGAGCAGCCACACATTTCTTCCAAAACCAGAAAAAAAGCTGTGACTGAATGCTGTGTCTGGGCTCAGTATAAATCACAGAGCTGTAAAACTGGTTCTGTCTACACTGCCCACCCTCATAAATTGGCATCTCCCTGCCACCCCCATCCTACCACCGGCTTCACACATGCTTTATGACAAGAAGATCAGACCACTAAATGAACGGAGGCAAGGGGGTCATAAATTTTCCAGGTGAAGATGGAGACGCAGTGAGGGACTCTCAACCACAGAAGAAAAGTGAAGCTTGGCCTTTGGGACGTGAAGAGCAGAGAAAACTTTCTTTTCGTGGCATCTACTGTGGCACGTGGCACATTCTGTCATCCTTTCAAAACACATGTTCCTTCAGTAGTGGTAAGGAATACAAATTTAAGCACAATTATTTGAGCATGCAAAATTAACATTTACACCTTCCATATGTTACATGAAGTATGTTGACAAGTATTTGCTCATTATACATTTATTTTTAGGTAACGGTGTCATTAGCATAAATGGTAGTGGTTCTTTCTGTGCATGCCTGTGGTTTGTGGATAATTATTGATGTACTTAGATTTCATTTCAGCATCATTTTAATTAGGACCTCTCAATTAAAAACATATTTCCATCTTATTGATGAGAATATAATGAAAGATAGTTTCAAAACCTGGCATCACAGTGTTGCAATAGACGTCTGGCAGGCAAATCAAATAACAGTATTATGAGATGCAGTCGAATTTAGTTAAACTCCCAAAGGGCTTCAGTGCTCCATGCTACTGATTTACTGTATGTCACGGGGAAGTTTCATCTTTTCCATCACCAGAAATTCTTGTTTTTAAGACTCTCATAAATGTTTTAAATGACACGTGCTGTAGTGTTGTATTCTGTTGGTGATGTTCAGAGTTGGAAGTCTGTCCTTTACTGAGATGCAGGAGTAGTTTCACTTTTTGTTTTGGAACAAACACACACATGCTGTGCTCCTTTCTGTGCAGAGGAGGGAAGTAATTTACCTAAGGGGGCAATTGTGCACACGCAAACTGTTTTGAAAAGCCATTTTTCATTCTTTATGGGACCATTTCATCAGAATCCCAGTTTGAAAATAGACAAAGTCTCACATTAATTTTAGAATTATGACAACGTGGCATGCAGAAAGCTGCTTTTTTCACTTCTCTAGCTTTGTGTTCAGGGTCAGCTTTGCAGCCACAGAGGCAGTTCTGTGGGTGGTTTGGCTCCTTCTATTTAGATGGGAGAGCAGTTACACCAACCCCATCTTATGAACTATGTCAGTATTTTCCAGTAGTTTTTAAAATCCTTCAATTGTCCTTAAAGTGGTAGAAAAATAATTGCGTGGCATTGAAGGAATACAAAATGCACTTCTTTATTCTTTTCACCTGATAGAATGGGGTTTTAATGGCAATAAGTGCAGGAAATTTAGTTCTTTCTTGTAGATCCCTGAATGAATCCAGACTTGAACCCTCACTGGTTTCCCACTCATAGATTCTCTAGATATGAAGTTTTCATTTTAATTTTAATCAATTATTCCACATTTCACCAACTTTCAATAATTGAATTTCATCAAATAAAACCTTGGAAGTCAATAACAATGTTTTCTTGGCTAAGTGTGTTTGGAAACTCTTGACAAACCAAAGCTGTTATGCAACTGCTGCACAGATTTTAAGGAGAGAATTCAAAGGAAGAACATATCATTTTTATTACTAGATGTCATAAGGCCAAATTAATCATTACTTTTGTGTTTTTTTATCATTATTATCATGCTTTCAGAAGGCTTTGCTTTGTAATGAGGGATCAAAAAAAGGACATTTTTATTAATGAGGCTCTTGGATTTGTTCATACTCAGCTATTGTATCTCTGCCTGCCTTTGAAAACAAAGTTATTCTTAGACCATTTGGCAGCCAGCATTGCTCTGCTAGTTTATTTTGTACTCTTACATTCTGCTCTGATTTTTATCATCATACTTGTGACTTTTTACAAAGACCTGTTGTTTTCATGTTAATGCTACAAACATTCATCCCAAGAAAAGATTTTTTTTTTCCTTTTCTGAGCAAAACCATCCATTATGTGGGTATTCAGTATGAGAAACACATGCTTTTAATGTGTGTCTGCGGTGTGTGTTTATTCTGACCAGATCAGTTGATTCTTGTGCTTAATGAATGGAACGGCCAGAGCTTTGGTCTGCACTCAGGGGACTCAGGTACAATAAATATAATTATAGTCTTCTTAGTAAAATATAGACAGTCTGGATGCACAATGTATACATATGTTTTGTCCACTGTGTTTTTTTCAGTTGCTGTAGTTGACTTTCTATGGCTCCTCTATTCATGCTCATTCCACATTTACTGGATGCTGCTTTGCAGGCTCACTTTCAGTTCTCACATCATATATCCATGTATCCTTCCATTAAATCAATTATTCGTGAGCCCTTCTCCCCTGCTTACTACTCCCTTCCTGTTACTGTATTCAAATTTCACTAATGCTTTATAATACCTGCTGAATTTATAAATAATATATTGACCTCAAATGTGTGTCCCTGTTCCTCCTGGTGAATGTGTCTCTGCATGTAGCACAGAGATTTTCATGTCTCCTGGGTAGTGCTAATTAAAACATTTCCTGTCTGAATTTCCCTCAGATTAACATCACACGAGCAACTCAGCTTGGATGGCTTGTCTAACTCGGGTACAACTGCTGTAGTTTGACACAGTTTGTCTGTGTTGACGCCTGTGCTTTTGTGCACTCGTGCAATCTTACAGACTTAGTGAGACTAGACTTCCCCACAGAGAGATTTCATGATTACAGGACTAATCCAAATGCTCGACGATGTATGGAAATATGGTCTGAAAATCCCAGCCCATTTGACATTCTTTCAAATCCCCCCCCCCGAAAAAAAGCATTTTCACTCATTGATTCATATATTTCCCAAATTGTTGTCCTGAAAAGGCGCAAATGTCTGAAAGTCCATTCAAGATCTCTGCTGTTCATGTGCATGAGCAACAAGAGGTCGCAGTGGCCGACCCCATTAAGATTTCTGGTGTGAGGGCCTTCATTAGATGAGAGTGCGGGTGTGTGGATGTAGTCATGTCATTAGCACCATGTTCCTTCTTGTCCATCAGCACTCCTTTATGGCACATTTCACTCCCAAGTAGGTCATTCAGGTTTGCTTGGCAGATGGAATAGTCTGAGCAGCATAGAGACATAAAGGAGACAGGCGCATAATGATGCACACACACATGCTTTTGTACACAGACACATAATCAAACTTGAGTAGGCCATTCCTATATCTCTGTCTCTGTTTGCACCTTCATCCTGCTCTCAAACTAAGTCAGACAGGGGAAAAAGGCAGTCACACATGGATGCTTTATTATTCTTCCCCCCTCTCCTTTCATCTACTCTGCTGCCAAACTGCCTTCCTCATACACAGGCTGTAAAACACAAACACACAGCCACTGCGACAGGCATTCTCTTGGGGAGGAGCAGGGTAATCATGCTGCAGCACCTCTGGCAAGGCTAATTAAACTAGCACATCTGTGCCTTATTCCACATCTGGAGCAGGTGGCAACATTGCCCACAGACCCTTCCCTCCACCTCATGATTACACTGCCAAACAATGAGGACTGTAAAGGTGCGAACAGACCTTTATGACTTATGTCTTTACACTTTTAAAAACTCAATGTTGTCACAGGGTGTTCAGACTTTTTTTGTGCAGCTGAATCAACAAGGGTAAAAGGGCAGAGCCTGAGCTCCCCTGTTCCCATTTACAGTATGTTTTGTAGCCAAAAGAGGAGTACGTTAACTTTACTCTTTAACTCACCAGATCTTTGCAGTTATCTCCCAATCCTATGCAGTTATAAAATTTAATACTTAATCAACAAACTTTCATATCAATCCTCCGGACAGAATTTTGCATAAAAATCGCTCAAAAACCCTAATATCTGAATCCCTGTCCTAGCTTCTGGTCTTTTCTTTCCTGGTTTCCCTTTGATGAATTCTGACACGAGAGTGAACCTCTCAAACTGAAATCTCTTTAAAGGCAGATTCAAAGTCTCAATCGGGCCAGTGGGGATAGGTGAAGGTTTATCCAACTGAAATCAAGGCAGACATGGAGAGGGGCTGGTAGGAATAGACAGCGCACGGTGTTGAATCAAAGCCAGCAGGAGCCTTGGGAGTTTTAAGTTACACCGTTCTCCTGGGCAAACACAAAAGAAGACTTTAGTGTTTTTATTGACATGCCTTCATGATTAGAATAAATCTAAGCTTTATTTAAACCAATAAGGTCATTTATAGTAGAGCCAGTTTAATTCCATTTAATTCCCTTTTAAACTCTACCTTTTTCGTCCTCAGTCTGAGTTTATACTTCCCATGATTTCTCTGCATGCCTCACACTTTATTATCTCCTGTCTTATGGGATGTATCTGTAATTATTACTTATTTGGCTGATTCTTGGTGACCACACAGCATTCACAACCTGTCCCTTGAGGCTGAATGACATGCCTGTAACAAGGAGCTTATTGCAGTGTTATTGCCCAAGTATCTAGAAGGTTTCTAGGGCCTGAGGGCATATGTGATGGCTCTGACAGGTCCTGGGGACTCAACTATCACTGTCATAGTGCCAGAGGGTCGGCTTGATGTAGTTGTCAGGAAATGCAGGAAGCGCAAACATCCGGGCGTTTAATAGATGCATATTGTTCCCATGACGTGTATATGCAAACATGCAGCGAAGACGTGCATGGGAGCATGATTTTGTGCTCTACATGCTAATGCAAAATGAAAACATAATGTTATTCTTGCTACAGTATGACAAGAGCGCACACACATATAAAATGCACACACAACCTGCTGAGTCCTCTGGGAGCCCCTGACGGCTCTGCCCTGAGCTTCCAATCCATCTCTGGGAGCTCCAAACACCCAGTGCAATTACTCTTTCTTGCTGACTGCACCTGCACAACATAATTGAGAAAGCTACTGGGGCTTTGTCACTTAAGGTAAAGATGTAAAAGAAAAAAATGTGCCCTGGCTAAGCTGCAGAACTGCAGCATCGGGCCGATACACTTCAAACAGCATGTGTGTCCGGACGCACACACTCACTGAGCTTGTGTGTGTGTGTGAGCACAGATGTTTGGTATCTGTGCATGTTGAAGGACACAGTGCTGGACCAGAGTGCTTGGCTTTTGTATTGAATATTATGTGATGAAACTACAAGATTTTAACTCTGCAGCTAGTTTTGTCAGTGAGACTGAGAATATCAAATATTCATGAGTTGTCCATTGTTGGAGTTTGGCATTAATGGTTCGAGAGACATTTTTAATGATCAAAGATTTAATTAAGCTCTGTGGTCCAACTAGGGCTGACTTGTGGAGACCAGGGGATCTGAAGAATCCCCAAGTCTTGCTTTAATGAAACCGGTAGCAGGTCATTGTAATGAAGAAACTGATCTCATTATATAAGTTTTATCTCATTCTATATATTGTAAAAGTAAGTTCAAAGGATATAAAATGAACTCAAAAGTCTTTCTCTAGTTTACAGTATATTAACATGGTCTAAAGTGTTACCATGTAATGTATCTGCCAAGCAATTGTACATTTCAGGCTTTGAAATGAAGTTGACTGGTCCAAATGGCAGATCTCTCTGACAGCGCTTTGACTAATCTGGCAACCATGCAGCTACTTCAGCTGGTAGCTTTTCCATCAGACAGAGAGGAATGGATGAACAAGTGAATGATGAGTGGATGATAACAGGCCTACCAATGTTAAGTAAAAATCCAAAAACCTATCTAAATGAAACTTGATGCAAAGAGAAAGTGTTTGCTTAGTTTTTTTTTTTTTTTTTTTAACGTTTCTTTCCTTGTCTCTTTTTATACAAATACAAATAAAACTCAGAGACACTGAAGAGTAGAAAAAATAACCATGGGCGAAATTTTGTTCCAGTGTCTGTTTAGGTTAAATGTTTATATAAGACTCAACATTCCTGTTTTTGTGCATGTCTGTTTGGAAGGGACTGACTGTCAGCTCCTGTGACCCCTTCTGCTCCAACTGTTGTTAAAACTCATATCTATGGCTATTTGACACAATTGTGTGTGTGTGTGACACTGATCCAAACAACACTCCTTTGAATTTCTCTGTGATCTATCAGTCATGCCAACTCCCATTCATTTTTTTCTGTTCTCTGACCCCACCCCCTCACCCCCACAGATGCATCCAGGTCTGTTGAACTGTTAAGTGGTCCTATTTATAGGCTGTTATGTCCTCTATAAAATCGTTTTCCATCTCATCAGTGAATTCTCCTGTTTTTCTCGTCTCCTTTTCTTCATTTTCTTCTCTGTACCTCCACACATCCAGAACTCCTTTCTCCTTTCCTTTTCTCCTCTTCCATCTTCTCACTCCTTCTCCTCCCCCACCACCCTCCTCCAAAATATCTACCTTTCATCCCCCTCGCTTATGTATTCCCCCGGAAGGCAAACTAAGCTCTCTCCCCATCTCTGCCTGCGCTCTCTTTGCCCTCTCTCATTCACCTGTCTTTTTATTCTCTGTCACTTGGGTGCTTACGTGCACAGAAAAGACACACCTGCTTCAGACACACACTCCCCTGTCATTTGTCAACACTGTCAGATGGAAAGAAACTTCCCTACCTACGTACCTGCCGCCCACTCGTGCTTCTTTATGTCAAATTCCACCACAGCAGAGTAGCGAGCGCTTTAGCCCTCAGTATCACCTCCAGTATCAAGGAAAGCAGCCAGACTTAGAGTCACACCCGGAGGTAATAGAAAACTGTCATATCATGGTGGAAAATATAAAGCATTCCTCAAAGTACAGATTGAAACCACCAGAACAGATGCCTTATAAAAAACGTTACTAATTTAACAGAATTAATTTAAAAAGGAGGCTTGTTGTCATATAAGACAATCAACTAATCCTTGAAAAGTCAACTCAAGCGGAGCAAATTGTTCCATTTGTTTGCATGTCAAGAGGTGTTGGATTTTATGTTTGATCTATGCAAATGACAGATGCAATTTCCTCTGGTCCAGGTCTAATGACTGTGTGTGTTTTTATATGGAATGGCTAGACTATAAGAATTAAACAAAAATGAGGACACTGACAGCGTAAATAATTCATTTTTCAGTTTCAAGTCTGATTTTTTTTTCAGTTTCAATTTAAGATTTCTCAGTTTTTTCAGTTTCAGTTTTGGCACAAAAGTCTCGTGAGGGTGTTACAGGACCATGTCCTCATTGCGCAGTTACTTTTGAGTGACTGTTATTTTGCTTCATTCTTATTGGCCAGCTGCTGTTGCCAGGGCTGTTGTTTTTTGTAATAAAGTTAGAAAATAGACATTGTGTGTGTGTTTGTGGTAGTATGAAGGTATGTCATTCCATATTTTTATGACATAAAAGGACAGCCAAGCTACAGTACATTAACATTAATGTATTGATAAATTATTTACGACATAACCAGAAAGTTGCACATTTGTTTCATTGAGGTGCTCTCAGTTTCTTTGCAACCTCTTTCTTCTGCCAATTCAACCATCAAATAATTAGGATTAGAAATTTGAATCTTAATGAGTTTAGTGTCTTGTGTGAGATTCACCCTGATAAGGACTTTATATGTGTATGTCAAAACATGCACTGCCATCATTTGCCATTACTCTAGCTTTGAAGCTACTCATTTAGCCTCCTATATAAAACAGAGAAATACTTTTCAGACAACAGGTGGTTTAACAAATGTAACCACTGGTAATTTTAGAATAGTTGGTTTCTAGTATTTTACTTAGAAAACTCTAAAGAGACACCCTGTCTGGATTCTTGCCTTTGTCTTTTTTTTTTTTTTTTTTACCCAATTTTGGGGCTTGGCAAGCATGCCGCTGTGGTCAGACAGGATCAAGATAAAGAGTGCAAGTGCATATGTGCATTAAGCAGAAAATCTTGGTGTTCTTGCATGATCTACTCAGACGGTACAGCAATACGGTGTCGTCTCTTAGCTCCAGTGAGGTAGAGGGAGGGAGAGCTGCTGGAATTACTCACAAGCTCCTGAGTTCATTACCACCCCAATGGGCAATAACCATCCCTCAGTTAGCACTGAGCGCAATAACCCATTTAATTTCATAATTATCGATTGCTTTTGATGGCCACACCAAAAGGTCAAGTCCAGTCTTTTTCTGCTCAGCTAGCGAATGTGAAAGCAGGTGGAGATGAAAGAAGAGGCAGTGAGGCAAAGACTGACTCACACAGATAGACGCCCCCGCTGAGCGTCTGACAACTAGGCTGGTTGATTGGTGATGGAGATACATAAACACGCACACATTTATACACGTGGACCACTGTGGAGTTTACATGTACCAAACACACACAATCAAAAAAATCCCACATTCATATAAACTTTCATGAGGTACTGCATAGGGGAAGATGATGTTTTCTTTCTCTCACAGAACATTTACACCACCTCAAACACACACATTTAAGCACAGACACTTCACTTAACACTACATGTGCACATATTATGCCCAATAAACACAAGACAAAAATGCCCAGCATATAGTTAAAGATACACACAGTGTATAGTACAGTGTAACAGAAGGAAGCATTTATTGTATGTTGCAGCAGGTTTTGTATGTTTTCATCTGAGTTGCAGCAACTGCTCCCTCACTGCTGTGTGTGTTTCTTGCATTATTTTGTTGTTGTCCTTTTTCTAGCTTTTTCCTCACTTCTGTCCTTCTGTCTTCTTTCAACTGTCTGTGAGCAGAGTATGGATGCGTTTTTAATGAAAAATTCTTAAAATAATTCTAGACTAGAAAAGTAGATGAGAGACCAGACAAAGACAGAGTTCAGTGTCTGTAAATGTCACAAACCAGAGCTCATACCTGACTTGAATCAATTTTATAGCAACTTACATGCAAAGGTTTTAGTAGCTTAGTTGGACATTCATATTAGTCTGCTCTGTAAACAAAATAGTTCCATATTTCATTCCTGGCACCAGTTTTTCAAGCAGTTTTTGACAGACTGGGATTCAGTTCAAGATGGGGTGGACTGTTTGATGCTGTTGCCATGTTTTCAACCGATTGTCTCCATTGAATTTTGTGCCTACAGCTACAATCCATGGTCAAGAGCCAGACTGCAGCCTGTTCCAACCCTTCAGTTCTTCTTTTAACAGAATAAAATGCTGTGAAGTTCAGCACATCCCAGGAGTTATTTTTTTAGTGTTGTAATGTGTTTTTTAAAAAAAATGAATCTAATGTTTGTCTACTTTTTCTTAAGGTTTTGGTTCTATCCGTAATTCCCAGAATAGACTGTAGAGTCATTTTTCTTTTTCCAAACTTAACATGTCTTGAAGCTGTTTTTCAGGTATGCTGGCAAAACAAACTCGTCACAAGGTGCATTTGTTGTTTCAGTCGGTCAGTATTACAAAATCTTACTCAGCAGATAGTTTGCTGAGTTTCCAGTTAAAATATAGATGTTCAAATATCCATGTCTTTCTTACTGAAACGTGTGCAGCTGATTATTTTGTGGTAATATCTATTACTGCTGACCATTTGAGTACATTGATAATAAAATGCCAAACATTCACTTTTTAAATATGAGGTTCACCTGCTCGTCTTTGTCTGCTATTGTTGTAAATCAAATATCCTCAGGTTTTAAAGGTGTCAGTTTGGAAAGGGGAAGTTGAAAAGTGGGATAGGTAGTAATAAGAGGACAGGAGGAGAGGCAGACCTTGGACGACAACAGACAAGGGCTCAGTCAGGAGAAAGAGTGGTGTCAAAAAAATGACAGAAGAGTGAGGATGGGAAAAATGGAAAAGTGAAGTGGAAAAGCATAAAAAAAGATGACAGAAGTGGAATGAGGTGGTGGAGAGATGGAGGGAGGGAGGCCGGTGACCGGGTACAGAGAGATGAATGACATTTTGGATTCTCTCAGCAATAAAGCGTCTCCCTAGACGCAGACTGTCTGGGTTTAGACACAGGCCGTCACACTGAAGGGCTCATTTGCCTTTCACTTGCTCATTACATCCAACCCAAACTTATTTCTTCCTGTGGGAGCCTGTCTTTCTCTGACTTTGTGTGTGTGTTTACTGTACATGTGCTGCTGTGCATGTGTGCACACATACAGGATGTTTTTGCATGTGTGATGGTGCTTTTATGTGTGGGTGTGTGTGGGTTTTGTTTTTTTTTTTTGTGGGCAAATATGACCGTACGGACAGCATCTGTTATGCATTGTGCTGTATGTGTGTGTGTTTCATTATCTCTCTGGCATGTTGTGTTTGTGACACCCCATTTCACTTTGTACACAATTTGAAGGCAACTGCTGTGTTTGGAATAACCGAAGCTAGTGAATCTTACGCAACACAGACTCTCTCTCTCTCTCTCTCGCACACACACACACACACACACACACACACACACACACACCATAATGTGATTTATAAAAGGAGATTGAAGCTAAACACACTTGAACAAGCACAAATCAGCATGCACACACACACGTTCTTCATGCATATTTACACCAAAGGCGTATCTTTCATAGCTCTGATACTGAAGCACACATAAATGTTCTTCAACCTCCCTTCATAATGATTTCTCCCATATGGTTCCTACTAATATTCTGCTTGGAGCCAACTCAGTGGAACTGACACACACAAGTATACACACATACTCTCTGTCTCTTTTTCTTTCTCTTTCTCGCTCCCTCTGTCTCTCTCTCTCTCTCTCTCACATATACACGCGCACACATACACACACACACACACACACACACACACACACACACACACACACACAACATACACATGATCATAGGCAGCCCTTCTGTGCTACATTAACTACAAACCTCATTTCCCCACAAAGAGAAGCCACTGGCTGAAAATGGGCTGGGACGGGTCATTAAATCTGTGTCTGACACACACACACACACACACACATACACATCTGTTATACAAATGACACCTCCCCACCTGTGTCAGTGCAGCAGGAGGTATTCCAATGCCTGTGGAGAAAAGATTGCTGTTTTGATGGAGGGTGGCCAGTGTTTATGTGTGTGTTGGACAAATCTTTGCATACATTTGTAAATCTTGACATTCATGCCTTTAAAGTGACGATGATAATGATGATTGAAGTGAGGGTGACTGCTTGAGTAGGAGATTAGGAGACATGGGAATCCCCTGTGGGAGAGAGAGAAGAATACAAGATAGGACCGAAGAAAAATAGTGTAGATGGCAGTGCAATAAAGAAGAAGGCTGAGGGAGGAAAAGGATGACACATTAAAGGAAAAAGTGAAGGGAAAAAAAGGTAGAGAACGAGAAAAGAAAAATAAGAGGTTACAATAATCAGAGAAGGACAAGAGGAGGTAGAAGTGGGAGGAGGATCTACAGGGGGGCAGTTGGTGAGCATGAAGGGGAAGAGACTCTGCTGAGAGATGACTGATGGACCTGAACCCCACTGGCCCCAGATCAGCC
Source organism: Mastacembelus armatus (assembly GCF_900324485.2). Lineage (NCBI taxonomy): Eukaryota > Metazoa > Chordata > Actinopteri > Synbranchiformes > Mastacembelidae > Mastacembelus > Mastacembelus armatus. Next base: position 4,624,976 of record NC_046634.1, on the reverse strand, counting down.
ACCCAGAGCTGCCAGGGACAGTTTGACCTGGGAAGTCGGCATGTCCTAATAAGCAAAAAATAATGAAAAGTATGGTGGCCTTGTTTCTGTCAATTAGGACTGTTAACATATATGTCAAGATCCTCTTTGCTGCCTTCTCTGTATCCTCTGCCAGGCAATTGACATCAGGTATTTCAAATACTTTAAAATGCTCTGAAGTGTCCCCAGTTTTTAGAAATCCTAAAATTTCTCCTCCCTCCACTCAGGGTTTCATCTCGGTTTACTCATTAAACTCTTGTAGTCCTGCTGTAGAAGAGAAGCTCTGAGTTGATAAACTGCTGCACTAACTTAAGTTGTCTTTGTTGTTTCTGTGCGCTCACAGGAAGATGCTCTCTAAGGAAGAATGACACATTGTTGGGCTTTTCTTCCCCTGGGCTTTTGGTTTTCAGGCTATGCCCAGGATTTCCTTGCCCTTGTGCTGGTTGAACAGGCCTGACCTGTACTTAGCCTGCAGTCATGATCATATTACATGTGTTCATTGATATTGTCCCACACTTCTGTGTTCTGAGTTTGATAAACACTGAGCAATTATCAGAGCAATTGCAAACTACAGTGTGTGACCACATTGTTTGCAGTCTAGTAGTGCAGCATTGTTCTAATAATGTCGTTCATTCAAATAAAAACCTCTCAATTTCCAGTCGTAGTGCAGCAGCGTTTCCTCCACTCAGTCAAACCTGAACAAACTCCAGTCCATCAGAGCAGGCTGGAGATTGCATGAGCGGGCCATAAAAGTGAAGGCCAGACCAAGCAAACATTTGTTGGATGGGATTTTAATGTGACCATACCCTCAGAGGCTGCCTCTCGTGTAGTTTGCGCGTGTGATTCATAATCTGAAGTCATACTGAATAAACAGCATGAAATAAATTCCTAAAATATACTGTAAGCATTTTGCTTTAAAAGCTTACCACTGGTAATGTAGAAAAAAGTTCAGAAATATTATACATTTAAGATTAATTATAACTATCTTTAAAAGTTTTATCATTCTATTAATCAAGGCCAAACTGCTAGTTCGAAAAAAAAAAAGTACCAGAGTAAAGTTTAATTTGTGCTTTCAGTCATTTTGTGAGTGTAGGTGAATTTTTTTCCCTTTTTTCTATAGTGAGTTTCTCATTTTTGGGATGAAACTCTTCATTCCAGACTCACTAGAGTAAGCTGGGCTCATAAGATGTGTGGCTGCCTCGTCAGCACCACCCTGGGACTGAGCAGCAGAGGAGATGAGGAGGAGGAGGATGGCGGGTGAAGGCTGGTGGGCCCAATGATAACTGTCCAGGCTCCTGGGCCTTTTGAAGCTAGGCGTGTGGGAGTGTGTCAGCTGAAGTGCAGGATGTGTGAGCGGTTTTGAGATAGAGGGATGGATAGTGGCTCTTCTTAGATGGAAGTTTCAGCTTCGTACTGTGTGTGTTTGTGTCTGTGTGTATCGGGTTCTGAATGTTTATTGCTCATACCTTGTCCTGCATCCTCTAAATGTTTTGTGAAGTGTTTAAAAGGTGCATCATTTGCAGTTTTTACCCACTTTACCCTAAAATACAAATTCTTTTAAGACTTAGAAAATGTAAACATACTTTGTCCCTCAAGGCTGTGTTTCATGGGAGAAGGCAATAATTGCACTAGTAAAAAGTAAAAAAGTAAGCTGTTTTGTGTTGTGTTTGTTGTTTTGTGTGAAAATGCTTCTAGAGTAGAAAAATGCGATGAAAATGTGACTTTCATGTTAGAAGACCACATAACCGCAACCTCTCTTACTGGATTCTGAGACAAACTTTTGTTCCATTATATTTTCCTCTTGTAATCCAAGTGATTTTGATCAAACTTTAAATTAAAGCAAAAGTGCCCCCCCAAAAAAGAAATAAATACATTTGGAGAAAATGTGAAAGAGCTGATGACTATGTTCAATGCAGCATCCACTGCATTGAATAAGAAATATATATTTTTTCAGTATTTATGCAGTGATTTATATAATTGATCAATATCACCAAGTTAATAAAGAAAATAATGAATAGTTTAATTGATAAAGAAAATAATTGCTGCAGCCATAAATAAAAAGATATATTTTGATTTAGATTTTGTATGTGAAACACATTTTTAATGATATTAACTTTGAGATTTTTTATCTGATGTGATTTTTTTTTTTTTACTTTTATATTTTATTCATCAGAAGATTAATCAGTTAAATATCTTCTTTGCTTTCTTTAAATCAAACCACAAAATCAGCCCCTATTCCCCAACATCATTGTTCTTTGGTTCCTTTTGTTCCAGCGGACACTTTTAGAAGAAAGGTGTTTAATTTAATAACTCTCTTTGTTATTCCTCTGATGCAGACCAGTCTAATCAATAATTAGAAACCTCAGGGAATTGGAAATGATCGCAAAGTGCAGTGAATGTGATTTTCTGAGTGCAAGGTCACATTTTAGTGTCAGGACAGAACACAGGAAAAAAACATCCCTGTGTTTTACCTTGGGAGAAGTATTTTGTTTAGAACTGTATCGATCAGACTGTCCTATGCATGAGGAATAAAGCAGAATAAATTGATAAAAATTGAGTGGCATTCCCCTTCGGATGCATGAATCATGCTGGTATGTGAATATACTTGACTGTGACCTTCGATCTGTCCCAAAAAACACTTTATTTCAGTAGATATTTGTGCCATTCTTCTGTTAAACTTTTAACTCATACACAGTTTTCTTGCATTTTGACTAGCACATGTTCATGCATAATGCAATAAACTTAACTGAAACTGGAAAAGGAATTGGTTGATAAAGTGTGTCATAGTACATGGGTTCTTGAATCTTTCTGTGCTGGGAATACTCAACTATCCAGAACTGTGATCTCAATCCAGACATTTAAACCAGTTCCATGTTACTTATGTCATGTTCATGTCACTATTTAAGAATGAAGAAGTTTATGCTGCAACAAAGGCTAACTTTGGGAACACAATAATGAATGATTTTAGTAGTCATTAAAACCTAATGAACAACATACTGTACTTCCACATATTTAAGATTTTCATGAACTAAACCCCATTTTATAACTTATAGCTGAATGCCCCCAAAAGGCATTCTATGTTTTTAAATGATTATTGAGGAGTTTTATTAGTCCTCCATTCCTGCACCAAATTTCCTACCTAAGCAGGACGGTTTAACCAGTAAACAGTGCACGCTGCAGTGCATGCTCCAAATACAAATTGAACATACGGTCGGAAGGAAGGAAAAGAGGACCCATGGAAAAATGAGACGGTCTAAAATTGCAACAGGAGGACAGGAACATAAGAGAGCACTCACAGCCAGAATAAAAGCCAAAGACGAGACAGGAATGTGAGGGAGAACCGATGAAGTGAGAAATGAGAACTACAGCTCAATATGTCAGTGAGAATAAGTGAGGAGGTAACTGTCTGCCTTCATCTCTCACTTCATGGATAGATCAGAAATGGGCTCTATAGCCCAAACTACCATGCATACATGCCCACACACTCTCAGAGAGAGACACTTGTCTGCTCATACCTGTCCTGAATGAATTAGTACAGCTTTCTAAAGATGCAAGGACATGCCATGTTGTTAAACCTGTTTAAGTCAGAATCACAGGTGATCTAGTGTAAGAGAAGTTGTTGTTCTTTTTAATTCAATTCATATGCATATGCAAACACACACATATATACACACAGACAGACACAAGCCTCATGGAGCCAGTACAGAATGTATGTACACAAAAATGTTGATAGACAAATCCAAACACATCTATATTTGATATGAATCAAAAAAAAACAAACACAACCAAACTTCTGCAAAGGTTACCAAGGCATTATTAAACTTTCCTATTGTTATCACCTGTTATCTGATAATTAAAAAGACATGGATGGACCTCATGAAAATGAAGGAGGAAACAGAGTCTGAAGTTTAGTATCACAAAATGTTTACTTCTATGCAGTCTTGTAAATATAATGTTTGAAGAATTCAGAGACGGGTGGATCTTTCTACTCATGTTAACTGTCTTGCATCCTTCTCGCACTGGGCTCTCCCTCTGAGCTGGGCTGGTGTGCTGCTTCTCCTGTCTTTGTCTCCACAACAGCTGTACAGATATGCTGTCTATTGTCCTCTGACAGATATCACACACGGGGTGTGTGTGCTGCTCTGTGCCTCTGTGTGTGTGTGTGTGTGTGTGTGTGTGTGTGTGTGCGTGTGTGTGTGTGTGTGTGCGAGCTGTCGAGTGGATGTGGCCCTGTGACACCCGATGCGTTAACGTGGGAAAAAGGCAACAGCTCAATACTTACATTGTTCACTGGTGAGCCAGAGAGAAAAGAGAACAGAGGGAGCAAGAAAGAGGGCAGAGACAGAAAAAAATGGATAGCTAAAGACAGGGAAAAGAATTTAGGAAAAGAGAGAAAGAAAGGGGTAGAGCAGATGGATCTAGACAGTTCTGAAATTAGCCCGGAGAAAAGAGCATTTACAATACGGAACATGTCAATATGAATGCTAATAATCCCAGATGTCGTTCCTCAGTAATACAAGATTGTGTCACTCTTCCTGTCTCCCCCTCTCCTTTTTTGATTCTGTTTTCTTTGACCGCCTTTACCTTCTTTACTCACCCTGAATTAGGGTGTCTGTGTGTGTGCTGTCGGCTGATATTGGCTTTTCAGAGTTGTTTTCCCCTCACTTTTCACCTCTCCCCCCTGATCTTTTATCACCACATTCAGACATAAAGTTTCACACACACACCTGCAAGCAGGCTTCAATAACAGATTATTATATACAACCCTGAACCTTTCATCTCTCTTCACACACACACAGAAAAAATCCACACATTCATTTATCGATGTGACCAATTTTAGATCCTCACATAGATTTTCTTTGAGTTTGTAGCTGCTCTTAAATAATTTCATATAATAACTTATCTGTGTGTGGTCAGCAAATCTCATTTATCACCATAGCTCTGGTCCCCTTACTGCCATTCTGTCCCACTCAGCCTGTACCCACAGCAATATGGAGGATCACAGAGGAGAGGAAGCATGCTCATCTTTGCAGAGCCAATGATCCATAAAGCAATATTGCAGTTTATGAGCTTTCAATGTTGCTCAGTATAGGGGCAAGTTCAGCTATGCAATAATCCTCTGTTCTTTTTCTTTCTTTTAGTTCTTTTTTTGAAAGTCTTCTACGTGGACATGAGAAATATAAAGTTTGCCATATGAAGAGCGTGATTGCCACAATGACCAGAACACTTTCTGATAAAAAGCAGAATGATTTCGTGTAATCATTATGCACATTAAGCAAATTTCAGCCTACAACCTGTACTAGAGTGGAGAAAAACTGTTCTGCACTGAAAAACTGTGTGTGTCATATTTAGATAAGTAACTAAAAAGCTGAGCAAAACTAGGTTAAGCTTGTGAAGCTCTAAATACAACAAGTGATGGAATGATAATATTTGCTGTGTTTGACAGACCAACATAGCTGACAGTTGCAGTTGCTGGCAAAAATGATATTCAGAGTTGAAACACTAACAAACTTTGTCTGCATGCAGACACACACAAATAGACACAGACACAGTCACACACTCACAAACACCCAATGCCTCTGGTAACATAGCATTGGTGCCAGCTGAACAGAGCAGATGGTTGCAGGACTGAGGCTGAGGAGGCTGACTGACTGGTAGAAAGGCTGGCGGGGAAAGAGTGTTTGATTGGTAGAACAGGAGGAACTGATTACAGTGGTAGCTACTGCATTAGTCTATTGTCATGCATGTATCATTAGCACTGTGTATATACACAATAATTGAGCTAATCTATATGTTTTATTTTTTACTTGCAAAGAGTTGAGAAACCCCATATCCTCTTTTGCTCCAGTGCAGAAGTTTTCTGTTTTTAGCAATTGAGAAATTCCCTTTTGTTTATCTTTTCCGTGTGTTTTAACAGTTGTATTTCAGGCCTAATGCCTTTCATTTCTTATTCCAATAACATAACTGTACATAGACAAACCTTCTGACTTCAGGCCTAATGTAACCAGGAAATTCCCATGTTGAACAACACTGTTAATGCCATGTATGACACACAGCATAAACATTTCCACTTCCAAAATGACAAGTGGAGCTCACTGTACCTTACATAATCAGTAGTTGTAGGTGTCAGTGCCATTAGCGTGGATCACTAAAAGCTTTGCCAGAAGATGCTGGAAGCTGTCAGAGAGAGGTATATGTGATATGTGTGTGTCTGCGCTTTGATGCTTTTGTTTGTATGTGGCTAAAACCGATAGAAAAAACATACCTGCCATCCTCTTCACACACACACACACACACACACACACACACACACACACACACGCACACTGATTTCTACTTGCTATAATATCCTCAAAGTCTTGTAATCTCATCAACCAAGTAAAGTCTCCAAGTGAAACCCTTTGTAAAGGTCAACAAAGGCAATTTGAATATCTTTGATTAAATGGTGTGCTGGTACCAGACCCAGACTGTAGGTCACTGCCTCAGAGAAATGATATCCACCCCCCTCTCACCCCACTAGTCTTCACTCTCACAGCTCTCTCGTCAAGGGTCACGTCTGTCGCACTCTGCACTCTTTTCAGCAATTTGCGTAATCTTCTGACCCTCTCTATACCAGCCACTATTCCCTCTGACCTACATCCTTCCTTGTTCACTTTCCTTTCTTTCTGGCTTTTTTGAACACATATTCCAACTTCACTTAGTTTTACTGCTAAAATCTCCAGCCCTGGATGCTTTTGATCTTTTCCGCCCTCTTCTCTCATTCTCAATTCATTATCTCGCTAATATTAACATTTTTCAGAGGCCCTGCTATATAGCAGCTATTGAACCGTGCATCTGCAGAGTGCTGTTTCAGTTCAAACAATCTTAATTTCAGCCATAGAATCACAGACTTAACTCGAGAGACAAATTCTAGTGAAAATAATTTTTTCATACAGCATTTTACATCAAATTTTCACTGAAAAATGTAACCCATCTATGTTAAACTGGTGGTCTGACCTTTAAGTATTAGAAGCTACATCATGATAGCCTAGTGTATGTGATCAAGTTAGCTAGCTTGTTGACATTTAAACTTAATGACTACTATGATCATGAATCACTGAAAACATTCATTATCCCTTTTATTCATGTTTTACCAAATAACTGTGCTTGTATTTTAATTCCATCATATTTAACCTACTGTGAAAATCTGTGGATCTTAAGCTCAGGCCACTGCAACACTGCTTGTCATCACATTTAATATGCTAAATCACTCCATCGTCAAAGTGCTCCTACAGTGTCTACATTTTTTTCTGTCTTTGTTTCTAGTTTGCCCTGGCACAGAGAACAAGTTGAGCACTCTGTCTGACCTGGACCAGCAGTACCGAACACTGAAGAAGCTTTATGAGAATTGTGAAGTTGTCATGGGCAATTTGGAGATTACCAGCATCGATCGAAACCGCAACCTCTCCTTCCTCAAGGTACTGTATGAACATGAAACTATCTCTGTGTTATCGCAACAAGATGTTCACATCATAATGTGTCTGCATGAGGAAAGACAGAGTTAAAGTTTGGGGGGACAAAGGCTGGGTTTCATACAGAAAGGCCAAGTGTCACACAGAGACACAGCTAACACAGTTGGATGGTTTCAGCAGCAGGCATAGAGAGGAGTGCTGGGTGTCAGTTGTTGGCAACAAGCATTTAATATTTTATACCAGCTAGGGTGAGAAATATATCAAATGTTCAGATGCTCAAAAACATTTTGATCGTCAACACAGCATAGTGCTCACAATTTGGGAGGGATTTTAGACTAACACTAATTTGAAATGTTTTCGCACCATTGGCAGAGTCACAATCTGAGTTCAGATATTTTAGAACCATGGATAGAGACACAAATGTTTCAGTACCATGGATAGAGACAATAAAAAGCACAGTCAACATAGCAGTGAAAAGTTATTGTTTCACTTTTGGTTTCATGCTTTATGCAGAGCAGAGAACAGTTAATATAAATATAATATGTAAACATTTCAGCTTTTGGAATTATGATGTTTTTGAAGGCTGACTAGCTTGTTGGCTTACAAGACAGAAAGCCCTGAAATTGGACAGTTTTGGAAGTGTTTGGAATTATATGTTCTTCCCAGATTTTTGGGTTTGTGAATGTTTAGAGAGAACCTAGTAAAGTTAAGTATGCAAGATTTTCAGTCAGTGGCAAGTTTACTACTTAATCCTAGCTAAAACTAATGCAATCTAAATTAACAGTGCTGCAACTGGTCATACATTCATGAAGTTCATAATGTTCACTTGGACCATCCCATTTACAGTATATCTGTGGTGAACACCTCACTGTATAAAGCAGTGCAGTTTAACCAAATAACAAACTGCAACCTTTGACTTGTCTTTGACTGCATTACCTGTGGTCCATCCATCCGTTATCTATACCCGCTTATTCCTAACAATTAGCTGTAATTTGGTGTTTAAATATACTTAGAGTTTATGTCTATGTCATTTGCATTCAAAGTCTTTCACACATGCTCTGGTGGCTGTTACAATATGTAACCAGTGATGAGTTCAGCATTTTATTCACTTCAACAGCTATTGATTGAATCTCTTTGCCAGCAATACAACACCTTACAGGAGAAAAAAACAACAACAAAAAAAAAACAACGAGAAGAGGAATTGCTGGTTGAAATTACTATGAGAGAAATCTTTGAGACACTGCAGGTAAATGAGCAGTACTCTGAATGTAAAATGCCATTGCCATTACAGCTGAACTCTGTTGTCCTTTGGGTGTGTGGTTGCTTTCTGTGTGTGCACTCATGAGTGTGTGTGTGTGCGCGCACGTGCGCATGTGTGTGCATTTCTTGCTCTGTTTTAAAATTCACTTTTGAGATTGCGTGTGCATATTATGTACATGTTACCAGGCAGCCCCCACCCCCCACTGCCCCCTCGCTGTTTAATGAAGTGAGGTGTACTCTAATTACTGGGCCAGAGCTATCAAATGAATACCATAAACAGTCCCATTAGGCCCAGCATCATTAGGGAAACAATTAGGCATCTGGGGGATTGTTAAGTGGATGTTAGGGGGGTCAGGATTCAGGAGTTATGTGGTTGCCATGGGAACTCTGTGGCAATCACCCGATTGGCCATGAGAAATCAGACCCCACCTTTATTGTGGATCCACAGGATGTTACACTGTGAACAAAGTAATTTTAATGATTTCCTGCTATTATATTTCACTTTCTTTGAAAACCTTTTTTATTTTTATATACTTTTATTTTCTTAGGTAATACATTTGCACAGTGTACACTTCAAGTACATTTAAATCCATCCAATGCACAACTGAATTTTAATTAAAATATGCCTTCATCCAAACTCTTACATTTTTTTTTTACAAATAAGAAAAGAAGAGACGAAAACAACATAAGAAAACAAACTAAAAGTATTATTTGTGGCTCATATGACAATTCCACCTTGTGCAGTATTGGTTTTTGGTTGCTATTTAACTAAACAAGTCACAAACTAAAATAGCTCCCTTTAACTTAGTGCAGCATTGTAATAGTAAAACTACTTTAGTAAAATATGATGAGTGAAATCACTGTGTTCTGTAGAGTAGGGGTGGCAACTCACCCCTCAAGCCACGGCCAAGCTTGATTTACAACTATCACTGTCCTTCCAGCTTCTGATTGGCTGAACACACCTGATGCAGGTAATCAGCAGTGGGTATGGCAGGAATAGTTGGAAAGCAATGGGGTCAGTGGCCCTTGAGGACTGGGAATTGGACACCCCTGCTTAGGTAGTATTGAACATAGCTCTGTTACTACCACCTCATGAAATGCTCACATTATACAGGCATTACAACTGTTTACTGTACTTTGTTTTATATTTCCACACTGCAGACAGTTGGATTCTCATGCAATACCTCTGTGACAGCTAATATAAAACAAAGGATCGGGCTTAGGTTAGTACTCAAAAAAGCCGATACCAATCAGGTAAAACATACCTTGAGCGGCCCCGATATTGATCTTTGAGATCAGATTGGAACTTCCCTAATGTTTTATGTTTTTTAACTTGAAGTAAAGAAACGTTGTTACACTACCAAAAAATGTATATCTATATAAATGTGTCTTTTAGTTATTCAGCAGTTTGACTATTGCTGCAGCTTAAATTCCCCCACATACGTTGGTTGATACAAAGTTTGGCGTCAGCATGCTCACGTATTATCTACAAACATATGCTGCACACATTTCAACAGATTCATGGCATACATTCTGAGCTTCAGGCAGGGGAGGGATGGCCTTAGGGAGCTGATGTGCTTGGCCTCTCTATGTCCGGTTTAAAGTAGCAGCATAGCAGATACTTACAGTATATATGGACAGATGGAAAGGCGTAGAGTAGATGCAGGGAAGGCGTGCAGAGAAGGATGTAGAAAAGAAGGAGGGATGAGTGGGAAAAAAGATAGAGGGTCACTTTTATGGCATACAAAAACAGCTGCTGTGCTAATACCATCGTGTTTGGGTGTGTGGTTGTGTCTGCATCCACCCCTGTATAACTGTGCGTGTGATGAGAGCAGGGGGCAGTACAGTGCAGAGATGTGGAGGGAGGGAGTGAGGATAAGGACAGACGGGAAGACTTGGTGATTTTTTCCTGGTGAGATGCTGACAGTTAGATGGATGAGATGGCTCCACAGACCACTCAGGTCCAGCTTTCCTGCAAACCTCAGATTTCTGACTTACCGTTATACTCTGCCTGTCCTTTAGAGTGAGGGCAGGAGGAATAGAAATGTGAGCAAGTTTTTTAGTCCAATCTGTATCAGATCTCGGTTCGTTTGTATTTACAAAAACCTTGTAGCACACTCAAGATCACTGACTGGTAATTTAGATTATTGTCAAAAAGGTGCAAAAAATCTAATATAGTGAAAAAGTCCAGCATCATGAAATTGCTTGTTTTTCCAACAAGAATCATCATATCCATCCTCTTTTCAAAGTAACAAGGGAAAAAGGAGGATAAACCATTGCCCACATCAATTTGTTATGAGTTGAAATTCTTACCAAGGGCTGTCGGTTCACTAAAGTTCGCTTGAGATTTGTGGTTTTGGTGAAAACATCTCACTAAAGCCATTTAGGTTTCTTCAGAAGTACTTCTGTTTGAGAGATAAAATGTGTGAATACAGGCACAGGTGTCTGAAGGGCATCACCATGCTGCTGCCTGGCATACTGCCTCTGTCGAGCTTCTGGCTTACTCCCTTGGCCACTGTCTGTCACTCAGAGTGACCTATTTTCCCAGAAGTGAAGTGGAGAGTCGTGCCAAGCAGCCTACTGTGGCCCACAACCAGCTAATGATGTCACCTAGGCTGAAGGACTCTTCATTAAAGCCGGATCAATCTGGCAGCTTGTGCTGCAAACCTCAGGGCATGATGCCAGGGCTGCAGCTGAGAGCAGAGGGACTGGGGATGTCCAATCATAAAACCAGGAAGACATGTACAGCAAAGCAGGATGTGTTTTAAAATCTTCTCCTCAGAGGACTGATTATATCACAGGTTAGGGATTCAAACACACATGCCTGTACACACACACAGCAATAGAGTGACGAATGACACAGTCACTGTGGTGTGTGCTCTATGACAGAGCCACTCTTTACTGGGTTTATCTCTGGCAAACACCAGCCAGGAGACACAGAGAGAATAGATTGATACAGCTGTTTTAGCCAATCCTCAATTTCAAACTATTCCAATTACAAAAAAAAAAGAGTGGTAACACGGCTCTTCGACTTGAGTTCAGTGCAGCCAGGCACTAAGGAGGGAAGAAAATAAAAAGAGATGAGAAAGAAGAGGAAAGAGACTCCTCACACTGGAGACTTCCCATTTTCCTTGGGCTGTATTTCAGCTGAAAGTGAAAGGGCTCAGTGATTCTGCGGCTCAGCTATACTCAAAGCCTACATCCTCAGAAATATATAGTGGAGATGTGTGTTTTCTGCCCTGATGTGCACGAGTGCCTGCGTGCTCTGTGCATTTACTTATAGCAAGTTATTTGGATGATACATTAGTAGAGGCAGGAGTCAAAATCAGCTGATCCTGTGAGAGGATACACCTGGAGTGTAAGGTCTAAATGTTTCTCTCAGAGCAGCAATTCTCATACAGTATATCAGGACACATTTTCATCCCTGCTCTTTTGTGTCATCTTCAGCTACTTTCAACTTTTTCTTCTTCCATGTTCTTGCCCTAACCTGCTAAGATTACAGTGCCAGCTGGAAATTACTGCTTGTATGTGTCATCATTAAGCACTCATCTGATGACTCTCTCTCTCTCTCTCTGAAAGTGACTCTATGCTATTAATTTACTGTGAGGCAGTTAATTCAGGTTCCACTCTGTCATACTTGTTTTACCATGTTTCACCTTAAGTTACTGAGTGTTTCTTATCCGAACAGTTACTCATGGTATTAAACTTCATAGACACATGTTTGTGTTCTGCTGTGGGTATGTTTTTCACAGTTGGGACTTTGGTCTTTAGTTCCACTTAATGGAAATCTCTCTACAGTAAACAATATTTTAGATTATAATTTACAAAACTAGAGTTTTAGGAAGGCTGGTGTCTGCAGGGGCAACAGTGGCTCAGTTGTAGTCGGCAGCAGTGAAACAGCTTTAAATTTAGAGTTGAACATGTCAATATATGTATAAGTTCCTTATGCAGAAATCTGCTGAGGATACATGCAGGGATTCACTTTTTAAGAGCATGTTTGGACATGAAAATTCTTCTGTCAGATGCCATGAAACCAGTGCACAAAAAGATGATGTAATTAACAGAGCACAAGTCAAGCCTCAAACAAATGAAAACAGTAGAGAAACATAATTAAAATGTGGCATTAATGTTTGTTTGATGTATTCAGTTGAGCAACGTTCCAGTGTCCTCAACGCCCGTCATAGATCTGCACTTCTCATCTGTTTGTTTTTGTTTTGTTTTTTTGTGTCTTCAGTGGAGAGGAAGCTGCTTCAGTGGATGTTTGTCACATGCTTCATTTACATATGATTCATTGCACTTTGTTGCATTTCTTTTTATTGATACTCCAACTTTTCTGTCTCAACTTACTTAGTTAAATTTCTTTCCAGTGTGTCTACTTATTCATGTGAATGAAAATGCCATAAAAACAAGTGGTTTGAAATGCACTTCAAAAGAAACAGGAAAGGAACAGAAAAAAACACAAAACAGTCCCTTTAGACTGGCTTTCAACAGGGTCCATAGACTTCAGCCATGTGTTGTTTTTACTGAAAACTGACTTCAGTTTCTCAGGCCAGATTGTTTTAATTACATTCTTATTTCTGTGTAATCTTCTCCCACTTAGTTTGTTTCTGGGTGAGACCGAGAGCCCTTCCCTCCCACTGAGAGATGTTATTTACATGGAGAGACACAGAGAGGTAGAGAACAAGGCTAGTGAAGAGGTCAAGTGCACCTCTTTCTCATTCACTGTTCCTGCTATTTCACACTGCTGTGTTGTCACAGCACTATACCCGCTTATTCCTTAACAGGGATCACAGGGATCTGCTGGAGCCTATCCCAGGTGGAAGGTAGGGGTACACCCTGGACAGGTCACCAGTTCATCACAGGGCCACATATAGACACACAAAGACAAACACACACTCTTACTCACTCCTATGGGCAATTTAGAGTCACCAGTCAACCTAACATGCATGTTTTTTTGACTGTGGGAGGAAACTGGAGTACTCGAGTTGCGGACCCACGACCTTCTTGCTGTGAGGCAACAGTGCTAACCACTCATCTACCATGCTGCCTGCCTCCTCTTTACCAAATAATGACACTATGAGCCTGAGTGACGGATGGAGACGGGTGTGCTAGGTAGGGAAATCGTATAGTTTCAAAAACCTCCAAACCCGCTGAGGAGCTCATAAAAGGTTGGGACTGTCGCCTGGAAAGGGAAGTTGTTCATGCCTCGCGGGCACCCGGCAGCGTCTGCATAATTACAGCTCTTTACTCTGGGAAAATTAGCACCCTGCTTGTGCCAGCCAGCACCCTGCCAGATCATTGTGGCACTACCCTGATGATGTATCTGATAGCCCTTTAATTGTGGGGTAAAGGAGACATCCATGTCTAAGAGAAGAATCTAACATTTTATTTTATTTTATTTTATTTTATTTGGTTGTCTTCCCAGAGTTTAGCTGATATAGTTCCTGCAGTTGAGTAGCATCTTAAACAGAAGGAAAGTGAGAACATTTCACTTTACCATGTAAACTTAACTTAAGTTACCATGTAAGTTTATCTTTTAAATTATCAAAATCACATCAATACAATAGTATAATATATCAGGCCAGTTCACTGTATGACTCGTAGGTAAACAGGAGGTGGAATTTGGATTAAAGTTAGAGGTTATCTTTTATTTAAGTTGCTGTTTAGACTGAAAATACACTCCTGCATTGTTGCTGCTGCTACAGCTTTTTTACTTGAGGTGTGTAACCTTGATGGTCTTTTTGATGTTTGTCAGCAGTGGCCATTCGAAACACTGATGTTTCAATATACATTTCCATTCAGTTCAGCTGCTGTTGCCATCGGGAAATGTCATCTTTGCAGCAGCAAACAGAGAAGACACAAAATAAGACTAAGTTTGTTTAGCTTCAGTCACGTTACCTATACTGTACTGTAATGGTGGTAGTTTTAGTAAACTTCTTGGGAAGATCATAAATATCAAAACAGAAAAGCTGGCAAGACTTTTAAATAGTGCAGACATGGTAAATGTTGAATCTCTTTTTTTTATTTTATATCCCTCTCAGAGTCACCATATTTTATGGTGTATACTCTATTGTGCATTGTATTTAGATTTGTCTTAAAGTGTTGAAATAAATTGTTCAACCTTTGGAGGAAATAGTTGACTCAGAATGATCAGGCAGTTTTGGACTTCGTTGTCATAAAATAAAAATGTATATAGATGTATACAGAGAAAATTATTGTGGATTGTTGTAACATCACATCTAGAAATATACAGAGATAAAATCCCAAAAAATAGACAAATGCATAAAGTCTGGCACACATGCATGTTGTTGACAGTATTGACAACTCAGTTGTCACTGTTGGCCCTGAATCCTGTGCGAGTTGCTGCTCCTCAGTTTGGATGTTGGGGTGCCTAGTGCCCCCAGGGGCCTTGGTAGGTGGTGTGGCTGAGTCACTGCTCCTGCTCATTACTGGGTTCTTGGCTGTTTAGCTTGTTACAGTGTTACAGAACCGTTGTTTTAGTGCAGAGTGACAGAATAGATGCACACACACACCACATTAATACAGCGCATATTATGGAAACATATGCATGTACACATAAACTCACACAATAAACAGACAAGCACACAACCTGCGGTGTAGTATTCAGACTGATTGTCCTGTTCACCCATTCATCTCTGCACGTGTCAGTGTGTGTGGCTGGCAGCATGCCTGTTTTGTTGTTGTCTTGATCAAAGCAGACACAGTGCAGAGCAGAGGTCTCAGAGGTGAAATTAAAGTCTTGCTGCTTCCATGGCATGGAGGGACAACGTGATTACCGTTAAATTAAAAGGTACGACCATAAAAGCGGGCCATGACCGAACCCTCGCAATTCATCAAAATGATCCCACGGCGCGTCTTTTGCTTATCAAATTGTAAAATATTGTCCATGACACCAGCGTAACAGGGGCGTAATTAATGCACTAAATCAATTCGGAATCACTCTGCACAGAGTGGCCCTGCTGGGATGCCGTCATTATCACAAATTATGGTGGCAGATGCATGGGGGCGAGAGGAATGGATAAAGCTCTCCCAGTGTCTCCCCCTCCTCTACAACACAGTGCTGTTCATTTCTCACTCGCTCGGACTTGCTCTTAGTGTCAAACAGCGTGGCATTTCTTTTCACTCACACCTGTGCTTTCTTACTGCCAGCTGCAAATAGTTTTAATACTGAGCACTATTTTGACTTCCATGCCCTTTCAAATGACCCCATGGCTGTCAACAACATGTGGGTTTTAATGACAGCATCCACGTCTTAAACTTCAAAGAGGTAAATCGAAGAGATGGGTATTGTAGTCATTAGATTTTCCTTTTTTTTATATATATCATCATGCATACTGAGAGACTGAGCACACTTAACACACCAAATTTATCGCTTCATAGAAGTTATTTACTCCCACACTGTAAGGCTTCCCCTGTTGAGTGCTGTTAGAGTGCAGTTGCACAAGTTCAAGAGTTTTGATAATTGCATGAGATATGGATGTGCCTTTTACTTTACCCAAATCTCTTTTATGTCATCCCGAACTAAAGAAAAAGCTTATAGATATGTGTGGTGAGGTATGAACTCTTACAATGCTGTTATGTACTGTAGCTTTGTTTGTATACACTGGAGATATTGATGCAATTTCCAAATTTTTGGCCTCAAATTTTTGCCAAATTCAACATATCATCTATAAGTATAAGTAGTTTTACTAAATTTCTGTTTGCTTCTCTTTCTATTGTGGATGTGTCATTGTCTGAAGTTCTCTTCTACAACCTGGAACATAAATGGAAATTCATCATACAAGCAGAAGTAATCCCTTACTTCAAAATGTGACTATATAATGGAGTTTCCCATGTCCCAGTCTGGTCTCCAACAGTTTCCCATGAACATTCTGATATCCTCAGATCATTGCTTCTAACATATGAATAGTTACATTATGAGAACAGTCCATAGGACTGAACAACTCTGTCTCGCTGTGCTGAGCAGCACTTGTGGTGCTTTGAGATCATATGCCTTTTTGAAGGCAGTGCATCATCACTGCAGGATATATTATGTATGCATATTGCATTTTTATGACAGTTTCTAAAGATTTCATGACTCGTAATGATTTATAAGATTTTTTTCAATTGCATATTCCACACAGTGTACTTATCAAAAGCTGAATTCTGTAGAGATCCAGTGTTGATTAAAGTGGTGTGTTTGCATATGAAATCCAAGTCCCACATTATGTGCATGCAAAACATTCTACATCTTTGATAGTTTCACATTGGCACACATTTTTATTATTCCTGAGTTAATGATCATATCACATAGTCATATGGGAAAAAAGACACTGAAAAAAGAAAAGCACATTTGGTTTAGAAAGAGAGAGAGAGGAACAACAAAAACAAAGACTTGTTATGTCCTTGGCTATTTCAGCATTATAAGCATGACATAAATCTCCAGTATTAGTGGTCCACAAACAATTCATAGAAAAAAAAAAAAAAAACAACATGTATGTGTTTCCTGTGTGAAGAGTAACTAATTGTAACTGTACTCTCTCTACTCATTTTGGCCTTTCCAAATTATACAAAGGTCTTGCATTTCATTGCATTGCTTGTATGATTATTACTAATGTTTTCATTATTTTGATGTGTCAGATGTGGCACCAAATTGTAGCTACATTTGATCTGTGAAACTGAGGGTTATGTGTGCAGAGAGTTGGAGTTTTGCATTGGCCTCTACTAGGTGACATATGAATGCACACTTAAGCACCTGGACAAACCCAGCATGTTATCAGTGCTGTTATATTTTAATACCAGTCTGCTATTGCTGTCCTCTTGACTCTGCACTTATTCAGCTTGGTGTCATAACTACTGGGATTTAAACTTTGTTTGCGTGCAAGCTCATGAGACACAAGCATACATCATGTCTGTGACACCAATCCCATCATCTGGAGTACCCAGCCTCTCCTCTGGATATAAAAAAACATATCGTAGCTACTGATTAATTTGTTTGTCTGTGTGTGTAAATTGTTTCTCCCAGTGCCTTTTTAATATCTGCCTCTCACAGCTGGCTGTGGGAAAATGCACCTGGCGTCCTGCTGCCTCTGCTAGGCTGAATGGAAGAAACAGATTGCATTCCTCAGTGACATTTCCACTGTGTATGTGTGAGGGAGCATGTGTCTTTGTGTCTCCGTATGTGTACACTATGTGACTCCTAATGTCTATGTGTCAACCCCTGTGTTTCTATAAGTTAGTATGTGTCTGTGTTAGTTTGGGGTGAGTGAACAGTGTCATTAGCACAGCATGTACGTGGACAGTAAGGTTAAAAGTACAGCTTCATGCTGTGGCTAGCGTGGCTGCAGACTTAATTTTTCAGTGAGTGAAACTCTTATCTGATTAGAGCTCACAGAGTCATTATGCCAATTCATTAAAACTCTTAATTGTTTAAGATATGAGACAACTTGGACAGCTGCACAGATTGACCCAATGTCTCACACCAGCCCCAGTTAGTCATAGAGCGAGATGTCATCCAAGCTGGACTGTGACAGTTTCTTTCTGTTTATCACATGTTCTCTTTCTGTTGCTGTTATCCTCTTGAAATGACCAGTGGAGTTACTGTCTGGCTTATTTATTATTGCTTAGGGTAGTGTACATATTCTTGAAATATGCACTGATATAACACTCCTTTGCTAAACTAACTTATGCCTCAGGAGCTATTTCCATACTGTAAAAATCATTATTGTTTTACAGATATACTTTTTGTGGCATCATATTCTTGCAGGTCAAAATGTATTTTTTAATAAGGAGCAAAAAAGATAATTGAGTTGCTGAACCATGTTAGGACAGGACACAAAGATGACAGTAGACTGATACTGTTTGTGTTGGATATATTACATGTATTTGCAAAAATATCATTAACAACCATCTAAAGCTTACCATCTAAAACAGCTTGGTTAGGATTAGGTTTTGCATAGTTGACAGTTGACCTCGCACAGCTGCTGGATTCTTGTGAGATTTGTGAGTCCAGACACTCCCAAATTTCCATGTTGATAAACTCAACAGTATGTAATTTCAACAGACTGCCAGTGGTTTGGGCCAATCAGCCAATCAGGACGCAGCATCAGTTAGGGGCATGATGATGGCCTGGGATGATGACAGTGAGAAGCTGCTGTCGCAAACAACAGTGGCAGCAACAATAATGTTTTGTGCTTGATAACATGTCTTTGATGCACATACTTTCCTTACAAAATTGTCCTAAACGACACGTTCACTGATAATAGTGAGTAACAACTGTGGCTCGTTAGTGTCCACAGCTCCTCAGTGATTTGCTTCACCACAGTTACGTCATGTGACTCATTGCTCTGATTGGTTGAAATTTAGTGTCACTTAGTGTTAGCTAGTGACTGTGAGATGGCTTGCCCAATCACCTGCCAAGTAATTGTTTGAAAGCTCCCGCCCTTTCCAAACGGTGGCTTAGGGTGCCCTCCTAGATAGTTCTGTGTAAGAAACTATCTGGCGTGTCAGTTAACTGTTTGTACAAGACAGGATCAAAGGTTAGTTTCCCATGTCATACATTTTTTTGACCCAAACATCCCTTTGTACTTCCTGCTTAAGACCTTCAATCCTCAAAGCTTTGCTGCTACAGTTCCCTACTGTTTTACAAGATGCTGGATGTGTTATTTTGCACCAAAATGGGGTCTAAGGTTACAAAACACCTGCCCTGACTTTGTCCCCAGAAAGGATATGATGTTACTGTGCAGATGAGGATAAAATATCAATATTGAATCAGGTTATCACAAATTATAAACAGTGGTGTTGCAGCTTGTACTCTGGTAGTGTGATATTAAAAATAATGAGTTCCAAACACAGCAGAGGAGTGTTTCTACTGATTACCTATGCACATAGAGGCAGGCTTCAATAGAAATAGACTTTTGTCAGGAAAATGTCTGATGCTGTCATGTCGAGGGGATAACACACCCCTGTTCTTAGCAAAAAAAAAAAGACATTTTAACCCTTGTTCTTGTAAAGACTACTCTTTTGTTGTGTAGTGTTGTTGCTGCCATTTGTTACATGTTTTTTTATCTCACATTCCATTATGTAGTTGATTTACATTTCCAACCCACCCCCTGAACAAACATAGGCATGTTGGCAGATGCACTTGCACGCAACAGACATATATGTGCAGACAAACAGCTATACACACACTTTGTGTTGCCACAAGTCAGGACATCCATCTTCAATTAGGGTAATTTTATTCTAGAGTAATGAAGTAGTTCAGTGCTGGAATGTGACGTTCTTCACAAGCCCTGATGGTGCCACTGCCATCATTTTCCACTGGGGTAAAGTGGCTGATAAATACACACATACAGGCTCACACATAATAGAGAGACAAGACAGATCAAATCTGACATGGTTGCAATCAGTCCCACAGCTGTCTGTGTACCTGGCCTGAATATATTCATGGTTGAAAAATTCAAGAGTTTGCTTTTCACAAAGGAGAAATAGCCAGACCTCAGTCATTTGCTTTTTGGTTGAACCTTTGGGAATATTTGTCTGCCATTTATATTTCCTTTATCTAGTGTGAATTACTGTTTCACATGTTTTAGTTTAAACATAGGAGGATTATACCTGATATGAGAAGAAGAGAGCATTAAGTGTGTGAGACACATGATATAATTTGCTCTCTATGATGTTTGTGCATCCCTAAAGTTCAATTAGTAACTTAGTCAATACCGTTATAATCAATAAAATGTCTGTAAATAAATGTGATATTCTAGTTTTACTTATGCTTGCAACACAGCTTTACTTTTAGAATGAGAGTGTATCAACATATTTTACCAGATCATGGTGGCTCTCTGTGATTTATGTCCTCACTGGCCCCTCATAACAGAATCATTACCTGTCTATCTAGTTTCCATGCATTCACCTCCTTTCACATGGAGAACTCATGTGGTTTAGTCTTTTTCCCTTCAATGTAAATTTATCACCCAAGTCTTTCATTGTCTGCCTATGGTTGCATCCTACCTCTGCACCAGGTCAATCATCAATCACTTGAAAGGGTTGTTAAGCACCTTTTCTTCCTCAGAAGAGTGAAGTGACATGGGGCCTTAGAGGCCACTCAGCTCCCCCTTCCTGTCTTTTACCAGGACTCATTGGGCCTCTCCATAGATCACAATGGCCTCCCTCCTCTTGGGGATCCTGTCAGCTCCTAAAGTCTCTGTCCGAAACAGGGATGACCATGGATAATGAGTTACTTAAATATGAGATAGGTGTTATAGGAGACAACATATTTCCCACTTTTTCCCTCCATAGTGACTGTCGAGCAAGCAGACGTTAGCCTGTGGCTGATGTGCACTAGCTCTGTCACATAACTGCATTATGTAGGGTCCCCAAAGGCTTCAGCATAATGCAACACACCGTGCAGCTGTTGCTGGGTTGCTACAACAGCCTAGTCTCATGAGTTATGTATTAGTCTTTTCACTGCAGCTTAAGGACCATATACTGTATTGTCACAGTTATAATTTTGCCTGCTAATGAGCTGTAAACTTTCCCTTTTGGTAATTTTGATTTCAGATGCAGGGTCTTTACTGTAAATGCATCCTGACAACATGGACGCCTCATCGCCGTCGCTCATGAAATTGGCGTATCTGAGATTGTCGTGCTGTCTGAGATGATAAATATCATCATGGCAGGCCAGTAGCACAGCTGCTGTTGGAGACACACCCCTGGTGTGTAAACACTCTGTGTCATCCCAAAGTCATTTTCAGCTGTAGCTGGAAGTGTTGAAACTAAAACATGTCCATGTGTGTATCTGACTCTCAAAACCTGCCTTTCAGTAGGTTCAGTGGCTCCTTGCATAATGGTGACCTTACAGGGAAAAATACAGTATGTCAATTTTTCATAGACTTTATTGCATTTATAAGTCAATATTTTTAAATTAAGTTTAAATGTTTAATAACTTAAGGAAATTGCATTTAGAAGGTTAATTTTTCTCCTCTTGTACCAGTTTTTGCTTTCAAATTTGGTCTCCTCTCTACTCATCCACTGTCTAAATTTAGATTATGGTATCAAACTACTTGAAGATGAGATCCCCTGCTTTATTTTAAACAGAATAAAGAATCCTATTTGATTAATCTTTTTCTGATTTAAACTGAGTCACTTTCACTGAAAGCCTCTCCAATTAAAGTCTTTTGATTGAGCGGAGCAAGAAATTGACTTTTCTTTTCCCTAATGTGCTGGTGGAGAAGTTAGAATACCTTAAAGGGAGTGGATTTCAAGCTGCTGCACCAAGGACATGAAAAGTTGTGTGTAGGTTCAAAACACTCGCCCCTTCATGTTTGATGTGGTTTCCATTTGAAGTGAGAAAAAGGCCCCACCCTCCCCCCACCTGCACCCTCTTCACCCTGTTGATTCATCTTACAGGAGTACCCCAGGGTACTATCAACAAACTCGAGCTGTTTCTTACAAGTCCTTTAAAAATCTCCCAAACTCTACACAAATAGCTGTACTAAATGATTCAGTCATTTTCATGGTGACATTTCATGCAGCTAAATTTTCATTTATTTCAAAGTCAATGGCTCTCCTCTCAAAGGCCTTGATTTTTCAAACAGGATTTCTCAAAATCTTGAATGTCACACCCGAGTGCTCTCAGCATACTTAGCAGCAAAACACTCGCACGAGGTGAAGGAGTGCATACTTCTCTTACAGAGCTCATTGAAGCGATTTGGTAAACAGGTCCCTGCCTGCCCATTGACTTTGCCACCACGTGGAGGAGTCAGATTGCACTGGCACAGCAGTGAGATCAAACTGTTGAGAGTCGGTAGTCTTGCCACTGACACGCGCTGCTGCACTCTCCTTGACTCACTGGCAGAGTGCTCTATATGTATGGAAATGAGCCATAATCACCATAATATGTGGCTGATCTCTTGTATTTTATAATGGTGTCATTACTTGGTGTTATACTTTTTCACTGCATGATGCCTTTCCCCCCTTCCTCTTCTACTTTTCCACTTTGCTGTACATTCCTGTCTCCATCATCCCTCCCCTCCTCGTGTGCCCCCACCCTTTCTTCTTTTCCTCCTCCTTCACCAAATCTTTTCCCCTTCCTTCTCATCTCCACCTCATTTAAACCCTCACTCATCCAGATGACAGGAACAGATGCACTATTAATAATGCTTTACAATATACTGCTCTGCTTGCTGTGCACTTTCTGCAAATGCTTCACTACACTGCCCTACTTCTCTCGTCTTCTTCCTAGATTGTTTATTCTTTCACTTTGACTTTCTATACATTCTTCTTCTATGGTTCTATTTCATATGTGTTTGTAAGGAAGCTGAGAGCAAATGCCACTATATTTTTAGGTAGTGAGTTTGCGATTAAAACTTAATTGTCTCATTATCTCAAGATAACAAACTGGTTTCACATGGTCATGTTTGATTATCTCCAAACAGGAAATTCTAATTTTGTGGGGCTCATGTTTGCTATCCTGAGATAAGAACTGAATTATATTATCTGAGAGTATCAAACATTGTTTTGCTTTGTTTTCTCATGAGCGTTGTTTAACTATCTCATTATTTGGAGATAACAAACCTGTGATTTTTCTGAGCTCCCACTGATGTTGTTTAAGACTCTATCCAAATCGGCTTAGTCTGATGAAAATGGCACTGTGAGAGGGAGACACCTGACTAGAATCATTTTTTTTCAAAGAAATAAGAATGAGTTAAACTCATGTTCAAAATAACTGCTATAAGTAAATGACAAATTAAACACAAGAGGAAAAAAAATAAGGTGATCCTTTTTCAGTTGTGTTTATGGCATAAAAGGTGAATAAATATACTTTTTAAAATTTTACATATACATGTATCCAAATATGTGAAACAACAATTATTTTAATTCAAACTCCTCTTGATTTTCACTCTTAGATTGTCTAATCCAGTGTTTTTCTCGAAATCTTGAATGAGGCCCACAGGCCTCAATTCAAGTGATATATACAGGGGCGGTTCTAGGATTTTTTTCTTGGGGAGGCCAGATAGGGGCATAGATTATAGAAGGGTGGCATATTGAATTAACGTGTAAAATGTTTTAAAATGCCCTACAACAGTCCTTGATTTTACAGGAATATAAATAATAAGCCTGGGTAACACTTTATTTAACACTACACTTGACAGTGTATTTACCTTTAAGTGATGAAGTGTTACCTAAGATGGTTTATTTCCAGAAAATAATGCTAAATTGAAAGTCTTCACACTATGGCATTGTTTGTTAATGTTTAACTGAGCAAATATACATCCATATATTTATATGCAAAATAAAAATAAAAATCCTATGTGACATCAGTGCCCAAGGTGTAAACATTATACAATAAACATTTAACAGTGTGGCATCCAGAAATTGTACAAAATTATTAAACTCATCTGTCACATTTGTCTGACAGATTTAGCTTCCAAAAGCATAATATACAATATGTCTGTGAAGGTTCTAAGTCATCCAGGGGTCACAATGAAAACAAGGTTTAAAAAGAAATAATCTGGACGTGGTTTTTAAAGGTGGAAAAACGTTTACTCTCTCATCCAAGAGACTTTGTCAATTATGAATTGACCTGTCCTTCAAAGGACGCAGAAGGCCCAGCCTTCGCAGCCTACATAGACCACAGGAGGAACTAGACCGGCTGAGCCGAATCGAGACGGTCTAGTTTACGGAGGACCTCCTGATTGCGTCACCAACTTTTCCCACCCTACTGTTGAGCCACAAAGCTCTGCTTCTGTTGCCTAGCAACCTTCACAGCTGTGTAAATTAGTCGCTAATGATGGAGTCAGAAATTTTATTTTTCTTGATTTTATTATTTTGGTAGAAAATGAGATGCTTTCCTGCCAGTGACGGCGAGCGATGCATCTCATTGTGACGTTACTTTTGACCAACAGTGTAAACTTTAGCTAATGTTAGCTTACATGCATTTTTAATGAGGGAATTGTATTTTCACGGTGACCGCCTCACCGCTCGTATGTGCTATGTTCGTTTTTAGTCACCTTTCGCAAAGAATCTTGGGATATGTTGGGCTGCGAAGGATACATCATACGCAGCTTCGTTTCCTGGGAAGCTGATGTAGGACAATTTTATAGACATACTAACTTACAGGGCATGAATGTTTAGGTCAAATTTCAGCTTAAACTGAAGTCACTTTATCATTCTTTCTTTAATGCAGCTTGAGTATTCACATCCTATGCTTCTAATTTTTTTTTACCAATTGTTGCTGAAAACCGACACAGACCCGTGAACTCTACACACCAGCAAAGCAGTTCTCGCTTCATTAACCAATAAAACAGTTTACCTTGCAAAATAATTGGTTTATTTCAGTGCTGGCTTGAATACAAGTAGTCTTTCCAAATTAGAGTTACGCTTTGATGCCATGTGAGCTGAATAGCTGTGTCTCTGCGCTGTGAGACACTGAAAACATTTCGACATATCTGGAGGGGTTACAGGTGTGCCTGAGCACAGCAACTCTGTCTGTTTCCAAGACAGCACAGGCACCTTCTATCCTATCATGATTATGTTCTGTGGAGTAAATAATTTTTGCTCTGCTGCCTTGGCCTCAATGTGGTGTATTCTGCAAGATACAAAGAGCAATTTACTAACTTGTGAAATTCACATTTCGCCCTGGGGTAAACTGAAAGAAGAGAGGAAACAAGACTGTCGGGAATGCATAGGAATCTGTTTGACTGAGCGCTCCGCGCTAGGCCACTAATTGCCTGCGATTGATGGAGAAAAGCGCTAGAGGAAACGTTAAACTTGCAATGCATCATGGGTAGTTGACCTGTGTCGACTAAGTCTTGTTGTTGCCTTTTGGCAGTGTTTTTTTCTGCGTAGGTGGAGGTTATCAGAATATATGAGGCCTGTATGTGTGTTCAGAATGAGAATGTGTGTAACAGGGAAGAAGACAATCTCTTTGTGGCTCTCACAACAGAGAAACACTGTGATCCATCAGAGTCAAGCTGGAATCAAAAGATTCAGCTGAACTGATATCTAAAATAATGACCTGACCTTGTGACAGACAATGTAAAGACTTTTGTTGGTTTTTTTTCCCTTTTTATCAGCCATTTGAATCACTTTTCCAGCTCTGATGTCACCAGCTGTCTGTCATTTTAGGAGGCGAATGAAGAGGATGTGTGAACCTGAGCAATCAAGAGTTCATGCTCCCGTTGGTACAAATTAGCTCTCCCTCTTACCTTGTTGAGAATATATTTTTTGAGAAAAGAAGAAAAAGAAGAAAATCTGAGTTTATCTGCCCACTGTCCACCTTGTTAAGACTGAGCACACTGCCCACAAGGCAGCGGTGGGCATCATTCAGTGCCTGTGTTTGTGTTTCTGAAACAGAGCACAGTTGATGCAGCAGGAGGGGAAATGCAGGTGCTTGTGTTTACTTCCCTCCGGACCTCCCTCCTCTTTGTCTCCCTGCTTCCTCCCTCTTCCAGCACAGAGGAATGCAGATAAATATTGATCTAGAGAGCATTCAGAAAAAAAACAATTTATGGCAAGGGAAGGAAATTAAACAGTGTCAAAGTAAAAGAAAATTACTGAGAAAGGGATGAATAATCCTTTAATTTAATTAGGTGAATACCAACAAAAAAACCTTCTCTAAGTCTGTTTTTTTTTTCTGTCTGCCTGCATTCTCCCTCTTTGCTCTCCCTGGAAGGCTTTCCTGTGGTTGCTAAGTAACAGGGAAACAGTTTTTCTTTGGTTTTACCAGCAGGTCCTGGAGGCTGCCAGGGAGAAGGGGGCACAGTGGAATCACTGTGGAGTGTGCCAGCAGCTGAGTGCATGCCTACAGCTGGGTCGGGTAGCCGAGCAGCCTCCCCCGTTCCCACTCACAGTGCCGCCAGGCAGGTACCTGAGGGTTGCGGTGAAGTTAATGATAGCAGGGCAGACTTTCGATGTGCCCTGGCCTCCAGCAGTAAACACGGGGTCGCAGAGAGGTCAAAGTGATGAAACAGCACAATTTCCAACCACAGGGCCAGACCAAGCCCCCCAGAGGCTTGACAGCCTTTTCTGTAAACTTTGTGTGTAGAGGATGAGTCACAAGTTGCATAGAGTTGCATAAAGTTGCCTAAGTTACTAAGTCTAACAAACATTTAAAAACTCAGAAAACATATTTGACAGAATATGATTTCACCAAGGGGTTTTTGACAGGCAGTGGAGTACCTCACAATAGAAATCCTTTTTTCAATAAGTATGCTAATCAAAGCCTCTGCTGAAATGGATTCTACTGCTCTTTTATTATGTTGTTCTTTCTCTCTTCAGGTGATTGACACATTGTAATTTTGCTAATAAGTACCTCCACTATCTGTTTCCTTCCTATTGTGCTTGTGTTACAATAGAACACCTTGGCAGGTGCACAGTGTTTGCTGAGTGCTCAATATAGAAGCTAATCTGCTATTATCCAGAAATGCAGGCACTCCACATGCTGTGTCCTAACTGTCAGTCTCCACCAGTGTCCCCAGGGGTCAGCAGCCAATCAAACCTTGCATTACTCATTTCCTCCTTCCCTCCTTCCCTCCTAACCAATCATCCACATCATTACTGGCCTGTCTATGGTCATTAGGATGTCCCTGTACTTGCCTGTTGCGTCAGAACCTTTTCCCAGCATGCCCTATCGCTGCATATTTAAAAGTCCCTTAAATTAGATATTTGAATTTTATGTGTTTTCTACATGAACATATGAATATATGGATGTGTTGCTTGGCAGCTTTGTGCTCATATGTTAGACTGAAATATGAACCATGTCCTTGTAGCTGCACAGGTGATTCCTGCTGGTTGGTCTTAGAAGCTGAAAGCTACTACATAGCGGAATTTTTCTGTGAATTTCTGCAAGTGTTAAGCCCACTTAGTCCACTTAGTGACATCCCAGTGATACTATGCACTGTGTATATGACGACCACAGTTGAAAAAAATGGAATTAACTGAGGAGAAAATGGGGAATGATTAGGACAAAAGATAAGAAAAAGCCACAAGAATGTATTTTGTGTCTGCCGACTATGATAACAGTGCATGTATTGTACAAGTCACTGTTAAAACTTGTTAAAAGTTTCACTTTTAAATGTAGTGTTCTAATTAGGCTTGTCAGTGCTGGTCGGTAAAGTGTGTTAGTGTGGCATTTACCAGCTGTTCCATGTGTGTTTGTGAGTTTCTCTGTGTGTGCATAAGTAAGTTTGTGCTGCTATTTGAGTCACTCAGATGAATATTGCATGGCCACAGAGATGGAGCTGTGGCAACAAGGGAATAAGTTGTGTTTTAGAAGACGCACATAGACATACACATACACGTGCACATACACATGGCTACTTTTGAGGGTTTCATAATGATGCTGTATGTGAAGATGTGATTGGCTGCCAGATTAACTGATAAAGTTGTCAAATAAAAGGTTTATTTTCTCAGCTTTCTGCTGTAGGCCAATTATTTGTTGATTTGATAACTTAGTTCTGTGTGTAATTAACCTTTACCTTATGTTTTCAGTTTTTTCCGTGACATTTTTTAAGGTAACCCTTGGGACAGATACTTTGATATGGCCATATGGAATTAAAATGCAAATATTCAGAATTTTAAAATGCTTTCCTTGGCTCCATCCTTCAGCCTGACTTTGCACTTGATTGCCTCATCTTGTACATAACAGAGAGCTAACCAGCCTAATTTTTAGTGACTTTTGAGAAGGTCAATTGATGCATGGCAACTCAGATAGCTGAGGTCCACCTTTATCCCCAACAAGGTACTCAGCACACTGGAGAGCTCCATTTCCATATATCACTCAGGCATTCAGCCAGCTAACTCAGTCAAACCCAACTGAGAGTTTCTATATGATGCTGTGAACATAACATCAAATCAAATTAAATAGAGTCACAATTATACTAAATTTGGATTCCATTATTCCTTATTTGCATCTGTGAAATCTCATTGGCTCACATTTCAAAATGCAAATAACATGCCCAATGTAATGAACACAAAAAATTAGCAGAAAGTTATTGCTGTACATGTATTCCATGAGGCAGACATGGCTAAAAATTCATTCATTCCCTTGCATCCAACTCCAGCAAACCTTTAGATCAATCACCTAAGTCATATGACAGTTGTGCTCTAAATTCTAAAGTTGTATTCATTATCCTTCAACAATATTAAAACAGTGGCAAAATGAATTAGAAATAAGTTAGGTTGGAGATCTAATTGCAGGTTTGTGAAATGACACAAATTTCTGGAGTAAAGTTGTCCACCACCTTGACTTCCATGGTCTTATCTTCCTAAAAATGTATTTGGGACACAACTGCTTGGCAAGTGTGGAAGTAGTTCCTGGAGATATCGAACTGCCTTTAAACTTAGTTGTAACCTGTAGCCAACATATCATAGATTCACAGTGCATATTAAAAATACTCCTCTCTTTTTTCCATGCAGTCTATCAGAGAGGTGACTGGCTACGTGTTGGTGGCTCTGAACCAGTTTGACTACCTGCCTCTGGAGAACCTACGGATCATACGGGGCAATAAACTGTATGAGGGTCGCTATGCGCTGGCCATCTTCCTCAACTACAGACGGGATGGCTACTATGGCCTGAGGCAGCTGGGCCTGCGCAACCTCACAGGTAAGAATAATGGCTTTAGTGTTGGCAATTTTAATGGCATGCTGCATAATCAACATCCACTTTTGACACTTGTTCTTGTGTTGCACTCTCACTCGTGGTAAATGGAGCAAAAAGGGGACTTCTTCTGTGAATCAGGAATGCATTTTTCAGCACCCTGTAAATATGTTGCAATTTCTAACACTATAAATGCTGTGTCTTTACACCTTCATATACAGATTTAATAGGCCTTTTTAATTAAGTCAGAAAATTGGAACTGAACTTTTGAAGCTATGTCTGCCATGCAGGCAAATTAATCATCTGTGTTGCTGTTATAAAGGGATCAAATGTGTGTAAAAAGTTATTTTTTCCCCCGTTAATTACATTTTTGTTTACACTCTAAAAAACCTGAGTCTTTCATGCAGTGCGTTTTTGGAAGTGGTTCTGCTATGTTTTCTAGAACAGCTATTCTTTTTTCCCATGTGTGGTGGCATATGATAAAGTGGATTACTTTTGCTTGTGTTAATTCTATCTTGGTATCAGACTTTTGGTTCATGACCTCGGCATGCAGTGACCTTCGACCTACACTCTTAATGTTTTAAAGTACCTGTTCCGCTGTCTTTCTGTTGGTTCATATTTCCTATCACTGCTCTTTGCAAATTTTCTCAAATTAGCCATTGTGATCCTCACAGATTGAGCTACAGCAGCAGTCAGACTGCTAAAAGGTTAACTCTGCTGCGTGAAGTCAGGTGTTGTCTTTTTCTTTTCTCTTGGCGGCAGCATTACCATTGTTGCACGAGAAGTACTAGCTGATGGACAACTGTCACATAGAATCTGATGAGCAACACTGGAGCACAGTCTAAGGGTCACTTTTTCAGCATTTTTTATTTATTTATTTTTTTATGCTATAGCTGATGCTGTACTGTCTAGAGTGACAGGAAAGAAGGTAAACAAAGAGAAGCTGCAGATATAGGACAGATGTCAGGAATGAACCCGGAGCACTTCAAGAAAAGAAAAAAATCTCAAAAGCTGTCTGAGTATCTGCACTTGAAGGAATGTACTGAAGGTCTGGAAATCCTGTACTTTATATTAAACATGTTGGAGGAATAAAGGAACAGGGATTTGATTTTTTGAAATAGAAAGGCATCTGACATTAATTAAGTCATATTTCTGCAGTGAAATCCATCCACCATGTTTATTTAAAATCTTACCAAATAAGACATGATTTTTAATTACTTGTAGACGAGACCATATATCAGAGAAACAGGAAAAAGGCACAGTTTTCCAGCATGGATGGAGTGAAATCTTGTAAATCATCTCACTATGGCCAGTAGTAAAAATCAGGTCCAACACATATGTCCTCTAAAGTACAGCCAAAGAACAAAGACAAATGCATGAGGAGCCGCCAGTTCTCCCAATGATTTGCTCATATCAAGGTATTGGAAGTATTTGTTGGACCTGTAATGATTTAAAAATCTAGGACCCTTATCGAAGGCAAAAATGGGGAAAACCAAATATAAAACAAATACTAACTGGCATTAATCCCACCATGGACTGACCTTCGGTATGGGCCCTAAACTGCCAAGCCCCCAGGACACCTCTGCTCTATCCCCCTTTGTTGTGTTTTGCCTCAGGCTCAGGCATCGATCTACCCACTTTACACTGCTCTCTTGTGGGCATTGCAATTTATCCTGCATCTATCCAACTGTCCTATTGCATAGGATTCTGTGTGAAATGTTTCAGAGGAACAAAATGAATATCAGGTTGAAACAGAAGTCATAAGTCTTGCAGTCCTGAATGTAAGTTTTGGCAATGCAAAACAAATGCAGCAAGAGTTCAACAAGCACAGTAAAATCCTGTAGAATAAACATCAGTGTATAGAAAGGCAGAAATTCATCCTGGGCTCTTATGCCATTGACTTTCTAGTAATGTTCTTGTGATTGATGGTAGAGGATCAAACAGTGATCCATATTAAAGTACATGACAGATTTAGAGCAATAAGCAACATTTTATGGAGTCTGAACATGGTGATGAAGGACTCTTGAGAGCTTTAGGGGCATGCTGACACCCTAAGCTGATAAAACAGTAGTAGACCACCAGTTTTTATTTTGACCACCCCTAGAAAGAAACTGAAGCCTAAGTGGACCTTTATCCCTGAATGAGTCATGATAAATAACTCATATTGTTTGTACCTGCTGGTTTCGGTGGCTGGCACTATACACATTTTCTATTTCAGCACAAATTCAAGATGCATGCCTTACATTACTAGCCTTTGGTCCATCCCATTAGATCCCAGTGCACCCCAATTCTGCAATTAAAGCAGATCCAGCCTTGCATATGGATCAGTGCTGTTCCTCTTGATTCCCTCCACTACTCTGCCTGGAGCATAAACGAGAGAGAGCATTTTGTCATTTAACTTCATAGAGATTATTCTTCTTGGAAGCACATTTGCTTAGATTCATTTATAATGAAATGTGCTTATTTGTAATTCATTTTGCGGCCAGCACATCTTCTGCCATAGAGGGGCAATACTGTACGTGAGCAAGAATATATCCAGCATTTCTCACTGCACGTAATACATTCAACAACAGCTTCACTGCTTCTTTATCCTTCTGTGCATTCAGTACACAGTGGAAATGCACTGAAAATATGGAATTTGGTTGCAGCTGCAGTCTGTATACATAGAGCTGCGCAGTCTTTCTAGTAGCAGGGTAACATGCATACATAATATATGTCAAAGAAACTCTGATATCAGCATGCAGCTACGTTTTTGCTCTATCTTCTTAAAACTTAGTAACCTATAGCACACATACACGACCCCTACAGTGAATACATGTGAACGCTGTGCTTGCATATAAACATGCCCCCACTACACACAGTAGTGCTAATTACCACGTGCTGTGCAGCAGTAGTGATAAGAACCACCATAAGACTCTCTGATGCGATGGCATGTGCGGAATGGTTTTCATATCCAGTTTCCCGCTCTTTTGTGCTTAACTTTTGCTTTGTTTTTGAGCTTTTTCATAGTTTTTTTTTTTTTTTTTTTTTTTCTTCCCTGTAAAATTGCCCATTTGGTTGGGAGCCAAATGGCTCAGCGTGCCCCAAAGAGAGCTGTGACTCCAACTTCCCATCTGGCAGCAATGCCCCCATGCCCGTGTGCAGAAAGCAAAGCACCAGTTTCTGTCACCCCCTTTCTTTCTTTTGTAATATCTCTGCCTTGCTCACCTGTTTTGCTTTCATCAAGGCTCGCTGGGACTGTAGTGACACTGCTGTGGTTTCACAACCTGGCAACAACCCAATGAGCCCCTAATTTAAAGCTAATATATCAGCGCTGCTGTCTCGCTAATTGCAGCATTTTTGTGAGTATTTCAAACGCATTTAGGCCAAATTACAAACAGCAGTTGCTGCTGAGATGAATTGATTAATACACTTCATTATAATTAACCCCATGTGCATCTTCATTTTTAGAGCATGACTATTGATTTACTGGTTCACAAGCACTTTAAGCAGTTTCTCATTTCCACAGTTGCTCTGCTCAGCTAAATCAGCAAATGGAGATTTCTTTTCCCGTTTAAAGAGATTTGCCAAGTGATCCTGGAAGGTAATCAAGGTAACTCTGGCATATTGTGTAGTTATTTAGATAGAAATAAATATAATAAGATTTTTATTTAACTGCATCAGTTTTCTTTAGTAAATATTTAATAATATGAGAGTCAAAAATTTGAAAAAGGTCTCTTTTCAAGTTTTATTTTTTCAGAGCTAACTTTTTTTCTTAAGTTTTAGTTTCAGAAGTGTCATAAAAGCTGAATTTGATCTATACAGTAAATCCCCTCCGTGGCAAGCGTAAAGATTCAGCACATCAAAGATATTATAACTTCTGCTTATTTGAAAATGGCACACACCTGAATGAAGACTCATGCAGTACTGCAGCATGCATGAGGACAGCTGTCTGATGTTGCCTTGAGAGAGATACACTTATACAACAAATGTTACACACTTTGCCCTATTTATATACAGTTAACTACCAGGTTTGAGAAGAATTCCTAATTTCTCTCTTGAAAAAAGGGGCAATATGGCAATTGTGTTTGGAATTTATATGGAAAAAAAACACACTTCCAACGCCTCTTTACTTAACATAAAACTTGTGGTGTGATCTCCAAAAAGTGGTGTAATTACAGAAAGATCAAATAGAGCACAAGCAGCTAATGCTAATAACCAGTCTCCGGACTGTTAGGAGGAAGAGAGAGAGAGTATCAGGATGGGGCCCATTAATAATGAATCCAGTGTCATCATTAAGGCACCAAATGATTAAAACATATCTCCCAGCTTCAAACACTGCTTTGCTACCCCAGAAAATGCTGCAGTCGTAGATCTGCTATGCAAGAGAGCCCTTCAGTCTGCTTGTGAAATAAAGTTTTGCTTTTTTTCTTTCATCATTACTCCCCCTGTTCAGAGCGTTGAAACACCAAAGAACCAGCATTCCTCTTTGAAAACAAAAAAACAACACTCCAGTGTTAGGTAACACGTGGATATGACATGGACAGTTCCTTAGATATGAATTTTCATAGTAAGCCAGGTTGAAAAGTGTCTCACAATCCCGAGTCCTTCAGCTTGTGTTGGTAGCTGGAGAACATGTAGGCCAACCAGAAGAACCACGATAACCTGCCGCTTGTTCTTCCGAATCCCTTCTGCAGAAAACACAAGGTAACACTGCAAAGCGCATCGCATGACATGCACACACAGCGAGTGCCATGTCTGATTCTGCAGTTTATTTCTTCATTGCTTTCCAACCAATTTCTCCTGTTTTCCACACTCTTGCACCCAGAAGTCATTGTAATGCCATGTGTGTGCTCAGGTTTTATCAGTGTTGTGCTGTCATCACTCTACTGCTGCTAGTGTTTTATGTTCAGATCTCTTGACAAGGAGACCCAGGGGGTTGTCTCCATTAATGGGTGTGGGGTATCTGGAAGAAAGGCAAAATGATCTCTAAAGGAATGGTAACGGTCCCACAGGGTGGCGTGTCTTCTCCCCCCTGCACTGTTCTTTCATGTTAGGGTTTACTATCACTGGCTTACACCTTGTCTTCTGTAGGTCAGTATCAGTTTAACCTGCCTAACTGAGCTACCAAGATATGTGACAGAACCCTCAGTGAGCAATAATGGCCCTTATTCCCTAATACTGTATAACATCACCAATGAAATGACTCCTCCTGAACCTTCCCCCATCCCACAACTTCCCAACCATGTTAAATATTCTCTCATGTCACTGGCAAGTTAGTACGCAGCAGGACATCTACAAGCAATATCTGAAAATAATAATGTCTAAGTCAATGTTCTTATTATTGTCAACAACTTACACAGAATATGTTCAGTCAGCCATTATAAAGTGAACAGTCACTTCCTGCAGGCACACACCAGGCTTCTGCACAGCCGATTGGGGCGCAACAATTCAGTCAGTCTGTGTGCTCTCATTTTAACACATAGATATCCACCCAGGGGTCCGCACTGACTCTCACAGACTTGAGCAGATGCCAGAATTTATGTCACACTGACCCTAGAAAAGTTGAATTGACCTTTTAACTTAGAGCCTGCAGGTGGACTGTTGGTGGATGTGCAGCATATGAAAAGCTACATGAGCTGGAGTTAGAGCAGGGTTTTCAAGAGGGCAGTGTAACAGCAGCTTAGCAGAGCAAAAGACAGCCTGGCACTGGAGGCTTAAATTCACCACTCTATACTATACTATACTATAATATAGTATATTGTATATGAATTTATGTTGCAGCAAAGCATCACAGCACAATCAGTTCATTTTCCTGAATTAGCACAAAACCTTACGGGCACTATTTAGAATACTGGTTGCTCCAACAATAGAAAGCAGTACTCCTCATTCCTAATCTATTTCAAACCTCCTCAGTTCTGTTTGGAGTGAAAGTTGTGGGTGTGAGGCTGAATGAGTCAGCATTTCCACCCAACAGTCCTTGGAAATCCCACCTAATCAAACCAAATAGCCGTGACTTCATCAAACTTGCTCATTAGAGCTGAATTAATTTTTCGGGAGATTAGAATTACTTGTGACCAGACTCTTGTGTTCCCATTTTTAAATGATCTGATCCACAAGCTCTTAGCACCCTTTTGAAGAGCAAAAAACGTGTTTAATTCAAGGCCAATCCAACCAGCCTCTGGATTTCACTGTTGTTAAAAACATGGTATATTAGCCTTGACTGAAAGATTATAAGTTCCTCTTCAGTTAGTGGAACCATATAGAATTATAAAACTCTTTCACAACCTATTGAATAACCCTTAAAGCTAAAACCCCTTTTTGTAAGTAATTCTGATTTTTACTTGCCATTCTGATAATGCTCCAAAACACCTTACCCTCCTGACATTGCATCATATATGTGTGTTTCGGGGTCTTGGTCAAAATGAAAGTTGTATGCTTAGTGCTGTGTTTGTGAAGTTCCTGGCTGCATTTTGGCCCAGGCATGTGTAACATGCTTGACTTTGGTGAGTTCTAATGACATTTTTGGCTCCATTATTTGTTGTCCCACCTTGGTCCAAGCCCCTCTTGAGGCTTGTTCTGTAACTTACTCTCCAAACTGGAAATCCATTAGGGTGTCAAGCATAGCCTGTCATTATCACTGATGAGTATGTCTGTGAAACTCATGTGTTGAAGAAGTCACATAAGCCAAAGCTAGAGTCGGGAAAAGGGAGGAGTGCAGTCATGCTGGACTGGCTCACAGAACCTCACACTAAATACACTGCAGAACAGATGGAAGCGATTTACTGGTCATAGTTGATTTGCTGGTGTGTGTGTGTGTGTGTCTGTGTCTGTGTGTGTGCGCGTGTCTGTGTCTGTGTCCATGTTGGTGTGTACCAAATTACCCAAGTGGAGGGACGAGGGCTGCAGCTCTGTGCCAGAAAATGACAAATTACCCATTTAGCCCATTGTAAGTGTCATTTTCAATGCAGAGGGCTAGCTCTGTTTCCAACACTTAACCATTCTGCAGCATAAAAATACGCAATAATTTGAATTACAAAAATTCATGTCAGAACAAGTAGTATGTGTTTGTGTATTTGCTTTTGCAGTACATTAAAAATCTAAAGGCAATTTTTTTCTTGTTTTCTCACATCAAGAGTGGACCCTTAATAATAGTCCACATTTCAAGTTATGAGCTAAGCTGCTCAGCAGTTTTACTGCCCTGATGGCTCCCCTGCGGTCCATTCATAGTGCCCTCTAAATTTTAGTTTGATGTTCATACAGTAGCTTGGCCAGTTGTACCAAAACACTATTTCCAGCATAATAATAGAGCGAAGAGTGGACTGTTGGGGTGACTTACCTGTAGAACACTACTGTTAGACAAAAACAACACAGGACAGCAATTCTAAGATTGTTTGTACTTTGAGACTGTATCAGGCAATTTATTTGATGAGCGGGTCACTTGACCTCTGGGTCACTGAGATCTATGAAGAACTTTTAAAAATCACATGACAAATAAAAGTTTTTTTGGTAGCTTGTGATTTCATTTGGCTTTCCTAAATTAAAACAAATAATTTAAGTGCTTGCAGACTAAATTTTGATGTAACAAAGTGAGGACTTGTGGGTGCTAACAGATTCTCCACTATTCCTTCCACCAACACACACACTGCTCAGTGTTGATCATTGACGACCATTGCTGTTCGTTACCTTGATTAACATTCAGCGGCTCTCACATCTCTTTGGCTGGCTCTTTTGTTTGCCTGTGCTGATTGGAGGGCCTCTGGTTAATTTAGATGCAGGGAAGCGGTGACAGAAGAGGGCTTATTAGGGCCGTGAGCCCATCCTGCCTTAAGTGCACAGTCTCCAGTTCCATTTTCATTTGCCTCCATTATTGAATTTGCTGGCTTCTCATTCACCCTGATTGCATTTTGTGTCACCTCTAAAAAAAAAAAAAAAAAAAAAAAAAAAAAAAATCACATCCCCCTCCCCAGAGGTAACTGTGACACTCAGAAAGTAGATTTACATTAGATAGATAGATAGATAGACACTACTGTACTTTTTCATTTTGACGGTTTCTGATTTTATTAGGTCTGTTTGAAAGGTTCTCTAGTCATGACTGCTTTAACTGGGATGCCTGTGGGTGTATTTTGGTCAGAGAAAGAACAAGGGTGAAGAACTGCAGAAAAGGGGAAAAGGAG
Source organism: Mastacembelus armatus (assembly GCF_900324485.2). Lineage (NCBI taxonomy): Eukaryota > Metazoa > Chordata > Actinopteri > Synbranchiformes > Mastacembelidae > Mastacembelus > Mastacembelus armatus. The sequence goes on along the minus strand of NC_046634.1, from coordinate 4,587,492 downwards.
TGTTTATGTCTGTGTATAAAACAGAGAAGGAGCGTGACAGACGAGTGGAGCAGGAGTGGGAGGAGGAAAAGCAGAAGAGTGATGGCAGAGACTCATTTAACGTCCATTGAAGTGTTTTCTGTGCCTCCACCTTTTAGCTGCCTCCTCCAGCACCTACACAGCTTCCATAATCTCCTAACATGAAGCATTTTTCATAAGGATCCATAGCAAAACAATATCATTCGAGACTGCGAAATTTAATCAGGGGCTTAAAAACACAATTATGGTTATCGGGGAGGACACGGCAGCAACGCTCTGGATCGTGAGAGAAGAGATGGGGGGGTACAGGGGGTGGGAGATGAAGCAGACCTCCCCCGCATTGTCTGCGCCCTTGTGCTCCTCTCCCATTTGTCATAGAGCACAATATCTTTTTGGCTGGCAGAGCTAATAATGGAGAAGTGGGGAAACGGGACTCTGGAGACCCACCTCCGCCTTTCTGTGAAGATCAGATAAGTTCTCCTCAAGTCAAAGGCCCCAAGCCACTGTGGATTTGCTTGTAAGGACTGTAGCATTTATAAAACACAGCACAATGCTTTGACAGCTTTTTAGGTGTGAATAATGCAGCTCTTTATAAAATGTACAACTGCAGGAGTGCAATGTTTCCCCTACTGCAACAAAATATTCCCCGCTTTGAACTTTGAAAAGTTCATTTCATTTTGGTCACTCGTACAGTACTACCAAACCCCTTTTTACTTGTGCTTTGCTTTTTTATGCCTCCAGGCAAACTGTTTTCTGTCTCTATTATCTTGGCGATCTGCAGCCATTTATCTACCAGTGGCTTGTTCGCAGTCTGGAGATTTTAACAGTTATTCATGGGATTTGAGAAGTCGTTCTCACTTAAGCAGCTACTTTCTCAACAGCCTGTTTTTTTTTCCCGTTCTTTCAAGTAAACATGCTTGGAGGCATTGTACCGTGGAGTGCTTCACAATTACACACAGACAGTTTCCTAAGGGACCGACTGCTTGCTTTCCAGTCAAGTCATGTATTTACCTCAGATCATGGGGTTTCTTAGTCTTACTGTAAATTGGCAGAGGAGAAAGAAATCCACAACTTTGTTTCATTACTGCTGAGTTGGTTTTGGTGAGATTTAGCACGTGCCAACGCGACTGTACACACTCAGGCCTGACACACCCACATGTACCAATTATCCATAACATTCAGACACATGCAGATTTCCTACCCTTAAAAAGAGTTTGGTTGTCAAGACATCAGTTTAATTAAGGTAGTATATACAGTAGTGGGGAACTTAATGCTTTGTTCTTTCATACATGTGAGTGATGTTCAGAGTTCTTTGTTAAAAACCTTAAGTATGTATGCCAGTTGACCTAAATCAAGGTTACTTCAATGGCTGAACTGTTTTTGAGACTCTTTTTGGAAGATTTTGTTATTTGTTAGTTTGTCCACCTTTTTTTCCACCTGTCTTACTATGTCTGTAAGAATAGTCACTTCTACATATGGCATTCCTTGATACATTATTAGCTGAAAGAACTAAGAGATGTTGCTCAGGAGAGCAGAAAGAACAACTTCTTTCCTTCTTCTTGCCTGTTTCTCAGACTTTACTTCATTTGCTCTCATGCGAGTCATTATTTTCCAGAGTTGCAGATTTGTTGCCATTTCAGTTGTGTAATGTTCATCGGTGTTCCCTGAAGAGGTTGCACTCCAAGAAAATGAAGGCAATTTGTTTCATTCCCTAGTTCGGCACCTTCTGTCATGCCAGCTGTCTGCACTGTGTCACAGGGCACACAGAGCACCAGGAACTGATGCATGTAAATGACTCTTAGACAACACATGCATATACCATAAATTCTCAAATAAAGGTTGTGCTAGTTGCTAAAATACCTTTTAGGAATGTGAGGTTTGCAAGGATACAGGTGTTTTGCATAGTGGCTAATTACTGAAATGTCTATATATCCCTGTTTGTCTTGTGTTTCCAATTAAGATTCTTCTATCATTTGAAACTTGTACACAATTAAATGGAGTACAGAGTATTGTGTAGTAGCACTGTAATGTGGTCACCTTAAAACTTACCAGTACAAGTCTGTACCTTTCAAAACACTGGAAGTGTTTTATTGTGAAACAATCTAGTAGCAGCTGATGGGATGATGATGAGACTGACAGCAGCTTAACTATGATAGAATGAGCAGCAAAATAGAAAAGATCATCATTTCTGAATGTGTATTATCCCAAATGTACTGAGTCCTAAGGTTGTATTAATAACACTAGCAAATCGAATTAGGAGCAGATCAACTATATGATTAAATATAGTTAGAAAAATTGGAAATTTGTGATAAAGGCCACTAAACCGTAGCATCTCCCAGTTTAAGCCGAAAATCACTATGCACTACGCAATGCACAGGATTATGGCATATATTGTATGTACAGTATATGTATAAAAATATTTTTTTTCTGAAAGGCCATTAATGGCACTTAGTTGCTGGAATCCCCATGAGGTGCATTCCACTGCATTTTATATTTTGGGGAAAAATAAGGTTCTTCCATTAGAGCTCTCTTATTTTCCTCTCAAGCACTGAGTGATTAATTGGCATTTATGTAGTAAAGCCTCAGCTTAACTCTTCAGCTTTGCTTACAAATGCTTTGTCAATGTGATGCAACTGAGGTCCAAGATGCTTGATGCTGTTGGACAGGAGATGTTTGTTATAGGGATTTTGGGTGTCAGTGTGCAGCTTGTCACATTTCGGCTAAGAAATTTAGAGGTACATGACTAATTCTACAATTATTCTGCTTTTTATGTTTGCATGGGCTTTGCTGTATGTGTTTTTTAAGTGCATGTGTGCTTGTGTGGCTCAAGAAAAAGAGGCCATCCAACTGTGGAGAAAAAGAGTGATCATCTGGACTTCTCTGTTCCCCGTGCTCAGCAAGTTGGGCCATCACCAGAGTGAGAAAGTATAATACATTTCATCTGGGAGGGGATGGGAGGGCCTGATGGGTGGAGGACGACAAAGATGGAGAGATGATCCTAATAAAAAAGAGCAGAGTGGATGGCCTTAACACTGTCTGATTTAGTTGTGTGATATGTGACACACCCGCCCCTGAGGCAAGACAATAACCGCAAACTCATGAACTCATCAGTCGAGGACAGATCACTATTAGAGCCTTATTCATCAGCATAATTAGGGAGAGAAAGTAATGTGGGACAAGTGGCTAGCTGCACTGATGAAAGCTCATCAGCAGGCTCCCTATAGAGCTATGGCCACTGATTGGTGCTGTGGCCATTATTGCCTAGAAAATACTTCAAAATAGGAGCTCTTCGCTCTGCTGAATGACAGTAAAATGATCTTAATTGGGTGCAAAGGTAGTTTGGCACAAGAATAATTTTTCTTTTCTTAACCTGTGTATTGAGTCTGTGTGACGCACAGTGCTCTACAAATAAATGTTCCCAAGAAATGTTGCACCACTTTCTAATTTTATTGTTAACTTAAGCTTGTAAAAACCTCTTTTTAACTCTACATAATCATTCCAGGATCACAGGAATATTGTTGTGGCACTCTGATTGTTCTTGCCCCTTTGTTGTTCCTAATGTCAGTGATCTAGAAATTAAAGCCTATATTGACCCTAGTGGTTGTTACACAGAGTGGCAGCTAACGGCAAAAAAATGTTGAATACAAATGTAAAACCGGGGGTGTGAAAAGGTCATTTCCTTCTCTGTTGTCACCAACATTACCAGGTTTCAAGTGCTCAGTCATTTATTTCAGACCAGTGTTTTGCCCTTTAATTAGTTAATTTATCAACTGTAATGGCAGCACCCAAGCTTGTTTCAGTACTGTGGTTTTATATGTCTATATTCTGCAAAGTTTTAATCTGTAAATAGATAAGATGTATTCAAAAAATACATTTTAAATATTTACCCACCCAGTCCTAACATATAGTTATTTCCCATTTCTAACATTGCTTGAATGCCGAAAAACGTTGGTTATCGTATCTTAACCCTAGATTCTGTGAATTGGGCTACCGCTATCGGTCATATGCCCTCTCAGCGCCTGCGTACTGAAGAGAAATTCATTTACGCCCACCCAGGGTGGGCCCCCATTGTCCAAACAGATTGTCCACACGTCCGCAGCTCCCATATATAAGGCGGCGGTTCGGGCGAGCTCTTCCCTAAGAAACAAACTGGTCTCAAGGGACCAGTTACGATACATAACCAACGCTCTGTTTCATTGGTGCGCAGCCCTCTAGCAATAGCCAGAAATGCTCTACACTTCACTGGGCCCGGCCACCCAGGAGAGGAGTCCGAAAAACAAAGGAAATGCAAGTAACCGCCTGACCCAAAGCGAAGCAAGCACCAGGTTGGGATGCATAAGCATCATATAGCTGAAAACAGATGGATGCCTGTCCCGCATCCGTGTAACAAAACACGCCTCCCAACCTAATTACTGAAGCTTCGAAGCTTCTCTGCCCGGACGCCCGGATACGTGGGGAGTGAGAGGTGGGAAGTGGGAAGGTCGAACCCCTCATGGCATGAAGAAAATAGCCGCAACATATGTTTTAATGGTGCTAAATGCCAAGTTTCTCTCCAGTTATAACTGGAGAAAAGACAGAATCGCGGAGAGAGGACATGCAATGGAAGAAACGTCGTTCTCCGTGCACCGTCTGTCAAGCGCTTCTCGTTTAGCCCCATACGATGCTGTAGTGGACCGGGCGCGCGCCCTTGTATGGTGGCGACGACACTGGTGGAAAACCCCAAAATCTCTAAGTGGTTCCTCTCAGCAGCCAAACCCACAGGTGCTGCCCTATTACCGGAGGGTTGACTATCACGCCCCCTGCCTGCGACAGAGCATCATCCCTCCATGGAATCTGCCAAGGGGAAGAGGCCAGCATGCACTGCAGAAGGGGAAACCACAATGCTCCGGGGTGGTCCGGAGCTATCAGAATCAATTGCAGATCCTTGGGCCAGTAGCTGAGGGATCAGGGAGATCAGGGGAAATGCATAGAGAAGGTAACGGGGCCATGGCCGATGAGCAAAGGCGTCTTGGCAATGCGGAGGTTTGCCCTTCACATGCAGAGAAAACCACAGGTCACAGTGCGCGTTGTCGCGAGCTGCAAAAAGAGCCACTGCGGTGTGGACAAACAATCTCCATATCTGAGCCACCAGACTTGGATGGAGACGCCAATACCCTGTGGGAGGACCGCCGCGTGGCATCCCCTGCCATGTTGCATTCTCCTGCAATGTACACCGCTTTCACAAAGAGAAAATGCTTGTGAGTCCACAGCAACATACGGTGATCTAGGGAGAGGAGACGCACTGAGCGTATCCCCCCTTGCTAGGTGATACACGCCGCAGCTGTCGTATTGACCGTTCGGACCAGGACGTGGCGACCCCTCAACAGTGGAGAAAAGTGCCAGAGAACTTTCAAAACTGTGAGCAGGTTCGGGGTCCACTGCGAGCTCGAACAGGGAGTGAGCCAGGACTGCGATGTTATTAGCCGCAGTGGCGGTCTGGAAGCTGCACTGATGGGACCTGTCCGCTAGCTTAGCAGCTAGCACGTCCTTCAGAGCAGGGGGGGCAGACCACTGCCCGGCCCGTAGCATGCACTTTGCTCCGAACAGAGAGGCCAGGCTCTGTTCCAGCGCCAGGGTCGTGGGAAAACCCCCTACCATTAGGTCAGCCACCTGCGTGATGGGGGAGAAGGTCGAGGCAAGGAGGCAGCGTCATCTGACTCTGGGTCCAAGGCTAATTCGAGGATGGGTTCAAGCTCGTCATCCCGGCCGGGAGTTTCTTTGGCGGGGAGAGAGAGGGGGAAAACTGTGGGAGCGGGCCAGCACTCTTCGGCGGCAAGAATGAAAAAGCGCGCTCTCTGGCGGAGTGCCTTGAGGGGCAGCCACTTGCAGTGGGCTGCGTGGGTGCAGGTTGTCCCCGAAGACTTCGTGCAGATTCTGGTGACACCGCAGTCTGCCGAAGTCTTGTGGTTCGAAGATCTTGTTCTCAGTGCTTAGACTGAAGAAAAGAAAGGGAAGAGCTCGCCTCAAGGCGAGGGGGCCCACACTGGGTGGGCGTAAATGAATTTCTCTTCAGTGTGCAGGCGCAAAGAGGGGATATGACCCATAGCGATAGCCCAGAGGGCTGCACACCAATGAGACAGAACAGTAAAAGTCCAGTTGATTTGCTTGTGTTTTCAAATGTATATATAGTCAGTAGTATGTATGTTAACACTTGTATAGCTTATTAATTTTTATTATCTCTACTTTCATTATTATTGTGAAGTATTTCAATGCTAGCATTTGGGTAACTCACATCAAATGGTACATTCCGGTGTAGATGAAAACTAAAGTTGTTGGGATAAGTTGGAAATTTGCTCAGGGTAAGTGGCTTTCTGTTGTTAATTTCAGTTCACGTTTAAGTAGTTTAGTAGTAGGGAACTTAGAATAAATCTTTTTATTTAGTAGGTCCCCTTCTTTTTTGTAGTAATCATTTAACAACCCCTTTGATGTTCACAGGGCCAAATAACAAAACCCATTCATTATACAGGGCCTTATGAACAAATGTGGAATTGATAAGCTTGGGTAAAAGGGAAGAAACAGTAAATGCATTTTGTGAAAACTATTAAATTAAGTCATTCATTCATCAGTTCACTCAGTTTTATATGATAGAATTCTCCATGTCAAATGCAGTGATCACCTTATATCCCATCACGTCAGATTTAATCCCTTCATTCAACACGACCCTTCATCTTTTACATGACTTTTTTCCCCTCTCTATCACAGTGAGACACTTTATTTCACTGGAGCAAAACACTCCACCAGAAACAGTCTTGAACCAAACATGACCTGAGCATACGGCAGCGCAGCCCTCGGCAGCCACATACACGCATGAAACGGCATCACTAGGAACTGTGTCACCCAGCAGCCCCTGCAGAACTGCCTGATTACTGATTGCTTTGGTCAACCATGCAGACTATCAATAACTCTTGCGAGCCCTTTTGTGTGATGTCAGTCCAATTTAAAGTCTATAGAATCCACCAAAACAGCCATCTACAGTGAGCTAAACAGTGATAATTAAACTGGTTTCCAACACTGCTTTTTAGATAACTATTAACAAAAATTTGGTTTCATTTGAACACTAGGACAACATATCTAAATTAATCTTGCTAACCATTCTGCTAATCTAAAATTTGCTAATTGTGTTACCATTGGAGTATTATTGTTTGGTTAATTTGGTTAAATAAAATATTAATTTTACAAATGTTTAACATTTTTCCATGTTATGTGAGGCCTGCACCTGAAGCAGACTCCTAAAGTTCTCCAGGAATAATAAATACAGTGAGTTTCCATTGTGTGGGTTTTCTCCAGGTACTCTAGTTTCCTCCCACAGTCCAAAAACATGTATGCCAGTTTTATTGGTGATTCTAAATTGCTTGTGCTTAAATCTAAAAGGAGTGAGTGTGAGTATGTATAGAATGTATGGTTTGGGACAAGCGGGTATAGATAATGGATGGATGGATTTAATCACATCTGCATTACAGAGCAGTACTGGTAAAATTCTTTGTAATCCATTTCTATGCTAGGGTTAATAACTATTACTATCTGAATTAATTTTGTTAGCCCGAGCAATAACGTTTCCTCTTTTTCCCTCACATTGGTAGCTCCTCATATCTCTCATCCCTCCGTCCACTGCTGCTTTCTTTATCTCTCACCCCTCCACCTCCTCCCCCTTTTTCTTATGCAGGACAATAGCTTTTATGAGTACCTCGTGAATCACAGGAATGTGGAGGGTGAGGGGATTGGGTGGTGGGGGAGGATGTATCGGCGATAGTTCACTATAGATCTTCCGTCCTGATGGGAAGATCGAAGCGTGAAAGGGGGAGTGCTAGAGAAGAGAAAGAAGGAGGGGTGGGCAGCAGCACAGGACTGTCGCCTGTTAATGAACAGCCCCCCGATCCAGACTTGTCATCCCACTCAAAGAGTTAGTGCCCTTGCCTGGATGGACAGCAAAGGAGGCAATTTGTCTGGCAGCAAGCAGGGGGGCTCTGGTCATGTACTTAAAAGAACATTTGGGACAGTGCTGGGTGGGTTTTAGAGAATGATAGCTTCTTGTTAAATAAAAAAATAGATCAGATCTGTCATACCTTTTATTTTACTTCTATTATTCCTCAAAATGTCGAAATTATTACTTCAAATTTTTATGAAAGCTGCTTTTTAGTTTTGTCATTCTTAAATCTTCAACATTTGAAAGGCCAGTGTGTTACAGTCACTACCACCCTTTCTGTGTGACAGCACCTTGGCAACCATGACATTTGGAGGACATGCTAAGTTTTTAGCCATACTAGTGGTCTGGCTGCAGAGATGACAGTGATGGTCAGTCAGTACACTGCTTTGATCCTGCCTGAAATATCTCAGTAACTACTGCTATGAAATTGGGCATATATGGAGGTGCTGAGAGTTTTCCTCTAGCAAGATAAGCAAGGCACAGTTTTCACATATCCAGGAAAATTTCTCTGCGTTTAAAAGATAAATTTCCGAATATGCTAAAAAAGATGGCGAACATGGTGAACATTGTACTTTGTTACTAGTTAAGTGGTGCATCTTGCAGAGGAAAAATTAAATGCTGAGCTGAGCTTCACCATCATTATGCCTGATGTGAGACTCAATGTGTACATACTGTGAGACTGACTCCTGGTGTTTCCTGTTGGTCTTTACTTTGTTTTGTTATTGTGCACCACACACTGTTTGGGACATGAGCAGTTTAGTCTGAAGAAAACTGGTGTCTGTGAGAGGATGTTTTAAGGACTGAAGTGGCACAACAACAAAGTGATCTATCCTGTCAAGGTGACTTGAGGGAAAAAATAATTATCTAGTGGTGAGACCAAGAAAATGCACATATGGCTACATGTGCTGCAGACCGGCTTATTTAGTATATTGTTCTGTGTAAAATGTCAATACTATTTTGAATCTAAGATGTTGCTTGAATAATGTATTGCTGCGTATTTCACGCCTGCTTTTAAATAGCATGAAAGCATGCTGACAGTGCGCTCCACATGCTGTTTGAATAAAGCACAGCCTGTCCCTATTTTCACCCACCATCCATGAATGTAAAACACCCCCTGATAAATCGTCCATTGTGACGGGAACATGATTACATGAAACCGCGGCTGTAGGCCATTGAGCGGGCAGACAGAGCGCTGTGTCACCTCTAAAGGGCTTTGGATAAATGTCCCCGTCTCTACCAAGGCCCACTTCCTTAATCAGGGTGTCGGATGGTAATGATTAGCTTCCTGCGTGTGCTTCTCAGCTGCTGAATCGCCTGTACAGTATAACTTATGCACTGTTAATAATCTGCCTGCGAAGATAATACCCTGCTTTACCTTCAGATAATCCAACCCTAATCTGAATTACATTACTTTTTCATATTAAATTTCATTTATTTTGATAAGTACTTTCATGGAATCTAGCTCAACTTCATGTTTAAGAAGAAGGGAATGCAAGGTAATTGTATCTAAATCCCTCAACTAGGTTAAATCATACATTCAGTTAGTGTCCCAAAGAGAGAAAAATTGAAGGTGGATGTTGTTTCTCCTTAGTATTGGGTCATGACATGGGTGGGAAGGAGGGATTACTGCAGCATCATTTCATTCTGTGTCCATATCCAAAACCAGGATTAGTAACAGGGATAGGGATTAGAATTTATTACTATACTCCATGCAGAGGAATCTGTTAAGGGTAGTGGTCCTTGAAAAGGAACATATTTTTGTTATTAAGCAAATGCTGACTGAGGAGCCCGCCTTTGACTTTGGTGGGCTGGCTCTCACATTGATATAGGGAAGCAGAGTAGGTCAAGAGAGCTGTGATCCCTGATTGTCAGTGAGTCATTTGAGGATTTCAGCCTGTTGTGAACCACTAAAGAGCTCTTAATCATAAGACTGGAACTACACTAAAAACTGAACAGATTCCAAAAAGTGTGCCTATAGCAGGTTCACCTATTTCATGAATTTAAATAAAGCCATATATCCACTCCAGAAATTGTTTAATGTTCAAGATATAATTTGAAAAATATACTAGTATGAAGTTTTGAGTTGTTTACATAGTTAAATCCATTTACTTTTTGTGCAGTATGTCTTCATGAAATATCAGTTCGTTGTACACAGCATTAAATTACTGTGTGCATTTGTCAATAGCATTTATCGTCATGCTCAGGTGCACTTCAGGGAACACCATATGCATCATGGTACTTTGAGAAAAAGGAAAGATGGGGGTTAACCTTGAAATATTGATTATCTGCCTTCATTTACTATATACCCATGACTATGTGCTCCTTTCTCTCTCTTTTTTTCCCTCCCTGTGCAGAGATACTAAATGGCGGTGTTTATGTTGACCAGAACAAATTCCTGTGCCATGCAGACACCATCCATTGGCGTGACATTATCAAGAACCCCCAGGCTGAGCTGCTGGTGGTACCGTCTAACAACAGTAACCTTGGATGTGAGTACTACACACAGGCCACAGCCAGTGACCTTGGATGAAACTTGCATGTTTTTTTTTTTAGGTCTTCTGTTGTGAACCATGAAGACAAACCCCACCCTAAGATACTGTATAAGTATATATGAACACACATGCCCATGCGCCCCCCTCCCCCCTCTCAACAGCAGCCATGCACTACCCTTTTTTGTTCACTCTGTTTGCCTGACAGGCATTTGGAAACTAAATCACATAGTGTTAGATCAACGTGTGAACCTTCCCATTGTAGTGGTATGATAGGGGCTCTGCAGCGAGGCCCATGGAGCTGCTGTCTGCTGTGTTCTTTTTAAAACTCAGTGAATCTGACAGCTGGTTTGAAGCTGTCCACTTCCCCTGGTGCCCCCTCTATCCCTTCTTGGTCCCCGCAGTCCCTCAGCTCCCTCTGTTTTGGACATAACAGGCATTGCTTTCCGACGGACATTTGGTGTCAGAAAAACTGGCTGTTAAAGATGGACTCTCGCCAACTTCTGTACGCATATTTGAAAGTGTCTTGATCATTTTAAAGGAGAGAAAGAGAAAGTAGAGAAATTTCTTCAGGCTCTCTGTATCAAACTACGTTAGGGTGAACAATAGGGACAGCAGAGGTGCCAAATCATGAGCAAAGTCATCATCATGGGGGAAATGTTGAGCATTTCAATGATGAAAAGGCATGATGACCTTTCTTAGCTTACGAACTGAGCTAAACAACATCTGCCTAGTGTTGACTTACAGCATCAGCAGGGAGTTAGACATGCAAAACTGGTTGCTCCAAAATAAAGGTTTGAGAAGACACTTTTAAGTACAATATGTGTAAAACATTGCTATTTTGTTGATTAGATGGCACTGATGGTGGAGGAGGAGAATGAAAAACAACAAAGAACAGAGGAGGTTGGCTAAAAAATGACAAGAGAGTGCGTGGGAGTTGAGGTTGCCAAATTGGGGCCCTTTGCCAAGCCGTAGATAGTATTTAACATTAACAACCCCACAGTGGGAGTGGTTGAAGGGGCAGGGTGACAGTCTGCTGCACTATTCCACTTACTCTGTAATTAACCCATAGTCAATTAAGTCTTGATGATGGGCCACTGGCAGATGAAGGCCGTGAGTGTTCTGTCAGGTCCCACTTTGCCTCTGCAAGTGCTTGACGGAAGGGAGTAGAAGCCTGTCTTTCATGCTCATATTCTCTTCAGGCTACAAGTCGCCACAATGACTCTGGATCTATTGTCAGATGAGCAGAAGAGCTTCAACAGATCTGTCACTGTCACTAGTCTAGGAGGTTTTTAGGGTGTGCATGAGAAGACGATAAGGTGGTGAGTGAGGGGGCCGTGTCTCTGTGTGTGATTGTGTCAAAACTACATCTGAAGTTTGCTGAGGAGTTGTGTGATGCGCTTTGTGTTCGTGTATTCTGCAGGCAGACGCTGCCATCGCTCATGTAACGGACGCTGCTGGGGCCATCAGGAAGACCAGTGTCAAACCTGTGAGTATGCACATGTGCATACACACACACTTTGTGGTGCCCTGGAGCACCACATGCTTCATAAAGCAGGATGATACTAAATTTAAGGAATAGTTTAACATTTTGAGAAATATTTTTATTTACTTTCTTGCCAAGAGAGAGATTATATTAATACTATCATGTCCATGCATTTAGTAAAGAGCTGCATCCAGTTTTAAAATAAGGCTAAACACTTCCCTCCTCTAGTGCTGGAGTTATACACACAGTCACAAGACTGTGAAATGCTAGAACACTTTGAAATCCAGACCCAGGAAATTTTGTTAAAGTAATATTAGTTAAAGGCAGCTGACCCCCTGCAGTTAAATTGAGGATGCTGTACAATCTGCTTGAAAATAATCTAATCTATAATCTGCCATAATCTGTTTTGACATACATTTATTTATTGGGCTGTGTGAATGTTTGGGTTCACATCTGTTTTTAGCTTTTTCTTCTTATTTTATACAATGAGAAGCCCCAAATCAAGGTCACATTAAAAAAAAAAAAGTGAAAAGGAAATTAATTAATTGTGGTGATGTAGTTTTTTTTTGTTGAATCAATGAACAACATAGCAGAATAAAAAGATTAAATGTAAGTAAACTACTATTTTTATAATGTCAGTGATTCTACCGATACCAACAGTACTACACACTTAACACAAAACAATAAAATCATAAACAGCAGAAAGACAATAGAGGAAGGAGGGGAACCAGAGAAATGTCAGTTCACCAAATAATTATGGGCTGTTCAACTCATGTCATAATGAATCTAGAGAGGGAAAGGTGTGTTTTTCTCAGTGGAATGCAGATGTAGATTATAGAGCCTTGTTTTTTTTTTTTCACTGCTGCATCGTTATGTTCCCAACACAGCAGAGAATGAGCACAGCAGTTTTTAATGCCTCAAGCTCCTGCTGACTCATTGACTGTTATATCTCCTACTGTACCAATAATGTGAAAAGTTGCTGTGTTTTAGTGGTCGTATTGGACAGCTTTGATGCTATAGATACTAACCACATCCAAATATTTGTACTATACTAATAATAGAGACTAATCAAAAATACAGTTTTGAAATAAAATGCAGGAAAAAAAACAGGAAAGGTAGTAAATCTTTCCCTGGTTACCGTTAGAGTTGGCATAGCAACAAATAAAGCCAGGTTTTCTGGGAATTATCAGCACAGTTGGATGGTGTCTTTGGCCGATCGGTCCCCTTGGCTGAAAACACCCATTGTATAAACACATGGTGAATGATGATATGGTGAATCAGTGATGTCCAGTGTTATGGAACTTTTTTTCAAAGTTTATTTATCTAGGTTAAACCACCTGAGCCCACTCTGGCAAGGGCCCACTTCATACCTGGGTGCTGTCAAGCAGAACCAGCATTTTCCATTGGTACAGTGGGTACGGAAAGTATTCAGACCCCTTTAAATTTTTCACTCTTTGTGTCATTGCAGCCATTTGCCAAAATCAAAAAAGTTCATTTTATTTCTCATTAATGTACACTCAGCACCCCATCTTGACAGAAAAAAACAGAAATGTAGAAATTTTTGCAAATTTATTAAAAAAGAAAAACTGAAATATCACATGGTCATAAGTATTCAGACCCTTTGCAGTGACACTCATATTTAACTCACATGCTGTCCATTTCTTCTGATTCTCCTTGAGATGGTTCTGCTCCTTCATTGGAGTCCAGCTGTGTTTAATTAAACTGATTGGACTTGATTAGGAAAGGCACACACCTGTCTATATAAGACCTTACAGCTCACAGTGCATGTCAGAGCAAATGAGAATCATGAGGTCGAAGGAACTGCCCAAGGAGCTCAGAGACAGAATTGTGGCAAGGCACAGATCTGGCCATGGTTACAAAAGAATTTCTGCAAAGCTCAAGGTTCCTAAGAGCACAGTGGCCTCCATAATCCTCAAATGGAAAAAGTTTGGGACGACCAGAACTCTTCCTAGACCAGGCCGTCCAGCCAAACTGAGCAATCGTGGGAGAAGAGCCTTGGTGAGAGAGGTAAAGAAGAACCCAAAGATCACTGTGGCTGAGCTCCAGAGATGCAGTAGGGAGATGGGAGAAAGTTCCACAAAGTCAACTATCACTGCAGCCCTCCACCAGTCGGGGCTTTATGGCAGAGTGGCCCGACGGAAGCCTCTCCTCAGTGCAAGACACATGAAAGCCCGCATAGAGTTTGCCAAAAAACACATGAAGGACTCCCAGACTATGAGAAATAAGATTCTCTGGTCTGATGAGACCAAGATTGAACTTTTTGGTGTTAATTCTAAGCGGTATGTGTGGAGAAAACCAGGCACTGCTCATCACCTGCCCAATACAATCCCTACAGTGAAACATGGTGGTGGGAGCATCATGTTGTGGGGGTGTTTTTCAGCTGCAGGGACAGGACGACTGGTTGCAATTGAAGGAAAGATGAATGTGGCCAAGTACAGAGATATCCTGGAAGAAAACCTCTTCCAGAGTGCTCAGGACCTCAGACTGGTTCACCTTTCAACAGGACAATGACCCTAAGCACACAGCTAAAATAACAAAGGAGTGGCTTCGGAACAACTCTGTGACCGTCCTTGACTGGCCCAGCCAAAGCCCTGACCTAAACCCAATTGAGCATCTCTGGAGAGACCTGAAAATGGCTGTCCACCAACGTTCACCATCCAACCTGACAGAACTGGAGAGGATCTGCAAGGAAGAATGGCAGAGGATCCCCAAATCCAGGTGTGAAAAACTTGTTGCATCATTCCCAAGAAGACTTATGGCTGTACTAGCTCAAAAGGGTGCTTCTACTCAATACTGAGCACAGGGTCTGAATACTTATGACCATGTGATATTTCAGTTTTTGATGAAAAATGAATTTTTTTGATTTTGGCAAATGGCTGCAATGACACAAAGAGTGAAAAATTTAAAGGGGTCTGAATACTTTCCGTACCCACTGTAGATGAAACTAGAGCAGTTGGACAATAAGAGGTGTGTTCAAGGTCACCTTCAGAACTGTTGTTGACGGAATACACAAAAGGTCCATCTGGTTGTTCAAGCTAGTGACCTCGTGGTCACGAACCCCTTTGTCTGACCTTTAGGAGTCTGTAGCCTCTCATCTGTTTCTGCTTGAATTCCATTACAGGTAGTGATTGTGTACATGTACAATGTGAGAGGAAGGTTGAGGGTGGTGGTATTGTCTCCTTTTATGAGTGTGAATGTGTGTCTTTTTACTTCTGGGCAGTGACAAAGACGGTGTGTGCAGAGCAGTGTGACGGTCGATGCTTTGGGCCTTACGTCAGTGACTGCTGCCATCGCGAGTGTGCCGGCGGCTGCTCGGGCCCCAAGGACACAGACTGCTTCGTATGTCAGGCTGCACACACATTGTCCCATGCCCAGCAATCAGACATCTCTCAACTTATTCACCATCCCATATTCTATGTTTCCACATCTTTGATGCAACATGTTTGTCATCCTCTCCACCTGAAAATGATCCACTTTGTTTACCAGCTGACAAATTATTTGTCGTTTAACAGGCCTATAAATGTGTGCACTCTTCAAGGAACAAATTGGTGATTCAGTGTTCCAATTAATATCCCTTTTATCACCTTAAGTTCTTGTTCAGGAACTTGTGCACAACATGTGCACACACTGACAGAGATGATATTGCAGTTGTAATTCATAGAAAGGCTCATCCAATTCAATTATTGTTGTTTCAGCCTGTGACCACAGACAACAAAACACTTAAGGGGTTTATGGGAAAACACTTCACCATTTACATCATGGCTATGGATCAATGGCTCCAATTTTTCTCCCATTTGGCACTCGAAGAGACAGGGGACCGCAGAATGATCCCCATGTCGCAATCCGATGTAAAAATGAAATGCTGCTGCAATACTCTTTCACTCCTACTGACTTATGTGAGGAAATCCCAATGCTCTCCTTGCCTCCACTTGCCCTGGTTTACACTGTGCACCCCATTGGGCAGTCTGGCTTGTTTCCTGTGTCTTCAGCTCACTGTGGTTATGTGTTTTCTGCAGGCTTGCACCAATTTCAATGACAGCGGAGCGTGTGTGACCCAATGCCCTCAGCCATTCGTGTACAACCCCACGTCTTTTCAGTTAGAGCACAACCCCAGAGCCAAGTACACCTATGGAGCCTTTTGTGTCAAGAAATGTCCACGTAAGTGTGCTTGAAGTTGATAGCACAATGCTTTACTGCAAGGTCATCCAAGCAGCTGCAAGTAGTTCTAGATAATATTACATTCCAAAAACATGGAAGCTCTTAATGATGTGCATAATTATAGTTTATAGTCTGTGCACCAGTGTCCACAGAAGAAGCATTATCCTCTATCTATCCTGAAATAAGACTCGATAATTATTTCAAGTCAAGATGAATGAATTAAATATGAATAAATTCTGTGTCTCAATGAACTAGTTGCTACACCATCTGCTTTAGCTTCTGGCAGCTGCAAAGAAAACAATTCTTGGTTCTTCTTTTTTTTTTTTTTTTTTTGATGGATTTGGAGTGTAGCAGTAATTGAGCAAGCATGCATTAAAAGTTAAGTTACATCAACAAATTGCATATTAAAGTTTTCACTGATCATCAAATCATCAAATGATCATGCACCAGTCACACTTTTCCCCTGCAGTATTAATTTCATTCATTACTTTTCCTGAGCATTATAGCCCTAGACCATTAGTTTTGATCATTATACAGATGTGATTAAAATACAATCAGTTTCTCTCAAGAGAGGGGTCCTTCTCGTTGTTTGAGTTGATGTAGCTCTTCTGCTTTCATATGAAAAATAGTGTGGTCGGTATGAAACACCACACACCTTTACTGCATCACTATGAGACAAGTGAAGTCATCTAATGCTCACATTCTCACTGTGTTTCTGTCAGATAACTTTGTGGTGGACCACAGCTCATGTGTCAGAGCGTGTCCCAGCAACAAGATGGAAGTGGAGGAGAACCGAATCAAAATGTGCATCCCTTGTACCGACATCTGTCCCAAAGGTAAACCGAGTCATGTCATTAAGAAAACCACTCCTCCACTTGCTCTGTGTACAACAGTAACAGCATAATCAGCTAGGACATCATTCTTGACACCTTATGAAGAAATTGTTGCCATGCAGATTTAATTAAAATCATGCATCATGTTCTGAACAGTTTACAGTAACGTTGACTGTAATTTCTGTGAGTATTGGGGAGCAGTTAAAAGGGTTGATATGCATCTAAACATCAATGAACAAAAAAATAGTTCCAAATATTTAGCCAAACAGGACATATCCTAGCCTGAGCATCAGACTGAATTCAGTCATTGAGCCACACACTGTATTCGAAGGAGTAAGCAGAAAATCACCATTGAAATGGGCCGTTATTCAAAGAAAATATGGCAATTCAAAGTAAAACTATGTTTTACAGGCTGCTGTAGTTAAAAGGATCGCAGTTTTTAACCAGCAAACATTATAGCACAAAACATTACTCATCTGGTATTGTTGAAGCTTGCAAAGGCGAAGCATGTGGCACAGAATTTTGTTGTTCATTAAACACACTGTTTGGTCTGATGACTTCACAATAAGTAAATAGAAAATTTGACACTTTGAGTGAATCATAACTGCCATTGCTTGGCCGATTTTGATTAAACCAGGAATGGCGATGCATTTAAGTTTCCAGGGAGTGTATGCATCACTTATAACTGGTGCCTGTTACCATGTCAGATTGTCACATTTGTTTTGAGAAAGCGACAGGCGCAGACACCTGACAGATTATTACACAACATCCTGACAAACTGGCTGGCATGTCAGACGGATATTACACTGAAAGAAAAGTGAAGAACATGCTGATCAGTAGATGAGGCCCATGGTTCAGTGTAAGATGGAAGTTATAGTCAATAGCATGTAAATCAGGCATTTACAATGTACAAGAGCTTATGCAGTTTTAATCTAATAGCTTTGTGCTAACTGTGATGATACTGGATCAACAGTAGCCCATAGAATTACTGTAAAAGCTTTGTATAAAATTTACTTTTTTTTTTAAAGGAGCCAGCTTCGCTTTCTTTATATTACACCAATATACTTACAGTTGATTCATTGGTTCAATTGTACCTCGGCCATATACTGGATGGGCATCTTTAATTTTAGGGTAATGCTTTGTAACAACCATTTTTGTAATAATGTCCTCATCCTTGTCTGATTAGTGAACTCAACAAGATACATTAACTTTGTAGCAGATTATTAAATGTTAAATGTCCAACTGTTCCGCCTTGTTGTTCTCAAACTCATGCAGTCATAACTTAGTACATAATGTTCTTTATGCAGTTTCATATGTATTTATGAATGCACTGTGGCAGCATGCCACTCATCTGGTCTCCCCTTTTCACATACCTTTGGTGCATTTCTGTACAGTTGTTACATCTTGGAGGATAAATATGACAAATCCGGCATAAATGAAGGTCACATGTTTGATTCCCACAACAGTGGGATATCTTAATTAACGTGGAATGGTCCAATAAGAAGAAGCTGTTCTTACCTGCTCAGTAATTACAGGTCATTTTGCCCAAGAGCTAAAAACATGTGCTGCGAAATGAAACAGTATCACTTCAGTTTAATACAGAGGATTAGACTTCTCTTTGTATTGTTCCCACATAGATAATTGATCTGCCCTTTCTCTTTGAAAGGAAGACAATGGTGTTTTACTTCAGGTTCCATGTGTGGGTTGTGGCATCCAGTGATTGGCTAATCTCTTGATTACATCGTCACGCAGCAGGGAGGGGTTAATGAAGGATAGCCCAAGGAACTGTGGGAAATGATAACAAATTAACATTTCAGATATGGAATTGGCTGGTATAAATCACTATCAAAAACTGGTTACACCACTTAATGCCAGACTTATTCATCATCCTCTCCGCCTCTGTCAGAAATACTTGGCTCTCACTACACTGCAAGTGTAATTAATGCAGATGTAATGATT
Organism: Mastacembelus armatus; assembly: GCF_900324485.2. Taxonomy (NCBI): domain Eukaryota; kingdom Metazoa; phylum Chordata; class Actinopteri; order Synbranchiformes; family Mastacembelidae; genus Mastacembelus; species Mastacembelus armatus. Next base: position 4,568,565 of record NC_046634.1, on the reverse strand, counting down.
TCATTAAAGGGAGGAATTGGCCATGGATTGGACCATTCTTTCATCAAAAGAATTCAATGCATGGAGAGGGCCCTTGGCCTTGCCTGTGCACCAAAAGCAGCAGTATATGTTCATAAAAAGTATAAAGAATTAAAGTGACAAATAACTAGCAGTACTTTCTTAAAATGAGCTCTCTGCTGTACAAGGACACACTACAGTAGGTAATTTGTTCAGAACTAAAGCAATTAAAATGTTAATTCTTTTGTATATGAATGTGTGGATGTGTTTGTTTTTGTCAGTGTGTGATGGCATAGGGACCGGCAGCCTGCAGACAGCTCAAACTGTGGATGCCAGCAATATTAATAAATTTGTCAACTGCACTAAAATCAACGGCAACCTCATATTCCTTATTACTGGCATTAAAGGGTAAGTGACATTTTGAAACCTGACACACACATATTTCATTCTCATATTATGAATGCTGATATTAGTTTCAAGTACTGTAGCAGCTGCACTCAAATCTAGGGAAATACAATACGGCTTGTTGTCTAGTATTTTAAATGTCATTCTTATTAACTATGATTTGCCAGTGAACACAAAACAACATGTGATGAATTATGTTTGCAAACTACTGCTTATTTTCTCATCCTGCCGAAGGCAGCTTCATAGATGTAGTCCAATAGTAACTTATGTAATTGTATATACCATTGTTATTCCTGCAAGTGCAAGCAGTTATTATGAGTCCTGTGAAAACTAAAAAAAGAACACTCTACTAACACTCGGATGCTTGTACACATTTTATTCAAAGAAATGTTAATTGTATGAAATACAAAGCATGAAACAGAGAGGTAGGCATGTAAACAAACTGTTCTCCATTCATATCCCATTGTGTCAGAGAAAATCTGCCTTTGAAAGGTCAGTGTACCGTAGTCAATCAAAAAGCAATGTCAAAGTGCCCTCTCAGGATAGCAAGATACAGAACTATGAATGTCACCAAGCACATTAGAGGAAAAAAAAGCATTCTGGCTTTTTCTCAATGTTGCCTTCAGGTTGACAGTGCTAGTACCTATAGCATTATTGGAATACTACTTTTATAAAGATTGCATTCACTTTTCTGTGTCTCTTTAGTGACATGTATCATGGTATTGGACCTTTGGACCCTGAGCGCCTCAACGTGTTCCGCACTGTGAAAGAGATCACGGGTGAGACGCCCTCACTGGAGTCACCTTGGAAAAACAAGACTGAACAAAACAATATTTTTATAAGACTCTACCGTGAATTATTTGGTCACTGAGGTAGTAAAAGAAAGCTTTAAGAGGAAAGTAGAAAGATGATTTTTGTCAGTAAACTTTAAAAGGTGCTCTGGTGGATACAGTGTTATTGTGCGTGTGCATGATATTTATTCGTGCTTACAGTATGTGCAGCTTTGTGTGTGTGTGCTTCTATGTGTGTATTTATTCATTAGCTATTAGAGGCCTTAAGGGATGAGCAATACCTTGTATACAGAGCCCTTTGTCATATTAAAGTGTGACTTGCAGTTGAGCCAAACAGCTAATGGAGTGAAACTGCATTTTCATAATGAAAACCCAAGTAATAAGAAAGAGAAATGGCTATTCTATCCCAGCCATTTTCTGCTCTACCCCTTTAATGCCATTTTCACAGATGCTGATTTGATAAAATCTGTCATTAAAGGCAAGTGCAACTGGATAAATTACAGAGAATATAGAATCCATTCTTTTAATTAGCATATATTGTCTTCTCTGATTGAAAAAAATGGGTTGTTGCTTGAACTTTGCAGAGGTGGGGCACCTCCATTACCAAAATTTGCTGTTTTTTTTTTTTGTTTTGTTTTGTTTTTTTTTTTACACAAAAGAAGTTTTTTTTTATTTTATTTCCAGACTCTTATCTTATTCAGATTCTTATGTTCTTTTTCTGCTATCTTCCTTTCCGAATTTTAAACCACAAAAACAGCTTATCTTATCCATACACTAGCTAAAATAGAAAAGATGATTACTTCATTTAAATATGTTTAACCAGTTTTCTGTGATGTGTCTGTCTTTAGGTTACCTCAACATCCAGTCTTGGCCTGAGAACATGACAGACCTGAGTGTTTTTTCCAACCTGGCAACTATTGGTGGCAGATCGCTTTACAGGTGTGTGTGCAATTCAGAAACAGACTAGGCACTGCTGGACTTTCTGTCTAGGTTAAGACAGAATGGGCTTATTTAGACAGCACAGCTTTTATGTACTGTGCGATACTATACGTGCATAATGAAACAGCATAACATTCCGAATGTGGCAAAAAATGCCCAGTGACCTAGTCTGAATTTTTTTTCTATGGTTCATATGTGGTTTCTTTGTAGCTATTGGAGTTATTGAGCCGCTGGCCTGTGTTGCTCTGTACAAAAGCTTTTGAAGTGGTGCTGACACGTAGCTTTGATTATTAATAACAGGTTCTGTAAAAGTGGCAGATCCGAGGGATAATGCTGGCTGAGTCGAAGGAGATCTGGCCTTGTTTTTCAAATGCCAGTCATGAATCTGTAGCTCAGCAGTGTTTCATTCACACCTGAAGCAACCTTCGTCATTATCTTCATCTGTACTTTATTTATTGTGTTTTTGTTGTTTCCCTTCTATTATTTCCTATTTTACTTCTGTCCTGCTTTTATCTCCCTTTACTTCTATTTTCCTTTCATTCTATGTCCTATTTTTTCCACTGTCACCTCTTTGTCTCATGATCTTTCCCCTTTTCTTCCTTTCCTTCCTCCCCTCCCTTATGTACCAATCTGTCATATTTTTTCATCCTGTCTAACCCTGTACTTCTATCAGTTGCTCTGTCCTTTTCCTTTTTTGTCTTCTACCCCCTTATTTAATTTTTCCACTCATATTTTCTCCCTCCTTTCCTCTGTCTTGTTCAATTTGTTTCCCCAAATCTTCTTCTGTACATCTATTTCTTTTAAATTCTTTGTTCCCCTCTCATTTGCCTCATCTTTGTCCTGTTCCACTGCTCTCTATCTTTATCTCCACTTATTTCTTTTTCTTTTCCTGTTTTTATTTTCCTGCAGTGGAAGTGGTATTTCTCTGCTGATCCTGAAGCAGCGTTGGATCTCCTCCCTTCAGTTCCAGTCATTGAATGAGATCAGTGCTGGTAACGTTTACATCTTCAACAACAGCCGCCTGTGCTACTACAACACTGTCAACTGGACATCACTCTTCAGGACGCCAAGCCAAAAGGTTCTGATCCGCAACAACCGAGATCCAAAGGAATGCAGTGAGTACTGATGGTGGGAGAGGGATCATTTAATTCTTCCCCCACAGCCAGTTCAGTTCAGGTGCATATAGTTAGTCTTATGGAAACATAGATGTTTTTTTAGAGTGAAAGAAAACTGCTAACAGCCATGTTAGAGAATGTGTCACCGTATTCACTTTGGGATGATAAACCTGACACAGGAAAATACCTTAGCTGCCAGAGGAAACATTCAGTCTTTCATTTCAACACACAAATCACGATGCCCAAATACCCATTAAGATCCCCTGCTGTCTTATTTTCCCTGAATTCAAAACTTACCTGCATATCTCTACAAATTCAGCTCCAACCAGCCTTACACACGAGCATGCCCGTTTCCAAGACGACGGTATCATGGGTGTCTCTCACTCCTTGCCCATGAAAGTGGTTATTCAGCTCCCTGTGAGGAAAGTGCTCGATGTATCATGCACAGTGGTGGATTAAGCATGCTGCTAGCCACAGGGTAGCAGGCACCTGATGGAATAATGAATAGTTTACATGTGATTTAGCTGCAGATGGTGAAATCTCACCAGAGTTTTTCAGTGAAAATGTGAAATTTTTTGTCTTGATCAATGCTTGTGCTTTTGATTAGGATGTTACACGTGCATGTATGTTCTCCAGTAAAGCTCTCTGTGACAGAAACAGAAAACAGAGTGTAGTTTGTCTCGGCCCAGTCAGACTGCAGTTGATATCGTTAGTTCATTAATGAGTGGTGTTGTGTATGTGTGAGATTGACTGGGGGCCTTAAACACGCTTTTTCATTATGCTCAGCACCAGTCTGTCACTGACACACAAAGGGTTTGGCCCCCATCAGGCAACACCGTATCATATCATGAAACTGCTCTTATCAAATCATTGTAGATATATTTCACTGTGTGCCTGCATATTATTTCTCAGTCCAGATTATACAGTGTTTCATGTAATGTAATGTGGGTGTGCAGGCTACAGGAGTGTGTCTTTCAATGTATGTGTCCATGTGTAAATGTTTTTAAGCACGTAAAGTATCTGATGATGTTTTCTTATTTAGTTTTTGTGTAGTTATTTATTTACTTTGTTTGTTGCCACAGCTCAGCAGCGAATGGTCTGTGACCAGATGTGTTCAGACGATGGTTGCTGGGGCCCGGGGCCCAACCAGTGTCTTTCCTGCAGATATTTTAGACGAGGTCGCACCTGTGTCGAGTCCTGCAACCTTTTTGATGGGTGAGTTGTCCATTTATAAATGCTTGCAATGCATTCTGGGTAGTGTTTTGCAAGTGTCCAGTTGTACAGTATGTTTGAACTGACCTCACATAAAACTTTAAAAGTAACCAAAAACTGTGAATTTTCCTGAATGTCAGATGATTATGGTTTCAGGAAACTGCGTTAATTCCCTTGTGAACAGCCACACATGACAAGCAGAGGAAATAAAAATCAATTTAAAACAGCTTTGATGCATGAAAATTAAGTCAAAACATCCTCAAGGGCTCTGGAGGATGAGAGTCTAATTGCCAATTGGAATGAACGTAATGAGATCAACCAGTAAGGGATTTCACACTGTGAACAGTTAACATGAACAGTTAAAGCAACATTTGGCTGCGTGTAACATCTGCTGTCCAAAAATCAATTTGAATATATTGTTGAAGTATCATATTTTATTACAAATTGCCCATAATGGTTGACAGACATGAGTGTTTACTGCTGTGAGCTGGGAAATGACTGACATTTGCGACAAAGGCCCTTTGAGCATCCTTACAATCCACTGATGTTCTGTTTTTGCTGTGAATAATTGCATTCAGGTCATTGCTTTGTGCTGCCAAGAGGCACATCAAAAAGATCACTGCCAACTCACCTGGGGAGAAACACTTCTTTGTAGATGTAGTTTCCAGCCTTTTGTGCTACTCTTAAATGAACGAAGAGATGTGAATCACAACACTTGAAAGCATCCATCTAAAATAAGACTATAGCATCAGCATCTGCCATAAGATAAATATGAGTTTTCTTGCAAACAGTGATGTCAAGCTGGTGGTTTCCCCAGGGGAACAGGAGAGAGTGCACGTATGTGTGCAAGAGAGGGTGTATGAGAGCCAGAAACCCTCGGTCATGTTGACTTGTTGCTGGTCCTTTCCCAGCACCATTTGTGGGAGGGAGGCTTTGAAGTTGCTGGGAAAAAACAGCTCACAGTGAAGGCTTTGAAGAAGCCTGGCTAGAGAAAGGCGCGTGGCAGGGAGCTGCTGAAGCACACTTTTTTTTCCCTATACTGTAAATACAGTCAGTCACTGTGATGCAGTGTAGGTAACATTCGACAGACCCACTTGCTTTGTGTCATTGGCCAGAACAGTGGAATCAAAATGTACATAACCTACAAGTTTTGCTTCGTGCAAAAAGTCACCACCTGCTTCAAAAATGTGTATTTGGCAGATAAATAGTCACTTCTCTTGAGATGTAAACACCGGAAATGTTGTGTTTATCCACCTTGTTCTGGATTCTGTCTCACTCATACCAAAAAACAACTTGATTTGTGCTTCAAAAAATCTGTGTATGCTTGCTGCCTGGATAGAAAACTAGCCAAATGCTAGGTGAATTTTAGCGTTTAGCAACAAATACTGTTAAATTTTAACAATAATTTTAAACAGGGCCTGAAAAAGAAGAAAGTATAACACAGTTCAGCAAACGTTTCAAATAAGATCCTTAAAATCATCAAGAACTAAATTGATGTTACGATGAGTCCATGAATAGACATGACATCTACAGGGTGGGTTTTATTCTAGTTTGGGGTCAACTTGCTATTTTAACTGTAGAATTAACCTGATATGTTATATTGCTGACATAAAGATACAATAAAGGATCAGTAAGTTACTTGAGCACAGCAGACGGACTAAACTCAGTTAGATTTAGTAGCATCATCAGCCCTAAACAGATACTGATAAAGTATAAAATGATAATATGTTATAAGAGCTTTGTGTAAATGTCTCTATAAATGACAATAATAGGGAAGCAGTTATATCAGAAAGAAAGACAAGCCTGTTCTTTCACACTGGATACAATGTTTGGTGCAATAACTGCCACCAGTAATAAAATAGAAAACATTATCTCAGCATAGCAGTGGAGGCTGCTGCGTGTCTAAATATACCACCACCCTAATTCAGTACACAGAGAAACTGTTTCAGCACTTTCTTCTTTAAAAAAAAAAAACACTGTCAGGTTTCATCTGCCACTTTTGCCAGTATGAACTTTAAAAGTAATTTTGTCTTCAGTCCAAATGCTCTAGTATAATTAGCTTGGACCTTTTGAATAACATTTCCATTCTAAGTGCTGAATCTTAGTTTGGTAAATTTTCATCATTGTGATAAATATTATACAAATGTTCAGATTTTAAACTGAAAGTGTCCTGTGAGAAGACAGTACCACCTTTTTGATTTCAATGCAATGGGCAATAAAGAATAACAGAAACTTTGAATATTTACTTAACATTGATAATGATTGTAAACTGATTCTGTCGTGATTCTTAGATAAATGGCAATAAACTGTGACGTCATGTTTTCCATTGCTCTGTATTGTATACTGTGTATGATATAGAATGTAAGGTTATGTCGGTAGATGACTATAGCATGAAAACAAAAACTTGTTTTCACGTTGTTGCAAACTATTCAGTATAATATAAACAGACTGCTGTCATGAAGAGGCTATATTTTCCATACACTGTCCTTATACGTTGCCTTTGTAAGATCTCTCTCAGCTGAAACAAAGTTAATAAGACGGTTTGCCAGGTTGAATGTTTTTAAGTGATCTCCCAATAAGCTGTATTGTGATTTGATGTTCTTGTCGCCAGCGAACGTTACGGAAAAAAAAATTACGAGAAAATACAAATGCTGCTTTTTCGCCCAGCGAACTACCACCTTGGTGTGAAAATGGTCTATTGGCCAGTTATTGGTTTGAGAAATATTGACATGCAAAAAAAAAAAATCACTCAGGAAATTTGCTTCTGCTGTGTAAAGGCCTTTAATGTACATGTGGTTCTACTGTTCGCAGCATAGATTGACCCAGTATCTGCATGTGTTCTAAAACTATTACCGTATATTGGACTCTATATCTCTAAAGAATTTTGTGTTTGCTCATTAAATATGTTTTGAGGTTAGTGATTTTACAACTTAAGATTCTTCACCTCACCCTCGTTATATGTCTCCATCCTTAATGAGGAAAGGCACTTATTCCCTTTAGTTTATACATCTGTTGAATAAAACAAAGGAAGAGCAAAGAAGTGTGAGAAGGAAAAAGAGAACATCTGAGAAGGTGTCCGCTGGGGTTCAGGGAGGAGGGAGGAGGCGGATTAGGGAGGTGTTGAAAAGTGTTTAATTAAAAAAGTTGCTCTGGTGGGTTGGCCATGCTCTGGTTTGCTGGAGGTTTGGAGGTCTGGATAGTGACCACAGTTCTGCTTTAATTCCTGCTAAAACAGGGCTAATCCCCCATCAGGCCATCCCCAATGGGGCCGTGGTGCACACTTCCAGCCATGAAGGGGGCCAATCAGGAGGAACGGTTTTGACTGAATGGAAATGACCCTAGAGAGCACTGCTGCCAAGCTTTGTCTCTCACCCCTTCTTCTCCATGTTTTTTTTTTTTTTTTCATTCAACAAAAGAGATATCTCTTCACAGGCTGGGCCCATTTCTAAAGGATTTTTCTGGACAAAGCTTCCAGGAGAGAAATCTAATTTATTTTGGAACAAGGAAAAGAATGACGTAGGAGAAATATAAAGCGAGCAATGGGAGCTTCCTTTGAGTCCAACAAAACACTATTAATAAAAGGGCACTTTATGATACTGTCAGTGTGAATGTTTGACACCACTACTATGAACTTGATGAACCATTAGGACCATTCAGAAAAAAATAAAGTTACATTAAGTTTCAGCAGAAGGGAAAACTTGGATTTTATCTTCACTTTTATTGCCTTTTAATGTGTCAGGATGTGTCTTTTCTTTTTTGTGGCCTTTGAACCTAGTCTAAAATATTTTTATCCAATATTCACCACATAAAAATGCATAAAACACACATACCCGCAGGAGATCTATTGGAGAGATTCTCAGTGCAAGATCTCATAAAAACTAACAAGGAGGAATACAGTACATTGCATTGCATTGTTATTACACTCTGGTAGCATCACATGCAGATACAAACAAAACACACACAGAGGGCCACTTGTTACCCCACCACTCGGCAAATCCTCCTCTGAGGGTGTCTGTCCTCTGCATCAGCTGATCAATCGCTCTAAAAAGGGTTGTTATTGACAGCAGCCAGGCTCTGCTCGGCAGACAGTAAGAAAACAAACATAATGTGCTGATTTGGACACAAACAAGAGAGAGATTTATAGATCAGATGCATGAAGACACACACAAACACACACACACACACACTCTCACACACCCTCACACACACACACACACACACACACATATAAGGATTAAACACTGTCCTCAGGCAGTGTGCATCTCCTGCCAATGTAATTGCAGTGTATAAACCCAGTACTGAGATCTATTGCTTACTATTATTCCTTCTAAATGAAAAAGCAAAACTGACATGAGCTACATGCATCTCTCTGACTGAGTAAAAGGTCTGGTAGAACTTCGATAAACTGCAGTGATTTGATATCTGTTTGTGCTCTCCTCTTAAAACATGTTTTCCTCTCTTCTTCGTACACTCTTTGTTCCTCCCCCTTCACCCAGTCACCTTTTGTACCTGCCCTCTTCCTGCTTCTTCCGCCCTCTTTTTTCTTCCTTATTCCCTCCCCCTGACTATTCTCTTACTTACTCCTCACTCCACAGATCCCTTTGTGTTTGCCTATGATTTAAAAAGCTCTTCATATTTATGGGCGTTCTCTGGTAGCATATTGACCATACTATGCCTTTTAATTAATCAAGTAGCCTCAGGCAGCTTGCCACCCTGTATGCCCATTTACCAGTGGACACTCTGGCAATTAGGAATTTCAGAGATGGGCATGAGTATATGGAGGTCTCACCTTCATTTCTGGATACTGCATAACATGTTGGTTTAAAGTCATAAGGCTTCTGTGTACAGTGTGTTCTCATATGCACACAGCATACTTCAAAATCCTTCCTCACTAGGCTCTTAATCAATATTTTACTGTGGGTACATTCTCAAATCTATAATACATGCATCTCTCTCTCAATTTCCCCATCTCTATCAGGGATGTGCGGGAATTTGCCAATGGATCTGTGTGTCTGGAATGTGACACCCAGTGTGAGAAGATGGATGGGAACACCGTTACATGTCTTGGCCAGGTAAGATCCCACAGAATCCTCTCCAGACACCCTCAAACTCAACTTCCTGTTTAATTGATGATACTTTCTAGAAGTAGACTTTTCACTTTTAGATTAAAATCACTCATATAGTTTTTCTGTGCAAGGTAGTCTCATATCATGTGTGTGCTGAAGTGGATTTTAACATATTTTGTGGGAGTCTATCTGTTTTGAGCACAGGACTTCAGAAGATATAAGTGCAGTGCTCACAAAGGTGAATGGTAGGTTAATGGGAGGAATGATAAACTACGGTAGCTACCTTAGCAGGCATGCTTTTGGCAAGCACACATACACACACTCAAAACAGCAAAATGAGATTGGTTTCTGACCTTCCAATAAAGTCACTTTTAGTCTCAGATAAAATCACCCTATGACTCTCCAAAATGTTAGAAATTTCCTTTTAAAATGCCATCTGACATACAGCACTGCACAGATGTACACAACAGCCATGCAGCCATAAACATAAACAGCATGTACAAACAAATCTGCTCATACATGGCTGCAGCATTCAGGCTTTAAAAATTATTAAAATAAATCAATCTGGGAAGCAAATAGTTGCTGTAGTTAGAACAACTTGTAGACATATGCAACATGGGACACCACAAACAGGCATTTTCTTCTTGTCAAATCCCATGAAAACACTCAAATGAGCAAAGTAATTCTTGCCTAGAAACGATCAACAACACATTTGAAACACAGTGTTGCACTGGCTATTTATTTATGTCTGTTTAATCCTAGATTCACATGGTGGCAAAAACACTCACTTTTGCTCTAAATGTGTAATCCCCAACAGAAAGTAGGGAGATGTACCCCCTGAGAAATGGTGTCTTCTTGTCTTACTCTGATCAAAGCTCTTAAAGTTAAAGCTCTTAAAATGTTCCGGTTTGTTTTGACTGAAATAACTCAGCTTTTGTGTTATCATTAACATCCATAAACAAACTTTTTAGATATTAGACATTCTAACTTATAGATTCACATTCACAAAGACATCATAAATCTTCAGCCAGGTGATTCAGTCATATCATACTATGTTCAGTTTATTGCACTTGAGTCTGAAAAAAAAACATGCCTCAGAAATTAGGATGTTTTATTACAAAGTTGAGACAAAAGTTAAAGGAAAGATCAGCACACTGCACTGGCAGCTTCCAGCAAATTTAATAGAGCAAAGTTTCGATCCGACAACAGCACAAAGCAAAACAAGCAACATAAAGGCACAAACACATTCATCACTCAGGTTGCTGTGGTTGCATTGAAAGTCAATCTACTTTCAGACTGCATCAATCAGAGAAGAGCTGGATTTTAGAATAATCTATATAATCTAAAACAGACACAAAACTTCAAACACATATATATGGGAGAATCATATTTCATTATTTTACATGACTAATTTTGCACTAATTAAAATAAGATTTTTTTTTCCTTCTTTAGTGCTCTCTTTTATAATATTGTAATTTAAAATATCGAACCCAAAAGACAGTGGATGTGGCTCAGATGGGAGGGTGGGTTGTCCACGGTCCCTCCTACTTTTTACTGGACAAAACACTGAACCCTGAGTTGCTCTCACTGGACAGACCAGCAGTTTATCTTTTTACATTAGACTTACTTGTTATTAAGGTAGATAATCCTGAGATCAACACTAAGCACAATATCTACATCTAAATTTTGACAGTGAGACTTTTCCTTTCTTTAACTTTCTAACTCAAAACCATCATTCAGGAGAAACCTATAAGCATTGTTTAACCTAATGAAGGATTTTCTTCTCATGAGACACAAAGATGTTTGTGATTGAGTGAAAGTTTAGGTAGTATGAGCCAAAAAACATCCGGTATGAAACATCTGCTTTTCCCCATCCTTGTAGGCTAATTTTACATTTGTAGTGTTACATCCCAGAAAGTTGTATCAAATGAGATGCATGACTTATTTGTGGAATTTAGTTTGTGTCACTAACCTTTTATGACTGTCCCCAAAGAAAGAGAAAGAGAGAAAATAAGAGATGTAGAGAGAGAGTGACTCCTCAAGGATGCACAGAGGCTGCTGAGTTTGAGATGCTGGTCACAGCTGAGTAGTAAATAACACCAGAGTCAATCATCCACAGGCACTCACACACAAATACACACGCATATGGCATACTTGAATACTTTCAAACATCTGCATGTATACACACTCGCACTCAGACATGTGCATCTGCACAAACATGCAAAGTGAGAATAATGTTTATTGATGGCATGTGGCTGACTGTGTCAAACTGTGAGAAGCTGTCCATCAGATCACATCCCAGCCCCTACAGTACAACCGCACCCACACAAACACACACACCCACACATGTGCATAATTTGTAAATTCACTCGTTCATCAGTTCAGACACATGGATAAACACACACATCAAGTACAGTCAGTTTTTCTTGTACTACATTCATGCACACACACACACACACACACACACACACCACTATCCATCTTACTTATTTCTGATTTTGCTGTAGCTGAGCTCATGCTGTTACCACTTGTCATCTCCTCCATCATATTCGATGTGCCATACTTTGGCATGACCTGATTCCTTATGCATTCTGCCAGTTTTAACAGGGGTGCAGTGGAATACACTCTAGCTAACTTTGCTCGATACATCATATATCACTGAATGGAGTTCTTACAGGTCCTGCCACCTACAGCTGTGGTAGGAAGTGAGCAAATTGACATGATTCACTAGGTTTGAATTTGATCCTGTTCAGTTCTCCTCACTCATATATTTTTTGATATCTCCATTTTTTCCTCTTCCTTTATTCCATTCCATTTTCCATAACTTTATTTGGTCTGGCTGGTGTCTTTCACCTCTTCACCCATCATTTTGTTCTGCATTTCTTTATCTCTGTTCATTCACCCCTTTCCTCTTACTAATCCCTTTACGACACCTCTACATCTTTTTTTTTTTTTTTTTTCACCGTTTGTACACTACCTCCTCCTAACCCTTCCCGTCATCTCCCTCCTCCTTTTTCTGTTCTCCTGTCAGGGCCCAGACCAGTGTGTAAAATGCCTTCACTTCAAAGATGGACCGAACTGCGTGGAGAAGTGCCCTGATGGGTTGCAAGGGGCCAACAGTTTCATCTTCAAATATGCCAAGGCCAACAACGAGTGCCATCCCTGCCATGCCAACTGCACCCAGGGGTAAGACAGGGACGATGCATAAATATGTGTGCCTGTGTGTAAAAGTGAATGCATTTCTTTCAAGTGTCTACTTGTCTTCATGGATTCTTGAGTGTCCTCTGGCTTAGATGCTTTTATGGTGTTCAAAGCATTGCAATGACATGCTGTATTGCACCCGGGTGTCCTCGTGGACATACAATGCCTCTTTTACAAGGAAAGAGAGAAATACAGAGAGCCAGAGAAGAAGGCTGGAACTTGCAGCTGATAGTCTTGTTTTACAGCTGGCTTCTGGTCAGGGGTAGAATGCATTGACCCTAAAGTCCATGCGGAGTACAGTGCAGTGCAGGTGAACTCAGATTGAAGAGATGAGACAGAGAGACAGTAGATATTGGGAGAGGGATCATGTAAGATAAGGAAGATAAAGAGGAAAGGTTACATGTGAAAACGTAGGTGGAAGAAGCACTTAAGAAAAAGCACTTGTCACAAACAAATGGGCATTTACTGTAATTATCAAAAACTGTTCTCAAATATGCTCCAAAAAGTTCAAATGTACATCATTAGAGGGTTATTATAACGATGGTAGTAGTTTTGGTAACAAAATAAAGTAATTGACTTTTCCTGCTTAAACCAAAACAATAATGCTGTCAGAGGAAATACGGTTAAATACACTGGAACCTTACACAGCCACACTTGGTAGCAGAAAATGGAACTGCAGAGTCTAATACTGAAGGAATTAGGCAATTGATCAGTTAATCTGCCACAAATGATTCTACAATCATTTTCGGTGATAAATTGTTTTAGCAAATATCCCAAAAACACTGTGTAGTTGCAGCTCTTTACATAGGTGGATTTATTGCTTTAATTCGGACCTTAAATTCATTTTTGAAAAAATGATCAAGAGATTATTCAGTTGCAGCCCACACTGGCTTTCTTGTGTAACTTAAAGGAAGCTTTGGGGCTAAGTAGATCATAGAGGTTTCATTCTGTGTCTGCAGAAATAGTTTGGCATTTGAGGATTTATTGATGACACTTCTGTGACTATATACTAAATGAAAAATGAGCTAGGAGAAAATTAGCATAAAAACTAGATAATATTCAGAAAACATCCATGTTTCAGTAGCTTTAAAGCTCAGGTGGACAGAGCTGGACTAGATGCTTCCATTGTTTGCAGTCTTTATGCAAATCTAAGCTTCATATTGGACACATGTGGGAGTGGTATCATTCCCTGCATATTCTGAGGGTTTGTCCAGTACTCTGCCTCTCACCCAAGCTGGCTCGGACTAGCTCCAGCCCTCCTATAACCATCAATAGGACAAGCGTTAGACATAACAGATGGATGGATGTTTTAAAGGGCAAATATAGACAGCAGAGTTATATGTAAAGTTCCCTTACATGACTGTGAGATTTTTTAAAGTGCACAGGGTTACAGACACTGCCAAATAAATGTGTAAATAAACTCACAGCTTAGCCATTACTCAGCTGTTTTTCCCATCTCTCCCCTAACAAATACTCTTTAATACTGAGGTTAAAGCCACATGACTCTTGAAAAGCTTGCAGATTATGGATACAAAGAAAATTCACCTTCTTTCGTACCAGGACGAAGGGTTTACATCTTCATCCGCTCAAGCTTGTCTTTTGAAGTCAATGTGGCTGTCACTTTGAGCTTGAGCCTCTGCCTTTTGCTTGCTCACTTACACAGGGCACACGCCGTCAGGAAGCAGTGGTAGAGTGAGGGGATGGTCAGAGAACAGAAGATGATGGCTCAGGGGCTGAGGTGGAGCTTGTCAGTCGTCTCAGAGAGCAAAGTTAGAGAGCTGAAACCTAGCAACAGAAAGATGGTTGCAGGGATGATGTGAGGAAAAGTACTTAATGTAATGTCTCTCACATCGCAGGAGGTTATTTTATTTCATTTTACTGCAACTATGTTGTAAATGTTGATAATATCAGTGCAGCTGTAAAAAAAAAAAAAAAAAAGCAAAGTAGATGAAGGGTAAAGAAGGTAAATAGGGATAAGGAAGAAGCATTGCATGTTAAAGCAAAAAGAGGAGCTGAGCAGTAAAATAACTATTGGAAGGAAGCAGTGGAAAAGATAAATAGGAGGTTATAATTCTCCCGGTGACAGCTTTCACAGACAGAGAATCACTGACTCCGACTTTGTGAACACTAATCTGTCGTTGGCATGACAACACCTCCATCATGCCTTGTCATCTTACCCTGCCCTGTAGCCACAGGATGCTCCGGATTAACACCCAGACAGAAACTAAGGCGGAGACTTTTAGGGTGGAAAACTATGATATTTCAGAGGTCAGAGGTCATTGTCAGGAACAAAACAGCACCTTTGCAGCTTATAAAGAGTGAATATCATGAGCAAAAACACTTCAACAGAGCAAATGATTAAACCAGAAGCTTCACCTTACTGCCAGCACGAGGAACAAATAGTGATAAAAAGATGCTAAAAGAGAAGTGTATGTACTGTACTTCCCATGTGATGTTTACTGTCAGACCTCTCCTTTGTTCTCTTGTTGATTCAGGAATGAAACTGTGGCTCACGTGCAAAAACACACACACACACACACACAGCATTGGATACAGTCACTGATTGCTTGCTAATTAGCTATTTGGTGCACCATTTAATTGACATCGAAGTGGCTTTGGAGAAGCCACAGTTGTCACCGATTTAATTCCAAAGTTAGCCTGCTCTCCTAATTTGCTATGTAATTTGTTGTGTCTTGTGTGCCTGTGCAGCTTACACACACACACACACTCACACACACGCAATATGCACAAATAGAAGAATTCAAAAACTGTTCTCCTGTGTCTATCCTGCTGTTCAAAGTCCTTCACTCAAGGAGTGAGAATTAATGAACAGCTAAGAGTCTGCTCTAATCACTTCCTGCTTACCTAACGTTAAAAAGTGAGGGGCTATCAGCACTACGTTCCTGTGGCTTTGAGGTAGTTTTTTAAAAAAAACATGTATTTCTTGTATTTGAAAAAAAGGCATGTTTTTCTTAGAGAATCAGTCAAATGGAAACAGAGGCAGGCCTTCATTTCCTGTTATTTTGTGGACAACAGAAATGCAGCAAACTGATCATCTCTTTTAGTTTTAGTTTAATTTCACAAACTTGTTAGCAAACAGATGCCTGTTTTCACGTCTAGTAGATCTGGAGCACATTAACATTTCTGGCCACATGACAAACACACATCCAGCAGTCCTGGGCGAAATATCTGGCTGTTTAGCTGCTATGGTTTTGCGCTGGGCACTGATTTCCTACTGAAAACAGCTGTGTGTTACAGCAGACAACAATGACAGGAGTAGTGAGAGTGAACCAAAACGGTAAAGTTGCTGGTCTGAAAATGAAAATGATCCGAGAAACTCCCTTTGCAGGAGTTGCAAAGTTGGGTGACATTTAGATGTTGGTTTATTCCTTCAGATACAATTTGTCATGTGATCAATTGCTAATATAAAGATATTGATTGCCCAGGCATTTTATAGTTTACAGGAATAGTAGAAGAAAAACAAGGATGTAATTACAAAAAACAACCTGTATGCCACATCGATGCTTATAGAATTTCACCTTTTATTTATTCCTGGCTTCCATATTAGATTAAAGCAGCTGAGATGGGAAAGTATTAGGGTGATAGCACCCTGACCCCGACCCCTGGAAAGCTTTATTCAATTAGACACCACCTTCATTAACCTGACACTTATGTCCACAACATCACCCACAGCATTTCTCAGCTGTTCTGTTTGTGTTTTACATTTGAACCTGAAGTAAGGGACAGTGAAAAAGCAAACTCACTATGATTTTCTATAGAACATATGACTTTTTTAAAAAATAAAGTGTGCCTTAGTTTTCTTTTATTGGAATATTTTTTTTTCTATATTCCCCAAAGGTTTGACACACTACTTTGTCCAAAAATGCCCTGAGAACCCAGTGAATGTTTTTCAGCCCAGAAATCCGTTCAAGTGTCATGTGAAACAAACAACACTTTTCCATCCAAACAGTCCTCCTCATCATCTTGACAAGTGGTCAGCCGTGCTTTGGATTCAGTTTTCCACAGGTCCCTGCCCACTGACAGCTGATTGACGTGGAAGAAAGACAACATGGGGTTTACTCATAACCTGTCCCTGATTTAATGGATGATCTCTCTGGTTTGTCTGCCCTGCAGGTGCGTTGGGCCAAGACTCCAAGATTGTGTTGGGATGATGGACAGGTAAGGATCTCAGGGTACGTTTGGAATGTAGGACTGGGAGACCACCATCAGATGCTGCCACTACTCATTAAAGTCTCCATTACATACTGTCTCTCATCATACTTATTAACAACTCAGCATGGCATTGTTTCTCTGCCAGATTTTTACTCTAGTAAATAAATATTTGTGCTATTATTTCTTCTACCACTACTTATTATTTAACTAAAACTGAAAACTGTAAAAACCTATTTTCCCAGTCAGCGAATTGTTCAGAATACAAGTGTGATTGGTGTTGAATACCAAATAAGTTAAGTTGGATTTCTTTTTATCAGAAGTGCAGTGCAGTGAAATCAATTTTAAGCAAAATACAAATATTACCTAAAAATGATGAGTCACCTATATTTTAATGTTATAGAAAATATAGATGTGAATTAAATCAAGTTTAATGCAGCTTTTAGAAAAAAAAATAAAAGAAAATGCATTTGAAACCAGAGACTTAAAACCAGCTCTTCTTACTGCATTGGTGTACTACCTCTACTACTTCTACTACAGATGCCTGTACTAATAATTGTAATATCAAGAGGAAAAACAACAACCACTCAGTACAATTAACAGAAAGTATAGTAGCGCATGTGAGCAGCCTCACAATCTAAATTGCCTGCAGACACAACAACAAGTCTATTAAAACACCCATAAAATGAAGTGATCTTTACAATTAGAGCAAGTTCCAAAGAGTGGCAAACTCATTTGAATTTGACCAAACCAGCAAACCCATAAAACTGTGTCCTGAGCCGTTTTTAAACAGAGGAAACAGAAATGAGACCTTTTTTCCTTTCCTCTGGGAGGATTCTGTAGAACCTCTAGTCCCCGAGTTGTTCTTTTGTTCTTGCAATAGCATTATTTCCCCCTGCTCCTCTGATGACCCTGTGTTGCCTGTTCTGCTCTAAACCCTTTGCTTCTAATTAGAGAAGTCTTTTCCCTTGTCTCTCACCTAGTTGCTGTCTCACACTTTTATCTGTTCTTTTTCTTCTCTTCCTCCTTGTCTCCTGGGCTATATGTAATTTTTTTTTTTTTTATATATGTAAATTTTCCCCCCAGGACTGTTTGTCCCCCCAAACCCCATCAGGTTCTTTTTTTTTGTCATTGTATTGTATCTCTACCCACTCTTGACATAATCATTCCAAACTGCTGCATTACTATTCACCACAGGCTTGTATATCTCATTATGTCGAAACCCAAAGTCTGTAAATTTCAAGCTCCCCTTCTTTAGGTCCATCACAATCGATATGGCAAACGCTGCAGCACCTTGCTGTACCATAGCTGCATGGTACATGAATCTTCCATTAGCTGCTAATGGCCTCTACAACTAATAGAGTTTTGAACTCCAGGTATCAGGTAGAAGTGGGTGTTATTTTATGCTATGTGGTTGTGTTGTGTTTTTAAAAAAAAGGCACAAAAGACTTTGGCACTGACAAGACGGTGGAAATGGAATACAGATGGGAAGGAAAGATGGGAAGGATAAAGTAAGACAGAGTACTAGAAGGACAGAACTAAGTGGTAGCGTAACAGTAGGCATAAGTGCAAAAGGTACTGTATGTAAATGGCAAATGCATTAGTGTCATCATTAGTGAAGAGCCAGAGCTTTTAACTTCCAACCTTTAGGCTTGCCTCAAGCAGGTTTTTCCCCCCTGAAGATTCAAAAGCACTTTATGAAGGATGTGTACGTTAATTTCTAATTTAGTTGAAGTTTAAAACTCAGATAAAGCTGAGTTGCATGAGTTAGTGCATCTCTGTTAGACAGAACTGGCTCAATTGTAAGGAAATCTGTGAAAATAGCAGTAGATTTCACTTTGAAATAGCAGTGTGTTCATAGGTTTGGCTGTTTAGAAACAGAGCAGTAGAAATGAAACCGTAAACCAGCAGCATGCTTCTGTGTTTGTGATTTTGAACGGAAACTACAAAATTAGAGAGGGAGTGAGGCTAAATGGAGAGAACAGAAAGAAGCTGAGGAGGAGGATAGAAGCAGTGGGAAATTTTGTCCAACACAAAAACAGAAAGTACTTTAACGTAAAGCTGCAGAGTAGTGACAGAACCGACTGTTTAAATGTGCAGCAGGCAGTGTGCTTCCTCACTGCTGCTTGCACAAACTGAAAGGTTGTCTATTATGATTATTATTATTATTATTATTAAGATGTCTATACAGCTCATTGTTTGACCTTACAGGGTTTCTTAGACTGACATGGGCTGCTTTGACTTTTATGATCATGTTAATCACAGATTTCCAGTATCACATTTTTAGCTGCAGCCATGAAAATTGAAGATTAGACAGTAAAGGACAGGGTTAAAGCTGAAGTGGTAAGAACATTTCTCGGTACCGTGTAACAGCAGGTTGGAGAATTTGTCAGCACAGGCTGAGGTTTGCACTTTCTCTCAAAGTGCCTTTGAGTTTCTTAATATTTTTTTCTCTTCCTCCATCTCTACAGGACACCCTTAATAGCAGCTGGCATTATTGGCGGTCTATTCATCATCGTCATTCTAGCACTCAGCGTGGCCGTGTATGTTCGACGCAAAAGTATCAAGAAGAAGAGAGCCCTGAGGCGATTCCTCGAGACAGAGGTGAGAGGGTAAAGGTCATAACATCGTGAAAGCTTTTTCTCTCTTATCTATCTTACAGTGAATGCAAGCAGAATGAGGTTATTTTTGTCAGAGGATACAGAATTGCAGATTGGAGAATTACTGATTGGTTCATGCTTCAAGGTTTTCTGGAAAGAACATATAGTTTGGTTCTAATTACAGGAAATACAGAGACAAAGGTCTCGAACTGGTGTTTTAGGTCTGTTATTGAATGATGAACAGCTCCATTTAAACCCTAATGAACAGTCATTTATAATTGGAACAGTTCATTTGTGCAGAATTGTATGTTTGTTGCATGTGTCACTCATCTGCTCTACTCTGAATAAAAGCCTCAAGGTTGTGCTATAGCTAAGCCTTTAGAAATTCCTGGAAGTGTACCAACTGTTCACTTCCAGGAATCTTCTTAGAGGTTGTTTTTAAATAAATTGTAAATTAAGGACCTATGAAATAAGGCCCTACTGAAGTATATGTACCGTTTGCATCTCTTGAATTAGTCACAGACATATCACATATTATCATCAACAAATTACAGCAGTATAATAAATGTTTTTGATCCAAAAGAGGAAATTGAGGAAAGCTTCCTAAAAAAATCCATTTGAAAAATAATGCAACCAAAAAAATAATGAATAAGGTGAAGTTTTCCTGAACTAGACACTTTAACAGACCCTTTCTGCTCATTACAAGAAATTTTCTTTAATCTTACTTTGTACTTTTTGATTTTGAACTTACTTTGAATATCTTAGACATGACTTAGCTCAAAGTTGCACTGTAGTTTTGCCAGTCCAACTAGATTCTTAAGCAATCCTTGAAACATTAAACCTTGGCTATGGTACTTAGTCAAACCATGCATTGCACAGAAGGTGTAATATTATTCATGGTGGCCATTGCCCATCGATCTGTCCTTGAAGTGACGGTTCATTTCTGGGAAGCACTAGACAGCAGCACATGGTTTCTGTGAACGTGTGCATTTATGTTGTGGTTGATCACCTTTGCCCTGGACCTGTGTTTCCTCTGCGTGGCCCAGTAGTTATGTCATTACTGCTGGCCCACTGAGTGGCCCTACCTATAGTAATGGGGCAGGTTGCTTGTCAGTCTGCATTAGTATAATTTACAGGTAGAAGCAGTAGTGTTATAGACAGCTGTCAGGCCAGGGAGGGGAGTAGGAGGAAGACAGCCATGAGCAGTTTCTGCCTCATTCTGGCCACACGCATCCATCTTAATCAGCCAGGCCCTGTTTCGACAGCCTCTTGATCAGAAGGGAAGTCTTCAGTCCAAGTAGATTTGCTAATGTACTGTCACAGAGAAGGAGAGGTCAGGGAGGATCTAACCCCTTTTGCATCTCCCTGTATAAACTTGTGCTGAGACTGAGATTTTTCCACCAGGAAAACATGAATATAGGCAGGGAAGTAAAATTTCCCATCCAGATAGTCTACCTACTGTAGGTGAGTGTAGAAGTAATTAGACATAAGAAGATCTAAAATGCCTGTGGCATGGTATGCAGCTTAGGCAAATCACTCATTAAGAGCAGGTCATAGGTTCAATACTCTCAGTGGTTTAGATGCTTTATAGCAGTTACAGTGTCCTAAGCATGAAATGGAACTCAGTCTTTTCTGGGTTGTTGTGTGAAAGAGCAATAGCTAAAAGGTAAAGAACAAAGCTGTGGATCAATGGTTGAAAATGTCAGTACCTGGCAGTTATGATTTGTGCCTGCAGTGAAGTTATTGTGTAATCTATAACCATCATTTAAGCTAAAAACTAAAGGCTTTCAAACCAAAATGCTTTTGTATATATCACATTTTTGTAATCCAGCTACACAAAAATCAAAACTGTTTTGTAAGCTGTTGTGATATTCCTTGAGTAGGCGTTACATGCTTGATTTTATTTCCAGCTCTCATTTCATAAGGCATCAGTTTATGCACCTCACTCTTGAATTTAAATTCTTCTCTTGAAAATATCAATACAGGCACACACACAGATACTCCTTTTCCCCCTCTTTACTTTTCATCTGAATGCCGTTCTCCACTGCGGTCTACCCAGCATACTAAAAACCTGCACTCCTTGCAGTCTCACACTTTCCAGAAGCTCTTTTTTGGCTGATGAAACCATGCGATAGGCTTTGGATGGCTTGCGAATATGGATTCTCTATTCAAACGAATAACAGAGCTGAGTCTGTGCAGTGAATCGAGATCAAGCTTGTCTGGATGAGGGATTTGGGGATAGCCAAGGCTCAGGGACTCCCCCTTTCTCGCTCTCAGCCATACCTTTTAAACAGAGAGCTCACCTCTTGTGTCAGCCAGGAAAAAGATGCCTCCAGTACATGCTGTCAAAATATGATCTGAGTACTCAGCCTGCATTTCCATATCAAGGACACATGTGAAGGCTGTTGCATTGTGTTGACTTGTAAAATACACTGCTCTTTTATTTCTTTATTGTTTTCATTGCTTTTCTGTTCTTTGCCTTTTTGTGGATCTTCACCTTCTTCAGTTCTGTTTTGTTCTCCATTTTGATCTCTATATTTCTATTTATCTGTCTCCCTCGTGAGCTGATACTTTGTTCCTCTATCTTTTGCCTCTCTTTCTCTCTCTCTGTCTCACCTTGAAAGAAATATAGAGACTAACAGAAAAACCTGTCTCACACTGTGGTGCCTTTTGAAGAAACAAATTGCTTTTTGCAGAGAGAAACAGCACAAACAGTAGAATCCTCTCACTGCTGCAGCACCACCCCAGGCCTTGAACTTTGACCTCAGTGCAATGAAGCAGGACTAATGTGCTTGGAATCGCCTTCTCTTCCCTTTCGCTCCCATAAGGTCCTCTTTCAGCTACTTTGTACTTTGTACAGACATGGGCCATGTGAGTGTTTCGGCACTGCAGGCTGTAGGCAGCTCCATGCTGTGTACTTGGAGCATTCAGCTCTCGTTGTTTACCCCAACGCAGGCTGACTGAGTGTAGGCACAGAATGTCGTTACACATGCATACAGCCACGTGTTACTCAACCACGATGAACCTTATGTTATATTTAAGTCAAGACCCCAGTGATTCAGAAGATACCAAATATGGCATGTCAATGACCACAGGCCTGATATACAGGTTCAGCCATAAAAAGAACAGATACAAAATGTGCTGTAGTTATGGATGGTACCTGAGGTAATCATATGTAGAGGTGGTTTAAATTCAATTTTATTTCTTATTTGGTCCTTCAGTCTTGGTCTCAGGGTGGTTCAGGGTTATTTGAAATGAAAAATGTGAAATTATTACTTAAGTTGACTGTTATGAAGATCCATTGTAGTCTGCATGCTGACTTCTTGCTTTAGATCTGACTTTTATGACAGACATTTTGAGTGCTGTTACATTGGGTTTTCCCTAAAAATAAACTGCATTTGATAATTGTGCTAACTTATCTATCTGTCTGATTGTATAAAACAGTGGTGCACATTCTAAGCCCTGGTAGCTTTCATTTTTTCTTCCAATCAAGAGCTAAGCAGGTATTGGGAGAATAGAGTATAAGTATATATATATATATAATATATATATATATATATATATATATATATATATATATATATATATATATATATATATATGTTAGTGACCTCCAGGGACAGAGATGACCACAACTGGTCAAAATGTATTTTGCCTTGTTGGACTTCTTTTTTAGGCATGGGCCTGATTATTACACTTTAGAAAAGCAGACACAGCTCTAAGAAGCACACGATCACTGTACCAAGTTAATGAGCATGTACATTACTGCCAACTCCAAACACTTAGACTCCTAAAATTCAAACCAACTAAAAACAAGAGAACAATTCCATATTCTAACTGTTGAATTTATGTTTGTTGTCTTTGCAATTCATGGAAGTAGGTAGTACAAAAGTAGATCGCTGTTTAAATCCAGAGAGCAGAGAAGTGCCATGATGAGAATGTACTGTATGTCTTTGCATACCTGTAGGCATGCCTTTTGCTATCATGTGCAAATCATCTTAATGAGCTCACACTGTCATTGTGATTCTCAGTGTATAGTAAGAGACAATGAGCAACTATCCCAGCCAGAAAAACAAAATGAGGTGCTTATGGTTGGATCAGACTATGTGAAGGAGCAAATGATCTGTTGCATGACATTTCATGCCTTTAGCTAGTTCTTTCAGCCTAACACTCAAATTGAAGTCATGATTTGAGGGTCACTGTTTTAGAAACCTGGCCTCATGGATTCAGCCCACTCTGCTCATGGAGCTGTTTAACCACTATTCTGACTAAACTACATATGAGCAAACCTTTATTATTTCCCAAACAATTTGTCTTTTCTTCTTTGTACCTCTATAATCTCTAAATTTGTAGAATAGAGATGAGCAGTAGTCAAGCAATTGTAGACTACATTAAACTAAGGATAACAATACTGGTCACCTCCACTGATTATAATCTTGTTTCGCCTGATTCCACCTACAGTGCACAACAAATGTAGCATTTTATATGGGTAATGTGAACATTAAAGCATATACCCGAGGGTTCACAGAGCAACTTTCTGTTTGAGGACACTATTTACTTATTCAATACACAATAATTCTGTCAATGTATTCTAGCCTAGGGCTTGAACATACTGCTTATTTGTCCAATGAAGCATCCAAATCCTCTCCATCGTACCACCAGTGAAGCTCATTTGGCAAAGGCACGGTGCATTATTAACTGATAAATAAAGTGGTACGTGGTGAGTGTGTGCAAATGCACACGAGCTCAAGAGAGTTTTGTGGGCCATGGGCCTGCATCTTATTTAATAGACCTCTCCTCTTTCATTCTCTCCTCTCCTGTCCTCCC
Source organism: Mastacembelus armatus (assembly GCF_900324485.2). Taxonomy (NCBI): domain Eukaryota; kingdom Metazoa; phylum Chordata; class Actinopteri; order Synbranchiformes; family Mastacembelidae; genus Mastacembelus; species Mastacembelus armatus. The sequence continues at coordinate 4,544,242 of NC_046634.1, read as the reverse complement.
ATCTCCTCCCCTCATCAGTCCAGTCCAGCCTCATCCTAATGGAACAATAACCGCTACAGCCTGTCACCATCTGCTCTTATTACTGCTCCGTCACCACCTCCCCATGCCTCATCTCTTTCTCTTTCCACATCGCTCTGTTTCTCTCTACCTACAGCATCACTTGTTTTGTTGTTATTCAAGCAGTGTAGGCACAAACACATTGATGCAAATAATGATCTTTGCTCAAATACCAGGCTGAGACGATAGATGTGACCAAAGCTTGTCCTTCATGTTAAGGTGAATAAAGTCAACAGCCAGTGATTGTATGTAATTTAATACTTCATTTGAAGGTCCCAGCACTGTACCTTTAACACTTAACCTGGGCTACCTTAGGTCATCTTGCCTTAAATCCACCTAACTGAAAGCCTGTGGGTTTGACTAAGGAGTTTGAGTGTCACAGGGTGGTCTGAATACTGTCTGCCATTAAGAAAATGAAACAAAGAAGGGGTTGTCTGCAAAAAAATATGAAATTTTCCAAATGAAATGCAGACAAGTCACATCTTGTAATGATATATCAGTGTATTTTTTACAACCTGTAATTGTTTTATGGACTAAATGATCTCAGACTGACATTTACACTGGCACCTCACTTTTAGACAGTTAGCCTTCATCCTCTTACCCTTGGTTTGTCTGCTAACTCATTTCCTGCAGTGACGTCTCAGCGGGTTTACACTGCGCCTTCAGGCTCAGCCATAACAATAGCCATTAAACGATATGTCATTGCCGAGCTGTGGGCAATGTCATCCATTCTGTGGACCGGCCTGGCGGTGTGAGGCCAGTCCTATTGTGCTCATGGTTTTATATCACATTGAGTAAGTGCTTGTATGGCTGACCGACTGATATATATACTCATTATATTGTTTGATGGCTGTGGTTGAGCTGGGTGATTATACCGCTGATAAACTGCAGCAAACGAGGGACCTGATAGACTGATTATAGGCTCATTAAGACATGTATTGATCAGAAACATTGACTTCTTGTGTGTGTGTGTGTGTGTGTGTGTGTGTGTGTGGATGTGTGTTTTGAGCTGTGAGATGTGAGTGTGTGTGTGTGTCCCCAACTGTGTTTATTTGATGTTTAGATGTATGTGGATTTGCATGTGTTGTAAATGTGTGAATCTGTGTACTGTGTGTGTGTCTGCATGTGTGCGCTGCATTCATTCTGGTTGAAACTGTGTATTTTATGTTGGTATATGTCTGCCGGCGTGGTTCTTCCTCCCCTTTGGTTCAGATCTTTTCACAGCTCAGGTACAGGTGCCAGCTTCTGCTCTTTATATTTAGTAGCTGAAGCTTTGTTGAGCAGCTAGTGGTGAGGCGGGTGGCCAGCCAGCTGCTGGGATGCTGTTCAGTGTCAGCTGTTGCTGGCAGCCAGGCAGCGTGGAGGTGGCTTGTCATAACCTCAAATTGGAATTGTTTTGTATATGCACAGCTGGTGAGCTGCTTCTCTTTGTCGGCTGTGATAGCAGCTGACACCAGATTGTGATTTGTTTAGTGGTGGGCACATTGCAGTCCACATTGGTAAGTGCCAGTTCTGACAAAACTTCACGTTCACAAAGCCTGAATTATTTGTATTTCATTAATGCCTGTGTGTATTGCAAAGTCATGGCTATCAGGACAGGACAGTCACTGTTTTTGGCTGCTTATTGATTTTCTACAAATAAACCTTGATGTTCACCTTGTAATTCTCTTTCCAAGACTTGCTTTTTACTTATTATTTAAAATGGAGCATTCTCATACTGCTGCATGCGCCACGGCTCTTAAGATGTGTTTAGAGCGCTCAGACTGCCAAGAGCAAGAGGTTGAAAATATTTTGACTTGGAGCCAAATAAAGGCATGTTTCAGGTTTTTAGTGGTTTCACAACAAAACCAGCAGCTATGTGGAATGCTTGTCGTGGTTTTGGCATGCTGTAAGAGGAGTTGCTACGTGGGATTAATATTGTTTGTCTGTGTGTGTGTGTGTGTGTGTGTGTGTGTGTGTGTGTGTCTTGTCAGCTGGTAGAGCCTCTAACCCCCAGTGGAACGGCACCTAACCAGGCTCAGCTGCGAATCCTGAAAGAGACAGAGCTGAAGAGGGTCAAGATTCTGGGTTCAGGAGCTTTTGGAACAGTCTACAAGGTCAGTGTGTGAGTCTGCATTAACAAGTGCCTTTATGTTGGAATGTGAACAAAATTCATTCACTCATCCGGATGTGCAATGACCAGGCTCTGAACCAAGCATCAATGATTCAGCTAAATGGGGAAGACAACATTTAAGCACATAGTTTTATTCAATGGACACAGCTCTCTTACAAGTAAAACAAGTCTGCTTGACAACTTAAACAATAAGCATAAACATTTTCCTTTGTAACAGGGTTTCTTGACAGACACGAGCCTAGGGCGGCTCAAGGACCTGGAACGGAAACTGCTGTTTGCTTGCCAACTTCACTGCCCTTGGCAAAATTATTCATACCACCCTGAAACCCAGCAAACTCACTGAATAAATATTGCATTTTCTACCCCTAGATCTGAATTCCTCTCAAGTCCAGTATTGATGGGCCTGTTTATTTTTATATGCATAGTCTACCATCAATTTATAGCCGTCTTATGATCCACAGTTTCTTATTTGTAGCAGGTGATGGAATTTAGGCCCCATAAAATGAATAAATTTGTTATAATTCTTCTTTTCCCATTATATTTATTGGAGGTGTTCAGACTGACCTGAGAACAGGCGAGGTGCTCTTAGTAATGAATCACTTTTTACAGTGACAAACAAGGTCAGAGCACAAATTTGACCACAACAATAAGGTTCATGCATGTCGTTGAGGTGAATCAGACCTGCAGAGGAATGTCTGCAGGACGGTAGACATCATTAAACACGGGCTCCTTCAAAATCAGCAGGTTTATTGAGACTATTGAGTGCGATTGTATATTCCAGGGCATCTGGGTTCCTGAAGGTGAGACAGTGAAGATCCCTGTGGCCATTAAAATCCTCAACGAGACCACTGGTCCTAAAGCCAACGTGGAGTTCATGGATGTGAGTATTTATGTTGCAACACTTTGTATCTATTTTAATTGGTGTGCATTCACATTTGTGTGTCTGAGCTTTAAAGTCTTAGCCTTGTCAAAGAGATGGCTGAGCCTGTCACTGTGTGGGTTTGTGCATTCAGCGGTAAATTCTTATGAGAGCACCATCTCAGCCAGAGCCAGTAATAAAGTGAACTCCACTACGCGTTACAGCCAGGCATGTATTGAACGAGATGCTATTAAAAAACAGCACTTGTTTATGAGATATGGCTTTACTGGAATCCAGGAATGACAGAGGGGAGAAGAAGAAGAGAAGGGTGAGCTGGGTTGATTTTTTTGTTTCCCCTCTCCCACTCTCCACTTATCACACACTCACAACTATTTCCTTATTTAAGGAAAAATACCCAGAATTCATCAGTTTCCCCACTCTTCACAAGCTGATTCGGTTTTAGGATCAGATGAAACAAGCGAATTAAAAAAGCCACTTTCAGGAATTTGTGATGATTCTTTTTCACTATTATCTGTTAATTTCTAGAAACCTGAAAATTGTTTAACTGATAATAAAAAAAATGTTAGTTGCAGCCTTTTATGTCTGAGTTTGTCCAGCCTTATAAACAAAATGTGCATAACTGTTGACAGTACAAAATTTTTACGCTTTAATAAATTTTGAAGGTTTATTGCAAAAAAGCTGTAGTAGCACTCCTAAATTAATGCTAATAAAAATTCATGTTATCCACCATTTATCCATTGTGCAACTATTGTAACAGTTTCAACATTTTTCCTTCTTGCTTAATATTCTTCCTTAATAGATAAAACTGGTACAACATGGTTGTGCTTCCACCTTCTTCATTCAATTTTGGCCAGTTTCTTCTTCTCCTGTCTTCCCTCTGCCTCTCTCCTTTCCTCCCTTCCCTCTCTTCCTCTCTCCCTGTTTCTCCCAGCGGGGGTTTCTATGTCCATCCAGAGCCAATATGCTCTGTCTGCTGCTTGTTAAACAGCAATCTAAAGGCAGGCTCACGCCTCGCCACTGGGAAACCAGCCACTGGAGTGCCAACTCCGAACACACTCTGGAAATCCATGCATACACACACACACGCACACACACACACACACACAGAAACAGAGATAACCAAAGAGCACACACTTTACAACAAAAGGCTCCCCAGGTGGCTTTGCATGTGAGAAATACCGGCTGATTTTCCCGTGTTGGCAAATATGTGAATTTGAGCAAGCTGATTGTTTGAAATGTGAAATGCAGAGGCCTAATAACACACCAATTTAAGTATGTTTTGATGCATGCACAGCTTCCACTTTCACACACACACATATGCAGCAGTTTTTTAGGGCTCTTGCAGTCTATCATGTAGTGTGTGTGTGTGTGTGTGTGTGTGTGTGATGGAAAGTGAGCAAGTGAACTAGATGAGAAAGGCGGGTCAGGCGGCAGTAATGGAGGTCAGCACTCAGGGAGATGAGAGAGAAACCAATACAGACACACACACTCATGCACACACACAAGTCCTCCTAACGTTTGCTCCGCGAGTAGGAAGCAAGAGCAAGAGTTTAGCCTGACATAGTTTACGACTCCGGGGTCTTTTGGGATAACAGAGTGGGAGTAAAAGCCGTCTCTCTTTCTTTCTGTTACACACACAAATATCATTGTCCTTCTCTTTCCCTCCCTTTCTTGATCCCAAGGTGTGAACTACAGCTGGTGTAGAGGTGGCTGGAGTTATATAATGTTGAGCAGTTGGGCGGAAGCAGGTGGTTTTATGAAGTGGAGATGTAGTGGCACTACTTGGGGCCAGGAGGCTCTGTTTAAATCAGGCCACTGATGGTGCCAAAAGCCTCTCTATGGCCTATGGCCCCTCTCCTGTTTAGAATTAATCTACTCACACCCACACCACTACTCTCTCCCTCTAAGCTCATTCTTTAGTATCTAAATTTAAAAAGGCACCTCATCTATCTATCAGCTGCCCTGGGGCCAAGCCTGAATATACACCTCGATGACCATTTGCCGTATGCAAAGAGGGTGAGTGTGTGTCCTTGAGTATGTGAGTGTGAGATTTTCAGAGAGCTACCAAGAGAGTGGCTGCATGTGAGTATGTGAATTTGAATGAGAACGCGAGAGGGGCACTATGAGATGAGAACGACTGAAGTGAGTGTTTTTAAGCAATGAGTGAGCACAGCTTCTGCTCAGCCATAATGCATAGACACACCATCCACAAGTACCAGCTCTCACCATCATAACACTTCATCACCACCACACATCTTTCTGCTTGCATCTCCACAATAACAATTACCGAACACCCCAGCTGATCAAACCTCTACATCCATCTGCTGCCAAGAGAGATGACAAGAAACCCAGAAAATGTACTTACATGCAAAATCAAATATGAGAGAAAAATTTAATGTCGCTCATGAAATCAGACACGTAGTGGTTTTGTATTTGACATTACCAGGAATCAGGAGCATGCCTGACTCGCACTGTGGTGTTTTAATTGTTTTGGTGCAACATTTAAAAACCTCTGTGTGTTATACATGTTAAAATATAGATGAAAAGGTTGCATTTGAGCAGCTTTAAAGGTTTCTGCAGTATTTTTCTCCCAGCAAGAATATGCTGTGGCCAGATGCTGTGCATGCAGATAACAGTCATCATCCCACGTCTTAATTTATGCATCTAACTCCACCTCCAGTGGTATGTCTTTGGAAAACAATGCCATATTATCCATTAATAATAGATGCATGGACAGACACATAGAATTCAACTTTAAAAATAGTAGAACCTGATACTGCGTGACACTTTCCTACAGTAAAGTTAGGGCCGGGATCCTTGAAAGAAAAAATGCAGAAGGTTACAAAATACTTCTACATTTTTTCAGATTAAGATTTTTTTCCAAAAGTACAGTCTCAGAAGTAAACTCACTCCGAGGTTAGAGTGCTCACAAATTATATTTACATAAAGGCCAGCCATCACAAAGCATGATAGCCTAAGAAACCTGCCCACCAAGTGAAAATAGCTCCAAATGTAAATGTACTTTTAATGAGAATCATTTTCTTACATTTCTTACTTTTTGTAAAATTCACTACAGCTCTGAATATTACCTTTGCCAGGCTTCTACTCTCCAGCAGCAATCATTGAGGCTCTTGGGCATCATAGTGTTACCCGTCATGCCAAAAAGAACCCAAAAAACCAAAAAAACATTATTTCTTAAACACAAAGTTGAAATATTTAAAATTGGAATCCATTCAAAAATGTCACAGTTCAGCTGTGGTTGATTTTATCTGGTGTTAAATCATTTTTAATAGAGTACGTGATACTACCTGGGTGTGCTAAGAATAGCAGATGCATGGAATTTCCTCTGAATGTAAATACAATCAATTACAGTAGGTCAAGTAGCAGAAGTGTTTTATTTAGAGGAAATGAGGTGGGTACTTCTGTATTCTAAGCCATGAAAGGCAACAGTCTTCTTAGTCCTTCTCTGTCCTCTCCTCACCCTCTCACCTAGGAGGCCCTGATCATGGCCAGCATGGAACACCCCCACTTGGTACGCCTGCTGGGCGTTTGTCTGAGCCCCACCATTCAGCTTGTCACCCAGCTCATGCCCCACGGATGCCTCCTCGACTACGTGCACGAGCACAAGGACAACATTGGATCGCAGCTGCTCCTCAACTGGTGTGTCCAAATCGCTAAGGTAAGTGACTGCAGCATTGCAGGTGTGAGGGATATAATGTTATGGTTTTCTGACTGATGGTGACATATAGAGTTTTGCCAAGTCCTGTGTGAACCCGAAGAGGCTGATTTTTTTTTTTTTTTTCAAATCTAGATATTCTACTCTATTCTAGATATATATTCTTATTTAAACAGAGTTCACTGTAAGTTTGAATTGCTACTACAAATGTGCCTGATTCGTATGACCTTTCATATTAGTTACTCCGGTTTCGGTGGTTATTGTCCATTTGCTGTGACATTGTATCAAGAGCTAAATTATGCAAATTCATAGCATTTGAGAGAAAGTCAGAGAATAGCAGTTGTATGTTTGAAAATGTATCCTTTTGAGAACAAATACAGAGGTTTTGGCTCTGTCAGTGTTTATGTTTTAGTATAACTCTTCCAGTTTACCCCTGTTGGTCCTAATTCTTCTCACTTTACAATCATTGTCACATCTGTTCTCAGTAACATGTTTGGCTTGTCAGCTGCCATTAAGCAGCAGACAAGTCTGCTTTGCTTTGAAAATCAACACGCATGAATCTATCAGGAGACTAGTGATAGTGCAAGAAAAGAAAAAAATTAAAGACATAATCTTTGTTACAAACAAAATTTGCACTCGAATCATTAAAATAGCAATAATGTTTGAAATATCGTGTATGTTTTTCTACCCAAAGAACATTTGTGTTTTGTTTGCAAATTAAGTCGATGCAGCCGACTGCTGGATAGTGTAACTGCCTTGTAAGATTTAACTTCTCTGAGTTATAACTCCCAAATGGCAGCAATGTGCTAAGCTGCTATTACATGCTGTGCAGGCAGACATTTGCTGTGATACAAAGGCATCCCCTATCAGTTCAGAGAGCAGGAGAAACAAAAAATGGTTTGACAAAAGGTTGATTTACTGCTGGTGTTGATCAGCAAGATTAGATTTTAGACAAGGTAAATACGTTTTACCAGAGTTAACTTTGTTTACCAGTTTGTTAATGTGTAGTCTAAGGATGTGTGGGTCTACCTGTCAAGGTGGAAGTCAAACAAAAAGACTTTCTTCTTCCAGTGCACCTATTCCTCCAAGAAATACATAATTAAAGTTGGAATCATTTATTTTAGGGTTCAAGCTAAATGTGCTCTGTGAGTGGATGGAGCATCTGTGTTACTTTCTTTCAGGCCACAGTATAGAACACAGGGAGCAATTGAAAACTTGCAGTTCTCCAAATGTCTACATACTGTATGAAACATTACACATTTAGTTAACTAGTTATGGCCACCGCCAATGACACATAGGGTACAAGAGAGACATTTTGTTACTTCATGCCCCTTCACATATATTGTACAGCTGTTTTTATGCTTTGCACTTACCACCATGCAAATCAACCTGAAAAAGTCTTTGTTCTTCTGACATTTGTACCAGACACCTTCAGATTCATTACCCCTTCCGGATTATAAAAGAAAAGTTTGACTACGACATGCCTACTCTATAGCATAACACAACCAAGATTGCCATTTTAAATGGAGCCCCAGTATTCAGCTTTAAGGAGTCAATGGCTGGCAGCACACTATTATTGCCATTAGCTCCCTTACTAACTTGTTTTCTATGAAAACACAGTAGATCCATCAGTGGATCCAACTTGCATGGTCCCAAACTGCAAGAAAACTTTTTCCCAGATATTTTTTACATAATGTCCTCGCTCTAAAGCACTCCCTTACCCGACTATTGTGACAATACATTCTCATTCTCTTTCTGTCTGAGTCAGTGATGAGAGCTTTGGGTTGATGGAGGTGGAGGGTTAGTGTGTGAGGGCTTAACCCTCTAATCCCCCAAGATGGATGATTCCCAGGAATTTGAGGAACAGGTTACTTAGGCAGGTACTTATTGCCATAATTGGATTCGATTTCACATAGAACAGCTGAAGGGGAAGTGTCTGTTTCTAAGTAGTTCTGGAAGTGAGGAAGAGCTAGAGATAAGATTTATTCACCTCCAGTTGCGGACTGCATAGCCCTATATGTTCAGTTTAGTAAATAGCTTAAATGTGATTGATACCAATAACTGATAGAGTGTATATGAATCTGCTTGATTTGTTGATTGGATTGGCTGAATGCCAACTCCAGTTGTATAATTTGTTTTATATTAGATAAATTCATAAGTTAAAAACAATGGTGAAAATGAACATTTGTGATTGTCATACTGTATTGCATCAGAGATGCAATACAGTATGACAATAAAAATCAACTCTCACTGCCCCCTGCTTGGCCCCCTGCTTGGCCTCCCCACCAGAGCTTGAATGTCTGCTCGATTAATTGTGATAATTCTTTTTCTCCACATAGATGTAAAAATGTGATTTTAAAGTTTTTATGTTGTTAAAAATGTATAATATATATAATGTTAATTTTTAGCTGTGTCCCAATTCAGAGGCTGCATCCTTTGATGGCTGCATTTGAAGGCCAATCGCGTCACAGTGCTGCAACAACGCTGTCCTACATCAGATGCAGCTTCGTTTCTCGGAAAACAAAGCATATCCCAGGATTTTTTGCGAAAGGTGACAAAAACGAACATAGCAGCTACGAGCGGCGAGGCGGCCACTGTAAAAATACAATTACCCTCATTAATAACGCTAGTAAGCTAACATTAGCTAAAGTTTACACTATTGGCCAAAAGTAACGTCACAATGAGATACATCGCTCATCGAGCATCTCATTTTCTACCAAATAGTAAATGCAAGGAAAATAAAATTTCTGGCTCCATCATTAGCGACTAATTTAACACAGCTGTGAAGGTTGCTAGGCAACAGAAGCGGAGCTTTGCGGCTCAACGGTAGGGCGGGAACAGTTGGTGACGCAATCAGGAAGTCCTCTGTAGACTCTCTCATTTCGGTATAAACGGTTTAAAACGTATCACGTCAATTCAATCTGCCACCCTAACGCTAACCCTACGCCCCTATCTGCCCCCCAAAGAAAAAAAACCCTAGAACCGCCCCTCTGTGTGCGCACTGTACACTGTAGTGTGTGTAGCCATAGAGGAGTGACAGATCTGAAACAAACAACCTCCCCAACCCCATCACCACCATCAGTGCAAACACGAGACGTATGCAGGCTTTGACCTGGGCAGGTGACAGCCCTGCTGCAAATTGATTGGCCGAGGCCTGTCGCCAGGCAGTGACTCTTCATCACTGAGTGTTTTGGGCATTGAGATAATGGCCCCCATTAATCAAAAGCCACACTCAGGAATGCCCACCCCTACACACACACACACACACACACACACACACACACACACACGCACAGTACAAATAAATGCATGAACACACAGTGGTCTTTATAGATGCTTGTGAATGGTCTCTAATGTGTTAGTCACTTTCCTTTCCTTTTGTCCTCTATTTTTGTCTCTATTCTTCATTTACTTTCATTACCTCTTTTTTACTGTACTTTTTCTTTGCCCTCTCATTTATGTCCCTTTCTCCTCTTTTTGCTCAAATTCTCTCCTTTCTTCTTTACTGTTCTCATTTCCTATTTCCTTTCCTCTTTCCCCCCATCTTGTCTGTCTTTGCTTTATTTTACTTTCCCTTCCATTTATCTCCTCATTTCATCTTCTTGCTGGTCCCCATTCTTCCCTGTACTCTTCCTTTATTTCACACTTCCTTCCCTGTTCTTTTGTTTCTTTTCCTTCCATCTTTTCCCTTTCTTGCTCTTTCTTTTATCTCTTCCTTTCCTAATCTTTACTGCCTTTCCATTGTTCCCTTTTCATATCTGCCCTTCTTTCATTTCATTTTCCCTTTCTTTGTGCTTTATTCCTTTTTCTTTTTCATGTCCCTTTTTCTTTTCCTTTTCATTTTTTTTCCTTTCTTTTTTCTTCCACTCTCCTCTTCTTTTCTGTTCTTCTCCTCCTCCCTGAACTCTCATCTCTTTCTATTCAAATACTTGTAAACAGCTACATCTGCTTTCCCTTGACAAATCTGCCCACTGTGGCTACATGCTCGGGTTCACAGAGGTCAAAGGTTGCCCATTGTCTCCTTGTGTGTTTCCCACCCGAGGCCACACTCCCTCAAGTCTGTGTGTGTGTGTGTGTCTGTGTGTGTGTGTGTGTGTGTGTGTGTGTGTTGTTCTAAAAAACTAGAAATTTCCTAAAGTGACCTCCTTCTTGCCTTTCTGTCTTTCTGTATCTCCTCAATAACTGAATTCCCCCCTCTCTCTTTCCCTCTCCCTCTCTCTCTCACTCACTGTTTCACACACATACAGAGAGCATTTTTTCATCAGGTTTTGGATTATTAATGGAATAATTAGGTTTGGGATGTATTTTAATGAACAAATCAATCACTGAATTAAAAGATGGGATCAGAACTGAGCGTATGGAGGGCTACAGGAGTCTTTTAATTTTGGCTACTCTCCTCTCCTTTCCTCTTCTCTCCTTTCTCAGTCCCTCTCCTCAGGCTCAGTGTAATGAAAGCAGAATAGATTCAGCAACTAGCTGTCCTGCTGGTGAAGTGATTGGTTTTGGCACTGAAGCCCAAGCTGAGCAAGGGTCTTGATTGGCTTTTGGGGGGATGGAGGTGGGATGATTGTGAGTTTGTATCTAGGCCACATTCAGGTCTTCAGGGAAGGAGTAGAGTGATTTGTATAAACATACCCACTGGCAAACTGGTGGACTGACACTCGCACAACATGCCCTGCAGGAAAACCCTGCAGTCAGAGTAGTGCTTTGCTGTCATAGCTGCTTTGGATGGCGTTTTACAGGCACTGCTAATGATGGCGTCAAAGAGTGACCTTAATTCATTTCCCCAAGACAAGCTTGTGCTGCCTTACATGCCTGTACATGGAGGCATGTGAAGCAATGATAGGAGCCAGAGTCCAGAAATACATTGATGCCTTTACACACTTACACAACACAACACACACTTAAGGTTATTTATTGAGCGTAGCAGCAGACATCTCCCACTCTTGCTTAGTCAGCAAAAGGAAAAGTAACATCTTGATCTTTGGTCCCAGATGTGTAGATTCATGTGTTAATATTCTTGCATGGATGCACAGGTGTGTATGCTTTCACATCAGTGAATGTGTGTGTGTACAGATTTGCATCCTGCAGTAGCTTGACAGAGATACCGCCCGATGGCAGGAGATCCAATCTGGTCAATCTTAGTGTGGAGCCCTCTGTGTCATTCACTTCCCAGTTCTTTGTGCTGAGCAAACATATCTTGCCTGTACTTATTAGCCATGCCTTTATACCTGGTCTTCCTGCTCTCTTTCCCTCCGTCCTCCAGCACATACCCTTCATCTTTCCCTCCCTTACTGCACGATGAATTCCATTCAAATCAACTTCCCTCCTGCGTTCTTGTATATGTCATGTCTGGTTGTACTGATTGTGATGTCTGTTTTGTTTTTACATTGTCTCTGTGTCACTGCAACATGGCATTAGATGTAATTTATGTCCTAGACTGTGTTTGTACAAAGGACACAGTGTAATTCAGCACTGAGCACTGGGCTATCTCACACATTGCAGCACACTGCACACTGGTCCTCATTTTAAACTTGGATATCCTGACATTATATGTCTGTAATGCTGCTACCAGCCTTTATCCCTTACTGAAAACAGTATAACACTGAGATGTACTTTGGGCAGGTTCAGAAAACCTCTATAGCATATTCTTCCAGAAGATATATTTCATTCATCATCCTTTCCTGAATTTTCCTTCTTAACATTTTAAAAATACATAGATTTTAAAATCTAGGTAACAATCCCAGATACCAGGTGTCACTGTTATCTTCATATCATGACCATCATTTTAAAGCAGTGCTTGTTGTCAGCATGTAGCGTGATTAAAAGGAACTACAAATGGAGCAAATAAATATTCTGCTATGCACTGAAACCTAATTAAGATTAATTTAAGCTGAAGAGGTGAAACAACTTTTTCACTTCAGAATTTTTATCACTGACAGGCTGAATGGAAACAGCCTGATGTATGTCAGAGAACATCAGAATAAAAGTTTTAACATATGGATTGATAAAAGTGGATTCAAGTGCTTTAGATTGGTCAAATTTGAAGCTCAAATATTTTCTACTAAAACGTATCGGTACTGTGATATAGTGTACTGTAGTCATGGTAGTGATGCATTTTCTGCACCTCATTACCTACGCTTTCATTATTAATTCAATTCAATTCAGTTTCAATTCAATTTCATTTGTGTAGCGCCAAATCACAATACAAATCATCTCAAGGCACTTTATAAAAACAAAAAAACCCAACAAATCCCTTATGAGCAAACACTTGGCAACAGTGGAAAGGAAAAACCCCCTTTAACGGAAAAAAAAACCTCCAGCAGAACCGGGCTCAGTTTGGGCGGCCATCTGCCTCGACCAGTTGGGGTGAGTGGATTATTAATGCAATCCTAAAATTCTTTGCTTCTTAGAGCTTGTCAGGAAGGACATCACACTCTGATTTACAAACTCATACTATCATTCCACATCATAAAAACAAAACAAAACCCTGAGTAGTTTTCCCCTTTCTCCAAGACAAACATATTCACAGATTTTTACACACCCATATGGACCAGTCCCCAGAGGTACATCCGTGTCCCCACTGATACAAGAAGATAAAGAGACAGAGCAGAGGGAGAAGCTCATGAGATGGTGAGAAAGTAGATGGCAGAGGGATAAGCCCCCTGGGTCTTTCTAATTATCTGTAAGGATCAGCAGCGCTCAAGGATGCATAAGGGGAGGGATTTGACTGCCAGATCTGCTGGGTAGGAAGGCCTGATTGGATCGGTCACCTCTTTGCATATACACCCATTCCTTATGATGCCTGAAGCTGAGGCTCATTAGACACAGGCATATTTACGCATGCAGATGAACTACAGTGGCAGACATTTGCAGGGATTCTCCTGCACCTTATTGTGACCATGTGTTTCTGAGCTGTGCTGCATAAAACTTTTCTGAAATCTGAAGAAAATTCTGAGCTTCTGATACAAGTCAATTTTGTGCAGTCAACTGTTATTCCTTTCATCTCATGGTTGTAATAAACAAATAGGGTCCAGTAAGGCAGAGAAGTGATAGCTTTTTGTTATATGCCTCTGCATATAGAGTGTTCTAATACTTACATTTCTGTAATCACTCATGTATATTCACATACCTGTGTTTACACATTTGTGTTAATACCAGGACATCCTGTCCCTTTGCATATGAGTGGGCAGTTTGAATCAAGAGAAGTCTGACAGCCTCTCACCGTGGTAATTATCTGCTGTGATTAAAAATTATAACTTCTCAGTGTCACAGTGAGTAGCGGACAAATTATAGGCATTAGCATGAAGGATATGCTGCACCGAGTGTATAGTTTGGTACTCAGTTGATTCAAATAAGGATTAGATTATCACACTCTGCTTCTTTTTCTCTCCCTACCTGCTTCTTGCTTTCTCTGTTCTCTCTGTTTGATTCACCTGTCAAACACAGAGACTGCTGAGGTGTCAATAAAACCCATCATTACTCTACTCAGAGCTGCCCATAGGATTTCTCAAACTTCACTGCATCTCACTTGGGTGCTATTAATTGATGTTTGGATAGCGTTGGCGCCCAGCAAGGACAGTTAGCTCCATGGATGCAAATGTCATCTTTTGTTGATGCTAATTATGGATTTAATAGCAAGAGTGTTTTATTTTGAGTGAATAACCTTTAGGAATCGCAACTCTGTGTCAACATCTTCCTTTAGAAGGGCTGAAATTTAGATCACTGATCAAAAAGTTGCTGTTTTTCCTTTTCTAATTCCTCTGCAGCAGAAAGAAATTGACATTTGCTCATGTAAATCTGCCAGCAGCGGTCTTTTATTGCCTGCACAGTGACATTTTGGAAGGATCTTTGTCCCACAGGAGAGGTGAGATCATGGCGACATAGCTTAGATAATTTTACATTTGGTTGTCTCTCTTGTGGTGAGTATAATTAAGAATGGAAGCAGGAAAACATCAAGTGCTGATAAGTTCCGACACTGTTATTGAAATCCACTCCCACTGAGGGAATTTCATCCTCCCTTGCTTTCACATGCTTTATCTCACCCCTTAAATCCCTCACTGCGCACACCCCTCAGGTGCACAGAGAAGCGCACACCCTCATAAACACACTCAGCTCAGCTCAGGTTGATAGATAGGTGTGTTTGTTTCTGCACTGTGGTTCCAGAACGGCTGAATGCAGAGTAAATGGGGCTGCACCCCAACTGCTGTGCCACCACTGAGCTGTCATTATATGTGTCACATTATGTCACATCCACCTGGATCGTTCATTAAGCATCCAGCAATGCAGTTTGGAGCTTATTGGTTTCTTTGGAGATAATTCAGACAGTACACTACCTTAGCACATTATCTAAACCCTCTTATTATTGCCCTGCATCTTTGCAATTTGCTCCGTGGTGAACCGGGACATAAAAAGTACCTTAGAAATAAATCTGCCTCAACTTTCGTAACAATATTTCAGAAGAAAATTTGAATATGTTATGTGCTCATGTTAATATACAAATGATAAAAGAGAGGGACATCTGGACATTGACTGGTTGATTCTTGCTCTTTCTGTTTTTCTCCTTCTCCCATACACACACATAATAGAAACACCACAGAGGTTTTTCACACATGTGCTTTGGGGACTGCCAGCACTGTGGGAATGCCTTCCATTCTATCTCCTGCACAGCACACAACACATGACAGACAACCACCTGTGCCACCTGAGCAGACCCATTGTACACACTCCTTATCGCACTGGTCCCAGTTCTAGGCGTGTGGACAGACCCATATTGCTTATATTGTTGCTGCCTCTTCACCCATTCAGCGGGGCGGCTGGGTTTGCAGTGGGGGTGCACCACATGTGGCGTTCTTATCAGTCCCTCCGGAAACAGGCATCTCACTTTCTGGTTCCTGTAAGAAACTGAGCAAAGCCTTCTTCTTGAAATCCCCAAAATTTTCAGCTTGTGGATGCTTTGCAAGTGTTTGTACCCAAGAGTTGTATCATTAAAACTATTTACCTCTGATGGTTTCCACTGCTTCTTGAAAGAGCATGTTGCTTGGCAACAAATATGAAATAGTCGCACTAAATCAGTTCTGCAACTGTTTCATGTTGCTGTTTGGCTCACATTGGCAATAGTTTAGACAAATACTGTATGTGCTGAAGAACCGAGCCAAATTTATTACCTGCTATAGATCATCATGTCTGCCCTCCTCACCCCCACATCTTCCAACTGTTCTCCTTTATATCGATCATTTTCTATTCTTCAGCATGCTTCTATCCTGCTGAGGTGTACTGCTCCCTGCAGGTCCACACTGCCCTGCTCCTTTTTTCATGTCTGGTTTCATCTTTTTGTTTTCCTCCATTAGTGAAGACTCAGCTCTTCTGTCTTTTCTTCTTTGTAGAGCGAAGGTGCTAATGGGTTACAGACCAGCCGTGACCTCATCTGTTGCATGCTTTTGAAAAACTTTTAGCCTCTGTAAACAATTCAAAACTCCCTAGAGATGAAAAAGGACCTTCAGTGCTGGCTGAAATGGGATTTTTTCCTGCCTGGGAGTCAGTGTTGTTTCAGAGAAAGATAATCTATAAAAAGTGACACTTCAGAATGAAACACATCCTCTCACTAGGCATTTGGGTGAACACTGAAGAATCACTGAGTCTTAATTACTAAATATTACTCAGTTCAAATTATACATCTTAGAGGAGCTGAACAGGGAGGTGCATATGACAATGAACATGAGTAAAGTCAACTATCACATGTTTTGATTCTATGTATTTGATAGTTGAAGTCAGTGCTCTCTGGTGGACAAACTCTGTAATGCGACAGTTTCTAAGTTTTTAATAAATATTTTTTGTCATTTTTCTAATACAAACACACTGATATTCACTATTTCCAATATACAATTAGCTTTTATATTGGCCTAGCCTCATTGTTAGTCAAATTCTAATCAGAAAATGTAAAACTTTATCATCCATACTGCTAACAAATATTTTCAGAAGTTTGCAGTCTGGTTTACACATGGTTTTGCTGGTGTGAACATCCATTCATTTTCTATACCCGCTTATTCCTTAACCAGGGTCATGGGGATCTGCTGGAGCCTCTGGTATGAGCAGTGATAGTTAATAAGTACCACAAAACACTTGTACTGTCGTCACAGGTGCCTACTGTTTCATATACCTCATTAGCAAAACAATATTGTCTGTATCCTTTAAAAAAATGTTTTTAAATCATTTGAAAATACTGCAGTGGTTTCTGCAAAGTTCTTTGCTAAACAGCTTTTTGAAAACAGTCCTGGCAAAAAAAAAAAAAAGTTTAAATTTTACCAACTATTATAGCAGCACTTTATGTCCAATGGGCTTAAAACATATGCCCAGAGTCATTCAGGATGTGCAGCAGTACTAATGCCTCCTTAACCCTCATGCTCCAGTGTTACATGTGACTCACTGAGCCCTCTGTGACCCATGAGAGCTGGAGAGGCTGCTGGGGAAAAATGCTTCATGGGACCTTTCATATGAGGTTCAAGTACGTATTTTCAGCAAATTGCGGCATTCCCTAAACTGAATGAATGCATTCATTTTTTAATGACAGTAGTCATTCTGATTCTGACCTAAAGTCAATAATAACCCTGAGCTGAACTACCATCAAAATAAATCATATGGATTATGAACACTATGAGAGAATGTAAACATGAAGGATTGCCATTTTGTAGCTTTATTTTTGAGCTAATGATTTGATTAGATGGACAAATCAACTAATTTCAAGCCTTTATATTGGTTCTCCCAGAGTTCTCTATTTTATTGTCTTACATAAAGCAAAGGTTTTGCTTCAGTAACTTGAAAAATTGGAACTTTTATATGTACAAGTTCTGAATGAATGTAACCAAATGCCCTTCAAATGTTTATTACCACTTTATTTGTCTTTCCACGAGGTTGTGATGTTACGTCTCACGGTGTCACAGACTTTAAGATGCTCAGTCCAACAGGGCTTAGGGCTGTCTCGCTGCAACTTTGCTTAAAGGTTCTTATATGAACTTTAGGAGCCTTTGGATATACAGTAAGTCATAGTACCTTTAGATATGTAAATAAATATTAGTTTTTCACATGAATGTATGTATTGTATATGAGTTATAGGTTTACACTGTTTATGATACTTGTTAGAAGATTCAGACTCAGGCAAGATGCATTTCCCTTCTACATCCTCTATTTTTTAAAGGTCAGCCATAAACAGGTACTTTGAACTTAGAGTGCAGCAGCCCAGTAGAAAATTTACAACGATGCACGACACCAAATGTAGCTCTTCCTCCAAGGCAAATGGCTTTGCTTTCTCCTCTGAAAAATAATGGCTGAGACAAAGTGATTTTTGCCTTGCAGCCTGGCAGTCAGGCACGTTGCTCATTCTCTATTCATTCGAGCAGTTGCAACCTGCAGTTAGCAACTAACTTTTGTTTACATTTTACCCAATATCATCAAAGATTACTTTGTTTGCAACATTTTACTAGATGGTACACTGAAATGTACTTAGTTACTGAGGAATAAGTAAAGAACAGTCAGGAATGACCTGACATTTACTAATAATTAATCATCAATAATAATCAATAATTTACTCCAATGAACACATACTTATCAGCTAATATTTACCTGCTGTAGTACCTTCCAGGCTGTTCTCTAGCAATTCACTACAATCTACTATTAATTTGGAGTTATTCAGCAACTACATATTGTCATGCCTCACTAACTAATCACATTTTTGTGTATCAAACTGTTTTGACCAAGATACGTAAAAATGGGTTAAGTACCTCTTTAAGAGATGATCGGGACCAGGTAATATTGTTTATTGTAATATTGTGCATTGTTGTGTGAAGCGAACAGCCCTGGTGCTCAAAGAAAGTGGGTTTTGAACCGTACTTTGTCAGTGTGTTCTAACAGAACTGTAATGTAGTTTTCCAAACATGGCAAGTTTAATTACTTTCTCTGCAGGTTGCTGTATGATCTACAGGTTATATAACCACAAATTATCCAATTCCACTTCCCTCTTCAAGAAACTCAGAACTCTGGGTATTGTAACACTAAAGCACAGTCAGTGGGACCCTCTTAACCTGAAACTGAGACTGCCCCCACATTCTCCGCTGGGACGCCTATGTTTACCGCCCGGAGTGACTGAAAATTAATTGGCTTCTTGAGCTGCTGTACATTCCCCACTGTCAGTGCAATGGCCTCCCCTCATTTCCCCGTCACTTTAAGTCGAAGTGTATTAATGGACTGTGTGGACCATTGATTCCTAATTCGTCTCGACATCGACATTGGGGATAAATATTGCGTGGCACGATAGTCTTCGGGTTTATTGTAATCAGCACTGTTATTGATCGCCTAACTGAACCCCCCCAGAAGTAATCTATTTTAAATACACTTTCAGTAAAATGGGGTGTTTTGGGCCTTGTCCCAGCACATTAGAAAGCCTCACAGTAGTAGAAAGAGGGATACAGAATAAGGACTAGAAAATGTCTCAAATTGGTAGATAAGAGAACAAAGGTGAAAAACAAGCAAACACACTGACAGATAGAAATATTGCAAAAATCATCAAGTATGCTCAGTGAAATAAGCCTTGCTTTTGTGTATTGGTGGTCTCTGGGTGGTTTCTGTCAGTGTGTATGTGTATGTGTGTGTGTCTATGCGTCGGTCTCTGCGAGGCCAGCAGATGATGGATGAGAACTCAGCTAGCAGCGCTATCGATTTATCCTCACATTCATCTGGGGCGAGGTGGCGTGGGGCAGCTTGCCACGACGAGCATCTCAACACAGTGTCTCTCGATATGTGCCTGCTCACACGCACACATACAGTATTTATAAGCATTTCAAATGGACAATGATTATCTTGCGCCAGTGGAGGCGTGGACCTTGGATGAAATTTTTCATTGTCTGCTGAGTACGACTGCCTCCCTCCTCACCAAGGTGTTTTTATTGATCCACCTGCAAAGTGGCGTCCACTTGTTTAACATCCAGTCTAATACACTTCAATTGACCCAGCCTTGCCTGTCTGCCTGTCTGTCTGTTTTGTTCAGATATGCGCACAGAAGCGAAGAGGAGTGTGCATGTGTGTCAGGCCAGTTTGTGCTCACAAGGGCATGATGAAATGGGGGTGTGGCTCTGCGTGTTCACGGAGGAGCAATGTTTGTGTGCCTGTGAGCTCATGTGTGTTTCTGCTTGTAGAATAAGTCTAGTGTGTGAACATGGTCACGGGGATGCAAATAGGTTTTTGTGTGACTGACAAGAGCTGGTCCATCCAGTTCATTGCGCAACAAATTAAGGCTGCAAAGCAAAGTTGCCATTCTCTCTGCTCAAGGCTTTGTTGTTTTTCCCCTTACTCTCTTTGCTGGAGTGTTCATAATCACCTTTAACAAACTAGAAGGATATCAGTTGTTCTCCATGTCTAACCTCCATAAAAATGGCTCCAATTATCGAGGACATGAAAGCGACATGTCAGAGACATAATTTCAGTTGTGACTAAACAAGATAATACTTGAGTGGGACAAGTTACAAAAAGTACATATTGATGTTTGCACACTTCAAGACACAACAGTCAATTGCTTGGTCCAGCTTTTGAAAAGCAGCAGAGCTATAGTTCAGATATGTGTCTCCTATTTAATGCATTCACTGAATGCATGTTGTTGTGATGTCAGACAGTTTTAAGGCAGTCTTATCTTGATCATTGATAACAAAACCTGTATGCCTATATCCTGGAGAGGATTCTAGATGTGTTGTGTGGTCATATAGGGTTTTCTCTTTACTGTGCAAATGATTTCCCACTCATCCCCGAGACTTGTGCTACTTGCTTGCCGTTTAATAAAGTTCCTATGTGCATCAGATTTTTTCTTTTTAAAAAGTACCCAACTGATTGATTGACAAGCCCACTACCTTTGATTGATTGCTGCCTTTTAATATCTTCTTCACTCGTACAGTATGGTCAACCATTTACTCCTTTTATTTACAGACAACTCCACCTCAACATAAATGGCAATGATTCCACATAAAACTGAACACGTTTAACATGTACTGTTGAAAATACTTATAGTCTGGACCTTATATGAAAGCCTAAATCCAAATGCCTGTGTGGGTTTGTAGTTTATGATGATGATGGTTATAATTTTATGTTAGTGCTGACATTTACTGTACCACATCAACAATCTTGAGCTGCTCTGATCATGAAGCCTAAAATGATTAATGTCTCCATGAGTATTTAGAATCCTCTCATCTTTGTTCTCTCTCTCTCTCTCTCTCTCTCTCTCTCTCTCTCTCTCTCTCTCTCTCTCTCTCTCTCTCTCTCTCTGTCAGGGGATGATGTACCTGGAAGAGAGGAGGCTGGTCCACAGGGACCTGGCAGCCCGGAATGTGCTGGTAAAGTCACCTAATCACATCAAGATCACTGACTTTGGACTGGCACGGCTGCTGGACGCAGATGAAAAGGAATACAATGCAGACGGGGGAAAGGTTGGTGTAAGTGGAGGCGTGTGTATGTTTTTGTGTGTGTGCTGAACCTACCTGACACTTCGCATAAAAATGGTTGATATATGTAATAAATACTGAAAGTAAAAAGTAATAAAACAGAAGGTCAGTGGTGGTGACAGGAGACAGAAAAGCATTGTTAGGGTCCAGGGCCAAAGGTATTTGTATGTCTTAATATGTGTATGCACTGCAAAATAGGTGAGCAGTTTAAAAGAGGACAACAATTTAGAAATTTATAGTAATAAGAGCAAATTACCAGACTCTAAAGTGATGCACTAAAAAATTTTGACCAACCATGAAAACAACATAAATTATATTTTTAGTGATATGAAATAAGCAAGTTATCCTGCTATTGGAAAAACACAAAGTGGACACCTAACGATGCAAAGGTGACCTACTGTGTATATATATATATATATATATATATATATATGTATCCTCAGGTTTGTCCAGCATGCTGCATATTTGCACTCAGCATGTATATATTCTATGTACTTCTCTAACATAAATTATTAGTTAACATTAATTTCCAGCATAAAACAAGTGCCAAATCAATTATGCAGATCAATTGATTCGCTGTGGCGACTCCTAATGGGAGCGGCTGAAAGGAAAAAAAATTTTTATCCTAATTAAAAATTAGTATCCTTTGCGATAAAGTGTCCTTTATTGCATACTAGTTTTGGCTCAGCCTCAAGAGTTGCACATATTGTATGAGGATGTGACAAATAAAACCTTTTAAATCTTAAGTATTGATTAAAAATTAAGTCAGTCTGAAATTTTGTTTTGTGAAACTCTGGTAAACTTTGTTTCAGTAAAACACAATTTAGTAAAATAATGCAGCCTCACTTCAGTTTGTTTTGTTTGGGGATCCAGGCCACATTAATCAGAAGCCCCTTCTCATTTCCTCACTTGGGACTTACTATGCAAATCGTCCTGATCAACTCCCTTTATTAAATTAGCTTGTTCTCTTAAGACTACAGCTGGAGGCTGAAAGTAGCCCCTGCATCTTGAATTGGAGTTGAAGTATTTCCCTAAACCAGGAGAGTTTGATGCAACCATCTGAGTGACTGACTCTTTGTTGGTATTCACTGATGCCTTGATAAATGAGAGCTGTTGTCAGCACATCTGCATGTATGCCATAAAAATAGACACACCATGGGAGAGAAATCAACATAGATAAAAGTGTAAGTGTTTTACCACATTTGCAGCCTGAAGCAATTCATTTCTTCTTCCTGTTCATTTCCCCAAAGAGCATGCCTGTGTTTCACGCTCCCACACAGAGGGAGGTGCTGTATTTTACATGACTGATGAGTGTAAATCCGTGTGCATCCACAATAAAAGGCTAGATATCTACCTTATTTAGTGAGTTCTACAGTGTTGCTCTCTGCAGTCAGTATGGAAATCACATACCAGCATATGGTGTGCCCTCGTCAGCAACGTCAAAGGGCTTGTTGTTACGATTACTGTTATTAGTAGTACAGAAGATGCAGCCTTATTAAGTATGTTAAAACGCATTCACTATTGATGATCTCTTTGGTTAAGCTGAAGCTGATAGCACTTGAGGAATACTGAGTAAAGCAAAGCTATGGATGAGAGTGCTGTCAATTTTCCAATATCTCACAAATGCTAGATTAAAAGATAGGGCAGCTATTTAGCAAAAGAACATAATAGTGATTTGTCTGTTCAGGTATAATTAAATATGAGGTGAGATGTGTTTGCTTGTTTCATCATAAAATCCCATTATGTATCTATCCATCTCTCCTCAGATGCCCATTAAATGGATGGCTCTGGAATGCATTCACTACAGGAAATTCACTCACCAGAGTGATGTGTGGAGCTATGGTGGGTGCAAAATGTGTTATGTGTAGACGTCACTGTTTCTTATGCTTGTACCTGTGGAAGTAAACAAGTCAGTTGCTTACCATTCTGTTGTTTTTTTTTTTTTATTTGTATTTTCACCCTCTCATCTGACTGATTCAGTTGTTTCCTGTGGTTTCTTTGCCTCGCCTTCTCATCCCTTCCTTTGTCTTGTTCTCTGTCTTTCTTTGTTTTTCTCTCAGGAGTGACCATCTGGGAGCTGATGACATTCGGAGGTAAACCATATGACGGCATCCCCACCCGAGAAATCCCAGATATCCTGGAGAAAGGGGAGCGCTTGCCTCAGCCACCCATATGCACCATAGACGTCTACATGGTCATGGTCAAATGTGAGAAAACGCAAACACATTCTCAGACTCGAGCAATGTTATCTCATTTGGTTAATCTGTGCGAAAGTCAAAGTGTGTGTTTACGCCAGTTATGTGCTGGACTAATTCTTACGTTTTGTCAGAACATGAGTATTGCCTCAGCCGCAGGTGGCATTGTGTGTGGTGGAGTATATAATCATATTTTTTATTTTGAAATCATGTTTATACACTGCTACAACTGCCACAGATGAGATGTAGTTTAATAAAAGGGTTCATGTTTTTAATATTCATCTGGCAAGGTGGTATTGGAGCTCTGGGGCTCTAATTCAAGGCTGGAAGAGAAGCTGATATGTAAAGAGGAGAAAGGAAAAAAAAGAAAAAAGAGAATAAGAGACTCATGAATGTTATCATGAAACTGTGATGAGATGCTGGTTTATGGTCTGCAACATGCAGATCCACAGCCGTTTGTGTGCTCTTCCATCTGGACTACCACACCTCCCAGCTAACCTCCCCCAACTCTTCCTCCAGCCTGAACAACTCATCCAAAATCCCGCTATCTTGTTATTCTCCTAAAATTCCCCCATGTTTTTCCCATCTTGTGCACCTTCCCTTGGCTGGATTCAGGACCTGGTGCTGGTTTACATGGCAGCAGTGGGATTCGCCCAACCAGATTTCCAGGAAACGGTCCAAATATAGATGCCAATCCATCCTCTGAGCTCTGCCAGCCAACGGCTGCTTGGCTATCCTTTTCCCGCTCAGTCTGGTCATCACCCCACACTGTCTGAACTCCATTGTGGTAGAGTGACTTTTCTGTCTTCTGCTACTGGCCTCTCCCATCTATTTTTATTTCCCTGCCATTGAAGCTTTTCTTTTTTAATTATCTAGATTTTTGTGTCACACAAAAATTCTATCAGCTCTATGGTTATGTGATTTATGACTGGCTTACTTGTATAGTGGTGATTTAAACTCTTTGCTCTTGCATTAATTGTGATTTGCCCTGGATAAGCACAACAGCAGTGCTGAAAATGCCGAATGTGTTGAAAGAGAATGATGTGATCCAGCTTGGAGCTTGATATCAAAACATACTCCCTTGACAAAATGCTAATCCAACCAAAATGTCATAATATCTAATTGTTTTTTTTTTTGTTTTTTTTTTTTGTTTTTTCAAACAAAAAATTACTGCCAATGGCTTTATGATGTGAGAGCACACAAGCAAAATATGAAAGCCCTGCAGCCATTTAGCCTAATAATAATACCAACTGGAAAAAAAGTGCTTGAGGGTTTCCATGTATTCCTGATTTATATGTCATGTTACATTTTGCATATAGTTGTCAATTTGATCCAGTGTAATGCTGAACAGCTCATACTCCCTACAGGTATAATCTTGTTGAAATTGCTCATTGTTTCTCACAGTGCAAAGACTACACAAGACTCGAGCAATGTCTGGTGAGTGTCAATGATCAGAAATAGCCAAAACAGGTCAATCACAAGTCAAACCAACAGACAGGTCACAAAACCTCGTCAAAAGGCAGAAGGAAGCTCAGCGGTTGGCTGCATTAATTCTAATTACATGTTGACTGAGAGCTGTTGTTTGTGATCCGGTGTGCTGTCACACTGTGTGCCCCACCGCCTCAGCACCACCCCAATAAAGATGAAATAGAGTTTGATTGCTGAAGTAATTGCACCTCATTTAGGTAATGTGTCTGAGTGGGGCGCTCAAAGCGAAGGTTAGATGAACTGAGTGAAAACAGACAGACGAAATAACAGTGATGGTCAGGGTTTATTGAAGAAGTTGTAGATTGAAAATGGTGTCGACAGTTATGGTTGAAAATGAAAATCCGTTTTTTTTGTAGCCAGCCTTAAGATTAAGATTGTGAGGCATGAACAATCATTTTTGTCATGATCAAAACTTTTAAATTTGCAATAGAGTAAAATTCAACAATTATTTTTTGCTGGTATGAAAATGACAATGAAGTAGTAAAGCAGCTGGTATTTCTGCATGTACAGTACAGCTTTTAGTTTTTGCTCAGGTCTTTGTCCATAATCCATCTTTCCATTTATCTCTCTAACCTGTTGCTTTCCTTCAACCCCCCACCCCCAATCCCTCTTCTGCTCTGTCTCCCTCATTGACTTCCCCAGGCTGGATGATTGATGCAGACAGCAGGCCAAAGTTTAAGGAGCTGGCTGCTGAGTTCTGCAGAATGGCCCGTGACCCCCAGCGATACCTGGTCATCCAGGTGTGTTTGCCTCAACAGGAAAATATGATTTTTTCTGTGCAACCATCCAACCATGTTGTAGTCTGTGAATAAAAATTTGACCCATGAGATACGTTGTATTTTTTGAGTGGAACATTATTTAACACTTTAGTTTTATGTCATGATGGCATCCATTCATTCCATGCATTCCATTAATAAAGTCTTGACTGTGCCACTTGTGAATGTTTTAGGGCGATGACCGCATGAAGCTTCCCAGTCCCAATGACAGCAAGTTCTTCCAGAGTCTTCTGGATGAAGAGGACCTTGATGACTTGATGGATGCTGAGGAGTATCTGGTTCCCAGAGGCTTCAACATGATACCTTCATCCCATAGAACCAGGCCTCGAGTCGACTCCAACAGAGTAAGGACACACAAAAACACTTAAAAATCATTCATTTTGTAAGCTGTAGTCTTAAGATGATTGATAAATATGTTAAAGTGTTTTAAAATGTCATTCTCTTTCTAATTGCTATCATTAAAAATGCTAATGTGTTTACTGTATGCAACGTATCCCCTTATAAAAACTCTTTACTTGACGTCTAAAACATAATTCCTGTCCTCTGTAGTCAAATATTGCCCAGCTCACTGTCCTGTATAAATGCTTAATTTACACAGGACAGTAAGTGCTTCAAGAGTGCTTGGGAATGTCCAGTACACTGAGGATTTTTCTTTGCTAATGGGGCACCTCTGTCATTTCCTTCCCAGCATGTGGCTTAAACCTGGACTCTTTGTGGGCTGGTTCCCCAGGCCTCCGGTTTCATTACTCAGAGCTCTATAAGCAAATAACAGACACTCTTTAGCCCTAGTGTCTGCTAATAGACAGTGAGTGGAGAGCGGAGGCTTGGCTAATTGCGCTGCAGTATGCAGTACCTGCTGCTGGCTCACAGCTCTGCATCTTGTGCACCTTTACCCCCATGACCTATTCATTTGCTGGCGGCTCTTTGTTCTTTGACAAACACAAACATATCCCAAACAACACATGATGCGTCCAGGGTCCTGCGTGCTTAAGGTCAGCACCCCTATTATGACTTGAAATTCTTTTGATCATGCTGTGAAATGCCCCTAAATGCTCAGCCCGACAGGGAACGGAATTCATTCGAATCCATCGGCTGGTTGACATTGTCAGAGGAAGTTAGTTATTCAGGTTATGCCACCACAGACGCACTTCGATACAGACGGTTATCTAATCTGGGTTGATTTGCTCTCACACTTACACTTGAAAAGAGGCACAGATAATGACTGGCTTTGAAGAAGGGATGAGCAGAGAAGTTTGGCGGAGGGGAAGTTGATTGCCATGGAGGGAATACAGTGGGAGTAGGTGGACAGATATAACCCCAGGATGTCTCCTTTTTTTCTGCTGTGTTTTGTAGCTCTGCTTCCTGTAATTGCTGCAATAGCACAAGCACTTTTACAGGAGTAGGCCTGGGTTAAATAGCTCACAGCAAACCAACACAGCACCACAAGTAGTCCTTTGCTTAATGTGTCATGTTTAGTACAGTGTTTATTTTATTTATTTATTTTTAAATGTTCTTCTTTTTGGAAGTTCAGATATCTGAATGATAGTTTTGCCCACAGCTGGTAACTATACCAGCAGAACTTTGAGAATTTTACTGTCAACAAGCAGATGCACTGATACGACTGACAAAGGCGGACTTAAGTGTATTTTTGGCATTTACACCACATGTGTCTGTTGTTGTCCAGCTAATCTATATGTGTTTAGTTTGGTTTGTCTAAAATGTTTTTCGGGCTGTTCTGTTACTGAATAGCAGAACAGTGTCAAACTGTGCATTTCATGTCTCTATTTACAACCCACCATTTACCTCAGAACCAGTTCAGCTATCGAGATGGTGGTCCAAACCTTGTAGAGGGCTCCATGGCAGGTGCACAAGCCTGTGTGAACCAGGAAGCAGCAGGTGGCCCGGGGCCAGTCCAGGAAGACCAACGCTGTAACGGGAGCCTGCATAAAAAGAGCCTGAGCCAAACTGGGGGAGAGGACAGCGGGGGCCAGAGGTACAGCGCTGACCCCACCATCTTCCTGGGGGAGAGGACATCTAGAGGGGACACTGATGAGGATGGATACATGACCCCCATGAAGGACAAGAGCTCATCAGGTACTCTAACTTCAAACACAATAAACAGTACTATAAAATAATGTTGAAGCCGCTGTAATCGCTTTGTAGTGGTCGTACGAGTCAAGACAGGTTAATTTTACAAAGCACTTGTAGCAAGCAGAATTGTTGGGAATTGATTTACTGAAGCTAAAATGAGTCCAGGTAGAGAAGTTTCAGCCCTGAAGGGCATTTTTGAGTGAAGATGCATTTTAACATTTATACTTAACCCACAGCCTGTTGCAGACAATAGTACACTTTAAAATAACCTTAACCTTATCTTAATATCTCACTAATCTAGAAAACACAAAGAACACTGGTGGTAGAAGCGGTAGATCAACTAGGCAATTATGTGTATTGTTCCAAAAAAACAGAAACTCAGTTTTAATGTCAAATATGTGTACCCTGTGTGTGCTATGAATTGCAGCCGAGTCATTCTGTCATCTCTTTGCTCACTCACAGAGTAAATACAATATTTCGTAGTGTGTTCCTTCTGTCATTTTGACTGTTCATTTCATTGATTAAAATTCATTCTGAGTTTCTGTCGATGGCAGTGTATGTCAGATACTACTATAGAGTCATGTTTTGCCTTTGATCATAATTCAGTCCATCAGCCCTGCTCTTGTACTACCGTCTTTGATTTTTGAGCAGCTCAAAATATAACAAAGCCTGCAGCAAAATGCATCTGATGCAATGTCAAGGAATGGAAGAGTGGGCAAAATCAATAGGTTTCGCACCCCACTATTACAGCGTTTGGAAGCTGTGGAGAGGGGTCATTTGTTGGCATTTTCACCCCCGGCAGATGGAGTTTCCAGTGCCAAAGAACTGCTGGCAAGTTGCCCAACTAGTCCTGAATGGCTGCTATTAACACCATTATCATCTCCATCTCCATCTTTCCTCATCATCTCTTTCTTTTATTCACTTCAATTTCCACTGTCTTTTGTTTTCTCTTGATGTAATTTCTGTGATATTTTTGCTTGTCTTATTCTCTAATAAACTCCTTTTCTCTTGTTCTCCACTTTGCTTTTCCTTTTTGTGGTGTGTGCTACAGAATATCTGAACCCCATAGAGGAGAACCCATTTGTCTCACGACGTAAAAACGGTGAGGTCCATGCCTTGGACAACCCAGGTTACCACAGCACACCCAACAGCCACCCCAAAGGGGAGGATGAGTACATCAATGAACCACTGTACCTCAACACTTTCCACAGCCCTGCCGAGCTGGGCCTAGAAGCCCTGAGGAGAAATGGTCTGCCTCTTCCCACTCAGCCTCCTTCTTCCATCTCAGCCATGACCTCAGGCTCCCACCTCCCACTTATAAACCAGACCAGCCTTCCTCACTACCCACTTCCCACAGCCCAACCTTCTCCATCTGGCATGCCTTGCCTCCACGGCCCACCAACCCACATCCTCCACGCCCATCACACCATCAAATCTGCAGGACAAACTGGCAATCCAGTTGGTAGCTCCGGCACTCAGAGCCAAACAGGAACTACTGCCCAAGCCCAGGTGTGCCAGTCTGGTGCCCTGTCCACTTCAGCCACCATTGGACACGGCAGCCTGCCAGCCTACCAGAGCCATGCCACCACACACCCCGCCAGCATGCTGAAGCACGGAGGACAGACAACAGGTAAAGCCAGTGGGAAGAAGCTGAAGGTGACCTTTGACAATCCAGAATACTGGCAGCACAGTTTGCCTCCCAAATCATCTAACCAGGCAACCTTCGATGGTGCCCAGGGAGGTTCCACCAACCCCAAGCTCTTGTATAAGCAGAATGGACACATACAGCCAACAGTAGCTGAAAACCCTGAATACATGTCTGAGTTTTCCCTGAAATCTGGCACTGTCTTGCCACCTCCACCCTACCGGCAGCGGAACACTGTGGTCTAGATGTTCCTTAATCTGACTCTAGCCTCCAACAGCCCTGACGTCCTCTCCAGTTCCACTGTCCAGCCATAACCAGAGCTACCCCAACTCTTTCAAAACAATGTGCCATCTGCTGTAGACTGTAGAGACATCAGAAGGAGGTGGGCTGAGCCGAACCAAGCAGACCCAGCTCAGACAACCCACCTACACTATAATCATCTCAGTTCATTTCTGTTCTGTAGATAGATACTATACTCCAAGTTGCTGAGAATGTGAAGGTCATGGGAGTTTTCACACAGCAGTCGAACTACTGAATGATGTTGTCCCAGAGAGGTGGACCACAGTAGTATCAAACAAGATGGGTTCAACTAGGGACCTGAACTCACTGCCAGCCTCCGCGGTGTCCGATTCATGAGGAACAAGAATTCGTATTATACTTTGTTTTCCATTATAAAGGTCTGAGGAAGAACAATCTTCCGCTAAAGGTTTCTGAAATAAGCAAACAGAGAACAGTGATGCTGTCTGGTTTTGTGAATGACCTTGTAGAGGGAGGCCAGACAGCAGAATATGGAGGAAAAACGATGGAAGGGTTTAATGAAGAGAGTGACTTCCTGTAACATTAAGGACAGAGCACTGAAAGCCGATCAATCATATTCAGTCTTTTTGCCTATAAGATTATACTTTATTTTCTTGGTTTTCCATCAAATATGTGAAACTCATCTCAATTTCTACTGTAACTGTGATATTGTGATCGCCAAAACTGTGGTGATCCCTGCTTTCTACATTTGTAGTTCAACCATTAACTTGTCTGAAAACACGTAGTGCAGCTCCTGTTTTGCTCTTTTTACTTGACTGCTGTCTCTTTGGAGAAACTATTCAAAAATGGCTTTTTCGAAGAGTATTAGAAAAAAATACACTGTAAACATTTTATAAACATTGGTTGTGGTGCTGAAAAGATGGATTATTATACACTAGTTTTCCCATTCAGATTGTGAAGCTGAATGAGTGCCATAAGAGCGTGAGGGTAGCTAGGAAAATTGCTGTATTAGATAAGACCATCCATAAAGCAGCTGAACTCAGAATGGTGGTTTGAGACACAGAGAGAGTGAAGGAGAGAGTAAGAGAGAGGAAAAATCTACAGAGAGGGGAGGGAAAGTTCATACAGTCTGCCTAATGAAGACCTCAAGGAATGAACAAGACAGCACCAGCAGAGCACAGTAAAAACTGACTTTTTTTGTGAGTGTATTTGTGTCAGTGTGATTGGGATGAGTGTGTGTGTTCATATATTAGTGAGCTAGTTTGGCCCCACAGGGATGTCTGGGTAAAAAGAGATGCGGTAGAAGTTGGGGGTGATGGGGTCGACAGCCAGAAACCTTTAGTACCGTTTCTAACAAACAGTAGACTCAACATTGGTATGACCTCATTCAAGGCTTTTTCCATATCACTGCTGTCACGAAGAAAACATTACATTTTTAATTTCAGCGGCTTGAATCGACTGACCCAATGGATGATCTTCAGATGTCTTGTTGTTCGCCATAATTAGCAACGTAAGAATTTATAAAGGATCTATCCATGACTATTTCAATGGTGCCAAAATTAGAAAACAAAGCTTGTCTTTGTCATGGTGTTCATTTATATGACCTTTTTTGTAGATGGACACAGTTCTCACATGTTACAACTGTGCCCAGTATTGTGCAGAATTGCTCCATCTAAACCCTCGCCTTCCCACAGTAGTAGGTTTGGACATGATACTGTTTTATACTGTAGAAATCGGAGTGTTGTTTTTTTCCTTACATGTGTTCATAGCTATTTTTGCCATTGTGTCTGTGTTGCTTGCAATTATGTTTGTTACTTGTTGCTTCATCATTTGCACCTTGTAAATCAGAGACTGTGGAGCTTGTTGACCAGCCTTCAACAATATTGACCCATCCATTATATGACTATAAGATCAATTGTCTCATTAGACATTAGCCTTTTTTCCCAGATGTGGAGTAATAGTGGCATTGTCAGCTGTTGATGTGGCTGACAACCGAATTATTTTGAAATTTTAAAGGATCTTATGTCCCAGAAGTCAGAACTTCATGTAGTATTAAGCAACTGAACCAACCACGTATATACATAAATAATGAACAACAGATACCGTTGGAAGACATATCATCATGCTCCTTGAATTATGTTTTTTATCCAAATACTGTAATAAGGGAATGTTAATGTCATGTGAGCCAGTTGATACTCAACATATTGTGCTGACTATAACAATGTATTCCATTTGTTTTCATTATAACATCCAATATTATGGTTTAATATCTGTTCATAGGAACTACTGATAGCATTTTATACTTTTTTATGCTTGTATTTAAACAAACAAAGCAGTTGGTTAAGGTCAGAGAAAGATTGTGGTCTTGGTTTAAATCCAGAAAAAGTCCTAAAAGGGACTAAAAGCATGAGATCTGACATTTAACATTTAACCAAAACCATATTCTTTCACTAACTCTGACCAAAATACTTCTGTTACTTCTAACATTTTCTCTTTAGGGAAAATCCAATGCTTTGTATAGTAGGTAACTTAATTAGTGACTTCAATTACTGTTGGTACATGTGTCAATTTACAACTTATAGGAGATTGTAGAAACTTTTTTTGCTCAAGTGCAACTGTCAGATAATAATTTACACTTCTCCCAACACTGGAATTTCATTCGTGCAGGTATAGTCCAGCCACTGTTCGACCACATTTCTGATCATCCATCCATCCATCCATCCATCATTTATACCCACTTATTGCTAATTAGGGTCATGGGGATCTACTGGGGCCTATCCCAGCTCTCTTTGAGTGAAAGGCAGGGGTACACCCTGGACAGGTCACCAGTCCATCACAGGGCCATTTCTGATCAATCAAGGCATATTGTGATTTTTATTGTTGGGATCACCAACTGAGCCCTGATTGTCACTTTGCTTTCATGAGAATGTTTCTAACCCTCACTATTGATGCCTCTGCAGGCAAACTGCCAGTTAATGCTGCTAAAAGCGCTGGTGTTACAGCCATTATTTCTTCCACCAAGCCATACAGACCACCTGTGGGTGGAAAAATACCACAGAACTCGCTAAACTTAAAAGATCAAGGTGAACGTCTTGTATTTTTTTCTGAGAGATCCTCTTACAATAGCTCACTAGAATCAGTGTTCAGTGAACATGAAGAAAATCTCATCTTTCCTGAATCTTTTCCAGTCATCATCAGTGGAACATTCATTTCAGCTTTTCATAATTCTGCTGTGGCAGATTAGTTTTTCTTGAGTAGGTTATTTATTTTGTGTGTGTTTGAGTGTACATACATGTAAAGCTGTAAATGCTTGTCCTTTTCATGATGCAGCTCTTTAATCGAACATGGAGCTTAAAAGAATCAACCCTTCGTTATTGAAATATTTAAATATTCAACTTGTTTTTTGGTTCTTTACCACTTAAGAAAGCAAAAGCTTTATTAACAGTCAAAGTAAGGGTATGTGGTCAGGAGTTTGCGTTTAGTTGGTACTGACTAACTTCAAGAATGCCTTTGTTTCTGGGTTTTTTGTCTGCTTTAAACCGTATTTGTCATGCTGCTTTGATGACACCATGATTATTTGATGGAGGAATATTTTGTAGTCTCCTTTGGTGGTCTAATTCAATGAAACAGAGATAATTCATTAACTATGTGGGATAGTTACATTGGATTTGAGCTTCTTTACACAGAGCATTGGAAGTGACTGCCAAATTTGGCTTTCTAAAAAAGATGACGATCCTAAAAAGAAAAACCCATGCCTTGGGTTCTGTCTAGTTTGCTGCAAATTATGTTGCAGACATTGGAAAATGTGTCTTTGAATCAAGGATTGATTGAAACACTGATAGTCTCACATGTTCTGGTGAGCACTTCAGAGCATCCAAGACACTGAGCAAACCTCAGCTTTTAATCGAATAATCGAATCAGATCGTGAGGGCATACCTAGGAAAGTGAAGAGCCTCTTGTTCTGTCATTCTAAAGTTTTTTTTTGTTGTTGTTTTTTTTAAATACCACAATTAGTATATTTATTTATGGAAGCACTCTTTTTTTCTTCTCTGCTGTCATGCCTTGTTTCCTGTGTCACCTGCTGCTATTTGTCTCAGCCCCAAACACTCTTGCGGCTCAAGAGCATGCCATGACTTTTTACTGTTTCCTCTGAGCCAAGGTGCAGAGGCATGTAGCCATGCTGTAGTGAAGTCAGTCCTTCAACATTTCACCCGCAGCTTCTCCTAGACTTCGACTGTGTCTAATTTATAGTGCAATATCACCTTGCATGGTACCCAAAGTGAGTGTTTTACCACCCTCCACCATTGTGTTGCTTCATTAATGATAATTACATTTCTGTCCAAGGAATGGACAGGGTGGAAGACAACCAGATATTTTTACTGAATTCAGTAGCACAAACTTGGAATCCTTATTTATAAAATCATGTATGGGATTTTTGTATACAGTACCCTATATTGTCTTTTTAATATTGAGTTTGGTTTTAGTTTTTTCCATTTTCCCAATGTTATTTTTCTTCAAAGAAAAAGTCTTGAATCTATTCAAGATTTGTTTCCACTATTGTGCTGGTTATTCTACAATGTTTTGTCATTTAGTTAGTTTTTAGTATTTGCATCCTCATTGCACAAATTGTCATTTATAAGTGGACATTATGGTTTTTCTGTTTTAAAATGATGAAATCAGAATAACTGTACAGAATCTCTGGGGTTTCCTCCAACACATTTCAACAACAAATGTGAATAGTATTTTTATAAAGCACTGAAATGGCCGATGTGGTGAATTTGTAAATAAGGAGGCAATGCTTTGAATTTATATGGTCTTCTCTCCCACTGCTGTTTTTCCTGCTTATAACAACCTGTAAAAAAAGAGCCGTACATATTTGCTTTATGTAAGTGTACCTTTTGACTAATGACAATTTGATTTTAAAAGTGCTTGTTGACCCTTTCTCATGTGAATCTCTGTTCAGTGGCCCTTTTCCAGAGCTTTGTGGCTGTCCCAATGTAACCCTTCAGTTTAAGTAAAAACTGTAAACTGTGGTGATGGTGGATGAGTTGTGAAGGGGGAGGTGGAGGGGAGGAGGTGGTGGGGGGGTTGGTAACGAGAGCACCCCAGAACAAGTGAACAATACCTTCTTTTCCTCTTAATCTCCCTCCCTCTTTGGACCTAGTGCTGCCAGCCAACCTAGATAAACTGTGTACCTTCTCTGCTTTCTTTCTACTGGAAACATTACTGAGCCAAGCCTGACCTCTTCCTCCTCTATCCTAAAAGGTAGAGCACAGCCATCACAGTACAGCCTGTTTTCATGTCACTTCTGGTTTGTTTTGCATGCTTTTAGAGAAGGCATATTACAGCGAAGACATTATCAGCATCCCCTCCTCCTCTACATTAGCTTTCCATACTTCCCCCACATCCCTTAATCCAACATCTCTCCGACTTCTTTGAAACCATACCCAAAGCTTTATACTATAGAAATGCTGTTCCTCATGTTTGTTACATGAATCTGTCAAAAGTATATTTTTAATTTAATATAAATAAAGATTGATTCAGTATATGTTGTGTTGTTTCAGAGATGTTCTTGTGCATTTGTTGTGTGTCTTTCAGCTATGAGTAAGATGCAGAGTTGACTTGGAGTTCATGCAAAAATATTTGCAAGAGAGAAGTACTTTATTACATCTTACAGAGAAAATGTAATACTGCTACATAACTGTAGCATCCAGAGTGAATCAAAAACACCTCAACAAGGAAGCTCTCAGGTCCTGAACCCAGATCCCATGT
This sequence comes from Mastacembelus armatus, assembly GCF_900324485.2. Lineage (NCBI taxonomy): Eukaryota > Metazoa > Chordata > Actinopteri > Synbranchiformes > Mastacembelidae > Mastacembelus > Mastacembelus armatus. The sequence goes on along the minus strand of NC_046634.1, from coordinate 4,508,811 downwards.
TTGCTTGCTCAACATGCCACCCTGCTGCCTGTAAATAGAGCAGAAAATGAAAGCCCTGTTCATTTGCTCTAATGCTCGTGCTAACAGCTTTAATAATAAAATTTAACAGATGGTGTCTTCAATTAAGATGCTCTCAAGTTACAGCCTACTTGTTTTGACCCGACTTCTTAACTTCATCAGTGCAGAAGTTGCACTGGAGGCATAATTCTGCACTGCAATACACTTTCATGCTCAAAAGGACTGGCAGATGAAAACCAGCTGCATCAAAAGGTCCGCAGTGTTCTCCAAGCCTCCTCCAAAAGCTCTCCTCAGATAGGCTAATGTGTGGATGTAACATTTTGCTCTCGTTTTTCTCTTGCCCCGTGCTGTGCTTAATCCACTGTTTACCCAAGTGTTGGTTATGTAAACTAGCATAGGCAACATCGTTTGCTATGCAGCACTCTACCATTGCTGCTGCACTCCCAGGCTTTCATTTCAATCATAAATAATACAAAATTGTCCAATGGCTGAATATGAGCTTTCTGAAGTCACTGCTATTAATACTAATAAGGCAATGGGGTGCATTAAGTAAACACTGTTTATGAACAGAAATACCCCTCCTTTTTCTTCCTGCTTTTCCCTCTCTTCTCTCTCTATTAGTTTCCTCAGAGCACTGAAACTCAATTAGTAAGCACATCTAGTTCCACCATATTAATTTAGAGAAGGGGCTTCTGCTGCAGAGTAACAGTATTTGAACTATTTCCAGTTATTTTCACATATAGGTACTTATTCAAAATCTATATTAGGTCACTGTCACTGTCATAAATTATGCTTCCCATTTGCTAGGGAAAAGAAATTTAATTGATACTCACTAATGTTGAACTCCCATAATAGACAGATTATCTTGAACATTAAGCACACTTTCCGACAGGACTTTACACATTATCACTCACACCAGGCCTGGGGGGTTGGGGGTTCACTGTTAATTTGATGTTGCTGTATAACCATTTGTCAGTGTATTACAAGTCTCCTTTATAGCGGATCTTCCAGTGATGCCTGATATTGCTGCCTGCCAAGAGACAGGATTCAGCTCTGTCTTGGAGGCCTGTAGCAATTATACTTTCAGCTGCCCTGTACACCTGTGACGTAGCTCAGCGATGACAGCTCATTGCCTACAGGCTGGTGCTGTTTAATTGCAGCGTGTCACCTTGACATGTTTTACCCACACAGCCCTGCACCAAAGACAAACAGGGCGACTGTTTGAAATGACTCCACAAGTTTGATTCCTTTCTGTGGTAAGCTTAGGTTTTAACCTCTGTTTACAGTCATTTTGTTTATGAATATTCTCAGTATGACACAAAAATCCATGCAACAGAGTTTAGATTATGAGGCTAAACTCTAATTCTCCCATATGTCTCGTGGTTGTATTTATTCTAATGCAAGAAAACTACCTTTAAATAAATCATTCTTCAATTTACGTTGTATTGTGTAAGATTTAATCTGTAACAACAGGGCTGACAGTGTCTGCAAAAAATCATTAATCATTCCTGTATTAATCTACTACCTTATATTTCTTTTCATTATATCTAGAGCAGTTTGACATCATTACTGTAACATATTAGATTACTCTCTTTAACTTCATTTGGTATATTTACATGGAACATGCTCCTGGTATATATGTCCATTATGCTGCTTCTATTATGTGGTTAAAGATGTGAGGCATCAATCACACTTATCTCCCACCATATATTGATTTATTGTTTTATATATTTTTATGTCATTTATTTGTTGAAAGTGAATGAAACCTGTTAATAATGAGAATTCACATTTATTTAACCTTACAGGCTGTTGAAGATGTTGGACCAATGTTTTTCCACTGATGAGAGTCAAACTTTGTGAGAATATGCTAGATCCATGCCTGAGGCTCATACAAAGGTCTGGAGAAAACCAGGCTAAGTAGACCTGTATGGAGCCAGCCAGTGAAGACACTCAGTATAGTCTATAACTGAGGATTACCATGGAAAGAAGAGGAGGAGAAGACTTCCTTTGAAGCAACACTTCCACACAACATCATACTCAGGACAGAGACAGCAGCTGAGGAGACAGGGGAAGAAGAAAACAGGAGAAAAATGGAGGTGGCAGAGAGACAAAAGGCCAAATGTAGGTAAAGGTTGGACACAACAGCCTGAGGCAGACTGTCGAGGGCAGTGATCTGCAGAAAATCAGCTCTGTGTGGGAGAAGCAAGGAGCACAGGAGACAGACTAGATGGTAACTGGAACAGGTTTTGACTAAAAATGATGCTTGAGTTTACAAAATGGTTTATACAATGACGTGTGACATAACATGTTCTTCAGTGTAAAACAAAATATGTGTCAGTTCAGTCTGTGCAAGATTATATAGGCTACACAGGCATTTGGCAGTTGTGGTATACTGAGTTGTGCCAGATGCTGTTTCCAGTATTTACTACTAAACATATACTCCAGTCTTTTATGTTGGCAACTTTACTTCATGCCTTGTGCTTAAAATAAACTACAATAGTCATAAGGGAACACAGGGTACAACCCTGCAGAATATTCAGTCACTACTTAACACAAAACATTGTTTTCTCTATGTGAATCATCATTTAGACAATTTGTCATAAATGTTTTTTTATGGTTATAGAGGAATTGTTAATATATATTTTTTTTTTTTTTTGGTGGCAAACAACAGAACTCCAAGGCTGCCAACATTTTTGTTACTCATATGATCAAATTGAAATGTCACTTTCCATAATATAATTTGTAGTTTGCATTTAGAATAATATTGTAATACTTAATGCTGCCAAAATGAAAATGAACACAAAATAAGGAATTTAGAATATTAATAATGGCTGATGTTAGCTAATTTCTAATGGAAATGGTGTGTGTGTGTGGGGGGGGTGTGTGTGTGTGTGTGTGTGTGTGTGTGTGTGTGTGTGTGTGTTTAAAGGCAGCATTCTTGGCCTCTTTGGGGAGAAGTCAGCCATCTACTGGCCAATGTGTAATTTGTGCTACATATAACACCTATGTATGTAAAACTAACACTCGGCCTCATGGTTTAGGCAGCTGTAAGTGTTCTTTTTTATAGCTTAGTGAGGATTTTCAGTGAGAGATTTTTCTGTCTTTATTCCTGCAATGACCCATTGCAACTCACACATACACAGTTCCACACACATACTACACACATGAGACTGGCCTGAGGACAGAGATGGAGAGCTCTAATTTCCACAGGGCCCACAAAGTCTCTCCATCCCTCTTAACTCAATCTCCTCTCTTTCTCTTACTCACAACTACACACACTTGCAGAAAGATCACATACATAGACAAGCGCACATGCACACAGATCTGTTAATGTTTGAATTTAAATAGGTGAAAGACAGATACTTTATTTTTCCCATCCAAGCACTGCATTATGTTGAACTAACTGCAGTATTTATAAAGTCGTCCTCTGAATCTCCCTTTTTGTGCATCCCGCTCTGACTCTAACCACACATTGCCCCTCACATCTCACTAACATGTTTTGACTTTGTCATACGTACACAGTCGATTACATTTCAAAGCTTCCAGACAGGGATGAGAAGGATGAGGTCTATGCTGGATAAGTCACATAATACCCAGTCCCTGGGCTTTTGGAAAGCCTTCAGCAACAGCCTAAAGGTTTGTAAGAACCTCCTCATTCTACTTGTGCACATGTCAACAGTTAAAGGTTGAAAATGTCAGACAATATAAATAAATAAAATATTTGTAAATTCTGAATGAATAGTCCTTAGAACCTTTTTTTTAATTATTTTTCAGTGAACCTATCTGCTCACAGCATCATACACTGCAGTGGATAAAAGCATCAGCTAAACCCCTTAAATATACAGAGACCAGGAGAAGTCCAGATGGTCTTTAGCAGAACAATAATTTATCAAAATAAATGATGTGGAATATTATAAGAAATTCAGCAAATACAGGCAACAAAACATTTATTCTCTTTTGTTGATGTGAAATGCTGTTAAAAGATGATGCTGGAAAATCTGTTTTGAAATCCCACTGTTTTCCATAATCAGGCCAAATTTGGAAGTTTTTGTTCTAAACACCTGAAGTGTTCCTGATGCAGCCTTTAGATGTTGCTGTATGGAGTCTACGAGCCAGCTACAGCATTTGCATCTGCGTTCATCCAAGAGTGATGTTTGCCTGCGGAGTTCTGTCTGTGCAGAGTTCCAAGAAAAGAAAAGGCACTGTAAGCAACAATTCCATTTACCTCCTGAAAAGCTGTGTTTTAATTAATGTAACCACAGAGGGCTACCTTTGGGCCACCACTGTCATGAATCAAGATGTGTCTGTGCATGTGTCTTTTTGATACATTTTTTTCTATATGTGGCTATACTATTATAGCATAAAAGTATCTCTCTCTTTCTCTCTATGTATGCTTGTGTCTAAGTAAATATGTCAGTGTGTTGTCCTACCAGCTCCTGCAGTGACGGAGTGTCTCTAATTGAGTGTGCTGCTCACTCAGACAGGAGGTCTCAGACGGCGTTGACATTCAGGCAGTGGAAGGCCACCACTGCGGATGACAGCTGATCATTCTTCCAGCCTGCACCCTAATTACACGTCAATGGAGAGAAGCGTAAACATTCAGAGAGAAGGCTTTTTAAACAACAAACAGGTTCTGGTTGCTTCCAATCAAGCTTCCTGTCCTGCTGTTTCATCCATTTATTATGGGTGCCCCCCACCACTCCCAAATGGGTAGAAAAGCAGCCAACATCCCACTGCTTTCCTGCTTTCTAACTGAGCTCCTGTGACCACACTGCCTCCCCCAGCACACTAAACCTAGCACCTTTCATAGCACTTTCCCAATTATACTAAAGTACTGAGCTCCTGTGTGTGATTTCATTGCTGCCAGAAAGCATAGAAAGCCATCAAGCTCTCAGTCTCTCTCTCTTTGGGACACACACACAGACAGACAGATGTTGGCACACACCCTTTGATGTATGGAGTCAATCAGACTTCATTGGACAGTGTTGTGATAGCCTCAGGGTATTAGCAAGCTTGCTCTCTACTCACCCAGATGATAAACTCTTTATGTGTCCACAGGCTTTTGTGAAGCAATAACAGCATCTTTGGCCTCCCTCACCTTTCGCCATCCATTTCAGTATAACTCAATGTGAGCGGTGTAGTAGCCAACCCTTCAGAGCTGGGACCTCCTGGGAGTGATGAACAAGCAGGCCAACGGCAGGTATACAACTATTTTCATTTGAGAATAAGATAGAGTTCCTTAATGAGCATAAGTCTTTGACCACCCACTTAACCTAACCCTGTCAAAGTTCATATTCCCAAACACGCATTCATATGACTCACACTGTACACCCTGAGTTCGCCCCATTGTGCTACAGTGTTTTCATTTTCTAACCCCTTTAGAAGCTGCTCTCAAGTCAGCGGTAGTCATGGAAAGGCAGATGTGATGAAAATTCAGTTATTCAGCTGCTCCATAGCACAGCATCCAAAAACATTCAAACAAAGCGCATTAAAAGCCCAAATAAATAGTTATAAATAAATAAAAGGTACAGAGGCTCATTAGCTAGTTGATGCTACACTGACTTTACACTGTAACAGTTTCACAATATCAATATTTTCTCTGTCTTGATAATTGCATGGAGAATTAGCACAACGCTACAATATATTCTTATTGAAATCTGCATAAAACACTGTACCAAAATATTCTTTTTTGCAGAACAAAAAAAGTTTCAAAGATGTTTTTGTTTTTTCAAACTCCTTTTTATGCTCTTGTCAGTCTGAACACCGACACATGCACAATTTCTGCAGGCTCTGCCCTAGGGAATACTGTTCATAGTGTTGTATGTATAAAATGGGAACGAACGCCTGGAAATGTCCTTTGAAGAGCTGTTGGAAGTTACACATAAAAAGTTTAGTTTATTTACACACTGACACAAAAAGCATGTACAATTGAGTCAGATGCACTAGCACACACATGTCAAACACATCTGCAAGGTTCCACTTGAGATTCATAAGCTTTTAATGAGTGTCTCATGGGTGGCAGTGTATCTGACCTTGCTCACACCCCTCTCTTATTGTCATACATCACACAGGACGCTGCTGACTGTAGCATGACAGGGAGGTGACAACTGTGTTTATGTGTGTGTGTACCTGATTATATGCCTCTTTTTAAAGTTTTGGGGCTTGTGAGCAAAATATTCCTGCACACATGCTAAGTATTTGCACATACTGTATGTTATGCCTGTGTTGCATTGGGTATTTCAAATGTTAGCAGAGTTATGTTTGTGGCACCGTATGTGCCTGTGTGTGTTTATTTGTGCATGTGTGAATGTGTGGGTGTTCAGCATGGTTGTCAAGTGCTTGCTCAGGCCAATCTCTCATCTGCCATCCGCTCAGATGAACTGACATGCAGCCAAACCAAACAGACATAAAGACAGAGCAGAAGGCATCACTATGCAGCTCAGCAGTGCAGTTTGTCCTGACCCTGTCTGGGGCCCTCTCCTCTCTGCTGATTCTAATGAGCTCCCCCGGGATTACACTTTAGGCAGCTGGAGTCCCATTGAGGCGTAGGGGAGGCCCTCAATACACCAACACAAACACACAAATACAGCACTCACCTCTGCATGCAGACACAAACTTGTTGTAGCAGGAGGACTTTTTGAAAACACTGTATTGACTACCTACTGTAAAATAGCCTGAGAAAAACAAAAAATGTTCACCATATCCATACAGGTACACTGGCACTTTTTTAGACATGAACCCATATGAATCAGAACTTACTTAGGATTTATCCAACATTAATTTGTAGACTTTAAAAGCTTCACAAAAATATATATGTTACAAAACCATTAAATTCCATCACTGCTATTAATAGTCTGTAGTGTAAACCTATACCATGTTCACAGAAAAATCTTCATTCAAACTAAGATAAATATTATAAATATCTACAACAGAAAAAATAATCAAGCTCACACACCCACATCAATGTGATATTCATTTCATGTATTTTAATGTAGATTTTTTTATATACACTCCAACCCCTGCTTGTGAAATATTTTAAACATCACAAATAATCTCACGTAATCTTTATTTATCTTCAAAAATGATTTGCTTTGCAATGATTTTCTGTGTTATCTGTTCTGTTACAAATTGTTTCTTCTGTTTCTTTGTTTTATTACTTTAATACTGAAGTTCAAACAGGACAAACATGAACAAAACACACTGCAAATCTAAAAACGTCAAAGCACATGCTTATTAACAGTGATTCTTGATTTGACTAAAATATATGCACATGAATTTACACACTAGGAAATTAGCAAGAAAGCAGAGAAGTCTAAAGAGTTAGCTAAAAGTAACTATGTTAATGGTTGAAATAGATCGCTAATGCTGATAAATAGCTAAAATGACTAACAACTGAACTGAACAGCTGGAAGTAATGGAGTAAATGGTTTCTGTGGTTAATGCTATCTAATAGAAGCTGAATGATGAACAGTTAGCTAAATTGATAATTGAATGATTTAAATAGTTGGCTAAAATAGACGAATAAGTTATACAATAATGGGAATGATTGGTATTTGAGTATTGAATAAGTGCCATCAAATTGGTTTCACCCAAACTTTGAGCCATGTCAGCTCTGGACAAAGATCAAGTTTACTCTTTTTTAAAGCCATGTTCTGTCTTTGCTAGTGATACAATGCCCCTATTTGCCTGCAATTTCCCTTATTGGTATCAAAGGTTAAATGGTAAGAGGGCTGATCAGGTATTGTCTCTGCTAGACAAGCTCATTAATGTGTCACAATTCATTATCTGAGCCTTGCCGTCACCTTGTCAGGTGGCTAATGGGAATATCAATCATACGCTTCTCCATCACGACCCTTCTCACATCTTTGTCTCGCATCTTGCCTCTGTTGACTTCTCATCCTGAAATACCACCAGGCCCGAACAGATCTGTCTGGAACAAATGTCAAACACAATTCGGCTCAGGAATAAACACCCAGAAACATGGCTCACGTGATTTTTTTTTTCTTTTGGCATAGGTAGTTGTTAAACAGATGTTTTCCAGCTGTTGTTTTCTGATACATTGTATTTTGTTGTAACAAGGTGATAAGCTGATGAACGTTAAGTGCTTGCAACAACGATGATAGGAATCCCTAAGCATGACACACAATAAAAATATGCAAATACAGTGTAAATTAAGCAATCGATATCTTAGATGAGGCAAAACAGTTTAAGGTAAGATAGGAAAAGGTACAGTTAAATGTAAAAATTCTAGTTTAATTTAAAATAATTCAGTTTTACATATATTTTATTTAAATCTATCAATTGTAAATATCTGAATTCATTCATAATTCAAATTAGTTTATAATATAATGTTGATGTGCAGGTGAGATTCTGGAGACAATTTGCTTTTAAACAAAGTATTAGTCTCCAACACACCTGCAGCCAATGTCTGAGTAAACGCAGTCATTTAGGAATTAAAAGTGTCAAAGCCCTTGTATAATCACTTTAATTGGTTTTTGAATCCATTAAACAAACATAATAAAAAAATCAATGGTAAAGTTATAGGGCATCACTGAGAAAGCTGCTGCTGTTTATTGATGAATTTTTACATCGTTGTCCTTTTATTTTTCCCATTTTAAATCTAATTGATATTTACAATAAACGTTCCAGAGGCAGCTACTTCATCTAAATGAGTCACCGTAATTAGTTAAGGTGTATAATTATAACAGCAAATCATACAGTCATGATGTACTAATTCGTTTTTGCATCAATGAAGTCAGTTTAAGTGTGTCATTATAACACCTCAACAGACTTGTGCACATTCAGCCCGGATGGCTTATTGTAACAAGGTGATAATAATGACGCAAACTTTCATCATTTGCCTAAGAAGGTTAAAATAAGTAGTAGAAGGAGCATAATTAAGAAATAATTGTGTTGCTTCTTATTTTATTTTATTTTTATTTTTTGCTCCTCCTTTGTTTTAACTAGCTTTTTGTTTTGGTTTGATACAGAGCCATGGGTGAGTTCAGCAATGTGGACAGTTCGATAGCAGGCATTGCCTCTAAAGCTCCTGCTCTCAAATTGCCTGTAATTTCATTTTTGTGTGTAAATATGTGTTTCTTGTCAGGTACGTGGTGGCAAGAAGAAAAACAGGCACGCAGACAGCTCTGACAAGCAATTACACCGCGGCTTGTTTAGGTGGCAGGTTTGGATGAGCTCTGGTCTGCTGGCAGGGCAGAAGATTGAATACTCCAGAGACAGAGAAGAAAATGGTCGGAAGGAGGTGAGACAGCCACACACACACACACACACACACACAACACTGGGTTTCGTTTTATGCTAATGCTTGTTTTTTGATTGAGCACGTCTGGAGTTATGGAAGGAATTGATTTGCCACAATTAAGGCAAATAAGCCTGCAACATGGCACCTTATTGGTTTAACACTCCTAACACGGAAGATCCATGCTCATATTCTGCTGAAACCATCTTGTCTATTCCTGTCATTAGTGTATTTTTATTGAAAAGCAAAGTGGCCTTGAGGTTGGAACTGGCATCTCTTATTGTTGCTTTAATCCCGGGAACAGGCTTTAGATCTGGAGCAACAAAGCATGTCTGTATCGATCCAGCTTTGTCAGATCCTTTTATATAAAAGTACAGTAAGTTTCTCAGTGTCTATATCTATGATTGATTATCGCCTCTGTGGTTTCCACCACCATATTCCCCCTAAAGGTGTATTCAAACACGGAGCAAGGGAAATCGTCATATCAGTTTGACTGCTGTAGCATTTGTGAAGTGTTGGCCTCAAACAGCCAAAGTACTGACTATCAAGCCATTAGATGTAAGCTAGAAATATATTTGCTGATGGTGTTTGTGTGATAGCAGTATTTTCATTGAGTCTCTTTCTTTCTGTCTTTACTTGTTTATTTGGCTCAATTGGTGTTGCCCTGGAGGCCAAAGATGCTGTTTGTGCACACTTACATCTTTCCACTGATTTTATGGTAGTTGTGTTGCCCTCCAAACTGAGTCTTGCATTGTGTCTTACACATGGTAGGCTTTGTGATGTATTAACAGCTTTACTTTACTTCTGCCTTTGGCTCTCAGAGAAATGACCTGTGCCATTATGCACAGTTGCTTATCTAAGTGAAATAAGCAGGTCTGTCATTCTCCTTAATAAAGCAGCAAAAATGGATTTTTTCTAAATGGACACATAGTGATTTTAATATACAGTATACATTAAACAGCTAACACTGAAAGTAACAACACATTTTTGCTACTAGACAACACAAACCCATCATACTGTGAAGTTTCAGACACATTAGTTGATTTTCCTACCACAAATGATCGATCAGTAACTTTGTCATATGCTGACATTTTTGGCACTGACTTTGGCATTGGCCAGCTTTCAAACACTTCTAGCAGGAATGGCTGCTGTACATAGCTGTACAAAGTTCACAATATGTTTAATTTGGAGTCATCGCAGCCATCCTGCCATCGAAGTTGATGTCTCTCCACCAGCAGAACATGCTGTCATTTGTTACATCTGATACGTAGTCTTCCCGTGGTGCACACATATGTGGATGTCAGAGTTGGAGCCTGAGGAAGTGGCTTTGACAGATGGGAAGGCTGCAGAGCACACCCAGCCAGGAACCAGGAAGTCTTACCCTCAGGGAGAGTCCCAGGGCGATGTGAGATGGCTCTGTGGGAAACAGTATAGTTAGTCCATTCAGCAATATTCCATTAACTTGATTAATGGCTTAATTACTACCAGTAAACACTCCTCTGCGATAAGAAGCAGGAAGGAGAAAGGTTAGGGTTAAAGAAGCAAAATGGCTCATGGTCAATCGATTACATTTGTTCTTTTGTTTCAAAGAACAAAAACTGGTAGTTCGACTCAGAGCAAATCCTTCGATTTCAGACAGTCACACCTGGAAGTTGCTTGAATTGGCCTGGTCATGTGTGTGTGCCTCTGAGCAGGTCCACCAAACTAGTTTATGGAGAAGTGCCTCGGTTAAATGTATTTTCTGTAGGCAGTGATGAGGGTGGGGAAAAGATATGTGTTTGGTAATTTATACTGCCAGTTAAAGACTGAATCTTTTGACCTGAGTTCACTTTTGGAGACCCCTTGAGCCATTATGTAACTGTCCTGACTGATCTTGTCTGATCTTTGAGGAAACAGAGAAGCAAGGAGTCCATAATAGAAGATCAAAAGGCATGATGCATGTAAATGACACCTAATACGTACAGTTCTAATTAGAAGAAAATATAAATTAGGCATAAACTCCACAGATGATGCTTTTCACATCTTTGAAAATGATATCAGATTGTGCAACAAAGCTCTCCCCCGTGTTGGAATAGTGTGTCTGGTGCCCCCCTGCCATCTCCAATCTCCACATGGGCAGCTTTCTTCATCCGCCCTCGTCTTCCTCTACAGATGTGAGTTGAGAGTGTTGTGAGGCCTTTGCTCTCTCGCTGAGAGAGGGATGCAAGAAAGCCTTTATCCTCCTACACACTAAAGTCTGAAATGTAGCCAAGCTCAGCAGGGCTGCCCAAACTGCCCCACGTGCAACACTCCAAATTGTTCAAAGGCTATTTCCTGTTTCCTGATATGGAATCAGTTGTATTTCTTTTGCTAGTAATTAGACAAACACCGTGAAATCAGTGGAATTGATTATGTGATTTTGCCTGATGTTTAGGCTGTGAGGAATATAAGTGAATAATTCCTCCAGTTACCATGGTGAATATATTGCTGTAGTTGAATTCTTCAAGCTGTCTCATTTACTTAGGACATAAATGATTGTGATGACAGTAGAAATCATGCTTGACTGCTGACTTCTCTTGCATAACAGAGGCAATTTGGTAAATTAAGACAATATTTATTCTAAGATATTATTTGTAGTTTTTGGAGAACTTTCCTGCATTCTAAACTCTTTCTTTCCACTGTTTTACTTAGTTCTTGCTTCTTGAACTCTGCAAATCATTGAAGTTGTTAGCTGAGGCCTCATTTTGAATCCCTCTCAGCATTGTTGTTGACTTGTTCTGGAATCCTGACGTTTTCTTTAAAGTAAAGTCTTTGGTCCTTTCCCAGCAACACATGTATAAAATGGGACTCACCTATATTGTTTCCATCGATTCTGTCATGGCTACCTTGTAACAGAACCCTGCTTCATAATTGGATTGCTACATTGGACACAATAAGCTTCAATCCCCTAGCAAAAGCTGGAGAGATGGAGGAAGGCAGAAATCCTTGCCTGGTTTTGTTTGATGAAAAGCTGCAGAGAATGAGATCAGATTTCACACAATGAGAGGCATGATAGACATGTACTTTACGTGTGAATGGGCAGCATACAGTATCAGGATGTCAGAGGAAAAGAACCAGTAAAGAGAAAAATAAGAGCTGATTTCTTCGGTTTGTGTATTCATTTCATAAGAGCATGTACCTTGTATGCGAACAATAATTAAAACCCTGGGACTAGAGTTAATAGTTGTATGATTAGAGTTTAGTTATGGAGAATAAAATCTGTTTTCTCTGTGTCCTCAGGCACAATATACTGGAACCAGTACTAAGAAATGCTAAATGCTCTCTTCTCCCTTTTGGAGTTTTGCAGTAATTGGGCAAAATACAGAACCAGAGTTCAGGAAGAAGGCAAACTTATCAGAACAAAAAAATGTTGGTCATAAAACTGGATAATAAGGACACCATCCTGTCAGTACAGAGAGTTTGTGATTTTGTTTTTTAATGATGGGCTCGTCAGTAGGTTGTCACTGTTTCACTGGATCCTGACCCATTTGTTTAGAGAATTAGCTTTGAATCATGCAGTGCATCTCCAACTGGTCTGGTCAGCTTTGGTTTAAGCTCTAGTCACTTGTCTGGAGCGAATGTTCTAACCAAATGTGACCGTGGTGAAAAGGAGTTATCCTGCTGACATGCAGCAGAATTTATTTCACTCTAGCCATGTGGGAATGTTGATCAATTTGTCTTTCTGCTTCTCATTGAACAAACTGTCATGAAGATTTGCACAGACATTCATGGTCTGCTGATGGTGAATCCTGCTGACATTAGTGATCCTCTGTCTTTCCACCTATTGCCATCACTGGATCAAAATTTTAATTTGTCCAGTACCTTTGCTCATCAAACTATTTGGTTTCATTACAGTGAACATTTTCAGCCAGGACAGATGCAGCCTAACAAGCCATGACAAGCTAATTATTGTTTGTTTTTTTTCAAGAGCAGTGTCGTGTCGCCAATTTGTATGTTTTATGATTCTTCTATACACTGATTGACATTTTAATGCTTTTCTTATTTTTTTAAAGTGGACACTCCTTATGCAGCTACTTTGTAATATATACACCAAAAAAACAACTGAAGAGCAGCTAATTTACAGGAAACTAAACAGAATCCTATAAAAACCAACAAACAAAATAAAGTCAATCAATCACATTTATTGCTCCTGTGACTTGATATGTGTTTTGTCCGTTGAAGGCTTTTAATATGAAACAGCCGCAGTAGCAAATATTGGGTTAGCAAGAACTTAATACAGTTCTGATCTGGCATAAGTTAGGTAGGCAATCATTTCATAGAAATAGCTTGCACTAAAAGCTGCAAGGTGCTGGTTGTAAATTGGATTCCATCTAACAACTAAAACCGATGAAAACTGAAAACAGATATGGGTCTGACTTCATGAATGTTTTTTTTACATATATTTTTTTTAAATAATTTCCGTCTTTGAGCTCTAACATGACCCAAAGGTACAGCTGCAAGATACTGAGATCCAGTCTCTAAGCCATAGTCTGCAAAATATTTGTTTGTTTGTAAAATGCATAAATAGAAAGTGATGCAGTTTACTAAAATCAGTAGTACAGTGTAGTTATAGGGACAGGGAGTAGTTGTTTTCTTTGTGATTTTACTTTCAAATGTGACCATGAGTTACTTTTGTCATGAAAAAAGACAGATGAAAATTGCTGGTTTAGGAGATGAAATAGGAATTATCAAAAAACTACAGCTTGATTCAGACAAGATTAATATTTTTATATTCTTGTCTTTGCACAAATGCACAAACAGGTAATTTGTGCTTTACAAGCAAGAGACATGACAGAGTCAAAATTAAAATCTCCAGCAGTCTGTGCAGTTATTACAAATCACTGGATGTCTCATATTGATCCTGCACAAAAAGAAATATAGTGGGAGTGACAGCTGTAATTTGTGGTAAATGTTTTCTGAAGTTTTAACTCCTGCTTGGTTCTTGTTAGCCTCCAAAAGCAGAGCAGGTTTGTGGCACCTTGGCAAGCGCTGATTGTGGTTTTTGTCTCTTGTTGAGTTTAAGCAAAGGGAAATGGAGAGCACAGTGGCACAACAGATGGCATCTCACACCCGTACTGTCCCTTGAGCACACTCAGTGACCAGTGCTATGCTGCCACTCAGGCCACAGACACTGTGAGGCAGAATTCATTAGCAGGATCAGGCTGGCAATAAGGAGGTCTGAAATGCCAGGATTTGTCAGTCAGATTTGACCCAATGTATCCTGTGCCATTTCCTTTGAGGACCTCAGTTTGTCACCTGAGTTGTTGCTGGGAGTGCAAACACCCTACCGATGAGTGATTATCACTTAGCCTTGCGGTGAAGATCCCTGAAAAACGATTCACTGATTCAGGAAATGAAACTACCTTGAGCTAAACCAACTGTGTGTAAACACACTTTGTTGCCACACTCCAAAACAAATCCATACAGAACACAGTCCTTCACGAGGGATTTTCAAACACCTCACTCTGTTGCAGGGTCAGAACTGTTGTGGAAATAAATGGATTTAGGCAACCAATTCACAGTAGAATAGCCTTTGCCAGCACACTCTAACCTTGTTGCTGGCCGTACCTCAAACTCTGGTGATTGGCCTTATACAAATCACATTACTGCCCGGTGGCCTTTTGGAGCAATCTTAAATTCCAAAATTTCAATTGTGATGAAACAGAAACACACGTTTGTGCTAAGGTGCTGCTACATCACCTGTAGTAAGGTCTCTGCCGTGTTTGTGTTTTGGAGTGACCTCTCAGTAGCTTTCTGAAGGACCTTGGGTAACAGAGAAGCAGCACAGGCACAAAGACCTGTTTTTGTGGACTGAGCAAGGACACTCAGCACTATTTTTTTTTTTATTTCATCTTCTGTTTCCACACTTTTTTGCATGAAAGATGTGATGATTTCATTTGCAGTTTGGCAAGTCATAGATATTTCTCCACATCTGGTATCGTCTGCTGTTTTCATGCTAATAATGTTAAACTGGCACAGGATGAGCACAGTTGGTCAGGTCTATTTCTGTCCAGTCAGTCTGCCTGTTTATCTGTCTGTCTAGAACAACTTAGCTCCCAGAAAGGCAGAGAAGCTGCAGCTATATTCCTTATTACATATTCCCCCTGAAGAACTCCACACTATGTTCACTGAAAACTCTGGCTCCTGAGACAGACTGACTGACTCTCACTCTCTTACAAACAACATGACTCCTGGATTTCCAAACCTGAGCTGAATAGCAAGGAGGAAGGAGGCACATACGACAGAATATGGTTGTATATTTGGACATTTTATGTGGCAGATGTGGCTTTTGTCCGGTCATAGTTGCAAAAAACTGACTTTGCATGCTGCTAACATTTGTAAAACATCATTAGACAGTACAATCTGAAAAGATGAAATTTACAACTCACCTGCATAATCTGCTTGTCTGTGGCTGAATTAGTAAAATACATCAGGCCAGCATTTCGTAAATTATGTAATGTTTCCTTCCCAGTAAGTTTCAGAGTAAATAATGATTTCTCCACATGCTTCTGTTTGACTCACGGTTAAATTTGTCCTGCCTGAATGTAACGCAATATGCATTATCAATTTGGGTCTGAGGAGCAGTTGGATAGGTGTGAAGTCCAGGTTCAACAGCACCACCCTCTGACCTTCCTTGGGAACTGCAGGCTGTTGCCAGTTTTTAAGTATGGCTCATTATCCAAAATATGCAGGATACATGTGTCCTCAGCTACAGGAGAGGGATGTATCAGTAACATCACTATTAATGCAAAGTGCTGAGTGTGTAGAGGCTTCAGCATGTCAGTCAGATACAAAGGCAAAGAAAAAGAAAAAATACAATCCGCAGTATGATTTAACTCTTTTAGGCCACTTGGGATGTTTACTGAAGCATTTTGACACAACAGTAATGATTTAGGATGTTGGAGAAAGCAACAGATGTGACGGAAATATCATGATTTTCACAAACACACAGTTTGTTGGTTTCGTTGGTTTGATTCCCTGTCTTGACACTACTACACTTCTACCGAGTTGCTGGGCAAATTTGACATTTGTCTAACTTGTCCACTCCCTGGTGAGCCAGTGGCTTCAACAAACTCCTCAAACTGGTCTCCTAAGAGATGACTCAAGGTCTGGCACCAGCTGAAAATCCCCAGCAGCATCATGTCAGAGTTCCTCAGTTCTCTCCTCCCATACACTGCAAAGATGTATACATTCACACATAGAGGTAGACATACATCTACACACTCCCGTCTTTCAGCACTCACCACCAGGGTTGGCACAGACATACATTGACATCACAATTAAACCGAGAAGGCACTGCAGGTCATCCATCACATGCATCCCCACCCTCCCAAACACACACACACACACCAAGAGCAAGAGAACAGTTGCACGAGTGTCTTCTTGCATATAAAGAGATAGATGTGCATCTCATGCTGGCAAATCCCCAAAGCATCTTGATTGGGGTGTGAAAATAAATTTTGAGCCTCATTTGGGCAACAGTCTACATTATGCTGCTTCTCTTGAGTGGATTTGTCCTCTGAAATAAAAGAACAATAAGCTTTCCATCACGGTTTTTCCTCCTTTTTTTCACCTTCTGTTTGAATAGAAGATGCCCTTTTGGTGCAGTTTTGATGGCACACACATGATTGGAATATTAAACTGCTACACCTTGCCTGTTAATACCACCCCTGTGAGAATTCAGTCATGCCACGAAGGTACGGATAATTCCCTGAGTATTAAAGAAGATGCCCTCTTAGAGGCCTCTGGTACTCAGCAGGCGGACGACCCATGATTCTGATCTCATCAAGTGAGCATGTCCACCTCCATTAGTCTCTGGCATTGTGCTCGAAATTGCTCTGACTTGTCGGGTGATTACCTCAAATGAACAATTAGGCGGCTGGCTGTCACAATAACTTGCTCCCTGTCTGTGAATTGGCTCACTGGTTTTAACGGCTGCTGCTGCCATCAAGGTGGTCCAAATAAATGATCCATTCTAGAGGGGAAATGTCAGCTCATAGCCTTCGTAATGAATTGGTGTGCAACATCTAGTTGCATACACTGTAATGAGATGATGAAGGAAATAATGCTTTTATTGGACAATGAATAAGTTGGCAGAGGAAGTTTGTTGACTGAGCCGTGAAGAGATCAGTTTTTTGGTAGATACATTTCCTAGGTTTGCAAAACTAAAACTACATGAGTAGAAAATCTATGTTGAGATGTGCATAAGTCTTTAGGATATTTTGTATGTAAGCCAGTAGGTTAAATCTATGTGTGTCATACTCGCATGTTATTGTGTGTAGTCATTTGTTAAAACCTTTGCCACTTATGTTACCCTCAATGAAACTTGGCTAACAAAAGTTTAGGGAAAGATTCCAGTGTGTTATGTTAGTAGTGGCTAACACATCCTGGGGCCATGAGTCTCAAGCCCCAATGCCTGAGCCCAGAATTTGGACGGATCTGGTCTGTCGTCAGAAGTATCAGTCGTCCGTTCAACACACATTTCTATGAAGCATAGATGCCCACCAGAAAGCAATTAATATGTGTGTATGGGTTAGATGAGTGTGTATCTGTCTCTAGTTCTCAGCAAACTTGAGGAGAGCCCCCGCAAGGAAATCCTGCATCAGTTCCGACCAGATTACCGATCAGAGCATGACCGATGTCAGAAAGCGCAGAGCAGAGTAATGTGGCCTAATGGCGTGACAAGCCGGGGACTCTTAAATGGTAATGAATATACAATGTGAGCCCTAGGCGGGATGAGAGGGAGGGTGGGAGGAGGAGTCGTGACCAGACTGGTGAGGAGGAGAGATAACCACAGCGTGTGGGAACAGAGGAAAAGGTGCAGTCTATTTATGTGTTCAAAAATAACAAACAGCTTATACAGTGAATCGCAAATTGTTCAACTTTGTTGAAGTCCATACTGTTCAGTTTTACCGGTGTATCCAATTATTTCGATATGCTGCAACATACTGTATTGTATTGTATTGTACTGTATTGTACTGTACTGTACAAGAAAAGTCCTGACCCTTCCCAAGGCATTTTGTATGCGTTCATGTCCCTGTGGCATTAAAATCACTGTGCAGAGTCATTAGTTATAGTATCATTTTTAGTGGCACTCTTGCAAGCACAGATTGATTTGAATGTGCTATTTTACTGTGCTGGACATTAAAGCAGAAAATAGCTACAATATTGGCTGTGATTTTACATCTGAACCAGGTTTTAATTGACCAAAAGTTGTTTTTCATGCAATATCAAAATTGAATGCCAAATTGAAATCTGCAGCCACTGGGAAGGTCTCAACAGTAATGTACAATAGAAACTAGTTTTAATAGTGTTAAAATAGCAGAAATTCACTTTTTGCAGCTAGGGAAAAACAGGTCTTAAGTGTAGTCATGATTCATTTTATTAGTTTTATGTGTTTTGTTTTTTTAGCTTCTTCAACCATAAAATATAAGAATATTCATCAAGCAAATGCTCAAGTCATATTTTACTATTTGACATTTTGTTTTGTAACTACAGCTCTTAAATAAATAAAGTGGGAAAAACATAATATATATTTGACTCTTAATTGCAGAGGAGTGGAAATATAGCCTAAAGTAAAGTAAAATGAAAATACTCCATACTATCAGAATTCATATTTTATTGTCCAAAATAAACAGAAATTAGATATGATCATCATGCTACAGCTATAGCCTCAAAAATAATTCCTTTGAAAACTAATGAACATAAAAAATGTACTACATGCCTCTTATATTTTAGAGTGTTTCTCATCTGTTTTTCCATTTAACTAGCTTTGTAAGCCTGTTGTGTAGCATTTGTGATTTACTGTCCCTGTCTGCGGAGTGCACAGCCTTTCTCTCTCCATGTGATGCTTCTCAGCCTGTGTGTAACAGAGGCTTCCTTCACTGGCAGGGCCAATAAAAACAGGAATTAAACATGATCAGAGCAGCTCTTCACCTCCTTCATATCCTCCCGTGGAAGAGACTGAGTGCCAGTTGAGTCTCTCTCTACAGCTGACTTTCTCTGTCTTTATCTCCCTCTCTTTTCACTTATCTTCAAGGCATTTGGGGTGTCTGCACCATTTGTTGTTGGCATTTCTATTAGTGAGCTTGATTGTGGCTATCAGAGTGGGCCTGGTGGCCATGTAGGAAAGTCACAGTAATATAAACTGGAGTAAAGTAGACAATACAGTAAAGAAAGATAAAAAATAATTTCTACTAAGTTTACTTTCATACTCTTGACTTATTGGCTCAACATTTTTGGCTTACTAAGTCAGAAGATTGGCTTAAAATTAAGAGAGACTCCACCAATTCTGCTCATTGATAGTTTAATAGTTTGATATTTGTATGATGTCTTCTGTGGATTTTAGGAAGCTTTCTAAAACCTGTCAATGTAATCATGTTACTAATCATACATCAGGGTTACAGCTTGTGCCTGAACCTTCAGCTGTATAACAGAAAGACTGTAACCTCCAAAATGATGTGTTGAATAAACAGCACTCCAAAACTGTTTCATAAAGGCCTGAACATTATCACCCTCATGAAGGAGGATTTGTTGCTGCAGGGTGTTTGCAGCCTATATTGGTTTTAGTTAGGTGTAACTGGCAGTTGGTGCACGTGAATAGGCACAGATATCAAAGTCACAAAACGAATGGATGTAGTTTCAATCCAGTAGGTGATGAAATCTTTGGACCAGAGTTTTTTTTTTTTTTTTTTAGACTATTACAGTAAACTGAATGAATGCAATCAGGCTTTTCCCTATTTTGCTGTTGTTTTCTCACCTATATTCCTTTTACTGTTGCTGCTGCACTGATGTGATTCAAAACTGTTTTCTCACCTCTTTTCTTTTTATCACTCCCTCAAGCCCTGCTATCGTTTAAATCTTTGTAAATGGTGGATTCTGATAACATAGTGAATACACATGGGCTATCATCTGGAAAAAAGTAGACTGTAGATAGACTTAAAACATACAGATCTCTTGAAGTCTCTCTTTGCCTTAGGAAATCCATTATTTGGATGATTACCTTTTGCTCATGAGCCAAGCTACCGCGGCGAGCACAACCAACGGCAGTCAAAATGGACTCACATTAAAATGCAGCTCAAAGCCCACACAGTCTATTGGATCCAATCAGAAGGTGAAATCTCTCAGCTAAATTGATCTGTTTCAACAGACATCCCTAGATTACATTCTACAATAGATTAGAAGGCTGTGGGGGAAAAGGCATTAGCAGATATTCCCTTTTGTCAGCAAAATGGTGAGAGAGTGGAAACTGTTCACACTGTCTCTCTTTAAATCTGCTTTATTCTCACTGTTAAAATCACAAAAATTCAATTGGTTTTTAGTATCTGGGAACAGAAAGTAAAACACAGACCGAAGAGCACACCAAGAATGTAGACTGTACTTACTTAAAAATGTGTATATTTTGCATGATGGCTTAGTCAGACCTGTTACTGGATGAATAAATGATTTTTTTAAGCTGAGTTGAACGATTACAACTAATACACAACAACTAACTAATGCTGTGACAATGAACAAAGGAAAAGAGGGAGCATAAATTATTTATGCTTTTTGTGATCACATTAAAGAAAGCTTAGTGCATGTCTTTAAAAGCACAAGGAACAGGAAATCCAAATATCCAACACAAATTTAATATAAGACTGGCAGTGTGACAGCATACAATGTATAAGTCTCCTTGATTTGTTTTTCAATAGGTCTTGTAATTGAAAGACAAGTGAGTGTCTTTTGTCATTTTTGCCTTCCTTCTCTGTGTGCCCTGTTAGCCCTGGGACTTGCTGGCTCTGTCTTCTCCATTTTAAAGCTGTAGTTTACTGCCGGCACGCTCGGTCAGACTCGTGATTCACAGAAAATGATGAGGTAAAGGCTTAAACCTGGCCAAAAAATATATGGCTCTGAAAATGGATGTCCTATATTTGAGCTGCTCAAAGGCAGTGTTTGATTTAACCAGCCAGAATCTTTAACTGCCTTAAGTAGCATTACCTTTAGTAGCCCCTCAAGATACTTTTTCACTCTTCTTTTAAGCAAAAATCTACTTGCTGTAAAATTATAAAACCCAGCAACCTTCTCTTGAGTTTGTCATTGAGCACATCAACTTTTTCTGACCTGCTTCATTTTTTTTAGCTTAATTTGGAGTCATTGCTTGTACGCATGGCTAATAATGTCTTTTCCTTAACTCGAGAGTAGTGATAAGTGGAGAAGCATCTGAAATCAATGGAAGAGGATTAAGGAGAGCCCTGGGGCTTCCACTGTCTCTACCCAGACTTCTACAATGAATATGTTTCTCTTAACTCCTTGAGGACTGGAGGCAGGAAATACCATTAGACTACACCTCCTTAAAAAGAAAACACAAGTACATTTGTTGAGCATAACTGTTTAACTGTTTGTTTTGATGGTGGATTTACAATCTTGGTTAGATTTTGGTGAGTTTAAGTGATGCCTGGAGCCATCCACCTTTATGCTGTTTGGCTAGCTATGATTTAATTTGTCCACTATTTAGATTTAAAGTGTTGCTGTTACTTATGGAAGGAGGTGACTGTTCTATATGTCAAAAGGTAACACAGTTGGGACCTTTAAAGGTGACATATCAGTTTCAATTAATATATGTGTCTGTCTCTGAGATGCTGGGGAATTACAGAAATGCAACCTCAGCAAGGATCTGACTGCCCTCAGCTAGGAAATTATACTGCAACAACATAATTAAAAGTCATGTCTAATTTAAATACATGCTTCTGCACTCTAAAAAATAAGATCTTTTGTTGCGAGCCTGGAAAATGCCGCTTCCACATGTTTTCAAGTGAAATCACCTGCAGGCATCTGTGCCAAAGTAACAATGATTGGATCTGTCTTTGAAATGTGTAATAGAGAAGAAAATAACATGTAACCCTTTCAGCAGAATCAAAATGGTGTCTTGCTCTTTGTGCATTTTGTGAGTGTATGTGCTGAAGAGTAGTGTGGATCCATGCAGAGAGAGGGAGCAGTGAGGTGAAATGGAGAGAGATGGAAAGCAGTGGGTGCCTAGAAGAAAACTAAGCAATGATGATAAAATTAAAGGGGAGGAAAATGGTATGCGTTCATGTCCTTGTGTAAGCATTTTTCTCACTGTACTCCGTACGTGTGGCTTCATAAGTCTTTCTCTTGCTTAAGTATGTCTTCCACACACGCATGCACCCATATTTATACTGTATGGGGCTGATCTTGGTAACAGTCCTATTATGAGGCAGTGAAGCGGCTCAGCCACTATCCCAGGCATTGCTGACAAAACTTTAATGTATAGGTCCTGATGTTCTCAGTGCTGGGATTCAATTAGGCTGGCTAAGAGTAGGGCCTGCCTGGAATGGGACAGAGGAGTTAAAGCCCTGTCATATGAGCCCAGTGGGGCGGCAAGCCTCCACTCTGTCTGTCTAATACTGGTGTCACAGCCTCAGGGAGAAGCCCACTACCTACGACTCTTGACTGACTGAATTAAGTTACTTTACTTTACTTTTTTCTTTTTCTCTTACAGCTATGCTAGATAAGACTTCTTTATAAAACAGCATTTTGTCAGTTATAGGTTGTAGATTTATGCTCTTTGCCAAACACAATACGACCCATGCCATCCTATTCATTCCTACTTAAACAACTTTAAAAATGTCCCTGAATAGTTTAAAAGAGAAAATTCAATTAAATTTTTCAATTAAATTTTATTTGTATAGCGCCCAATCACAATACAAATCATCTCAAGGCACTTTACAAAAACGAAAAACTCAACAAATCCCTTATGAGCAAGCACTTGTCGACAGAATGGACACAGAATAAACCAATTAATGAAACGGATGATATGATGTGTGTGGTAGCGTCTCTAAGCTACCACACGCTAGCTGTTGTTTTTGTTGTAAAAACATGACACTACATGATATGATCACCAGTTCAGCATGTTTTTGAACCGAAACAGCAAAAGCCAGTTGTAGAATGATTTTCGGTCTTGGGACTGACATTGAGAAGTGCATATGTGCAAGGCTTGTTTAAATCTGATTGGATGACTGGAGCATAAAGCCCGCCCCATTGCAAATTAATGGCTATGATTAGCCCGGCTCATTTGAGGTCAGAGGAAGAGACTCTCTATGGCAGGGGCTCCAGATCCATATTCTTTCACTAAGAAAGGACTGGGTCTGGCTGCCCAGGCTAATTAACAGTGGGAGCTGGCATCAGAATTTTCAGATTTTTTCATGTCTCCAATATTGAAATGTATAAAGTGTTGTTTGATGTTTTAGATTGATATAAATAGGGTCCTATTGAGCGCACAAATCATAGTCATTGCTTGAATTTGACAAACTAGTGTAGAATTCTCAGGCTGCAATTTGTCGTACTTCATATGAAGTACAATCTTCTGCCATTTTATTGTCATTTTCTGAATTGACCTCATTTGTAAGCACTACAAAAGTCATGTGTGTCTCCTTTAACCTTTCTTGAATTGGTGCATGCAGCTACTAAAAACTGCATCTTTATTTTAGCCCCCCTCCTTCCCACGTGAGACCGTGTCTGAAAGCCAAACCAAACAACTTTTCCAACATGGAGGCCAGAAAGCAGTGTAATCACAGACAGAGCCTCAGAAGCACATCCCTGCCTCAAAACACTCAACATGAGGACAGAAACGTAACCAGGTAGAGGTATTCCTCACATTGTCTTCTCTGCCTGATGCTGAGGCCACAGCCAGCGGGATGGTGGCCCCAGCACCGGGGTCTCAGTGTGGAATAATCAGTGTGAAACCATGGCTGGGATTACGGTGGGGTGGGTAGTGTAGGATGGAAGGCTGAGAGCGAGCAAGGTGACAAGGGTTGCGAGCACGGGGGTGTTCTCCTGCCATCAGTAGACTCAGCATGAGATGCAATAATCACCGACCCATCATGGACCACAAGCCTGGCCCCTAACCAGCCATTATTGAGTGCAATCACGAAAAGGGAGGCCCATCAGAAAGAAGGAAACAAAAAGACACAGCAGTACCTGTTCGTTCTGTCTGAAAGAAACATTTTTTGTGTGGAAAAAAAAGATAAGGACTTTATCCAAGATAAAGTTGGAAGTTATTTCACACTGAAATGAAAAACAACAGTGTTTCCAACAATATTGTTTCTCTAATGTTGAATACTGTGGGCAACCTTACCAACACGTCTTGCAAACTCCTCCAGCCTGCGTTTACCACTTATCCAAATAGGCTAATTTGGAACTTTGCCCAAACACACCAATGTTATTTTTTCTTAAGAGATATGCATTGGGATCATTAACACAAGCTATTTTTTTCTTTTAATGTACCTAATTGCATTGCTCTTCTCGATGAATGCACACAATGAGAGCAGTTGTGTTATGATAACTGCCAAACGTACAATTATAAGTCCCAATAATGTCCTTTTGAAAATACACAGATACACAAAAGAGAAGGATTGGATACAGGGGACAAAATTACAGACAGCCAATACCCCTGCTCATTGAATGTCATGGAAATACAATGAAGTCTTTAGCAATTTTACAGAAGAAATGGAGGCACATTGTTTCTATCTCAGGAGTTACCAGGCAGGAAAGGGTGGGGGTTATTTTAAATCACTCTTTAATTCAACAGAAAATGACAGTCATTGTCTGAGAGCTTCGTATCGAGTTTAGTCCCTGAAAAAGAAAGTAATTTAGTGGCTTGACATACTCGGTTAGACAAGTTGTTGTCTAGTTTTTTTTCTTTATCCACTGTATATGTGGTGGGTGGGCGGTGGTGGGCCATGCTGTACAGTAAATGTGTATCTCTAGCTTATGTATGTGTGCTGTAGGTGTTCATCAGTGCCTTCATACATACTTTGCATCATGTTTTTTGATTGTGGATGAGTAATTATGAGGAAATACATTTGCAATGAGGAATATAATCTAATTCAATAATATTGCCTATTAATTGAATTAACAAAGAATGACCAGTTTCGGGGAGTAACAAACTACTCAGACACTAATGTATTTACTTTCTTCAGTAACAAGTAGTAAAACTTATCCATTATTAAGTTTTTTTGATTCTGTGCAGGCTATCCCAGGTCATAGAAAAGGTTAAAGAGAAGTCAAAAACTGCTATCATACTCTCATGGTCGCAGTGACTTTTAGCTCAGAACGGGACCATCAAAGTACAGTAGTGTTCCTTACTTTTTCAACGTGTAATACCTAATTAGGATGAGTGTCTATGTAACACATGCGCTCAATACTGTTGTGTTCCACAAAGTTAAAATGTTCTACTGCAGTCTATTTGCTGTCTATTTTTGATCCAGAGCTAAAATATTAGAGAATTTTAGACAGTATGATTCAAACTCTCTGACACTTAATTGTCATGACCTGGACATTTTGACTTCCTGTTTTGTGCTTTTATGTTGAAGGGTCATGCAGGATTTAGTTTTGTTCATATTTTGTTCTCTTTACTTTGTCCTGATTTCATTAATTGTTTTCACCTGTCTTGTTTTGTTCCTTTCCTTTATATACCTTTGTTCAACCACAGTTTGAGGTTGTCTGTTGATACACTTGCGTTCTCGTTTGAATTCTGATCATGGACTGCTCTTTTGTTTTCCCAGGTTAAGTAGTTTCTTTTCTTTATGTGTTTGTTTAAAGACTGTTCTTTGTCCAAGGTGTTTTGTGTGTCGTCCTCCCTGAATCCCCTCACCATGTTGAGTAGATGTGTCATGTTCCCTTAGTGTACACCCTCATGCTTTTCTCTGTTCATGTTCGAGTTTGTGTTCCCTTCTTGTGTCCATGTGTCTGTGTGGTCTGGTGCGTCTCCCCAGGTGTGAGACCATACAACAACTCCGTTCTTGCCCTCTTTTAGCCAGAGCCTTGGACTGTTTGAGGATGGGAACCCTTCTTACCAGTCCCGTTCCCACCTCGCCACGTACACAACCTCATCACGCCCAAGCCTCTGACCAGGTAGACATCCTCACCTGGTTTACCAACCTAGCCTGGAAGCATGACCCACGGTACTCCATGGGGTCTTTTCTAGACAACCCACTTGACAGTGAATACTCATCGGACGATTCCATGGATGACCCCTCTACGTACGTCCCAATAATGCACTTTGGGGGTCATCTACTACAGCCCACATCAAGCCCCAGGTGCCGAAATTGTCGCCGTTCCAGACAGCAAACCCCGGTGCAGCCTGCAAAGCACCAGCCACAGTCTTCAGTCCCAGTCCCTATGACCTCGCCTGTTTCCCGGTGCACCGTCATGTCTGAACCCGCCTCCAGTGGTTCGGATTGGGAGACCCTCGATGAGGAAGAGGACGAGCGGTCCTTCGAGGAGGAAGACAGCCTCATCTGGAACCCACATCTAGGTCCTTACTGGGGAACTCGACTGGCTATAAAACCGGTAGACAGGAGAAGCCGGTTCTGGAACCATCCCTCACCACAGCACCCAGCTCGTCCCTCGCCACGACATCCGGTCCCACAGCACCCAGTCCTGCAGCAGTCTGGTCCACTGCACCCAGTGCGCCCAGTCCCGCATTCTCCGATCCAGCCACGTGAACCTCCGGTGCCACCTCGCCGGTCACCGCCTCCAGTGCCGCCTCCAGTGCCCCCACAAGTTCTGAAGCTGAGCCGCCGGAATGGCCTCTACCAGTAGAACCACCGAAATCAGCAGAGCTTCCACAGCCCCCAGAACATCCAGATCTGCCAAAGTTCCCAGGCCTGTTCGAGCTTCTCCCTGAGTTTCCCAAACCACTGTTTCCAGAGCTCCCAATTCTACTGGAATTTCCAGGATTATCCGCCTTTCTCCAATTTCCAGAGTTCCCACGGCCGTCTCTGCAGCAGCCAGAGCCTCCAGAGTTCCCACGGCCGTCTCTGCAGCAGCCAGAGCCTCCAGAGTTCCCACGGCCGTCTCTGCAGCAGCCAGAGCCTCCAGAGTTCCCACGGCCGTCTCTGCAGCAGCCAGAGCCTCCAGAGTTCCCACGGCCGTCTCTGCAGCAGCCAGAGCCTCCAGAGTTCCCACGGCCGTCTCTGCAGCAGCCAGAGCCTCCAGAGTTCCCACGGCCGTCTCTGCAGCAGCCAGAGCCTCCAGAGTTCCCACGGCCGTCTCTGCAGCAGCCAGAGCCTCCAGAGTTCCCACGGCCGTCTCTGCAGCAGCCAGAGCCTCCAGAGTTCCCACGGCCGTCTCTGCAGCAGCCAGAGCCTCCAGAGTTCCCACGGCCGTCTCTGCAGCAGCCAGAGCCTCCAGAGTTCCCACGGCCGTCTCTGCAGCAGCCAGAGCCTCCAGAGTTCCCACGGCCGTCTCTGCAGCAGCCAGAGCCTCCAGAGTTCCCACGGCCGTCTCTGCAGCAGCCAGAGCCTCCAGAGTTCCCACGGCCGTCTCTGCAGCAGCCAGAGCCTCCAGAGTTCCCACGGCCGTCTCTGCAGCAGCCAGAGCCTCCAGAGTTCCCACAGCCACCACAGCTACCAGAGTTTCTCGAACTGTCAGAGCTTCCACAGCAGTCGCCAGAGCCTTCACAGCCGTCTCAGCTGCCAGAGCCACCGGTTTGGCCAGAAGGGCCAGAGCCACTGGCTTGGTCTGAACCACCAGGGCTGCCAGAATGGCCAGAGCCACCGGATTGGCCCGAACCACCAGAGCCGCCAGAATGGCCAGAGCCGCCTCAGTTTTCAGAGTTGCCTCCACCGTCGCTGCAGCATCAGCTACCAGAGTTCCCAGAGCCACCGCCGCCACCTCAGCAGCAGCTACCAGAGTTCCCAGAGCCGCCGCCGCCGCCGCCACCGCAGCAGCAGTCCGGACCACCGTGTGCACAGAGTCCCAAGTTGCCACAGAGTCCCATCCACACCCACCGGAGAGGCTGCCCGCCCGAGCGGTCTCAAGACTATGCCCACCTCAGAGGCTGCCCACCTGAGCGGTCTTGGATCCATGTTTGGGGGAGAGCCGAATGGCTCCAGATTTTTTTTTTTTTTTTTTCTCTCTTCCTGCCATGCTCCTGGAGGAAGAAGCCCTGAGTGGCAGTTGTCCAATTTTTGTTTTGCCCGCCCTCTTGCTCCCTCCACCTGAAGCCCCCACCGCCCACCCGGTTGGTGTGTCTGGGACGGTATTAGGAGGCTGTCAGGGGCCAGCCTTTTAAGGGGGGGTACTGTCATGACCTGGACATTTTGACTTCCTGTTTTGTGCTTTTATTTTGAAGGGTCATGCAGGATTTAGTTTTGTTCTCTTTACTTTGTCCTGATTTTGTTAATTGTTTTCACCTGCGTATCTCTAGGTGTGTGTGACCCAGACTGCTTCAGGCCTTGATTCCCTGTTCTTGTGTCTGTGTGGTCTAGTGCGTATCTCTAGGTGTGTGTGACCCAGACTGCTTCATACCTTGATTCCCTGTTCTTGTGTCTGTGTGGTCTAGTGCGTATCTCTAGGTGTGTGTGACCCAGACTGCTTCAGGCCTTGATTCCCTGTTCTTGTCTGTGTGGTCTGGTGCGTCTCCCCAAGTGCGTGTGACCCAGACCCTCATGCCTTGTTCCCTTGTGTCCATGTCTTTGTCCCGTGTTCATGTTTCATGTCCATGGGTTTTCCTGCCTTGATCTGTCCTGGTTTAGCCAAGTGTCTGTTTCTTGTTTTTTGGTCTTGTTCTGTTAAATAAAGCTTTGAACTGAACCTTGAGTACCAGAGTGGGCAATTACTGGTCCTAAAATAATTTCCCAAAACCTGACACTTAATGTTTCAACAATTAAGTGCCCCTATGGACAAAGCAAGCTCCATAAAGAAACTATTTTCCAAGTTTGTTGTGGAAGAGTTTGTTCTGACTGCAAAGCACTGACCTCAAACCCAACTGGATAATGTGAGATTTACTTACTGATAACTTTTCATTCTTGACTTATGCATGTCTTGAGATCTGGTTTTGTGCTATGTATTGATGTCCTCCAGACTGAAATCACTTTTTTGATTCCATCCACAATTTTTGCTTTGAATTTGAGATTTCAGTGTGAATGCAGCAAAATGTCATTTTTAATAGCTTTGCATTTCTGCTGTAATGAGTCATCTAGTTTATCCCTTGAACTGCAGCTGCAACGGTTTCTAAATCACTTTAAGGGCATGACAAAGCACCTGTAGGATTCCTGGTGTTGAATTTGAAAATTACTGTGGTGTTATGAGCTTAAATTTAATACTGAATATCAAGTCTGAGAGCAGATATGGAGGAAAGTGATTCTGTTGTGCTGGACTTTGTTGTGCTCTAAAGCATTTTGGATTTAGTCAGTGAAGCATCTTAGTCTCACATGAAAGAAGTTTTTGAAAGAAGAAATGCAACCTTTGAAAGTGGAGGGAAAATGTCCTCAATTAGATAAGCAGGAACAATGATTGCCTCATAGGCTGGGTCACCATGCTCCAAAGCAGATTAGACTTTGTAAAGATATTTTGTGTATTTGTCTGTCAATCTTAGATATTTATGTTCACTCTTTGTTTGTGTTTGTATGTGTGCAAGTAGACTCCACACAGACCAGAGAAATCTTAAAATAATCATGTTTCCTCTTTGGCAACAACCTGCAGTTTTTTGTTTTTCCTGATAAAACTGTAGATAAGTTTGAATTAAACACAAAATTAGGTTGTTATCTAGTGTTACTCTTAGGAGCAGTGATATTTCTGAATAAAAAAAAAAATCCCGATTAGTCTTCTAAAGACATTTTCCTGTGTAACATCAATCTATTGACATATAGACAACATTGACATATTTTAGCAATATCCAAGGTTTTGTTGCAGTTCAAGGAAGAAACTGGACTGATTTGATTAATGAAAAATGATTCCCTGAAACGTGGAAAGGAAAATGAAAGTAAGACAGAATCAGGCTAAACAGGACAATAAGTTCTTGCAAGTCATCTATGAATTTTGACAGTTAGGACTTTCCCTGAATATGTGCAATTTGGCAATAAAAATACAAACTCCATTTAAATAATTAATGACTACACCTGACATCATCCATGAAGTGGTTCGGTTTTAGAAACCTCTTTAAAAAACATAAACTGACTAAAAATGTAAATTTCATCCCATGGTAAATACTCCTTTTCTGTTGGTTTTTAGCATATTTTTGTCCACCTGATTATCATTCTGGAACATATATCTCTGCTCTCAGAGCTTTTTGGTGATATATACTGAATGTCACCCATGCTGCACCTCCTTGAAATACATCCTTGGACAGTGGCTCCATCTGACAGCAGAGATAAGACTTCTCGAGGTCGAGTTGCTTTTATATCAGTATGCATCACTTTCACCGACATTTCCCTGGCTGTGTTCTCACAAGGGACAAGGAATATCCAACTGCTCCAACTAGACAAAAGAAAGCAGGAGAGGCAGGGCTGCGTTTGGGCTACAGTTCGTTGGGTTATTATATTGTAGAAACCAAAGTATTCTTTTACTCTACAGTGTAGCTATGTAGTCACATTATCCCACTGTTGCTTAAATTTGCATGCATTCCATTAGATTTGACATTTGGCATGTGCTTAATTGCTGTCTATCTAAAAGTTAGATGAGAGGATTAAAACCACTCTCACATCTGCACAGTAAATACGA
This sequence comes from Mastacembelus armatus, assembly GCF_900324485.2. Classification (NCBI taxonomy): domain Eukaryota; kingdom Metazoa; phylum Chordata; class Actinopteri; order Synbranchiformes; family Mastacembelidae; genus Mastacembelus; species Mastacembelus armatus. Next base: position 4,478,012 of record NC_046634.1, on the reverse strand, counting down.
AGCAACAGCCAGTGGGGAAATAATTTAACAAATTTCAGTATTAGTTAATACTGGGAGCAGTATTGACAACACCCAATACTAGTAGTGTTTTTGATTATACTTTATATTTAGAAGAGGGTTCTTGGTTTCCAGTGGGGCAGTTTGAAAAAGAAACTTTTTCAAAAACTGGCTGGAGCCTGGAGTGCAAGCTGGGGTCCCTCTCACGAGTCATGAAGAGCGAACACAGCGAGTGAAGTACCAGCCTTATGATTCCCTCCACGTTTGTCTGATTCCTAGCCACTTGCAGATCAATAGTGGCCTTTGAGCAAAGCAGAGGCCCTATTGTGGCTGAATTCACCAGGACCCAACTAAGGCTGCCACTGGTACAGCTAAACCGTGAAAGATTCATCCCACCCTGGTTCTTCCATTAGTCAGCCACCACGGGTGAAAACACAGAGCTAAGGTCCCCAAATGGAAATTTAATGCACTTTAGCGTACCTGAAGCCAAATAGAAAATGGCCGTTGTTTTTCCCTCCACAGATGATGACTCTGAATGGATATTAGATCTCCACAGCCAGCGAGGGTAAGATGTATCATAAGCAGAGTATTTGTGTGCAGAAGGGGCACCAAATTGAAATTGGGGCATTTGTATGCAACCGTTGGGTATATAGCTTATGTTTCTTTGACTGCAAAAGAAGTGTGCGGTGTGTGTGTTTAATGTGGAGTAGGAGTTGTCTGTGCAGGCATGCTTACCTTAACCTTCTCTGTCCATCTATGAGAAGAGAGGTGTTTTTCTAACATGGTGTTTTTCTAATAGAGTAAATCTGCTGAAAATTCAGTTTTTATGCTTTTTGAGTAATTTACGTATAAAAATTCTTCACTTACACTCTGTAGTACATCCACTATTGCTTTTGTTTATTTATTTATTTTATTATTTATGTTAATTTTATTTATGCTTGGCTGACGCTTTAATTGTTCTAATTACTTGCTCAATTTGACTTTCCAATCTAAACTTCTCTTGAAGAATCCTCAGGTCTAGCTGTGCATGAAGGGGAAATATTAATGGTGTGTGTGTCCTGGTAAATGTAAATGCTGTTTGTAATGCTAAACCATTTGCTGAGTGGATCAGCTGGGAAAGAATTTCATATACAGTGCGCTTTCACCCACTGAAAGCTCATTTGTGCAATGTAGTCAGTTGTGCTTAGGGTTTTGCAGTCTCAACAGGCCAGCAAAATTGGCATCATTTACATCCAAGCATTTAATTGTGTCTAGTGTTGTTTAAACTGCGTATACTAGTTCAGCTGCTCTTCCATGTTGTGGTTAAGTTTCTAGCTTAATAGTACTTGCCCTGCTTTATCAGCACTTCCAGCAAGTATTTGGTCTCTATCTGTGATTTAGGCTGTGCAGTCAGCCGAAACATCACTGAGCCATGGCCCTTTTGTGCTGTTTGTACCAAGGCCCATGACACTGACTATCCAGCTATGCAGAGGGCAAAGTGCTGGGCCCTTCTAGCTTGTGGCTGTAACCCCGTGAACCCTCCCCAGCACACACAGATTCATGTGCACACAAACAGAGTGTGGGATGATTATAAAACATGACAGTATTGGCAGGTCCCTGGAGGGCCAGGCCTCGTCTGCCCCTTCAAGGTGTTAGGATTCGTAATGACCCTGTATGCTTCTGTCCAATGTGTATCGAGTGCTTGTGACACATAAAACTGTCATAGCGTGATGAGAAATAACCACTGTCAGCCCACATCTGCGCTTCAAAAGATTTAAGCATGGATGGAGGAGAGGGGCCAGGGAGATGCGAGGAGGCACAGAAGAAAGGGGAAGGCAAAGGGCAGTCCACATGGCAGCAAAGCCTGATTCATGTGCCTGCAACAAGACACAGGCTTTTTCAAATGTACAATTCTTTTATTATGGTTTAGTCTCTCTAATTCCAAGATGGTGAATCAAGCTACAGTACTGTATGTCCACTGTGTGAAAACTTCAGTCCTTCTTGTTCTTAACACCCATGGCTGGTAGATCCTAAAAAAAAATCTGCTTTGTTCTAATTTACTCAGTATTATCTTTTAAACCTATGTTCATTTTTCATCCCACTGACTGGACAGGTGGATAGTTAAGTAGATGGACATGGCTGATGGATGGATGGATGTTAGATGAAGGACTGGGTGTATGATAGATATTGGTTCGATGTTAGATGATGTGGTGGATGAATGCATGGTTGAATAAACAGAAAAATACTAAGGAAATATTCACAAATTGATTAATAGATGACTGCATCGATATTGGATGGATTCATGTAATTGGACGGATGATTATATTGATCAGTAAATTCATGGATTATGATAGATAATGAAATGGGGACACGTTCATATATAGATGAATGGATTGATGGATAATCAAATTATCCATGTTCAGACATTTATTAATGAATGAATGGTTGGGTAAATGGATAAGTAAATTGATTCATAGATGATTTATTGGCAGGTGATGTATGTTTGGATGATGTGAAGATGTTGAATGATAGACAGATGATACTGGATGGATGATAAATGGATGGATGTAGAAAAAAGGACAAAAAATGATAATGTAATTACAAAAAACATAAATATCAGGAAATTATTTTCTTTAGAAGAAGAATTGGTTCCATGTGCAGTCAGTCTGAACAGGCAAAGAAATCCAAATTACATACAATTAGTTTTAACAGCAAGTGAACACACTGGTGACAAGCATGTGATGGCAGGTAATCTTTAGGGAGAGGTTCTCATTTCCAGTGTGGCTGTTAAACATGAAAACAGTTTGCTATAGGTCGTGCATCTAACTTAGCACAGAGTAAAAGACAAGTAAACAGGCTTTGATGTTTTTTCTTCTTTCACTGTGATTTTTGCAGGTGTGGTGGACTAATGTAATTCTGAATGATGAGACGCACTCAGCATGTCTTCTAAGTCACAGAGGGGTTCCAGGTAGCTTTAGCTGTTAACCGGCGGTTAGCCTAAGTGTCTGAGCGGGCTTTCCTGCAGCGAGGCAAGAACTTCAGCTCAGCGGGAGGGGAGAAGGAGGGAGCTGGAGGCAGTTACATTCGTGTGCCGCCTCCCAATCGTGTCATCAGTCTTTTGAGAATTGGCAAGTTTGTTAGTAGGTAACTGTGTACGAGTCCGACCGACTGTCATCTAACCCAAACAGATTCCTAACATGTACAGGTGAATGTCACAGTTGTCCATGTGACTGCAGGTACAAGTGATTCCTTTTTATCATCAGAACAGTTTTGCTTGTGTACATTAGAGTCCTGTATTTGTTTGAGTAACATTTGACGCACAGTGTGATCACCGTTGGTGGATTTCTGTCAGTAAAAGTCACACCGCACCCACGCGGCCCTGAAGGCATGAAGCAGCTTAACTTTAGGTGACTTGCAGCTCCTCTACGCTGCTAGAGGCTCGAAGCTTTAGCTGCTACTAGCATAATGCACCTGAATCTCTGACTGAATTACCACTGGTTATGTTGCATTGTGGGTAATGTACTTTAGGTGCCAGGTCTGACAAGGAAGAATTGAATAAAAAGAAAGTCATCTGGTTATGGTGCATCACTGATTTTAATGCAGAGTGTGAAGCTACATCAGTGAGGTTCTGTACAGATTATGCCTAAAGACATTTTTTTTCATTGTTTGTTGTTTTCTTTTTTGGTTTAGGGACATTAGACTAATGTTATTTATTTATTTCATTGTGCTTGCATTCTTGCCTACATATACACACTTGGAGGCATCTTTATCTGCACACAAAATCACAGTGCAAATCTGGTGACTAATCACAGATTTTATCATAATCTAGTGCTGCTTTCACCGCCTCAGTCTGTTTCACTCACTTCGTCCATCTGTCTGATTGTGTATTGTCCTTTCTCCTTCCAGCTCTAAACTCCAACAGGTTGGCTTCATACCAGGACTGTGAGACCACCTCAGCCCTAGTCCTTCCCTCTGCTACTTTCCTGCTGATTTCTCTATTGCCCTGCTTGATTTCATGATGTTATTTCTCCATTTTCTCACCTCCACTGGGTTTATGAACTAGCTTTGTGTGTATATTTGTGTGTTTTTTAGGTGTTCTCAGGAGCAGCGGAAGGTCTCTGGACAGAACAGAATCTTAATTTCAACCCCCTTCATAGGGTTCTTCCTGGGTTGCTGAGTGAGCAAGGAATAGGATGGAGCACAGGTGGCATGGTTAGTGAAGAGGGAGGAGGTCTCATGGCATTACGCAGTCACACTGATGCCTGGTTTTAATGAGGAGCCTGTTTATTAAGTCCACTCAGGAAGGCTGTGCTAGTGCTTAGCATTTTCTCTCTAATTAGAAAAGCTAAACAGTCGCTATTGCTGAGGATCAACCATGGGGGGGAAGGAGGCGCCCAGCGTGGCCGTGCATAGGGTGCAGATTGCTTGGCCTGATACTGAAGGAAAGAGGGCAAGGGAAAAAAGCAACAATCAAATGTTGAGTTACTGTCATTGCAAACAAAAGGCTCAAATTTTTGTAAGAAGAAAATCGATTTCCACAGTCTTAGCAATGATGAAGAAATCAATCAAGAACACATCGCCAGCAGGTACTACATGTGAACATAAATTCATCACAGCAAAGTCATTACAAGGAGTCCACCTAGTGGTCTTCAACAGAAATGCAGCAACGCATGATTTAATTTTGCTGTTTTATTTGCAGCTGCAACTACAACAATGATTTCATCATCTTCATTACATGCAGTTTTAAAAAACTGTGGTCACAATCATCATCATCCATCAAGTGAAGATAGTCCATCTTTTCTAAGTGTTTCCGAGCCCTGTGTGCAGTGCAGAGAGAACCATGATGATGGTGTTGACAGGGAAAACAACACCATTCTGCCACGGCTACTTTAATCCACATAATAAATGTCTCCTTGATTACACTGTTCCCCGTCACACAGATTGCAGTAAAAGTGCAGTAAGAGATGAGCACTTTTCAGATTAAGACCGTGATCAAATTTTCATAACTCAATTTCAGGGAGCACAGGGTTGCTGTGGGAGAACTGGGTGGAGAGAAAGTGCAAGAGAGATGTGTAAAAGTGTGTTAACTGTAATCAGCTTTCTTTCTTCTGCATCCATTTCACTTTCCATTTCACTACAATTGTGTCATTAGTAGCAGCTTTAATATTATACTTTCTGGCTTTCAGAAAGTCCAACCAGTCCAATATAGGCTTGCCAGGAAAATTATGGAATGAGATATGAGACATTGAAAGAAAATAATTCAATAATAATTAAAAATAATAAATACATTTTTCAGTTTCAAGTCTAATTTTTGCAGTGTCAATTTAAAATTTTTCAATTTTCCATTTTTCAGTTTCAATTTTACATATTTTAGTTTCAGTTTTTCTTTTTTTTTTTTGTTCTCTTTTTTTCAGTTTCAATGATATGCTTTACATAAATAAACTAAGGAGAAGGTTTATCAGGCTAATCAGTCTCTAGGCAGACTCAGTCTTCAGCAAAACAGCCCTGGCAACAGCAGCTGGCCAATAAGAACGAAGCGAAATAACAGCCACTCAAAAGTGTCCTCATATTTGTTCAGTTGTTATAGTCGCATATCTCCTTCCATAGAAAATCTGTTGGAATCGTTTTAATTTACAAATTCTACACAATTTTTTATATTTATGAGCAAACATATATACAAGTGAAGTTATTAACGATGCTACACGACAACCTTCCTTATAAAGAAAGGTTTTCTATGTAATCCTTCTCTAATCATAAATATTTAAGCATTTCACTGCATATCATACTGTGTATTCAGTATGATATGAATGCATATTTGGGTATTTTCTATACCCGCTTTTTTCTCAGTCAAGGTCACGGGGATCTGCTGGAGCCTATCCCAGCTCTCTCTCAGGTGGAAGGCAGGCCACATAGAGACACACAAAGACAAACAACCTCACAGGCAATTTAGAGTCACCAATCAACCTAACATGCATGTTTTTGGTCTGTGGGAGGAAACCAGAGTACCTGGAGTAAACCCACACAAGCGCAGGGAGAACATGCAAACTCCACACAGGCCGGGTTGCGAACCCACGACCTTCTTGCTGTGAGGCAACAGTGCTAACCACTCTCCACCATGCCCAATGACTGTGTATGTGACAAATAAAAATTTGAATTTGAATTTATTTGAAACCAGTGTTTTTTTATATGTTGAAGAGTACCATGTGTTGTTATTTATTATATGTATATTCTTATGTGCATTTATGGGAGCTGTTTAATTGTGGTTGCTTGTCTTGTAGGAGGTTACTCAACCTGTGGAGGTTTACTACTCTGGGTGTTACCCGTGTACGCTGCTCATGTCTCTTTTCAGATAGCAATATTATAGTAAGCGTGATATCACCGTCCCCACTCTGTTATGTGCCTCCCTTATCTGTTTCTTCTCTATTACTTTCACTTATCCTCTTTGTTGTTGGTTCCCTTGTTTCAGTCTTTTCTCCTTTCTCTCTGCTCTGTCTCAAATGCTTCAGCTTGTATCTCTCTATCTGTCTGTCACCTCTCTTTGTCTCTTTCTTTCCTCCCCCTGGCTCCCTCCTGCTCCCAGACAGATGACTGGTATGGTGACACCAGACTGCATGTATTTTTAGCGTTGGCAGATTGTCACAGACCAGAATGTTCTTTATCTCAGTTGTCAGGTTGTTCCCTGGGACCAAAATGGATGCCGTCCACTTGGGGGGAAGGTGGAGAAGGGTGCAAAGCTCTTTCTCCCCCCTTTCTGCCACTCTTTAGATTGAGTTTTAATTGCGTCTTTTATCACAGCTAAATAACATCTGCTGTTGAAGGTGCAAATGGAATACGCACTGCTTGAAAGGTGGCAAAAGGAAATGCTCACAGTTGCTGTGTCAGCTTCCCTGTGGGAGCTGTAGCCAAACCTGTGATCAAGCAGAGGTAAAATTACAGGCCATGCCTCTGCAGAAAAAAAGATTTATCACAAAAGCAGACTCCCTGAAAGGACAGAGCACAGCAGATATCAGTGCCTATTACCAGCTAGTCATAAAACATGATTTTTGTTTTAAAAAAAAGGAACATTTTGTAGCAGCAGAATGTTATGAAATAGCAGATTTGTTCTTGGCTGTCACCAGGAAGACGGTGGATTTCCCAGCCTTCAGCTGTGGCCAAAAGCTGGTTTGTGCACCTCTTCATTCGAGATCCCTCCTGGTAAAATCATGAACATGCAGAGGTGGGGGAATAGGTATTTCACTCTAAACCTCCAAACACTGTGTTGGCTAGCAAGCTATTCTGTCTTAGGTTATAACTGAATGGTCAAGTGATCCACTTTGTGCATCACAGTTTGGAGACTCTGGGAGTGTTCACACACTCCAGCAGCGGGCTGACTGCTCATGTGAATGTCCAGGAAGGATGGGATGATCCAAAGTTCGGTTTGTCAGCCTGTCACCATGAATTGTATTTAGAAGGTGTGTATGAAGTTTTACATGAGTTATTGTTGATATTTTACCATTACCACAACTAAAACACATTATCTAGAAGTGTTTTACATGGCTCCAGCCAAACCAGAAGCCAGAAACCAGAATAAGTGGGCTTTGGTTATGCCTGTTAGCAGGATGCATCTGTGCTGACAGTAAGAAATAATACAGAATATCCACAACATTACCCTCACAAAATTCAGGCTCACAACTATTATACAAGCAAATTATTGAGCACAAAAATAAAGTTAAAAGAACAGATTTTACCACAACAATCTGCAAGACTCAGCTTGGTTGTTGCCCTGTGCTAGAAACAAATGATGATCAATATCACCTCTAATTAATATCTCTTTTCCATGAAGCTGGTTTTCCCACAGGCACAGCAGGAAAGAGACTCAGCTCAATAGTGTGTCTTTTAGTGTGCTGTGCTAATCAAGTCCGAAGGTCTCCTTCTGAATCTTGTCACATTCTGAGCCTCATTTCCATTCCACGTCTCTCAAGCCAAGGTAAAACAATCCCAAGGTATATGCTCAGGGGCATTATACTTTGTACCACATGACTAGCCTTCACCTGCAGTCCAGTCAATTGATATGGAAATTTGGGTAGCTAAGTTCTTATAACTTCAGAGAAACAATGGAGCATATACATACATGGAACCAAGTAGCAGAGAGGTAAACACAGAAGTGGCACCAATGACTGTGGCAAATCTGGTTCATTCACCTCTGTCAGCTTCATCTGCCCATTTGACATGGCTACACAAGTCATCAAGATGAGAGCCATAGTGCAACATAGAAAATCCTTCATACAAGCAACTGGAACCTTATGTAGAAAGTCAAGATGAGTGCTAAACTCCACAGTTCAAGGCTTGACAGGCTTGACACTTTCATCTCTCAACTCACTGAGCATCGTCTGCATAAAAACATGGCTGCGCTCTTGTGAAAGCCTACTGAAGTGAAAGTAATATTTGGTCCATAGCGCTGTTTAACTAGGACTCAGCTTTGATGATCTGTGCTAAGTCTAGGGCATAAAGTAATCTAAAACCAGAACATTGGAACAAACGGAAGCGACTGAAACATGTTAAAAAAGAGAGAACAGCAATCCACGCTGTTCAGATGACATATCCCATTGCACGTTTACTTTAAATGTGCAAACTCTTCCTGCAGTAATAGTGTGTGCTTTCTCTAGATAGCCGTGCATAGGGCAGAACATGAAAAGGGCAGATTATAGGCCTGATGCAGCTTCCATCACTCCAATAAGTGAGAATATGGAACAACAGCAGTGAGACTCTGCAGAGCGCCAATCAATACCAGTCGCTCTGAGTGACTACAGTAATTATCATCACCATCCACAGGAATGACATGTTGTTTGGGGTTTGCAGGAGGTCAACAGCAGTGACTTTTGATGTTGCCATGGTAGAGGTGTAATGTTCTAATCATGAATTGAAGCTCATTTGTTTGTTTCAGAAGTCTTAAGCATCATCAACATGGCACTGTCATCAGAGATTTTAACTGTTTATCTGTAGAAACCTTGATGGTGATGTTTGCGATCCAAATCATTCAGAGGCTCCAAGGGGAACAATATGGACTGATATCAGCTACTGTTGTACGTTGAGCTCTAATCTGTCTGTATAAAGAACAGCAGTGTCAAGTATCCCTTAAGCAGATGTTTTAAAAATAAAACATTGTTTATTTTCTATTTATTTTATTATTTATTTTCTATTTGACAAAATGTTCACATCAGCTGGGACATAACTTAGCAAAGCTGAAAAATAAAAATCCTGAAAAATTGAAGTAGGTTGCTAAATTGGACTTCATGCTTTTTTCTCACAAGAAGGATATTTTAGGCTGCATTTATGGGCTTTGGCATGTAAGTTACCCTGCAAAGTAGAGTTTTATATTCAGAATATATGGTACAAGCATAGTTTCCATAAAGAGGTAAAGTTAAAACAGTTTCAAGGGCCCAGGACGATCAGGAGTACTTAAAACATAGATGCAACATTGTGTTGGAGGCCCAGAATTGTTGTTTTTTCATGGGTTTGACAAAACATGAGCCAAGTACTACAGGGTGTTATCCTTGCAGTACAATGGAAACACCTTTTGATTTCTATGTATTAGTTTTAATTTCTGGTTAGTATTATAGTGGCCCCATTTGTTTTAAAATAAGTCAAAATCAAATACTTTTACATTTTTGTGAGCTGTATTTCTACTTCCACGGCAGCAGGTGGCAGCAGCGCACTAGCTGATGGTAAACTCCCGTCAGGAGAACGTGAGGAAGATTTACATCAACAGCGCATTACTTGCAGAGGTACCTGTCCATGTTGTCTTGTACGATTCTGAGCACTTTTTGGCAGTGTATGCATGTGAACTGTGTCTAAGTTAGTAATTTGAACACACCTTTTCGACATAGTTTGCATGACCGACCGTCAGGCATTAATGGCGTAGCTAAGCTAACCAGAAGCTGTAAGAGTTGAGAAGCGTGTGGCCCAGAACTGGCTTATATGGCTTCATATTCCGTGTTATAAGGTCGATGGCTCACTATTTTTAGCCTTAACGCCTCATATTGGTTCATCTGTCTGCAGGTTAGCTTGTATCTGCCCCAGATATAAAGCAGTCCAGCAGTAACAAGGCTGTGGAAATGGACACTAGAGCCTTGAGGAATCCATATCCCGACTATGATGGGAGTCCTGCGTCCACACAGGCTTTGTTTGACCCTCAGGGAAAGGTGCTGCATGAGGAATGTGTTGGCAAATGATGTTTGTGCATGTTTGTTACTGTATGCATCCCTCACTGTTTTCATTTTTCCTTCACCTTAAGCTCACATCAGAGTTCGCCCAGCGGCTGAGAGGCAAGGTCAGTGAGCTTTTAGCTCTAATGGAAAATGGACTGAAGTCTGCAGATCCAAGAGACTGCACCATTTACACTGGCTGGGCAGGTGAGGATAACATTACACATCTGGTATAAGTTACACTGTGCGTTAATTTTATATAAGGGTGTAAGGCTGGACACTACAGCTAGCTTTTTTTGTTTTAATATAATTTAGAAAGTATGGACCACTTTCTCCTTGGTTGAAAGTGGCTGAATTAAATATATTTATGTGGAGCATTTTGATTTAAGACTTTTAATCATTAGTCTTTTAGAAAAGTGGTCATTGCATTGTATATACATTAAATAACCTTAATTATAAAATATTTATTTTTTCAGTTAATCAGTTAAATTGTCATATGGTTTCAGCTTTGATTTTAAAAATGGTTCTTTTCAGTCCATCCATATCTTTGGTGCTGCAGATGATCTGATGTGTAGCTGTACTCGCTGATTGAAAACGTGTCCGTTTACAGCAGTGACCTTCATTTTGTCCACAGGCATCGCTTTGCTCTACCTGCACCTCCACAGTGTGTTTAAGGACCACTCCTGCCTTCAAAAAGCACTAGAGTACGTCAGCCGTAGTCTGAAGTGTTTGACCCGACGTCATGATGTCACGTTCCTATGTGGGGATGCAGGTCCACTGGCTGTGGCTGCTGTGGTCTATTATCGCCTACAGAGGGGGCAAGAGGCTGATGAGTGCATCAACAGGTCAGTTTAAATAAATAATCATCAAGGGAAGTATAGTTTGCTGAAAATGTGCCTGGATAATAGAGTACTTTTTAATTTTGTTGTATTTGTTTCGTTTGTTTAAGCCAAACAACAGTAGACTGTAAAATTTTATGGTGGTTCCGTAGGCAATTAAATATAAAGTGTATCCACTTGGGATGTATACTCACTGTGTAAAGGCTTTTATTGTCAGCATTTAGTAATTTGTTCATGTGTCTGCGTTTGAAAAATACTTTATTTATTAGTGCGCTCACATGGAGCTGCAGCAGTGCTTAGGAATTGTAATAGGTCATCCTGAATATAAAATCAGTTTTCACATTTGGTTCAGTGATGCATTAGTTGGTCATAACAGAAGGTTCTCCTGACTCATGAATTTTGGGCTTCATGCGTTCCCCTCCCAGACTGCTGCAGTACCACCAGACTGTGGTGAAAGGTTCGGGCGGGTTGCCAGATGAGCTGCTTTATGGGCGAATGGGTTACCTCTTCTCCCTCGTCTTCATCAACCAGCAGCTGGGGCAGGACAGGATCCCACTGCAGTACATCCAACAGGTGAATCAGAACAAGGAGGCAGTCTGAGAAAAGATGTGGTTTGTGTTAGGGTTTTTGGGTTCTCTTGGATGTGTGAGTTTCATTACAGTAGAACATCTTTATCCAGGGAAGGCTGAACGCTTAGCCATTAACTTCTTTTGTGCAATAGCTACAGTCAAGACAGAGCTTTTGTAATCTTACAACCTGGCTTCTTTAACTTCTAGCTCACTTTTTTCAATTATCTTTTTTTGCCTTTTGGTGCTTATTTGCTCGGTTTTACACATATTGATGTACGGTTGCCATAACGAGCCTGTACTGATATACTGAGGAGGTGTGTGTAAACTGGTATGTGTTGCCCATTTCCTCAGATCAGTGAGGCTGTACTGGCATCAGGTGAGCACCACAGCAGGAAGTTCAGGATCCAGAACCAGAGTCCCCTGATGTACGAGTGGTACCAGGAGAAGTATGTTGGTGCTGCCCATGGCCTGGCTGGCATCTACTACTTCCTCATGCAGGTCTCTAGCTATGAGTCCTTTGACCAAGCATGACTTTAACTTATAGGCTATATTAAAAGACCTGTGGATCTATTGTATAAGACAACATTGGCAGATAAAACCTTGTGAAAAGTTCAATTTTTTGTTTTAAAAAAAAAGCCTATTATGAAAAATATTAATTTGTATATCATCTTTTGTTGTGAAGGGTTGAAACAAACGTTTCACAGTTTTGCATGGTAGAATCCTTAATTCATTCACTGTTGGTGAAACTACACCAATTGCCACCTGTTACTTTTACATCAGGTGTTCTTCACATAATCTAATCTGTCCATAGCCAGGCTTCGTCTCTGTGGAGGAGCAGGTACACAGGCTGGTGAAGCCCAGTGCTGACTACGTCTGCCATCTCAAGTTCCCTTCAGGAAACTACCCTCCCTGTGTTGGAGATGATCGAGACCTGCTAGTGCACTGGTGCCATGGATCACCAGGTGTGATCTACATGCTCCTGCAGGCTTACAAGGTAAAGACTGACTTCGCACTTTAGCTATTTTCAAGACATTAAATAAATTACATTTAATTGAACTCTTCTACGGTTTTAGAGGATGAATTCGTTTGCAGTGTAATAGTGCCATCTTGTGGTCAAGTTTAGTCTTTGTTTTGATAGTGATTTGTGTTTAATGTCAAGTGATTCATTGAGTGAATGACTCCAGCTTTTTTGTTTTTGTTGTTTCAAAAATGATGGTGAAATGTGAAAAATGATGTATTATCTGGAAAAAGTATACTAATTATTTATTTTTTTGCCAATCATTTATTCAAAACCTTTGCAACAGTACAGTGTATTGTTGGTGTCTCTGATCATATCTTACTATAGTTTAAGTTAATAAATTCCACTTATACAGTAAAACTTTATCACCATTAAGGTATACAAATTCATAAATTCCTAACATTTTAACTTCACTTTTCCTCCTTGTTGCAGGCCTTCAATGTTCCTCAGTACTTGGAGGATGCCCTGCTGTGTGGAGAGGTGGTGTGGAGGTGGGGTTTGCTGAAGAAGGGCTACGGGCTGTGTCATGGCGCTGCGGGTAATGCCTATGCCTTTCTGGCTCTCTATCGCCAAACACAGGACCCCAAGCACCTTTACAGAGCCTGCATGGTGAGAGCAATAAAAGATTCAGTAATGTAGTATGCACTGTGTACACAGCACAGTAGTCACTTATCAGAGCAAGCAACTATGGCATCCATCTTAATTAGTTTTCACATACTTGATTAATATCACAGCAGTTTTACAGTAAGGAGTTAACGATCAGGAGGCAGAAACTAAGAATTATTTATCCATGAAAGTTCAGTAAACATCTGCAGAAACATATGGGAGGATGTCCTGTGTCCACATCTGGATTTTCTACTTTGCCAGGAAATAAGTTTCTCCCATAAATATAAATACATGAAAACCTTAAATAAAAATAAAAGCTGATGTGTACACGTCTGAGTATAACCATATACAATGCAGTCATAACCAACAGAAGAGGGTTTTTTTAGAAGACTTAATTGAGGTTCTATATTGTTTTTATCTTTCTTTTTCTCTGACTTTGATGTAAGATGTGAAAGTCATATTAAACTTAGTTCAAAGCACAACCACAGGAGTCATAAGAGAGTTGGCAGATTGCCTGCCTTAAAATTAAAAATTATTCCAGAGGTAGTGGGTACGTTAGAGGCAGAGTCTTTTATGTTTATTGACAATAGGTTAGTAGTTGTTGATGCAACTTGACGTCAAAGCTGGCTGCACAGGCCAGTGGCAACTCTCTTTGGATACACTCCAGATGGCACGAGTCCCATGTAAACTTTGATCAATTTGAATCTATTCATAGAGGATGGAAATAGACTCTTCAGATGTCACAGGCTCCCAGTGCAACATGGAGACACTGTGGTCATAATCTGATACTCGACAGATGCTAGGATTTCACTGAGAGGAGCACAATTTGTAGCTCACTATACTCCAGAGACGGTTCAGCTACAGTTTGCATGTTGTCATTGAATAGGAATGTTATTATGACACTGCTGCTCTCTCTCTCCCTCTTTGTCTCTGCAGTTTGCAGACTGGTGTATGAACTATGGCAAACACGGATGTCGAACACCAGATACTCCCTTCTCACTTTTTGAAGGTACTATGTTGGTGACATGTCCCACTGCCAAAATTGTTATTATAATGCTTGATTTGTTACATATATAATCACAGTTGACTCACTGTAATTGGACCAGCCACTTTGAATTACATTACGTACAGGAACATAAACAACATAAACACTTGTCAATAGATAACACTTTGCTCAAATGATGTACATGTACTTTAGAATTTCTTTTAAGTGCAATACATGAGCAAATATACTTTGGTACAATACTTTCCACCAGTGCTGAACAGCTAAATGAAGCAGATTGTGTGAAATATGCTGGAGTCTTGTGAACGGGACATTGGAATATAGTGCTGATGGAAAGATGCAATATGTGAGCAATAAACCACACTGACAGTAAAGATCTAGAGCAACAGAATGACCCCTAGGTTGAACCAGTATGTCACTGTGACAGTATAGAGAAATCTTACCAAGTATTTTATTTGGATTATTCAACTGTATCTTACTGTGTCTGCAATGTTGTCCATTACTGTAGCTGTCAACTCACTGTGGCACTTTCTGCTTGCAGGTATGGCAGGCACCATCTATTTCCTGGCTGACCTTCTGCAGCCATTGAAGGCTAGGTTCCCAGCCTTTGAGATTTAAAAGTTCCTCTACAGGTAGTCCCCCCCCAACAACACTGCAACAAGTACAAGAAGACCCATATTTTGCTCTCTGTATCACACACATCCTTCATCCATAAGGCATCTATGCCTTCATCCGTACGAAATATTCTGGGACCTTGACCCCTGCTTCAGACTTTGTGCCATGTTCTTCCTGTTCTGCTCTGCTGGGAGCTTGACAAGTTATTAACAGGTTAAATTCTATACATGAATGTATGGAAGATATATGAAAAGAAAAAGTAAGACCTTCTCTAAGTTTTGTACCTTTATTTGTGTATAAATTAATGTCCTGCTGTTGCTGAGTTTGTTTTATGTATTTAAGCTTTCAAAATAGAAAATCATATTAGGGAAAAGTAATTGTTTTGTTAACCCGTAATCTTGCATGGACTAAAGCTTTATTGGTTCCTGTTTTATGTTTTCATCAAGAGCAACGCTAGTAATTAATCACAAAATATAACAGTGCACAAGCTGAGTGATCTGGCTTGACCTCACAGTGCTGAGCTTTTGCTTATCTTTTGCTCATTCTGAGTAATAAATCAGGTCCTTTTACAGCCATTGCTGTTGTGAACTTCAGTATCTTCTGTTCTTGTGTTGATGCATTGACAGAGATGATCCACAAGGGGGCAGCACAGAGCCACATGAAGCTGGCCTGCTGCAAACTACATTCAGAAGCAATAAATCTAGCTTGTTGCTCATGAATAGCTCTTTTGCAGTCAAATTTTATGACAGATTGAATTTCCCAATTCAACGTGCATATGGATACAACACAAAAGATTAAAATATTGATCTTTGTGTGATCTGCTCTGACTTAAGTATGTCAGACACACTCTTTGCATACCATCTGACGACATGAGAAAGCAGGAGACTGGCGCATTTGATGTCTCTCTCACTGCACACACCCAGTTTTAAAGCACTTCGCTGCCAAGGCATTGAAAGACACCGATGAATGTATAAAATCCTGTTACTGCTATTAGGACAACACAATGCCATTGCTCTTTTTTAAGCCACTTACCCATGCTTCTTTACAACCTGACCAACTGTTGGGGTGGGGGAAGGGGTGTTACTGTACCAGACAGTTTTGAGAAGCAGGAGCATTAATTTCTCTAACCCCACCTCCACAGAGCTGGCCCAGCATAAGAGAAATTTAACACCTCCTGCAGGAGTGGGAGTAAAAATAGTGCTCATCTGTCCAGGGGTGTGGTCTCCCAGACATGTCTTACACTTTGGTTAACTCACCCCTACAAATGTCCTCCAACAGTTTTCCTTCAGATGTTTAGCATTTGGCTGTTATGTACCACAGAGCTGAGTGTAACTGCAGATATTCACAATATTAGTGAATGAGCCAGTTCTATGCATGTCGTTCCTCCCAGAAGGAAAATCAGAGATGTAAATATTTGCATTACTGCCTGAGCAGATTACATTAGTTTATCCACTAGATTTTGAAATAAAATATTTAAAGTGAATATATAAAGTGAATGAAATCCTGAAGCAATTGTAGAATTACATCCAGCTCTGGAAAGAAAGAATATTGATACTTGCTGTATATTTCAGCATGGCTGGTGTTTGTCAGTGGTGACCCCTACGTCATCATATGAAGAATGATTTATCTCATGCTATTAATCCCAGCTGGTAGTTAAGTTCTCTTTACCTGGGTCAAATACTGTTTGACTGTGTTGGAACAACAACGTTGAAAAAGTTCTTCATCGATGTGGGTAATGATAGTAATATCTGATCTAAGTGTAATTCCAGTACTTTCTGTGTACAAAAATGTAATCATCTTTGAGCAATGAATATAATATTATTTTAAAGCTTTTTCTAGATGGATTTTTCTGGACTTTTAAGCCAATTGAAATCATCAGAAAAAAAGGGAGTAAACTGAGCTTGAGTTACTGTTTCCAGGGTCTAAAACAAACTTTCTCTTAAGCAGAGTAAATAAATATTGTAATTTACAATTACATTCAGCACTTTAGCAATTTCCAGTTTTTCTTCAGGACTGCTTCTAAGGCAAGACCCATCACATTCCTTCTTGTGAATTTTCTAGCAAATGTTAGCTTTGTGTTATGCATCTGCTCCATTATTAAAGATTGCTTTTGATCAGCACCATGGAGAGTGCTGCTGGTGCCGTGAAGCAGTTTTGTGCTCAGGTCATTTAAACCCCATAGATAAAACAGTGGACTCTTACATTTAGGCAACTTAACCTGCCAAATGTTTTATTACTTTGATTTCATTCCAAAATTAATCAGTGATTGGTGAAATGAAACAGGATGTGCATAATAGTTTTCAGTTGCCAATGTTTTTTTTTTATATAATTATTTATGTGTTACTGATAAGCTCTGGTTTCAGAGTTATACGGTATAAGCCCTAAATTAGTTTAGTTTTAGCCACTTAGAACTTAACTTTTCAAACACCTGCCTGAATGGAATCAATTTTTCAGGTGCTTTTTTCCCCCTGATGTTATTTAACCATAAGAGGAGGAGCAGTATGACTGTTTTAAAAATACCAACTCGTAAATGAGCTGTCTGAGCTTGAAGCCCCTGTGGAGTGAGTCACAAAGCAGCCATGTTTTCTGCATTTTCACTGACACAGGTCAACTGCACATGTCTGTACAGTTAACTGTTGATGTCAAGATAAAGAAAGCATTGTTTTCATAGAGAGGACTTTAAAAAGTTAGAAATCTTGCAATGCAGAATCTTGACACAGTTCTTCTCCTGCGTCCTAAAAATAGCCCTGTCCCCTTCTAAAGGCCTACTCCTGCTGCTCTGAGCACGCACAGCTCTCCTTTCCATTTGCCCTAAGAAAGTTAAAGATGTTCCAAAGTGATATGTGATCTGTGCTATTAGCATATGTGACATCACATCCCTGGAATAAATAAGAGGGGGCCTTGACCATGGCTCAGGACCACTCTGTCTTGGGACTTCAGCTTCTCATCTCCTTTCTTTCCACTCATCCAGCTCCTTCTCTTCAAAATGGTGTGTACTAAATTGTGTTTTGGACCTTTTGGGTGGGTCGGTACTGATGGAGTTACTCTCTTTTTTTTTTTTCCTCAATCAGTGGCTATTCTTTGTGGCATGGGTTTGGATACCGTCTTTTCAAAATATGCCTAAATTTGGGACTTTTTTGTCACCACTGAAATTTGTGACAGGGACTGACTGGCTTTTCTGACACTGCTTGTCTTTTACAAATTGTGAAAAGTTTGCTTCTCTGAAGATTTCAAGGTTGAGTCTTGTTCCCAGGACCACTACCTTGAAATCCAGCTACATTTCATTTCCCAACGTATCTATAGGCTTGTATAAAAAAAAAAAAAACAACATTGTCAATCATTTCATCATCCACCATGTGTATTTGGTGCAATTTTGGGCTGTTTAAATAAATTCTTTGATTCAGCATTTTTAGAAAATCATAGATAAGCAAAATTTGTCTGTGCTCATATGTCACTCAAATCATTTGTTTTTATTCATTTCTCTGTGTTCTGTGTTTGTAAATATACCTTGTTTGTGCATGTGTGCTGCCTGCTGTATCTCTGCGTGACAGGCGGATTTCACAGCGGACCAGATTGAGGGTAAGCAAATAACCATGAAGATATATTTTTGGCATGTG
Source organism: Mastacembelus armatus (assembly GCF_900324485.2). NCBI lineage: Eukaryota > Metazoa > Chordata > Actinopteri > Synbranchiformes > Mastacembelidae > Mastacembelus > Mastacembelus armatus. The sequence continues at coordinate 4,459,585 of NC_046634.1, read as the reverse complement.
TGAGAATCCAGTGCTTTCTTTGGCATGCAGGGCAACATTACCATCACTATACCACCTCCATTTTTTTTTTTCCATAACTCAGACTGTCATTTTTGTAGGAGCCATTGTCACACTAAAACTCCCCATGTAACCTGGAACCTCTAAGTCAGTGTTAAAAGATAGAAGTATCGATGAAAATGGCTCCAGAGTGAGTTGCATAGCTATGGAGGAGAGTCTGAGATATGTTTATTCTAGCCTAGTTTTGCAAACCAGTGTCCCTTTACATAGCAGGGGTGTTAATCCCAGGTCAGGGTTTAAGATGCAGGCAGAACAGATTCTCCTTACACAAGGTATCCAAACTGATCCTGTAGCACCGCCCCCAAGCCTTTTGTTCAGTACTGAAAGATGTGTTCTCTGTAATGTGTGGTGGAAGACATTTGTTGTGGCTCTTAATATGGACATGACATACCGATGCTCATTTGAAATATTTGAATTAGTTCTTTCCCCTTTTTTAAATTGCTCTACAAAACTATTCTAAGATAGTTTCACTTCTAGTGCTCATTAAGAATTGAGACAGTTTGAAATATTATTGGTTGTGCATCATAGTGCCACAGGGAAAATCTTAAAAGTTCTTCCTATCAAGTTCATTTGTTTAAATAGACTTTATATTTCTGCCCAAAAAAGAGAAGATGCTTCTTCTGCACATTCTGGTACATGTCTACTTTTAATTTGTTTGCCAGTAAATACTTTCAGGCTACTCAAGACAAGGTGTTCATTACACCACACTCAGCATTCTTACATTTAACTTGAGCAGGGACATGGGGCCATGCCTCTATATGGCCTGGCTTACTTTGTCAGGGTGTATCAGTTTGCTCCCAATGTCACTCTAAATGCCTCCCCAATGCAAGTGGTGGGGGGGTGGAGAGGGGCAGCTGTTCTACCCCGCTGTTCAAAAGCCACATACGAGCATTAATCCATCAAAAAGGTCAATCTGAGCTGGTTTCCTGGGAGGATTCATTCAAATAGATACCCCTTTGTTCAGGCCCCAGTTGGTACCTTCTCTGCTTGGATACAGCTGTCGCTCTCAATTAGCTGTAAACAATGACAGAAATATGTGGCTTCTACTGTCCTTGTCTACACAGTGTGACACCACATAGCTGCCATAGCTGAGTAAGAACCCTGTGTTATAAAGAATTGAAAACTCAAGTTGAGCTGGAAATATAAAAAGGATTCTTTTTCATGTCAATAGACTTGACAATTTTTTTTTACCATTAGATGACCAGTACAGCTAAGTTTTGACAACTGAGATTCTAAATGATGGATTTTTAATGTGCTCTTTTGACCCACTTATGTCAGTACTTTGTAGCTCTGACTTCTCCCTCGTATCTTTCTCTCTGACCAGACTTCAAGGAGGCTTTTGGTCTCTTTGACAGAGTTGGTGACAGCCAGGTGGCCTACAACCAGATTGCTGACATTATGCGCGCTCTGGGCCAGAACCCCACCAACAAGGATGTTCTGAAGGTTCTGGGCAACCCATCTGCTGATGGTAAGGCCTTCAGACACACAGAAAGCATTAGAGTGATGAGATAAAGGTACATGCTAGTAGACCATCCAAAATGTTATAAAATGCCAAAAATGTGCACTTTTTTTATTCATAAGAGGAAGAATATGCTATTTTTATCTCTCAAAAGCTATATAGTGTCAAAAGTAAAGCTAAAACCTGTTGGCAGCTGGTCAGACAGGAGCATCTGTGACCCCAAAACCTTGAAATGAAGCAGCATTGTTTTTTGCTCTAAGACAGTCAAAGGTATGTGTAGTAATGGTGCCCTCCCTGTGCCGTTTGTACATCAACAGACATGGCCAACAAAAGGATCAACTTCGACACTTTCCTGCCCATGCTGAAGCAGGTTCACGCCCTCCCCAAGGGAACCTACGACGACTATGTTGAGGGTCTGCGTGTCTTTGACAAGGAGGGCAACGGCACAGTTATGGGTGCTGAGCTGCGTATTGTGCTCTCCACCCTGGGTGAGTCTCAAGTCACCTTCCCCAAATATAGTAGCACATAAATATAGTTTGCTTAGCACGTACAGTGTGTGACATGGAGAGTGTGATTCCTGACATGGATCCTGGTGTGACTGCAGGAGAGAAGATGAACGAGCAAGAGGTTGAGTCTCTTATGGCCGGTCAGGAGGACGAGAACGGCAGTGTGCACTATGAGGGTCAGCATTCATGTTCCTTACCTTCTCTATTTGTTTTTGACTTTTCAGAAATATAGAAGCTAAGATTTGAACATGTGGTTTTATTCTTTCTGCAGCTTTCGTCAAGCACATCATGTCTGTCTAAGAGGCCAGCAGCAGAAGTGCTGAAGAAACTGTAGCTCACCTACAGACAGCCTTTAGGTGTTTAGAACATCTAAACTGTTTTGAAGACCAACCAAGGAAAGACAAGGACTATGTACAAGGGATGTTGAAGCAAACCCATCTTGTTGTTTATTTTGTTTTTCTTTCCATTCTGTCTCAAGCCCTCATCTCTTGGGACATCATCTCTCCATTGTAGACCACCTATCACTTGGCCTCTACTCCCCCCCCCCCCCGGGGCGTGTCTCCACTCGTAGTATGGGGTGAGGAACGGGGGAGAAGGGGTGACCACTCATCAAGTGAGGGTAGATCCCTCCCTTCCCACCACCACCTCATTCAGTCACACCATCACTGACCCAGCAAAGCCAAAGGTGCTGGAGAATGGTTGTGGATTGACCGCCAAAAGTCTCCCACTTCCCTGAAAAGTTTTATTTATTTTCACTCAGTCCATTTCAGAATAAACTTTTCCAACTTACATCCCACCTGGGTTGATTCTTGACCTTTCATTGTCCATACACAATGAGATATGTTTTTCTAATAGGCAGCAGTATGCTGCAGATATCAAAGTTAGTGAGACTATGTAACTTTTTAAAGAATAAATAGCACATTCATCCTCTTATATAAAAATTCATATGCATTAAAGCATAGTCAGTACAGTCAAATACATTTTGTCTGTGAAATTCTGATAAAATCAGTCTATAAAAAAAGGCAAGTTATACAACTCAGTTTGATGAAGACAACCATTACTGTAGTACATTTTGCATTCAAAATAAAAGTTCCTGAAGAAGAAAAATAAAAAGTATAAATGTTTTCAAAAATAAAACTGTATGAAAGGGTTCCACTTAAATGTGCTTGTGGTCTTGTAAAGTAAATGCAATACACAAGACAGGTTCAAAGTTATAACCTGAAGAGAGGCTGCCTTCTCGTGGTGTAACGCGGACAGGATTTATTAGTAGTGTTTTTTTTTTATCCCATTAAAAGTTCTGTTACATAAAACACCAGACATCTGCATTTGCCAAAATAAATTGGAATTATCTCATTCATTTCTGCAAAGCCAAATATTTATGTTTATGAACTAAACGGTTTTCTAATTCTCTTAAATCACCTTTGATCATATTTCAAGTTCGTAGTTTTGATTGATCTACTTATACTAATAATAATAAGTAACGGAACGTGATTCAGGGCAGCATGGTGGATGAGTGGTTAGCACTGTTGCCTCACAGCAACAGTTTGAGAAGAGGATTCGGATCAGTATGAGATTAATGAATTTAGGATATGTAAAACAAGATGATTTTAAGCAGCTTTAAATGTCATCACACACACTATTATAAACACTTTGTTCTGGGAGAATAGGGCTAAGTGGTTAGCACCATTGCCTCACAGCAAGAAGGTCCAGGGTTCGCAACCTGGCCTTTCTGTGTGGAGTTTGCATGTTCTCCCTGTGCTTGCGTGGGTTTACTCCGGGTACTCCTGTTTCCTCCCACAGTCCAAAAGAAAACATGCAACTGTTAGGTTGATTGGTGAATCTAAATTGCCCGTAGGAGTGAGTGTGAGTGTGAGAGGTTGTCTGTCTTTATGTGTCTCTATGTGGCCCTGTGATGGACTGGTGACCTGTCCAGGGTGTACCCCTGCCTTTCACCGGAGAGAGAGCTGGGATAGGCTCCAGCAGATCCCCGTGACCCTGGCTTTCAGGAAAAAGCGGGTACAGAAGATGGATGGAACGTGATTCACACCTGTAGGCGGAGTTGAGCAGCAGTGGCGCCGCGCGGTTTTAGTAGAAGAAGAAATGTTGCCTAGGAAAAGGAGGTTTCACTCTGCTGCTGTTTTGTGTGCAAACTTTCATATAAAAGCTATAGCGCCTTTTAAAATAATTTTAACTTTAACACAATTACACTGAAAACTAGTGTCTACAAACAGAACTAGAAATAATACACAATACAGTGTGTTAGGGGTTAAAACGTAGTTATGTGGTCAGGAGTGGGGGAGTCGATAAACAACTCCAACGTGAAACGTCTGTAGCTTACTGGTCACTGACGATCTTTGCGTTGTTTTCTTGCGGCAGTTTGCTGCTTTTCACGATGATTTTAGCAAAAAAGTTGATCACACTTGGACTTTCTGGGCTCAGAAAGGGCTCAAATGCCTTTCGAGGACAGGTGCTGTCTGCAGCTCCTGCCAGGTAAAGGGGTCTTGTTAAAACGTCAATGTCATATGTGTGTTTTCAGAAAATAAAAGCGCTGTTCTCTGGGCCTTGCGGTGTGGGGGACACAGGAACCATAAGTTATTTAAACTAAATTATTTTTTATATCATTTTAACAGGATTTTTTTTCTTGTTAGATTGAAACGATTGTCAACATAACTAAACATCTGTAGTATCACATGCACAGCCTTGATTCATTTGTTGGTTTAATTGAGTTTATTCAGTTAGACCATATAAGATATTTGATGGTATTGTTTTTATGTATCATGTCATCCAAATGATTAACTGATGACTCCAGGAGTCCGTAAAAATAATATTGTTAGTTTCGGCGTCTGTAATCCTTCCCAGACTGCAGCATGACCAGACCCAGCAGGTCAGACAGCCAAACCCCTCAACCCGTCCTGAGACCTCCAGCTCCAAGACCCTCATGGACATCGGGACCCGCCGGATCTTCAACGAGGACCATGACCTCTTCAGGCAAAATGTCCGGCGCTTCTTTCAAGAGGAAGTGGTTCCACATCACAAGGAGTAGGTTGAAGCATGGGTGGATTACACTGGAATGACAACAAACAGCAAACAATCACTAAATGCCTACTAAGAGACTACAATGTGACAAAGAACAACCAGTGATACAGCCTCACCTCAGAGAGAGTCAAGAGAGGGACGTAAAATGGATTCACTACTTAACCTTCAACTCCCTTTTTGTTGTCCAGGTGGGAGAAGGCAGGTCAGGTAAGCAGGGAGGTGTGGGAGAAGGCTGGTGAGCAAGGTCTGCTGGGAATAATGATACCAGAGGAATGCGGTGGTGTCGGAGGAGACCTGTTTTCTGCAGCTGTCATGTGGGAGGAGCAGTGAGTACTTCAAGTTTCAAACAGAGTTTGTCGTATGAGAACAAACACTGTCTAATCAGTTTAATAATATTTTTGTTTTGTCCTCTAGAATGTACTCCAACTGCACAGGCCCAGGTTTCGCCTTACACTCTGACATTGTTATGCCCTACATTGGCAACTATGGTAGCAAGGAACAGATTGAACACTTCCTCCCCAAGATGACTGCTGGGAAATGCATTGCTGCTATTGCCATGACAGAGCCAGGAGCAGGCAGGTCAGCACTCAAGTCTAAATGTAACGTCAAAGAAGGAATAGCAGTAATGTGGTGGAGCTTTGAGAGCCTACCTGCTTTATCTTGTCAGTGATCTTCAGGGTGTCAGGACATACGCCAAGAGGGATGGGAGCGACTGGATCCTCAATGGCAACAAGGTTCTGAGTTAGAAAAGCAGAAGCATTCACTTCATTGAACATCAGCATCATTTGAACTCCTTTACACTTCACTTCCAGGTGTTTATCACAAACGGTTGGATGGCCGACCTGGTGGTGGTAGTCACAGTGACCAACCGTGACGCAAAAACAGCAGCACATGGCCTCAGTCTATTTCTGGTTGAGGACGGCATGAAGGGCTTCCAGAAGGGACGCAAGTTGGAGAAGATTGGTCTGAAGGCGCAGGTACCTGAGCTTTGATCGTCGAGCATAGGGTTTCCATCAGCGTTCTACCATCCTGCCAGAGGACAAGCATAACTTGTATATCCCCCGGGGTGGGAGTAGAAAGTCAAGAGACTGTAATTCTGTTCTTTGTCTATATATTTTCTCCTCCTTTGAAAGGACACAGCTGAACTGTTTTTTGAGGATGTGCGAGTCCCAGCTGATGCCCTCTTGGGGGAACGGAACAAGGGTTTCTACTACCTGATGAATGAGCTGCCACAGGTGAGAGGATCAAGGAAAACTGCTGTCATTAAGTGAAAGTGACTTATGTGGCCAAGTATGGTGACCCATACTCAGAATTGCATAATAAATAAATGCATTTAACCTATCCCAAAGTGCACAGGCACAGCAGTGAACACACACACACCCAGAGCAGTGGGCAGTCAGTGCTGCAGTACCAGGGAGCAGTTGGGGGGTTCACTGTCGGGGGTTTCACCTCAGTCATGGTATTGAAGGTAGACAGGGCACTGGCTATTCACTCCACACCACTGACCTGAGACTCAAACCTGCAATTTTTAGGTTACAAGTCCAACTCCCCATCCATTAGGCCACGACTACCCCTTAAAAAGCCTTTTAGCTTTTAGAGGTTTTCATACCTCTGAAACAGGTTATTCACATTAGTGTTGCCATTAGCATCAACATACAGATTCAGTAGTCATAATAGCTAAATGTGAATACACAGACATGATACCCCTGATGTGTGGTGTTCTAAATATACTGAGGATATAATTATCTCAGCTTGTCTCAGTGTATGAGGTTTCACAGCCACTTAGCCCTGATCTATTAGTTGTAATACAGATACAGCATTTAAAATGTTTTTTTGTGTTTTTCTTTACCTACATCTCCTCATGAAAAATTGTTTCTCTTTGTAGTTAGTTTGTTCAATATATATGTAACCAGCTATCATCATGTTTTGGAATAGGAGCGCCTGTTGATTGCAGGTATGGCCATAGCCAGCTGTGAGTTCATGTTTGAGGAAACAAGGAACTATGTTTTGCAAAGGAAGGCTTTTGGCAAGACAGTCGCTCACCTCCAGGTCTGTATAACAAGATTCATGTGTAATTTAAATGTGAACAGCAGCCATTATTATCAGGCTTAGGTTTGGAACAGATTTTGAGTTCCATTCCTCTTTAGTTGTAGATTTAAATATGGAAAATTTTAGCTGTTCAATCTGGTTTTCATTGCCTGCTTTGTATCATTTGTTGACATATCATATGATGTTTACTATTTTTTGTGACGGCCTTAGAGTCAGTTTTATTCAAATGTTACTCCACAGACTGTGCAGCACAAACTGGCAGAGCTAAAGACTGATATCTGTGTGGGACGGACCTTCATTGATAACTGCCTTCAGCTCCACGCTGAGAAACGCCTGGATCCCTCCACAGCCTCAATGGCCAAGTTTTGGTGAGAATGTGTTTTTGTATTTCTAACCAGCTTTTCAATATTAGACCATGTCACTGTCGTGTGCTAGTGTCCTCCATCCTGTGTTCAGGGCATCAGACCTCCAGAATAAGGTGGCCACTCAGTGCCTGCAGCTTCACGGAGGCTGGGGCTACATGTGGGAATACCCCATCGCAAAGTAAGTGTCACCTAATTGGATCCAGAGTTGGGATTTTTTTTCTGCTTTGATTGAACTTGTTTTGTCTTTCCAGGGCGTTTGTGGACTCCCGTGTTCAGCCCATTTATGGAGGCACCAATGAGATCATGAAAGAGCTTATAGCCCGCACCATCGTCGGCCAGAAGTGAGAGATTTGGAAGTTTTAATTGTGGAGGATCACTGGGAAAAGTCGGCTGGTTTTCACACGTGGTTCTTAATTGATACGTGAAGGTTAAAGTATGAATGTGATCATGGATTGTCATGAATAGTTTGGGAAGGTGTTTTTAAATTGTAGTTTAATCATGCTTGAATTCTTCAAACCAAGGAGTTAAAGTGAATCCATGCAGCCTTTCATTAACAAAAATAAGACTTTTTAATTCATGAGCAATAAAATGCGTTGTCATTCAATTCAGTACATTAAGTTACAGCCACACTTGGTTTAGGACACTTTTGCGGCTTATTGCTAGTTAATGTCAACAGACACTACTGAGATGATAGACTGAATTTAAGATTCTTTACTATTTGTTCTATGGTGATGCTGTGTTTTGGTACTTGGTATTATCCTGTAAATGTTATGAAACTTAGTTTATTATTTTCCATATGTTCATCTCTACAAAAGACTCTTGTCACATTGTCACCCTGTCATCTGATGATTATTTAACTGCTTTAAAAAGTCAGCAAGATTGCAAAATGATTTTCATGTTGCAGTATGATTTGGTTTAGAGCTCCTCAGCCAAGGCTCTGTTAAGCTTCATCAGATAGGAGCTGTAGTTTTTTCAATTTGCTGAAATCATTACTTCTTTTCTTTGTCTTCTTTTCATTGTCAACTGAATGTTAATTGTAAATATATTGAATTGAAAAGTAGCAAATTCCAGCTAAAATCCACTGAAAGTACTGTGACTGTTAATTTATTGAAATAATTATGTTTTACTGGTCAGTCATGTTCAGAATTGGAAGAAAATAATCTGCAGTTCTACATGATTGAATAATACAGTAAAAGCATTGTTGTCTAATGCATTGTACCACCATTGAACAGTTAAAATAAGTGTTCGTATGAAGTGATTCATTCATTTGGCTTCACCTCTTCATTTGCCTGTTTAGATGAGGATAGACCTCAACATAGAGACTATACATCAGACTTCAGGAGCAGCTCAGGTTTATATAAGGAAAGAAATTCTAGTCAACATCTCCCCTGCGATGTGATATTTCCACCAGTAGATGTCAGTAAATGTCCACACAGCTGGTAGAGAAATGACTGACCAAGCTTCCTTTTGATTCCACTGCAGCACATACCACAGGCAACAGCAGACTGTTGAATGCTGATGCAGCTTGCAGCACCAGCGTCTGTCTTGATGCCATTTTAATCCATTCCCTTATTTTGTATTTGTATCCTTTTGAGTCTGCTGCATGTGTCTGTAAATGAGCAGCACACCAGTTTGACCCCCTGATGTTCAGAACTGCCACAGCAGCAGCTAAGGAAACAGGCAGTCTCCCCACCAGGCTTCACCTGAGGGGCACAGACCTGCAGTTACTGCTCACTGGTGCATCTTCTCCCCCCTCTCTCTTCATTTCCTCCTCCTATGGTTCCCCCCTTCCTCTGTCCTTTCTCTATTCTTCCTTCATCCACCCCTCCTCATTTTTCCCATTTGCATCATGTCCACATTATCCCTCTCCTCTCTTCTTTCCTTTTTCCCCTTCTCCATCTTTCCTCAGCAACAGCCACACCCTAGTGCTTCAGCTCTGCAGACAGAGTCCTTCCCCTTTTGGAACAACAGTATGGTGCTGAGATGCAAACCCCCTTTTACAGTGACCTTTCACTTCGCACCTGCTTCCTTTTCCATCTGGCTTAATTTCAATGTAAATCAATTTGAGTGTGCTTTGCATGGTTGGGTGTATGTATTTGTTGCATATTTGCACTCCAGATATGTTGCATTTTTCATATAATCACAAGGAGGGTTTCCCTCTTATGTATGTTGCAGCCACATATTCCCGTTGCGCATTGATCGTGCATTTACGGTACCCTTATTTGCAAAGGGAGGGATCCAGAGGCCCCCATCCTGCTTTCATTGTCACTACGGCTCCCCTCACACGCCAGGGTATTAGTGCCGCTCAGCATCCTACACCTCCAGGTAAGAATAGATACACTTTATTGATCATTTACTGGGAGAACAGGGCAATAAAACATTTCTGATCGGCTTCAATGTAGAGTTAAAACCTTTTTAATGTGACACTTGCAGCTGTAAAAGTTTCTAATAGAGTCAAAGTGAATATTAAGGTTGGCGGAGCTCTCTGCAAATGTTAATCTTGTGTTTGAACGCGTTATGGTGTGATGTGTAGTTATGTGCGTGAATGTGGCTATGAATCAGTATCTGAATAGGATCTGTAATAGAATCAAGGCTCGGAGCTTGTAATTGAACGTAGTTTTTCAGTGAAGATTAGAGATTACTTAACATGAGGGAAGATACGTTCAGTTGTGTTTTATTTGCGGTATTTGTCGCTGTCTGGATGCGTCCTGGTGCGCCGCTCTCCGATGCTGCAGCCTGCGCCTTTTGTTCTGGTCCACGCCTGTATGGTGCTGAAACCGGCTATCCCAGCTATCCACTGCAGTACAGCAGAGTCGCCTAGAAAAAGGCACTGCGTTATGAGAATATAGTGCTTATAATTAGGTTATTATAATTCAGATGTCCTCATTGAGTATATTTCTAATGTCTTGCCCAGGGCCATGTATGGTGGATATGGGAGTAGCCCAGGTTGTATGTAAGATGTTGTCTGTCACAGACACTTGTCCTTGCAGGCATTTCATCATGCATCAGCAAAAGGTTGCATGGCGTCAGTAACACGTGCATATATATATTTTTATAAAACATAGTTTATTTAGTTTATTGGAAACCTTTTACACCAGTAGAAGTAAGTACAACTGTGAAAGCAGTGAGCCATCCAGTAGCCAGACCCTGATTCCCCATGTCTGGTGGCTATTTGGAAGTCCTGAACCTGTGGGCTGTAATGTCTTTGTTAGGTCTATATTCAGCCTTAGATAAGGATCTGGAAATGTCCAGACTTCCATTAAGCATGGATACATTCCAAACCTCGCTCTTTACTGTGTCACTGCAGCCTCCACATACTGAGGAGAAACTGGAACTGCAGATTTCCCACATCTGGATATGAAACATCCTCATGAAAAGAAATAACTACACTCAGTTTTTTTGGTTTGTATTTGTAAATTCTGGTAGCTCTCTCACAGGACTTGGCTATGGACAAGATATGGAATGAAAGCAACACTTTTGATGTTGGAGTAAGCTACAATCACTGGCTTTGTGGCTCGTGTGTGCTCATGCAGCTTTGTCCTTGGTTTGATGTTGAGCAACCTGAGACTCTTTTAAAGTGTGTTGGAGATGAAGTGCGATGAATGGGTTGGAATTTGAGGAAAATCAGCAGTTAAACCACAAAACTTACCTGCTAAACAAATAATTTCCTCTTTATCTTGCTGAAAGATTTTCCTGTATAAAGAACTGTATGACTGCATGTCACTTGGCCTTGTGCTTGATGGGTGCCAATTAACCTCACATATAATGCAAAGAATTGGTAGTGTTATATAAACATACACAAATTATATTCATATATCATTTATGTCAGCATGGCTTATTGGCAAGGCAGGAGCTGAACACATTAATTCCTTGCTTCAAATACTTGGAGGTTCACAAAGTTCATAAGGAGAAGAGTCAAGATGTGTGGCGGGTTTCACCTAATTCTCCTCTAAGTACAAGGCTGTACCAGCCAGACTGGGCTGAGTCTAATCACTGATGGAGTAATTGAATGACCTAAATCACAACACAACAGGTTGTATTTGTGTGTGTGTGTGTGTGTTTACTTGCAGACTCTATGAAATAAGACTCAAATTTAATGTGAGTGTACTCGTCCTGCTTGTGGGCTATACATTAAGCTACTTCTGGCTTTTTCCAAACAACAGGAAACCCAATCCACCTCTCTGCATGACATGGGAACATTAAGTATGTTTCCCAGTGTCAGTTCTGGTTAGGTACACTGTCAAAGTCCTGAAACCACAGAACCAGTCTGCGCTCTGCTGAAATTAAGACACGCCATTTTGGCTGGTGCTTCCGTATAGGGCAGGATTGTACTGGAACAATGTTTGCAGTAAAGAGCAGTTTCTGGATTTGTTTTTGGATTGATGTATGATGCTTGGACTTTGCTCTGCTTGCTTTTTGAAGGATGTGCTATGATGGCTTTTGGAGTCTTCTCAGTGATGATGTGGATCTCTTTTGAGAATGTTTGCATGTGTTTATAGTCAGTGAATTAGGTTAACACTGAGCTGCACAGTGCCTTAGTCACAGGTGTCTGAGGTCTCAGGATGTGTCTTTGTCCCCAGCTGCTCTTCCTGGCTGAGGCCTTTTGCCCTGCAGGTGTCTAATGGGAGCTGGCAGAGCTGTGCTTTAGTACGTGATTAAGTCTTGACTGTTGGAGGGACCTAATCTCATTCATACGTCAGAGAAACCTAATGGCCCGGTGACCTGCATACGGAGAAGACTCTCAAACACACCAGGCTTCCTGGCATAGTAGACTGCTAACTAGGCACCTAAGAGTTTTTATGGGACATACGGGGATAAAAACAGGGAGCATGAGCTTAAAAAAATGACATTTTCTTGTTTTACTGATATGTGATTCCTTACATTGTGGAGTAGCTGGCCAGGTGATTGTGTTTTGGTCAAGACTCATTAGGAGAAAATATAGCTCTTTGTTGAGCTATATTTGTTGCACTTGCAGTTTTCTCATTCTCATCAATGATGTTTAGTTTAAGCAGTATATAAAGTGCGTTAACTAAGGTTTTAAGAACTATCTGATAAATATTGCTGCCATAGAGTGGGATATGGTGTGGGTTGGAGTCTCACTAAACCTCATAGTTCCTGAAAAGTGATTAGTAAATGTGAATCTTTAAGCTTGTTGTTTCTGAGCAGACTCTTCTTGTCGAGGATGAAGCTGTTGCTTTACTGAGTTTGATAAACACTGTTTATCTGGCTATGAGATTCATCCCTGACCTCCTTAGTACAGGACAGGCTCTCTACTCCTCGTTCACCCTGCTCACTGTTATACCAGAGCTCATCTACAGCTGACTAGCAGGCAGCCTCCCAAACGAACCATGACAGCCAACGTCACATTTCATTCCTCATGGACAATGGCTCAGGATAGAGAGGACATTGACACAGGGCATCTATAATATTCTCTGCTGCTTTTGCCTCTGATCTGGTGTTGTAACCAGATTAGCTACTCCATGTGCTAGTCCAGCGTGATAATGGCAGGTACTACAGGAGGCTTTGCAAGACTAAAAGGGAATAGGAAAGCAGTGTACTTCGGAGGGGCAAAGAATACAACCCGTCTAGCCGAGCGACTCAGTTTATACAGGTTGACTTGGCTTGAGAACAGTAAATCCACTCCATGTTGATCCATGTGCCTCAGACCCATTTCCCTCCTCTGGAAAGCTTTCTTTATTTAGATCAGTTTATGTGGACAAGTGCCCAAATACACATTCCAAGCAAAAAATGTGCTGTATGTTCGCACACAGCTGGTACAGTGTCTTAGCAGTCCAGCTTTAACTTGCTGTTTTAGCTTTCACACCCCTAATTGGCACATGAGAATGTAGACAACTGGGCTGCTGACATATTCTGGATAATATTATAGAAGTGTCTGCTGCTGTATGAAGCCAGCCGGGCCCTACATCTGGTTTAATGTTAGCAAAGCACTAAAGCTTGTTTGGGTTTTAGGGTCTTTGCAGTTGAAAGCGTTGAGGAAATTTCAGTTAAATGCATCTATTGACAGAACAGACTTTTCTGCAGGTTGAGATTCTTTCGATTTAGGGTTTTTAAGAGAAACTGCATGAAATAATCACAGATTAGACTATAACACTGTGTTGAAGATGAACAGAAAGAGATCAATCCATGCTGTTGTCTGATTTTGTTGTTTCGTAACATCTCCTAAACAATGGCATGTTCAGTTTAGTTTCCATGAAGATTACGTTCTTGAAAAAGCATGAGGCGAAACAATGAAATAGTAACTCAATTTTCTTTTTGCTCCACTTGTCCATCAAAGCCAGAACTATTTTAAAACTTAATAGCAGGCTGAATGATGAACTACAAGCTGCAGTAGTTACATGTGAGGCTGCTGATTGGGTTTTTCAAACTGTGACATGGGCCAACACTGAGAAGAAACTGCTAATGAGCCTTAGCTTCTTCCTGAATTTGGCTGGGAAAACTCCTGGTAGCCTAGCGCAGAGGCTAAGCTAACTAGCGCTGAGCCTTTATGATTTCCAGATGTTCAAGCTAAACAGCAAGATTGTTTTCTCCCTGTCCTTTTGCAAACAGCAGACTGGCAGTGGTTACAGGCTGATGCACTGGGTGGAATCAATGAGTCTTATTGTTGAAGTCCATGCAGTGTTGAAACATACAGACCATATATCAGGTTTCTCCATACTTTTATGGACCATTTCTTTTTCTCAGTTGAATCTCTGTATGTGTTGATGCGTTAAGGGAATGCTGGAATCTAATGACATGAAAATACGTCTCCAGGGGTTCAGGGTAAATTGCTTCTCAGGGTCTTAAGCTTCCTAAAGTAAACCAGAGCAGCCTAACTGTGTTAGTGTGTGCAAGTTTCTGTGCACATGTGGACGCTTGTGAGTGTCCATCTCTGTGCTGTGAGCATCTGTTTGTCAGGGCCTTATTCGAGATGAATGGAAACCCCCAATTCGCAGGGACTTCACACACATGAGCTTTGTAACTCCGGTGTGAAACGCAGAAACAGATGGACAACATGAATGCATTGATGGTACATCATGTTCCTGTAAGCCTAACTGGACTGCAGGGACACAGCAGCTGAGTGTGTAGACCTCCTGGAAGTCAGCCAGGAAGGGTTTTTGCTGTGACCGCCCTGAAACTTCTAAAGAGGGAATTTACCAGCAAATCTATCATCCTATATAATTTAACACAAATCCTCCAGTAAACTCAGAACTCCCACTTTGGCTTTGCAGAGTTATGTTTACTCACATTTTCACCCCAGATAAAATACTGAGTTAGTTGACTCAGTTACTTCTATCCATACATTTCCGTCTGTGGTGTCAATGCAGAAGTATCCTCCTACCAGGACTATGTGTTGTTTTGAAGTGGTGACTGTGCCCACTGCCCCACTGGGACCATCAAGGGCCCCTCTCACCACAGCAACCCCTGCCATGGAAACCAGCCCCTCAAAGGAATGAGCCTTTTGAGACTCAGTGTGGAGACCCTCTGTGCAGCTCTGCCTCATTCTGTAGTACGAGGTTTCAGGCAGCAGCCTAGAAAACAGCATTCACATGTTTTTTTTGTTCTCTTTTCTCCATCTTCCTTCCTTTCCTTTTGACCCGGGAATCCTCTGACTGGGACAAAATCTATTGGCCCTGCTACACATGGTGTTACGGTGGTGATTATCTATGAGTACTGGCATGTCACAAGACCAGACAAGAGACTGAAGATTTCTTTAAGGTTTTTTTTTTGCCAGTCAGTCAGTACAACCGGGTGTATCCTTCCCAGGGGTACGTCCCCTGGAGGTAGGGTGGGAGCCTTGGGTCACCTCATTAAATCACAGAACATAAATGCTGGTAGAAGAAGGAGCCTTCTTCTGGCTTTATTTTGGAGCATCAACAGATGTTTGTGAATGGGTTGTGGGGATGGAAAGTGGTGTTCAGTGCACACAAAAGAGCTATGTGACAGTTTTTTTTTTTTTCTTGAGGAGAGATTTGTATTTCTGGGTGCCATTGACCCACTGTGGCAGGTCTTTTTAACACTGACAAAGGCTGGTGATAAACTGGTGGTAAACTGAAGAACCAGAGCTCACAGGCCCAGATTTTTATGTGGTATGTCTGTTACCTCAAGTGTGTGTCTTCTTGAAACACTATGTGCTTGTTGTTAGCCACATTTTCATTACTTGTTTCATATAGTATCAATTAGTATTAAACTCATTAGAGAAGTAAGATAAAGACTTTGGAACATTTTAGTCGTCAGATTGAAGTTTCTGGGCTAAATGTAGATTTATCAGTTGCATTAGTTATGTTAGTGTTTGTTTCTACATACACAGGGTCTGCAGATCGAAATTGGCTAGTAGCTAAATGTGGCACAACATATCTTCTCTCTTTGTATGAGATTTATGTTTTTGTGCAAGATCCCTGATAGATAAATAAATAAATAAATATAACCTAAGGCAACAAAACTGATGTTGGAGAAAATTAAATTCATTAGATCATTTCACTGTAAAATTGGAGTAATAATATTGAATTATGTGTGAAATACTACTACTCAGTACAGTAGTTCTCTACATCAGTGATCTGTACGTTTGAGGTACTTAGCTCCTAATGAGATACTTTCTAATACAAAGAAAAAAACTTTTAAAAGTTGCTTTTTCCTAATAAATGATGTTCATTATTTTAGTCATATGCTTTATCATATGCCAGGTATAGCCCAAGTTTTCTTTAACATTTTTATTTCCAGTTTGACATAAATTTGGTTTCTTGGTCTCTTAGGAGCAGCAAACCTGTCGTGTGTTTCACCTCTGCGTCTAAGCTGCCTGACATTCTTTCAGTCTGGGAGCCAACAGTTGTAGTGAGAAAATCCCACTGTGCTCACTGTGTTTATAGATTGTAAGATATCATGTTGTACAATAGAGTGTATCTACCTTGCTCCTACCAGTTCCTTTTGTTTTCCTTGTGCATGACATTTACTAATTTTATTGTAAATCAAGAAACAAACTACAAAGCATGAAATCTTGGGCTATAGGTTCAGTTGTTTAACATTGATTTGTGGAAATGTCCACAAATGCAGCTCCTTGTTGATACCAGCATGTTCTTGACTATGTAGCACAAGTCCAAACATTGCGGAGATGAGCTTCAAAGCTGCGTGGCCTGGTATGTGTCCTGATGTTATCTCTGCTGCTGTCATGTCTACAACAGCATTAAGCCTGATTGTCATCTCCTGCTACAGTAAATGCAGACTTAGTTTTGTGTTATATCACATTTTGATTTTCCATGCCACTTCAAGTACATATAGAAACACTGTAACAAAAATAACTGAGGCATATTCTGAGCGAGAGCCTGTAATTAACTGACTCTTGCAAAATCACTACTGTTTTAAGCCACCGGCTTTTCCAACTTCCTTTGTCTGCACACTGCGTGTTGCCAATTATTGATTTTGTGCTTCCCGAGCCTTTGTTTCCTCAGCTCACCTGTCCCCTGTGGGGAAGCGGGAGGAACGGGAGAGACCACCCCCACCCCACTCCTTGGATCTGCATGTCTACATTCAGATGCTAATCCCCTGCCATCTGCTTTCTACCTCAGAGGGAAGCTGCACTTGATGCCTCCCAATCCGTGGCCACTGTGGGTTAGGGAGGAGAATCCCTGAGCTCCTTGTGCCCTGAGGAGCCTCTAGGTTTCTTAAACCCTCACTGAAGGACGCTGCACCTCCCTCTTAGTCCCTTTCTGTCCCATACACCCTGTCTTTCTCCATATACGGGTCATCCAAAGAGGTGGTATCAAAAGAATGTAAAAAATCTCCCCTTTCTCCAGAATCAATGGAGCCTAGTTAATAGACCTCTTTTTCTGCATGACCTCTCGCATCGCCTGGTCAAAGCAGCTTCCGGGCAGATGAGTTAATCAGTGCTGGTGAAACATCATGGGATGTTCAAAAGTGCTGGTCTCCTAGCTGTTCAAATGAAGCAGACATGATTTATACGTAACTTTAGAGTCACTGGAGTTAGTCTCCCACACAGTTGAGTGGGAACTCTTCTTATTTTTCTGAGTGGCTGCATCTCAACTGGTGTGTGTGGGATTGTGCTTGGATTTGCCACTCAGATGACATAATAGACTGTATTTTGGCAGTCACAGCTGGACGTTTCTCTTCATACTTTTAATCTGTATTTAGAATTCAGTTCTTTCTTGAATATTATGTACTCTGTTGAGTACATTGTACAGCAGCCAAAGCATGGCTGTAGTTCAGAAAATCCACAGTGAAATGGCTGCCTGCGTCGGAAAGGTTGTATTTAGTCGTAGATTTGAACAAATGTAGCTTCTGTATTGCTGTTGATGGATTTGGTCACATAGCCAGCTACTTTGCTAGACGTGAAGACATCACACTCAGAGTTACCTTTGATTCACACACTCATGGCATGTAATACATAATATATTCCAATAATATGTTGGCCATTTATTAGATAACTCAGCCAACATACTACTATTACTAAGACTAATAATAATAATAATTAATGGAAAAAAATTGAAAACACCGAAGAATGAAAACGTTGCTGTCCTGATAACAGCTCATCCATAAAACTATACATCCTTCGGCTTTTCCCAGATAGGATCAGTTGAACTTAACAGTGCTGATATAAACAGGAAAATAAACCCTTCATCCCATTCCCATCACTCTATCTTATTCTTAACACTAATTCAGTGCAAACCAGGAGACATGGAATGCATTTTTATCAGTAGCTTGTATGTTCTCAAGCCCAGCTATTTCCTGCTCTGGGTGACGGCATCTTGTCAACAGACAAGCAAAGTAGTTGTGATCTAAACCTTGTATCATAAGAGGCACGGAGTTGGAGATTCACAATGCTTTAATCTACATCCACATCTGAAAAATGAAAACACAGAGTTTGATCTCGCTGAGCCTGCCCTGCATCATTCTGTCTACATGTGACTGTGTCTGTTTTGTCTTTGACTTTCTGTCTCTGTGAGTGCGTTTGCATATGTGTGTGTCCATTTGTGTAAAGCCAAAGTGACACGCAGTCAGTGGCATTCCTGACGATGTCACTCTGCTGCCGAGCTGGCGACATCAATTTGAATGCTGATGATGCACTGACACTGATCACTGCTCGGTGTACCTTTCTGATAGATAAACCAGTGCTGGCGTTCAGTAGGTTTGTCTCTCAGGCACTCTGTCACTCTGGCTGTGTCGTCAGTTTCTCAGGGCATTTATAATATATAATCAGAGTGACAGGAAATATTTCTTGCTGGCAGGCCCCTCAGACTTTAGCCATATTTGTAACTGCAGCTGTCTGCATGTATTTAAAAGTCAGATGATTTTGATAATTAAGCAAAATTTTTTGACAATTAAGAAAAAATTACTAGGATTTGGTGGCTTCAATTTTTTGAATATGTGGATGCTGATAAAAAGAATTTTCAGTTATTTGTTTAAAGATCTCACTTTAATCCAGTAACCTTTTAAAAAAACCGAAATACTACAGCTTTTAAAAGTGTTTAACAGCTTTGCATTTCCCACTTCATCTCCTCTTTGTCAACAACAAGCTTCACCTTCGCAGTCATTGGCTGTTTCTTCTTCATTTAACTTTGTTTCCCAATTCAGCTGTAGCCATAGTGACTCATCTCAGTGTCACAGAGACAAAGTACAGTCATTACAGCAAACAACAGCATCCTCCAGACCTCCACAAAGAACAGTATTTGCATATTCAACAGTGCAGAAAAATATTCACTAGGTTAAATTGTGCAGGGTGGACTTAATTTGAATTTATTTATGCCAGGTTTTTAAGCATCAAAATGTTTTTCTGAGTTAATGTGTTGGACAAAATAAGCAGAATGATGGAGCTTCAGAAAAGTTGTGATGCTCTGAGCTGCACTTAACTTCAAGGCTGTAAATGTTGAGGAAGTTAATGAAAAATTACCTCACCATTAAGTGACCTCAAGTGCAGGAAGTCATTGTTTCAAAGTGCCAAACCCCATGTTTGTGCATTATACCTGGAAGGCTGCTCTGGTCTTCATTCTTAATAACTTCAGTTTAATTCTTCACTACATCCTCTTTTGTTAATGGAGTCTGCTAAGAGATACCCAGTTAAGGAACCCCTTCCTATCTGACTACCTTCTGAGGCCTTAAGAGTCTGCTCATATGTTATTGTCTCTCCCTGCCTTTGACTCTCACTCTAACCACAATATTGCTGTATCACTTACACTAATAGCCTGCACTTAGAGTACCTCAAGGTGAAGCACAACCAAGATGCTTCCTGTTGCACTAGGAAACATATCAGAAGGACTGCACATTTTAATGTGTTTGCTATTAAAATGCAGTTTAGAAGGCAAGCCTGTCTGAGGCAACTGAATTGTTATGCTCTGTCTACTGCCTTATCACTTATTCAGGAGCTGTCCACACCACTGGTCTTTTTGGTACTTAACACATTTTATTCCAAGTCTTCTTGCAAGTTTTAGCTCCTGTACTGCAAAAAGTGAATATATTAAGTACATGCCGCAGTGTTTTACAGTTTCATACATAGGAAATCCAAGCAGCTATTGATTTTCATGTCAGTCACACAGAAAACCCCAGGCATGCATTATTTTGACTGACTGGCAGTTAAATGTGAGATAATATAAAATATGTAAAATGGGAGGAGATAAGCTTAATAGATAATATTCTATTTACATTTTACATGTAGAATTTTATTAATTTGCCTCAGTAATGGCGATTTCCTCATTACCAAGATAATGTACAGGTGCAGAGGATGTTACTGAAAGATGATGAAAAAGTGTAAGGTGATTGCATTAATCATGTCTTTGGGAAATGTGAAAAGCCCTGTAGGTCAGGCCTCTCTCTGGAGTCCATTGTCTCATAATCTATCCATGCAAAATTCAATGCAGACTTTACACTTAGAAAAAACACACCCACAGCTCTAATATCATCCAGATGGCCTGTAAAAGGGGTTAATGCTGATGAAACATATAAATTATTTATAGTTATAAACCATGATCTTTTGTTTTGGTAGCAGTGGAAGATTTATTTTCAATTAAATAAATGTTATTTATTTATCATAAGGGTGGCTCAAATTTTCCCCAGGCAGTGCAGCCAAAAATCAACATCATTTCTATTCCCGAGCCTCGTACCATGAGTCATTCTTTTTTGGGATGAGAGGATCATGTTTTGGATGTTTTACTGGCAGGGCGGTTTCCCAAGTGGTGCCTGAATGACAGAGCTGCCCCGTAAGACTTGACAGCTGTTGACTCCAACTCTGGGATGTGTTTGTCTGTATTTATTTGTCATTTATTGTGTTTACACTTGGCAGGATTGAGGTGCGTGTTTAGAGGCCGGGCCTGGGAGTTGCCAGCCCTACGATGTGGGTCCTTGCTGACGTCTTATTGCGTGTTGTCTTTGTCATCAATTAATGATTTGTATATGTGTTCACATACCGTGTGCTGCATACAATAGGTATGTGCTTTTTGTTTATGCTTGGACATCAGTAAGCATGTGCACATTTGCATGTGAGTTGCGACATCCTCCATAACTGCGGCACCAGTCCTGTGCAGCTGTTTCTGATGATTTCCAGAAACGTCCACTCCTCACGGAGTCTCAGTGACACGTGTGTCCTCTCTCCTACAACATCACAGCAGCTTTACAGGCTTATCTGCTGCTTCTCACACTTCTCTCAGGAAAAACCTAACATCTGGTCTGAAGTATCATTTAATCAACAAGAAGCATCACTAATAGTCCAGTGCTTTCCACTGTAAACTATTGCAATTGTATAGATTATAAGTGTAACTTTAAGATTTCTTGGAGATTTATTAAGTGGTCATTGATTATTAGGAAGCCAAAGTCGTGCTAGAAGTGATGCCTATTTTAACTGTTTTTGTTTTACTGTCCACAACCCCATATGTTTACACAAGCCCAGATCCAGATCCAAGCCCAGTCAACTGGATCCATTTTGAATTCTTCTACACTGCCAAAGTCATCTGCTGCCCCTTTCATTGGTTTGTTTGCAAACTGAAAAAGGAAAAAAAACCTCTCATACCCTCTTCTTGTATCTAAAGCTCACCTTAGACTTCTATAGGTTTTTTTTCATTAAGCTGAGCTCCAGCTGTCCTCCTCTGCTGGAGCGTCATTCTCTAAACCCCAGTGTCTGACCACTGGTGCCCAAATCTCAGTGCTCCCTGTGTAGGTGTTAATTTAGAGCAGATGGCATGTGGTTGCAACGACTCAGAATTGCCATTAACAGGAAAATGTTCAGAAACAGGAACATCCTGGCTAGAAATTACAAGCATTTACCTTTCTCTCCTGATAACCTGCCCTGTCTTTAATAGAGAAATACTCTTAGCAAATATCACATTAAAGGGTAGGTAATAATAGAAATCAGATTTGATCATTTTCGTACCTTTGTTCCGCCATTTTATCTCATTTGTATTTGGCTTGCCGTTTATGTGCTCTGTGTGGGCTTGAGTGCAACATCTCTGATCTTTGGATTCTCGTTTCTGTTTGACAATTTTATTTGTTTTTCTGCATTCAGACATCCAGCAGAAACATGTTCATAGAGTTCAGCGGGACAGCAATGTAGCTTCTAAATTAACAAGCACCTTAACAAGCACCTGAGGCTGAAGTTTTAACCTGTAAGTTGTGCTAAGGTAAACTACTGTCACAAATTGCTTCAAAAGGTCAGTCACAACACTCAAATCTTAACTCATCAACATGACAGAGATTCCACTTACACTTTCAAAGGATCAGTATTTAATGTTGACTGTGAATAAACATCCATAAATCCCGTTAGGAGACCTTCATACTGTAACTCCAGAACTTACCTGCTAATTAGAATTTTGGAGGTGCAGAGGTTTCTAGTCATGGTGTTCTGTATATCAGTGGGTGTAGTGTAAACCTGAACGTCTTATAAAATTTTGTTACATCCTATGGTTAGTGTAAAGTCAAGCACATATAAGTTGGATGTGTTTAATATATACAGCGTTCAGTCTACGTTGTATGACCTGCACATGCCCTCAGACAGGTGCAAATTTATTTAAATCCGTAAAGACAGGCTGTGTTCTCACCCTGAAATCCCCCTTAATCTAAGCATCAGGGCCCTTCACCCACCCCCCTTCTCCTGCTGTAAAACACACAAATGTACACACAGTCTCTCCACTTCCTGCCTCTTTCTTTCTCAAATCACAGCTCTCTTTTAAACAAGACTCTCTGAAGCATATTTCACATTTGAGGAATTTCCTGTGTTCTGCTTACATCAGAGAGGAATGACAGTCCAAGAGAAGTGTGTGCACAGGCCATCTTTAGCCCGTCAGTGTGGGCGGGTGTGTTTGCCTTTTGAGTGTGTACACCCACTTTGCTGGCATGCATATACTATATATGTAAGCAAGAAGACGATATCTATTATTATTATTTAATCTATTTGTCAATATTTTACCAGTTGTGGTCCAGCTGTTGCACAAGAAGGACAGTGGGTATTCCCACATGTGTGTTATTGGTTGTGTTTTCAATTGCTAGCTGATCATTGAGATTGTGTGATGCTCATTCTTGGCAGATGAGCAACTTATTTGCTCTTGTCAGCTGCAAACAATAAAAGCTGCACTTTTGCAAACCATGGAGGTTTTTCTGCACTGAAGTGCCTCGATTCAGCCCTGTGCCCTGAACAATGACGAGCGGCGGGCTTGTCAGGATATGTTTGCTTGAATGAAATTGTCACTAACGTCGATTACATTTTTTCATTTTCCTAAAAATTAATGAAGCCAAGTTCCTCTGGCATGTTATTCCAGTGTGACTGTAAAGTTTACTACTGTAGCTTTGCTAACCTCTCTAGAGAGTCATTTTTATATAAACACATTTATCATCCGTTCATTAAGAAAAGGACTCCACATGTACTATTCACAGCTTTTATATTATTCCCTTGTCACCCATGATCTGTTAATATTTAAGAAAGAGCAAACAGAGTGTAGGACGTGATTCATTCTAGCTGTTCATTCTAGCAGCAGTGATTGTAGTTTAGGACTAAAGAAATTAGCTGTGCATATCAATGACAACATAGCTGCAGAATTAGACCTCCTAAATGAGAAAGGAGAAGGTGAGGTAAAAAATATCCAGATGTGAAAATATCCAGTATTTGAGCGGATAGTGCTGTTTAAAATCAATTCTTTTCACAGTATCCTCAGCCACTCAGCTCTGCAGGACATAAAATGATTTGTGATGGTCTGCTGTGCTACACAGTGTGATCCTGGTGTTTGGGACTGCAGCATGACCAGCAGGTTGAGTAGCGGCATCAAGCTGTTGACTATAGTGTGAGTCCTGCTGTTGTGTCTGGCTGCAGTGGGCTCAGTTCCTAGTCAGTCTCAGGACAGGGTCACAGGTGAGTCTGCTCAGAGCAGACTCACCTGTGACCCTGTTCCTGAACAAACAACAGAAGAAAACGCCCTTACAAGTTAACAGGTGCATTCAAATCTTAGGAATAAAG
The DNA here is from genome assembly GCF_900324485.2 of Mastacembelus armatus. Taxonomy (NCBI): domain Eukaryota; kingdom Metazoa; phylum Chordata; class Actinopteri; order Synbranchiformes; family Mastacembelidae; genus Mastacembelus; species Mastacembelus armatus. The sequence continues at coordinate 4,435,672 of NC_046634.1, read as the reverse complement.
TGAGACTCAGAACAAAGATGCTTTGAAGCTAGTGCATCAGATTTAGCTCATGTCAAAGTAATTTTGTCTAATAACCATAAATCACCAATGAAATCACGAGTCTATTCTTGTGTCCTGGCTGAGTGTGAGACAGATGAGTGTCCATTAACCTTTGAACATACAGCACAGATATCAGTAATTAGATTTCCATGCTCTTAAAGCCAATTTACTGCTTGTTTACAACACACAAGAAGAACACAGTGCTGTGTTTTCTGTTGTTTTGGACCAAATGGAACAGTTGTAGGAATTAGACATCGGCCTGATGCTGGAAACGGATTGCTCTTGTGATCTTTGGGATGCTAGTGGTGATCCAATCCCTAGTCATTAAGGTGTCTGCCAGTTTGAGCGATTACTTGGTCCATGTCTGGGTGAGAGTGGTAACATAGCATTGACTGTAAGTGCACACGTTCACATCCCCCTCAGAACGTTTTGTAATAACTTTGTTACATTTTTTTATTTTGGCACCATCATTTGGGAGAAATATAATTTTTGTATGCTTAATATTGACGTGTGTAGCAGCCTCCTTGCCTTCGTGTCCTGCAGCACTAGCCCTAATCTTTAATCCATATGTGCATTCATGTCAATGTCTTTGTGATTTCTCGTAAACCACATCGGTTCTGGTTAAATGGTGACATGTTTCAGCAGAGCTGAAACTGCAGCCATTATGACGCTTGTGTTTAACGATGCAGAATCACTGAAGTCACCTTTGCTGTGTATCACCTGCACACACTGTGCCTGCTCACTGAAGCCCTTGTGCTAATGCTGAGTTGTTGTTTTTTTTAAAAGCTTGAGTCATGCTTTTGGAAGAGGTCTGACGAAGTAACAGTTTAGGAGACAGCTTTTGAGATAAGACCAGTCTGAAGCCACAAAAAATGCTGTTAGTCAGCACCTGAGAAACAAATGAGACTTAATTTGTTATCGTTTACACTGCAGTGATTTGCTTTATGCTGCAGGCTGGTGCTCATGCTAATCTAGGGCTTGTGTGTGTGTGTGCTCTGCATCCACAACAGCAGGTGTGTGTTTTTGAGGAGAATGTGTTTATGTTATTGGTATTGAAGGATTGTCATGTAAGAGTCAGGTACAGGAGAAAGGAAGGTCATATTTAAAACTGTGATACACAGGTTCATTACAAAACAAATCTTGTAGTTGTAAATTAATTTTGCAGGACATTTTTGGTACTACAAAACTGGAGTAAAAAATAATCCCATCATTCATTGAGAAATTCTTTGTTCTTTTTTGAGTTGCCTCTCAAACAACACACCAAGCATGCCCCTTCAAGACAGACAAATTTCCTGACCAGCTGTAAAGTTTCCTATCCAAATCTGGATAATAGTGTTCAGGCAGATTACCTCGAGGCAGCGAGGATCAATCAGCTAATCCTGGTGGCAGTGAGTTGGTTGGAGGCCACAATGGATTAGATACCTCACCTCTAATATAGCAATGAACTAGATCTACCTATTAATTTGAGGTCAGACATGAGGTTTTATTGTGGCCTGTGAGAATTTTGTAACCATGTGAACAAATTTGATTTAATGAAATGGAGCAATCTGATCTATTTTTTTATTTATATATATATATATATATATATATATATATATATACACACAGTATATATAAAGACATAGACTGACTTTGACTGCATATGTAATCCATGTTGTATAGGAAAGAACAACAGTCATAATGTGACTTTTGAAAACCAGAATGGCTAGCTTCAGTGTAGTGCAGTAATTGGTAAAATTGTTCAGTGTTAGATGATGTGGTGTACCCTTCCACTCCCTGTTTGCACCTATTTACTGAGAATGCTAGCTGGCACAGCAGCTCTGCTCCATGCATTTGTCTTTAATCAGAGCTGGCAAAAGGCCCTCCTAAAGGCGACCAGCGTTGACAGGACTGTCTGCGCCTCTCTGAGCTTTGATTCCCAACACAAGTCCCTCCCTGAACATGCCAGCCCTTCCCTCCTTCCTCTCTCAAGCTTATCTCTTATCTGCTCCTACTTTTCCTTTTACCTGACACCAACACTGTAGCTCTTGAATCATCATGACTGCCAAGCCCTCTCAATAAATGTGAAAATAGAAAATTATCTCATGATGCACTTTGACAGCAGGGTTATTTGTCTGCTGCCATTTTCAATGTCTCATTTGCTTTCTATAAGCCTGAACTAGTCCCTGATGCTGACAGGTTGATTACAGTCTCTCACTGATGGCTGTTTCTGCCCCCATAAAACAGGACAAGCTAATGATGGTACTGAGAGCGGATGTGATGTGGGATGGTTGGATCCTGGTTGGATTGCTCGCTTCCTCTAATTTTTAAGTGGTTTTTTGAACTGGATGACTGTATCCTTTATGATTCAGCCTCATAACAACCTCACTGGTCTGCCTGAGGTTTGGCCAACATGTTAGAGAATATCTTTGACATCAGTATGGTCATTTTGGTTTGCTTTAGTGGCCTAATTTATTTACTTCTTAAAGGATAGGTTCAGATTTTCAAGGCTATGTTTTAAATTTTAAAATGCAATTTACCATACATATAGCATATTAGCATTAAATTAAGATGCATACAAAAAACATAGACCTATGCTTTATTGAGTTCTCTTGATTTTCACTACTTCAGATTTTCTTTTTTCTCCCGAGTTCATAATTTCTCTGTTTATTCACCACTTTGACATCTGTAATAGAGCTGAGACGTTTTTGAGCCTCTCGACTATAAATACATTTCATTTCATGTGGTCTGAGGTTGGAGTAATGAGCAGGAATTAGACTTTCAGCAGTCAGTGCTTGATGCTACTGGGTAGTATGCTTTTGCTCTGCCTGTCTGGCCTCTGCAGTCTCTCTTTCTCTCCGTCCTAGTATCTCACTAAGGCTCTGTCTCCCCCCTCGTTCCCCCTTTCGCCTTTGTTTCGGTGCTGCTGCTGCAGTTGGCCATGCCTGCAAATGAGCACCAGGACAGAGCAATTATTCAGCATGGGGCAAGCCCCACACCCCTCCCGCACACATATACACTCATACGCACTTAATGTCATGTTTAAATGGTTCATGTATTCATTATATGAATTTTTTAGATGAGATATATGAATGAAATGAGATGAATGAAATACGCTTCTGGAAATTTCTTAGAAATGGTCTTTCATCTTGGAACCCCTCTCCCTGACAGGTGGATGAGCTTCATATCCCTTTAAAACATAAATTAACGTGACTGGCATACACACACAAACATGTGCACAAACATGGCATAACCCTTTCATCCCCCCTCCCCAGTGCGATGCTGACACTGGCTTGCAGTGTGTGTGCTGGTGAAAAGGGGATGAGGGGAGGAGTTAGACCTGCATGTGATACAGCATCTCAGTTGGTGTAGTGTGTATGTTTGTGAGAGAGTGTGTAAGTGGCATCAGTGAGCTTACCTGCACAGTTCATCGGTGAAAAAGGCATCAGACATCGCATTCCCCTTAAAACTCTTGTTGGCTCCTTCGCTCCTGTCTCTCATCTTTTTTTTCTCCTTGTCTTTTTCTGCAGAAGCTGCTGCCTTGCCTCCCCCTCCCTTGTGTCCTCTTTGCAGACAAAAAGCTGGGATAGCTGACCCACCCCACCAGGTAAGATGTTATGTTGTTCCTTTGAGATACAAGCATTGCAATCTTTTCATGCAGTTTATTTATTGCTTGAAAAATGTACCCCAAAGCAGCAGAGGCAATGCAATGCAATTTTTTTTAAGAAGTATTGCCTGGTTTTGTTGACAGAAACTGAGGGCATTGTGCCATGTTACTTCTCAGTTTCAATTTCTAATCTCTAATCAGTGACGCTGCATACCTTTATTTGCACAGATGCTTATTATAAATGATGTTTGCTGCTGTGATATTCAAACAACACAGTGAAAGAGTTGATGCTGTGATAAGCCAGGGGCTGTTTCTGTGTTTGGGTGACCTTTAGTCTTTGTGACGTGCCTCGTCTAGACATTGGTGATTATTCAGCCAGCAGGACAGCATGGTTCACCCTTAGTTTGCTGCTGCTACTGTTGCTGTCTATGTGTATGTGCAGTGCAGTGTTTACACGAAATATAAAATTATAATCTCTAGTGATTTTTGCTCTTTGGAACAAGCATGATTTCCACTGTAAATAAGAGTGATATATTTAGAGGCTGAGATTGTGATGGCATGTGGCCGTTGGTGGTTAGAGACTCATAGCCAGCAGATTGTTGGTGGTTTCTCTGTGGGAGTGACACCAAGCTGAGCAAGACCACAGGACACATTACACTGCCTGTCAGTGTCAGCAGAGTTGGCTGTGACAAGTTTGCTGATGGCTTGGTCTGGAGTTTGGGCAGTTTAGATGTGAGCAGGTGGTGGTGGGGTGATGAGACACTAACTTTTCTATTTCTATCTTTAAGCCCTCCCACACTGTCTGTTCTTTTCTCTGCACATTCCTGCCTAATTCTGTCTTAATGTCTCTTCTGTTCAGTGTTTTCCCCCCTTTATTCTCTTTCTCTCTATTTCATTTTTTTTTTGTGTGTCTTTCCCTGTTTAGTCATCCAATAGCTGTTTCTTTCAAGGAGGACAATAAACAAAAGTCTGGAAAATGAAATATGAGTGCAATAGTGATATTAAAATAATATAAATATTGATTCATATTAGACATGTAACTTCATATTGTCCTATTTTACTCTAAACAAATGTACTAAAACGAGAAGTTTGCTAACAGCTTAGATTCTGCCACTAATTTTACATGGTGCATTTGTGACCAATGAGGTTGTACTGTGTACTGTGGTTGCACTGTGTTTTGACAGTGACATTGTTTGGCTCAAACCATAATTCCCCTTTAAGATTTCATTTTCATTTGCATTTTCCCTCCTAATTACTTTCTGTCAGGCTGCAGTTTGTATCTTTGACCATCTTTCACATCCACAGTGACATGGCCCTCCACTGCTCTGTCTGTCTCTGTCTGCCTTCATGGTTGCTGGGCAGCTCTCAGGCGAGCTGTCTTTTCCTAGGAACCAACTTGGGATGACACCATGATGTAGGAGGGGTAGGCAAGAGGGCAAAAACACCCTCTCCCTGTCCTCATTTTTGGGGTCACAAATAGAAACCTGTTCCCCCAGTCATCCTCCACCCCCTTCTCTTTTCATTACCCTTCACCCGTCTTCCAGTTCTGCCAAGCTCACAGCCTCGGAGCGAGGTTGTCGTATGGTGTGGAGGCCGCTGCAGCAGTCAGTTATCCAACTGTTGCTGTGCTCACAGGTCAGATCCAGTGGGAGAGAGGGACATTGTTTTGGAGTCAACATCGCCCCTGGTTCCAACTGTTGTTAGTCATCAAAACTTTTGAAATCAAGATAGTGTAGGTGTTACTGTGATGCCAAGTGCGAAAAAGAGGGACATTGTTTCAAAGACCTCATTATCTGTCAGTTAGAAACAAAATGGAAACAGAAATATGAATTGTAGTTGTTTTAATCTTCAGTGCATAGGTTGCATTATGGGAAATGTCGGATCAAGTGTTTAACCTGACCATTTAGGACTAACATTTAGAATATTTAACCCTATTTATCATATATTTGAATTATTCTTTTTATCCCTTCTCCTTGATTTTTTTTTGTTTTAATCCCTTTTCACAGGGATTTTTACAGGTTCAGTGTAAATACTACAGTATAAATTTTTGTTAAATTTGACCTAACAAATTAACTTTAACATTAAAATTCAGGGCAATATTACATCTTACTGTTAGATTACACTAAACTATGACTTTAGTAGCAGCTTGTTATTTATCCATTTTCCATAGGTGAAATTTTACTCATTCAGTCTTTGCCCCACTGTCTATAAACCTCAGTCTCAGTCATACTGCAGTGTTTGACCCAATGAAGCCTTTGAAAGCTAACAGAGATAAATATGTAGGCGGTGTGTCTGTGTGCTCTTCAGAGGCAAACTGCAGTTGAGTCCTTGACTTTGACAGAATGCCCTTAAGTGTCCAGTTGACAAAGTGATACTTGATGGATATGACACTGGGTGTCAAGGTACTGCCAAATATGAGTGAATGGAGCAGACGACTTCGTATTTGAGGCTGGACTGCAGCAAAGTTGGTGAAGCTGTTACACAAGCTTGTGTGCTACATAATGGAAAATACATTGAAGGGGCCTTTTACTAAGACCCTAAGACATTCTTCAGGGTGAAAGGTTTCCAGAATAGTAAAATCTTAGCCTCCGGGCCCCATTTAAGATCTCCTTTTCCTCATCAGTTGATTGATGAATGTATGTGTAGTGCTCTGAGGCACTAAAAATCTACTTTTTATGTCTATAGACCTGGTCTGCCACCTGTCTCCACTCTTAGGTGCAGCTGTCACCTTAGGGGCACAAAAAGCTGCACCTGGTCCTGTCTGGTTTACATAACGCAGCGAGAGAAACTGCTGCTCGCATGTGTCTAGGCTTGTCGATTATGTGAAGAGATGAGAGCATTTGGTTTGTGCATGTGCAGTATGAAATGTGTGTGTTTATGTGTCAGTCCAAAGTCTTCTATATTGATGTCCTTTCCTCAGTGAACTCCTTTTTTATTAATACAACAGGAAGATTTTTCCACTCTCTTCCATTCTAACAAAACCGAAAAGCTGAAAATCTTTAGTTTGAGCAGAGTCTTACTTCTGATTTCTGTGCTGCAGGTTTCCTATAGGAAAATAGGAAACTAGTAGGACTAATCATTTGTTACTACAAACAATATGTTTCACATTGCGGTTAAGCAGAATTGTAAATATTATATTTTTAGTGTAGCTTGTCCTACTCTGTAGTGGGGGGGCCATTCATTAGACTGCTCTCTCCCCTCTTCAGACTGGTGCTACAATCATATTAGTAGTTTGTCTGTTCAGCTCTGCCCTCTCATGCTCATCTCTTCTTTCTTCTTGCTGCAGATTAATTAATGAGCCTCTTTCCCAGCAGAGTTTGGCTCATTAGCCACACAGGCCCTCTCTGTACTCTGTGCAGAATGTGGGGGTACAGAAAACAGCCACCCCCCCCCCCCCCCCCCTCCCCTCTCTCTGATTGCTCTGATTGTACAGTTCCCCTGCAGAGTAAAGGGGTTCAGGGCTACATGGAAAGTTGTGATTGGAAAAGGTGACTGAATTACAGATGCAATTACTCAGTGTCTCACATAACAGGTTACAAGTAGTTATGTGGAAAAATAGTAGACGGTCAGGTTCTTAAGGCAGTTGGTATTAAAGAAACAAATACAATAATGTCAATGCATGTTTTTTTCTTACATCCTTTATGGATTGTCTGTCATGTTATTTTTGTTATAGACACTTAACTATTCCCTAACTTGGCTTTAACTTCCCTTTTTTGATGTATTAAACAAGCTTGTCTGCGTGTTGTATCGCAGTGTGTGTTTGTCTGTGGGGAGAAGGCGGCTGTCTCAATGAATTATAGATGAGAAAGTGGGGGCGATGGCCAAGTTAAAAGGGAGGAAGCAGAGTCCTCTGAGGAGAAGCTCTGTTAGATTTACTGGCTGGACCCCCGGCTTGAACCAAAACATACCAACACAACCACAAACACAGTCACAACAAACCACTGCAGCTTCAACAATCACTTTATTACCATAAATCATCCCATTACCTTGGACTTGATTCCTATTACACACATTTGTTGTTTTTATTTCATTGAAATCAGTGTGTGGGTTTTTAAAATGGGGTTTGATTTCACTTCCCTAGTGACAATTGAGTGATTTAATGTCCAGTGAGATTGCTAAGTAACACAATCATACTTCATTTATTAGCCTTTAGCACCTGCTGTAGGAGCAGGTCTAGCCATAATAACTAAGGCTTCAGTTGAATTAAAAAACCTTTCACTGTCCTCTGGAAGCTAGAACTGTGTTGTTATGAAATACAGCTGTACTACAGACCTTGTGTTGTGCTGGAAATGCTTGTTCCTGTCAGTATTGAGTGCATGTAACTTCTGGTTAGCAAAGGCCAAAGATGGTTTAAGACTCAAAGAAAGAAAAGGCAGTGTCCAGGTACAGAAAACGCTGGCTTGATGCCTTCTTTGACTATTTTTAAACCTGCTGCCAAGTAAGAGAGTGGTTATCAGGAGTTAGAGGGCAGAGAGCATCATCTATTAGAGCACGAACGTCCCGTGTGCTAAAAGTTCATCTAGAACATTGCAGCAGAGACAAATGTGCAGCTCTGCAAGTCCAAAATTCAATCAGTCCAAAACACACAAAGATTTGTCTGAGCTGACTTGCTCGTAAATAACGTGATGCACTTCTAGTTTTATGCATTCTAAAGATTTGGCATTCTTGAATATGGAATTGAGATTTCTATAATTAGGGTCTTGCAGGATGAGCAACGTTCAGTCGATAAGGCAGAATTAACTGATTACCAATAATGCCCAGAGCGTCGCTCAATAAAACCGAACCAGATAATTCTGCAAATCTCTGTTATTACTCCATTATCTCCTCTGTTGGCTCATTTCAGAAAGTTCACCAAGGTTTATTGGGCCTTTTAGCACAGCTCTGCAAAGAGGATTCATTTCCTGTTTGCTTCGTCTCAAACGATGAGGTCAAATCTGTGGATTAGGTCAGCTTCTGACCTCCTTCCCCTCTGTCCTCGACGCTTCCCTTCCGTCATCCCTTTCGTTGCTTTCTGTTTGACCCATTTGGCTTGTCTCCTTCTGGGAGCTGCATGCAGGTCAAGCTGAATATCACCAAAAAAAAATCATAGTGAGCTCTGTTCCTTCTTTCCAGGGAGTTAAGAGGAACTGCCTGTTTGTTCAACTCTGTAGCTGTGTGCTGTCCAACAAGATGTGCCGGTGGGTTGATGGTCATCTGGGCCGACTGATAAGATTGTGGAGATGTCAAGTTATCAGTGACTTTCTGTCAAAGCTGCAATTAATGAGTTAGAGAGAAGATAAGCTGCCCTTCAGATTTTACTTAATGTTAATGCAGGCTGTGGGAGGGTGTTTGCTATTTCCATACTTTTCATAGATTAAGTTATAACAACAGGAATTTATTCATTTTTTTACCCAGTTACAGGTACCTTGTTGTTAATTGGTTTCCTCCTGCAGAGACTAGAATTAGTTATTAGTGAGATTCAGTCATTAAAAACATTCCAGTGCTTTTGGAAGACCAACTGCTGTGAGATGTAAAGACATGGCTTTTCCTGTCATGCCGCTGATGTTTTGGGGCTAAGCAATAACTACGCATCTCCCTCTTCATCTCTTTCTTTTTCTGACTAAGCTTCCCCAGCTGGCCAAGCAGCCCTCTCCGAGAAGAAACATTACTTCCTTTATGAGCTTTCCTTTATTTTTTTTTCTCTCTCCCCCGTTGTTTTTTTTTTTTTTTTGCCTCTCTCTCCATCTCTCTGTCTCCTTCCATAATGTCAACTTGTTTCCCAGAGAAAGTGGTTGACTTTTATCACCATCTCTTTTCATAAAAGATAAACATTGTACAATAAATAGAAATCTTCCATTAATGCAGATCTTCAAATTAAAAGTTCATACCAGCACTTTTGCATGTTTTTGTACACTGAGGACAAACTGCATGTGTTTTATGGCCAACCTTTATGCAGTGGTTGATGTTTTCATATTTCTGGCCCATAATGTTAAAAGCTTACCAGAAACCTTCTCAAATATATTGAAATGAAATTTTCTGTAAAATATGTGTAAAATTATTGTTTTTTTAATTGGTTTAAAAATGTTAAACCACTGGTATCATCCATTAAAAAAAAAAACATTATTGGAAATGGTGAATGTAATTTCTGGGAGGCAGAATTATTGTCTGCAGCCAAAGCTTTGAACAAGTTTACGTTTTCAAAGCTTTGGCTGCATTACAGTTGATACAAGGCCAAACCAGGATTTAGTATATTCATATTTTATTTCCCCTTTTTCTTCTTTTCTTCTTTTCCCTCTCAACCTGTTTTTTTTCTTCTTCTCTCTCTTCAATACCTTCTTTTATATGTGGATTAAATTTAAGAAAATCAGATTCAGAGCAAAACTTTATATATAATTTGGTATTAACAATGAGAATAAAGTCCTGAGTTTAGTTTAGCATCCAATTACAGCAATAAAAAATAATTAACATAAAATAATAGCATGACCATACAAAAATCTAATTTAATGAGAAAACAGCAATGTAGACAGTGGTCAAACAGGTTTTAAAATAAACCCAGATTGCCAGAGAAACAAAGGCAGAGATGTAGAATGCTATCTAAAGTTGTCCTTTGCCATGTACATTTCTTGCCATGTTAAACTTTGCTGAAGGTGAGAGACATGATGGCCTAAACTGCAAGAAGAGGACCCAAATTGCAATAAATGAAAATGGAAAATACTTTTTGTGAATCTTGTTTCCCATTCTCTGTAATAATAAGAAATCAGCCTCCTTCCTTTTTGGAAAATCTCTGCACTGCTGATGTTACATACCTCACTACATCTACTTTCTCTTTAACTGCCTAACTGTCTTTGTCACCGAACCCACTTTCCCAAAAGCCTATTCACACTGTTTAAAATGCACCAGTATGCCGCATATTCTACCTTCTTACAGTCCCATAGCAACATAAAGGGTGAAGTCACAGTAGACTTTAGCCTTAAACTCATCCCCTGGCTCAGCCACAATGAACCTGTCCAACAGTTTGACAAATCATAGAAACAGCTCAGTACTGGAAACTGTCTAGCTGGCACAGGGAGGACATGCTCACTTGTAATCACTTGTGTATGAAAAATGATCACTTTGATCAGTTTTCAGATTATTATCCTTGCAGTTGCCTTGGAAACTACCCTCATCCCCTCTTTTCTCTCATGCTCTGCAGCCACTTTCATCGACTTGTCAGTTAGAAACAAAATTATTTTTGGCATACAGCTTCTCTTTTTTCCACTTAACCAATTTCTGGAAAACATTGACATTTTTGCTTTTTAAGTGAAATTTCCAGTATTTACCAATGTTACTTACATTAGGGACCAAAATAAGTTAATATATTAAGATAAGAATACTTAATGCGCACACACATGCCTGTGAATAGGTGAGATTGTCTTTGTTTTTGTTTTAGTGTGCACCCCATCAGCACAAGCTTAAGAGATAAGAGATACAAGGTCATACTGAGGTTTGGCTTTATGTTGCTTGCAGACAGCAGGTGACAGACCGGAGCTGGTGTGTGCATGCACGTGTCACGCATGGCTGTGTCGAACGCGAGGCTGAGATGAAATATTTCATGTAAGAAAGCCTCTTGTTTAATTCTGAATGAGCTATGCAGGATTCACAGGTTGGATCTTAAAGCTGTTGGTGAATTTAATGGGCTTAGGCCTCTCTGCAACCCAGTGACATATATCTCTTTCAGGGAGGAGTGTACTGTATGTGGAGTGTGTGTTTTACTGCTGTAGTATTTTGGTGTCCTAACATGTATTCTCTCTCTGCTCTTCCATCCTTCATGCAGGTCTGAGCAGACGCTTCTTCTCAGCCCTCATCTGTTTCATCCATCAGCGAAGACAGCTCATCAAGCCAGGTAAGATAACAAAAAACACTGATGTGAAGAGAATATTGTAGAGTACCCTGTTTACACTGGACTGGGAGATCAAATAAATTGCAGAAAAGCACAAACAAAATAATGAAATTAAATGACAATCCATAAAGGAGTTACTAAGACTTTTCACTCAAGCCAAATATATCAAACAATTCGATGGAATCACACATTATTTTAATCCTCTTTTGCTTGAATGTATCTTTGAAAGCGCAATGATTGGTCTCACAGCTGAATAACTTAAAGCCAAAGCAAAACCATACAAGTCTGGCCTGCTGCCAGATTGTATGCTGTGCACTCCTTCAACTCATATCCCCTCCATGACATTTCACACTCACGTTTCCCATGACTCATGGGGCCTGGGAGTGAGATCTAAGTGGTTGCACTCAGCCAGATGATTAGCTTGGCTGTTCATGGATATATAATAGAGGGGGAGCTATGCTCAGCAACGTGTGGGAAAGGAGAAGGGGCGATTGCTTGGGTTGATGTCATGCAGGATATTTTTGACCAAGAAAAAGCAGTCATTAAGTTGTAACTCCCATCTGATGTTTTGAGCTAAATGTGTGTGAGGTAAATGACATGTGAGTGAGTGGTTAATTGTTGTTTGAGGAACTCTGCTGTGTGTGTGTGTGTGTGTGTGTGTGTGTGTGTGTGTGTGTGTGTGTCTATATTTAACTGATAACAATGTGTTTGCTCCCAGCCAGAGTTCTGGTTTAGTGGATGCATTTCGAGGCCCCAGTGAGAGGGTGTCTGGGTTTTTGTGTATGTTGCCAGTTGATTTGCGCAGGGTGTGTGTATGACCATGGGCTGGGACATGTTAAGCTGTAGTCAGTCATCATAATCCTCTCAGTCGTGAAGCATGCGTGATAATGGCTGGGGAGGGAGGGATTGACTGTTAAAAGACAGAAAGATTTGTTTGTAGACAGTGGTGACCCCCAGGGAGCTCATAGCTGTGACCAAAATGTTACAGTTGTTTTTCTCTGTAAATTTGGTTGTGACAATTAGCAGGAATTGATTTGAGACATGCATTTTTAAATTGCAGTCCTTTTTTCTTTTGGTAGCTTGTGCTTTGGCCTGTGTTTACTGTAAATATTGACAGTGCAGAAATCACATGCAAAAAATGAAAATCTGGCTCCTATACATAACAATACAAAATGCGTCTTGCTTTGTTTTAACCAGATGTGTCAATAGGACCAGTGCTGTGCAGCAATTTTTGACCAACGTCCTTATAAATAAGTGGCAACATATTACAACATCACCGTCATCAGCACCAGCAGCATTAAAGCCCTACAGAGGCATGAACAGCCCAACCAGCAACCACCTATCAATGTATTGATGAAGTTAAATGGCTCAGCTCCCATTTGTGTTAGTGCAGCTTGGAAGGACTCCTGGGAGTTGTGCCTGCGGGATCTAGTGACCTATTTCAGGATCCATAATATGATCGCACTCCACTCTCTGCAGTCAGCGTCCCCTGCTGACCACCGCCAGCCCCTCCTACCATGGTATCACCATGGGAACAGTGACATCAGCGTGGGGCGGGGCTGCTGTGTGCCAGGAAACACACTAATTTGATGAGATTGGAGGCAGAAAGTAAAGTAAGGACATGAAAGGCAGTGTGAGGAGGGAATCAATCAGAGTTAGGATGCAGAAGAGGCACAGCAGTCAGGTTGAGTCAGCTTCATTTATCTTAAAGGGTTTACTCTCAAATCTCACGAAAATAATGCAGAATGTAGTTAGAATAATTAATTCCTCACAGTATACCACAGTGCAAACAGCAAACCATTTGAAAAGAGCCAATAACTAAAGAAAAAAACTTGCTGATTTAAGCCTAATAGTGTAATTTAAACCACATACTGCCAGCTTATTTTTTTTATATGGACTTTGATGCTACTTCTGCTTTTACAGTTGAGACCAAATGCTGTTTTATTCAAGTGAAACGAGATAAGTTTATGTAAATACAGTTGACTTATGATAAAAGTGCAGTCCAGAGTAAGAAACTGCATAGTTACTTGCTGACAGCTGATTGGATATGACTGAGTACAGCACCGTGGTGGCATGACAGTTACTGAGATCATGTTATGGTCAATGTCTGCAGCACACAAATTAAGATGCAGCGATATTTCTTTCTGGGCACAGTGCCCTCATTGCTGTGGAAGAGATGAGACTTTCCTGAGGAGTTTTTTGTTTGGTACAATGTAGTTTCACATTTATAGTGAGGGAGAATCCCAGTACAAACACACACCCATGGTAGGAGTGTTAGATACTGTATAGTACATACTCATGTACCAAACATACTCAGCTAGAAAAGACTAGTCAATATTTGTCTTCTGCGACTCATGTTTGACAATGTAAACTGGCTGATCATTTAATCAAACTGTGAGAAACTGTTTGACCTGTCTAAAAAAATAATCTGTGGCTTTTTTAATACTAAATTATTTAATTTATTAAGCAGAAATTTTTTCAAGAATATTACAATTTCTTTAGAATTTCCTGCTTTTTTTTAAATTATACTTCATAGTAAACTTTGACTTTTAGCCACAGAGAACGAGACATTTAAAGACATCAGTTCCACTTTGAAATGTATAACAAAATATAATTGTTACATGATATTATCACTAACATCACAGTAGTAGTAGTAGTGATGCTTAATTCTCACATGATTTGCAGTAGGCATACGGTTTTTGAGTATTGTTAAAGCCTTGTTAGAAACACCATATGCCTTTCACAGTCGGCCAATTTCTGTGCACCTATACTCTCAGTTTTACGGTATTTAATCTGTAAAGAGTGGATTCAGCTCTGTGCCTCTTGTACATGGGAGTGTGTTTGTGTGTGTGCGCCTTTCTTGTCATGCTGGTGTTTGCCACATACACAGTTGTCTCCCACTTCACTGGCAGTGCTCATTATGCTTCAATCCCCCCCACATCTTGCTGAGTCAACAAAACATAATCTGTGCGTCTGTTGCTGCAGAGGAGGAAACTGCTGGATTCTAGGTTGATTACAGGTCACAGCAATCTTGGCTGCCTTACTGCCCTCATCAGGGTTCCTGTTTAGTGTGATACTGTAATCCATCCACTGTAACACATCAACAGTGTGTTTATTTGGTCTCCTTAAGTTAATAAAGGAGGGTCATTAAGACTCCAAACTCAGGGTATCAACCTTAAATAATGTATTATTGTAACAAATATAAAGCTTAAATTACAAAAACAGTGCACTCTGATATTGCCTGTACATTTTAAGAAAAACATATTTTAAAAAAATATGTATAAAATTGTCTCAGACACACACACACACACACACACACACACAGTATTAAGGCCAGATTGGCCTGCTGAGGCTGGCAGCCTGAGATTCCATCGTCCCTCCTAAATGTATGGTGACATTCTGATGTGAGCGATGCTCCACAGAGGCGTGATGACTGACCCAGATTGGGGTGGGGTTGGTAGAGGGGGGCGTGTAAGGCGCAGACGGGGAGGGATGGGGTGGGCTGGAGTCTTTTGAAAACAGGGATGATGGGGCTAGAAGGTTGAACAAAGTGTGGTGCGGGGGGTGAGAGTGTGAGATGATGGCACTGAAAGACAAAAGAAAGAGAGAAAAGAGAAAGAAGCCCAGTGGAAGTCAAACAAGCCTCGGGCCTGCTGCCACACCTTGTCTTCCTCTTCTCTGTAAGAGATCATGCTGGCAGGTTCAATTTAAGACATCAGTCCCAAGCTGTGATGGGATTTGACAGTCCTTTTTTGACTCCTACTGTTGTTGTAACCCTTTCAAGATTAGCACACTGTGAAAGTTCACATGCTGAGTGTTGCTACTTAACTACTTCTAGTCTTTCTGGATGCATTTAATAGAGTAATGCGTAAAAGCAATGCGTTTGAATTTGTTGGGGAAAAGGTGTGTCCAGCTTAAATATTTCTCTGCAGTTGTGTCTTTTTTGAAATGAGAGCACAGAGGGTTTATGTAACGAGCCAAAGATTGACACCCTTTGCAGGGACAATGTGTGAACGCCAAGTGTGGTGTTATATTGCCAAAACAGCAGCTGTAAGCAGGTCAGTGCAACTGTAAACCACAGTACAATCTGGCTGCCAGCGCACTACTTCTCTTCCTTAGCAACAGCTGGGACCAGACTCGCCTCTGACTGGGCCCTCGGCTGAGATTTTCAGTCTCAGACAGTTTGACTCAGAATCTTTAAGTGTCAGTAGGTCTTTCTCCACCTCCTCCTCCTTGCTCTTCTTTTTTCTATGTTCTGATCCTCACATCCTCCAACTGTAGCAGACATTAGCCCCGATCACTGTGAGCCTGTTGTCATGCAGCGTTGCACGGAAGGAGAGGAGAGAGACTTAGGCTCCAAGAGAGATGAAGTAAGACATAATGACAAGGGGTGATACTATATCATTAATTTAATTTACATATATTGAGATATACATTTGGTCATTCTCATGTCTCTCTAAAAAATCACAGATGTTCTCTTCAGATTTTTATTCTTAGCAGGATGAAAAGCTTTTTCACTTTTATTTGATGCTAAATCTTTTTGTATTATCTTTCTTACGAGTCAGGTGAGAAACCCGAACCACCCTCACATCTGTATGTGTAGTATATAACTAGAGTAGCCATTGATACGTTCATTATTAGAAAGGTTTTTTAAACCTTTAGACAGAGCCAGGCTAACGGTTTACCCCTGTAAAAGAAAAATGCAGTAGAGGAAGACAGAAAAAGACAGAAAAACAGTACATAAAAATAGATACAAATAAAAATGTAGGTGAAGGTAGAAGATGAAATGGAAAAGAAGAGCGAAAGAATAAAAAATATATATATGAAAAGCAGCTCCGTTTAGACCAAAGGCCAATGGATCTGGGCAGACTTCAGGCTTTGCTGTTACAAGGTTATAATAGAAAATCTAAAGAAAGAAGAAATTGTGATGGGAAATGAGACAGAGGGAGAAAAAAAGAAGGGAGTCCCAGTTCTGATCAAATTTATTGCAGCTGGTTGATAATGATGTGATTTAGCTTGGGTGCCAGGCAGGGGAGGGCCCCCTGCTAATCTTGTTTAAAAAGCAACAATATATTCTTCTTCTAAAGGAAAAGGGGCTTTCATAGGCCTACATGCTTGATTCCAGTGTAAATAGTTTAATAATGCATATTTGCTTGAGAAAGACCTCATTGTGATGTGTACTGGTTGCTAATTAATTGTTGGTCTATATGCGTGTGTCTGTGGACCTATTTTTTGTCTGAAAGGGGCAAGCTTGTCAAAACCATCTGCTGGACCCCCATAAGACCTGTTGTAGTTGCCATGGTAACAGCCTCCTTATCAGTGGTGAGGGAAAATGAAGGGTGTGTTCAAATGCCTTTTTTTTTAACCATTCTATAAGTCGTCTTCATTTCTTTGCTAATTTTGGACTAATGCTATGCCATTTTTCTATCTCAGCCTTAGATTAAGAGTGTGTATTCAACCTGGGTGAGAATAAAATCTGCAACCCTGGCAGGTGGAGATGCAATACTCCTGTTCAGCTTATAAAACTGCAGCCACTGACTGTGTACACAAGTGAAAACAATAAAGGTTAAATTAGATTTGAATATTTGGTCTGTCTCTTCGTCCTCAGTCTCAGTACATGGATCTGGAGACAAAGAGCAGTGGTTGAGCTGGTAAAAGAACAGTGTGGCTACCTACTCCCTCTGGTGGATGGTTTGTAAATTTCATGATGCAGGCTGTGTCCTATATCACTTAGCTTGGAAGAAGCATGCCCTTCATAGGACTCCCTCTTTTTGCTCTGTATTTTAGTCATCTCTCATCTTTTTACATTTCATTTGATTTTTACTTATATATATATTTACTTATCTTCCTCTTTTCTTCACCCTGTCCAAAAGATCGCCCGTCCCCTCCCCATTGTCCCAGCAGGTAGGCATGGCAGAAGGTCAGCAGCCAGATGAACACTGGGCCTCCCATGGCCAAGAGAATGGCGAGAATGGCTACTCAGCCTACAGCGCTGCCTACAGGGAGAATGGTTACCACGGTGGGGCAGCTGCACATCCTGGGACAGCAGGTAGGAACACAGGCGTGTGTTTGTGAGTGTGAGTTTGTTAGTATGTGCATGCAGCTGGGTCAGTAACAGTGACTGCTTATACACACTGCCAGATGGCTGTGGGTACATGTGATTGGTTTCACAGTGCCCCCTGATTCGAAGTACCAGATCAGGACCAGATTCAAATCAGAAAGCCTGCAGTTTATAAATTCTGATAATGTGGTTGGTTAAAATTTATTAAATATTGATAATGCCCATTATAGTCAAAACTGGAAATACATCTTGGTGGATGCCAGCTTTTACAGCAAAATGTCAATATTTAGAGAGATATGTCTGCAAAGTGATAGGTCTTAGTGACAAATGGGAGCCGTAGAAAGACAAATAGGAGTGGAAGACAGGCAAGTATAGCAGACTATAATGAGGTGGAAATGTAAAAGTGAAGAAAAAAACTAGAGAAGAGGGAAAAGAGGGGTCAAACAGGAAAATGTAATGGAAAAGTGGATAATCCAGTTTATTCAGTGAAAACGGCGTTTTAACCTTTTTATGATAAATAATGAATAAATAATTTGATGTGTGATGTCTTGTGTAGTTTTTTTATTGTTAAATCTGAATTTTGAGCTGCTGTAATGTGATTTAGTATTGGCATATATGATATTTTTGACATTTTTACACAGTTTAAGGTAAGTCGGTGTTCTGTGTTTATTTGCATTGGGGAATAAGAAAAGATCCAAACCAGCCACACATCTTATCCCAGAGGAGCATGGGATTTGTGTTCTGCATCCACAGCTCATCAAACACACACAACCGTCATTTTTCTGATTTTTACTGTTGGCCACTAGCAAAGTCAACATCAGCAGGGTTATTAGTTTTTCGAAGCCCTCCTCCCATCCGTATCTTGTCTTCCCGTTGTCTGTCTGTCTGTCTGTCTCTCTCTCTCTCTCCCTTCGCAGTGGATGACTCCGCTAATTTGCCTCCCTCCCCTCCCCCCTCTCCATCCGCTGAGCAGATTGGGCCCGTGGCACCAGGTACACCTGCACACACTTTTATCCACTCAAGACCACATTCAAAATAAGAGTGTGAATGTTGGTGAGAGTGACAAAGATATCTCTAAAAGACAACACCAAACAAAGAATCATGAGGATTTCAGAAAATTGTTCTCAAGACATGGCAGCCACTCACATAATACAAACAACTCCTCCTCTTTCTTCTGGTCCCTTAGTGTTTAGTTACAGGATTCTGTTGCTTTGCATGTCAGCTGACAGTCATGTTGCCTCAAAAGAGTCTGCAGCATGTGCCACACTGGCCCTGTTTGAGTTATTTTACCAATATAGTTCGCCATCAGCCTTGCATACAAGAACCAGTATGCAACACAAGCATCCTTCCTCCCTTTAGGCTACAGTACCTAACCTGCCACAGGAGCCCTTCATCTCATTAGTCAGCTGTCCCCTCTCTACATCTCCTCTGTTGTCCCTTTGTTCATTTTGTGTGTTGATTTTCTCCAGGAGTGCTGTAAATCACAGCTTGACTTTCAGCTCTTTACTCACTGAGAACAGAACAGCCTGTTTTCTTATCTTTCCCTTTTGCATGTGGCATGAAATCACCAAAATATAGAATCATATACATGTATTTATTCAAAGTGCACAGTACAAAAATATTTATTGTTCTAATATTTGTTCTACATAATTGGAATTCATTCTAAAAATGAAATAAATGCTATCTGTGAAATTTTTTAGGATTAAGATATATATATATTTACAACTGTAATAAGATTATGTAACTAGTTTCATCTTTTTATGAATTGAGGTTGAATATTTGGCTATTTATCTAGCAAGATTAGTCAAGAAGGTGTGTTGATTCCATCCCATGCATCTCTGTCACAGCTGAAAGTGTCTTGTAAGCCATGTAACGCCAGCATTAATGTCCTCCATGTGTCATCCACGTGTCTCCCTTCCCTCAAAGAAGACAAAGTAGAAGTTGTCAGTCAACATCAGGATGAGGAGGAGGCTCCAGAGGAGCCCAGCAGTTACCAGGAAGAAGTGGCATATGAACAGCCAGCAGACTTGCTCTTAACAGAGACAGATTATTTAACAGAACCCCAGGTTTTGGGCTGCAAGCAAGCCCAGACACCTGAGGTCCTCAATGGAGGAAGTCGTCAAGGTGAACACAGCTCATCACAAAAAGGTGTGTGTGGTTTATGGGGTTTTGTGTGTGTGTGTGCACAAAGTTTGTGTGAGGGTACCAAGGGAATGTAAATCTGTCCATTACCTATTTTGCATGACTTTCTTGTGCTCTGTCAATGGACACAAAGGCTTTCTACTCTTGATTTATAAATTGTGGTGCAACTCAGGCTTTGGTGCCTGCCTTCCTGCAGCTTTGTTGCTCTTAAATTCTTAAGCTTTTGCTTTGGTATTTGAAGGTGCCATGTGCAAAATTATGTGGCATAGCATTTTTTTTTTTGTGCTTTTTCATGCAAAACAATCATTTGCTTTTCATTGGAGCAACATTAGAAATACTGATCAACCATACTCTAGTTGATCATTTCCTCACTGTTGTATTGCCAGCTACATTGCAAATGCAAATATCACTGTCTGACCTGTCAAACATTGACTTAAGTGTTGCTAGGTTTTTATATTTTTCATGTGGGTTTTGCTGGACTATCATGTGCAAGGTGTGTTTCTGACTACACCAACCTCTATGGATGTTTCCATGAATCAGTTCAGTGTGTTTTCAGTCTGTTGTATATGACTTTCTTTGAGTTTCTGTGTTGTTTTCATTTCATCCCAAGGCAAAATATAACCCTGTTTTCCTATTGTTACTAAGATCACACTTGACATTACAATCCACCCTCACTGGACATCAATCATTATCCTTATCTTTGAGGTTAATTGGATCAATAGTATACCCCCTTATAAATTTATTTCCACATTTTTTACAACAAAATAAAGATTCATTCACATCCACAGCATTCCTGTTCTTGGAGTAGAATATGTAATGACACCGTAACTATTGCATCAAATAAGTGTTGGGCTGACCATTTGTTGTCAATCCTTGTGTATTGCAATAGGAATTCAATATAGTTGTGTACATTTGTTTCTTGTCATCTAACATCATGCGACTCATTCCTTCATTCCAGTTCTGCACGCTTATCTTAGGTGCTGTGACCCCTCCCTGTGCTGTTGTGGCCTGCCACAAAATACACTGTATGTGTGACTGCTTGATGGAGAGCTACTATATCTATGTGCAGAAGGCCTCAGCTTGACTGTATTGGCTAGCTTTTGTGGATGCTGCAAGCAAAGCTTTTAGTTAATATGACTTAGTACACAGGTTGTACAGTATCCTTCAAACTCACAGCCCAGCCAGAAGAAAATATCACTAAGGAATCTTCTGAGTCTACTATGAAAGAAGATGAACCTCAAGTGGTGTCACTACATGCGAAGCAGGTGGCTGTTGAAAGAGCAACAGCTGAAGGAGCACAACTTGCCTCGTTTGAACCTTCCCATCCCTTTGTGAAAGAAAAAGATCTCTCTGACACTTCCCCAGTTGAACAGGGTTACGAAAACATAAAGGATGAAGCTAAGGAGGCTGCTACAATCCACCTGCTTGTAGAGTCTAAAACAAAAGAGGTAAAACTCTCTCCACTCTTAGAAGAGTCCTCAAAAGTTACAACCGAAGACATACAGGGAGTAGTCTCACAGAGCAAATCACAAACCCATTTGAAAGAAACCAATGAAGAAATGGGGACGATTGAAGGAGAGGTTTGTGGCAGTGACATTTCATTGCGTGATACGCCAGAGATGGATATTCCAAACGTCTGCCCAAGACAAGAAATAGTCAAATCTTATCCAAAACCCACAACAGAGCTGAAAGCCACATCAGATATTTTTCAGGAACATGAGCCAGGAGCAAAAACCTACTTTGAGACATCTTCAAAACTCCAGGAGGAGGAGTCACCACAAACTCAGAGCTATTATGAGCTCAGTGTCGCAGCAGAGACAAAGTTAACTGGAGAAACTGGAAACCTTATGATGAAGCTGGAAGACCAGGAGAAGAAAGTCAGAATATCTCCTGGAAAGGTGTCTTTAGAACAGAGAAGCCTTTCCTTGAACATTACTGTTGGGTCCTCAGAGAGACAGACAGTTAAGGAAGAGAAGCCAAGGACCTTCCCTGGAAGTTTGTATCCAGTCAGCGGAAGTTTTGATGAATCTGAGGTTTACCCTTGCACACCATCGGTGGAGAGCCATAAACCTGTTTTTCCTCCAGTTGCTTCCATTGCCCCAACTTCCACTGAATTACCTGAGGATATTCACACCCAAGCAGAAATGTCTCAACCTTCAGACAAACATATCTCCAGTTTTGAACAATCAAGCAGCCTCTCTGAGATGTTGGACCTGGCCGGAGCCCTGCCACTGCTATCGCTGGAGCGGCAAAAGATTGACCACATGAGGAGGAAGTCAATGCCAGCCAATGTATCAGCTCTTGTGGGAAATTCTTTGGCCAAGCTTGCCTCTAGAGATCCGACCATGAGAGTGGAGGGTAGGGAGGGACAGCTGGAGGAACTGGGCTACTGTGTCTTTAACGAGTACTCAGGTCCCATGCCCTCACCTGCTGATGTACCTAGTCCTGGGGATTCACCACACCAGCGTTTCCCTTCCATGGAAGGCGAAGTGGAGAAAGAGCTTAATGCTACAGATGTTGAATCAATTGAAAAGAGAATCCAAGAACCCAATTACAAAGGAAAAGCTGCTGAGATAAGTAAAAAAACCGAGAAGAAAGATGCACCAATAAAGACTACCCTGATTCTTGAAAGAGCTGTGACAAGTGGAGTAAAACCTGATCGCCTAAGAATCCCAATGAGTTCTTCAAAAGACAGACTCAGTGGCCTGCCTGGTGACATCAAGATTCAAGCAATCCCTGAGGTGGAAATTGAAAAAGACCCATCCAGAGAGGCTTCTCCCATCCCACCAGACAGTTCCTTTACTTTTACTCCTACAGAAACTGGAAGCCAGGGTCCCCCAACTCCTATCACCCCCAAGTCCCCAGTTGACACACCCTCAGAAAGCCAAGACATTGGAAATGAAGCTAGAGAAGATATGTTACTAGAGGTCAAAGCAGAACAAGATCCACAATCTGAGAAGATTGATAATAATCTACAGCCAGAATTAGACAAAGAAACACCAGAACAGAAATCTGAGTCAGAAATAAGAACTGTAGAACTAGAAACATCAAACATGGAGATACCTTCAGCATCATCACAGTCTTTAAGAGAAAACATTGAAAAGGATGACGAGAAGGTTCAAAATGAGCATAGGATACCTGCAAGATTAGAAGGAATAGAAAAGCAAGAGACATCAAACATTGAAAAGTCCTTAGATGCCCAAATCCACTTACAGGAAAAAGGATTGCCAAAACCACCAATGCCATCCCCAGTCATTATTATACCTCAAGCACAAGTTGAGGAAGAAGTAGAGGATGAGGATGATATTGAGATTGCTGAAGAGCCTCAAGAAATCATGGACGAAGCTGAGGCACCTGAGACAGATCAAGCTGAAGTTGAAAAACAGGTTAGGCTAATGGTAGGCGATCAGATGTTAGAAGAAGATCCCAGGTCTGGAGCAGAAGAATGGAGTCACAGTGCCCTAAACAGTGATGATGGAGAGCCTGCAACAGACAGTTCTCAATTGTCTCCATGCTCTGATCATGACCTTCCACAGCCAACAGAGGAAGGAGGCAAAGATGAAATGATTGGAGCAGATAAAGTAGCACATGACTCACAAAAAAATAAAGTAGAAGAGAAGAAAGAGGAGGATGAACAGGTAGAGAAGGCAGGTTCTGAAGAAAAAGATGTGAAAGTGATGGAGGAAGAGGATCAAGGGGAGGACAGGATGGAGGAGAAAGACATTGTGATTGGTCAAGAGGTGGAAGAGCTCTCTAATATACCCTTCCAGACTGGTCAGATGGCTAACGATGAAACCACCATGGACACTTCCATCCTAGACACAGACAGTGGTTGGATGGACTCACAAGGTACATAGAGCTTGTAAAATTCATAAATTAATAACCTGAAATAAATTGTTTAAGGTATCTAATGTATATTTAACTTTTTTATATCAAAAAACTACCTAGCGTCAGAGAGTTTGTTTCTAGTAAATATGAATGTACCTTTTGTATTAAGCTATGTCCTCGGTACTGGAGTGTGGAGAAATAGTCCTCTTTTGATCCTTCTCCACTGCAGATGATGACAAAAGTATCATGACTGAGCAAATCGAAGCCCTTCCTCACATCCAGAGTCCTACCAGTATACCTGTCGTGGTAGATAGACCCGCTAAACGGGCGCCTGGCAGAGGAAGGGGCCACCCTGGCACCACTGAGAGCAAAGTGTCTCGCAAAGTGCCCAGCCACCATCCAAGAGAAGAGATAAAGAAGAAAAAAGGTTTCAATTCTGTATTGAAGTATTGTTTAGCTTTGTGTAACTGTTTAGTATTTATCAATGTATTATAAAATTGCACCGAAGATTTATACGATAGGAAAGTCACTAGTTTTTTTTTCACTAATGTAACATGATGTTAAACACAGATTTGCCTCTGTTGTGCATTTAACTGAGGTTTGCATGTTTGTGTAATCTTGTCTCTCCTCTTTGCTAGTAGGCATGAGGAGGGTTGACCAAAGTAAGGTGTCAGCCCTCCAAAGTCGTTCTCCAAATCGAAAGAGTGTAGCCAAAGCGGCGGCCAGACATCCTAGGCCTGCTCTGCTTCACAGCTCTGCTAGACGCAAGGCCACAGGTGAACACATTTCACCAAGAATCAATGACATGGATAGAGAGAGTGCAACCAAGATGAGCGTTTGTAAGGTGCTAGGTGCACTTTGCAGGACTACTGTACCAATGCTTTATTAACTGTGAACTATGCAGTTTTCAGCGTTTACTCATTTAAAGTTTGATCTCAAGTTCCTCTTG
Organism: Mastacembelus armatus; assembly: GCF_900324485.2. NCBI lineage: Eukaryota > Metazoa > Chordata > Actinopteri > Synbranchiformes > Mastacembelidae > Mastacembelus > Mastacembelus armatus. The sequence continues at coordinate 4,411,209 of NC_046634.1, read as the reverse complement.
GCTAATTACCACATTAAACCAATGAGGAAATAAAAACGTAATGGCTAATAAAAATGTTGGCTCTCTCTATTGATGGCACTGAAAAATTCAGCAGGTGCAATGTAGCTGGCAAACATCATGTGCTGCTGACCCATTTTTAAATTGCCACATTTGCACAGTTTTGCTCCATTAACACATAATGAGACTTTTTTTTTTTTTTGGTCTTTTATTTTGGTGTTTCATTTCCTTGAAAAAATGGTGGGGTTTCAGCTGTTTGGCTTCACATTCACGCTTTTTTCTGCTGGTTGATGGTGTTGCTTGTATGTAATAAGTGTACTTTTAAATGAGAAACTGGGCCATTTTGGGTCCAAGGATCATGTGGTGATGTGGCGTTAAGAAGAGTTTTATGACGTGTGATTATCTGACGTGTGGTTTGGGGATATGTCTGTTACCAGAACACATTACAGTAACCCTTTGGTCCTTTCAGAATTAAACATTGGAGCTGTTATTTCGCAGTATGTGTACATACATATTTGTGTGCTGTATGACCTTAAGTGATGGCCCTCGCAAATGCTTCAGCCTGTATGTTAATACTCATCATTACAGCAGGACTCTGTTTTCTTTACAGGTGTGGAAAGCCATCAGCCCCTCAGTGTAGCCCACCAATCCAGGGAGAGGACCACTGTAAGTACTGTACCACACCCATGATCACATGTGCAAACTAGGGAGGAGAAGATTAACTGAAGTTCAATACACGGGTGGGGTATGATGCAAGTGTATTGGATTCAGTACAATTCAGTTCCATATATGGATTTCACTTTGGATCTAATCTGTTTGGTTATTAGATGTTTGTTGCATTTGTTTAGAAAAGTGGCCAACCCAAAATTTTATATATTGATATTTTTATTCCTCCTGTATTAGACCTGCTTTGTGGATGTAAGTTATTGTATGTGCGCTGCAGTTGAGCACAGTAAACATGGCAGAGGCAGAGTGTATATAGATATTGCTTACTGTTGCTCACTGGTGAGTTAACCTACCTGCTACTTAAAACATGTTAAGCGCATACTTTTTCATTTTGCGCTTTATTGCTCTTCTTAATCTTGAGCATCCTTCATTTTGTGAGCCAGGTGTATTGAAAGTGTAAACCTGAAACTAACACTTATACAGAAATTGTGAGAAAAGCCCAGTTTCTCAAAGCTCTTAGTTTTGCTTGGTTAGTTAATAATTAAAATGTTTTGATGGCATAGCATCAGTCCTTTTCCTCATCCAGTCACATCCTATTGCAGTGAATAGCACTGTTTTGAATCATATATGTCTTTAACAGAGAGACACTAGTGCATAAACACAATGGCTGTGATGTAACTTTAAATTCAGCTTAGATTTTTGGGGTGATATGTAAATATGAATTAACATCAGTAAGAAGGATATGACAAGAGTTCAATTCTGGCAGTCGATGTGTCAGGTTCCCTGAATTTACATCATACTATAGAGCCCTGTACTGTTGCAGGGTTCACCACTTCACTCATCACATGGACTCTTGTTTTCTTCTTTCTTTTTTTCATTTGTGTCTTTTTATTTCTGTGTGTGCTTATTTTGTTTTGCATGCCTGCCTCTATCCCTGTCTGTACCAGTCTCGACAGAGAAAATCTGTGAGTAATGAAAATAATTTAGTTTTGGTATACACAGTTAGGTGTATACTTAGGATGTGCAGTACAGTACATCATTTGATGCTTTCTACTGTGTAACACAAACATTTCACCTCTTCTTTTTTGTACTCGAGTCCTTTTCATACCTTTGTGAAATTACATAATAAAGTATGCATGTTGACCATTTGGTATTTTAATTTTAAATTCACTATGAAAGTACTAATTATATGCAGCTGCTGAATAAAGTCAATCAATTTACCTAATATAAAATTTATTATATATTCAATATAAACCTTAAATTCACTGAAGAACTTTTCTAAAAATCCAATAGCTGAAGGTTCAATACTGTCATATAATTTGAAACTTTCATTTAATGTCTTTTTCCTTAAACAACGAATATGTACATTTGTCTCCTTTCTTTTCCATCTCACTTCATTTCTGTTTGTTGCACCTGCCTCCATACCTGCACATCTTCCACCTGCCCTGCATGCCTCTCTACTTCTTGTCCCGGGTGTGGTCCAGAGTCCCACCAGGGCCGTACTATTAAAGATGGCAGTGCAGCGTGGGGGCTCAGATCCCCAGCCCCCCCGGCCTGGCTCTGCCTGTAGCCTTAAACGAAGCCCCCTGGTGGAGGCAGAGCTCAACAAGGCCCGCCCCTCCTCAGCATGTTCCCGTGCATCCCCTCTGCCAAACAAATGGGCAGAGAAGGTAAAGTGAAAGGGCAGCAGGGATTGATAGGTAGCTGTAATCAATGTCCCTGCACAATGGATGAAATGAAGCCCGGTTATTGATTCTTTAGTGTGTCTGTTAATTCAGGAGAGAGCATACCGCAGCCCAGAGAAGAGATCGTCCCTCCCCAGGCCCGCCAAATCTCTGACACGCCACATCCCTGCCTCTGAGCAAGAAGACAACAGCACCTACTCCAGGCCAACCTGTAAGAATCCATGCATTTCAAATGCAGAACCATCTGGCTTGTTTGCACAGCAGGTTTCCTGTTTACTGACTTTAATGAATCAGTATCTTTTAATAATTTTTGTAGATTTTAACATGACACCCTCCATACCCTGCCCTTCTCTTCTCTCCTGCCCCACCCTCACCCCATTTTGCCCTTCATTTCCTTGTCCTTTCATCTCTTCTCTCTCAAAGCGATCCGTACTGATTCCAGAGGGGACAGCCGGTCTGGAAGAGCCCCGAGTATGACAGGTAGACCACCCAACAGCTCCTGTTAGACCCTCATTATCAACATAACATGCAGTTATTACACAGTGTTTTGATTTTGTTTTTTAATAACCCAGAAATAAAAATTTACCCTCGTCACACCATTCATTCATCTTGGTCTGCAGGTTTCAGAAAGTCTTAAATTCCTTATTTTTCAGGTCTTTCCAAACCCTGTCAATACATAACAGGGTTACAACATGCAGAATATGCTACTAAAGATGGAAACATGTCTGTGTAAAGGCAAGCTTGTCTATTTAGTTCCAAAATGTGTCAGAATTCAATACACATTTGATTAAAAAGGCTTGAAAATGTGTGAACCTGCAGTGTCCTTATCAGGTGAACAGGTGGGATTCATAACAACAGGTTGTCAGCTAAAACCCTGTTCATCCTGAAAGCGGTATCCCAGCAACAAGTCATTAGCTTTAAATGACTCCAGCTGACTGTTTGCTTTCACACTCCATGTCAAACATCCTTGTTTGACCTGGGTTGTTTGGTGAAAACTGTGCAAATTTGGTGCCAGCAGGGCAGTGTTTACAGCTCCATGAGTGTTATCGTTCCTTATCATCATCATCAGAACCACATGAAGGATCATACAAATCAGTCCGTTACCCTTCCATTTCTGTCTTTAATTTTGTTTGTTTTTTTCTTCTCCCTTTCTTCTGATTGAGGTGATTTTCTTTCTTTTCTCTTGTTCTTTTTCTCCCACCTTTCAGAAAGGGGTTAGGAGAAAGGATAAAGGGTCCCACTTCCCTTTTTCTCTTTTGATCCTAATCCAACCTCTCCTGTCTCCTAGGTACAGACTCAGCACGTTCCCACTCAGCCCGCAGTGGTGCCTCCACCCCCGGCTCTTCCGCCGTAACGCCCGGCACACCTCCCAGCTACTCCTGTCGCACCCCTGGCTCGCGCACACCTGGCAGCCACACACCCAAGTCCTTCAGCGTCCTCCAGGAGAAGAAGGTGGCGGTGATCCGAACCCCACCCAAGTCTCCATCTTCCGCCCAACGGCAGCTCAAGGTTGTCAATCAACCCCTGCCTGACCTGAAGAATGTAAGGTCCAAGATTGGTTCCACCTCCAACATCAAACACCAGCCAAAAGGCGGACAGGTAACAGGACTGTGCTGGAACTCCACAGTCTTAATATTGTTTCAGTGTGGAATTACAACATCCAAATATAGATTTATTTTTTAAAAATCAATTAATAATTAATAAAGATTCTTTTGCATTAGGGCTTAAAAAATGCTTACAGTGGAAAAAGGTTTACCTAATGAAGAACTATCACCCTCCAGAGATTACAAGAATACAGCTTATTTTACTTACACATTTTTTCAGCAGTAACATCTTTCTGCCACATGAGGGCAGTAAAGGACAGTTACATTTTCTTTAAAAATGGTGAAATTATTTTTTAAGATTATCTTTTACTGTTTACTGCAAATAAAGCTAGAATTTGTCACAATAATTGTAAATTAATTTATAATTATTTTAAACTACAATTTTTTCAAATTACTCTAACTATTTATTCTTTAAACCTTTGTTTATTATTGATCAACGCATGAATATTCATGGAAAAGATAAAATGCCATTACACATAACACAAAAACGTTAAAAATCAAGCAGAAAGCATTGTTGATATTGCATATTTCAATTTTTACTCAGACCTTTTATGGAAGTCTGAAAACAAGTTGGTGCTGGATATCATGCCAAGTGGATTTGTGACTCTTTATATATTATATCTGTTTACTCTTGACTTTCTCTCTAAGTTGTAGAAATGTCATAAAATGCTCAAATATCATTTTGCACATCTTCACTCTCACTCAGTGTCTGGCCTGCCTCTGAAGCCCTGTCGTGCCATCGCTATTTGTCTGCTTCCTCTGACTGTCCTCTGCCCTCTCCCTGTCTGCTGTCATCTTCATCAGTCTCAATGAAACGTCATCTGCTTTCAGCCTCTTGCCCTGACTTTCCCTTCGCCTTCTTTCCCTCTTACCTTTCACAGTTTTCTCACTATTGATAAAGCTTCAGCTGTAATGCAAAGATCATACGTTCCTTTGCTAAAATTTAAAAGAGGTTTCCACCTCAGAAAATCCCAAGAATCTCTTTACTACCTTCAAGAAGCAGTCAACCTGCAGAGACATTTGCCCTGGGGAGCTGCTTTCTTCATTTCCTTGCAGCAGTGACTATTAATAATTGCAGACGGATGGAATTACTTATTAAGAAACTGCATTAGAGACACAGAATGAAAATATATCACCTGGCTTCCCTTATTCAAACAAAACAGTTGCTTGTTATATCCCCAGCAGGTGCTAGATTTAGCAGCTTGCCTCTCTTGAACTGAAGATGACTGCTTGATAAAAATTTTAGTTGCAAGGTGCCTGAGCTATTTGAGAAACAATTTTTTTTTTAACCAAGTGATGATGGTATATCATTGTGTGACATGCAGACAAAAGAGAAAAGGCTATTTTTGTTCTTTTTCCATGATGTGGAACAGATGCATGGTCACCTAAAAAACTGCAAAATTTTTATCACCAAGGCAACAGACAGTCTTAATGGTGCCGGAGGATTACAGAGGTGAGACTTTTCATTAACCCCAGTGAAAAATTGAGGAGGAGACAAATCATGATCACTTAGCCAGCTTTCCTTTCCTCTTTGGGAAGAAGTGAGACATAAGGGCAGACATTTTTAATGAAGCTGGGTGACGCATGTCTTAGAGGCTCTGTGGTATACTGCAACACTGAATCACACTCTTAATCCTCTGATATCAAGATGTCACATTTATAATTACACAATCCCTTAACATAATGTTATTTTAACATTACAGACAGGTTTGGTGCTTTTAGCTAAAAAAGGATTATCAACACTGTTGCTGTCTTATTATATGTTGCTTGGCTAATAAAATATTCACATTTTTAGTTTAGAAATATAACAATGAATATGTTAATATGAACATTTTCAGTTTGTCACTGGGTTTGTTGCTGTTGCTTTGTCATTGGTTGACCTTGTAGCTGTTTGTTCTGAAACAGCTAAAGACACCAGAACCTGAACATAAACTAAGGAAAGGAAAAGGTTTTGTCTGTACGTGTGTGTGTGTGCGTGTGTGTGTCTGTGTGTGCCTGCGGCTGTGTGTGTTTGTTTGTGGGTGTGTATGCATGCAGATAGTGGCTGTCCAATGAATCCAGGTCAGGTTAATGTAGACCAGAGAAGGAAGTTTTGCTGTCAGGGCTGTTGTGTTTGTGAACCCTTTTCTCTTCGTTTGCCTTGTGTTTGTGCTCACTTCATTTTTTTTTTTTTTTAATGTTATGGAAGGCCTTTTATTATCTCATTTTACAAAACAACACAGATTGGTGCAAAAGGCAGAAATACTGTAATTGTTTTTTGTTAAACCACAATTCATGAGTATAAGTGAGGTCAAATATGTCTTTGTATACTTTGTTTTGTGTTTGTAGATCCAGGCTTCTTAATGTTAATTCAAACCTTTATTTATTTATTTATGCATTTTTGAAACTGTTTTTGCTCGGTCCAGTAAAGTTTGACTTGGCCATATCGCTTCTCAGAGCTATGTACAGTAGAAAGAAAAGCATTGTAAATACATGTTAAATGTAAATGCGGCTGAAGACACATTGATCACTCATCACACACTTGATCTAATTAAACAAGGCACATATAGTTTTTTTTTTTTTTTCATTCAATTTTGTTTTAGGTTCAGATTTTAAGTGAGAAGCTGGACTTCAGTCATGTTCAGTCAAAGTGCGGTTCCAAGGATAATCTGAAGCACACACCCAAGGGAGGCAATGTATGTACGCCTTTCTCCTTTCCTTCTCTTTCTCTTCACAGCTCAGTCTTTCATGCTACTTCTATATTTGTCTGTCTGCTTATCTGTTTGTCTGCCGTGGGTTTGCTTTAGTCAAGCAAAAGAAGTGTTTGTTTCCAAATACCAATCCATGTTACTTCTTTGTCAGCAGAAAGTAAAGTTCACTATTTCCCTCTTGTAAGTAATTTTTATTTATTTATTTATCTTTTGCTTCAGCACTAGTCCAAATAGTGGGTGTTGTGTTTTTTTAAATTCTTTCAATAATGCTTCAATAATGCTCCAGGGTTGGTATAACAACTCTCTTTAAAGCAGTGACAAGTTCGAGACTCGATGGATTAGGGTGCTACAAATCCACTATCTGCACTCTGATAAATGCCTTCATCTCTGTATAAAAACTGAACTCCATCAGTCAAAGGCTTTGGTTTGTGTCCTCTGTCTAAATCGGCTGAGATGCAAAGTGCTAATGTGAGTGCCACAGACTGATGGGGATTTAAAATTTAGACACTTCACGGGATTATTTTGATTGAGACAGGATGGAGGAGGTGGCCCTTTTAAAGCTCCCCCCCACATGCCCTCATAAAGCCCTCAGTGTTCTGTTTGTTTTTATAAAAAGTCACCCTGTCATTCCCAGGTCATGATTCCAAGTGTTAAACTGGACTTTAGCCACGTTCAGTCTAAATGTGGCTCCCTGGACAAAATCCAGCACACAGCAGGCGGGGGAAATGTGAGTTACTCCGCAGAAAACCATACATACATACACAGTCAACGTCCTGTCCTCAGGTTGTCTTGTTTTAATACACATCAACATTTAGGCATGACCGTGTCCATGAAGTGTATTTGTGGAGTGTTTTTGTCTTTAGCGACTGTGTTTTGTGCCTCAGAGTTTAATTTTCCATCAGTAGCATCGATATATTTGCCTGAGGCCCAACATGCAGTATCTCTGCATAGAGTATAAAATATTTACATACATGCTGCTTTATAGCATGCAGGGTTTTCACCACATCCTTTCAACAGTGTTTGCAGTTGCACTAATTCATAACGCCCATGGACAATAAAGTGTAATTGAAGCACCTGCTCCCTGTAGTGTAGTGCTCTGTAGTGCTTGTGTTCTGTGTTCTGTATTTGTTGTCTGGGCTGTCACTGCTTGCTTTCATGTTAACCTCTGCAGGAAGCTGATATCATCATCTCTGTCTCTCCTGTGTGTGTGGACATTAATTGACTTAGTCTGTCCTCATCCACAGATTAATGTTGTATCACATCATGGCTGATCTGCAATTTTTCTATAATGCCTCTATGTTTTTCCACAAAACAAAGAGCTTTCATTTCACTTCATTTCATTTATCTTCTCATTGTGTTTGTAATGTGTATGCGTTTCTAATGTTCACACTGTGAACCTGCCAGCAGGTTCAAATTCAGACCAAGAAGATCAGCGTGACCCATGTCACCGCCAAATGTGGATCCATGTCCAACATCCACCACAGACCAGGTACTGAAAAGCCAGAGATGCATTTGTCTTTTATTTTGACACGGCATACTTATTCTTTATTATTCCTTTTCACACACAGCTGAGCATACATACACTTTGACACTGACCATTTCATTATTATTATTAAATATCTTTATTACTACAAGTATAATAATTTTGGCCATATGCTGCAGTAGTATATGAGCAAATAATGTATTTACCATATTAAGCAAGTCCTAGCGGTCCAGGTTATAAATGGAAGAAGCTGTGGAGCTCTGCATTGTCCAGACTGAGATTCTTTGCCTTGAGTGTTGCTCTGCAGGCGACTGATGCCCCGTGGGTTTGATGCTTTTCTTCTCCTCTTGCTGTCTTGTTCCCAGGGGGAGGTAATGTGCGAATTGAGAATGTGAAGTTGGACTTTAAAGAAAAGGCTCAAGCCAAGGTCGGCTCCCTGGACAATGTCAGCCACACTCCTGGAGGGGGTAATATCATGGTAAAAAGAAGCACACAAAGTATCTGTCAGTACCAGTTTTATAAATATAAAGAACAGCCATGACCTAAACTCTTTCTTCTCAGATTGAGAGCCACAAGCTTAGCTTCCGGGAAACAGCCAAAGCTCGGGTGGACCATGGTGCAGAAATCATTGTCACTCACTCCCCTGGGGTTGAGACAGGAGGCACTTCACCTCGCCTGTCATCCGCCGGCAGCATCAACCTTCTGGAGTCACCCCAGCTCTCCACACTGGCCCAGGATGTTACTGCTGCCCTGGCCAAGCAAGGCTTATGAGCTGGCTGCCTCCACTTTAGATATTGTTAAAAAAAAAAAAAGATCTACAGCATTCCTTCTGTTCCCATCAGTTTTATTCACTCATAAGTATCCAGTGTTCTCCCACAGTCCTTCACTGCAACATGGCCCCCACACACGTCACTCCACAGGCTCTACAGTTGTAGCTGATTAGTTCCCATATGTCAACAACCCATCCAGCAGGATTTTAAAGCTGAATTCTAAAATTACACTTCAATTATTCCCTTGAATGGACACACCTAGTCTACTCTTCTTTTTTTTTTCATTCAAACATGGACTTTTGTGTTTTGCTTTAGATAAGCTGATTGCTAAAGTTTGAGTGAATGTTTGTCTAAGAAGGTGGTGTTGGTTTTACGATTGTACAGTGATTTTCTAGTGTGAAAAGCATCACATTCCACTTGTGTGGGGACAAACTTCAAGATGAACCCATGCATATTGTCATTCAGAATTTATATGGTACTGAATGCAAGATATACCCACTAGATACTAGATGCTAGTCTTAAAGATATAATTATGTGAGAGACTTAGAGAAACATGGTGCATAACTGTACCTGCAAAAGAATGGCTGATGAGCATGTCTGCTACAATGTGACATTTTGAGTCAACATGAAGTTTTGTTTGTTGATTGGTTGGTAATATTATGATTTCCTGAAATGTGCTGAATTGTATTCTCCTGTCCCAGTAGTGGAAGTTGTTATAGTTTTGTATGTTCCCTGTGGCTGCACTGGCTTATTAGCACTTACTGTGAATGTGGATAGCCACCGCAGTTCTGTTGAGTCCAGTGCTAGAAGGCTAGCTTTCCAATAGATTGTTTTTAATTTTCTGCAAACCAATGGGCTGCTCTTTTCTGTTAGATTCTACCATCGCTCTGTGATTTTATTAGGCACCAACAATGCTGTTATGCTGGCATGGTAAAATAATGTTAAATTAGATTTATTTGGAGCAATCTTAAACTTTTTAGTGTGAGTGTAAATGGCCAGGGTTCTTCAAGGTCAGATCCAAAAAAAAAAAATAAAAAATAAGGCTTCTCATGCTACTGTGACTTTTCTCCTTTGAGACTGGTGTGTACAGTGTATTTAAAAGGGCAAAGGGCCCAAAGTCTGTTTAACAAGTCGAAAGTATTAAGCTTTATATGAAAACATTCCATGTAAAGAGCCTACCTGGCCCTTTTGTGCGATTGAACCTGTAACTTTACGGGAAATGAAAGCAGAAAGGACCAAGATAAAGAATGGGAGTAACCCACAACCTTCAGCTGTTAGGATGAATTAAAAAAAAAATAATAATAAAAAACAAAACTGGCATTTTCTCTGCTTATCATTGTGAAACCTCTCTGCCCCCCACCCCTAGCAACACCTCCTCCCCTAATGTCAGCTGCCCCTCCAGTGTTTTTTGGGTGATTCCTGTATTCTTGCCTCCAAGCTCCCCTGCCCCGCTTTGCCTGTGTAAGTGTATTTAAACACCATGTAGTTGTGTGTGCATACTGTTTGAGACGTACTGATGACAAATGCTTCTACAGGATGATGACAACAGAAATAAAAAAAAAATTGTTCCCTCTAGCCTCTCCTGTGACTTCTCCCAGAATATTCTGGTTCAACTATAGCATGTGTTTTTCTGTTCAGTGCAGATAAAGGGTTGATGGTTGTTGGTTAATGTGTCGGTACAAGGTCATGTCTTTAGAGTTATCTTTCTAATTTTATTGTGAAAACATGTCTTTGTCAAAGGCAAATGTTGTCCAGAGTCCTGAGGTGGGTTTGTATACAAACATTAGCACTGACATAATGACATGTATTAGTTAGTTAGAGCCTGCTAGCCTCTGTAGGGACTCTAGTTGCTCTGAAATATTTGTGTATTTTTTCATTTTCAATTTTTTTCCAACTCCTAATGTCCCTATCTAATCATATCTAATTATAGTACCTCTTTATATTGGTGGTTATAGCCAATAGTGGAGAACTTAATGTACTTATAGGGTCATTCCATTGATTTTACACAAAGTGTAGTTGTCATATTTTCATTTCTCGAGTCACCTGAATACTAAATGTGTCCCTTCAGTACAGTTTTGAAGTACTTGACATGTTCTAAAACTATTTACTTCTATCTCAGTGTATTATACCAGTACAGTACTTCTATACCAGTACATTATAGAGAAGTGTTGTACTTTTTATCCTGGTGCATTCATAGTTATTTTGCAGCTAGTAGAATAAGATAAATTGCTATAAGACAGTTCAAATTCGCTCCACACTGACCAACACGCATTTATGCATCGAGAATAATAATATACATGAGTTCTACATCTGATACTTCAATTAGAGATTTCAAATAATGTTCTTAAGTCAAATGTTTATTTATTTGTCTGTGAACTGACACATTTTAAATTGTGGCTGCAACATTTCCTGAACAGAGTCTGAATACATAATGAGTGCAGGCTGTATCAACTCTGAGCGTGCTCTTTTACAGCCTGCGATAATAGCTTGTCCACCTGGACTATTGAACAACCTGTTGATAAGCATTATCATGAGAATGCACCATGTTGCAGTTGGCTGTGTTCAAAACATTCAGCCATATGACGCGTTTCTGTGGCATTTCCTAAAATGATGCACACACCAGAGGACTCACGAGGAAAACATCTGGCCCAGCCGCACACTGCGTCTTTAAGCTCCGCCGCAATTAGTACGCCGATCAACAGTCGTTGTCCAGTGTGGGAGGTGCTGAAATCAGAGCGCTCACTCCTTCTCCGTCTCCCTCATCCATCCTCCATCCCCTGCTGTCTCTCTCACTCTCTCTGCTCTCCTGGCTCTGTCTCTATCGCTGCCGACCGACACTTGCAGCCATTTTACGCAGGACGAAGTGAATCATGTCGTGAAGGCAGCTCGCTGGTTACCTGGGCAGAGCGAGCAGCCGCCGCGCGTCCCGGTGGTCGCACACAGACGGACGGGCAGGCAGGTTCGGCCAAAATGGTGAAGAGGAAAAGCCTGGATGATAACGAGCCGGAGTGCGGGAAGGGGATACCGTTCCCCATTCAGACCTTCCTGTGGAGGCAGACGAGGTTAGTGTGTGTTTCGTGGATAACAGGTGTTTGTCATTGGCGAAAATCAGCAGGATCATAAAATTCACTGCAACCGCGGCAAAGACGCAATTCTGTCCTAATGTGAAATAGATTCTTAACTTCTCTTAGTTCCACTCGTCAATAGACACTGTCACTCAGTGAGACAATTCATGATTTCAATGATGGAGCAGGGGCTGCATGTTTTTGCGAGGTGAACCATGAATGGAGACGGATGCATGTTGTATGATGTCAACCCTGTAAAGCGCATTTCCACAGAAAGTGGGCCAAAGAAAACAAACGGTCAGTTTATGAACTACAGTGAAATACATGCTCACGTCTCTGCAAAATGTCAAGCAGCAGGAATATACTGTAGTTGGTTTGAGATGGAGAACCGGTAGCATAACCCACACCATTTTAGTCTCATTTGACTATTCTTTGTGTTTTTCAGCGCATTTCTGCGTCCAAAGTTAGGAAAACAGTATGAGGCATCTTGCGTGGTAAGTCATTTCATAATGTCATGTGCATGATGATGGAAAATAATCACTCTCCTCTCAGTAATCTGTTTTGACCGTAATGCATCTGCAATTTAAGTGGGCTCTTGATTTTACATTTAGAAAATTAGTTTTTCCCTTTGCTTCCTCCTATTACCCAGGAGCCAGGCCTTTGAAAACTCATATCCATAATGGCAGGTCTCCAGATCCCTTTGGATCTAAACAGAGCTGCCACTGTCTCTCCCACAGGCATTGCCTAGCTTGAGGCCATATGGGACACTTAGTCAAAGAAATAGGCTTTAGTTCCTGGCTGATGTCTCTCTTCTCCTCTGGCTGCTTCCTCAGTCTTTTGAGCGGGTGCTGGTGGAAAACAAGCTCCACGGGCTGTCGCCAGCCCTGTCAGAGGCCATCCAGAGCATCTCCCGCTGGGAGCTCGTCCAGGCAGCCCTGCCTCACGTACTCCACTGCACCTCTATCCTGCTGTCTAACAGGAACAAGCTGGGTGAGGACATGCAGCATAGACATTGCCGCCGGTTTAGGCATGGAGTTGACAGCGTCATCCCAGTTATCCTCATTGAGCAAAACACAAAACTGATGTTCTGTCAGTTACAGGACAGATGCTGTCTGACTTCACTGTACCTCAGTTCTAAAAATAATATGTGAAAGTAATACCACAATTAACATCTTACATGTTTATATAAATGAAATGTCTCCTGTTTCTGGATCATATGTATATATATATCATCAACATGCACAGTATCACAGTATGAACAGTCAATACCAGATTTACTAATAATTATATAAAATATGTGCCTTGGTCATAGTGTGGATTTTGTTACTTTACAGTGAAAAAATAATCTGATTACACAAATAAATATTAATCAAATGAACTTTGTTTTTCATCAAATAATGCTTTAAAAAGCCTTCAACAGTTCTTAAGGATAATTTACCTCCAGTGATTCACTAAAACCCACCCACATAAATTAACCCCTGACCTTTGATCTCCAACAGGTCACCAGGACAAGCTGGGTGTTGCTGAGACGAAGCTGCTCCACACGCTGCATTGGATGCTGCTGGATGCTGCCCAGGAGTGCAACCATGAGCCCAACCTGGGCCATGGCTGGTCTGGGGGCAGCAGCAGCAGTGCCTTCCTTCAGCCTGTGGGGAACCAGGGCTCCTCCCCAGGAGCTCCCGGCTCCTGTTCAGGCTCAGCCCTCAGCGGGTCGGGGCCACAGCACAGCAGTTCCCTGCTCGAGGAGGACGAGCATGCTCGTACCAAGCTGTTCCACAAGAGCATGGCCACCGTGGAGCTGTTCGTGTTCTTGTTTGCTCCTCTTATTCATCGGATAAAGGTTTGGATCGTGTGATGCTAACAGAGTACCAAGTTACTGAGCCAATAACCTTACTACTGTGCAACTTTCCTACCATAAAAATAATTATTTTCACAAAGAAACTGTTTTGTCATTTTTTAAATTTTAATTCTTTTAGCTTCATGCTGAAATTCTTCATATCTCAACTGAACCCTTCAACACACAAACACACACACTCTGGGTCACTCTGTCTCTATCGATCTGTGTGTTAGGATACAAGTATGAGGTTACAATACTGATGGCACCAAGTGAACAATAAATTATACTGTTTATTATAGGGTATCTTCCTACTGTGCTGCGTCTTGTAAACAGTTATAACATGGTAGCTACACTCTGAAGGAATCATCAGTGTGATCATATCAAAACATTTTGATAGTGATAGTGTGATGTGTGAATGATGATTGGAAGGTTGAGGAAATGGCCTGAATGTACAAAACTATCTACTGTCTGTTAATAAGATTTTAAATGGTTCTTTTTTTATTTCTTTTTTTTTTAGGAGTCAGACTTGACCTTCCGATTGGCCAGTGGTCTGGTAATATGGCAGCCAATGTGGGAGTACCGTCAGCCTGATATCCCTGCCTTTACTGCACTTATCAAACCGGTCAGGAACATTGTGACAGGTGACAGAAAAACACACAGCCATAAAGATGCCATTCAATTGTAAAAACTTGTAGTTAAATATGTAATCTCCTATGTCTGTCCCAACAGCAAAGAGGAACTCCCCAGTCAACAACCAGTGCAGTCCCTGTGGATCTGGCAACGCAGGTCCCATGGTGAGTGACTGTTTTTAGCTCACATCTTGACAGATTTTGCTTCCCATGTTGATTGAATGTGTTCAGGCAAGAGGTGTCTTCCCATCCCCCTTTCAACCTTCCCTCTGGGACTGGCTGCTAATATTCATCAGTATAAGCTATCCAGTAGCATTAGAGTACTTGACCAAGGTCATGACAGGAACCTCACTCCGGCCTAAGAGCCTTAAATTAGCCCTTTCTGCCTTATCTCCCATCTACAATATTTATTCATCTCTCTCTCTCTCTCTCACCCACAGGGCTTCCAGGTGGTTTGCGAAGCCACCCAATCAGATTCCTCCTCCCCTGCGTCCGGAGAGCATAGCTGTCGCCGTGGCAACTCGGTTGAAAAAGGTGGTCCATCCCAACAGCTGGTTAAAGGCCCTTGCAAGAAAAAGTGAGCATTGGTAATCAATTTAACCCAAAGAAACAGTGAGAGAGGTAGAGAGGTGCACTGGGTCATGCACTGGGTCATGCACTGAGGTGCACTGGGTCATTCACGTCATTAAGGCCTGACCATTGGAGGTGCGAAGCCGTATTGTTTATTATTATTATTATTATTATTATTATTATTAGTATTATTATTTATCTCCCGCTGCCGAACGGGGCCATTGTTGAACTGGTTCCCATGGGTTAAAACTTACCGCACACATCTGTTAGAACAGTGAGCATTCACAAACTGTAAGCCATGGGTGGACCCAGGGACTCCATGGTGGCCCCTTATGTCAGTGAGTCTTGTGGTTGGCATGTAGTTTCAGCTACACACACCAAACTTGGTAGGTGCATGGAACTTCCCAGTACAAACATTTTTTGCATATACATTGCTATAGCCACGCCCAGCACGAAGTTAAGTATTTGAATAAATTTACACATCTCGCCAAATAAACGGGAAGTGTGTCATAAATTTAAAATGCATTCCTTGACAAACACCAGACTTCAGTAGTTATTGACTATGATCATATACACATGTGCAACACAGCAGACTGACATAGAGCCAGTGTGTGGCAAGCTCGCAATTAGTGCTTCCTGTGTCTAAAGGTTATGAAATTTGACACACTCTTATTAGTTCTATACATTTGATGGACATCCCATGTTGAGAGTGCAATATTACATGGTGACATGTCAGGGCTTGTGGCACCAGAGGAGCCCAGGCCCATCATTGCCGCTTGCGGCTATATTCTATCTGTCTATTATTGTGGTTGTGTATTTTTCTTGAAGATCTGTTACTGTTCCTAGGTGGCTATATGCATCAGCTTCACACAAAATAACACCAATGCAACAGAACATGGAACTTTGGTTACGTATCGTAACCCGAGATTCTGTGAATTGGGTGCAGCCCTCTGGGCTATCGCTATGGGTCATATCCCCTCTTCACGCCTGCGCACTGAAGAGCAATTCATTTACGCCCACCCAGGGTGGGCCCCCCTCGCCCGGACAGTGTCCACACGTCTGCAGCTCCCATATATAAGGCGGCGGTTCGGGCGAGCTCCTCCCTAAGAAACGAACCAGTCTTTTCTTCAGCCGACTCAAGGGACCAGTGGGGCCCACAGCCAAGAGGGCTGCGCCCAATTCACAGATTTGGGTTACAATACGTAACCAATGTTCTGTCTCATTGGTGCGCATCCCTCTGGGCTATTGCTATGGGTCAGAGCGATAAGACAGAAATGCTCTACGCCTCACTGGGCCCAACTACCCAGTAGTCCGAAAAACAAAAGAAATGCGAGTAACCGCCTGACCCAAAGCGAAGCAAGCACCAGGTGGGATGATAAGCGCTGGTTTCATATAAAGCTGAAAAACAGACGGATGCCTGTCCCGCATCCATGTAACAAAACACGCCTCCCTGGCTTGCCAGCCTAATTACGACTGGGAGGCTCCTAGAAATGCACAAAGGAACACGGGGAGGCCCATGAGGCCGCCGCACAAATGTCTTTCACTGACAAACCAGGAGAGCCATTGAGGATGAAACTCCTCTAGTGGAGTGTGCACGGATGCCGACTGGAGGCTCCCTGCCCAATGCGGAGTAGTCTCTCTGTAGTGAACAAACAAGCTCTCTGAATGGCATAACTCTGCCGTGCATTCTACATAACATGCCAGAGCGGGCACCGGGCAGGGAAGATGTGAAGCACCTTCTTCTGCGGACGCGTGGGGAGGGGGAAAGAAGGCCTCCAGCGTGATCACTCTAGATCTGAAAGAACTAGTGATGCATTTAGGCATGTATGCAGGGTTAGGACGCAGAACTGCTGCACTGCAATCCTCCCTAATGTGAAGACACTCCGGGGATACTGATAGAGTTGACAGATCGCTGACCCTCTTTGCGCCAGCAGAAGAGAGGTTCTTCTCGATAAAAAACGAAGAGGGATCTGCTGTAATGGATCGTCCGTGAGCGTGCATAAAGCCACAGCGAGGTCCCATTGCGGAGCCAGAGGACATGCGACTGGGCGCTGCCTGCGCACTCCCCTCAGAAAATGCTTTGTGAACGGGTGACTGAACACCGATCTGTCGTATCAAGGTACTGCTTACAGTGCTTTTTTCATGACCCCAGTAAATTGAATAGCCACTTGGACTTGCACTTTCACTTTTCACATTAGCATTGGTGTTAACTGGATGTCCCAGTCCCATAGTGTTGGGGAAGAACCAGAGAACCAAGGAGCACTGTGGTACAGCCCATGATAGGCGAAGGTGCTCACAGACCAGCTAATGGCCACTGAACGTCCTGGTGCCTTGGTGGTGGGGAAGATCCAGAGAATCCTTACTTTGTCGACTCATAGACCCCATCAAAGTTTATATTTGTATCTGGTCTTTTACCACCCCAGTAAAATCACTTCCTCCACCTGTGATTAACGCAGCTTGCTCATCCGTTGGTGCTGCATTGCACGCCACTCAGAGCGCTGCTGATGCTGAGGCAGTTTCCATGGCAACTACTGGCTGCTGCATCTCTCCTACCGCATGGACTCGGGGGCTGGGCCATTGCCTCTCGGAGATCCTGGGGTGGCTGTCGTCACTCGGTCTCCATGGTAACCTGACACAACAGCAGTAAGCAGTGTATGTGTGTATGTAGGCTGCACAGTGAAACATGATACAGCTTCCCTCTGCTGTCTGCTCTCAGAGTGGTTCACGTAGATATCGACCATCTCTTCCTGCTCCATTTATTACAGTGGCCAAGATTAAATGCCTTCCTTTCTCTTCCTGTATCTCCCTCCATCGGTTATGATATCGATATGTGTCTCCAAGGTGTGCAGTGCTCTACGCTCTGCAGCTCACCAACCGCTGACCTTCATTCCAGCTTATTTATAATGGACTCACGTAGGCTTAGGCTCGCTTTCCCTGCTGTGATACTGGAGGAGAGCTCTGCACTTGTTTCCCACCCTTCTTTGATGCAACATAAATGAAGCAGTGTGGTGGGAGTTGATGATAGGTTTTTAAATCACAAAAGCGTATGATATAGTGCAAATACTGGTTTTGTACTTAGTTGTGAATCATTACTGCAGAGGACCAAGAATGCATGCAAAATGCACATGCAGTTCTTATCTTTATTTTTCAGGGGGGCATTATAATAAACTATTTAACATCAAATCTATGTTACTTTATGAACATTTATGCATGATTGACAATGGAGAGACTGGAATCACAAGGTTGTGCTAATTCAGTTTATATGTCTGTGTTTGACTTTGAGAAGAAGAGTCAGGACTTTTAACTCAAATGCATAAATGAGATAGTAAGGCTTTAACCAGTGAAAATTACTCCCTCTTCCAGGACTTCTGCCCCTGCTGGCCTGCCACCATCTCTGGCTCAACGAGCACGTTATGCCACCTACTTTGATGTGGCAGTGCTGCGTTGTCTGCTGCAGCCACACTGGACAGAGGAAGGCGTGCATTGGGCTTTGATGTACTACCTGCATCGCCTGAGGCAGATCCTGGAGGAGAGACCTGAACGCACCCCTGAACCCCTGATCACGCCTTTGCCACGCCCACGCAGCAGCTCAATGGTGGCTGCAACACCTTCACTGGTCAACACTCACAAGACCCAGGTAATGACAAGAAGACAGTGAGGAGTATTTGTATGGGTTTCTCGAAAAACATCTTCATGTTAATAGATGGGGTTCTGTCTGCTGGGGTTGAAATCACGAAACCTCAATTCATCAGACAAACCACTGCACCACCATGTCAGGTTTTGTTGTTGTCACCAGGATGCAATGATGTATTCTTGCTGCTATCCCTGATGCACTGAATAGTACATGATTTGTTTCTGTTGTGTTTTGCAGGATATGAGTCTGAAATGCAATGAAGAGGGGAAATCTCTGAGCACCGAGACTTTCACAAAGGTGTCTCTGACCAATCTACGCCGACAGGCAGTTCCTGACCTGTCCTCTGACCTGGGCATGAACATCTTTAAAAAGGTCAGATGTCCAGATGGACTTTTTTATTTATTGATCAGTTAATCACAATACAGTCAAAATGTGCTGGATCATGACACAGAACATGAGAGCGGGGTCACGAGTGAAAAAGCAGTTACTCTTATTTATTTGGTACTCTAGTTTTCTGGACACTGTTCTGTGACATTGTTTAGTCTATTTTTAAATAAACTGAGCTGCAGGAAATGCTAATTGAATTGAATGACCTTTCTCCCGATGGCTTTAATTGCAGTCTTATTTTATGTCAGTTTCCAGTTAACTAAAATTAGCAAAAAAAAAAGCCAAATCAAACCTAAATTTTACAGAGTAGAAGCTGCTGTACAGTACATTTAATATTTTTTTGTGTTTTTAGTTTAAGAACCGACGTGAGGACCGGGAGAGGAAGGGCTCCATCCCCTTCCATCATACAGGAAAGAAGCGCCAGCGCCGTATGGGCGTTCCTTTCCTGCTTCATGATGACCACCTGGATGTCTCGCCCACCCGCAGCACCTTTTCCTTTGGAAGTTTCTCCGGCCTGGGTGACGATCGGCGGCCGCTGGAACGTGGGGGCTGGCAGGCCACAATCATGGGTAGAAGGAGTCTTATTTATAAAGATAATACACTGTATGTTATCAGTTTTTGGCCTTGCTTCCTTTCCCTGAAGCTGCCATTTGGTGAATCAGAGGACTCTGTCTGCATCTTACTGTCACTTAGTGAATTAGGTCACTTCATTAACATTGCATTAACATTCCTTTTAGCTCTCTAAGATTAGTGTGATTAAAATTCGCTCAAGGCAGAAAGACTGAATGTTTTTATTATGCAGAGTTAGTGACTTTTTAAAGCCTCCCTTTCACAAACCCACTGCTGCCTTTCACCACACTGTTATATATCCACTTAGACTGTGCTTCACTTTAGCTCCATTCGCAGAAAGACCACTTCTTAATTTGCCCAGTGCAGGAAAAGTGCATGAAGCAGAGAGAATTAACCAGGTGTTTTAAGCAAATCTTTAATATTCTTTTTTTAGGAAACATTAGTTTCAAGCATAGAAATGTCTAAAAGTGGAGACACTATTTAGGTGTGTATATGTGTTTGATTAAACCTGTTATATTATGTTCCAGGCAAATTCACCCGGAGGGGAAGCACAGACACAGCTGCAGACGCAGACAGCCTGAGCGCCAAACACTCTCATTCTCACCACTCTCTGCTCAGAGACATGCCCGACCACTCCAACAGCCACAATGATAACACAGTCAAAGAAGGTAAGGAGGAGGCAGGAATATGGCCAAGAGCGTGTATGTAAGTGCTAAACCGTAAAAAATGAAAAAAGCTTTTTTTTTTTGATGATAAAGACAAAGTGATTAAAAGCAAAACCAATGACGGCTCCTTCAGAGGCTGACAGAGTGTTAGAGTAATATCAAACATTTGCTTTTTTATGAAAATATGTCAAAATAAACAAATCACAAACCTCTGTAAGATGAAAACTACAATCCTATTACCATTCATCAGCCTTAACGAAAGGAGAACAGATGCTGCTGGTCTAACTGAGGACAGAGCAGAAATAGAACAGGATTATGTAACTAATATTGTGACAATGCTAATTTACATACAAATAACAGTGCTGGCTGGCAGCTCTGCTCCACAGTCACATGCATGCTATTACTGTTCAGTTTTTCTGAAAACAGAAGATAATTATAGAGTGTATATCTTAGATGAATTTAGACCCCTGCAGTCACAGCTGAATGTGATTATTAACATTAAAATTAGGAATGTACTGTAATCAGAATATATGACTATAGGCCTCTCCCTGTAGTTCGATCTCAGATTTCCACCATCACTATGGCAGCATTCAATACCACTGTGGCGTCCTTCAACGTGGGGTATGCTGACTTTTTCACTGAGCACATGAGGAAGCTGTGCACCCCTGTGGCAGTCCCTGAGATCCCCGTAGAACCACTGGCCTGCACCAACCTGCCGCGCAGCCTCACCGACTCCTGTATCAACTACTCTTGTCTGGAGGATGGGGAGAACATCGAGGGAACAAATAATTTTGTGTTAAAGAATGGCATGTTGGACCTGACTGTGAGTGTCACTTAATTTAAAAAATTATCCATGTGGCCAGGACTAGTTATGCTCACCAAACTGCAAAATGTAGAGAACGCCATTGTTACTTATATTGCAGTTGTAACTGAAGTAATTTTACCCCAAATTCCCCACCCTTCTTCTCTTTTTATTTCAGGCTGTTCTACGAGCTCTGCATGCAGTCCTTAGCCACGACATCAGCTCAAGGATCTGTGACGTGGCCCTCAACATCATCGATTCGCTGCTGCAACTGGGAGTGGTACCCGGCTTGGGCAAGAAGCTGTCCAAGCCTGACAATAAGGAGAACCAGGAGGCACGAGCCAAAGACCTGACTGCTCAGGGCCTCGGAGTAGGAGCACAAGGAGGCGGGGCAGTCCCAGGGCCAGGTGGAGGGGGAGATGGAGGTGGAGGAGGAGGAGGAGGAGGTAGTGGTGGCGGCAGTGGGCAGGGGAGTAAAGATGATGTGAAGAATAATAAGGATAATGATAAAAAGGTGTGTTCAAAATTTTTATGTATATTTAGGAAAAAGAAAAATGACAAAATGCGGAGGATTTTGAATAAAACTCCTCTTCTGTGTTTGTTTGCCATGAACAGGAAGAAGGCTCTGGCCTCAGCACTCACCGCCTGGCTCTGACCATGCTCATAAAGATAGTCAAGTCTCTGGGCTGTGCCTACGGCTGTGGCGAGGGACACCGCGGACTGTCTGGAGATCGCCTCAGAATGCAGGTCAGACTTATTTCCCTCCTTACACAACCTTCTTATATGCATGTGTGCAGTTTTCACAAATCAGCACAGGTTGAATGCTTGACATGTATTCATTTTCTATATGAATTATTAACTGTATTGCTTTTTTTGGTATGATAAAAATTTAATGAAACTGAAATGAATCCTGCAAGGGTGCTGGGATGGGTTTGTAACTTCAGCGAGGTGGAGCTGCAGTTCTGTTTCAATGCTGATCAGTAGACAAATACAATGCTATTTCCACAAATGATATCAAGGAGTGGGAATTGATGACAATGGGACATGCTTCAAGGAAAGCTGTTTTTGTTATGTGATGGTAGTGTGCTGAAGAGAAGGAGGAGAGGTAGGACCCAAATGCAGAACACAAGGATTTAATCTTCCTGGGAATCACCAGGGCATAGGTACAAATACAAAGCCAAATGAAACGGCAAACTTAGGATAACCGAGTGAGACGGTAGACAGAGTTAAGCATATACATATAACCTAAAGGCACTAGTCTTGGCAATACTTCCACAGTAACAAAGGGAAGCAGGACAGTATTTGTAGGGGCAGAACAAAAGGTAATTGAGAGCAGGTGAAGAAGATTAAGCTTAATGAGAGTAAAGCTGCCAGGACCAGTGCAGAGGAAAAACAGGAAGTCCCTTCAGAGTAAGGGTCCCGGTAGGAAGTCCAAAAGGGGACTCATGACAGTTTCTCAGTCTCACTTATTTTTGAAACAATGCAGGCCAGCTTGACTCATGTTAATCTTCCATAATACACAGTATACAAATGTATTCTGTTCCAAATCTTCCCTTTCAGGCCCAAAACTGCCTGACCAGCCTGTATAAGCTGGACAAGCTGCAGTTTCGCCAGACAATGCGCGAGTATGTTAACAAAGACTCTCTCAATAACATTGTGGACTTCCTCCATGCACTGCTGGGCTTCTGCATGGAGCCTATCACTGACAGTAAGTGTGTGCGAGTGTGTGAGTGTGTGTGCGAGTGTGTGAGTGTGTGTGTGAGTGTGCGAGTGTGTGTGTGAGTGTGAGACCAGATGCGGATCGTCTTATCACAAATACAAAAAAGGGGGACTTGGTTTTGAATGCTGATATTGATTCAGCTTAGGTTAGTTTTACCAAAAGGTCATATTCTGTTTTGGACACAAGTAATTATTATTTTAATTATTATTAGTTTAACTGGGCAGTTATTTCTTCAAATAGTCCAGTAAGCATGACTATCAAAACCAGTAGTAAAATGATTTAAAAGGATTAATGGTTTACCAAAATAGTTGTGATTGACTATCATTTTAGCACTACTGCGCAAATTCTTACACTCAAGCAAAGTTAAACAGTTTTTGTAACTATTCAAATCTCTTAGTCAAAGGATGCTACATACCAGAGCAGTTTCAAATAAACTGAATTGTACTACCGCTGTCTCACCCCGCACTTTGCATTCCAGCGCTATCACTGTTTTTTTATATGTATTTTTCCCTTCCTCCTTCTACGTCTCTGCTTGTCTGCGTCGCTTTTTTGTCATCGTCCTCCTGCTTCCATCTTCCCTCTTTTTCTTCATCTGCCTTAATGAGCTGAATCCTGCCTTCCTTACTCACTCATCCATTCTGTACACTTGCCAATCCAAAGCTTTGCCCATTACATTTCTGCTCAATCAGTGGCTTTGTTACTGAGACTTGAGACACATTGTACATGCCAATTCAGTTTTGCACTGAAATATGAAGTATTTTGTACATGACTACTGCGATCAGCACAATCATATCATGCAAAATACTGTGCACTTGGCAAGTTACTGAAACGATGAGTGTTTTAATTCTAAAAGTGAACAGGGTACCTTGTTTAGTTTTTTTGGCGTGTGTGTGGTCTTTTCGCATGTAGCAGTCTGTGTGTGCGTCTCAAGTTCACCTAAGTCTGGAGGTGGGGTGCCACATCCTTTCTGACACCACGTACATGTCTGTGCTGGCCTGATGTCAATCAACTTGTGCCCCGCCTCTTTTCTCTTGCAGAGTACGGCAGTGCAGGTGAGAGGTCCAGGAGGGCGAAAAAAAGAAACATCGGTAGATACACATGATCGTTAATCAATAACAGTCAATAATATTAGTAATAAGATGCTCACCTGATCAGACCCTTCCCTAGGCACCGCTTCCATTGCTGCACCCTTCACTGTCTACAAAAGTGACAAAACTCGCCTGCAACTCCAAATTTAGCATTGTATGATTAAATCTGGTCTTTGCAGAGATTATGATTTTTGCATACACCATAAGCTTCATCTAACTGGACCAAAAGAATCAGCCCATAATAGCAGGCCTTAGTCACTTGCATGTATTCCTTATCCTCTACCCAGAATCTTTTTCAGTTTGCTTCTCCCCATATGCTTTATGAACCCTTTTCCTTTGCCCCCCCTGCCCCCCCTCTCTCCCTGTTGTATGGGCTCACTGTTTTATACTCAAGCTGGTCAGCTGTCAGTGATTTTCTCCCCACTGACTAAACCACCTCCTGTGTGATCCGTGGCCTGTCCCGCCTCCCTGTTGCTTCCAGACAAGGCTGATTTTGGGAACAACTTCACCACAGGGGACAACAAGTCCGTGGCCCAGAATATGGAGGCGGTGGTGGTGGGCTGCATGTTCAAGTCCCTCATCACCCGCTGCGCCTCGACCACGCATGAGCTGCACAGCCCTGAGAACCTGGTGAGTGTTGTGTGAAATCATCTGCCCATCTGCCCCTCTCTGGCTTTGGTTTTCATTTTCCTTATCACTCTCTTTCTCTTTGTTTCACGTATCTGTAGTATTTCCATTGCATTCAGGCGCTCGTGTTGCTGTCTGCAGGATGTTAGACGTGAATTATTAATGGTTCATTTTGTATCGTGTCTAAAGAAGAACGATCAATTATGCCACTTTGTTTTACGTAATGAATTGGGCATAAAGTGTAACTTATTCTCTATTCAGTTTTTTTCACAGCTTTTTGTCATCACTGGTTCTTGTTGCAATAACAGGCAAAATACTGTGCATTGAACTGTCTGCATGTCTTGAGACAATTCTGATTCTAGTTAAACCAGTATGCTCAAAAACATTTTTTTGCATAGCTTTTATATTTCAGACTGTCCTGGAGTTAAAAAAAAAAAACATACTAACTAAACCTTCATATTTAAAGCCAAGACAAGCTTGAAACACAGAGGTAAAAGGCTTGAATTAATGAAGCAATGAATGATTAGAGCAATGTTTAAAATTCAATGAAGAGGAGAATATACTATAATAGTATTTTTAAACATCCTATGCATTTCTGCTGCAGTAAGTTTCTGTGGGCCTCTCTTCTAAGAGGACTGAGGTACTCTGATGCGTGTAGAAAACCTAGCTGGCATGGCTTGTGTACAATGGCAGAAGATGACACTTTTCAAGGCAGGCTTTTAATGGCACAGAATCAGAGGCCACCCACTCACAAGCTGGAGCTGGTGTCTTAACAAACTTGAGCATGCTCCTGCACACCCTGAATTCATGCATATATGTATGTGTGAACTGACATAGACCTTGATACTGACTGCAAAGTAAATGCTTAATTCAAGGTCCCGCCTGTTAATGTTCTTTGTCTTTTGTTTTCCTCTGACACACTGTCACACTCAGCTCCCATCCCTCGCTAACATTGTCACGTTCTTCTCAGGGTCTGTACTGTGACATCCGCCAACTGGTGCAGTTCATTAAGGAGGCCCATGGAAATGTGTTCCGCAGGGTGGCACTGAGTGCGCTTCTGGACAGCGCTGAGAAGGTCACCGCCACCAAGAAACCTGAGGAGAAGGAAGATCCCAGACAGCCTGGACCCAGGAGGTACTAGCCAATCAGTGGGCAGAAATGGCCTAAATGATATCTGGATTTGTCCAATTGTAAATTAAATTCACAAAAAAAAGGACTTTCTGTTCTCACTGAAATTCTCTGGAGCACAGACCTTAATACTCTGTTACAAGTGATAACCAAATGTTTCTCATCCAATCACAGTAGTTCGTGTGAGGGCCAACATCCACATTTCTTCTATTGTGATGAATCAAAGCTCTGCTTCTCATCACTGCTTGCCCTTTTTATTTTTTATGTTAATTTTTGTCCCGTCTTTTTTTTTTGCTTTTTGTTCTTGATTGTATGATGTTGAGGTGCCCAATATGCTGCGGCCAGGCTCTGAAATTCTCTCTCGGTCCATTACCGAGGATGTGGTTTATACTAACCACTGACTTGTCAGAGGAACTTATTGTGTAGCTGCGTGCAGTAGCTATGATACAAAACACAGCTGAGGTGATTCTTTAAATTTGTGACACTCCATAGTAAGTTAGAGCCAGTTAAAGGTACTTGCTTTAATTTGTGACTTAATTTCAGTGGATAAATCACCCTTTAGATTTTCAGCCACGTGGACAAGTTTCGCTGTATCAGTAGAGTTCAGTTAGTGTGTGAATCAGGTGGTCTGAGCACTCTGTGTGTCGGGGTGTGTGTGTGTGTGCACGCAGGTCAGAGGCGGGTGTGTCCGGGGAGAAGGGTCAGGTGTCCAGTGCTGCAGATGAGTGTCGCAGTTACATCTCCAGTAGACCCCCCCAGACACCCGAACAGTGAGTCTCCACCTCACAGCATCTCCATATAGCACCATCTATGTCAGGCCCAGCAGCTGTTTTGCTGGTCAAAGAGGAAAAGGTTTAAACCTCTTCCTGTTGTACCTTCTCCCCTTCAGTAAAGAGCAGGTCACAGTGCTAAACAATGAATGCACACCAAAAGCTGAGGTTACACGTTTGTGCAGTTCTTCTTCTGTGTAAAGGTTTAAATCCTCCCTTCCTTATCTCCCTCTCTATACCTCCAGTGAAGAACAGATCCCCGGTGCTCTGCTGGGCAGGAAGGATTTTTGGAGGAAGATGTTCAAATCACAGAGCGCTGCCAGCGACACCAGCAGCCAGTCAGAGCAGGACACCTCAGAGTGCACCACTGCCCACTCCGGCACCACTACTGACCGGCGCTCGCGATCCAGGTCCCGGCGCATTTCACTTCGCAAGAAACTAAAACTGCCTATAGGTAAGGACAGTTATTATGCAACAGATCTAATGTTGATTAACCTGAAAAATCTTTCATTTTGCCTTTCATAATTGATTTTTAAAGGCAGAATTCAAAAGACAAAAGCTAATTTTAAACTGTGGCAAAAAGGAGGAAGGATCTCTTGTTCATTAGCTGAGATAATATAAAGCAATAACATTGTCCCTGTGGTTTCCATAAGAGCATTATTCTGACTTGCAATGGTCTAGATCCTCCCTCTACAAATTATGACAAATAATATATTATAAATGTATAAAAATATAATAATAATATAATAAAATAATATATTACTTGTCAATTAGACCAAGTTTTATAACCTGAAATTAAACATATTAGTTTCCTTTTTTTATATGTAAACAGCAATTTTCCTTCATGTGTAGTAGCTATAGACAGATAAGTGATAGGAATACCCACTTGAAAAAATGAATATTAAAGGCAATATGCAAGAAAATGTGGCTGACCTCAATACTTTATAAAGCTTCTTCTTAATATTGTTTTCAGTAAAATCTGGTAACAGTATGTATTTCCATGACCATACCTCACTGCATATGTTTCAACTGCCACCTTGAATTTCACTAACAGGGTGTGTTTTATGTGTTTAACACTGGAACACTGCCTGCTGCGAGGCCAAGTCACTTCATCTCTTTGGTCTGTTTTGTGTTCCTGTGTGTGTCTTAGCATGCCGTGGGACTGTTCGCCTACCACTCACTCTCTCTGTCTTACGTATGTGGATGTGGAACCATCTTCATACAATATTTGTGTCTATGTTGGTGTTCCAGACCTGGTTTAAATTGTATTTGCAAATCCAATCAGATGGATGTAAGGGACATAATATAGCACCAGCTAATGGCATGTCCTCACATTGGCTGCTTGTTGGTTCTCATATTGAAATTCAAAGTTTTACTTGCTTTACTTCACAGTCTTGCTTCACTCTGTGTCATCTTAAATATTTCTTTTCTCACTGTCATGTTTTCTGTCATGTTTTCTGTCATGTTTTCTGTTGTTTGTTCCTTCACCTTTTCCACCTTCTCAGATTGTTAGTCCTATGTAAAGCCCTTTATGACCTGTACTGTACAAATAAAGTTTGGTTGCTTATCAGAGCCAGCTCAACCTTTAATGTTATGGAAAACATGCTGTTTGATGTAGGTTATGCTTTTAAAAGTATTTAACTGTAGGTTTATGTTAATTGATTTTAATAAAAATCAACATTTAATAAATATTTGTAGCAGGACTATGAATTGCAGGTAAAGAAAAATAAGCTCTAAAAACACTGGTTTAAAAAGACCAGAGAGTCTGAAGTTCTTACATTTTTCATCTTGTATCTCAAGTACAGTATCTGTAATTTTTAGTTATTTTGTTGGTTCTGGGGGCAGTGATCTCTGGGTAGTGAGGTTTTTTTTATTATTTCTGTTTGTTAGTTTCATAGCCACCACCATATTTCTCAGCTTTAATGTTTTCTTTATATTATATCCTGTGTATGTTATGTTCTCTTTCTTTATAGAGAACTATGTTATTATACTCCATCCATGTGACACCTGTTTCATTGAGAACATCGAATGAAAGTGTGTTTGCAAATACCACTCATCCAGGTTTTTTAAGTCATGTTAAAAAAAAGGAGAAAGTAAATTTTGTTCCTTTTATGTGCCATGTTTGAATGAACCTCAGTTTGTGACTTAAATACCCCACGTGTGTCACTGTACAGTAATGGTGAGTGACTGCTGCCCTTTTCGTCCTCTATCCAGCCCTTGTGTGTGTGTGCATGTGTACTTGCCTTCTCAGCGCAGCATGTGCAGTACATTTGTGTCTTTGTATCTTTTTTTAAATTTTGTGTTTATAGTTCATGTCCATTTTTTTTTTTTTTTTAAATGTACCTTTTTCCAGGTAACTGGTTGAAGCGTTCCTCTCTGTCTGGACTCACTGACGGTGTTGAAGACCTGCTGGACATCAGCTCAGTGGATCGACTCTCCTTCATACGGCAGAGTTCAAAGGTCAGGGCGGGTTCAACACTACCATAGCACTATCTCAGAGTGGATAAACACTCATAGATAAGGCTGCAGCTAACACTGAGGACATGTCCTTGGTGTTTTGTTTTTTTTATTCAACTTGTGCTTTTTTTGCTTTCTGCTAAAGAAAGAAGTTCTGCGTGTCTCTGCCTATTATAGTGCCATGTCTATCTGTGTGTGTCCTAGGTGAAGTTCACTAGTGCAGTGAAGTTGTCAGAAGGGGGAGCTGCAGGGCCAGAGTACGGCCGGGATGAGGAAGAGAATTTCTTCAAGCGGCTTGGTAAATGGAGGTCTGGCAGGAGGAATCCATCCAAGCTTCACCACACAGAAGAGAAAGATGGTAGACCTCCCCCACCTCAGGGTGCTCCTCGTCCACCCACACCCCATCGTCCTTTGTCCAGCTCTCTCTCTCTTTCTGTCCGTGCAGTGCTGTGTCTTGCGTTTTGAGTCTAGGTCTATCTTCGTCCGCCAGTTTTTCTTACACTATAGCAGGATTGGTGCCTGCTGCACTCTGAATGTATTATTTTCAACCCATCAAAATGTCTATATAGAAAAATACGCTTTGTGTGTAAGAATGATTGGCGTGATTTTGCTAAACAGGCTGCAACAAACGTCCAAAATGTTCATGTAAAACAATGCAGTGATGGTACTTTGAAGCAAGTCTATGGAACATTTAACAGAAGAAAAAAAGCATCATCTTCTTAGACTGAATGCCAGAATACATTCATAGATAATCCCATTACGCTAAGTTCAGCACACTCTTGGTTTTTGCTGCTTCAGTCTTACTTGGTCTGGTGGCTGTTGTTAACTGGTGCTAGCAGATATCAGATGCCTTTTTCTGCACAGGAAGGAGTTTGCTCACTCTGACTCTTCTCTACTGTTGCACTGCAGCATGTTACCAGTGCATGAATTAAAAGTTTATTCCTGCTGACAGTTGTATTCCATTTGCTTTCAGTCACACTGGTTAATGATGATGTCTTTAAGTCAAATTACTCAAGAGAACCATGGGGAATTAAGGTAACTGAATGTCCCATGACCCGGTAATTACCACTAGTGGCCACACAGCTGTAAATATAAACCTACAAATGTGAGTCAACAAGGACCTCCAGCTCACATTTTGGACCAGGACATGTTTTCAGGTTAAGATTCAAGCCAAAAGTACCACCAGTGCAGTGTTGACTCACATGACATGTACATACTACATTTTATAGGTAGTTAAAAAGACTGCAAGGCAACACAGATATGCTGTAAGTCTAGTGTCTTAATTGGAAATATATTAACACTCGAAATGACAATGACAATTTTTTTTTTTGTCATCCAAAGCCAAATTTTAGTGGTGTGCACCCAAGTTGATCACCCTTTCCAGATTTTGGCATTACAGTGAAAAAGTAAAAAAGTCATTTTCATCTGCAACTGTGTGTTGTTTTACCAACTCTACCTTCCCCAACTATGCATGTAGTAACTCCTTCCTCTTTCTTTCACCTAATGGCAGAAAGAGAGGATTGGTGGCGTCTCATTTTTCTGAAACCATCTTTCTGCCTTGGAGCACATTTCTGTGCTACTTCGAGCATGACGCTGTCAGCGCTCTCTCGTCTCTTCTGTGGTGATGTCTGGTGGTATTTTCCAATGCCTGAGTTTGAGTAAAGTGATAAAACAAATGGTCCACATACAGCTTTCTTCTGTGCGGCTGTGGTTACACTTGCCATTTCTTTGTGATTGCTAATGGTTAAGATTTTTAGCATAAAGAATGCATTGTGTAAGAGACCTGGAAATGGAACATCAGATCCACATCTATATGTGCGTCTAGATTTTTTCACCACTAACTAATTGTTTTTTGTCTTTGATGGAACACAGTAAAAGTAGAATTGAAAATCCAAGTGTCACCACAGTCGATGGCTGTGTGTCCATCTCTCACTCAGTTTCATTTGTCAGTGGCTCTTTGGTGCTTTTTGTTAAATGTCCTTGATGGTGATGTTGCTCCATGTAATGTGTAAACATAATATTCAGTGCTGACATGGAAGAAACAATTAAACACCTGTTTTTAAAACAGATCCTTTCACATGTTGTGTTGTACTCTACTCCTTTCCACTTCATTTTCTCCTCCAGGCCCTCATGGTTTTCAGGAGCGTCTGGCAGCTAGTCAGGAGGCCATGAAGAACAAGAACGTAGTTAACTTGGGCGCCATTCGGCAGGGTATGAAGCGATTCCAGTTCCTCCTGAACTGCTGTGAGCCGGGCACCATACCTGACGCCTCCATCCTTGCAGCTGCTCTGGATCTGGTCTGTTTGATTTTGAGCACAATGCATCAGTGATAAAATGTCCACCTTGGGCTGTTTTATTCACACAAAAGCCACCACTTTATGTCCCTGACATTAAAATTGTTTCATACTTTCTCTTACTCTCTTACTTTTTAGGAAGCTCCAGTTGTGGCCCGGGCCTCGCTCTTCCTTGAATGCGCCCGTTTTGTCCACCGCTGTAACCGTGGAAACTGGCCTGAGTGGATGAAGGGCCACCACGTCAATATCACAAAAAAAGGGCTATCCAGGGGCCGATCACCTATTGTGGGCAACAAAAGAAACCAGAAACTCCAGTGGAACGCTGCCAAGCATTTCTGCCAGTGGGGAGATGTGAGTTACACCTTTCACGGCCTGTTTAAGGTGACACACATGCTAAGGCTTCATTAACTGTGAGCATGCATCTTTGTGTTTAATGTGTTCAGGCAATTGGAACAAGACTCAGCGAACTGTGCCACTCTGACAGTGAGAGCCCTGCAAACATCTTGGGTTACATTTATGATGAAGAGACCAAACGGAGGATGAGAAAAGAGGATGAGGAAGAGGACTATTTAGATGACAGTGAGTCAGAAGATGTTTAATGCCTGACGAGCACGTCTTTGGATATGGTTTTATGAAATGGTACTTTTATAGAAGTATCTATACTGTCTTTAACATTTTTGATTCTTACCAGTGAATGTTTTTACATTAGGTATTGGCACAGTGGTGGTCCTGGGTTTATGTGCACTTTAGGATTCTGTACATTTTTACTTTGCATTAGTCTGTTCAGTTTCTGGAATTGAATAGTAATAGTAATATTTTTCAAGATGTTGTAAACACAGTGTGACAAAAACATTTTAATGTTCATAACACATTTCTTTTTTTTTTTTGTATTTCATAAAGACACAGTCAATCCCACAAAATGTGGCTGCCCCTTTGCTCTGAAGATGGCTGCCTGCCAGCTGCTGTTGGAAATCACCACTTTTCTAAGAGAGACCTTTCCTTGCTTACCTCGACCACGCACTGAAAATCTTGTGGTCAGTATCAGATCTTGTGTACAAAAATATTCAACCACTGATGATTTTTTTTTAAAAAACCAAAACAGATTAACATGTAAAAAGGCATTTGAGGTCAATGTCAGTAGAAACTGATGGCACCAACATAAACAGAATAGGAATAGAATAAATATTTGAATGAAAAATATGCACTAATAGATTTTCTGGACATAGTGCTGATGATGTTCACATGTTGGCTGTAGGACCTGGACAGCTGCCGCTTGCGTTTGGACCCAGAACACGGTCGCCATCGCTACGAGAGGAAGATCAGCTTCGCAGGCATCCTTGATGACGAAGACGGCAATGATTCACTGAACAGCAGCAGCCACACTCTGAAGTCTGACACCACCTGTGATGATAAAAAGGCCCAGGAGGCCCAAGGTGAGATCTGGTGTCTCATACAGCCTGTGTCATTTAGTTTATTATGACCATGTTTGCTTACTATCCCTTGATAATTGTAGATAATCTGTCCCCGCTACGCACATCTCCAGCACCCATCCGTAAGATTCGTGTCGGAGGCTCTCGGCTTCTTCAGATCAAAGGGGCTCGCAGCTTTCGTGTAAAAAAGGGTGGCTCCCTGTCCTCCATACGACGGGCGGGGAGCCTCAAGAGCACCAAACTGTCCCGGCAGGACTCTGAGTCTGAGAACGACGAAGGGCTGCTGTCACAAACACACAGCAGAGACACTGTGACTGACATAGGTAATGAAACTCATGTTGGGAATAATACTCAGGTTGCATCAACCAGTGCCATTTCTAATTCATTTGGCTAGAAATGCATACATATATGTTACATTGTCAGTGTAAGAGCCAAGAGGGTGTTTTTCTACCACTGGAAATCAGAACTGAATTTTATGATAGCACACTGTTTGACATCCTTTCATACTGTGTGTACAGAACAACCAAAGTTGTCGGAACAGACAATTTGCAGTTTTCATGGAATAAGGAATGTAATTTTTGAGACACATTTGGTGTAATGTCCCTTTTTTGCATCGTTATTGCCAGATTAGCACAATGTGTCAGATTAAGTTTGTATATGTGCCTTTAATAATAAATAGTAAATCTGCTTTGATTCCACACTGGTAAGAGATTATTGTTTCCTGCTGTAGGTAGTCCCTTCAGCACCAGTGAACCCAGCATAGAGCCAGAGGGCCAGAGCACAGGAGGAGCAGAGGATAACTACCACCGCAACATGTCGTGGCTCCATGTATGTCTGCCAATCAGTGCGTACCGTATGTGTGTATAAGGTGCTTCTGTGTTGCTTCTTTCACGCCGACTCTCTTCATCCATCTCGACACAGATTATGATCCTGCTGTGCAACCAGCAGAGTTTCATCTGTACTCATATAGACTTTTGCCACCCACGCTGCTACCAGCACCACAGCCGTTCCTGTGCTCGCCTGGTCCGTGCCATTAAACTTGTGTACGGTGAGACAGTAGACAGCCTGAGAGAGGACAGCACCTCCTCTGGTAACATTGGGGCCCGGGCTAAGAAGAATAAAGAGGTGGGCTCCATATACTATCCAGTTGTTTTTAAATGGTACAATAAATTCATTGAAGTTTCATTATAGTGCATTTTATCAAAATCTCTGTGCCTTTAGTGTTCTGACAAGTCTTGCCTGAGGACCCCATCCATGAAGAGAAGACCCACCGACTCCAACACAGAAGGGAAGAAAGATATGGGCATGCTCAAATACATCCGCAACCAGGTGAGTTGTTTTTTAGTGTTTAGTTGTCATTGCTACTGTTAGATTTTCAAACACTGTTGAACAACTGAGACAAGCACAACCAGGATCATTATGTCCTCTATGTGATGCACCATTGCAAAAAATAAAGGACATAAATGAAAATAAAATTATTAGTCAATCTTCTGTTGTGATTTGAGGTTTTTTCCAGACTTGAGCGGCATTGTTAGCAAAAATCACAATTCTAAGTGTTTTCTGGTATTTGTGTAGCTTGTGTGAATAACTGCAGGTGCCTGTTTTTAAATGCAATTACATTGCATTTTAGCAGGATTTTGTAGATGTTGTTGCTTTATAGCATAAAATTGACAAGGACATTGTTATTCCGTATCAAACAAAGCTGAAATGTTCAATGTCGAGGTGTGCTATACGGTGCAGGCCACCTGTGGACCACCTATGAAAATAAATCTGCAATAGATAGTAAAATGAATAAGTCACAAAATATTACTTTAAGGAGCATTTTTCATGCTTTTTGTGCTTTGACACATATTTACCTTTAAAGCATTTATACACTTTGCTGCGTTTCCTTCAGGTGATGAGTTTGTCGCCAGCTCCTCTTTCTCTGCTGATCAAGGCAGCTCCCATATTGACGGACGACATGTATGGAGACATCCAGCCTGCAGCCTGGGAGCTTTTGCTCAGTGTGGATGAACATATGGCAGCTGCTGCTGGTGAGTCAGGCTGTGCAGCACTACTGAATCTGTAGGTTGTTTCGTCCTTCACAGTATATAGAAATGTCAGCTAATGATATTCACATAGTGTGTAAAAAATTCTGACCTTGATATTCATATGCTTAATATGCTTATAATATATAATATAATATGCTTATAATCACACTTTTTTCTTTCTTCTTTTGTGCTTTGCCCTTCATTACTTGTTTGACATCCTTTCTTCTCTCACTTTCTGTGAATCACTCTTTTGCCCTGAGCCATACTTTACCTTTCTCTTTCCTGTCCTTGCCACCTTTGCTTCTTCTCCTTTCATGTCCCTTTCACTTTTTATTTTCATCTCTTTTCTTTTTATTCTTCCCTCTGACTCCCCTCCAGCTGCCATGTTCCTTCTCTGCGCAGTGAAGGTCCCTGACGCCGTGACCGAAATGATGATGGCAGAGTTCCAGCACCAGGAGGCCTGCCAGCGCATCAATTCCATCCTAAAGTTTTACACGCTGTGGCGTTTCCGCTACCAGGTGTGGCCTCGCATGGAGGAGGGAGCCCAGCAGATCTTTAAGGTGCATTATAGTAATGAGGTTTTGTTTTCACTTTGTCCCACTAAATAATATTAATAATTGGCCTTTCCGTGTGGTAGCTGAGATTAGCTGCTGTAAGTTAGAACTTATTGTCTTACAAAACTAGACCCCTTTGACCGGATTTGTACCATGTTTGTTTATTGTTTCAGATCCCTCCACCCAGCATCAACTTCACTCTGCCTTCTCCTATACTGGGCATGCCCTGTGTCCCCATATTCGACCCCCCCTGGGTGCCCCAGAACACTGGCAGTGTCCAAGACCCAATTAATGAAGACCAGTCTGTAAGTCTCTCTGTTTATATGCGTTGTGTAGTTATTTACATTGTGCATTTAATAATGAAAATATTCACTAATAATAGAAAATGATTAATTTGTTAATAATGTTACATTAAGTGCATCAGTAATACTGACCTTTTAAAGTACTATTATTATTATTATTATTGCTCCTGTGGATGTGACACAAAAAGTGACATGAGTTGGTTAGTCAGGTAGCTTTAAATTCAATGTAAACTGGAAATCTGTCAGGGTTCATTCACCAAAACTGCCAAAACAGAATAATCTTTTATCATGTAACATGTAAATGTGGCTACATACCACATTTATAGAAACACACATTGGTGTTTAAGTCCCACTAGCCGTCTCCCTGTAAGCTTTCATCTAGGACTGGTATGCTGTCATAGGGAGTTTATTAGCCCACTGATTGACCATTAGCTCAAAGCAGTGCTGAGCAGAGTCAGTAACTTGGCTGTTAAGTTCTGCTTCTAATATTTCAATTCTAAATGTCACTAGTTTAATTCAAATCTCCTGTCAACACATTTTGGCAAAACTGAGTATAAGTAAGGAAAGATTTTTGTGACCTTGTCCGTTTAATCCACAATCTGTGAATATTTGTCGGTTTTTATTAGTGGCCAGCTTTTTTTGAAAGTTATTTGCCTTGAGTCCTGTTACAGTGCACTTTTGACTGCTTTAAATACATCTGTTTTTGCATTGCAAGTGTAATGTGGGCAGGTGCACCAAGAAATCTGCTGGCTTGAGAAAAACATGAAACATGTCATACTTTTTGAGGTTGTAATAGTAAATCTAAGTGGTAAAACAGATTTCTTGGTGTTTCCTTTTACTTTTTTGTCATTTCTGTTAAACGCATGATTATCAGAAAATTGTGTTATAGATTTTGCTGATGACCTGCAAGCACATGCTCTATAATTTGTCTATTGACTGTCTTTGTTTTTAGTTTCCCACATTAATTCAGTCAGTCCATACAATAGTAAGTTGGTATTTCTGTCCAGATGTTTGTGCTGATGCATCTTGTTACCTCGGATCATTGATGACAAGAGAGAAAATTGTCACTGTTAGTTTTAGTCCATTGGGAGATTTTCATCATGGATCAGAAGCTGGGGCAGTTTCATGAGTCCCATCAGATAGTTGCATCTTGGCCAGTGCTATGCAAAAAAAAAGTATTCTGGTACTTGCTCCAGTTGTAACAAAGACAATAAATAACAGCATGCATCAGACATTCAGACACTGTTGTGCGGTTGATGCATGGTCATTGGATGAGAATGACTTTGCTGTGTTTTTGTATCATGCATTCGGCCTATATGGATATGATTGTGTATGAGCACTTGTGTGAATGCTGTGAGATATTTACTGCACACAAGATACAGTAAATTCTTCAAATTCCAGTCTGAATATTCTTGTGTCACAATTTGTCCTGACTGAAATTGTTCCAATTCAACACTTCAAGTGTCCATCATGATGCTCAGGATGGTATAGAGCATAGCATTAACGTGCTGGAGGAGAGTTACTGTATTAATGTGTTGTCCGGTCATTTTATGTCACAAAATGCTCCTTAGATGTAACGTAGTGTAGAATAGCTTTGCCTTCACATTTCTAAAACTATTCATGGTTTTCCTCATTCTGAATCTTCTGAGTGTGACAACTGTTGTTTTGTCTCTGTGATCACCCCCCACCCCAGAAATCCTTCTCAGCACGCGCTGTGTCACGCTCCCACCAGCGAGCCGAGCACATTCTGAAAAACCTGCAGCAGGAAGAAGAAAAGCGGCGTCTGGGCCGCGAGGCCAGCATCATCACAGCCATACCCGTGGCTCAGGAGGCCTGCTACGAGCCCACCTGCAGCCCACCGACCGAGCAGGAGGAAGAAGGTGGTGCAACCAGGCACACAAGCACATATTGTACTGATGTCTGGGAATTGGCAAGTTGCTCTGTACCCTGATAGCATGTTTTTGTTCTTGTATCTGCAATGGTCATGTATGACATTGATCAGCAGAAGAAGTGGTGAACCTGGCATCACGCCGTCTGTCTGTCAGCCCGTCCTGCGCCTCCAGTAACTCCCACAGGAACTATTCTTTCCGTCGAGGCTCTGTGTGGTCTGTCCGCTCATTGGCCAGCGCTGAAGGTATGAAAAGGATATCTGACAATGATAATGTTTTTCTCTGAAGTATTTTATTTACTCAAATGTTTTTCACTAAAGTATTTTTACTCAAATGTTTTTCTCTGAAGTATTTTATTTACTCAAATGTTTTTCACTGAAGTATTTTATTTACTCAAATGTTTTTCTCTGAAGTATTTTATTTACTCAAATGTTTTTCACTGAAGTATTTTATTTACTCAAATGTTTTTCTCTGAAGTATTTTATTTACTCAAATGTTTTTCTCTGAAGTATTTTATTTACTCAAATGTTTTTCACTGAAGTATTTTATTTACTCAAATGTTTTTCTCTGAAGTATTTTATTTACTCAAATGTTTTTCTCTGAAGTATTTTATTTACTTAAATGTTTTTCACTGAAGTATTTTATTTACTCAAATGTTTTTCTCTGAAGTATTTTATTTACTCAAATGTTTTTCACTAAAGTATTTTTACTCAAATGTTTTTCTCTGAAGTATTTTATTTACTCAAATGTTTTTCACTAAAGTATTTTATTTACTCAAATGTTTTTCACTGAAGTATTTTATTTACTCAAATGTTTTTCACTGAAGTATTTTATTTACTCAAATGTTTTTCACTGAAGTATTTTATTTACTCAAATGTTTTTCTCTGAAGTATTTTATTTACTCAAATGTTTTTCACTGAAGTATTTTATTTACTCAAATGTTTTTCAGAAGTATTTTATTTACTCAAATGTTTTTCAGAAGTATTTTATTTACTCAAATGTTTTTCAGAAGTATTTTATTTACTCAAATGTTTTTCAGAAGTATTTTATTTGCTCAAACATAATGAGTTTTTTTGTTGATTTTTATTTTTTTGTCAGATGAAGAGAACACAACAGAACACACTCCGACTCACCACATGCTACAGCCACCCCAGGCTGTTTTCCCAGCATGCATCTGTGCTGCGGTCCTACCAATAGTGCACCTCATGGAGGACGGGGAGGTTCGAGAGGACGGCGTGGCTGGTAGGTGTTTTGTGTTTGTGTTTAGAGTGAGTGTGGAAATAAATGACAAAATGTTTCAGACACTGTTTTTCAAATGTTTGTGATTGGTTTGCTTGTGTAATGGTAATGTAGTCAGTCCTGTTGGAAAACTAAATGCTTTGTCATGAAAATTTCACTTTTTTGGTGTGTTTGGTGTGTCTATTTGCTCACTTACGTATTTGTCAAATATTTGTCATTTCTTTAGTGAGCGCTGTTGCCCAACAAATCCTCTGGAACTGCCTGATTGAAGATCCGGCCCTAGTTCTCCGCCACTTCCTGGAAAAACTAACTGTGAGCAACAGACAGGTAAGCGAACATCTAAAGAAAACACAGCTTCAGATCCAATGAATCAGAATCTGAGGTTAAGTGCAGCACCTAAAAGCACAAACTGTATTGTGGAATGACTTATGCTCCTCGCATTGTCAGGATGAGCTGATGTACATGCTGAGGAAGCTCCTGCTCAACATTGGAGACCTGCCGGCACAGACTTCTCATATCCTCTTCAACTACCTGGTGAAGCAACAAAAACATCACTTTTATTCTTTTTTGCCCTTTAAACTTTAAACTTAATCATCAATTCTCTTAATTAAATCTCACTCTCTCAGGTGGGATTGATCATGTATTTTGTGCGGACGCCATGTGAATGGGGTATGGATGCCATCTCGGCCACGCTGACCTTCCTGTGGGAGGTGGTCGGCTACGTGGAGGGGCTTTTCTTTAAGGACCTCAAACAAACCATGAAGAAGGAGCAGTGTGAGGTCAAATTGCTGGTCACAGCATCCATGCCAGGTGAACGTACTATTACTGCTGGACAATAATGATGTTTATGAAAGTACTACAGATTGTTATGATGCACCTAATGGTACTCCTAACACATTGCACTTCTTACATGTTAAAATGAATAAAATAAATGTATTTTAATGTTTAATTCAACTCTGCAAGATATTTCTCGAAAATGTCACAACATCCAGGTATCAGTTAGTATCACATTGCACATAAAAACAGATGAAATTCACCCAAGAGCTTCAGGATTTGCAAATTATAAATGAGCATTAACATATTTTATAGTTGCTGATTTTGCTGCTGTCATGTTAAACCCAAGTCTTAGACAAAACTTTCAAAAATGTGTTTTTTTCAAAAAGGTTTGTTTTCAATTAATTGAATATGCCACCGAAACTCCAGATCTCATCTACCTTGATGAGAGAACTAGTGGTAAATTTAATTAAAACAGACAGAAAAAAACAGAAATAGATGTTTTTTAAAATTGATTCAGGAACCAAGACACTGGTGGTGCACGGGCAGAACGAATGTGACATCCCAACACAGCTCCCCGTCCATGAAGACACTCAGTTTGAAGCTCTGTTGAAGGTAATAACACTAAAGTGGCCTCTACTGGACAGTCATTTAGGATTTAGTAATGTGGAGCAGAAAAACCTTTCAGCATTTTACTTAGACTGAAATTATAGTGGCTGAGAATAAACTAAATACCAAAATGTAAATGTAGGGTCAGCTAATGTTTTCTGTTTCTGATCAGGAGTGCCTTGAATTCTTCAACATCCCTGAAGCCAGATCAGCACATTACTTCCTCATGGACAAACGCTGGAACCTTATTCATTATAGCAAGGTAGACACCTTGTTTTGAACTGCTGTTTAAAAGGATTTTAATTGTTTAAGAAAGTAACAGCCATCAGTTTTTCACTCTTATGCCTATTTCATGAAAAGTTCAGATTTTTTTTTATTGTCTTTTATTGGACTTGTACAAAATCCCTCAGGAGGTTAGCTGGTGTGACTGTAAAAAGGAGTTGTTTGCTCCTGGTAATATTGTGGCAGTATTAAAACATTTTGCGTTTGACATTTCTATGTTCCACCTGCAGACGTACGTAAGAGACATCTACCCCTTCCGGAGGTCAGTGTCTCCTCAACTCAACTTGGTCCACATGCTGCCCGAGAAAGGACAGGAGCTCATCCAGAAACAGGTGTAAAATTTGACAATTCAAGTTGTGAAATATTGGTCTGAGTTATGGTTATAGCTGGTAGAAACACAAAACAAAACAGGGTCGTGAAATGGTAAAACATGGTTGGATGGTGGTTTTTTTTCACGTTTTTTTTTTCCCTCTTATTCTGTTTCTATTTTGTTGTGTTTCTAGGTGTTTTCTCGCAAACTAGAGGAGGTCGGTCGGGTCCTCTTCCTCATTTCTCTAACTCAACACATGCCAGCCGTGCACAAGCAATCCCATGTTTCTCTACTCCAGGAAGACCTCCTGCGCCTGCCGTCCTTCCCACGAACTGCCATCGACGCAGAATTCTCCCTGTTCAACGAACCGCAGGGTGAGACAGATTTCAACCACACAGTTTATACACTTGAATCTGTTAAGGATAGTGTATGATGAAGTTGTACCTCCACCAGGGAAGGAGCTGTTTGGCTTGGACACCCTGCACAAGGTGCTATGGATCAAGCTGCTGGAAGAAATGTTTCTGGGCATGCCCAGTGAATATCCGTGGGGCGACGAGATGATGCTGTTCCTCAATGTCTTCAACGGGGCGCTGCTGCTGCACCCGG
This sequence comes from Mastacembelus armatus, assembly GCF_900324485.2. Lineage (NCBI taxonomy): Eukaryota > Metazoa > Chordata > Actinopteri > Synbranchiformes > Mastacembelidae > Mastacembelus > Mastacembelus armatus. The sequence goes on along the minus strand of NC_046634.1, from coordinate 4,370,046 downwards.
AAGACAGCTCCCTCCTCAGGCAGTACACAGCCACTGCCATCAACACTGCTGTTCACTTTAATCACCTCTTCTCATTGAGTGGTTACCAGTGGATCCTGCCAACTATGTTGCAGGTACAGATACATGTAGCCAATGTCTAGTTAATTCCTAACGAAATGAGATAACTGAGATAAAATGAAAAATACTGTACTTGCACTATACTGTACATTTAGCTTTCACTGACCCATCCCATCATGGCCACTCTACGAAATGCGACTGAACACGGCAGATCCAAACCAATCCCCAATAACACACACACCCCCCCCCCCCCCCCCCCCCCCCCCCACACACACACACACACACACACACACTGTCATTTCACCAGCTGTTACTCCACTTACTTGCTACATTCCCCTCATCAATACCTGCAGTACTACATGCTTACTTCCTATATACCTCATTCTGCTATTCACTGCTGGTACATACTTTATTATTCTTACATTATATTACTTCATTTTATTTTAGACCTTTTTTGTGTTTATCGTCTTTGATTTGCTATGTATTTGCTTTGTCCTGTTATTTCCTTATATTCTGGTCTTCCATGTTACATTTAGAAAACTAACACTGAGACACTTTTTTTTTTGGACAGGTTTACGCTGATTATGAAAGCAACCCTTTACTGAGGCAGGGTATTGAGTTTTGCTGCCGGCAGTTTTACATTCTCCACCGCAAACCCTTCATCCTGCAGCTGTTTGCGAGTGTGGCACCGCTGTTGGAATTCACAGTAAGGCTTTGGTCAATTGCTATGTAAAGTTTTTGCTTCCTCACATCACACATACCTTGTGTTTGGTATTTCTGGCTGCCTGCACTTTGTGAACTCACTTTAGGTCAAATCCATGTCCTTTTCCAGACCAGTACTAGTACAGGTCTGTCTAAAGGGGTGTCAGCTCAGTGCCTGTTTGACCTGCTGGTCTCTCTTGAGGGAGAGACTCATGATGCCCTGGATGCTCTGGAGCTGGTCAAGGCAGAGAAACCTCTAAGATCTTTAGGTAAACTGTCAGCTACCATAACACGCATTCTGTGGTCTTTTGTTGGAAAACTGCCAGAGGTCGATGGAGCACTTGAATTTCACTATTTAAATGTGAAGGTCACTCTTGTGCAAAGACATGTTGGGAAACTGCAATGCTAGATTAAAAAGAAAAATCTTCAAAGCCTAGACGTAAGCCATTATACTTAGCAGTATACTTTTTTTCAGATTTCTGTTATGGTAATGAGGATTTGGCCTTTTCTATCAGCGAGGCTATCAAACTGTGTGTCACTGTGGTCGCTTATGCTCCCGAATCATTCAGGAGGTATGAAAACACGCTCAGCTTCAGCTTCTTCCCTGTTCCACATCTACAGCTTTTCTACAACAGTCCTATTCTGTTCTTGATATTCGTGCGTCTCTCCAGTCTCCAGATGCTGATGGTGCTGGAGGCCTTGGTCCCTTGCTACCTGCAGAAGCTGAAGAGCAACACAGTTACAATGGAGTCGGCCTCGGCCGCCAGAGATGAGATCGCAGCCATCGCTGCTCTCGCGACATCACTGCAGGCCTTGCTCTACAGCTCCGAGGCCCTGACAAGGTGTGATTCTTAGCAGCGATAATGCAAACCAAGGACACAACAAAGCAAGTCTGGAAGTGTGCACATGTATAAGGTGCCACCCTCCCCCCAGTTTTCCTAATTTTATCCATATGTCCTCCACAGGCCCATGACAGCCCCTCAGATATCCCGCTGTGATCAGGGCCATAAGGGAGGCACCACAGCCAACCACACAATGTCAGGAGGGGTGAACACCAGGTCAGGACCATAAAATATGTGGTTGTGAGAGATGATCAAATTCACACTGTCGGTTTCACAATAGATTTTGGAGTCTGAAAAGCAGATGGTCTGTTTGTTTTCTCAGGGACAATCTCCACCTGATGGAGGAGGGTCAGGGCATGCCAAGAGAGGAGCTGGATGAGCGCATCGCCAGGGAGGAGTTCCGCCGCCCACGGGAGTCTCTGTTAAACATCTGCACTGAGTTTTATAAACACTGCGGACCACGTCTCAAAATCCTGCAGAATGTTGCCGGGGAGCCCCGGGTCACCGCTCTAGAGCTGCTGGACATCAAGTCCCACATGAGGTGATGAGATTTATATAATTTGGCACTATACAAATAAATAAATTCAATTAAAAGATAATGAAAGACAATGAAATAAAAATGAAAATAGGAAAAAATGAGTAAATATGTAAAAAAAAAAAAATAATTACTTAAATACCAGTACATTACTGATGCTGTTGGACAATAAGGGCTATTGGCAACATAAATAAGGAAACTGTGAAAAAATTGTATAAAATATACAATATATAAACGCAGACAGGAGCAATGAAATATTATCTGGCAGGAACAAAATAGAGTACAGATAACAGAGAGGGTGGCGAGCACGAGTATGCTACATGAAGAAAACCATACAATCAGGTGGGATGATGAGGAAAGTGGGATCAGGTGTGCGTGTGGGTGGAGAAGGCTAGGAGAAAGGGTATGTTTGGTAGACAGATGGATTGTGACAAGGAATAAGAGGAAAAAACTGTGATTGTGAAAATAACACTACTTTCTGTGTTTCCCAGGCTGGCAGAAATCGCCCACGCCCTGCTGAAACTGGCACCCTATGACACCCTAACGATGGAGAGCCGAGGGCTGCGGCGCTACATCACGGAGATGTTACCCATCACAGACTGGTCGTCTGAGGCCGTCCGTCCTGCCCTCATCCTCATCCTTAAGAGGCTGGACCGCATGTTCAACAAAATCCACAAGATGCCCACGCTCAGGTGCGCTCGCACACAGGCATTATGCACCAGGTCTGTTGAATACAATCCCACTTTTTTCTCCGTGTCCCTGTGAGTGTATCGTGCCGTACAGGTGCAGTGGTGTATACAATAGTTAGATGGCTTCTTGGCATCGCTGCCTTTGCTGCTGATGTACCGTAAGTGCTTGTGTGGTGTGTGTTTGCGCAGCTGTTTGTGAGGCAAGTTACTTGAGGAGGACATGTGTAGTAATGAAAGCTCCCTGGCGGTGTTCCCTCTAAGCCAGGGGTGTCCAGTCTTTCTAAGATGATGCAGATTTTAATATCAGACGAATGTTACCGCTGCACCGTCTCAGTCCTAATGGACTTAAAAGCCTTAGCAAAAAAGAGTCAGGAAATCCTGACAACAGTCAGCAATGCAGTACAAAAAATGTCAAACCATGGTAAGAAAAAAAAATCATAACATGCAAACATCACTCCTCTTTTATGAGATGAGAAGGATTCGGCTGATTGAGGGAACACCGGTGTGATCGCACCACAATCTGTTGCTGTGGTGCTGAGTTGGCCATGTCTGTGAGCTTTGCGGTATTTGTTGTTGTCAGTACAGCCTTTGTTACAGCCACAGAGGGGGTAGTAATTATTTGGGAGGACATGTTTATAGAGTGATATGACTGTGTTTTTGTGTTTTAGTCTTTCAGAAATTCATATAAATGTGCTTTTAATGTGGTGGTGGTGTATGGTGTGTGCTCTCCAGGAGACAGGTGGAGTGGGAGGCAGCCAGCAGCCTGATCGAGGGGATCTGCCTGACCCTGCAGCGACAGCCAATCATCTCCTTCCTCCCACACCTTCGATCATTGATCAACGTCTGCGTCAACCTGGTAAGGAAAAAAAGAGGACACAGACTTATCAGGTTTGGATTGGATTTTTAGCTTTTATTTTTGTGCATTGTCAGGTGATGGGTGTGGTTGGACCGTCCAGTGTGGCAGACGGCTTACCTCTGCTGCACCTCAGCCCATACCTTTCTCCTCCATTGCCCTTCAGCACAGCAGTGGTGCGGCTGGTGGCCCTGCAGATCCAGGTAGACTTCAATTACACTCATCTGACTTCATCAAAACTGTGTTCCTAAATAATATGTTCCATACGCCCACTATCAGGGCTAACTTCTGTTTCCTCCTTTTCCACCATCCTAGGCCTTAAAGGATGATTTCCCTCTCAGTCATGTGATCTCACCTTTCACCAATCAGGAGAGGCGTGAGGGGATGCTGCTCAACCTGCTCATTCCCTTTGTATTGACAGTGGGGTCTGGAAGCAAAGGTACAGACTTTTTTCTGATTTGAGGCAGTTCATGAATAGTTTTTATGAAATCAATTTGGATGGTATCTAAGATGCATCGTATCTAACTTATATTGGCATTTTGTCAAGATTTATTTATTCACATGAAGTTTATTTCTGGTCTAGTGGCAGCATGCGGTCTTTTAAGTGTTCTGTTTCTGGTCTGGACTGTTATTGCTGGTTACCTTGTAAACAGATTTGAAATCTTAGGGACGATCTAGTATAAACACGTCTGTTCACCTACCGTATAATGAAACTATGTTGTAAAATCAATGACTTTGATCCGTGCAGGTTGTTCCTCCATAAAATCACATTGTCGATCCCACAGTAGGTCTTTATAGAGACACTCTGTGATTGAAATGGCCAAAAAGAAATAGCAGATCGGCTGTACCTGGGCGTCTGTGGTGTTTTCTTTGCAGACAGCCCCCACCTGGAGCAGCCCGAGATCTTCCTGCTGCTGCAGACAGTCATCAATATCCTTTTGCCTCCTCGGATCATCTCCACCTCTCGCACCAAAAACTTCATGCTGGATGCTTCCCCAGCTCACTGCTCCACCCCCGGCGACACAGGGAAGGATCTGCGCAGAGAAGGTTTAGCCGAGTCCACCAGTCAGGCTGCATATCTGGGTATGAACGAGAAATGACATCAGCTGATGGCTTTTCTTGTTCCCACCACTTTCTCTTCTAATCCTCTTGCCTTTTTTCTTCCCTGTCCAGCTCTGAAGGTGGTGCTGGTTTGCTTCGAGCGCTCGTTAGGGAACCAGTGGTACCGCTTGAGCCTGCAGGTAAAAGAGATGGCTCTGCGGAAGGTGGGCGGCCTGGCCTTCTGGGACTTCATTGACTTCATTGTCCGAACCCGCATCCCTATCTTTGTCCTACTGAGACCATTCATACAGTGCAAGGTAAAGGAGTCAAATATCGACGTTAGAACCTGTTAATCGACAGGTTCTAACATCACCATAAATGCAGCAATCCTCGGGCCGGTCTCAGAAATGTCATGCGTTTTGCAGTTGTTGACTCAGCCTGCCGACTCCCAGGAAGAGATTACGGCCCGTCACCACATCGCCGACCAGCTGGAGCGACGCTTCATCCCACGGCCTCTCTGCAAGAGCTCCCTGTTTGCAGAGTTCAACAATGAACTGAAGATCCTTAAGGAGGCTGTGCACAGCGGCTCTGGTCAGACATTTGCTCCAAAAATAAAAAACTTACTGAATATACTGAATTACAATTCGTGTTTATTTTCCATTTTACCTTCCACCACCCAACAGCTTACCAGGGCAAAACATCTATCAGCACAGTGGGCACCTCTACGTCAGCATATCGCCTCAGTTTGGCCACGATGTCACGCTCCAACACAGGCACCGGCACAGTTTGGGAGCAGGACAGCCAACCGTCACGACAGCCCTCCCAGGACACGCTCAGTCGCACTGACGAGGACGACGAAGAGAGTCAGTATCCTTCCCCGTTTTATTTGCCGTTTCTTTTGGTCCATATTCTATTGGAACAGAACTCACTGCCCTCGATCCTCCTGTGTCTAGATGACTCTATGAGCATTCCCAGTGTGGTGAGCGAGCACGAGGCCTTCCTGCCAAGGGTGACATCACAGCGCCGTTTCTCGAGCCACGCCACCGGCTCAGCAGCCTCGCACCCTGAGGCCCCCCGCGCCACAATGTTGCCGAGTCACAGGTAATATTAGTCAACACTTTTTCAAATGTTTTCTTCAGTAATTCACAAACAATTTATGAAACAATGTTTTGATATGATGGCCTGGATCTGTTTGTTCTATAGTTGATGATTTTGTACCTGGTGTTCAGGCAGAGCCTGAAGTGGAGCCAGAGGTTTCACACAAAGTATGAAATGCGATCATACAAAGATATGTAGCCTGACAGTTATAAGTGTTGATCGTGGTGCGAGAATATTAGTTTTTCTTTCTTGAAATGTTAACGTACAATTCTGATCTTGACTTGTTTATGGAATATGTACAATTAATATTTTGAAAAGGATCAAGCAGCTGTATCCCACAGCCACAGACATTTTTTCTGTGTATTTCTCTGTTGATTTATAGTGTTTTTTTGTTTGTTTGTTTTTTACATAGACAGTAATAATAGTGGAATGTGAAAAATATGCTGCAATTTTGCTAGCTGAGATCAGAGGGATGGCTTCCTACCCTCATAAGAAAGGTGCTCAGCGTGGTGACGCATCTCGACGACACGCCCTAAACTCCCGTTCTCCCCCTTCGCCCCCCTTTTTACAGTGAACCCAATGTGCTAGATGAGTCCCAGGGCCTTCTGCAGGAGGGTAACCTCTCTAGGTACAGTGGCCCTCTCTCTCTCTGTGTCCCGTCGGTGCGTTCTTGCATCTGTTTGCCAGGGGGAGGGGCATCACCTCGGGACGGCCTATTATTTCAGGCCGCCTCGCCGTCGATCACTCATCCGCATCCAAATCGCCTTGGCCCGTCACACCTCCCCCACCCTCTCACTTTCCTGTCTATCTCTTTCTGTGTGGGTCCAATGTGATTGTCTCTGTCCCACCAACCCCCACCCTCCCACTTCCTTTTGAGCACTGACCCTCATCGTCTCAGCTCATCTGCTGTGCTATCTAACCAGCCCCCTTCCTAAAAATCTAAAGAGGGCCCTTCAGCCCCAGGGCCAGGGAGCTCTGTCTCTTCTTCTGTGTTAGCTGTGAGTCTTTACAGTTGATGTGCCATCACCAAAGTCAGCCTCTCTCCCATAGTGTTTCATACTGTTTACGTGTCTCTCAGGCTTCTCGCTAATCAAATTGGGCGTCCTACTGTGGATACCAATCTGTAGGGACAAGGGGGAACTGGGTTGGCAACCATAATGATACTTTTGTTGTATTTTTTTTTTTTTTTGGTCCTGTTTTATGAAATTGAGAAATGGATGTCAAATCTGTCTAACCCCTATCCTACACACTTCAAAAGGAATGAAGGGGGGATTTAAAAAACTAGACACCTCCAGTTATTAGTACAAAAGTTTCTTTTCTCTGCGTTGCTACTCCAGCCCCTACTGTCCCCTGTTGTGTTTTCGGTGTATGAATCATGGCAACCTGCCCCGACCGGGCATCTTGTAGCAGAGTGTTTGTGTTGTGTATGGGTATATGTTGAAGTTAAATGTCGTCAATAGGCAGAGCTGGGGATGCGGTGGCCTTGTGGTTCCTTCGCCGCTACGTATTTCTGCATCTTTGCGTTTGTGTCCATCTCTGTGATTGAACCAGGGTGGCCAGCGTGCAGAGCGAACCGGGCCAGCAGAACCTCCTGATACAACCTCCATTAGGAAGAAAGCGTGGCCTCAGACAGGTGAGACGCCATCATCGTCCGTCATCTTTTATACAAGCACAAACACGCATACATGCATTGAGGATAATATGGTGGATTTATAGATGTATCATGGTCATCGAGCAAGTGCAAAGGCTTTGGAATAATTGTGTTTGTGTAAACGTGGTAGTGTGGAAACAATTCTCTATACCTAGTTGCTGTTACTTGTGCGTTCTCTGCAGATACGACGCCCCCTGCTGTCGATTCCAAAGAATGAACCACGAGGTCGATCTGGAGCGAGGCTTTCCACAACCCGCAGGAGCATCCAGCCCAAAAACAAACCACTGGGTAACAACCTTCACATGTGTCTGAGAGTTAGCGACAGTAAGGATCGGTGAAAATCTGAAACGATTTAGTTTTACATTTTAAAAAGGGATGAGGCTACACTTATCCCACACTTCAGATCGAGCGCACAGGCCAAAGGTGGACTGATAAAAATTGATATTTAGTGTCTGTGTGCAGATTTGAACTGACCTGCTTCACCCCTCCACAACCTTTGTGTTTGTTCCTATGCTGTTTGTTGTATCACCTGTCTTCAAACTGACTCTTCTCACTCTGTTCTGTCTCATGCCCTGTTTCGAAAAAAAGAAACTTTATTGGACTGTGAAGGTGAGACACAATCCTTACCTTTCCTCTCAACCCTGCAACGGTCCACCCCTTTTATCTGCAACCACACCCGATAAGGCGCTCTGCATGTCTGTCTTGCATCCCCTCCTAGTCCTTGCCTAGCCCTCCTGTCCCATCCCCGCCTCCATTCTCTTTGGTGGTGCTGATGTGTTAACGAGTTGCGAGATGACGCTGTCATCTCTGTTTTGACCACTCGTGCATGTGTGCCCACAGCGCACGGAGACCAAAAGAGGTCCGTGACCTTTACAGAGAATCAAGCCCAGCAGGCGTCCGCGGGGGAGGGCAAGCCCCTGACTGCCAGCGTCGCGGCCCCTTCAAAGTCTCCCACGCCGGAGGTCACGTCCACTCCCACAGTCAGCGCCGACCTCCACGGCCCTGCAAACAAGCAGGTAGGAGACAATATAAGGGGTACGCTCACTTGAATTTGATGCATTTTCCAGTATCTTAAACCTGTTAATATGGAGACGAAAAGCACTCATGAAAAAATGTAAATCTTTAGTTGGATAACTACAGACAATATGCAGTGTGATCCATTGACACTATTTTCTTTAAACAAACTGAACAAGGAACAGGAGAAGAGAGAACAGTGGGGCCTCCTCAGCAGCCTCTCCCCTCCACCCTCCATCTCCAGGCCCTCCACTCCAACACCCCCATCCGGGACGTGCTCCCCGCTGCCTCTTTCCCGAACCTGCTCCCCTGTCCCTTTATCCCGCACCTCCTCCCCTCTCCCTCCACCGCTCCCGGTGCTGGGTACTGCGCCCGCCCCGGGCCCTCCGCCACCACCAGCGCTGCCGTCGACCCCGCTTCTTCCTCCACCTCCTCCGGGGCCATCCAGGATCAGAGAAAGCCCCGGGGACGAGGACACAGCGGCACTCCTTCCACGCAGTGACGCCCTGCTGCGGTTCAGCGAGGACGATGGCACAGAGAATCCCCTTCTTGCCCCCCTGCTGTCTTCTCCCTCACCCCGCAGGACACCCCTGCCCCTCTCCCCTGTTGACCTGGACCTGGATGAGTCCCATGTATGATGAGGCGACAGGTAGATTGATTCTCTAGCTATTCTATTCTCAGGCAATGACCTGAATGTATAACAGTTTATTTTTCTGTTATGTTATGTCATCAGTGGTGTTAATGATGACATAAATAAAGATCAGACATTATCAAGTGATTAATATATTGAAGTTAAACATATGTATAGTGAGAGTAGAGTATATACATCTAAGAAGAAGATGCAAAGTTTATTATATGATATACATGTAGTGTATATTGTATACATTATATACAACAGTCTGGAGATTAGTCATCCAAAGAATGGATTTTTATAAGAAAATATAAGATTTAATTATCGATAATCAAATCAATCAGTATTAATTAAAGTTTATTGTACTTGAATTTAAGTACTATATTAAAGTTTGTATTAGTGATGTTGTCTTATTCCTTATAACTCATTTCACCGGTGAAGCAATGTGTCATCATTAGCTGTGTTTAACATTATGTGAAGATACAATCATATCTTGTGTGTAGTCTTTACAATAGTAAAGTGGACTTATGCATATGGGTTGAGTTTTTCACGCTTTTTTGAAGAAGCGTTACTGTTCCCTTTAAATGTGCCATTTCTGTCTAATTTTGTAACTGTGTTTGTGTGTAGCTACAGGAATATATGATATACAATAAACGTCATATTTACGATATCAGCGTTGGGTGCATTTTTTGTCCTTTTTTAAAATCATAACTTCAATAACGAAACCATGAATGTTTTTTGCCAGATCATTGATGCAAACAGAGGTCTTTGATTTGACAGCCAAACAAAGTCTTGGTATTGTCTCTGCCATAGACATGAAATGTTGTTTGGAAAGTTCCAATATCGCATAGACGTGTAATCTTAGACGTCGACCAGCAGATGGCGCCATAGTTGATTTGTCCAGCAGATGGCGCCCTTGTTGACCGGCCAACGCTTGGAAACCGTGAACTTCTTTGTATCCTGAAAAAGGAAGAGGCCCTTCCTTAAAAAAGAGTTTCATTTCATCGTAATTCTTGTACATAGAGAGAGCTTAGTGAACCGGAGTCAAATCGCAATCTTAGCGGGGGGAGTGACAGCCAGTGACATGGAAGGTGTTTTAGACAAAGAGTGAACACAGCGAGTCATAATAAATATTAGAAATCGGATCTAAATATAGATAATAAGAATAATGTGGAATGAAGTTCACACCGCGGGTCAGTAGGCGGCGGTAAAGCAACTTTGGCGAGGCTGCAAGCTGCCATGAGGAAATGGAAGAGGAAGAGAGGATCCACTTCCTCCCATAAATCCCTTCGGAGAACGTCACTTCCTCTTTGTCATTCGGCGGAGCCAGACGGAAGAGCCGCAGCGACCCGCGTTTGGCTCAGTAACGGCGGAGATTCGGTGTCGGCGGCGGCTCGTCGTGTGGCGGAGACAGAGGAGACACACTCGGCTTTAGTTGGACGGTCGGACCGCGTAGATGGACGTGGCGGCGGAGGATGGCGGCTAGCTAACCGGCTAACCGGCTGGGCAGTTAGCAGACGGACGCCACGTGTGAGAGTCGCGGTCACGTCAGGGCGAGTTGTCCAACATGTATATGAAAGAAAACGACTCTCTGTACCTTTGTCGTTGTCACGACAATAACAAGAAAGGTCTAGAGAGGCCGGGGGGGAAGACACGGGGTTCATAGTCAGGTGCAGTAATTGTTTTCGTGTTTTTCATGTTTTGATGAAGGTACGGAGCACGGGGGACGGGGGGACACCCGGCGGCCAGATCCAGACGGAGTCGTCGACCTCCAGGAAAGGACGTCGCTGAGCGTTAGAATAAAGGACAGCGTATATCGTAAGGTGTGGGTTTGTAGTTCTGAAAGTGTTTGTTCAGACAAACTAGTTTAGGTCAATGCATTGGAATATTTGAGTAGCACATGTTATACCTTTATCTGCAGTCATCTCCTAGCCTTAGTCATGTCAGTAGCCCAGTCAGTTAACTATGTCAGTGTTTAGAGTCAGTGGTTGTTTCTTTCCAAATCATATGCAGTCAATGTATTTCAGTAGAGGTAGATGAGCAAAGGTTTAGAAAAGTGTTAAGACTCAAGGGAAAGAACAGTGTAGGAGAGGGTGTGAATAGATGTGCTACTTGTGATGCTTGTTCTTTCTAATAAAGTGACATGTAAAATCTGACTCTTTTGTTGTTGTCATTGTAACTGTAGCATGAGACAGCAATGTGGGTGTGAAAGGTTATGTGGTGGTGGTAGAGAACAGAAATGTGTATTTATTTTTGTGTTTTTCACTGTGAGCATCATGTGCCCCTCATATTTATATCAGGCATAGAACAAACAAAACCTTAATTTGAAGAAACAGTAATTACATAAGCAGATGGGATAAGTGTAAATCATTTTTATTGGTGGAACAAATGTTAACAGTTTGTTGTCCTTGCAGGATCCATTCAGAGGCCTTTTGGTTCCTGCTGCTGCCCCAGAGAGAAAAAAAAGGTATCCTGAATATGGAACATACTAAAGGAAAAGAACTTTAATAAAAACTGAAGTGTCTAACAGAGAAAGAAGTCTTTTTTGTGTCTTTGTAAGAAGAAACGTTTGACTTAAGTTTAACATTTACTTAAAACTTTATTAACTTAGAAAAGTGCTTTTTGAAGTGTCACATTCAAGTCAAATCACTTCACAACAACACACAGACCTTTAAGTCCAAAAGTTGCAAAGTCATTTCACTTCAATGGCTGTTCCTTTGTCATCCAAGGCAAGCATGAAGACTCCAGGAAACCTGAAATGAAAAAAAAAAAAAAAGTAATTTTACTATGGATTGGGGTTGATAAGAGGGTGAAATGTTTACTTTATCTGTGATATTGACAATTATCTCCACATGTAATAAAATACGAAACATGTTTCTAAACGCTGCTCGTCTTGTACTCACTTTAATAAAAGTTACTTTGCAAACAAGCAGTTTACAAGGTAGCCAACAGCTTCTCCAGGCCTCGTTATTTTACCTGAAAAACAAAAATAGTATTTCCGGAAGAGGAAGCCTCAGATACAATCCTGAGACAAAGGAAACGGGGAGGGAAAAAAAACTAAACTGCTCCGTCGCACGTCTCTGAAACTTAAAACATTAACAATTATTAAATTAACATTATTAAGCTGATCCAAACACTGCTGACGACTCCACAACAGCCCCGCTGTCGGAAGTTCAGACTACATTCATTCCTTCCGCCCGTGACGACACATCCGGTGCCTTGTCACGTTCAAGACACAAACCCCGCCCTCCTCTACAGCAAAAAAGAAAAACCACGTTATTTCTGCTTCTCTCGTCTGTAAAACAAACAAAGATCTCCGTCCACAACCGCCATTAAAAACATGCGGAGACTCCGGGTCTGCTGCGCGACTCCAACCCGCTTCAGCACCTGAAACAAACTCCGTTAACACCTGCTACAAACATTTAGCTCCGACGATAAACACACACTCTGCCTTCTCCGCCGACCTGTAGGAAACAAACACATTAAACAAAGAAACACTCCTCACAAACCGCCAGCCCCGGACTCCAAGACTGACGCTGTTTGTCGTCGTCCCGCAGTCACACCTGTAAACCAAAAACCAAACCAAACTTTCATGCCTGTTTCGTCCTCAGCGGAACGAACAGCCCGAACTCTGCAAACAAAACACAACAGGTCAGAATCAAGTTCAACTGAGCGTCGACTCGTCAAACGATCGACCAGCTCACGCCGAACGTATTGAAACCGTCTGAACCTGGACCTTAAATGAAACCGGCCCGCCTTCCCGCAGACCCTTAAATAGACGCACAGCCACGTGATATAGCCGCCGTCCAATCGCACGCGAATCCTTTCTACGCATGCGCCGTAGGGATGTGTCGGTCGTGAACAAAACGGCTCTGAGAGCAGGCTGTTTGACGTGAAGGACGGGAGCCGGCTATGTCAATGACCAAACTAAGGCAGAACGTAGAGTCTGCAAGACTAAAATCTCACATAGATCTGGCTTCTAAATAGTTAGTTTGTTTTTCCACTTTCTAATTTATTTTTGTATCGCTCTGTAGAGTGTATAAATAAAGGTGGACTTATATAATCAACAGTTCATATAGTGCATGTTTTTTTACATTAGTGTTGGTAATAAATGAATTTAAGCACCAAAAAATCTGAAGAGCCACGGAAAGAGCCGTCTCTTTAGTGAGCTGAGCCAAAAGAGACGGAAATCACATGACTAATGCGTCGCACGTTTTCCACATTACTGATTATCTCTCGGCCACGCCCCGGCTCCTGATTGGGAGCCGCTTTGGCTCTCTCTCTCTCTCTCTCTCTCTCTCTCTGTACCTTCTGAAGGTGTCTCTGGTCCTGGAGCTGTATATTGCTGATGTGCAGTTACTGGCCCCACTAACCTGCAGTGTCTATTTGTTGTTTATTGTTGCTGTTCTCTTCTCTCTCCTCTGTCCACTCACCCCAACCGGTCGAGGCAGATGGCCGCCCAGACTGAGCCCGGTTCTGCTGGAGGTTTCTGCTGTCGCCAAGTGCTTGCTCATAAGGGATTTGTTGGGTTTTTAGTTTTTGTAAAGTGCCGTGAGATGATTTGTATTGTGATTTGGTGCTATACAAATAAAATTGAATTGAATTGAAAATGTAATTTCAATGAAATATTCCTCTTCTGTGCTACGACTGACTTCCTTCACCTTAAACATTCTTACCTTTGCCGATGTTACTGTAAAGCACCGTATTAGTTAATGTTACTACAAAACCTGGTGAAACACACCACCTTGTCTTAAGGCAGGGGTGTCAAACTTACGGCCCGCGGGCCAGATGAGGCCCGCAAACGGGTTTAATCCGGCCCGCGAGATGATTTGAAGTTTAAATTAGCTGCAATTTTTCAATGAAAGAAACTGCTGTTCTAAATGTCTCCACTGGGTGTCGCAATTGCAATTATGTTAAGCAGGCAAACTGTTTATACCGAGGCTGAGCAAGTAGGCCTATACCTGTCAGCTGGCCCGGAGCTAGCTGCCTTGTCGGTCCGGTCCGGCCCACTTGGGAATAGATTTTCCTCCATATGGCCCCTGACCTAAAATGAGTTTGACACCCCTGTCTTAAGGAAAGAAAAGCCTGTATGACTAACACATAACACACAAGTTATTGTACTTTGCAATGACAACCCTCTGACATACCTTTTCTTATAATATACCTACTTTACCCTGTCTCTTCTCTATATAGTCCCCAGTATGACTGTAAAAATCCTTGTACTTACTTTACAACATTTGTCCTTTGACTCACAGCTCTAACTCATCTCTACATCCTGACATATTCATGTCACTAAAATATGTAGGTTACACTGATAAGACTTAATCCACACAATGATCCAACAGGCCTGAACTGCACACTGCAGCTGTTTCCTTCCACCTGCCCTCCAGCCAGTAAACAATGTCTTTGCATTATTTGATGCCACCTATTCCTGCTCTTACTCCTCCTTTCTTTACACCTTATAGTACTAATTATACCTGTTTTTGAGAAATTCCACTTCAGGGAGAAAGGGCGGGTGATCTCCACTGGTGCAACTCTACACACTCTGTGACCACTCCTTGGGCAGGCTATGACCCTTTCTGGTTCATGAACCATGTTACTGCACGAGCCTGACCTGTGGTGGTATTGTGCGGGAAACCAATTGAGACCAGTGCTCCCACCTGATTGGCAGGGAACCTGTGCTCTTATACAATTGATGATGCCATTTTATGTGTTACCTCTGTCTGGTTTTCCCTAGACAGCCCACACCGTGTGAAAAGAGACACTGCAGCAGGTTTGATAACAGAGTATATATTGTAATTGGTGAAGTACATATATTTTTATATATACAACATATATTATTTATATTATATGTTTTATATATTTCACATACACACACACACATATATATATATGTAGATATATATACCCTAATATATATATATATATATATATATACATAAATATGTATTTGTGTATGTATATGTATATATATGTGTGTGGTGTGTATATATATATATATATATATATATATATATATATATATATATATATATCCATCCAAGGTGTACTCTCAGTGGGAGGGCAGTAACACGAGGGCCGACCCACCAAGGCTGGAGACTGAACGATACTGGAAAAACATATGGGAGAGGGAGGCATCACATAACACCAATGCCCAGTGGCTCGCAGACCTGAGAGCAGACCACAGCAACCTCCCTGAACAGGAACCAGTAACCATCGCAACGGCAGATATCCGAGAAAGGGTCTCAAACATGAAGAGCTGGACAGCACCGGGGCCTGACATGATCCACACCTATTGGCTAAAGAAGCTAACTGCCCTCCATGAGTGCCTGGCAGCTCAAATGAACCAGCTGCTAATGGATGGGACCCACCCAGAATGGCTAACTGAAGGCAGGACAGTCCTGATCCTGAAGGACCCCCAAAAGGACCCCAAATCCAGCATCCTGAGACTGTACACTAAGAGGAAGGAAGGAGGCCGGGGCTGGTGAGCGTCAGAGCCACCATCCAAGATGAAACAGCTAAGATCCATGAGTACATCAGGAAGATGGTGGGATCAGACAGTAAAGGACCCAAGTGGTTTATTTGCACTTTACTTTCTTTTTTTGGTCTTCCCCTTTTTTTTTTTTATGCTGGAACCATGCGGGGAGGAAGAGGAGGTAGAGGAAGCAAATCAGGCAGCAGTCAAGAACTTCAGTTTGAAATGGCAGTCCAATCAGCTAATGAGCAACAGGAGTGTGGAGCAACAGGTGGATTTAATGGCATTGAGGGTGAAGAGGCAAGGGAACCTACTATAGCAGACTTGGCAAATATTCTCCAGGCCCACTTTAGTCATCAAAAATCACGAGAGGCTCAGTGGGACAAAGAAATGACACGCCAAGACCAGCGGTTTAGAGCTCTTCAACACCAGTTTGGTTTGCTTCAGTTGGAGGTTCAAGCGCAAGCCGATTCTAGGCAACAACCTGCTTTTTTGCAAAATAATCAAGTGACCAACAGTTTTTCTGACTCCTCTGCACAGAAGGTTGCTCCCTCAACTCCTCTGCCAGCTGACAATGGACAAGGTATGTCACGCTCCATGAGGGAATCTAATTGCAGAAATTAACTGAATCAGATGATATTGAATGTTTTCTCATTACTTTTGAAAGAATAGCAGTGGCTTGCAGATGGCCGAAGTCAGAGTGGGCTTTCCAGCTAATCCCTTTGCTAACAGGTAAAGCCAGGAGTGCTTATGTGCGTATGGATGTTGATGATGCGCTTGATTATGACGAAGTGAAGCTTGCAATTTTGAAAAAGTATGACATTAATCCAGAAAGTTATCGACAGAGATTCAGATCTCTGCATGTGGAACCTGAAGAGACTCCAAAAGAACTTTATGTGAGATTTAAAGAACTTTTTTGCAAGTGGGTGCAGCCAAAACATAAAACGGTTGATGGAATAAGTGAAATCATTATTCTTGAGGAAAAGTTTAAGCACACGGTGGCGTCTCCCCCTGTTGCTGCAGGTCCTGAGTTACTACTCGGTTTTGAGATCCCTGATAACATAAGCCTGTTGCAACAGCAGGACTCAAGCCTAGCTGAATGCATAAGTAAAGCAAAAAGAGGGGTGGGGACTGATGGGCTTAATACTGAGGACTATGTTCTGGAGAATGGGATTCTTTATCGTTGCCATAAGTCAGTGAGACAGTTAATGGTGCCAAAGGTAGCCAGAGAGGTAGTTCTGGCTCTGGGCCATCCTATTCCCTGGGCTGGCCAGCTGGGGAAACATAAAACTGTAGCACGGATCCGCTATTTTCACTGGCCTGGTTTACGTAAAGATGTGGCTCAATTCTGTAGGAGTTGCCCTCAGTGCCAACAAACATCTGTTTCCCACCAGAGTTCCTCTCCAACCTCTCCCAGTAATCAGCACACCATTTGAACGTCTTGGAATGGACATTATAGGCCCTGTGGAAAGGAGTAAGTCAGGAAATCGATTCATGTTAGTCATTACAGACTGAAGTTTTTCCACTGAGATCCATTAAAGCTAAGCCTGTTGCTTTTTGCCTGGTCCAGTTTTTTTTTTTTTTCCAAGAGTGGGGTTTCCCCAGGAGATATTGACGGACCAGGGCACAAACTTTATGTCCAAACTATTGAAAGATGTTTACAAGTTGTTGGGCATCAAGGGTTTAAGGACAATGCCCTACCATCCACAAACTGATGGGCTTACGGAGAGATTTAATCAGACACTGAAGCAAATGCTGCGTAAGTTTGTCAGTGAAACAGGCTCAGATTGGGACCAATGGCTTCCTTACCTTTTGTTTGCCTATAGAGAAGTCCCACAAGCCTCTACTGGATTTTCACCATTTGAGTTGCTGTTTGGTCATGAGGTCAGGGGTCCTTTAACCCTCCAAAAGGAAACGTGGGAGAGAGACCAGGAAAGTGCCGAACCTGTTAATGTCGCATCTTATGTGTTACGGATGAGGGAAAAACTGGAGAAAATGACTATGCTGGCCCAGGATTACATGACAGCTGCACATCATCAGCAGAGGACTTGGTATGATCGTCCTGCTCGAGAGAGGAGCTTTAATCCTGGACAGAAAGTGCTGGTGATGCTCCCATCAAAGGAAAGCAAGTTGTTAGCTAAATGGCAAGGTCCCTTTGAGGTAATTAAAAAATTGGGCTCTACCACTTATGAAATCTCTACTCCAGGTCATGGGTCACTCCACCAGGGTTCTTCATATTAACCTGTTAAAAGAGTGGGTTCCTAGACCTGTGGATAAATCCAGTGTGCTGCTGATTAGGAATGTCACAGATGAGGAAGTGGAAGAAAAGTATCTGCCAGTACTGACTTCTTCAGCTTTTAACCTTGACCATCTATCTGAAGCTGAGCAGCTGCAGGTGAGAGCCCTTTGTATGTCTGTTTTCAAAGTTAACCCCCCAAACTGGGAGAGTGGCTCCAACAGATCCCAGGAACAACATCAGAGTTCTCAGTCCAGAAGAGCGCAGTGCTAGGAACAGCTAAGATACTGCGAAGAACCCTCAAAGTCCCAGGCCTCTGGTAGAGGACCCAAGATTGAGGAAGACACACACACCACCCATAGGGGTGAGAAGGGAATTTTATATATATATATATATAGCCTATATATATATATATTATAAATTATATAAGATTATAAAATATATATTATATATAATATATACATATCTAAAATGTATAAATATTGTACACACGTATAAATAATTTCTGTATACAAATAAAATTATGTATTGCATCCTGGCTCCCCCTTGCCATAGAATTTGTTTTGTATTTTTTCATTGACCAGTTGGGACTCGAACCCTTGATCCACAATCTCTTACACCAAAGGCAGTGGCACAAAGTGCTGAGCTATCCAGCCACACTGTATGTGTATTTATGGACGTGTGTGTGTGTGTGTCTTTTCAGTAAGATATATTATTGTGGATTGTAAGATTCCTGCGTTAAACATTAAAGAAAAAAACGATTCTACATATATCAAAAAAATGTATCTACATTTATCTTCTGCTTCTTATCTTAAAATATGCATTATATATTGGATACTGTCGTGGCATAGAAAGTAGGTAGGTAGGTAGAAAGGTACATAGACAGTGTAGGTGGCTGGATAGCTCAGTGCTTCGTGCCACTGCCTTTGGTGCAAGAGATTGTGGATCAGGGGTTCAAGTCCTGACTGGTCAATGAAAAAATACAAAACAAATGCTACGGCAAGGGGGAGCCAGGACGCCCGGTTGGTGGGGGAGTAATGTCCCCCCCACCCAAGATTAGGTAACAAGTCTCCTAAATTTAAACTTAAACTGAAGATGGCTACTGAAGTGTGATGAAGATGAAGACCAGAAGACTAAAGAAGACGAAGGCATGCCCCCAACAAAAGAAGAGAAACAGAGAATTGAGAGAGCATGAACAAGACTTGTTACCTAATCTTGGGTGGAGGGGATGACATTACTCCCCTGGCTCTAATTGGAGATGATTAGATGTGCATATAATTTTATATGCATACAGAAACTCTTACATATTTTTGTATGTATAATATATTATGTTACAGGAATATATAAGCAATAGTATAAATACATTTTCTATAACATATGTAAAGGGGGCATTACTCGCACTCCCAACCAGGCATCCTGGCTCCCTGTTGCTGTAGCATTTGTTTTGTATCTTTTCATTGACCAGTCAGGACTTGAACCCCTGATCCACAATCTCTTGCACCGAAGGCAGTGGCACGAAGCACTGAGCTATCCAGCCACCTATAAATGCTATGTAGACATACCACTATAGTATCCAATGTATAATGTATATTTTAAGATAAGAAGCAGAAGATAAATGTAGATAATTTTTTTGGATATATGTTGAATCATTTTTTTCTTTAATCTTTAACGCAGGTATCTTACAATCTACAATAATATATCTTACTATAGCCACAATAAAATATCCTGTTTGATGCTGTTCTTCATCTGAAGCAGTCTGATGAGTCAATCTGAAATTATTTCGTAACGTTTGTGCTACATGAAAAGACACACACACTCATCCATATATGCACATACAGAGTGGCTGGATAGCTCAGTGTTTTGTGCCGCTGCCTTTGGTGCAAGAGATTGTGGATCAGGGGTTTGAGTCCTGAGTAGTCAATGTATATATTATAAATCGAACATACATATATTTATGTTCTGTATACTGGGCAATAAGCTAGTATATAAATATATAATATTTATATATACATATAAATGTATGTATGTATATGTATGTGTGTATATACATCTATATGGCTACATAGAGATGTACATATAGATATACATATACAGTGGGTACAGAAAGTATTCAGACCCCTTTAAATTTTTCACTCTTTGTGTCATTGCAGCCATTTGTCAAAATCAAAAAAGTTCATTTTATTTCTCATTAATGTACACTCAGCACCCCATCTTGACAGAAAAAAACAGAAATGTAGAATTTTTTGCAAATTTATTAAAAAAGAAAAACTGAAATATCACATGGTCATAAGTATTCAGACCCTGTGCTCAATATTGAGTAGAAGCATCCTTTTGAGCTAGTACAGCCATGAGTCTTCTTGGGAATGATGCAACAAGTTTTTCACACCTGGATTTGGGGATCCTCTGCCATTCTTCCTTGCAGATCCTCTCCAGTTCTGTCAGGTTGGATGGTGAACGTTGGTGCACAGCCATTTTCAGGTCTCTCCAGAGAAGCTCAATTGGGTTTAGGTCAGGGCTTTGGCTGGGCCAGTCAAGAACGGTCACAGAGTTGTTCCGAAGCCACTCCTTTGTTATTTTAGCTGTGTGCTTAGGGTCATTGTCCTGTTGAAAGGTGAACCTTCGGCCCAGTCTGAGGTCCTGAGCACTCTGGAAGAGGTTTTCTTCCAGGATATCTCTGTACTTGGCCGCATTCATCTTTCCTTCATTTGCAACCAGGTCGTGATGTTTCCCGTCAGGATGCAGGAGTGTGCAATGCATTCTCTCTCTCTCTCTCTCTCTCTCTCTCTCTTTCTCTCTCTGTCGCGTTTCTCTTCAATCCGCATTTGATTGACATGTGTGGCGTCTCTGTCTGCGCTGAGCAGAGGGGGGCGGAGTTACACACACAGCACACAGCAAATACACGAACAGGAGGGAGGGACCAAAACACAAACGGACTGGAAAGGTAGAAAAAAGTTGAGAAAATGAGTGACAACAGAAAACGCAGAAAAATCTGGACACATTTCAATTACATTGACCAAACTAAGGCAGAACGTAGAGTCTGCAAGACTAAAATCTCACATAGATCTGGCTTGTAAATAGTTAAACGTTTGTTTTTGCACTTTCTAATTCATTTTTTTATCACTCTGTAGAGTGTATAAATAAAGCTGGACTTATATAATCAACAGTTCATATAGTGCATGTTTTTTACATTAGTTGCACATAGTTTTACATTATTGTTGGTAACAAATTAATTTAAGCACCAAAAAATCTGAAGAGCCACCGAAAGAGGCTCTTTTTAGTAGGTCGAGCCAAAGCAGCCGGAATTCCCATCACTAACTTCCACATTACTGATTATCTCTCGGCCACGCCCCGGCTCCTGATTGGGAGCCGCTTTCTTTCTCTCTCTCTCTCTCTCTCTCTCTCTCTCTCTCTCTCTCTCTCTCTCTCTCTCTCTCTGTACCTTCTGCAGGTGTCCCTGATGATTTGTATTGTGATTTGGTGCTATACAAATAAAATTGAATTGAATGGAAATGTCATTTCAATGAAATATTCCTCTTCTGTGCTACGACTGACTTCCTTCACCTTACACATTCTTACCTTTGCCGATGTTACTGTTGAAGCACCGTATTAGTTAATGTTACTACAAAACCTGATGAAACAAACCACCTTGTCTTAAGGAAGCACTTGGCGACAGCAGAAACCTCCAGCAGAACCGGGCTCAGTCTGGGCGGCCATCTGCCTCGACCGGTTGGGGTGAGTGGACAGAGGAGAGAGAAGAGAACAACAACAATAAACAACAAATAGACACTGCAGGTTAGTGGGGCCAGTAACTGCACATCAGCAATATACAGCTCCAGGACCAGAGACACCTGCAGAAGGTACAGAGAGAGAGAGAAAGAGAGAGAGAGAGAGAGAGAGAGAGAGATAAACAAAGCGGCTCCCAATCAGGAGCCGGGGCGTGGCCGAGAGATAATCAGTAATGTGGAAGTTAGTGATGGCACTTCCGGCTGCTTTGGCTCGGCCTACTAAAAAGAGCCTCTTTCGGTGGCTCTTCAGGGTTTTTGGTGCTTAAATTAATTTTTACCAACAATAATATAAAACTATGTGCAACTAATGTAAAAAAACATGCACTATATGAACTGTTGATTATATAAATCCACCTTTATTTATACACTCTACAGAGCGATAAAAAAATAAATTAGAAAGTGCAAAAACAAACGTTTAACTATTTACAAGCCAGATCTATGTGAGATTTTAGTCTTGCAGACTCTACGTTCTGCCTTAGTTTGTAATTGAAATGTGTCCAGATTTTTCTGCGTTTTCTGTTGTCACTCATTTTCTCAACTTTTTTTTACCTTTCCAGTCCGTTTGTGTTTTGGTCCCTCCCTCCTGTTCGTGTGTTTGCTGTGTGCTGTGTGTGTAACTCCGCCCCCCTCTGCTCAGCGCAGACAGACGCCACACATGTCAATCAAATGCGGATTGAAGAGAAACGCGACAGAGAGAGAGAGAGAGAGAGAGAGAGAGAGAGAATCAAAGCGGCTCCCAATCAGGAGCCTTATTTCTCAGGCCATTGTGGACTGAGAAACAAGGAAATGATGTCTGATATCTGACGTTCATGTATTTGTCACCTGACACCCGACACACATTATTGATTTTTGGGATCATAATTAATTAGTGGTCTTTGATTCTTGTAGATGTGTGTAGTGTTATTGTGTATATAATGTAAAGTGTGATTGTAAATAAATACTTTCGAAAATTATATCAACATGTTGATTTTGTGTTATACTCTGCCACAAATCGTTCATCGTTCACAGCTCAGGCTGTGTGGCGAGCTGTACACTCGTTCTGGCATCGGTCCCTCGTTCATTTGTCACGTGACAGCTACCAAGTCACCGTGGCGCTGTTAAACAACAATGGCAGGGAGGATGCAGGACACGAGTCACTTTATTGTGGTGTGTATTTGCTTTCCTAGGTTTTCACATGGTTTGAATTGCTTGTGGCATTTTGTGTATTATAATATGTCAGCTGAAGCAAACCATGTTGTCTTCAGTATGTAGTGTTTGAGAACCGCGGCCATTTTTACAACGCCCACAAGAGGGCTACAGCGCCACCTGCTGTAAAATGAACGAAATGACTCAAAATGATTGGTTCAATTTACTGTTCGAGAGTTAAAGATCCGAGTCAGTTTTTGTGCATTATTTTTGTGCATTGTCAGGTGATGGGTGTGGTTGGACCGTCCAGTGTGGCAGACGGCTTACCTCTGCTGCACCTCAGCCCATATCTTTCTCCTCCATTGCCCTTCAGCACAGCAGTGGTGCGGCTGGTGGCCCTGCAGATCCAGGTAGACTTCAATTATACTCATCTGACTTCATCAAAACTGTGTTCCTAAATAATATGTTCCATACGCCCACTATCAGGGCTAACTTCTGTTTCCTCCTTTTCCACCATCCTAGGCCTTAAAGGATGATTCCCTCTCAGTCATGTGATCTCACCTTTCACCAATCAGGAGAGGCGTGAGGGGATGCTGCTCAACCTGCTCATTCCCTTTGTATTGACAGTGGGGTCTGGAAGCAAAGGTACAGACTTTTTTCTGATTTGAGGCAGTTCATGAATAGTTTTTATGAAATCAATTTGGATGGTATCTAAGATGCATCGTATCTAACTTATATTTGCATTTTGTCAAGATTTATTTATTCACATGAAGTTTATTTCTGGTCTAGTGGCAGCATGCGGTCTTTTAAGTGTTCTGTTTCTGGTCTGGACTGTTATTGCTGGTTACCTTGTAAACAGATTTGAAATCTTAGGGACGATCTAGTATAAACACATCCGTTCACCTACCGTATAATGAAACTATGTTGTAAAATCAATGACTTTGATCCGTGCAGGTTGTTCCTCCATAAAATGACATTGTCGATCCCACAGTAGATCTTTATAGAGACACTCTGCGATTGAAATGGCCAAAAAGCAATAGCAGATCGGCTGTACCTGGGCGTCTGTGGTGTTTTCTTTGCAGACAGCCCCCACCTGGAGCAGCCCGAGATCTTCCTGCTGCTGCAGACAGTCATCAATATCCTTTTGCCTCCTCGGATCATCTCCACCTCTCGCACCAAAAACTTCATGCTGGATGCTTCCCCAGCTCACTGCTCCACCCCCGGCGACACAGGGAAGGATCTGCGCAGAGAAGGTTTAGCCGACTCCACCAGTCAGGCTGCATATCTGGGTATGAACGAGAAATGACATCAGCTGATGGCTTTTCTTGTTCCCACCACTTTCTCTTCTAATCCTCTTGCCTTCTTTCTTCCCTGTCCAGCTCTGAAGGTGGTGCTGGTTTGATACGAGCGCTCGTTAGGGAACCAGTGGTACCGCTTAAGCCTGCAGGTAAAAGAGATGGCTCTGCGGCAGGTGGGCGGCCTGGCCTTCTGGGACTTCGTTGACTTCAATGTCCGAACCCACATCCCTGTCTTTGTCCCGCTGAGACCATTCATACAGAGCAAGGTAAAGGAGTCAAATATCGACGTTAGAACCTGTTAATCGACAGGTTCTAACATCACCATAAATGCAGCAATCCTCGGGCCGGTCTCAGAAATGTCATGCGTTTTGCAGTTGTTGACCCAGCCTGCCGACTCCCGTCACCACATCGACGACCAGCTGGAGCGACGTTTCATTCCACGGCCTCTCTGCAAGAGCTCCCTGTTTGCAGAGCCCAACAATGAACTGAAGGTCCTTAAGGAGGCTGTGCTCTGGTCAGACATCAGACACAAAATAAAAGACCTCAGTCCTTTTTCGCATTTTTAGTTGAGGGTCGGCCGATTCCTCTCTTACATTATTAAAACCCCAGCTGACATCATAGTGAAGATTGTACATTTTGAATTCAGACTGAGATGGACATACTGAATTACAGTTTGTGTTTATTTTCTATTTTACCTACCACCACCCAACAGCTTACCAAGGCAAACATCTATCAGCACAGTGGGCACCTCTACGTCAGCATATCGCCTCAGTTTGGCCACGATGTCACGCTCCAACACAGGCACCGGCACAGTTTGGGAGCAGGACAGCCAACCGTCACCACAGCCCTCCCAGGACACGCTCAGTCGCACTGACGAGGACGACGAATAGAGTCAGTATCCTTCCCCGTTTTATTTGCCGTTTCTTTTGGTCCATATTCGGTTGGAACAGAACTCACTGCCTACTCACTACCTGGATAAGGTTAGACGTCTGGAAAACTGGTGCCAGAGGAACAACCTCCTCCTCAACGTCAGCAAGACAAAAGAGCTGATAGTGGATTTTAGTACAAAGCAGGAGAGAAACTACCGGACTCCACTCATCAACGAGAGCCCAGTAGAGAGAGTGGACAGTTTCAAGTACCTCGGTGTCAACATCGCGCAAGACCTGTCTTGGACCTGTCACACCAACACGGTGGTGAAGAAAGCCCAGCAGCGTCTCTACCACCTCAGGCGCCTGAGAGACTTTAGATTGCCCTCCAAGGTGCTCAGGAACTTTTACTCCTGCACCATAGCGAGCATCCTGACGGGAAACATCACGACCTGGTTCGGGAACAGCACCATGCAGGACAGACGAGCTCTACAGAGGGTGGTGCGATCAGCTGAGCGCATCATCCGCACAGAGCTCCCTGACCTGCACTCAATCTACAACAAGCGGTGCTGGACCAAGGCCAAGAAGATCACGAAAGACCTCAGCCATCCCAACAATGGACTGTTCTCTCTATTGCAGTCAGGGAAGCGCTTTCGCTGTCTGAAGACCAACACAGAGAGACTGAGGAGAAGCTTCTTCCCGCAGGCTATTCGGTCTCTGGACGAGAACACCACTTAGACCTACCTGCTCTCTTGTACAACACTCTCCCCACTCACAGACCACAACACCTGCACATTTGCACATGAGACTGGACATTGAACATTGCACTTTTGCACACTCAAGCACATAATACTGGACTCATTGTACATTTGCACAGCACAACAGGGGTGCACTGGACATTGCACCCATCACTCCCATCCCTTCCAATACTGTACATACTGCACACTGTAAATTGTTTTTTTATCCACATTGCAAATCTGTACATTTTTTATTTCTATTCTATTTTTATCTTCTCTATTGTATATTTGCAAAGTTACAATTGCACTTGCAAATTCATTGTTCATTTTATCTATATATTTGGCACATTTGTTATTGTTATTATTATTATTATTATTCTTTTTCTTTCTTATGCTTATTCTCGTGCCCTTATTTCTATAAAAAAAATGTTTACATTAACTGAGGTCATGGGCAGTTGTGCAAGCATTTCACTGCATATCATACTGTATGACTGTGTTTCAATGATCCCTCGATCCTCCTGTGTCTAGATGACTCCATGAGCATTCCCAGTGTGGTGAGCGAGCATGAGGCCTTCCTTCTTCGCGTTTGTGTCCATCTCTGTGATTGAACCAGGGTGACCAGCGTGCAGAGTGAACCTGGCCAGCAGAACCTCCTGATACAACTTCCATTAGGAAGAAAGCGTGGCCTCAGACAGGTGAGACGCCATCATCGTCTGTCATCTTTTATACAAGCACAAACACGCATACATGCATTGAGGATAATATGGTGGATTTATAGATGTATCATGGTCATCGAGCAAGTGCAAAGGCTTTGGAATAATTGTGTTTGTGTAAACGTGGTAGTGTGGAAACAATTCTCTATACCTAGTTGCTGTTACTTGTGAGTTCTCTGCAGATAGGACGCCCCCTGCTGTCGATTCCAAAGAATGAACCACGAGGTCGATCTGGAGCGAGATTTTCCACAACCCGCAGGAGCATCCAGCCCAAAAGCAAACCACTGGGTAACAACCTTCACATGTGTCTGAGAGTTAGCGACAGTAAGGATCGGTGAAAATCTGAAACGATTTAGTTTTGCATTTTAAAAAGGGATGAGGCTACACTTATCCCACACTTCAGATCGAGCGCACAGGCCAAATGTGGACTGATAAAAATTGATATTTAGTGTCTGTGTGCAGATTTGAACTGACCTGCTTCACCCCCTCCACAACACCCCTCCCTTTGTGTTTGTTCCTGTGCTGTTTGTTGTATCACCTGTCTTCAAACTGACTCTTCTCACTCTGTTCTGTCTCATGCCCTGTTTCGAAAAAAAGAAACTTTATTGGACTGTGACCTCCTAGTCCTTGCCTAGCCCTCCTGTCCCATCCCCGCCTCCATTCTCTTTGGTGGTGCTGATGTGTTAACGAGTTGCGAGATGACGCTGTCATCTCTGTTTTGACCACTCGTGCACGTGTGCCCACAGCTCACGGAAACCAAAAGGGGTCGGTGACCTTTACAGACAATCAAGCCCAGCAGGCGTCCGTGGGGGAGGGCAAGCCCCTGACTGCCAGCGTCGAGGCCCCTTCAAAGTCTCCCACGCCGGAGGTCACGTCCACTCCCACGGTCAGCGCCGACCTCCACGGCCCTGCAAACAAGCAGGTAGGAGACAATATAAGGGGTACGCTCACTTGAATTTGATGCATTTTCCAGTATCTTAAACCTGTTAATATGGAGACGAAAAGCACTCATGAAAAAATGTAAATCTTTAGTTGAGTCTTTAGAAACTTTAGAGGAGTCCCCTCCTCACCCCCCTGTTGACCTGGACCTGGATGAGTCCCATGTTTGATGAGGCGACAGGTAGATTGATTCTCTAGCTATTCTATTCTCAGGCAATGAGCTGAATGTATAACATAGTTTATTTTTCTGTTATGTTATGTCATCAGTGGTGTTAATGATGACATAAATAAAGATCAGACATTATCAAGTGATTAATATATTGAAGTTAAACATATGTATAGTGAGAGTAGAGTATATACATCTAAGAAGAAGATGCAAAGTTTATTATATGATATACATGTAGTGTATATTATATACATTATATACAACAGTCTGGAGATTAGTCATCCAAAGAATGGATTTTTATAAGAAAATATAAGATTTAATTATCGATAATCAAATCAATCAGTATTAATTAAAGTTTATTGTACTTGAATTTAAGTACTATATTAAAGTTTGTATTAGTGATGTTGTCTTATTCCTTATAACTCATTTCACCGGTGAAGCAATGTGTCATCATTAGCTGTGTTTAACATTATGTGAAGATACAATCATATCTTGTGTGTAGTCTTTACAATAGTAAAGTGGACTTATGCATATGGGTTGAGTTTTTCACGCTTTTTTGAAGAAGCGTTACTGTTCCCTTTAAATGTGCCATTTCTGTCTAATTTTGTAACTGTGTTTGTGTGTAGCTACAGGAATATATGATATACAATAAACGTCATATTTACGATATCAGCGTTGGGTGCATTTTTTTGTCCTTTTTAAAATCATAACTTCAATAACTAAACCATGAATGTTTTTTTGCCAGATCATTTATAGCTTCTCAAAGTGTCCAAATTGATCCAAACAGAGGTCTTTGATTTGACAGCCAAACAAAGTCTTGGTATCGTCTCTGCCATAGACATGAAATGTTGTTTGGAAAGTTCCAATATCGCATAGACGTGTAATCTTAGACGTCGACCAGCAGATGTCGCCATAGTTGATTTGTTGATTTTGATAATAACAGGCTACAGACGGGACCATTGGATCTTCAGTATGAATGGCGTCTGGAAATGTATGTTGGTCGGATAAACGGAGAGACGGGGGGAGTGACAGCCAGTGACATGGAAGGTGTTTTAGACAAAGAGTGAACACAGCGAGTCATAATAAATATTAGAAATCGGATCTAAATATAGATAATAAGAATAATGTGGAATGAAGTTCACACCGCGGGTCAGTAGGCGGCGGTAAAGCAACTTTGGCGAGGCTGCAAGCTGCCATGAGGAAATGGAAGAGGAAGAGGGGATCCACTTCCTCCCATAAATCCCTTCGGAGAACGTCACTTCCTCTTTGTCATTCGGCGGAGCCAGACGGAAGAGCCGCAGCGACCCGCGTTTGGCTCAGTAACGGCGGAGATTCGGTGTCGGCGGCGGTTCGTCGTGTGGCGGTGACAGAGGAGACACACTCGGCTTTAGTTGGACGGTCGGACCGCGTAGATGGACGTGGCGGCGGAGGATGGCGGCTAGCTAACCGGCTAACCGGCTGGGCAGTTAGCAGACGGACGCCACGTGTGAGAGTCGCGGTCACGTCAGGGCGAGTTGTCCAACATGTATATGAAAGAAAACGACTCTCTGTACCTTTGTCGTTGTCACGACAATAACAAGAAAGGTCTAGAGAGGCCGGGGGGGAAGACACGGGGTTCATAGTCAGGTGCAGTAATTGTTTTCGTGTTTTTCATGTTTTGATGAAGGTTCGGAGCACGGGGGACGGAGGGACACCCGGCGGCCAGATCCAGACGGAGTCGTCGACCTCCAGGAAAGGACGTCGCTGAGCGGTGAGTGTTAGAATAAAGGACAGCGTATATCGTAAGGTGTGGGTTTGTAGTTCTGAAAGTGTTTGTTCAGACAAACTAGTTTAGGTCAATGCATTGGAATATTTGAGTAGCACATACATGTTATACCTTTATCTGCAGTCATCTCCTAGCCTTAGTCATGTCAGTAGCCCAGTCAGTTAACTATGTCAGTGTTTAGAGTCAGTGGTTGTTTCTTTCCAAATCATATGCAGTCAATGTATTTCAGTAGAGGTAGATGAGCAAAGGTTTAGAAAGTGTTAAGACTCAAGGGAAAGAACAGTGTAGGAGAGGGTGTGAATAGATGTGCTACTTGTGATGTTTGTTCTTTCTAATAAAGTGACATGTAAAATCTGACTCTCTTGTCCTTGTCATTGTAACTAACTGCAGCATGAGACAGCAATGTGGGTATGAAAGAGTAAAGGGCTAATTGTCTAGTTATGTGGTGGTGGTAGAGAACATTTCTGTTCTCTACCACCACCACATAACATGTATTTATTTTAGTGTTTTTCACTGTGAGCATCATGTGCCCCTCATATTTATATCAGGCAAAGAACAAACAAAACCTTAATTTGAAGAAGCAGTAATTACATAAGCAGATGGGATAAGTGTAAATCATTTTTATTGGTGGAACAAATGTTAACAGTTTGTTGTCCTTGCAGGATCCATTCAGAGGCCTTTTGGTTCCTGCTGCTGCCCCAGAGAGAAAAAAGGAAAACTTTAATAAAAACTGAAGTGTCTAAAATTGGAAGATGTTTGTGTTTGTTCAGACAATGAAAAAAAAAATTAAATGTTACTCTAAAGTTAGACTTAAAAGCACTTTTTATTTTTTAAGGTGAAAGCACTTTTTGAAGTGTCACATTCAAGTCAAATCACTTCACAACAA
Organism: Mastacembelus armatus; assembly: GCF_900324485.2. Taxonomy (NCBI): domain Eukaryota; kingdom Metazoa; phylum Chordata; class Actinopteri; order Synbranchiformes; family Mastacembelidae; genus Mastacembelus; species Mastacembelus armatus. Next base: position 4,339,942 of record NC_046634.1, on the reverse strand, counting down.
CACACAGACCTTTAAGTCCAAAAGTTGCAAAGTCATTTCACTTCAATGCACAAAGCTGCTTCATCCAAATCAAACTCATCTTTGCTCTGGACTGCAACACTGACAAAGTAGCAAACATCCAAGTCAAGTCACTTCGCAACCACAGGTACACTTCCTGCTCTTTGTGTTGCAAAAATGACTTCACTTCAATGGCTGTTCCTTTGTCATCCAAAGCAAACGTTCTTTAAGGCAAGCATGAAGAGTCCAGGAAACCTGAAATGAAAAAAAAAAAGTTTAATTTTACTATGGGTTGGGGTTGATAAGAGAAATGTTTAATTCATCTTTGATATTGATAATCATCTCCACATGTAATAAAATACAAAACATGTTTCTAAATACTGCTCGTCTTGTACTCACTTTAATAAAAATTACCTTGCAAACAAGCAGTTTACAAGGTAGCCAACAGCTTCTCCAGGCCTCGTTATTTTACCTGAAAAACGAAAATAGTATTTCCGGGAGAGGAAGCCTCAGCTACAATTTTGAGACAAAGGAAACGGGGAGAAAAATAAACTAAACTGCTCCGTCCCACGTCTCTGAAATTAAAAACAATTTATGAATTAAATTATCCTCCACAACAGCCCCACCCGGAAGTCGGAAGTTCAGACTACATTCATTCCTTCCGCCCGTGACGACACATCCGGTGCCTTGTCACGTTCAAGACACAAACCCCGCCCTCCTCTACAGCAAAAAAGAAAAGCCACGTTATGTCTGCTTCTCTCGTCTGTAAAACAAACAAAGATCTCCGTCCACAAACGCCATTAAAAACATGCGGGGACTCCGGGTCTGCTGCGCGACTCCAACCCGCTTCAGCACCTGAAACAAACTCCGTTAACACCTGCTACAAACATTTAGCTCCGACGATAAACACACACTCTGCCTTCTCCGCCGACCTGTAGGAAACAAACACATTAAACAAAGAAACACTCCTCACAAACCGCCAGCCCCGGACTCCAAGACTGACGCTGTTTGCCGTCGTCCCGCAGTCACACCTGTAAACCAAAAACCAAACCAAACTTTCATGCCTGTTTCGTCCTCAGCGGAACGAACAGCCCGAACTCTGCAAACAAAACACAACAGGTCAGAAACAAGTTCAACTGAGCGTCGACTCGTCAAACGATCGACCAGCTCACGCCGAACATACTGAACCCGTCTGAACCTGGACCTTAAATGAAACCGGCCCGCCTTCCCGCAGACGCTTAAATAGACGCACAGCCACGTGATATAGCCGCCGTCCAATCGCACGCGAATCTTTCTACGCATGCGCCGTAGGGATGTGTTGGTAGTTAACCAAACGGCTCTGAGAGCAGGCTGTTTGACGTGAAGGACGGGAGCCGGCTATGTCAAGGGAGCCGCTTTGTTTCTCTCTTTCTCTCTCTCTCTCTCTCTTTCTCTCTGTCGCTTTTCTCGTCAATCCACATTTGATTGACATGTGTGACGTCTCTGTCTGCGCTGAGCGGAGAGGGGAGGGGCGGAGTTACACACACAGCAAACACACGAACAGAAAACGCAGCAAAATCTGGACACATTTCAATTACATTGACCAAACTAAGGCAGAACGTAGAGTCTGCAAGACTAAAATCTCACATAGATCTAACTTGTAAATAGTGAAACGTTTGTTTTTGCACTTTCTCATTTATTTTTGTATCGCCCTGTAGAGTGTAGAAATAAAGGTGGACTTATATAATCAACAGTTCATATAGTGCATGTTTTTTCACATTAGTGTTGGTAATAAACGAATTTAAGCACCAAAAAATCTGAAGAGCCACGGAAAGAGCCGTCTCTTTAGTGAGCTGAGCCAAAAGACCCGGAAATCACATGACTAATGCGTCGCACGTTTTCCACATTACTGATTATCTCTCGGCCACGCCCCGGCTCCTGATTGGGGGCCGCTTTGTTTCTCTCTTTCTCTCTCTCTCTCTCTCTCTCTGTCGCTTTTCTCTTCAATCCACATTTGATTGACATGTGTGGTGTCTCTGTCTGCGCTGAGCGGAGAGGGGAGGGGCGGAGTTACACACACAGCAAACACACGAACAAAAAACGCAGCAAAATCTGGACACATTTCAATTACATTGACCAAACTAAGGCAGAACGTAGAGTCTGCAAGACTAAAATCTCACATAGATCTGGCTTCTAAATAGTGTAACGTTTGTTTTTGCACTTTCTAATTCATTTTTTATCACTCTATAGAGTGTATAAATAGAGTGTGCATTTATATAATAAACAGTGCGTTTCTTTTACATTAGTGTTGGTAATAAATGAATTTAAGCACCAAAAAATCTGAAAAGTCACGGAAAGACCCGGCTCTTTTGGTGAGCCGAGCCAAAAGAACCAGTTCTCTACAAACAGACGGAAATCACATGACTAATGCGCGCACGTTTTCCACATTACTGATTATCTCTCGGCCACGCCCCTTCAAGAGCCTCATTGCACCTGACCCTATGACCTTCATACGTCTATAGATGACGCCATCTCACTGAGTCTATAGTCACAGGTGTAGTCCTAAATAAACCGACCTCTTATTTCTCAGCACATCTACACTAAACCATTTCTTGGACTTTATTTCACATTAAACACCTCATTTTAGTCCTTTATACCAGCTCTGCATTCCTTATCGGATTTTTAGCACTTCTGATACTGATGCTTCAGTTTTACCACACTTTCAGTACATGACCCAAAAATGTTTATCATTCACGTTTCACTTTTCACCACAACTTCTCCACATATTACACTACTGCTTCATTTTCACAACATGCAGCTGCAAAATTTCACAGAATTTCCTGACACATATTAAACTCCCATCCTCCTCATATATATGTATTGATTGTCACTAACTTTGTGCTCTCCCTCTCTCTCTCTCTCTATCTCTCTCTCTCTCTCTCTCTCTCTCTCTCTCTCTCTCTCTCTCTCTCTCTCTCTCTCTCTCTCTGTACCTTCTGCAGGTGTCCCTGGTCCTGGAGCTGTATATTGCTGATGTGCAGAGTTACTGGCCCCACCAACCTGCAGTGTCTATTTGTTGTTTATTGTTATTATCCACTCACCCCAACCGGTCGAGGCAGAGGGCCGCCCAGACTGAGCCTGGTTCTGCTGGAGGTTTCCGCTGTCGCAAAGTGCTTGCTCATGAGGGATTTGTTGGGTTTTTAGTTTTTGTAAAGTGCCTTGAGAAGATTTGTATTGTGATTTGGTGCTATACAAATAAATTGAATTGAATTGAATATGTCATTTCAATGAAATATTCCTCTTCTGTGCTACGACCGACTTCCTTCACCTTACAGGATTTTTGCAGTCATACTGGGGGCCAAGACTATAGAGCAGCGGTGTCAAAGTCATTTTAGGTCAGGGGCCATATGAAGGAAAATCTATACCCAAGTGGGCCGGACCGGACCGACAAGGCAGCTACCTCCGGGCCACCTAACAAGTATAGGCCTACATGCTCAGCCCTGGTATAAACAGTTTGCCTGCTTAACATAATTGCTATTGCCACACCCAGTGGACACATTTAGAACAACAGTTTCTTTCATTGAAAAATTGCAGCTAATTAAAACTTCAAATCATCTTGCGGGCCGGATTAAACCCGTTTGCAGGCCTGATCTCGCCCGCGGGCCGTAAGTTTGACACCCCTGCTATAGAGAGAAGAGAGAGGGTAAAGTAGGTATATTATAAGAAGAGGTATGCCAGAGGTTTGTAATTGCAGAGTACAATAACCTGTGTGTTATGTGTTAGTCGTACAGGCTTTTATTTCATTAAGAAAAGGTGGTTTGTTTCATCAGGTGTTGTAGTAACATTAACTAATACGGTGAGAGAGAAGAGAACAGCAACAATAAACAACAACTAGACACTGCAGGTTGGTGGGGCCAGTAACTGCACATCAGCAATATACAGCTCCAGGACCAGGAACACCTGCAGAAGGTACAGAGAGAGAGAGAGAGAGAGAGAGACAAAGCGGCCCCCAATCAGGAGCCGGGGCGTGGCCGAGAGATAATCAGTAATGTGGAAAACGTGCGGCGCATTAGTCATGTGATTTCCGGGTCTTTTGGCTCGGCTCACTGAAGAGACGGCTCTTTCCGTGGCTCTTCAGATTTTTTGGTGCTTAAATTCATTTATTACCAACACTAATGTAAAAAAACATGCACTATATGAACTGTTGATTATATAAGTCCACCTTTATTTATACACTCTACAGGGCGATAAAAAAATAAATGAGAAAGTGCAAAAACAAACGTTTCACTATTTACAAGCCAGATCTATGTGAGATTTTAGTCTTGCAGACTCTACGTTCTGCCTTAGTTTGGTCAATGTAATTGAAATGTGTCCAGATTTTGCTGCGTTTTCTGTTCGTGTGTTTGCTGTGTGTGTAACTCCGCCCCTCCCCTCTCCGCTCAGCGCAGACAGAGACACCACACATGTCAATCAAATGTGGATTGAAGAGAAAAGCGACAGAGAGAAAGAGAGAGAGAGAGAGAGAGAGAAAGAGAGAAACAAAGCGGCTCCCAATCAGGAGCCGGGGCGTGGCCGAGAGATAAACAGTAATGTGGAAAACGTGCGACGCATTAGTCATGTGATTTCCGTCTCTTTTGGCTCAGCTCATTAAAGAGACGGCTCTTTCCGTGGCTCTTCAGATTTTTTGGTGCTTAAATTCGTTTATTACCAACACTAATGTGAAAAAACATGCACTATATGAACTGTTGATTATATAAGTCCACCTTTATTTCTACACTCTACAGGGCGATACAAAAATAAATGAGAAAGTGCAAAAACAAACGTTTCACTATTTACAAGTTAGATCTATGTGAGATTTTAGTCTTGCAGACTCTACGTTCTGCCTTAGTTTGGTCAATGTAATTGAAATGTGTCCAGATTTTGCTGCGTTTTCTGTTCGTGTGTTTGCTGTGTGTGTAACTCCGCCCCTCCCCTCTCCGCTCAGCGCAGACAGAGACGTCACACATGTCAATCAAATGTGGATTGACGAGAAAAGCGACAGAGAGAAAGAGAGAGAGAGAGAGAGAGAAAGAGAGAAACAAAGCGGCTCCCTTGACATAGCCGGCTCCCGTCCTTCACGTCAAACAGCCTGCTCTCAGAGCCGTTTGGTTAACTACCAACACATCCCTACGGCGCATGCGTAGAAAGATTCGCGTGCGATTGGACGGCGGCTATATCACGTGGCTGTGAGTCTATTTAAGCGTCTGCGGGAAGGCGGGCCGGTTTCATTTAAGGTCCAGGTTCAGACGGGTTCAGTATGTTCGGCGTGAGCTGGTCGATCGTTTGACGAGTCGACGCTCAGTTGAACTTGTTTCTGACCTGTTGTGTTTTGTTTGCAGAGTTCGGGCTGTTCGTTCGGCTGAGGACGAAACAGGCATGAAAGTTTGGTTTGGTGTTTGGTTTACAGGTGTGACTGCGGGACGACGGCAAACAGCGTCAGTCTTGGAGTCCGGGGCTGGCGGTTTGTGAGGAGTGTTTCTTTGTTTAATGTGTTTGTTTCCTACAGGTCGGCGGAGAAGGCAGAGTGTGTGTTTATCGTCGGAGCTAAATGTTTGTAGCAGGTGTTAACGGAGTTTGTTTCAGGTGCTGAAGCGGGTTGGAGTCGCGCAGCAGACCCGGAGTCCCCGCATGTTTTTAATGGCGTTTGTGGACGGAGATCTTTGTTTGTTTTACAGACGAGAGAAGCAGAAATAACGTGGCTTTTCTTTTTTGCTGTAGAGGAGGGCGGGGTTTGTGTCTTGAACGTGACAAGGCACCGGATGTGTCGTCACGTGCGGAAGGAATGAATGTAGTCTGAACTTCCGACTTCCGGGTGGGGCTGTTGTGGAGTCGGCAGCAGCCTCACGAACTGTGCAGGTGTTTTGTTTGGAGCAGCTTAATAATTTAATTCATAAATTGTTTCTAATTTCAGAGACGTGCGACGTAGCAGTTTTTATTTTCCTCTGTTTCCTTTGTCTCAGGATTGTAGCTGAGGCTTCCTCTTCCGGAAATACTATTTTTGTTTTTCAGGTAAAATAACGAGGCCTGGAGAAGCTGTTGGCTACCTTGTAAACTGCTTGTTTGCAAGGTAATTTTTATTAAAGTGAGTACAAGACGAGCAGTATTTAGAAACATGTTTTGTATTTTATTACATGTGGAGATGATTGTCAATATCACAGATAGTAAACATTTCACCCTCTTATCAAACCCAATCCATAATAAAAGTAAACTTTTTTTTTTTTCATTTCAGGTTTCCTGGAGTCTTCATGCTTGCCTTGGATGACAAAGGAACAGCCATTGAGGTGAAGTCATTTCTGCAACACAAAGACCAGGAAGTATAGCTGTGGTTGCAAAGTGACTTGACTTGGATGTTTGCTACTTTGTGCACTGAAGTGAAATGACTTTGCAACTTTTGGACTTAAAGGTCTGTGTGTTGTTGTGAAGTGATTTGACTTGAATGTGACAATTCAAAAAGCACTTTTTAAGGGAGGGGCGGAGTTACACACACAGCAAACACACGAACAGAAAACGCAGCAAAATCTGGACACATTTCAATTACATTGACCAAACTAAGGCAGAACGTAGAGTCTGCAAGACTAAAATCTCACATAGATCTAACTTGTAAATAGTGAAACGTTTGTTTTTGCACTTTCTCATTTATTTTTGTATCGCCCTGTAGAGTGTAGAAATAAAGGTGGACTTATATAATCAACAGTTCATATAGTGCATGTTTTTTCACATTAGTGTTGGTAATAAACGAATTTAAGCACCAAAAAATCTGAAGAGCCACGGAAAGAGCCGTCTCTTTAGTGAGCTGAGCCAAAAGACCCGGAAATCACATGACTAATGCGTCGCACGTTTTCCACATTACTGATTATCTCTCGGCCACGCCCCGGCTCCTGATTGGGGGCCGCTTTGTTTCTCTCTTTCTCTCTCTCTCTCTCTCTCTCTGTCGCTTTTCTCTTCAATCCACATTTGATTGACATGTGTGGTGTCTCTGTCTGCGCTGAGCGGAGAGGGGAGGGGCGGAGTTACACACACAGCAAACACACGAACAAAAAACGCAGCAAAATCTGGACACATTTCAATTACATTGACCAAACTAAGGCAGAACGTAGAGTCTGCAAGACTAAATCTCACATAGATCTGGCTTCTAAATAGTGTAACGTTTGTTTTTTGCACTTTCTAATTCATTTTTTATCACTCTATAGAGTGGTATAAATAGAGTGTGCATTTATATAATAAACAGTGCGTTTCTTTTACATTAGTGTTGGTAATAAATGAATTTAAGCACCAAAAAATCTGAAAAGTCAACGGAAAGACCCGGCTCTTTTGGTGAGCCGAGCCAAAAGAACCAGTTTCTCTACAAACAGACGGAAATCACATGACCAATGCGCGCACGTTTTACCACCAGTACTCTGAGTATCTCCTCCGG